>NC_045773.1:75192927-77876677 GCF_008692025.1 Phocoena sinus | reverse complement strand
ACTAGCCATTATTTCTTCAATTTATGGGTAAAGAAACTAATGCTCAGAAACTAATATCATTCGGTTAGTTGAAAAACTTGAACCCAGTTTTCTGACTCCCAGTGAACATTTCCCCATAATCTTAAAAAAAAAAAAAAGGACTATGTATTTGAATTTTACATCAATGTTTGAAAGTAATATAGCCTGCATTTAATTTCAAGAACCCAGTTTGAGTCAATGCTAATATACAGACCCATATTTATAACAGGAGGGCTACAGTCATCAATAACTACACTTCAGTGTTAAAGTTTAAATAGAATTTGATTCATGCAGTAAATTAACTAAATTATGTAAATTAGTCCCATTTGCCCTTCAAAGCTGAGCTAGCATATAATGAATCATTCAACAATAGAGAGTGAGTGGGCCTGAGTTCCAATCTAGACTTTTTTGTGTGAATCAGTTGTATGACCTTGGGCATGTTTCTTAACACTCTAGTTTCCTGTAAAAATCAAATAGTATCCATTGTAGCACGCCTAGTAGAATGGTTAAAATAAATTATACAGAACCAAGTGCTGAAGAAGATGGCCAGCAACTAGCTCTCTCACACATCCCTGGTGGGAATACAAAAATGTACAACCACTCAGGAAAATAGTTTGTCAGTTTCTTAGAAAATGGATCATATATTCATCATATGATCCAGCAATCACACCCCTGGGTATTTACCTTAGAAAAAAGAAAACTCGCACTCACTAAAAAAACCTATACACGGGTATAGCAGCACTATTCACCATTTTCCAAAATTGGAAAAGAAGGCAACTGATAAATAAACAAATAAATACATACACAATGACCTCATGAGATATGTACCATAAAAGAAATGAACAGTATGTAGAAAGAAATAAACTCTCTGAGAAGTGAAACTTTAAGGTATAGAGTGGTATAGAATGGGCTGGAGGGAGAGACAGAGATTTGAGAAGGCAGGACTTCATAGTCATCTTTTTTTTTCTATTAGTTTTTTTATTGTTTTAACCTAAGGTTTTTTTTTAACATGTTTATTGGAGTATAATTGCTTTACAACGGTGTGTTGGTTTCTGCTGCATAACAAAGTGAATCAGCTCTACATATACATATATCCCCATATCCCCTCCCTCTTGTGTCTCCCTCCCACCCTCCCTATCCCACCCCTCTAGGTGGACACAAAGCACCGAGCTGATCTCCCCATACTATGCAGCTGCTTCCCACTAGCTATCTATTTTACATTTGGTAGTCCATAGTCATCTTAAAGATGTAGGTCTTTATTCTAAAAGCACTGGAAAGTTGCTTCAAATTTAAGTAACTTTAAGTATCACCTTAAATATAAGCTTCCTTTTAATACATTCAAAGGATCATTCTGGCTTCAAAACAGATGGGAGGGTACAGGCACCAAGAAGGTTGTAACAGTGCAATAGGTGAGGGATGGTGGTAGTTTGCAGAGGGTCTGGTGTAATGGACAGATAGGAGAGCTACTCTAGCAGAAAAATGGACTGGACTTCATGAGAGAGCCTATGAAAGAAAGATCTATCAGGTGTAACTCCCAGCATTCTGATTCAGGCAATTTAATTGATTAGGCCATTTACTGAGATATTTTTGTTTCTGTTTTCTTGCCATGAGTGGGCATTATTTATAAGTAATCTACTGGGAAAATTAACACAGTGCAGTCGAGGTGATTGCCTTCAGAAAACATAAGGAACTCAGTTATTTTGAAATCTCCTTAATTTTTTTTCCTTAATAGAGCTTGCAAAATCTTGAACACGATGTGCTAACTTAACTGGTCCCACTTAATTAATACCTCTCCATTAATTCCTCTTTTCTTTAAGAAAGAAAGTGCCATATTTTATTTTTCTGCCCATAGAGCCGTAAGAACCATTCTTGTAACACCCATCATTAATTAAAAATGGGAGTAGATAAAAATGGACACGCCAAGCAGAAAGTCATTCCAAGTTGATAATTCTCTATGATTTGGGGTTGGGAGAGAATAGAAGGTAATTGTTTCAGGGTCTTTAAACACCTGGAGCATGGTGTTATTTATGACCATTTGAGAAAAGACAAATGACTTTTCCTGAGAACTCCTGCAGTGAAGGTAGA
Source organism: Phocoena sinus (assembly GCF_008692025.1). Classification (NCBI taxonomy): domain Eukaryota; kingdom Metazoa; phylum Chordata; class Mammalia; order Artiodactyla; family Phocoenidae; genus Phocoena; species Phocoena sinus. Next base: position 77,874,574 of record NC_045773.1, on the reverse strand, counting down.
TAACTCCTTCCACTGCTCTGTCCACTCATTATTACTGAAGGCTCGTATGTCTTTTCAATGTGGGGGAGGGTTGCATGTGTATGTGCTGCAGAGGGTTTAGGAGGGGAAGGGGGGATATACAAAGTCATTCCATTCCTTATTCAAAAGTCGGGATCTAGAGGGAATGGTATGTTTTTTCTCTTCCCTTCCTTTCATTCTTCTTTCCTTCCTTCATCCCTTCTTCCTTCCTTCCTTTGCTTTGCTCCTCCTCTCCCCCCTCCCCATGATTGCCAGTCTCCCACTTCTACACTTCACTTCCTCTTCTTTTATTATTTTCTTTTTCAACTTCATCCAAAGTATGCCTTATGTCTGGAGTAAAACACAGTACAATTAATGAGAAATAATAATACTAGCTAAAAGTTATGGCACTGGGCACAGTACTTTTTATATATTATCTTTCGACAAAGTTTGCTGATCTTTGGCATATGTTATAATCCTCTAATGCCAAACAGCCATTGTTTCAGAAAATGCAGGGTCTTTTTTTTTTTTTTAAGTCAATTCAGTAAAAAGTACTCCAAACAATTTTGCAAACAGATTGAATGATTCTCTTTCTAAATGAGTATTTAGGTTTCACAGAGACATACTCTCATTATATTGGTTTTAGGAAAGTGTGTGGTCCTGTTTTATTATTTGAAGATAACATGGGTAAAATCCTCTGTTACTGGATCCCTCTTTTTTCTCTGATGGGGGGAATTTAATGTTTGAGTAATTTACAGGCATTTATGGGTAACACCTGGTTTTTGGTTTTGGAAGTCCTCATAGGAATTGCCACAAGGAATTTGCAACTTGCCTGAATTGCATTATTGAATCATACTCAGGAAGTAAACAAAACCACTCGGTGCTTTGATAAGAGGTAGTTGTAACACTCAGAAACCAACATTCCTACCATCAGTGTCTCCTCAAATCCTGGAAGAGGATATGAACCCCTACAGGTAGTTTGGAATTGAAGGCAACAGCATCTTTGTCATTCTGTTTTCAAATAGTCCTGAAAAGTAGTGTGATGGCCATAGATTAGTGGGAAGTAGTACCTAGAGACGTCTCAAACAGCTGCTCACCTTAAATCGTTTGCTCCTCCGGAAACTACTAGAGCTGGCGTGATTTGTAATGGGAAGACTTATCTGGCCCACAATTTCTTGTAAAGCTCTGTCCAGCTCTAAGCATGTAATTCTCTAAAGCTAGTGTTCTAGATAGAGTCTGGCACATGAAATAAGGAATTGGATTGAAGAAATGAATTTCAGATGGTTTCCATCTAACATGATTGAAGGGCCCAAAATATATCCCCAAATGTCCAGCTAAAACTTTTACTTTACTTTACTTTAGATTCATAAACCCCACTTAGTCTAGGGAGTCCTCTTTTCAAACGCACATACAGTTGAAAAGTCTAACTAACATGTTAACAAATAGGCATGGTTAATATCATCACATATTTTGGTTTATCAGAATCCAAAAATTCTATGAAATAAGATACCATCTTCACCTTCAAAGTATTTGAATATTAATACAGGTTGGAGAGAGGACGGAAAACTGAATTTCTCATACTGCGCTAGTGAAAGTATTAATGGCACAACAATTCCGGAGGGCAATTTAAGTATTGTATGTTAAGGGGCTTAAAAATATGCTGTTGATCTGGTAATCTTATAATTTATCTTATAGAAATAAAGAAGGATACAAGCAACTTTGAAACTCATATATACACACACATATACACACTCACAGTATGAAAAGAAACAAACTAAATCCCTAATAAGAAGATGTTGGTTAAATACATTATAATAAGCACATCTATGGGAATCTTGCCTAGTTGAAAAAAAATGTGTAATAACATAGAAAAAGTGCTCACAGTATAATAATATTTAACAGTTATTGAGTTCTTATCATGCAGAAGCACTGTTCGGATTCCTTTATGTGTGTTTTCTCATTTCATCCTCACAATAATTGTCAGATGAATAAATGTGCACATGGAGTCAAAGTAACTTGCCCAGGATTACCCAGCTGGTAAGTGATGAAGAAATAACAAAAACCCAAATGGTTTGAGTCCACAGGCCTTGTTCTCACTTATGAAAATATTGACAGTTTTTCCTAAAGGTACAGGGGATTTGAAATTTGGTCTTTGTAGTTTCCACATTGTCTAAAATTTCTACTCTACACTCACTATTTTATAATCAGGAAACTGTCACTGAATAATTCAAGTTTTGAGAAGACTTTAATAGGTCAATAGTGTCCAACAATCATCCATCAACACTGAGAATATCATTGAAAGCTATGCAAGATACTTCTCCACATACCCTATAACTTGTCTTCCCATACTCTCTATTTTTCAGTTAACTAATGATTCTTCTTCATTTGACCTCTGAAAGCTCCTGCTGATTCTTTTGTACTCGTTATTCTCTTCTCCTAAAATGACTACCCAGTACTTTCTCTAAGAGACAAGCTTAGTGCTCAATAATATCCGTGTTCTCCTCTACTTTCTTAGCACACTGCTGGCCTCCATGTCCTAGACGCCCACGTAGGGGCTATAGTGCATGACTCAGTCTCACCAATGAAACATGAGCAGAAGTAAGACAGAAGACAGGTACATGATCAGAAGTCGTATGTGAGGTGTTTTGGGATATACATGTCTCTCTACACTCTCTTTTCTTATACTCGAATGAAATTCAGTAGAGGAGTCCCAAGACCACAGAAGGAGATGGAAGGAGCTTGCTTGCCTGATGAATACAATAGTAAAATCTCTCTGCTGACCTGTGATGCATCAACTTAATCAAGAATTAACACTTCACTATGTTAAGCCACCAAGATCATGGGGTTATCATAGTAGCTTATTCTGACCAATACCCCTATCCATCTTCCAAACCTCAGATCAACTGCCTACTAGTTCTATTATCATCTGTAAAATGGGTATTTTCATTCTGTAGGTCCTCACCAGTGATTTTCTAAGTTCATATGCATAAGAATCAACTGGATTTTTATCTGGTAACACACTTGATAGATCTTCCAGTGAAGCTCTTAAATATACATGCATAACGTCTCCTGCCATTGTTACTGGTAGCAGTTCTGTTCTGGAGCCTCATCCAAGATCATCTGGGATGCTAAATTCCAGGTGGTAGGTGATGATTGTCAAAATAATCAGTTTGCTCTCAGGAGCAAAAATAAGTGACAAAGACATTCATAGTTTGTGCAAAGTGGGGTGAAATGAATTACGGAACTTATCTGTCACCCTTCTCTCAGCTCCGATAACCCTGCTGCCCTTAAGGAGAAAAAAATACCAAGGCCCAGCTGGGGATTAAAAGCCAGCCTCCCAGGCCCCCTGCGAGTTTTATACCAGCAGCTCTCCCAGGCACAGACCCTACAGAACTCAGAATCCATGCCCCGGGGGCCTGGCCCTGGCAGTCTGACTGGATTAGAAGAGAATGCAAATCTGACTCCACCAGGAAGAAAATACAAGGAATCAGGGGAGCAGGAGCCCCTCTTCTCTGTTGCTGGGAACAATCGCTAGTTTGAGAGGCACAGATGAACAGCCCTTGTAAAATTCCTTCTCCACTTGCCAAGCTCTAATGTAAGCTGGAAATTCAATTTATCGCTGTGCCCGTTCAGAAGACCGTGGTGGAGCTAGTGGGAGATTTATTTTTAGTGAAAGTGCAAGTGGGAGAGCTGTGGGGAGGACAGTGGAGGAGGGACCCGCTGGAGGGAGTAACCACAGAGCAGTCACGGGGGTGCGGAGAGCTCCCTGCACTGCGCCTCCTGCTACAGCATCTCTTTTAACAAGGTGCCCCAGTGTCGCAGGGTTTTCCTGCAGGGCGGAGAGGATAGAAACGTGACAACAGCTTCATTAGAGACCAATGTGCAAGATGAAGGCTTTGGGCTCCCGTGCCTACAGCGCCTGTCCTGCTCCTTCCTTGTGGTGGCTGTTAAGTCCCCACCGCTCCCCTTCAGGAAAGGAATATGCAAAGGACCAGTTCCCAGCTCCCATAGGTGACTTACAGAAACCAAAGACCCAGGCCTGTGAACTGTCCTCCAGTCCTGCCTTCTGCCACTATTTCTCTCTGACCTCAGGTGAATCATTTAACCTCTCTGGGCCTCAGTTTTCTCCTTGGTTAAATAAGTATAAGAACAAAGTTGATCCCTGCTCACCTCACAGGACCATTTGAGGACGAAATGAGCTGAGCAATGGGATTAGATAATACTTTGCTCCTAGATTTCTGGGGAAGGGTGAGGTTGCCTACAAAGGACCCCAACAAATTCAGTGCACCTGACTTGAAGCTCTCAGAGAGGCCACGCCGAAAGTCCCCTTCATCTCTGAGGCTTCAGCATTAGCCTGATGCCTAGAATAATAAGAGCTGTCCTTGCTTGAATGCTGTCTTGTGGACCATGCCCTATTCTTAGCAGCCAATGAACAATGTCTCATTATAAACCTGAAAAACAAACATATGAGGAAGGTACCATTATTATCCTCGTTTAAAGAAACTCTACAAGTTGTCAACACAGCTGCAAGAGAAGGGATCTAGGTCCCTGCTCTTGGGTCTGGAAGGACCTGGTCCTGTTTCAACCAATAGAAGAAGGCAGAAGTCAGGGTTGTATCCCCAAGGATGGGTCATGAAAAGCAATGCAGCTTCTAGCTTGTCTTGTGGCGCATTCCTACACAAAGCCTGGGCAGCTATCTGAGGAGTACGACCACCTTGAAGCTGCCACTGTGGGACAAGGTCCAGCCACAGGGAGAGGCCACAGGGAGGTGCTCTGGTGAGCAGTTCTGGTCAGTCCAGCCCAGCCCGGCCCTGGCAGTTCCAGCTTTCATAGGATTTTGAGAGTCTTCAGCCATCCAAGTCATCCTCAGGCTCCAAGTCGTCCCCTCTGAGACCACAGCTATCATGAAACAGAAACAGCCATCCCTGTGGTGCCCATATCTGAATTCCTGACTCTCAGAACCCATGAACAGAAGAAAGCAGTTGTTTAAAGCCACAACGTTTGGGGGTAATTTCTTATGCAGCAAGAGTAACTGAGACAGAAAGCAAAGAGAGGTTTAGGCCTAGGGCCATGAGACTCATGGCTTGAGAAGCCAGGATTCCCCGGCATGTGACCCTGGCACTCACACTCTTAATCACAGGCTCTTCTGCTTCACCAAATTCATTGTGCCCATGGATGTCCACGGAATGGGTGAAAAAGAGCTCTGGTTAATAACAATTACTATTAACAACAACAACAATTTTTATTGATTTTTGTAAATATACAAATATTTAAATTATAAATTATTTAAACATTTTTGTTTACACGAATCAACCAAAAAGAATTACGACAGCTATTCTCAGATAACACCTCATAGGTAATAATTATGCTTTTAGAAACTCGAAACAGTGATAAAGTGCATGAACTCTGCACAATACAGCCACATCTAGATGGACAAAAGGGTTCACAGATTAGCGTGCCAAGGTCAGTCCAGTGTTTAAACCTAAATTCAGACTTTTCTCAGATAACGAGTGGCCTTTCCTCTCGAAGAAAATTCAGCAAAAATCTTCTCTCCTTTTTTAAAATATCCTATAATCCTTACCCTATCATACACTGTAGTACGGAAAATCATAGTACAAGCCAACCAACCATATAAGATGGTCGTGGGTTAAGGCGTAAGGCCCATACTCACAGGAGTCAACATTATCATTGAGGATGCTGACAGGGAGAATGATCCTCCCTACTGGAGAGGATCCAGCAGCAAGTAGCACTACATTCCCACAGTCTGAAGAGGAAATAAAAAGCTTCCTCACATCCTTCAGTTTCCCAGCCCACTGAGATTCATGGTTTTCTAACTTCCCATTAACAAGTGAGAGAATCCATATTACAATATTGGTACTGGTTTCCCTGAACCTCAGGAAGAATACTGAGTGTATGTGTTGTCTCCACTCTAAAGAAGAAAATCTTATCACAATGTATCTTAATTATGGTGCATCCCTAAAGTCCAGAGCAACCTGTCAGCTTATGATTTCTTAAAGGGGTTACGGTCAAGACGCTGTGAGCCTCAGACAGCAGGAACACCCCTGGTTTTCCAGTGCAGATGTCTGTCCCACTGAATCCAAGGAGATCATATTAATTTGGGCTCCCTTATTTGACCACTTGCCATATGAGCCACAACACACTGCAACATTAGTTGCTCAAGTCTTGCTTTGTGACTATCTGTTCCTGAGCTCTTCACTTTCCCTCTGCATGGAATGTCCCCTGTACCCAGACCTTTCCGCTGGTCCAAGCTCTGTCCCTTTTGTCCAGTCTTGTTCAGGTTCAACAACTACCACCCAACATCCCTCTCCGAAATACCTTTGTCTCTGAATTCCAGCAACATTTGCTCTAGATATCGTCTGCATCTGCCATTTTTCCTGTAACATGCGTCCCATGTCATTGCCATCACAGGCATCCTTCTTTTCACATAAATGACAAGCCATGTGAGGAACAAAGAACCATCTGAAATTGCATAGTATCACTGGCGATTTCGGGTTTGGTAGGTGTCCATCGTTTGGTGGTGAACAGAGAATATGAGGAAAACTCCTGTGGCAAGGTAGGAAGGGGATCAGGTGGAGAGATAAAAATGGGGGAGTCTAATCCTTGCTCTGTAGTAGTTGATAGACTGTGGCCAAGTCACTCCTTTGTTTAGAACTCAGCTTCCTTTTCTATAAAAGCCTTGGCTTGGACAAGATGGCCTCTGAGTCCCTCTGAATGCTACTCGGAGGTCTACTGGTAAGTGTGCAAGAGGCAAAGAAATTTTCCTGTTTTAGGATTGCATGTTTATTAGTTAAAATACACTAAAAGAGATACATACTTAAATCTCAGTGACTTAACACAATAGGAGTAAATTTCTTGCTTGTGTACAATCTAATCGGTGGCAGGAGCTGGGCTTTGCTCCACACAGCCAGTCGAGGGCACAGACAGGTGGAGACTTCCAGATTCAGTGTGGCTTCCAAAATCTCCCTGGGCACAGACATCAGGAGAGGAGAGAGAGGGTCCTCCATGAAAATAGAGGTGCCAGATAAGATACAGGATGCCCACATGAACAGTGAATAATTTTTAGTATAAGTATGTGTCATGTAATTATTTGAAAATTCACATTTATTGGGTATTCTGTTTTTATTCTCTAAATCTGACAACTCTGCTGGGAAGTTTTTATGTGTCAAGCCTTAAACTGGTGCTCTTCACTGCCACTAATCTTCCATTCATCAGAACTCTGTCACATGACCCTACCTAGATACAAGGGATACTGGGAAGTGTAGCCCCAGCTGGGCAGCTTCTTCTCAGCAAAAATCTACACCTACTGTTTTATGTTGCTCTAGAGCATACTAACCACTTACGCCACTGCAAAGTATTACTATCAACCTGGCTGACTCAAAGGGAAAATAAATAGTATTTTAAGGTATTTTTCTCTAATAATCTCAAAGACTTGACATTTTTAAACATAAATAGACTGAGGCTAAAATTGAGAGAAATAGGAATTTTATCCCATTCTGAGATCAAGGAAATGGAGCTTTACTCTATCAGGACAGTTTACTTACCAAATAGAGAAAGAAATCAGGATCAATAGTCAGGTCTTTTTTTTTTTTTTCATTTGCCTAAGTTAAACTAAATTAAATGTTAAATCACATACATTGCCTCTATTTACATACTATATTCTCATTCAGAAGACTCCAGAATGTCATTTTGATTCAATGAAACTGATTGTTCTCTGTATTAATCCTGGGGTCCTATCTTTCCTTTATTTCCCCCATATTATTATTTTTTATTGAAGTGTAGTTGATGTACAATATTATATGTTACAGGTGTACATTATAGTGATTCACAGTTTCTAAAAGTTAAAAACTCCATTTATAGTTATTATAAAATATTGGCTATATTCCCTGTGTTGTACAAAATATCCTTGTAACTCTCCCCATATTATTTGGATTGACACCTGGGCAATATAGTAAGAAATAAGATGAACTCTCATTTTGCTAATCAAAAGTCAAAATTCACTGCTGCAGTATAAACTGCCCAGTTTTCTTCTTTGCTCTGAAGGCTATACCAGGAAAAAGCCATTACAATGTGCAAACATCTGAGCTACCGCAGCTAGCCCTCCAAGAAATAGAAAAGGCTATAATGTCTGAAAGCTAATGTGGAGTCGGGGATGGATGGGCCAGACCACAAGATGAATGGAAAGCAGTGTGGTCGGTAGAGTGTTCGAATTTTTTTTTTTTCAAAAGGAATTTTTTACCCCAGGCCAGAAGCCTTTGTGTCAGGGAGGCTGTCTCATTTCTCTGCTCAAAGGCTGTCAGAGATGACTGAGATTTGAGAGCAGCTTCTGACGTTGACCAGGTCAAAGAGGCAGCACTGCCAACCATCAGTCACTGCATCAGCGGTGAGCTGCGGAGACACGCGAGCCCCACCGTGAAACCGGGAAAGCTCTTTTCTCCGGAGGAACAGAGGAGGAGGGGGAGGTGCAGATGAGAGAAAGGGGAAGAAAGGCACAGGTCAAAGAGTCACCGTGAAGTTTTACCACATCAGTGGTCGGCGGAATCAGAGAAACTTTCTCAGTCCCCTCTGTGAGTGTTCTGAAGAAAGAAGTTGACTAGAGGTAAAAATCATATTCCTATTACCGCACTAAATCAATATATAAAACCCTCCAATATACTTTCTCAGGGTTGCTCCAGAAAGTTAGGACCTGCAGTGATTCTGATCCCACCTGATTGTGTTTGCAAACAGCGCAGGTCGGGGGCATCCAGACCGTGGGAATGTGGTGCTGACACACTACCGTTCCTGCCTCGGGTATCAGCTGGGTTTGCATAAAGCAGGTCAGGCCGCAGCTCGGTCACCCTTCTTTTCAAAATCAAACACTAGCTCAGTGGACTCAAGTCTCAGTGGACAGGGCAACGCTCTGCTCTGGGAAGGATGGACCAAGGGGAGCCACCATGCGTCATCTCTGTAGGTCACCACCCCCCTAAGATAGGCCAGCCCAGGGCCAGCAGGTTGGAAGCTTTAAAGCCATAAGTGTCTCCTGAAGTCCTAAAAGGAAATGGGAGACTTTTCCAGATTTCCATGCCTGTTTAGAGTCAAATGAAAAAATGCATCTCAAACCCGGTGACTTGGCCAAATATCTTTACATCCTTTCTGAAACTTCAAAGGCTACCTAAACCACCAGGCCATAGAGAGTCTATAGAGATACAGAGAAAAAACATCTTTCTATTGGCAATCCACAGAAACATTTCCCAGTTTGGAGGATGTTTCTCCAATTCCACTGATCCAGCTGAGTAGTTCTCCACTGGAGGGAGGACATTTAGCGATGTCTGGTGATAACTGTGGTTGTCACAACTAGGGTGGGGTTCCCTAATGTCACTAAACATCCTGTAATGCTCAGGTCATATATCACCCCCTTTACAAAACAAGGAATCATTTGCCTCAACATGTCCATTGTGGTGAGGCTGAGAAACCATCACTAATTAAATTTAGGGTACTCTGGCTATCAGATATGGGAAAAGCCTCTCAAAACATCTCATTCACTATCCTAAGCTCATGTTCTAGGGCTCATATGCCTGGACTGTTCTGCACTCCTTCTTTCCTTTATTTTACTCTTTTTCTTGTTCCCCATTTTTCTATCTGTAAGTATAAAAATTAAATTATTTTTATTTTTATTCAATCTTGAGAGTGTAAATTTCCATGCACCTGTCATAATAAATGGGTTTGTCTCATTTTACCCTCATAAAAATGTTAGCCAGCTCTGAGTTGATCAGTGGGACAAGTTGATACATGAGTTTGTCAAACCCTCTGGAGTTGGGTTAGCCGGACCTCAGACAGATCTATCTTCTAGGATCCTTATACTTAGAATGAGAAACCTGTAAATAGCCAGTTGACCTCTCCCTAGTCTCCCCCTTGGAAGGAGTAAAGGGGCTGGAATGAGATTCAGAAAGTTTTCCATTTGTTCCCCTGTCTTGTTTTTTAAGATCCCACATCCTGTGGTGTCTTAAGATCTTAGAGCTCCTGGTAGCCCAAATTAACCTTTTTAGAGCTTTACTTTAAATTTGAGTCCTCTTTTTGGAATAACAGACATTCTTTTCAGCATTACTGCTTTCAGTGTTTCATCTGTTTCCCCTGGTAGATCTTCCAAGTGGAAATTCGTTTTCTCTCTGCCCGCTCATTGGTCTCCTTTCTCCCTTCTCCCTTGAATCTGCAATGCCTCTGAATTTGGTAGCATCTGCACATTTCATGACTGTATTCCTCGTTCTCTCAACCGGATCATAAATAAAAATGTTAAATAGCACTGATCCTGGCTCGGCCTGTTCCCTGTGGCATTTGCCCAACTGGGTACACTGTCATTTATCTTGACTTTGCCTCCAGTTTCTTGGCTGAAGTCCTTCATTACTTCAAAGGTAATGTAGTTTCTGTTAGTTGTTGTCATCATCTTTAAAATTAACTATATTTCTAAATACTTCCATTGTCTTTTCTTGGTGACCGAAACATGCAGTATTCTCTCCCTCAACATTCTAAGTAAGTTTCAAGTGGTCTCTAAGGTGAATCTTCAAATACCATCCTCTTAAAAAACTTAAGCCAGAGATGGTTAAATTGTCAATGCATCCTCTTTGGTTCTTCTTTTGACATCAAGGAAAGTGACTGTTTGGCTCATGGGAAAAAAATGAACTATATTCCTAATCCCATTCGCTTTCTTCCACCTTGTGCTCAAACACCAACTCCAATCCTTGTCTTCTCTCCTTTCTTAGAGAATCACTGACATACATCTGAAGCAGGTGTACCATGGCCATCTAGCGCCCCCTGGGACTGCCGAAGAGGATACCTGATGGGATAAATCAAGGTGTGCTTCCCAGGGAGCCTCGCCAAGCCACTCTTGCCCTGGAGGCAAACTTGTCAAGATTCCCCCTTTTGTTTTTGAAAACTGGTTGCCTGGAATCCAGCTTCAGAGAGGCAGTTTATTTTAAGATGACAATTATTACAATGAAGTTCCAAGATCTCTGAGGATGCATGCCTTGAGAGGTGGACCACTGATGCATTTCCTGCAAAACAGAACGCTGCCATAGATATCCAAGTCAATTTTTCTAGGTTTCAGGTTAAATCAGTCATTCAACAAGTATTAATTCCAGACCCAGACACTATTCTAGGTGTTGAAGATTGAGTGAACAAGAGGAAAATTTCCTGCTTCCAAGGAGCCTGAAATTAAAGTGGAACAAAATAAACTAATAAACAAGAAGGTGCTGGCGGGTTGTCAGGTGGTGATAAGTACTACATTAAGACAAATAAAGCCGTGCAAGAAGTGAGAACGATGTGTGGGGAATGAAGTGGCTATTTTTTTTTTTTATTTTTTTTTATTTTTTTTTATTTTTTTATTTTTTTATGCGTTACGCGGGCCTCTCACTGTTGTGGCCTCTCCCGTTGCGGAGGACAGGCTCCGGACGCGCAGGCTCAGCGGCCACGGCCCACGGGCCCAGCCGCTCCGCGGCACGCGGGATCCCCCCAGACCGGGGCACGAACCCGTGTCCCCTGCATCGGCAGGCGGACTCTCAACCACTGCGCCACCAGGGAAGCCCTGAAGTGGCTATTTTAAGCAGGATGATGAGGGAAGGCCTCCCTAAGGAGCAGCATTTAATAGGGCTCTGAATGAAAAGGAGAAGCCAGTCCAGCGAAGATCTGGGGGAAATGCCTTCTAGAGGTGAAGTTCGGAGGCTTGAGACAGCAATGAACCTATCACGGCCAAAGAACAGCAGAAGCGTCAATACAGCAGGAGCCGAGCAAGACAGCAACAAGGTCGGAGAGACATGGACGGAGGCCGGATCATGTAGAGCCTCGTGGAGACAACTGTGAAGGTTAGTTTCCCATGGCTGTCATCATAAATTACCACAAACTCGGTGGCTTCAAACAACAGCACATTTTTCTCTCACGGTTCTGGAGGCCAGAAATCTGAGATCGAGGTGTCATCAGGACTGGTTCCCTCTGCGAGCTCTGACAGAGAATCTGTTCTGTGCCTTCCTCTTGGCTTCCGGTGGCTGCTGCAACCCTTGGCCTTCCTTGGCTTGTAGACACATCACACCAACCTCTGCCCTTGTCGTCCCATCACCTTCTGCTCTATGTCTGTACGCCCCAAATTTTCCTCTGCCTTTCTCTTTATAAGGACACCTGTCATCGGATTTGGGGCTCACCCTACATCCAAGATGATCTCATCTCGATTTTCTTAATTTAATTACCTCCACAAAGACTCTTTTCCCAAATAAAGTCATATTCATAGGTTCCGGCAGTCGGGACAGATATTATCTATTGAGTGGGGACAGGAGGCACTATTCAAGCCACTGCAGGGAGCCAGCGGAGGATTTGAACAGGGATTCTACCTGACCTACTATGTTTTAAAGGATCACTCTGTCTGCCACGTAGAGTATTCTGGCAGCAGCAAGGGTGAGAGCATGGAGATGACACAGTTTCCCATGGATTCCACTGCTTTCCATTTAACAACTGTGGACATGAGTGATGGGTCTGTCAGGATACTGACACTTCTGTTTTTACACATGTTGAAAATTTCCAACATTAAAATTAGAAAAACAACTCAAGAGGTCCAAAGTATATATAAACTATGAAACAAATGCTATTTATGCTCACACAGAAATCTGGAAAACACAAAAAAGTATTAGGATAATTTTACAAAATTGCTCATAAGGCTGCCCGTTAGGGTTCTCCATTGTATCAAGTACCAAGTGCTGGAGAGGCTGGCTGACCGCTTTTAGGGAATTTTTTTTTTTTTTTTTAAGTTTTTTTTTTAATTGAAGTATAATTGATTTACAATGTTGTGTTAATTTCTGCGTTATACATACATATACAGTCTTTTTTTCATTATGGTTTATCATAGGACATTGAATATATCCCTGTGCTGTACAGCAGGACCTTGTTGTTTATGCTTTCTATATATAATAGCTTACGTCTGCTAACCCCAACCCTCCCCCAACTCCATCCCTCCCCCAACCCCTCCTACTACAGGACTGTGCTTTAATCTGAGTGCACCAAATGAAATGAAGAGCTTCTGTGAAGCTTGAAGAAGTTGATCTTTGCAAACATTTTTCCTTGGGTCTCTGCATGTTGCCGTATCTCCAGGTCAAAACAGAGGCACTACTCAAGAAACACATTTTCTTTGTGTAAAGCTGAATTTCAGTAGGTACCTGCAGACGACCAAATCTGGGTCCAGGTGTGCAAACCAAGTGTTTCAGTGCAAGATGAGCTTCCACAAAGACACCCAGACTGAAGCTTTCAGGCTTTCATTGTAGGGCCCTTGCTTCACTGGGATCTTCTTCTCCCCTCCCCCTCTACCAGATACACTAATACCATCACTGTCTCTTCTAGGGGCTTGGAATTTACCCTCTTCTGGAAAATGTACCAGCTAAATTAAAAATTGAGAGGGGGGCTTCCCTGGTGGCGCAGTGGTTGAGAGTCCGCCTGCCGATGCAGGGGACACGGGTTCGTGCCCCAGTCCGGGAAGATCCCACATGCCGCGGAGCGGCTGGGCCCGTGAGCCATGGCCGCTGAGCCTGCGTGTCCGGAGTCTGTGCTTTGCAATGGAAGAGGCCACAACAGTGAGAGGCCCGCGTATTACAAAAAAGAAAAAAAGAAAAAAAAAAAATTAGAGGGATCCACAGAATTTCACAACCGGCACAGCCATTTGGGATGGTTACCCCAAATAAGCTGGGAAACTCAGCTGTGGTGATGGGCAGGTGAGCTCTGCTGAGCTTCCATCCGGAAAGTGGAAGTGTGTTTCCACAGTTAAGTGCTGTCATAATGAGCTCACAAATGGTTTCCTTCCTGCATCTTTCCGGCTGTGCCTCTGCCTCAAACAGCTGTAGCATTTGTCCCTGGGACTCCGAAGACAATTCCCCCATTCTAACAAGATTTTGCTCTTGAGTAAAATAATTTTTCTTACTATGGCTTTAAATTTTTTTTTTTTTTTTTTTTTTTTACATCTGTAATCAGTTTTCAAGGAAAGCTGTTTTTTTTCCCCCCTCACATTCGGAAGTGATTTATATTAGGCATTAAAGACAAACATGGACATTTTTATTTTATTTTTTTATTTCCTTAAGCAAGTAAGCAAGAGAAATCCAACAATAACTTGGAGTAGATTTACAGTTAGTTCTTCCATCCTTTCTCTTGCCCTGGAGCCTGATGGGACTTGAGTGTCCTTGGAGGAATGGCAGAGGGAAATGCTAGGGGCCAATTGCTGATTTTATCATTCAAACACAAAATTTGTTACACCACTTTATCAGTCACAGGGAAAGCAATTATACTGTGGTTCAATTTTCCACTCAATGGCTGTACTGGGGATCAAAGTCAGTTTTATGATGGGAAAAAAAATGCTTTGCTATTTTATTTGTTACTTAAAATAAAGAAGTACCATTATTATAATGCTTTCTGAGGTTTTTCCTAACCCCAACCTCTACTCCTTCACGAGATAAAGTGGATTATTTTGGTTTTCTCCCTCCCTTTGATTAAATAATCAGTTTTCTTCCCATCCTCTAAAGTGTATTTCACTGTAGAAATGAAATTGGCACGGTTTAAGGCAACATAGCATTAGGACTCTAATCATAGGCACGAAGGGCAAAACCTGCCCTACGCTATATATTCTTTTCTAGATGGGTACTTTTTCAAAAGAATCAGGCATTGTAATGGTTTCTGTGCGCATGCATGTATTGTTATGTGTTGTTCTCATGTTTACTGTCACTTGTCTTTCACGTGAGTAATTAACATATCTTTCAGCTGTATTTATAACTCCTTTTTTTTGCTATAGAAAGTAAATAGTTAAGTGGGATTAGGTGTGGAGGAGGATTCATATGAAATTCTTATTAAAAATCATACATTTTAATTCAGCAAATAGGGTATTTTCTCTTTACAGTATTTTTCTCTTATTGTCTTTCTTTTTACTGAAGAAATTCAAGTAAGTAAAATTTAAACTATCAATACCAAAAGAACTTATAATTTTTCTAGAGATCTAACTTTAGGACTAGTTGACCCTTTTTGTTTAAAAGTTCCACTTTTAAACCCAGAAATCCAGTAATGGGAACCTCAAACAACTGTGCTATGGGGCTACAGTTCAGAGAGCTAAGTGAAAACTAATATTTTTATTGAATACTCATTCACATTTGTTAAGAAAACAGAGACACGTGACAGATATTTCCCTCTCTCAAACGATATCAAGTTCACCCTCACATTGCTAGTTGGTTTCAGCTTTTACAATTTCACTGCTATCACCTTTATTTTTTCTGGTCTCCTGCTAATTGCCTCCAGGCTCGAAGAGTCTTACAGCACATCCCCTGAATCCAGGAGCAGAGAATTCTGGAATCTGCTGTAGGTGAATAATTGTGGCAGTAACTGAGTGATGATGGTCTGGCTACCACGGGATACTTCTGTGCTCACGTGGAGCTTGGGTGATGGCAGGGGAGGTGAGTGTGAGGCCGCATAAGGGTTTGCAAGAGGAGGCAGGTGGGCTGGCCCTGACGGTAGCAGCACCACAGGCTGGCTGGTGTTGGCCTTCCTCACTTCCTTTCTGCCCATTCTTGGTGCTGTCTGTCTGGGTCCTTGTGCTGTCTGTCTGGGTCCTTGGTGCTGTCTGTCTGGGTTTTTGAGGAGGCTTAGGGTGAGTGCCAACTTTGAAAGTAGGAGAGTCTCTCTCTCTGCGGTTTCCCTATAGATTTCCCCACTTTTTTGAATTTAACGTGCTTTCTACATAATGGTGAGCTTTATGACTTGGGGCAATAATCTGCACCTCAGAAAAACATGTGCACGTGAGAAAGACATTTCTGACAACTACAGCTTCTGTTTGTTGAACGTTTATTATGTGCTAGGTCCTGTATGTACACTAGCCGTCATATCCTTGGAGCAACCCTGCAAGGCACAAATTACTACTCTCAGCTTTTAAGATGAGAAAGTTGAGACCCTAAAATCTATTTAAACTACGCTTTAAACTGTTCGCCAAACTATCCTTAGAACATGTGCTTACTATATGGTAAAGAGTATACAGATAACAATATTAACCAGTCCAAATATAACAGTACTCCTCATTTAATCTTAAACACCATCTTTCAAAGCTTCAAGTTCATTTTTTTACCTTTCTGTATACCAAATGCCAAAGAGCTCTAATTAATTTGACCTAAAATTTAACTTATTTTGGCAAGGCAGACTAATGCAAATTTAGCTTGTCCATAGAAGTATTACTGCATAGATGGTACTCTGAACCTCTGAAAATATCAACTATTATATTAATAAATTTATTGTCTTAATAAATGTATTTAAAGCTGGCAGTTACTTTGCTACTATTTTGATTTGTACTGGCATGAAATTACAGTTTTATTCTATTAAACAAAATGCAACTTTTTCAATGTAGTCACTGGCATAGTGACTAAGTACTGTTCATTAAAATATTATTTTTTAACATCTTTATTGGAGTATAATAGCTTTACTATGGTGTGTTAGTTTCTGCTTTATAACAAAGTGAATCAGCTATACATATACATGTGTTCCCATATCTCTTCCCTCTTGCATCTCCCTCTCAACCTCCATATCCCACCCCTATACACGGTCATAAAGCACCGAGCTGACCTCCCTGTGCTATGCGGCTGCTTCCCACTAGCTATCTATTTTACATTTGGTAGTGTATATATGTCCATGCCACTCTGTCACTCCGTCCCAGCTTACCCTTCCTCCTCCCCGTGTCCTCAAGTTCATTCTCTACACCTGCATCTTTATTCCTGTCCTCCCCCTAGGTTCTTCAGAACCATTTTCATTTTTTTAGATTCCATATATATGTGTTAGCATATGGTATTTGTTTTTCTCTTTCTGACTTACTTGGCTTTGTATGACAGACTCTAGGTCCATCCACCTCTCTACAAATAACTCACTTTCATTTCTTTTTATGGCTGAGTAATTCCATTGTATATATGTGCCACATCTTCTTTATCCATTCATCTGTTAATGGACACTTAGGTTGCTTCCATATCCTGGCTATTGTAAATAGAGCTGCAATAAACATTGTGGTACATGACACTTTTTGAATTATGGTTTTCTCAGGGTATATGCCCAGTAGTGGGATTGCTGGGTCATATGGTAGTTCTATTTTTAGTTTCTTAAGGAACCTCCATACTGTTCTCCATAGTGGCTGTATCAATTTACATTCCTACCAACAATGCAAGAGGGTTCCCTTTTTCCCACACCCTCTCCAGCATTTATTGTTTGCAGATTTTTTGATGATGGCCATTCTGACCCATGTGATGTGATACCTCCTCGTGGTTTTGATTTGCATTTCTCTAATGATTAGTGATGTTGAGCATCCTTTCATGTGTTTGTTGGCAATCTTTATATCTTCTTTGGAGAAATGTCTATTTAGGTCTTCTGTCCATTTTTGGATTGGGTTGTTTGGTTTTTTAATATTGAGCTGCATGAGCTGCTTGTACATTTTGGAGATTAATCCTTTGTCGGTTGCTTCATTTGCAAATATTTTCTCCCATTCTAAGGGTGGTCTTTTCGTCTTGCTTATGGTTTCCTTTGCTGTGCAAAAGCTTTGAAGTTTCATTAGCTCCCATTTGTTTATTATTGTTTTTATTTCCATTTCTCTAGGAGGTGGGCCAAAAAGGATCTTGCTGTGATTCATGTCATAGAGTGTTCTGCCAATGTTTTCCCCAAGAATTTGATAGTGTCTGGCCTTACATTTAGGTCTTTAATAGATTTTGAGTTTATTTTTGTGTATGGTATTAGGGAGTGTTCTAATTTCAATCTTTTACAGGAGCTGTCAAGTTTTCCCAGCACCACTTATTGAAGAGGCTGTCTTTTCTCCACTGTATATTCTTGCCTCCTTTCTCAAAAATAAGGTGACCATATGTGCGTGGGTTTATCTCTGGGCTTTCTATCCTGTTCCATTGATCTATATTTCTGTTTTTGTGCCAGTACCATACTCTCTTGATTACTGTAGCTTTGTAGTATAGTCTGAAGTCTGGGCACCTGGTTCCTCCAGCTCTGTTTTCCTTTCTCAAGATTGCTTTGGCTATTCGGGATCTTTTGTGTTTCCATACAAATTGTGATTTTTTTTTTTTTTTTGTTCTAGTTCTGTGAAAAATGCCACTGGTAGTTTGATAGGGATTGCACTGAATCTGTAGATTGCTTTGGGTAGTATAGTCATTTTCACAATGTTGATTCTTCCAATCCAAGAACATGGTATAACTCTCCATCTATTTGTATCATCTTTAATTTCTTTCATCAGTGTCACAAAGAAAGAAAACTACAGGCCAATATCACTGATGAACATAGATGCAAAAATCCTCAACAATATATGAGCAAACAGAATCCGACAGCACATTAAAAGTATCATACACCATGATCAAGTGGGTTTTTTCCCAGGAATGCAAGGATTCTTCAATATATGCAAATCAATCAATGTGATAAGCCATATTAACAAATTGAAGGAGAAAAACCATATGATCATCTCAATAGATTCAGTAGAAGCTTTTGACAAAATTCAACACCAATTTATGATAAAAACCCTCCAGAAAATAGGCATAGAGGGAACTTACCTCAAAATAATAAAGGCCGTATACGACAAACCCACAGCAAACAGCATTGTCAATGGTTTGTCATTGAAAAACTGAAAGCATTTCCTCTAAGATCAGGAACAAGACAAGGCTGTCTACTCTCACCACTATTATTCAACATAGTTTTGGAAGTTTTAGCCACAGCAATCAGAGAAGAAAAAGAAATAAAAGGAATCCAAATCAGAAAAGAAGTAAAGCTGTCACTGTTTGCTGATGACATGATACTATACATAGAGAATGCTAATGATGCTACCAGAAAACTACTAAAGCTAATCAATGAATTTGGTAAAGTAGCAGGATACAAAATTAATGTACAGAAATTCTTGCATTCCTATACACTAATGATGAAAAATCTGAAAGAGAAATTAAGGAAACACTCCCATTTACCATTGCAACAGGAAGAATCAAATACCTAGGAATAAACCTACCTAAGGAGCAAAAGACCTTTATGCAGAAAACTATAAAATATAATTTTGATGTTGAAGCTTAGATGTCAAAATAAGTAGACCAACTGTTTTTCCTTCCTATTATTTTAATGAATGTAATGCTGGGTCCTATTCATCTTGTGATAATCCAGTCAATCAATTAATAATTTACCTATAAATGGTCAGCTCAGGCCAGAGGCAAAAACCTTATTTTGGTAGGACATTGAAAAAATAGGATAAAATATCTAGCTTTTTGAAGCAGGATTATCTAGATGAAATATGGTGAACATAATCCTAACTATTGCCCTATGTTCCCAATGGGTTGTGTCTACATATCAATTAGTTGGCTGCCATGACACCAAATTCTTAATTTAGTGCAATATGAGATTGTAAATGAGGCTAGTTCTCTTTAGTGTGATGCTATGATGTATTTTAAATCACATTTTTAAACTTTCTTTGAATTGTGAACCAAATTTTTAAGTGGTCTTTTTAAGACGTTTCTTCCCATTTTATATAATTATACATTAACTCTGACATATAAAAGCTCCAATTCTAGTAAAAAACACGGAACTGAATACCTTGCCAACAATTTAATTACCCTCCCAATTAAAAAAAAACTAATATGCAAATATCCAAATTTAGAAAGTAATTGGGGGAGCTGGTAGTGATTATATTTCTTTAGAATTTTTCACTTTACCTACAGGACAATCGATGCTTTAAAATTCCAGATTGTTCTTACTCATTTATTTTGGCACTTTACTGCATTTGCATTTTTATTATCTGCTCACCTGTTTTTATTCCTTACTGTGGAATGCCCTTCTGAAGGGCAAGATCCAGGACTTTCTTATTCTTTCTTACTCCAGTGCTTAACACATAAGGAACGAAAATACTGGTATCATAGTGAAGCAATTAACTAAATACAGTTTGAAACAAATTTTCAGAAATACATATACATAAGTACATACAGCAGTTTTTTCTTTTTTCTTAACTCCTATACATCTCAGATGCATTAAGATCTGTTTATAAATTAGCTCTCACTTTTCTGAAAAGTCTCTTTACTTCTTATAGAAAACACATAGGGTAATTTTTCATAAAGAAATACTATGGAGCTAAATTCTCCCCCTCTGAGAAAATGTTCATAGAAGCACAGAAAGAATGAACTAAGTCAAACACTTTCTTCTACAGTTTTCAGAGCAAATACTGTTTTCTGTCCTTTTTCCTTTGGCAGCACAAAGAAGTAAATGAAAGTAAATAAATAAAATATTTTACTCCCATCCAATGCTTTAAGTCCTACAATCACAAACTTATATTTACAAACACTAGATTTCAAATAGCATCATCGGTCAATAAGGCTGCCATTTCAAGCTTAAAAGCATAGCTGATGAGAGACATGATGATTGCTTAAAATAACCTAAGGGTATGAAAACTAAAGTGGAGAAAGAATTATTTAGGCATAGCTAAAGCATAATTAAAGAGAGATATAACTGGATGGAGAAACACTGTTTAAAAAAAAAAAACGAAGAAGAATTTCAGAGAAAAAAAAATCATTATATAAAAAACCCTCAAACTTTCTTAACAGTCTATTTATTGGACTGTGGAAGTAGTTCTAATGGAAAGAAGCAGGAAAAAGCCAGGAGTGCTTAAAACTAGACCAAAAACTACCAAGGACGAAACAAGGGTGAGGACAACCTTACACAGGCAAGAGACGTATAAAAGCAATTAAATAAAGTCTTCTATTTTTAGGAGATCTTAGGAGTCTCCTATTTTTTCTTATTTTTTTTTTTGTGGTATGCGGGCCTCTCACTGTTGTGGCTTCTCCCGTTGCGGAGCACAGGCTCCGGACGCGCAGGCTCAGCAGCCGTGGCTCACGGGCCCAGCCACTCCGCGGCATGTGGGATCTTCCCGGACCGGGGCACGAACCCGCGTCCCCTGCATCGGCAGGCGGACTCTCAACCACTGCGCCACCAGGGAAGCCCTGGAGTCTTCTATTTTTAAGCATCTTATTTGAAGATATGAAATCCTATTGTTTCTTCTAAGTGGATTTTCCAAGAGAATATGCTAAGCAGAGCACCGATGAATAATTTCGAACAGCCCTTCAAGTAAAATCCTAATTTTCATCCACAAAGTTAAAAATTATTTATGTACACACACCTTCTAAAGTTGATATTCTATTTTATCTGAAACCATATATACTCTGTTTTAAATAACTAAGTAAGTAAAAGTCAAACTCTTTGGACATTTTTTCCCCAAATCTATTTCCCTCCATATATAACCCTACTTAGAGCAACAGAAAAATGAAGATCCAATGTTTTTCCTCCCCAGCTATAAAAGCGCCAAGATTCTTCAGCCTGACAAATTGAAATGAGTTAAAGGCATCTCCCACATGGGAATCTGTAGCCCTGGCTCATGGTCGGAAATAAATTTTTCAGTAAAACTGCACGTAGGATAAGGAAGGAAAACCTCCCTGATTTTTTCCCCTCCCTTTATCTTTTATTTCAATTGAGGGATAAATAAGCAAGAATATTCTCTCTTTTTCATCTGAATTTCCAAAAGGCAGTACTTCAGATAAAACCAAGAAGATTCTAGATGATCCAGAAATTTCTGAATATAAGGAAACAATTGTCATTCTGCCATATGCCAACTAGGTTGGCTCCCTGATTGTAATGACATCCAGTTTATTTACAATGTGTATCACAGATAAACAGCAAACACTGCATTTATATCTTTTTTTTTTTTTTTTTTTTTTTTTTTGCGGTACGTGGGCCTCTCACTGTTGTGGCCTCTCCCGTTGCGGAGCACAGGCTCTGGACGCGCAGGTTTAGTGGCCACGGCTCACGGGCCCAGCCGCTCCGCGGCATGTGGGATCTTCCCAGACCGGGGCACGAACTCGTGTCTCCTGCATCGGCAGGTGGACTCTCAACCACTGCTCCACCAGGGAAGCCCCTCCCCACACTTTTTAAATCTATCCTGAGTCCCTAAATATCCCTTCAGCCTTTATCATGTCAACAGAACCCACCGAGCTTTCATAGTTCATTGGTCTATGGCGGGCTTGAGTATATTGATTTGTAATGTTCTTCAGTTATTTTCTGTGTTTACATAGTTTACAGCAACAAGCTTTTCAGTGAGAGCCATCTTTTATTCCTCTAATGTACCTCCCACAGCACCTAGGAGTGTGCATCATGTATCATCAATTACCTACAAACTCTTATCAAACTGAATTGACTTGAAATGCGTCTTACTCTATTTTGTAAATATATTTCAAGCATAAGGGATCAAGTATTACATAGTGGTGCAGTAAAACTGACTACATATTTATAAAATCCCACCCCTGAGATTTTATGACAAGGAATTTATGAATTATATTACACAAATTATTCCATCTTATAATTTTGTCTATTAACCTCAAGGGGATGTTATCAGTTGTGGAAATTTTTTGACAGGTTGTCATATTTCAATCCAAGTTATAACAGATTCTGACACTCCAAAAAATCTTGATTTAATGTGCCAGAAATAGACAGTGACTGTCACTGATGGTCTTGTTTGTTCTGAACTAAATTCATCCCTCAGGGTCATAGCATTACATCTCAGCAATAAGATTTCAACACTGGTTCTGATCCAGGTCAATGAATGAGATATCATGCACCCAGGCTTTACATAGAAATAATAAATGAATTGGGTTTTCTCCTTTGCCTATCAGGTTCTTTTCCACCTCTACCTCCCAATAGTTTAAGGGAAAAACAACTGCAAAATTCTAGACAGAACTGGGAAGGAATAATTTCTTAATCAAAACCTAATTCTTATAAGTCAGGCATAAGCTTAGGGTACAAAACAAAACAATAATAATAAAATTGTAAGCTGTGCTGTATGATTTTGGTTATATTGATATAAACTGAAGAGCAAGTAGTCATTTAGAGCATTTCAACGCAACTAAAGTATACTTTATGTGGTAAGCAGAATAATGGCCCCCAAAGATATCTATAACCTAGTCCCCAGAACCTGTGAATTTGCAGACATAATTAACTGAAGGACCTTAAGATATCCTGGGTTATCTATGTGGGATCTGTGTAGTTACAAGAGGTGGAAGAGGGATGCAGAAGAATGATGTGACTCAAAGAGGGATGCAACTACAGAAGACTGGTCAGAAAGGTGCTATAGTGCTACCTTTGAAGATGGAGAAAGGAGGCCATGAGCCAAGGAATGTAGGCAGTCTCTTTGAAGGCAGGAAAGACAAGGAAAATAATTCTCCCATAGAGCTTCTAGCAAGTAAAGCAGCTCCACCTCCACCCTGATTTTAGCCAAGTGAGACCCATGTTGGAATTCAAAGATACAGAACTGTAAGATAATACATTTGTATTGTGTTAAGTAACTAATTTTGTGGTAATGTGTTATGACAGCAATAGAAAACTAATACATGACTCTACCTGCATATAATGTTATCTCTATGAAGGCATGGCTTTTAATCCATTTGCTGCTCCTTTGCAAATCCAAGAATGGTGGTTGAACCCTAGTACACACTTAGTACATGTCCTTTGAATAAAATATTGGTGCAACCTTTTATATTTTACCAAAACAGTCCCAGTATATTATCTACCCTCACTCTCACAACAATCTAATTCCTTTTATTTAGGTATCATCAGCACCTCCTGAATTTTACAGTGAGGGAAATATTTAGTAATCTCTTCAACATTATCTAGCTGTCAAAAGGTATGGTCAGGGCTTGAGACAAAGTCATTTGACTTTCAATCCAGTGATCTTCTCACTACGTGATTACCCAGTCGCAGTTTCTAAAAGAAAGAAAATGGATTGGCCAATAGAACCTTCATTTTAGTTCAATCTGTGACAAGGAACGCGTCTCTAAAACAGGCTAACACTCTCTTTCTAATTCCATTTGACTTGCAAGATAATTCAAATTAGGGATTAAATAACAACAGCACACCTTAAAAGAAATGTCTTGCCATTCTACTTAGAAAGCTCATCATTCAGTGAGAGAAGGTGCCCCAGGTTCTTTGTCCAGTCATAGAGAACACAAGCCTCATCTACTGTGGTTGCTCCTAGAGCCAGGCAGAATAAGTAGAGGGGAAGCAGCCACAGCTCTGCTGAAGAGCTACCATAGAAGCCAGAAGTCCACACCAGAGGCAGACAGGCCCGCTAGCCCAGAATCAGGCCTCCAGGCCGCTTTGCGTTCAGGAATCCCCTTCGGGTCTTCTTTGATTCCATCCGACATTAGTGGCTGTCGTAGTATACGGCAGCATAACATACTGCCCTAAAACTTCCTGAACTAAATCAACAGCAGTCAGCTGGCATTTCTCATGGTTTCGTAGGTCATGAATCCGAAAGGGCACAGTGGGGATGGCTTGTTTCTGCTGCACATCATCTGGGACATCAGGTGGAAAACTCAGGAGGCTGAGGGCTGTAGTCATCCGGAGGCTTGACTGGGGCTGGAGGACCAGCTGCTAATGTGGCTCACACATGCAGCTAGCAAGGCCATGCTGGACATTGGCAGGAGGCCTCAGTCCTCTCCACGTGGGTCTCTCCATGGGGTCGCTTAGTGTCTTCATGGGATGGCATCTGGCTTCTTCTAGAGTGAATGATCCAAGAGACCAAAGCAGAAGCTGCAAAGCATTTTATTACCTGAAGTCACATCCCATCATTTCCACAGTATTCCATTGGTCACATAAGTCAGCCCTAATTCAATGTAAAAGAGGACTGAACAAAGGCATGAATACCAGGAAGCAAAGATTATCAGGGATCATTTTGGAGGCTGGCTGTCACATTGACAGAATCAAAGCACTCTGCTCTCAGGAAACATCTTAACAAGTCCCAGAACCAACAACACTATCTCCTCTGCAAAAATAGAATGATCAAGATCACATGCCTTGTCAACCTTAGCTTTCATGCACACCATAGGAAGTACTTTCCCTCCTATGAGAATACAGAATATTAATTAGTCAAGATAGGCTAGAAAGGAAAAGGATTGATCGACCGTAACAAATAAAACTCTAGATTTCTGTGGCTTAATACAATAAAAAATGTTTTCTCCTTTTAATTAATATTGCATAGAGCAATGAAGGTCAGTGGTCCTGCTGGGAGTCTCGTAAGTGATAAATCAGGGATCCATTTTCTGTCCACAACTACCATTGTCATTGGGGAAAGGGAAACAAGAGTGTGGAAGTACTGCCCAGGGTGATTTATAGTCAGACTTGAAAGGAGGGAACATCATTTTTACTGGATCTCAGTTGCGCGGACCCAACATAACTGCAAGGAAAGTTGGGGAATATAGTCCTTCTCAGTGCCCAGGAGGAGGAAATATGATTAGTGGGAATCTAGGCAGCCCACTGATATTTCTGTGCCACACTGAGCTCTCTAAGGGGACCCACTACCTTGATATTGGAGATATCTTTTTAAAATATGTCTTAGCTGAGGGAAGATTGCTGCCATGTCCTGCTCGTCATCTGCCATCCAAGGAGTGGAATGGAGTTGATTCTCCCCTGCAACGCACATGAGCTGGCCCACCACCGACTGAACGTCTCCGTCACCAACACCAAGACCAGAGAAAACTACTTAGTCTCCAGTTTTCCCTCCGGGGGGACCTCGTTAAGAAGTGGGTGGATGGAGACTTCACCATCTGCCTTCCCATCCTGCCTATAGGCCACCATTCAGTGGATGATTGGACATCTCCCTGCAGGACAAAAGGCAGCTGGATCTCTATGTTAATAGCACCAACCAGGACATACTGTTCAGGGTAAACTGGGTGAGACTTAACCAAGCCCTTCCCCCATCAAGCAAGAGGATAATGGAATTATTGTATCAACATGGCTTTGATGATGCCATCAAGTTTTTACTTAAAGAAAGTTGGTTTGAATAGAATGTTTAAAACTTTATAATGCAAAACACATTTCAGACTGTTTTTGATGGAGGTTTCTAATGAAATCTTTTTTTTTCAAAGCCTAAAAGAAATGTCTTAGCTGATCATATTAATTCTCTGTTTTAGAACTATTACTCAGGATAAAGACTAAGGTCCATAGCAAGGCATCCACAGCCCTGGACGTCTGGCCCTGACTACCTCTCCTGCCACACTCCCAGCCGTTGCCACCCTCCCCTCTTCACTTCTGAACTCTTCTCTTCCTTGTGGCTCCGTTCACTGCTTTACATGAGCCTTCGTTCCAATCCTGGCTCTCAGTTGTAAATGACTAAAGCAAGTGCTTTAACCTCTCTAAGCCTCAGTTTCAACATTTATAAAATGCAGAATAATAATATCCACCTCTGAAGATTAAGTGAGAAAACCGTATAAAGCACAGCACCTGGCGCATAGGAGTAACTCAATAAATTCTGGTTGTTTAGTTAATTATTCTCCTTCCATTTTGCTATGTTGTCAAGCCAATGTGCTTGAGACTAATAGTATACCATATTAATTATTATTATTTAATACAAATTTCCTATTATTTGGAGAGGAAGTTTGACAAAGTGACTGAAATCTTGGATCCAAGCTCAGTCATTTTTCTTGGATTTAATCCCACCTTTACCGCTTTCTTGCTCTGTGAGCTTGGAAAAGTTATTTAACATTTTTTGAATCACAGTTCCCAGGCCTGTTAAGTCTGTTGAGTAAAGATAATAATTATACTCATTTCATAGCATTTTTGTGAGGAGCAATTGGGATAATAAATATGAAATACTTTTTAGTTTCTGGTTCACAGTAAATGCTTAATAAATAATAGCTATTATTACTTTCACTACTACACTTAATTAATCCCTACCATGGGCCAAGTACTACTCTAGATATTTTATCCTTAAAGTAGTCTCTTTTTTAAAGAAAAAAATGTGGAGCTACCAAAAGTTAATTAATTTCCCCAAGATCACACTGCTGTTACATTTAAGTCGAGTCATAAAGACAAGACAGTCTGACCCTGGCATCTGTGTACTTTCCATCATGTCACTATTTCTCCCAAATTCAATGCACATTTCTCCAAATGTATGTGTTCTCAATAAGGGTATCTAATCATAATAAAGGCACATAACTCTGCTATGACTTCAGCAGAACTGAAACCTTGCTTTCTACAATTAGAGTGAATGTAAAGTCTAGAATACAAACATACTTCACTGTAGCATGAGTTCCAAGGGACCCACCCTGACATATCCTTGGAGACGTTGCCCATGGATGCCAGGCCAGCTTTTCAGTGCTCCCATAAAGAAGCCAAGGGGCATCATGGGCCCTTTCCAGTTTGGTTGGTATTAGAACTGCTTTAAAAAGTAATCCAAGTTCCCTCTAAACTTGTTATTCAAAGAAACTACACTTGCCCTGCCACGGGCTTTGTTTTGTCAGGACCTGTCCTCTGAAACATTTCAGGTGAGGTCTATGCGCTGCCAGGATCTTCATGTGCAAGTGTAACCATCAGTGGCTCCAGCCAGTAAATAACTTAAGGCATGTATTTAAGGCATGATGTGTTCCTGAGTATTCATTTTATGTTGCTTTGTTTACTATGGTGTTTTGGCCTGAACTGGTCAAAATAGATGCTAAAACGTAAAACTCTTTAAAAGAGGAATCTTTGATATGCCCAAGGATTTATCATCCCAGTAATGACTGATGACTTCAGGGTATTAATCTGTTGGCAGAAGTAAATCGAGAAGTGAAAGGTTACCTACCCAACTTTAAGTATAACTTCTTTCCTGAGGTCTTCTCTGGTAATTCCAAGGACACAGGGACTATGTGTGGGTTAGCACTGCTCATTCTACGCTTAGCTACAGAGTGACTCTAGATACTATTCATTCAATCAATATTTATTGAACACTGTCTATGCCAGACAATGTTCTAGACACTGAGGATACATCAATATGTAAGACAAAATCTCTCCCTTCCTGGAACTTACACTCTAAAAAAAAAGAGGCAGACACTAAATGTATAGGTATTTAAAAACATCAGGAGAAAATTAAGAAGTGTTCTGTTTTGAGTATCTGCTCTGTTTGGCTTCAATTATAGTCATTTTAACTTTCTAATTATTATCATTTCAAGTGTATGTACCATGTGTCTTTGTGTCTTCACACAGGTAGTTCCCAGGAAATTATGCCAACTGGGGTTTGGGGGCATCCTTCTTTAAAGAGAAGGAGTATGAACACACCTACCAATATTAATTATATTTCCATTGTAAAGAAATTAAGATATTCACCATAAGGATTTTCTACATACGTAGACTAACTTGAAGGTAAAAATAAAAATGAATTCACTAGCTATGACTCTCAATTCCTATGCATAAATACGTTTTGTTTTATATTTGTGAGGCACCTGAGGTAATAAAATCCTTGAATTCTGAGTCTGATAGCAGTCTTAATAAAAGTAAGATTACAGAAGCAGCAATAAAACCTATCATGCATGATTAAATACGGAGGGGCAAATTAATTTGGCACTGCTTTGACAGAAAATTTCCCTTTGTTGTGCTTATATACCTGTGTTTTGTACCAATGGCTTTTGTGATTCCCTAGTTTAATCATGCCTTTAAGGTGATGAGCTGCACGCGGATGATAGATTATCAAACTCTAGATGTTTCTTCAGGAAATACACAGAGGTAGGAGCAGGCACAGAATCCTGTACTGCCTGTGGCATTTACATGAAAAAGAAAGCCTAATATTTTGCAAAACATTGAGCTGCTCTATGTTTGAGATATCTTCTAAGGACAAATTCTAATTTGGGTACTTTAATAGCAGAATATTTTATATATTTACAACTTAAAATTGAGATTGAAAAAACAAAGTCTATTATGGGTTAAGGTAAATCCATAGCAATCTATACATTCCACAGTTTCCCCCAAAGTCTACCTTCTATTCCATGAATAGATTTTGAGGTGCATGGAAGACTGTGAAGTGCATGGAACATTGGAGACAAAGAGATGGCAGTCTGCTATGAGAGAGTAGGAAATCCAGAATAAGAGGAAACGTTAACATCTCTTTTACTGAGATGATTAAGAGTCTGTGCTTATCAGTGGCATGAAATGTGCTGTTAAATCACTTTTGGAGGGACTTCTCTGGTGGCGCAGTGGTTGAGAATCCTCCTGCCAATGCAGGGGACACAGGTTCGATCCCTAGTCTAGAAAGATCCCATATGCCGCGAAGCAACTAAGCCCATGTGCCACAACTATTGAGCCTGCGTGCCACAACTACTGGAGCCCATGCACCTAGAGTCCGTGCTCCACAACAAAAGAAGCCACTGCGATGAGAAGCCCACGCACTGCAACGAAGAGTAGCCCCTGCTCGCCGCAACTAGAGAACACCTACATGCAGCAATGAAGACCCAACGAAGCCAAAAATAAATTAATAAAAAATAAATTAAATTTTTAAAATCACTTTTGGAATATGATAATTTTACAAGTTTATATGCATGATGACATAATTATGATAAAATGTAATTAATGAGAGGAGAACACAAATTTATGTTTTTATGTAATATATAAGGCAGTTACCTAAAGATGAGTTGGTAGAACTACTAGTTACCTGCTTCAATGTTTGGCAGTTATGCTGTGTTCTACTGTAAAATAAACAATGGCCATATAGACTTTTGTCTTATCCAAGTGTGGTCTTTCTAGTTCCTTTCTTATACGCATTGATCAAAAAAACCATGGGCTTCCCTGGTGGCGCAGTGGTTGAGAGTCCGCCTGCTAATGCAGGGGACACAGGTTCGTGCCCCAGTCCGGGAAGATCCCACATGCCACAGAGCGGCTGGGCCCGTGAGCCATGGCCGCTGAGCCTGCGCGTCCGGAGCCTGTGCTCCGCAACGGGAGAGGCCACAACAGTGAGAGGCCCGCGTACCGCAAAAAAAAAAAAAAAGAAAAGAAACCTTAGTCAATGTCAGCTCTCAGAAAATACAAGATGCTATCTAGGTTCTAGCCCAATATGTGGGAAAATGACAAATAACCTTTTTGTGTGTTTATATCTGCAATAATACTTTAAATTCACTTTGATTTACTTTCATTTGGATTGTTTCAATGATGCAGGATTTCCCTGGATTTCATGAAAAATGAAAGTGGATTACTTTTTAAAGCAGTTCTAAAACCAACCAAACTGAAAAGGGCCATGATGCCCCTTGGCTTCTTTATGGGAGGGCTGGAAAGCTGGCCTGGCATTCATGGACAATGTCTCCAGGCATATGTCAGGGTGGGTCCCTTGGAAACAAGTAAAATTCATACATTCATTATTTGTGCACTCATTCATTCCTATATTCATCCAACAGACAATAAGGGAGCATGAAATATAGTCTAGGAATTCTGGCAGATGCAAAGATGAATCATCCACACATGCATAATCTAATGAGAGCTGGGAGAAGCAAAAAATAGAATTAAGTATAAAATAATGCGGAAACCATTAAGTACCTTAAAAGTTGAACGTGCCTTGGCAATGACCAATGCCTGTTCTCACTACCACTAAACGCTAAGCTTGCCCGGAGGATAAAGAGCTTTGGTCCAGCAAGAACCCAAAGGTAAATGAGAACATTCAAAGGCAGGGAGGGAGGTAAAAGAACAGATAAACAAAGGGAAGAAGGAGGAAAATGTTATGCATGTGAATATATGAGAGGGGAGAACTTATAGTACAAAGCGACAGGAGAATAGCGCAAAAAGTTCACAGGATGAAAATGAAGACTGCAAAGGTAGGTTATCAGAAAGAGCAGGTACTGGAATCCATTACATTTATAATAGGCTTTTCCCATGAGACTTCACTTCACTTATGCCAACTCAAGATGATTTATAGGAGTTATAGGGCAACTAATAGATGGAGGGGGGTTTCTGGATCCAGCATGAGTTTAAAAAAAAGAATAAATTATTAAAGTTTACATTATCATAATTACCAAAGAATAAAAGAAATATTAAAGTTATTCACAGGAAACCACCTTAAAGGTGGTGAGATGATATATAATATTTGCTAGTGGAAAAACAAAGCTATCCCTATAAATTGGGTTTTTCTCCATTTCCTCCTACTTTCTCCCTTCTCTGTTTCTCTCTCCTAAACTTCAGTCGCCTGATAAACCTCATAAACACCTCTGAGTACGTCAATACTTTCTCTTGGAAGCATCTCAATCAGGAAAAGACAAATGTCTCATTGCTATTTTCTTTTAAAGATAAAATCTTGAGACACAAATAAAACTGTATTGAGGTAATTCTCGACATGACCGGGAGCCTAAGCTTCACTCCATTAGGGCACTAAGCTTGGCTCACCGTGGGTCTCGTAGGATGGAGGTCCTGAGCCCTTCTGGACAGTGTCCAGCAGGGTCTTTGTGCCTCATACTTGTAACTCGCTTGGCAGTTAAAATGCATTCAGATCCTCTCTACACTCCCTACGGCCCAAGTTTATTCAACGTTCATAAACTCAGATCTTGTGGCATTTGGGGGATTTTAAAATAGAAGAGCTTTGAGCGTTTGTGTGTGTGTGTGTGTGTGTGTGTGTGTGTGTGTGTGTGTGTGTCCTGTGTAATGCTGTGGTCAAACAAATTAGGTGGAAGGCACATGAGACAACACACTTAGCAAATAAAATCACTGGATCTCTCAGCATGCGTGTGGATACATATGGCATAGGTTCTTAAGTGTGTGCTTTTTGGATGAGATTTTTTTTCCTGGCCTTTTGTTTCTTTCTGAAAACTCATTCTCAAGCTCTTATGGATTCCCATTCTAGAACAGAATGTAATCCTAAAGGAGATTATAATTAACGTTTGATACAGCAATAAACATTATTCCACTGAGACCCTATGTGGAGCCTGTTCATGAAGTAGGAAAGAGATGAGTTTTATTCTCATGTCATATTTAAAATACAGATAGTCTCATGCTAGACCAAATAAGCAAGCAGACACTTTGCAGCTTTAATTTTAACCCCTAGCATGGGAGATGGAAGGGGGGAGCCCTGAGCCTACAGTGCTTGGCAAATAGTAGAGAATAAATGAATGAATGAGATTTATGTTTATCTTCTGGCTTTTGACAGTTGAGCTCTTCAAGCCTATTATCAGGATCCTACTTCCACTGCTTTAATGCAGTCTTAAATGGGCAAAATACAGTGGTCCTTCTCTTCTGAAGAATAAGACCACCAGTCCTCGCCTTCAGTCCCAAGATAGTCATCCAGTCAGCTATCACACTTAAGGAATGCCTGCTCTGTGCCAGGCACTGTTTAGAAAATGCAGAGCTGAATACGATATTGCCAGTCTCTGCTCTTAGAGCGTCTGTGAGATAGTGGGGGACAGAAGGTGGTAAACAGTGGGTTGTATACCACATGTGTCAAACATTCAACAAGACAAACCAACACTCAACATCATTTGTTATTCGGGAAAGGAAGATTACAACAACAGAGATACCACTGTACATATTAGAATGGATAAATCTCTTTTAAATGACACCACCAGTTGCTGGTGAGAATACGGAGCAACAGGAACTCTCATTCATTGCCGGTAGTGATGCAAAATGGTACAGTCCCTGGAGCTTGGTAGTTTCTTAAGGAGCTAACTAGTCTTATCCAGCGACTGCACTTCTAGATATTTATTCCAGCTGGTGTCAGACTGTAGGTCTATACAAAACCTAAATGTGAATCTTTATAACAGTTTATCAAAATCACCAAAATCTGGAAGCAACTGAGATGTCCTCCAATAGGTGAAGGGTAAGCAAACTGTGGTACATCCACACAACACAGTATTCAGTGAGAAAAAGAGTGAGATAACGTGCCATGCAAAAACATAGATTTATTTCACTGATTGTGTATCACGAAGTGAAAGAAGCCAGTATGAAAAAACTACATTCTGAATGATTTTTATTTACATGACGTTCTGGAAGAGGCAAAACCATAGAGATGGTAAACAGATCAATGACTGTAAATCTAAAGCTATTCTTAAATAAAAAGTTTAATTAAAAAAAAAAGACAACCTGCAGAGGAGGAAAGATTTGGGGAAAAGATAATAATTCCTTTTAAGACATGTTATATTTGAGGTGTCTATGAAAGGTCTAGGTGGAGATATGCATTTATTCACTTATTCAACATATACTCATTGAATATCTACTATGTACTAGACACTGTTCTATGAATTATACAAAACAAAATTCCTGTTTTCATCAAACTTATAGTGAAAAAGACAAATGTATAGTAAATAATTATAAAATAGGCATACTATTACCCGCCAATAAGTGCTATGAAGGATGGTGACGTGAACTGGTATTAGAGGGGACCTGATACCTAGGTAACAATTAAGTTTGTGGGCTTATAATTGAACATAGGTGTCTAACGAGGAGACAGAGATCATTCCAGAGCCTAAAAAACCCCATACAACTCTGGTTGCTCAATTTGGTTCCATTCCAAGGTGATCTGAACTAGCCAGTGATATTGTAAAATAGGTTAGAAACCATTTCTTCTTTGGGGAGAATGAAGGTCCAAATCCCTTGGCTTTGAGAGTGATCCTGAATACTGGCAATCAAGGCTGAGTATGCAGAACTCTAAATGCAGACAGAGGGAGAGACCATTGAAAGTAAAGCCATAATTTGAGGTCGTATATTCTAAATGGCTGTGAATAAAATGATTTGGGGAGCTTCTAAAAATATATGGTCCCTCTGCTGGGCCTCACTGCCAAAGATTCAGATTAAGCAGATGTGGGTTGGATATCATCCGTGTGATTCTGAGGTCTTGTTTTGGGTTAAGGTTGAGAGGATGAGGATACCAGGCAAGGGTAATATGATCAGCAAATGCAATCTGGAAGCACAGCCGGAGTCACAAGCGTGAAAGAGGAGATATGAAATGTAACATTAATGGACACAGAATAATTGATGACGTTATTTTGTCAAGACTGAGGAAATGGGAGATGTTGGGCCTAGATGAGAGAATTGGAAGGGGATGCACTTAGGAACAGAGGCCAGGATATTATTCTAAGGATAATCTAAGTGTATCTTATCAGCAAGGATAAGTGGTAGACAAGGATGGGAATAAAGAATACCAGAGATACTGGTAAGCATCAAGAGGAAAAAGTGAGCAGTTCTCACGGCACTGGGAAATTACCTGGGTAGTCCTTCGAGGGATGTGGAGGAGGCAATAAACACTATTAGCCCCTTAGGAACTGTGAGGGGCTTAAAACTTTCTCAAGCCTGAGATTTGGAGGTAGAGAGTACATTAGTCAGAGAGGTTTTGTTAGAAGTAACAGAAACCAGCTCTGATAATTTAAGTGGAAAATAAGTGCACTAAAAGGATGGTGGGACGGACTTCCCTGGTGGCACAGTGGTTGAGAGTCCGCCTGCCGATGCAGGGGACACGGGTTCGTGCCCCGGTCCGGGAAGATCCCACATGCTGCAGAGCGGCTGGGTCCGTGAGCCACGGCCGCTGGGCCTGCGCGTCCGGAGCCTGTGCTCCGCAATGGGAGAGGCCACAACAGTGAGAGACCCGTGTACTGCAAAAAAAAAAAAAAAAAAAGGATGGGGGGTAGCTCTCATGGAGTGTAGAAAATGAGGGGTTAAACAGTAGATCTTCCCTTATGCCCTTGGACCACTGGGCCCCCAGAAACTGCATGGAGAAGGCTGACCCTATACTTTCTAGGTTTTCTCTACTTCCTTCAAGAGCTGTAAGTAGGGAAAAACAGACCAGTGGATGAATATGTCATGGGCCGTCAGGGACAGTCTAGACCTTGAGTGAACTGATACCATTTACATGAGAACTGGCCCCATACTTAGGCTGGGCTGAGCCTATAGGCAGCACTGTGACTGCCTCACCTTCAACCAAAAAGGGAGAGAAGAAATATTGCGAGGCTTGATCAAGCTGGAGCAAGGACTTCAAAGCTAGGGTGTCAATTTCAAAATAAGATTATCGTAAACAGAATTCAAAACTTAAGCCAGCTGATATGGAGCCAATCCAGGCCATACCTTTGTGAAGAATGTTGCTAACATCTTAATTAGTGATATCCCCAGCATAATACTTGGTCAGTCATGACTTAAACTACAAAAAGACATCTCCTTCAGTCTGGTTTACTTCAGTTTCCCCATGTTAAGTCTTGTCTTACCATCTACATTACACTTTCCTGAAAGCAAAGACGACTCAATCTTGCCATTTTATGCCTTCCCCCCACCCCACCCAGTACTTTGCCGAATACTAAATCTATAGTAGGTGCCCAATAATTTTTGTGAAAACAATAAATGGATATTTGGATAGATGGATAGAAAGATGGACACAGACGGATGGATGGATGAATGGATAAACATATTCCATAAAACCCCTGCATTTCTTTATAAGGGACAGTAGGGTCAATCTCAGTAACAACTATGAACAATCATTTTATCTAGTTAGAGCCACATGAATCTGCAGACCCTGTTCTGAAGAACAGGTCAAGCTCTTCCAGCATATTTGAGATCCATACCCCTGCAGATGGATCAAAGGAAAACCAGATTTTAGATTTTGGTTGTTATGAGTTGAACTGTGTTCCCCCCACAAAAATATATGTTGAAGTCCTAACCCCTAGTACCTCACAATGTGACCTTATCTGGACATGCATTCTTTACAGAGGTAATCAAGTTAACATGAGGTCATTAGGGTGAGCCCTAATTCCATATGATTGGTGTCCTTATAAAAAAGGAAAATCTGAATACAGACACACGAAGAGACACAGGGAGAAGACATCCATCTACAAAATAAGAAACATTTGAGGCTACCAGAAATTAGCAGAGAAGCATGGAACAGATCTTTTCTTAACACCTTTAGAGGGAACATGGCTTTGCCAACACTTTGATTTCAGACTTCTAGCCTCCAGAACAGTGAGACAATAAATTTCTGTTTCTAATTAATCCAGTTTGTGGTCTTTTGTTATGGCAGCCCTACCAAACTAGCACAGTTAGAAACAAGACATTTTTGGTGGGGAAAAGGAATGTCTGAACACATTTGTGCACCTGTTTCCTTAATATCAAAAAGACTTTTGATCTTTTAGTTCTTATTATTTTATAGAAAACTAAGGACAATAATCTCGGAAATTTTTTGACAAACTCACAAAGTATGGAACTCACCATCTGAGGAGACACAAGTAGATAACCCTTTCCAGGCATTTTGCTGTCAAGGGGAGAAAAATGGTGGTAGACGAAAGTCAAAATAGGGTTATGAGAAGAATTTTTTCTTTTAATGGGAAAACTAGAGTATGTTTGCATGATGATAAGACAGGGAAAAGAAGAGAATTGTGTAGATGAAATGGAACAGGATCCAGTGTAGGGTGGGTACATCCCAGACCGTGTACCTGTAGTACTAGTTTTTTTTCTTGCTTCTCCATACCTTCTGAAACATGATTTTTAAAAACTACAAAAATCCTATATTAAAACTTTACCTTGCCAAAAAGAGGAATTAGGGGGTGATTAATCTCATTATAAAAAAATTTAAATAGTAAGCTCCCCTAGTCCATTTAAAGGATTTTTAATATTGAATTTGCACTCTACTTTTTTTTAAGGAGAGAGTCCATTGCATAACATGGGGTACATCTGTATACAGTTACACAGTACAGAGGTACACAGACGTGCGGCTACACAGTTACACCTATAGTTTAGTAATTTAAGGTAAAATATAGGGCATTCCCCTAAAGACTTCAACTTTAATAATTTAGGGGAGATTGTTTTGTTTAATTTTATCCTGGCAGGATTACGGGTTGGAGGTTGTTGACACGTTAGTATATTTTTAACTTGAGTGGATGTTGCAGCTGTCTGAGAATACACTGTTTGTTTCTTTCCTAAATTAAGAGGCTCAAATATAATTTTTGGTCTCCTTCAATGCCTCAGTGCTTTTATATATTCTGCACAAGTGCCTCAATGTTCCATTCTAACTATAAAATATAATAATGCATTAAAGGGAGGTGGTAACGTTTATCATAAAGTTATAGTTTTTCCACTTTGCTTTCCAAATCTATTTAAGCTAGCACAAAGCATAGTTCCTTTATAATGCTTATGTTCATAGTAAAAGCATATAAATAAATATTCCATCCACTGAACTGGTTCATAAAGAGAATGTTATAGGAAGGGATAGTTTAGGTAACATCAGTACATATGTGTAAACCCCATATAACTTAGGCCATAAATTTACAGGATCTCAAACTCTTTGTGCTGAGAGTTCATACAAACTTATTAATGAGATCAGAAGATAGCACCCTGTAATTATTATACTGGTGGAGTTCCTGTTTTACCTCTAAGAAAATGGAGTTTAATTAAATTACAGCTCTAGATGATTAACTAAATCATCTAGAAGGAAAAATTAAATGTGAAAAATGCAGCTAATCGTCTGAATCTTTACTATCCACTATGGTAGCCATAATCCCACTATAGCTACAGAGCCCTGGAAATGTGGCTACTCTTATTTGAGCTGTGTAAAACAGACACCAATTCCCAAGACTTCATATTAGAAAGAATACAAACTAACTCATCAATAATTTTTACATTGATTACATATTATAGTAATATTTTGAATACATTGGATTAAAATAACATATTATTGAGATGAATTTCATGTTTTTTTTATTCTTTTAAATGAGGCTACAAGAAAATTTTAAATGACATATGTGGCTTGCATTTATATCTATAGGATAATGCTTCTCTACATGTTTGCAAATCCTACTTTCTGCATAATCCACGGGGGGGAAACATAACTGGTTGATTATCTGCCAGTTATAGTTTGCTGACTACAGTGATTACGAACATAGATTAAGAAACCAGAATGTCTGTCTCTACATTCTGACTCTACATCTTCATAGTTACCTACTTATCTTTGCTGAGTCTTAGTTTTCACAGCAGGAAAATGGGGGTTTAGGGGCACCTGCCTCATATAATTTATTAGGAGGACTTAATGAGGTAATT
Organism: Phocoena sinus; assembly: GCF_008692025.1. NCBI lineage: Eukaryota > Metazoa > Chordata > Mammalia > Artiodactyla > Phocoenidae > Phocoena > Phocoena sinus. Next base: position 77,836,747 of record NC_045773.1, on the reverse strand, counting down.
CGCCCAATGATTTTAGCAGAGTGCCAGCCTTGTGTAGTAACCAAGAGCTGACAATTTTTGTTTAGACGGAGTTGAATTTTTTTAAAATTTGAATTTGATTGCCTGTAGGCGGGGCATATATTCTCCAGTTTAGCCACAGGCCCTACCATTCTCTATTGTTTATACACAATTGTTTGAACTGTCCTTGTCCTGGGAACATTTAAGTTTGTAAAAGTGCCGTGGAATTATTCAAAACAAACACTTTTATCACCAGATCAGAGGAACTGCAGGCTAAATAGGGATACGAACCAATCAAAAATGCACATGCGGGCTTCCCTGGTGGCGCAGTGGTTGAGAGTCCGCCTGCCGATGCAGGGGACACGGGTTCGTGCCCCGGTCCGGGAAGATCCCACGTACCGCGGAGCAGCTGGGCCTGTGAGCCATGGCTGCTGAGCCTGCGCGTCCGGAGCCTGTGCTCCGCAGCGGGAGAGGCCACAGCAGTGAGAGGCCCGCGTACCGCAAAAAAAAAAAAAAAAAAAAAAAAGGAAAAATGCACATGCTTCTATTAGTGATTCTATCTATCATCTCTCTATCTGTCTGTCTATCTACTATATTCAAAATGTGCCTCTCTCATTGAATTCCCCACACACAACCCAGTGATCAATACTGCTAGCATTAAATCATATTATCATGGCCCAAAGATATCTGAAGTATTCTTCACCAAACATACCAACAGTGGGTTTTACAGCAGACCTGAGAGGTAAACTGACTAAAGTCCTCCAGGCCCAAGGAAGGAGGGAGGAAGCTAGCATGTTAAAATATTCTATGTTAATAAATGAGATAACTAGTATCCATTTAGGCACAGTTGATAGCTGAGGCAATCATGCAGTTAATTAAAATATCCAGATAGTTTATAAAACACTGCTATGGTGTTAGAGATCAGACAATGTTATTACTTCACTTCTGCTTTCTCTTCCTTTATTCTTATCATAAACACTTGGAAGCACATTCCACATACAGAGTATGTCCCTTTAGACAAAATCCCTAATCTCCTTGAACACTGAATTCTATTCAAAATGACCTACAAGACCCTAAATGGCTGGCTCACTCCTTACCTCTTACCACTTCCCTAGTTCAGTCTTATGGTGATGTAGCCACTCTGGTTTCCCAACTACTCTCTGAAAGTCCAAGTCTGTTCCCACCTCTAGGCCTCTGCACATACAGTTCCTTCTGCCAAATACTCTTTCCCTAGATACCCACCTGCCTCCCTGGCTTGTCCTTGGCCTCTGGCCACCTTGTCTAAGACTGTATTTATTCATCATTGCAATCCTAACATGGTTTTTCTTTCTCTCACATTAGTTTTCACACAGGATGTATTATTATCATTCTGCACATTTTACATATTTTTCTTTTCTAAAATTATCTGTGTTCCTGCTAGAATGTAAACCCCACGACAGCAAGGATTTTTGTTCATTTTGTTCATTGTTGTATTCTTAGGGCTTAGAAAAATATAAAATATAATAAATAACGATAATTGTTAAGAAATAAGATAATGTAGAAAACAGAGAAAAGAGGTGCGTGTGAAGGATAAAGTGTTGGCCTACAGGGCCTCACTGAGAAGGTGCATTTGAGGAAACATCTGAAGGTCAGGGAACAATCAGGGGCGAGCATCAAAAGAAAAAATTGCAGGACTTCCCTGTGGCTCAGTGGTTGAGAGTCCACCTGTTGATGCAGGGGACACGGGGTCCGGGAAGATCCCACATGCCGCGGAGTGGCTGGGCCCGTGAGCCATGGCCGCTGAGCCTGCGCGTCCGGAGCCAGTGCTCCGCAACGCGAGAGGCCACAACATGAGAGGCTCGTGTACCGCCAAAAAAAAAAGAAAAAAAAGAAAAGACTCTGAGTAGAAGCAGACTTGACACGTAGATCCCACATACATTGCTCATGAATCAGAAGACTTAATGTGGTTAAAATGGTAATATTCCCCGGCTGATCTGCAGTCTCAACAAAATCCCTATCGGAATCCCATCTGATTTCTACATATAAATTGACAAGCTGATTTTACTCTTCATCTGAATTTGTAAGGGACCCAGAGTAGCCAAAGCAATCTTGAGAAATCGAACAAAGTAGGAGGGTTCATATTTCCTTATTTCAAAACTCACTACAAAGCAACTGTAATCAAGACAGTGTGGTACCAGCACAAGGTCAGACATTCAGATCAATGGAATGGAATTGAAAGTCTATAAATAAATCCATACATCTATGGTCAACTGTTTTCAGACAAAATTTCCAAGATGATGCAATGGGGACACAATAGCCTTTCAACAAATGGTGCTGGGACAACTGGGTAGCCCCATGCAGAAGAATTAATTTGGACCCTTATCTCACACCATATGTAAAAACAAACTCAAAATATATCAAAGGCTTAAAATAAGAGTTAAAACTACATACCTTAGAAAAAAAATAGAGGGGTAAACCTTCATGGTTTACCCTTGGTTTGGGCAAAAAATTCTTAGACATGACACCAAAAGCACAAGCATCAAAAGAAAAGTAATAGGTAAATTTGACTTCATCAAAATTAAAAACTTCCGTTTTTCAAAGGATACCATCAAGAAAGTGAAAAAACAATCCACAGAATGGAAGAAAATATTTGCAAATCATGTATCTGATAAGGTACTTTTATCCATAATACATAAAGAACTCTTACAACTCAATAGTAAAAAGGCAACCCAGTTACTAAGTACGCAAAGGATATGAATAGACATTTCTCCAAGGAAGATATACAAATGGCCAATAAGCACCCAAAATGATGCTGGAAATCACTAGCCATCAGGGAACAACAAACTAAAACTATAAAGACAGGCCACTTCATAGCCACTAAGTTGGCTATAATCAAAATTACTTACAACTAATAACAACGGTTTGTGAGGATATAGAAAAGTTGGAATCCTCATACATGGCTGGAGACAATATAAAATGGTAAAGCGAGTTTGGAAAAGTCTGGCAGTTCCTCAAAAGATTAAACACAGAGTCACCATATGATTCAGAATTCTACTCCTGGATATATATGTAAGAGAAATTAAGACAGATGTCCACAAAGAAACTTAAACAAAAATGTTCATAGCTGCCTTATTCACAATAGGCCAAAGGTGGAAACAACCCAGGTGTCAATTACTGATAAAAAGAGAAACAAAATATGGTATATCCGTACAGCGGAATATTACTTGGCCATAAAACAGAAAGGAAGTACCGATACATGCTACAACATGGATGAACCTTGAAAACACGATGCTAAGTGAAAGAAGCTAGTCACAAAAGATAACATATATTCCACTCATATGAAATGTCCAGAACGGGGAAAGCTATGTTGACAGAAAGTAGGTTAGTAGTTGCCTACAGCTAGGAGGAGGGGGTTGGGAGAATAGGGGGTGAGAGCTAAAAGTGTATGAGATTTATTTTGAGAGTGTTAAAATACTCTAAAATTCACCATGGTGATGGCTCTGAGTCCTGGAATTCAGGGGTTCAGATTTCCTGGCAAGTAGCAGGTTCACACTAAACATACATTGAATAAACTGCGGTCAATTTCCTACATTTTTATCAGTGGTGCTGTGCATAGGAGACTGGATACTTAGATACAGAAAAGTCAAGTCTAGGGTTAAAAGGAAGCAAAGTGATTTTATTTTAATGCTTATAGTTAGCATTACTCACTTAAAAATAATGAAAAATGCTTCTGGGGTGAAAAATTGATAAACATAGCCAACATTGAATGAAGTGATTAATGATGTTCCTTCAATAGGAACGCAGAGGTTGCCACAAAGACAAACTTCTAAGATATATTCATTGTCTGAAAATGTGCAAAGGTAGCCTTTTTAGTTTTGCTTAGTATGGGTATTCGGATGGAATGACTGCCCAGTTGATCAATTTGTTAACCAGAAACCCCATTCAAGAGGGCAGTGCCAGCATGCTGCCTCTTTGAAGGCTCCTTTAAGTTTCCCTGCCCATACAGATGCTGCGAATCAAGTGCAGCACCCAGGTGTTGTGCAGTTCCAAATGGGGAGCACATTAGAGCTTAAAAACTTACATGACTCATACCTCTTGGTGTTGCCCACGCCTAAATCCACTGTTGTTTAGTTCTAGGTCATCAATAGGTTTCTGCTTGGCTGATGGCTTAAGCTCAACCCCACAGATAAGTCTAGAAAGCTTGGTATGCAAACCTCTCTTGGTGTAAGGAGGGGCAGGGAAGGAATTCCCAACTTTTAATGTCTCTATATGAGAAAGATTTGTTGTTCAATAAGTTCAGCTTTAGACTCTTTTACATATGATTTTGGAAAATATACCTTTTGCACAGCTGTCTCGGGATGGTTCATCTATGTTGGGGGGGAGTCGGGGTGTGGGAGAGGGTGATTATGGTGACACTCGGTATCCCATGGTCACAGATTGCAACAGTTGATTCTGTTCTACAGAAAAATCTGTTAACTTTCATTGACTATGCCTCCCATGCATCCTAATACATGATCTGGAATCCTGACACCTTAACTTGGTAGCTGCGTGATACTGAGCAAGTGACTCAACCTCTCTGAGCCTCAGGTTACTCCTCTGTAAAATGACAATAATAATTGTACCAACTTCTTTGGGATATTATGGGGATTAAATGGATTCGTTCATATAAAGCCATTTATACAAGTTAATTCACACAAATTCTGCTCTCAAACAACTTAAATTCAGAAGAGAGAAAGGCAGACATAATTATAAACTCAAAACAGAATCTTATGAATTTATAGAATTTGCAACTCATTTAAACCTTCCCCTGGAAAACAAAACATTAAACCCATAAAAGAAAAGATAGAATAATTCAATTCTATAAAAATAAAAAAAAAAATCTGTGTGTGGCAAAAACTTCCATAAGTAAAACCAAAACGAAAAAGATTACTAACTGGGGAACATATGTGTAACACATATTTCTTTAAAACACAAGGAGCGGGCTTCCCTGGTGGCGCAGTGGTTGAGAGTCCGCCTGCTGATGCTGGGGAGGCGGGTTCGTGCCCCGGTCCGGGAGGATCCCACGTGCCGCGGAGTGGCTGGGCCCGTGAGCCATGGCCGCTGGGCCTGTGCGTCCGGAGCCTGTGCTCCGCGGCAGGAGAGGCCCACGTACCGCCAAAAAAAAAAAAAAACAAACGAAAAAAAAACACAAGGAGCTTATATAAATAAATAATAAATATACCAACAAACTAGTGCAAAAAAAAAATGGGCAAAATGCATTAACAGGTCTTCCCTGGTGGCACAGTGGTTGAGAGTCCGCCTGCCGATGCTGGGGAGGCGGGTTCGTGCCCCGGTCCGGGCGGATCCCACGTGCCGCGGAGCGGCTGGGCCCGTGAGCCATGGCCGCTGAGCCTGCGCGTCTGGAGCCTGTGCTCCGCAACGGGAGAGGCCACAGCAGTGAGAGGCCTGCGTACCGCAAAAAAAAAAAAAAAAAAAAAATGCGTTAACAGAAAATTCACCAAAAAAAGAAATACAAATAAATGGCTCTAAAACATATTAAACTATGCTCAAACTCATTCCTAATCAGGGAAATGCAAATTGAAACTACACAGATACTATTTTGCACCTCTCAAGGAGGCAGGTAGTTTATGTGAAACACTTTCATACACTGCTTAGTACAACCTCTATGGACGTAAGTTTGGCACTATCCAAAGACTTATAAATGAACACACCATGTGACCCAGCAATTCCACTCAGAAATGTATGCTGCAGATACACTTAATATTTCCACAGTGATCAACATGGAAAGTTAGTCCTTATAGCATTATAACATTTGCATGTTTTACATATTTAGAAATGACACTATATGACTGTACAGTTGTACAACTTTTCTTGGGAACAGTATGGATATTTACTTTTAAATATATAATCCATGTATGTATGATTTGAAATGAGCATCCATTTTGATGGAGTAATTTCATTTCTAAGACTGGTCCCTTAAAAATAATTAAAATATACACTGAAGATAAATATAGGAGCTCATATACCCCATATACTATAAGCTCTGTGTTGGAAAGACTATGTCTGCTCTCTTCACAACTGGATCCCCAGTGCCTAGCACAGCAGTGGCACAGAGTGGCACTCAATAATATTTATTTAATGGATGAATGAATGTACACATACAAAGGTTTATACGCAAGGATGTCCACTTCAGTGTTTTCATCATTGTGAACAGTGGAAATCCTCAACAGCCATCTGCAGAAGGCTGTTTAAAGCTGTCCATTCCACTTAGAACAGAATCCACGCTCCCCCCATCATCTATAAAACATCTATGACCTGGTTCCAAGCCATGCCCAGTTCTCGTCTCCCACCCTTTCCCTTGTATATACTCCATTCCAGACACAGTGCTCTCCTTGCTATTTCTCAAACAAGCCATGCATGACCTCCCCTGTTTCTTCTGTCTGGACACTCTTCTCCTTGATATGCACATGGCTTTCCAAGTCTCAGCTCAATACCAGCTGCTCAAGAGCCGTGGCCAGCCCATCTAGAACAGCAATCCCAATCCCTTCACCTTGCCCTCCTAACCTTGCTAAATGTTTTTTTTTTTTTCCTTTACTCGTAGAGCAATACTCGGTAAGAATCATTGAAATTGTTGAAAAATAATTTACAGGCAGTCCTCACTATACACAGGTTCCGTCCAGGGATTCAACCAACCACGGATCTGGATCCCATGGATACCGAGGGCCAACTGTACTACAACATTTTGTAAAAGGTATCCATGGATTTTGGTATCTGCAGGGATCCTGGAATCAATCCCCTGAGAATACAGAGGGCCGATTATAATGCCTAAAAAAAAAATCAGGCTTTATTACTCATAATATGAATGTGCACCAAAATGCCAAGGAAGCATCTTATCTCTCTAGTGAGGCTAGTAACATATTTCTCAATGTAAACTTATCTAGGAGTAGAGACAGGCCTTTCAGGTTAAAAAAAAATGGCTAGACCTGCTGATGCATGTGTGGGTAGTCAACCTGCAGAAGCGCTCAGTTTTGCATTTTTTCTAGTTGCAGATATGGGAAGATAAATGATAGCATATTCCCTTTTTTAAATTCTGAAGACAGCTCTGTAGATCAACGCATAGACCCCCACATATAAATAACTTCCATACTTTAAAATAAAATAAATGCATATTAACTAAATACAGTAGAAACAATGAAAAATATTAGGAAATTAATATTTGATAGGAAACAGAATAAAATCAAGCCACCTCTGAATTTGTGTTTTCTAGATTCACATCAGCAAGACCTCAAGCCAAGTGGGTTTCATTTACACTGTTTACCTTTCCTTCAATTAAGATGAGAGAATTGATTTAAAATATGAATTCCAGGCAATCCTTTTCTTCATAAATATTAAAATGCCAGCAATGTTGAAATAATTAAGGCTGAACTGAAACATGATGGTTTCCAAGTTGCAGCGCTTCCAGTGGTAAAACCTTGATGTTCACTTACCAGGTCAGAAGAGCATCCTTGCAGAAATTGGGTTCAGATTATTACAGTCACGTCTCAGTATCAATACACAATCAAGTTCGCACTGGAACTTTGCAACTTCGGTGGTCACTCTCTTAAAGAAAAATAAGTATGCTCTTTTTAGACCTGAGCTCACAAGTAATCATTTAACTAATGTTAAATAAACCAGTCTTCAAGGGGAGTAATCATATGGTTAAACATTTTTTTTTTTCCTGATTGCTTTTACATCAGAATTAAATGAAAATCCTACTTGGGAACCCCAGGCAAAAGTTTCCACCTTTAAGCCTTTTTAAAAGAACTCAAATGATATTGATCGACCAACAAGGACCTACTATATAGCACAGTGTACTATACTCAATATCTTGTAATGACCTATAATAGAAAACAATCTAAAAAAGAATATATATATATGTATACTTACGTACATATATATATATAATTGAATCACTTTGCTGTACACCTGAAACTTACACAGCATTGTAAATCAACTGCATTTCAATAAACATTTTAAAAAAAGAACTCACAGCCTCATTCCCCACCTTGGGCAAGCTCCACCTGGGTTCAGCGGAGGTGACCTGCTCCGTCCTGAGCTCCCAGATGGGCCCCAAGTAATGGTGCAGATGAATTACCGCCCCACACACACATCCACATTCACTCTTACACTCATACACATGATTCTTAAGAGGCACCAGGTGAACCTTCCTCTTCTCATTTTACGTACAGAAAATCTGAGGTATGCAGAGAGAACAGCATCCTTCTCCTGAGTGTGAGAAAGTTCTGGAACACTTGGAAGAGCAGAGTAAGAGACTTCCAGACCCAAGCACTGGATACGGAACAGGAAAAGGGCTGGGACTAATCAGAACTGGGGTGGTTCCCTTAATAATAGATATTGCTTTCATGATGATAAGAAAACATTCCAGGAAGTTGCAAGGGAGAGAAAAGGAGAAGAAACTCTCTCTCCCCTCTCTGTCCTCTGAAGGAAGCAGCCTCAGCTCCTTGCAGAACGACAACCCTGAGGATACAGCAGTTGTCTTCAAATCTGTGACCATAAAAAATCATTATCTCTGTGAAATACAGCAATTTGGGAGATAATCAAACGGTGACCAGGGGGCAGAGCTGCCAATCTGAAGGATTATGCTCTCTCGCCCCGCCTGCGCCTGACCTTCCTGGGAGCCAGCTGTCAGCGCAGCAAAGACGCCCAGCCACTCCAGGCACACTCATTAGGCTGCCTTTGGTGCAGGAGCATTTGCATAACACCCCGGCTTTCTTAATTAGTACTTCATTTCTCCCTTGACTTATTTTGTGGCCAGGTTCACAGTCTCTCCTCCTGGATTCTCTTCCCCTCTCTGAAATGTACCGGGGGTCAGAGCAGGTGGGCTGGGAGCGGGAGAAGGAAAAACGAACAGGACTTGCAAATGAAGACGCTGGTAATTAGAAATGAATATTTTCAGATTTGTGTCAGGTTTCTTCATGGAAAAACTAGGAAAAGAGATTGCTTGGGGAGAAATTTATCCTGGCAACTTCTGATTCTACTATACAACCATGGGCTGCGGGATGGATATGCCGGGCACATCCATTGGCCTCTTCTGCACCTTGACTTAGAACACATCCTCTTGGGGGTAATGAGCCTTTGGTTTTAGATTTTCAAAATTAACATGGATTCCATCAGAGGGAGGAAGCGTGGTGTCTTAGTGTGTCTATCCACTAATCAGCTGAACTGGTCTCAAATTCTAACGAGGGGTTGGTGCATCTCTTCCTAGCAGTTCTATACATTTCCAGTTTCTTCCCCCAAACTCTCCCTGGCTGGATTATTCTATACAAGGGAAATGAAAATAGCAGCAAATATATTCAACATGTGATTATTACAATTCTCCATTATGGAGAATTCAGATCCAAACAAAATCAAGCTACTCTTCTCTTGAAGCTACGATGTATTTTACCTGATCTGAGTAGATCAGGAGTAGAAATGCCTCAGCTTCCCCACTTAGTGGCTATGGCCCGGGAGAACAGAGAATCTTGAATTCTGCTCAGGAAGAGCAGGCAGATTCTGTTATGGGCCCAGGAGACACCTGATGGTTTCCTAGAAGAAAACAGAAAGTAACCGTTATTAAAAGCCATAATAGGTGATACTGAACTTAGTTCCGAGATGTATGAATCACATCAATAGATATCATTGCTGTGCACCTGGAACTATCACAACGTTGTTAATTGGCTGTACCCCAATATAAAATAAAAAGTTTTTAAAAAATAATAATAATTTCTAAAAAGCCTCACTTATTTTAGCATCCACTGTATTCCCTTCATTTCTTCAAATATTTTAACTCTGTAAAGTAAATCATTCTATGTGCACTACAATACTCACAGGAATTTTTTTCGACCAAATATCTAATAAAACTTGATCCTTATGGAAAGTAGGATGTTGGACAGAGTGGACTAGGACGGTAATAAGAAAGTATAAATCCTCATAAGCCGCAGTCGAGTTGAGGAGAAAAGACGCAGGCGCTAGCAGGATGATAGCTATTGCGTGGCAAGGAAGGAATGAAGGTGTCTTGGCCAGGGGCTTTGTAGCCTTACTGGAAATGGGAGTTCATCTGCTGTTTGCTCTTATAATGTGAGTCCTAGGATCGCTAAGTAGAATATATTTATGGCCACATCCCGTCTCTGCATGTGTATGTAACATAATATTTCCTTTCTGTCTCTCAGTTTCCTCTTCTTCAAAATACACATGAACCCAATCTACCACCAGTAGTCGTTAGAGGATTTACCTGATGCTTCTCAATACCAGTAAAAAGATTAATTGGTGAATGTCATGTATATAAAACACCCCAAATTTTATTCTTTATTTCCATGGTTAAGTAGGGGCTAAATGAAAAGCTAAAACCTAAACACCAGAATCTTTAAGTATGGCTGCCTAAGGGAAAGAAGTCTTTAAGGCAGACTTTTTAGTTATTTCAGCCATTAAAAAAAAAGTAACTGACAAAGTATTCAGAGTGAGCTAGTGTACATAGTAATAATCTAAAACAAAATTTAGTAAAAGTTTATTTTTTTTAACTAGAAATGTATTAGATGATGTTTATGGGGGAGGGGCAGAGGTTTGCCTACTTGAAGCTTGTATTAAAATTAAAATGCATTTTGACTGCATTTGTGCTAAACATTTTAATCTGTCATGATCACTTTGAAAATTGTTAACCTATTTTTCTTTTTTTTTTTTTTTTTTTTTTTTTTAAAACAAGTAAATTTAAGGACATATTTTATTGAACTGAATATATTCAGATATTATCATTTCAACATGTGACACAAGCCTCATTTCTTTTTGCGGTACGCAGACCTCTCACTGCTGTGGCCTCTCCCGTCGCGGAGCACAGGCTCCGGACACGCAGGCTCAGCAGCCATGGCTCATGGGCCCAGCCGCTCCGCAGCATGTGGGATCTTCCCGGACCGGGGCACGAACCCGCATCCCCTGCATCGGCAGGCGGACTCTCAACCACTGCGCCACCAGGGAAGCCCTAACCTATTTTTCTTTAAATATGACTCATTTCCTCCTTCAGTGAGCTCTGTAACTAAGCCAACATAAAGTTTATAGCTTCAGTGTAAACAGTATCTTGACATTACAGAGGGAAGAAGTACTTTAAAAAAAAAAAAATCTCATGTAACCCCAAACTAGCTGAATCTATTTTGCTATAACTATTAAAGCACATACATACATACAAATAAAAATAAATTAATTAAATAAAACAAGACTTTGAACATTAATTCAAGAAAGGAAACATTTCAACTCCAAACCATTATTTCGGAGAATTCTGAATTCTATGTCAAAGGACATAATTTATTTATTTATTTATTTATTTTCCGGTACGCGGGCCTCTCACTGTTGTGGCCTCTCCCATTGCCGGACGCGCAGGCTCAGCGGCCATGGCTCACGGGCCCAGCCGCTCCGCGGCATGTGGGATCCTCCTGGACCGGAGCACGAACCCGCGTCCCCTGCATCGGCAGGCGGACTCTCAACCACTGCGCCACCAGGAAAGCCCCGGACATAATGTTTTTTAAAAAACTTATACCTCTTAAAAAATGCTAATACACATTCAGAATTTTCCTGTCCAGACCATTTTTCTTAAAATGTAAAATTTATAAATTATAATTATGTGGACAATATATATTTTTCATTATACATACATATATACTTATATTTAGAATAAACAAATTTATATATGGTACAATATGCAAATAATAAATTTTATAACAGATTCTCTTTAATATGTAATCATACACACATGCATAATTTGTAAGTAACATATAACTAATCGCATTTCCAAATGCATTTCCGCTTTATTTTTTTATTCTTTTTTTTTTCCCACTGAAATCAAGTCATTCTTTCACCAGGGACTTTTTCTTTTCTCTTAAAAAAAGTGAATGCAGTTACTGAACCTACAATTAAAACCGTAAGAATTCCATCTGAAAAGTTAAAAACACAGGGCAAAGGAGTGGCCAAGAAGTTATGTTGGCAGCGATATATATTACTCAAGAGCAATAATAGAGGGTAAAATAGTATGTGAAGCGACCATTTGAAATGTTAAGCTTTGAAATATTTGCCCATAATGTTATTTTAACATAGTTGGCTGTACTGAATGGATGTGGGTCTCTGTCCCAAGTGATACTTATGTGAACATAAAGTGTCTGCAGGTGTTTGCCTCCAGGTAGGTCACTGAAAGACAATGCAAATGAGGACAATTTCCCCAGTAGCAGCAACCACAGAAATTAACAAGCAGAAACCTGGTAGGCACCGGCATCCTTCTCTATAGCAAGATAAGTTTCGGGGCATTTTAAAATTTGCCCTCCATTAACTCCTGGATTACCCCATCCCTCAGGTGTGCCACCAGGTCATAAGCATAGAAACTAAATATAAGAAATTCTCAGTTATCCACTTACAGATCATTCAGGGTATATTTGACATCCACACTGGCTGCTAGCTCCCATCAGCTGTGTGTTTGCTTCTGCAGCACACTCCTGCACATTAACTGGCCAGCACCGAGGTACCTAATTTTAATACAAGCTTCAACCAGTCAAACCTCTGCCCCTCCCCCATAAACATCATCTAATACATTTCTAGTTAAAAAAAATAAACTTTTACTAAATTTTGTTTTAGATTATTACTACCTACACTAGCTCACTCTGAATACTTCGTCAGTACAGATAACTGAGAAGAGGTAAAAGGGAGAAAGAAAATAATTTACACAATGAGTCAGGCTTTTTTATTTGTGCTACTTGTTTAAGATTCCATGAGATAGGTACTAATGTCCCCATTTCACAGATTGGGAAAGTAACGCATTCATGGATTGAATAATTTCCTGAAAAATCACATAGCTGGAAAACAATGATGTCAGCACTTGATGCCAGGTCTCTCTGCCTCTAATGCACTTGATTTTTTTCCCCACAATTAAACATTGCCTTGACCTTTTATGCATATGCAAAGTTCACAAATTTGTGAGATTTCAAAATGAAAGGCGTCTACGAAAAGGAAGCATTCATAATGCAGTGGAACTCATCTAATGAAATAGCTCACAGATGTAGATAATTAAAACAACACATAATAAAACACTCAAATTTGAAAACTACCTAGAATGATATGACATGTTTACCTATAGCACGCCTCCTAGTCAAGTCCAGGCAATGCAGAGAGAATAGAGGCACCCTCCTGGCTGTGTTTCTAGCATTTTGACCATGCTTTTCATACGTTTTTCTCATAACATATACCATCGCTGGTAATAAAATAGCAACTTGAATTCTACAACACTGAGGCAATGAAATGTCCTGCTACAGGACTGCATAACAACCAGATGTCCACAGTGGAAGGTCTGTGAAAGACAATTAAATACAGTACTTTCCCTCCAGGGCAGTATTGATCAAAGAAGTAACACATATACATGTTTCATCATTCAAATGCTAATGAATCTATAAACCTCATTATTTCTTATCTATCTTTGAGTTTCCACAGCAGTTTTTGGTGACATACCATATTTATGCCAGTAATGTTTGCACTTTTTATATGCATTTTCTGAGCCCAATAACAGGAAACCATTAGTCAAGAAAAAACACCATGAATATAATCTCAGAGCATGCATTATTTGCAGACTGGGAATGGGTACAAACTTTTCAACTCTCTGAAGCATAATTTGTGTTAAACAAGGATTATTACTAGATAAAACAACAAAAAACATTTACTAAGACACCAGGAAATATTTATTATGTGAATTTTGAAATTCTCAGAAGACAGACACTATGAAAAAGGTATTGTGTGTTTCATACATGATACACAGATCTACAAACAAGGACAATGACCAGAGGGCTTAGCAAGAACAGCTGACCAGCTGAGATAATGATGCAGAGACAAAGTATTCCTCTGTTTCCTACTGGATATCCTTCTTTCTTTATCACACTTTTTAATGTACTGTTTTTGTTGCCATTGTCATTGTTTATTTGTTTTTAGAGAGACAGTGCGATATGTTGGAAATACTTCAACATTTGCACTCGGAAAGATCTGGGTTCAAATCCATACTGCTACTTATTTGCAAGATGACCTTAAGCAAGTTAATTAACCTCTCTGGCCTTGGTGTTTCCACCTGTAAAATGGGGATGATAATTATTATTACTAGCTGTGTGACCTAATATGATTTATACAGCGTTTCTGAGATAAGGGTTTCTTCTATGCAAAATGAAATTCATAACTGCTTTACAGTGTGCACCAAGCATTAAACATGATAATAGCTGCACGCACCTAGCGCAGTACCAAACATCCAGTAGGTTCTGAGTAAACTGGTTGTCAGTACTTTGTGCTGGAAATACATGCTCAAGGCAGAATATTTGTAAAATAAGCCAAACAACCAAAGATAATCATTGTACATTTTGGTGTACTACATTCCAGCCTTTTTTCTATGTATACACTTTTGAATGCAGTTGAGATTATATTATCCATAGTTTTGTAGCTGCTATAATAACTTATTATATAATAAATATTTTCTTGTATCATTGTAAATTGTTTACAATCATTATTTTAATAGCAGTAAAATAGCATTTTGGGGGTATAATGCAATTTAATTAAATTATGACGTTGCTATTATAAATACTATGCTACCTCATTAGCCACATAGCTGAATATTCTGTGTTGCTCTATTTTCTAAGGTGCTTATAGGTAGCCCTGTGCCAAGAGATACATGAAGTTGAGGGAGTTTGGGGAAACAAATATGAAGAAGGATCAATTTACCCAGCAGCAAGGAAAGAAAGTCAGAGGAAAACACAATATAGTTACAGTGAAGAATGAAGGAAATGGAAACTTTAGAAAAACGCAGCGTGGAGGCCTCCTTTTCAAGGCCCTAGAATTTGACAAATTTATCATTTAAAAAAGTATTTTTAAAAATTTTTAAATTTTATACTGGAGTATAGTTGATTAACAATGTGTTAGTTTCAGGTGTACAGCAAAGTGAATCAGTTATACATATACATGTATCCTATTCTTTTTCAAATTCTTTTCCTGTTTAGGTTATTACAGAATATTAAGCAGAGTTCCCTGTGGTATACAGTAGGTCTCTGTTGATTAACTATTTTAAATATATTAAAAAGTATTGACTAGAGAAAGTCTGATATCCCACAGAACCTCATGTATTAAGAAAAAATTCCGGGTCGGCGGGAAGATGGCGGAAGAGTAAGACGTGGAGATCGCCTTCCTCCTCACGGATATACCAGAAATACATCTACACGTGGAACAACTCCTACAGAACACCTACTGAAGGCTGGCAGAAGACCTCAGAGCTCCCAAAAGGCAAGAAACTCCCCACGTACCTGGGTAGGGCAAAAGAAAAAAGAAAAAACAGAGACAAAAGAATAAGGACGGCACCTGCACCAGTGGGAGGGAGCTGTGAAGGAGGAAAAGTTTCCACACACTAGGAAGCCCCTCCGCGGGCGGAGACTGCGGGAGGCGGAGGGGGGAGCTTCGGGACCGCGGAGTGGTGCACAGCGACGGGTGTGGAGGGCAAAGCGGGGAGATTCCTGCACAGACGATCGGTGCCGACCGGCACTCACCAACCCGAGAGGCTTGTCTGCTCACCCGCCGGGGCGGGCGGGGCTGCGAGCTGAGGCTCGGGTTTCGGTTTTGGACGGAGCGCAGGGAGAGGACTGGGGTTGGCGGCTTGAGCATAGCCTGAAGGGGTTGGTGCGCCACGACTAGCCGGGAGGGAGTTCGGGGAAAAGCCGGCACCGGCCGAAGAGGCAAGAGACTTTTTCTTCCCTCTTTGTTTCCTGATGCGCGAGGAGAGGGGTTTAAGAGCGCTGCTTAAAGGAACTCCAGAGACGGGCGCGAGCCGCGGCTAAAAGCGCGAACCCCAGAGACGGGCGCGAGCCGCGGCTGAGGGCGCGAGCCCCCGAGACGGGCGCGAGCCGCGGCGGGAAGCGCGAGCCCCAGAGACGGGCGCGAGCCGCGGCTGAAACCGCGGACCCCAGAGACGGGCGGGAGACGCTGGGGCTGCTGCTGCCGCCACCAGGGGGGCTGTGTGCGAGCACAGGTCACTCTCCGCGCCCCTCTTCCGCGGAGCCTGTGCAGGCCGCCACTGCCAGGTTCCCGGGATCCAGGGACAACTTCCCCAGGAGTACGCACGGCGGGTCTCAGGCTGGTGCAGCGTCACGCCGGCCTCTGGTGCAGCGTCACGCCGGCCTCTGCCGCAGCGTCACGCTGCCTCTGCCGCCGCAGGCCCGCCCCGCACGCAGTGCCCCTCCTTCCCCCATCCCCCAACCCCCGGCCTGAGTGAGCCGGAGCTCCCGAATCAGCGGCTCCTTTAACCCCGTCCTGTCTGAGCAAAAAAACAGACGCCCTCCAGCGATCTGCGCGCAGGGGCAGGGCCGGGTACAAAGCTGAGCTCCTGTGAGCTGTGAGAGCAGGGAGGAGAGGGGGAGGTCTCTCCCGGCAGCCACGGAGGCGGCGGATTGAAGCTCCACGATCAACTTGATGTGCCCTGCATTGTGGAATACCTGAATAGACAGGGAGTGATCCCAAATTGAAGAGGGGGAATTTAGGAGCGAGATCTGTGATTTTTTTCCCTTTTCCTCTTTTTGTGAATGTGTGCGTGTATGCTTCTGTGTGAGATCTTGTCTGTATACTCTTGCTTCCACCATTTGTCCTAGGGCTCTATCCGTCCATGGATTTTTTTTTTTTTTTTTTAATTTTTTTTTTTAATAATTAATTTTAATTGTAATAACTTTATTGAACTTTACCTTCGTTCTTTCTTTCTTTCTTTCCTTCCCTCCTTCCCTCCTTTAGACAGCGAATCACCCCAGGTTGAGGGGGTGGTCTCTGGGAGCAGGATTTATGATTTTTCCCCCTTTGCCCCTCTTTGTGAACGTGTATGTGTATGCTTCTGTGTAAGATTTTCTCTGTATAGCTTTGCTCCCAACAGTTGTCCTAGGGCTCTATCCGTCCATGGTTTTTTTTTTTAAAAAAATTTTTTTTTCTTAATAATTAATTTTAATTGTAATAACGTTATTGTACTTTACCTTCGTTCTTTCTTTCTTTCTTTCCTTCCTTCCTTCCCTCCTTTAGACAACAAATCACCCCAAATTGAGGGGGTGGTCTCTGGGAGCAGGATTTATGATTTTTTCCCCCTTTGCCTCTCTTTGTGAACGTGTATGTGTATGCTTCTGTGTAAGATTTTCTCTGTATAGCTTTGCTCCCAACATTTGTCCTAGGGCTCTATCCGTCCATGGTTTTTTTAAAAAAAAATTTTTTTTTCTTAATAATTAATTTTAATTGTAATAACGTTATTGTACTTTACCTTCGTTCTTTCTTTCTTTCTTTCCTTCCTTCCTTCCCTCCTTTAGACAACAAATCACCCCAAATTGAGGGGGTGGTCTCTGGGAGCAGGATTTATGATTTTTTCCCCCTTTGCCTCTCTTTGTGAACGTGTATGTGTATGCTTCTGTGTAAGATTTTCTCTGTATAGCTTTGCTCCCAACATTTGTCCTAGGGCTCTATCCGTCCATGGTTTTTTTAAAAAAAAATTTTTTTTTCTTAATAATTAATTTTAATTGTAATAACGTTATTGTACTTTACCTTCGTTCTTTCTTTCTTTCTTTCCTTCCTTCCTTCCCTCCTTTAGACAACAAATCACCCCAAATTGAGGAGGTGGTCTCTGGGAGCAGGATTTATGATTTTTCCCCCTTTGCCTCTCTTTGTGAACGTGTATGTGTATGCTTCTGTGTAAGATTTTCTCTGTATAGCTTTGCTTCCAACATTTGTCCTAGGGCTCTATCCGTCCATGGTTTTTTTAAAAAAAAATTTTTTTTTTCTTAATAATTAATTTTAATTGTAATAACTTTATTGTACTTTACCTTCGTTCCTTCTTTCTTTCTTTCCTTCCTTCCTTCCCTCTTTTAGACAGCGAATCACCCCAGGTTGAGGAGGTGGTCTCTGGGAGCAGGATTTATGATTTTTCCCCCTTTGCCTCTCTTTGTGAACGTGTATGTGTATGCTTCTGTGTAAGATTTTCTCTGTATAGCTTTGCTTCCAACATTTGTCCTAGGGCTCTATCCGTCCATGGTTTTTTTTAAAAAAAATTTTTTTTTTCTTAATAATTAATTTTAATTGTAATAACTTTATTGTACTTTACCTTCGTTCTTTCTTTCCTTCCTTCCTTCCTTCCCTCCTTTAGACAGCGAATCATCCCAGGTTGAGGAGGTGGTCTCTGGGAGCAGGATTTAGGATTTTTCCCCCTTTGCCTCTCTTTGTGAACACGTATGTGTATGCTTCTGTGTAAGATTTTCTCTGTATAGCTTTGTTTCCAACATTTGTCCTAGGGTTCTATCTGTTCTTTTTTTTTTTTTTTTCTTTCTTTCTTTCTAAATATTTTTTAGTACAATAACTATATTATACTTTATTTTATTTTTACTGTATCTTCTTTCTTTCTGTCTTTTTTCCTTCTTTCCCTCCTTCCTTCCTCCCTTCCTTCCTCCCTTCCTCCCTCCCTCCCTCTCTCCTTTCTTTCCTTCTTTGCTTCTTTCTTCCTTCCTTCCTTTCCTCCTTTCCTCCTTTCCTTCTTTCTTTCCTCAAACTTCTACTAATTCTCTCTACATTTTCTCCTTCTTTCCCTCCTTCCTTCCTTCCTTCTCCCCTCCCTCCCTTTCTTTCCTTCTTTGCTTCTTTCTTCCTTCCTTCCTTTCCTCCTTTCCTTCTTTCTTTCCTCATACTTCTACTAATTCTCTCTACATTTTCTCCTTCTTTCCCTCCTACCTTCCTTCCTCCCTCCCTCCCTCCCTCCTTTCTTTCCTTCTTTGCTTCTTTCTTCCTTCCTTCCTTTCCTCCTTTCCTTCTCTCTTTCCTCAAACTTCTACTAATTCTCTCTACATTTTCTCCTTCTTTCCCTCCTTCTTTCCTTCCTTCCTCCCTCCCTCCCTCCCTCCTTTCTTTCCTTCTTTGCTTCTTTCTTCCTTCCTTCCTTTCCTCCTTTCCCTCTTTCTTTCCTCATACTTCTACTAATTCTCTCTACATTTTCTCCTTCTTTCCCTCCTTCCTTCCTTCCTTCCTCCCTCCCTCCCTCCTTTCTTTCCTTCTTTGCTTCTTTCTTCCTTCCTTCCTTTCCTCCTTTCCTTCTTTCTTTCCTCATACTTCTAATAATTCTCTCTACTTTTCCTCCCTTTTATTCTGAGCCATGTGGATGAAAGGCTCTTGGTGCTCCAGCCCAGGAGGCAGGGCTCTGCCTCTGAGGTAGGAGAGCCAACTTCAGGACACTGATCAACAAGAGACCTCCCAGCTCCACATAATATTAAACGGTGGAAATCTCCCACAGACCTCCATCTTAACACCAGCACCCAGCTTCACTCAACGACCAGCAAGCCACAGTGCTGGACAACCTATGCCAAACAACTAGCAAAACAGGAACACAACCCCACCCATTAGCAGAGAGGCTGCCTAAAATCATAACAAGGCCACAGACACCCCAAAACACACCACCAGACGTGAACCTGCCCACTAGAGAGACAAGATCCAGCCTCATCCAGCACAACACAGGCACTAGTCCCCTCCACCAGGAAGCCTACACAACCCGCTGAAACACCCTTAGCCACTGGAGACAGACATCAAAAACAACGGGAACTACGAACGTGCAGCCTGAAAAAGGAGACCCCAAACACAGTAAGATAAGCAAAATGAGAAGACAGAAAAACACACAGCAGATGAAGGAGCAAGATAAAAACCCACCAGACCTAACAAATGAAGAGGAAATAGGCAATCTACCTGAAAAAGAATTCAGAATAATGATAGTAAGGATGATACGAAATCTTGGAAGTAGGATGGACAAAATGCAAGAAACAGTTAACAAGGACCTACAAGAACTAAAGATGAAACAAGCAACGATGAACAACGCAATAAATGAAATTAAAAGTACTCTAGATAGGATCAATAGCAGAATAACTGAGGCAGAAGAACGGATAAGTGACCTGGAAGATAAAGTAGTGGAAATAACTACTGCAGAGCAGAATAAAGAAAAAAGAATGAAAAGAACTGAGGACAGTCTCAGAGAGCTCTGGGACAACATTAAACGCACCAACATTCGAATTATAGGGGTTCCAGAAGAAGAAGAAAAAAAGAAAGGGACTGAGAAAATATTTGAAGAGATTATAGTTGAAAACTTCCCTAATATGGGAAAGGAAATAGTTAATCAAGTCCAGGAAGCACAGAGAGTCCCATACAGGATAAATACAAGGAGAAATACGCCAAGACACATATTAATCAAACTATCAAAAATTAAATACAAAGAAAGCATATTAAAAGCAGCAAGGGAAAAACAACAAATAACACACAAGGGAATCCCCATAAGGTTAACAGCTGATCTCTCAGCAGAAACCCTACAAGCCAGAAGGGAGTGGCAGGACATACTGAAAGTGATGAAGGAGAAAAACCTGCAACCAAGACTACTCTACCCAGCAAGGATCTCATTCAGATTTGATGGAGAAATTAAAATCTTTACAGACAAGCAAAAGCTGAGAGAGTTCAGCACCACCAAACCAGCTTTACAACAAATGCTAAAGGAACTTCTCTAGATAAGAAATGCAAAAGAAGGAAACGACCTATAATAACGAACCCAAAAAATATAGAAAATGGGAATAGGAACATACATATCGATAATTACCTTAAATGTAAATGGACTAAATGCTCCCACCAAAAGACACAGATTGGCTGAATGGATACAAAAACAAGACCCTTATATATGCTGTCTACAAGAGACCCACCTCAGACCTAGAGACACATACAGACTGAAAGTAAGGGGATGGAAAAAGATATTCCATGCAAATGGAAACCAAAAGAAAGCTGGAGTAGCAATTCTCATATCAGACAAAATAGACTTTAAAATAAGGACTATTAAAAGGGATAAAGAAGGACACTACATAATGATCAAGGGATCGATCCAAGAAGAAGATAGAACAATTGTAAATATTTATGCACCCAACATAGGAGCACCTCAATACGTAAGGCAAATACTAACAGCCATAAAAGGGGAAATTGACAGTAACACATTCATAGTAGGGGACTTTAACACCCCACTTTCACCCATGGACAGATCATCCAAAATGAAAATAAATAAGGAAACACAAGCTTTAAATGATACATTAAACAAGATGGACTTAATTGATATTTATAGGACACTCCATCCAAAAACAACAGAATACACATTTTTCTCAAGTGCTCATGGAACATTCTCCAGGATAGATCATATCTTGGGTCACAAATCAAGCCTTGGTAAATTTAAGAAAATTGAAATTGTATCAAGTATCTTTTCTGACCACAACGCCATGAGACTAGATATCAATTACAGGAAAAGATCTGTAAAATATACAAACACATGGAGGCTAAACAATACACTACTTAATAATGAAGTGATCACTGAAGAAATCAAAGAGGAAATAAAAAAATACCTAGAAACAAATGACAATGGAGACACAACGACCCAAAACCTATGGGATGCAGCAAAAGCAGTTCTAAGGGGGAAGTTTATAGCAATACAAGCCCACCTTAAGAAGCAGGAAACATCTCGAATAAACAACCTAACCTTGCACCTCAAGCAATTAGAGAAAGAAGAACAAAAAAGCCCCAAAGCTAGCAGAAGGAAAGAAATCATAAAAATCAGATCAGAAATAAATGAAAAAGAAATGAAGGAAACGATAGCAAAGATCAATAAAACTAAAAGCTGGTTCTTTGAGAAGATAAACAAAATAGATAAACCACTAGCCAGACTCATCAAGAAAAAAAGGGAGAAGACTCAAATCAATAGAATTAGAAATGAGAAAGGAGAAATAACAACTGACACTGCAGAAATAAAAAAAATCATGAGAGATTACTACAAGCAACTCTATGCCAATAAAATGGACAATCTGGAAGAAATGGACAAATTCTTAGAAATGCACAACCTGCCAAGACTGAATCAGGAAGAAATAGAAAATATGAACAGACCAATCACAAGCACTGAAATTGAAACTGTGATTAAAAATCTTCCAACAAACAAAAGCCCAGGACCAGATGGCTTCACAGGTGAATTCTATCAAACGTTTAGAGAAGAGCTAACACCTATCCTTCTCAAACTCTTCCAAAATATAGCAGAGGGAGGAACACTCCCAAATTCCTTCTACGAGGCCACCATCACCTTGATACCAAAACCAGACAAGGATGTCACAAAGAAAGAAAACTACAGGCCAATATCACTGATGAACATAGATGCAAAAATCCTCAACAAAATACTAGCAAACAGAATCCAACAGCACATTAAAAGGATCATACACCATGATCAAGTGGGGTTTATTCCAGGAATGCAAGGATTCTTCAATATACGCAAATCTATCAATGTGATAAACCATATTAACAAATTGAAGGAGAAAAACCATATGATCATCTCAATAGATGCAGAGAAAGCTTTCGACAAAATTCAACACCCATTTATGATTAAAAACCCTCCAGAAAGTAGGCATAGAGGGAACTTTCCTCAACATAATAAAGGCCATATATGACAAGCCCACAGCAAACATCATCCTCAATGGTGAAAAACTGAAGGCATTTCCACTAAGATCAGGAACAAGACAAGGTTGCCCACTCTCACCACTCTTATTCAACATAGTTTTGGAAGTTTTAGCCACAGCAATCAGAGAAGAAAAGGAAATAAAAGGAATCCACATCGGAAAAGAAGAAGTAAAGCTGTCACTGTTTGCAGATGACATGATACTATACATAGAGAATCCTAAAGATGCTACCAGAAAACTACTAGAGCTAATCAATGAATTTGGTAAAGTAGCAGGATACAAAATTAATGCACAGAAATCTCTGGCATTCCTATATACTAATGATGAAAAATCTGAAAGTGAAATCAAGAAAACACTCCCATTTACCATTGCAACAAAAAGAATAAAATATCTAGGAATAAACCTACCTAAGGATACGAAAGACCTGTATGCAGAAAATTATAAGACACTGATGAAAGAAATTAAAGATGATACAAATAGATGGAGAGATATACCATGTTCTTGGATGGGAAGAATCAACATTGTGAAAATGACTCTACTACCCAAAGCAATCTACAGATTCAATGCAATCCCTATCAAACTACCACTGGCATTTTTCACAGAACTAGAACAAAAAATTTCGCAATTTGTATGGAAACACAAAAGACCCCGAATAGCCAAAGCAATCTTGAGAACGAAAAAAGGAGCTGGAGGAATCAGGCTCCCTGACTTCAGACTATACTACAAAGCAACAGTAATCAAGACAGTATGGTACTGGCACAAAAACAGAAAGATAGATCAGTGGAACAGGATAGAAAGCCCAGAGATAAACCCACGCACATATGGACACCTTATCTTTGATAAAGGAGGCAGGAATGTACAGTGGAGAAAGGACAGCCTCTTCAATAAATGGTGCTGGGAAAACTGGACAGGTACATGTAAAAGTATGAGATTAGATCACTCCCTAACACCATACACAAAAATAAGCTCAAAATGGATTAAAGACCTAAATGTAAGGCCAGAAACTATCAAACTCTTAGAGGAAAACATAGGAAGAACACTCTATGACATAAATCACAGCAAGATCCTTTCTGACCCACCTCCTAGAGTAATGGAAATAAAAACAAAAATAAACAAATGGGACCTAATGAAACTTCAAAGCTTTTGCACAGCAAAGGAAACCATAATCAAGACCAAAAGACAACCCTCAGAATGGGAGAAAACATTTGCAAATGAAGCAACTGACAAAGGATTAATCTCCAAAATTTACAAGCAGCTCATGCAGCTCAATAACAAAAAAACAAACAACCCCATCCAAAAATGGGCAGAAGACCTAAACAGACATTTCTCCAAAGAAGATATACAGAATGCCAACAAACACATGAAAGAATGCTCAACATCATTAATCATTAGAGAAATGCAAATCAAAACTACAATGAGATATCATCTCACACCAGTCAGAATGGCCATCATCAAAAAATCTAGAAACAATAAATGCTGGAGAGGGTGTGGAGAAAAGGGGACACTCTTGCACTGCTGGTGGGAATGTGAATTGGTTCAGCCACTATGGAGAACAGTATGGAGGTTCCTTAAAAAACTACAAATAGAATTACCATATGACCCAGCAATCCCACTACTGGGCATATACCCTGAGAAAACCAAAATTCAAAAAGAGTCATGTACCAAAATGTTCATTGCAGCTCTATTTACAATAGCCCGGAGATGGAAAGAACCTAAGCGCCCATCATTGGACGAATGGATAAAGAAGATGTGGCACATATACACAATGGAATATTACTCAGCCTTAAAAAGAAATGAAATTGAGATATTTGTAATGAGATGGATAGACCTAGAGTCTGTCATACAGAGTGAAGTAAGTCAGAAAGACAAAGACAAATACCGTATGCTAACACATATATATGGAATTTAAGGGGAAAAAATGTCATGAAGAACCTAGGGATAAGACAGGAATAGAGGCGCAGACCTACTGGAGAACGGACTTGAGGATATGGGGAGGGGGAAGGGTGAGTTTTGACAGGGCGAGAGGGAGTCATGGACATATACACACTAACAAACGTAGTAAGGTAGATAGCTAGGGGGAAGCAGCCGCAAGGCACAGGGATATAAGCTCGGGGCTTTGGGACAGCCTGGAGGGGTGGGAGGGGGAGAGTGGGAGGGAGGGAGACGCAAGAGGGAAGACACATGGGAGCACATGTATATGTATAGCTGATTCACTTTGTTATAAATCAGAAACTAACACACCATTGTAAAGCAATTATACCCCAACAAAGATGTTAAAAAAAAAAAAAAAAAAAAAAAAAAAGAAAAAATTCCTTAGGACAGATCTGCAAGCCATCATATCAGTAGCTCAAATGCTGGAATTCTGTACATATTGAAGGAGGGTCCAGAGAATATTAGAAGTTTATAGACCTGAAAACTAGTCATGGCCTTAAAGTCAGAAGAGCAGGGCAGACCTTTCATTGATGACCCCACTTTTCTTCTTTTTTTAAAATCCTACCCTAAAACCACTAACAAGCTTTCCTTGCAGAATTAGTAGTTAAAAAACCCCAAAGAGTATTTTTTTCTGATACAGATGTAAATTAGCTAAATTCCTCTGTACAAATATCTATATTTGTTAAATGCAAAACAAAAAGACGTTGAAATTACATTTAGATGGAGAATGTGAATGAAATAGCCAACCACCATATCTCTATTCCCTTAGATAAAAGAGGCCTCTTTTTTCTGCACACAAATTGAACGAAATAGTTCAAAGATAAAATTTTTTAAAAATTAAGAAAAGGTAAAGAGAAAGGAAATGGAACACAGAGCCCAAGGAGCTTGGATTACAAGTGGGGAATCTTTTATTTAAATCATCCTCTGAGTGGAAATGCATTTCTACTGAAATGACAATGATGATGGAATGGACCACGTTCAGGGTAAAGCAATACACTGCATTCATTTTCTTAGATATTATGGGAGGAAGGAGTTTGACAAACCTGTGTATTTGAAGAGAAATGCAATCTATCTCTTTCTCTTTCCTTCCCACTCAGTCCACAGAAGATGCTTAGAAGAGCGTTTCTGTGTTCAACAAGTTTATGTGTTTTGTCATTATAAGAAACCAGGTAAAATTTCCTTCTTCTCCAGTCTTTACCTCCCATAAATCCCTCCTTACTGGCCCTGGGGTTTCGTCAAAACAAAATTACCATGGAGCCTGGAGTAGGACTCAGTTTTTTATTCTATTGATCTTTATATGTGGTAGTTGCAGTTGTAGCGGTAAATGTCTATTTATTGGAGGTCCCCTGGGCTTATGGCTTGATACCAGACACCTGCAGAGGAGAGCAAAGAGACACCTCCTACTTGAAACACGTGCTTTCAGAGCTTCCAATCTCACAGAGGCCGAAGTACAACAGGATACCCAATGGAAAGAACAAAACAAAAGGAATAGAAATGTTTCATTTCTATCCACATCTGCAGAGATATCTATAGCTTTAACGATATGATTATAATATAAATAGCATATGTGTTACATCAGGAATGACAGAATGTGACCCAAGGCAAATAAATCCATGGGAAACTTTATGATAGAAAACTATTTTCTGTTCTGTTTTTAAACAGCTTACCCCTAGCTATCCAAAACCCTAAACTTACAGGATGTAAGGACGGCACACAGTCACAACTGATTACAAATGCCAGCTCAAGTAGGCAATTATCTCACAGGGTCTGGATTTGGGCCATATTTTAACAAGCCCTCAGTTTCCCAATTCTGGATATCTTAACAATCGTGCCTTCAATTGTCAATTCCCTGACAATAGTTTCTGTCAATTCAGAAACTCACAATCATATTCTATTGCCAAACTTGAAGCCTCATTGATATAGGAAAATTAACTTACATCTGAGAATACGTTTGATACTCAACTAAAATTAAGTCTACTTGCTTCATATATTAAATTCCCCTAGAATGAAACATTTACTGTATCTTTTGACAGAACATCCCTCTTCTTCTGCCTACACACCCTCTGCCTTTGTGTCATTTTAGTGTTTTCCAGGCACTCCCACTCATTAAATCCTCTCTATCCTTGTTTACTAATGTGACTATCATAAGCTATTTTTGTTATAAATTATTTTCTAAAACTAAACTGAGGCAACCAATCTCATTTTCTGCAAAAGACCGCAGGCTGGCCAAAGAGTACAGCCCCAGAAGTGAAATAAGAGGGTTGTATTTACTATCATCTTCAGTCTTTGGATTTAGCTGGCATTGAAATAACATTTGGGCAAGATTATATTGAAGATTTTTAAAGTATGCCTGTTTAAAGACTCACAATTCAATAGCTATGTTTCTACCTTCATCAATACAAATGAATACCGGGCACATTCATACTACTGATTTCCACAACTGGAAAGAGAAGGGTTGGGGTAAGATATCCTTTTGTAAGGGATAGGAGAAAAAAACTTCTTCAGAATGTGTACAGTTATAATCATAAAGCAGAAGAATTGTTCGTTGTTTAGATAACGTTCTGCTCGAATTTCGAGACATGAATGAATGGGAAAGAAGGAGGAGCAGCAGGAGGTGGGGGGAGAAGCAGAGAGAATTGGGGAAATTGAGCACATGAATTTTTTGGTTTATTTTTCAAATATGGGGGGCTCACAACTGTGGGCATTCACAATGATTTCCTGAATACAAATAACCATGTAAGATACAGTTTATTGTACTAAGCCACTTTTATCCAAATTTATCAAGTGTTCATTTTAATAACTTCCATTGCCTTCCTTCCACCATTTACATTTAAATACGAATCTTGTGATTCTGTTAAAGATCTTACATAGAACCAAGGAAAATTACTATACAAATGCCATTACCTAGAAGTTTGAAATTCTGAGACTACAAAAGGGTTAATTAATTACATTATCTGTAGCATTACCCTGGCTACACTCTGCCTGGAAGTCATATGGATCCACTCAGCTGCTGAATTTGAAAGAGCTGTGTCCTTTTCATGCAGAAGAAAAATCATTGACAGAACCCTCTTCCTCCCCCACCATAAGCACTAGCTGTTTCTCTTTCACCTTATTATTGTGCTTCTGGTGAAATAATTAAAAGAGCCAACATTAAATAAATACCAAAATATTTCATACCATCCTAAAAATCTGAGTACTGCATGATGTTTTTCAATTAGTGCCTACTTACTAAGCTTCTATTATGTTCTAGACAAAGTGCTAGGCTGGGGAAATGCTAAGATGAATGAGATGTGGTACTTACCCACCGGGAACTCTTACCAGAGTACGTTCACAAGGAGTTAAGCAACTCCAAAAACAAACAAACAAACAAAAAACAACATCAACAACAAAAAGAAGTTTGGCAGAAAAGAACATTGAGAAAGCATTCCAAGATTTGATTTGCTAAGAATGTAGTGGTGGTGTGTAAATCATTCCCTTAGCTATTTATGTGGCCCAAATCAACTGTACAATTTTTCAACCCATTTTAGATTTTCTTTTTTTTTCTTTCTTCCCTCTTCTTCTCCTAATTTTCCTCCTTCTGTCCTTTAGTTCTTTATCTTTTTTTACCCTATTTTTGCTTTGTTTTTCAAAAAAAAACTGTGGCCTCTAAAAAGTGCACATAGTATCATAGGAGAAAATGCCAAAAATAAAGAGAAATTTAGGGTAGACAAGTAAATTGAAATGGGATAAAATTAGTATACTAAGTGTACACAAACTCCTGTATATAAGTATGGATGGCAAATGGTTCCTGAGTTCCCTAGTGTCCAAAGACAAAAGAAGCATAACTCAAAGTTTCCAAAATATTGGCAACATTTCAGCGACTACTAAGAAGCAGCTCAACTTCTCCCAGTGTTAAGTTGGAGAGAACATTCTTCTTGAGTCCACAAGAAGGGGATGTTGTGTGGAGTAGTAGACAGTATTCTCCACAATATCCAATCACCTGCCAGAGTGCATTTTGTGTGAAATGACAAGAGGTTTTGTTAATGTAATATGGTTATAGAGGTACTGAAAACTCTGAAATCTGAATCATGTACATGATAAGATTTTTCTCTCTCTCTCATTCTCTCTCTCTCTCTCCCCCTCTCCCTTTCTGTGTATGTGTGTGTGTGTGTGTGTGTGTGTGTGTGCATGTGTGTGTATAACATGTAAGCCTCATGGTAGCCACAAAGTAAAAACCTATAGTAAACACACAAAAGATAAAGAGAAAGGAATTTAAGCATATAACTAAAGAAAGTCGTCAAACCACAAAGGAAGAGAGCAAGAGAAGAAGAAAGGAACAAAGAAGAAGTACAAAAACAGCTAGAAAAATTTAACAATATGGCAATAAGCACATACCTATCAATGATTACTTTAAATGTAAATGGACTAAATTCTCCAGTCAAGACATAGAGTGGCTAAACAGATAAAAAGACAATAATCATTTATGTGCTGCTTACAGAGACATACTTTAGATGTAAGGACACACACAGATTGAAAGTGAAGGGATGAAAAAGATATTCCATACAAATGGAAACCAGAAGAAAGCTGGAGTAGCTATACTCATACCAGACAAAATAAATTTTAAAACAAAGACTGTAGTAAGAGTCAAAGAAGGGTGTTACATAATGGTAAAGGGGTCAGTCCAACAAGAGGATATAACATTTGTAAATATTTATACACCCAACATAGGAGCACCTAAATATACAAAGCAAATATTGACAGACCTAAAAGGAGAAATAGACAGATATACAATAATAGCAAAGGACTTTAATGCACCACTTACATCAATGGATAGATCATCCAGATAGAAAATCAATAAGGAAACCATCAGCCTTAAACAACATGCTAGAACAGATGAACTTAACAGATACAGAACATTCCAACCAAAAGCAACAGAATACACATTTTTCCCACATGCACAGGGAACATTTTCCAAGACAGATCATATGTTAGGCCACAAAACAAGTCTTAATAAATTTAAGAGGACTGAAATTGTATCAAATTTCTTTTTTGACCACAGTGGTATGCAACTAGCAATTAATTACACAAAAAAACTGGAAAATTCACAAGTATGTGGAGATTAAACAACATGCTACTGAACAACCAATGGGTCAAAGAAGAAATCAAAAGAGAAATCAATAAATACCTTGATACAAACAAAAATGGAAATGTAACACACCAAAATTTATGGGATGCAGCAAAAACAGTTCTAAAGGGAAGGTCACAGCAATGAATGCCTACCTTAGGAAACAAGAGAAGTGTCAAATTAACAACCTAACTTTACACCTCAGGAGCTATAAAAAGAAGTCCAAATGAAGTCCAAAGTTAGCAGAAGGAAGAAAATAGCAGATTAGAGCAGAAATAAATTAACTAGAGACAAAAAAAGACAATAAGAAAGATCAATAAAACTAAGAGCTGGTTCTCTGAAAAGATAAACAAAATTGACAAGCTTTTAGCTAGACTCACCAAGAAAAAAAGAGAGGGAACTCAAATAAATAAAATTAGGAATGAAAGAGGAGATATTACAACTGATACTACAGAAACACAAACAATCATAAGAGATCACCATGAACAATTATATGCCAACAAATTGGACAACCTAGAAGAATTAGGAAAATTCCTAGGAACAAGCAACCAACCAAGACTGAATCATGATGAAATTAAAAATATCTGAACAGTTCAATTACTAGCAAGTAGACTGAATCAGTAATCAAAAACCTCCCAATATACAAAAGTCCAGGGCCTGGTGAATTACATCAAACATTCAAAGAAGAATTAATACCAAATTTTCTCAAAACTCTTCCAATAAAGCAGAAGGGGGGACTCTTCCAAACACACTTTATGAGGTCAGTATTACCTTGACACTAAAACCAGACAAGGATGACATGCAAAGAAGAAAATTACAGGTCAATATCCTGGATGAACATAGATGCAAAAATCCTCAACAGAATATTAGCAAACTGAAATCAATAATACATTAAAAGGATCATATATCATGATCAAATGAAATTTATTCCAGGGATGCAAGCATGGTTCAACATTCACAAATGTGATACACCACATTAACAAAATGAAGGATAAAAATCACATGATCATTTCAATATATGCATAAAAAACATTTGATAAATGTTTATAATAAAAAATCCACTTACAATAAAAAATCTCAACAAAGCAGGTAGAGAGGGAATGTACCTCAACTTAATAAAGGCATATATGACAAACCCACAGTTAACATCATACTCAATGGTGAAAAGCTTAAGGCTTTTCCTTTAAGATCAAGAACAAGACAAGGATGCCCACTCTTTTTTTTTTTTTTTTTTTTTGTGGTATGCGGGCCTCTCACTGTTGTGGCCTCTCCCATTGCAGGGCACAGGCTCCGGATGTGCAGGCCCAGCGGCCACGGCTCACGGGCCCAGCCGCTCCGCGGCACGCGGGATCCTCCCGGACCGGGGCACGAACCCGTGTCCCCTGAATTGGGAGGCGGACTCTCATACACCGCGCCACCAGGGAAGCCCAGGATGCCCATTCTTGCCACCTTTATTCAACACACTATTGGAAGTTCTAGCCAGAGCAGTTAGGTAAGAAAAAGAAATATAATGTGTCTAAATTGGAAAGGAAGAAGTAAAACTGTCACTATTTGCAGATGACATGATATTATATAGAGAAAATCCTCAAAACTCTATCAAAAAATTCTTTGAAATAATAAACAAATTCAGCAAAGCTGCTTGATATGAAAACCAATCCATAAAAATCTGTTGTGTTTCTTTACAGTAATAACAGACTATCAGAAAGAGAAATTAAGAAATCAATCCCATTTACAATCACATCAAAAAGAATAAAATATCAATACCTAGGAATAAATTTAACTAAGGAGGTAAAAGTCCTGTATATTGAATTAATATTTTTAAAATGTCCATACCCCCAAAGCAATATACAGATTCAGTGCAATTCCTATCAAAACTCCAATGGTATTTTTCACAAAAATAAAACAAACAATCCTAGAATTTGTATGTAATCACAAAATACCCCATATAGCCAAGGCAATTTTGAGAAAGAAAAAAGCTGAAGGCATCACACTCCCTGATTTCAAACTATATTACAAAGCTATAGTATGAAAGTAGCTTGGTATCAGCATAAAAATAGACACATAGACCAATGGACCAGAATAGAGACCCCAGAAATAAATGCATATATGGTCAATTAATTTACAACAAGGGAGCCAGGAATATACAATGGGAAAGAACAGTCTCTTCAATAAATGGTCTTGGGAAAACTGCACAGCCAGATGCAAAAGAATGAAACTGGGCCACTATCTTACACCGAACACAAAAATTAACTCAAAAGGGATTAACGACTTGAATGTGAGACCTGAAACCATTAAACTCCTAGAAGAAAACATAAGCATTAGTTCCTTGGCATTGGACTTGGAGATGATTTTTTGGAATCTGACACCAAAAGCAAAAGCAACAAAAGCGAAAATAAACAAACTAAAAGACTTCTGCACAGCAGAGGATACCATCAACAAAATGGAAAGATATTCTACTGAATGGGAGAAAATAATTGCAAATGATATACCTGATAAGAGGCTAATATCCAAAATATATAAAGAACTCATACAACTCAATAGCAAAAACCCAAACATTCCAATTTAAAAATGGGCAGAAGGTATGAATAGACATTATTCCAAGGAAGACATACAGATGGCCAACAGGTCCATGAAAATACGCTCAACATCATCAATCATCAGGAAAATGTAAATCAAAACTACAATGAGATATCATCTCACTCCCATCAGAATGGCTATCATCAAAGAGTCTATAAATAACAAATGTTGGGGAGGAATGTAGAAAAGGGAACCCTAGTACTCTGTTGGTGGAAATGTAAAATTGGTGCAGCCACTACGTAAAACAGCATGGAGGAGCCTCAAAAGACTGAAAATAGAAGTACCATATGATCCGGCAATCCACTCCTGGGTATGTATCAAAAAAAGCCGAAAACACCAATTCAAAAAGATATATGCACCTCAATTTTCATAGCAGCATTACTTACAGTAGCCAAGATATGGAATTAATATATATATACAGTGTAATATTAGTCACAAAAAAATGAAATTCTGCCGTTTGCAACAGCATGGATAGACCTAGAGGGTATTATGCTTAGTGAAATAAGTAAGACAGAGAAAGACAAATACTATATGTTATCATTTATATGTGGAATCTAAAAATAAAACAAAGAAATGAATATAACAAAACAGAAACAGACTCACAGATATAGAGAACAAACTAGTGGTTACCTGTGAGGAGAGGGAAGTGGGGAGGGGCAAGATAGGAGTCGGGGATTAAGAGGTACGAACTGCTACTTATAAAATAAATAAGCGACAAGGATACGTTGTACAGTACGGGAAAATATAGGCAATATTTTATAATAACTTTAAACTGAAATAACATTTTCTGGTTTACAGGGATACTTTGTAGAATAATCTGTTCATGATTATTCAGTGACTATGAAACATAGATGACAAATCTGCCCTGTTTCCAGGAAGCCTAGTATCTTTCTGAATCTCAATTTGTTTCTGGTGCCTCAATAAGAGTATCTAGTCCCTTGTTTGTATGAATAAGGTTATGGTAATAAAGTAGCTGGATATACAGCGCTAAAACTAGTTCCATTGCATACTTTATTGCGCTGATGAGATCTTTTGTTGTCATGTAATTGCAGCCTATAATTTCATAGTGGGGATTCAGGCATTCTGACTATGCCTGAATCTGAATTCTGACTATGCCATTCAGTACATTCTGACTATGTACCAAAGTACCAAAATCCTGAACCAACTGTCATTTCAAAACCGAAAAACAAGTCTTCCAGTTTGGTGGAAAGTTCAGTCAACCAACCTGGTGCCTTATAGATAAGACAATTAGCCAAATGACTGAATTTTTCTTAATGTTTCAGGGATCTCTTTTGCCTTCATACAAGGAGTCAAAGAGAAAGAAGTTTCGGTCAGGTGTGCATTTTGAATCTAACCCAATAAATAATTCAGAGAGAAGACGTTTTCTGTGAGCACGGGTCATTTTCTCTACCCTCAAGGTGAACTTGACCTAGAGAGGAATCACTTTATCACCTCTTAGGAAAACTTCACAGGTCTGCTATTCCTTAATTTATAAAATGGGACAGCGGCTGGGAGAAATTACGGCCTGTCTTCGAGAAAGCGTTTTGAGCTCCCTTGCGGTCACTAGGCCACATTTATTGTGTGCCCACTGTGTGCTTATCACTGTGCAAATACAAGGTATCGGGCTAAGAAATCACAACACTTCTGGCTGCAAAATAATTTTTTAATACCCTCCACTCCATTAATATGTCATGCCATATGGTGAAGAAAGGTCTACATTCTATTGCTTTTGCTTTTACAGATAATTTATGAAAAAAATGAAATATTAACTAGGAATGTGGTAGAATGGCTTTCTGTTTCACTAGCAGATGACAAATGAAGGTGCATAGGCACACATTTGAATAAGGAATTATCAATCAACCTCAAACTTGACCCACAGCTGTCATCCCTATAAATTAATGTTTACCATTTTTAAGTATGTGCAGGACATCTGGAAACACACAGGCTGTGGCTGGCGAGAAATTTCCAAGAAATAGTATATCAAAAGCTAATTATAGCAGCAGCGAGCCCAAGTGTCATTTTGTTATGGTGAATTATAGACGGGGAGCTCTGTCACCTGCAAACTGTTATTCATAACTAAATCATAATGCTTTTAAGTTTTAATTAATCTGCTTAGCTTTAGTTGCAAGGGAGAAGCTTGCTTAACTGTTGAGCCGCTGAGGCTCTCTCGGGCTACTCTGAAACTGCATCTGAGCACCTGGGGGAGCAAAACCACGTTATCAGGCTGACATTGCGTCTATTAAAGAGAATTTCTTTTAATATGCCACAGTCTGAATATTTCTTTCTATTTCATTATCCGAAAACCAATTAATTTTCCATAAGAGCACCAACTTAATTACAAAATACTATGGAAATCAGAGACGTCTCTCCTTCCCCACCATTATGGAAATGCCAAGCCCCTTGGCAGCAACGTCTTCCAAAGGTACTAGTTTTGCTCCTTAGTTAATATTTTGTGATGTTGGAAAAACTCTTAACAGCTGGCATTTTTATTTCTCTTTCACATGACCTCTTCCTCCCATCGCTTACCCAGTCTGCTCTTTCTTTTTTTTCTTTTTTTTTTTTTTTTTTTTTGTGGTCCGCAGGCCTCTCACTGTTGTGGCCTCTCCCGCCGCGGAGCACAGGCTCCGGATGCACAGGCTCAGCAGCCATGGCCCACGGGCCCAGCCGCTCCACGGCATGTGGGATCCTCCCGGACCGGGGCACGAACCCATGTCCCCTGCATCGGCAGGCGGACCCTCAACCACTGCGCCACCAGGGAAGCCCTCTGCTCTTTCTATTTGATGCTCTTCACCTCATGAAGGTTAGCCGGAGAAAGGAAATTTTTCCATAAAGAAACTTCCTCTTAATGATTGTGACTTTTTGGGTTTTCCTCTTGTCTGCCCAGCAAGACTATAACATCCTCACGGGCAGAGCCATGTTTTAAACTTATTTTATATCTACACCTTCCCTTACCTGCTCTTGGTATGAACTTCTATTCTGAATCCATATTGGGGATTTAGTAAATTCTTT
Organism: Phocoena sinus; assembly: GCF_008692025.1. Taxonomy (NCBI): domain Eukaryota; kingdom Metazoa; phylum Chordata; class Mammalia; order Artiodactyla; family Phocoenidae; genus Phocoena; species Phocoena sinus. Next base: position 77,801,599 of record NC_045773.1, on the reverse strand, counting down.
TCAGTTGAAAAAAATCTAATTTTAATTAGCAAAGAGAACTTAAAATTTATTGGACTTGCAATGCAAAATAAATCCAAAAATAGAGGCAGTAACAGAAACATATATGATTTCTTCATCAAGCAACCCACAGGGAAAACAATGGCCATAACCTGCGGCTTTTTAAAATTCTGTTAAGCAAACAAAACTTTTTCCTTCTGAGGAATTTATGATGACCTTACAGGAAAGGGGAACAATGAGAGGAAATACAAAAAATGTGTATATAGGGTAATACTATTTGCTTATATATAAGTAAAGGCATTAGCTGATCTTCAAAGTTTAATTTAAAGTAGTAGAATCTTTTTCAAATGAAATAGTGAGAGGAAGCTCTCTCCCCCAAAAGATGCTTGGAGGGAAGCAGTTAACAGGGGTCCTGGTCTTGCAGTGCTTTCTTGAACTTCCCTTGGCCCCAGTGGTGACTCCTCCATATTCTGCAAAAAAGGCCTTGGTCTCTGAAAACACTGAAAGATGACTGGGATAGTCTTCCTGGAGTCAAAGCATACATTGTACTTTGTCTGTTTCTCTGAAGCACCACTACAGTCATCCCTTGGCATCCATGGGGGATTGGCTCCAGGACACCTGCAGATACCAAGATCTGCCGATGCTCAAGTCTCATAGGCAATGACATAGTATTTGCTTATAACCCAGGCGCATCTTCCCATATACTTAAAATCTCTAATTACCTATAATACCTAATACAATGTAAATGCTACGTAAATAGTTGTCAGTGCACTGCAGATTCAAGTTTTGCTTTTTGCAACTTTCTAGAAATGTTTTTCAATTTTTTTTTTCCAAATGAATCCCAGGATGTGGAACCAATCAATACAGAGGGCTGACTATACCATGCCTCGACCCAGCAGGCATTTAATATACATTTTATTGATTTAGCACCATGGTGAGTGTCTTTCATCACTTTCTATCTTGAATTACTTATTTCTTAGTATATTTCTCTACATCTAGATTAACTGAAATTTAAAGTACAATAAATCTTTTCCCCATGGTTTTTGTCACCATTGACCTAATTGAGCTTATAAATGAGTTTATGGTTAAAAGGCTACAACTTATGCAACAGTAGATGATCATTTAAATAAGGGCTCTTTTAAAAACAGCTTTTGAAGACTATTTGATCTGAAAGTTGTAAAAGATGCAGGGTAGGCCAATTGACCCTCCTCCCTAGAACTGTGGTCAGTTTCACTTTATTTAAACAGAGGACCTCATGGGTGCACTGCCTCGCCTCTAACGCCTCTTCCAACCTTCAGAATCTACAATACTCTCATCAAAAAGCTAGAGCTTCCTGTTCCACATATGGAGTAATACAGCCACTTTTCCTCTCTTTGCTTTCTCAAGCAAGGTATGAAATTAAAGACAGAAGAGGATGCGTCCCTATTTAATACTTCACACTCAGGAAGGCAAAAGATTTAATTTGCTCCTATTCAGCAGGTAATTTTGTCTGGTACTTTAAAACATTATTATAGATTAGTGCAGCTCCATCAAAGTGCCAGCCATACCTTGATGCCTCAAAACATAGTCATTTAAATCAAATTAAACAGATGATGTAAGGTGCAGCAGGATTTTCACATACCTTATTTCTCATAAGAAAACTAAGACACAGAGTAGCTTTAGTAACTCAGGTAGGGTTGGTCTTGGAGGCAGGGACTCACGCCCTTTGGCTGTTGAGGCTTTTACTTCTTTCCAAAATACATTTGGTCCAGGAAGCTTATGTTTTGGAGGTGCAAATATATGTTGTTGTTGGGTTTTTTTCTTGGACCTCTGTTGACAGGGATGCTTATGACCTTCTGAACCATTTTACGATTTTATTTTCCCTCCTAAGATGTTAATATTTTCATCCCTGTTGTAAAAAAATGAATTAACAACAGAGGGAAAAAGTCCTTTGATTTGATTTCTAATACAGAAGAAAAGTTAATGCTGGTGTAATAATTGCTAAAACACTGCTTAAATCTGCATCTGACTCACAGCCAACATCAGAGGACAAGTTGAAACAGCAGTGGATAAATAATTAAAACATTTGGAGACATTAGGCTGCTATTTTCCCTTAATAAAATTACATTTTTGAGCCTGCAAAGATAAGCCTCTAAGTGCCCTCAGCCAAGGGGTCTCTGGGTTAGCCACTCCCTTCAAATCCTCGTTCCTTTAATTTAAAAACAAATGCTGAAAAAAAAAAAAAAAAAAAAACAAATGCTGATGGGAGCAATTTAGCTCAGTCTTTGCCTTTGTGTCAGCTTGGGGCTCAAAGGGAGGAATGCTTTTTTTTCCCATGAGTCTAGCAGATTGTCTCACATGTAGAAACACAGGGATATGACTAAGTCAGGCCAGCTGTAGGTAGCAGCCTCATACATGTCACATCCACCTGAAGGCCATCCTAAGCTCATTACCAGCCACGTGAAGCGAAGGGAGGGAGAACAGCTTGGCCAAAACTCAAACTTCAAGAGCACCTCATTCTAGAGCACCCAGACTTGAGTGAACAAGACCACAGAGTTCAACCACTTCTTGAATGCTGGTTTTCAGACTTATCATACAAACTAGACACAGGGAAGTTAAATGACTCCCTGAAGTCACACAGCCAGAAAGTGAGGAGCTGAGATACACCATGTTCTCGAAATGAATTGAGAATAATAAAAATGGGATTGGTATATCAAGTTTGTCTTGCCAGTTAAGTGAACTTCGAGGAATAAATAAGGTATCTTGTGCAAAGGCCCAGCACAGTTTCTGTTACCTGGAAGGGAAACTAACATTCATGACATCCAATTTGCCTCCTTTTTTCTCCTTCCCTACCTCTCCTTACTGCTTACTCCTTGCAAAGTCTACTTTGCAGCCTTTCTTTGGATTTTCTCTAACTTCAACAGGCTTCTCTGGAGGCTCTGACACCTGGACCGCACAGGGAGTACCAGACGCAGAGACCTCCTTATACAGTTAGGCAAAGGGAAGAGGATGTTTCACATTTTGTTTGAACTGTTCCTTTTGGCTGCCAACCTTTGGATGGCCCTCTTTGCTACAGAAAGACGTGTGCAGTAAGACCTAGTTGTAACCAATAGCATAGGATCATCAATTTATGCCTTAGACAGACTTAACACCCTCTTTGCCATGCCTGGCCTGTACGCACTGATCCATAAACGCTTTATCTGGTCGGTCTGAACCTCGTAGTTAACCACTTGGATAAGGAGGGGAGCTCACAAATCCAGAGATCCAGAGATGCAATTCACTGTAGGATTCTAGACAGAGGACCCCTCAGTGGGTCCTATATTGCTGTTCGTTTTTTTAATCCCTGTTTTAAATCCTCGTCTCAATACTATTTAAATACTTAGAAGTCCTAACAATGATCAGATTTGCTCCTTCCCTTTCAGTAAAGATTCTTTCTAATTGGTTTTGGACTCGTTTACCATTATTTTCTGAATCAGCTGTTCAATGCAACAGTCGAAGGAGTGCATTTCTTTTGCTTGTGAACTGCCTGTTCTAGGAAACAATCCTTTGTTCTTTGTGAAAATCTCATCTCTTTTAATATCCTGCCTAAGTCTGGGCAGTCAAAGACATTCATTATTATTACCTGGCCTAATTTTACTGTTTCCTCAGACTTATAAAATGCTTTTTTCATCAGTCTATTGTACATACCTCTTGCTAATTACTTATTACAGTGGTATAAATTTCTTTTGACTGTTTTATGGGCTTTCTTTTTTCTAAGATTACTCTTATATTTAAAACTTACTTCTATTTTTTGTTTTAAAAAAGCAGCACTTAGTATCAAAAGTGAGAAAGTACAAACATGCAGACAAAAAATTTTAATCCAGGCCTTTCCCTGCAATGCCCACTTAATGTCTACATACAAAAATATGTGCATTTTCTTTTTACATTTAATACAATTTTGTGGGCATGCCATATTTTCATGTCAATAAATATATTCTCATATAATTTTAATGATGGCGTAATATTCTATTCTGTGATATGTCATGATTTATTTAACCTATCCCCATTTAAAAATATTTAGTCTGGTCCCTAAAACAGTATAGAAATAAGCATTTCTTATTGTTAAATATTTTTCCTTAAATGTAATTATCCTTTATGACAATCTCCGAGAGACGAGTCATCGGGTTGTGCATTTTTAGGGCTTTCCTTACAGACTTTCCAACTTATATTTTAGAAAAGTATATCCATTTCTACTCCCATAACCACTATGGAAATGCCTATTTATCCACATTCTAGGCAAAATGGGTATTATTTTCATTTTTGTCAGGGTTATGTCATTTTAAATTGCATTTTCTGAATTATTAAAGAAAATCAATAAATTTCCTGTGTTTAACTCTCTTACTGCTTACTAAATGATTCATAACAAAGGTGACCTCTTCTGATGTCACCTCACTCTCCTCAGTCCCAGAGACTTTAGATTTGAATCACTTCCCAAGGATGATTCTCCCACCAGAGAATGTTTAAACTGCTAATTATACCAAGACCTTTGTTTTCTGCTAAGCGTTTAATTTGCAAACATGATTACTATTGCTTCCTTTCTGGTGCAGAGGCAGTTTTATATTCTGGCTCGCCTTCTGGGGAGACTTGCCGTACCAATCTGATGCCCTTGTGATACACTGAGCTCTCTGTCCGTCTCTTCCTCCTAATAACGTCCAAAGCTTGCTTTCTGGCTAATGCTGCAGGAGGGGTATCAGCCCGAGGCTCACACCCTTCTGCACACTTAGACTTCCTCCTTACTGTAAACTAAGTGCATTTCTGACTCCCTTATTCCTTTCAGTTCTAGCTTTGGTGTTCAGGTGAAGCTTGTCTTCAGGATGTCTGTAATCAAGATGGGGATTTCTCAACCACAGATCTATTGACATTCAGGCCCAGGTCATTCTTTGTTGTGGGTGTACTTTGGAGGATTTTTAGCAGCTTTCCAGGTCTTTACCCACTACACTAGATGCTTCTAGTACCCTACCAGGTATGACAACCAAGCTCCAGACAATGCCAAATGTCCCCTGCGGGCAAAATCACCCAGTTGACAACCACCAGTCAAGGGGGTACAGAGCTTCTAACAAGTTAACATCATCTTGGGTTTTATTAGAAAAGACATGGTGTCCTGCCCAATGGAGACACGTCTTACCACCCGAGCTCTTGTCTGAGGACACCTGTGGTGCTTAATTTTGAGTTGCACATTTTAAGATGTGCAAATGAAACAGAAAGCAGAGTAACTCAGAAGATGAAAGATTGCCCATATGAGGTCTGGTCAGTGGTCTGAGTTTACTTTGGTTTACTGAAGATTTAGAAAGAACAATTTATTTTGTGCAGCTTTATAAAGAAGAGCCAGGGAAAGATGCCGAAAGGCATGCTTCAACTTAAGGAATACGGTGCCTCGAAAGTTGGTAAATTCCTCATTACTGCAAGTTTAAGCAGATAAGGGTTTCGAGTGTTGTCGGAAGGAATCTCTGTCCTGGAAAAGATTTGAGTCCAATGTTTTCCAAGGTTCCTGTAGTGCTAAAACCCAAAACATTTCCTTGTACTGAAATCAGGTACGTAACCTCTTTTTCAGCAGTATATAGTTTTTTGCATACACAGCTGTATGTAAAAGTAACCTGGGTAGCCTCACCACTACCTGTGTTTTCCTGCAGGCGCTAAACATCCAAGACTCCCTGAACAGCAAGGCTCCCTCATGCTGCTAAAGGCCCGCCACAGTTCCTGGTCTCACATACCCTATGGCACTGTAGGAAGCACCGGGCAGAAAATGGCCCCAAGTTCTCAACATACTTGGAAAATCAAGGCCCCAGAAGAAAGGTGGGCAGACCAGCTGGGGTTTCCAGCACACACTGTGCAAGTAAATATGCCCGTTCCTACCTAACACACCTAAACATCAGGCAAGCTTATTGTAGAGAAGAAGATCTCATCTGAAGCCATAAACTAACAAATTATACGTTCATCACTCTCACTCTAAATAGGCTTTAAAAAAATCTTAAGAGAAGACAATACAAATGCTGACATAAACTAACATTAAAACGATTTAGCTTTTCCCCTTATTAGTTTCACTCCTACACAAGTATGCACCCATGGTACCTGGGTGTATGGTCTTATATTTTTCTCTAGGTTTTTTTTTTTCTTTTGCGGTACGCGGGTCTCTCACTGTTGTGGCCTCTCCCGTTGCGGAGCACGGGCTCCGGATGCGCAGGCTCAGCGGCCATGGCTCACGGGCCCAGCCGCTCCGCGGCATGTGGGATCTTCCTGGACCGGGGCACGAACCCGTGTCCCCTGCATCGGCAGGCGGACTCTCAACCACTGCGCCACCAGGGAAGCCCCTTTTCTCTAGGTTTTTAAAAATAAGTTTACATCATATTATTTCCAATGCAAGTATAAGGTCCTTGTAAATACTAGCTTTGTCTCTCTCTTCTAATGTCTATGAAACTTTCCTATACGGTATTTTTTTTTACAACTGTTTGTGCCCATATTTATTTGTGGATGGAGTCTGTCACCTCCTTTGAACAATACTCTCATGCAACTGGACGCTGAGGGCACAGGCTCAATCCACACTCTGATGGACCGTGTGTGCTCACTGCCTGCTAACTACCCTGCCTCCAAAAGTCTGTATCTGAAAGTGTCTGTCACGGCTGAGCTGCAAGCATGTCCTCAGAAAGTACTGTTGATCCACATGGACTCCCCTTCACTCTGAAATCTTCAACAGTGAGGTTCGTTCATTCCTTTTTTAAGGATGAAAAGTGGCAACAAATTGTTAGAAAAAATAATCAGTTGGTTGATCTTTTTTTTTTCAATCATCGGGTAGGCACATCCTGAAATAAGGAAAACTCTATTAACTTTTGGGTCCCATTAGTTCCATGTCTTGGCTTCCTACTAGACTGTGAGATTCCTAAGTTCAAAACTGTTTTTTGGTTTAATTGCAGACAGCATCTAGTAGAGCATGAGGTACACATAGGCTCTCGTGCCTTCCACCCTTCACATCCCAAGGATGGCAACTCCATGAAAGAGATTTTTTTCTCTGTACCCCGTTACCTAGGAGGACTGGCTCTTCAGGTGCCATTTCTAGAGATATACAGTCCTTAGATGGTGTCAGTAGGGGAAATCTAGACAAAGATGTAGGGACACTTGGCTCTTCGTCCAGCTCTAATACTTTGGACTGTAAAGAGTGTCTCTAAGTTCTTGGTCTCTCACCGTATCTAATGCCTGCTCTACCTCCCTTCCACGAGAGGCATGGTGGTTAAGATCACACACTCTGGGGCCAAGTGCTATGTGAGCTCAAATCCCAGCTCAGGTACTTATTAGTACCTTTCTGGCTTAGGCAAGTTACTCAATTTCTCAACGCCTTAGAATCATCAGGACTTCCCTGGAGGTCCAGTGGTTAAGAATCTGCACATCCACTGCACGGGATCTATCTCTGTTGAGGGAACTCAGATCCCGCATGCTGTGAGGTGTGGTCAAAAAAAAAAAAAAAAGGAATCATCATTTTAAAAATAATTACGATAATAACAACAATAATAATACTTTCCTCTTGAGGTTGTTATGAGAAATGAATAGGTGTCAAACACTCAGGATGGCGTCTTCCACATAATAAGCTCTTAATAATGGTACCTATACCTACCTCTGATGATGTACCTGAGAGAACTGAAAGTAAGATGCTATGATTGGGTGTTCTCTTATGCCATAGTTGTCTGCAGAAATAATGTCTCCCATCCTCAGTTATGGTGACTAGGGTTTGTGTTAGGTGGCATTAAAGAACTGGCTGCCTCAGTTTTCTCCCCTCACTACAAAGAAACATTGAGATTATCTACTTTTTCAGGTAAGGAGGGAGCAAATGGCCTGCTAATCAAGTGAAAGATACAGTTAACCAACAACTAACTAACAAAAAACTAAATTCCCTGCAAAATTCATGAAGAAAGGCTAAGACTTATTGCCTAGATGTGCTTGATCATGAATCCTGTGTACAGACCACTAAACAATGGCTTTCTCGGAATTGCTGACCTTCTCAATACACTATTCTAAGGAGAATGACAAGGTAATGACAAAGGACCCTGCTCCTTGCCTCCTATCTCTGTCTGACCTCTTTTATTTTGAGGGGAGGCAGTTCATAGGCTGGTTGTCTTTTCTTTTTAAGGTTGAGTTCTCTCCTTTAGTCTTTTCTGGTAGAGGGCAGAGTTCTTTCCCAAGTCAATGGGGGTCCTCAGACCCTCCAGGAGGGGGAGGAGAAAAAGAAATGAGAACTGCAAAAAGCTACCCTTAGAATAAAATACAATTTCAATTGAATGACCTGAACTAGCAGTTTTAAGGGGCAACTGATAAGGTTCAGTATGGAGGTTGAGAAATACAATCATCACTGAAGGATTAAAATAAATAGTGCAATGAACCTTCATCCTCCTCTCCCCATGCCCCAATACCCCCTCCCCTTGATAAATACACAAATCTACATGGGTGCACACCATTTCAGAGGGTAATTATCCAAACTGTCTAGAACAAACAAAACAAGTGCAAATGTTATGTCCATGTTTAATGAAGACTTTGGAGTGGCTCAGTGAAGTGAAACCCATTCTGCTCCGGTCACGCTTTCCCATCCCTGACCCCTCACACACGCAGCCAATAAGAGGCCTCATTTGAAATTCAGAGGCTCCGAGGCTGGGATTTAATAACAAAACTGGCACCTGTCACTTTTTCTATATATCGGCTGCACCCTACTGCTTTTACCATTAAAAACAACTCATCTGAGGGAAAATATAAAGCGACTGCCAAGGAATATTTATTCTTCAGGCCTACCATGACCCCTCAAGAAGTCATGAGGTGTGCGCTGCTAATTGCAAGGAAAAACAACTTCCAAGAAGTTATTCGTGTTATTTAATTTCCATTGCCCATTTCTATTTCTATTTGCCTGTCTTAATGGCATGCTAACTGGGCGCATGTCTTCGCATACACAGCTATTTTTCTACGATGAAGCTAAAACAAAACTACCAAGTGTGTATCTGTGAGTGCGTATGTACATGTGTGTGTGCATTTGTGCGTATGTGTGTGTGTGTGTGTGTGTGTGTGTGTGTTCTTATATCTCTGGGCTTCAAGAGAATGTAAGATACAGTCTAGTCCAAAATTATGTTTTGAAATGCTTATATTCAGTAACATGTGAAGGAGATATATAGCACTTACGTGTTTAGTTTCATTGATATAAACAGGCAAAATGGATGTAAAGTAAAAATCCATTTTGGAGTCTGGCTTACCTAGATGTAGCTACATATTCCCAAAATAGATTAAATACAAAATAGTTCTAGAAAGGCAAGTTACTGCATTTTTTATGATCATAAGGACTTTTTGAACGTTTCCGAATGACAGAAACAAAGAATCCCCGCCTACATCGCAAGACCCTCTGCTGAGAATATAACAGAACAAAGGAGAGTGGCGCCCTACTATTCTCACCTCTAAGAGTATCTGTTTTCAAGATACCTCATTTTGTCCTAATTTTAAATCCTTTCCCAACCAATCTCCTGGCAAAACAAACTTGAAAGAAATCAGGGCGGACTAGCCCACACTAAACTCAGTAGGTCAGTTTCTAAGATACCTGTCACCTATACAAACTCATATATATTTTTATTCTGGTCTAGCTTTCAGTCTCTGACTCCTTTAGATGTTAGAACTAATTTGTCAACACCAGGCATTCATGAGCTAACAGTTTTATAAAATATGTAAGAGCCAGGATCAAGAATAAATATAGTAGAGTTTCTTCCATAGAAAATCTGAATTGGATTATTGCTTCCCAAAATCTCTGAATGATTCAGTGAAGAAAGCAACTTTCAGTGGTCTCTTCCATAGCAGAATCAAATAAGGGTAAAGATCAACCTATGACATAAGTAAGGGACAATTTCACTTGTGCCTCTAATCAAGAGTTAGAATTACTGTTTTGGCCTTTTTCCCTTTCTTGACATCAACATCTAGACTACATTGAAAGTGATCACTTCATTGTGACACGGGTCTAAAAATATTTGTGCTTGACCTTTTATTTAAGCAGTAAGATTACAAAAATAAAAGTAATTTATAGTCAAGTTCATAATGATTCTTTTGTGATTTAAACACTTTACAACATTCTTTACCCATCCTTTAGAAGCAGTGTTAGTAATTGTGTTGAGATTACTCCATTACAGTGGTAGGGAAGGGACCTGTTATGTCTTCTATACTTTATGACCAAGAAATGCGGTTTTCGCATGAATAGTTGTCTGCTTTCGACCATAAATCAGTCTAAGCCCATTGTTTAAGAAAAAAAGAAGTTTTGGGTGAACCTTCCTACAGATAGAGGACAGCCTTCCATCGGGACGAGGATAAGATATGCTTTAAATTTGTATAATGGAATGTCAACTCTGGCCTGCCCATATGGTGTCTCAAGCATATCAATCTTTGTTTAATCAACAACCCAGAATATAGACACTTCAGGCAGTTTTCAGAAAATCCAGTCTTTAATTGCCTTTGATCCTGTACTTGCTACAACCTTGTTTGGAGATACCCAATATTTAGGAAAGGCAGTGTAAGTAACATGTTAACATTCTCTTCCTTTAGGATCTTTGAGCTCCATACCTACATTAGTTAAATCATTAGAAATGATGCTATTCGGCTCTACTATCTTAGGTGTTGACAGAAAGGATTTCACTGACCTAAGTTATAATGTTACACCTTCCTTTTTATAGAAATAAATAAAGAATAAAGGTCACAGAATAAAGGTCAATTTAAAGACCACTTTAGGAGATTAAAACAAGATGTCAGGAATAAACTTAGGTACCTACATCTTGTCTACCCCAAACCCCAAGATACGGCCCAAAAGACATGGAACTATGCATAATAATAGGGATTTATTTATGGAAATGGTTATGGGTGTAGATGTTATGGATATGAGGAGAGAGACAGAGATAAGAACAGAATTAGAGAGCTAGAGAGATCTATTCATCTATGACAATGAGGGAAATAAGAAGGCATGCCACTTTGGGGTAAGAAATTTTTAAGTATTCATGAAATATTGAAAGAAGATGAGATTGAGCTTCTAGGAAAAAAGCAACCAAAATTTCTAAAAGAACATGTCTTCCAAAGTGGAGGTGGTGCTGGGAATGCTTCACTCTTGAGGAAACAGAGACAGGGAGTGGAAAAGAGCTCCAAAGTCATCATCAGAGCCACTATTTGAGAATATTCATACAGAATACCTGGGCATCCTGGCTTTTATCCTTCCACAGCTTGCCCTAGTAGGTTGCAATACAGTATATACCCCCAGGCAAAGCAATGAGTCTGGGTACTCAGGGAAGGGAGGAACCATAGGGAGTTAGTGGCATCTAGAAGGAAGAGGGAAACGCTTTACCCAGAAGATAAGCTACTGGCACACTTGTCTTCCTCCCCAACAATCATCCAAAGTTATAATCTTAAATAAGAATTAACATGCATGAATATATAAAGAGAAATTCACAAACACAACACAAACACAAAGGTGACAGCAGACAAGGAAGAATCACTAGATATTTAAGTTCAACCAACACCTGGAAAGAGAAACACCAAACTAAATCAAGAAAAGAACTAACACTTGGGAAAAGAGAGTTAATAGTGCAAACTGAAAAAAAATTTAAATAAGCCTTACAGAATCTCATAGAAATAAAAAAAAGCTGTATCAGCCATTTAGAAAACACAACTGCTTGTCTTGGAATAAATAAATAATTCTCAAAATTTTGAATATACTGAAGTGTATAGAGTGAACAGCAGAATGTACACAATAAAGTTAGGGAGGGGGCTTCCCTGGTGGTGCAGTGGTTAAGAATCTGCCTGCCAATGCAGGGAACACGGGTTCGATTCCTGGTCTGGGAAGATCCCACATGCCGCGGAGCAACTAAGCCCATGCGCCACAACTACTGAGCCTGTGCTCTAGAGCCCGTGAGCCACAACTACTGAGCCTGCGTGCTACAACTACTGAAGCCCACACGCCTAGACCCCATGCTCCACAACAAGAGAAGCCACCACAATGAGAAGCCCGTGCACCGCAGCGAAGGGTAGCCCCCGGTCACCGCAACTAGAGAAAGCCCGCGCACAGCAACGAAGACCCAACCCAGCCAAAATTAAATAAATAAAATAAATAATTTTTTAAAATAAATAAATAAATAAAGTTAGGGAGGGTTGGGAGAATAATATGTGGAGAGAGTCAGAGAATTCTCCCAGAATAATCACTAAACAACAAAGAGATGAAAATTATTAAGTAGAAATAAACACATACTGAGACTGTGTCCAGAGGCCAACACCTACTTAAAATAGTTCTAAAGACACTAGAGAGAATGAAAATGCTGAATGAGATAAACTGATAAGTAGTAGAGCTAAATATAAATAAGACTGAATATTGAAAGATTCCATGAGTAGACTCAGTTTCCAAAGGGATTAGTAAACAGGTATCCTAAGCTCACTTTTGTAAAATTTCACAAATATTATTACCAAATCACAAAATGTTTTGAAAAAAATATTGCCCACAAAGCCAAAAGAATCAGATTGGCATCAGACTTCCCATTGACAACACTGAGTGCTAGACAATGAAACAATGTCCTCAAAATTCAGAGATGGCATTATTTGACCAGGAATTTCATGCCCAGTCAAGCTAGCATTCAAGTGCAAGAGCAAAAGAAATGTACTGTTTACAGAAACTTTCTTTTAAAAAAAGTTTCCAGAAAGTTACATTCCACTGAAACAAAAAAATACCTAAGGAAAACATTTAATTAATTATTTTAACTGAAGTATAGTTGACTTATAATATTATATTAGTTTCAGGTATACAGCATAGTGATTGATATTTTTATAGCTCTTACTCCATGTAAAGTAATTATAAAGTATTGGCTATATTCCCTGTGCTGTACATTACACCCTTGTGTCTTATTTATTTTATACCTAGTAGTTTGTACCTCTTAATCCCCTTCACCTATCTTGTCCCTCCTCTACCCTCTCTCCATTGGTAGCCACCAGTTTGTTCTCTGTATCTGAGTCTATTTCTGTGTTTTTATACTCCTTTGTTGTTTTATTTTTTAGATTCCACATATAAGTAAAAACATACAGTATTTGTCTTCCTCTGTCTGACATTTTACTAAGCATAATATCCTCCAGGACAAATTGTAAAATCAACTGTAACTACAATAAACAGTTAATGGATAGAAATGAAGGAGGATGTTTTAGATACAGGACATTTACAGTTAAGTCTGAATAATTATAGATGTGTAATATAAAGGAATAGTTTGGAATTAAAATCTCAAATGATCTCAACACAGGAGATGCTGAGGAGGAGTGAAATGGAAACATGCTAAGCTTTTTGTCATCTTCAGAGGAACAAAACACACTGATCAACCCCAAACGATGGCAAAAAAGTTTAAATGCACAGGCTAAAATTTAGCCAGAATGTTAGAAATAGAAGGAAATGAGGTAAATAAAAATAATTCAATCCATTCACATAAGACAGCGTCAGGAAAGAAAGAGGAAGGAAAAGAGCAAAGAAAGAAGGAAACACAGCCAATAAACACACAGCAAGGTTGACAAGGTCAAGTCCAAGCACAGCAGTAATCACACTCGTCCGAGCTTATAAATTCTTCTATTAACCAACCAAGAGAAAATGGGCCGAGTATGCAAATAGTGTGCCTGAAAGCATTCATGAGTGAAAATGATCAACCTCACTTGTGGTGAGGATTGTTCAAGAATTAAAATGGGGTACGATTTACACCCATCAAATTGTTAAAGTATAAAAGTTTGCAAAGGAAAAATAGTAAACAGCCTAAATGCTCATCAAGTTGGGAGCTATTAAATGAATTATAGAACACCTATCCTATGAAATCATTAAAAAAATGTTGTACACCTCTACGAAGTGACATGGCAAAAATCTCTAAAAAATACCTGCTAAGCCGAAAAATCATATTTTAGAAGATAGTATGATTCCATTTATGTCAGGAAGTAGAAAAATTCTGTGTTTGTGGGTGTGTGTGTGAATGTAGATGTATGTGTACATAAATGAATATAAAAAGAACTATAAGGAAATATGTTAACTTGTAACAACGGTCCTTCTGAGGAACTATGCCTGAACTTGGAGAAGTACACTGGGATATGTTATGTAAAACCATGGTTGCAGACATCTACAATTTTTTCTCTTATTGGTTTAGCAAACACTTACTGAGCACCTATTATGTTCAGACTCTATGATACATAAGGAGTGCAAAAATGAGTCTGTTTCTCCCCTCCAAAAGAAGGTAAATGTAGATTTTTCTTTTCATTCAAACAAGTTTCTCAGGGTGGGGTTGAGAAAAACTGACACTGGAGCCAGTTATATGTAGATAGATGAAAATACAGGAATGACATGATGAAGTTTAGGTAAAGCTGGTGATGGCATTATCCCAATGCAAATTTTGAGTTAAAAATAGCTTATCTCTTACAACAAACACAACGACACACGTATGCATGCACACACACAAAGATGCAGTGCTGAAACCCTCAATTTGGACGTTTCTTTGGTTTTGTTTTGTTTTTTTAACTCAAATGATCACAAGTCATAAGAGCTGGAAAACAGGGCAATGCCTTCTTACTTCTGATTATGACAAAACCTTTGTACAAATATAATAAAATTATATTATTTTCTTTACTGAAACATGTTTTTCTGGCCTTCGCATAACTTAGTTTCCCCACTTAAAAAAATCCACATATACGCTCACTGCCTGCACTGTGTTGCTTGTTGTCATTTGGAGAAAAGTGATACGTAAGTGTAAGAGTCACCCAGCCTTTCATCCAGGGTCTGGGTATCCAGTGGTTACATCTGGAGAAGGAATAAAGCTACACTGGTAAGGCTGCAGAGTATTTAATTTATGGCAGTAGGGGCAGTTAAAGCCATGGAGAATACAAGTGAAAATCAGAAAATAATACAGTAGAATACATACCTCCGTTTAGCTCCTAAGGCTCTAATACTGTGTTGAAGTTACATGATCTTGTGTTTATACACTATTTGGGTTTAAAGTTGGTATATTATAATGAATAATTTAATAAAGCTACAGCCTAAATGCAAAGGGGGGAAAAAACAAAATGTAATTATAACCTTGTGAAATGCTTTCCACAACAGCAAGAAGTCTTAAGGGCAAGTGGATTTAATAGATTCAATGACTAGCATATCATAATAATTCAAATTTGATTTTCTTTCTTCTGCTTTTCCAACCTCAAAAATACTGCTTATTGTTTCATTAAATATCATAAATACTGAATTTTGATGGTAGAATAATATTGTAACTTTAAGTTGAGGATTTATTTTAGTATTAGTCCCTATATATCAATGCATAGTTTTTCTCCAAATTAAGATTTTCCATTATCTAGAGCTGACTATGTAATAGGAGCCACTAAAAAGTAAAAAGTATAAACTTAATAAAAGCATATCAATATTACCTGGAACAGTCCAGCAACTGAGTGTTTTGGGTACTTAATTTTGTTAAATAAGGAATTAAGCCCTGTTTGTTTCAACCTATTTGGAAAATCTTTTAAAAGTACACCCATCCCTCCTCCTTCTTAATAAGTGGAATTAAATTTCTTGCCAATTAAGAGCAATATTCGTTAAACGTGCCACGGTTGGAAAAGCCACAGTTGGCAAGATCAGGGCTCATTAAAAAAACAGAGGGTTAGGATTAAAACATTAAGGTTAACATTGAATGCACATGTATGTGTTTAAAAAAAAAAAACAAATTCTTGAAAGTAAATGTATACCAAACCCACCCCCCAGAATTGCCAGATAACCCCTTTCATAAATTGCTTTCTTATGTCATTCAAGAAACATTCCTTTTTAGCAGATTCGCTCTCCTAAAAACTATACCTCTTTTAAAATGTTTCCATCCAGCTCCTAATGACTTGAAATTTGAAATCTTTTACACTTTGCATTCTCCTTGTTTCAGCTTTTCAAGTCTCAGCAACGTGTTTTGTAATCACATGACCTTTCCTCAGATTTTCAAAATGCCCAAAGGATGCACAATCAGATGTACAAAAGAGTAATGTATTTCTATATTTGACCTTTACTTCTATTTCAAACCCACACAGAAGGGAACTCAAGTTCAGTCAATTGGGAATTCTACTCTCTTTTTGTCTTGGAGTCATATAAATAAGTTCAAAACCATTGTAAGGTGCATCTGGTCCCTGGTGTACCCTCAGTACACGTGGGATTACTCTCACAGAGCCCATCTCCTTTTACTGTGAAGCTATCCATCCACACAGGTCCCCCCATATCCCTCCTTGTTCCAGAGCCTCCTTGTTCCATCCACAGAATATTTAATTTCTCTTACATTTTTCTGTTTGGTTCCTTGTCAAATTGACTATCATTTTCTCTAACTCCTGCTTCTGATACATATTGTTGATTCACTTTTATATGCCTTTAATAGTTTTTTAATATTATATATCATAAAATTCCAATATCTGAAGACTTTTGGGTCTGAGGTCTGGTTCTACTGCTTATTATTTTTGCTGACGCTCACTCATGGTGTTTGGTTTTTTTTTTCTCATGGCTTTGTTACCTTTTCCTTGTGAGTCCTTAATCATTGGTACTCTATCTCAGGAAAGTCTTTTAGAACTGGATTGAAGATGTTTTCCTCCAGAGAGGATACTGTTTGTTTCTGCAGGCACTTAGAGGTACTACCTACCTAGGTACTCTTTAAAAAAGAATTCCCAACTTACAGTTCTCATTTCAAGAAACTGATATGAATTCAAGTTCCAAATCCATATAAATGCTGGCTTTTGGACACAAATTCTCCAGGAAGAATTTTTTCTTCTCCACCTAGAGTCACAACCTAGACCACCAATTTCCAGCTATAGGGTGCTTTTTTCCCAATTCACTTCCCTGAGGGTGTAGATTTTCCTGAATCATAGAAAACTTCAGGCTGGGGAAGGAATGGCAGCCTTTTGTTCTACTTCCTCACCTCCTGGACATCTCAGAGCTTTATCTTTCCTACCCCAACTCCTAGGCAGACATTGAAACCTAAGCCCCGGACTTCCCATTATCAGGAGGTATCTGATCAGTAGATGCTTCTGTCACCCAGTGACTTCAGTGTACACTTACTTTCCTATATTCCTGTTCCTGTTTCTTAGAACATTTATTTAAAAGAGGGCCTAAAACTATTTTATCTGGCATTTTTAGGTATTTTGTGGTTGAAGGGTTTCAAGATTCTAGCTTACTGCGTTTGCCAGTAAGTGAACCTCACAAATACATTTAAAATAAATTAGTAGGGCTTCCCTGGTGGTGCAGTGGTTGAGAGTCCGCCTGTGATGCAGGGGACATGGGTTCGTGCCCTGGTTCGGGAAGATCCCACATGCCGTGGAGCGGCTGGGCCGGTGAGCCATGGCCGCTGAGCCTGCGCCTCCGGAGCCTGTGCTCCGCAACAGGAGAGGCCACAACAGTGAGAGGCCCGCATACCGCAAAAAAAAAAAAAAAAAAAAAAAAAATTAGTAAATAAGTTATTTAATTTATCAAAGTTTCTGTGGCTTTAGAACTTTACATAACCATATACATATATATCAAACAATAAATATACATAAGTTCTTGTTATATATATAACATATGTATACGCCACAAATGATGACTCTTTATGAGTTTACCAGTACCTACAGAAACATCTAGTCAACTGTGCTGATTTTGAAGCTACTGTCTCTCAACCTTTCCATACATATGTAATGTCTGTAATCCAGAAACCGCCCATCACTCTGCCTCAGAAGTGTTACGCCATCAGAGGAGTGTCTCCCGCTCAGAAGTCTGAGTACTTAGCTCCGCTGGGCCCCTTCAGAGCTCCTGAGTAAGTGGAATACCCTTTTCAGAAGCTGAATCCCAGTCTGCGTTGCTTCTTCACTAAGTTTATTTCTTCTAGTCATTCCAATATCTTTACTCTGTTCCCCCAGCTCTAGGAATGATAGCTGCTTCTCACGGTTCTTATATGTTTGTTACCTCAGTGTTTCTATTTTGCTTTTTTCAGTCCTCCAACCCTTGTTTAACAATTTCCAATATTAAATTCTCTCTGTTGACATATCTGTTTCTGTTTTCCTGACCACAACATCTCTATGAATGTGTTCAGATAATACTTGCCTTCACTAATTCCCAAATGACTAAAAGAGCATAGAAGGGATAATACTCAGCTGGTCTGGGCAATACAGCTGTACTAGATGATTTTCTCTAATGTTTGTTTGTTCTGATTAGTCCGTGAGTGTCAAAGATATAACAGCTGTTAAATATTTTGAATATCAACCAGGCCTGTGCCTGTAAACAATGAGATAATCCCTTTGATATTTAATATTGCTGATGTCTGAGATTTAATTTGTATATACTTCATTTGCTTATAAATGTCCCTACAAGACAAAAGCCTGCTATGATAGTGTTAAAGAGTGACCAAGAACATTTCTGGTCTGACTTTCTTTCATTTGCTACTATATAATGCAGACAAAAGGAAAGTACTTACTCAACCAGTCACTGCACTCTTTGCCCAATGCCAGTTTTTTTTTGTTTTTTTTTTTTGGCTGAACTTTACAGCTCGTGGGATCTTAGTTCCCCGACCAGGGATTGAACCCAGGCCCACAGCAGTGAAAGCACAGAGTCCTAACCACTGGACCCCCAATGCCAGTTTTATTTGAACATGAACAGCTCTTTTTCCACTAAATACTGATCCCGTGTTTCTAACTCATCAAATAAGCTTAATTTAATCAATGTCCAAGATAATGGTACACCTCCTTGTGGTGTTGATGGAGCTGAGGGGAATGGTGGGAAAGCATGATGTCAGGAGTGTGGAAATGTGATTAAAATATATCTTCACGACCATAGAGATCACATGGAATTGAATGCATCTGGTGGGTTTATAGAGGTCAGGGCTACCCTAAACTCGTTGCCCGACAAGAGTCCTGTTGGAAAGGTTCAGCACTGACCAAATTTGTGAAACTTTACATTAGTCAACAGAAAATCTTCCAAAGGAAAAAATTTACACAGCTTCCTATAGAATTGATATCTACATGAGATATGATGCTTCTGTCCCAAATCAGTTCCCAACACAGTGTTTCTCATGCCAACATATGAAAGCCACCTACAGCACAGCCACCTAAAGTGACTGTAAAGAACACTGCTGACTCAGATTTGGTGGGATGGGTTCTAGGAATGTGAAATAACATTGGGGAACCATTTTATTGCTAGGAATTGATAATATCCTTGTAGTCTGATATGTAACGATGGGCAACGTGTATAAGCATATATTGTGTGCCTGTTTTGTTGCACATGCTTTAAATTATTTAACCTTTGGGATAATTCTATTATTATCTTCACTGTAGAAACAAGAAACAGAGGCATAGCAAGTTACATAATTTGAATAAAACTGCACAGTTCGTAACTGGTAGATGCAGGACTGATACTGACGTAGTCTGACTCTGTCACCCACACACACAACTACTGCACCACGCTGACTGTGTGATAACCATCAGGGCTCACACATGGCAATCCCCCTTCTCAAATCTCAAAGTTCCAAAGAATCATCAGATTTTCAACACCAAACTTTATACATGAGAAATATAAAATTCTTATGCCAAAAAATTCTTACTCATATCTAAGAACAAAGAAATCTACCTACACTTTCACAAAGAGTTAATAGAGAGTCCTTTATTTGTGTCGCTTCAGTGAAATATTTTTTATATCAATCAGCTAATCAACAACAGATGGATTAAATTTACCTGGAAATACATCTAAGCTTATTTATCTTTTTCTTTCAAGGAAAACACATCTGGTATTTTCCTATACCAAGAAAGTTTGGGAAATATTTGAACTGGTCTGAGTACTCAAAACAATTCCATATCTCATTTTATCTCACAGGTGTTTAATTTGTAAGAAGCAGAGAGAATACCATAGTACTGTGATAACACAGGGGTGTACTATAATACAAAGGAATCAGTATAGACAGAATGTTAGAGGACGGAGAGGAATTTTTCTTTTCAAAAACTAGGAGAGCAGTTGTATGGGATTTGTTTTACTACATTTGAATGTATTTTATGGGGAGGAGACAAATACTGTGGTAAGATCATCTGTCAACCAGCTAATGTCTTTCAAGAGCAAATTATTCAAAGGTGCTTTATTGAATTTACAACTTGAAATTGTACTTTTTTTGTACTTATCTGATGGTTTCTTTGATTATGGAGGCTACCAAAATATATTAGTTTAGTTAGTCAGAGTGATAATCTTTTTTTTTTTTTTTTTTTGAAAGTACTGATTTGGCTTCAAGGAGGTAAAATTTGTTGAGAAGATACTAATTTATCTTTTGGTGATGAGTGAAGGGAGGAGATTATTTAAACAGTCTTTTGACACAGTAGGATTCCGTAATGAGAAATAAATACACAAACAGTAAGGTAGAATAGAGATTAGAAATGCCATCAGGGGCAGGGGAACACGATGGCTAAGAGCATAGGCAGTGGAGTCAGCTAGACACGGATTTGAATGCTGGCTCCATTAAAGACTGCATGAACCCTCAATAGTTTTATGAGCACTCTACAGCAGAGACTGTGTTTATTAATGTGCGCACATTGTAGGTACTCAATAAAAGAACTCAATCACTGAGTAGTATAACTTTTACTCGATGGTACAAATTCTATTTCTGGAACATTCTCTCACCTTACCTACTGTCCATCCAGAGAATGTCTCCTCCTCCTTCTTGGCTCAAGTCTTCTCCAACCATATTCCAACCCTTCCTTTTTTTTAGTTTAACCCCTTCCATCTCTATCCTTGAAGAACTCCTTGCCTGCACCTCTGTTGTATCTATAAAAACGCAGGGTTTTCCTTACTTATACCTTTTTTTTCTTCACTAAACTCTGAGGTCCTCATGGGCCTAGACTGGTCATCTTTGCATCACTAGCTCTTAGCACAGGGTCAGGCATATGGTGGGCAGTCAGCATTCACTAAATAAATGAACAAATGACAGAAAAAAGTGAACAAATAATAACTTAATTAGGGGTTTGTTCGTTACATTACTTCAAGGCTCAAGTTGGAATGTAGAATTTGTTATAAATCACAGAAGACGGTTTAGAGATGTAAAATAATTAGTATTTTAATATTCTACTGATGGTAGTGCAAATTAGTTTAGCTACTTTGGAGGTCAAATTGTTAGGAGTCCTACAATTATGCCTTTCATATAAACCAAAGATTCAATTTCTTGGTAGGTAACCTTGAGAATCCTTGGTACATGTACACCAAGAGGCAGATACAGCATTTTCAACATCATTGTTTATAATAGGAAAAAATCAAAACAACATCAATAAATGAATACAGTAAGAAAATGTGAAATATTTATGAAATAAAATACTATACCATAGTGTAAAGAAATGAACTAGATCAATATTATATCAACATTAATACCAAAAAAATGCTTGAGCAGCAAAAGCAGGCTGAGAATTATATGTGCAGCATGAAATCATTTATAATTTTAAATACACACACACTACATATTTTTTCAGTGTTATATATTCTCAATGGACTCAAATATGGGTATGTAAAAAAGACTAAAAAGAGTAAACCAAAAAAAGTTCATGCCATTCCTAAAGGCACGTGTCATTGCCTCTAGGAATGGCAATAGAGAACCACAGTGTGGGGAAAGAAAGATCAAAGGAAACTTTAGTTTTATTTTTTATCTTACATTTCTTAAGAAACAGAATGCTTATTTTCTTACTTTCCAAAAATATAAGAGTCAAAGACAGAAGTGAGAGGCAAGAGGGGAGAAAGGGAGACAGCAGTCTAAGCAGTTAAGTTGTTAGAAGTGCTTGGGGGAGAAAAAGTGTTTTCTGGTTATTCCATATATCACTTTACTGCCAATGGTGTCTCTTTGATGTCAGGAGTCTCCAGGATCTGACACTAATAATGAGCTGAGTGGGCCAAACATCTTCATTGTGTCTCAATTTTTTCATTCTAAAGAGAGGAGGCAGGATTTAGTTTACTTTTAAGACCCCTTGCAGATGGGCTATTTTATAGTTCTATCAGAGTACGATGCTTTTCCTCTACAGTTGGAGAAGGGAAGTTCCTTTCTACCAGGAATGTATCCCCAAGGCAAAAAGCGAATTGAGATGGATCAATCACCTCTCTCTCCTACAACCAGTAATTACTGCCCTCAACAATCACTATATATATATATATATATATATATATATATATATATATATAGAGAGAGAGAGAGAGAGAGAGAGAGAGAGAGAGAGAATAGTTAAGAAAGATCTTCCCCCAGTTTATTGTCCCCCCTCTTTTTTTGGCTGCGTTAAAGAAGTGTCACCTATGGTAGACCATGATATGGTGAGAATTAGTACCATTTTGTAACTGTCTTGACACAAGCTTATGAGGTAGATAAAACCTGTATTCCAACTTCACCATCGCCCAGTTCAGGCCATGTCTTCCTACTCATTGGTGACCTCCATCTTCGAATGGCCAAATTAATGCCGAGGTCCAATTTAAAGCCTATTCGGAGGAAAGTACCTGTGTACCCTTGATGAAATGTAATGTGTTATCCTTGCCAGGCATATTTTAACTTCACTATTGAATACAGCCAGACATTAATGGCTTTGATGATATGTGGGGAGAACCCTGGAGCTTTTCAGAGCTTCCTGAAATTTCAACAATCGATATCTTTCTGCTTAGTTACTTGAACACTGGCTCCTCTCACTCTCACTGACGGGGAAACTTTAGATGCCAATAAGTCAAGTCCTTGTCCTCATATCTTAGAAAGAACGGGGATTAAAATCTGAATTAATGACTTCTGAACTCTCAGCCTTGCTTCAGTAAGATACTCCGGACAACTTTCTCTCTGACCTCTTCCATTTGCCTAGCGTATCTCAAAAAAATCCCAGTTTCACTTTAACCCTCTTGTTATCGTTAATTGATTCTAGATGACTTGCTGTCCTTATCTCCACTGCCCTGAGAGCTTTAACTGCTGTGGGGCTGCAGCACTTCCTGGACAGCATCGCCTAGCCCACACCAAGCTGACACGCAGCCTCAGCTGCGTGAGGGTTTATTAGATCGTTTCTCCACCTTTCTCTTTCTGAGGAATTGCAGTCCAGAAAGTTGCAGTTATGACTGTCCCCAAGACTGCTCTGGCCCGCTACCACCTTCCGGAGTTTTAACATTTTCTCGCGTCCTTACTCCATTTCTTAATATGCTCCCTCAGAGTTTAATTCCCCGGTACTGTTGCATTCAGTTTTCTCATTTTTACTCTGCTATGTACACGTCATCACATGGGCAATAGTATTCAACCTATCTCTTGTTTTCCTACTTTCAATAAAATCTTACCTGTCCATGAGCAGGGGGTCGAGCATAATTTCTCCTTTAATTACATTAGCTATGGTTGGTAACAGAAAGTTGCAGCTCTCCAATTCAGTAACTCCTTTGATCCTTCCTGGGTCTTTAACCCAGCAGATGTCTGGGGAATCCAAGTCCCTTCAGAGTTCAACATTACGAGAGTTCAACTGACCTCACCAGCTGGTTTTTCCTCACCTACCATTTCAATGGCCTATAGCAGATGCCCCATAACACCGTCTTTGTTTCCCATTTTTTTTCTCTCTCTCTCAGCCTCCTAAACTCAGAGTACTCTACACCTCCCCAACCTCTATATGCCTAAGCTACTTTGTGGAGCATTGGAAAATTTCAGAGAAATTATGTCTATCATATGGCTTCTAGTGTTGAAAGGGTTTTCGTTTTTTGTTTTTTTGAGGGGAGGGTGTGGTGATGATGGTCAGAGAAGAAAGGAAAACCTTACCTTGTTATCACTATTGATATCATGCTCTTTATTCCAGATGAACCAATGTCTAGTTAGGACTGATTTTCTCTGAGCCCAGAGCTGATCTACTTAGCATCCTGAAGTACCCCCTCCCCAGGCAGAAGAGGAAACGCTTTGCTCTGCAAAGAATTGCTGAGGTTCCCACTATGCTGAATTGTGAGAAGGCATTGTCACTCTCTAACTTTCCTCGGGCAACCGAAGGGGACATAAAAGAATGTTCTACTTTCTACCTATTTCTCAGGAACTACTCTACTTTTACCAACTACGAAATAAAAATATGCTTGAGTTGCTAAATTCAAGAGATTTCAGTCCAGTGTGTTTCAATAACAGATAATAGGAAAACCATGAATGTTAGTCCTAATGAAATTCCTCGGTAGTTAGAACCCAAGCGATGTGTTGCGATGGAGCGGCTAAGGGCTCAGATTCTGGAGTCAGAACGATTCCAGTTTGAATCCAGTCACTGCCTCTTACTATGTGTGGTTAAGCAGGTCACATAACCATTGTAAACCTCAGTTTTCCGCTCAGTAAATTGGTAATCATAACAGCAATTTACCTCATAGGATTATTTTAGGGATTAATGGATCTAATCTGTTTAGAATGTTCAGCACAGTTCCTAGGACAGAGTAAGCACTTCTTCTATATGATCTGTCATCATTACATGCTCAGCAAACGTAAGCTTATTTTAATACTAAAAATGTCTAATTTACGCCGCTCAATTAAAAGGAATTTTTGAATCTCATCTTCTTGAGATTATCGCTTTTTCCATTTATGAGGAAAATCAAGAGTTGACGGTATTTTGAAAAACCAAACAAAAAATAAGCAGTATCACTGAGAATTAAGTTCTGCCTTAGGACAGTCTATCACAGACTGAATTTTTACAGACTGTGATAATTCCCTGGTTAGTCATAAAGTCAAGAATTTTGGAACTGAAAGGTATCAACGTCAAATTTATTATAGTACTTGGAAGTTTTATAAAAACTTTACAGTGTGTTTTATGAATGATTCTTCCTGCATCCCCATGAGAGAGTCAAGCATTACTCTCTGTATTTCAAAGGATTGCAGACTGAGGGTCAGAATATTTGAAATGACATGAAGCCACTGTCTCTTCATGCACTTTGAGGTCAGTTAAGCAGAAGCGATTAAGTTTCCCACTTTCAATTCCATCACCCAAAGGTGCAGGGCAGGATTTCTCAGCCTTGACACTGTAGGCATTTGGGGCCAAATAATTTTTGTCACAGGAGTTGCCTGTAGAACATTTAGCCATATTCCTGGCCTCTATCCACTGGATGCCAGTAGCATGCCCCTGAGTTGTGATAACCAAAAATATCTCTAGACAATGTCCAGTGTCCCAGGGGAATACTCCCAGCTGAGAATCACTGGTGTAGTGGTTATTTTTTTTCCTCTTGTTCCAACTGTAAGTGACTTTTTCCATAATTCTTTCTGCTGTGAGAAAAAATGGCAACAAAGTTGACATACGGTGCCTTGAGAGTGCCTCTCCTCATTTTGCTTTCTGTCTTTGTCTCCCTCTCTGGCTCCCTATAGACACACACACACACACACACACACACACACACACACACGTGCACATGCATGCACTTGAACCTTTTATCTTCCAAGCCTGCATGTTAAGGATGAGAAGGAGCCCATGGGTTTGTGATGCCACATTACCTCTTAAGCCTTTTGAAACTTATAATTCAGTAGATAAAGAGTTGTACAGTAACATAGTTTGCCAATTTCCTATTCAAACCTGACAGGAGGGCGGTGCCACATTATCAGCTAAAATAACATTTTTAAAGCAAAAAAAACAAAGACTCCCGCATAGAGTTAGCACTTTACAGTCCAATATGGAGTATCCTTTTCTTTATGGAACATTCTTTTGTGCCGTAAAGAAAGTGTATAGAAAGATGTTCAATGCGTCGTCAAGAGTAAAATTATTAGCGTATCATATACGAGGCAGTCATATAGCAAAAGAGCTGGAGCTGTGTTTGCCCTTAAAGGAGATGCAGTCATATAATAGAGAGCCTTAGAGCTAGGGTTTACTGTACTTTGGGAATTAATCACATAAACTATAAATTGGGTTCAACAGGCTGGCTGGGTAAATAGGCGCAGCTAATGAGGACACTATGAGATCTTATAAGAGAGCTGACTGCCCCAGGACAAATAGTCCATGGCGCACCTGATGGAAAGCTAGAAGACATCAAAGCATAAAGGATTAGTGCTCTCACAGTGTTGAGAAATGGCCGGGGGGAGATTCACCAACTTATTACCCACATCCAAGTTAATCCTGTTATCTGCAAAATATAACTGTGTTCAGGAACTGCCACCACCTCAACTTGCAGAAGCATAATTTTGCGTTGACATGAACAAAAGTGCAGGAAATTTTCATCCGACAAAGAAAAATAGAAGATGATTATTATTTTTAAAGGCTTTCTCCTTCCTCCATATTTGGCTGCATGTACGAAAACATACAGAATAGAAAAGCTTCTGTGTGTCTAAGTGGTATGGCAGGGGATGAAGAGAGAGAGCTGCAGAGACAAATCCACTGCGATTTTCCAAAACTCCTGCTTGTCAGGGAAATGAGTATCATGGAAGAAGGGACATACCTCATTTTTAATTAAATCTGTACTCATTTCAAACAGACTGGATTTACCTTTGCAAAGCAGGCAGGCGAGCACTCAGTTTGAAGGTCAAAGGAGGTTTGAGGAATGGCCCAGCCCACTTGCTGCCCTTCCTGCCCCTGCAGCTCACCCAGGGTATTGATTGCTGGGGTGACACCCACCTGATCCCAACAGATGATCACGGTTGGGGGGAAAGGGGCAAAACCCCTGAGCTCCCTGCCAATCTGCCTTGGGGAAAGTGGCTTCCTGGGCTAGAGCTGACATTCACTTCAGGCTTGTTTATGCAATTGAGGGTCACACTGTTTGGAAGTGAAACGCAATTTATCCCCAGCCTCTACTGATTATGGAGGTAGAGAGTGAGGCTGAAGCTGGTTCAGCCACTAGCTGCCCTCAGTCTCCCAGGGGCATCCTTTTCCCTCTTCTGCTCCCTTTGTCTAGCTGAGCTGATGATAACAGGGCTTGTGGATGAGTAGAGAGGTGAGACTCTGCCTGTCTAACCCAGAGCCTGGCTCACGGGAGGAACTTAAATGATTATCAAGTGAGCCTGTAGTTGCTCCAAAGATCTGTATGACAATTTCGGCAGTTAACACCCTATGGAAACCTAGGAAAGTGTATTGTTTTCCAGTATAAAGCTATATCAGAGCAAATTTTGCAATAGAGCTTTTCTCTTGCAGAAAATCTGAGGATTATAATTATACAATTTGCCTGAAGAAATAGCAAAAGAGAAAAGATCCTTGAAATGATGCACACACATACACACACACAAATGGTCTGGATCTTTCATTCTAATAGACTTCTCTGTTATAATGAGAATTTCTGAGGATTAATGCGCCCCCACACCCCTGCCCTCCTCATTCGGCCCCACTTTCCTGTAAGTCACTTTCCACGCAGCTTCGAGGTGTTCTGCACTCTGGTTTTCCTGTGTTCTCCTTGCATACCCACTCTGTCTCCCATGCAGACCTCTGTTGCTCTTCCCATATACCTCCTGAGAGAGCTCCATTCTCTTATCTCCATTGCAGAGTCCCCCCTTTTTCAAGATTTCTATTAGCTCTCTTCACTAATAATCCCCATAGCTTTGTCACTAGCCCTGCCTTTAAGCCAAGACTCCTGCATCCACTGCGGCAGCATCCTTCTGGACACGCCATGGAGGAGATCACTTTCACCTCAGACTCCGCATGTCTGAGATTTGTCATCTTCAACTCCAAACTAGCTTCTCTTCCTACCTGGTATCTGTGGAGTCAAGGATTTCCAAGTTTTTCATACTCCAAACATTGTCATCATCTTTTATTTATCCATTCCTAGCACCGTAACACCATAACCAATCTACTTTCCCTTCAAGTCTTCCAGAATATTCCTTAGAACGACTGCTCTCTGCCTCATCCTGCTGCCCTTAAGCTTGCCTCACCTCTGCATTCCTCTGGTTTCCTTAATGCTAGGTGATTCTCACTCCACTTTTTTTTTTTTTTTGTGGTAGGCGGGCCTCTCGCTGTTGTGGCCTCTCCCGCTGTGGAGCACAGGCTCCGGACGCACAGCCTCAGCGGCCATGGCTCATGGGCCCAGCCGCTCCACGGCATGTGGGATCTTCCCGGACCGGGGCACGAACCCATGTCCCCTGCATCTGCAGGCAGACTCTCAACCACTGCGCCACCAGGGAAGCCCTCACTCCACTTTTTCATAAAACTTCTACCACATATATAATTCATATCCTGGCCCATCCAGAAATCTCAGGCTTTGAGTTCAATAGACCTGAATCCATTCTTACAAGGTGACCAGAGGCAAGTTACTTTACCTCTCTGAGCCTCATTGCATCATCTGTAGGGTGAGAAAACTAATTTCTACTTCTGGAGGGTGGAGAGGGTTCTAGATCTCAAGAACCTAGCCTAGTGCCTGGGGTACTGCAGGGACTCTATAAGTTCCTTTCTCTTTTCTTTTACCTTTCTTTTTGGTTGTTGTTGTTTTTAATGAGATGCCCCCTCTAATCCCAATACCTCAAGTCTAAGTGCAATTTTAGTTAATTTGTCTCCACTCTTCCCTTCCCAGCTGTGCCCTCAGCTGGCCCCTCACTAGCTGGTCAACAGGTAATGCTCATTCTTGTTTCCTGCTGTCTTCCTAAGTGTCCTCCCCTCTCCCTAGGCCAAGGCTACCCATTCTTCAGGAACCAACTGAAGTCCCTCCTCTTCCCCAAAGCCTTAGCCAGTCCCTCCAGGAGCTCTCCTCTTCTGAGCTCTTATCACCCTCACAGTCTCCACCACACATCCCAGAACCTGTATTCTGCAGGCTGCTAGGCAACCGTCATGGCAAGATTGCCTGCCGCTCACTTTCCAACAAGAGGAAGCTGAATGTCAGAGAGGTCTAGTGACATGTACCAAGTCATATGTCTCATTTCTGGCAGAATCAGAAGTAGATTACTGCTACTTAGCTAGTAATTTTTGAATATATTTAAAGTGGGTTTTAATTACTACAAGTGTATTACTCTTGATCCAAGAAAATTATAAGAAATCTAAGGACAAGCTACCTGTGCCTCCTTATAACACCTAACACACACACACACACACATACATACACACACACACACACCATCTATCTTAGCACAGGGCACAATGTAGGGACTCAATAAATGTTTGGAAATTAATTTGGGCTTATTATCACAAAAAGATTAATCACTACGAGACCTGTGAGCCCCTGTCACAGGTATCTTTGAGTGATTTGGAAATTCTGCCTCTTAAGAACTTTAAACAAAGGGAGAAAATTGTCTGGTTTAAATGAACCACTGCCTAAAGGCAGGGGATAGATTGGTTTTAGAAGTTTCATTTCATCACTATAATCCTATGATTATAAGAAAGAAGGCAGGTTGAAAAGGAGCCATAAATCACCTGTGGGCTCATGAGTCCTGGTCCTGCTGCCCCCTCACTCCTTACCCAACACCTTTTCTGTGGACAGTACTTATGTCCAGCCTTGCTGCTCAGGGCACCTCTACTATACTCTGAACTCCAGGGCTCCTCAAGCAAGTCTAAGCCTCGGGATAAAACTGGAAGCCACGGTGCTTAAGAGAACAGCTTTGGGGGTTAGGCAGACCTGGGTTCTAGCTGTGTGGCCTCTGGCAATTAACTTAACCTCCTGAGCTGCAGTTTCCTGCTCCACAAAATGCGGGAACAATCTCCCAGGGTTTTATGAAGATTAACTGAAATAATACAAATGAAGATCCTGCCCTAATAAAAGCAGCTCTGGGCGTCATCAGACATGAGTTCCTATACACGCTCCAGAGCTGGCTCACTTTGAAGCAGCTGGTCGTCTCCGTTCCACTGTCTCTGGAAGGGCTCTGGGGTGAGTCGGCAG
Source organism: Phocoena sinus (assembly GCF_008692025.1). NCBI lineage: Eukaryota > Metazoa > Chordata > Mammalia > Artiodactyla > Phocoenidae > Phocoena > Phocoena sinus. The sequence goes on along the minus strand of NC_045773.1, from coordinate 77,771,853 downwards.
ATATCTCTGGTGGGAAAGGCATACCCTGTTGGTCCAGCATCACCTACCCACCAGATGACAAATAGAGGAGAGTGTCCCAGTTCCTCCCAGCAGCTTGGGGAAGAGCTGGGATCAGACACTAACTCTTCTGAACCAGATGCTTTATTCTTTTCCATCTTTTAAACCTTGCAGGCTCTTCAAAGGGTTTTTCCTTTCAGGTAGATCTTATTTTGAGTTATCAATGATGAAGTTACACCAATGGATTTTTTTCCCCTTTCTTTTTCTTCCAGCAGAGCTACAACAAAGGCATCCATGCTAGAGACGCAGCCCAAATGTTCTGCCTGCTGGAGCCCTCAGACATAATTTGAGTAAGTTTAAGGTAGTTGTGAGTGCAAAGGATCAGATTGGGGGTGTAGTTTGTTCTGTTTTTTTTTTTTTTTTTTTGAGAAGTTTTATCATTAGAACATTTGTTTATGTAATTAAAGCACCTCATCATTAATACCTTCAAGAGACATTTTAATTTCATTGAGTTATTTATTTGATTTCTGGAGGATTAAAAAGCAACAATAAGCTAAGTTCCCTTCTTTTTAGGAATCATGCTATTTTTGTTGTGATGTGAAGAGAGCTGCCTACACCTACTACCCACTCCACTTTTTGCTCAGGCTTAATATTCCAGGATGAAGGAGAAAATGAACTGTCTCTCTCCCCCAAACCATGCATCTGCCTTGGGTTTAGGCGGTCAGTAGGATCTTGCAGAGGCAGGAAGCCCCAGATGGTACCCCAGAGAATCCTGGGGCAGCATCATCCTGGGACCTCATGTTCCCCCCCCCTGGGTCCAACCATGGCCACACAGGCTTTGCCCAGAGAAGAGCTGCTCCAGGTGGAAATGACACCCCAGAGCTCTACCAGACCAAGGTCAGCACGTCCCTGGGAAGTTCAAACCCACAGTCTTCACCAGCCATTCCAAACCCCAAAAGGCTCTGAAACCCAAAAGTTATCTTCAAAGTTTGCAGCAACCACACTGAAGATAATAATAAAGATTTATTTCATCTTTATCTATCTCACTCAGTATAATAGTCACTGTGCTTTATTTAAGGGTGCTAGCTACCCTGATCCTACTGAAGGTGTTAAATAATATACAGTACATGTAGCGTATTGCCTTTCAAAATACAAAAAATTCTGAATTCCAAAACTGGTTTTGAGAGTAAGGGATTCGTGGCCTGAATTACCCTTTTGGAGCAGCAGAAGGGAGAGGTGGGAAGAGGTGGAAAGCCACAGCAACCCTTCCTCTCTGTGCTGTGCTTGAAAGCTGTGACACTTTCATGGTGCTTCTCAAACTTTAATGTGACACAGATCCCTCAAAGATCTTGTTAAAACGCTGATTCGGATTCAATAGATTTGAAGTTGTGCCTGAGATCCCTTATTTCTAACTGGCCCAAGTGCCACTGATGTGTGGACCATACCTCAAGTAGCAGAGATCTAGAGATCTAGAAGTGTTGATTCTTGAAAAAAACCCAAGGACATGAAAAAAAGGCAGGCATTTACAGGTCATGGAAGCAACCTAAATGCTTATCAACAGATGGATGGATAAAGAAGGTATGGTACATATATACAATGGAATATTACTCAGTCACAGAAAGGAATGAAATTGGGTCATCTGTAGAGATGTGGATGGACCTAGAGACTGTCATACAGAGTGAAGTATGTCAGAAAGAGAAAAACAAATATCGTGTGTTTACGCATATATGTGGAATCTAGAAAAATGGTACAGATGAACCTGTTTGCAAGGCAGAAACAGAGACACAGACGTAGAGAACAAACATGGACACCAAGGGGGGAAACAAAGGGTGGGATGAATTGGGAGATTGGGACTGACATATATACACTACTATGTATAAAATTGATAACTAATGAGAACATACTGGATAGCACAGGGAACTCCACTTCACTGTACAGTAGAAACTAACACAACATTGTAAAACAACTGTACCCCAATTTAAAAATAAAAAAGGCAGGCATTTACTACCATTGTCTAGATGAGGAGATACGTGGTCCCAGGATAAAGAGTGTTGCCTAGGTTCACACAGCTAGAAAATGTCAGTTGGGACTCAAATCCCAGGATCTTGACCACCTGGCCATCCTCCTTCTGGCATTCCACAACTTGAAGCAGGAGGCACTGGGAGTGGAACAGAACACAGAGGAGGAAACAAGGAAGACTTCTTTGAGAATATTTCTCGGTGAAACCCACTTTAATTAGTCACTCGTGGTATAAGAGATGGTCAAGAAACAAGGAGAAAGGAAGCCAGATTTTGAGCCCTGGGTCTCTCACCAACTAGCTGTGAGGTGTCTTTGGACCTAAGCAATCTCTAATGTACCTGGGCAACTGGAGTTTTTTATATTTCTACTCTAGCTGATCCGTAAGAAGGGAAGAAACCTCACTGAATTCTCAATTATCACTGTCTCTCAGAAGAACTGACAACCTTGTAGTACGTTGTCTTTATCACAAAAGGCCACATGGTATGGCCGGAAGAGCTTCCTGGAGACACCTACCTGGGTTTGAATCCTTCCTCTAATTCCTAATGGGCTGTACAAACATAAGCAAGATCCTTAGCTCCTCTGTGTCTCAGTTTCTTTACCTGTAAAATGTTGATAATCCTAGTACTTAACTTATGACGTCTTTATGGAAGTCTAAATTAATTAATATAAGTAAAGCATTTGGAACAATACTTGGACCAAAGTGGTCCATTTTGTATCTCTTAAGACTTCCATTTATCTCCAGTGCCAAGGCTTACTTGATGATTTGGACTTCATTATGTTAAAATTCCTGTGAAATACTTGATGATGATGTGATTGAGTTTCTCCCAGTAAAGAATATTCTTTTGGGAATCAAGGAGGCCAGGAGTGAATTTTTATGAGTTGTGAGCCTTGCACATGCTTTAAAAAAATTTTTTTAAAAAAAGGTTTGCTATTGATTATCACAATATTGGTGAAGATGAGAGGAGAACATCGTTCTCAGGATGGGTGGAGAAAGGGACACTTGCAGAGTTTAAGGTAAACCAGGTTATGAGCAGTTTAGGAGCCCACCTCACCCCTAATCTAACATGTTTGCATCTGGCTATCCCAGGTTTTGACAGGTTGTTATTAACACACTCACACATCTCTTGGCTTCATCTGATCAGTTACCCTCCCTTCTTAAAATCACTTTTGTGGGAGGATGAAAGGGAACACAAAATGATTGAGGTGACAGGTCCCGTGGTGCATTGAAGCACTGTGTCAGAAAATGCTGCCAAAAGCTATTTTCAACTGGGAAGGGAACACCCTTTTGCGCTTTGTAATTCATGGGTGGACCACAAGAAAGTGAAAATAGCTAATGTCTCTGGAACATTGCCACTCACACATAGCAACGGCCTTATTTACAGATACAAAAATCATTATTTCTTTCTGTTCCCCGAAGCACAACTTTCATGCTGGGGAAATTTCCTAGGATCACAAACATACAAGGCCAAACCTTCGAGGTGGCTTCACTCCAACCTCCCAAGTTGGAACAACACCACTGTGCACGCAATTTCGATGACTCCTTCCCGCTCCATCCCTCCTGCTCTCAGCCAAAATCGATTTGGGCAGGTACCAAAGGAATGGTTTGAAATTCAGACCCTGCTCTTGATTTGTATGCGAAGTGACATCTGGATGTTTCTTAAACCCATTTTCTGTGCTCACTGAATTCTGCCCTGGTGAAAATACACAGAGGACTAATGTTTTTTACAGGTAGGAGAAAGAGCTGACTTTCCTACGTTTTCCAAGCAATCTCTTTCCACAAGGTGAGAATGTTCATGCAGTACCTATCCAGAGTTCTGGCAGTAATTATAACATATAATACATGCGGAGATTGTATTATATACCAGGCCCTGTTCTAAGTGCTTTATATACATTAACTCCTCAATATGCACAACTCTCCTATCCTTAGAGGATAAAGGATAATTTTGCACAAATAGGTGAAGCAACTTTCCCTAGGTCACACAGGGAGCAAGTGGGGAGCTGGACTTTATTGATCTGTTTGGCTACAGAGTCCATGTTCTCACAACTATAATATTCTATCTCTCTCTGCAAGAGGGGGACACAGGCAGAAAGAACAGGAAGACATGCAACCAAAGCTTTTCTGCCCCCACGCTTGTCTTGCACTCTGCTCCTACTCCCACTTTTTTTTTTTTTTTTTGCGGTACGCGGGCCTCTCACTGTTGTGGCCTCTCCCGTTGCGGAGCACAGGCTCCGGACGCGCAGGCTCAGCGGCCATGGCTCACGGGCCCAGCCACTCCGCGGCACGTGGGATCCTCCCGGACCGGGGCACAACCCCGTGTCCCCTGCATCGGCAGGCGGACTCCCAACCACTGTGCCACCAGGGAAGCCTTCCTACTCCCACTTTCCTAAAATGCTCTTGCAAACAGAAAAGACAAATTTCATAGTCACTACATTGCCTATAGTAAGGTAATACTTTCAGAAAGCTAAAGGGGATGTAGTTTCACAACTTGGGCAGGGAGAGAGGGGAGGGGAGTTTCCCATAAATGTACAAGTTTCCCTGCTTCCTAATAACCAGTATTTTGAGCCGTCTATAGGGCAAACTATCCAAAGAACAACAGATCTGGTATGTGAGAGGCCTGGGTTGAAGAATACACGTGGAATGGGCTCTGTTACTTTGAGGTAGCCACCAAACTGAAATTTAATTTCCCCACTTGCAGGTTGGATATTCATTTATTTTTCCCCTTAACTCTCCTTTGAGAAGGCTTACATCAACAGTGAATAAAAAATAGAACATACAAATAAGAATAGAAAGAAAAATAACAATAAGAGCAGAAACTCAAAACCAGGGCCAGGATCGTGCAAAACTATGCAGGTAGTGTGAGCCCTCATGCAGCTTTTTTTTTTTTTTTTTTTTTTTTTTTTTGTGTGTGTGGTTCGCGGGCCTCTCACTGTCGTGGCCTCTCCCATTGCGGAGCACAGGCTCCGGACGCGCAGGCTCAGCGGCCATGGCTCACGGGCCCAGCCGCTCCGCAGCATGTGGGATCCTCCCGAACCGGGGCGCGAACCCGTGTCCCCTGCATCGGCAGGCGGACTCCCAACCACTGCGCCACCAGGGAAGCCCCCCTCATGCAGCTTTTGATGCTTAAAGTTGATTCCAGACTTATTATCAAAAAAAAAAAAAAAAAAAAAGTCAATTTCATGGGAGAAGTGAAGTCTTTAAGAAGGATAATCTGTAAAAGAACTTTCTGAAATGGGTCTTCTTAGGGAAGGGTCTTAATAACCTTATAAACAATATCCTCAGCAGCTTTCCAACAAGATGGAATTAAAGATTTCACAGGTCTATTTCTCAAAACTTATACAAAACTTTGGGTTCAAACTCGAAACACCATTTAGCCTGGTTTATTCTTGGGCAAGAAGGAGGTAAGTGAGTCAGGCAGGAAGACAAGGTTCAAGATAATACAATCAAGGATATAATCTAAATGTACATCGATAGATGAATGAATAAAGAAGATGTTATATGTATATATATATATACACACACACACACACAATGGAATATTACTCAGCCATAAAAAAGATTGAAATAATGCCATTTGCAGCAACATGGATGGACCTAGAGATGATCATACTAAGTGAAGTAAGTCAGACAGAGAAAGACAATACCACATGATATCACTTATATGTGGAATCTAAAATATGATACAAATGAACTTATTTACAAAACAGAAACAGACACTGAGACATAGAAAACAAACTTACAGTTACCAAAGGGGAAAGTGGGGGAAGGATAAATTAGGAGTTTGAGATTAGCAGATATACATTACTATATATAAATTGGATAAACAACAAGAACCTACTGCATAGCACAGGGAACTATGTTTAACATCTTATAATAAACCATAATGGAAAAGAATATGTATGTGTGTGTGTATATATATACATATATATATATATATATATATATATATATAAAACAATCACTTTGCTGTACATCTGAAACATTATAAATCAGCTACACTTTAATTTAAAAAAAGAATATAATGTTTTGATAGGTTCTCTTTATCTTTTTTTTTCACACGAATCCTTTTAAGATTGTAAAAGTTAGAACTCCTTAGAAAATCACACATGTGTATATATACAAATGTTTTGTTTTTTACAATTTTAGTGAGCTGAAAAATTTCTTAAATCCCAACTGTCAGCTGCTGACTATGGGTCCTGGGACTCCAGATTAGGAATCTTTCCTGGAAGAAGAGAAGACTACAGATCTTTCCTATAACACTCAATAGACATTGTTTCTATCATCAGAGCTTCTGCTGTGCACTAAGAAACAAATTAAATGTGAGTAATTATAGAAAACACATGAACAGTTGACTTACTGCAGAAATCAAGCAAGAAGCCCAAACAAAACCCTCCTTTCATAGACAATATTCCTATTTCCACATGGTGGCCCATAGACATGCTATTTGTCAAAATGAATTATTCTCTAGAAACAGTTCAGAGGTTACTAATGAATAAATAATCTATTTAACACCCAATCTTCTTTACTCTTTTTTTTTTTTTTTTTGAGAGTGAGATAGGTGTTTATTTAAAAATTATATTTACTCTTTATTTTTTTTTTTGTTTACAATTTTTTTTTTTTTTTAAACATCTTTATTGGGGTATAATTGCTTTACAATGGTGTGTTCTTCTTTACTCTTGAGTATTTCCAAATTAAGTTTGACCCTTATACTATTCAAATTAGATTGTTATTTTGAGTAAGACTGTTGACTAATAAATCTGCCAAGGCAAATTTGTTGCTAAGAGTACAAGACTTTTGAAAAGACCTTTCTAGGCCTTTCTTATTTAGGCCTTATATGACTTCATAAGAAACATATTAAATTAAATTAATATTCTATTTTAAGTATATTGTTATTATGCTGTAAATTGTCTTAAAGGATTTCATACATTTTCAAATCTTGTGTTTTATGAAGAACAAATAATTCATTTTTGTTCTTTTGTTTTAAAGGTTGTTATATTGGCAGGTAACTATAGAAGGTGGCATTAAATTAGTTAACATAATATTAGCTTTCAGAGACACATTATTCAACAGTTATCCATTTCTTGTAGCAGTTCCCTCTCTCTCTCTCTTTTTGTTTGTTTGTTTAGCACTCAGATAGAAAAGACATACCTAAAGGCTGTTTGCTCTCTTGATATTTATATAAAGTATTGGCCTCAGAAACCAAGATGTACAGTTTTTTAAAAGAGAAAATATAGTATAGTTCAGAAAGACTGTCCACCCACAGAATGGACATTTAATATTGGTAAAGAATAGAACTGCCTTCAAAAAAATTAAGTCGGGTTCGTCAATGTTTTTCAAACGATTCTATTTAAAGTTCCTCCTTCTGGGTAGATTTGTTGCCTACACCAAAACCAGAAAAACTCAGCATTTGCCTCTTATGTACTGGACTTCCATGTAAATTATCTTTGAAGAAACGATTCTGTTGCTTTAAAAAAAATGAAAGTATTTTGAAAATCAATAGGGTAGAGTTTCTTAGAGTTCATCCGGATGGGATCACACCTGGAAATTTAATCAGGGTTAACCTGTTGGTAGAGGTCAGAGCTCACAAGTCAAAACAGGCTCTCAACAGTTTTGACGGCAAAAGGTCTTCATTCAGTATCATCTTTAATGTAAGCTTTTTAACTGATAAACTATCTGCAGATGTTTTACTAAGTCCCTGGCTGAGATAGGGTTTAGGGATGTAAAATTTTTGGATAGTTACCTTAAAACCATATTGCTGAGAAAAAAGAGTCATCAATAATGAATACATAATCTTCCTAATCCAGTTTGCAGACGAAACACCAGTAAAAATAACCAGGAACAGGAAGACAGGAGCAAAACAGAGATGTACTTTGCAATGTTTTACAAAATGGTTTGCTGGTGAGTGTAAAAGTTTAGGAACTGAAGACAGAGCACCTGCCCAAGATAAGGGTGGGACAGAGGGAGACACAGAGCATCCAGGTTTTTCTCTGAAAGTGTCATTGTGACTACATCGTGTAGCCAGCTGGTTGCTTCCTTCACAGCAAAGAAGGAATAGGCAAACCGGAATGACCTAAAATTTACAAGTTGTATTAAAGGAAAAAAAAAATAGAAAAAAAAAAGATGCATAGCTTCCTCAGGCAGAAGCTTCTCTGAAACACAGAAGCAGAAACCCAAAAGCACAGAAGGCTTGTGAAAGTCAGGTAAGGAAGGAAATGGAATACTAAAACGAGGTTGTAGAAATAATGAAAAGGAAAAGGATCCATGAAAGAATTAAATTTCTGGTAGTAGAAACAAGTATAAATAAATAGGATGTGTAAATGCACCCTACCAATGGTGTGTTGGTAAATTGTTAACAGCGGGCTCTTGGATTAGGATGGGGTGGGGGGCCCCGAAGTATAGTGGTTGCTGATTTCCATGGTATAGATATTCCAACCACGACTAAGTATGTTGTCAATGAACTCAGAGTTGGGAAGGGATGTGAGAAATTGACTCTCATGAGCCAGTTCATTCCTGTTCCAGTGCACCACTGAATCCAACCTCCACTGTGGTCCTGGGAGCTGCCAGACACCAGGCTTTATGCTTTTACATGTATCATTTAATCCTCTTCTAACAGATAAGTATTATTAACTAAATACAGGGGCTCAGAGATGTCACCTGCATGGCCAGATACATAGAAGTTCTAGGGCTGCACTGTCCAATATGGTAGCCACTTGCCACATGGGGCTGTTTAAATTTAAATTAATGAAAATTAAATAAAATTTAAAATCCAACTCCTCAGTCACACTAGCTATATTTCAAGTGCTCATTAGCCACATGTGGAGGACAGCTACCATTTTAGGAGACCACAACTACGGAATACTTTTATCACTGCAGAAAATTCTATGGGATAGTGCTGGTTGAATGTTTTTTAACCTGAAGTCTAGGGCCTGGGCCTAACGGTCAAAAGAGATCAAGTATTAAAAAAATAGAAAGTACTTATATAACTTCTTACAACATGTTGCTTCTGAAGTGATTCCGCCTATTTACCAATGATGCAATTCTCCCACAGTGTTCAGCTCGAAGATTTGGATTCCTGAAGTTGTAAGGAAGAAATCTGTCCTTAAGAGGGCCTAAAGGGATTGTAGAAAATTTTTCTTTGAAAAAATTTAAGAAAAAATGAGTTTCATTACCCAGATTTCTTTTTTGCCCTCTACAGTAAGTTCCCAAACAGCAAACAGAGAAATCTTTTTGAAACATAAATCTCCTCTGCTTGAGATTTAAGAAGGCTTCCTATTAAACTTCAAATTAAATACAAACTCTTTACTTGCATCTGCATACAAAGCCAGTCTTATCCCTTATCATTCTCTCACTCCCTCACTTTGTTCCAGCTACATGGAATCTCCTCCAATTCCATGAAATTTCCAAGGAGTTATAGACTTTTGAATTCTGTGCTTGTCCCAAAAGAGAGAGGGCTTTATTTTATTCACTAGAATAGGGCTGGGAAATAGTAGGTGCTAAATGATTCTTATTATGGAAAGAGCTGTGACATATACTAGAAACACAAAAATTATATAATTAAGCCTTCCTGGAAAGGAAAAGCGTAATTTGCATTTTTAAAAATATTTCACAGGGAAAAATAGGGCAAAGAAAAGGAAGTTGTCAGTTTAAGATCTGTCTGTCCGAGTATCTCACCTATGATTTACAGGCACAGGTTTGAATTATCTGAGGGCTGAGTGAGCAGTTGGAACTCAATGGAACCACTCAGTGGTGTGCCAGTAAATGTTCAACACCCAACTAGTGGGGTTGGGGCAGAGGTGCTGATTTGTAACATTTGCTGATCTCCATGGGCCAAAACTCCTACCAAAGCCGATTTCAAGACACTATGGCACAGAATGCAGACATAGGAAAAGATGCACCCCATAGGTTCTTCCAAGCCAGCTTCAGCAACCACTGAATCCACAACATACACACACACACACACACACACACACACACACTGCCATCCAGAATCTCTTAAATCAGAATTTCAAAATTTGATCCAGAGTTCATTTTTAATGAACACTACAGATAAGTCTGTTGCACACAAAAGTGTGAGAACCTTTCCATAGAGGTAGCAATACTGGCAGCAGCTGGTAGGTGTGTAACCACAAGAAGGATTTCACATCAGAAATGGGAACCATGGAGGGCAGACAGCAGAAGCAAGAAGAACTACTATCCTGCAGCCTATGGAACAAAAACCACATTCACAGAAAGAGAGACAAGATGAAAAGGCAGAGGGCTAGGTACCAGATGAAGGAACAAGAGAAAACCCCAGAAAAATAACTAAATGAAGTGGAGATAGGCAACCTTCCAGAAAAAGAATTCAGAATAATGATAGTGAAGATGATCCAGGACCTCGGAAAAAGAATGGAGGCAAAGATCAAGAAGATGCAAGAAATGTTTAACAAAGACCTAGAAGAATTAAAGAACAAACAAACAGAGATGAACAATACAATAACTGAAATGAAAACTACAGTAGAAGGAATCAATAGCAGAATAACTAAGGCAGAAAAATGGATAAGTGACCTGGAAGACAGAATGGTGGAATTCACCGCTGCAGAACAGAATAAAGAAAAAAGAATGAAAAGAAATGAAGACAGCCTAAGAGACCTCTGCGACAACATTAAACGCAACAACATTCACATTATAGGCATCCCAGAAGGAGAAGAGAGAGAGAAAGGACCAGAGAAAATATTTGAAAAGATTTTAGTTGAAAACTTTTTTTTTGCAGTACGCGGGCCTCTCACTGTTGTGGCCTCTCCCGTTGCAGAGCACAGGCTCCAGCCGCACAGGCTCAGCAGCCGTGGCTCACGGGCCCAGCCACTCCGTGGCATGTGGGATCTTCCTGGACCAGGGAACGAACCAGTTCCCCCTGCGTCGGCAGGCGGACTCTCAACCACTGCACCACCAGGGAAGAAAACTTCCCTAACATGGGAAAGGAAATAGCCACCCAAGTCCAGGAAGCGCAGTGAGTCCCATACAGGATAAACCCAAGGAGAAACATGCCAAGACACATAGTAATCAAATTGGCAAAAATTAAAGACAAAGAAAAATTATTAAAAGCAGCAATGGAAAAATGACAACTTACAAGGGAACTCGCATAAGGTTAACAGCTGATTTCTCAGCAGAAACTCTACAAACCAGAAGGGAAAGGGAGTGGCATGATATACTTAAAGTGATGAAGGGGAAGAACCTACAATCAAGATTACTCTACCCAGCAGGGATCTCATTCAGATTCGATAGAGAAATCAAAAGCTTTACAGACAAGCAAGAGCTAAGAGAATTCAGCACCACCAAATCAGCTCTACAACAAATGCTAAAGGAACATCTCTAAGGGGGAAACACAAGAGAAGCAAAGGACCTACAAAAAAACCCCGAAAACAATAAATAAAATGGTCACAGGGACATACATATCGATAATTACCTTAACCGTGAATGGACTGAATGCTCCAACCAAAACACACAGGCTTGGGGCTTCCCTGGTGGCACAGTGGTTGAGAGTCCGCCTGCCAATGCAGGGGACATGGGTTCGTGCCCCGGTCCGGGAAGATCCCACATGCCATGGAGCGGCTGGGCCCGTGAGCCATGGCCGCTGAGCCTGTGCGTCCGGAGCCTGTGCTCCGCAACGGGAGAGGCCACAGCAGTGAGAGGCCCGCGTACTGAAAAAAAAAAAAAAAAAAAAAAAAGACACAGGCTTGCTGAATGGATACAAAAACAAGTGGGTCTCTACAAGAGACCCACTTCAGACCTAGGGACACATACAGACTGAAAGTGAGGGGATGGAAAAAGATATTCCATGAAAATGCAAATCAAAAGAAAGCTGGAGTAGCTATATTCATATCAGATAAAACAGACTTTAAAATAAAGAATGTTACAAGAGACAAGGAAGGACACTACATAATGATCAAGGGATTAATCCAAGAAGAAAATATAACAATTATAAATATATATGCACCCAACATAGGACGACCTCAATACATAAGGCAACCGCTAACAGCTATAAAAGAGGAAATCGACAGTAACACAATAATAGTGGGGGACTTTGACACCTCACTTACACCAATGGACAGATCATCCAAAATGAAAATAAATAAGGAAACAGAAGCTTTAAATGACACAATAGACCAGATAGATTTAATTGATATTTATAGGACATGCCATCCAAAAACAGCAGATTACACTTTCTTCTCAAGTGCACACGGAACATTCTTCAGGATAGATCACATCCTGGGTCACAAATCAAGCCTCAGTAAATTTAAGAAAACTGAAATCATGTCAAGCATCTTTTCTAACCACAACGCTATGAAATTAGAAATGAATTACAGGGGAAAAAAAACGTAAAAATCACAAAACATGGAGGCTAAACAATACGTTACTAAATAACCAAGAGATCACTGAAGAAATCAAAGAGGAAATCAAAAAATACCTAGAGACAAATGACAATCAAAACACGACGATCCAAAACCTATGGGATGCAGCAAAAGCAGTTCTAAGAGGGACGTTTATAGCTATACAAGCCTACCTCAAGAAACAAGAAACATCTCAAATAAACAATCTAACCTTACACCTAAAGGAATGAGAGAAAGAAGAACAAAAAAACCCCAAAGTTAGCAGAAGAAAAGAAATCATAAAGATAAGAGCAGAAATAAATGAAATAGAAACAAAGAAAACAATAGCAAAGATCAATAAAACTAAAAACTGGTTCTTTGAGAAGATAAAATTGATAAACCATTAGCCAGAGTCATCAAGAAAAAGAGGGAGAGGGCTCAAATCAATAAAATTAGAAATGAAAAAGGAGAAGTTACAACAGACACTGCAGAAATACAAAACATCCTAAGAGACTACTATAAGCAACTCTATGCCAATAAAAGGGACAACCTGGAAGAAATGGACAAATTCTTAGAAAGGTATAACCTTCCAAGACTGAACCAGGAAGAAATAGAAAATATGAACAGACCAATCACAAGTAATGAAATTGAGACTGTGATTAAAAATCTTCCAAAAAACAAAAGTCCAGAACCAGATGGCTTCACAGGTGAATTCTATCAAACATTTAGAGAAGAGCTAATATCCATCCTTCTCAAACTCTTCAAAAAAATTGTGGAGGAAGGAACACTCCAAAACTCATTCTATGAGGCCACCATCACCCTGATACCAAAACCAGAAAAAGATACCACAAAAAAAGAAAATTACAAACCAATATCACTGATGAATATAGATGCAAAAATCCTCAACAGAATACTAGCAAACAGAACCCAACAGCACATTAAAAGGTTCATACACCATGATCAAGTGGGATTTATCACAGGGATGCAAAGATTCTTTGATATATGCAAATCAATCAATGTGATACACCATATTAACAAATTGAAGGAGAGAAACCATATGATCATCTCAATAGATGCAGAGTAAGCTTTCAACAAAATTCAACACCAATTTATGATAAAAAGTCTCCAGAAAGTGGGCACAGAGGGAACCTACCTCAACATAATAAAGGCCATATAGGACAAACCCACAGCAAACATCATTCTCAATGGTGAAAAACTGAAAGCATTTCCTCTAAGATCAGGAACAAGACAAGGATGTCCACTCTCACCAATATTATTCAACATAGTTTTGGAAGTCCTAGCCATGGCAATCAGAGAAGAAAAAGAAATAAAAGGAATACAAATTGGAAAAGAAGAAGTAAAATTGTCACTGTTTGCAGATGACATGATACTATATATAGAGAATCCTAAAAATGCCATCAGAGAACTACTAGAGCTAATCAATGAATCTGGTAAAGTAGCAGGATACAAAATTAATGCACAGAAATCTTTTGCATTCCTATACACTAATGATGAAAAATCTGAAAGAGAAATTAAGGAAACACTCCCATTTACCATTGCAACAAAAAGAATAAAATACCTAGGAATAAAACTACCTAGGAAGACAAAAGACCTGTATGCAGAAAACTATAAGACACTGATGAAAGAAATTAAAGATGATACCAACAGATGGAGAGATATACCATGTTCTTTGATTAGAATAATCAATATTGTGAAAATGACTATACTACCCAAAGCAATCTACAGATTCAATACAATCCCTATCAAATTACCAATGGCATTTTTTACAGAAGTAGAACAAATAATTTTAAAATTTGTATGGAGACACAAAAGACCCCAAATAGCCAAACCAGTCTTTGGGGAAAAAAACAGAGCTGGAGGAATCAGACTCCCTGACTTCAGACTATATTACAAAGCTACAGTAATCAAGACAATATGGTACTGGCACAAAAACAGAAACACAGATCAATGGAACAAGATAGAAAGCCCAGAGATAAACCCACACACCTATGGTCAACTAATCTATGACAAAGGAGGCAAAGATATACAATGGAGAAAAGACAGTCTCTTCAATAAGTGGTACTGGGAAAACTGGACAGCTACATGTAAAAGAATGAAATTAGAACACTCCCTAACACCATACACAAAAATAAACTCAAAATGGATCAAAGACCTAAATGTAAGGCCAGACACTATAAAACTCTTAGAGGAAAACATAGGCAGAACACTCTATGACATAAATCACAGCAAGATCCTTTTTGACCCACCTCCTAGAGAAATGGAAATAAAAACAAAAATAAACAAGTGGGATGTAATGAAAGTTAAAAGCTTTTGCACGGCAACGGAAACCATAAACAAGACGAAAAGACAACCCTCAGAATGGGAGACAAAAAGTATTTGCAAACGAATCAATGGACAAAGGATTAATCTCCAAAATATATGAACAGCTCATGCAGCTCAATATTAAAGAAACAAACAACCCAATCCAAAAATGGGCCGAAGACCTAAATAGACATTTCTCCAAAGAAGACATACAGATGGCCAGGAAGCACATGAAAAGCTGCTCAACATCACTAATTATTAGAGAAATGCAAATCAAAACTACAATGAGGTATCACCTCACACCAGTTAGAATGGGCATCATCAGAAAATCTACAAACAACAAATGCTGGAGAGGGTGTGGAGAAAAGGGAACCCTCTTGCATTGTTTGTGGGAATGTAAATTGATACAGCCACTATGGAGAACAGTATGGAGGTTCCTTAAAAAAAAACTAAAAATAGAATTACCATATGATCCACCACTACTGGGCATATACCCAGAGAAAACCGTAATTCAAAAAGACACATGCACCCCAATGTTCATTGCAGCACTATTTACAATAGCCAGGTCATGGAAGCAACCTAAATGCCCATCAACAGATAAATGGATAAAGAAGTTGTGGTACATATATACAATGGAATATTACTCAACCATAAAAAGGAACGAAATTGAGTCATTTGTTGAGATGTGGATGAATCTAGAGACTGTCATACAGAGTGAAGTAAGTCAGAAAGAGAAAAACAAATAATGTATATTAACGCATGTATGTGGAACCTAGAAAAATGGTACAGATGAGCCGGTTTGCAGGGCAGAAGTTGAGACACAGATGTAGAGAACAAACATATAGACACCAAGGGGGAAAACCACAAGGGGGGTGGGGATGGTGGTGTGCTGAATTGGGCGATTGGGATTGACATGTATACACTAATGTGTATAAAATTGATGACTAATAAGAACTTGCTGTATTTAAAAACAAAACAAAACAAAAATCTAATACTAAACTTTCTTTGGGTTATTTGTATGGAAATATGTTAATATAAATGCTTCAGACATTACATGAAATTCCTAAAAATCTTATATGTTCTGTTATAATGTTATAAGTCATAATTCTAGTTATTACTTTAAAATGTATGTCTCAGAAATAACTAAAAAAAAAAAAAAGAAATGGGAACCACAAACTACCTGAGGATCCCTGAGGTAGACAAGAAGGACTGGGAATCAGGAGACATCAGCACACCTTGTGGGAACCAAGGGACCACAGAGGTAAACTCATTTATAAGGAGACCCCATCCCAGAAATAAGAGGCAACCCCTCTTCAGCTGTTCACCCTTCCAGGGGACCTCTCCTCATGGCACAGCTTTTTCTCCAGTGCCATGGGAGCACCTTTTCATGGTCCAGGCTGTCCCAGCTCAGTGTGTTCCTGGAACCACTTAATGTTTCTGAACCTACATTTTCTTCTAAAGGTAAAGTGGGGATGAAATTTTCTGCATTGCCTACATCACAGAACAACTGTGATAAGATATTTTACGTGAAAGCTCTTTGAAAAGAACATAGTGCCATGGAAATTTCAGGTGGCATTATTACCTGCTAAGGCGTGCTTAGACCTAAAATCCTATCAGAGTTCAACCCAAGGGCCTCTGGGCTCTGCGTAAGAAGCACCTCACAGTCGTGTTGGCTTTTGAGGCTCAGACTGACTCACCACCAGCTAAGGGTACTGGCTTTCAGCCTGTTTATATATTTATGTATCAACAGACATATATTCCTGGTACTTGGACGCTCATCTACAGAGGATGCTAGCCTACTTTGGATGCCAAAACTGAAGTCTCCAGGTGGTCTCTAGTCTCCTGGGATAACCTGAGCGATCACAAGATAAACCACAGACAAAGTTTTGACTCGACCAAATCCAGATGTTTCAGCTTTGGAAATGCACCCACCTACCCAGCATGTTTCAGAACAAAGGAACAGCAAATAGAAATGAGAAGGGCCTTTAAAAGAGAATTTCACACCTGTATCCTCATGGAAACTAGAGAGATAGTTTATTTTATTCACTAATTAAAATCCATGGATTGACTACGAATACTGATTTTTTTCCTTACCATACGAGAAAATCTAAGGGCATGGACCAAAGGCCGTGCCAAGAGCTTTCGCTGGTGTTATTATATTTATTCTCTGTAACAACCCTGTAGGTGGTCCTCCAGGGTGGCAAATATAATAATACTAATTAACCTTTACTGATCATTTGCTTGGTATGGAGCACTGGGATAGGTGCTTTATGTGCACTTAGTTAATCCTCACAAATACCCTATGAGATAAGTTATTCTCATTTGAAATATCAGGCAAACTGAAGCTCAGAGAGGTTAAGTAGTACCTCATCCAAGTTTGTACCGTTAGCAAGTGATGGAACTGGTGCTGAATCTGAAGTCTCTCTGACTCCAGAACCAGCATTCTTAGCCCTCCCATAGGGAAATACGGGCATTTCAGGTGTCCTGCATCAACCTTTTTCTCTTCGTTCAAAAATGTGAACCCAAACAGTGAGTCAGAATGTTGCCTCGTAGACTCTGTTCCTGGGTAGAAGCACAAACAGAGCAAGACTCTTCAGACATATCATCAGGAAGTATATTTGAACAATCTGTTCAGCTTCTAAATTGAAAGTCTCCGCTCCCTGTGTGTCTGGCCCTGGAACCAAAGGGAAGTGGCGGTGGGGGTGGCCTGTGAAGCCAAATGTTCCTCTGTGTCCGTGGGCTGCGCTCGCACTCTTCTATGAATGGGGCAGAGGCAGGGTCTGCTGAAAGCCTTGGCAATTGTATGCACACCAAAGCAGAGACACATACATAAGGAAGCTGTTTATGGAAACTTAAGAACTGACACAATGATTTAGGTTTTCAAATGAATTTCCGATGTTTATCTTTATGAGGCTATTAGTACACTGTAAACACTACTTTTGATATAATCTCCCCTATACTGCAACTGGGTGATGGCTGAATTCTGAGTTACAATGCAAGTATTGTGCAACGTGGCACGTGATCCATAAGATAATGGCAACGTTACCACTGTGTTTGGGCGGAGTATAATTAACAAGGCAGGTAGGAAGCAGGACCACAGCTTTTTTCTCAGTGGAAGACACAGAATTTGACTCAAGCAAACCATGAAGAAATGAACTAAATCAGAGTGTGCCCCCCAAATTCATTCAACATTAATATGTTTGAGTAAAAGCTTGAGAAAATAAGCTGGTTTCCCTCTATTTGTTCTGAACAATAAACACACTTTCTGTTTTGTTTTGTTTGTTTGTTTGCTTGGTTTTGGTTTTAACTGCTGGTTTCACAGTTGCATAACTCTTCCTCACCAGGGTTCTTAAACCTCACCCACCAGAACTTAATGTAAGGTTCAGATGTTGAGATTTGGAAGAAAATAAGACCATCAGACTCGAAGAGACCCAAGTGCTTGCAAAGGCAGGAGTCAAGTGCCTCCTGGGGTGTCAAGGGTCAGGCTGCTCAGCCCCAGCAGAGGGTGAAAGGGTCACGCACTGAGTTCTGAATCCAAAGATGGAAAAGTGCCTCACTGGGTCCCAGGGTACCTTGTCACTAACACTAACACATACTTCAACCTTTTGAAGGTGACACTAACACACACTTTAACCTTTGGAAGGTGGGGGAGAGGCTGACATGAGGAAGAGATGGTCATGATCTTGCCTCCCTCCATCTCACTTCTAGAAACTTACACGAGCAAGAGGAGGAATCTTATCGATTCCTTACACTGAGTACCCTAACCATTCAGAACTTTGAAAATTGCACTTACTAAGTGTCTCATCCCACCTGTGGTGTGAAACATCTGTGCACTGCTATGCAAACCATGTAACAGCTATGACCCACGAGATTCCCTTGTGACCTGGGAACACCAATACCTGCACTAACTCCCCTCCCGGGTTGTGTAAATATGAAGTGAGGGATAGACAGGGGAGGGCTCGGGGACAATGGGAGTCCTGGGATCCAGACATTCACTGTTACTACCCCTCATCCCAATTCTACTCCATCCCTTCATCACCTCCAGAGTCAGCAGCTGTGGGAACTGGAGAGGAGTAATGCAGGGCTACACCCCTGTTCTCAACCAGCACCCCCAGACACCACTGCAGGCAGACTAGTTCCCATTCTGTGTAAATTGCAGGAAAACTTCACAGACTGGCATTCATATTTTTATTTCATGATTTTTTTGTAACACCCTTTGCGCTCGCTCCTTCCTGGATCTTGAAAGATTAAAAGCAAACTAGGTTTGCTTTCAGGGATTATGGCTAATTAACTCTACCTAAACTTAAACTTCATCGTCCACAACCTCTCCAGCCCACCACCTGCCAGTCCCCTAGACAGTAAAAACTAGCCGGATACAACTTGAGAATGGGGGAAAAGTTTCAAAGAATCAACTTGCAGTCTGAGGTAGGAGAGCCTCAAAGATCCTTCCCCTCTGGAAGCAGCCTTATGTTATAAAATCCCTCTGCTGCTAAAATCTCCTTGCCTTTGCAATTAGATATGTGCTGTTCACCACACAGTGTTCTAAGAATGTCTTTAAGGGAAGACCTATCACCCAAATAAACTCACTTTCTGGGATTCTAGGGAGTGAGTGCAAAGTGCTGGAATGTGCCTGGTGGCTGGCTTAGAAATGAGAAGAAAACATTTGGTGATGGTAAGGAGGGTAGAGCTGAACTTTTTAAGCTGAGGGGGCGAGGAGAAAGGGCCTGGGGTCCATCCTGTCTGGTGAGCAGTCAATGCACTGCAGGCCTGCTTGCAGGCCAAGTGGGGTTGGAAAGCTCTAATTAGATTAGCGATGTTTGGCTAGAAGGCAGAAAGCTTAAAACATTAACTTTTTAAACAAGTACATCAGTTCTGAGTAAACATTATTCTTTTATTTAGTTGTATGGTCTGAGTCAGCCTATTTCCAGGACAGTGGTAATGCATGCGTTTGATTCCTGAATGCAAGTATGCTTTCAATTTTAGTATGCAAATCCCCTGATTTGGGAATACTTCTCCAGGGCTTGCAACTGGCTATCTGCTGCTCCCTTCTCTCCTGCTTGATGGGCTCTGTTCTTGCCAGGCACCCCCAGACAGCCGGTGGCAGTCCTAGGAAGCCCCTCCAGGGCTCCCAGTCTCCTTGTTGCCATGAAGGACATTTTGAAGGGCATTTTGTGGTCTGTGGAATAAAGCCCACGTTTTTTCAAGTCCATAAAATTAATCCAATTTTTATATTCATATTAAGAGGGTCATTCATCATTTTTGAAAGTAACCATCAGAAGCAACAATTGAGAAGGACTATAAATCCATACAGGTCCGAGTAGAGATCCAAGACTATCATATGCCCACTGTGTGGCTTTGGGCAAGACCCAGTTTTCACATTTGTCAAATGTGAACATCTCATAATTCTCTGGTTGCTCGTAAAGATTAAGATAACATATAAAGCGGCCAGCTCAGCGGCTGACCTTGACATACATAATTCATGTCCCATGGGTTCCCTCCTGCTTCTTTGTGTTTCAGGTGAAGAGCAGGAGATAAAACGGAAATGGGCTTCTGGAATCCACCATCTCTCCTCAGTGGGGATGAGAACCTGTGGAACTCTATGGGGTCTTAACTGTCCCCTTTCCAGCAGCATCTCCCATGAGCTCAAGCAAACCCACACCCAATACTCCAGCCATCCTCATCTATCCAGTTACAAATGTGCCCATCCTTCCATGTCTCCATGCAGGTGGTTCTCCCTCTTCTCAACTTCCTTCTCACCTTCTTGGTACACCATAAAGTCCCACACTTCTGTGATATCCAAGGTCACCTCCCTGGTAACTTCTTCCCTGATTACTTCTCGTCATCACCAGCAGAGTCACACACACACACACACACACACACACACACACACACACACACACACACACACCACCCATGCTTGGAACACAGTGGGGGAGCCTTGATGACCCTTTAGTCTATTGTAGTATTGTTGGGGGTTCCTCAAGGGCAGACGTTTATGTTTGAATCCCTAGAATCTCACACAGCACACGGCACACATTCAGTGCTGAATAAATATCTATTGAATAAGTAAGTGTATGAATGTCGAGACTAGGTGGCTCTCTAAATGAAGGTTTGAAAAGGTCATGAAAGAAAATCAGCCCAGTGAAATGTTCCCTGAGGATGACATAGTCTGTCCTCCAAAGGATTTCAGGTGTTTGCTGAGTACTCAGCATTTCTAAACAACTGTGGAGAGTGGGTAACGTCCCAGGCACTGTTCCTGAGTTTCCTCAACGGCAGTGACCCCGGCTGTGGCCACTCCATTCCACAGCTGCCCCTGCCACTCAGTTTCCTGCTCCGTTCTCACAATTTCCTGAAGGGAAGGAGGGTAGCCGCTTTGCCAGCCATCGCTGAAACCACTAGTTCAGGCGAACAATTCTAAGCAAGCTGCAGCCAAGAAAGCAGAGGAGACAAGATGGAGGGTTTTCCTTCCCACGTCCTCAGGGACACACACGGTCCCTCTCTTTGCAAGCACAGAAGAGAACACGGGGGAGAAATGACTCGTCTTTGCTGGGCGGCTCTGTCCCACCTTAGAGTATGGCTGTCCAACCAAGAGCTTCCCATGTGACATACATCAACTCTCACTGAGCCTCACTCAGCAGAGCCAAGTTGCACACTAAGGGCATTTCAGCGTAAAAATGCCTGGATGAGAGTTTCAAGCAAGTGTTCTTGCAGACACCCCAACTGACGGTTAAAATAACGTCCCTTCTTTCCTCTTTTTCTTCACCTTCTTCTGAACCAAGAGCTGGCAAGGGGAGTGGGATGGGGGCCGCTGGAACGTGAAGGAAGAATGTTTAGACACCTTTCAGAATTGCCCTCCAGGGTCAGATAGCCGATTGTTCTGGCCTGTTTTCTGACTTTGTGAGGAACTAAAGGAAAAGCCTGGAAAGTGCAGGAGGCTTTCATGACATCAACTGAAGTAAACTCTGTCCCTCCAGAAATTTGCTGACTTTAAGTATGCATGAGGGACTGTGACTAAAGGAATTTAACTAATCTTTCTTAAACCTATTTATGTATTCAATCTATCATGCATTGTTGAGGTTTATACATATTTTAAGAAATATATGCACTTTAAGAAACATTTATAAATGTATAGAATGTTATGATTGGAATTTTGCTCTAGTTCAGTACTTTTAACCGATTTTTACAAACTAATAATAGTTTTGTTTCATTTCAGTTGAGATACTGAAATGGATTGCCAATGTAGTATATCATCACAGGTAAGACATTTTTAGAATCACTTATTATAGTCACCATTTCGTAAAAGAAAGGCTGTTTTAGTACCAAGTAATAGGACCAATATAACCTTAGAAAGAACAAGAGATTCACCATCCTTATAGTGTCACAGGTACATACACTAGAATAATCTTATTTTTAGCGGCCCTTTTCCCCAGGGAATTGCTCGTGGCGATAACATCCATTGCATTGTAAATGAGGAAACTGAGGCTCAGAGGGTCCATGTATCACATGTTTGTTAAAGTCCAGCTCTGTATAAAGTTCCACTCTAGGCAGTGCACACATTCAGAATCTTGTAAGACAGGGGTCCCTGCCACACGGGAGCTTATAGTGATGTTGGAGAGATGACCTATGTAAAAATAACTTCACAACAAGACATCCTACGTACCTGAAACTCAGTTCCCTAGCAGGCTCAGCTATCCAGAACACAGGAAGAAGTTGGAGCTTAAACTCATGACCTAAAGCTTATGCTCGTGATCTACAGAAAAGCCCTTTCTTGGAGCCTCCTTTTAGACAGAAATCTAAAAGGTTTGGTTCCCCAGTGTACTGACCCACAGTAGATAAAAAGAATAAATCAGAAGAGACATTTGGGTCTGCTAGGAAGACCTCTGGAGACAGATACAATTTGATGAAATGTTGACAACAGTGATAGCTGTCAACAAAGGGGATATAAAATCTACTGAAATTGACACAAGGCGTTGGATAAAAAAGTAGAGTCTGGGGCGACTTAGCATACAGGCAAGAAACTCTGTGCACATAAATAAGACGCCAGAGGCACCACCGGGTGAGAGCACAGGACAATAACTGATCACGGCTGGTAGAGCCTCATGAGGTGGTCAACCCCCTTAGTGGCCAAAGGATCAATGTATTGTTTGGGGACCTTAAAAATGCCCATTTCCTAAAATATTTACTCGTGTGGAATAGTTTCTTTCACAGCCATGTGTGACAACAGAGGTGGTCCTGTTTTGACAAGCACTTCTTTTGTAAGGACAATAAGAATTCAAAGGGGCTATAAGATCTCTCCTTCTAAGGTACCCAGTATTCTGCTCATACTGGGGAACCACTGTCTTTTGTTTAGTGCCCTTTGTGTCAGGGTTATATGCACGTGTGTGTACACGTGTGTGTTTGCCCTCTATACATTTCTCTGTTTTTTCCCTCTAAAAAAAAAAAAAAGAAAAAAAAAACCCACATTAGTATCTTGCCTTTTTTGGTGCTCTGGGAATGAAGGACCTGTTTTTCCTCCCAGGTGAAAGCATCTCTAAGTTTTTCTGCCCTATTTTCGTCTTTGCACTACTTTAAAATTAGTGATATAACCAAGAAAACAATGCTGATCCGCCTGCTGTTATTAGAAAACATTATAGGTATTCCACACTTGTCTCCATATCGGCATCACGGGCAGCAAACCTGCATTAGTCATTGAACACTGACAATCTCATTGTTTTGTTCATTTTGATGCCTGAGCTTGATGAAGTGGCTTTTGATTCCTAAGGGGTGAGGGAAGTGACAGGAAGAGGCAGCCTTGTAGATGAAAGCCCTTTCAAGCAAAAGAATGCTGACTGGTAAGGAAGAAAAAAAAAAAGCAACCAGCTTGAGATTTTTTTAAACATATTTTGCCGAGGAGGCAGTGTGATGCAAATGGCATGCCAGAGCATAAAAGTGTACACTTTTTCCAGAGACGTTTACTTCTAATACTCACCACAGATGGTCTCTAATCAAGAACAGTCAGCCAGCCCCTGCTGGTGAGTACGCTACTTCCTTTTGGAGCAGAAGATTTCTTTTTAAGGCAGGCCCCAAATCATAAACATCTGAAAGAACCTGCAGCCCCAGGAGCTGCTGCCACCACCTTCGTGATGACCCTCCCAGTCCCCCAACGCCCTGGCCCTATAGGTGCTGTCTTTGCAATTCCGGCTACAGTCCATGCTTCTGAAAGACCCAGCAGCACTCCTGCACCATGGCCCATTCTCACAGACGTGCCCATGCTGGGTGAGCTGTGTTTGGTGGGCCTAAGTTAAGCAGGCCACACATTTTCTAGGAGGTCCGCGTTCTGAAGAATTACTCACAGATGACTCAGAAGATGGGTTCTTACAACTATTATAAAAAGTATTGACAAGAGAGGAAATGATACAAGTGAACTTATTTACAAAACAGAAATAGACTCACAGACATAGAAAATAAACTTATGGTTACCAAAGGGGAAAGGGGGGAGGGATAAATTAGGAGTTTGGGATTAGCATGTACACACCACTATATAGAAAATAGATAACCAACAAGGTCCTAACTGTATAGTATAGGGAACCATACTCAATATCTTGTAATAACCTATAAGGGAAAAGAATCTGTAAAAGAATATATATATGTATGTGTGTATATATATATATATATATATATATATATATATTTGTATATGTATAGCTGAATCACTTTGCTGTACACCTGAAACTAATGCAACATTGTAAATCAAGTACACTTGAATAAAAAAAGAGAGGAAAATGCTCCAAGAAAGAAATAAGTTAGAAAATAAAAAGGAAAACGAACGAGGTAGGTTTGCTGAACCGAGAAAGTTTACTAACTGAACCTTCATTCCAGTCCACCAAGGGAGTTCATTCTTCTTCATTACAGCAAAAGAACTTGTGTGCAAGACCCGGATTAGGGTGAGGAGAGTGAGGCAAGGTTGCGAAAACACAGGATTAAATCCTGTCTTTTTTTAAGACTTTTTTTTCAGAGCAGTTTAAGGTTTACAACAAAATTGAGAGAGGTACAGAGATTTCCCAAATACCCCCTGCCCCACACATGCAGAGCCTCCCCCATTATCAACACCACTCACCAAAATCGTATACTTTTTTAACCAAGGATAAACCTACATTAACACATCATAATCACCCAAAGTCCATAGTTTACTCTTGCTGTTGTACATTCTATGGATCTGGACAAAAGTAAAATGATGTATATCAATCATTATACCATCATACAGAATAGTTTCACTGACCTAAAAATCCTTTGTGCTCTGCCCATTCATCTCTCCCCACCTGCCACCCCTAGCAACCACTGATCTTTTTACTGTCTTCATAGTTTTGCCTTTTCCAGAACATCATATAGTTGGAATCATACAGCATGCAGCCTTTTCAGATGGCCTTCTTTTCCTTGTTAATATGCATTTAAGGCTCCTCCATGTCTTTTCATGGCTTGATAGCTAATTTCTTTTAGGCACTGAATGATACTCCGTTGCCTGGATGTACAACAGTTTATTTTTATCCATTCACTCACCTTGGGTACTTAGAGGTTTTAACAATGATGAATAAAGCTGCTATAAATATTCATGTGCAAATTTTTGTGTGGGCATAAGTATGCAGCTTATTTGCATACACACCAAGAAGCATCACTGCTGAATCTTATGGTAAGACTATGTTCAGTTTTGTAAGAAACCACCAAACTATCTTCCCAAGTGGTTGTACCATTTTGCATTCCCACCAGAAATGAATGGGAGTTCCTGTTGCTCCACATCCTCACCAGCATTTGATGTCGTCAGCATTCTGGATTTTGACCATTCTAATAGGTGTGTAGTGGTATCTCATTGTTATTTTAACTTTGCACTTCTCTGATGGAATATGATGTGAAGCATCTTTCGTCTGCTTATTTGCCATCTGTATAGCTTCTTTGGTGAAATATCTGTTAAAGTCTTTGGTACATATTTTAATCAGGTTGGTTGTGTTCTTACTGTTGTGTATTTTGAATAACCGCCCTTTATCAGATATGTCTTCTGCAAATATTTCCTCCCAATATGTGGTTTGTTGTCTAATTCTCTTGACACTGTCTTTTTTTTTATTGGAGTATAACTGCTTTACAATATTGGGTTAGTTTCTGCTGTACAATGAAGCGAATCAGCTATATGTATACATATATCCCCTCCCTCTTGGACCTCCCTCCCCCCGCATCCCACCCATCTAGGTCATCACAGAGCACTTGCAGAGCAGAAGTTTTTAAATTTATTGAATTCCAACTTAGCAATTATTTCTTTCATAAATATTTCATAAGTTATTTCTTTGGTGTTGTATCTCAAAAGGCACTGCCATACCCATCTAGATTTTCTCCTAAGTTATCTTCTAGGATTTTTATGGTTTTGTGTTTTACATTTCAGTCTACGATCCATTTTGAGTTAATTTTTGTGATGGCTATAAGGTCTGTCTAAATTATTTTTTTTCTATATGAATGTCCAATCATTTTTTTTTAAAGTTGGTATTTTGTTCATCATGGTTTTTTGCATACTTTTTTACTTCTCAAATATTAAATTAGAATATTATTTATCTTGATTACTGAGTTTTTTGATGACTCCTTAAATTTTGCACTGAGGTAAGTGCCCTA
Organism: Phocoena sinus; assembly: GCF_008692025.1. Classification (NCBI taxonomy): domain Eukaryota; kingdom Metazoa; phylum Chordata; class Mammalia; order Artiodactyla; family Phocoenidae; genus Phocoena; species Phocoena sinus. The sequence goes on along the minus strand of NC_045773.1, from coordinate 77,745,540 downwards.
TTCTTATCCTGTCTCTGGCTTGAGTGAAAAGAATTACCCATTATTATAAAGTCCTACCATGTACTAATACCGGGTAGGAAAAAGAGCATTAGTCTTTGAGTAAGAGGCTCAGGTTTGTGACTTTCAGCAAGTCATAACTATCTGAGCTCCCATTTCCTCACGGGCAAAATGGAGATAGAACCTTGCAAAGATTAAACAAGGCCAAATGAGATAACGGGTCTGAAAGTGTTTTGAAAATGTAAAGCAGTATACATTAAAGTGTTATCATGGTGCTGTACCTTCTGTGATATTGTGTGTGTGTGAGTGTGTGTGTGTGAACAAAACACAAGAACACTTGATAAAGCAGTGACAGAATCAGCCAATTCTATTGTTTTCCAAGGTAGTAGAAATATTTGCATGCTCTGAGACTATTTAGAGCTTTCTCACCTATGTTTGGTGCAAAGGGTTTAAAAGTTGGAGGGAACTTTTCACCAAGAAGTCAGAAGTCAGGGAGCGAGGCAGGATGACCTGTCTGCTGCAGAGAACAATTAGATGACAAGCAGGGTGATGAGTTTCTGAGGGGGTTTGGAGAGGTCTCCTGAGACACAGCACTGTCGGTAGTAAAACTGGGAAAGTCCCGGACAAATTGGGAGACAAATTAGTCATTCTAAAAGCATGATGCAGTCATTGGAAAGACCTTGGACTGGGAACTATATACCAAACATCCCTCTCTTAGCTGAGATATCTGCTGATGTTGACTTTGGGCAAGTCACTTAACCATTGATCCCTGGCTCCTAACAGTACAAAATTGGGGAGTTGGACCTGTATCTACCTAAACAGCACATATATTAAGCACGTGCTATAGTTCAGATCTGTAAGAAATGCTCCACAGGCCTCACTTCATTGAATGCTCCCCAAAACTCCATGATATAAGTATTACTATTATTCCCCACTGACTGATGAGAACACGAGAATTAAGAGAGGTCAGGATTCAAGTCACATCGAGTGAGTCAGCATATCATAGCCATGACGAGTATGGCCTCTTGAGCCAGGGCTCAATTCCCAGCCCTGTGCAGGCTGGTTGTGTTACCCTGGGCAAGTCCCTTAACCTCTGGGCCTCAGCAATATCGGGGTTTCTTATAAGGTCATTTGCAAGTGCTTCAAACAGTACCAGGCACAAGTTAAAGGCTATACAAGTGTTTGTTAAATAAATGAAAAGAGGCACCCATGCTCTTAAACACTACAGATCTTTTCCAGGTCTTACAAGGCTATCATTTTATGAATGGCCATGTCCCCTCTGTACAAAGGTGGAAAACTGCTAAATGCAGAGCATTTTTGCTGTAATGAAGGGCTAATAGTCTGACCTCATTCCCAAACCACATTCTCAAAGAAAACACTGCCGATTCTCATGGAGTGTCTGTGTGATTGAGGATCTTTGAATTCGCTTCTGGGCATCTTAAGAAATCAGCACAACATTTGTGTTGCGCCTGGACAGTAAATCTGCAGGCCTTTGCCAGTTTGTAAGTCATGTAGAACCTTTAACATCACTTCAGTTTAGACTTTCTTTGTTGTGATTATCTGAGAAGAAGTTTTTAGCTCTTCAACCACCAAGAAAAAATTATCATCTTTCATCTTTCGATGACTCATTTGGAGGCCTTTTTTTTCCACTATGTTTCTCACCATTGTTTAACTGTAACGTCTAGGATAAAGGATTTGATTTTTATTTCTGATATTCTTGCAGAATTACCAGGTACCCCATGAAATTAGCTGCTGGGCTAATTTGAATTTGCTAGTGTCTGTGTAGTATATACCAATATGTCGCAATTCATTCAATAATTTTACTGAGTATTTACCCTGTACTAGGCACATTTATTTAGTAACTTTCTTTGGAACAGTCAAAGCAGTTTCCAGGGTAAGCCCAGTCCGTCCGTAGGATCACCTCCCAAGACTCCTTGCCAGCTACAGTCAGACATAGGCACAAGGCAGATCTCTTTATTCTGCTTAGGAGAAGTCTCTACTTCCATTTTTAATTGGCAAACCAACCTGAATTGCAGTGATTTATCCAGATGTATGTGCAGTTTTAAAGACTGCTGCTGTTAGAAGTTTTTCTTCCTAGGGGTGGCTGGGTCATACCTCTCCCTTGCTGTAGGAGGAAGAGTGACGACCCATCACTCCTCCGGCTCCATGGCCCAGCCTAGTTTCAGTGATAGTAGCTGACAATGTAATACTCATTCAGCAGCTGATTATAATTAAAAATATCAGAATAATTAAAGTCCTCAGCTTGACAAGCAGAGCCATAACTTTGCCTTCAGACATTCCTCTCTAATTAGTTAATTAATCCTAATGCAAATTATAAGCAATAATTAGTCAGCCAAGCTTGACATAAAAGTCTGCTGACTTACAGCTAAAAGGCTTTCTGGTTGCCAGTTTGTAGTTCCTAAAGGTGTCTTTTGTCCACTCATGGTTTCTGTATCCAGCCTACGTCGAACTTTCTGCCGACACATAGATACTCAAAACAATTTGAGTTGGAGAAAACCACAGCTATAAAAACCTGTATTACCACAGGCATTTTTCAGTTTGACATAATAAATTGCATGCTAGGTATCTGTACTGAATATTAATATGGGGTATATCCTATTCAGGAAAAAAAAAAAAGGAATGAGAAGGTGGAGAGGAGGAGGGGACATTTTGACCCAAAGCCTGGCCTGTGATCTGTTTCACATTCGTTCTCACGAGATCACTGGTGTGCTTCTTAGCATGTGCCAAGAAGTCGAATCATAATGAAGCATATCCGAAATTTGATATCCCTGTAATAGAAAAGCTAATATTTGATCCAGATTTTCAGTGAGTTTAACCAGATCCGGAATCTGTTAAGTGAGATAATTTGAATTATCTCTTGATGAATCTAAACCTGAATACTGTATTGACTACATATCTCAGTTACTAATGCACAAAACTTCCCTCCCTCTAAAACTGGGAGAGGTACAAAGGCATGATCTTACAGAACATTGGGTCAATAGTTTCTGGACACCTCAGAAAAACAAACACTCTACCACCAGTCATCCCATTTCTTGACTGTCCAGTGGCCAAAGGAGTCTGTCCTATGGACGAGAAGGCAGCCCCTGAGAAAATGAAGTCAGAGTAACAACAAAGCTAGAGCTAAATCAACACGGAAAAATATCCCTCAAATGCTATCTTTGGCCATAATTCCATGACATGGAAAGAATATTTTAGGGACTTCCCTGGCGGTCCCTTGGTCAGGACTCTGTGCTTCCACTGCAGGGGGCACGGGTTCAATCCCTGGGTGGGGAACTAAGATCCTGCAAGCCGCGCAGCGAAGCCAAAAAAAAAAAAAAAAAGGAAGAATATTTGAGTATATTGATTGCAAAAATGGCCTGAATTATTTCTTTCCCTGTATCTATGACTCTTGCAATTTGATTCTGTAGCTCTTCCCACTAAAAGGTTAAATTCATTTCTCCACTGCCTGAATTTGGGCTTGTCTCGTGACATGATTTGCCCTGAAGAATGAGGTGGAAGTGACCGGGTGACAGTTACAAGCCTAGGCCTCAAGACGCCTTACATAGCTCTGCTTGCTCTCTTGAAACCCTGCCTCTCCCATGAGATAAGCTAAGGCAAGCCTGCTGATGGATACAAGAGAATATGGAATGGAGACAAATCATCCCCCCTGGGGCCATCTTAGACCAGCTGACTCCTTAGCTGATGGCAGACAAATGAGAAAGCCTAACAAAGATCAATCAGGCCAACCCAGACTACAGAATCATCCAACTGACCTATAAACTCGGGAGCTAGATAAATCATATTCAGCATAAGCAACTAAGTCTGGGGTGTGTTGTCCCACAGCAATAGCTAACTGACACCGATAAAACAACTTAGTCCAGGTACGCTAATGGAACAGCAGAAAGGGCACTAAGCTTCCCATATGCATAAAATCTCCAGATGCTCCTTTATGTGTTGATAAATATTCAGTTCTCCTCTTGCTTACTGGGGGAAAAGAAAAGGAAATATTCATCTTTGAAAAAGAGACTATTTTCATCTCTTTCTTATTTGAGCATTCTCTCCTATAACTTCTCTAGTTTCTTCCCTTCAGCCTAAAAAATTATTTAAGGCTCTCTCAACCTAAATAGAACTCTTCCCATAATCCTATCTCAATGCACCACCCCACAACTTAAAAACATAACTTTTTTCTCCCATCACTGGTAAACTTTTAAAGAAAGAATCCATACCCACTCTTTGCCTTCCTCAACTTCCTTTTGCCTTCCAAGCCACTATAATCTGGCTCCTACTGCTACCACTCTACTGAAACTACTTTCAATAGGGTTATAAATGACTATCTAACTGTTAAATCCAAAGACAATTCTCCTGTCCAATCCTTCTCTTAATATAAATTTTTACTAAAGTCTGATATATAAATGTATGTATATGTATATATATATATATATATATATATATACACATACACATATTTTATACATACATAAAATCTAGACTAATCTAATCTTCCAGTCTCAACCCCAAATCCTTTTAGCCATGTAAGGTGACATTTTCACAGATTCCAGATACTTTGGGGGAGTCATTATTCTATTACACCATGTAACCATTACCCAAATCTCAAACATTACCAGAAAGACCTCTCCTGTCCCCTTCCAGCCACACCTAAGCACCAAGGATAACCACTATCCTAATTTCTAATACCATAGATTGGATTTGCCTGTTTTAAATTTTATGTAAGTAGAATATACTTTCTGCGTCTGGCTTCTTTTGCTCAACATTGTTTGTGAGATTTAGCCACAATGCTTACTTTTACTACAATAGCATATTCCAGTGCATGACTATATCACAACTTCTTTAACCATTCTACTGCTGATGAGCATCTGAATCATTTCCAGTTCTTGGCTATTACAAATAGTGTTGCTATCAACATCCAAACATGTCTTTTGGATCACATAAAAATACACTTCTTTTTCATCATTAGTCGATAGAGTTTCCCAAAGTGTGTATATCAACATTCAAGCTGTTCCCCCACCTTTCTAGCACTTGGTGTTGCTTGTCCTTTCACTGTCCATCATTTTGATCACTCTAGTATTTGATACTTTAGATTTCTAGAAAACCTTTCCTCCTTTGGCTTCTAGAACCTCACTCTCTCCTAAGACCCTTCAACACCTCTCTGAATGTTGCTTCTCACTTTGCATTGCTGGATCCTCCTCTCCTATACATCACCAGCCACCTTTAATTTTTCTCTTTAGGCCATCTCTCTTTCTCTTTAGCCACCTCCCTTAATCACTTTTCAACATTATTGTCGAGTTTCCATAACGGGATAATACAAGGTCCTTCACAACTTTTAAAAAAATTCTTGCTCCAACCCATCTGGAGCAAAAGATGGCTGCCCATCAACACTCTATTTGTGCTCTTCATGCTATACACACACTAAAATATATTTCCAAGCCTCCTTGCAGTTAAAAGAAGCATTTGACTGAGTCACAGACAGTGGAATGTGAGCAGAAGTGATGTCTGAAATTTTCCAGCCTAATTTTCAAGCCTTTCCAAATCCCCCAAGCTGCATCCTCTGTTTTCTTTCTCCTGTTAGAAAATCTTAGATGCCATTTGTTGCAGATGGTGGTATCAAAAGATGGAAGGGGGCTGATTCACAAGACTGGAATCAGTGCTTGAAGGAGAACCACCTGACATGCATTGGATATGATATGAATGAGAAAGATGCTTGCATGGTGTTTGAGAGTTGATTGTTATAGTGGTAAACCTAGTGACAAATACAGAAATTGGCAGCTTGAAGTGAGATGCTGCAAAAATGAATATCTCAAATATATAATATATAAGACAAAGAAACAGATATAGCAGACTGTTGATCTATATTGTGGAGTAGTAACTATTTGGTAAAACTGCCACATGACAGCAGCACTCAGACAGCACATTTCAATAACTGTCTCAGCTGTAGCTGAGAGCTGCCTCATATTTTGTCCAAGGTCATGTCCCTTTCCAGAGGCATCCAAATCCAATAACTGGTCAACCTAGGGTATAATGGTCCAGCCTGCTCATCTTACCTTTGGGCAATTCTGCAGGGCCACCTGCAGTTTCATCATGGGATTGGCTGAGGACTGTGCTTTCTTCCTTTCCCTTCTACATGTGGGCTCCAAGAGCACTCCCTGGGTAACTTCCTGCATGGTAGTCCCTGTCTTAGAGTCTGCTTCCTGGAGAGATAGCCTGTGACAGATACTATGTTCCAATTAACTCATCCCTTCTGCTCCATTTTATATTAAATAAAGTTGATGCTTGGATAATTTGCCTTTATGGTTCTTAGATCATCAAATCGTGACCAGAGATCTGGAGGTTAGATGTGAAGATCAAGGCAGTAACTGATTGGACTTTGGACTGGAAGGAGTCAGTGGATACCTGATGACCAGAAGGCCATGATGTGGCAGAGAACACCAATATTCATCCATATCTATGCTTCTGTGGAGAGGGTAGTAAAGGTTCCCAAAGGAATCTGACCAATTCTAAATTCTCTTGAGAGATCATTTTGATGTTACCACAATAGTTACTTAAAAAGCTAACTTTTCTCTTGAGGTAACACCTATAAGCACTTCCTTAATCAATAAATTCAGGAAATCAATCATTTAATTGTTGCTTGTCTGCATGTCTTTATTGTTGTTTTTGCAGAACTAAGGGCTAGAGGGACAGGTGCCCAGTAACTTCCCCTACTTGCCCAGGGAAGTAGTCACAGATGAGGAAAGGGAAGTCCAGGACTTTTCATTTCAAAGAGAGCATCTGACTGTGAAAGTGATGGTCCCTCCCTCTGAAAACAGAAAAACGGAAAATGTGCCCCTTACATCTGTGTGGCCGTAATGACCACCGAAGCCCAAATTTGAAGTGAGAGAAATCAGTCCATTAAGAATCTCTATCTTCAGGTCAGATGACATTTCCTCTAGTACAAATTCACAGTTTGTTAAAACATTAACCACCCCTTAGAGGCTCCTGCTTCCCACTTTTCCCTCCAGCATGCATTTATGCTTATCATCCTCCTATCCACCAGTATTCATTAAGTGGCCACATTTGCATGGCACTGTACCTGCGATTTTTCACTTCTCTCCAAGGATGATTTCCTGGTTTAGAAGTTTTAATGGCTGCTCCTTTGAAAATGTCTTAAGAGGGTTTTGACTGTAATTCCTTTTCTCCTAGCTCTTATTTAATACGTACCAATGCCTATCTTTTGCCTGGGGTATTGGGCTAGGGAGAGGAAGATTCATTAACCATGGTGAGTTATGGATTTCAATGCCCTGGCTACTTCATTTCTCATATCCAAGTAGATCATTTCCTACCTAGTCCTCCTGAGCCCAAGGATGCATATATTGTAAGTAGCCTTAATCTGCTTCATTAGAACATTTTTTTAACTTTAGAGGAATGATACCACCAATATTACCATATTACTTCTGGTGGTGTGCATTGCAGTATAATCTTATATTCATACTAGCTGGCAGTATTAGTAGTGATTTAGTTGTGGTCGTAAGAGTAGGAAAACTATACAAATTTAAAGCTTGGAGATATTGAAATTAATCTCCTTTTCAGATATAGAAAACTAGATCCAAGGAGGTAAAGTGCCTTGCCTAAGGTTACACACTAGCGACTAGAGCCCGAAAAAGTCAAATCTTACATCTCCAGACTCATAGCCTTGTATTCTCCCACACTTCACCCTTTAGAGTATTAAAGCAGAGCGGTTCTGACAGCGAGAAAGGGTCCAAGGTATTTTGAAGACAGAAATAGATAGTGGCACCACCCATGCTTGTTATATAGCACACTACACAAAAGAGCATGTGTGGTTGGTCCACCCTGGGTACATTTCATTGGACAATTCTCCCTCTTTATGTTTCAATGAATAGTCTTACTTGGGCTTATGCCTTGGAATATTAGCAGATTTCTCCCTATGAGACCAGCCATACCTCTTCCTCGGGGATGAGTGTCTCACTATCCCCGCTGTATTCTAAAGCTTTCAGCACCAACTAAACTATTCTTAAGAAGCAGGGCTGTACCTGTATCTGTGAAAAATAGTAACTGCCTTGGTTCCAGGACTTCTGCTTAGATCTGGCCATGATGATAACTATAGAAGAGGTGAAGTTTATTTTTTACCTCTTCTCTGGAGCACTGGCTCCCAACGAGAATGATTTTGCTCCCTCTTCCCAAGGGGTATTTGGCAACAGCTGGAGACATTTTCCGTTGTCCCAGTTGAGGGGTGTTATTGGTATCTAATGGGTAAAGGTAAGTATGCTGCTAAATATCCTACAGTGCACAGGACAGCTCCTCCAGCAAAGAGCTGTTATGTCTAAATGTCAATGTGTTCAGGCTGAAGACCCTACCTTAGAGAATTCTCACCCCTCCAAGAACCCCTGACGTTGTGAAGCCAATGGCCCATTGTTCTCTGGGAACTAGACTTCTAGATCTCCTCTATTAGTAGAGGACTTTAGAAGTCCGTAGAGGACTTTAGAAGTCCACAGAGGAAAAGAGCTCTGGAGTAGAAGTGAGGTTTCCTGGCTTCATAAACTTCCAATTATATGGTCATCTACAAAATAGGAGTAATAATTTCTTCTTACTTCATTGGATTGGTATAAAAATAATAAATTAAAATAGTATCTATTAAAGTGCATCATAAACTCTAAGGTGCTACACAAATGCCTGGCATTGTCATGGTAAGTAGTAATGAACAACAGAGGGATGGGTTTCTAATCACAGAATTTCAGATACCATGACAGCAGGTGCTTCTGGTTTAGATGCTTTGTCCACCATCCCTCTAATTCCACAACGGAATTCACCAATATTCAACACCAGTTCTGTCTTTACTGTTTTTAAATCCTTTGTGGTACATGAAAAAGTACTCTCGGTGCTAATCAGACAGTAGACACTTAATAAAGTACTGATGCATAAGTTATACCACACAGTTCCATATATAGCTAGGAGAACAAAGACTTTTCCACCTCCTCTAATTCATAAAAATTCACATTTAATGGACCTCTCCATAGTCTCTTTTCCTGTCATCAAAACAGAAATTGTTTCATGAGCCCAATAGAGTTTTTTTTACTGGGGTCAATTTGATTTAGCACTTATTATCCTACCAGATACCAGACCTAGGGACTAAAGATGTAAACAGTAACAAAGGCTAACATCTCAGCCCTGTGTCAGGCACTGCAGGGGCACCTCATCACCTTCTCTCTTACACTCCCAGAAGCCTGTGAAGTAGGCACTGATTCCCATTCGATATATGAGACAACTGTGATTTAGAGCATTTATGTGAAAAGACTTCAGCTCATAAGCATAAGTACTGGAAGTGAGATTCAAACTCATGTCTATATCTGGTGGAAGATACCATGCTCTTCTCCCCAGATCCAGAGAGCTTCCTCTACTTCTGGGCATGTGCTGGAAACACTTCAAAATGCCTGCATCCCCAGGCACTGTCACAGGGGTCAGAAAATATCTGTACTATGGAGTGGGGTGACAATGGTCATTATACCCAACACCTACTCCAGCCAGCACACACCGATGGTGTGAATGAATAACAAAAATGCCTGAGTCCTTCTCTTCTCTCAACTGCTTAAATTTTGTTCACAAAATGAGAATGGGTTCAGCAGCCATCCAAGGATTTTTTTAGTGCAAGTTGTCCCCAACAGTGAGGTGATGACGACTAGATTTGTGACTCTGAGGCCTGGTGTTTCAATGCTAAATGAATGAAGCCCAATTCAAACAAATCTTTGTTATTTCCTACCCACTGAACTCAATTCAATTCCATTCAGTGAGTACATACTCAGCAACAACTGTGTGCCTTGTGCTGTGGGAGACAACAGTGAAGGGACACGATGACCGCCCTCAAGAAGCTCCCTGTACTGCGAGGGCGATAAGAGCTAATGAGAGTACAAGAAAAACCAGCTGATACCCACCTACTAAACTTCACAGGATCTAGTTTATTCATCAGTGCATACGCTCCTTCTCTGACAGACTCATGTATTCAGTGAGCGTGGAGGTGTGGCAGGGTACCATTCCCCACCCTCAAAGCACCCCCAATTTAATGGGCACCAGTGTACAACATGGATGAGTAAAAGAGAGGAAGAGACTGGTGCTGGCAGGTGTGATCAGGGAGTTTCAAGGAGGTGATGGAGTTGACTTAGGATAGAACCTGAAGTATGAGGATCATTTCTAGTGTCTTTTAGGAATGTGTTTTGGGGCAGAATCTGGTGAGGTTCTATCCAAGAATTAATAATCAGCTACTATATTGCCATAGGCTACAGGTATTTATATAAAGACATCCTGTGTGACTTCTCTGAGACAATAATCTAAAAATAGTAACCTGGTGACACAGTTTCAATCAAAAGTGGGGGGAAACAATTAAAATTGAAAAAGTAATCTCACATACTTTTGATGCATGAAAATATCTCCCTCTAGTAAAAGTAGAAGCTACTCTATCACATGGACGTGAGAATGTATCCCTTAAGCATCCAAAAAACATATGCCTTAAGAGAAATACTTAATCCTGTTGACAATAGAAACTCGATGTGCAAAGGAGAGAAAGATATTCTGCACGCTTTCCCTCATTTGACATGCATGGCAACACACCCTTTTCTATCTTTAATCTAAATCTTCATGAAAAATTAGTTCTGTAAGTGCTTTAAAAATTCCAAAAAGCACACTGAAAATATGAAAAGAAAGTATGCCAAGAAAAATATGGACATTTCCCCCAGATATAAGACTCAATATGTAATTATATCAAATACAAAATAAAATATTTGCACTCTGTGAATTGTCTACATAATTTTGGTTTAGATAGTAAGCTGGTAAAATTTGAAGCCTTGAAGTACCCTAGGACCGTGAACTCTCATTTTTATCTAGCAATTAATGAGAATTTGTAGTGGTCTGCTTTCAAAGACCAGTAATTAAATAATAAAATGAGGGCTTCCCTGGTGGCGCAGTGGTTGATAGTCTGCCTGCCGATGCAGGGGACGTGGGTTCGTGCCCCGGTCCGGGAGGATCCCACGTGCCACGGAGCGGCTGGGCCCGTGAGCCATGGCCTGCCATGGCTGAGCCTGCGCGTCCGGAGCCTGTGCTCCGCGACGGGAGAGGCCACAACAGTGAGAGGCCCGTGTACCGCAAAAAAATAATAATAATAACTAAATAATAATAGAACGAAACAGCTCACTGAGAGGCATTACCATGTACATAATGTTACACAATGTAGCTTCAGTAGGTTTATAGTTCATTACAAATACCAGAGGTCATTTTAACATATGTATTAGTCAACTTTGCTGCAGTAAGAAACAACTCCAAATCTCAGTGGTTTAGAACAAAAACACTTATTTCTGGGTTTTCTTATGAGTCAGAGGCTGAAGTTTATCGGCAGTAGCTCTACTACATACATTTTCTGGTTGAAGAAGTGGCTCTTATTTGAGATATGCCTTCTTGTGGCAGCAGGAAAAGCACAAGAAATAGCAGAAACATGAGATGCCTCTAGAAACTTCCAGCTGGGTCTGGCGTTCTGTCACTTCTCACATTCCAATGGCCCAACAAATTATTTGGCCAACTGACAATGAGGTAAGGAAGTAAACTCTGAAGACAAGAAGACTTTTTATGGCAATAAGCAGGGAAGGGATCGAAAAGTTAGAAAAGTAATACAATCTACCAAAATAAATATACGTATTTGGTGATTCAGCAATCTTTTAAAATTCTGAAACATGTTATTATTGATTTTGTTATAGTTAATTGGAAAACTATTATATCATCTCCTGGATAAATGAATAGGCTTGTGTGTTCAAAGTATGGAAGAGGAAATGAAGGAGAAAAAGTAGAGAGAAAATAAGAGATATACACATAAAATCCTTGTGTTGTAGACCTACAACTTGGCTCACCGAAGTTACCTTTAATGAGTGGCTTGATAATTCCCTTTTCTTGATTTTAGTCACCAGAACAGGAGAAAAACTGCCCATAGTGGGGTCTAAGATTTTCAAACTTGCTAATGTTCTAGTCCCATGACATTGAAAAGAAACAGTCATTTAAATATAGTCTTTAAATGTTTAATAAATGCTTGGGTTTGTATTGGCAAATACATACAAACTTCCCAATCTCCATATTTCATGGGCTTTTTCCTCTTATGGCTATTCACGGGCAATTTAGATCTGCAAGTTTTAACCATTTAACTTCCTGAGAAAGGAAATTGAAACAACAAGAGCAAATGTGTCCCCCAACTCACGTATGAAAGTAGTTATTTCAGGTTAATTATTATCAAGAACTGTGCAAGCCTAAGAATGTGATTAAACATTAGCCTGTGAGATATTTAACAGTGGAGTTCTACAATAAAAACAGAATATTGTTCTTTCTAGGTTCTTTTTTTTCTAAATGGTCCCAAACTACACATGCGAATGAAGCTAATGTCTAAATAATTAAATGATGTCATTATTATTCAGTGTAGGAATACACTTGAGAATCAAATTGAATCAGTTTCTTTCCCCTTGTGGCACAATAAAAATTCATGTTCAACCTTACTTAATATATTCCTTGGTTAAAAGAAAAATCAGTCTGTATACTCACTGGCTTCTAAGAAAGAGAATTAGACCTATGTAACTGAAGGAAGAGAGCAGTGAGGGGCAAAAAAAGCAATAGCCCTGGGCTAAATGTGAATAGGCTAAGAACCGCATCTCTGTACATTTGTCCTAAACTCCTTTCTCATTCCCATCCCTTAGGCATCTAATGCCCTCCATCCCTGTTGCACCTCACTCCCTAAAACTAGTCTGCTCAGGAGAACATAATCCATGTACTTCCCCTCCCAGAAGTATTTGTATTTTCACTCATCCTCCACTGTGCATTGAAAAGCTCCATTCCCTTTAAGATTCATAAAACACTAAGTGTAAGGTTTAGTTCAAAGCACATTCCATGTATAAACTCTTTCGATATTCACAACAACTCTGAGATAGATACTCTTATTATTCTGATTTTACAAATGAACAAATTAAGTCACTGAGTGAGTGGATGGGTCACTCTCCCAAGATGAACCCAGGCATTCTGACCTGAGAGCCCATGTTCTTACTACTAGAGCTACAGGGGAGGGAAATTCTTACACCCCCAATGGTGCCTCCAAATCCTTCCATTATGATTTGGTTGAACAATTTCTAAATGTCATCTTACAGCAGTAAAACTCACAGAAAGATATGATGGACTTTTTAAACAGAATCCATGAACACCCACTGGGAGAACACTACCCAGACAAGGGAAAGGGAAATAGGTTTAGGAAGAAGTTATCACACCCTCTCTCCAAGGACCATTGAATCTCTCTAATCTGTTATCCCATGGCTGACACTAAACAGATTATTTGACCAGGTTCTCCATTAATTTTGTTTTATTTGCTTTGAGACCAAATTTCCATCCATGATTGTGAGATAAGGCAGATCCTGAAAGGACCTGTTACAAACCCTCTCTTTGACGCTTTTCTTATTTGCTGTTACCAAGACTAATTATGGTAGGAAATCAGCATAGATATACAGGTTTAAGCCTTAGAATTTTAAAATAAGCAAGGCCAGCTAAAAATTTACTTTAAAAATTGGAGAAAAAAAATTTTGAATCTGTTTAAAAATAAATGTAAGGTTGTTAATAAAATAGATGTAAAATATGAATATAAAATACCAATCAAAAGATTGAAGTTTCTAGAATATTGTGAGTTAAGTTATTAAGACCATTCCTTGGCCCCCTCTCCCAAAGAAAAAACTAAATATTATGATAAAAAGGAATAATGTATTTTCATCATATTAAAACAAAAGATGGACAATTTATAGAGAACTAACAGGTCAAAATCTAAGTAAAAGCTCTTACTCAAAGAATTAAATGAAGCCACTTTTGTCTTGAGGCATTTGCTGAATTTAGCAGACTCTGGCTTCCAAGTCTGTCTGGGAACACAAGATACTCAAAAGCCAGGATCTGCCCACAGTGGGGAAACTAAATAAAAGATTCTCCCACTCACAGGCTTGGGACTTCACAAGGCTATCCCCTCAGCATAAGGATGAACCAGAAGCAAAGCTCTCTTAGCTCGCCACCCCTTGGTAAAGTTGTCTTATCTCTCTTTGGGAGAGAGTGGTCACGTCTATGAGTGGTGACATGCTTGCCTTCAGTAGGAGTTGCAATACAAAATCTCATATACCTCCTCTCATTAAAAAAAAAAGGAAAACCTCATGCCATGAAACTAGTTTATTAGGCACCTGACAGAAGATAATGGAAACTCTCCTTGGAGGATTATAACTCTTAACCTTAGTGCTGAAAGAATTTTTATGAATAATATTATAAGATAAATGAGACACAAATAATAAAAATAACAAAGCATACCAATAAGGCAGAATGAGCACTAAATAGCAGTAAAGAGAGAAAACAGAAATAGGACCATCAAAACATTGAATACTGGAATTACTGAAATGAGATATTGGGATTATCAAAGATTACAAATAACTGTGTTGACTATGTTTAAAGAAATAAAAGATAAGCTTAAAATATCAAATGTGAATCAATAGCTAGTTTTTAAATATATATCAGATGTGAAAAAAATGAAAATAAAATAACTAAAATTTAAAACTCAAAAATGAGTTTAACCACAGAATAGACATAACTGAAGAGAAAATTAGGTAACTGAAAGTTAGGAGACATGGAGAATGTATGGAATGAAATGATCTGACACACATTTAATTGGCATCTCAGCAGGAGATGAGAAACAACATGTGGCAGTGGCAGTATCTGAAGAGATAATGGAGAGAATTCCCCAAATATAACAATAGAGAACAATCCATAGATTCAGGAAGCACGGGGTATCTGCAGCAGTATAAATAAAATAAATCCACACCTATACACATCATAAAACTGCCAAACACAAAAAAACTTAAAGACTAAGTATTAAAATCATTTAACAACAACCAAAAGAAAAATAGATTACTTTAAAAGGGATGACAGACTGACAACTGTCTTTAAAGTGACAAATGGTTACAGAAGTCAGTGAAAGGAAGTCTTAGTGGGCTTAATATAATAACTGTCAACTCCAAATCCTATACCTACCAAAAATATTTTTTAAGAAAGAGAAAGACTTAAAGATATTTTAAAGGTACATGTAAAAGTATGAGATTAGATCACTCCCTAACACCATACACAAAAATAAGCTCAAAATGGATTAAAGACCTAAATGTAAGGCCAGAAACTATCAAACTCTTAGAAGAAAACATAGGAAGAACACTCTAAGACATAAATCACAGCAAGATCCTTTCTGACCCACCTCCTAGAGTAATGGAAATAAAAACAAAAATAAACAAATGGGACCTAATGAAACTTCAAAGCTTTTGCACAGCAAAGGAAACCATAACCAAGACCAAAAGACAACCCTCAGAATGGGAGAAAACATTTGCAAATGAAGCAACTGACAAAGGATTAATCTCCAAAATTTACAAGCAGCTCATGCAGCTCAATAACAAAAAAACAAACAACCCCATCCAAAAATGGGCAGAAGACCTAAATAGACATTTCTCCAAAGAAGATATACAGAATGCCAACAAACATATGAAAGAATGCTCAACATCATTAATCATTAGAGAAATGCAAATCAAAACTACAATGAGATATCATCTCACACCAGTCAGAATGGCCATCATCAAAAAATCTAGAAACAATAAATGCTGGAGAGGGTGTGGAGAAAAGGGGACACTCTTGCACTGCTGGTGGGAATGTGAATTGGTTCAGCCACTGTGGAGAACAGTATGGAGGTTCCTTAAAAAACTACAAATAGAATTACCATATGACCCAGCAATCCCACTACTGGGCATATACCCTGAGAAAACCAAAATTCAAAAAGAGTCATGTACCAAAATGCTCATTGCAGCTCTATTTACAATAGCCAGGACATGGAAACAACCTAAGCGCCCATCATCGGATGAATGGATAAAGAAGATGTGGCACATATACACAATGGAATATTACTCAGCCTTAAAAAGAAATGAAATTGAGCTATTTGTAATGAGATGGATAGACCTAGAGTCTGTCATACAGAGTGAAGTAAGTCAGTAAGAAAAAGACAAATACCGTATGCTAACACATATATATGGAATTTAAGGGGAAAAAATGTCATGAAGAACCTAGGGGTAAGATAGGAATAAAGACGCAGACCTACTGGAGAACGGACTTGAGGATATGGGGAGGGGGAAGGGTGAGTTTTGACAGGGCGAGAGAGAGTCATGGACATATACACACTAACAAACGTAGTAAGGTAGATAGCTGGGGGGAAGCAGCCGCAAGGCACAGGGATATTAGCTCGGTGCTTTGTGACAGCCTGGAAGGGTGGGATGGGGAGAGTGGGAAGGAGGGAGACGCAAGAGGGAAGACATATGGGAACATATGTATATGTATAGCTGATTCACTTTGTTATAAAGCAGAAACTAACACACCATTGTAAAGCAATTATACCCCAATAAAGATGTTTAAAAAAAAAAAAAAAAAAAAGATATTTTAAGTCTATTCTGTTTCAGATACCTCTGCCCCCCCCCAAAAATGACAAAGTTTATCAACTGCAACCCATAGTAAAGGAAATTCTAAAGCACAGAAGAAAATGACAGAAGCAATCTTAAAAAGGATGTGATACAATGTTCATTGCAGCACTATTTGTAATAGCCGGGACATGGAAGCAACCTAAGTGTCCATCGACAGATGAATGGATAAAGAAGATGTGGCACATATGTACAATGGAATATTACTCAGCCATGAAAAGAAACGAGACTGAGTTATTTCTAGTGAAGTGGATGGACCTAGAGTCTGTCAGACAGAGTGAAGTAAGTCAGAAAGGGAAAAACAAATACTGTATGCTAACATATATGGAATCTAAAAGAAAAATTGTTCTGAAGAACCTAGGGGCAGGACAGGAATAAAGACGCAGATGTAGAGACTGGACTTATGGATATGGAGAGGGGGAAGGGTAAGCTGGGACAAAGTGAGAGAGTGGCATTGACATATAGACACTACCAAATGTAAAATAGAAAGCTAGTGGGAAGCAGCCGCATAGCACAGGGAGATCAGCTCGGTGCTTTGTGACCACCTAGAGGGGTGGGAGGGAGATGTAAAAGGGAGGGGATATGGGGATATAAGTATACGTATAGCTGATTCACTTTGTTATACAGCAGAAACTAACACAACAATGTAAAGCAATTATACTCCAATAAAGATGTTTACAAAAAAAGGATGTGATAATAAACAAATAACAAAGATGGAGGAACATAATGGGGGTAGTTCTAAATAAATACTAAATAGAACAATAATAATGTCTTGGAGTTTTAAAATGCCAACCCAGAAGTAAAATTCAGTACAATACTAACTTAAGAAGAAGCATAAACAATAAAGTTAAATGTTTTAAGAATCTTGCGTTATCAGGTTAGAAGGTGAGGGCAATGATTAACTTTTGACTGACAAGTTAAAAATGTATACCATAAAATTTCCAGAATGAGCAGTAAAAGAAGTATAATTTATGAACCATTAGAAGGAAAAAATGGAATTAACACCAAAGAAAGGATGGAAAGAAAAATATAGAATAGACAGAAGAGATAACACAAATAAATTGTATACATCAAGCCAAATAGATTAAAATGTATTAGTAATTACATTAAATAAAGTAGACTAAATGCTCTGAAGACAAAAAAGGGCTCAGTTTGCATATATATACATATATATGTATACACATCTAATACATATATATACAGAAAGTTTGGAAGGTAAACCATGCAACTAATACCCAAAAGAAATCTGTTGTTACTATGTTAGTATCAAGCACAATATATTTTGCATTATTATAAGGAGAAAGATCAGTCACAACATAATAAAAAAAAAGTTCGGTTCATTAGAAATGTGTAACAATATTTAACTTGTTTACATATAGAAATATCATAATATATATAAAATAAAAATTATTGGAACTACAAGTTGAAATAGGAAATTTCAAAATAAATAATGAGTGAAAGAATTCTGATTCATATTATCTCTTAAAAACCTTATATACACAAATAGAACTGCAATACACAATCTAATATTCAATTACATATTATTCTATAATTGTAATATGTCACAACTTGAAACCAGCCCAACTGTAGCCTAGTTACTTAAAGCAGAAAGGAGCTTGGAGATGAATTAGGATAATGACCTAGAAGGTACTGAGGAGGAAGCCTTCTGTGAATAGAGAAGGGTCCGCCTAATATAGAAACACAATACCCAAGATATATAGGAACTGCAAATCTCCATCCGGGCCAGCAGTTAGACCTCTCAGATCAGGGTAGTCAGCCAAAGAAATGGAGACCAAACAGTAAGCAGCAGTTTTCCAGTCACAGAAGTAAGATTTAGGATCAGGCATCCATTCTCTAGAAGCAGAACTAGAAAAAGGAAGTTAAAGTCTCTCTTTGGGAGGAGATTGGGGTAGTCTTCAGATTATTGGGTCAGGAATTTAAGAATAGAAGCCTGGGATTTTCACTGTGGAGGTAGGTTATGATGACCTATAGATAAAAGAACCAGAGCCACTGCTAGAATTGGAGAAAGTCACATCCTTTGACCTACAGTCAAGTTTATGCCTCAGGAATCATTCTTTCAATCGCTAAAATCAGCAAACCTCAAAATGGCAAATGAGGGTCTCCGTAGCAGCCCCAAGTGTACTTCTCTGATAGAGTAACATGGAGCTTGAGATATAATTTTTGGTCGTTCAAGGGGTCAGACACTTGGCCACTGCCAAGAAGAGGCTGAAGATACATCTGCAAGTATGTCTGGGGAGTGTGGGTATAAAAAAGTAAGAAGAGAAATTGAGTTGGCTCTTCAGAATTTTCATGTAACAGCCATCTTGATGGGCTATGTCCTTATTTAAGAAAATATATAAACGCAAAAGGAATTGGAAAAATACAAATAACAAATCCCACAAAACCTTAATGCTTGGAGTTATGCCCTGGTTCTAGTTAACTCATCACACATACACACATAGTAAGCTTATTGATATACCATTCTGGAAAGATATACCATTGTTTTATATTCCCAAGAAGACCATAACCAATATTGAGGTATAGCTGGAGAATGAGGTGACGAGTGCATTGAGTGACCTGTGAACAAGATCATAGAATAGAAATACACCAGACATAGATCCTTGGAAGACCGGTTGGGAAAGGGTTCTAAGTAAGATTGAAGGTGACAAGGGAAAAAATAAACAAAAAGAAACAAAGAATAAGACCATAGTGAAGTTATAAATATAAGCTAATTTGATATTCAGCTTAATAAGAATAATGAACATTAATATCATTGCTTATTTCTGCACAAATGCTGCTTTGCACATTTCAGAGGACACTTTGATTTTATTATCTAGAACTAATTCTTTGGAGGTATACAACATGGCACAGATACTCTTCTAAGCCCTTTAAAAATATCTATTCATTATAAAACTCTATGAAGTCAATACTATTGTTATAATTTCCATTTTACAGATGAGGTTAAGTAATTTGCCTGGTCAGGAATGGACCACGAATTTACTGGTTGGATGGCTCTTAATCTCTCATCTTAAGGGATCAGAGGTGAGAGTTGAAAGCAAGTAAAGCAGAGCTGAAGGTGAGTACCTGCCTTCTGTGGACGGCAGAAAGGTGCTCACATCGTACCCTGAACCAGGAGGGCAGGCACACTGAACAATTAGGCAGCTTACAAAAGCTTCATCTGGAGTCATTCTAGCAAGGTCACAGAGAACATTTTGTGTGCATGGAGTAGTGTCACCCACCAACTGGTTTAATGGAATAGATATTTCCAAATACAGCACAAAATGAACCTAATGAGAGAGTCATAGAATTCCTAATCCAGGTATTTTGGGCCATTCACAGAAAGAGTAGAAGTCGCATTAACCTGGTTTGGTGCTGTTGAGAGTTGGCTAGATGGAGGTGTGGGTGGAGGAACAGTCTCAATGATTGTTTAGCCTCATCAATAAAATGATTAAAAAGCCTCATCAATAAAAATACAGAAAGAGAAGTTAAATTTCTAAAATGCATCCTTCACTAGCATCACAGAATCCCCCAGCACTCCTGGGAGGTCACAGAGCCCTGCTTGGGCTTTCATTTTCAGTACTCATTAAAATAGAAAGCATTGTAATTTTAATCCTAACTAAACCTTTTTCCTTAGTAAATAAAACTAGGAATTTTAACTCTTACAACATCTTCTATACAGGCAGGTTCCTATCTTTTCTGAATTTGCCTTCTGCCTATGGGCAGTGTCACTAAACTTCCCCCAAAACCAATGAAATGGAAATGGTTGAGAATTTGAATGCATTTAACGTATATTTTTATTTCTCAGAATTAGATTTCCATTAGCTTTGTTCTAGGAAAAAAGGAGATTTCAACACAAATTCACTTGCACATAAGGGTCCAAATGAATTCAAACCACCACCTATAGGAGATCACTTACAAATACTGCGGTGCCCTGGGAGAGAGAGTTCATTGAGTATTTTTAAGAACCTTGTCTATTTAATTCATGGTCTATGTGGTTGCCTCCTCATGACTCCAGAAGAAAATGTACCTTTCTCAGGAATGCAAAGAGCAGCGTATTTACTATAGGATGGCTTCCTTTTAAGAGGAGAAAACCTCCCTTTTGCTTCTTCTTTCCAAGGACCGCATGCCTCATTTGTCCACCCAATATACCAAAACATATTGTGTGAAGACAGATGGGCCCATATAGAGTGGCCTGTGCTTCCTGCCACAGGTTAATGGAGATCCACAGACCAACATGCGAAAGCAGATGATGAGGGCTCCCATTTTACAAAACATGCGACTCTTGGGGGAAACAAATAGACCCTTAATAATATTTTAGGCAATCAAGAAGCATCACTTCCAACTAAACATGGAGTAGCAGTCAAGAGCATAGACTCTGAAGTCCAATGGGCTTCATCACCCTGAAGATAAGAGTTATTGGTCTGATTTTACAGATAAGGTAAGTTAGTTTACACCACAATCACATAAGGAGTCTGAAGTCAGACAGTTCATGAAAGTGGCCTTAAAGAAGTTACCAATGTTTCGTTTTTGTTTTTTTTTTAAGAAGTTACCACCGTTAATAAAACTGCACAGAATGGGCTCTGTTATTTATGGATTTAACTTACAGGATTTGAATTTGGATTTGAAATCACACATTAGATAAAATCTCATACAACATGAACATAAGAGGCAATTCAATATTCATTTACTTTCTAAAAGGAAAGGAGCACACTATAGAAATAGGCACCACATTTTCGAAAAAAAATTTTTTTGTCAAGAAGGCACAAGTGAAGTTTGGGTATTGAGGCTAGAATTCCTAGGACCCTTAAATCATTTGTGAAGAAAAAAGAAAATGTGAAATCAAAATTATCTCAGAACATTCAAGATAAATAGCAAAATAAGGCACAATATAAGTGCTACATGCATATTTGTCTAAAGCAGATGTTGGTGGGGCTTTTCTTAAAAGGACTGATTGTAAATATTTTAGGCTTTGCAGACCCTAATTAGGTCTCTGGTACAACTACTGAACTCTGTCCTTGCAGAGCTAAAGAAGCCACAATCAGTATGTAAATGAAAAAGTGTGGCTATGTTCCAATAAAACTTTATTTACAAAGACAGGTAGCTGACCAGGTATGGTCTATCAACTGGAATTTGCTGATCTATGCCCTAATATATAATACACTTTTGATGCAATTAGTCAGTATATTATTCGTAACAATTGTTGTAATGATTGAAATGTGTTACTGCCAAAGACAGTTTGGTTGTACTGACTTTTAAATGTATTACAAGGATCAGAACTTAGAAAATAATTTTCCAGTCTTACCATGTCAGTGCTACTTAAACACTTATGCTATTTAATGCCATACTTTATATGTTTCATTCACATATAAAAAACTTCACGTGGAAAAAATCCATTGAATGATTCAGTGTGGAAGAATCAACCATTGTAGTTTATCTCTAGAAAGATAATACTAAACCTCATCTATTTACATTTAGCCAGGGATATATAGATTTATTGCTTACAGAACAAAGGCATACAGTCCAGCTGACAATGAAGCTGTTTAAGTTTTCCTTTGGATGGGTTTATAGCTGGACTACATGAAGTTCACAGCAATAGAAAGACATAACAACCCAGAGGAGAGAAGAGATGCAGAAAAAAGTGACAGCCACTTTCTCTATAAATTAAGTCATCCAATAGCGCTAAAAGAAGGCAGGCTTTCCTAGGTAACAGAAGTACCAAGCAAAGTGTCACATAAATACAATGCATCCGTATTACTCTTATGAATCTGATATGAGCACTATAATAGTATGGCCTTATGGCCAAGTGTATGTCTTAGTATAGAAAGACTTTTCTGGTGAGACAATATCTAGAAGGAGCACATCTTTTTGAATAGTTTGCAAATAATATTTATTTGGTGACTGTTTATGGATATCCAAATAATAAATTGGCTTGTATTTGCTATTATATTTTGCAATGGGCTTTGATATGTTTAAGTTCCCAAATTTGCTATACCTCTTCTACTAGTCACATAATTGCCTATGTGTGTGTGCATTTGTGAGTGTGGATTTCTTGTGACATTTCTTTGAACTCAGATATATCACAAAGTTTTATTATTTTATTTGTTTTTATCAAAGAGCAGATTTTCAGGTTTGTTAGCTGATTTTTTTTTCATTTCTACCTTAATGCAGATTTGGCTACTATTTTCCTAAATTTTTACTGAAGCATGTACTTTTAAAAAAATTTTTATTTTGTATTGGAGCATAGTTGATTAACAATATTCTTTTTCAAGTTTTTATCCCGTTTAGGTTATTACAGAATATTGAGCAGAGTTCCCAGTGCTATACAGTAGGTCCTTGTTGGTCATCTGTCTTAAATATAGTAGTGTATACATGAAGCATGTACTTTTAATATTTTGTTAACAACTTGATCAACCTATATTTGAAGATGAAAGAGAGAATTTCTAACACTGTTATGCCTATTAGAAAAATCCACAATATTCAGGAAATTATAGTCTCTTATGTTTACACCCATTTATCTGTTGGTCCCACAAGTGAACAAAGATATTTATATGAATTTACAGACCCATTGTTAATGATATTTATATTATTACTAGCTGCAGTAGTACTGGAATGTTTTTGACCTCAGGTTAATTTGTATAATTTATAAGCAATTCACCCAAATACTTCAAACGAAGTAGAAATCTCCTGGTCCTGCACTGGACTCTCCAATCCCTTGAGCCTTCTACTTTTTCCCTATCAGTCCCTGTACATCTCCACTTCTGCCCTAATAAACTGAATACTTGGAATATCACTTCAGCTTCTCTGTCCCAGCTCTCCCCTACTATCTTGCCTTTTTCTCTTCTGCCCATGTCTCTGCCGAAACCTCAACTCTGAATCAAGCCTGTATTAGTTTCCTATTGCTGCTATAACAAATTACCACAAACTGAGCAGCTTAAAACAACAAATATATTCTCGTAAAGTTCTTGAGATCAAAAGTCCAAAGTCAGTTTCACTGGGCCAAAGTCAAGGCGTCAGCAGAACTAGTTCTTTCTAGAGGCTCTGAGGGAGAAATCTATTTCCTTGCCTGCTACACCTCCTAATGGTTGCCTAGATTCCTTAGCTCATGGCTCCTTTCCTTCATCTTCAAAGTACATCACTTGAACCTTTTTTTCCAGTGATCACATAAGGTTATCCTTTTGGTCAAGTCTTCCTCAGTCTCCCATTTACAAGGACGCTCTTGATTATATTTAGGGTCCACCATAAGAATCAAGAATCTCCCCCTCTCAAAATCTTTAACTTAATCTCACCTGTAAAGTCCCTTTAGCCACATGATGTAATTTTCATATATTCCAGGGATTAGGATCTATTTATTTCAGAAAGGCATTATTATGTCTACTATACTTCATCTACTGACCCCTAAAGATTCATATCCATCCCATAGGCAAAATATATTTGCCTCACCCTAACATTCACAAAAATCTCCACCCACTACAAAGCTCCACGCCCACTTTCTCTTCGCCTATATAGGAGCTGCTGGAGGCATCAAGTGTGCAGAATGGGGCCACTAGATAGAGTGTTTCAAGTGGGTCTTGGGCTGCTTGAGAGATCTCCTGCATTTCCCTGGTCAGCTCTCTTTAGTTTCTTTATTATTGTTGTTGTTAAGACTTTACTTTTTTAGCAAAATTGAGCAGAAAGTATATTGATTTCCCCTATACTCCCTACCCCCCCCACATCCATAGGCTCCCCCATTCTCAACAACCAGAGTGGTACCTTTGTTACAACTGATAAATCTGCACTGACACATCATAATCACTCGAAGCCCATAGTTTACATCAGGGTTCCCTCTTGGTGTTTCACATTCTGTGGGTTTGGACAAATGTATAATGACATATATCCATCATTATAGTATCATACAGAGTATAGTCACAATCCTAAAAATTCTATGTTTCACCTATTCATCTCTTTCCCCACCCTTCCCTGCCAGTCTGATAAGCACTGATCTTCTCATCGTATGCATAGTCTTACGATTTCCAGAATGTCATATAGCTGCAATCATACAGGGTGATGACTGAACCATTTTCAGATTGGCTTATTTAGCTTAGTAATATGCATTTAAGTTTCCTCTATGTCTTTTCACGGCTTTATAGCTCATTTCTTTTTAGCACTGAATAATATTCCAATGTCTGAATGTACCACAGTTTATCAGTCCATTCACCACGGAGAAGAATGTCACGGAGTAAAAGAATATGTTCGGTTTTGTAAGAAATGGCCAAACTATCTTCCAAAGCGGTGTTGTCAGTGCAGTGTTCCAGATTTTATCCATTCTAATAAGTATTCAGTGGTATTTTCGTTTTAATTTGCATTTCCCTGATTACATTTGATATGAAGCACCTTCTCATACGTTTATTTGCCATGTGTACATCTTCTTTGGTGAGGCGTCTGTTAAGTTCTTTAGCCCGTTTTTAATCGGGTTGTTTGTTTTCTGATTGTTAAGTTTTAAGAGTCATCATATTTTGTATAACAATCCTTCATCAGATGTGCCTTTTAAAAATATTTTCTCCCAGTCTGTAGTACACTTTCTAATTCTCTTGACATTGTCTTTCACAGAGCATACATTTTAAAGTTTAATGAACTTGAGCTTATCAATTTTTTTCTTTCATGGATCATGCCTCTTACATCTAAAACGTCATCATCACCAAACTCAGGGTCATCTAGATTTTCTCCTATATTATCTTCTAGGAGTTTTATGGGTCTGCATTTTACATTTAGGTCTGTATCCCTTTTGCATTAATTTTTAGAAGGGTGTTAGTCTGTGTCTAGATCCACTTTCTGCTTTTGGATGTCCAGTTGTTCTAGCACTATTTATTGAAATGACTATCTTTGCTCCATTGTATTGCCTTTGCTTTTCTGTAGGAGATCAGTGGACTACATTTATGTGGGTCTATTTCTGGTCCCTCGATTCTGTTCCATTGATCTATTTGTTTATTCTTTCATCTATACCATACTGTCTTGATTACTGCAGCTGTATAGTAAGTCAAGTAGTCAGGTTCTCCAACTGAAGTGCCAGTTCTCCAACTTTGTTCTTCTCCTTCAATATTGTGTTGGCTATTCTTAGTTTTGTGCCTCTCTGTGTAAACTTTAGATCCGTCTGTCAATATCCACAAAATAACTTCCTGGGATTTTGATTGGGACTGTACCGAATCTACAGATCAAGTTGGGAAGAATTGCTATCCTGATAATACTGAATCTTCCTATCCATAAACTTGGAAAATCTCTCCTTTTACTTAAGGGTTTTCTTTTTTGATATCTTTCATCAGTTTTGTAGTTTTCCTCATATAAATCCTATACATATTTTTCTAGATTTATACCTAAGTATTTCATTTTGGGGGGTAATGTAATCTTTCTAGTTTTTCACTATTTTATACCTTCTTTGTTTTCTTCACACTGGTCACCCTGCCAAAGCTTCCCTCGGCCTCTGTCTCCAAACCCCTTACCATAGTTAAGGAAACCTTTACTTGGGGAGTAAACTGCTGCAAAATATTTTAACTGATTTCTCTGTTTCCAATAGTAATAACAATCAGGAGACTGCTGAGTGGTCCAGGCAACACGATGAAGGGCTGAACTGAAGCCTTGGTAATAAGACAAAAAAGACAAATTTAAGGAATATTTAGGCGTAAGAACTGATACAAATTGCATTTGGAAAGAAAGTGGGGAGGTGGAAGTATACAGAAAGACTCCTCAATTTTTGGCTTGGGAATCTGGATGAAGACGATGTCCTTAATCAGGATCAGAAATAAGATGCAGGATGAGGTGTGTAAGGGGAGATGATGAATGAGTGCATAAAGAGTCTGAGGGAGCTTCCCTGGCGGCGCAGTGGTTGAGAGTCTGCCTGCTGATGCAGGGGACACGGGTTCGTGCCCCGGTCCGGGAAGATCCCACATGCCACGGAGTGGCTGGGCCCATAAGCCATGGCCGCTGAGCCTGCGCGTCCGGAGCGCCTGTGCTCTGCAACGGGAGAGGCCACAACAGTGAGAGGCCCGCGTACCGCAAAAAAAAAAGAGTTTGAGGATCCCATGGTACATCCAAGTGGTAATGTCAACAAGAACTCAAGGTAAAGATCTGAGATAGAGATACGGAATTTCACATCATCAGAGTGTAGGTAGTAGAAGTCACTGGCTTGTTGATGGGGCTGGATGGCTAAGAAGTCAGTCTTTAGAGACACAGACATAGAGAACAAACATATGGACACCAAGGTGGGAAAGGAGGGGTAGGATGAACTGGGAGATTGGGATTGACATATATACACTACTATGTATAAAACAGATAACTAATGTGAACCTGCTGTGTAGCACAGGGAACTCTACTCAGTGTTCTGTGGTGACCTAAATGGGAAGGAAATCCAAACAGGAGGGGTTATATGTACACGTATAGCTGATTCACTTTGCTGTACAGCAGAAACTAACACAACATTGTAAAGCAACTATACCACAATTAAAAAAAAAAAAGTCAGTCTTTCACACACCAACAAACCTGAAAGAAAAATACAGAGACAGAATAATATAGAGAGATACAAAATCAAGAGAAATATGGTTATTTTTCAAAATTATTATTTCTTTTTAAGACAGGAGAAATTAGAGTATAAGATAAGAAAGAGGAAGGCATCAGTTGAGATGAAAATATAAAAGTTGCATAAGAGAAAAGGAATAAATGATGAAGCAAGGTAGGGAGGCCAAGAGGATCCAGAACAGAGATGAAATGATTGTTTCTGAGTAAGAGCACAGACACATCATTTCCTAAAAAGAGAGAAAGAGAAAATCAATAGATGTGGTTTTAATATTCATTGAGTTCCCAGAGAGCATATGAAATTCTCACCTGAGAACTCTGTTATTTTTTTTCTGTGAATGGTAGGTGAGGTCATCATCTGGGAGACAGTTAAATCCCGTGGAACATGAGAAAAATGTGGAATTGCTATTGCTATGAATGGAAGAATTGGGAATCACTGAGAAGAAGTGAGGACTCATTTGATTCTGGAAACATAAAATCATAGCACTAGTCACCAAACCCACAGTGATGATATTTTGCTCAGGGGTTCTTGCTCATTCCACAGACCAGGAATCAATGCAGGGCTGTAGATTTTTCTGGGAAGATAAAGAAGAAGGGCAAAGGGGAAGAGAATTACTGTGCTTTTGAGGAAGCACAAATGGCTCCCAAATTCACAAAATGTTTTCTTACCTGAGCATCCTTGAAAGGTCCTGAAATCCACCCCTCAGAGTTTGCTATAGAGTGGAAGGAGGTTACCCCCTCCTTTTTTTTTTTTTTTTTTAAGAGAACCAAAGCATATCCTTGAGACCACCCTCCCAAGTATGATATAGAAAATGTCAAGGACTGTTGAGCACCCAGCAAATTGCCACAGTGGATCAGTGAGAAGTTTTTTAGCACAGGTGCTTAATTATGATGCATTAGGGAAATGGGTAGTGTTCAATGGCGCTCAAACACGAACCTCCACCTGCGCAGAGGGCTAGCATTGGTTCATGGAGTGATAACATCGAGAGAAGCAATTGTGCTCCAATCTGCTCAAGGGCCTTTCTTTTCTTGGTTGGTGCGACCAAGTTCACTGTCAGGAAGCCATGGGTTTTCCCCACATGAGCAGGTCTATCATGCAAGTTTATAATCTGCATCTGGATTATCTCTCCAGGAATTAGCTAATTCTGAAAGCAAGTCAAAAATAAGAATAATTCAAGATGCCTTGCAGAGATTCTCCAGGTACCTTCCCGGAACTCTGACTTTATGATAAGCACAGGAAACCAATGCCCTGGCCAGATGACCAGGCAAGGTCATTGTGATTCATCTCAAAATATAGCTAGTTCCCTTCACCTAGTCTGGGTACCATTCCATAGTCAGGACTGCTATGAGGCACTTTTACTGAGCACTGTCCCAAATACTTTGTATGCATCATCTCAATTAAGTCCTAGGAGATAGGTACTATCGTAATCACTATTTTAGAGATGAGAAAACTGATGTTAAGAATTATTACAATTATTAGTACATTGTTAAGGATTATTACGCGCCAAAGGCAATGGTTACACTTTTACTTGGGCTATCTGACTTTCCAAGATCCTGCAGTACCATGCACAAGACTCTAAAGCCTAGAAGGGGTTTGGGTTAAGACACAGTATAGTCAAAGTTTGTCTGCTGTATGCTCACGCCTACCACCCACTCAGGACGCCTCAGCAATTAGTTCTTTATCTTTCAGACAATCCCCTTCTTTCTCTCCTTAATTCCTCTTCCCAAAGTACACAATTGTCTGCAGCTAAGCTCTTAGGAGCAGGGAAGCGGATCTAATAAGTGAGTTGCAAGCAAAGCTACTCATTCTAGTGTGACATTAGTGTAGTATGGTCCTCTCTTTTAAGGACTGGCCAATTAGAGACAGTGTGTATGAACTGGCAGGATTAAACAAGCAGCAAAATGATAGGGCAAACGTTAGTGGCCTTGTGGTCAAGAAACTTGAGTTCCCCCACAGACTGTGACCTGCTAGAGGACCAAGATTTTGTATATTAACTTACTTATCTAGCTCAGGGCCACATGCATAGCAGAAACCCTATATATGCTTACTGAACTGAGTAGAACTGAAAGTATAGGCTTTCCCACTTTCTTTGGTATTATATAACCTTATACAAGTCACTCTGTAGGTCCAGTTGCCTTACCTGTAAGATGGGATAGTTAGACCAGATCAGTGGTCTTCAGACTTCCTTCCCGTGGAAACTCTTGTTCAAATGAAATGAGTGCTAAGGACTGAATATTGGTGTTTCTCCAAAATTGATACGTTGAAACCTAATGCCCAGATGATGATATTAGCAGTAGGGCTTCTGAGAAGTGCTTAGGTCATGAGGGTGGAGCTCTCATGAACGGAGTTAGTACCCATATAAAAGAGACCCCAGAGAGCTAGCTTGTTCCTTCCATCATATGAGGTTACAGCAAAAGGCAGCCTTCACCAGGCACCAAATATGCTAGCACCATGATCTTGGACTTCCCAGCCCCCGGAACTATGAGAAATAAATGTCTGTTCTTATTAAGCCATCTAGTTTACAGTATTTTGTTATAACAGCCTGAGTATAAACAAACTAAACAGATAAAAGTAGAGCAGTTTTGAACTGAATTTATGGGTTATCCCCTTCTTCTCTAAGTAGGAACACAGTTTAGAAACCATTAGGATTGGTGGTAACTAATTTTTATGGTGCTAGATATTTATTAACTATGTGTTTTGAATACCTAAAAGGAAACTGTGTTTTAATATAGTTTGGTGGGTTTTTTTGCTGGATCAGTTTAATTTTATTTTGACTTTCTGGACAATAGGGTTCAACAAACACTACTTAAGAGCTTCATCACTTAGTAGCTGGATGACCTTGGAAAGTTTTCTAACTGTTCTGAGCCTCAGATGCCCCATCCTGAAAATGGGAATAGTATAATAAGGAGGTTATAAGGGCTGTAGTGTACCTATCCAATACCTGCTGCAGAGCAGATATATATTTAATGTTCCTGTTGGAGTGAAGAGCCTTTGGGCCAGGGTGTAAGATTCTAGCACTGCACACCAGACCCACCAGATGTGTGTCTGGCCCTACAACAGACCTGGAGGTGGATGCCTAGCGCTGGGAGGATGGGGTTCCACTGCCAATGGCTACTAGTGGCCATGATAGCAGTCGGTTTGTTTCTGGGAAACACCCTCGGACAGGGTGAAACCAATCAAATACAAATTTACTGTTTTCTTTGGAATTCATTTTCCCCAGCCATAATAAAGTTTAATTTCTGTGAAATTAATTACATCAGTCAAGACTCCCAGGTTTGGTCATTAAGATTTTTAAAGCCTATAAAAACCAAACATTTATAGTCAACTAGTTAGGTTTCTTCCTCCCCAGGAAATGTATCCCAGTGAATTTTAAGAAAGTTCATTATTATACACGACTTCAAGATGATCGTGCACTATTCAAAATTATTACTTACAGCGAAACCCACTATTGATTTCAGACCACTGCTCGTCAGCAGTGAGATACCTGAAACTATTTTAAAGTTTTGACTCAATTTAAGAATGTCATGAATACTTTTGAATAGCAGCTGCACTGTCAAAATTCATCAAACTGAACAGTTAAGATAAATGCATTTTATTACATGTTAATATCTCAATTTTAAAAGAAACATCACAAACATTCAAAATAGTTACACACCAGAAGTTCTTAAGACTTGGTATTTTTACGTAGGGTAATGGTCCATGTAATTATATGTGAGATGCGAGCATTTTCTAGTAGATCTTAATGGAGGCATCTAACCATCTTCTTTATCTTTAGGGATTGAAAGAATGTAAGATTTGGTACCGGGGTCAGTGACATGCTGAAACATTTGAATTCTCCCATTTGATGAAGCATCAGTCCTTTCCCCCCTTAAATTCTTTTATGTGACTGACAGTTTCATCCATTTTTTTCCTGAGGCTACTATTGAAATTCCTTTGTACTTGTGGAAGCAAGTTTGCTGGTTCAAGAATTTTGTTCTACCTGTGCCTCTAAGACTTGTCAACGGCAAATTAGGACAAGGAATTCTAATTTATGTTTCAAAGGCCTCAGTAGCAGTGAGAAGTATTTTTATTTACATCACCCCCCCAAAAAAGTGTCAAGTCAAGATGATGAACCACAACACACTGATGTACAATTATTAGAAAATTCCAGGAGGAGTTGTGAAATGTGAGAAGCAAGGGCAAGTGGGGATAATGCCAGCTAATCCTAAAAATGACCCTAAAGAGTCCAGGGCAGCAGCTGTATATACACATACACGTAGCTCCACACACACATAGATGTATTTAAAGAGTTAAAACCATTTCTGACATTTCTACTACTATATAATAAACCTAATCTGAACACTAGTCACACGTACAGTGACAATCCTTATTGCTTTGTTGACATGTTATAATGACTATTTTCAAACATGCAGAAAAACTGAATGAACTCTGCAGTGAATGTTCGTATACACATCACTTAGAATCTATAAATAATATTTTGCTATATTCATATACCCACCAATTTATCCATCTTATTTTTTGAAGCATTTCAAAGTAGGCTACAGACCTCAGTACCCCTACATCTCAGAGTGGTTTTTATTTCTCTTTCACTTGGTGCTACCCTAGTCGCTAAATGGTTGCATTGGTACTTTTAGCCATTTTTGCAAAGACATTTTTTCAGTACTGAATCTGTTTACTTGAATGAAGGTGTTTTACTTACAGGATCATTCTACTGGCAATATTATGGGGAATATGAGAAGTGGGAATGAAGAGGAATAGATTTCTATCTCAAGCTCTATTCAGCAAAGTGCAGAAAATGTAATCTAATCAAATTGAGGTAAATTTGGTTGCTTTCATGATCATGATTTTCCTTAGATATTTCAGGTTTAAACTCAGTGAAATTCAAGACTGACCCATCACCCCTCTCCTCCTCTCTGGGGCTGACACAAAGGGACTGAGGCATTGGTACAGAGAGGTGGATAGATCTACTTCTCAATCTTGACCAGTATCTCTCCCGTGATGGAATCATCTCAGATGCACTGCATCCTGTCTGGTCCTCAGACAAAATCCCCATCTCTGCCCCCACAAGTTGAGACATAACTGGGGGCTTATCCAGTCCCTAGAGGGTTGTTCTCCACATCCTCCAATGTGGATAAAACCCCTGTGTGCCCATGGATATCTTTCTTAACTAATCTTCCTTTACACTTGGCAAGGGGCAGGGAATGAGGCACAAGAACCTCTGCATATTCTCCCATCCCCCTCTGTGGCTTCAGGAAACTTAACAGTTTTTCTCTGGTCTTCTCACACCTAGACAGACCACACTGCCATTTCTATTCTTGGGCATCTAGCCATGGTGGCACAGGACAATTCTCTGCTTTTTTTGCCTTCACCCACAGGGAGAGGAACAGTGCCTTTAATCTCAGATCTTCAAGTTTTAAAAAAGTCTGTCCTCCACCCTCACCCCATACACACAGAATTTTCACACTTCACCTAATATTCTTACTCCCTTTCCAAAATTTCTAGCCTGTCTATTCCAGCCCAGAGGCTTTTGTATTCATTCCCTGTGCCAGGTTAGAGAGGATAGCTAAGTATTCTTCCAGAGTTATTGCTTAATCTAAGATCCAGTCCTCAGGAGATCAGAAGCTCAGCATTATCTCACTTAGTTTCTTTTTGCATTTCAGCTATGACTTCCATTTTCCCGATGCATGGAGGCCAAAGCATACTTAGAACACAGGAAAGGCAGTAGGATTTCAGATTTAAAAGAACAAAAACCAAAGAAATAAAAACCATCATTTAATACTTCTTAGCTCATCTCTTCACATCTCCGCTGGGTGGGTCCTTCTGCTGTCTAAACGGTTGGTTCTTAACCAGAGGTGATCGTGCCCCTCAGGGGATACTTAGCAATGTCTGGAGATATTTTTGGTCTCCATCCAAAAAGCTGGAGGAGGCGGATGCTATCAGCTTCTAGTAGGTGAAGACATGGGGGGCGGCTAAACGACCTACAATGCACAGGACACCCCACAACGAAGACTTTCCAGCCTAAAATGTCAAATAAAGCCAAGGTTGAGAGAAACACTGGTCTAAACCACTGCTTCTAAAACTAAGGGGTACAAACATTCAGCTGAAAGATGAATACGGTCTGAGAATATAATGTAAGCCATGGTAATTATAGTTGATAACACTGTATTGTAAAATTGAAATTAGCTGAGAGTAGGACTTAAATGTTCTTATATAAAAAAGGGATAGGGCTTCCCTGGTGGTGCAGTGGTTGAGAGTCCGCCTGCCGATGCGGGGGACACGGGTTTGTGCCCGGGTCCGGGAGGATCCCACATGCTGCGGAGCGGCTGGGCCCGTGAGCCATGGCCGCTGAGCCTGCATGTCCGGAGCCTGTGCTCCGCAACGGGAGAGGCCACAACGGTGAGAGGCCCGCGTAATGCAAAAAAAAAAGGGATAAATATGGGAGGGGATGGATGTGTTAATTAACGAGAAGGGGGGAATGCTTTCACAATGTATATGTATATCGAATCACCAGGATACACACTTTAAATATATATCTTACCATTTGATATATCAATTATACCTCAATAAAGCTGAAAGAAATAAATTGAATACATGCATACATAAGTACATAAAACTATGTTTTAGGGAACCCAAAGATTCTATGGAAGGGTTATCTCAGAAGCTGAGCGGAAGGCAAGGAGACCACGCCCCACCTCCACTTTATTCAGAGAATTCCACTTTGCCTGTAAATTTCCATGGAAGATGTCATTTGGGGGGAAAAAAGGAAGGGCTGTTCAGCCACATTTTAAAATATCTTTAGAATAGATGACAGAGCAAAGTTTTCCCAGTTTGTTTTTTCACAGATCATAATTTTATTAATTGGGGGAAGAGACTGAAATAGTATTTTGCCAATTCATGACAGTAATAGCATTTCTAAAGGCTCCCATTCATTTTACCATTATTTCATAAGAAAAATAATTCTTTCCCAATAAAATGTTTTTAAATTTCAGGATAAAGGATGGCAATTTGAATTAAAATATTTTAGCCTTAAGGAAAACTGTAATGTTATCTACATTCTTCTGATTTTGCATCAAACAAGTAAAAACCAATGAAAACAGACCAGCCTCCACCGGCCAACTGATAAGAACCTCAGCTACAGAACTCTTCAACTCAGGGATTCAATAAAATCTATTCCAACCTTTCTGCTTTTCCTCAAATTACCAACTCCTTAGTCCAAAGGGCCTTGTGAAGGTTCCTGCCCAAAATAACAATAGTAAAGAGGACTGACATTGACTAGAACTTCAGGACTGACATTGACTAGAACTTCTCAAACAAACTTCAGTGGTTTGAATCCTGCTGTGCAGCCCTGTCCAATTCAGACTATGTTTCACAGATTCCACTACAGTGTTAGAGACAAATAAATTATGAGAAATCACAGTCTTTTTGTTCATAATGGACAGTTGTCTATACTTACTTCTCCCTTCCTTCATCCCCAATTCAAATTCCCAGGAATTAGCACCATTACAATTCCTAGTTGGGACTAGACACAGTAACCTAAGGCATGAGATTGATGGTCAAGTCAGTAGAAGAAGAAACAAGAGTGAAGAGAGATGATGTTGTATCTGAACTTGTGATACTGACCAAATGGTCTGATTGAAAACTCACGGTTTGTATGTTCATAAGCCATGAAAACAACAGACCTAGATATTTTCAAGCACTGTTCTTTCCCATCATATTCCCAACAGTAATAATGACTGCCAAGGGCTCATAATCAGTGGAGATAGTGGAATCTCCTGTGGGTCAAATACAGTTTACAAAGACCAGCCCTGCCTGTCCTACCATCCAAGTGATTCTGCTCCATGTACACCAAGAAGGAGAAAGCAGGTGAGAATCATTAGCTTCGATGTTTTTTTTATTTTATCTATTTTTTTAATCTACATTGACTGGTAACATTTACTTATCTAGAGAAATCTCATTTGTAAATACTTAGACCATTTTATTTCCTCCCTGCTAACACCCAGCCCCATCCACACCCTCACCCTCGCCCTCTACCAGGCACTTTATGAAAGTAATTTGATCAATGAACAGCTCTTAGAAGGGATAGATTAAATTGTGAAACAAAAACCATTTCCCCTGCATGGATTTCAGTGATGTCATCATATGTTACACTGTTAAAATAACTTACATCATTAATATCCAATTCTAATGAATCACCTTCAAGCACATGTATATAGACTACAAAAATCTCACAAAATATATGCTTTTAATTCCTAAGAGTTTAAAAATCTAAGAAAATGTCATGTATATATTATCATGTATAACATAACCAGATCTTATCTGGCCAATGGAACACACAGGGTGACTCACACATATGCACACAGAGTTTTCTAATTCTACTGTGGGCTTTGATGTGATTATTATTACTTCATCTTGTTTTGTTTTGCATGGCTGTAATAATAGAGAAGAGGTGGCTACAAACGAAAGTGAAGCAAAAAAGGAAGGAAAACAGAATTAAAATGTATTGAGCTTAATTTCTGGGTCATACACTATACTTCACTATTTTTATATGTTCTCATATAGTTCTCACTACATATAGTCCTTTGAAGTAGGAAATTAATTTTGTATTATTTCTCCCACTTTACATATGATGAAACGGAGTCTTAGAGAGATTAAGGAACATATCCTTTGCAAGTCCATAGCTTTAAACCCAAGTTAAGTCCAACTCCAAAGTCCCTGATCTTACTATCCTTACCATGCTGAAGAGAGGATGCCTTCGACATGCTTTTACAGTTGTGCCTATTATATGCCAGATGCCTAATCATGGTGTCATGGAAAAGGAACTTGGAACACAAAGAACATTTTTAAAATTCATTCATTCCACACATATTTATTGGGTACTCACTCTGTGCCAGACAGAGGAGAAGCTCCTACTAGAAATGTTGACATGGAATAAAAGACAAATACTAGGCAACTGCTGAAGGTTACTGAATCTCACCAAACCTGCTGGTCAGTTTCCCAGAAGGGCTTCTGCACTAGAGCTGGTAACACCACATCCTGGGGGACTTATGATTCCCAAGGGTATAGCTACTTATTCTCAGAACTCTAGTTTTCTGGGCTTATTCAGACTTCTATGATTTTTTTCTATCACAATTTACATATTATCTGCAAATTACTAATTTTAAAAAATTCAAATAGTTTAAATTTTTACAGGCTTGACTTTGTTTCTGCTTGAGAGATATATAGCACCTACTTCACAGGAGACTGTCACAGAGGCGTTTTTTGTTTTTTCCTGGAAAGAAACTTAGAGAACATTCACCAGCCCAACCCACTCATTTTAGGCACAGAGAGATGACTTTATTTTCTGTACCCACAAGACTAGATAGTAGCAGACCTAAAACAACTCCAGTCTCCTAACTCCTGAGGTAGTACTATTTCTAATTCTGTGTTCCTACTCATTTGGAATTGAGTCAATTCCTCAAATAGGAAAGTCTTTTCAATTTATAGCTCCAGTTACAGGTATGAGAGTCACAAAGTTCTCTGCCTATTCCCAGGCCCATTCTCTAATTAAACAAGTGATAAAAGATGTGACTGATGTAATGAACATCAAAAAAAGAAAAATAATGAAATAAACATTATGAGGTTATGAGTTGGCTTAAGATCAATTCCCTGGTCTTCATTATCCTTATTTGTACAAACTTGGATTTTGCCCAAATGAGCTCCAACTTTACATACTAATTCAGCAGAGTAGTAGCTTCACAGGTTTTAAGCATTAAAAAAAAAAAAAAGTAAGGCATCAAATTCAATCAAAAATGGTTAAGTTCCAATATGCACAAGACATTATCATAGGCAGTACAGGGAATAAAATATTTCCAAAACATAGTCCCTGATCTTAAATTTAAAAGTATTACAATCTTTTTGTAAAAATAGCAGAATTTCCTTTAGGAGAAGAATCATGTCATATCATTCATTCATTCACTGGCCAATATATTGAGCATCTATTACATGGAAACACTGTGTCAGGGAGACTAGTTCAATTGAATCTTGAAAGATAAGGAGTTGTGAGGTAAATACATTATGAAGTGGGGAGAACAAACTGGACATACATTGGTAAGGAACAGAATCTGTAGGACTTTCCCACTGGTAACAGAGGAATGAGAGCACAAGAATCAAAGGTGATACCAAGACCTCAAGCCAGAGGATGAGGAGAAAAGAAGTGCCCTCAACAGAACTAAGAAAGTGAGAAGGAACTCATCTCTGAAAATTGGTTCAATTGAAGAAATGCTTAGTTTGGGGAGCTGGTAGGACACCTAACTAGGACTGTGGAACAAACAAATAAAAATGTGGACCTGGATCATAAAAAAGAAGGCAGGGCAACAGACACAAGTGTGAGTAGAGATGATGAATGATAGATGATGCCCCAAAAAGAGAGGGAAAAAATTGAGAGAAAAGAGACAGAGACTGAATATTTAGAAAAACCAATATTTGGGGAGGTGAAAGAACAGTCTTTTGAAAGAAGCAGTGAGGAGAAGAAGGTCAGAGGTGCAACTTAGAAGAGAAAGGAGAGAATTTCAAGGAAGAGAAGATAATAATTGGTTGGAGCTATTGGAGATGTCAGAGATTTTATGGTGGCCATGAGAGTATGGCCATCCATGAACTCCAGGCTTGGCAGAGAGGCAAATAAAGGTAGTCCAGGTGTGATGGAGGGAAGAACTTGGAGTTGCAGGAAAGCTAAGACTTATCACAAGCACTTTTATTTAGCATCTGAAGATCTATGAAGGAAACTCCTTCAGATTATTAGACTATCTACCTAAAACATCATTTATAAACAACATCAACATCAAATATTAGGCCTAAATTTCTTATTCATTCATTCATCAATTAATGCACTTATACATCCACCTTCTCAAACAAGCACAAAGACAGCTAAGGGGAATACAAAACAAAAGTGATTTGTGGTCTCTATCTTCAAGAAGCATTCAGCCTGTCAGTCTGAGTCAGAAATACAAATAAAGAGCCCCAAAGTATGCAGTTGCTATAGCACAAACACAGGGGACAAAGGAAGTTCAAAGGATGCACTGGAATTTCCTCCAGCTCCAGGCTTAGGGCTTCTTATCAGAGCTAACAAACACTGCAAAGTGTTGACTCACCCACAGTCCAGTGAAAATCAGAGTAGGTTCTACTGAGAAAAGGTTATTAGTCCCACTGTTCACATGCCAAATAGCAACTGACAAACTCAGACAAACAGAAGATAAAGAACCTGAATGAAAGACGCTGAAAGAACTGAGCAACCAAACAAGCTTTGTCTTTTCATCAAAAACCTTCCCCTTAGGACTTCCCTGGTCATCCAGCAGTTAAGACTCCGAGCTACCAATGCAGGGGGCGCAGGTTTGGTCCCTGGTCAGGGAACTAGTTCTCTCATGCCGCAGTTAAGACCCGGCGCAGCCAAATCAAAAAATAAATAAATATGTAAGAAAAACCTTCTCCTTGCTTTAATTGCAATAGGCGACTACACAGAAAATGTAAAGGTTTTTTGTTACTGTATGTAAGACTCACACGATCTTTCTTCACAGAGGTCTTACAAAGAAGGTGTTGTCAAATATACGGCCACAGCACGAGCTAAGGGTAGTTGCTGTGATTACTCTTCCTGCAAAGCAGAAGCAAAGCAAGCTTACTAATGCCGTTCTGATTCACCCAGTGCAGCCAAGACTGTTTCAGCAAAATTGCTGAACTGTGTGGTTGAGGCTGGATGATTTCTGCACAAAAGGACTCTTCATCACACACAGATCTGAAGCAGAAGAAGAAATCTGTGAGGCTACAGCAGATGTGCCATGTGGAAGCATGCCCTGCACATGGGCAGCTGCCAGAGGGATGAGCGAAGGCACAGGTCAGCCCAGCACGGGCCACTTGTAGTGAAGGAAACCGGCAAAACAACTTACAGGCCTCGACTCAAACCTGCCAGACCTGGTGTTCACAAGGCTGTGAAACAGAGAGGAGCAATATTCAATTATGCATCATCATGTAGAACTCACACCTTTCCTGGCCCTCCTCAGGCTGCAAGTCATCCGCAATCATCACCATCATGGCCAATTAGCATTGACAAAAAGCCACGCATTCCAGTACCGCACTGCCCAGCAGAACTTACAGGCACCTACCTCCTGCCACGCAGTAACTTCTGTTGTTTAGAGATGATGAGGGTGTCCATGTACCTTCTCTTCCTGGGGTGAAGGGTGGCTCTGGAAGAAGGAAGATAAAACCAGACATGAATTACACCAAGGAGGATCTTCCTCCTTAAGTGAGGGTCTGACTCCCCACACCATCTGCTGAAGAGGGTAACTGGCCAGGAAAATGTCCCCATGTTCTCATGCCCATCAAACACAAGTATGGATGAGTACACACACACAGCTGAGCTTCACTGTCTGGAGCTTCAGGGAAAGAACTCTAAGTGAATGTCAATGTCCAACAGCCATTATGCCTTGGAATCCACAATTTTTATGGTTAAAAGGGCTTTTTAGGGTTTATCTGCTTGAAGTCCTTCATTACAGGGGTGAAGAATCTGAGATTCAGAGACATGACGTATTTAACATGACACAGAAGTAAAATATCCAAAAGA
Organism: Phocoena sinus; assembly: GCF_008692025.1. NCBI lineage: Eukaryota > Metazoa > Chordata > Mammalia > Artiodactyla > Phocoenidae > Phocoena > Phocoena sinus. The sequence continues at coordinate 77,705,861 of NC_045773.1, read as the reverse complement.
TGATGTTTATCTTGTTTTGTTTATTCTAAAAAACAAAACCTTGACACTGATATTATCAAACTAATGAAGCCAAGTGGAGGATGTATGGGAAATGACTGGCCCCATACTCTTCTTTTATCAATGTTTTTTTTTTATTGTGGTAAAAGTCACATACTATAAAACATACTATTTGAACCACATTTAGCTGTACCGTTCAGGGGGACTAGGAACATTCACAGTGCTGTACAACTCTCACCATCATCCATCTCCCGAATTTTTCACCTTCCTAAACTGAAACTCTGTCTCCATTAAACACTAACTCCCCATTCCCCCTGCCCACCCCACCCCAACTCCCTGGCCCCTGGCATCTACCAAATTCTGACTCTATGAATTTGACTATTCTAGGTACCTCATATAAGAGGAATCAAACAGTATTAGTTTGCACCTAATGTGTATTGGAATGCATTTTTAAGGTTAGCTTAATACATGTCCTGCAAACAGATTGTACCTTCTTTGCTATAAAATTCCTAACCATATTTAATACAGCATAAGAGTAGTGAGTTCTAAGGCAGTCTCCAGTGCCTTCTGTCCAGGAGGAGGCGATGCCTGGGGCCTGAACTGTGATGTCCATTACTTGCTGTCGTGCCTTCAGGACAGACTTCAGGTGATGAGTCACCTCTGTATTTTAGCCTTCAGAAGGGCACTGATGAGCAAGTGGTTATGAAATGAGCTCACTGTGTCTGTTCTTGTATCCAGGGAATAGTATATATGCTCTACTCTGCATTAAACTTTTGATTAAGTAAGTCAGATAGGTCAGGATATCCTGATACCTGTCACCTGCCACAGGACACGTTCAGGTCAAAAACTGCTTTCAAAGAAGAATGCTCAGTTTCTAGCCAGTCCTTTTATTTTACAGACTACTCTATCTTTTATACCATATAAGAAATCAGTAAGAAATGTGTATTCTCAAAAATCTTACCTACATTTGCATTTACTAACTGGTTTATACGAGAACACACTTCAGGCATTCCACCAACTTGAACACCAAATAATAGGCTAGCAAGTTTAGTTCATGTATTTGAAGGATTGTTATTGGAGGAAATTCATTTAGTTGCATTTTTCACAACACAAACAAAGGGAATTAATCACAACATTCAACTTCTATGTAAAAATTCAAACTATTCCAAACCAGCTTTGCTTTGTTCATTATAAGCCAACATCTTTGACTTGTTATTGCTTTTTCATTTCATTCTAATAGTTTCAAAAATGCATAAAATCATATTTTATATCTTAATGTGTGAAAAATGTATACCTTAAGAATACCAAAGAAATTTGGAGGGAAATGTGTGAATGCTAATCTATCGCTCTGTGCAGTATATGGACACATCTATATATCTATGTATCTATTTATATATCTATATGATACATCCACTTATGCAAATTAAATATATATAGCTATTGCTTTAAATCACACACAGGAAAATGTTTACATGCTTAGAATAGTTTTTCCAGAACAGTTAAAATATAACAGATTAATCATATCACAAAGATTCATCACTGGAGATACTGCAGGGTTTGTTTTTTTTTTCTCCTTTCCTTTTTTTGGATCTAAAGTATCTATTTCTAAATTTCATTGGTTCTGCCCCTGATTTGGGGGTCACAGTTCTCTTGTGAATTCAGAACTTCTTGGCTTCTGCCTAAACATCTGAAAAAGGGTACTAAGAACTAGGTATGACCCCAGAGTGACTGCAGAAAGATGAAGTTGGTCTCAGTAGTGGTACAGATACTGGATCAGAAAGTCGGGCATCTCCATCAGCGGTACATGCCCTGGCTTAGATGTGGTTATCCTCCAATTAATAAAATCTTGGTCATTTTCTGTTTTTTTTCTCTCTCTCTTTCTCTCTCTCCCTTTATCTCTCTCCTTCTCGCTCTCTTCTTCTTTGACTGTATCAAATCAGATAAGAAAATAAGAAACTTCCAATTCAATCAAGAATACTTGAAAGGAAACATTTTCAGGCTATATATGACAGATCTTAACAGCCCCATTGCTCAGTGATCAGCCACTCTGATGTTAGCAAAGAAAAAGCGGGAAAAGAGAAAAGAATCAACAAATGTGAACTGAAACATGGAAATAAGCCTGAGTTTCCCTTTCACTATTTTCCTTCCCCTTTAATAACGTCATTATTTTTGCGTTAAAATATACATAACATAAAATTTGCCATTTTAACCACTGCTAAGTTCTGAGGCATTAAGTGCATTCACATTGTTGTGCAATTATCACCACCATCCATCTCCAGAACTTTTTTTATCTTGCAAAACTGAAACTCTGTAGCCATTAAGCAATAACTCCACCTTTTAATTTTAATTTTCTCAGTGGCCAACATATGTCAGTCAGCCAACCTTTTTAGCATTTGCTATCTACTTATCTGGTAATGAAGGAAGTTGACGATGATGCTTCTGCCCCCAGGGGGTTGACACTGACGACAGAAGATAGACAAAGATGCTGCTTTACAAGGTCCTTGAGCACACCTGACAATTAGGCAGGTGTCACAAAGTAGGATAACTGATAGTTTAGTTTCAAAGTTCTCACTGGTAATACATGATACATAACTGTTATCCAGGGAATATATATATATTTTAAATGATAGATTCCTTCAAAGAGAAGAAATGGTGTTGCTATTCTAACGGCACTTCTCAGAATGCTATTTCTGAGTGTTCATCCATCTTTATTTTACAGATCTTCTGGGCTAATTTTAAGCCGACTGAGAGCCTGAAGCATCCTAACATGTTATGTTCCTTGAACTACTTACTGTTGCCTACCGTGAATAGAGACAGGATTGGAACTGAGAATCCTTGTGTCCTTGGGCCTGTGCATGGGCCCCAAGCCCTGATGCTTTCCATATCTGTCATATCAGGATATGACAAATAGCACTTCAAAACTTCCAAGCCCAGGCTAAGAAGAGGTTAAAATACAATTTGCCCTTATTAACAAACATTGCATTGCTCTGAAAATTGTTTGCATCACTCACAAACATACAACCTCTTATTCACCTTTCTGTCTCGGGAGGTCAGCATTGCAAATATACAGTTCAATTTTTCTTTTTTTAAATGGGAACCAGGTGTTGCTGTTGTTCTTTTAATTGTTGTTCTCGTTCTATGGCACCAAAGAGAAGGAGACATGCTGATATATTCCAAATTGACTATTTGCATTCCCTCTGCTAGTGATCATTAATTTTAGCTGGACAGTTATTCATGTATCAATTTGCCACCAGGATGACTGAGGAAAAATATTGAAGTGCTAGGCTTTTAAAATGGCAATATGTGGAAAGAGATATAATTCTCTTGCAAAACGTATTCCTCAAGTTTTATATTTGGTCTCTGGTGATATGAACCATAAAATCATGCTAGCTAGTCCAAACTGTTTTTATTGAACTCTTGGTTGGGGATAAAAAGGATGGAATCTTTTAAAAGCTAATTTGGAATACAAATATTTGGGCTCTAGCTATAGCACATCTATAAAGATATCACGAATTTAGGAAGATAACCCCAACGAAAAAGCATATTTCTTCGGTTCAATCCTCTCAATGAAAATGACATACATGCTGCTTTACATAGCTGCTGCTGCTTCATGAAATTCTTCAAGAAATGAGCTCTTTGAAAGGATTTTGTTCAGTGCACTGTTTCTGCTGCTGCTTCGAGACTGTTATTGAATTTATATGGAAATGAAAGATGGAGACAGCAGTGCAAAACCAGTGTTTTACCAGCTTGCCTTTGCTCAGCCTCACAGAAATCCATGCGACTGACTTCATTAAGATAGATCCCTCACTGGCTTCTTTCTGGGCCTCCCTCTCCAGCCTAAATAACACTGAAACTATCCAGGTCTGAGTCCCTAGACAGCATTTTAATAGAACACGTATCACAGAAACAGGAAGACCTGGACCCCATGGCACGAGGCAACACTGCAGAGGAGTTAAGGTGACCCAAGAGGACCAAGGGGACAACTCTGATTAGGATGGGCTTTCTCAGATTTTGCTATCTCTTGGCAACTAGTCTAGTTCTCAGGACTTTTAACTGCACTTAATTCAGGCTTTGAAGCAATCATTTGTCTACACTGGGCAAAATATACTGTAGAGAATCGTAATATCAAGAAATAGCTTGGAGAAAAGATCCAGTCCAGCATCTCTTATTTTATAGGTGAAGAAACTGAGACCTAAAATGTTTGGTTACAGATAGGAACCAAAACTCACCCTGGCATGCTGATTTCCCATCTACAGAGTTTTTCCTATAAGTCATTTATAGAATTAGGCCATGTGTTTGGTGCTTCTCCACAGAAGGCAAACTCTTTTAAAATAATAGTAGAAACTAGAAACTTTTTATACATAAAGGTATGAACTACATCCTCAAAGGGTTCTTATTGTCTTTAATCCTTTTAAACCATCTTTTACCATCTGTACATTAGCTTCTCCCCAACAAGCAAATCTATAAAATGAAATTCCTCCATCTCATTCTGTCAAATGGAACCACACATTAATTGAAAGCTTAAAGAATTATTGTAATCACTTACTATTTTTCTTTAATGATTTTCAAATTTTGAGGTGGAGTCAAATACCTTTCTGAGAACAAAAAATGGAGCAGTAGTGATAGATATTTGGCAAGATTTGCAGGTAAAATAGATTTTGCAAATGTACATGTTTGAGGAGGCTCTCTTATAGGATATACTTAAAGACATCATCCTTAAAAGAAAGCTTGAAGAAATATCATGTCCATAAAAATTAACTGCTCTCTTAGCTAAGGTACAAGATCTGAATTCATGTTTTAAAATGCTGATCTTTCATAGCTGATGCTATCAGAATTGGTTAAAATTTTACAATAAATTTTTGTAATGATACAATCATAAAATGTAAAGGGTCAGGGGCTTCCCTGGTGGCGCAGTGGTTGGGAGTCCGCCTGCCGATGCAGGGGACGCGGGTTCGTGCCCTGGTCCGGGAAGATCCCACATGCCGCGGAGCGGCTGGGCCCGTGAGCCATGGCCGTTGAGCCTGCGCACCTGGAGCCTGTGCTCCGCAACGGGGGAGGCCACAACAGTGAGAGGCCCACATACCGCCAAAAAAAAAAAACAAACAAACAAACAAACAAACAAAAAATGTAAAGGGTCATCAAAAGGTCCAATTTTTATTTCTTTACATAATTTCTCTACTTCAAAGGTGGTTCCTCAGTTAAGAGATAGCATTATCTGTAAAAGCAAGCTACTGGCCTGTTATTATCTCTATGCCCCCTGAAAGGACACTATTACAAAAATTTTTTTCTGGGATTTATTATAGCATTTGATATTCCCAGCAATAGCCTAAATGTGTAAGACTTTTTCCTCTGTCCCACGAATAGTCACATTGTGTTACCAAGAAGCCAATTCTGTGTCTCACCCATCAACCTGTATAATGATAGTTATGCTATTTTAGTGTCTGTTATGTTCCAGTCAGTGCACTAAGCTGGTCATGCTCCAGCTCTAACCCTAGTCAACCTTCACAGGAATAAGTCATTAGTCACTGCCATTTTACAGTTAGGGAAACTGAGGCATGTGGGGCTTAGCTGACTTGTCCAAGGTCTCCCTGCTACCCACGGGGAGAATCATCCAAACCTTACATTCTTTACTCTACCCGTCTCCCCAGCCTCCCTAAGAAGATACACAGCCCAGAGGAAACAAGACATAATACCTGGTGATGATAAGAATGATTAAGGATCCTGTAGAGACGGAGTGTGTGGCCTCAGGAAAGCTTGATGATTTCTGACACATTCTGCCTATAGCCATCCTTGGCCAGTGCCTGATTATTTTGGAGGACTTCTGTTTTCTGTAACATCTAAATCTATCGATCAAGAAGCATGTATCAGAAGCACACTATGTAAAAGGCCCTGCAGGAAAAGTTTCCAGATAAAATACAGTATAAGTATGTTCACATCAAATTATTTCGATGAGACATACTAAAAAATTCTTCATTGTTCATTTGAAATGCAAGTTTAGCTGGGAATCCTGTTTTTTGTTCCGTTTTGGTTTTGTTAAATCTGGAAGCCCTACCAGTAGGAGATATATACAGTTGCTTTGGTTCATTTTGCTTTTAATTGTCCCTCTCCCTCTTGGTGAGACGACCCATAAACACATGAAAAGGAAGCCAAGAATTCAATGAGATATTTGTCACATGACTAGTGCACATATTCGGTTTATCTTGAAAAGGTTCAAAACTCCTCTCAGAAATGACTTTGAGAACATACAGCCCTCTCTGCCCAGATGTCTTTCTAAGCTAGATGAGTTACTGTAGTCGCTGTCCTTTTTCACACTGATTCATACTTTTATTTAATCAGTTTAGAGTTGGGGACCCAGGAGGAAGAGGACGACATACTCAGAAGGGGAAATGAAGGAGAGTGTAATAAGGGTGCAGGCAGAGCTAAGAGAAACTAGCAAGGAATGGTGAAGTCCATGAAAGCTAGCAACCTTGTGAAACGCTCCAGGGCAAGAGGTGGAGCCAGTACTAGATTCAATGAGAGCTTAGCTGTAGGAAAGAACTAAGTTTTCCAAAAGCTGGTGAGACATGCAGCCAAAAGCAAACTGTGGCCCAACAGGGCAGGAACCAGGGGAACAAATACCTCTGTCACTCTGCGCTCTGCTGGTGCCTCCAACTGACCAAACCCAAGAGGAAGCCAGGGTGCAAGAGAAGGCTGCAGTGATTCCATGGAAGTCAGCTTCAGCTTCCAAGTGCACAGAGTACAGGGAGAAGGATGAAGATCTGAAGGGCACAAAGAGAAAATACTCAGCATGTTCTGTGAAATCATTCATTTTTTGCACTTTGTAAGCATTTTATACATCTGCATAACATCTGTGGCACCTTGTAATATTTTGTTATTATTCATCATTTTTTTCCTCTCAGTGGTCCATGAGCATCTCTCTTTGAAACTGATGAAATAGCTACATATGATTTTGACCATTTCAAGTCTGTCATTGCCACTGAGGCAAAGGTGGCAGAACACAGCCTGCCAAATCCTGGCTGCCGGTGTCAAGGGAGAAAAACAGAGAAAAAGATGGAACTGCTTTTCTTTGGGATGAGGGGATGGTTTGCTTGGTGGGAACCCCTCTGAAAGGACAGTAAGATAAGAGGAAACAAGGCAGGTTCACCTCCTTACAGCAGAGCCTACAGAAATCCTGTCCACCTCTCGCCTACTTCCCTGGGAGGCAGCAACTCATTTGAGAGGGTTTGTGGGGTCACAACTACAATACCACAAATCCCTTCTCTGATTTTTGTCAGTTTATGACTACGTCCAACACAGACTGATCACTCTGCATTTCACAAACTTATTCACAAAACGTATTCCACAACACGTTTTTTTTCCCACTGAGCCTCTCATAGTACCCTACAGAGCAGGAGAGACACCTAGGAAATAAATATGAGCGCTGTCCTGAAAATGTGAAACTATCCTAAAATCACTTGAGCTTTCTTAACTGCTACATATATGCAAAGATCTGTTACATGTTGGAGAAATTACAGATGTGCCTCTCAATGTCCCCTTGAAAAAGCATCATCTCCCTCGTACAGTAGGGCTCCGGGGACACAGGGATGCCATACTTGTTAATTAACATTTGTCCAAGTCCTCTGAACTAAATTGGATCAGATGGGCTTCTCATCACGGAAGCTGACCAAAGCTACTACCTGAACATAATCCGATTGCTGAATAGTAAGGTGAAAGTTTCTAAAGGAATTACATTTAATTTTGACAAACGTGCTATTTCTGTCACAATATATGTACTGATACTTAACTGAATAATTAAAAGCAGGCATTAGGATACATGCTTAACCTCATAAAAGTCTTTAAAGGAGCCTGTTAATAGTATGTTTTGTATTTCTCTAGCAAGTAGGTTATCGAGTTTCCTAGCATACAACGTACTTATGGTAACAGTAAAATGTAGTTGCCAAGAGCTGAAACACTGGAGTCAGATGCACCTAACGTGTGACTTAGCCACAAGTTACTTCCCTCTTCATGCTTCACTTTTCTCCTTGTAGGGGGAGCCTCTGAGATGGTCCCCGATGATTCCTGCCCCATTGATATTCATGCCCTGGCAGAATCCCCATCCTCTTGAGTGTGGGCTGGAGTGAGTTACTCACTTTTACTGAACAGAATACATGAGAAGCAATGAGACGTCACCCGAGATTAGGTTACAATCTCCATCTTGTAGGTTCCTCATTGCATGCTTTCTCCATCAAGTCTTTCATTATGGGGGAAGCAAGCAACCTCATGGAGAAAGAAGTCAGTGTAGCAAGGACGTGAGGCCTGTTAACAACCAAGTGAGTGAACTTGGAAGTGGATCTTCTGTGTCCTATCAACAACTATGTGAATGGGCTTGAAAGTGGCATTTCCCCAACTGAGCCTCAAGATGACTGCATCCTGGCTAATACCTTGATGGCAGCCTTGTAGAGATCCTGAGACAGAATCACCCAGCTACCGCACTCCTGGATTCCTGATAATCTGGACGTTCCTTTTTTTTTTTTTTAATAAATATTGTATCAAATGCATTAGTACTGTTTCAACTCTGATTTTTAAGTTTGTTTAGATCAGCACTGACTGCTTTTTATTTATTTTTTTTTTTATTTTTAGCTGTGCTGGGTCTTCATTGCTGTGCATGGGCTTTCTCTAGTTGTGGCGAGCGGGGGCTACTCTTCGTTGCGGTGCACAGGCTTCTCACTGCAGTGGCTTCTCTTGTTGCGGAGCACAGGCTCTAGGCGCGCAGGCTTCAGTAGTTCTGGCTCGCAGGCTGTAGGGCGCAGGCTCATTAGTTGTGGTGCCATGGGCTTAGTCGCTCTGAGGCATGCGGGATCTTCCCGGACCAGGGCTTGAACATGTGACCCCTGCATTGGCAGGCAGATTCTTAACAGCTGTGCCACCAGGGAAGTCTCAATTTGGACATTCTTAAAGGTCCCAAACACATGGGCCAAAGTTTTCCCGCAGGCTTGGCCATTCATTAAGAAAAGAAAGGCAATACCATAAATATGATATTCTGCTATAATCCAGTATGTTGTAATAAAGAACTTAAATCCTGGAGTTAAACAGATCTGATGTGAATCCCACCTCTGCCACTAAGCGACTGTGCATCCCTGCGCAAGTGTCTTCACCTCGTCAAGTCTCACCAGTAAAATGGAGATAATAATAGCGCTTATTTCATTGAGTTGCTGTGGGGATTAAATGATACGAAGCACATAAAATGCTTCTGCCAAATGGGATGCATCCTCTGAATGTTAGTTTATTAGAAGTTTCATGGGGTAAAAAAATAACCAACACATTGCAACTAAGAGTTTTCATTCCAATAAAGAGAGTTAGGCATATAAAAATCGAACTATAAATACAATGAGGTAGCAATGAAATAATAAAACTATATGCAAAATGCTTTGGAGAATAGAGGAGGGAGTAATAACGTCCGTCATAGGAAAACTTATTTGAGTGACTACATAATTATTTCAATGGTTATATGATTTGAGGAAGACATATTTCACATTGCAGTTGCTTCATTTATAAAATGGGCGGTTTTGGAAAACTTATTTTAGAAGTAGTGCCAGCCGTGGGACTACTTTCATTAAGAAAAAAATCCCAGGAAGATCCCTGGTAGAATTTTCAAAATGAATAGTCCAAAACTGTCCCTTCCTTAATTCTCCTTCAGTGCTTGCCCACCCCTAACAAACAAACAAACAAACGAAAAAGGTGGAAATTACCTTCCAGCTCCTCAAGCAAATGAACTGACAGCTCTCTGGAAGAAGGCACCATGTGCAGGAGTGAAATGAGACTCTGGTGCCCACATGGAATTTCAGTCTTGCCTGCCTTTGCTTCAGAGGGGGCTGGTCTGAGTACATGTTCTTATTTGGTCCTGGAAATGTGAATATGCATGACGGAGGATGAGATTCTGTCATATAACCTGTATGAGGTTTTCTGATTTCTGCTATTGCCTTCCTGGGGTAAAAAGATGTTAAATAAATGATGCTAAATAATGTTATCTACAGTGTGCATGGGCTCTACCTGCTAGTGTAAAATGTGGCTGCAGTTTTGTCTTGGTGTTATGGAACTGAAAAAGAACAGCTGTTTGATATTCAAGGGAAGGAACACTCTTTTAAAAACATAAAGCATGGGGGCTTCCCTGGTGGCGCAGTGGTTGAGAGTCCACCTGCCGATGCAGGGGACGTGGGTTCGTTCCCCGGTCCGGGAGGATCCCACATGCTGCAGAGCGGCTGGGCCCGTGAGCCACGGCCGGTGAGCCCGCGCGTCCAGAGCCTGTGCTCTGCAACAGGAGAGGCCACAACGGTGATAGGTCCATGTACCACACACAAAAAAAACAAAAACAAAACACAAAGCGAGTATTCCTGTAATGAAAATATATATATTTATTGCTGCTTGGATAACAATATTCAAATCTACTGTAAATGCTTTTATCTTAATTAAATGTAATTTTTTCTTTTTACTCTGGACTATATGTCAACTGGAAAGTTTATCTTTGTTAATAATTAAATAAGTACAAATTAAAGAAGGTGTACAGCAATTTTTTTTTTAACTTAACAGAGGAGAAAAACATTATGTAATACCCAAGGTTCAAGTGCTGATGGATGAAGCTGAATTTGGAATTCTCATTTTATGTGGGTGCTACCTTTTTGGAAAAGCAAAATAGCCAAGTATAGCAAGGGACATGAAGATTTTCATTTCCTTTGGCCCTGTGAACGTTAGCTTCAGAATTTATGCTCAGAAAATATTTTAACATAGCCAAAATGTTTTAAGAAAGAGCACAGTAGAATATTTATAATAGGGGAAAAAAGGGTGGAAACATGTAAAAGTTCACCATAGGAGAATAATATAACAAATTTGAAATTTGGAACTACTGTGTTATCACACAGTCATTAAACATATATTAAAACTATGTAGTGGGAGGGAGGGAGACGCAAGAGGGAAGAGATATGGGAACATATGTATATGTATAACTGATTCACTTTGTTATAAAGCATAAACTACCACACCATTGTAAAGCAATTATACCCCAATAAAGATGTTAAAAAAAAAAAAACTGTAGACACAGGGGAAATGTTTATTACATGAAAGAGCAGACAACAAAATGGTATGCATATTTTAGCCAATTACATAAAAAACACATACATGGAGTCAAGGGCTAATAAGTTATATGCAAAAATGAGAATAAATTTTATGGTTATGAGCTCATAAACATTTTCTTTTCAAAATATTTTTACAGTTGTACATCAATTTTTTTCAAAAATAAGAGTCATGTGAAAAACAAGAAAAAAATCTAAAACCACTCTTAAAATATTCTTGTGTGAACTTCATTCTAATCCATTTATCAATGTCTTATATAGCTCTTACATTTATTTTATGTTACTTCCCACATTTTAGATGTTTGAGAAAATGAACGGTTGTATTAACATCTCTGTTAGTCTGGGCTTTTTAAGAAGCAGACTTCAGAATGAGATTAAATGTGTAAGAATTTTATTACGGGAAGTGCTTGTGTGAAAGGAAATAGGGAGAGTGTCTGAAAAGGTCAGGAGAGCCACCAGACGGTGAGGGAAGGAGAGTGAGAGACCCTTGAGTGGAAGTGACCTGGGTGGCCCTGCAGTTTCAGAAAGGTGGGGCAAAACCTGGGCACGTACTTCAGGCAAAGTCAGCTACCAAAGACGTCTAGTGTCCTCCAGGAACCCTTGTATCCTGATTTTGCAGGAGCAGCCCACTGGGCAGTGTGGCCTCAGGGCACACATAGCTCTGGATTTCAAAACTCAGCATCTGGGGCCCTTGGTCAATTACCTCGCTCTTAACAAGAGGTCTACCAGGCACATTCTCCAGGCTGCCATGGTGCCCAATAATGATTTAAAGAAAGTTATCTGTGCAACAATATTTTAGCATCAGTCTGTCCTGAATGTATCATAATTACTAGAAACTAATAATGAAGCGTTGAAAAGTTTCAGTGTTTGAAGTCAAGAGATGAGAGAGTCTAAATGAAACACTATTTGGAACTAAAGAACTGTGCTCCTTTTCTTGGTCTATCACTTTGACCAGCTCCAGTAACGTTATAATTGGCAAGCAGTTGCTAAGTGGCACTTCTAGGCCATGTGTTAAATCAAATGTCTACCCAGTATGTTCTACCTGGCGTGTTCTACAAACTAGTGAGCCATAATATTTAAATGATGCGTCAAAGGATGTCCCCAGAGACCCTAGAGACTGTAGTATAGGTGCCAAGTAGTTTAAGATCCAGCTTCTGTTTCTATGACTTGCTGAACAGCCTTAGGGCAGGAATATGTTTTCTCTCAGTCTTAGCGTTCATAGGAAAACTGGAATAACTATAGCCATTTCATCCTCATCGTTATGAGGTTTAATGACAAAATATACTTAGAACACTTAGAACTATACTTAGCGCATGTTAGCACTCAGCAAGTATTAACCTCCCCCCACTACACACAGACACACACAGACACACAGACAGACACACACACACACACACATTTTCATCAGGGCAAGTGAATCTTTGGTTCACTGTGGTTTTCAGGATAAATACAACCTCCTCAGCATCTCCTCTACAGTCATATTTCTTCTAAACCCATTTGAACAACTCTATCTCCCATTTGTCCCAGCCCAAGTTTCTTACTCCGATCAATCTGATCTCCTTGGGGTCTTCCAAACATACTGTATTCAGTTTCAACAGCAAACACTGTAACTGCTGCACCCCCTTCTCCCTTCCACTCTGCTTTTCCAAATTGTACTCACATTTTACCTTTATATGGAGCCATTAATCTCTCACTTCTCTGAGCTTCTACAGTACTTATTAACATACTGTTCAATTTGGCAGTAAATAATATATGCTTATCTTACCACCATCTACCATCTTTTATCCTCCTTGGCACCTAGTAAGAGTTATTAAAACCCAGAGTGGATTCTGAATTAATTCTTATTTAATGAATAGGTACTCCCTCCCTACATTCCAGCTGACCCTATTTGCATTCCATAGAGCTATATGCTCTGATATATCTCTACATGTGACAGTGATTTAAATGTATGGAAAGAATTGAATTTCTGCTTGGAATAATCAGCTTACCTGGTGCAGAGGCATGTTTGTGAACAGGGGTAATCAGAAGTGATCTGTGAAACAATGCTCTACAACATTACTGCAATGCTACTACAAATTTAGAAGAAGTTAATAGAACACTTATAAAGGTACAAATGAATAAATGTGATTTCAGTGGCATCAGTGGGACAAAAGAAATGCAGATCTGACAACTGATCTAATACAACTACCTCATACTAAAGTTTTATTCCAGAACCCAGTAAGAATCCATTCAATCTTTATAGTTTAAAAATAAATTAGTATCTGAAAACAAGCAAACATTATTTAGCAGACATTCATATCCAATTAGGACTCATTCAAGACCTCACATAAAACAAATTACCTAGACCCAACAACAGCTTATATGCTTCTAAGTTCAAATGGGCACTCTCCAAAGGTCTTATACATTTAAAAGAACATACTGTCCAAGTGAAACTATATTTATGTGCAGAAAAGAGATAACTGTAGCAGGAGAAAGAGTCCACTGGCAACGTTCGTATCAATCAACAAATGTTGAAATGGGGGTATGACATGATGTTTTATTACAGGTGTCCATTGCAGGCATCTTACGGCTGAGGAAGTATATGGAACAAGAGGCACACCTGAGAGGGAAGGGGCTCTACCTCTTTAACTGGGGATTTACTCTCTGTGCCTTCAGTACCTCATATGATAAAGAAAAACTTGTTTCCATCAATCAGAGAAGGCGGCACTGAAGGAGGAGGAGGTGGGTGGCTGGTATACTAGGTGTAATGGCAGCACTGGGAAGCTGGGAAGTCAGGATGGGGTAGCTTTGCCTAAGACAAGTCCCTCCGGGGGGGGGGGGGGGGGGGCGGGGGAGGAGAGTGTGCCTCAGGAAAGAGCTGGACAGGAGAGGTCTGGAGCTCCAGGGTGGAAAACCTTCAAGCTGCTGTTAAAAGGTTACCATGTGCACCGATGGGGCTTTTACAAAGACGAAAAGTAGTGTTTGGTTGGATGCTGCTTCAAGTTCCTCAGCGAAAGGTGCTGTACAGACAAACAGGCAAACTATGAAATCCACACCCAGCATCTCAGGGGGAGTTGCCAAAGTAGCAAGACTTTCCCTGCCCTGCCTGTTTTCCTCCAGAATGTTTCACTCGTCCTAAAGTTTCAAAAAGAGAACACCTCATGATACTGAATGCCCCTGCAGGTCGCCTGTCTTTTCTCCAGCCTTCATTATCTGCCAAAGCGAAGGAGAAGTTGCAAACGCAGGAGCTGTTTCCTAAGGATGGGTGCTTAGGTTGGCGCACGGAGGATCAGGCAAGAAAAGTCCTTCCAGTGGCCATTCCGTTTCGCTTTCCACGGCGGGGGCGGGGGGAATATTTTCTTTATCATTTATCCCGACTGACAAGTACAAGCACTTTGGGCCCTAACTGAAGGTGAACATTGTCAAAAGGAATTGGGCTAATGCGAGGCGTCTACAGCTCCAACGCCACCGCGGTCTGGTGGGGGCCTGGCCGACGATGTGGCGGGGAAGCTGGTGGGCAGACGCAGCCTCACATACTGCCTGCATCACGACCAACCACGCAAACAGTCACAATGAATCAGCCGTGCCGCGGAGAGGCTCCTTGCAACCTTCACATTTAATTTCCGTCTGGCTGACGTCCACACGTTGCAGTCAGCGGCTCGATTAAGCAGAGATTCGGAACTAACCCAGGAGTCCAAGGCCGCTGGGGCCTCACTCGCTGGGCTGAGCCACTGGTTTGAAACGTGTTTACTGGTTTCAGAGAGCTCATCGTTTGCAGATGAGTCCGGGCTTCGATTTTAAGGAGTGGGTGTGTATCAGTTCATGCTTCCTGACCTCTCCGACAAACTGTTGCTAGGAGTCTGGGAGCTTCCAGAGGAGAAAAATCCATTCAGCCAGGAATTCCAATACAAATACCAATTTAGAAAACGAGCTAATCCGTCTTGACAACATGTTGTCACTGCGGAGTTGCAAAAAGGAATTACACATAAATACGACTTTAAAAATTAGAGGCCCCACAACTTAGCAGCTTAAGTTTGCTTCCAAGGGACGACAGGGGAGCAGCAGTGACTTTCAGGTGACAGCTTGGAATTTGCTGGTTCTCCACGCGGCACAGGTACTGGTCTGACGGTAACACGAGCTCTCCAACTTGTTTCAAACTGAAGTATTATGGAAAGGTAAATTATGTTTTGTATTCATGACTGAAAGCATTTTACTTTAAAGCCAGTGCAGCTGACGCTGTCAAGGTAGAGATTCAAGTTTTATGTACAACGCCTGCAGCCCAGCCGACGTGAGTGAGGCAACATGACAGCTTGTAATAAGTAATTTTTATATAGTTACATTTATCACTCAAGTAGGCTTGGCAATATTAAACACAGACAGACCTTAAAATACTGCCTAAGAGGAGGACATGGGGGCTTCCTCCCCTCTTAGAGCAAGTGCGGGTGCAGATTTGGGTTCTTTTAATTTTTTTTCCAGCGTGAATTCCTGTTAATGTGGCACTTTTTAAGATATGCGTCCAAATGCTTTCCTACTGTTAATATATCACTAAGAGGTTAAGAATGAAATAACCCCATTTGGCCCAAAGGATGTTATTTCAGGCTTTAATGAATTAGATATTGCTACCATTTTCAAGTGAAAATCAATTGCCTCAATTAACAAATTTCCACCAACCCAAATATTTATAAAATGGAAGGCCCCGAGTCTGCAATTTCTGCTACATTATTCCTTTGTTCCCCCTAAAGCTGTTCCCTCTGCGTTCTTCATTAGCATTTCATTTTTGCCAAAGCCACAAGGCCAGCTATGTCTCTGCAATGGCGTGAGGCTTTCACGCCTTCAAAGCTGACAACTTGGATATTCTTTCTCTAGGATTTTCTATAGAGTTTTGCTTTTTATCAATTGTTCACATACTTTTAAAGTTGGAGAAACAGGAATTTATCTAATTCCTCCACCTGGAAAATATATATATTACATTACATATAATATATATAAACATATCAGGATAAGGATATATAACCAAGGTGTGTATGTATGTGTGTGTGTGTGTGTGTGTATATATATATATAATATATATTAATATATACTAATGTATGCAAATAAAAAAGGGTCAGGGTATAGATATATATGTATTTATATATAGGTGTAAGCGTGCGTGTATGTTAGTACTTTTCAGATTGAATATGTATGCCAGAAAAAAGTACTGCTTAACACAGTATGCCATTTAGGAGTTTTAAGCACATTTATTCATTTTTACTCATTTAACCCTCCTATTGACTTTATGAGGTGGGTAGTATTTTTAAACTCGGCTATCTATTAGATAAGAAAATTACCTTATCTATTAGATACGAAAATTAAAGTACAGCAAGGTTAAGCAATTTTTGAAAGTTACACATTCACACCAGGTATGAACTCGGGCAGTCAGACTTTAGCATCGGCGCTCTTAGTCACTATGCTAAACTGCCTTTAAAAACAAAATGTGGGGAAAGGAGGCGCTAATAAAGTAACATAAACATGTGTTCATTCCTTTCAGCTGCATCAGATAGAGGAAACTTCATTCATCGGAAGAAACTATGTTTGCTCCAATTTGCACTCGTCTATCAGAATATGTTGGTGCTTTTGTAAGCACTGAATTCTCTTTTCGGTTGCCTATGAAGAAAGCAAATTTAAAAAGGAGAAAAGTCCTTTTCCCTCAAACCCTAGCTGAAACAGGTTGAAGTGAGTTAGTTTGGATTCGTTTGAACTATGAAGCCAAAATTCTTTGACCTGTGCAGCCAGGATTCAACCGGTCTTCCAGTGTGGCTACCAATCATGCATTTGTTCCATAAACACGTGTTGAATGCCCGTTATGTGCCAGGCACTGTGTAGGACCCGGAGAAAAACAGTAGCAACACAACTAAACAGAACTCCACTCTCAAGGAATGTATAGTCTAGTGTTGTTGGTCCAGTACGTTCCATGACTGTACTAGATAATGAGGACACACAGATAAAACAGGCATGGTTCCCACCATGTGGAAGCTGACATCTACAAGTGGGAGGCAGATATGCAAATAAATAAGCACCTGTAGTGTTCAAATTGCTCTGTCAAGTGTATGCATAGTGGACCACATGATTAAAGAAACTTACTATTATTGAGTATTGGGGTCAGTTGTCTCTTATCCTCTAACTACAAACAATCTGCCATCCACAACTGGAAACACATATTTGAAAGATATATTTTTCTTTGAGCTCATTCAAGTATGATGATGGAAGCTAAAGAATATATTCATCTGAATTCTTACTGATCCCAAAGATAAATTTCACTGCCATTCCTAGAAATTACACCTACCATCTTTAGGCCACCGACTGCATATATTGGAAAGAAAACAAGATGTGGACTCTGGAAACTTACAAATGAAAGCTAGAACTACTGTTCCTCCACCTGCAGGGAGATTGGATAGAAGATGTCAAGCCCCTGTTCTGATTCCACCTAACCCAGAAGGAACTTTTGGAAGAGCAGCTAATGCCTGAATCGGTTTTTTCCTGACGTTTGTGTGGAGACAGGGAAGAAATTCACCCAAATGGTTGTATTTGAACATTGCCTGTGAGCTCAGTCTTGCCTGGATACTTAATGTGATTCCAATCGCTCTGGAGTGGTGATTTGCAACCAGAGTGATTCTGCCTCCCAGGGACCTTCAGCAACGTCTGGAGACATTTGGCTGTCAAACTTGGGGGGTTGCTACTGGCCGTCGGTGGGCAGAGGGCAGGACTACTGTTAACCCTCCTAAAATGCCCAGGAAAGCCCCCACAGCAAAGAATTTTCTGGCCTGAATATCAATAGTGTCAAGGTTGAGGAACCCTCCTCTACAGACAGCACAGCTCTGGAAATAATTTGGATTCCTACTATCTCCAAACAGGGTGTGTAGACAAGTACTGCTGACCACCTGCTGACCACCAAGGGCTTCAGCTCAAGTGCTGTCACGTGGCCTCTCTTGGACCTCCAGGGAGGGCTGCAAGAAAGCGGTCAGAGAGCAGGAAATGGCTTCTAATTAGTAGTGTCCTCAAACGATACAAATGGAAAAGACAATTTCCTGTCCCCTTATTTGATGGGAAGATTAATCGCTTACTGAATTCCAGATGAGGCAGATTTTCAAAAGTTTCAAATAGCAAGAGTGTAGCCGTAGAGAAGGCAATTATGTGCAATTTGTACAGTGTTCGACAATCAAAATGTAAATCTGATGAGTTTGCTGCAGTAAATGCATACGGCATGTTTACCTTAAAGAGCATCAGGCTGTAGAAATTCTAATGGCTTCTGACAGTTGGGAAGAATTATCTTTTCATATTACAATTTTTATCTGTGAGATGAAAAGAGAAAATAAGACAAGAAATTTACTCCTAGGGAACTATTATCTGTGAGGTTTTTTTTTTTTTTCTCCTGATAAGGAGCCATATAGGTATGGGGCTTTGAAGAGATGGAGGTTTGATAGCTTCAGTGTTCTAGGCAGATTTATCTGCACAGATACAATTAGCTTTGTTGCAACCACAGTGTTCTGTACAACATCTAAAATGCGATCAGCTCCTCAATAAACGTTCTCTCCCTGTCGCATAATAATGTATACACCTAACGCACTGTTTGATTTTGGTCTTCATTTTCTGGGTCAGAAAGGCGACTCAGAACCTTAAGATCAAAAAGCCTTTGCTAAGTTTCATGGGAAAACAAAAACCTAGCTTTCTTCTCTGCTTACATGTAAAACAGCCAGCTCAGTTTGGCAGGGTAGGCATTCAACAAATAGTATATTCTTTCATCCTTTCCCCCCTTTTCCCATGAGCTACAGAAAGCTTTTCTTCTTCTCTTTTGCTGAAACTTCCAGAACCAGAATAAAAAGACTGGGATACTTATATAATGGGATAGCCTACAATAAATATATTCTGCTTCAAATACTAGCCTCCTGGAAGTTGACTGTGATTTTGCAATAAGACGGCAAAATAAAAAATTCAGAATGACAAGCAATACTCATTTTATTGCTGCCTTCTCTCTAAAGCCTTAGAGCCTACTCCCCCAGACTCAAGTTAAGAACTCACAGCAAGATTCAGACTACTTCTAATACGACCGAGCCTCCTCCTGCAATTGTCAGCTAGATGCCTTTCAGCATCCTTACTGGAGAGCCCACCTTAGTGCATGCATATAAGGCAGAAGGAGTCTTCATGGCTGGCTGGCAATGCCTGCCCATTGAAACAGTGCTGGCAGCACTGCTGCATAGCTACCCACCTGATGAAGCTTAGTCCAGCTGCTACCCATGCCATACAACTTCCAGCTCACACCACAGCTGCAGTGAAATGTGATGCTGTGAGCCGGTCAAACCACCTGGCAGCTGAATTCTACTCTAGGGAGCATCTAAATTTCACTTTATGTCATTTAAGTGACTAATAGTAGTTATTATTCTTAGGAAACTTGTTCTGGGTGAAATAGCTGGTGAGAGGTTTTGCAGTGATCAGAAAAGATCACAGGATTAGGCTAATGTAAAACATAAAGTACACAGTGTTGGTAATGATGGGCAGAATGAATTTTCATTATTTTTAAAAGCTTTTGTAGGAGGGAAACTTGTAACTACTATATCCTACTCCTTTTCATTATGGATAATGAAGTTCCCTACTTTGAAATCCTTTGCACTTTCCAACATGCCATCTTATCTCATATAATATGGTTAACACTTATAAACAGAAAACTAGGGTTTATCCATGGAGTTCATTATATTAATAGAGCTTCTGTGGAAGACAATTTGGCAATATCTATCAAAAATATACCAAGCAACCTAAGTTTTAGTCATATATGCTACAGATACACTTGCTTACATACAAAATAACGTGTACAAGGTTATTTGTTTGCAGAATTGTAAACAACAATCCAAGTGTCCACCAATAGTGAACCAATTAAATAAACTATAGTACACCACACAACAGAATGGAATACTATGCAACTGTATAAAAGACAAAGAAAGCTATATTAATATGGAAAGATATTCAAATCTCTAGGATATATTGTTAGGGGGAAAGCAAGTTATAGAGAAAATATATATTGTGTGCTACCTTTGGGTAAAAAAGGAATTCATGGGAATATATATTTGCATTTGCTTTTATATATTAGAAGTATATACAAGAACCTAACATAAGTGACTATAGGAAGCAGTGGGAACAAGAAGAGTTATGTGAACAACCTTCTCCATGCATACTTGATTATATTTTTTCTTCTTAGACCACACGACTATATTACTCAGTTAAAAACAAATACAAATATTTTTTAAAATAAAAATAATTTCCCTGAAGAAAACATATTTATCATTTGTTTTTGAAAGGTTGTTTGCTACCTTTATTAAAAGCATTCACAGAAAATATAATCTGAGACTTCTGGTCCACCATGAAAAGAACTTGGAAGTTGCTATTCCATCATAACAACAAGCAAAAAGCTGAAAAAAAAATGAACATATTAACAACTTTTCTTAGATCCACAAGAGAGGTAGGTCACAGGGAAAATAACTGTCACCAAAATTGGAAGAACTGACAGGTGAATACAGAGAATCACAATGCACAGGAGCAGAAAGTTCTGCAGGAAGCTGTGCAAGGATAGGAAAATCTGAAGTATAATTGACAAGTTGCTAGAGGTTCAGTGTAAGCAACTCTGAGAGTTAAAAACTCCAAGGCACCAAGTCATTGGAGTGAGAGGGCAGACCCTTGTGAGTGTTACTTCCTAAACCTCTACCAGGTTTTCACAGTGAATAACCAAGAAAAATCAACTTGTGCTTCTGGCAAGGAGAGGGGGAAAGACCCATTTTGAAATGAACAAGGACATTCTGTCTTTCTTAACAAGGTGTGCCCTCAGGAGAAACGATTTAACCAGAATCTAACCTGCTGGGGTTCTATCAGAGCCTAACTGACCTGGGGGAAGGGAAATAACCAGCTCCAGCACATTGAGCCTTCCACATGGAAGAAAGAAAATATCAAATTCCAGCCTACTCTAGCCATCCTGTTCCACCCCAAAAGGAAAAAACAATCTGAGAAGTACACGTGAAGTTCGTAGTCCAGAGGCAAAGGTTCACTTAAAGATCAAGACCTAATCATAAGACTATCGAATATTTGCCTTCCCCTCACACCTCCTACCACATTCTTAAAGGCCTATTTTCAGCAGTTTTTTTACTCAGTACCTCATATCCAGCAATCAAGAAAAAATTACAAGACATACTAAAAGGCAAAAAAGACATTTTGAAGAGGAAACATCAGACCAGTAATTTAAAACAACTGTGAATAAGATAGTAAGGACTTCAATGGATAAAGCAGACAACATGCAAGAACCGATGAGCAATGTAAGCAGAGAGATACAAATGCCAAGAAAGAACCAAAAAAAAAAAAAGTCCAGAGATCAAAAACACTGCAACAGAAATGAAGAATGCCTTTGACAGACTTAGTAGACTGGACATGGCTGAGGAAAGAATCTCTGAACTTGAGGATATCTCAAAAACTGAAAAGCAAAGAGAAAAAGAGACTGAAAAAAAAAAAACAGAACAAAATTAAAACTGTGGAACAGCTACAAAAGGTGTAACATATGTGAATATCTAAAGAAGAAAGAGAGAAAGAAACAGAAGAAATAATGAAACAATAAAGTCTGAGATTTTCCCTCAAATTAATGTCTGACAGATCTAGGAAGCTCAGAGAACACTAATCAGGATAAATGCAAAACAAAAAACAAAAGTTTTCAACAACAAAAAGACACTGCATTTAAGCATTTCATTTCAAACCACAGAAAAGTGGAAGATAAAGAAAAAAATCCTGAAAGAAGCCAGAGGGGAAAAGCACCACCTTAACTCTAGGGGAGCAAAGATAAGAATTACTTTCCACTTCTCAGTAATCATGCAAGCAAAGAAAAAGTGGAGTGAAATATTTAGTAGTAAAAGAAAAAAACATTAACCTAGAGATCTGTACCTTGCAAAATTATCCTTCAAAAGTGAAGGAGAAATCAAGACTTTCTCTGACAAACAAAACTTGAGGGAATTGGTTATCAGTAGACCTGCCTTGTAAGAAACGTTAAAAGAAGTTCTTAAGAGAGAAAGAAAATGACAGGTGAGAAACTTGGATCTATGCAAAGAAAGGAAAAAGCACTGGAGAAGGAATAAATGAAGGTAAAATAAGAAAACTTTAAATGTTCTTATTCTGAATTGATCTAACAGATAACAGTTTGTTCAAAATAATAATAGCAACAATGTATTCAATTAGATATGTTTATGTATATATATGTATATGTGTGTGTACTTATATATTTTCATGTATGAGCAAAGTAAATGACAACAATGCTAAAAGAGACAAGTTGAAAGAATTAAGATTATTTTGTTATTGTAAACTCTTCATACTACCTATGAAGCAATATAGTGTTACTTGAAAGTGGACTTGAATTAGTTGTAAATGTATACTGCAAACTCCAGGGCAACCACTAAAAAAAGTTTCAAAAGTATGACTGATGTGCTAAGAGAGGAGAAAAAATGGAATCATAACAATGCTCAATTAAAGCCACAAAAGGCAGAAAAAGAGAGGAAGACAAAAATAAGAACAAAAAACAAGAGCAACAAATAAAAAATTGTAACAAGTATTATAGATAGTAATCCAACTATATCAGTAATCACTATGAATATCAATGATCTAAATGCACCCATAAAAAGTCAGAGATTGTCAAAGTGGATCAAAAACACTACCCAACTATATACTAACTACAAGAAATCCACATTAAATATAAAGACTCATATAGATTAAAAATAAAGGGATAGAGAAAGATATTCCATGCCAATACTAATCAAAAGAAAGCAGGAGTAGCTATATTAGTTCCAGACAGAGCAGATGTTAGAGCCAGAAAGGCTATCAGGGATAAAGAGGGGGCATTATATAATGATAAAAGGGTCAATTCTCCAAGAAGACATAATAATCCTTAATATGTATGTTTTTAACACTAGAGTGTCAAAACATGAGGCAAAAATTGATAGAACTGCAAGGAAAAATAGATGAATCCACTATCACAGCTGGAGATTTCAAAACCTTCTATCAGAAATGGACAGATCCAGCAAGTAGAAAATCAGTAAGGATATAGTTCAGCTCCACAACACCATCAATCAACTTAATGTAATGGACATCTCTAGACTACTCTATCCAACAACCGAAGAATATATATTCTTTTCAAGCTCACATGGAACATTCATCAAAATAGATCACATTCTTGGCCATTAAACACACTTTAACAAATTTAAAAGAATAAAAATCATATAATATCAGATTTCAAAGCACAATGGAATTAAACTAGAAATCAGTAACAGAAAGATAGTTGCAAAATTCCAAAATACTGGGAGATTAAACAACACATTTCTAAATAACACATGACTCAACAAAGAAATCTCAAGAGAAAGTAAAAAAATCTTGAAGTAAGTAAAAATAAAAAAACAACTTAACAAAATTTGTGGATGCACTGTAAGCAGTGCTTAGAGGGAAACTGATGGCACTGAATGTATATAGTATTAGGAAAGAAGAAAGATCTAAAATCAATCACCTAAGCTTCTACCTTAGGAAACGAGAAAAAGAAGGGCAAACTGAGTCCAAAATAAGCACAAAAAAAAGAATAATAAAAAGTTAAAACAGAAATCAATGAAGTTGAAAACAGGAAATCAATAGAGAAAATCAGCAAAACTAAAAGTCATCTTTTTGAAAAGATAAATAAAATATATAAATCTCTAGCCAGGCTAAGAAAACAAGAGAGAGGACACAAATAATATCAGAAATTATAAAGGGGCCATCATTATAGACCCTGTGGACATTAAAAGGATAATCAAGGAATATTATGAACAACTTTATGCCCACAAATTTGATAACCTAGATGAAATGGACCAATTTCTTTGAAGACACAATTTGCCAAAACCTACACAAGAAGAATTAGACAAAATGAATTGGCTGGCCTGTATCTACTAAAGAAATTTAGACAATAATTAATAACCTTCCAAAAACAGAAAGTGCCAGGCCCAGATGGGATTACTAGTGAATTCTATCAAACATTTAAGGAAGATATTATACCAATTCTCTACAATCTCTTTCAGAAGCAGAGGGAATACTTCCTAACTCATTCTATGAGGCCAACATTACCCTCATACCAAAGCCAAACAAGGACATTTCAAAAAAAAGAAAACAACAAACAATATCTCTCATGAACGTAGATGTAAAAGTTCTCAACAAAATATTAGCAAATTGAATTCAACAATGTATGAAGTGAACTATACACCAGAATGAAATAGGATTCATCCCAGGTATGTAAGATTTAAAAATCAATAAATGTAATCCATCACATCAACAGGCTAAAAAAGAACAAACACATAATCATATCAGTAGATGCAGAAAAAGCATTTGTCAAACTCCAATACCTATTTATGATGAAAATGCTCACTAATTAGGGATAGAGGGCAACTTCCTCAACTTGATAAAGACTGTCTACAAAAAGCATACAGTTAACATTATAAAACTTTGAGAAACTCAAAGTTTTCCTGCTAAGATAAAGTACAAGGCAAAGATGTCCCCTAGGGCTTCCCTGGTGGTGCAGTGGTTGAGAGTCTGCCTGCCGATGCAGGGGACGCGGGTTCGTGCCCCGGTCCGGGAAGATCCCACATGCCGCGGAGCAGCTGGGCCCGTGAGCCATGGCCGCTGAGCCTGTGCATCCAGAGCCTGTGCTCCACAACGGGAGAGGCCACAACAGTGAGAGGCCCGCGTACCTCAAAAAAAAGATGTCCCCTAACAGCACTCCTTTACAACATCATAGTAAAAGTCCTAGCTAATTCAACAAGACAAGAGAAAGAAATAAAAGGTATACAGATTGTGAAGGAAGAAATAAAACTCTCTTTGTTCACAGATGACATGAATGTCTATGTAGAAAATCCAAAACAATTGACAAAAAACTCCTTGAACTAATAAGCAATTAGGGCAACGTTGCAGGATACAAATAACATACAAAAGTCAAATGCTTTCCTATACCCCAGCAATGAACAAGTAGAATTTGAAATTAAAACCCTAATACCATTTATATTAGCACTTCCAAAATACGAAATATTCAGGTATAAAATTAATGAAATATGTACAAGATCTCTATGAAGAAAACTACAAAACTCTGATGAAAGATATCAAAGAAGAAGTAAGTAAGTGAAGAGAGAGTGCATGTTCATTGATAGTAGACTTAATATTGTCAAGATGTCAGTTCTTCCCAACTTAATCTACAGATTCAATGCAATCCTAATAAAAATCCTTGTAAGTTATTTTGAGAATATTGACAGTTGGATTCTAAGTTTATACTGAGAGACAAAAGACCTAAAATAAACAACACAATAATGAAGAAAAACAAAGTTGGAGGACTGACACAACCCGACTTACTACGCAGCCATGATAATCAAGACAGTGTGGTTTTGGTGAGAGAATAGAAAAATCGATCAGTGGAACAAATAGAGAGCCCAGAAATAGACCCACGTAAATGTAGTCAACTGATCTTTTACAAAGGAGCAAAGCAAACACAATGGAGCAAAGATAGTCTTTTCTTCAACAAATGGTGCTAGAACAATTGGGCATCCACATGCAGAAAATAAATCTAGACACAAACCTTATGCTCTTCACAAAAATTAATGCAAAACAGATCACAGATCTAAATGTAAAATGTGGGACTTCGCTGGTGGACCAGTGGTTAAGAATCCACATTTCCAGTTCAGGGGACATGGGTTTGATCCCTGGTCGAGGAACTAAGATCCCACATGCCATGTGGTGCAGCCAAAGATTAAAAAAAAAAAAAAGATGCTAAATGTAAAATGCAAAACTATAAAACTACCAGAGGATAACATAGGAAAACACCCAGCAGACCATAGGGTTGGTGACTTTTTAGATACAAGATAAAAATTATAATCCATCAAAGAAGGAATTGATAAGCTGGACTTCATTAAAATTCAAAACATCTTCTCTGTGAAAAATATGGTCAAGAGAATGAAAGACAAGTAGAAAATATTTGCAAAAGGTACATCTCATAAAGGAATATCATCTAAAATATACAAATAAATGTTAAAACTCAACAATAAGAAACAAACAACCTGATTTTAAAATGAACCAAAGGTTTTAACAGTCACCTTACCAAAAAAGATATAAAGATAGTAAACAAGCATATGAATAGACGCTCCACATCATATGTCATCAGGGAAATGCAAATTAAAACAACAGTGAGAGATCACTGGACACCTATTAGAAGTGGCCAAAATCAAGAACACTGACAACACCAAATGCTGACGAAGATGTGGAACAAAAAGAACTTTCATTCATTGCCGGTGGGAATATAAAATGGTGTGGCCACTTTGGAAGACGGCACGACAATTTCTTACAAAATCTAAACATACTCTTACTATACAACTATTGTGCCCCTTGGTATTTTCCAAAATGATGTGAAAATTTATGCCCACACCAAAACCTATACACAGATGTTCACAGCAGCTTTATTCATCATTGCCAAAACTTGGAAGGAACCTAAGGTGTCCTTCAGTAGGTTAATGGATAAATAAACATCCAGACTATAAAATAATATTCAGTACTAAAAAGAAATGAGGTATTAAGCCATGAGAAGACATGGAGGAAACTTAAATGCACATTGCTAAGTGAGAAAAACCAGTCTGAAATCATACATATTGTATGATTTCAAATATATGACATTCTGGAAAGGGCAAAACTACGGAGACAGCAAAAAAATCTGTGGTTGCCAGGGGTTAGGGGCAAGAGAGGGAGGAATTAATAGGCACACACAGAGGATTTTTAGGGCAATGAAAATACTCTGTATGATATCAAAATGATGAATACATGTCATTATATATTTGTCCAAACCTGTAGAATGTACCACACCAAGAGTGAACCCTAATGTAAATTATGGACTCTGAGTGACACTGATGTGTCAATGTAGATTCATCAATCGTAACAAATATACCACTCTGGTGGGGGATGTTGATAATGGGGAAGGCTATTCATGTGTGGGTGCAGGGGATAAGGGGAAATCAATATACCTTTCACTCAATTTTGCTGTGAACCTAAAAGTGCTCTAAAAAATTACATCTGTTTAAAAACTTACACTAATGTTCAGTGTTTGCTTAATTGCACTACTATTCTCAAATTGTACTTACAATTTAAAAGAAAACTTCTGCCTTATACTTCTTCTCTGTTTCCCAGCTCCTCCAGCCCTAAACACACACACACACACACACACACACACACACACACACACACACACACATTATTATCCCTAATAACACAATTTTAGCCATGTTGATAATGTGGTTCTGGGTCTGTCAGATGGCTAGCCCACTCCATCTCCCATGATCTCAGCTCTCATACACAACCCTAAAAATTAATGGGTGGACCACCTGGAAAACATTTAACTTCTAGAGAGTCAGTTTATCTATGAATCTTGATTTTGTGTCTGTAATCATTTTCCTTCTCCTCTTGTGTCTTCTCTTTGCCTTACTCTGACATAAATGGAAGTTGTGAGGCATAAGGTATACCTAGGTCTGAAAACCAATGTGTGACTTTGACCTTGGACATAAACCTGATTCTCCCTCTGCTTGAAGAACAGTTTCCTCATCTATAAAGTGGGAATAATAAGCATCACAGGACGCTTAGGTCAGCGCAATGCCTGGCACATAAGAAGCACAATGTTACTTGACCTGTTCTCTGCCCCTTTTCATCTCTTCTTCCATAAATGCTTAACTGGTAATAAGATACCCAGAATTAGCACCCATTAAAATGTACTGCCACCTTTTTATTTCTAAACAAACATTCATTATATATGAGGTCCCACATAGCCAGTGCTCTGCTTGGTGCCCTTCAAATGAGATCCGTTTATTTTAAGTCCTTTCGTTATCCACCACTATCGTGTTTGTGCATTTCACCTCACTTGCAGCTCTGAAGTTCTAGGACATCCCCAGGAAATTCACTTGGGATCAAACCCGAAGGGAACCGTGGGTCACCTCCTGGAAGTCTGCCTTAATTCAGGAAAATCGCAGAGTGCATCTGTTAAAGCTACGTGAGCTAGGAGTGGTGCTCAAGGTGGTTTCAGTTCAAGCCAGAGGCACTAAAACCCTACCACTGTAGTTCACGAACACCTATTGGAAGGAAGGTGTACTGCACCTTGGCTACCTGGGAAGAGGCAGAATCATGCAATCCTAAATTTTCTACACTCCCCAAACCAACTTTGAATCTTCCAAGGGAAGTGAGTGCCAGGACTACCTCACTCCTTTTTCGCCTGTATCCCTACCGTCTGTGCCACCTCTGCTGCATGTCCTCCAATCTCTCAAAGTCACTCTGACCCTCAAGAAGCAGACAAGGGTATGGAATGACAAAACAGCCACTAAGTGCACAAGCCAGAATGAGGAATAATTTGAGGATATTTTCTGTTGTCAGACCAAGCAGTCCACCAGGCAATGGATAGGTTTCTCCTAAGCTAAAACAACTCAGTCAGAAACACAGCCAAAGTAATCACACCTACCATTTTAATCCAGTTCCTTCAGTCATTCAAGCAATCAAATTATCTCAGTTGTGGCGAAATCTAACTGATGTTATAGCAATTAAGCCTTAAACACCTTTCTCAATCAGTCATAGAAACTGGGACTCGGTATTCCCCTCAGCAGTTAAACCTTTAAAGCCTAATTTTTGACTTTAAACAACACTAAAATAAGGGGCCAGTGATAAATGTGTCTTATTTCTGGTTCAGCCCGACTACAAGCCTAACCAGGTAAATTGCTTGGCACCACTATCCCCAGCTCAAAAAACAAAACAAAAACACATGTTGTTAAAATATTAAGGACAGAATAATTATGATAATTGAGATAATAACAATGAACTTGATTCTCCCTCTGCTTTGAGGAATAGCTATACATCAAGCACTGCTTTCCCACCCAGTGGGCGATGGCTAACTTATAAACTTGGCCACACCAGCTTCAGTTATCAGACCTCAATTTCTGCTTTAAGAATAGACAAAAATCAGATCCAATAATAAGTACAAGTGTTAAGGGAGAAATCAATGTTTGCTAATGCTTTCAGATCTTGATTGAAAACTGCCTAGGGGAGAACATTTTTTAACAATTATGTTTGCATTCTGTTCACATAAATTCACTCAGTTTTCAATGTGGTTGAGGTTCGGCTCTCTCTGAAGTTGTTTCTATTACATTCTACCTTCAGAAAAATCTTGTGGAAGCACGTTTAAGGTGTTGTTTTGTTATTATTACTTTTTCTTTTTGCAAAGCAGGTTTTGAGAAATTCCTCTTTCCTAGAAGATAAAAATTTGTAACTGAACAGTAGTTGACAGCATCCTATTAAAACTGTATGCCTTGTCTTCAGACAAGGTAGATGTAGGCAGCTGCAGTTGACATCCCTGAAATCGGGGACAGACCACAAAATGAAAGCACAGGTAGACGTGGGCAGGGACTGTTATAATAAACTCAGCCAACTGTCCAATTCATAAATTTTTTAAAGAACCAAATCTTACTAAATGCCAATGGAGCTTTCATTTCAAATCATTTGTTTAATTTCATGTGCAAATTATTGAGATGCGCTTGTTTCCAAACTATTGAAATAGATTTTGGAGCCATGTTGTTTGAAGTGACTGCAGTGCAGGAACATCTCTTTTCAATTAGCTCTGAAACCTCTTTCAACAGCCTTTCATAAATAGGCCGACATCAATGGCATGCTCGGATTCAGTGTGGATCTCTAATGGAAATGCACGATGGGCCTTGCGCCATGCCTGCAGGGGCAAACATCTTCCATTTCAGACAGATCCAATGAGAAGTTTTGCCAGCTATTCTGGGTCTCTCACTTTTTGGTCTCAGGTTTAGCTCATCGCTAATCAATGCCTGTGCTTTTTAATTACACTGTACAGTCAGTAATGATTTGTCACTCATTGAACCTGGGCGGTCTTCTGAGCTATACAGATGTAAACAACTGCAAAGACAAGGTAACCTTAACTGCTAGGACTCCGCACTGGAAAAGAGAGACATTTCCCTGAGAAAAAGCAATGCTGAGTTTGGAAGAAAGGTAATGCCCTTACATTTAAGTTGCACCAAACACTAGAGGCCTATCTTTTCACCGTCCAGAATCCTGGACCGGAAATGCCTGCCCATTAAAGGGTTTATATAACTCTTATATCTCCTTATCAGTGACCTGGGTGATTCTGGACACTCAATAGATATTAATCGATTGATAGAAAAAAGTCTTCTTTTCTTATCTTTTTTTTTATATTGACATTTCCCTCTGGTAGTTAGAAGAGAAATTCTGAAAATGAAATGACTTTATGCTCCAATAACTAGGAATGCAATGCTGCATATGGTGCTTGAGACTAAAAATATTATTTTTCAATAAATGACTAGCTATCTCACAATCTGAGGTGATAGTCAATATATTTATCATTGGTATAATATGGACAATAATCAATAAGGACAAATACTTAACCAATCAGAATGAATGCCATTTCAGCCCTGCCCAGAAAACAGATCAGTGATGCTAAGCAAAAAAGAAAAAACAAAACAAAACAAAAATCTTTGCAAATACAAAGCAATATCACCAGAGTAGCACAGTCCCATCCCAGTGCTGATGAATCCGTCTCAAAAGCCAGGCCCAGCAGGTGCAATTTTTTTTTTTTTTCCTGCGGTACGCGGGCCTCTCACTGTTGTGGCCTCTCCTGTTGCGGGGTACAGGCTCTGGACACGCATGGGCCATGTCACGAGCCTAGCCACTCTGCGACATGTGGGATCTTCCCGGATCGGGGCACGAACCCGTGTCCCTGCATTGGCAGGCGGACTCTCAACCCCTGCGCCACCAGGGAAGCCCAGCAGATGCATTTTTTTTAAAAATAAATTTATTTATTTATTTATTTTTGGCTGTGTTGGGTGGGTTTACATTGCTGTGTGTGGGCTTTCTCTAGTTGCGGCGAGCGGGGGCTACTCTTCATTGCGGTGTGCAGGCTTCTCATTGCAGTGGCTTCTCTTGTTGTGGAGCACAGGCTCTAGGTGCGCGGGCTTCAGGAGTTGTGGCACACAGGCTCTAGAGCACAGGCTCAGTAGTTGTGGCACACGGGCTTAGTTGCTCCACGGCATGTGGGATCTTCCCATACCAGGGATCGAACCCGTGTCCCTTGCATTAGCAGGTGGATTCTTATCCACTGTGCCACCAGGGAAGCCCGCAGGTGCATTTTTTTAAAGCTTCATATGTAAGTTTGATATGCACTCCTACTTTGTTAATTTGGTCTAAACAATAGATTTTTTGTGCTTATGCCTGAATTATTCATTGGGAGAACTATGAAATATGACTTTGTAAATGCTTATTCACCTAGTTCCCAATGACTTTTAGTCACTAAGTAAATATAAATGTTTTGAATGGCTGCTTACTTTGTACCATACACTGAGCTGGCTCTTTACCCAAAATTCACCATCTTCCAAAAGAACCCCTATCATGTAATAAATTTCCTTTTTTGTTTTGTGGAAAACTTTAAAGACTACTTGGAGGTTTCAGAAATCCTGGTTTTAATTAAAGTGATATTCATTATGTAGTTCAGATGCTAATATTCTAAATAATAATATATATTTACATTAAAGCTAAAATTGTTAAGCAAAACAATGCCTAATTTGTTGGCTTGTAACTGTTCTGGGGTCTAGAGCTTGTTGATGTTCTATTCCTACTTTAAGAATTTAACTGCTCACTTATTCTGAAAGCCTTGTCAAACAAACTGATGTTATGTTGGTCTTTACTAAAGCTACTGGGATACCTGCCTCATTGGAAAATGTGTTGATTTTTCCCCTGTTTAATAAAAGCAAGTCAAATATTCAAAAAAGAAGAAGGAGAAGGAGAAGGAGAAGAAGAAGAAGAAGAACCTGTATCATGTAATAAATTTCCTTTTTTGTTTTTTGAGTTTTGTTTTGTTTTTTTTTAACATTTCTTCCCTGTGACTCATTTATTTTGTCACTGGAAGTTTGTACCTTTTAATTTCCTTCACCTATTTCTTTCATCCCCCCACACTCTCCCCTCTGGCAACTACCTGCTTTTGTCTGTATCTATAGGTCTGTTTCTGTTTTGTTATGTTTGTTCATTTGTTTTATTTTGTAGGTTCCACATAAAAGTGAAATCATACTGTATTTGTCTTCCTCTGACTTATTTCACTTAGTATAATGCCTTCTAGGTACTATGTTGTCACAAATAGCAATATTTCATGATTTCTTATGGCTAAGTAATATACTATTGTGTGTATGTATATATATATATATATATTACATTATATATATATACACACACACACACACACACACCACATCACCTTTATCCATTCATCTGTTGATAGATTCTTAAGTTGTTTCCATATCTTACCCATTATAAATAATGCTGCTATGAACATTGGGGTTCACGTATCTTTTTGAATTAGTGTTTTCATTTTCTTCTGATAAATACCCAGGAGTGGAATTTCTGGATCATATGGTGGTTCTATTTTTAATTCTTTGAGGAATCTCCATACTATTTTCCATTGTGGCTGCACCAATTTACAATCCCACCAACAGTTCACAAGGATTCCCTTTTCTACAGATTATCACCAACACTTGTTATTTGTTGTCTTTTTGATAATGGCCATTCTGACCAGTGTGACGTGATATTTCATTGTGTTTTTTTTTATTTTGGGGGTACAGTTGATTTACAATGTTGTGTTAGTTTATGCTGTACAGTGAAGTGAATCAGCTATATGTGTACGTATAGCCCCTCTTTTTTGGATTTCCTTCCCATTTAGGTCACCACAGATTGCACTGTGGTTTTGATTTGCATTTCCCTGATGATGCTGAGCATCCTTCCATGTGCCTGTTGGCCATGTGTGTGTCTTCTTTGGAAAAGTGTTTATTCAGGTCCTCTGCCCATCTTTTTAAATTAATCTTCTTTAATCAGATTGGTTTCTTTTTTTGATATTGAGTTGTATGAATTATTTGTATATTTTGGATTTTAACCCCTTATCAGATATATGGTTTGCAAGTATCTTTTCCCATTTGGTAGGCAGTCTTTTCATTTTGTTGATAGTTTCCTTCTCTGTGCAAAAGCTTTTTAGTTTGATGTAGTCCCATTTGTTATTTTCACTTTTGTTTCCCTTGCCTGAGGAGACAGATCCAAAAAAATACGGATGTCAAAGATGTTCCTCATACTTTAAAAAAGAAATCAAATATATTTAATTATTGCAATATAGTACACCTGGATTTGAATTACTACAATTATAAAACCTATAGAATTTCTAAGGCAACTAAATGTGATATTTGGCTAAAATGTCCACCAGGTAAAAACAGCAAAGGGTGACGCAGTGCTGAATTAATGATACAGAAGCCTCTGGAATTTATAACTCTACAATGCCTTGATGTTATAATATAAAATTTTTGATGTGGAATCAAACTTATAATCTAATGGAATTTCTGAAGATAGTGGCCTTTCCCAAATTAAAAAATCCAGCAAAATACAACAATTCTGGGCTTCCCTGGTGGCGCAGTGGTTGAGAATCCGCCTGCTAATGCAGGGGACACGGGTTCGAGCCCTCGTCTGGGAAGATCCCACATGCCGCAGAGCAAGTAAGCCCATGCGCCACAACTACTGAGCCTGCGCGTCTGGAGCCTGTGCTCCACGACAAGAGAGGCCGCGACAGTGAGAGGCCCACGCACCGCGATGAAGAGAGGCCCCCACTTGCCACAACTAGAGAAAGCCGTCGCACAGAAACGAAGACCCAACACAGCAAAAATAAATATAAAATAAATAAATTAATTTAAAAAAATACAATTCTTATTTAATCCCCTTAAAAATGCCTTATGTGATTTTTTTTCAAATGTAAGGGCAGTTGTGCTTGTAAAACAGGCAGCAGTAGAAGTGATCTGGAATTAACGGTTTTAACCAAGTTTAACTTGAAGAAAGTTACCAATTGAATGTCACTTATTCTTTTAATTGAATCAAAATTTAGATCCAAAGGCGGTGTGTAATCAGCATATCAATTAGCTAAAATTATGCCTCTGAATGACGGTAGCTAACAGGTGCACAGGGCAGTTTCCTCCCAAAAGATATTTAAAAATATGTCCCACTTTTCCCAAAGCCATTGTTGCTTTTTATTGGGCTTTTTGTTCTTTGCATATTTCAAAGAAAGTTACAAAATGAGCTGATTTCCACATACAGTTTGGCCCCCTTATCATCAAGTTCTCCCACTAAGGCCTTTGAGGCACTGCTTCAGGAGCTCTGGACATTAGTCAGTCCTCTCTCTAGAGCAAATTAATGATACTAGCTGGGGCATGCCTGGACATCAGTTTCCTTATCTGCAAAATGAGAGTTGCAAACTGAATGATTTCTAATATTCCTTCCAGTTTTATGTCTCTTCAGCCTCAAAATGACTGAGCGCTCAGTATAATTAACTGACAGAAATCAGTTTTTAAATAGCCTCATTAAATCGCTAAACTGAGGTACATTATTTCTTAGATTGGAGGAGTGTTACAGCCATGGGAAAGTGTATGAGTCAACGATTGCTTCTCTAATACTGCATAACAAACCAATCCCAAAATCAGTGGCTTAAACAATTATTTACTCTCTCACTCACATGTCTGCGGTTGGCTGGGACAGCTCTGCCTCAGCCTGTGACAGATGAGAAGGTTGGGGCAACTCTGCTCTGTGTGTCTCATTCTGAGGTCCAAGTTGAAGGGTAGCAAATACTCAGAGCATGTTCTATTGATGTAGAAGTTGGGAAGCTCCCAAAGGGGGCAGGTGGAAAGACAAATGCCCCCTAAGACCTCAGTTCAAAACTAGTTGATTGTCACTTCCATCTTCTCCCATGAATCAAAGTGGTCCACGGCCAAGCTTAACATGAATAAAGAAGAGAGGCAGACTTCTTCCACTGACGTGGGAAGTGGGGAAGGGAGTAAGTACTTACGAAAAAAAATTCTAATATTCCACAATGCACAATGACAGACAGCCCAAAGAGGAAGGAACTCATGGATGCGATTTTCTAGGTGACTTAATTCAGGGGATAATTATCATTCACTTACTCAACAAATATTTTGGAGGACCTTCTATGTGCCAGGCAGTATTCTAGGAACAATAATACTTGCTGGTAAACTAGATATGGAAGATACAGAAAAATAAAGAAGGAAAGTAGATAACTCCTAGGTTTTTAGCTTGTATTAGCTGGACGATGGTATCAATTGCTGAAATAGGGAAGGCTTGTGGAGTAGCAGGTTTGGGGTGGGGGTTCATAGGGCTTGTTTTGGATTTTGACATGTGCGCTGGTCTTTGCACTTTACAGTGTGCTTTCACGTACATCTTGTCCTGCCAACTTTTATCTTGACAAGATAGGATAGGTAATAAGCTGTTTTGATTTCCTATTGCTGCCTTAACAAATTAGCACAAATTCAGCAGCTTAAAACAGCACAAATTTATTATCTCGCAATTTCCTTGGGTCAGGAGTCCCAGTACAAGTTAGCTGGGTCCTCTGCTCAGGTCACACAGGCGGAAATCAAGCTGCACATCCTCATCTGAGGTTTGAGGTTCTCTTCCAAGCTCACTGATTGTTGCAACATTCATTTCCTTGCAAGTGTAGGACTGAAGTCTTTGTCTTGTTGCCCATTAGTCAGCATCACTTCCAGCTTTTAGAAGCCACTTGTCCCCACAGATCACAACATAGCTGTTTGCTTTCTTCCTTCAAGACAGCAGAAACCTATCTCTCTGACGTATTCTCACACCAGCTAAGAAAGCTCTGCAGGACTTCCCTGGTGGCGCAGTGGTTAAGAATTCGCCTGCGAATGCTGGGGACACAGGTTCAATCCCTCGTCTGGGAAGATCCCATATGCCGCGGAGCAACTAAGCCTGTGTACTACAACTACTGAGCCTGTGCTCTAGGGCCCGTGTGCTGCAACTACGGATACAACGTGCTGCAACTACTGAAGCC
The DNA here is from genome assembly GCF_008692025.1 of Phocoena sinus. Taxonomy (NCBI): domain Eukaryota; kingdom Metazoa; phylum Chordata; class Mammalia; order Artiodactyla; family Phocoenidae; genus Phocoena; species Phocoena sinus. Next base: position 77,669,789 of record NC_045773.1, on the reverse strand, counting down.
CGTGTGCCTAGAGCCCGTGCTTTGCAACAAGAGAAGCCACCAAAATAAGAAGCCCACGCACCACAACGAAGAGTAGCTCCCACTCGCCGCAACTAGAGAAAGCCTGTGCACAGCAACGAAGACCCAACACAACCAAAAATAAATAAAATTAAAGAAAAAAAAAGAGAAAACTCTGCTTTTAAAGGACATGTGATTAGATTGGGTCCACCCAGTAATCTCCGAATTTTAAGCTCAACTGATTTGAGACTTTCGTTCCATCTGCAAAATTCCCTTCACAGCAGTACCTAGATTTGTGTTTGATTAAAGGAGCAGAGGACAGGAATCTTGAGAGGACCATCTTAGAATTCTGTCTACTACATAAGCCCACTTTGCAGAAGACAAAACGGAACCTTGGTTGAATCAACCACCATCAAAAAGCCTGTCCAGTGCTGAGGCTTCTATCTGACCTTTATCTTGTGATTCCGTCCAGGGCTCCTTTTCCCATGTCCAGCCTTCTCCCTTCCTCCAGGAACATTGCTTGCAACATAATGATCACTTCCTCCCCTTGAAGCCCTAAACTATAAACAAGACAGCACCCTACAAAATTATAATTCCATTATTTTTTACATCCTCGTGTCATAATACCTCATACGGCACTTAAGCACTTGCTATAGGAATTAACCTATGCAGGGAGTTTTGTTCTGTATATTTAGAGAATCATGGCTGTGTGTACATTTGATGTTAGCAGTTATTATGGAAAGTTTTCACAACCATAAAAAAGACCAGCACGCCGTTAAACCAGCATATTAAACTGGTACTGACATTAATAACGTTATGTCAAGAAAAGGAGTTCCATCATCAATAGCTCCTGAGAAACACTGAATTAAACAAAATTAATATAGCAATGCAAGAGCTTTCAAGGAATTTAACATGTTAATATATGTTATGGAGGAACAAAAGGGAGATATAATATGCTAACTTGATACAGAGCACTTTTCTATCAAGCATCTCAGGGTGCCAGCACTCCACAAAACACTAAGTTAGGTGAGACCCTGCCACTCCCTTTCCACCCATCACAGTCAAAAAGTTCCCCTGACATCTCTAGCTTTTGTGGTCATGTTGGAGGTAGGACAGGTAAGCCCATTCTACCCTAAGGAGCTCTCCGTTCTCAAAACGACCAGAAACAAGGCACTGTAGCCTGTCTGATGGTGTCCAGTAATAGATGTGCCTTAAAGAACCAAAGAGAAAATGCATCAAAACTGAAACTCTTTTTTTAGACCTTACCAAATACATCTGGGAATGAATCTGGACAGAACATAAGGTATAAAATGTGTCCTTTACATGAATGAGGAAAGAATATATTGGAAGGAACAAAAAAGGCCTCTAGCACAGACATAAATTTTCACATCAGGGGACCTGAGAGGGATATCAAAGTGAATACATCCAGGATAAGTAACCTAAAAGACCTAGACATCAAATCCGACATCAGTCCCCAAAACTTAGTGATTAATCTATGGCTGGACATAAGAAAGATGACATGCCTAACTCATACCATGCTTGCTGGTTTCCAAAGAGTTTAAAGGAAACCTGGGAATATAACACAGGTGACCCCAAATGTACACTAAATGCTGGGCAACTCTTTTCATTTGGATTTTCAAATTAAGAGACATAATCATAACTTTATTTTCCTTGATCCAAATGGAAGAACTGAGAAAAACAACGAAAAAGACAACTTATTCCTTAAGTGGTTAATATTTCTCCAAGCATCTACACCTTTCTCCGGTGCTCTTTCAGCTTCTTGTTTGTCAGCAAGAAACATTGCTGATGGCCTGTTGTAGGCTCTACAGAGAAGAAACCCCACAGACCCATGTAAGACTTGCTGGAGCTCATGGCAAAGGCTCAATCACTGCAAAATTATCACCAAATGGCCAACTCACTCCTGCTGCCAACGGACAGAGTGGCATGTCCTACTGCTTACACACCCATCCTGGGAGCTTTGATTAGACCAACACAGAGAACGTAAACCTCTTAATTACTAAAACCTAACAAGTAGGAACTCTGTAGTGAGGAAAGTGGGGTGAGTTGAGCTGAGCTGAGTTTTCTTTAGGTAAGAACACGTGCTTGTGCTAGCCCATTTCCTTTTCCACATTTTCCCCCATTCTTCAGCTCCTGTGCAAAGGGGCCATCACCTTTCTCCCCAGAGCTCAGTTATTTCACTGCTCAGGGGAGACACTAAACACCAACAACTTAAACAAACATCTCTTGTGTTCTGAGCACTCTTTCCACCAAACACACTGTGATCAACCTGGAGATAGTTACCTTGAAAATATCAGCTCTAGAAGTGAGCACAGAAAAAGTGCCCTCTCATAGTTTCAAAGAAAGAGATCAAGGAAGTAGTATATTAATGTTCAGGAAGGTAACCATACTCTCTGATATGCTCCTAGTAGGAAGTTGCCCTGATCAGAAGCTCTGTATCTTTGGTTTTACAGCTATCTATCTATGTATTCAGTGAGCATTTTATCAAGTGTTTACCATGTACAAATACTACCCTAGAAGCTGGAAATGCAGTGGTAAAGTCCAACATACCCACATGAAGTTCAGTTTAGTGGAGAAACAGACGAGCCCTTACAATATCAATTTATTGCAGTTATAATAGTAACTCAAAGTGCTACAAGATCATGGGGGCCAGATATAGACCAGAGGAAGGAAGGCACGGTCCACGCAGACAAAGGAGGGGATATCTGAGCTGGGTTTGGAAGGGTCAGTAGGAGCACAAACTCATCTATTTATTTTTAGTTAGTTGGTTACTGCCCACCTTGCTCCACAAAGAATTTAAAGAAACTTTCAAAGACGCATACAACGCCAAAAGATTACAAATGCAAAATAAGTTTTTGTTTTTTTAAAATAGTTGGGTGGGAGAGAGTAAACAGAAAAGAGTGGGGGAACCAGTGGGCCCAGGAGTGAAGTAAAATGCACGCTATTTGATGTCTACATGTTTGTGAGATGAGGACCACAAGTTTGGTTCCAAGCCTTGCAGTCAAAAAGGAGAAGTCATAGATCAGGCATCAAACAGAGAAAAGAAATAAAAACAAGAGCCAACGTGTCTCAGGTTAAGCATCTGCAAAACAGTAAGTAAAAGGTAAATGAGTACTTTCCAGAGGTTTGAAGTGCAGGCTGGGTGTAGAAAATAACAGGTGAAGCTGCTAAGGTAGTCGTGTCTGAGCACAGAGATGAGTTTATGCCAAATTAAATGAGGCTTTCAGAGGGACAGACATGGACAGATTTTGTTTATTTTAGGAGCCTGGGCAGTTATCCAGGTGAGAGTTGATGAGGACTTTCAGGTAATGGCCGTAGAGCTGTATAAAAGGGAATGAATTCAGAGAGTCCTGAGTCAAGATGGTGTACTAGGAGGATGCAGAGTTCACCTCTCCTCACAACTAGAGCACCTACCAGGCACCAGTGGGGGACCACGGACACCTAAGGGGACGGGAGGAACCTCCAGCAACCAGGTAGGATGTGGGGCGTGCGGGGAGTGAAGGGGGAGGAGAAGTGGAGGCGGGATGGGACTGGCGCCCCTGAGGGGTGGCTGGGGGAAGGGAAGGGATCCCACGCCCGAAGGGGGAAATTGGGGAACCACTGGGAGGGCAGAGGATCAAAAGGGAGCGTGGCCAGGTTTCCCCTGCCCACTTGGGGCCCCAGGAACCTGCTGAGATCCTGGGCCCGATCCTCTGCCCACCTAGGCCCCCTCCAGCCACGTGGGTCCTGAGGGAGTGGGAGGAAGGGAAGGGGGAGCAAAAGTAAAGGCCGGACCTCCAGGATGGCACCCCTGAGGGGTAGCTGGGGGAGGGGAGGAGTTCCTACACCCAGCGGGTCCCACCCACCGTTAGGGGTCCAGCAGCGATGGGGGAGACCCTGGGGGAGATGGTGGGGGAGGGGCATGAAGGAACGGAAGGAAACGCGGCCAGTGCCTTCCCCGTCCACTTAGGCATCGGGGAGCCTGCTGGTCTCCCAGGCCTAATCCTCTGCCCTTGGAGCCTCTCTCCTGCCGCATAGAGCCCAAGTCCCGCCCCTACACCCCAACCCAGGGCCCCACCTCTACCATCGGAGACGCCCTCCAACGTGCTGGGCCTAAACCCCACCCAAACACCCTCACTCACGGCCTTACCTGCAAACTCCAGAACTCCACACTCCAGAGGCCCTGCTTTCCACCTGTGGCCTCGCCCCTTCTGCAGGTCCTAAGCAGGGGCCCCGCCCCACACTCAAACGTCACCACCCCAGCCGCCTAGGTCCTGCCCCACCCTAAACCCCATCCCTGCCTAAGTTCCACCCCTGCCTAAACTCTGCCCCCATAGCCAAGGCTTTTTTATTTTTTTTAATTTTTATTTTTTCCTCTTTTGGATTGGGGTTCTATTCTACCTTGTTGATTCATTATTGTTGATTCCTTTATATTTTTATTTTTCCTAATAACTCCTTTATTTTTATAATTTTATTTTATTCTTCATACTTTGTTATTGTTCTCTCCTTCTCACTTGTTCCCCCCCACCCTTTTTTTCTTTTTCTTTTTTCTGTTGCGGTTTTATTTTACCTTGTTGCAGTTGTTTCAATTATAGTTTTTTTTTCTAACATTTTTTTATCTTTCTAACTTTATTTTCTTTTTTATTTTTTGATATTGTACTGCTCCGTTTCTTCTTTCTTTCTTCCCTTTTTTTTTTCCTTTAACCTCACCATGAAGTTTGGGGGATCTCAGTTCCCAGGCCGGAGGTAGGGCCAAAGCTCCGGTGGTGGGAGCTCTGAGTCCAACCCGCTGGTCTAACAGAGAACCTCAGACCTCAGGGAGTATCAATCAGAGTGAGGCCTCCCAGAGGTCCTCATCTCAGCAACAAGACCCAGCTCTGTCAAACTGCCTGCAAACTCCAGTGCTGGATGTCTCAGGCCAAACAACCAATAAGACAGGAATACAGCACCATCCATCAAAAAAAAAAAAAAAAAGAAACGACAAAAAATATGTTACATACGAAGGAGCAAGGTAAAAACCTACACGACCAAATAAATGAAGACAAAATAGGCAACCTACCTGAAAAACAATTCAGGGTAATGATAGTATAGATGATCCAAAATCTCGGAAACAGAATGGAGAAAATACAAGAAATATTTAACAAGGATCTAGAAGAACTAAAGAGCAAACAAACAGTGATGAACAACACAATTACTGAAATTAAAAATACTCTAGAAGGAAGCCATAACAGAATAACTGAGGCAGAAGAACGGATAAGTGAGCTGAAAGATAAAATGGTGGAAATAACTACCAGGGAGCAGAATAAAGAAAAAAAGAATGAAAAGAATTGAGGATAGTCTCAGAGACCTCTGGGACAACATTAAATGCACCAACATTCGAATTATAGGGATCCCAGAAGAATAAGAGAAAAAGGAAGTGTCTGAGAAAATATTTGAAGAGGTTATAGTTGAAAACTCCCCTAACATGGGAAAGGAAACAGTCAATCAAGTCCAGGAAGCACAGAGAGTACCATACAGGAAAAACCGAAAGAGAAACACACCAAGACACATATTAATCAACATATCACAAATTTAAAACAAAGAAAAAATATTAAAAGCAGTAAGGGAAAAGCAACAAATAACATACAAGGGAATCCCCATAAGGTTAACAGCTGATTTTTCAGCACAAACTCTGAGAGCCAAAAGGGAGCGGCAGGACATGTTTAAAATGATGAAAGGGAAAAAACTACAACCAAGAGTTACTCTACCCAGCATGGATCTCATTCAGATTCTACCCAGAAATTAAAACCTTTACAGATAAGCAAAAGATAAAAGAATTCAGCACCACCAAACCAGCTTTACAACAATTGCTAAACGAACTTCTCTAGGCAGGAAACACAAGAGAAGGAAAAGACCTTTAAAAACAAACCCAAGACAATTAAGAAAATGGTAATAGGTACATACATGTCGGTAATTACCTTAAATGTAAATGGATTAAATGCTCCAACCAAAAGACATAGACTGGCTGAATGAATACAAAAACAAGACCCATTCATACACTGTCTACAAGAGACTCACTTCAGACCTAGGGACATATACAGACTGAAAGTGAGGGGATGGAAAAAGATATTCCATGAAAATGCAAATCAAAAGAAAGCTGGGGTAGCAATTCTCATATCAGACAAAATAGACTTTAAAATAAAGATTATTACAAGAGACAAAGAAGGACACTACATAATGATCAAGGGATCAATCCAAGAAGAAGATACAACAATTGTAAATATTTATGCACCCAACATAGGAGCACCTCAATACATAAGGAAAATGCTAACAGCCATAAAAGCGGAAATTGACAGTAACACAATCATAGTTGGGGACTTTAATGCCTCACTTTCACCAATAAACAGATCATCCAAAATGAAAATAAATAAGGAAACACAGCTTTAAATGACATTAAACAAGATGGACTTAATTGATATTTATAAGACATTCCATCCAAAAACAACAGAATACACTTTCATCTCAAGTGCTCATGGAACATCCTCCAGGATTAACCATATCTTGGGTCACAAATCAAGCCTTGGTAAATTTTTAAAAATTGAAATCGTATCAAGTATCTTTTCCAACCACAATACTATGAGACTAGATATCAATTACAGGAAAAAAAACCTGTAAAACAAACACACACATGGAGGCTAAACAATACGCTACTAAATAACCAAGAGATCACTGAAGAAATCAAAGAGGAAATCAAAACCTACCTAGAGACAAATGGCAATGAAAACACAATGACCCAAAACCTATGGGCTGCAGCAAAAGCACTTCTAAAAGGGAAGCTTATAGCAATACAATCTTACCTCAAGAAACAAGAAACATCTCAAATAAACAACCTAACCTTACACCTAAAGCAGTTAGAGAAAGAAGAAAAAAACCCCAAAGTTAGCAAAAGGAAAAAAATCAGAAAGATCAGATCAGAAATAAATGAAAAAGAAATGAAGGAAACAATAGCAAAGATCAATAAAACTAAAAGCTGGTTCTTTGAGAAGATAAACAAAATTGATAAACCATTAGACAGACTCATCAAGAAGAAAAGGGAGAAGACTCAAATCAACAGAATTAGAAATGAAAAAGGATAAGTAACAACTGACACTGCAGAACTACAAAGGATCATGAAAGAATACTACAAGCAACTATATGCTAATAAAATGGACAACCTGGAAGATATGGACAAATTCTTAGAAAACCACAACCTACTGAGACTGAACCAGGAAAAAATAGAAAATATAAGTAGACCAATCACAAGCACTGAAATTGAAACTATGATTAAAAATCTTCCAACAGACAAAAGCCCAAGACCAGATGGCTTCACAGGCAAATTCTATCAAACATTTGGAGAAGAGCTAACACCTATCCTACTCAAACTCTTCCAAAATATAGCAAAGGGAGGAACACTCCCAAACTAATTCTATGAGGCCACCACCACCTTGATATCAAAACCAGACAAGGATGTCACAAAAAAAGAAGACTACAGGCCAATATCTCTGATGAACACAGATGCAAGAATCCTCAACAAATTACTAGCAAACAGAACCCAACAGCACATTAAAAGGATCATACACCATGATCAAGTGGGGTTTATCCCGGGAATACACAGATTCTTCAATATATGCAAATCAATCAGTGTGAAACACCATACTAACAAATTGAAGGATAAAAAGCATATGATCATCTCAATAGATGCAGAGAAAGCTTTTGACAAAATCCAACACCCATTTATAATAAAAACCCTCCAGAAAGTAGGCAAAGAGGGAACCTACCTCAACATAATAAAGGCCATATATGACAAACCCACAGCCAACATCATTCTCAATGGTGAAAAACTGAAACCATTTCCACTACGATCAGGAACAAGACAACGTTGCCCACTCTAACCACTATTATTCAACATAGTTTGGAAGTTTTAGCCACAGCAATCAAAGAACAAAAAGAAATAAAAGGAATCCAAATCGGAAAAGAAGAAGTAAAACTGTCACTGTTTACAGATGACATGATACTATACATAGAGAATCCTAAAGATGCTACTAGAAAACTAATCAATGGATTTGGTAAAGTAGCAGGATACAAAATTAATGTACAGAAATCTCTTGCATTCCTACACACTAACAATGAGAAATCTGAAACAGAAATTAAGGAAACACTCCCATTTACCACTGCAACTAAAAGAATAAAATACCTAGGAATAAACCTACCTCAGACAAAAGACCTGTATGCAGAAAACTATAAGACACTGATGAAAGAAATGAAAGATGATACAAATAGATGGAGAGATATACCATGTTCTAGGATTGGAAGAAACAACATTGTGAAAATGCCTATACTACCCAAAGTAATCTACAGATTCAATGCAATCCCGATCAAACTACCAATGGCATTTTTCACAGAACTAGAACAAAAAATTTCACAATTTGTATGGAAATACAAAAAACCCCGAATAGCCAAAGCAATCTGGAGAAAGAAAAACGGAGCTGGAGGAATCAGGCTCCCAGACTTCAGATGATACTACAAAGCTACAGTAATCAAGACAGTATGGTACTGGCACAAAAACAGAAATATAAGTCAATGGGACAGGATAGAAAGCCCAGAGATAAACCCATGCACATATGGTCACCTTATGTTTGATAAAGGAGGCAAGAATATACAATGGAGAAAAGACAGCCTCTTCAATAAGTAGTGCTGGGAAAACTGGACAGCTACATGTAAAAGAATGAAATTAGAACACTTCTTAACACCATACACAAAAATACACTCAGAATGGAGTAAAGAGCTAAATGTGAGGCCCAACACAATAAAACTCTTAGAAGAAAACATAGGCAGAAAACTCTATGACATAAATCACAGCAAGATCCTTTTTGACCCACCTCCTAGAGAAATGGAAATAAAAACAAAAATAAACAAATGGGGGCTTCCCTGGTGGCGCAGTGGTTGAGAGTCCACCTGCCGATGCAGGGGGCGCGTGTTCGTGCCCTGGTTTGTGAGGATCCCACGTTCCGCAGAGCGGCGGGGTCTGTGAGCTGTGGCTACTGGGCCTGCGTGTCCAGAGCCTGTGCTCCACAGCGGGAGAGGCCACAACAGTGAGAGGTCCGCATGTCGCAAAAAAATAATAATTAAAAAAAATAGACAAATGGGAGCTAATGAAACTTAAAATCTTTTGCGCAGCCAAGGAAACCATAAACAAGATGAAAAGACAACCCTTAGAACAAGAGAAAATATTTGCAAATGAAGCAACTGACAAAGGATTAATCTCCATAATATACAAGCAGCTCATGCAGCTCAATATCTAAAAAACAAACAACCCAGTCCAAAAATGGGCAGAAGACCTAAACAGACATTTTCCAAAAAAGATATACACATTGCCAACAAACACATGAAAAGACGCTCAGCATCACTAATCATTAGAGAAATGCAAATCAAAACCACAATGAGGTATCACCTCACACCGGTCAGAATGGCCATCATCAAAAAATCTACAAACTATAAATGCTGGAGAGCGTGTGGAGAAAAAGGAACTCTCTTGCACTGTTGTGAGAATGTAAATTGATACAGCCATTATGGAGAACTGTAGAGAAGTTTCTTAAAAAACTAAAAATAGAAATACCGTATGACCCAGCAATCCCACTACTGGGAATATACCCTGAGAAAACCATAATTCAAAAAGAGTCATGGGGCTTCCCTGGTGGCGCAGTGGTTGAGAGTCCTCCTGCCGACGCAGGGGACACAGGTTCATGCCCTGTTCCAGGAAGATCCCACATGCCGCGGAGCAGCTGGGCCCGTGAGCCATGGCCGCTGAGCCTGCGCGTCTGGAGCCTGTGCTCCGCAACGGGAGAGGCCACAACAGTGAGAGGCCCATGTACCACAAAAAAATAAAGAGTCATGGGGACTTCCCTGGTGGCACAGTGGTTAAGAATCCTTCTGGAAATGCAGGGGACACGGGTTCGAGCCCTGGTCCGGGAAGATCCCACGTGCCACAGAGCAACTAAGTACATATGCCCCAACTACTGAGCCTGCACTCTAAAGCCCGCGAGCCACAATTACTAAGTCCACGTGCCACAACTGTTGCAGCCTGCATGCCTAGAGCCTGTGCTCCGCAGCAAAGAAAAGCCACCACAATGAAAAGCCCACACACCGCAACAAAGAGTAGCCCCCGCTCCCTGCAACTAGAGGAAGCCCGCACACAGCAACAAAGACCCAATGCAGCCAATAAATAAATAAATAAATAAATTTATAAAAAGAGTCACGTACCACAATGTTCATTGCAACACTATTTACAATAGCCAGGACATGGAAGCAACCTAAGTGTCCATCAACAGATGAATGGATAAAGAAGATGTGGCACATATATATACAATGGAATATTCCTCAGCCATAAAAGAAACGAAATTGAGTTATTTGTAGTGAGGTGGATGGACCTAGAGTCTGTCATACAGAGTGAAGTAAGTCAGAAAGAGAAAAACAAATACTGTATGCTAACACATATGTATAGAATCTAAAAATAAATGATTCTGAAGAACCTAGGGGCAGGAGAGGAATAAAGACGGAGAGGTAGAGAATGGACCTGAGGACACGGGGAGGGGGAAGGGTAAGCTGGGACAAAGTGAGAGAGTAGCAGGGACATATATACACTACCCAATGTAAAATAGATAGCTAGTGGGAAGCAGCTGCACAGCACAGAGAGATCAGCTCGTTGCGACCACCTAGAGGGGTGGGATAGGGAGGGTGGGAGGGAGAGGCAAGTGGGATGGGATATGGGGATGTATGTATATGTATAGCTGATTCACTTCGTTATACAGCAGAAATTAACACAACACTGTAAAGCAATTATACTCTGGTAAAGATGTTAAAAATAAGTTAAATAAATAAATAAATAAAATAAAAGGGAATGAATTCAATGATATTAAAGAGGTAGAATTGATAGGACTCTCAACGGTGGGGGGTGGGGGGCGTGGTGTGCAGACAAGTGCATTGAACTTCTAACCTTTGGATTCCATGTTTTCCATCTATACTATGGGAATCTGATTTCGCCTAATCATCTACTTTTCATAAAGATAGAGTATAAAGTCTAATAGGAACTATTTTATCTGTAACTTTCCTCCAATAATGGAAGAAGGGAGAGAAAATCTGAGAACAAATTGTAATGCTTGGCATAAAGCATTGTGGTTCGAGGAGGGGTTCACAGCTTTGAGCATCTGGGAAAGGAAGATGAGCACTCCTTTAATAGAAGAGCTGGGGGAGGTGATACAAAAAAAAAAAGAGAGAATGGGATGAATTCCAAAGTATATTTTACCTGGTTCAAACTTTTCCCTAAGACTTGCCCAATGGAGATGACAGTCACATGTAGCCCATTCTGTAATTCAGGAGTGCACACACTGGGTGAAACAATTTCATTGGTATGATTTGTTTTGAAAATGATATCTCTGGTTACTGTTATTTTTTGTGTTACTCTTAATAATTTTGGTACATTTGCAGCTATTTCTTTTTACTATTTTTTTAAAATATTTTTTCTAGGGCCATTTCTCAGTTCTTAAATTTTGAATTAGATTTTAATAAATGACATGTTTTACACCTTAAACTCAAAGAATAGAGAAGTTAGAGGCAACTATGGTATAATAATTATGATAATAGCTAATATCTAGTGTGCACCTATTAGATTGCAGAGATTTTCTAAGAGTTTTACATTATTAATTAATCTTCACAACAACTCTATGAGGCAATGACTCTTAATGGCACCATTTTACAGATGAGGACACTAAAGCATAGAAAGACCAACCCTCTTCATTTTTTCACCAAAATCGTATCTGTACTAGAGGAATTTCACCATAAAAAGTTTGCTGGTTCTCAATAAATACATGTTGAATGAATGACTGTCACTGACATTTGACACTTTCAAGTCACGTCTTATCCTTATTAATAATAAATGATCACATTAATAATTTATTCCATTTGCTTTCATATCATGTCCTCAAAAGAACCCTGTGAAGTGAGTGGGCAGAGAAAATTGAGGAACCATAGAGAAGACAAAGACAAATAAGTAAACAGAACAGATCTTCTGACTGTCATTCTGTGCTCTTCCTAATATGTAAATCATTTTTCCTAAAGATATAAACTTCTACTTCTGGTGTCTTTCCACTTTATCCTAATACCTTAATAGCAATAAGTGGCCCCAACCAACATGAATGGTTCTCATTCCCTGTTAACCAATACAGTATGTTCAGCCAGGTTTTCTAACTTACAAAAATAATAACATTAATTTCCTTGACTGTACACAAGACCCCCATGAAAAAAACCTCCAGAAAAAAGCAATTATGAAAGTATGCAAAGATTAGAAACTTAAAGACAAACACTAGAGAAGAGTTTAATGATACTACTTCAATTCTAAATTGTTTATGTTGCCATAACGAGTGACGCCCTTGCTGCCATATTAGTCTGGGAGTAGAAATTGGCGTACCCACCAGGGAGGAAAATTGACAATATCTATCAAAATTACAACACACATACCCACTGATCCAGCAATGCCACATCTTAATTTGTTCCTAAAGATAGTCTCTCACATGGGTGTAAAAAACAGACTTTTTTTTACAGATATTCATTGCAGCACTGTTTTGAAGAGAAAATGTTCCAATAAACAAGTAATAGAGAGTAGGTTAAATGAGCTATAATACATTCAAAAACTGGAAAAAAAAAGAAAAGAAAAGAAAAGAAAAGGGGATTGATCTAGACGGCAGAGTAGGACGTGGAGCTCACTTCTGCCTGTGAACACATCAAAAATACATCGACACGTGGCATAACTCTCACTGCAAACTAACTGGAAACTATCAGAAAGACTCCTGTACAAAGGCTATAACAAAGATCCACATGGAACCCGGTAGGAAGGGAAGAGAAGCGATCAGGTTGGGGCCTGTGCCCCAGGGAGGGGACTCGGAGTAAAAGGAGAATACACGGGCAGAGATCAGCCCTGGGGAGTGAGCTTTGAACCACATATTGCGTGCCCCAGTCCTGAGGCTTGACACAGGGGAGACGAGCCCCTTTGGCTGGTGGGACAGCCGCTAGGACTAACAGGAGTGCTGTTGGGAAGGCTGGACTCCACTGGGGAGTAGTGCACGCACAGCTGGCTTGCTCCCAAGGCAGGGTGTAGAGAGCAGATTGAGGACTGCTCCAGTGGCTGCCCAGTTTCCCGTGACCACCCCGGTGCATACCCCAGCCTGAGCTGAGAGAACGTGATGGCCGCACTTACTTCACATCACTGCTCCACAGTGGACCGAGGGCTGCCACGTCTGGGGAGACACAGAGATGACTCAGACCCGGGACAGCATCTGAGCGGGGGTGGCAGCGGTGCCCATGGCTGGTGCTTATTCAGACAGCACGTCAGAAGCAGCCCCGATGCCTGACAGCATCCAGACTGTCACAGCCCACGCCCCAATCCATGCAGAGAGCGCACACAGGCCCTGCCTGCCCTGTGGCACGGCTCCATAACAGGGCAGCGGCAGTGAGCGCAAGGGAAGTGATTGGCTGTGAGCCACGAGGAGTCTTGGACCTGAGGCTGCTTCTGAGCCAGGCAGGGGCAGCCACTGCTGGTGCTTGCAGAGGCAGTACATGAGAGGCAGCAGAGGCCTCTGTCATGAGCCAAGAGCCCCCTCAGGCCCTCATGCTCCAGCACTGCTCCCCTCTGGCTCAAGGGTCTCAGGGCTTGGAGAAGGGAGAACCTAAGAGGAACAGAGCCAGTGTGCAACCAAAATTCGGGGCTTCTACTCCAGCAATTTGCAAGCCGACCTCACCCCTGAAAAGACAGTGATGGCTGCTGAGCAGAGAGGAAGCCCTGGCTCACACCTGGCTCCAGCCCTAGCCCCTCCTTCTCCAGCCCCAGCCCCTCCTCCTCCAGCCCCACCTACTGCCAAGGTGATAGCTGCCAGCACACCCTCAGGAAAGATGTGACTTGCATTCACATCAAATCTGGCTCTCCCACCAAAGGTACTGGGCACATGCAGATTGTATAAGGATGCTTCCACATAAGGACACTCCTTCAAGACCACAATATGTAACTGTTCCACCTAAATTCACGGAGACAGAGTTAGGCAAAATGAGAAGACAGAGGAACTGGTCTCAACTAAAAGAACAAGAGAAAACTGCTGAAAAAAAAATAATGAAACAGAAATAAACAATTTACCAGATAAAGATTTGAAGAATTAGTAATAAAAAATGCTAACTGAATTAGTGAAAAGAATAGATGAACACAGTGAGAATTTTAAAAAGGAACTAAAACATAAAAAATAAGCAATAAGAAATAAAGAATATGATAACTAAAATGAAAAACACACTAGAAAGAATTAACAGAAGACTAAGTGACCCAGAAGAATGCACAAGTGATCTGGAAGATAGAATAATGGAAACCACCCAATCAGAACAGCGAAAAGGAAAACAAATTTTAAAAATGAGAACAGTTTAAGAGATCTCTGGAATAACATCAAGTGCACAAACATTCACAAGTTAGGGGTCTCAGAAGAGGAAGAGAGAAAGAAGGGGGTTGAATGTATTTAAAGAAATTATGGCTGAAAATTTCCCAAACCTGAAGAAGGAAACAGATATCCAGGTATAGGAAGCACAGAGGGTCCCCAAAAAGATGAACCCAAACATACTCACATCAATACATATCATAATTAAGATGGCAATAGCTAAAGATAAGAGAGAATTCTAAAGGCAGCAAGAGAAATGAAGAATCCCACTAGGAAAGCAAATATATAGTAAGGACTGAAGATGACCACTTAAATAAGCTAGAGCATACAATGCAGAAAAGAGAGTCACTTCAATAAATGGTACTGGGAAAACTGGAAAACTACATGTAAAAGAATGGGAATAGAACATTTCTTCACACCATACACAAAAATAAACTCAAAATGAATTAAAGACCTAAATGTAAAACCAGAAACCATAAAACTCCTGGAATAGAACACTCTGACATAAATCATAGCAATATTTTATTGGACCTGTCTCCTAAGGTAAAAGAAACAAAAGCAAAAATAAACAAATGGGACCTAATTAAACTTAAAAGCTTTTGCACAGCAAAGGAAATCATCGACAAAATGAAAAGATAACCTATTGAATGGGAGAAAATATTTGCAAGTAATATAACCAATAAGTGGTTAATATCCAAAATTTATAAAGAGCTCATATAACTCAATATCAAAAAAAAATGGGCAGAAGTCCTGAATAGACATTTCTCCAAACAAGACATACAAATGGCTAACAGGCCCATGAAAAGATGCTCAATATCACTAATTATTAGAAACTTTCAAACCATAATGACAATGAGACATTACCTCACACTTGTCAGAATGGCTATTACCGAAAACTCTACAAATGACAAATGTTACAAGCACGTGGAGAAAAGGAACCCTCATACACTGTTGGTAGGAACGTAAATTGGTGCAGTCACTATGGAGAACAGTATGGAGGTTCCTCAGAAAACTAAAAATAGAACTACCATATGAGCCAATAATTCCACTCCTGGGTATATATCTGAAAAAAACAAAAACATTAATTCAAAAAAGATACATGCACCTCAATGTTTATGGCAGCATTATTTACAATAGTCAAGATATGGAAGCAACCTAAGTTTCCATCAACAGATGAATGGATAAAGAAGTATATATATACAGTACAGTGGAGTGTTACTCAGTCACAAAATAGAATGAAATTTTGCCATTTGCAACCATGTAGATGGACCTAGAGAGTATTATGTTTAGTGAAATAAGTCAGATAAAGACAAATACCGTGGGCTTCCCTGGTGGCGCAGTAGTTGAGAATCTGCCTGCCAATGAAGGGGACACGGGTTCAAGACCTGGTCTGGGAGGATCCCACATGCCACAGGGCAACTGGGCCCGTGAGCCACAACTACTGAGACTGCGCGTCTGGAGCCTGTGCTCCCCAACAAGAGAGGCCGCGACAGTGAGAGGCCCGTGCACCACAATGAAGAGTGGCCCCTGCTTGCCGCAACTAGAGAAAGCCCTTGCACAGAAATGAAGACCCAACACAGCCAAAAATAAATAAATAAAAATAAATAAATTTATTTTTTAAAAAAGACAAATACTGTATGTTATCACTTATATGTGGAATCTAAAAAGTAAAACAGAGGAATGCATGTAACAAAACGGAAACAGGCTCACGGATATAGAAAACAAACTAGTGGATGCCAATGAGGAGAAAGGAGTGGGGAGGGTTAAGATAGGGGTATAGGATCAAGAGATACAAACTACTATGTATAAAATAGATAAGCAACAAGCATATATTGTACAGCACAGGGAAATACAGCCACTCTTTTGTCATAACTGTAAATGGAATATAACCTATAAAAATATTGAATCACTATGCTGTATACTGAAATTAATATAATAGTGTAAATCAACTATATTTCAATTTTAAAAAAGAATCTGACAAAATCAAAAGAAAAGAAGAGGATAAGGCAATTCTATATGTACCAAGTTAAGACCTGCTTCCAAGATATAAGTGACAAAGCAACATGCCGGACCATATGCATTATATGCTACAAGTCTTTTGCTAAGAAAAAGAGGGAAGAAGAGAAGATGGCAGAGGAAAGGAAAGAGAAGGAGAAATATATGAAATGCCTGTATATGAATAAAGAACTCTGGGAGGATACGTAAGAAATTAAGAGCAGGGGCTGCCTTTGGGGAAGGGTATTGAGTGGTTAAGACGCAGAAGTAGGAGGGAGACTCCAACTTAACATACTTGTATCGATTTGGGTTGTCCAGGAGGAAGCTGCCAAAACGAAATCAGAAGTATAAGAGATTTATTGGGGGAAAACATTTGTGAAAGATAAAAGGGAAAGAGATTAGGAGTGGGCAGGGAGAGTCTCCAGACTGTGATGTGGGTTTGACACCTGTGAAAGGAGAGGAGAAAGCAAGAAGGATGGGGTAGGAGGAGCCCTGAGTGCAACGCAGCTCTGAGAAAGCAAAGCCACGCCAGTGGGTCCCCACAGAGCAGACAGTGCCTGCTGGAGGACTAAAACGTCAGGCAGAAATAGCCTGGCTCCAAAACCCTCTCCACGTTCAGTGCAACCACACTGAGGCTTTGCATGCACACAGGGACAGATTCTGAAAATATGGCAGCTGGAGGCTGTGAGTTAACTACACTCCTCACAGCAGCTCTTAGAGGGAGCTCCGAGGGGCACGCCACCATGGCTGCCAAAATACCCTTTTATATACTGTGATTTTCATTGTCCAGGCATACGATAATAATTGTACATGGAATGATTTTATAGGGATGCTGCTGGATAATGCTTAATGACGTGAAAAACTGTACACGTAATATTATTAAGCTGAAGAAAGATTTAAAAATAATTTATATAAGCTCAGTCGTTTCAAAAAACACGTTACATATAAATGCATATATCAAGATATATATCAAGGCATAATCCCCAAAAGATTGGGAGTACATGCTACAGAATATTAACAATGATTATAGCTAAATATTGAAAACAAAAGTTATTTTTAACTTTTTCTTTGTGTTCTCCTATAAATGTATTGAATATATATATATATATATCTTTTAATTTTACAGCAAAGATGTCCATTTTTGGGTTTTGTTTTGTTTTCAGTGAAACTCCGCAAAATATAGCAAAAATTATCTGGCTAATTCAAAAGTGTTTCTCCCTCCTTTTTTTGATGACTCAGGGAACTCCAGAGGTAGGAACCAATTATATCCTAAGGACAGGACATATTCACTCCCTTCCCAGTTCACAGTGAATTAGATGGGCAAGTCAATTAAACAAAGACTCTGGTGCCCAGAGCTACAGACCCTATTCAAGTTGTTCTTTGTCTACACAAGCCTCTCTTATAACTGATGAACTTCATAATATAAGATGGACGTGAACCTGTTTCTAAAGGCAGAGCAGAGAAGCACAGGAATGCAAAGCAAGGGTACAGATCTGCAAGCCCTCAACACATTCCCCAATGTCTGCAGACAGTGTATGTGTAGTATCAGCTCCAGTGGAACTTATAGTCTGTCATAGAAGAATTGTTTGTATGCATGTCTTATCCTATTGGTTAGTGTGTGAGTTCTTTTAAGGCTGAGGAACTCGCTTTATCTGTTTGTTTGATCTCTGCAGTGCCAAGCACAGTACCTTGTGATGATATGAATGTTGACACTTACTGAGCATTTTCAATTAACAGGCACCAGACTATGCTAGGAACTGTAAGGCCAGCAGGTCCGGGGAAGGGCCCAGAGAGTGAGACGGAACCCCCGCCAGGGAGGCTGATGCAACCGACCCGTCTTCCCGCTCCCCGAGGGACGGAACCAACGGCTCTGAGGCTGATGCAACCGACACCCAACATTGCCACAACATCCAAAAGATTACCAAAAAAGGGCTGCTTCACACAGCAAGCACCTCCCCTGCGTCCGCCCCTATAAATTTTGTTCGTGCCTGCACCCGGGTGCGACTTCTCTGGCCCCTTTCTCTCGGACCAGTGAACCTCGCCCGGGAGCGTTCCCAAATAAAGCTTGTTTAAGTTCTTCTCCGTTTTTGGTGCCGTTCCTTACAGGAACCTATATATAACATCTCACTTAATCTTCACAACAACCCAAGAAATATGAAGGATAACTCTCCCATTTACAGATAAGGCACTGGAGGCCCAGGGAGGTCAACTAATTTGCCTAAGATCACAACTAAGCTGGGAAGTGGTAAAGCCAGCACTACAAACCCATATTCTAAACTATGTTAGTATTTACTCAGTATTTGCAGTTAAATACCCCAGTAATATAGCTCATGAGTTGGCAGACGATGGCCCGTGGGCTAAATATGGCCCACTGCTATTTTTTATGGCCCATAAGCTAAGAATGGCTTTTACATTTTCAAATGGCTGGGGGAAAATATTTTTTAAAGAAAATTAATACTTTGTGACACATGAGAATTATATGAAATTCAAATTTCAGTGTGTTTATTGGAACACAGTCTTACTCATCAGTTACTTAGTGTCTATGATGGTTTTCACAGGCTAACAGCAGAGCAGCTACAGCAAAGACAGTATGGCCTGCAAAGCCTAAAATATTTACTATGTGGCCTTTGACAGAAAAAGCTTGCAGGCTGCTGTGATAGAGAAAAACGTGATCCCAGTATTTCCTCAGAATCATCCAGACTGTTTTTTATAAGCTGGACTTGGAGGGCTCCGACCTACTAAGTTAGGTAGTAAGGGTGTTAGGTGTTAGTAAGTTAGGCCCTAAGGGTGAGGGCCATGAATCTATGCTTTAAAAAGTCCCCCAGGTGATCCAAACCATCAGCCAAGTTTGGGAACCACCGACAGGAAGTACTTTGGCTGTGGGCAGTTACCCCTCAGGATCTTTTACTCCTGCTGAGTAAAAAGGGGGTGGGTGGGGCAAAGAATACCCCTCGTTGCTCCGGAACAAAGCGCCCTCCATCCCTGACGCGAGAGAAGCTAGGCAAGATGAAAGGCCTCTGGAATCCTTAGGATTAAGGAGACAAGCCCCTCTTCTCTGCTTGCACACACTTCATTAGTAACAACATTTCCAAAGGGGACAGAAATGACGTGTTGAAGGACCTACTTATCAAGTTCAAGGGTAATGTTTGCAACTCGCTTGTCTCTTTCTGCAGATGATTTGCTTCCGTTTAGGACAGGGCAGCTGACAGACTGCCTTAGCACTCAGTCCTCTCCCACCATTAGCAGAAGCACAGTACTGAGAAGGCCTGAACCTGCTTCACACCCAGTGTCTTTGAATGAATATTCCAATGCCCACTCCTCAGCTGGCTAGCTGGCTTCCACATCTATCCCCATACTGAAAGTAAGCCCTTGTTGTTAAACCCAAGAGCTGCTTTCTAGCCTTCACTTTCCTCTGGAATGTTTGATATCCTGTCTCCTTCCTACTTCTAAACATCCTCTCCCTTCCAGGGTTTCTGCCCACATTAGCTCCGGGTTTTCCTCTTACCTCTCTGCCCTGTCATGTCTGCTCAGCCTTCTTCAAAGGTTCTCACCCTCTGTTTAAATGACAATGTCCCACAGGTTCCATAATGGGACCTTTTCTTTTCCCAATAGACTTCCTGGGTGATCTGTGACTTCAACTCTGGCCTGAAGTGTTAAAATCTTTTTCTGCAGCCCCTGTTTTACTACTGGGTGGCAGTGATGGGGGGGGGGGGGGGTGGGCTTGAAAGCCAGAACACTCCTGTTCTGCTACTTACTCACTGTGAGGCCTTAAGCAAGTTACTTAACCTCTGTGTCTGTTTCCTCCTCTTATAAGATTAAAATAAGCAATAGTTTGCACATCATACAATTGTTGTCAGAATTATGTGAGGTTTTGCAATGGCTCTTAATGAAGGGTGATTTTACACCTACCTCTCACATGGGACGTTTGGCAATGTCTGGAGACATTTCTGGTTTTAACAACTGGGTGGAAGCATCAGTGGGCATCACCCAGCATTCAGCGGGTAGAGTGCAGGGAGGCTACTAAACATTCTACAATGTGCAAGACAGCCCCCCACGACAATAAGTTATCTGGCCCAAAATGTCAATTGTGCTGGGGATGAGAAAGCCCCACTTACAGATAGAGTTTTCATTAGAAAATGACCTGGCACCTAGTAAGGACCATGGACACATTATTCATTATTGTTGACTGTAGCAGCCAGCTCGAGCTGAACGTTTAAGGGCACTTCATACTCAGCATGGACAAAACTGAACTCACTGTTCTCCCCACTTACTTTTTTCTTCTTTGCCCATGCCACGCAGCACGTGGGATCTTAGTTCCCTGACCAGGGGTCGAACCTGTGCCCCCTGCAGTGGAAGTGCAGAGTCTTAATCATTGGACTGCCAGGGAAGTCCCTCTCCCTGCTTACTTTTAAGGCACCTCCTGCCGGGTGCCCTTCTCTGTGCCTGGCATGACCCATCCGTCCAGATGGGAATCATCCTTAATCCTTTTTCTCTCTCACCTGATCCTAACTGGCCACAAGGTCCTGTAGACTTTGACGTTGCATATGGTTGTGGGGTTGTACAGTGCACAAGGATAGGGGTGAAACCCAGCACACTTTCTACTAACCAAGCTGTAATTACTGCTACAGTTATGCTCCTGGAGGCAAGAGGCCCACCCCCTCACCCAATACTCTGAGCTCCAGTTTAACTGACCCCTCGATTCTTTCACATGGGCCATGCTCTCCCCTGTCTCCAAGCCTTTGTGCATACTGCATACAAGTCTGCCCCGCCCCTGCCTTATTTATCTCCAAGCCTCAGCTCAGGGGTTACCTCTACTGAGAAGACAATCCCCACTCTAGTTCCATGGACCCCCGGACATGGCTTCCATTTGTCACATCAATTTATATTTTGTCTCTCCCACTAGACAGCAATTTCTTGAGAGCAGAGATTGTGTCTTAATCATCTCCGATGTCTAGGTTGGTGTCTTGCCTACAGGAGTTGCTCAGTAAATATTCTGGAGATGAATAAATGCGCATACCTGAGTGATAATAACAATAAAATAGTAATAGTAATGACAGCAACATATATTGGATTCATACTTTTCCAGATACTGTTTTGCGTGTTTTTCATCTATGAGCTCATTTAGTCATTATCACATTATAGGGCTCTATGTTTTTACAAACTTAGGTGCAGAAATGATTAGTTACTTGCCCACATTCAAACAGCTAGTAAGCAGAGGAGCAGAATCTGACCCCTCCAGGTTCATCCCTCTTAGAACCCCCTCTTTTAATCAAAGTATTAATGTATTATATTGCCTCTCATGAATGAGCAAAAATTCTGGACAAGTAGAAATCTGTGGATTTGAAGAGTACCAGGAGACCAATATTCTAGTCCAAGTGTAGGCCCAGTTTCTTGGGTGTTTGGGGCAAATCATTTTAAATCAGTGCACCTTGTAAAAGTAAAGAAGGAAACAAAGAGCCTCCTGATTTCCTCTCAGAAGGAGTCTAAGCTTCCCTTTACATGGTCGGTTAGCCTGGCCATGCACAGCCAATGTGGACAGCTATGCGGCTGGCACTGGCAGTTGAGAGGACTGAACAGTGTAGCAAGGTATTAAGAATGTAGTCTCCTCCCAACAAAGGAACAGCACCATCACTGGAACTATAAGAAACCTTCAGACTGGACAAGGGCCAACCAAACACCATGTATCTAGAGGGAATGTCATCTAAAACCTGAGGGACTGGAACCCAATGCCACCATCTTACTTCAAAAGAAGAGGATGTTTAAACACAAAACTCCAAGGATGGAATGAATAACTCAAGTTAAACCTTCCTGCATGGAAGTTGGGAGAGGGCCAGAAAGGAAAAGAAACAGCCGGAAATGATAAACTGTGCTCACTTTGCAGTTTTGCTTAAGGCCTTTAAGGCAGAAACCATCTGTGTGCCTCTGCGGAAGGGGCTGCTGCAGGGAGCAGGGGGTGAGGATGAAACCCAGTCTCACAGGTGACCCGGTGAGGCTCCAGCCCTGTGTCTGGGAAGAGTGCTAAGGGTGCTGCCGCTATTTATTTCCTTCCCAAATCCATCAGCAGTCCAAGATTTGCTCTGACATGTGCTTTTCAACAGAGATAATGGTTAATGTCTACTGATTGGTTACCCACCTTCTCTTGCTCTGGTCTCAACAGCAAAGGGAAATAAGGGACAGCATCGTGCCAGGTACTGTACCCTTGTATATACTGGTCGGCTGGCCCTGTGAACTCCATCTGTGGCTTCCTGGTGAAACAGATACCTCGTCTGCACACAGAGGTAAAACCTACATGCAACTTCAGAAACACTGATGAAACAGAAACTAATCAAACTCTTCCATCTTGGAAAGTTGCCCTGGAGTATCACCCCTAACCACCCTCCTTCCCTACCCCTAGGTGTTTTCCTTCTTCTGCAGTGGCCCCACAAATGAATAACATGAGACACTTTAGCACCTGTGGTGACTGGGTGAACTGTTAATTATGAAATTTGGATATACCATCTGGGTTAACATTTGGCTGAGGACAGCTGAAGCTCTCAGTGCTTCTGAGAAAAACTATGAATATTTTTTCTATTAATTATCATACTATTTTCCCCAGCTGGCATTTCCTTGTCTCTCTTCTCTGCCTATGCAAATCCTAGCACTCTTCCAAGGTCCCGCCAAGTTCCTCTTTCTCCAGTATGCTTGCTCTGACTTCCCAGCCCACATTATGCATCCCAGTTGCATTTACACTTAGTTTCCAAAAGTTTACCTCTTAATTGTCTTTAATTGTTTCACATGTATTAGTTCAGGCTCCTGAATGCAGGGGCCATGTAGTATCTTATATTCCTTTTCCTCTCTCATCATGTAGACCACTCTGAATAAATACTCCTCTAGCATGAATTTCGTGTATGTTTCAGGACATTAACACCACTGAAGGATCAATCTCTTAAGGGCAGGAACTAGAACTCTTACTCTTTGCAAGTGTCCCAGTACCAACCAAACTGTCTGACCCTCTCCAGTAGGCATTCAACCATTTGAAGGAAAAAAAAAAGAAAGAAAGAAAAGAAAAAAAATGCTCCAAAGACCTAGATTGTGTTTTTCAGCCGGATTATGCACTGTTAGAGCCGAAAGGACCTTTAAAATCATCTAGTTGAAA
Organism: Phocoena sinus; assembly: GCF_008692025.1. Taxonomy (NCBI): domain Eukaryota; kingdom Metazoa; phylum Chordata; class Mammalia; order Artiodactyla; family Phocoenidae; genus Phocoena; species Phocoena sinus. Next base: position 77,646,182 of record NC_045773.1, on the reverse strand, counting down.
CTTTTATTTTTACAGGAAAGAAAACTGAGGTCCAAGGAGGCCAGGTGACAGTGAGTGGTACAGACAACACCAGAAGTTGCTGTGTGAGGCCGAGAAATGAGGTCTTCCTATCCTCTGTTCTGTGCTCTGTCCGAGCAAGCACCCACACCTCCCTTCTACTGTCTGTGGTACTTGGACATGTCAGTCTGGGCTTCCTGATCCCCAAGTGCCTTCCTTGACCAGCTAATCACAATTACACACAGAGACATAACCACAGGTTACTGGATCCTCTGAACGCCCACTCACAATTATGATTTTCCTCCAGAATCTATAAGCAGAATGTCTCCCCAAGACCCAAGGGCATCCTTTCAGAAATTACCCAAAACTTGGGCTTGGCTGTATATTTGTTTCTACCAAACTGTAATTGTTCCTTTGGTCTTTGATTTTCTCAGACATCATTATGCAGTTACTATTACACTTGTAGCCTGAAGAGCTGGCCACACAACCCTCCTCAGAACAGCTGCCAAGTTTGCCAGTGGTGCTGTTTCCTAGGCTGAGGCGAGCAGGGTAACATTTCTCTCTCTCAGGAACCAGAATTGCTCTTTTTTTAAAGCTTGAGGTAAAAGGCTCTCCTCACATTTCAATGAGTCTTAAAACCTTCCGCCTTCAGCCAGAATGCTCTCACGTTTGCAGGACCTGCCATTTCCCTCAGAGCTCCAGTTATCGTATTACTTTTGTGTGTGTGTGTGTGGTACGCGGGCCTCTCACTGTTGTGGCCTCTCCCGTTGAGGAGCACAGGCTCCGGACGCGCAGGCTCAGCAGCCATGGCTCACGCATGTGGGATCTTCCCAGACCAGGGCACGAACCCGTGTCCCCTGCATCGGCAGGCGGACTCTCAACCACTGCGCCACCAGGGAAGCCCCAGAGCTCCAGTTATCAATCGGAATCCGAGAGGTTAAGTGGGAGCTGCCTGGTGTGGGTGCCCGGTGGGGTCACCCTGACGTGACAAATATCTGGTGGGGTCGTGATTTAACGCCTTGCTTTCTGATGCCCCGCTTCCAGGGGCCAGGCGCTTTGGAGCTCTGACCGACAGCTGTGCATAAACTGTTCTCAAAGGGTATTGCTTGACTTTGAGTCTTTCATCACCTCTGAGTTAAACACAGAAAGGAGTGATTGGAGGCGTTCTCAAGAAAGGGGCAACTCTGAGTTAAACACAGAAAGGAGTGATTGGAGGCGTTCTCAAGAAAGGGGCAACAACGGTAAATGCCTTCGCAAACATTTCTAATGACCTAAGCCTTCTGACAGAACCGGTCCCTAGCAAAGCTGCAGTGCTCACCTCACCATGATAGGGATCCCCCCTACTCTGGGGGCTCCCTCCACCTGCGGCACCCAGAGCAGTGGTCTCAAGGACATGCGTGTGTCCTCAGTGTGCTCCTTCCCACGGTGCTTTCCAGTGAGAAGCACCCAGCACGCTCAACTCGTCTGCCCCTTCCTCACGCCCTAAATCCAATTTTGTCTGCCATCCCCCGAGGGCCCTGATTTCTGATAAAACTAACCACCGCACAAGTTATGTAATTATGAAGAGTTTCCTTAGCCTCTCGGAGTCTCAGTTTCATCATTTATAAAAAGAAGAAAGTGGGCTGAATTCTCCCAAAGCCCCTGTCTGCTCTAATATTGAGTGTCTCACTGAACTGTGGTAAGGGGTTGGGGTGGAGGCAGGGGCTGATTAGTATAACCCCCCAAGCTGTACTTGCTCTGGGTGCACAGTTGCATTTTAATAAGTGCCTTCTTAGAAACGATGTCTTTCTGTGACTTCAGTGAGGGCAGTTTCAGGCCCTGTGGCAGACCAATGACAGAGATATTTCTGACCAAACACACTTTTAAGCATCATTTTCAGAGACACCATGGGGAGATAGAAAGTGCCCAGATTCGATGTCACAAAAACCTGGATTTGAATGCAACTCAACCACTTGTAAGTGGAGTAACCTTGAGCACTTTGCTTCAGCTCACTGAAAGTCAATTTGCTTAACTCTAAAATATCTTAATACTTTTCTCAGAGAGGTGTGATTGTTGCTGCTGTTGTAATGAAGAACAAAATAAGAAAACGTGTAAAGTACCTAAACAATACCTGGCATATAAAACATGTTCAGTAAACATTAATCCCTTTTTCCTTCTTCCTCTACCCAAATTTACCCTTCATGTGTAAAAACTCCAAATTACTCCAAATCCAAAATGTGAATCTTTTCATTTTCTAGAATGAGGCATGAATTATTAATGTAGTAAAAATAATGCCATCCCACTGCTGAGAGAAAGCTAACTGAAAATGACTTGTCAGAGACGTATAACTCAATCCTTCTACAGCTACTTGTCCTGCGCCATTTCGGGCATCTGATTCCACATTTTCACGGCTTCGGGAGGCCAACTTAGCTAGCCTGACCCAAGAACATGCTCAATTTGCAACTATCTAAACATGAAACCAAAAAATGTCCTCTTCCTTAATTCTAATAGAAAAAGAAAAAAGCAACGTTTCTTAAAGAAGGATACAGAGTCAGCCTCCCCCAGCTAGCACCCAACCAAGGCCTAGAAGATAAATATTGCCTCATATTTTCAGGAAGAAGTCCAAAGCCACCTCTCTCCTCCTTCCCCTGTAGGCATTTCCTTTCCTCATTATCTTTCTTGCAGGGAAATTGGAGTGCACAGCCCAGTGAGTCATCGCTTGATCAAACATGGCTCCAGCTGTGAGGAAGCTGACGAGAGGATTCTCAGCATGGACATGGTTGAACTGCATTGGCCTCAAAGGCCGAGATACCTTGGGAACTACGGTTACAGGCCTTCAAGCCCAGAGTGGTAAACTTTGGGAGAAATGAGCACTAGGTTGCCCTGTCATCACAACAGGAGGAAGCTACCAGAAATAGGGGCAGTGTCATTCTGCAGCTCGCAGAGGCCAAGGTGCCTGCACACTGAGACCTGGCTGGGGAAGTAGGCCATACTGTCCCCACACACCCCAGAGCCCCCTTTCTCAATGATCTCTCCCTCCCTCCATCTCCAAACTTCAATTCCTTAACACTCCCCAAGGTAGGTGGGAGGGGGAGAAAAATACTCAAACACCTAAATCAATTTAACTATGAGTGAATGATCTTTAGTAACCCACCTAGTGGAATTTAAGACAGTGGGACAAAGTGAAGACTTAGTGAGGAATGAAATACCCTGAGAAAATGGTCTCTTCCCTGAATGGCCTTGGTCGCCCTGTGTCAACAGCTAGATTCACCTGTGTATTCTCGTGGCCAAAAATTGCCTGAAATGCTTTGGGGACGAAAGATGAGGGGTAGATGGTTTGCAGTTAGAGGATCTCTGGTCTCAAATGGCAATAAGGTCATCCTGAAGATCTGCATGATAAAATCAACTTTAGAAGATGTTCTTTTGTTGAGGACATCATGAAGCATGGGCCACAATTTTGTCAGACAAGAAGTTTGAACATTTCTAAGAGTTAAAAGATCTTGGAAGACTGGTTGCATCAAAGTTCATGTGGGCACATGCCCCAGGTTTTTCTATGATTGGTGACCTCTAAGCCTTACATTAACCAAATACACAGACATTCTAGTATGAGATTTAGAAAATAAGGAACTATATAAAAAATAAGACGAATATAGGCTCCAACTTGTATCTGTGTGTATTTGTGTATATATATGTTTGTGTATATATATTTGTGTATGTATATAGACATGTTTATGTATATGTGTGTATATATGGCATCTATATCTAGATAGATAAATAGATCTAGAAATAGATAGATGTGTGACACTGCTGACAAAACAATCAATAGCAACTTGTAAACAGAATTTCCAACACTGAAGTAATTCTCCCTGAGCTAGGATTAAACCCTAGTTACTAGCACTGTCAGCCTTACAGTTCCAAAGACACTGTTAGCCGTTTCCTAGTTCTTATAAAGAGATATTCTGAAGCCCTGTTTCTAAATCCTTGTACAGCTCTGGTTCTCTCAAGTTGTTCAGAATAATTCGATTATTAGAATGCACGTGATAAAATTAGCTGCCTCTTTCACCCTTTCCGCAAAGGTATTTGCACTTTAGCAGGTGAAGGCCAAGATTTTGTTTGTTTTGTTTTGTTGTTTTCAAGATGGGGGACTGAGTGCACGTAAAATAGAGATGTTTGTCTCCTCTCCCTTCAGGATTGCACTTAAATAGTTAAATTGATGATAAAAGATAAAAGTTTTCTTTAAAAGGGAATAAATCCCTAACAGTGGTGTGGGGTTGGGGTGTGGGGGGAGAGAGAGAAACTCCATAAATTCCTTGAAGATAAATAGTATATGGAAGCATTTTTTACACAAAAACAGGAGGAAGCCATGGCCTAGAAAACCTGCCAAAAGAGGCTGTAGAGGAGTGGCCCCTTCAGAGTTTTAGGAAGAGTTATTTTGAACTTATTATTCTCCATTTCTTCAAACTATCAATCAAATGTAATAGCAAAATAAAGACATTTTTATACACACACACAAAAAAAGTTTACCTCCTGCATATTCTTTTTGAAGAAGTAACTTGAAGATCCATTACAACAAACTGTGAAATCCAAGAAAGAAGACACCTTGAGCTATAACAACCTCTGGCAATGACTTAAAATCCAATAAAAATGAACCAGGGGTTGATAGCAGCGTAGACAACCCATAAAGCAATTGGTCCGAATTAGAACAGACGCTCCGTGGGCTTCCACAGCTAACTTTTCAAGCAAGAGAAAGGAATGGATCCCATTCCATAGATGGAATGAGCGAGACACTGCAAGGTCATAATAAGATACAGGAAGCTACATTTCTCCTGCTGGTAGTTAGAAACTCCAGGAAAAGAAAGCTGTTCAAAAAGGTATAGTCTAAATAGGAAATGAACTAAAATGTGACAAGACTGGAGAAGTTGAAGGAGTGTAAGTAAAAGGAGTTCCTTTGACCTAACACTAGGACCCTGATCAGTGCAGGGGCATAAAGGGGGAAGGGGAACATGGCATTTCTTTAATGTACAGTGAACAGTGTTTACATAAGCACAATGATGTAAATGCTTTGTTACTGGCCTTCAGCTTTGAGAACTGTACACATAGACAAAGTAGGGGGTCTCTGAAAAAAATCTCCTTTTTATGTAGAACAGGCCTTCCGAGCAACTGTCCCACAATAAAGAGATATTCTTCCCTGGATCACCGGACTTTTTCCTAAACTAGTTGCCACCTTTGGATCTTAAATAAAAAGCAAGAAGAAGCAGCTGTTTTATTATTTGTGCAGTAGTTTGAACTTAGGCATAGATGCAATTCAGTGTTACTATTTGAAAGAATGGCGAAGTTACTTGTGAGCAGGAACCTTAGCCAGTGAAAGACTAGTCACCCCCGTGAGACTCCCAGATAGCCGCATAAACCAGAGAGCTTTGTCCTCTCTTTCGGGTGGCCTGATATTACAGGCCAAGCCCTCTGTGCCAGTGCAGATACACCTCTTGGACCCCACTGGCAGAACTGCAGTCACGTTGTCTGCAGTCCCAGCAGCTCCAGGAACAATGCTCAGCCAATGCTTCTCCACGCCCAGAATGTGCCAGGCTCTGCCAAGAGTAATGATGGACGAAAGCTCTCCTTCCTTCTCCCAGGATCCACTGGCGACAGCAGTGGCTCACTGGGTGAGTCTGGTATTTCTGCCATACCAGTCTACTTCTTCTACAAAGATGAATCTAAATTCCACTTCTGGAATTTGAAAATTCGTTTTTAACTTGACTAACAAAGCTTAGCAGAATTAATTATAATGACTCAATAGAATATAAACATTATCACCCTAACCCAAGGATATTTAAACAATAGTTGGCAGAGTTTTGTGAAGGCTGGGGGATCAGTGAGAGGTCAGGTGGATGGCAAAGCCGCTGATACCCTCCTGTGGCCAGTGGAGGGTCGAGAGATGCGCTAACTTCTTGACCTACAAGTGAGGGGCTGTTTGCCCACACACACTCGGAAGAGGGCACCTACCCACGTGAACACGATGGGGTGCCAGGGATGGAGGGAGGTTAGGCGGATGAGAAGTCTTCTGTGGCTGAAACGGCACATGCGTTACTCCTGCAGATGACAGTTCAGTCCTGACTCCACGATTCACTGGATGTATGACGCGGGCAGTAACTTGAGCTTTCTGAGCCTCCTTTTCCTCTTCTGTAAAATGGGAATAATTATATCCACACCTCCTAAGATACTACCAAGTTCCTGGCATTTATTTAGAGGGCTGTCACACACGTTAGCTGTTTTTCTTCACTGCAGATGTTACATGCGTCACACTTTTGCCGCAAAACCCATTCTGAAGAGCTGAAGAAGTGAGTACTTTATAAACCCTCTTATTAGTTCTACCAGAGAATAGCATATGGGGTACCAGGCCAGTTACTTCCTCTTTCTTTTCAGCTGTCACCTCACATGTCCCTCCTAACAAGGCCTTTGGAGGGCCTTCTGTAAATGCTCAGAATAAAGTGACCCCACCATGTTGGAAATCGTGTGGTCCGGTAAGGTACCAGACAGGTGACCTTGTTAAAAGAGTAAGAGTCCACTCAGGTCCCTTGGCCTGACTCAACTTTGTCTCTCCACCACTTTGCTCACTGCCACACTGCCCTGCTTGGGCTCTGGAGTAGGTTGTAGCAGGTGCAGCATTTTGTCAGTTTCCATAAAGTGCTGGAGCCCAGGGCCTTGCGGGTACTGCCTGCTCTTTGGACTTAGAAGCCTCACCTTTAAAAATGTTTCTCATCATTGTCTATCTTGTTAGGATTACGGTGAAAGGAAAAGAATTTTCCACTGGCCAGTCTCCCTCTGCCTGTGCAGTTTTTAGTAAAAATTCTGAATTTTTTCCCTTTGCTGAAGGTCTCTTAAAATCATCATTTTATTATTTTTTTTTCCTTTTTCTTTAAATGTCACGGCCAAGAAGTATTTCCTGGTAGTTTATCATGGAGAACTCAGATCATCCGTCCATTTACTGTCATTTCACTTTACTATCTGTACCAGTTAACGAGGTTCAGTGAGAACACACTACAGCAGTGACTACCAGGCCAGCTGGCTGCGTGCTCCTTCCCAGCCAGGTAGCACGTGGAGGATGTAAGGGGCAGCGGTGCTCCTCCTATTAACAAGTCTAACCCCCCAACACAAGAAATAGGGTTCAACCCTAAAGCTGAGATCTGAACATAAACTATGTTTGTTTACGTAAACAATCCAAAAACTCCATGGTCCTACCATGTGGGGTACAAAATCAAGCCACATGAACCTATCCAGTTTTTCTTAATTGTGACAGACATAGCCAGTCCCTCCACCACCCTAGTATCTCTGGAAGCTCCCAGGAGTGTCTCATACATGCAGAGTTTCCTCAGGCCAGCACTCTAATTGAGGCCATTGAGCTCCTTCTGGTGACTGTCCACACCTGACCATCATGTATGGTCAGCCCACTGCCCACCCTATCACAGCTGCTCCACTGCAGATCACTGATGCTCCTTTGGAATGCTCCAGCCTCTCCTGCCTCCGTTGATGCTAACTCTTGGCAGGGCGACCAAGTACAGCCATAAAGGTTGTATATGCATACTGCAGCCTGTGTGAAGGATAATTCCTGAAATTGTGCAGTGTACAGCCTGCACAACCATACATGATAGCCCTGGTGCTAAACCAAACCCTCAGTGCTCACCCCTTACTACTTAAGGAGAAACAGCTTTCCACTCTCCAATTCCCACTTCGCAACTACCTGCATGCATAACTGGTAGAGCCCAGGATGATAACTACTTTACTTTTTATACAGATACCATTTAAATAAAGGGGGCAAAGGAGGCAGTCATGCTGCCAGAGGGCCTGGGACAGGTGCGTCCAGGTAACAGTCATACACTGCACTGAGATTGGCTTCTCTCATCTCACTCTCCTGTACACCCTGCTGCTGAGTCTAGCTTGGTACGTTGTGTTTTGCCTCCCATTACATCCTTCCATTCCTTTCTGGGATGTCTTTATGCCTTTGGAGTGTGTCACTGATCCTGTCCATGATCTTTACAGGACACTTCTCAGCTCCATAGGTCTGACAAGACATATGAAACCGAGGTGAGGGTAAGGTCACCCACATCCCAGAGTCTATCTTCCCTTTTGACTCAGGAGGGACACCCTGCTACACGAAGAGATGCAGCAGATTTACGTAAGTCTTCTTTTATATCAAGGGCTGGACACATGATCAAAGCCAAGCCAATCAGACACCTCACTCTCCAAACAGGGCTTTGATCTCAAGCAGCATGAAGCAAGAACATGAGAAAATGGTCAGTGTTCATCCCTCGCTTCAGTTCCCAGACGAGACTGCCCAGTGCTTCCCGCCAGGGCTGCCCTGATGTTTGACTCTTATCCAAGCTTGCTTCTCCAACCTTTCAGCAATTTTCTGAGCTACCAATGTCCTTTGAATAAATTCCTTTTTCTGCTTAAATTAGCTAAACTGTTTCTGCTGCTAACCAATGACAAATCCTAACTGATATAATATGTGTGAATTAAACAAAGTCTTGCTGAAAAACACTAAAAAAAAAAAAAAAAAACTTGAATTACTAGAAAGCCATATTTTGTTTCTTGGGTCAGTAGAGTTAGTAATATAAAAATATAATTTCTCCTCACATTAATTATTACATCCAATGTAATTCACATTAAAAATCCAAAAGAGAGGGCTTCCCTGGTGGCGCAGTGGTTGAGAGTCCGCCTGCCGATGCAGGGGACACAGGTTCGTGCCCCGGTCCGGGAAGATCCCACATGCCGCAGAGCGGCTGGGCCCGTGAGCCATGGCCGCTGAGCCTGCATGTCTGGAGCCTGTGCTCCACAACGGGAGAGGCCACAACAGTGAGAGGCCCACGTACCGCAAAAAAGAGAAAAAAAAAAAAAAATCCAAAAGAGAATTATTTTTTTTTGGCTGTGTTGGGTCTTCGTCGCTGCGCACAGGCTTTCTCTAGTTGCGGCGAGCAGGGGCTACTCTGTTGCGGTATCTGGGCTTCTCATTGCGGTGGCTTCTCTTGTTGTGGAGCATGGGCTATAGGCGTGCGGCTTCAGTAGTTGTGGCACTCAGGCTCAGTAGTTGTGGCACACAGGCTCACCTGTACCACGGCATGTGGGATATTCCCGGACCAGGGCTCGATCCCGTGTCCCCTGCATTGGCAGGCGGATTCTTAACCACTGTGCCACCAGGGAAGTCCCCAAAAGAGAATTATTTTTGAGCCTTGATAAAATAATTAAAACTTACATCTGGAAAGATAAACATGTTGTTACAGCAAAGAAAATTCTGAAATAGAAAATTAATGAAAAAGTACTTCTATCAGATGTTAAATTATAAGAAACGAAGCACTGTTAAAACAGTATGCTGGTCTGATGGTATAGAAATAGAATAAAGATATCAAATAAATAGAAATTCAGAAATAAATCCAAGCATATATAGGGAGGTAGTATATTATAAAAATGGGCATTCCGAATTTAGGAGCAAGAGAGACCTAGGGATTATAAGTAGTATTTGGACATTGATTAGCATTTATATTTAGTGAAAGTTGTATCTCTATCTCACTCTTTATTCTAAAATAAACTCCCAATGGTTCATATAAAATATGAATGAATATTTTATAATAAACCATAAAATTATTGAATATGATTTAAATACTTAAAGTTTAACACAAAATTTAACAAATAAACTATAAAAGTACTAGAGGGGCTTCCCTGGTGGCACAGTGGTTGAGAGTCCACTTGCCGATGCAGGGGACATGGGTTCGTGCCCCAGTCTGGGAAGATCCCACATGCCACGGAGTTGCTAGGCCCGTGAGCCATGGCCGCTGAGCCTGCGCATCCAGAGCCTGTGCTCCGCAACGGGAGAGGCCACAACAGTGAGAGGCCCATGTACCACAAAAAAAAAAAAAAAAAATTACTAGAGTAAAACATAAGTGAATAAAAATGTAAAAAGAAAGAAAAATCGAAGTAGTATTGGAATAAAACAAATACTTCTATAACAGAGTAGGAAAGGTCTATCTAGAAAATACATCCCTGTAAGAGGGGGAAAAAAACAACAACAACAGCTTGGAACAAACTCAGTGCCTTCTACTAAATATTTAGTAACTGTATTACGGTATCTCCGTTCAGTGGAATACCCTGTAGTCCTTTAAATGAATGCCACAGAGCTACAAGACAGCGTCCATTTCAAGCTCTATTTTGAGCTTGGGGCTTCTCCCAGCCATTCATTACAGGCAGGAAGAGCTCTTAAAAATCAAGGACTAAATAGAAGCCTCAGAAATACTTTACATGGAGTTAAAGAGGTATAATAAATAGATCTGGGTCAGGACAGGTCATCACTCCCACTCTCTTCCATGACTACACAATATAAGTGTAAAACACAGAGCTGAGGTTAGGTGTGGACCTAGGTCAAGGAGCCAAGGAGCAGAGCCCTCCAGTGACTGGGGATGTAGAGGCAGAGGGGTAAAAAGAAGTCATTCTCAAAGCCAACCCTCCTTGCCAGGTTAAGAGACCAGGCAGGAAATTGGTCCAAAGTCCTCACCAGTAATAAATAAGGTATTAACTAGAGTATTCTCTGGGTGGCCTGCACCTTTGGAATCAAGCATAATGGTTAGCAAGATGAGGGAACTCAGAAATTCCAAATCCTACTTAGGTTTCCTTTCCCAGAGACTTGACAACACGGCATCAGGATCCTTGGCCTAATTTACCTATTCTCCTATAAGCTACGCTTAATTGTAGCCAAGTCAGCAAAGGCACAATCACCAGCAATAATATCTTTACATTCTACCAGATTATGAGCAGTCTCGAGACAAAGCTTCTTCATAGATCTATCTAGGAAATGGCTATCTACTGGGAATCTCAAACATCTAAAGTGACCTTCAAGTTTAATGAAACCAAATTCTGATCATTCCAATGACAGGTGACCTCTCTCCTCTCACCAACTTTCCCTTCCCTTCCTTCTTGACCTACCCCACTGCTTTGCTTATAAATGTCTTAAGACACTTAGCCTGTATTTTTCTTGAACTGTAAGTGAAATGTGTTTAATTCTCCAAACGTAAATTCTTTATAAAAATCATCATTCTTATCCACCAATTACCAACTTAGTAGGAAAAGCACTTCCCTCAAGTCTTTGCTCAAAACTGGCAGTTTCTCAGAGAAATGTGCTCCCTGCTTTCCTGTTTCCATAATAACACTTACAACCTTAAATAACATAATGCTTGTCTGTGTATCTTATTCATCATTTCTGTCTGTGTGTCTCTGTCTTAAACACACACACACACACACACACACAAGCATGATGGGAACAAGGAGTTTTGCCTGCTTTGTTCACTGTTGTTTCCCTAGAATCCAAAATAGTATCTGCCACACAGTAGGTGCGCAGTATGGTTGTTGGAATACACGGCGTCACCTTGAAAACTGAATTCAAGATGGGATGAAAAATCCGTGACTCTTACCAGTCAGCCTATTTATCTGAAAAAATATTGCCTGGCAGCTATTACAGGATCCTTCCTTCATCCATGATTCAAATTGCTTCTTGCTTACCTCTCTGGTTCTGTAGCAGGATCAGAAAAATTAGAGAAGACGGGCCACGCACAGCCCTATTATTGTCAGACGGCATGAATGGTAAGAGGATACTTCTCAGTAGAACCCTCACGATCAAATGATGGGGTGGTGCTCAAAAATAAGTTGAAGAAACAGAAACACCTCACCAGGGATAAAAGCCAGTGGTGATGATCCTTCTATACTTAGGGGAAACCATGGTGTAAACAAGAAGGGGCTTCTGTACACTAGTTGGTATGGTGGTGTGGTATCTATCTTTAAACACACAGGAAGACCACTGGCTTGTCAGGTCCGCAGACTTAGATAAGTGAACTTTAGATATATATTCCATTTGTGATAACACTTTGACGTTTATTAAAACTTTTCCCATGCATTCTCAGGCCTTCACATATAATTTAAGGAAATAAACCGCATCAATCTAGTGTCCAGTGCAAGTTTTAACAACATGCTAAAATGCAAGTAGCTTCCCTGGAAAATATAGGATGCGTTTACTAAAAAAAGAAGGTCTCAGAAATTTGAAAATGAAATGAAGCTACAGATTTGCCCATCCATTTCCAGTTTCGGTGTGGTATGTTATCAAAGAATCACAATAAAGCTTCAGAAATAATCAAAAGGCAAAGAAGGCCCACCCATGTAGAAAATTCATTCTGATGAGTAAGGACAAGGGCAGAGAAAGGAATCCAAACCACTGTGAGGCTGCTTTGCTACAGCACAGATATTTGACCAAGATTGTTTCATAAAAGCTCAGTAGTCTAGATTTTACCTAGAAATTCCTAGGACCCTGCAAATTCCCTGGGGTTTGGGGAAGGGGGGAATGTCCTAATTCTCTCTCTCATTTAGCATATAGCACCTCAGTGATGCTGGAAGCTCTGTAAATTACTCACTGTTTTTATTTTACCCCTGCTGGCCTCCCTGTGAGCCTTCCTGGGTTTGTTATACTCTGAAATATGAAGCATTAATGACCTTTTAGAAAGTGCCAACACATGTCAGAAGGCGGCTACTTGCTCTGCTTGCCGTAAAAAGAAGGGTGTTAATAGGCTCCAAAGGGGGCCCTCCGTAAGTAAAATAGTACTTCAAGCCTTTATTAACGACTGCTATCTTGTAGGGGGATCCAAAGTGGTGAGCCCTCAATTTGGAGAAAGGCTACACTCAAGAACAAGGGAAAGAAGGCGCGAATGGGGTTCTTTTACAATTCGAATTAGATGTGTGACCTTGTAAAACCTGATTAACTATTGTTGTTTTCATCTCCCCCTGTTGACAACTGGTTTGTTAAGTGGCTTCTCTCAATAGCAAAATGAAAGGCACAGAGAGGGTGCTGCAGGAAGCCAGGCTTTGCAATTGTCAGTATGTGGTCGATCCTTCCTAGCCCATTTCAGCTCATACATAAAATTACTGGAAAATAGAAAGCAAAAACAGGAGGCGTTTTTTGTTCTTATAAGAGCCCCATCTCTGCCATTTCTATGGCTATTATACAAAACTTTTTAGAGCATTTTGATGACAAGGGTAATACGATACTGGATTTTTTTCTTTCGACCTCTCAGAATAGTATTGCAGATAATGTCTGGCTCGATTAACAATTAACTCCCAATGGCTAAGTCACCACATTAGCACAGCAGCAATACAGCAGAGCTGGCCCTACCTCTGCACATAACTGTTTGGGAAATGACATCTCAGATATTCAAGAGATCCATCTAGGCCTTTCCGGCTTGTGCCTTCACTCAGGGATAAACTGGGGGAAACTACGCCCTTATTCCTTCCACTCATTCTCAACACCCCACCCCCTCACCTTCACCTATTGATACACTTAATACTGAGCTAGGCTTTTTCACTAACATTCTGAATGATTACTTGGAAGTCGTTTCACCACTTTGATTCCAGTCGGAACCAGAACCTGAAGCACTAAAATACCCTGGGAAAAGTTAGTCTCCTGCTATGTCTGGTTGAGACTGGAAGCAGTGGCATTAGACAACTGGCCAGAGAACCTTTTCCCACGACATTTGTAACCCAACTTTGTAACGCCAAAGTACAGAAGAGTTCTGGACCCAATTATAGGGAGGGAACTTCATACTCCCCGCATTGTCCCAGGGGTGAGTTATCACAGGTTGGAGTTGCACAGGCATTTGGTCCCTCTCCCAGACGCACAGCTTCGCACACAGGTGAACTGAGGATGAAATGGACCTTCAGGCAGCCTTTCAGGGGAAAAGGAGACACAGAGGGCCTCATAAAGGTTAGAAGGAAGGTGCAGGTGCGCTACCTAAATTGACTTGGTGATGGCAGTGGGGAAGGGGGCATTCCCTCTTGTTGTTCTAGGTAGATTGAACATTTAATTGCTTCACTTTGGTACCGGCTTAGAGAAGGAAGAGTGGGGAAGCAGGAGGTGGAGCCTGCTGAGGGACATAGAGCAGGTTACTTGGCTTCTCTGAACCTTACTTTCCTGAAAAGTCAAATAAATTTATGTTAAGACTAAAATTAAATAAACTACATAAAACACTTATCACAATGTCTGGCACATAGTATAGCGTCCGTAAGTAGCTACTGCGTTTTTTTTGTTTGTTCTTATTGGGGTATGGTTGCTTCACAATGTTGTGCTAGTTTCTGCTGTACAGCGAAGTGAATCAGCCATATATGTACACACATCCCCTCCCTTCTGGATTTCCCTCCCATCTAGGTCACCACAGAGCATCGAGTAAAGTTCCCTGCGCTATATAGCAGGCTCTCACTAGTTATCTATTCCATACATAGCAGTGTATACGTGTCAATCCCCATCTCCCAATTCATCCCACCCCCTCCCTTTCCCCGCTTGGTGTCCATACGTTTGTTCTCTACATCTGTGTCTCTATTTCTGCTTGGCAAATAGGTTGATCTGTACCGTTTTTCTAGATTCCACATATATGCGTTAATATACGATATTTTTCTCTTTCTGACTTACTTCGCTCTGTGAAGAGATGACAATCTCTAGGTCCATGGAAGTAGCTATTGTTTTTAACAATAATATTGCTGTAGAGGCAGAATAATGGCTCCCCCAGGTCCTAATCTGTGGAGACTTTGCAGATGTGATTAAAAATCTTAAAATGGGGAGGTTAGCCTAGATTATTCAAGTGGAGCCTAGATGCAACCACAAGTGCCTTCCTTAGAAGACACAGAGGGACCTTTGACACGGAAGCAAAGAAGGCTATGTGACTATGTGACAACAGAAGCAGACTGGAGTGATAGGACCATAATTCAAGGATGGCCGGCAGTCCCTGGAAGCTAGAAGAGGCAAGGAACAAATATTCCCCTAGAATCTCCAGAGGGAGTGCAACCCTGCGGAGCACTTGATTTTGGCCCAATAGTACTGATTTCAGACTTCTGGCTCTCAAAACTGTGAGAGAATAAACTCCTGTTGCTGTAAGCCACCAAGTTTGTGGTAATTTGTTATAGCAGCCATAGGAAGCTTTCACTGGAATATTTTCAGTGTTCTCACCGATGAGACCACCCAAATGTCAGAAGGGGAGCAGATACAGGAAGTGATTGGCTCAATGAGATGCCGAAATTGCGAAGGAACGGTGGTTATCTCCGCAGAGTAATCTGATGAATTCCTGTTCAAGGGCCCCTGTCAACAGTTATCAACTACAAGGCCTGATATATTTAGCTATTCCAATTCCCTGCAAATTTCAAGTTTCAAAAGTCATCTGATAATTGGCAAATAATTCAGAGAACAATCTTAACACATTAGTTTTTATGTTCATCCATCAAATATCTATTACTCATACTAAACACCACAGATGAAAGGTAAAACAGAACTAAGTATCTGAATCAAAGAATACCCTAGTAATTAGAAAACGCCACTTAAACACTAACACGTTAACGCTTAGCTGTTACGGTAGAGATGACAAGTTGTTTCCCAGTATTTGTTGTCTTCTCATATGGTAACAGAATTTTCAGCTAGACTCATGGACATCCAGCTAAAAACTATATCTCACCCCCTTATAGCAAGGTGACCATAAGATTAAGTCATGAGCAGAAGAATTATGCTGTGAGCAGGAGTGATGTGTACAACCTCCACTTCATGCCCATAAGAGGGAGGGGATGTGATGCGGTCCCTTCTTCTCTCTCCTCTGTATCTCTGACTTTAATATGAACATATTGCTGAGAGACCTTAGCAAAGCCAGCAAGGCTAACAACCACATAGTAAATAGATGGAAGAGGTCTACCTCTGGGACACTCTGGAGCCACCATAGCATCCCTGGATTATTTATGCTCAGATTTACGTGAAATAGGGAAAATAAAAACAACTTTTATCTTGTTTTGAGATATTAGTATTTTGGTCTAGATCCAAATCTAGATCCAAACGAATAAAGCTATAAATTCTCAGTGATTCAAACTGATTTCTGTGAATCCAGGTGTTTAACGAAATAGAAACAGGCCTGCCTGTGAATTAATAACACCAAAGTGGAAGCTATTTACTTGCAATTACACTGCCATATCATAGCAGCATGGACAGATTGGCTGGAAGATGGAGAGAAGCATCAGGAAGGAAGAACAGAAACCCAAATCTGTGAAGTATCAAAAGCATATGGCTTGTGATTTTACCTTCTGCTCCCAAAGGACATGTGGTGGAATAATCAGAAGGGTGTCCTGGAATGTGCACAGGACTTCAGGCCAGAAAACTTGGATTCTGGTTCCAGTTCCATTACATACCAGCCCTGTATGTAACCTTGAACAAGTCACTCAGTTTCTCTGAGCCTCAGTGACCTTATCTATAAAATGGAGATAATGCAATCTATACTCCCCAGCACATAGGAAGAAGGGCAAACAGTAGCGCCTTGCATAACTACTGCTGACAGCAGAGATCTAAAGCTGGGAGTTTAGGAGCTGAATTTTCCCCCTAGTTATGTTTCTGTTTGACCCACACAGTGTTTAACATTTTTAATTTGTTGCCAACATTTGAAATCAAGAGATTTCTCATAAAAGTGGATTCTCTGCTCTTTCTGGAGAAATCTTAGTGTTGGACAACACTGGGTCTTCACTGCTGTCTTGCAAAAGTCAGCCTGTACTGAACATTTATTTATTCATTCCTTCAACCAATATTTATCCATGAAGAACTATGTGGCAGGCACTGTTCTAGGTACTCAATGGACAGAAATGAAAAAACAGATGAGGCTACTGCCCTCGCAGGGCTTGCTTCTGGTGGGACTCATAATCTACCGTCACCCAGCCTGTTCTACTCATTCAGGCTCCCTAACTGGCCCCTGTTGGCTTGAGAGGGCTTGGGGGTTGGTGACACCAGACGACTTCCAGGGAAATGCTTCCTGGAGTGAGAAGAGGTAGAGGGGCTATAGAATTTTGTGCCTGGTTTAGAATCTCAAGACCTGATGTGATGGGATGGGTAGACAAAGTGAAGAGGAGAGTTAAGGAATTTCAGTTTATACCCAAATGTTATGATCTCAAACAAATAACCCTCAGAACTAGACGAGACAGGTCACTTTTCTACTCTTTCATCCACTCATTCAATAAACATTCACTGAATGCTAGGTCTGTGCCAGACTCTGTACCAAGAGATAAGATACAAAGATATGTAAACAAATAAATGTCTCAGGATACTGACAGTTTAGTCACCCTCCAAAGCTTGAGAAATACCACAATCAGAATTACAGTATTTCAACCCAAGGAGACCCTCCCCCATAATCACTGGCATGCCATCAGGTCTAAAAAATATAAATCTTTTTATCCATTAATGACAATACCTGACTTTTTTTTCCTATGTGTTTTAAGTGCATTATATTAAATCATTTTTTGCATAACAACCCAATGCAGTAAGCATTACTTTATTCCCATTTTACAGATGTCACCTAAACATATACTCTTCAACCCTGGGACCACTTTTTACCCTTTTAAGACCTGGAGTTTCTTCTCTATGGCCTAGTTACTTGGACTGAGTATAAAGAGTTTGTTTTCTGTTTGCTTAAATTTTATATCTCACAAGAAAAATATTGGTGAAGAGTCACTTTAATTTCTTTTCCACGTAACCTTTCTCTGTCTCCAATGGTTTTATTACCAGCAGCACTAAAATTAGTTCAGTGAAACAATAATGATATTATAAAAATAGCTCTTGTCCATTGCAAGCAAGTGTATAATTCTAGGTACTTCTTAGATTTTTATCTCACTGCTGCCTCCCTTCTCAGACAAATGAGGAAATCGAGGCTCAGAGAGATGAGTAATTTTCCCAGCTCACCCGGCTGATGAGTGTCAGGGCTCAAATATAAACCAAGACTTCAAGCCCGCGTTCTCTATTTCTGCATGACATACCCTGAAGGGACTGTAAGGGCAAACTGGTCTTAAAAACTTGAGGCAGAGATCTCCAAACTTTTGTTGAGCCTGAATATTTTCAGGCATAGGACAGGGCTTGGTCAGAAGGAGGGTGGGGATGGGTGTGGTGTGGGGATACTAGAGGAGAAATGGGCTTTCCAAGAGGTGCCACGCCACCAGTAACAATTAGAGCAATCCCAAACAGGGGTATGGCAACATCTACCAGCCGGTGATCTGCCTGATGTGACTTCAAGTTCTACCAGTAGATACTGATGTACCCTTGATCTGAAGAGGACAATTTTTAAATGGCTTTGGTTTTAAGGTGAGTTTATCTCATGTGGTCATTTTCACCTAATTAAATAATATTCAGTTCAAAATTACATAGAAAGAGCTAAAAAGATCTTAGGGGAAATAGGTTCTTCTGGATGAAAAATCAGATTTAGCCACTAATAAACTCAATTCAATGAAAAATGGAAATAAGAAACTAGACTCCCTGGTTACACTGTATATATGCTAATGGGCCATGGGTATCTGAGGCATTAGCACAAGATATCTGGTATGTTTCAGATGTAAAACCATGTCTTAAAAATAAACAAAATCAAATGATAAACGGCAAATTGTCACTGTTAATCTTTTAATCTGATTTCTAAAGCATGGCACTACTTAGAAGCTCAAATAACACATATAACGCTAGAAAAACGTAGTGGTTCACTCAGATGTCCTTCATTTAGAGAGGTCCAGTGCTTTACAATATGTCTCTCTCTTGCCACAAACCTCTAAAAGAGAGATGACAGAAAGAAATAAAAAGAAAGGACAAGAAGGAATTCAGAAACAGAGCCTGGGAAAGGAAACAGTACATGGGGATATTTTTGCTCCCAGCTATGGGCAAGTGCCACACTTTCTCCTAATAACCTTGACCCGCTTTTCCTGGCTCTGCAGTAGCAGCTGTGTCACATCGACTCAGCATCTGCTTATCAATCTAACTGTGCAAACCTGACTCTCACTTTCAGTGTCCTTAGCACTCAGGATATCACAGCGGCCGGTTGACTGAGCCACCTGCAGAACATAGGAAACAATCAGTTCTTAGGAGGAGGGCAGGGCAAGGGTCAGAGAGATGACCAGAACATGATTTCTTTATTGTCCAATGATCACACGTGGGAAGAATACTGTTGGGCAGTGCAGAGGGCAGGTTGTTCTAAAGTTGCAGAATTAATGGGTTGTTTAATCTTGAAAAGAAAAATATCATATCACCATCCTTCAGTAAATGTGGACTGGCCCGTCAGTCCTCTGAGGGCACTGCTACCCTGATGCTGTGCATAACAGTCACATCTCTAAACCAAAAATGGGCAGGTGCGGGGGACACAAGAAATAGTAGGAGACTGTGAAGCAGAGCTATTGGAGTACAGGCTTCTGGGGTTCAAATCCTGGCTCCACCACTGACCAGTCAGTGATGTGGCCCTGGACAAGCTACTGAAGCTCAATCGCACACTTTTGCTTCTGGAGAGAATTAGATGAGGTAATGAATAGAACGTTGCAGATCCTTGCCTCTAACATACACCAGTAAATATGTAGTCAGAGAAATGCCTGTGTACTTATGGAAACAAAATAATATTAACAGCTAAGGTAAGACAGGTTGTTTGAAATTGGACCTGTCCCCCAAAGAAGTTTGGATTGTATGGTTTGTATAGTATACCCTCAACCACAATGAGGTTTGTATGTGACTGCTCCTGGTCAGAGGGTTCTGGTGATCAAAATGGCCTAGTCTGAAGCATCCTTCACTAGTCACTGAGTCCACAAATATTTATTGAGTCTGGCTTAATGTGTTCCTAGGGTTTAGAAACTGTTCTAGGTGCTGGGAATCAAAAGTGAACAAAAATCATAATGTCCGGGCTTCCCTGGTGGCGCAGTGGTTGAGAGTCCGCCTGCTGATGCAGGGGACATGGGTTCGTGCCCCGGTCCGGGAAGATCCCACATGCCGCGGAGCGGCTGGGCCCGTGAGCCATGGCCGCTGAGCCTGCGCGTCCAGAGCCTGTGCTCCGCAACGGGAGAGGCCACAACAGTGAGAGGCCCGCGTACCACAAAAAAAAAAAAAAAAAAAAAAATCATAATGTCCCTCTCTCTCTCACAGAGCTTACGTGCTAGTAGAGGATAATGAGGAATAGAGCTGCAGTTTCCAGCTCACATGCTCAAGTATCTCTGAAGAGGTAACAGTTGCACAGAGACTGGAAGGAAGTGAAAAAGGGTGAGACACAAATATCCTGGGATAATTCCAAGCAGAGGGATCAGCAACAGCAAAGGCTAAAGCCATGTGTGCTTGGCAACCTGAGGAAGAGCAGTCAGTGTGGCCAGAGGGAGGGAGGGAGGGAGAGAAGCGGGAAGACGTGATCAGAGTTGACCAGTGGCCTACTGTATAGGTGACCAGATGTACCATCAGGAGTTTGGAGTACCTAAAAACATGCTGAGAAGCTATTAGGAAACTTTGAGCAGAGGAGTGGCACAATCTGACTTATGTTTGTTCATTTGAATTTTGCATTTTTTTTTTATTGACGTAGAGTTGATTTACAATGTTATATATGTTTCAGGTGTACAACATAGTGATTCACAATTTTTAAAGGTTACACTCCATTTTAAAATATTGGCTACATTCCATGTGCTGTACGATAATGTATCCTGGTAGCTTATTTATTTTATACATAGTAGTTTGTACCTCTTAATTCCCTATTCTACCTTGTTGGTTATCTCTTTAAAATAGATATATGTATATGCATAACTGAATTACTTTACTGTACACCTGAAACTAACACAACATTGTAAATCAACTATAGTCCAATATGAAATAAAAATTTTTTAATAAAATAAAATAAAAGGACCCCTCTGGCAGCTGTGTGGAAAAGAGACTGTAGCAAGTAAATGGGATTGGGCAAACCAGTTAGGAGTCTTCTGTAAGAAACCAGATGAGAGAAGATTGGCTTATAATAGAAGGGCATGGTGAGAAATGGTCAGGTTTGGGGTATATTTTGAAAATAGGGCAAAAACAATCAACTGATGACTTCAATAAAAGATAAGAGTCAATATTGATGCTAAGGTTTTTAGCGAAAGCTAGCTAGATAGGTGACTGAAATTCTCATATTGAGAAAGCTTGGGAAGACTTCAGTTTTGAGATGGAGGAGAATTAAGATCTTGGACAAGCTAAATTTGACATGTCTGTTAAATATCCTGATGGATGTCAAGTAAATAAGATAAATGAAACTTGAGTTCAGGGGAGAGATCAGGTCAAGAGATATCTATTTAGGAGTCATTAGCATATAGATGGTATTTAAAGTGGAACTGAATGAGATCACCAAGAAAGTGAGTCCAGCTGGAGAAAAGGTCCTCACATTTAGGGCTGAGTGAAGCAGGATCCAACGAAGACTAGGAAACTGCTTAGTTAGGACAAAAAGTGCGGTAGAAACAGGCTGAAGTTAGGCATCCAGGCACCCAAATCTTAATCACAGCTGTATCAGAGGTGGGCATGAAGGTCTCTTCACATCCATTTCATAAGCTGTGAAATGGGAGTATCATCCATGCCTGCCCACCCTTCCCGTTGATGGGAGGCACACGACATGTCTACTGTGAGAAGTCACCATGAAGATGCTGATGCACTGCCAGCAGGCAAAGAGGAAAATGTGTGTGCCCAAGACATACCACCCCACACTGGGAGGAGGAAAGGCTAGTAAAAGGGCTAGAGTTAAACTGTGCTAAATCCAAAATGTGCTGCAGTCTGTCTCTCCAGCCCCCAGCCCCAAATTCCTCTTTCCCACCTCCTAAGTAATGTCAACTCTAAGCTACAAAGGGATACACTCAGAAGAGCAGTAAACCATCAGTTACACCAGAGTCAAAGAAGAGAGAAAAGAAAAAAAGATACTGGGAAGATTTAGAGAGCAAAGGAAATGGGAAATATTCTTGCCTTTCTTACTGGCTAGAAATAGAAGAAGGAAAGAAAAGAGAATACAGCCTTGGCTACATGCTGTTTCCATGAACAGAGGCAGCATGCAGAACCCTTTGAGGGAGATCAATGTTCAGGATCCTGGTGAGTAGGAAGCTATGCAGTGGAGTCCTTGATTAGTCAATTCAAAGGGTTGACAGGCAGGCATTCAATCCCAGGAAGAAAGAAGTTTGATCTGTGTTCCAAACTGGCAGTGAAAAATTAATTCACTTTGGAGATTGTTTCTGAGTGGAGAAAGGGACAAGACAGTTGAAAAAAGTAAATGATGAAACTCCCCAGAATTCTAGCTTCCCTTCATTTTTTCAGGAATGAAACAATGAGCAGACCAGAGGTTATGAACCGGTTTAAATATGTTCCAATGTGTGAACATGCCACTAAAAAGCAAACATCAATTAGTTCTCTTCTCTTCTGCTCAAACGTTTCATTTAGGAACAGATATAGTTTCAGGGACTAGACAGAGAGAGAGGATATAAATATATTTTGGTTGTGTGTATACAGAGAGAGCGAGAGAGAGATCAAACACAAGTACGATTATTTTTATTATAATATTTGATTAATTGCTTCATTTTAAAAATAAGCATTTCATATCAATCTCAAGTCCAGTTTGTCCTCATGTCCAGTCCTAAGCCTCTAGCAATAATCACTGTTGTTCTGTCTTTAAATTAATACAAATGTTATCACACCGTTGTCTACCATTCTGCAACTTGCTTTTTTTTCATTAAACATTGTTTTTTGAGGTATACGCACATTGACATAAAGGGTTTATTTCATACCTTAAATTCTGTTTCAGTTATCCATGCATTCTCATCCTTTCTCATATAATCCTCCCAAATATGTTGGATAAAATATAGCAATTTTCACTTTACAGGTGACAGGATTTAAGATTGCCCAGCTGGTAGGCACAGAACCTGTCTCCATGGCCAATGCTCCTTCATTATACCAAACATTTTAAAAATTACATTATTAGCAGCAAAACCATTTCTTTCAAAAGTAAACCTTACACAGAATCCCAGTACATAAGAGGTGTTCACATTGGTGACACAAGCAGAGGTCCTGGCCGCACCCCTCAGTCTCCCCTACATCCTGCAGTGGCTTTCTGGGCAGCCTAATGGACCTCTAGGCCTCTGCTGTACCTGCTTCTTTCTCTAAGCACTGTGCAGTCTGGACAAAGATTATAAACAGACCTAGAAGCCCACAGCAATTTGGTCCACGAGAACACACTTACTGGGGTGCCACCTGTGCAAGATGGAGTCCCAGGCAAAGTTCATCCTGTACTGAAGGCCCAGAGTGAAAGCTGTTTGTCTCCTGGGATTACAACTCAGCAAATGAAGATTTCAGGAAGATAGGAATCTCCTATTATAGTGAGAAATCAGAAATCCTGGAGATGGATGAGAGGATTAGTGAGAAAACATCAAGGAAAGGGTGGCCGTAACGGAGGAAAGAAGAGAAATAAACTTATCAAAAGAGTCAATTCAGTTTTTAGTTCTTAGGAGAAAAAAAAAAAAAGCATCCAGAGAATTTAATGGACAAGATCAAACTAAAGACAGAGAAAAACATGTCCAAAAAATATGGAGCCAAATCCTTAGAAGGGAAAAACAATGAGTAGGAAGTTTCCTTCTTTCCTTCGTTTGTTTTGGTTTTTAAACAGAATGACAAGAGTCTAAGAAAAAGAAGGAAGGCCCCAAGAATAACTAAATTCTCAAAAATACAGGGATAACACAACGTAAAGGTGGACATGTAATAAAAATAGCTTAAAGCTCAAGATGGCACTCTGAATGAAACAATGATTTAATTTGAGATCAAGAAACAAGATTATGGATCTAAAGTGACAGACTGCATACAAACAGATGTGGCATGAGTCCTGCAGACAAGAAGGATGGTGTTGAAAACTGGTGTCAACGGACTCTCAGGGATGGAGAGCTCACGACTGGAAGAATAAGGAAACAATAAGAAACACAATCTTACGGATGTATGTCAAAAATATCCATCAAACATGTTTCTTAGACATAAGGTAATTCCTGGCCGGTGCAATCAGGAGAATTATAGTAAATGTTCATCCAGTTCATGTTTTGCTGCTCGTCCTAAAGCAGCTATTTAAAGGAAGACACTTTTAAGGAAGAAACCATTTATTAAGAACAGAACACACAGTAGGAAAAGAATTACATGGCGTTTACTCCAGTTAAACATAACTGTACTCAACAATACCTGTGAGAGACAAAACGAGGAGCTTCAAGATGGCAGAATAGTAAGATGAGGAGATCACCTTCCTCCCCAAAAATACACCAGAAATACATCTACATGTGGAACAACTCCTACAGAACACCTACTGAACGCTGGCAGAAGACCTCAGACCTCCCAAAAGGCAAGAAACCCCCACGTACCTGGGTAGGGCAAAAGAAAAAAAGAAAAAACAGAGACAAAAGAATAGGGACGGGATCCTCACCAGTGGGAGGGAGCTGTGAAGGAGGAAAGGTTTCCACACACTAGGAAGCCCCTTCACGGGCAGAGACTGTGGGTGGCAGAGGGGGAAAGCTTCGGGGCCTCGGAGGAGAGCACAGCAACAGGGGTGCGGTGGGCAAAGCGGAGAGATTCCCGCACAGAGGATTGGTGCTGACTGCCACTCACCAGCCCAAGAGGCTTGTCTGCTCACCCGCCAAGGCGGACGGGAGTTGGGAGCTGAGGCTCGGGGTTGGGAGCTGAGGCTCGGGCTTCGGTCGGAGCGCAGGGAGAGGACTGGGGTTCGCGGCGTGAACACAGCCTGAAGCGGGTTAGTGCACCACAGCTAGCCGGGAGGGAGTTCAGGGAAAAGTCTGGAGCTGCCAAAGAGGCAAGAGACTTCTTGCCTCTTTGTTTCCTGGTGCGCAAGGAGAGGGGATTCAGAGCGCCGCTTAACGGAGCTCCAGAGACGGGTGCCAGCCGCGTTTAACAACGCAGACCCGAGACAGGCATGAGACGCTAAGGCTGCTGCTGCCGCCACCAAGAAGCCTGTGAGCAAGCACAGGTCACTATCCACACACCCCTTCCGGGGAGCCTGTGCAGCCCACCATTGCCAGGGTCCCGGGATCCAGGGACAACTTCCTCGGGAGGACGCACGGCGCGCCTCAGGCTGGTGCAACGTCACGCCGGCCTCTGCCACCGCAGGCCCGCCCCGCACTCCGCGCCCCTCCCTCCCCGCGGCCTGAGTGAGCCAGAGCCCCCGAATCAGCTGCTCCTTTAACCCCGTCCTGTCTGAGCGAAGAACGGATGCCCTCAGATGACCCACACGCAGAGGCGAGACTAAAT
The DNA here is from genome assembly GCF_008692025.1 of Phocoena sinus. Classification (NCBI taxonomy): domain Eukaryota; kingdom Metazoa; phylum Chordata; class Mammalia; order Artiodactyla; family Phocoenidae; genus Phocoena; species Phocoena sinus. Next base: position 77,621,092 of record NC_045773.1, on the reverse strand, counting down.
CCAAAGCTGAACCCTGGGAGCTGTGCGAACAAAGAAGAGAAAGGGAAATTGCTCCCAGCAGCCTCAGGAGCAGCGGATTAAATCTCCACAATCAACTTGATGCATCCTGCATCTGTGGAATAACTGAATAGACAACGAATCATTCCAAATTGAGGAGGTGGACTTTGGGAGCAAAGATTTTTTTTTTTTTCCCTTTTTCTCTTTTTGTAAGTGTGTATGTGTATGCTTCTGTGTGTGATTTTGTGTGTATAACTTTGCTTTTACCATTTGTCCTAGGGTTCCGTCTGTCCTGTATTTTTGGTTTCTTGTTTTTATTACTTTTTAAAAATTTTTTCTTAATAATTGTTTTTTATTTAAATAATTTTATTTTACTTTATTTTATTTTATTTTATTTTATCTCCTACCTTCCTTTCTTCCCTTCCTTCCTTCTTTCTTTTCTCCCTTTTATTCTGAGGCTGTGGATGACAAGCTCTTGGTGCTCCAGCCAGGGGTCAGGGCTGTGCCTCTGAGGTGGGAGAGCCAAGTTCAGGACACTGGTCCACAAGAGACCTCCCAGCTCCACGTAATATCAAATGGTGAAAATCTCCCAGAGATTTCCATCTCAACGCCAAGACCCAGCTTCACTCAACGACCAGCAAGCTACAGTGCATGACACTCTATGCCAAATAACTAGCAAGACAGGAACGCAACCCCATCCATTAGCAGAGAGGCTGCCTAAAATCATAATAAGTCCACAGACACCCCAACACACACCACCAGACGTGCACCTGCCCACCAGAAAGACAAGATCCAGCTTCATCCACCAGAACACAGGCACTAGTTCCCTCCACCAGGGCACCTACACAACCCACTGAACCAATCTTAGCCACTGGGGACAGACACCAAAAACAACGGGACTTACGAACCTGCAGCCTGCGAAAAGGAGACCCCAGACACAGTAAGTTAAGCAAAATGAGAAGACAGAAAAACACAGCAGATGAAAAAGCAAGGCAAAAATGCACCAGACCTAACAAATGAAGAGGAAATAGGCAGTCTACCTGAAAAAGAATTCAGAATGACAGTAAAGATGATCCAAAATCTTGGAAATAGAATGGAGAAAATAAAGAAACATTTATAAAGGACCTAGAAGAACTAAAGAGCAAACAAACAGTGATGAACAACACAATAAATGAAATTAAAAGTTCTCTAGAAGGGATCAGTAGCAGAATAACTGAGGCAGAAGGACGAATAAGTGACCTGGAAGATAAAAATAGTGGAAATAACTACTGCAGAGCAGAATAAAGAAAAAAGAATGAAAAGAACTGAGGACAGTCTCAGAGACCTCTGGGACAACATCAAACACACCAACATTCGAATTATAGGGGTTCCAAAAGAAGAAGAGAAAAACAAAGGGACTGAGAAAATATTTGAAGAGATTATAGTTGAAAACTTCCCTAATATGGGAAAGGAAATAGTTAATCGAGTACAGGAAGCACAGAGAGTCCCATACAGGATAAATCCAAGGAGAAATATGCCAAGACACATATTAATCAAACTGTCAAAAATTAAATACAAAGAAAACATATTTAAAGCAGCAAGGGAAAAACAACAAATAACACACAAGGGAATCCCCATAAGGTTAACAGCTGATCTTTCAGCAGAAACTGTGCAAGCCTGAAGGGACTGGCAGGACATATTTAAAGTGATGAAGGAGAAAAACCTACAACCAAGATTACTCTACCCAGCAAGGATCTCATTCATATTCGATGGAGAAATTAAAACCTTTACAGACAAGCAAAAGCTAAGAGAATTCAGCACCACCAATCCAGCTTTACAACAAATGCTAAAGGAACTTCTCTAGGCAGGGAACACAAGAGAAGGAAAAGACCTACAAAAACAAACCGAAAGCAATGAAGAAAATGGTAATAGGAACATACATATTGATAATTACCTTAAATGTGAATGGATTAAATGCTCCAAGCAAAAGACATAGACTGGCTGAATGGATACAGAAACAAGACCCATATATATGCTGTCTACAAGAGACCCACTTCAGATCTAGGGACACATACAGACTGAAAGTGAGGGGATGGAAAAAGATATTCCATGCAAATGGAAATCAAAAGAAAGCTGGAGTAGCAATTCTCATATCAGACAAAACAGACTTTAAAATAAAGACTATTACAAGAGACAAAGAAGGACACTACATAATGATCAAGGGATCGATCCAAAAGGAAGATATAACAACTGTAAATATTTATGCACCCAACATAGGAGCACCTCAATACATAAGGCAAACACTAACAGCCATAAAACGGGAAATCAACAGTAACACAATCATAGTAGGGGACTTTAACACCCCACTTTCACCAATGGACAGATCAACCAAAATGAAAATAAATAAGGAAACACAAACTTTAAATGATACATTGAACAAGATGGACTTAATTGATACTTATAGGACATTCCATCCAAAAACAACAGAATACACATTTTTCTCAAGTGCTCATGGAACATCCTCCAGGATAGATCATATCTTGGGACACAAATCAAGCCTTGGTACTCTTAAGAAAACTGAAATCGTATCAAGTTTCTTTTCCGACCACAACGCTATGAGACTAGATATCAATTACAGAAAAAAATTTGTAAAAAATACAAACACATGGAGGCTAAAGAATACACTACTTAATAACCAAGAGATCACTGAAGAAATCAAAGAGGAAATCAAAAAATACCTAAAACAAAGGACAACAAAAACACAACGACCCAAAACCTATGGGATGCAGCAAAAGCAGTTTTAAGAGGGAATTTTATAGCAATTCAATCCTACCTCAAGAAACAAGAAACATCTCAAATAAACAGCCTAACCTTACACCTGTAGCAGTCAGAGAAAGAAGAACAAAAAAAACCCCCAAAGTTAGCAGAAGGAAAGAACTCATGAAGATCAGATCAGAAATAGATGAAAAAGAAATGAAAGAAACGATAGCAAAGATCAATAAAACTAAAAGCTGGTTCTTTGAGAAGATAAACAACCATTAGGCAGACTCATCAAGAAAAAAAGGGAGAAGACTCAAATCAACAGAATTAAAAATGAAAAAGGAGAAGTAACAACTAACACTGCAGAAATACAAAGGATCATGAGAGATTACTACAATATGCCAATAAAATGGACAACCTAGAAGAAATGGATAAATTCTTAGAAATGCACAACCTTCCAAGACTGAACCAGGAAGAAATAGAAAATATAAACAGACCAATCACAAGCACTGAAATTGAAACTGTGATTAAAAATCTTCCAACAAACAAAAGCCCAGGACCAGATGGCTTCACAGGCGAATTCTATCAAACATTTAGAGAAGAGCTAACACCTACCCTTCTCAAACTCTTCCAAAATATAGCAGAGGGAGGAACAGTCCCAAACGCATTCTACAAGGTCACCATCACCTCAATACCAAAACCAGACAAAGATGTCACAAAGAAAGAAACCTACAGGCCAATATCACTGATGAACATAGATGCAAAAATCCTCAACAAAATACTAGCAAACAGAATCCAACAGCACATTAAAAGGATCATACACCATGATCAAGTAGGGTTTATCCTAGGAATGCAAGGATTCTTCAATATACCCAAATCAATCAATGTGATACACCATATTAACAAATTGAAGGAGAAAAACCATTTGATCATTTCAATCGATGCAGAGAAAGCTTTTGACAAAATTTAACACCCATTTATGATTAAAACCCTCTAGAAAGGAGGCATAGAGGGAACTTTCCTCAACATAATAAAGGCCATATATGACGAACCCATAGCCAACATCGTCCTCAATGGTGAAAAACTGAAACCATTTCCACTAAGCTCCGGAACAAGACAAGGTTGCCCACTCTCACCACTATTATTCAACATAGTTTTGGAAGTTTTAGCCACAGCAGTCAGAGAAGAAAAAGAAATAAAAGGAATCCAAATCGTGAAGTAAAGCTGTCACTGTTTTCAGATGACATGATACTATACATAGAGAATCCTAAAGATGCTACCAGAAAACTACTAGAGCTAATCAATGGATTTGGTAAAGTAGCAGGATACAAAATTAATGCACAGAAATCTCTGGCATTCCTATACACTAATGATGAAAAATCTGAAAGAGAAATTACGGAAACACTCCCATTTAATTATCATTGCAACAAAAAGAATAAAATATCTAGGAATAAACCTACCTAAGGAGACAAAAGACCTGTATGCAGAAAATTATAAGACACTGATGAAAGAAATTAAAGATGATACAAATAGATGGAGAGATATACCATGTTCTTGGATTGGAAGAAACAACATTGTGAAAATGACTCTACTACCCAAAGCAATCTACAGATTCAGTGCAATCCCTATCAAACTACCACTGGCATTTCTCACAGAACTAGAACAAAAAATTTCACAATTTGTATAGAAACACATAAGACCCCGAATAGCCAAAGCAATCTTGAGAAAGAAAAATGGAGCTGGAGGTATCAGGCTCCCTGGCTTCAGACTATACTACAAAGCTACAGTAATCAAGACAGTATGGTACCAGCACAAAAACAGAAATATAGATCAATGGAACAGGATAGAAAGCCCAGAGATAAACCCATGCACATATGGTCACCTTATCTTTGATAAAGGAGGCAAGAATATACACTGGAGGAAAGATAGTCTCTTCAATAAGTGGTGCTGGGAAAACTGGATAGGTACATGTAAAAGTATGAAATTAGAACACTCTCTAACACCATACACAAAAATAAACTCAAAATGGATTAAAGACATAAATTTAAGGCCAGAAACTATCAAACTCTTAGAGGAATACATAGGCAGAACACTCCAAGACATAAATCACGGCAAGATCCTTTTTGACCCACCTCCTAGAGAAATGGAAATAAAAACAAAAATAAACAAATGGGACTTAGTGAAACTTAAAAGCTTTTGCACAGCAAAGGAAACCATAAACAAGACGAAAAGACAACCCTCAGAATGGGAGAAAATATTTGCAAATGAAGCAACTGACAAAGGATTAATCTCCAAAATTTACAAGCAGCTCATACAGCTCAATATCAAAAAAACAAACAAGCCAATCCAAAAATGGGCAGAAGACTTAAACAGACATTTCTCCAAATAAGATATACACATTGCCAACAAACACATGAAAAGATGCTCAGCATCACTAATCATTAGAGAAATGCAAATCAAAACTACAGTGAGATATCACCCCACACTGGTCAGAATGGCCATCATCAAAAAATCCAGAAACAATAAATGCTGGAGAGGGTGTGGAGAAAAGGGAACCCTCTTGCACTGTTGGTGGGAATGTAAATTGATACAGCCACTACGGAGAACAGTATGGAGGTTCCTTAAAAAACTAAAAATAGAACTACCATACGACCCAGCAATCCCACTATTGGGCATATACCCTGAGAAAACCATAATTCAAAAAGCGTCATGTACCAAAATGTTCATTGCAGCTCTATTTACAATAGCCAGGACATGGAAGCAACCTAAGTGTCCATCAAGAGATGAATGGATAAAGAAGATGTGGCACATAAATACAATGGAATATTACTCAGCCATGAAAAGAAACGAAACTGAGTTATTTGTAGTGAGGTGAATGGACCTAGAGTCTGTCATACAGAGTGAAGTAAGTCAGAAAGAGAAAAATAAATACACTATGCTAACACATGTATGTGGAATCTAAAAAAATAAAATGGTCATGAAGAACCTATGGGCAAGACGGAAATAAAGACACAGACCGACTAGAGAATGGACTTAAGGATATGGAGAGGGGGAAGGGTAAGCTGTGACAAAGTGAGAGAGTGACATGGACATATATACACTATCAAACGTAAAATAGATAGCTAGTGGGACGCAGCTGCATAGCACAGGGAGATCAGCAGTGCTTTGTGACCACCTAGAGGGGTGGGATAGGGAGGGTGGGAGGGAGTGAGACGCAAGAGGGAAGAGATATGGGAACATGTGTATATGTATAACTGATTCACTTTGTTACAAAGCAGAAACGAGCACAAAAATAAAAAAACAAAAAAAACAATACATGTGAATAATACGTAAGTGTAAATACAAATCCATCCTCAAGAAATTATTCCTGAGAAGTTGTTTGTCAGGAGAATTGCCGAGTATTAAGGTACGACTTTCAGGCTTGTTCCTTCCTGCTCCATGCACATCTCGTTCATTCCAGATACCAGTAGTGATCGGCTGACAGCGATGAGCTCTATAATTTCTCAATGATACAGATTTCCTCCTTTAGCTACAGAAGTTTATCCATTGTGTTTCTACTGCCATTTCTGTTTCTGTCTATATTTTTATTGTTACTATGAAAATTGATGCTATACATAAAATATAGAGGGCATGCCCCCCATTCAAATTTCCTTTGCTAATTCCTAGACTGCCATAGTTAGAGGGACACTACTGACTTCATGACTTAGGGTAGGAAAAATAATATCTCCAAGACTGAGCACAGGACACTCAAATGCCTTTCCTCTATGATTATTTCCTGTTTCTTACTCTAAATGTCACTATTACAAAAACTTTATTACCCTGGATATGAGCTCAGCCTAGCACACTAAACTGAGATACCAAGAAACTATTTTATGACTGTTTGTTGTGGATTACACCAACAGTCTAAAAAAACAATTACTTGGAAAAAATGAGTCAGTTACAGTGGATAAGATTTATTTATAATAAAATTTGAGCTTGCATAATATAAAATGAATGATAGCCTCTCTGTTAATCATTCTATGGTAATAACTAATATTACTTTCTCAAAATCCCTGATTACTGAATAAATAAAATAAGGATAAACCAAGTCCTGTTAGAACAAGAAAAAATTCCAACTATGATAAGAAGAATGATAAAAGAGAAAGAAGCCTTCCTCTCAAGATGTCAGGGAGGTGGTAACATGTTAAAATAGGATATAAAGAAAATGTCCATTGGAAGGACACAAGGTTACACCAAACAAAAGAGACTTTCCCAGCTACAGAAGTGTTTAATGAACCAGAGTAAATGGAAATAGTATAAGCAAATAAAAGGAAGCATAAATAGAAAAGAGGGATTGAGAAAAACGTTTACAGACAAAGTGAAGTAGATGAGATAGTAAAAAGAAACTAAATATAGGACTCCTTATATAAGAAAAAAAGAAGAGATGGTAATAATACAAAAAAACTATTAAAGGTGGAACAGAAAGAAAAACTATTGAGACAATGGTATTCCTTATGAAACTAACCAAAGAGCAAGAAAAAAATTGTAGATCAAAAGAACATATGTTGATTAATACTGAGGAAATTATCAGATGGTAAAGAACAAACATGTTAAATAAGTCTTTTCACTCAAAAAGAAATTATAAAGTTATTAAATACACATACTTGAGTCAAATGATCTCACTGACCTGGAATTGTAGCACCGCAACTGGTAAAAAGGGGACAGCTATGAGAAATAATGAGATGACAAAATAATGATAAATAAGAAACAGAAATAAAAATTTACTGATTTAGAGATCAGCAAAACAGTAGTGTTTTTAACAAAAGTCTCATTAGTCAGGATGGGGCCAGATGATGAGTTGTACTCATCATCTTATATGTCAAGGGTCTTTGGAACATTTAGTTAGCAACACCCCTTTTCACATAGTCTCACCATGAAATCTATGCACCCAGATATATCTGCACCCATTTATTCTGCCTTCCCTCCTGTTAGAATGGATTATAATCATTACATTTATTCTGAGGTTTTCTCTAAGACCACCCTTTTTTTTGATGATAACTTCCATTTATTAAGCACTTATGATATTCCACACTTAACATTCTTATCGCACTAAAACTTCACAACAATGCTGTAAAATAGGTACTATTCCCACGTTAGAGATGAGGACTTTGAAGTTAACAACATGGTCAAATCAGACAGGTGGTAAGCAACAGAGCTGGGAGATAGATCTCCTTCCAGATGGCTCTTTGGATGGGTCTTCCTGTTATTTAGCAGTCATCTAAATTCAATGCCAACATGCACATGAAAGCCAGTGTGTTAAAGCTTTATTCTTGATCCCTTGTGCATCTTTAGTTTCTCTTTCTTTGAAATAGGAACACTAAAGTTCATGTAAACCTCACATGGATATTGTGAAGGTAATATATGACACAACAATCAGACTTCCATCACTGATATTGCCAAGTGGTCTTTATTGTAGCACCCTCTTTATAAGACAGATCTAGACCTGACCCCTCGCCACCTACATTGCTCTGGCATCATTGGATCGTCCACCACAACAAACGTGCTATACCATCTCCTGTCTTTAAAAAGTCTCCCTGAACTTCACAACCAGCCTGTTAATCTCTTAACCAAAAAAAAAAAAAAATACAATTTTTCTATACATCTTCTCCTTCCAATCTCTCTCGACCCATTCAACTAAGGTTTCTTTTCCCACCGTTCTACTGGAACATCCCTGGCAATGACACCAACGGTTTCCATGTGGTCCAATACAATAGTTAATTTCTCAGCACTCATCTTATTTCTCAGCTCATATAATTGATTACTCCCTGAATCCTGAATCTTGAAATACTTTCCTCACTTGGCTTCTGGCACATTTTCTTTTGATTCTATTTCTACTTAACTGGTCATTCTTTCTCAGTCTCCTTTGCTAGTTTTTCCTCATCTTCCTAACCTCTAGACTAAATGTTTGAGGGCCCAAGTACTCATTCCTCTGACCTCTTCCTTCTCTGTGCCTAGATGATCAATTCGTTTTCATGTCTTTAAGGATCAATTATGCACTGAGTATCCCCCAACTTATATATCCATGCTTGACATGAAGACTCACACAGCTAACTTTCTACTCATTATTGCTACTTGGACATCACGTGAGTATCTCAAACTTAGCTCATCAAAACCTGAAATTCTCCATGTACCCAATGTTATCAACCTTACTTCTCCCAGTTCATTTGTATCATCTATTGACATTGCTCCTTGAGCAAATCCTGTTGGCTTTATCTTCAAAGTACATCTGGAATCGGACCACTTCTCCCTGCCTTTGTAGCTACTACCACCCCAGTCCAAGGCAGCATTATTTCTTACCTGCATTATCGTGATATCCTCCTAAAAGCTCTCCCTACTTCTCCCTTATTCTCAGGCTTCTATTATTCACACAACAACAGTGATGCTTTTTTTTTTTAATATTTATTTAATTTATTTTTTTGGCTGTGTCAGGTGTTAGGTGCAGTGCGGGGGATCTTCGTTGAGGCATGAGGGATCTTTCGTTGTGGTGTGTGGGCTCTTCAGTGCAGTGCGCGGGCTCTTCAGTGTGGTGCATGGGCTTCTCTCTAGTTGTGGCGGTGTGGGTTTTCTCTTCTCTAGTTGTGGCATGCACGCTCCAGAGCACTTGGGCTCTGTAGTTTGCAGCAAGCGGGCCCTCTCATTGAGGCTCTCGAGCTCAGTAGTTTTGGCATGCAGGCTTAGTTGCCCTGTGGCATGTAGGATCTTAGTTCCCCGACCAGGGATCGAAGCCGTGTCTCCTGCATTGGAAGGCGGATTCTATACCACTGGACCACCAGGGATGTCCCGGTGATGCTCTTTTAAAACGTCAGGTTATGTCACTGATTTGCTCAAAATATTCCAATCTCATTCACTATAAAATTCAAAGTCCTTCTCATTGTACAAAATCTGTCCCCTGCTTACTGTCTGGCCTCTCCTCCTGCCTTCCTTCCCCTTACTCAATCCTGTCCTGCCATACCAGCCTCTTGGTTCTTCCTAGGACCCCTCCATCCCACTCCCACCCCAGGGCCTTTGCACCTGCTCTTCATTCTGTCTGGACCACCATGCCCCCCATAGTCACGTGGTCAGTCCCTCCCTCATTTTCTTCAGGTCTCTGCTTCAGTGTCATCAGAGAGGGTTTCCTTCACCACCTTAAAAAATACAGCATAGCATCCCTTTCACTTCCTACTGACCTTACTCTACAGTCTCCATAACATTCATCACCTCACACTTCTGTTTATTGTCTCTCCTGTCTAAAAGTGCAAGCTCCATGAGAGCTAGAATTCCATCGGTTCTATTCATTGCTATATCGATAGCACCATTACAGTGTCCGACCCAGAGTTAGTACCCACTAAGCATTTGCTGAATCAACCTCATAAAAAGAAAGGAGGCCTGGACGTATTGATTTTAACCTTAAATATGTGATCTCAGCAAGGGAGAAGAAGTTTACAGAGAAGAAGGCTGAGGATAGAACATTAAAACCTTCGAGAGGCTGCCAAAAATAGAGTCACTAGAACATTGCCAAGCTATGTTACATTTATCTTCCATGACATACTTCCATGCCAACCTACATACCAAAACCAACAATCTCCTAGGAGAGGAGATGGCACCTATTAAATAATTGTGTGGGGAGGAAGAGTAAGGGGAATGTCCAGCCTTTCTGTATACACCACATGCAGTGGGAGTCAGCTCACCAGAACTAGGAGAGAGAAGGCAGGGGTGGAATACGACTAGTTTCAAAGAAAGCATTTGTGTGGTATTGGTAAAAAGAAAGATCTCAGAAGGGAAACCATTTATAATCTTGGGAATAAAGAAGCTCTGTAAAAGCACAAATCCATTGTCAGAGTCTGAGGAAGAGATGGCCAGAAGATAAAGCACATTTAGACATTTTTTTTTTTTTTGGAGTCTAGTTGCTTTACCATGTTGTGTTAGTTTCTGCTGTACAGCAAAGTGAATCAGCTCTATGTATACCTATATCCCCTCTTTGCTGGATTTCCTTCCCATTTAGGTCACCGCAGAGCAGTGAGTAGAGCTCCTCGTGTTACACAATCGGTTCTCATTATATTTTATACATAGTAGTGTGTATATGTCAATCCCAATCTCCCAATCCATCCCACCCCCACTTCCCCCCTTGGTATCCATATGTTTGTTCTCCATGTCTGTGTCTCTGTTTCTGTTTTGCAAATAAGTTCATCTACACCATTTTTCTAGATTCCACGTAAAAGCAATATTATATATTTGTTTTTCTCTTTCTGACTTACTTCATTCTGTATGACAGTCTCTAGGTCCATCCACAAGATATTTTTTTTAAAAAGAAGGAAACAGATGCAGAAAAAAATTATGAATATTTGAGAAGTCTGAGTTTATAAGAAACTGTGTTGGCTTTGATGGTGGAAGAGGAATAGTATATTTATATTATGTAAATAAATTTCATTTTAAAAAATCTCTGCAGATCTAATGAGAAGTACTTCTCATTAGAGTAAGAAAGTCTCCACAAACGTTTGGTATGAAGTCTTCTGATGACCATTTTATACCTCCAATCCTATTAGTATGATGCATTTTCAAATTCTTGATGCTGCTAAACCCAGTGCTGTATTATTATTAAACAAAATTTAGTTCCAACCTCAAACTTCCTTCAGATGTATTTACTGGCTGTTTAAATTCCCCATCTAGTATGTGCTGGTAGTAAAAAGCTAGGAAAGAAGGCATCACTCATTCAAAGCAACAGTTTCCAGGGATTTAGAATAAGAGGAATTTTGGGGGTAGGGACTAACACGATTTAGAAGCTAAATTGTTAACCGAACTGCCGCCAACCAATGAGGGTTAGTCATGAAATGAATTAGAAAAGACTAAACACCATGAAACTGGCAAAAAAAAAAAATCATTTTTAAAGAACTGGGAGGCAAGCTGGGAGGAAAATCATTTGAACTTTGGCATCAGGAGGGAAGCAAAAAAAAATTACAGTCAGAGCTGAATTCACTCCAGTAATACTCTGTATTCTCTTCCTAATTCATGTGGCGAAACAGGGCAAAGGCTGGACCTGGTTCACTGTCACACCACCTTAGCGTGGAGCCAGCCATTGAAGGGGAGGGTCCAGCTCCTGGGATTCCTCCCCAAGTACTGACTGCAAACAGTGTGCAAGTCATACACACACAGGCCTTTCCATAACACATCTACAGGCAAAGTACTAATACTCCCTCCCTTAAGTATTCAGTTTTAAACATTTTGCAAAATCCTACACATGTCTGTGTATATACATAGCAGAGCTGAATTAACCAAGGGTTTGGATCTTTCTTCACTTAAGCATATCATTGCAGTTTTACGTGCACCTGGAAATTCTGGTTTTGCAGGCTGCTCCTGGGATGATCAAATATGTCAATACGTCCATCTGGATCTTGGAATCATCCACAGAGACTACTGCATAAGTATAATTGAATTTTTCTGTATTTCCAAGTGGATGATAAAATTCCACTGCCCCTCCTTTCCCTTTCGAAGAAATACATTTTTTAAATGGAATAACTCCTTAGGAAGGTAGAAAGGGCAAGGAAAGGGAAAGAATTTAAACCAGTTTACCCGATTTTCTACTAACAAAGCTGGGCTCTCATGAGTCAGGATAAAAAATGATATGAATAGTAATTATGCGTGTGTTTTCGCTATCCACATTATTCCCATTCCTTGTTACAGATAACGTTCAGTTGGTGATCTACTGAACAAAATGGAGGATATCATAAACTGAGTTTATTCAAGTTAATTTCTGAGAATTCACATCCTTTGATCTAGTGACTTGCCCACTGGCTGAAACAAAACTGAGCAAACCCCTCCCCCAAATGAACCAACATCAGAATGAGGGCAATACTTCATGCCAAGCCTGATATCTGTGTGCCATTTCCACACAGTTCCCTGAAAAGAGCACAGACCGAATCCCCATGAGACCAAGACATTCCATGGCTAAAGAATACTCCCTCATGAGATGAATTTGGCATCCCTCTCACACTGAAGTACCCTGGAGACTTCAAAACCTCATGGAACATAGCCCAGAGGACATAAGCAGGAAGCAAAAGAGCGTGAAGTGTCTGTGACCAAAACGAACGTTTGGTGGGTGCAAGCCTCACGTTCCGTTCCTCCGATCACACCTCGGCAGGTCCTATGTCAGCTGCTTGGGACTGGCTTGACCGCTTCCTCTCCAAAGCTGTTTATTTCAAGAGGTGTCTTCTGCTTAAGACCCAACTGATCCCATGCAACAGGGTAATACCTGTCTGACTGTGGTTTTGATCAGCTTGTTGAATGGGGACTTTTTTTCCCATCCCATAATAATTACGGAGACAGCAGGGCAGTAGTTGAATGCAATGCTAATCTTTAGAATCATGCGAGAAGCTGATTAAGAATATGGACTCCTAGTACCCAGACTTACTTCATCAGAGTCTCAGGTGAGCCTTGGAATCTGGGTATTTAACCCTCATCCTAGGAGATGCTGATGACAAGCCAAGTTTGAGGAAGCTCAGGCAAACGGAAAACCTGTGGAACATCACTGGGGAGAGGCTGCACTTCATCTCTCCCTCTGCAGATGTGGCCTCCCTCTGTCCCTATTCTCTGTTCTGTGAAACGGTGACAAGGCCGACTGCCTCCTTTCTCCCCCATCTCACTGGTATGTTGTATAGGCCAAAGAAACACTGACCTTAATTTTCTGGTCTGTGGATGGATCGGAGGGGACCAAGGCATGCCCTTCTTGTCCTTACGCAGGACTGGGGGTTTGCCTCATTTCCTGCATACAGTGCCCAGCTCTGTGCTGCAGCCCTGTTCCCGTGTTTCTGGAGTGGCATAACCTGGGGCAGAGGGAGAGCAAGGGTGGGTAAATCTGGCAAATCTGTGAACAAGCTGATGATGCAGTCTTGCTGGGCCTGAACACTCTTGACCCCCATCCTCCCTCCCAAGTTATGCCTCCTGAGAAAAGATTAATTCTAAAGTAACTGAGAGTATGGTGTTGCCAGCCATCCAGATTCATCAGAGATAAGCTCTGCCTTTTCAGAAAATATGGTAAAAAAAGAGACGTCAAGACAGTCTTTTTTTTTGGTCTGTACCTTGGAAACACGGTTAGTTATTCCAGAAAGCAAAATTTGGTCAAATGAAAATAAATAATGAATGTTTTCTCTCACAAATCTTCATGGCAGGTGAAAATGCTATCTCAGGATGAGAGAGATCCCTTACCTCATTCAAGTCCAGATTACATTTTGAAAGCTTATGTGTATTTGAATATTCATGACAAGGGGGTGTGGTATTTTAACCCTTACCTGTTTCTACCATACTACCTGCCACAGGGCTGGGCACGTAGTAAGAACTCAATAATACGAGTCGCCTAACTGATCCTTGAGATTTCTTCTAAGGAAGAAATAAGCCAAATGGACCTTGTTAATCATGCCACTGTACTCTGGAAACTGGAGAAGGCTGTTTAAATACAAAGAAACCAGATGCCACCTGACTCTTGCATTTTCTTGGGCTCTTGGACAAGACCCAGAGGGCCATGCTGCCGCCATAGATATATTCTCTAATGGAGCATCTATACCTCACAGACTCCAGCCAGCTAGGAGAATATTTATGCGGCCGTAAAAAACTTTAACAGAAAGCTGTTTGGTTCTAATAGTTTCAGGTATTTCTACACATCTTTACTCACCATGTGTCATGTTGAATTATACTGTGTTCAAAGTGTGACAGCAGCAGCCCGTAATGGGACTGACAGAATGGAATGGCCTGACAGAGGAAGTGGAGGGTCAGCAAGAGAATGGGGGAGGGGGGGAGAAGAAAGGGAAAGAAGGGACTTGAAAAAGAAATATTTCTTTTGCATTTGCTTGTTTGATTTCCAGATTCAGAAGAAAATGAAGGATGTAAAGAGAAATTTACGTGGCTTCACCTGCCTTTTCCAGGAGAGAGATTCTGAGTCAGGGCTGCAACACTTACAGGTGGCAAAGTGTAGTGGATCAGAACACAAATTCCTGTCACTTAAATCCCTGAGCGCAAATCCCAGCCTCACCGTGTTGTAGCTCTGATATCCCGAAAAGTTACTTAACCTCTCTCTGCCTCAGTTTCCTTTTCTGTAAAATGGCGATGATAATAATGGTACTACATCATAGAAGTTAATATAAAAATTAATATTTTAAGCACTTAGAACAGTATCTTACACAGAGTAAGTGCTAAGTGAGGTATATGTGTACATACATTCCTATGTTTATACATTTATATATATATATATTTATATATATATATATATATATATATATATATATATATATTTATATGTATGTGTACCTTTTTAAAATCAAGCCCCCATTGTATGCCCAGAATTGAATGTTGCAGTAGGAGGTACCAGTTTGGAATCTGATTTTGGTAGGTGTCATTCAAACTTTTCTTCAGAGAATAAGTTCTTTCTGAGCTTGGCTATATAACTTCTCTTGGGGTAAAATGACAAAGGTTTACAACTTTTACTAATAGATACTTGAGAAGCTGGTCACTATAATGTGCACTTTACCAGGATTCTCTGATTTCAGACTGACAACGACTCTATGAGGTTGGGATGAGTGTACGCAGTGCACAAATAAGGCACCTGAAGACAAGAGACGTTAAGTAACTTGCCCAAGGTCACACAGCTGGTGAATGAATGATAAAGCTGAGTCTGGACCCAAATGCATCTGACTCTGAAGTCAGGGCCCTTCATCTCTCCGTATAAGCCCTCAAATATGTGTGTTAAAATGAATATAGTTGCAATTCTGCTCTAGTTCAAAGACTAGTAGTTTTGACTGTGTAGTTTAGATCTTAGCTGCTAGAGCATCTACATCATCGCAGGCACAAACTGCAGGCAGCAATCTAAAGGAAAAATCCTCTTCCCCTGACAGGCAGACATTTCTCCAGAAGAACCAAGCCTACCACGGGTGAAATGTCCAGTGTGCTCCGGACATTTTTAAGCACTTCGTCTGTGCTGACACGCTTTAGAATGCTTACTGCACTGGTCACTGTGATAAGCACTTTACAAGGATTGACTAATTTCAGCCTCACAACCACTTTATGAGGTTGGAACACGTATTTCTAGTCTATAATGGATACTAATAACAGGTAATAATATTATTGTTATTGCCAGGCTACATTAAGGGGAAACTGAGACACACAGCTGCTTAGAAATGTATCCAAATAACACTGGAGCCAGCGTTTGAATCCGGCAGTGTGACTCCAGAATCTATGTTCTGAACTACGTGCCATTCCACAAGATACGACCAAACAGCAAGGCCAGCACTCCAGACTGAAAATACTGCCCAAGTCCTAAGTTTAAATAAGCAGGGACCTGGTCAAAAAGAGGGCAGAAAATTCAAGAAGGAAGAATCCTTTGGTAATTCAGTTTTTTGCAACTTTATTTGTCCTTCTGGCTTAGGTGGCAAGGAGGACAATAAAAAGCTTTCACACAATACAAGAGAAAAGTCTGTCTTGCTGGAGTTCATAAACTTTGAACTTGTCGTTCAATGTGAGTATGTGAAGCAGCTAGGAAAGAATAAATGTACTTATTATGTTATTATGATAGTGTTTTCAGATTGATTGAGCACTTAACGTTGCACACGCTCTCAACACTGCACATGATCTAAAGTAAAAACAGAGCTACATTTAAGGAGCTTCTGTTACAAAATCTTTCTGGGTGAATCTCCCATTTATATTTTGACCTCTGTAGCCTCCTTCCTCCACTTCCTCCTTTCTCCTTCCTGAAGAAAATCATCTAGGTTCCTTAAAATGACTTGCACGTCATCAGATATTAAAAGCTTAAATTCTAGGTTTCCAAGCTCAGTTTGCAAAGCACCTTTCCCCTTCCACTCAGCTGCCCCCAGAACATGCCCATCTTGACCCTCAAAAGAATGTTTTTCTCCCTTTTGTGGGCCTGAACAAAGGCAGGGGCTGCTTAAGCAGTAACGTAAGAGCATTTAGGAAAACAACTCTACTAACTAGAGAACATCTTGTTTAGTACTGAACACTGCACAATGAAGACACACTTCATCCTGGAGTTTGCTGGGTCTACTTTCTCCCCCATTTCCATCTGTTATTTGCCAGTGATACTGACAGCAACTCAGATGGCTAAGTGCTCATCCAGGGCTCCTAGATTACCGTACGTCTGTTAGCCCATGAGTTTTGATCGGTCACTCACAGACTCCATTTCTTTGATGCCTACAAAAGACTTTCATGGGTTGGTCATATTTATCATGCAAAGCAAAGCTCTGCTTTTTCGCCAAAAAAGGAAGTAAACTGCCCTATCTCTCCCTTCCAGTGGCATCTGGGGGTTCATGCTCCCCAGCACTATGTCATTATGACCCATCCCAAAAGTAGTGTATCTAAATTAAATTTCCCTTATGTAATGTTTATTTGTGTATAGATTTATAGATCTATAAACTTATAGATCATTATGTAAGATACACACAACATGCACGCACACACACACACACACACACCAGAGAACTGGAAGGCTAGTCACCAAAATGCACACTGTACGCTCAATGTGGTTCTTTTTAGATGGTGGGGTTATGAAAGATTTTAAAATTCATTTTGTGTAACAATATTTTCTAAATTTTCTACTACCTATCTCTTACGCAACAAACTAAAAATCTTTTTAAAATGTAAATTAAATACCTAGTCTTTCACATGTTTCTAGGAAAGGTACAAAAATGAACAGAGAAATTGAGACACTTCCCCAGGTCAATTCAAGACCTTGATAAATTAGAAAGCCAGGTCAAAAGTAGTCCAGTCTTGGTTGAATCCAGCCATTTCCTGCTCTTTTCCTATGAGTGCATGTGTCATTGAGAAATTCATCTAGCTGTGCTGTTCCGTAGGTAGCCACTAGTCACATGTAGTATTTGACTTTAAATTTTATTTAATTAAAAACAACTAAAATTCAAAATTCAATTCCTCAGTCACACAAGCATACATTTCAAGTTCTCAAGAATGCACGTGGCTGACAATTGGACGGCACAGAAAGAGAAAATTCCATCATTACAGGAAGATTTATTAGCACTGACCTAGCAGCTCAGCTGATAACTGAGCACAATGTCCCCATCAGCTATGAGTGAACCTGCAGAGGGAAGGCCTTCACATATTCATAGGAAATAGGAGAACAGGACTCTAGTTATTCCTGTTTCCCCCCTACGCTGCATCTGGTTCAGAGACAGTGACTAGGAATGTCCCCAAGAGACTATGTGAATAGTACAGGGTTGGGCCAAAGACCCCAATCTGAAGAGTCTCTGGGGGTCATATAAATTGAATAGAAAATAGGAGTCATGGATGTCCCAGTGGAAGTCGAGGCCAACTGCCAATGCCAGATGGCAAATGGCCTTCTGAGCAGCTTAGACACTTATCAGAGGCACACAACGGCGGACGCCCATCTCTATCCATGTTGCCGAAAGCAAACATGTTTGCAAGCATCAGGAACAGCACACAGCACTGGCGATGTGCTTAAGCATGGGACACGTAAACATCTTCAGTGGTTGCTACGCCACAGAGATGAGAAGAGTATAACTCTCTGAGCTTAGAGGAGACCACACTTTGGATTTAGTAACTGGAGCTCAGCTTACTTTATATCATGTATCCTTGACTTGTCATTTAGATTCTTGCTTCACGAAGTGTGATCATGGGACCAGCAACATCAGCGTCACCTGGAAACTTCTTAGAAATGTAGAATCTCATGCCCTGCTCCAGACCTACTGACTCAGAAACACTTTAATCAACTCCCCCAGGTGATTCATGTGCACGTTGAAGACTGAAGGTCACTGATTTCTCTCCTCAGTCTACTTTCAATTTCTAGAATGTAGAGGGGACGGATATTTCAACAAAACTTTGTGCAGTACCCAGACCTGGAAAATAGCATGGGGTTTAATAAACACTTATTAATTGAAAACCTGAGAACTGGCTTTCAAAATAGAGAAGCCAGTGTCCTTTAATGTACTGTCAAAAATACACTTAAGAAATCATGTGAGCATTTTAGTGTTTCCCTTTGGTTTAAAATACAAAAAGTAGAGATTATCATATAGTAATACTAATAAGCAAATCATAAGCCATGCAAGATTTCTTTGTTCCTTACATTGCCTTCCATGAGGGCAAATCATTTTTAAAAGCTTTTATTGGATAGCTTGAACAGAATCATGCCCTAAT
This sequence comes from Phocoena sinus, assembly GCF_008692025.1. Taxonomy (NCBI): domain Eukaryota; kingdom Metazoa; phylum Chordata; class Mammalia; order Artiodactyla; family Phocoenidae; genus Phocoena; species Phocoena sinus. The sequence goes on along the minus strand of NC_045773.1, from coordinate 77,602,177 downwards.
TACAGTCTTCCTTTTATTTGCCACTGAGAGGAAATGCACCAGATGAAGCTGTTTGAGACTCTATGGTTTGTTCGGCTGTATTAAATGCTTCTAACTGCTGACTTTTACCGTTCTTAACAAGTCAAGACCAGACTGAATGTCTTGGAGGATAATTGTTTTTATTCATTTCCCTTCTGTATCGCTAAAAGGGAGGCAGTATGTAAATTAAGGAAAGAGACGTGGATTCAGATTTGCCCTAGATCTCTGCTAGTTCTCAGCAAGAGGCAAAGCCAAATCTCCTCTGTTTAGATTACTGCATGGCTCTGTGATCAGGGGTTTCTCCTGCAAAATGGACAGTTTCTTGATTTTTCAAGGTGGTCTCTATGCCACCATTAACCTGACTTGCGCACAAAATCCATTTTTTAAAATCTCTGCGCTGATTATATCAATGCTCCCAACATTATGTTCTTATCAATGTACTTGGCAATGCAACAAGTAGGCTTATATCGTGGAAATTACTGAAGGCCAGGGCTCAGACTTTCTGGATCTTGGTCTCAATTCTACCATTTATTTGCCGTGTGACCTTGGGATAAAGAAATAAAGCCACGGTTCTCAAATGGAGGTGATTCCCACCCAGGATCATCTGGCAATGTCTGGAGACATTTTTGATTGTCACAGCTTGGAGGCGCTACTGGTATCTAGTGCATAAAGGCCAGAAATGGTGCTAAACATCTATAATGCACAGGGTAGTCCCCACAACAAAGAATTATCTGGCTTAAAATGCCCATAGTACAAGGCAGAGAAACACGGGATGTAAAGAACATATTATTGTTGCCATCATTCAGTACTGGTGTGGTCAAACAAAAACCACAGCCTACAAAAGCACCAAAGACTCTGAACTACAGAATCCCCAGAATGATAAACATGGATCCCCTGGTTCTTACTTCACGCTTAGCACTGCTTTAGGTTCTGTGGAAACACACGGAAGTGCAAGGCATGGCCTTTTACTTATTCCTTCAGAAACTAGAAGCTAGAATAAGCCTCTCTACATGGTGCCCAGTCTAATTACAGGATGACTCCCCATTCCCCTGGGATGCCACTTTTCATTCTCATTCACTTCCTTGTTCTGAAGGAACAGCAATTTCCCACTGAATGGTTATTAGCCTTTTTCCCTTTAAGAGACTAAGAAGGAAGAAAAGCCCACAGGATAATTTTTAAAGTTGTTGCTCCAGTTTTTCTCCAACTTTAGAAATCTCTGTTGGTTTTTAATTAAGAACTTGCATTTAGACTGTGAGATGAACCAGATTTGAAGGATTGTTTTTTTTTCTCTCTTATAATGAAATGGCACTCGTTTCCCTAGGAGGGGTTTTCCCTAGATTCTCACTGTTCTACTAAAGATGATTTACACAGGCATCTGTGGAGGTAGCTGACTTTGGAGAGAGAGGCCGGGGTAGACACACTGTGCCTTCCCTCTGAGAAACTAGGAAATAAACACCCTCAGGACATTGAGCTGAAATCCTCACAAATTCCAGTGTGAAATGGCTTGGAGATGGGGGTCAGTTAGAGTCCCAAAGAGTGGCAGTAGGGGCTCTATGACATAAGTTCCAGAAATCTGCCGTGAATGTGACTGAATCCGGCAGCTGTCTCAGACACCTGCAATGCACATGTCAGCCTACTTCCTCTCCTCATTCAGCCTTGAGGATCAGGCATATTCAGAAGGACTCAGTGCTAAGATATACACAAATACCCAATTCTTGGGCACCCATATGTCGAGGCTCCTAAATCCTAATTCGTTTTTCTGAGCCATTTGGCTAAGGATCAAGGTAAAAATGATGTTTTTCTTTATAGAATTTAATAGAAGGAGGTACTGTATAATGAGGACAAGATATTTGCATATTCCCAAAATATCTCCCCCCAAAATATTTATTAATTACAAAAAGGAAAAGAATGGATAAACCTGGCAGACATTACTTTAACCAAGTGATCAAGGTCAACATCACCAGTAATAAAACACATCAATATCTTGTGCCTTTCCTACGATGAACAGGGAAGGGCACTGCTTCCTTTCAGTGGTACTCTTGACCACAAATATTTAACCTTAGTCTACGCGTGAGTAAGTCATCGGACTCAAACTGAGGGAACTTCTACAAAATAATCAATACTCTCCAAAAGTCATAGCATACAAGGAAAGACTGAAGAACTGTCACAAATCAGAGGAGACACAGAAATGACTACTAAACGCAGGAATCCTGGACAGGATCCCAGACCGGAAAAGAGGACATTGTGGGAGAGCAGCGAAATAAGGTCTAGATAAGCCAACAGTCTTGTATCATACCACTCTTATTCTCCTAGTTTTCTTACCTGTCCTATGGTTATAGGATTATAACGTTAATGTTAGGAGAGGCAGCATGAAGGGTACTCAAGAACTCTCTGTACTATTTCTGCAGCTTCAACTGTAAAATTATTTCAAAATAAAAAATTCAAAATAATAGAAAACTGCTTACAAATAATCTTGAGGGCTTCCCTGGTGGCACAGTGGTTGAGAGTCCGCCTGCCGATGCAGGGGACACGGGTTCGTGCCCCGGGCCGGGAAGATCCCACATGCCGCGGAGCGGCTGGGCCCGTGAGCCATGGCCGCTGAGCCTGCGCGTCCGGAATCTTGGGACAACATAGGCAATGGAAAGGCATGAGCTGATGATTTGCTTTATTAATGCTGAGATACAAATGAATCAGCCTTTCTAGAAAGGTAGAAAGTGGAAATAATGTATAAAAGAAAGATATTGTGTAGAACGAGACGTATCCATGCTGGAGTAACCAAAATTGATGCAGAAATTTACTTCTGAACCAGAAGAACACAGAGATTTAAAATTTTTATCTCAGAATGAAACAGCCCACTGAGAAACTCTCCTAAATCCAAGCAGATTTTTTTGCCCAAACAAGCCCTATGCCTCTATGATCACCAGGTAATGCAGAATCTGACACACACAATTATTTATCAACTAGTTTATCATCTTATGATTGAGTTGTAAGAGTTCTTTATATATTCTGGATACAAGCTCTTTATCAGATGTGTTTTGGAAATATCTTCTTCCATTCTATGGCTTATTTCTTAATTTTATTAACAGTGTCTTTTTTTTTTTTTTTTTTTTTTTTTAATTTTTGGCTGCGTTGGGTCTTGCTACACGTGGGCTTTCCCTAGTTGCGAGCAGGGGCTACTCTTCATCTTCGTTGCAGTGCACGGGCTTCTCATGACAGTGGCTTCTCTTGTTGTGGAGCACGGGCTCTAGGTACGTGGACTTCAGTAGTTGTGGCACACAGGCTCAGTAGTTGTGGCTTGCAGGCTCTAGAGTGCAGGTTTGGTAGTTGTGGCACACAGGCTTTGTTGTTCCACGCGATGTGGGATCTTCCCAGACCAGGGATCAGACCTGTGTCCCCTGCATTGGCAGACGTATTCTTAACCACTTTGCCACCAGGAAAGTCCCAACAGTGTCTTTTAAGAGTAAAGTTTTTAAATTTTAACAAAGTCTGCTTATCGATTTTCTTTTATGTTTCATGTTTTTTGTTTGCTACCTAAGAAATCTTTATCTGACCCAAGGTCACAAAACTTTTCCCTTACATTTTCTTCTAGGTATTTTAAAGTTTTAACTCTTACTTTTAACTCTATGTCTCATTTCCAGTTAATTTTTATGTCTGGTATTAAGTAATAGTTGAGGGTTTTTTGTTTGCTTGTTTTGTATATGGAAAACCAGTTGTTCCAGAGCCACTTGTTGAAAAGACTGCCCTTTCCCCATTTTATTATCCCTAAGTATTTTATTTTTATGCTATTGTAAGTGAATTTCAGTTTCCAATTGTTTGTAGCTCATGTAGATAAAACTTCAGTTTGGAAAATAGACAGAAACCTACAAAAAAAGCACTAGCTTTTTTTTTTAAGTGATTTTAGCAAAGCTCTAATCTATTTTCCAGACTTCAACTAATCCTTTTTAAATGTCATTAGAATTTTTAATTATAAAAGTAATACATGTTAATTATGACAGATCAAAAATAGCAAAAGTGAATAAAGGAAATACTCATAATCTTTCTCCATCTCACCCTTACTCCTTCCTGCCCAAAGTAACCAGTGTTAACACACATTTCTTATGCTTCCACTTTCAAACAAATAGTTATATTTTCTATACCTGGGGGTGGGAGGGTCAGATGTAGTCAATGACAGGAGAAAATGCAGAATTAGCCTGGCAGACTTCCTGACTTTTTTCCTAAAAAATCTAGGCCTTGGGAGAAAATAGAGAGTTGGCAAAGAAAGCAAATATGCAAAGAGAGTTTGCAGGAAGAAACAGAGTGTCTGAAAGAAGCAAAGGGAAAGCTTGGTCTTCAAAAAAGAGAAAAAAAATTTCTTACCGACCTGCGGAAAGGAGACAGATCTATGGTCCCAGAGGAGTGAAAAACAAGGGATGTAAGACCTTCAAGAAAAATAGCATCTTTAAAAATGTAGAGATGGCAATACTGGAAGCCCTGAAAAACTTCCCATGTCCCAACTCTGGTATGAAAACAACAACCCTCAAACCTGAAGTCACTGTGCCGAAAAAGCAAATGCACAACTGAGATGGAAACTGTTTGGAAAGAGGGTCAATGGCCAGAGGTGGCCACCAGCCAAGGCCTGTAATCACCTTTGGTTCTGCTCAAGACCTATTAACCTTGACATAGGGAACCCATAAGAATGACCAAGTTGGAATTTCCCACCAGAGAAGATGAATCAAAACCAAACTGCTTTTAAAGTATAGAATGTGACATTTCATATTTTATGCATCTATTTTGAAGGCCCTGGAAATAAAATTTTCTCCAAAATAGGGACCATGACCCATTTACTGAAACTCTTAGATGGATGATGAATTAGGAATCTGTGAATGGCCCTAAAATAAGGAAATCTGAATTCTAATCTCACTTCTGCATTAAATATACCATGTAGCTTTGAAATAATCTCCCTTCCTCAACTTTTCCATATGTAAAAAATTAATTTCTTTAAATTTGCCCTCTAAATAAACCTGAATTACTTGAAATTTCCTCTATTAAAAACTACGAACATATTGCAATATAACAAAAATATAGAATAACCACTAGGTAATGAAATGCACAGTAAACATGTAATGAAATCATTCAGATACCATTTATATGGCAACTTTGGCTCTCCAATCACTGTAAAGACTTGGAGCAAGAAACACTTCCTGACCTGATCTAGCACATGGCACTCTATTCTTTGGACAACCAGCCCCTCAAACACCAGTTGTTGCTCATGGCTTACAAACCATTCTTATAAACTTGCTTCTCTCAAACCCATAAGAGATTAGAAGCAGCAAACTAAAGGCTGGGAAAGGAAATCTAGAGATTAAGAACAAAAATACGGGTAATATCAAAAACAGCTAAAGAGAATAATCCTAAGGAACAGGTATAATCACTCTACATCATGTTGCCCTGAGACCAGTAGTTTGATGTATATCAATTCATAATGACTACATTCACCAGTTTGGAAATGAAAGGGACCTTGAAATTTATCTAATTCAATGTGCTCACTGTTGCTCAATTAAGGTGGTCTATCTCTGTCTCTCTCCCCCTCTCTCTTTTACTCCCTCCCTCACACACACACCTATTTCGTTATTGAGGTGGAATGAGAAACTTAGTCCTACTTCACTACTCTGGCAATGGATTTTGAATAATCCATAAAAGATTACATTTCTTGAAGTATATTCTATATCATAAGCAAGATAAGTTATCATCTGATAATTTATTTTTGAAAAAGAAGCCTCCAATTTGGTTAAAATTTTAAATAGCCTTGTGTTTATCAAGAAAAACATGTTGTTGAACATCTCATTTCCCAACAGTTATATAAATCACAAATAATGGTGCATTTATGCCTATGCACAACTACATGTGTCTGTGTATTTGCGTATGTGTCTTAGGAAGCACCCAGCTTATTCAAGCTCTCTAGAGTCATTTTGTGCGTCTTCACCCAACTCCACGTTAGAGACATCTCACAGGTAGCCTGAAATCAGCCATGGTGGAAATATTTACAACACAAAAATAAGCCTCCGCTACAAATTAGAATTTTCTTCCCCCCCCCCCCAGAAAGCTGGTTGTGAACCATTTACCAACATACTACTTGATAAACCTATACATCTATTCCTTGAAAGAAAATGTAGCCTTAACGATTACATGTCAAGTTACTGAAAGCATGCAGGGTAAAATCGTATCATCAGTTTTTTACTGTTGATACTTTAAGAATTTTATTTGTTTTCATAGACATTTAAATTGGTTGTGTTCTTTTTAAATTTTGAGAAGAATCAAGGCCTTTTTCTATTACCAACATCTTACTATATAGTTAATAAGATGAGTAGGAAGGGGGAAAATATATATTAGTCTGTTCAGATTTGCCAAGCAGTAGTTTCATATGATGTGAGCAGAAGACCAAGGTCCCAGTTCTATGGTTTGCTGTGTGATGAGACACAGAGCATATGACAACCACATCTCATATTCTATGTGCAGTCCTAAAGAGGTAAAAACAATTTTTAATGTTCCTTTATGAATCTGAGAGGTCTCATGCTATAGGAACAGAGTGCAAATACAGTACCACATGACAAGAGCCCAGAAGTTTCAGACCTAACTTCATGAAGTATATATAATATTTACGAGTCCTAAATATATTATTGCCAATTACTTTTGCTTTTACAAAATCCTTCTGAAATAAATGTGTTTCTCTTGTGAGTGGCTTCAGTCAGCTTTTTCTTGGTTAAAAGGGGGTTCTTTGACGTAGTGACCAAAAGCATTGCTGGTGTATTATATGTGATAATCAGATAGCTCCCCCAGCTCTCATATACCCACCTTATAAAATGGAATACAAGTCTTACTATATCTTTATTAAAACAGACCAAAAGTCAGTTGGCACAATACCAGTGAGGGTTTTAAAATTGATAATATAAAATGGTCTGGTTTTATACACCTGGACTACTCTTTCCTTCTCAACAGCTTTATCAAGATATAGTTCACATACCATACATTTCATTCATTTAAAGTGTACAATTCAGTAGCTTTTAGTTATTCACAGAGTTGTGTACTCATCACACCACAATCGATCGTAGAACATTTTCATTATCCCCCCCGAAAACCCTGCACCCCTTAGCCATCACCTCCTGGTCCCCTAGTCCCACTCCCAGATCTAGGCAACCACTAACTTACTTTCTTCAATGTGCCTATTCTGGACGTTTCATATAAATGGAATCATACAATATGTGGTGCATCGTGACTGGCTTCTTTCACTTAGCATAAGATTTTCAAGGTTCACCCATGGTGTAGCACGTACCAGTGCTACATTTCTTTATATTGCCAAGTAGTATTCCATTATACAGATACACCACATTTTGTTTAGACACTCATCAGTCAGTGGACATTGTGTTGTTTCTACTTTTTGGCTCTTATGCATAAAACCGCTATCAATATTCTGTAGACGTTTTTGTGTGGACATATGTCTTCACGTTTCTTTGGGCCTATACTTGGGAGTAGAATGACTGGGTCATATGATAACTATGTTTAACCGTTTGCGGAACTGCCAGATTGTTTTCTAAAGCAGCTGCACCACCGTATACTCCCACTTCAGGCAACATTCTTTACTCAGACTTAATACCTAGGAAAATGTATTCTATAGAATCCCACTTAAACCTAAACAATCCAGTCAATTAATATTTTCTTTCCTTTATTCTGCCCATTCACATGTAAGTTTCTCATGAGTAAAGATAGAATACAGGCAAGTAAGCTACCATGCCACTAGCAAGACTATTCAATCCCAGTGCTTTTGGCTTGTTGGTCTTTGAAATACTCAGCATTCTAAAAGCAGTTCTTAAGTTTCAACTAAGGAGAATTTTTGTGGTGGTAATTACCACAAAGCTAGATGTTACCAAGACAAACTCATACAGAATGGCTATAGCTAGGTCAAGGGACCTCATTTTAGTGGGTTCCTTCCTCAATGTATGTATTTAGAGGACACAAAAAGCTAGTCCCAACTGTTTATAGGACCACAGCCAATTAAACCTTCATAGCGTTAGGCTCTCTTGATCTATTTTCAGTGAATGAATTTGAGGTCATACTTGAAGAGATAGGCCAACAAACCAAAACTCACATTAAACAGAAGAATCCCTTTGATGCGCCAACGTTATCTACTTCTGTTCTGGAAGAAGTCAGAGCTGTAGTAATGACTATGTGTTTCCGAGAAGTGGCGGCATCTCACCTCATCTCGCTAATCTGTTCAGTTATTTATTTTCCCCACGTACATGTGCCACTAACAGTAATTATTCAGGGGCAAATTACATGAACAAGTTACAAAAAGAATTCCAAAAGAGTTTATCAAAAAAGAGAACTGGCTTTTATTTTCTTTTGGAAAAGCCAAGTTTGTCTACTAATATTTGCTTTCTTCGAATATCTCAGGGCCAGAAGGAATGACTGGTTTAGAGAACAGTAAAGTTGGACTCCCGAGAACTTTTTTGAGGCCACTTTATAACTGTTCTTGTCTCCATCTGCTTTAACCTCCCTAGTACACTGAAGGTCTGTGAGTACAGCACTTGGTTTTCTCTTCTTGTAACCTTCCCAAAATGACTTGCATCCAATGAGAGCTTCATAAATTATTTATAAATGAAAGAATTGATATGGTCAAGAGGAATATGACAATATTAAAAGTGCAAGTCCTTTTAAATTTGCACCAGGGCAACATTGCTGCCCAACTGAAAGGCATTCTTAGTAAAGTACACCAATCCTGTTTTTGTCAGAAGCTCACCTCACATCTCTGAAATTATGCCCCATTCAGAGAGCAACACACCAGCCCCACAAACCAGTGCCACATTGTGATACCTAAACAGGAAATGAGGAGCATAGGTACCACTGAATTTACAGGAGACAAATTTGGGTGGCATCAAAGCAAAAACCTTCATTTACCATTTATTCAACTTCTTGACACCAACATCATTACATGTCAAAATTTCTGGCAATGTTTCAGTGGCCAGGAATGTTTTTTTAAAAAGTTTTTCCTGTTTGGAAACCTACCTCTTACAAGAGTTGGATGAAAACTGGCCACAGAAGTAGTTTTTCTAAAACCTTAGCTTGCCATGAAGTGCCACCTTAAGTAGATTCTCTCTAGTCCAGCAGAATCCTTGAACAAGGCAGAGGGGTAAGGAATCAAACCCAATACTGATCTTCCTAGTTAATTTCAGAAGCATTCCTTGTACTTGTCTTCAGTATTTTTTAAACATAAATCTCCTATACGATGATTCCTACACTGTTTGGAAATCTGCTACCTATATGGGAAATCACCTCACGAATACACACACTAAGTGTAATCACCATCATATGGACCCTAGCTAAGGATGCTATCTTTATCTTTATTAGGGAGATAAATTTCCTGTTTAAGTAGGGGGTACCTAAAAGGTACTACTTTCTGAACTGCCATTGGATTATAATGACTTTCAAATTCCCTAAGAAATACAATAGAAACGTAAATGATAGGTAGTGAAACGGAGAGAACATAGGAAGACTGCATTCAAATCTCAGCTCTGTCTTTTACAAACTATTATATGGCCTTAATTTTAATTCCATCTGAGCCTCAGTTTCCTTACTTGTGAAATATAATTACCACCCTCTGTTTTGGGAGTAGTATTAAGAAATAAATGAGACTACATACCTGGCACATAACATATATCAGATTAAATGTCCATTCTTTTCCCTTCCCCTTCCCTGGTTATAACACTAAGGGCCATAGTTCATAAAATCAACGTGTGCATTAAGAGGATTATACAAGGGACTGTGGCTGCTCTACAAAATCACTGACATAAGTAGGTCCCATTGAGTGTAAACAGGAACTAAAGTAAAAACTGTAAAATCACCCAAACCTCCCACACATTCCCCAAGCATTTTCATGTTTTCTAATCCCTTTTTGTAGTAAAAGAAGAAAAAAGTCAAATGCCTTTCATTTATACTACTGATGTTCTAACTTCCCTTCACCACCAGCGACTTTCAGGCAAGCTTCCACATCTGCAGGATTTGTAGTGCAAGCACTACTCCCCTGTAAATGTTGCACTGAAGATGGATTTCGTGGAGTACTTTTCTATTTGGAAAGAGTAGCCTCTGGGAGGAGCCTGGCCCATCTCCCTCAGATACAGTCCCAGGACCTGAGTTTAACTTGAAGAAGTCTCTGCTGCTCGCTGAAACTTCCTTCAGTCTCCATCTTTTTCCCTCCTCTCCTCCTGCCCTTCCTGTCCCTTTCTCTGGTCCAAGATTAACAGGCACCACGATCTCAAGGCTCGTTTTTAATATGCATCACACTCCTCTTGGCCAGAGCATCACCGAGTGCTCTAGTGTGACAATCTCAGGGTCCTCATGCTATCAACATTCTCCAAACAGACTCTGCTGATACTCTTCTGTCCAGAGTTTTGCTCTTTGAACCTTCTAAAACCGAGGATACTCGAAAGCATAGGTACAGAATAGCAAGCTCAAAATGTTATTCAAAGTTGTTACGTGGTGTTGAATGAAGCATTCTTTGAGCGGTGGGAGGAGGTGCTTGAAAGAGAGGCATTAGGAAATCCCAGCCTGTTAGGTTTTAGCATGTATAACTCTCAAAACAGATACATGTTTCTGTAATGAAGAGTACACTCTACATGTTATCAGGAGAATTACTGATAGTGACACTGATTAAAGAGCTCAGAGAGTGATCAAAGTGAGAAAACAAAAAGTGTAAAGTTATGCTCTATTTTGGCCAAGTATTATTAACTGCATGCATTTTAAAAATACCTCATTCTTTATGCCTAATCACCATTGAGATTAAGAAGTAATATGTAAATCACTAAGTGCTTCACATTAATTTCTATAAATTTTGCTGGACTAGAATATGTCTGTCAACCCTCTTAGAAACTTGTTCCCATGACACGTTAATCTGCGGTACACTTGTCTCCTCACAACTTTAAAAGCATAAAGGGAGATTGTATATAACTAGGTGTATATTTCATGAGCCATTAATAATTGAGATGACTAATGGCTTGATTACATAAGTTAACAAATAAATTTCCACATTTACTTGAATTCATCTACTAGAATTATATATTTATTTATTTTCTCTGCATATATTCTTAGCATATGAAATAGGAATATAAATGAAACAATACAAATAAACGCAACTATCTTTAAATGCACTAAGTCACAGAAATGAATGAATCCAAAGTTCGTCAAGCTTTAGTGCGGTTCTATTTTAATATATTCAATGGTCCTTATAGTTGACACTGACATGTTCTTCCACCATGTTTTGCATAGAGGAAAAGAAAAATCACCTTGAACGCAAGATTAAATTGTAAACTTGAAGAGGCTATGCACACAGTTGCAAGTACCCTGCTGATGATTTCTCGTCTAAAACTACCAGCTTTTTCCACCACTGTACCTCCTGCTTGTCATCAATTTCTTAAATGACCAGAAAAGCATCCGCATCATGATCACCACACACACACACACACACACACACACACACACACACACAGATAAAGGTTCTTCCCCCCCCCCCTGAAGGGCATGGGGGAGAATGAGTTTTTTATTCTTTAAACCAAAGTGCGGGAAAAAAAGGAAAAAAGAAACAAAAATATCTTGTTTTTATTACTATTACACATAACATAAAGCAAGGGAGATACTTTAGCCCTGAATTACCTAGAAATCGGCCATACTGCTTTGTTCTTCTCTCGTTACCTTGGTATGTATGTCTTTCTCTGCCCCCTCTCCCATTCCACATTAATTCTCCAGCAGCTCATTACATATGGCTGTGTAAGTCACAGCCTTCATCTCCAATAATTTCCCAACCAGAAGACATGCTTCATGTTTTAACTGGAGCATAGCTAATGATGCAGATGAAATCCAGGCCTGGTAACATTTGATCTGGCCTCAGACAAGAGGAGCAAGGTGGCATTAGCCTCCTCTGATATAGTCTGCAGCCAAGGAGCGGCACCAGTATACAAGTGACATGCATATCACATGTATCAAAGTGGAAGCTCAATCTGTAAGGCAATAAGACTCTCTCACATCCCAGCATGGGTGCTGGCCCTGAGCTGCAGTTCCAGTAATTGACATAGTTGCCCAATGCTACAAAACAAACTCAGAAACTATTCTCATTAGACATCCCCCTGCTTTGCGACTCTGTTATTGTAAAACCCAAACACTGAGCCCCATACCAGCGTGGCTCTGTTTTTAATTAGTTCTGATGGCATTGGGCTGTAAGCCAAAGAAAAAATGAACTTCCTGTGACTGAGGCTTGCTGCTCAGTATGTTGCTTCCTTCTTAAAGAGGCTGTTTTCACAATATTTTATGAAAAGGACTACTGACAGAAATAATATGTCTTTACTGCTTTTGATATTTTTTCAGGCTTATAAAAAGCAACCAAAAGTCAGAGAATTTGTAAAGTTACAATGCCATTATTTGGTCTTTTGTGTGACCCAGTTGACTTGTCTTTTCATTAAAGACATCCTACCCGATTAAATTTTTTTAATGGAGAAAACACAGGCTTCTGTTAAAATTTTAAGACCACGAATGTTTTAGTGTTTCTACTAAATTAATTCAGTGATATATTTTTTACTGCCTGGGTCGCTGCTGGCATGGTGTTTGAATTGAGATGCTGGGAAGGTCACCTTCTGAATACAAGGAAGTAAAGGGCTGATGGGAACTCCAGACAGATAAAGAACGATTTACGTAAATGCTAGAATCTTACACAAAATGAATCTCTACTGGCCACTGATTTTCAGTTCTCCAGAAGCTTTGAAAATCCTTCCTATATGGGGAATTTCTTAATTTATGACTCTCCTCCCCAAGTTACAAGCTAGACACTTGTTTTCCAGATTCCTTTGTAATTTGTCACGACATATGACTTAGGGTCTGCCAATTAGACATACCCATACACAACTTCAAGACAGTGAAATGAGGAAGGAGATAGCACATGGAACTTATTCTGCCACAAGAAGCATTGCAATATCCAGCATTCAGGAGCAGCAGTGGCCCAGGTCCCAGCTGTGGCACCCTCCCCCCCAACACTGCTAGCAGCACCCCGTGCAAAGCTGTGTGCACAGCCAGAAGTCATGGGTCTCCACTAAATCAGTGCAGCAGTGGGACCGGGCATGCTTTTTGGATGCATAGCCTTCAAATTTGACTCCCTGGCCCTCCTGGAGATTCTGTGAGCTGGCCAATTGCCTTTAACGAATTACTTTTCTACTTCCATTAGCTAGAGGGGATTTCACTGCTGACAAATAGGAACTCCTACACAATCACTCTGTATGCTATGCTCCCAGTAAAAAAGTAATAACATGGTACTGAGTAGTGGTTAAGAAAACAGTCTTTGGAATTAGTTGGACATAGTATGGAGTCCTAGCTCTGCCACTTAAGAGCTGTGTGAACCTGAGACAATTGCTCTGAGCCTTTTTTCATCTGAAAAGTGAGGATGATTATTCATTACTCATAAGGTTCTTCAGAGAATTTGGTAAAATACTAAATAGTGATACTATTGTCACTAATAGAGGCTTTTATAAGACTTTTCCAGTCTTTTTAGATATGGTTATACATTTTATTTTAAATAAACAGGTGTTTACTTTCCTTGGGTGCAGGCTTAGAAGATCCCCAGGTTATAGAGTTGGAAGGATTATCTGAGTCCTCTCCATGCCTGTAAAAGGGTAATTATCTACAGTTTTCTATAAAAGGCCAGAGAATGAGATACCACTGATTATTTTTCACTCATATCTTACTCATACATACAAGGGTTTTGTGACCAAACCAAGATGATTCCTACCACACTTATGTATCTATTCCTTTTGAACACATCTAGTAGACTGACAAAGTTCTATACATCCCTCACAGTCCACTGTAAATATCACCTCCTCTCTGAAGCCGTCTCCTATTTCCCTTAATCATACAGGAGCTCACCTTCTCTGAACACAGATACCATTGTCTCTAGTGGCAGTTAATACATTCTCGCTTATGTGGAGCTTAGTTGTATGCATGACGTTAACTCCCCTCCCTGGTATAAGCTAAGCCCCTTAAGATGAGAATTCATCTCTGCATCCCCTATAGCCCCTAGCAAAGGGCTCTGTGCATGCTATTCCTGTATATCGTACTGTAATCTACACTACTACAACGTTTGCTCTCAACTGTGTAAGTATATTGGAAGCTCCCTGGAAATACAAATATTTCTTATTCATCCTTATACCCTCCTCAGCGCATATAATGTATTTGTTGAAATGAGTTAAAAATATTAAAGTTTTCTATAGATTTCCTTTTATTATAGCTGCTTTTTTTTTCCTTTCAGTCAGTCTTCTTTGAAAATTTAAGAATCTACAGTCTTCAGCATTTATATCACCCCCACCAAGACTTTAGGAAAGTAAATTCTTTGTCACCATTGCTGACCACCCTTATTATTGCTTTTACATAAACTTTGCAAACTGGTCATAAAATACTTTCATTATACCTCATGCTTTAGACCAGCTATTACTATTTGCTCTCCCTAACACCCACATCTGGACAGCTACTGTGTAAAATATGCTACATGCTGCTGTAATTCCTCCAACCTACCAAGGGAATTCATACTTACCTGTATTGGACAACACATCCAGTCCAAGTCCCCGCCAAGTTTCTAAGCCTCTCAACTAGAAGGTGGCGGTGAAATATGCACTTTCTCTTGGTCTACCATCAGTGAGATTTTCTCCTCTTACCCCGTCTTTTAATCCCCTTAGAGATCCTTATAAGGATAGTTTAGATTTCTTAAACCTTAAAATTATCTCTTTTTAATGTCCACCAGGACCTCACCAAAATGGTATATGAATTTTTTTTAAGTCTCTAATATGAAGCCTTCTCTTTCCCTTTCTACACAAGAGCTGTTCCTGTTCTACAACTCTTCACAACAGAAACCACCATGTGTCCTATGTCCCCAAATATGCTCTCTTTCTCTAATCCAATGCAGGATATGGTCCTAAAGAAGATGTTTGAACAGTTACCCCAAGACAGGACATACTTCCAAGTTGGGAGGGCAATAAATGGCAAAGAGTAGCTCAAAATTCATCCCCTTCCATCTATCTTTGCTCAAGAATTGGGTCCATAAGTGAATTCATCAGTCCCTGGAAACCTCATCTTATTTTTTCCTTTGAAAGTTTCCTCCTTGGATTATTTCCTTAGTAATGTGGTTGGTACAGAGCCTCTCAAGCCTGCTAATTGATACGAACACGCTCAGTACCCCAACCATGCTTTTTCCTGTGTGGACACCTCATGCGGTGTCTTACTGCCACACAACACCCACTAAAATGTCTTCTAGTAAACAAGTGATATTAATGTTTTTCAGATGACAGATCTCTTTAAGAATTTGATGAGGGTTAGAATTATCTCCTCAGAACAATATACATGAGGACATACATAAATGCATGCATATGATATCAAGGGGTAAAGAGAACCACTAAAGCCTCTCTATAGACCCACTATATGGTAATCCCAGTTAAAAACACTGCTGGAGTAGAAAAGGTTTGTTTTTTTTTTTTAATAAAAGTAAATGAGATTATCCACCTCCCTTGAAGCAATCTAAGAGGCCACCACGAATCATATCAAGATGATAATGGGAACACAGGAGAGGAAATTCACTTTGGGGAACGAGCAATGCTATGAAAGAGAGAAGCTGTATCTCTCTTACTTTAGAATGTCAAGATGTTACCTGTTGGCTTAAAGTAATGCTGTCAGAAGGCCAACCATTTGAGGAGTAAATCTAACACATATTTTATCCAGCGGTTATGATTTCATTTAGACTGATAAAAGGCAAGCAGGGTTTTGTCTATTATCTATCTATCTATCTCTGTATCTATCCATCCATCCATCCATCCATCTAGCTATCTATATAACATTATCACCAAATATTTAATTTTTCCTCCAAAAACTGTTCTCAAATTATTTTGAGATTGTCACCCAAAATCATCTGTCCTATTTATTATTTCAAGTTGAAAAAGAAAATAAATACTAGATATGTCTCAAAAAAGCAAAAAAAAATAGCAGGGTTTTTAAAAAGTGAAACCTTATTAAACATTTTTATACTGGCAAACTCATGAGCAGCTGTTCTTGTTCAGTTGCTAAGTCACAGTTTTCTGAAGACAAGGTAAAATACTATCTACTAAACCATCTTGATGAGGAGTTCTGCCTACCTTGGCTTCATTCTTCCCCACAATGGGACTGGCTATTCACTTGCCATCTGTGCCCTTCTAAACGTGTCAGTATAGAGATGCTGGTATATGGAATAATTTTATGGACATTAGAAATTTTATTTGTAAATTTCCCTGGGCAGCCAATCCTTCAAAAAAATTGCTACATTATTCCAAATGGGTTAACAGACTCAAATACATCAACTAAGACCACAAAAACAGTCAAATCCTCTCTGACCTATACCTCCCCCATTATTCCTCAGATCTCATCTCCTACCAGTCTCTCCCTTTGCACATGCCATGCCTTGCTTTACTGTCAATACACTAGCCTCACTCTTGGAATTCATTTGCTGTTCCCTCTGCCAGGGATGCTCTCTATTCCTTTACATCCTTCAGGTGTTTGCTCAAATGTCACCTTCTCAGTGAGGCCTCCTCTGCTTTATTTTTTCAATAACATTTATCAACCATCCAACATACCACACATTTTACTTATATATTTTGTTTATCACCTGCCCCACCCTGACTCACCTAGACAGAATGTAAGCTCTGTCAAGGTATATATTTTTGCCCACATTTTTTCATCAGACTAACAACAGTGTGACACATAATTGATTCTCAATAAATATCCTCATAATTATGGCATCTCATACCAGTGGTACCTTTTACTCAATGTTTGATACAGATGGAAACTAAGACTTTTCCCAGTTTGAAATATTATTCTCAAATGTACACATACACATGTATACTTATTTTTAAACAACTGAAATACAGTGAACATGGAACAAATGTTTGGAAGTAAATAAAAGTAGCAAGGCAAGAGGACACAATGGTTGAGGGGTCCAAGTCTCTTTTCTAACAGGCTGATTCTCCAGACCACAAAAGTTATTGTACGGAATAGCCAGGCCATGGAAGCAACCTAAATGTCCACCGACAGACGAATGGATAAAGAAAATGTGGTAAAGATATACAATGGAATATTACTCAGCAATAAAAAGAAACGAAACTGAGTCATTTGTAGAGATGTGGATGGACCTAGAGACTGCCATACAGAGTGAAGTGAGTCAGAAAGAGAAAAACAAATATCGTGTATTAACACATATATGTGGAACCTAGAAAAATGGTACAGATGAAGCAGTTTGCAGGGCAGAAATTGAGACACAGATGTAAAGAACAAACGTATGGACACCAAGAGGGGAAAGTGGGGGAGGTAGTGTGATGAATTGGGAGATTGGGATTGACATGTATACACGGATGTATATAAAATGGATGGCTAATAAGAACCTGCTGTATAAAAAAAAATAAAAATTCAAAAATAAGTTATTGTATGGAATTTAGGTTAGTAGATTAAGTGAAATAACTAATGGATTCTCACTTCTATGGGATTAAATTAGATCAGGATGCACTCCAGATTCCAATGCCCACAGAGCAGGTAAGAAAGTTTTGCCAATGCCCTTGCTAGGTTACCACTCCCCCCAATCAGGATAGAGTTATCGATCACTCAAGGAACCTCACAAAGTCCCTTTGCCCACCTCAACAGCTTGAATAGAAGACACAGGTTGGGCAGGGTTCTACCAATGAGAAAACTCTGTCAAGGAGTGGAAGGGACTCAAGAACCACTAATCTGGTCCATGGGACCTTGCAGTAGAGTAGATAAGACCTGATGTTGAGATACAAGTACACATACCTCTAGAGTTTCCAAAACATCACAACCCCTGGTGAAATAAAGTAATGAATCATGTTTGTCCTGGTGGTGAAAGGTGTGACTATAGGACTAAAGGTTGCCTCCACCTCTGATATATTCTCAAGAATATGCAATAGTAGCAGCAGAGTTGGAGCAGTTTAGGGATCAAAGCACTTACTCATCTAAAGCAGGTCAAAGAGCACTTAACAAAAGATCCTAAAGGATCTGCCAATGGTGCCATTATCACAGCTCAGACTCACTAGCTAGGACACTAGGGATGTGCGTCAGTATGATACTGACCAGCACAAGCTCAGAACCCAAAGGGCATGCAGTAACTCGTGCCTTTGTCACACCCAACCACCTAGACTGCCTTGACATGTGGAAGTTCAACAAACCCAGCCACAGCACAGCTAATTTTGGCACTTTGGCTGTCAGAGCACACTAGTCTCCATTGATCAATTCAAATCCAGTGATAGCATTTGATCAGTTTTAGTCACTAAACTACTACACACCACCTCTACGACATGTCTAGATGGCACAGAAAATATCATGAATGGATACTACCAGCTATCCACATGCATTCATTTACACTAGAGAAGGGCGTCCAGGTAGCCCAAGAGAAAAGACATCAGACTGATATGTAGTTTTGTCAAAGAAGAAATGTGATCCCTAGTCTAGGGCCCACGGAGAAATTTCCAGTCTGTCTTTGTTCCGCATTATGTTTTCCAGATCCGTGCCAAGCACTTAGTAGGCTGCATCCAAGTCAATTACCATCTCTGATTATGATTAAGTAGACCCAATGCATTGATTAAGGTCTCTTCCTATATTGCCCAGTAAGCTTGCTGAATTTCTCTTGTCAATATTCTCATTTACCTTTCATGCCTCCATCCTAATTGGGCATCATTTAGATTCAGTAATGATGCTTCATAATATGGTGGCGATCTTTCCCAAGTAACATAAACAAAAATATTCAACTAGAAAAAAAGAGAGAGAGAGAAAGAGGGAGAGTGTTGGAAACCCAAGGGTACATCTGCATTCTACAATCCCAGATCCAGTTGATCAGATGAAGTTCATAAATATCAAGTAGCAGCCTCCCTTAATATTTTACTATTTATAAGAAAACTCAAATCATCTGCAATTGTTTTTCAGCAAATGATCTGCATACTGCCATTCTGTAGACACAGCTAAAGTTAGACATTATATCTGTTCCAGTGAGTTCAGCTAAAGCATGATAATAAGCATAGTTATTCGGCTAAAAGACATTAATAGCCACAGTTTTTCATTTCCATCATGGGGTAAAAACTGTTCTATCTTTACTTCTAATAGATGGAAATTTAACTAAAACTGGTAAGTAATATTTCTAAAAGGTAATACTAGTAGTAAACATGACATCTAAATAACAATTCTAGAATAAATAAAAAGGAGGAGACATACAATGTCCTTTTCCTCATTTTTTTCCTAGAACAAGAAGTTATAAACCATTATGTAGCTTTTAAAATGAATTCAGGTGAAGAATCAAGACAATAATCAAGCTGGTTCTCTAGCTCATTAGGAGATCAAATCAAATCTGTTCCACAGTACCTTTGATTGGCTAGAAGTGGGCCTTTGTTTCCACTTCAATTCAAGAAGAAATTTATCATTTACCTGTGGGAGGAAAGGGTAGTAATCCATGAATTATATAGAACTTCTCAAAAATATATGCATATGTCAATATCAAGAAAAACTGAGATTCATACACTGATTATCATTTCAGTAAGTCCACAATTGGTCACATAAACCTAAGATCACCAGCATTCACTTAAAGGCTAAAAGCAAATCAATCTTAATTAATCTTGAATTAAATGAAAAGACAATAATGTTCTATTTTTTATTTGCTTCATTATGTCATAAATCTCTATCTTGATATATTATACTTATTGCAATAAGAATTTGGGAGGGTTTTGTTTTAGCCTGGAATGGCCTGACTGCAAGAAGGATTTTTTTTTTTTCTGTTTTGGAGGCCTGCTTACTTTGTTCAGTCTCAGATGCTGAGACTGTGTAATTATCCAGAATATCCTCCTGAAGATCTGGGTGGACCCCGAATGGTTCCATATTCACTCATTTTAGCATGGATACAAAATGCTTTCATTCTTATGTACTTTTCATAGGAAGCATTAAGATTGGAGATGACTAAGCACAGTCTACACAAACCAGAGTGTGCAAGGAGTCAACTGAAAACCAGACTGTGTGTTGAGAATGAATCAAATTCAGTCAGGAGCGGAAAGAACTTACTATGGCTCTGCCCTACATATTTTCCTGACTTTGTGAAAAAACCTAAATCATTGGTGGAAATCAAGTGGATTGCGCTGCAGTTGCTACACCGATAGGGTAAGACAGGAACGCTTGCGACAGATAAGTAAACTACAAAGAAAATGAGACCATTAAAGTAAAAGGCAGGGTTTTGTTTTAATTATCTGCATGATTAACTTTTAACTTCTGTGTACTTTAATTTCTGTGTACAGACCTAGCTTTAGGCTGGGTTCGAGTGATTTCTTTAAAAATATGACCGTGGCAATGTAGATTCACATTTGGGGGCTATCTTAACGAGAAATGTGCTGGGTCAGAGAACTGATCAATCAACAAATATTGAGGTACACTGGGTGCTTACTCCCTACTGGGGGGACAGAGAGAAACCCAAAAGCATGGGACATGGTCTCATCCTTCAAGTATGTAAAAACTAGCCAGGGACCAGCAGCGAAAAGAGGCAGTGTCACATAATGATAAAACACTCAGGTCCTGGGCTTCCCTGGTGGCACAGTGGTTGAGAGTCCGCCTGCCGATGCAGGGGACATGGGTTCGTGCCCCGGTCCGGGAAGATCCCACATGCCGCAGAGCGGCTGGGCCCATGAGCCACGGCTGCTGAGCCTGCGCATCCGGAGCCTGTGCTCCGCAATGGGAGAGGCCACAACAGTGAGAGGCCCGCGTACCGCAAAAAAAAAAAACACTCAGGTCCTAGGCCAAATACAGGGGTTTGGAGTCCAACTCTGCCATGTAACCTCTGATGCCTTGTATTGATACCCATTTAAAATGGGTATCAATTTAAATGGGTATCAAAATGGGTAAAATGGGCATGAAAACTGTTATCTACTGCTTAGGGTTTTTGTGTGGCTTAAAAGATTGGGTCAAAAAAGGTGTATAGTATGTATCTGAGGAATGAATGAACAAATTAATAAAACTTTGTGCACAGTTTTTAAAGTACAGTAACCAAAGATACAGGAACCTCCCTGTGTGAGGTTGAACCAGTTACAAACTTCATGGGTTTCAATTCCTCCTACTTAAAAAAAAAAAAAAAAAAAAAAAATGTCTTAGGCTAAATGATCCCAACGCAATATTATAGCTTGGTTACATATAATTTTATAATTTACACATTCTTTGATGAACAGAGAAAAGAGGAATCAGTGAGGGCTAGAGTGATGGAAGTTATATTAAGGAGGTAAAGGTGATCTACCTGAGGAAATAGGGGAGAAGTAAATTGGTGGAGTGGGGGCAGAAAAAAACATATGAGAAGACACCAAGAAGGAAATGAGTGGGTTAGATTAGATGAGCTGAAAACAGAAAGTTCGGACATATTTGGAAGCCTCACACAAGGGAGCAGGAGGAAGCAGTATTTACACAAAAGGTGCAGCCGGTGTGTATAGAGGCTTAAAGGCAAAGCAGCTCTCTTCCATGCCAGTAAGAACTCAAATCTCCTAAACACTTCTTGAGAAGAGGAATGAAAACGTGGAAACAGTGATTAAGGAAAATTAATTTGGTAAATTTATGCACAATGAACTGGAGGAAGTGAAGATAACAGATTCAGCTATTTCTTCTAAAACTGACTATTAATACTGCTCAGAAATAAATGGAATGGCTGTTCCGGCCACCTCATAACAAGTTTCATTAATCTATGGCTAAAACTCAAATTTTGGCCATATGTACTATTTTCCCTGTGCCACACTGCTAACTAAAGAGTTCATAAAATCTTGTGACATTTAAAAATTAAATACATCTATATGTGTATTTAGATATGTATTACGATCAAGTACCACATAGTAGATACAAGTAACATGTAAAAACTATCATTCTGTCTACATATGTCTCCCCAAAGACAAATGCAGTGTGAATTCAGTTGAAATCTTATGATTAATAGAACCTGAGATCTCTGGATAATCTCAGTTCTGCTACACAATATTCAAGCATGTGTAATGAAATCATCTTTAAACACTTTTAAATGCTTTGTGATGACCTAGAAGGGTGGGATAGGGAGGATGGGAGGGAGGCTCAAGAGGGAGAGGATATGGGGATATATGTGTACTTATAGCTGATTCACTTTATTGTACAACACAAACCAACAAAACATTGTAAAGCAATTTACTCCAATAAAGATATAAAATAAATAAATAAAGTGAAATGAAACTGTAAAAATGAAAGGAAAAGAAACTGACATTTACCACAGGAGAATAAGAAGTCAGAAGTCAGAGATCAAGAACACCAGTGTTGGGCTTCCCTGGTGGTGCAGTGGTTGAGAATCCGCCTACCGATGCAGGGGACACGGGTTCGTGCCCCGGTCCGGGAGGATCCCACATGCCGTGGAGTGGGTGGGCCCGTGAGCCATGGCCGCTGAGCCTGCACGTCCAGAGCCTGTGCTCCGCAACAGGAGAGGCCACAACAGTGAGAGGCCCCCGTACCGCAAAAAGAAAAAAAAAAACACACCAGTGTTGAGGGAGACCTCCAAGATGGCGGCGGAGTAAGACGTGGAGATCACCTTCCTCCCCACAAATACATCAGAAATACATCTACATGTGGAACAACTCCTACAGAACACCTACTGAACGCTGGCAGAAGGGCTCAGACTTCCCAATAGATTTCCTTTTTTCCTTTTTCTCTTTTTGTGAGTGTGTATGTGTATGCTTCTTTGTGTGATTTTGTCTATATAGCTTTGCTTTTACCACTTATCCTAGGGTTCAGTCTGTCTGGGTTTTTGTTTCTTTTCTTTTTTTATTACATTTTAACTTTTTTTTTTTTCTGAGGTATGTGGGCCTCTCACTGTTGAGAGCACCTCAATACATAAGGCAAATACTAACAGCCATAAAAGGGGAAATCGACAGTAACACAATCATAGTAAGGGACTTTAACACCCCACTTTCACCAATGGACAGATCATCCAAAATGAAAATAAATAAGGAAACACAAGCTTTAAATGACACATTAAACAAGATGGCCTTAATTGATATTTATAGGACATTCCATCCAAAAACAACAGAATACACATTTTTCTGAAGTGCTCATGGAACATTCTCCAGGATAGATCATATCTTGGGTCACAAATCAAGCCTTGGTAAATTTAAGAAAATTGAAATTGTATCAAGTATCTTTTCCGACCACAACGCTATGAGACTAGATATCAATTACAGGAAAAGATCTGTAAAAACTACAAACACACAGAGGCTAAACAATACACTACTTAATAACGAAGTGATCACTGAAGAAATCAAAGAGGAAATCAAAAAATACCTAGAAACAAATGACAAGAAACAAGAAACATCTCAAATAAACCACCTAACCTTACACCTAAAGCAGTTAAATAAAGAACATAAAAAACCCCAAAATTAGCAGAAGGAAAGAAATAATAAAGATCAGATCAGAAATAAATGAAAAAGAAATGAAGGAAACAATAGCAAAGATCAATAGAACTAAAAGCTGGCTCTTTGAGAAGATAAACAAAATTGATAAACCATTAGCCAGACTCACCAAGAAAAAAACGGAGAAAACTCAAATCAACAGAATTAGAAATGAAAAAGGAGAAGTAACAACTGACACTGCAGAAATACAAAGGATCATGAGAGATTACTACAAGCAACTATATGCCAATAAAATGGACAACCTGGAAGAAATGGACAAATTCTTAGAAAACCACAACCTTCCAAGACTGAAAAATGAAGAAATAGAAAATATAAATAGAACAAGCACAAGCACTGAAACTGAGAATGGGATTAAAAACCTTCCAACAAACAAAAGCCCAGGATCAGATGGCCCCACAGGCGAATTCTATCAAGCATTTAGAGAAGAGCTAACACCTATCCTTCTCAAACTCTTCCAAAATACAGCAGAGGGAGGAACACTCCCAAACTCATTCTACAAGGCCACCATCACCTTGATATCAAAACCAGACAAGGATGCCACAAAGAAAGAAAACTACAGGCCAATATCACTGATGAACATAGATGCAAAAATCCTCAACAAAATACTAGCAAACAGAATCCAACAGCACATTAAAAGGATCATACACCACGATCAAGTGGGGTTTATTCCAGGAATGCAAGGATTCTTCAATATATGCAAATCAATCAACGTGATACACCATATTAACAAACTGAAGGAGAAAAACCATATGATCATCTCAATAGATGCAGAGAAAGCTTTTGACAAAATTCAACACCCATTTATGATAAAAACCCTGCAGAAAGTAGGCACAGAGGGAACTTTCCTCAACATAATAAAGGCCATATATGACAAACCCACAGCCAACATCATCCTCAATGGTGAAAAACTGAAACCATTTCCACTAAGATCAGGAACAAGACAAGGTTGCCCACTCTCACCACTCTTATTCAAAATAGTTCTGGAAGTTTTAGCCACAGCAATCAGAGAAGAAAAGGAAATAAAAGGAATCCAAATTGGAAAAGAAGAAGTAAAGCTGTCACTGTTTGCAGATGACATACTATACATAGAGAATCCTAAAGATGCTACCAGAAAACTACTACAGCTTATCAATGAGTTTGATAAAGTAGTAGGATACAAAATTAATGCACAGAAATCTCTGGCATTCCTATACACTAATGATGAAAAATCTGAAAGTGAAATCAAGAAAACATTCCCATTTACCACTGCAACAAAAAGAATAAAATATCTAGGAATAAACCCACCTAAGGAGACAAAAGAACTGTATGCAGAAAATTATAAGACACTGATGAAAGAAATTAAAGATGATACAAATAGATGGAGAGATATACCATGTTCTTGGATTGGAAGAATCAACATTGTGAAAATGACTCTACTACCCAAAGCAATCTACAGATTCAGTGCAATCCCTATCAAACTACCACTGGCATTTCTCACAGAACTAGAACAAAAAATTTCACAGTTTATAAGGAAACACAAAAGACCCCGAATAGCCAAAGCAATCTTGAGAACGAAAAACGGAGCTGGAGGAATCAGGCTCCCTGACTTCAGACTATACTACAAAGCTACAGTAGTCAAGACAGTATGGTACTGGCACAAAAACAGAAAGGTAGATCAATGGAACAGGATAGAAAGCCCAGAGATAAACCCACGCACATATGGTCACCTTGTCTTTGATAAAGGAGGCAGGAATGTACAGTGGAGAAAGGACAGCCTCTTCAATAAGTAGTGCTGGGAAAACTGGAGAGGTACAAGTAAAAGTATGAGATTAGATCACTCCCTAACAACATACACAAAAATAAGCTCAAAATGGATTAAAGACCTAAATGTAAGGCCAGAAACTATCAAACTCTTAGAGGAAAACATAGGCAGGACACTCTATGACATAAATCACAGCAAGATCCTTTTTGACCCACCTCCTAGAGAAATGGAAATAAAAACAAAAATAAACAAATGAGACCTAATGAAACTTCAAAGCTTTTGCACAGCAAAGGAAACCATAAACAAGACCAAAAGACAACCCTCAGAATGGGAAAAAATATTGGCAAATGAAGCAACTGACAAAGGATTAATCTCCAAATTTTATAAGCAGCTCATGCAGCTCAATAACAAAAAAACAAACAACCCAATCCAAAAATGGGCAGAAGACCTAAATAGACATTTCTCCAAAGAAGATATACAGACTGCCAACAAACACATGAAAGAATGCTCAACATCATTAATCATTAGAGATATGAAAATCAAAACTACAATGAGATATCACCTCACACCAGTCAGAACGGCCATCATCAAAAAATCTAGAAACAATAAATGCTGGAGAGGGTGTGGAGAAAAGGGAACACTCTTGCACTGCTGGTGGGAAAGTGAATTGGTACAGCCACTATGGAGAACAGTATGGAGGTTCCTTAAAAAACTACAGGGCTTCCCTGGTGGCGCAGTGGTTGAGAGTCCGCCTGCCGATGCAGGGGACGTGGGTTCGTGCCCCGGTCCGGGAGGATCCCACATGCCGCGGAGCGGCTGGGCCCGTGACCCATGGCCGCTGGGCCTGCGCGTCCGGAGCCTGTGCTCCGCAACGGGAGAGGCCGCAACAGTGAGAGGCCCGCGTACCACAAAAAAAAAAAAAAAAAAAAAATCATAAAAAACTACAAATAGAACTACCATATGACCCAGCAATCCCACGACTGGGCATATACCCTGAGAAAACCATAATTCAAAAAGAGTCATGTACCAAAATGTTCATTGCAGCTCTATTTACAATAGCCAGGAGATGGAAGCAACCTAAGTGTTCATCATCAGATGAATGGATAAAGAAGATGTGGCACATATATACAATGGAATATTACTCAGCCATAAAAAGAAAAGAAATTGAGCTATTTGTAGTGAGGTGGGTGGACCTAGAGTCTGTCATACAGAGTGAAGTAAGTCAGAAAGAGAAAGACAAATACCATATGCTAACACATATATATGGAATTTAAGGGGAAAAAATGTCATGAAGAACCTAGGGGTAAGACAGGAATACAGACCTACTAGAGAATGGACTTGAGGATATGGGGAGGGGGAAGGGTAAGCTGTGACAAAGCGAGAGAGTGGCATGGACATATATACACTACCAAACGTAAAATAGATAGCTAGTGGGAACCAGACGCATAGCACAGGGAGATAAGCTCCGTGCTTTGTGACCACCTAGAGGGGTGGGAGGGAGGGAGACGCAAGAGGGAAGAGATATGGGAACATATGTATGTGTATAACTGATTCACTTTGTTATGAAGCAGAAAATAACACACCACTGTAAAGCAATTATACTCCAATAAAGATGTAAAAAATAAAGAATCCACCTGCCAATGCAGGGGATACGGGTTCGAGCCCTGGTCCGGGAAGATCCCACATGCCACGGAGCAACTAAGCCTGTGCACCACAACTACTGAGCCTACGCTCTAGAGCCCGTGAGCCACAACTACTGAAGCCCGTGCACCTAGAGCCCGTGCTCCACAACAAGAGCAGCCACCGCATTGAGAAGCCCACACACCACAACGAAGAGTAGCCCCCACTCGCCACTAGAGAAAGCCCCCGCGCATCCACGAACACCCAATGCAGCCAAAAATAAATAAATAAAAATAATAACGTTCCCTTTAAAAAAAAATTTTAAAAGAGTAGTCTAATGACATAAGACAGACACCCAAAACTGACCCCAACTGCTTGGTATTTGGCGAGTTATTTAACCTCTCCAAGTTCCAGTGCCCTCAACTATGAAGTGGGAATAATTACACTATTATATCCACCTAAAGAGGTTCTTAAAAGGACTAAAAGAGAAATAATGAACATAATACACTTGGCACTGCACTTGGCATACGTCAAATGCTTACAAAACCAGCAGTATTTATTATTAGTATGAGGCTGGAGTCCAGAGGAGCAGAGGGAAAGAGAAAATTTTATCTCATTCATATTTTTACAGTGACAAGTTGTTTTCCCAAGTAGCTTCATGAAGGCATACATTCAGCTGTACAATGACATCATTCTTTCTAAAATAAATTTGAGTTCACCTGATCTGCTAAAAAATTCTTTAAAATGTGGGGGGCAGGGAAGGGGAGCACAGATGGCAATTTCATGCTTGATAATTCAGTCCTTCTCATTTGAGTTGAAAAAATAAAACAGACTTTATGGATTCTTCCTCCAGCCATGTGTCTTTGGCTACTAAAAAAAAAAAAAAAAGATAATAGTCTTATCAGAATTTAAAGTTTTACAATTTTAAAGAATTGTTTTTTTAAGTTACTTAGAAATCATGTTCCTAGAAAGGAACATCTGGTTGAAATCTCACATTTTCAGGCCAATAATACAATAAACAAAAATGCCTTGAACAAACCAACCATTTGCAACTTGCTGCAACAAAACTTTGTGATTTTACAGGAGTCTCAGAGAAGATCACCATACCTCCCCAAACTATTGTGTGGTTGAAAATTAAACATACATCGAGAATGGCCACAACAAAAACTTAAGGGACATTCATCAGTATGATGAGTTACAATCCAGCCTGAAGGCAAGGAGATTGCGTAGATCAAAAAAGTAATGGATTTATTTGCTCAGGGAAGGCTAACTATATGCCTAGTAAGGCACTGGTATGCTGTTAAATATTTACATGCTTGCAGAACTAGAAGTTACCATAACCATATTAATGTATGTTTTCCTCTATTTTTCTCTCCCAGTTCTATCCTTACTTTTCTATTTCTTG
Source organism: Phocoena sinus (assembly GCF_008692025.1). NCBI lineage: Eukaryota > Metazoa > Chordata > Mammalia > Artiodactyla > Phocoenidae > Phocoena > Phocoena sinus. Next base: position 77,573,871 of record NC_045773.1, on the reverse strand, counting down.
TCCATATGATCTATGGAAGCCCTGCTGATTAAATATTTCAGGAGTGTCCATTCAGAGACCAGTCAGTTCTAGCAGAAGCAAGTTTTTTCTTAAGAGAACAATGATAGAAATCCTTTTAATACATGAAAAGAGGCACCTGACTCGACATTTGAAACATTTTATAGATGGACCTGAAAATGTAGAGTTATCAATAAGGAAATAAACATGGAAGAAGGTGTGTTAATAATCCAGGAAACTGATTGTCATGATCAGCTTTAAAATATCCAGAATAGTCCATGGGAAAATAAGGAAATCATTCTAAACATAAGTAAAAACCTTGTTTTCAATGGCATTTGTTTTCCAAAATGGAACATTGATAGAGACAGACACAGACACAGGTAAAGATTTTTTTTTTTTCTCTCCAGGAAGTTTAAGGAATCTCTCTTGGACTTCCCATATTGGCAGACAAGCTGACAGCTTGAGAAACTTAGTGAGGTGAAGAAAATTCACATATCCCCTTTAATATGGGATCTTTATTTCACTAAAGACGGGAAAGGTAGGTGAGATGTTGGTTCCACTCAGAATAAAAATAAAACCACAAGCAAATGTGTATTTCCCCTAGAAGAGGTGGGATAAGCAGAAGGATCAAATATTTTTTAATTTTATTAAACAATACTTAGCAACTAATATGTACAGGCATAGTTACAAGCATTTTACAAACACTATCACTTAAATGAATCTTTAAGACAACGCCAAGATGAAGATTCTGCTGTTGGCTTCAATTAGCAGATGAGAAAACTGAGACACAGAAGCATTACAAGACTTAGCTAGGCTCACATGGCTACTAAGTGGCAGACCTGAGCTTTGAATCCAGACTGCTCGGCTCCAAAATCCAAAATCCACTCTTGTAATCAATATGTTGCTTTTTCTTTTTTCCTTCGAGGAGCTTCTCTTTAGAGATGAGTTTAACCTGTTAACATTTCTGGTTTTCCCACAGAGCCCGGAGAGAAATTTTACTCAAGTGGCAGGGACCATTCCATAGACAAGATCGGTATTTTATTGGAGAATTTCCCTAGAAACCAGTTTAACATACCTTTTTAACTGCTAATCCCTTTAGAATGACTGAGGAGTTAAAGTCCCACACTTCTCTTTAGGAAGGATAGGTGATGAGCTTTAAACATATGACCTCATCAATTTTATAGGGACTTCCTAGAAGTACAGTGGTTAGGACTCTCGGCACTTTCACTGCCGAGGGCCCGGGTCCGATCCCTGGTTGGGGAACTAAGTTCCCACAAGCCTCCCGGCCAAAAATAAGAAAAAAAAGTTATAAACATTTCTGAGAGCCAAGAGACAGGTGGAAGCAGAGACATGGGGCTGTTCAGGGACTCCTCCGTGGCACACAGATCACTTTACAGACAGATCCTGGAAAGGGCAACATGACCTCAGAGTAACTGAACGTAGCAGCCGGTGAGTTTTCTTTTCTTCATCCATCCTATTCCCGAGAAAGGAAGCGTAGTACAGTTTATGATTCTTTGCACACAAGACGTCCTGCAGTAGCAAAATCATCTGTGACAAGGCCATGAGCAGCAAGAAAGAAAAAAAAGAAGCTTTCTCAAGTAAAGCAGGCCCCGACATCACAATGACTGAATGTGGACCAGATAGTGCTGAATGTAATTGGCTCCTTCGTCTTCGTAAGAATCAAAAGCCATCCTCAAAATGATTGCCCTATTCAGGTTTTTCATAATAGATTGGAAAATATGACGCAAATACCCAGAAAGGCTTGGTCCTTAATTTCTCAGGTTTCCTCCTGGCTAGTCTTTAAGCTTCCTGGAAGGTAGTACTCTAGACTTTCCCAAAGTGGTTTCTTTCTTTCCTATCTTTCGACCCAAAAGAACAATATAAGCTTGAGAAACCGTGTGTTTGTGTGCATGTCTGTAGATTTATAGTGTCAGCCCCATTTTTCAGACATCAAAAATAAATCGACCACTAAAAACAAAAGCCAAGCAAAATCGGGCACAAGGTTCCTTCAAGTACCATCACGCTTTGGGGTGAGGGTGAAGGTGAGCAGTCCCTCCTGACTGCTTGTCTTTGCACAAATACCCCTAACTGAACCAACACCCAGAGGATGGTGATTACTCAGGATTCCACTTCAGATGCTAGCAGCGAGGTATCTATATAAAACTTGAGTTGCAGTTGTTGCCCTAGGCTTACTATTCCTAATTGTATTGTTTTGTTGCTCTGCTTGGTTCAGTAAGCCAATGCATTAACTGTGTAGCAGCATAGAAAAGGAAATATAAAAACATGTTAGTTTAAGCAGTGGCTTCTTAGCTACCTTCTCTGAACATCTCCAGGGCTAGCAGTCAGCTGAAATGAGTGGTAAATGTAACCAGATATCCAGTGAGTGAGGGAGGCCTTCTCACAATTTCATTTACCCAGCTTTGGTCATTACATAGCAAAAACTGCAATGTGGTCACCCTTTTCAGGTTTCTGGTCACATTAGGGCCTTGAGTTCATTTTGTTTATAGATTTAGTTGGAAGCAGTATTCAAAAGTTTAGAAACTGTCAAACTATCTCTCCAGTGAGAAGTCTCAGAATAAATGGAATTCCATTGTTTTCAGGATAAAACTGATAACACAAGGCTCTTGAAGAGTTGGAGTAACAGCTGTAGAGTGGTAGTGATGGTAAACAGTGGCAATGACAGGCTTCTGAATCCTAGACTTCAGTGAGTTATTGACTCCTGGTTTGTCTGGCAGCCTCTCGAATCCCTCCTTTCCTGAGTGTGGCAGAGGAAGCAGCTCTTCTGGCAGGCCAGACTACTTATAAGAATAAGTAGTCTTATTCTCAGAGGCTTCACCGGAGGTCCAGCCTAGTGCTTGCTCTCTAGCCCTTCCAACAACTTTATAAGCACAAAACTAACCTGTATTAAACATCTTATTATTTAAGATAACCAAAAATGGTTTTGGATTAAAGCACTGAATCCTAGTTGATACCAACCTGAAAATAACCCTGTGGGATTCTACTATTAGACCACTTTTACATATGAGAAAACTGAGGAACTGAAAAGTTAAGTAAAAAATAAATGATGAAAATAAATGATGAAAAGATAAATGATGAAAAATAAATGATGAAAAGTCTTTATCACAGACTGGGATAAAATACTTGCAAAACACGTGTGATAAATGGGTTGTATCCAAAATATGCAAAGAACACTTAAAACTCAACAATAAGAAAACAAACCACTCAAATAAAATGTGGGGAAAATACTGGAGCAGACACCTCCCCAAAGAAGATATACAGATAGCAAACGAGCTTATGAAAAACTGTTCAACAGTATATGTCATCAGGGAATTACAAAGTAAAACAAAGATGAGATACTCCTACACACATATTAGAATGGCTAAAATCCAAAATACTGGCAACACCAAATGCTGTAAGGATGTAGAACAACATGAACTCTCATTTACTGCTGGTGGGAATGCAAAATGGTACAGCCACTTCAAAAGACAGTATTGTGATTTCTAAGAAAACTAAACATAATTCTTACCATCTGATCCAGCAATCCATGTTCCTAGATACTTACCCAAAGTTGTTGAAAATATGTCCACAAGAAAACTCACACACAGATATTTATGGCAGCTTTGTTCATGGTTGCCAAATGTAGAATCAACCAAGATGTCCTTTAGCAGGTCAATGGATTAATAAACTGTGGTACATCCAGACAATGGAGCATTACTCAGTAATAAAAAATGAGCTATCAAGCCATGAGAAGACATGAATAAAACTTAAGTGCATATTGTTAAGCGAAAAAAGTCAGTCTGAAAAGGGATTCCAACTACATGACATTCTGAAAAAGGGGAAACTATCAAGATAGTTAAAAGATCAATAGTTGCCAGGGGTTCAGGAGAGGGAAGGGATGGATATTTGGAAAAACACGGGGGATTTTTAGGGCAGTGAAATTATTCTTTACGATACTGTAATGGTGGATATGAGACATTATGCATTTGTTAAAATCCATGGCACTGTACAACACAAAGAGTGAACCCTAATGTAAACTATGGATTTTAATTAATAATATATCAATATTGATTCATTAATTGTAACAAATGTATTACAATAATGCAAGATGCTGATAGAAAAAATTGTATGTGAAGGCAGAATATATGGAACCTCTCTGTATTTCTGCCCAAATTTTCTGCAAACCTAAAACTATTCTAAAAAATAAGCCTATTAATTTTTTAAAAATTATATGAAAGGCCATCTAAGGAAAATCCATATCTATAATCATACTAAATGGTGAAAGGGTGAATGCTTTTCCCTGGGGATCTGGAGCAAGACAAGAATGGCTATTGTTACCACTTCTATTCAATATTTTACTGGAAATTCTAGTCAGGGTAATCAGGCAGGAAAAAGAAATAAAAGGAATCTAGATTGGAAAGGAAGAAGTAAAACTATCACTATTTGCAAATGACATGATCTTGTATATGTAAAATCCTAAGGAATCCACCAAAATATATTAGAACTAATAAACGAGCTCAGAAAGATTGCAGGACACAAGATAAGCATACAAAAATCAATTATATTTCTTTTTGTTTTTAATTTTATTTTTTGGCCATGCAGCATGTGGGATCTTATTTCCCTGACCAGGGATTGAACCCACACACCCTGCACTGGAAGCATGGAGTCTTAACCACTGGACCACCAGGGAAGTCTCAAAAAATCTATTATATTTCTATACATTAGTAATGAGAAATCTGAAAATTAAGAAAACTATTCTATTTACAAGAGCATCACAAAGAATAAAATAATTAGAAATAAATTTAGGAAAAGGAGTGTAAACCAAACGTAAAATAGATAGCTAGTGGGAAGCAGCCACATAGCGCAGGGAGATCAGCTCTGTGCTTTGTGACCACCTAGAGGGGTGGGATAGGGAGGGTGGGAGATGCAAGAGGGAAAAGATATCGGGACATACGTATATGTATAACTGATTCACTTTGTTATAAAGCAGAAACTAACACACCACTGTAAAGCAATTATACTCCAATAAAGATGTTAAAAAAAAAAAGAAAGAAAAAGGAGTGTAAGACTGGTACTCTGAAAATTACAAAACTTCATTAAAAGAAATTTTAAAAGACTTAAGTAAATAACAGGTTACTCCATGTTCATGGATTGAAAGGTTTAAGATTAAGGTGACAACACTCTCCAAATTGATCTATAGATTCAACACAATCCCTATCAAAATCCCAGGTACTGTTTTTGCATTATTTGATCATAAAATTCATGTGGAAATGCAAGGGACCCAGGATAACCAAAACAATCTTTAAAAAGAACAAAGTTGTAAAACTCAGTGTCTGATTTCAAAACATACTACACAGGGCTTCCCTGGTGGTGCAGTGGGTGAGAGTCCGCCTGCCAATGCAGGGGACACGGGTTCATGCCCCGGTCCGGGAAGATCCCACATGCCACGGAGCGGCTAGGCCCGTGAGCCATGGCTGCTGAGCCTGCGCATCCAGAGCCTGTGCTCCACAACGGGAGAGGCCACAACAGTGAGAGGCCCACGTACCGCAAAAAAAAAAAAAAAAAAAAAAAATACTACACAGTAGTCAAATAAGTGTGGTACTGGCCTAAAGATAAACACAGATTAATGGAACAGAACTGAGAGTTCAAAAGTATACACTTATAATTACAATGGATTTTCCACAAGGTTGCCAAAACAATTCAATGGGGAAAGAATTTTTTCAACAAGTGGTGTATCTGGATATCTATATACAAAAGAGTTAAGTTAGACCCTTTCTCACACAATATACAAAATTGAACTCAAAATATATGATAGTCCTAAATGTAAGAGATAAAATTTGTATATTTTCCCTATGGCAGCTGTAACAAATTACCATAAATTTGGTGGCTTACAAAAACACAAATTTATTCTCTTACTGTTGTAGAGGCTAGAAGCCCAAATCTGGAAATCTATGGAGGTCTCCTTGACTGTTTGGCTGAGTATTGATCTGTGTATGTGTGAGAGGCCAGGAAAAGAATCACCAGAAAACAGTGTGCTGTGCCATGCTTAGAGCTCACATAAGGCTAGAGTGCATTACTATGTCTGGGTCACTGATTAGACTGATCAGAAGGATATCATCTTAGTAGTAGGGTTAAATTAGCCTTATAGTGAAAGCTCCTCTGAATCCTCCCTAATGAAAGTTAAAAACTAACTTTAAGATTTATTTTTGTAATGTTTTTAAACAGAGGAAACAACATACTCTTTGGGGAAAGGTTAAGGATAAGATGAACCCTGGGTAAAAATTATTATGACACCATGTGGAATTGATAGGCCTGCTTAGGAGAGAAACACAGGCATTGCCCAGCACCATGAGGGACAACAGACAATACTCTCTGAGGCTCAAGAGACAATACCATCAGAGGAAAGTATGAACTATAACTTAAAGAATAACTGATTTTAAAAAAACAGAGATTACATATATGAGAGTTATCAGAAAAAGTATTACAGAAGTTACAACACATATGTTCAACATGTTCAAAAAGGTAGAGGGAGCTATGAATATGATAAAAAGAGTAATGCAAGATATTAAGAAAAGACCCAAATGGCATTTGAAGGGGTGAAAAATACAATATCTGAAAGAAAAAACACACTGGAAGGTGTTATTCATCTTGCTAAACACTGCAGAAATATAAATCAGTGAACTTGAAAACATAAAACCTTGAAACATAAAACTTGAAAACATAAAGCAAAGATAAACAGAGTAAAAACAAATAAATAAGCAGGGAGGGAAAAGAGAAAACACGAGCAGAGCATCAGTGAGATGAAGGATAATAACAAATGGTCTAACATACATGTAATTACAGTATCAGAAGAAGAAAATAGTGAAAAAAAATAATAATAGAAGAAAAATTTCCAAATTTGCCAAAACTATAAATCTATAGATCTATAAACTTCAACAAACCTTATGCAGAATAAGCATAAAGAAAGTTACACTAAGTCTCCTCATGATCAATGTGCTGAACATCAATGACAAATAGAAAATGTAAGAGCAATCAGAGAAAAAAAAGACATTGTATCCAAGAAGAAATCACAAAGAGAATTAGAAAGTGTTTTAAAGCAAATGAAAACACATCATACAAAATTTTGTAGTATGCAGCTAAAGCAGAGCTTCGAGGGAAATTGATAGCTCTAAAATGCTTATATTAGAAAAGAGGGGCCTCAAATTAGTGATATTAAGAAATTTAAAACAGAAAAAGTTAAATCCAAAATAAGTGAAGGAAGAAAATAATAAAGATAAAAGGAGTGGAAAAAAAACAAAATAGAAAAGAGGAAAACTATAGGAAAAAATTATAACGAAAACCTGTTTCTTTGGAAAAATTCATAAATTTTATAAATCTCTACCCAAATTAACCAGGAAGAAAAGAGAGAAAACACAACTACCAGTATCATAAATTAAAGTGGTAGCATCACTACATGCTCCACAGATATTAAAATAATAATAAAGAGTTATTATGAACAACTGTATGCCAAAACAACAACTCAGATGAAACGAAAAATTCCATGAAAGATACAGAGTACCAAAACTCATCCAAGAAGAAATAGATAACCTGAATAACCTTACTTTTGGAGAGAGCAAGACCGTGTACAGTAAGTAGAACCTCTGAATCTGATCTCATATATTTTATTTAGGCCCCAAATCAAGTAGCCCAGCACTAACCCTGAATACTAACTTCAAGGGTTTAAATGAATTGAACTGGAAGCAATCAAAGCCATTTAAATTCAGACTAAGACAACCATGTCCATGTAACTGGAGAACATCAAGTCACCAAATGACTGTTTCCAAGATTCCCAAACCCTCTCCCATTCCCCTATTCTGTACTCTCTCCAGCAAAGTTCAGGTAAGGCCATAAACCAAAGCCAATTCAAGCAGAAGCAAATTAATACAATTTCAAGGACTCTGACTATACACGTGGGTCCTCTAATAGGAGGCAAAACATTTCAAAAGAAAACTATTAAAGATGACGTTAAAAATGCAAATGTCCTTAGAGGTGGGATACGCATTAACAGATTTCTGATAAGACTTAAATGATTGATTTGAAATATCATTTTCCAAAGAACTATTTCTCTTAAGCATGAGATTAAAGGCCTGAAGAAGCAAAAGGGTGGGAAAAAAAAGGAGAAACTAGTGTAGGCATGGGAAGTTGGTGCTGAAACTAGTGTAGACACGGGAAGTTGGTGCTGAAACACATTTCCATTTATGTCAGTTTGACAAATGTTAGTTTTAGCACTGTGCAGGTGTCTGGCTAACTACTATAATACTCTGAGCCTCTCAAGGGCCTGGGAATTACTTAAGGCCTATTAGATGAGCCTTCAGGGTAACACTTCACATGTACCTTTTTCCTCTTATTCATCTCAGTCTTGTGGAATCCTGTTTCTAATGCTGGCTGTGTCATTCACTTAAATAAGATCATTTCTTTTTTATTTCAAAATCTAGTTCTTTTTCATTCTTTGTAAATTTTAATGCAAATGGATATAATACAATCCAAAATAACCGTTTTGGTTCTTTCACCAGGATTGGGCATAGGATAATGCTTTGTAAAAACTGCAAATGAAATAAAACAAAATTTTCACGCATTCTTTTTCCTAGGCGCAATAAGAGATCTATTTTCACCATCACAATATATTCGTTTCTGAAAATCCAGGTATTTAATTAATGATGACAGCGCCCTCAATTAACTTTGGCAGTTTATATAGAGTCAAAGACATACTTGGCATTTTTTAAAGTTTATAACAATGTAAACAAAATTCTGCCAAAATCATTAAACTATTTAATTAGATGTGATGTAAATCTCCCTTAAGTAATTCACTACCTAGGTCATATATAAAGACAGACTTTGCTTATGCCCCTTTTATAGGAGACTAATAGGAGGCCATTATCCTTTTGGAGTAGAGAGATTTATGCACAAATCTTCCATTAGCATTAATAGGTGTCCATGTAAATCACCAGGCACCAACAACTGAAGAGACCTCCCCCAACTATTGGGTAACTGGCTATTTCAGTTAAAAAATAATTTTGGGAGAAAGAAAAAAAAAAGTTACGTTTTTAATGTAATTATCTTCGGTTAAGACTACATTAAAATGACATAGTAAAGAATAATCGGTGACCTGACACTTCATTTGGCTTTTATTTTCCCTACTCTCTAAGTTAATCATAAGCATAACGGTAAGGTAGCAAGCATAAAGGTAGATTAGAGTGACTGCTTTTGAAAAGACAGGATAGTGAATTACATGATATGTAAGCACATTGACATAGATCATTAAATTAACAGAATGGAGTCACAATAAAAGCATATTGTTCCCTTCATATGGCAAATGTTTGCTACACTTGTACCTTAGACTAACGTAGGATTTGCTTAACATTTTAATTGTATTATTTTAAGAAGTACAATGTCTTCCAAATGTTCTCTTACTCTGCATATTTTTTTAGTTCTGTATTGCTGTTCACGCATATGGGCTTCTCAGGGTCCCTGGCACAATTTTATGTACCTCGAAATATCATGGGCATATGGTTACATTTTAGTTTTTCATTCTGCACATATAAGAACTTTCATGTGCTTAATGTAAAGCAAGGCTTAGCATGTCAAGTTGTCTTGTGTGACAAATAGTTGTATATAAATAAATTCACTGGATACACTCTAAAACAAAACAGAACTGTTTAACTTCTCAGAAATAGAGTACCAGAAATCCAGGAGTCTTTCCCATATTTGGCAGATGATTTTGCAACTCAGGTTCACTACCAGCAAAGTAAGTTATATCTTCATGGTTTAGACAGACAAATACCACATAATCTCTGCTCAGATTTAAAATGCATGCCTGTGTAATACACATTTGCAAATCTGTCTTAGAAATGTTCTGCTACAGATCAGATGCTTTGTTATTGAGAAATCAAACAGTTCTTTAAATAGAGGTTGAAAATGAGGCAGAAGCTAATTTTTGCAGTACAAAACTAATTGTGTGTTTTATTTTCATTTAACAGATTAAATATAGTTCTACCCTTGGCTTTGATTCCTCTTCTGTTTCTTACAAATGCGACAGTGTTGGAGCACATGCAGGGATTCCACTTAATTAAAAAGACACAGTCACCAAAAGAGAGAGAGAGAGAAAGAGAGCGCAAAGAAAAGAGAACAATAAAAACAAAATAATTTATAGGGTTCTAGTTATTGGAATTTTACAAAAGGCATTTCTGGGGAATTGTTAGGGAGCTATTTTATAGTTCTCACAGTAGATGCTACATATTCTTTTATTATTTTTATACTGTATTTATTTTTAAATCAAACATATAGGAGAGAGCCTGTAAAAAAAGAGAACCAGAAAAGAGCAGAAATGGATGACTGCCTCTTTGTGACATATTTTCTCCCTCGGCCTTGCGTATTTGCATTAAAGTGATTGTGAATAATGTACATTTGACCAGTGCTGTCTGCAGAACTAATGCCTATTAAAGGGATGGGAAGTAGCATATGTTGTGCCTAGGGCAGAGAAAGTCCAATCACCCCCACTGTGAGTGTCTCCAACTAAAACGCAGGACAGCCTGGGATTTATCCTAAATGAACCCAGCAGGGAGAAACAGGACACAGTCCCTCGGTCCACATTTAAGCTTCTGAACTACAATTTTTAGTTTGCTTCCCAAAATAACCCATATTGTCTATCACCCCATTCAGACAGAGAATAGAATGTTTTCCTCCTTTGTCTTATGTACTTCTCCTACCAAATTTCAAGGGAAACCATTAGGACAAGAAATCGGACACAAGCCATCAGTTGTTAGAGAGTCAGGATGTATGTATGCTCTTTATTGCCATTTTAGCAACTCTCTCCTCTGCTTGAGCTATTTCCCAGCATTATCGGACAAAGCACAGTTTTGCCAGTAATTGCAAAATGTTTTGGGTTTGTGGTTTCACTTTTATGTCCTTGCACTCCACTAGAAATGCTCTGCTGTTTAAACACTTCACAAGGCTTCTCAGTCCCGTGAAATAATCTTCCTGGGACCTCTAGCACCAGGTTCAGATTCAAACTAGCTTTCTTTCTACCTGCGTTCACTTGAGAGCTGAAAAATAGCAATTATAAACATGTAGGAGAATAACAAAATCGGCTGAACTAGGGAAATAGAAGTTACCAAACTGCCGTGTTTAAAATGGTTAGGGTTGCCTTTTGCCTCATTAGCTGCAGTATTACAGAAAAAAAGAGAAAGAGAGAAAGACAGACTAGAAAATATATATTCAGATCATCCATTCAGTATATATGTAACCCAAAGGGAGCGGGGTAGTAAAAATAAAATACAACTGGAAAACTTGTAAGTGGTATCACAGCATGATATGAAAGAGTGTGTGCAATGCTGAAAATAACAGACTTGATATGATTTAGCTTATCTTTTATCCTCTTCTCTTAGTGTTTAATTCCTATTCAAATTACTGTGAAGATACTATTATGCTTTAGAATGGAAGAAAGCTCCAAACCATTGATTTTAGTTTATTGGTCTATTGGGGTGGGGGGTAGGGTGACAAGGAATGGCATGCTTTCCTACCTGTAAGAACTTCAGTCTTCAAATGGTTAGCTATTATGGGTTAGATGCTCTCAGGGAAATTAACTTTGGGGTGTTTAATTTTATTTCTTTGGGTTCATAGCCTGCGTTTTGCAGATCAAAGATCTCTCTCACCCCACCACTGACTTGGCCCTCCTGATTTACTGGTAGCCACCTTCATTTTTTCCCATGATTTCCAATCTTCTCTATTGTCACCCCACAATGTTCCCTCCTAGTGCACAGAGCTCCTGAAATCAACCAAACCCACCTTGAAGAATTTCATTTTAGGTCATGATTCAGTGACTTAGGTTTAGAAGACATTAACCCCCTATTAAGATTATGGAGCAGCTTCAATCTGCTCTGTAGTATTACAAAACACCTATAAATTGTGGAGAGCAAAGTTAATGGAGGAGAAACCTCCAAAACAGGCTATCAGAAAAAGTAACATAAAAATTAGCTGACATCAGTCTTATCTTCGGCTCAAAAATACTGATTGTTTGCTTAACTAATTGAAGCAGATGACTTTTTATCTTATATATCATCATTTTCTATCTTAATCTTACTCTTGGCCATTATTAAACTAGGGACTGGGGGAGGGGGGAAGTGTGATATATTCATTCATTATTTCAGCAAATATTTATGAGGCATGTGCTATGTGCTGACACCAGATGAAGTTAGAGGCCTCTGTTTCCATTGAACTTCAAGCTAGTACTGGGGATAGACAATTTACAATACATTGTGATCATGCTATGATAAACCGAGTAACACGAGGTTCTATGGGGGTGCAAAGTAGAGATTGCAAAAAAAGAGAAGTATAAAATTTAATAATTTTTTAGAAGAGGTTTTCAACTTATGTTACCAAATGTGCAAATTGCTTTGCTGTCTTGCTTACATGAAGGCTGCCGTTGTTGCTGTTTCACCAATAATCATATAGTTTATTCCTGTCTTAGCCACTTAGAGCTCAATATTGCAAGTAAATTGGGAGCTGGTGAGCTGTTCTCTCAAGAAAGCTTCACAGCAGACACTCTCCCTCTTATGCTTTCAGAGGCTTTGGTCATCACACATTTTGCTGCTGGGGCCGGTAGGAGTTTGTGTTGTGATGTATTACATTTGTCGTCACGTGCCCACAAAGCCCCCTCCTCTTCTTGCAACGTTTTATTGCGGCTCAAGGTCTAAAACCCATGAATCTTGCTGTCTGCCAACAGCCCCCTTCTATAACACTACAACCTGTGCAAAATTAGAGCTAAAAATTCATACCAAAAAGGATAAAAGGGCTTCCCTGGTGGCACAGTGCTTGAGAATCTGCCTGCTAATGCAGGGGACACGGGTTCAAGCCCTGGTCTGGGAGGATGCCACATGCCGCGGAGCAACTAGGCCCATGAGTCACAACTACTGAGCCTGCGTGTCTGGAGCCTGTGCTACACAAGAGAGGCCGCGATAGTGAGAGGCCCGCACACAGCGATGAAGAGTGGCCCCCGCTTGCCACAACTAGAGAAAGCCCTCGCACAGAAACGAAGACCCAACACAGCAAAAATAATTTAATTAATTAATAAACTCCTACCCCCAACATCTTAAAAAAAAAAAAAAAAAAATCACAGAGCAACTGGCTTGCTTCCAGATTCCGTGGAGAATCGAGTATTTTAAAAAGTGCCCTTTGTGAGCAGAATTCAGTCTGTGTGTGGCTCAGTCAGGAGCCCTGGGTTCTAGCTGCACTTCTGCTGCAGATCCAGGGCAAGCATGAGTTCCCTCTGGAACACAATTCCCTCATTTCTAGATGAAGCAGGCATGGACTAGGAGATGCCATAACATTAACGTCAACGCCAATATACTATAAATGAAATTTTAAATAAATTAGATGAACTTTCTGTTCTTTTAATGTTAAAACCCTTCATCTATCCAAAGTCCTTAAAGAAAATTTTTAGATAGGACCTCATATATCATTCTATCATATGCAAATTGCTGAGAAATAGCACACACTCTACATTTCTGAAATAAAAGTCCTGAAATCCAAAGAGATTAAGTGATTTTTCTAAGAATATATACTGATCCAGCAGAGGAATAGAGAATCAAATCCCTATCCTCTCAAATTTTAAATAAGAAACAAAAATATTCCATAGGAAAAAGAAATTTAATCTTTTCATAATTTCCTCTGATTCAGTTAATAATCTGACCCTCACTATGACTAAGTAAAACACTAACTATATTTGTCCCTCTAACAGATAAAGTCACTTTATTGGCCAGAATGCATAGTTAAAGGAATTAGATGTTCATTAGAGAGCCAAATGGACTACACAAAAGGCACAGATTAAAGCTCCAGTGTCTACATTTGAAGGTAACAGTCACCACTGTCAGGCAGGAAAGCCGAGCCAAAGGTATTCTCTATTAGCTCCTCTCTCTTCCCCTCTGCATGCTGTATAGACATCACCTATGTGTCTGCATGCTTGGAAGTTTCCCTGAACTGGTTGGCAAAGAAACAACATATCTTCCTAAAGATGAATAAGTATATACTTAACTTGGTGGGTCCCTAGCCCTCAGTGGAACACTGGGAAAGGTCAGAATTACTTTAAAAGTCATGACTGGATGACGACAGAACCTAAAGCTCCAGGATCTTAGATTCCAAAGAGGTAACACAGGTAATCTGGCAGTTTCTGTATCCCTTGCTTCCATCCTGTTTTCTGCTCATTTTCAAAGTTACAATCAGTTAAAATCTGCACCAGGAACAGATTTCTGAAAAATGCTGTAAAAGCTTGTGTGTAGGAAATGAGGGTTAGATACAATATATTTCTTGGGACTTCCCTGGTGGCGCAGTGGTTAAGAATCCGCCTACCAATGCAGGGGACACACATGGGTTCGAGCCCTGGTCCGGGAAGATCCCACATACCGCGGAGCAACTAAGCCCGTGTGTCACAACTAGTGAGCCTGCACTCTAGAGCCCGGGAGCCACAGCTACTCAGCACGCGCACCACAACTACTGAAGCCTGAGCGCCTAGAGCCCGTGCTCCGCAACAAGAGAAGCCACCACAATGAGAAGACCACGCACCGCAACGAAGAGTAGCCCCCGCCTGCCGCAACTAGAGAAAGCCCGTGCTCAGCAACAAAGACCCAACACAGCCAAAAATAGAAAGATAAATAAATAAATTTATTTATTTTTTAAAAAACAATATATTTCTTGATATTCTGCTCAGATATCAACTCAGTCCTTTCATAGTCACTTTCTCCCTGAGTTAGAATTCAGTCATCTAGAAAATGTGACAGCCTAGCATTTAGAAATTCAATTATTTAAAACGTATTTTCAGTGGCAATTATCATGTCATTTATGTCAAATGTAACCATTTTGTAACTAGTTCAAACCTCAGAGACTATTTTATCTTTTGTGATGCTGTCCTGTGCTTTTGGTCTTGCCAAATCCCCACCTCCTAATCCATACTAAGATTAAAGCTTGGTACTGGTCACTGTGATGTTTCTCTGTAAGTAGAGATAGTCAAGCAATAAATTCAAAAGAATAAACTCTCTCCATTCCAATTTTTCTAAGGCAAACAAAAAAATAAGACATACAGGTTATCAAACACATTAATTCTTGTATGCTGATAATATATGGGGTCTCCATTCGAAGCATAATTTTATTGTCATTCCCTGAACAGAAAACAACTGGAATTTTGAGGTTTGCTTATATTGAAGAGATGTTTTACAAGACAAGTTCTCACTTTTAGGAACAGAAAAATCTATGTAATTACTTAACAAATATTATATAGAGCTTACTATGTGCTGGATACTATTCTAAGTGCTTTGTAAAATTTAAAGTATTTCATCCTCATAATAACCCCATGTGGTTCTATGACTATCCCCACCTTACAGGGTCAAGGAGACTAAGAAACAGAGGTTAAGTAACTTTCTGAAGGTCAACTAACCAGTACGTGGAGGAGCTCGGATTCAAACTCAGGCAATGTGGCTCCAGAGTATATATTCTTAACTCTCAACAAGATGATTTAAATATCAGTAAGAATATAAAAACTGGAAGCATTTCATTTCCAATGAAAACTGGAAGCATCACAATTTACTGAACCTGATGCCATCAGCACTGGAGCCATGCTTTCTCATGATACTTTTTCAAATGTTTGAGAGAATATTTGGAGAAAAGCCCTATTGTTTCTCCAAAATTGTTTCACAGTCTTTCTCCAAAATAAGTACTCATGCAACTTTTGCCAGATTTATTTTTGAAACCAGAGAATAATGCGAGAAGATGATTTTCTAGGAAGAGGAAATGGAGGAGCTGTTCTTATTATTTATCATCTCAGTTCACATGGCTGCAATATGTAAAAACAAGAGACCAACATGAATTGAAAGAGCTTTGGCACAGCAAACAAACCAAATCCTAATTCCACCATTCTGGAACTCTGCACTATTTGATCATGCTCAGCTTCAATTTTTATTTTGTAAAATATGGTTAAAATACCTACCTCACAGTGCTGTAGTATAGACTAAATGAAATAATATGTAAAGTGCTTAGCAAAGTTCCCGGCAGTAATAAGCCCTGCATAGATACTCAAACTCTCTCACCTCATTGTAGAAATTAGGGTTTTCTGTGTAAACACTCGAGGGAGAATTATAAAGCTTTGAAAGATGCAGTTGAAGAAAATAATCATTCAATTCTTCAGTAAATATTTTCAAACACCTACTATGTTCCAGGCACGATTATTATTTCAAATATAATAGGTTGGAATTCCAGATGGTTGAAAAGTCGCATGGGTATTTGTTTCAACGTTTCTAATTTTATTAGAAACAAGTGTGTAAATGGATGATTCCTCCAACTCTAATTGCCGGTTCTTCGAAGGAACACACTATTTAGTTCACATATTTAGTTTGAGTATGCTATGATTACTTTGTTTATCCCTGGACTTTGTAGGAAACTCACTTCTGAGTAGCCACACAGCTGAAAAGAGGCATAACACTTGGTCTTAAGTAACAGCTACAAAGCTATTGAGAAATAACAGGTCAATGACGACTCAATGCCTTTCCATCCCTGGTCATTCCAGGTAAGCTGTCCCTAGAGATTAACATCAACCACCGCTAAACCCCTTTGCAACACGCACTGTCCAGTCTGATCATTGGCATTAAGACAGTGCCTTTCAGGTTGGATCTATTTTGCTAAAAACTCAAGAATATTTATCGCCTTTTTAAAATGATCCAGGTTTATTACTTGAGTTTCTAATACAATTATTAATGAACTTTCAGCCGCATAAAGGAGAATAAAGCAAATGACCTCAGACTTGAGAGCTGTTTCTTCTAGCTCTCTGCTTTGCCCCTGAAGTAGGAGGCAGCTGCTGCCCGCATCAGCTACCTGTGTGGAACAGAGACACTTGAATTCTTCTCAGGCTGTGAATTCTAATGTTTCCAGCCACATGTGTCTGTTCACAGAGCCTAACACTATTAAGAGCTCGGTCCCTCACCTCACTGGCTTTCCACTTCCTTCTTATTTCTGACTGCTGCAAGTCAAAAGATGCGGCTCCCCTGGTGGATTCCCAGCAGTCACTCATATCATCACTCCACAAGCAGCTACTGGGCACCTCGTACATAGAAGAATACTACAACAGTGCCCCAAACAAAAGGCTAAATTCCACTTTGCAGATAAGACTCAGACAGATAAAGTTTCTAATAATGCAAGAGTTACATAATTAAGGACCATTGCACACCTGCTCTGCCTAGCCCGTGATTCAACACTAGCCCCATCCAAAGTCTCCCTCACTCAGAGATCTCAAAGAGCACTCCCCAGTGGCACACCCACAGCTGAACAGTCCTCATTATATCATCACTAACAGTTGCTCCTCATAAAGTGATGCTACTTTGCAAGCCTTTATAATCTATCCAAATTTCTTTAATAATATAATCTCTCTCAGAATTGGCCTAAGGCTTCCAATGTCTTCATCTGAACTCCAAAATGAACCCCCTAGAATGTATTCCTTCTGCTAAATCTGTCAGTATTTTCACAGACTCCTTGGATAATTATACTTTGGCTGTACAATCTCACTTTAAGTTAAGAAGATTTTAACAGAAAAACACCGCACACACACGATCTTTGATTATCTATTCAATGCAGAGGAAAACATAAAAATATCCAAAAATCTAACATGTTAGAGCCAAGAGAGGTCACAAGAAAGTATCTAGAATAATTATAATTATTAGTCCTATTTTACAGAAGAGGTTCTGAGGCTCAAAAAGAATGGGGCTTGTCCCAGTTTATAAATCGCTAGGACATTTATAAGTAAATACACTTATTTTCTTTTATTTGTACTATGAACATTTTTAATATTTATACTTTCCAGAAACTTATAAAAGTTAAAATTGTTCAGGCATCATTTTTGTCAACATACTCTTTGTTCTACATTTCATAACTATTTTCCCTGTTTCTTGCTAAACATGGAACTACTGGTTCCTATCATCACTTCTGAATTCAAATAAATTCAATTTAGCCAAAAGTTAATGAATAATTAATTTTGCTAAACCCTAAAAAAGTGTTCATTTTTTTTTTTTTTTTTTTTTTGCGCTATGCGGGCCTCTCACTGCTGTGGCCTCTCCCGTTGCGGAGCACAGGCTCCGGACGCGCAGGCTCAGCAGCCATGGCTCACGGGCCAGCCACTCCGCGGCATGTGGGATCTTCCCGGACTGGGGCACGAACCCGCGTCCCCTGCATCGGCAGGCGGACTCTCAACCACTGCGCCACCAGGGAAGCCCAGTGTTCATTCTATAGATTTTAAATTCCTAGGTCTGAAAGATTCTCACCGATAAAAGAGGAGTTAACAATTTGTGAGTGAACATGAAGATGCACACAGTCCATCTGAATAGTGCAGGGAATGCCTCTGCTTACCACTTGGTCTGAGATCTTAACACATTAAGACTGCTTTTAGGTATGGACACCAAGGGGGGAAAGCGGGGGTGGTGGGAGGGTGGTGGTGGGATGAACTGGGAGATTGGGATTGACATATATACACTAATACGTATAAAATAGATAACTAATGAGAACCTGCTGTATAAAATAAATAAATCAAATATTTTTTTAAAAAATTTGCAAATCAAAAAAAAAAGAAGGCTTTTTATAGACTGTACTATATATAGGAGTTACCAAAGAAATATAAACATAGATGGCCCCAACCCCTCTGATCAGTACCCTCTGGAAACTTACATTCCATTTATGGAGACAAGATCAAATTACTTTAAACATTAGCAAATAGTAATAGCATATAATTAAATACTACATTGAAGGCTACAGACTGTCAAATGTCACATAAATACAGAAAGAGTGAAATGGGTAAGGTCTGGAGCTTCTGAGAAGGCTTTAGAGAATCAAGCGGACTTGAGTTTAATACCTGTATGGATAGAATGAAGGTATGTAGAAGGGAAACTAACACAAGAGAACAAGAAAAACTACATGGTTGAAATCAGGATATTTGGGAGGCTACATTTCAATGGATAGTCCCATTTGGGTCCCTGGATCCAACCATATTTCAAGCCCTAGAACTTCCCATTAGAGTGAGATGATTGTTTCAGTGGTTTTCTTCTCCTAATGGGTCATAAGTGGAGTATCCATGGCACTCTCCATGGACTCAAAATCTAATAAGGGTGAGTGTATTTTTAAAAAGGAAAAAGGGAAAAGGAGAGGGGGGGCCCAGAATGGGAAGCCAATACAGACTCCATATGCTTTTAAGATTTTTAAAAGTGATTTTTTAGGGCAGTGGAATTATTCTTTATGAGACTGTAATGGTGGATCCATGTCATCATACGTGTGTCAAAATCCATAGCATGTACAACTCAAGGAGTGAACCCTAATGTTAATATTGGCTCATTGATTGTAATGAATGTACCACACTAATGCAAGATATTAATAGGGGATACTGTGTGTGTGTGTGTGTGTGTGTGTGTGTGTGTGTGTGTGTGCAGGGGTGAATGGGTATATAGGAACTCTCTGTGCTTTCTGCTCAGTTTTTCTCTAAATTTAAAAGTTCTCTAAAAAATAAAGTCTATTAACATTTTTTTAACTTTTCACCACCAAAACTCACTAATCAAAATTTCAGACTCCTTCCATTTCTAATGTCTGAAAAAGTAGAAGTCCCCTGAGATTTTCCTAATTAGACTTCTAGTCTTCTAAACAGAGTGGTCCAACAGCCAGCAGGAGCCCTTCTTACAGACAGTTTGCACTGAAATGTCTGTCCATTATTATACAGCTTGTATTAAAGAGGCAAATTAGCTAACTGAGCAGTGATACTGTGAATGGGGCAGTGAGCTCATAAATGCAGTCTACCTGGAGCTCTTCCATTCCAGAAAAATGCTTTCAGTTCAACAGCACAGGTATCTGCTCTCTGCTCTTAAAATGAAATGCTCATTTTACTTTTCTGTGTTTATAAAAGTAATTCATGTTCATGGTAGAAAATTTGGAAAATATAGAAAAGCTTTTTTTTTAATAGTCCATCATTCCACCTTTTGATACATTTCATTTTAGAATTTCTTCCTATGCATTTTAACATACTAATAATATTTTAAATATCTTAATATATATGTGATCATGATTGGCAGAGTTGTGATTTTTTAAATTACAATCATCTAAATAAATTGCTTAAAACTCCATTTTTCCTAATTTTGGCTCCAGTTTCTCTGAAACTGCCTCCAAGTTTCACTTATGAGTAAAACAGCACAAGACAAATCATAGGATAGTCTATGATTTAAAAGCCTTTTGCAAATATGAAAGCTCTCCAAGACTGCTGCAGTCAACTTTTCAGCAATATAAAATATACAGCTAAAACCACATCTGTATTACAAGGAACTGGCTTCTTGTATCAGCTGAAAATTTTGTGTTATGACTAGAACATTTCTTTCTTTAGTATATAAAAGCAGCTTTTGGACCTCATCATTATTTCATTATTAGTTGTTACCATGTATTTTAATCCTTCAACAAAATATCTAAGCAGCATATAAAATACAAGACAGTGAACAAGTTATTAACAAACCATTGGTATTATGCTGCAGAAGCTGGAATGCAAATGCAGCAAGATCACCATGTGTCATCATGCATCCATCAGGTTCCAAAACAACTCCTGCAAAGCTGCCTACACTACAGTCCACTGGTGAAGCCCCAGCCAGAAGCAAGAATTTCCCCAGCGATGCCAGTTTTCACTATGGTGGAGGCCTAAAAACCAGAGTTCGTGAATGTACAAAGAAACGAAAGAATCCAATGATCAAAACTGTTAAATAATATAAAAAGCCAGGGAAGACATAAAAAGATGTGGATTATGTCCATGTAGCCCAAATATTCCCCTCTGAACGTCCTCTGTCTACAGAATATCCCCTCAGAAGGCTATTACTTGAGAAGATGCTCTTTCCGCATGGAGTCTCTGGGTAAAGGCATGAATGCAATCGGACCCTTTGTCTGCCTTACTCTCTCATTGGTATTGGTAAAGAGGAGGGCTCTGACGTGTGGCATGATGTGAGCCCAATGAAGCGGCAAAAAGGCAGAGAAGGACCTTGTTCTCGCTCTGCTATCACGTGACCACAGGAAAGTGACGTAAACTCTTTGACCCCCCATTTTTTTTATTTTCAAAGTATGTGCACTGCCCCGTTTTCCTCCATCCCTCTCCTTCAACTGTCTTCACTTTTCTTCTAGCCAGTTAACTACTCTGTAGTTCCCAGAAAGCACCATGCTCCACTTTTTGTTTTTGCATCTACTATCCCCATTGCCAGAAATGTTCTCCGTACCCTTTCTGCTCCTCAGCCACTTAGCTAATGCCTACTTACGATCCGTGTCTCAGATTAGACATCATTCACCCAGGAAAGCATCCCTGTGCCCTGATATTGGCTGACTGTACCTCCTACATATCCCCACTGCAGTATTCCCTGTACTAAAAGTCCATCTCCTCCCTCTTCTGAAAACTCCTATGAACTTGGCATGGCTAAGCACTCAAAAAAATACAGGTAGAGGAAAGAAAAAGACGGTAAGAAAAAGAAAGAGAGTGGGGAAGAAAGCGCAAGGAGCAAGGAAGGGAACGGTAGCCAAGGGAAAGGAAAACTGACCTTTTCTCTTCACAGGGTTGTTATAAGGACCAAATGAGACAATGTCTACGAAAACACTACAAAAACTCTACGTATCAGGATAGTTATTAAATGAGACGTTTTCTGTTCTCTAGGAATTTGGAAAATTCTCCTGAGGCTCAAAGCTGAAGACAAGGGATGACCTAACTGACCATGAAGCACTCATTCAAATATATATCTACACTAAATCTACATCTACTCTTTCCTGTGAAGCACTGTTCAACACTTGGGACGCATATGTGAACCAAGCAAAGACCACAGCCCTTGTAGAGCTTCCGTTCATAAGAAGAAGACAGACAATAAAAATAAACATGGCAAATTGGAAAACTGCCTAACATATTAAACAGGATAAGCGTGTTAAGAAAAAATAAAAGAAAACGAGAGTAGCATTAAGACTAATAGGAGTGACCAGGTCTGTGGGTTTATAATTTTAAAGGGATGATAAGAGAGGGGATTTTTAAAGGGATCTTCATTGGCAAGATGGCCTCTGAGAAAAAAACCTGATGAATAAAAGAATTAACCTATGGATAACTGGAGGGAAGATCACCCCAGGCAGAGAAAACAGCTCATGCAAAGGTCCTAAGGCTACTTGCCTGTCATGATTGAAGAACAGCGAGGAGGTGGCTAGGACTGGATCACGGGGCTGAAGGCTTATAGAAGTAGGAGATGAAGTGAAAGGGGCAAGGGGAAGGGGCCAATCATGTAATGGTTTGCAAGCCATTGTAAAAATGTTGTATTTTACTGTGAAATAGAGAACCACTGCAGGGCTTAGAACAGAGCAGGATCACTATCTGACTTATATTTTAAAAGGGCCACTCTGAAGGTAGCCAGAGGAGGCCACTGCAGGAATTCAGGTAAAAGATGGCAGTGCCTTGGACCAAAGTGACATCAGTAGTGGTGGTAAGAAGGGTTAGATTCTAAATATATTTGGAGGTTGGAGCTAACAAGATTTCCTGTTCTAGGAATAAAGACACAGACCTACTAGAGAATGGACTTGAGGATATGGGGAGGGGGAAGGGTAAGCTGTGACAAAGTGAGAGAGAGGCATGGACATGTATACACTACCAAACGTAAAATAGATAGCTAGTGGGAAGCAGCCGCATAGCACAGGGAGATCAGCTCGGTGCTTTGTGACCACCTGGAGGGGTAGGATAGGGAGGTTGGGAGGGAGGGAGACGCAAGAGGGAAGAGATATGGGAACATATGTATATGTATAACTGATTCACTTTGTTATAAAGCAGAAACTAACACACCATTGTAAAGCAACTATACTCCAATAAAGATGTAAAAAAAAATAAAATAAATTTTAAAAATTAAAAAAAAAAAAAGACTTCCTGTTCTTCTCAGAGTCTTTGATGCTGCTGAAAGCCAAAGACCTGAAACATCTTGAAAGGACTCTGCCCAAGAAGGCTACCTGGCAGACTGCAGAGGCACCTAGCTAGAGGACAAGAGGTCAGTCTTAAAATGGCACCTAGAGTGTATTCCCAAAGGGGACTCTTCAAAGAACCCATGGGCCCCTGTATGAGAGTGACAGCATCAGACTCTTGAAGTGACAGGGGGTATCCAGCAACCAAGAGAATCTATATCCACAGGACAGGTCAATTAAAAGGCATGTGCCCCTCTCCTATCATCCCTTCTTTCAGCTCCGCAGAAGTCAGAAGCAGATGAAGGAATGGTGAAAGAGAAATGGATAAATAACGTGCAGCAACTGTAGAAGAACACTCAATTTCTGGTCTGCAGACTTGTGGATCAGCCCTGAATTGGGAGGCAGTCTTGTAGGACTGAGCCCTTAACCTGTGGAATCTGATGCTATCTCCAGGTAGTGTCAGAATTGAGTTGAATCGAGTTGAATTCTCCAACACCCTGCTGGTGTCTGAAAATTTTTTTTGGTGTTGGGGAACCCCTCTCCCCACATTGAAATTGGTCTTAGAACCCACTTAATGGTATTCTGTTGTAGTAGCCTGAGCTGACTAAGGCAGGCATCAACCAGAGGCATCTACGTAGAGAATGTGACTTACTAGCTGTGTGACGATGGGTAAATTATTTCTCTATTCCAAACTTTTCTCACTTGTAAACTAGGAATAGCAATAGTACCCACTGGATAGGTTAAAAAAAATTAGTACCTGAAAATGCTTAGTAGTAATTATTATGGCTCATGGTAATTTATTATGTGTTGTTATTGGTCTTAATATATATGTATAATCTCTTACTGTGCCTAATATAAATTAAACTTCATCAGAGGTATAGATGTATAGGAAAAAATATAGTGTATGCCTCAGGCACCTACTAGTAGTCTTGGAATGTATCCCATATGGATAAGGGGGAACTACTATATATATGAGAAATATATATTTGGTCATCTAAATACCAAATATATATTTCTTATAAATCACAATACTGGAACCATAGACTGGGTGGTTTATGAACAACAGAAATTTATTTCTCACAGTTCTGAAAGCTGGAAGCCCAAGATCAAGGCACTGGCAGATTCAGTGTCTTGTGAAGGCCCAATTCCTGGTTTGTAGATGGCCATCTTCTGGCTGTGCCCTCACATGGCAGAGGCGACAAGGGAGTTCTCTGGGATCTCTTTTATAAGGGCACTAATCTGATTCATGAGGACTCCACCCTCATGACCTAATCACCTCTCAAAGGCGCCACCTCCAAATACAGGTGGAGGTGGGGAACATTTTCATTCTACAGCAACACCCCCAGTATATTTGTTTGGCTCAAACAGCATTTTTTGCCTGTTTGTTTTCATCTGAACGACTTTAAACTGGGTACGACTTTTCAGGTCAGCACAGTCTCACCATTCCTAACTGCCTCACATGGCTGCCCACTTAATTAATTTACATTACCTACCTAGTTCATAGAGACTTTGGGGTCTGCAGCTCCGGCCAATCAACCTAATCTCATTCTTGTCCCTGACCCTCATCTGCTACCCATCTGCCTATACTCATCCTTCTCAATCTGCCACATTCTCCATAGCCTCTCTCCTAGATCAACTACCATACTCAAATCTAGCTCAAGACCTAGCTTGAAGCCTTCCCAGACTAACTTCAGTAAACAATAACTTTTCATATCCTTCGCATTCCAACAGCACTTGCTAGCTGTGGATTATCCTCTTGTTGCTTCATTAAAGTATACCTTATCTCCCCCTCCTCCCAAACAGAGTGTAAGCGTAGTGTGATTGCTTTTTTTGATGTGTCAGCTTTGCTGGGCTACAGCCCCCAGTTATTCAATCAAATGCTAATCTACGTGTTGCTGTAAAGGGATTTTGCAGATGCTTTCGGTATCCCTAATCAACTGAGTTTAAGTAAAGTATGCTGGATAATCTAGATGGGCCTGATTGGGAAGCCTTAAAATAAGAGTTAAAGATACAGAGAGAGAGAGAGTGATTGATTCTGCCTGTGGACAACAGCTCTGGCCTACGCCCACTGAGTACCATCCTGACCATAATCTTCCCTTCCTGCCCTACAGATTTTGAACTTGCTTAAGCCAACCCTCACAATCATGTCGGCCAATTCTTTGTTTTACACATGTACATAAACACACACACACACACACACACACACACACACACACCCATCCTACCAATTCTATTTCTCTGGTTGAACACTGACTGATACACACAGTAAGTGGAAAGAATCATCTCTTCTTTTTTAAACTCCCCCCATACGTAACATACAAACACACATACACATAAACTCACATTTGGGAACCTAGTTGATACCACTGAATAAACCTAAGACATTAAAATTGAGACAAAGTACCATATGCAAAGAGAAATACACAGAATAAACTGGATAAACAAAAGCTGAGTCATCGAAAAAATTATAAGAGTAAGCCAGTAAATCGCGGACCCTGTGGAAAGAAAAATTTTTGAAATGAAGTCACTAAGTTTTTAATATAGGCTGGTAGTGATAACAGTAGAGAACAAAATGAGAAAACTGCTTCTGAAACAGTGGCAGTACAAGTAAACAGTGAACCATATCTATATCCACATATTTATTTGAACAGAATTCCAAATAATTAAAATGCAACAAAACACGTATTTTATTTAAACACGTCTAGGTTCCCAGTTTTTTAGTTCATTCTACCAAGCTGTCATTGTGATGGCAATAACTGATGTTTACTGTTTTAATATTAAAGTCTTCTCACTAACAGTATTAGATATAAATGACTTTGATTTGTGATTTTCCCCCCAACGCTGTGCTTTTAGAATGCATGACATGATTATGTATGAAGTGGGAACTGAAAATTCCCTTAATATCCATAAGCATGTATTTATGCAGTCTTTAAAGTTTAGAATTATGTAGGTTGCCTAGGCACTAAATTCAAACATTCAAATATAAGTGATTACATATATATGGTAATGGTCCCCAAAATGAAGGAATTGCAAGGAGCAGGGAAAGTAACAGTGAGTACAGAAGTTCAATGTTACAACTTTCTGGATATCGCACCATCTACAGAGCACGGACATTTTTTAAATATTCTAAACCTTACAGTTGGCTATGCAATGACTCAGAATTGGCACACATTGTCACTAAAACCAAAGGATACGCTTTTGGTTTGAAAACTGGTTTCTTGTGTCAGCTAAAATTCAGAAACACATTTGCTACTCCATGCCAACATCATTCTACAGCACCACTATTATTTAAAATTATTTTAATCAAATGAAACTATGTATATCAAGCTTAACTTTTTACCAAGTTATAAACCCTGAATGCAAGATGTTGTAGAATAGAAATATTGATATTCCACCAGGGTAAGGAGAAGAAGCAGTCTTTTATTTTATTATTTTAGGAGCTAGAGAAAGAACTCCTGCCCCCCAAATATTAAATTTTGGTTGAAATTCAATTTAGTAAACATATATGAAGTGTCTACTATTTACCAGGTGCTGAGCTGACAAATGTGAATAAAACATAGTTGTTGCCCTCAAGACGATCACTGTGTAACGCAAACAACAGCTATGAAACAACGTGGTAAGTATAATAATAGAGATCTATACAGAGCATTATAGGACCAGAAAAGAGTGTCTCCTAACCTCCTGGAAAGGACAGGAGTATCAGGGGTGACTTCCTAACGTGGTTATCCCTGAGCTGAGTCTCGAAAGATGAACTGAGATAACCAAGCAGAAAGGAGGGAGGAGAGCCTACAAAGGGGACCTCCTGAGTACAGCAAAGAGCAGAGCCAGCATGCTGGATTTAGGTTACTACAGATAATTCAGGGTTGTCGGAGCCTAAGGAGTGAGACCAGAAGGGACAAAGGGTAATAAATACAATAAATACCAATACACTGATTTAAATCCATACCACACTATACATATGATGGATAACAAAGACTTTCTTGATTAAATAGATGGACTTGGCATCTGAGAGGGTGGAGAAAGGGAAAACCGATACCAAAAAGAAACTTAAGACATTAAAGACAAACATTGCTCCTTTGTAATTTTGGTTAGGCAGATCCTAAGCAGTTGTAGAGACAGATAAACAACTTCCCCACTAACATCAAAAAACACCATCCACAGATGGTTAAGCTTGCCTACAACATAAACAACTAAGCCACGAACACACTCAGACAATCTCAAAAATATCACCAATGTTATGATTAATCAAAACATTATTTTGACGGCTGTCTTCATTCTCATTACAGAAAAAATGTCCAAGGTGTATAACATCTCATAAGCTCTTGTCTTTATAATGACACACATCTCTCTAGAAATTAGATTCCCTAATTGTTTTCCATGTAAACAAACAAACTAAAACAATGACAATGCACCTAACAAGTAATGCTTTCCTCCAAGAGACCTTAACTGTTACATTATGTCTAGTAGTCTGGGAATTAGCCCTGGCAGGACATAATGACCTGACAGTCTTTACAAAAGATTCCACTGGAGATCAAAACTATGCCTAATAACTAAAAATGTGTGATACTTTTGCTCTTACCTACCATCTAACTATCTTCTAGATAAGTGGGTTTTGGATAGGTATGCAATTATCATATGGAAAATATGCAATATAAGTGAGCACTATAGCCTGATATTATAGTTAAGAGGAAGAGACCTTGGGATTCAACCAGATCCCGGATTAAAATCTGTTTTCTGTCTCTTATAGCCCTGTGACCTAAGGAGATGTACTAAACTTCCCTAAACCTGGAGGATAATGAAAAAGATGCATTTCACAAGGCCCTTCAAAAGTCCCTGCAGGATGAAGCCACCGTCGCCCCTGGGTGACCAAACAATAACACATCCTATTGCACCTTTCAGTTCATTCTCCCCATTCCCTGTAACAACCCCTCTCCTGAACTCTGGCTCCCTGAGATGAAAATGCCTAAATAAAAGACCTCCACCCGACTTCTGTAGCAGGCTCTGCTCTCGGGGTAACCCAGGACAGTACCCTAAGGTAACTGAAGCTTAAGGACCTTAACTGCAAAGTCAGAAATTTCCGGTTTCTCATCAAACCAGACAGTTCCCCAAGGAAACTAGGTCCTTCTTCAGCTGGCTGGAAGGGAACATGCACTTCTGGATTAGAGACTTCTTACGCCTTTCAGGACATTTGGTTTCCTCCAGATATTCCCTAGGGGCCAGGAAGAACCTCTTCCGGCTGTACCACACTGCATTCTCTTCCCAAGCCCCTCCCCACGAGGGGTGTGCGGAAAACACGCAGCCTCTCCCATGCATGTGCACCCCTGGCAACTCGAGACCCGTGCGGTCTGGAGTTGGAGGGCACGCACTCCTTTCCCTCCTCCCGACTGCACACAGCTGGGATCATGATGGGTTCCGTAATGCACTTTTCGATTGGCTTTTCCTTCTTCCTGATTTCTCACCTCCCAGTCCCCCACTCCTCACCTCCCAGTCCCCCACTCCCCAATCCCCCACCCAGTCAAGCCCCTCTTCAGCCTCTTTTTTTTTTGTGCCGTATGTGGGCCTCTCACTGTTGTGGCCTCTCCCATTGTGGAGCACAGGCTCCAGATGCACAGGCTCAGCAGCCATGGCTCACGGGCCTAGCCACTCCGCGGCATGTGGGATCTTCCCAGACCGGGGCATGAACCCGTGTCCCCTGCATCGGCAGGCAGACTCTCAACCACTGCGCCACCAGGGAAGCCCCTCTTCAGCCTCTTTAATGGAGATCTAGGCTAAGGAAATGTCTGTCAGCAAATTAGAGTACAGCAAACATACCTTGGGAGCAAGTTGTGGCCTCAGGCTGTCGGGCTGTCCTGTTGGTTGGTTGGAGCCCTAAATGGACAGACCCATGAAGTGTCATTATCTCTTTAAAACATATAGCAAAAGGCCACATACAGCAAAAATCACACTTCCATTTCAAGCACATCGTGGGTACCATACTCAAACAGTTTATAATTGAATTATATCAGCTGGATTTATATTGAAGGCCTCCAGTCTTCAGCTATGTCAGAGGCAATCTGTTGACCAAAGTAAAAAAAGTCTCATCATAAGTGGTATTAGTTTGGAAGACATCAGCTTCAGTGAGGTGTTATCCCTCCCACCAATCACCAATCAAACCCCTACCCAGGGACCTGTGTTTAAAAGGAGGAAACAAGAAACATAAAATTTAAAAAGAAATGGTACCAATGTCATTCCATAGATAGTATAGTGTGTATATAGTTTCATACATTTATAATTATTCACATCAAAAGTGTATAAAGGACTAATAAAATCTTTAATTAAACAAGTTAGACAATAGAGTGGAACAGTAATATTGAAGTTTAAATACAGAAAAAGTACAAAAAGGGATATAGTTTAGCAGGTAGTGGGTTCTATGTTATCCCTCTGAACCATTCATTGAAGGCCACTAGGAAAGGGTAATCTTGCTGTATAACCAACGAGAGTTGAATTAGTTTACACTCCTCAGAACAGAGATCTGTGGCCTGAGAAGGAAAAGTAGAAGAGGCAGGCGCTGATAAGAAACAAAAAAGGTGGGAAACATTAGGGGCTCTGCACACCAAGAAGGGAGTGCCACATTTCAGAGCCAAATAGAGCTGCATCGCTTATACACTACTGGAGTCAACAATTGTAGAGGGAACACATTTCCATTAATATGACTGCAATGAAGTAGGGGGAACTTGCCAAACTAGCACTGATTTGAATTCTGTGATTTGCCAGGCATTGTGCCAAGTGATTTATGCTGCCTGCACATTTAACTGTTCAGAACATTCCTGTGAATATCATAAACCCATTTTGCAGATGAGAAAGCTGAAGCATGGGTTTTATGCACCTTTCCCCAAGACCAAACAATCAGTAAGTGGTAGAGCCAGACATGCCTCTCTGACTGCAGGGTCACTGTTCTTTTTCACTACCCAAGGCTGCCCATCTTCCTTTTTGTTTGAGTCAGCATAAATTATTGCCAAACTTTTAATCTACAGTTTTCATTTCCGGAGAAGTAAAGAGTTTTCTCTACAAGATGCCAGAAGTGTTATTTGTAGCATCTAGCTAGCTTAGGAACAAGAAGAACAATTCCTGTAGGTTCCAATATTGACCCCTATGTTTAGAAATGTAGGCTGTGTTTCTGAATTGCATTGAATTGAACTGAATTACATAGAAATTGACTAGAATAGGCCTGATTTACTGACTTCTGAATGTAAGGAATTTGGAATTAAATAATTAAAATTTTTAGTTTTGTAAATTAAAGAAACTCTTTGAAGTGGAATGAATAGCCAGGCCTGATATCTTTCCATGAAAAGAGAAAAAGCAAACACAGAAAAGAGAAGCGCCATTTCCAGACAGAGACTGAAGGAAAGGAAGTTTAACTGCCAGGTCTTCAGTGATTCTTTCTGACTCTAAGACCACTCTCCAGAGGATGATCTGGAGGGCTCTGCGCAAATCTCTCTGGAGACAGCTCTGCATCTTCCTGCCCACCTTCTTACCTTTCTAAAAATGTCTCAGCTTGTCTTTGAAATATTTGTGACATCAAAATGCAATTGTCTTTTCTCTTGCCTTTTCTCTGAACAGCAGTCCATAATTACTCCCTCTACCACCACCCATAAACCCCTAGAATGTGTGCATGTATAATATATCATGCATGTGTTCAACAAAAAATGGGGTTTTTTCTGCATAGAGAAAGGCTTGGAAATCTGACAAAGTCTTCAAGTTTCTATAACAGAATTTTAAGCACAGTATCTTTTTTTCTGCATTTAACATTGACCCCAGGCATCTTCTGTGGCTTTAAAGTCTACAAAATTATTATTCAATTTACATTCTTAGGGTTACATGACTGCCAGTTCCTTGCAGGCATTGTGGTTGGCTTGTCCTGGGATACTCGAGTTGCCTTATCCCCATTTCTTTTGCAAACTTAGTCAAGATTTTAAAGGTCATTTTTACTAGCCTTTGGGATGTCATGTTTCATGGAGTGCCTCATCCATGGTCTGGAGCTCTAAACAGTATGCACAGTCACCTGCATCATTGACAGAAGCTGCTTTACTTAAGGTGTTGCACCACTTGGGAAAGCTCCAGAAAGAGGAGAATTTATCACAATAGTAATATAGTATGAAGTTATCTGCAAAGAAATATATTACCAGATAAATACCCAACATGGATATCAGGGTGGATTAGCCCTGCATGCCATTTAAAGAAAGAAAACTACTTTGTAATAGGAAAATTATTTTTATATCTCTGATCTCACCTGCTGCATTTCCCTTCCATTCTGCTGATGATTTTATACACTTTTATGAAGAGCAATTCCAGACTTCATTATTGTTCCAAGTGCTGACATTCTTGTAGAAAATGAAAAACTGCCATCACCTTCCCTCCTGCTCTTCAAGTCCTCGAAGAGGTGGATCAGACCAGAGAATCTTCTGACTTAGGGTAAATTTTTTATTCTTTTACATAAATCCCCCAGGCAGGAATAAGGAAGAAGTATTTCAAACCAATTCCAAATATTTCACTTGGAATCGCTCCCTGAGAAGAATGGAGCCACTGCCAATTAGCATATCTGTAGATGTTCTGAACAAACCCAGTAATATTTTCATTAATGAGTTGACAGAACAGAGCCCCCAGCTGTCACCTGGGTACATACCCCAACAGAAGAAGTAAAACGTTAAATAAAATAAAGAAGGTCAAATGATTATTATTTCTTAAAATGCCTTTGTAAGGCATGGAGAGGCAGGGTCCACAGTCCAACTGGTCTACCTCAGCTCTCTCATTTTACAGGTGAAGAAACTGAGGCCTGACGAAGTTAGAAGAGCTTTACAAGGCCATGTGGCTACTTAGTGACAGAGCCAGCACTGATGCCCAAGTAAGTATCTTGACCACTGATCTAGTGTTCTTCTCACACTGATAAAAATAATCTCTAATGTGCTACTTAACTATTTTCATAGCTTAGAGAGATAACATAGCAATTTGTTTTGTTTTTCTCAAAAGCTTAATTATACCTAGTAATCACATATCATTGTTCTTTCAGATGTCCACTGAAACAACTGTAACGTCACTAAAATATAAATGTTGGTCCCGTTTCCTCTTTTTCATTTTTATCCAAAATATGTTATTGGGATGGTTTTCCACTCATCTGATTCAGGGTGCTTTTAGTGCCTTTTACCCAAGTAGTTGTAAAATGGTCCTCTATCTGGAGTTGCCCAGGGCACAGAGTGGCCATAACTCTCTACTTCCAGAATGCCTGAGACAAGAGGGGGAAACAAACAAACCACAGTGTTCACCTGACTCTCTCAGGTGCCCTCAAAAAAGTACCAGCTTTAAACTCTGGTACTCCTAGGACATCTGAAACTTGGGTTGAGATTAAAATAAGCCAATAACCAGGGGTGGTCTTTCTGAGCCTCTTACATGTGCCAGGGAGCTAGGTAGGAGCTGGTGAGATACAATGTCCGAGGTACAAATTTACCCATATTACAAAGAAACACTGATTTGGGCCCCAGGTTTAAAAGCTAAGGGGGTTTTCTCAGGGAGTGTCTTAGCTCAGCCAGCTACAACAAAAATATCATGGACTGTATGGATTTCTAAACAACAGAAATTTAGTTCTGGAGGCTGGAAGTCCAAGGTCAGCTGCCAGCATGGTCAGGTTCTGGTGAGACTCTCTTCTGGGTTGCAGGCTGCCGACTTCTTATATCCTCACATAGTAGACAGCAAAGGGCGGAAGCAAGCTCTCTCTCATCACACTTATAAAGGCACTAATCCCATTCATAAGGGCTCCACCCTCATGATCTCATCTAATCCTGATACCTGCCAAAGACTTCACCTCCTAATAATATCACTGGGAGTGGGGGTAGAGTTCCAATATATGAATTTGGGAAGTTGGGGTACACAAACATTCAGTCCATAAGAGGGAATGTTCACTCAGTTATGCATAATACAATATGAAATTTAAGATACTTCAAAGAACTTCACCTTATTAGTCACTTGAGTTCTTTGGGGAAAAAGGGAAATCTCAGGAATTAAATCATCACTCTTAAGGAAAAGAATGCACTATTTAGTATTTCTTTGGGTTTCATTAAATTTCTGTTTATGCTCTGCACTTCAGTTTTAAAACATGGCCAGATACATCCTTATTAACCACTTCAATCTTGTGGCTAATATTCAGATGTTTCCCATCATCTGCTCCAATTTTAAATGCTCTTACTTGTCCATGTCAACATAGACGGAACTCTTTATCAAAAGAAGTTTTCCTTTCTTTTTTTAAATACATTTGTACCT
The DNA here is from genome assembly GCF_008692025.1 of Phocoena sinus. Taxonomy (NCBI): domain Eukaryota; kingdom Metazoa; phylum Chordata; class Mammalia; order Artiodactyla; family Phocoenidae; genus Phocoena; species Phocoena sinus. The sequence continues at coordinate 77,540,592 of NC_045773.1, read as the reverse complement.
CTAGGACAGAAGCTAACATATTTTATGGATATCATGGAAAAATAATAAAATTAAAATACGATATGGCTATTACCAAAACCTAGAGAAGGGAAATAACGTTGCACACAATTTCAACCATTTGATCATGACGTATTTTTAGATTAAAAAATTATATCTGTGAACTCCAATAGTTTCCAAATTACCCTTTGATGACAGACTTCAGAGACTGAATCAATTGGGTTTTAGCAGCAGTAGGTACCAAGATACTGTGTTAATAGGAACAGTAAAGTGGTCCCTTCTTTTAACAACATCCTCTCCTTTTAACTTCATGCCAAATAAACACAACTCCTGGAACGAAGATTTCATAGGGGGGAAAAGGGAAAATTTCTCAACAAATAATAGCAGCAGCACTTAAAGCACATGAGGAATTAAGATACATCTCTGCCACCAGATTAGTAACGAATAAATAGAGCCCACTAATCTTTACTGTGCTTGCAGTAAAACAGACCACACAGGCCTTCTCTTCTGGAATCTGTAAGTAGTGCTTTAAAATCCTTACATGGCTTTAGCACCTGTAATGACTTAGGATGTTCAGGGATGTCTAAAGGAACAGGTACTCAGCATTTTCTTACACACACAGTTAAAAATAATTTCCTGACTGTTAGCTACTCTGACTCAGAGGACAGCTTCAGGCCCAAACATCAGGGGTATTATTTTCTAGTCACCTATTATCTCCATTAGCCTTTTTTTAATGTGACTCATCAATTACCCGTATACAAATTCATCCTCCAGCCCTAATGATTGATATAAATGTTCCCCATCCATGATAACATAATTTACAGTACTAACTCCTTTCATCTACAATTCTGCATAGGTTTTTGACTTGTACTAAGATCCCACATCACTTTAATTTTTCATATGGAATTCATTTCAAGAGCTGCACCCCGGGAACCCCTCACATGACATCTCATTTTCAGGACAATCTGTAAACACTATGACAATCTGTAAGCCAGCCTGATAGGAGGCTATGTTTACAGAGACCCCAAGGACCCACTGCTGCTGAAGGGAGAATCACTCCTACTGTGTTGCTGCTCCCCACATTCCTGAGAGTTCCTGCTAACGGCTGTGTTCTGACTGATGCTGGCACAGAAAGAACTCAGATACAGCAGAAATCACTCAGGCAGAGGCTTGGATAGCTGTACAGCCTTTAGTTCTCTGGGAGCAAGGCAGGGCTACGAATGTTTATACAGAGGCAGAAACATCCCACATTCCCCCTTTCCAACCCCAAAATTCCCACTGTCATTGTACTATCCAGATGTGCCCTGAGTTATGACGGAAATTTGACAGTAAAAGTTTTCAGGAAAGCCCCACGGATTCTGTGCATGTGCCACCCTTTATTTCCTATAGCTCAACTCTAAACCTGCTAGTTTTAAAAAAACAGACATGTCTTTAAAGATTATGATTTGGACCTGGAACATGTGTCATGGTAAAACTCACTGAGAACACTTGGAAGCATGGGTATATGACATATTCAACTGGGCATGAAACAGTTAAACAGTAAAAGCCTGTCGAGGCAGCCAGTGAACAGCTTTTAACCAAGGGCTGCTGATGTCATGGGGCGGGGGGGGGGGGGGGGGGGGGGTCCTTGAGAGCAAAACACAGGAAGTAACAATAAAGTAAATGACTTCTGAGTAGTGGGGGAGACTTTTTTTTAACTAGTGCTCAGCTTGAAGTTTGTTCTATTTCCCACCCTTAAATCTGAGAGAATCTTCAAAACCTTTCCATTACCACGGCAAAGAAAAGGCATTTATTTCCAGGCAGCTACAGAATAACTAAACAAGCACCAAATGAGAGGCTAATCATATGTCCAGCATTAACATGAATCCATATAGTAGGAAATGCGAAGCAAATAACTAAAGCCATGAAAATCAGTAGATACGGAGTTGGCACTTCAAATGCTAAACTTTGTAGCAGAGGGACTAAGAATTCTCCATAATTCATATATCAGTCCTGACACAAATAAGTGACCAAACCTACATGGGCCACTGTAAGATGGAATGCATCAGCATGGGCCATGGATCAACGTGATACCAGGTGATAACAGAAAAAGCAAGTGGCCAGACTTGAACCAGGGCAGTTTTTTGAAACAGACCACTTGTCATGTGTATTATCCTCAGATTTGGGTTTGTCTAATGTTTCCCTGTGATCAAATTCAGATTATGCGCTTTTTGCAAGATATCAAAGTCCATCGTGACAATGTAAGTGACATTTTCTTCTTCTCACGGTATCACACCAGGAGGCGCCTGGCCCTGATTAAGGCAGTGGAGGCCAGGTTTCTCCACTGATATGTTAAGAGGCCCCGCTGACTTCCGCCACTCGTTTTCAGTTCAACAGCAACTCCATCACATTGTCAAAGGCACAAAGAATATTTAGTTATAAATACTTCCCCTATATCCAAACAGGAAATAAGCTGAAATCGTCATTTACACTTTGATTGAAAGTCATCCGTACCGCATACTCTTTTACCTGTATAGTTGTACTTAAATGTTTTAAATTGGTAGTAGAGAATTGAAAGACTTTGCCTCGTGTCAGGGAAATTTCTGGCATCAAAAATCACGTAGAAGAGACCTTAGAGGGGAGGAAGGCTTTTTTGGTCTCAAAGTCTTATTAAATGTCTGGCCGACTCTAAACATAATATTTTAGGGTCCTAAATATCAGGTTTTCTGTGATAAAGAATGGTGGTATTACTATGATCTCACTCGCCCATTCCTTAATTCATTCTTTATTTCTTAGTTCTGTCTTTCTATCTTGCTTTCCTTTCTGTCCTTATATTCCCTTCATTCCTTCCTCCTGTGGATAATCATATAAGCTACTTTTCGTCTTCCTGTGCCCTAAGTACTGATGGCTAGACGCCAGAAAGCACAGGTAGATATTTCTCAAAATTCAGTGCCCTCTCTTTCTCCTGTCCCACTGCCCTTGACCTGGACATACACCTCTCCTTAGGTGCTAGATGACTGGAAATACACACTCATCATCTAAGCACACACATCCATCTAATTCATTCTTTCATTATTTACCTAAATTATCATAGTCGGATTGATAAGTGTGGTTTTCCGTTGTAGTTTGGAAGATTCTGGTGTGACTGGATGTCCACTGCCAATTAGAAGGCTTCCAGAGAATAAGCTGAAAGTCTCTTCATTGCTTGTCACGGGACAAAGCCTATTAACTTTCCCTGACTTCCCTTTACTCAGCCAACTCTGTGCAGTTCATAATATTCCAGACAACTTATGGTGGGGGTTAAATGAAACAAAATAGGTGAAGGCACACTACCAACTGCAATAAAGCTGAACAAATATAAATTACCGCTTTCAAAAAAAAAATTACCGCTTTCCAAAAAAAAAATTACCACTTTCATTACTCTTTTAGACAAAAGATTATCCTTTGAATTTGCTCAAGGCACCCGTCTGATACGTGTGCTTATGCACTGGTTCTGAAGATACCAATTAGAAGAAAGAGACATAGTCTCTCAACTGGAATGATAATAAAACTCCAAGACAGAAAAGTACATTAGATTTCCCCTAGGTATATCCTGGGAGTCCTACACCTAAAAATGAAGATTTGGTGGGCTCAGTGATCTAGTCAAAGGAGAAGAGGAAGAAGGAAAGGATGAAGATCATTTTCTACATCCATCTTTTACATCTATTTGTCTATCTATCTATCTGTGAGAAACGAAGAGAGAAAGTGCAAGAGAGGAAAAGAGAAAGAGGGAGATTAAAAGAGAGAAAGAGTGCACATCTTGGCTTCACTTATTAAATCTCTCTCTAAAATAAAAAAGAGGAGGAACACCATGAAACAGAATATCCCCGGGCCTGGCAGGTCTGACTAAATACTCTGAGGAGGTCTCATTAGTGGACCTGATTCTAATGCTACTTCTAAAGGATACCTGATGACCGGTGTCTACTGACGAACATTAATCGTTAAGTTGCTTTTCCTTCCCGAAACAAAGAGTCAAGTGCATTGCCTGTGCTGTGGTTTCCTTAATGCCACTATTGTGCAGGGATTCACTCAGCAAGCTAGGGGAATAGCATGTGGATATTGAATACAAAGAGACAGTAGTTTCCAAATGCAGCCTCCAAAAGACAAGATCGTCCCTGCACCCTGCATGGGTTGGAATGAAACTGTGTCTTGTCCAAAATTTATAAAGCCTGACCTGCGGGTCCTTAGAACAGAAAAAGATTTCCTATGAAGGTGACATCTGGATTCTCTCCTTGCTTCTGCTACTACCGCTGTTTTTACCACCATTTTCTGTATTCCCATTTCTTTGCTGCCACCGTCAAAAGTTAAGTTTGAAAATATTTTATCCAGCCCTCTTGCACTAAATTCAGGTGAGAGGGAAATTTAGGATTTCTCAAATGGATATATTTTTAAAGGGTTTAAAGGTCCCACCATTTCTTCCAGAAATTTTAATAAGCGTATAGAAATAACCAGCTGGCTAATCCTGGGAATATCCCTTCTCCCTGTTCATTTTCTAGAAAGATCATGCGGTCAGGAAATATAAAGCTTTCAACACACTGACCACAGCTAGGATTATAGCCTCATATGGTAGAGCTTTTTTCCCACTGTCTTTTTCTGGGTGTTGGCACTATCCAGCCGTTCTTTCACGCGTGTCGAAGTCACCTTCACCCTTCACTCACCGGGGAGAACTTCAAGATTGACTGCACTAATGAGGGAGTCTGGAATTGAGACATTACATGTAAATCCATCAGTGTGATTAAACTTAGTATGCATACTGTGTATGCTCGGTATTTTCAAAGAGCCTGGCTATTAAATGGCTTCATATTTTTATACCTTTTGGCACCCTCATAAAAGGACTTAAGGAAACAGAATTTTTCCTCCACTGCTACAGATGGACTAAGGCAAATCTATGCTAAGAAGCTATAAAATAATTTGAAACGTCTCAGGTTCATTGGTAAATCAAGTCGGTAGCTCTGCAGAATATTTTTACATGTATAAAAATGCATATATTAGTAAAGTTATAAGTGTATATAAAAGCATATATATGGTTCAAAACCTGTTAAGTTGCAAATAAAGTAAAACCTCATTAATTCAGACCCACTTAAATCAGAATTTCTGACCTGACAAAGGTCTGGCTGAGCAGAAGTTTTCTTTACCATATCAATGGAGAAAAGACTTGCTGAACAATTGGCCAGTGTAAATACAGATTACAGGGAGAGTACATAAACTGCTTAAGAGAATACACTGTCTTTAGTATTCTTGAGCACTTGAGGAGCACTTATTTACATACAAATAACTGAGAGTATGCTTACAAAGCAATCTTATTATTAACCAGAGTACTCTTAAGAATTTCTGAAAGGATTCTTTAATTATTTCGAGTATGCTTCTTCTGTATACTTGAAAGAGGTAAAGCTGCATCCTTTTAAAATATTTTATAGTTCCAACTTCTCACAAATGTATACACCTTTTTGTCCAGTTGATATAAATTAGTATGTGTTAAAATATGTATCATGCTATTATTCAATAAAACACTACCGTTGTCATTTTTGCATATCAAGTTCTGTAACAAAACTTAGTACAGTATTTGTGAATTTCTGTGGTTCCTGTAGATACAGCCTCCTGTTAAGTATGGCAGTATGGAATGATAGGAAGAGCATGGAGCTTATCTGCTCTCCGACTACCTGCAAGTTGACCTTGAGTCTCAACCTGAGCCTAGGTTTCTCATCCGATAAAATCAAGAGAGGTGCTTTTGCACCCACTTTACATCTCCAACTTGTTGCGAGGACCAACTTACATGATGTTACTTAAGTCAATGAAAATACTTCATAAAGTGGAATGCAAATGTTACACCTATTTTATCTATATAATGGATACTTTGATTTAGAAGGAAATGTTGATGAGGCATACCATATTAAGATATGCAGATATAAACTTCAAATTCATTATTACCTGAAAAATATACTGTGTCCTAGCTTGGGGTGGAACTAGAGTAAAAGAAATGGAAACAATCTATAAATATCAATACGCACTCATTCTATTTACCATCTAAAGTGCATCATTAGGAGTTGAAACCACCAGGAGTTTTAGCAATCTGTCGAAAACTTTTAGATTTTAAAAATCTGAGCTACGTTGTGTAGGTAAGGGTTAAACAAAAATTTCACAAATGTACAGGGTTTAGGAAACACAGGGTGGGTCAATGCAAAGCACAGATAAAACCATGTCCAAACCGAGAGCCCTTACAGCCTTGTGCATCTGCCCTGACCTAGCCAGGAACTAGCACAGTGGCTGGCACAGAGAAGGCACTCAACAATTACCTGTCATACTAAGATGCCTCTTGGCCAACTATCAGATAACCCTAGATAGATCCACAAAGGCAGGGTCAACATACTTGCCTTCCAGGACTAAAGACTGTACATTTCACAGGTAAAAGCCCATGTCTGTCTTGTTACTGATGTGTCCCCAAATTCTGCAATTTAGTAACTGCTCAGCAAGAGTTTGCTGAATGAATGAGTAAGAACTACATGTTTCCTGTAAGTTGACTAAGACGTGGCCTTTACACTTGGAGTTTATCATATGAGGTGGCCAGGGAGAGACTTTCATAATAGGACAATGGGGAAGTGTCCTGTTATGAAGTTAGTGCTCTGAGAACATAATGCATTGATTTGTTATCTCAGTTGTACCTTAGAATCACCCGAGGATCTTCTGAAGCAATACCAGTGTCTCAGATCAAATAAATCAGAGGATGGGGCTTGGACATCAGTATTTTTTTTAAACTGTCTCTGGGTGATTTTAATGTGTAGCCAAGGTTGAGAATCTTGGGACAAGAAGTTAAAACAAGTAATTATAACAGCAGGTAAAGGAGTTAGGAAAGAAGTGTTTCTCAGATGAGGTGATATTTATGTTGGGTCTGTTTGTCCCTATGATCCATCAAGCCCAGAAAAATGCTAAGATTTCTTCCCCTTCCAAATTTCCAACACAGCGTCTCTTCTCTAGGGAGTATGAAGACCTGCTTCTCCCACACTGCTTCTATAGACTCTTCCAAGTTATAAATCTCAAGGACTGAGAGGGGCATCAGTGAGGCTTCAGAGTCCTAAAGTCACACCTCCCTGGAGGGTAAGATTCAATACCTCAGTCTGGAGCAAGACTGGAATAAAAGGCAGAACAGAGACCTAGTGATTCTCAAATGGATGAATTGGCTAATAGTGTCCACTTTTCTTCACTTTGGGAGTTCTTCACATGTGATCATATTAAAGGTGTGTGGTTTCAGATTTAATCATGACTGGCATGATGTGAGAAGTCAAAGCATCATTTTTATCTGCCACAAGTTTCAATCATGTTCACCCTGAGTTCTGTTAACTTACACTCACTTTATCTTATGAACCTGACCCTCCAATCCCAACTAAGTTGGAGGAACAATTTTCACCTTCCTTTTGTAACTAATACAAAAAATTGTAATACCAAGAGAGTATCTGTCGTAAGGGATCTGTCTTTAAAATACTGTACTTCAGTCCCATCGGATCAGAATTTTTTAAGGCCTCTTCTTCAAAACTACTGAAAGATATGTTAGAAAAACAATTTGACACTTATTTAGAATAAAAACCAAAGTCCTAAGATCTTTTGTAGAGGAAAGAGCACTTTGAAACTAAAGTTCTAATGGCAATCTGCCAGGAGCTACACGCATGAAACTGGACAAGCTATTCTCTAAGCATCTGTAAAATGAAGTGGTCAGGCTGATGTCGTTAAAAGAAACTTTTCCATGTTAACATTTTGTCCTACTTTACATTCAACACATCGACAATAGTTTCCAAATGCATCCAAGGCAAGCAAGAGAGGATCCTGAGGTAAGAAAAAGCCAAGCCTCCCCCTAGTGCTTTCAACATTTGTTTAGCGATTTCCACATTAAAAATCCTTTGGGGTTTGATCTCACCACCACCACCTTTGGACAGGGCCTTTTTTTGTCTAAGTATATTAGCACCAAGGCAGTTCTACCCTGACCAAGTTCTGAAGAATCCTGGAAGATTACATCTATATAACTTTTATGAGTATAGGCAGCCCATATGGACTTTATTGGTCCCTAGAAACTTCTTCCTACACAACTACGCTCATTTAAATGAAAGAGCTACAGCTCACGTGCTTTATTTCTCTGTGTAAGGTAGGCTGTATGTGACTAAAAGGAAGGGGCTGCGAGGCAGTAGAAGGCAACATACAAAAGGTACTGTTAAAATTACTGTTTTCTGTCTCATCATACTTATTCAGGGACTATAAAGCAATGAATAAAAAGGATACGTGAGTAGAATGACAGGGTGGGTCAGTTCTAAAGACAGTCATACTTTCAGGCCCACCACCAGTGGATCCAACAGGTGTATTCAATACAACTGCATTTACAGATCTAACAGAGCTGGAAAGAATTTATGACCTCCATTGCCTGTGTAAACAAACAAAAAAAAGGTGCTTCTGGGGGAACATAAAACTTTCCCTTCACATCTATATATTTCATAGGCCCTTCTCTCATATTAATGAGATTTTAGATATTACCTATAGGATCTCTAAAACCCTTTCTATATGTATTTTTGTGGCCAGGTACTTATAAAGCCAAAGACTTGTCAAGGAACCAATTGGACAGAAAGGGAACTTAACGTGCATTTGATCAGCATCATGAATTAGCTTATTAAACCAACCCAGGGTATGAATGACGGCAGGTCCAAAGGAAAACTAAAATCACCCACATCTTCCCCAAAGCTGAGAAGGGCCACAAAGGACCTAACTGATTATGAGGTTAGAAATTATGTTTTCAAGCTCCCATCTGGAGGCATGTTTGTTTCTTACCGTGTGAGTTTGCTCATGAGTTCTTCAATGGTCTGTTCTGAAAGGGTGAGACTGACTGAAACAAATGCCTCTGTCTTCAGGACTTAAAAAAAAATCATTGAAAACAATGTAGGGATATAAATGTCTGTGCCCACAGCCAAGATAAAAAATGCAAAGTCTGGGCCACCTTGCCTTTAATTTTCTAACTGCTGTTTTGTAAGGCTGTGTCATGCTTCTCAGTTCAAACACGCTTTGGCTCTTTATTATTCATGGACCTTTTTCCCAGTCAGTGGTGTTGAATAATAAAACAGCCCAGGATCAAATGGGCCAATTCTCCACGCCTGACACCAACTGCTACTGTTCGCTGGGCTCTGCCAAGCATTGCCTCTGATAATGAGTGGGATTTGGTTAAACAGTAAATTAATGAATAATGAAATATCCAGGTTGATCAGTTAGAGAGCACGCTTGCTTTGCCCTGGGCTAAACGCTTGGGGCAGAAATTACTCTCAAAAGGCACTTGCCTGGCTGCTGGTCTGGATAACTATTTTACAGCCTATTGCTTGACAGAATGCCGGGGAGGGGGGAACCAGTGGGGGAGAGGAAAGGAAGAAGGACAGAGTTATTAACGGCAAAAAAAAAAAAAAAAAAAATGAGAGAGAGAGAGAGAGGAAGAATAACCTAGTTATCACCTTGTAGGTTTCTAAACTGCATGTGTGATAACAAAGTCACAAATATGATCTGGAGAAGTCTGAGTTCTAAAATTCCCAACACATGTTTAACATCAAGGAGGAATGATGAATGAAAACAGTCTTCCGTGTGTGCCTGTGCACATATGAGACTAAACGCAGAACGACTGCCCCGCAGACGCATGTTCCTGGGTAGGCGTTCGAGTGAGGACATGCAGAGAAGCCATCCAGTGTCTAGCTGACAGGAAAACAATACTCTCATTTGAAGGCTTCATCCTCTGATTCTTAGACATACCCCTTGTACGAATTTTAGAATATTAAAAATAGGACTTTTCCAAAAACCTCCATTAGGAACAACGTTTCACTGCAACTGAGATTCTATATCTGTGTATGTGCATGTGTGTGTAGTTTGTCACTTTTCAACTTTAACTTCACGCAAGAGTCTTAAATTGTTATGTAAGTTTATGCATGTATTAGTAATAGGTTTGCCCATTCAAGATCAGATACGCGTCCTTTACAAGAAACAAGCTTTGAATCATCAAAAACCCACAGCAGAGTGCCACAGGGACACCACATACTGAGAAAAACGTGTTATTTCACTCGATATTTGTTTTGGAAATAAATGTCTCTAATTGGTTATCTCTGGAATATCTTATTCTTTCAGAACTTGAGCCCCTTTCAAATGGCCTCAAGATGGGTGGACTTTGAAGTTTTACACAGTGGAAGCTGAAATACTTCTCAATAAATTAACACGTGGTGGGTGTTTGTGTTTTGTCAAGTTGTTTGGGTTTGGTTTGGCTTTAGTTTGTTCTTAGGTGCAAGAGAGAGAAGGGCTTTCATAAAAGTAGGAGGAAAGTGAGGATGTATTCAGGAACCTCATTAACTGTCCTCACAGCTGGAAGTAAACTCAGAAAAGTGCCGGGGAGAGGTGGACATTATCTTCTTCTGGTGCAGAGGTGACAAATGATAGGACTGTAAGAAAAAACTGCCCACAGCCTCATGGAGAAAGGAGCAACATGAATCACCTACAGCTTCAGTGTACACGATTACCACACTCCACTCCTAAGGGCCTACAAAGCAACAAGGCCTAGCGGCTGCTACTCCCCTAGTTTCACCCTGCAGACTAGTATCATAAAGTTTTTACCTCTCCACACCAGTATCCAAACCCCTCCCCCAAGAAAAAATAAAATGCTCTAATTGTCTTTATTACTTTCAGACACTAGCCACCAAACACAGATGTTCACTATTGAGAATTAAAGGAAGGGTAAAGGTCACAGAGACCCAGATCAGCTTGATCCTTCTTTGGACTATTTGACCCCATTGTCTAGAATGGCCCTTATCTTTGAAGAAGAAAAGAATATTTATATTGCACATAAAAGTGAATGAAATCATTCAGTGGGCCCATTTCGTTGGTAGGGCTCAGGCCTGTGCCGTACCCACCCCTTCCCTAACCCTAACCCTAACCTAACCCCTTCTTAAAAACAGCAAAAGGGAAAGTGCGTGAAACAACCCATAAAACGAGTCAACTGTACTTCTGCCTCAAATCTTGGTAGTTTCCTATCTTTGGGAATCTCTGGCCAAAAGAATTCTCTTGAATGCAAGAGCCCTAAAACCTAAAAAGCAAACAAACAACAAAAAAACCTTTCCTGGGTTCCTTAACACATAGGACTCCCTTGGAAAAGAAAATTCACACTGGTAAATGTTTTTTTGTGGATGTTTTTGTAGTCCTGCTATTAGGGAATTCCCATATTGTGTGTGTGTGTGTGTGTGTGTGTGTGTGTGAGAGAGAGAGAGAGAGAGAGAGAGAGAGAGATAAAGCCCTAACTACAACCCCCCAAAAGGTCTCATACCTTGTTTCTGGTAGAATCATTTATCAATGAGGATAAGATATACACAAAATTCAACCTGGTCCAAGACTGATACTTTGATCTCAAAGTTAGCACTAGCACCTTTTGGGGGGGGCGGCAGCGGCGGGGGTTTTTGGTTAATGGAGCACTAAGATTTGGTTCGGTTTTACACTTGTTTTCTCTGCATTGATTGGCATTTTCCCAGCCATTTTGTACAACCCCTCCCCACCCCTTCCCAAACCTACAAGGGTGGACCGTTTCCCAGTAAAATCCACTGCTGTGTAGAAGCTATCTAATATCCTGTTTCCTTAGAAACTCAGATGATGGTCGCACTCACTTTGCCCACTTGAACAGCCACCGGCGCTTCCAGGTCATCAGGTGTTTCCGAGCTGCCCGGCCTCTACTTGCGCATCCGGACGCCAGGTTCTAGCGTTCAGGACCTGATGGTTCCCGCAGGGAGCGCTAGAACTCATTGGGGTGACTTGTGTCCGATTTGGGTCCGAGTTTCCCCAAAGACTTGCAAGCGTCCCTTCCACGCCTCTGTACCCCACTGCTCACGTGCCAGCTTTTCTCCAGTCATTTGATAAATGTCTGTACAAGAAGGAACATTTGACTGTTTCAGAGGTCAGATTCTGACCTCCCCAGAATATTCTACGCAAACACGCCCTGGACGTGTCCTCCTCCCGGTAAAACGCGTGGGCTAATGGCAGCTGACAGCCACATCCTTGAAACGTTTGCTAATACGTCAGCGAACAGGTACGTCCCGGACGTTGACTGGTGGTCCAGACACAGATGACTGCCAGGCCTGCCCTCCGAGCGGCCTGGACGGGTCACGCTTTGCTAAGTCCATTGGCTATTCTGCTGCTTTTTAAAAATTTTAAAGAGCATTTTTATGCAGAGGCCTCTCCCGGCAGCATGTGTGACCCCTATTTGAGTCTGGACGCCTCTCGACTGAGTCAGCTCCAGAAGGCTGCAGCCCGTCCGAGAGAAGGGAAAAAGCGAAAAGCAGCAGAGTGGGAAAGAACAAATAGGTTCCGAACAAATGGGCCAAAAATCGCCGCTTGACCTTGCTAGTTTGAGACCAGCGGCAGCGTAGAACGTGTTGAACTTGTGTGACAAAAAGGCTCCCTCAATCTCAGCATAAACAGTTTGAAAAAAAAAGAAAAAGGTTGCCCACGCCGCAGCCGTTTGCAAACTTGACCTCCAGGGCGCGGAGCGAAAAGCCTGACGCGCCGACCGCGCCCTGGGTAGTCGCTAGGCCCGGAGTTACGCCCCGGGGCGCCGCGGCGCGTGCGTGCGTGCGCGTGCGTAGGCGACCGCGCGTGCGCGCTCGTTGACACTCGGCCCTGACACCCGGAGAGCGTGCCTAGTCGCGGGCAGGGGCGCCGCGTGCGTGCGCTCCGGGCGGGCAGGGGCGGCTTACGCGCGATACGTACGCACGCAGACTGGGCCAGGGGTGTGAATGGCTCAGCGCTGGTGCCTAGTCTCCGCGTTGCTGTCCGCGGCTGCGTCCTGGAAACGTGGCGGTGGGAGTGCTCCAACCTGTGACTTGAGGGAGGGACCCGTGCCAAGAAAGTGGACCCGGGGAGACGTTTGACTGAACTCGCCCTCAGGAAGCGCTGGGATTATTTATGAGGCCTGATTTAAAAGTAGTGGCTGCCAGGGATGTGAAAAAGGAGCTCACCCCAAGCTATGAGAGAAGTTATAGTCGTAAGAATGCTGTTTATGACGGTATAAATCAGTGTGGAGCTTGTGATGAGAAATAACGGAGAGCATGAGTTTGGGATAGACACAAGAAAACAAAGTCAAGAAGGAAAATTGAGTTTTCGCCCTCTGTGTTCTGCCCCCGCGTAGTTCCTCCTTTCCAAGGCGCCCACGATTCCTGCGGGGAAGCTGGGGAGGGGTGAGCCCGCCCCGTGGCGGGGCGGGTCGGTTCGGGTCTTCCCCAAGTTGAAACGAAGCTTGTTAGAGGGCGAGGGAATACATGTAAATAAACAACTCAGAAGATTTATGGGAAGGAGTTCAACTTTATAGGACTGTATTTATAGAGCCATTGCTGGTTCACTTTTTAAATAGATTAATGGGAATCTAAAATTAATGGACTTGTGAGCTGCACATTTAATTTCTGAGGCTTCGACATGACAGACAACCGCCTTCGAAGTCCACGCACGGACGGCAGCCTGCGTCGGGAGTCATGAGCGCCCCCAAGAAGACACACGTCCCATCGGGCCAGTATATCTCTGGTGGCTCTAAGCTCTGGCTGCCCGGGGTCCCAGGGAAAGGACCCCATGGGGCTGTTTTTGCAAATGAAGAGAAACAATGTGGCCTCGTAAAAAAACAATCGGCTCTTCTTCCTCCTAGCATTATTTTTAATCAGGGGCCGTAAGCCGCTAATGCGGGCGGGCGAGCAGGTGGGCTTCTTGGCCACTGGAAGCCGCGCACCTGGGCTGGCTGCCTCCAGGTCACCTCCTCCAAGGTCACCCAGCGTCCCCGCGCTGGGCCTGTGGTCAGGGTCCACGGCCTAGCGGTTCCAGCTGCCGTTCTTTCCTTACTCCTTCTGCAGCCTGGTTAAGACAGTAACAAAAGGGCCGGCGAGGAGCTGTAACTAGCAGCCCAGGGCCATTTTGTTAGGCAAGGCTCTCTCTGGCTTCCTATCTTTCCTTCCCTCTCCTCAAGTTCCTTCCCCACATTCAGGCCCCTCAGGACCTTGAGTTCGGGGTGACTGTCTCAGATCCTTGTCAAATGGTGGTGGAAAGAGGAGGTGGTCTGGAATTTACCTATGGAATAATAGATGGAAGGTCTGTTTCTCCAGAGCTGGTGTTAACCCTTCAGTAGGAAAACTTGCCATAGGATATGGAAATTACTCATCACCGCCTTTGTATAATCCTAGTGGTAACCAACCCCTCACTCTCCAAAAGGCAAATGAAAAGGAAACTCAATGTAAAACATTTGAGCCAGAGACAAAGGCATATACCTATTTTCTTTCTAGATAAATGGATTGCATGCCCTCTTAATCACACTTCCCTTGTGTATTTTTTCTTCCTTCTACTTCCCTTCCCTTTTTGATTCACTCATTTATAATTCTAGCCATGATACCCCCCCCTTTTTAGTTAATAGGGAAGCCAAGAAGTGGAAAATCTCACATAAAGCAGATTCCATTGTCCTTTCTGTCTTTCCCTATAGGGAAGTCCAACTGGGAATGAGTCATCTGAAAAACAGAAAATTGATATGGGAGGCATATTATTAATTACCTGAGTGCCAACTATATGCTAAGCACTCTTCTAATCCAGGGTTTTCGAGATTTAACTTTGCCAGTTATCCTTAAATATATGCATGTTGCTGTTCCTGCTTTTTATAATTAAACTAGACAATGTTGGAAAGGACCTTAGGAGGCCCACATTTTACAGATAAAGACTTTGAGGTCCAAAGAGAAACAGTGACTCGTGCATACCGTTTAACAGCTTGGACGGATTTACTTTCCTAGCCTCAGGGAAGACACCCAAGCCTTGGGATGAAATACAGATTGAGAAGATGTTTGATCACTGCAGCCCATTAGGGCTGGGCTGCAGCCCATTAACCCAAATGAGAAAAGCTCTGGCTTCCCTGGGCATCTTCTGAGCCTAAGGTAGGAAACCTCCTAAGACAGCCTCTTTCCTCCTCTGGTCAAGGGAGCTTTTCCTCATTTGTTTATGGAAGGCCTTGCACTGCTGGTGAGGTCAGGGTTGGGTTCAGTCCTGAAATGAGCCAGTTAACTCCCCCAGATCCCAAGGTGTGGGGTGCAGGAGCCCATACCTGGCCCTGTGGGCTTCTGTCCTGCACCATCTCCGTCAAAGACATCATGGCAGAATGCCATCCCACCAGCAACATGAAGGGAGCATCATCTTTGACTTGGACCCAGAGGCCCTTCGTTCCTGGGACACGGACTCTTAATAACCTGGGAAGTAAGTAATTTGACAACCTCATTTTTTTAAAGGGCAATATAAACCAAGAGATGCAGTTAATGTGGCTTTTATTGCAAATCCAGCTAGAAATAGAGAGAAGAGTGTCAATTTGGAATTTTAATGAATCAAAAACACCTTCTAGTGAAAACAAAAGTGTCCATTTTTTCTGGGAGGCAAAATTTATTGTATTTATTGTAAGGAAAACACTGCCTGTGTTTCAATGATTGGGGGGGGACAAAAAGAAAAAAAATTCTTGGCCATAAATTGTTTCTGTCTGTAGAATTAAACAATATCTATACTCAAGAAACTGAAGATGAAAACACAACAAAAACACAACAATCTTTTTATTTATGTAAATCAGGTCAACACTGGACAATAAACCAATTTCTACCCATTACCATAACAGCTTGTCTATAAAGAACAGAAAAATTCAGATAGGATTCTACCTAGGGTCAAGCGGTTTGTTTTTTTTTTTTAACCACCCATTCACAGAGGTATAGATTCACAGATAAATAATCCCAAACTACCTGCTCACCATATTTACACATTCCCATTAAATTAAGCATAAATAAATATATACAAACTTAACATGGATACCCTCCAGAGCTCTTCTCGTGAAGAGTCAATAGATTGATATTTCTCGATTGTTGTCAAAAACAATGTTAGTGAATTAGAGACCAACTCAACAGAGGAGTCGATTTTGGCATTTCAAGAAGAATAGTGTTCATTCTACTTTTTAAAAGAAAACAAAACGAATTTTGTTATTTTTTTTTAACCTGATCATTTAACATACATCAGCACAGGAGGGGAAACACTGTTTGGGCTCTTGAGGCAACATCAGATTATTTCCTTTCCACAGAATGTATTACGCATACAGGATATCAAAATGTGAGGACAAACTCCCTATAAACACTCTAAGTAGGGACAAGTTGCCCTTTTAAGTAAGGCTTTGTACCGGAGAAACAGTGTGTAGATAAGTTTGGGGTATTTCAGGTTTTCCATTCGACCGAAGTTTTCATAGGATATAAAATAGTTGTTTGAGAAAAAGTGATTTCCTTGGCCAAAGAAAATAAAACAGCCAGGTCTTTGAAAGGTTCTTCAGTTCTTTATGTAGGGGTGGAGAAAGCTAAGGATATGGTGCCAGAGAGAAGGAAAAAAAAAAGCAAGCTAACTAGGGGAGAATCCTCACCCAGAACAGCCCTTTTTTTCTCTCTTTGCTTCCAGGAGAGCCACAATATGTGCAAGACGAGGCAGGACTGGACAGAGAATGGTCAGGAGACCTTTAGAACCTCCAAAGGAACTTGCAAAGTGGGAAGTGTGAGGGCAGCGCTGCCACGTCCTGACTCTTGCTTTCTACCTTTAGCTCTTTTGGTTTGGGACCGGGCACTTAGGAGTGGGCACGCGGCTTGGATACAGTGTCTTAAGAGTGCAGGGGTGGGGTGGGGGGAGAGCAGCAACTCACCTGTTTAGTTTGGAAACAAGACTCAAAGGGGCTTGCTTTAAACGTTTCCCTTGACTTAAAAGGCAAACTCTTGAGTTAATCCCACTGTTTATTGATTTATGGGCCCAAGGAAACCAAATCTTTTAATAACTCAATTATCAGATAAACGTAGCAGGCCTGGCTAACGAAAGCAAGGGGGCGGGGGTCGTACAGGAAAGGAGAAGTGGGGGAGGGAGAGGGGGCAGTGGGTTCTCTCCACGTTGCGTGGAGGCGGGGTGCGGGGGAGAGATGCTAAGCGCTCTGCTCTGCCCGGGCGCCAAAGGAACGCCCGGAGGAGGGCGAAGGGCGACGAAGGAGCCTGCGTAGCCCAGTAAGACAATTCCTACCCCATCACCCGCCTTTGGGAGCCTGAGGGTGGAGAGATTTCGTACCGGCAAAGGCGGGGGAAGCTTCCGATCCCCTGGACATTTCTAGGCCACTCGCCCTCGGGAAGCACGCGCCCGGGGCGGCCGCTGGCAGCAAGGGGCTCGGGCAGCGCTGAGACCCCTCCCGCCTGCAGCCCGCGGGGCGCCGCCCCATTACCTACTGGAGCACCGGGCTTTCTCGGTCGCCTTAGCCCTTAGGGTGAGACCGAGAGCGGGAAGGGCCCGCGCGGCCCGCGGCCCCTCCAGCGGCTGATTCTATGTCCTCAACACGACTGGGCGCGAGTGGCCCCCACGCTCTCGGGACCTGCACAGTAAGAGCAAGGCGCGTCCATCGCGTCTCTCGCACGTCACACGCGTGGGGCGCGTTGCCCTGCAAGGAAAGGAGACGATGGTTTTCAGTGCGGTTTCTCCCGGCCTTTGGCAATCAGAATACGTCTAATGCAAGCGGCCAGGCCCTCGGACAAAGGCGCAGGCTTCTGAGCTGGGAAGAGATGGAGTGTCTACACGCTCCCTGAGGTCTAGTTCCCGGCCTTTGCACTCCTGTCAACTCATCAATGGCTGAGCCCTCAACACCCAGAGGCCCCCAAAGAAGCTGACGTGGATGGGCTGGGGTCTGACATCAGCCATTGCTTGGGCCCTCCTGGTGGTCTGAAACCAGCTCCCTAACTCAGCCCCCCCATAAAAATGTCAGTGCAAAACTCATTAGGTTCCTAAATCCAACCCTCTAACCTCCCTCCTCCCCAGGCCAAGGCCCATGGGGCAGCAGACCTGAGAGTCCCCGTGGGTCCTAACTGTAAATCCTGCAGAACAAACCTCTGGATCTTTATATTCAAGGGATGCTGCAAAGGTCCTAATGCCTACTTTGTTTAAAGAGATGCGTTAGGGGCTTCCCTGGTGGCGCAGTGGTTGGGAGTCCGCCTGCCGATGCAGGGGACGCGGGTTCGTGCCCCGGTCCGGGAAGATCCCACATGCCGCGGAGCGGCTGGGCCCGTGAGCCATGGCCGCTGAGTCTGCGCATCCGGAGCCTGCGCTCCGCAACGGGAGAGGCCACAGCAATGAGAGGCCCGCGTACCACAAAAAAAAAAAAAGAAAAAAAAAAAAAAAAAAAAAAAGAGATGCGTTCATGCACACTCTATTTAGAGACCTAGGTCATCCACTCCTCCGCCCCTGGGGATTTCCCACTGCTTTGGGGATGGTGGGAACAATGGGTTTCAGATCTTATTTCAAGATAATGCTCAGGTGAAGCCCAAGAAAGGAGCAGGGCTGCCAGAAGTGAGAGATATTAAATGTATGAAACTTTATCCACTGGGAATAGTCCCAGTGTATCCAGACAGTAACATTCAAAGCTGAAATACATCTCCTTTCACTTTGCATTATTTCACCATTATTGCCAAAAACAAGTGCACGTCTGGGAGGGGAAAAAACGCCTCATTCATAAAGCATCTTGTAAGAAAGCAATTGTTGCTGAAACACGGGAGCTTGCACCACCCCCTCCCCGCGACCACTCGACCACTAGCAAAGCTGCTGCTTTCCCCACAATCACCAAAGAGCCCAAGGAAATGGAATCCGCTTTAAAGGCAAGGGAATAATGTTAAACTATTGGGCTCCAAGAACACTTACTCCTCTCCCCTAAAATTCATTTAGCAGCTCCCCACTTCCCCGGAATTCTGTGTTGAGGTATCTGTTAGCAACTAGACTCAAAGCTGTTTCAATCTCTTATTGGCCACTTTCTAAATTATTCCCTTTGAGCTTCTTTAAAGAAGTGCACCTGCAGAATTCTGACACACAGGCTGTGATTAAAAAGGGATCGGAATTTTTTTTTTCTCTGTACCTTATAGATTGTGTAGGAAGCCCAAGTCCTCTTTGAAGAAGCTCATAAACCATGCGGGCAAAGCTTTGGAAAACAGAAGAGAATGAAATGGTACATACCCCTCCGAAGGAATTACATACTAATCAACGTATTCATATTGTGTTTGGGTTTTACTATTGTTCTTAAAATTGGTAGATGACACATATGATAACAAATGCAAGATGCTCTGTAGGCAGATGCTGGCAAGGCTGGGAACTAGTAACGTTTCGGAAAAGAACTGATGAGGAGTCTGAATCAACTTATTTGTCCGGATTTTCCTCGGCCGGGCCGCGGGAGCCTCTCCTCGGCCAGCCGGCCCGAGAGCTGCAGCCACCGCCTGCGTCCCTGCGGGCCTCCCGCCCAGCCCGCCCTCGCCCTCCCTAATTAAGCAAACGGCCCGGAGTTGGGCCCCCTTGAGTTAAGGACACAGGGCGGGGCGGGGGCGGGGTCACCAAGGGGACCACAACAGCGCACCAGAGGGCTAACCACACGCCTTTTCATCCCGGAAGATTCCCGTGACAGCCGGAGGGAGGGAGGGCAACGTAGAAAAAGGGTGGCTGGGAGAGGGGCGAGGTGAGATGGAAGGGCGGGGACTGCCAGAGAGTTTCCTAAAAATATATTAAAAATTTAAAAAGTTCGTGCGTTTCAGTCAACCAGCTCTCAAAGCACTGACACCGACACGGTTTCTCCGATTTTCTTCCAATAAGTTAGAGTTTTCTCACGTTTAGTCTTATGTTTATTTTCCAAAGGGAAAAAAATTCATGGTTTTCTTTTTATTATCAGTATTACTAAGCTCGAAAGAACCGAAGTGGAAAATCCGGACGGTTGTCTCCAAGTGTATCTTGAAATAGACACTGAGAACCGATACTGTTGCTCCGTGGTACGCCTCAAGTTTTTTTTTTTTAAGTTATTTAGCTTTGTTTTTTTTTTTTTAACTTTGATTGTATGTGTATTCTACCTAATATAATTCTTCCAAAGCCAATCCAATATTTTTAGAGCTAAAATTAAAATTTTTTCTGTTTTCCTTTTGTATTTAAAACATTTTTCCTTTTTTTTTTTTTTTTTAATTTTTCATTTCCTGTGTTTCTCCTCCTTGTCGCCAGTTTTACTACCTGGGCCTTCCCCAGACGTGTGCCTGTTAGTGGTGGTGTTGTTCAAGAACATCTTGTCCATGCCTTTGAGCGCCTCGGTGAGATAGTTCTGCAGGGCCGTGAGCGCGGCGCAAATGGCGGGGGCGCCGAAGCCATGCGTGATGAGGCTGAAGTGCGTGAGGCAGCTCTGGATCCCCGGCTCCAGGATGGGGCTGGGCCGGCTGTTTCCGATCGGCGTCCGGTCCTGAGCCAGCAGATCCGTAAATTCTTTACAAAGTTGCCTGCAAAGGGGCGGGAGAGGAACAACAACAATAAGAAAGCAAAACAACAACAACAAAAAAAAAAACCACCCTCAGTGTCGTTGTCATTGACATTCTAAAGGAGACGCTCACAAGAGCCCAGGGGCGCCCAGTCACGGGAGAGCCGGAGAGCGAGGCTAATGTGGGCGATTCCGCTCTGTTTCCTTTCCCAGCGTTCTCCCTTCTAGAGCAGCTGGGACTGGAAGGAAAGCGGGGGTGGGGATTTTAGGCACCTCTTCCATCCCAAAGCCTGGCCTCTCCCCCCACCCCCCGCCCGTCTTTCCCCCTTCATTCCAGGACTGCATAAACCCCGCTTTGGGAAATGTGCTAGGCTTTAGCGTTTGATTTGCAATCTTCAGTAACTTTTAGCTCTTACCTGACAGTTCCTCTAAAAGCCCTTTCCCCCTCCTCTCCCCTGCCTCTCCAACCTCTTGGTGATCAGACTCAAAAAGCCGGGAAGGAGTTAGGGCCCTGGGCCACAAGGCCTGTCCCTGGCACAGAAGCAGATTGCTGGAGCCTTGCGTGGCCCAGGGCAATCAACTGTTTATTCCAGGAGAGAATGCCGATTCCATTCAAAGCAAAAAGCTGTTCACCTGCAGCATTTGAGAAGGGAAGTATTCCCACCACCACCACCCCTTTTCCCCTTCCTTTTAAAGTACAGGCTACCGAAGATCTTTGTACAACAATATTGTTGTCCATATAAAAGGATTCCCACATTGTTTAAATAAAACCTAAAGGTAGATGGTTAAGACTCCAGGGAGGGTAGATTTTTATTGTTGAAGGTTTTTATTTCAAGGCACTGACAATTTAGAGGAATCTCCCAGCCTTAGAAATCCTGCGTGCCTAACTATGGACTAAACTTATTTGAGAAATTTTTAATATAGGAGGTGGACAAAAGGATTTTAGCCCTGAAGGTCCAGTGGCTTGGTTCACCTTGTAGTCAGAAGTATGGCATCCCAAAGGTCATAGCCTTTCACAGGCTGGCAGACTTCTGCCAGCCTGCCTCCACCTGGTCTCCAGGGTGGTGAGAAAAGAAAAACTACAGAACGCCAATCACAGGCCTCCCTGGGATAGTCTGACACTTGGTGACACCTGGCCTGGCCAACAGGTGAATAGGGCAGACACCTGGAGGCCCACATCAGTGACCCTGGGGCACCTTTTCCCAGGGGATTACTCCCAGGAGGAGAAATGGAATACCTCCTCCCCAGCCTGCAGCAGCCAGAAAAGGTGTTTGGTTTTAAGGCTGATGGGTAGAGGACACTACCAGGAATCCTCTCACTACTCGTTTCTCTGTTCAAAATGCATACATACATCCTCCCAACCAGGAAGAAACGGGTAACAGTTCTGACCTAAATAGGGCAGCTCTTAAGTCAGACATACCTCAGGATCATCTGTGGGGTTCAAAGACACACATCCAGGCCTCCACCCTCACTGATTCCCACTCAGGGAGCCTGGGGCTAGGTCCACAAATAATTACCTTGAAAATGCTCCCCAGCTGATTCTGATACTCCCCCCAGGTTAAGAAGTGCTGCTGGCCTTAAGAGAAGCCACAAGCACTCCTTAGGGAAACCACAGAGTTGTTTGTGGAATCCTGTCATCTAATTTAGCCACTTTAGTTTTATTTTTTCCCCAAAGTACCTTTACTCTTTTATAAAGCACCAACAGTTCCCCTGCCACTAGCCACCAGGGCAAGGGGTAAGAGGGCGATTTACTGATAAAGATCTATTATATCGCTAGCTGGTACATCAGAGGAAAGCCTTCTAAAAAGACGGTGGGTGCCAGGTTTTGATCGTTGGAAGAGATGGTTAAAGGCTTTCCTGAAGTTTGTACTCATTACCAAAGTGCCAAAAAGGAAATGCTGAACTGAGGAGAACAAATGCTTAGAGTCAAACATTTTAAATCTTCAAAGCCCAAACCAGGGTCTGTAAGCAATTAAAGTTCTGGGACATTAATATTTTTTGACCCTGCGGAAAGGGGCAATCAAATTCCAATCACGTTTCAAAAACATCTGGACAAATTTGAGCAAATGATTTTTCAGCCTTCCATATATTTCTTTAAATTACGCTGTCAACAGAACAAACCGCGTCCTCCAGCACTAAATAAATGAGCGCCGCTGTTTGGGCCGCGCCCGCGAGAGAAACGTGCGGGCGCACGCAGCGCCGCCCACTGCAGGCCTGAGCCGGCCATAAAACACCAGCAATATGACATCGAAGCCAAAGACAGGAGTAAATCAAATAAATAGAAAACCCACTGTAAAAGTTCAAATGAGCTCTAGACCTAAATTTAGCCAAAGATTTACTATTTTCCCCTCTAGAGTTGTAGTAAATTTTACGTCTGTGGAAGATGCCAAACAGCAACGTTGGAAAGAGAGTAATTAGAGCTGCGGGTAGAGATGGGTGAACGTGGGTGACATATAGACACCCTGAGCGAGCACGCGTGGCTGTGTGGATAAGACAGGGAGATGTGGACCCCACGGAGAAATATGCATCCAGGGATGCAGGAAATAACTGGAACAGGGACCCAACCGGAAAAGGTCTGCCTGCCATCCCCAGGGTTGGGGATGTGAATTGTAAAAAGCCTGGATTCGGATTAATAAAGCCATCCCTCTCAGAAACTAGGAAATAGAGAAAACACACAAATACGAAGTCCATAATCAACGCTGAGGGGTGGGTGCGGAGGGGGGCGGAGGGGGGAGGGTTCCCTAGCCAGCCATCCACGGGCTTTCCACCACTGAGCTGCTTCCCTGCCCCACCGAGGAAGTCTGCGCTGCCGCTCCCACCGCCTCCCCCCAAGCGAGGCGGCTCCGCAGGTTGGGAGTCTGGGATGAGGACCACGAGTCCAGGACACTCACTTGGTGGCCAGCAGCATATTCTTCCGGGAGTGCAGGTCACTGGGGTCCGTGTGCTGCCGGTTCAAATACTCAGAAACAGCTTTGGCGGGAAACTCCGTTTCGCAAATGTACCCAAAATCCCGAGCTAAGTGAACAGCCTCTCCTGAAAAGACAACCGCAGAGGAAATAATCAGCAGCCAGTCCCTGACCATCCCAAGGGCAGGAGGCGTTTCCTGGTCAATTCTGTTATTATTTACAAAAGAGGCCAACTGTTAAGGGTTAATAGCAAAGATGAGACAGATGCCCAAACTAAACATGGTTCTCAGACCGTAATTGACGTTGATGGAACAAACTTTGTTCCTGCCGCTCTTTCCAGCCTCTCCCTGATCATCCTTCCAGCCAAGTCCTAGCTAGACATCCCCTGAACAGCTTCAGGTCTCCCACACCCCATGCTTTGTCTTAAGGGAAAGGTGGTCAGGCATTCAGGAACTACCTTACAATTGCACCTAGATAGACAGTGAGCTGGATAGTCAAGCCAGAGTCCCCCTTTCTTTTTTAAAGCATCTGTTACACCTGCTTTAAATAAAATTTAAAAGTCTTCCTATCTTTTGTATCTTCCTATAATAACTAATATATACAAATATAGATGCCTGTGTGTCTATGTCCACATATATTAAAGAATATGTAAATCGTATATGGATCCGTTTCTATCCAGCAATGAAATATTTAATCTCCTTGTCAGTTTCCTGCCAGTTAGGTTTCAGGTTTCTCCTCTTCAGAGGTTCCTGCCATCATTCTCTTACTTAAGGACTTTCTACTGCACAAATGTGACACAGCAGCTATAGAAAACCTGGACAGCTGAAAGATTCCTTAACTTATGTGGAAGCCCCTTTCGAATAAAGCATTATTGCCCTTTAAAGCACAGCCTTTGGGGTTCAAGGGAAGATCCCGACATGAAAAAGAGATATGTTGAATTATCCCATAGCTATGTTATTTTAAGGAGCATGACTTACTTTTAATCATCATTAGCATAGTAACCAGACTTCAGGTAGAGTGCTTACAACAACTCATAACACTGAAAACTGCCAAATGAATATTGGCATTTCAGTGCGTTTTCCAGTTTCCTTCCTTTTCCACCTAAATCCGTCTTGGGCTGAAATTACTTTGACTGCTTTTCAAAATGAAGATTGTGATATTAGCAATGCCTTAAAGGGCAAAAAGTAAAAACCCCAGGCTAAGAGTCAACCACTAATAAATGTGGTCCAGAAATTTAGTGACCGCTGTCCCTGGGGGTAAGTTTGGGCCAGGCAACTTTGCCTTAAAGATAGCAAAGTGCATTGCCTGTAAATGTGATGACTTTATGGTTGCTGCCTAAATATTCTAAGATCCCCTCCTCTAAAAACTAACTCCCCACAGGAGTGTCATAATATCATATCCATAAAAATAGAAGAAAAAACCAAGACCTACATGTTAGACTCTAGAGAAAATTCTACAACTTCCTCCATTAGGTCCATCTGGCTCTATTTCCTATCCCTTCCACATCCCACAGATTCAAATGCAGATCCTCTTGTTCTAGACTGTGGAGAAGATCCTGTTTATTACATACCATAAATATCATCCGCAATCCCAAAATGATGAGCAAATTAGAGTGTGCTTGTTATAAGTATGGGCCTTTAAATTCACAGCTGAAGATCATACGCGACTCCCCTCCATGTTTCCTCACTCCCCACCCCATCTTTTTCCTAGGTCACTGATCTTATAAAGCTGTATTTCAATAACAATAAGTCCCAGGTAATCAGCAGGAGATAGGGGCCCTGAGAGTGACACGAGTTTTAAAATAACCATTAGAGGTCATGAATGCAATAATAGTTTCATAAATCGACTGTGTTTTCTACTACTAACGACTCACAGGTAAAATCTGGGAAGGAGAAGGGGTATAGAATACATTGCTTCTTACAGAGTTACTGTTGCAGGAGTTCATACAGAGGGTGTTTCAGGCACCATGTCCTGCACCTGGCGGCAGAGACGACCCCTACACTGGCTTGGAGACTAGACCTGAGCACTCTCCAGAGCTCAGGGACCCTTGCATTGTCCCTTGGCCTCTGGACAATTGCCGCTCCCTCTAAGTAAAAGGACCTTTGAACTTCTCTCAAGCAATCGCTTGACATCCAACTCAAAAGGGCACAACAATTGCAATGATTTCCAGTTAATCATAAAACATGTAAAATGTCAGCCTTCAGCCGACAGTTAAGCTCCACCACTTCGTGAAATGGCCAAACGTCTTGCTTACCTTCCACCAGGGAGGTGAGTAACGTGACATTTGCTGCCTTGCGCCTGCCCGCGGGTAAATTCAAACCGATTTTTTCTAGCCTTTCTCGCAAAGATCTCCCCCCATTTTTCGATTTGGCTCTGAAATTGCAAGAATTAACATTCTGATTAACCTCAGAGTGTTCCTGAAACAAAGTTTAGACTTAGCAATCTAAAGCCCAGTGGAGCTTGAAGAGGTTTTAACTTGAGGTTAGCACTTTTTTTTTTTCTTCCTTTTGGTTATTTGCTGATAGTTTGCTGAGGTTTGCTTAATTTCTGCAATACAGAGCATAAAAAAAAAATTGAGTCGTTTACTTTTTTTATCTGGTGAGGAAAAAAAAAAAAGATACCAGATGGGAATAATTAGGGTGTAGGTTGTCGGTCCAGAGAAGGTAGAAGTTGCACATTCACAAGCCCAGCTCTTTCCTTGTCATGGAGCCAGTGAGGTGAGCAGAAACCGGGCAAGTACAACCTTGCCAAAAAAAGGGAAAGAACTGTGTGGTCCAGAAAGGAGAAGGCTTGGCCTGAAACAGATGGGCTTTGAGAGGAAGAGGTCAAGAGTTGCTATAAAATGGAATTGGGTTAAAGGGGGAAGGACACTAATGACGATGGTCATAATAACACTAAAACTAGCATTAGAGAGAGTTTAGTTATGTGATAAGCACTTTATATTGATTATCTCACTTAATCGCATAGTAAGTTTCATACACCCACCATCAATGCCCAGGGGTGACTGAAAGAAACTTCCACATTGTGGGGCTCAAAGGACTCAGTTGAAAACTGAACTACAAAGTAGACCAGAGCAAAAGGACTCAAAGTGAGAAAAGTCTGTGGGTCACACCCTTACTGCTTCCCAACAACCCTCCTTTATGTGCTAAGGTCTGAGCAAAACTACAAGAAGTAAACAGTTACTCTGACCTCTCTTGCTGTACTGTTCACCCAGCCACTCTTAGGAAAGAAAGGGACTTTCAACCCCCTTGAAAAATTCATCTCATGCAATGTCACTTTCATATCAGGGACACTAACCAAAGGGTTCAGGCGTTAGCAGGGACTTTGGGGGAGGCGTTGAATCTTAAGATAAAAGCCACCTCCTTCCCCAGTTTCCACAAGGAGTCTATAAGATTGTCTTTCTCCAATATCGGGGAGCATATGAACGGCCCCAAGGAATAATTGTCAATACTTCTAAAGTGGTGTCACTGTTATTACTGGTGGTGGTACTGAAGAAAGGAAGTCACACCAGTCTAGAACAGAGCTTTACAAACTGCGGGGCACAATGCATTAGTGGGACTGGACAAACTTAGTCGGCCGCCAAGTGCACTTTCAAACAAAGTAGAGATCAGAGTACATTGCAGGTACGAAAGGGGTTGCTCCATGAAACTCCTGTTTTAGGTAAGTTTAGGTTGTGGGTCCCATTCAAGGTAGAGAATGCCCCGAAGGGTCCTGGGGATGGGAAGAGGGGCGCCAGGTGCCGGGCAGTGAAAGTGGAAGGTTCCCAGGCCCGCAAGGTGAGCGGAAGGGCGAGGCGGAGCGTGCGGGGGCGCGCGGAGCCCTTGGCGTCCGCTGCACGCACTTAGGGATCCGGTTGCTAGGCAACCGCGCAGTATAAAAAGTGGTTGATACGGGGGGTTACCTTCTGAGGACGCCGCCGAGGAGAGACGCATTGAGGCATTCGGGGGGCGACAGCCGTCTCTGAACTTCCCCCACAGTTACTTTGTATTTTGAAGTTGAACTGAGCAGAGACAAACGGCCAGGGACCGAGCAAAACACCTCACCGGTGTTGACAGACATGCCTCCCAGGAAGCCATCTTTATTCATCATCAGAGAAGTCACAGATTTGGGAGGAACCGGAACTAGAGAGGGAGAAAAAAAAAAAAAAAAAAGCCATAAAGGTGACCGGGTTTCGATCCTGGTGACCGGCCGATAGAATGTGTCGCTGAGTGCGCGGGGGCGAGGCCACAGGGCAGGAGCCAAGCGGAAAGCTGCAGTAGGAAGTGTTTGTTCCCGTGGTTCTGCGGTGCGTTCAGAGCACTGTGTACAAACAAATGCAAAAGCCATCATTCCTCTGGAAACTTACCCCATGCGTGTGGACATGTGAGAGTCGCTTGCCACTGTCCCGCTCACTACACAAATCAAGAAAAACAAGCAACCCAGAGTTTGGATTGTGCTGTGAAACCTGGCAAATTCGATTCCATCACGTGCTGGCTGTGTGACCTTAAACATCTCACTAAACTTCTCTGAATCTTAGTGTCCTGATAATCACATTTGGTGCTGAAGCCTGAAGGTGATCACCCCTATCAATGATATAAAATAGTAATACCAATGGTCTTTATGGGAACCCTTCCCTTCTCTCCTATTGGACACAAATCTATGATCATCACTGGCAAGGATCAGGAGGGTGGGCACCATCTGTCACCCTGCCCAAGAACAGCCAAGAAATAATACCATTAAACAGGGGAGTTGGGCCCCAAAGAGCTGCTCATTTCTCTACAGTGGATCCCATTCTTTCCAACATCCTAACAACAGATTCGTTTAGAAATGAACCCAAATGCTCCTCTCCAGTGAAAGCAATTCTGCGGTGACATGAATTTTGTTTACAAATTAATGTAAAGCACCGGCTGGTGATTGTTTGGAGCAGTTATGATTTACAACAGGTGCCCTGATCAATCAACCAATCACTCTAATTCATGTGAGCAGCGGTCTTGCCTTGCCCCAGTTGTTTCATTTCGGCAAGTAATTGATAACAAACCGCACTCAAGGTATGTTTTATGCGGAAGTTAATAAGAGCTGACAGCTGGTTGCCACTGCTACCCAGGCGCATTCAGTCTCTTCAGCCTGTATTTCTGTTTAATTGTGTTTCAGTGTCATCTGCACCTCAGGAAGAGGCGGGGCTTGATAGAACCAGAGGCTGGCAATGAGCTGGGAATGAGGAACAGTGAAAGGTCAGCCTCCCAGTTCCCTGACAGTCTCCTTCCCTTGGACTTCTACACTGCTGATGCCCGTTTTTCTTCTGCAGGCTCTAGAAGCCACTGGGCAGGCAACATCCCCTCCTGGCTTACCCTACACCTTAGCTACTTCCATTGGGATCTGAAGCCCCTCAAGCACTATTTGGTGATCACCAGTCCAGGGGATTTATGCAATGTTTCTGGCATGAAAAAGGATGCTTCCATTCCCCCTCTTTAATAAAGACTGTCTCATTCTATAACTCTAGTAAGAGAAAGATGCTCTTTCTACCATCTGGAGCCTAGAACCCCACACACCAAATAAGTTATATAACCTCCCTTGTCTAGAACAGACTAACCACCCTGAGGGTTCTTGAAACAGCTATTCTCTCTACCACAGACCCTAGCACTCAGACCTCCATGATTATTTAGAGACTCCTAAAAGCCAGGTAGGTCCCAGATCTTTTATTCACTATGAATTGCATTTGGTCCTTTACAAACACCTGCAGAAAGGGCCTTCTGAGGAAAGTGGATGGGAAGACCGAAGCATTCCCTTTTTCTACTTCTTAGTAGACATTTTGGGATTTCTGGATCTGTCTACAGAGTCTGTCTCAGGGCAGATGAATGATGTTAGGTACCAGAGTGAATCTTCTGCCCTGTCACGGTGGTGGTGGGGAGTTACAGAGGGGGCTTTCTTCTTTCTGATTCTCCTGATCATAGTCTCATCAGTGAAGTGCTTCTCATTTGAGAGTGAACCAATGCAAATTTGAAGTGTATTAATTAAATTTGAGTAAAATACGGATTTAAGTGACTTACTTAAAAAAACAGTGATTGGGGTGGGAACACCCTGCCATTTAATTATCTTGCATAATATCCACGTCTATTTTAATATGTCTTTTTTTTCACTGCAGTCCTGATTTCTATATTTCGGATTCATATTCAAGCACTCTAAGCAAATAATATATAATCATGGTAACCCTGGAAAAACTTTTCCGCAAAATATAGACAGCCCTTTGTAGTTTTAACATGGTATGAACTACAGAAATAAAATGTAGAAAAAAATCTCATCTTTGATATTCAGCAACATTTTAAAATGTAAATACTATTTAGAAAGAATATTTTAATGGCTTGCCCTACACCTTAGCACCGAGCTGAAAATAGTAAGTTCAGTTCCTATTTCCCAGACTGGATAACTGAGTATCTCCTGAGAACTGGAATTCTACCTGCTTTTCACAGTCCCAGATGCCAAATCTCTTGAAAACCTAGGTCTATAGAGACATTCTATAACCTGCCCTCTAATTTCACTGTTGTTAATTGCCTGATTTACCAGACAAGAGCAATTTCCTCTGGGGAATGTATATCGCTCCCTCCCCAGGGCTGTACGTTTTTGCATATACATTATCACCTAAACATCACCCGCCCAGTCAGCTCCCTCAGCACTCTGCTGTCTAGGGAGAGGGGGAAGAGGAGGGTGGCGTTGTTTTTTCCCCTCAAAGACCAAGACTATTAGAGCACAGGTGCTTCAGGTTGTATTTCTATTTTCTAATTTAAGTATCAATCTTGTTTGCACCCTCTACTCTCCCGTCCTCAGGTTCTAAACCTCTCTCCCACCTGGGCCTTTGCACTGGTCCCCTAAACCAGACTCTACGTATTTCTTGTCCCTGCGCTTTTCTAAGTCCATCCTACTGTTAGCATCTACCTTCCCCACCACTGTCACACATGCTTTCCTCAGCTGATTAACCCCATATTTTATCCTCTTTGTCTTTTCCCTTCTGCTTTCCTCCAGCTTATCAATAAACCCAGGGAGCAACAGGGCCCGGTTGATTTGTTAGTAATTATGAGTGCACTGCCCTGCTCACGGAACCCAGAGATGACTAAGATAGGTTTAAAGCGACAGCAGGAAATGGTAAGGAAATGGAGCATAGCAAAACTCAGCGTGAAGCTTTCAGTTTTTTACATGTTTACAATTTTCTGTGCATACATTAAAACTTAGAGGTATTTTTTTCTTCTTCAGTTCTCAGTTGGATAGCATGGCCAACTTCTGGACGTTAACACCTCCCAAATTTGCTCCCCTCTCTTTAAACTTGCATTATATGGGAGGAAAAGACAAAAAGCTTTAAAAAACGATTAAAAATTTCATTACAAGGACTGGAGTTTTATTTAAGAGAGAGGAAGGAAAACTGGAGAAAATCTTATTCATTAGTGGACTCTATAGAGCCCAAGTGTTAATAAGTTAGCTCTTCATCTTTACTCTTTAAACTTAAGTATGAAATCACAGCTTTGAGATCTTTGTGTTTGACTGGAGGCAGGTCCTCTGTGGGTCTGACCTGCTGGTGGGAGAGAAGGAAGAAATGAACCCATCTAATAGATTGAAGCATAAGTCCCTCTGTAATGTACCTGGACTTAGATGTGGAAACTACACCAGGAAGCCACAAGAGGTAGAGCATTGCTTGAAATAATTACTTCTTACCAGCAGATCACCGCTTTCCTCATACTTGCATTGTTTCTCATCTACCTGTTGGCTAAATGTTATTCCACGTGTATATAAAAGCATGGGTATAAATGTGAGCACTGAAATCCTGGAAAGAGAAATAAAAGGATTCCCACAGAGAAAGCTGGAACTTAAAAAAAAACAAACAAAAAACGTCCAGTGTTGGCATCCTTTAGGGGCAAAGCCTAAGAGGCTGAGTTAGGTCCCATCACTTACTCGGTGTGTGGGACCTTGAGAAAATCATTTGTCTTCTCTCTGTCTCAGTTTCCACACTGGGGGGTGGGGATGGGAGTTGGAGAAGAGTGTCTAACCTTTCCAGCTTTGAAATTCTATGAACTCTGATTACTCCCTGGGTGGCTGGAAACGTCGCTGAGAGTCTCTAGTTGAATAAATACCAGTTGGGATCCAAGTCAGCTCTGGAAATGTGAACCTCTCCATTTCAGAGGAAACTCATACCCTTCTCAAAGGCTCCAACAGATTCTGGGAGCTTTTACCTCCTAGGTCAGAAGGAGGAATCCCAACAGAACCCCTTGTAATTGAAATTGGCAATTTCCATATCTCCCCCCATCTAGAGAAAATCCACACCAATCAAAGTGTTTATGTGGGGAAGGGGCCAGACTAACGGGGAAAAAGTGGGAGAGAACAGGAGGTTGGACTGAAACTAACCAAACAAGATATCCCCAAGACCAGTGAAAATGCCCCACAGTCACAACATTTGGACCTTGGACTCCAGCCACTCTGGCCTTTCCAAGAAATCCCAGCATCTTTTCTGCTACCCAAGGTGTCAAGCCGATTGCATATTGGCCTCTAATTGCACCAAAAACTTTTTCTGAAAGCCTAGGTGAGCCTCCTTTAGGTTAGGCTGTAGGATGGTGGCAGTGATCATTTACGTGAGCTGGGCACCACCCTGGCCCCTCCCAGCCCAGATTCCTAATCTTAATGGAACTGAGAGTTAAGAATGATTTTTTAATGTCTCGTTGGATTTTTAGACTGTTAATGCACCGAATCCTTCTCATTATTACTTTATTGATTGCTCATGGACCAGCCCCCTTCAAATCATATTAACCACCCTCTGCCGGTTTAGATTAGGAGAGTTTAAAAAGCACCTTTCATTACTCCCCCCACTCCTGCCATGGAGTTGAGACTCACTGGCTTAATGGGAGCTCTAATGGGGCAGCTAAGAGGAGAGGGGCCCCCGTCCCTGCCGACTGCATTAATAGCTCAAAGGGGGCCAATACAGAAAATTAGCCGTAAACGCGCTCTGGAGATCTTCAAATGAAAGAGCCATTTATCACGCTGGCTACCTTCACTCCACTCGTTTGCTCTCTCTACTGGGAACAACTCATTTCCTCTTAACTAAATTACTTCAGAAATGTCAGCTAAGCCCAGATAGCAAACATAACAAGAGAGCTCACCTACAATCTATGGGGTGATATCAACACGGGTGGAAATTGGACTGGTTAAGTTTTAGGAGGGAGACCTTCCATAATTAGAAAGAGAGACACACACACAGAGACATATATCCTTTATGTCTAAGTCTTCCGCCTTCAATACATCACACAGAAGCAGAGACACCTAAACCTGGGCCAGTTGCTGCCTTTTTTATTAATAAGGTAGAATTTTTTAAATCTCTCTAAAAGCCCATTAGAAAACAAAGCAACCTAGTCCCTTGCCAGTTGTTGAAATTTAGTTCAGGAAACGTTCTCACCTCCTCTTTTATGAAATTAATCTCTGGGAGTCATCCCTCATAAAGGTGGCGGAGGGGCAAAGACGGGAGACCAGAGGGCAGGGAAGGAGCTAATGAACCCATAACCTTATTTTAAGTGAGTCACAGTGATCTAGAAAAGTAAATCAACCACTTATTCCTCTTTTGCCCATGGCTCTCTAAAGATAAAAATATATTAGTTATTTTCATCATGTAATAAAGCAAATACCTGAAATACTAAATAATAGAATTGACCTCACACTTTATATTCATACCACACTCCCTAAATCAATAAAATGACTGGGGTGCCACTTAGATACTTTAAGCTGCACATTTTTAAAAAAGATTCTGGAGGCCATAAAAAGTACTCTGAGTTTCCAGAACAGAACCAGTGACAGTCAGCATTCTCCTCTTCTTATTCCTGGAGATACCCATATACATACGTATTCACATTTCACTGACAAACATATACAAGCCCTGAAACCAAAGCATCCCACATCTAAGAATATTTTCAGCTCCATTTTGTTAGGTAAGCTAAGTTCCAAATATTTTTATTGGCCTGGCTGTTAAGAACATTTCTGATTGGTCATCAGTTGGGCATGCCCTACAGCCAGCCCCAATGCTGTTTCTAGGATACAGAACCCCGAGCTAAGGGGTTCTAGCTTTCCATGAAAAGGGATGGAAACTAAAACAGAAAAGAAACCAAGAAAGCCAATGAAGAAGCGCCTCTCCTCCTCCCCATACCCACCTCCCATCAACCAGCAATTAACCAGAAGAGAAGACCCAGGAGGAAATGGTGAAAGTGAGCTGTCAGCACAGTTGCAAATCAAAGCATGAGCCTGAGTGTCCCAGCAAACCCAACCCCTGGCATTAAAAACCCAAACGATACTATCTAAAGAAGAGCAGAAGAGATGTTTGGAGCAACACTTAAAATAGTTTTGCCCCAAACCCTAGTAGTCTTCTTGGCGATATTACGTTCCAAAGCCAAATGGCATCATTTCAGGGACAGCTTCCGCCTCCCACCTCCCACCTCTCAAAGCGACTTTTTCTGCTTTTGTGAGAGAAGAAAATTGAGAACACCTCACCCTGTTTGGAATCCTTCCTTCACAACCCTCCTATGCTACCGGCTTGATTCTGCATTACTTTCTGAAACATCTTTTTCTCTTTTAATTGTTTCTGTGAACGTCCTCTGGCTCAAATGAATCAGAAGTGACTGCAGCTAGGGATTTTTGACACCAAACAGAAGGACAGGCCTTCTCCAGCATCGATAAGAAAGGGTTACAGTAGTTAAAATTGTAGCTCCAAATACCAGTTCTTGTGATAATTAAAGATTGCACTGTTTACACATTCAAACTCCTAAATTTGTGGCATGTGAGTGACATTGGGACCTTTCGGCAGGCAGCCATCCTAATCGCCAGGCATTCTCTCTGTGACTGTCAGAGAAGAGGGGGGAAAAAATTAAGCAGCTGCAATACGCCTGAAATGAGTTATTGTAATTACATTTAATTAGTTTAATTAGTTAATTATTTTGCTTACAGCTGTACAAGAGACTGCAAACATTTGTTAATATCACATGCCCTTTAACAGTATGGGGTGATTCCACAGTCACACTAAATCGTGAATGCATATATAGGAAGATTGAGAAATGTGCAGAGCCCCGCTCAGCTTCTCAGGAAGAGCATATTTAGCAACACATTTGGCACAATTTTAAAAAATCTGAAGAAACAACTCATAAAACACAGAGAACTGGGAACAAAATTACCACCCCAAAAATCAAATACAAAGGCCAAGACAGAAGGAGCTACCCCTAATGGCATAGGGTTTAGCTCAACAAACTCCAGTTATCAATGAAATAATTATAGCATATTTTTGAAAGCAGTGTCTCCCAGCCAGTTCCATACGTGATGGTAGTTCAATTATTTACAATGTATCCAGAATTGCTAGCGAAGGTACTGTGAGAAAAATGGCAATAGTTTCTGTTCCTCTGTCTCTCTCATCCGGGTTTCTCCCTGCGGTCCCCCACCCCCATTCCTTCTTCCCAACAGGCATTTTCATCCAGATAGTCGCTGTGCTATGATTGTGAACAAACATTTGTGTCTTATAAAATAATGAAATCCTTCAAAGTGAAAACTCATCATAAAGACATGAACGCAGAGGAAACTTTTCTTACTTTGCGGGGGGAAGAATCCATACCTTTTTTTATGACAGACTGGTCCAATAGATTCATGCCGCTGTTATTGGCATCTTCAACTGACTGTGAATATAAAAACATCACTATTCAAATCGACTGGATATTAAAGAATCACACTCATAAATCATGTCATTCCAAACTGGAGTTGCTGTTATTTCCATTTATATTAATTCACAAAGGGAGGTTTTATTATTATCATTATTACCTCCAAATGGACACAGAAATGAAATACACCCAAATTATAAATTCTTCCAATGGAAGAAGAGGAAAAAGGAAACTGTGAGAGACATCTGGGATGCAGGATTGGTTTAGTTATTACGTTAAACATAGATATTACATAGACACATAAACTTTTATATTATTTGCTCTTATGAGTTGTGAAAATCTGGCAGCACTGAAAGATTTTCACCAATATTAGTCAGAGCAGTTTCTGTTTTCTATGCTATCCCAGTGCATCTTAACCCCAGAGTCATTTTACAAATACATAATAGTTTACGTTATAGGATTTTAATTAAAGTCTGAGCAATTTGGAATGGAATGCGAACAGCAACACATAGGAACACGTCTGCAGGCTGTCAGGACCGCACACCCACTGCAGTTCACACACATCCCTGTGCTGGGTGAGCTTCCTGCTGCAGGACAATCGCTTGGGGGGACCTGCACAATCTGCTCCCCTCCCAACCCTGCCACCTCTGCTACCCAGCAAGAAGCACACCTGTTAGAAAGGCAGTGACTACAGACACACCAACACACACACACACACACACACACACACACACACACACACACGGAGGATCTCCCAGTCAGCACCTGGGTAATGGCAAAGAACATTCACCTTCCTTGCCATTTTCATCCCAGAGAAGGAAAGTTTCGACCCTAGTTGTTGGCTGCATTTCAGAGGGGACATAGCTGTTAGAATGATATTCTTACTGTCAGGATGCACCAGAACAGGGTTCTAGCCGTGCATCCCAGGGCACCCAAAGGCAGTGGATTCCCTCCCCCTACTCCCAAGAGAAAAATCAATGCTAGGCCTTTCTGCCACGTACAGCTGCTTTCCTTGATCCTTAGACACCTACGTTTGGACTAATCTGTCACCCACTCTACAGAGGAGTAAAAAGCAAAGGGCTTGTAAGGGGGGTTGTGTTTAGACAGCACTTCCCACCCACTCAAGCTGCGTCCCCAGACAGGGCGTGTGTTCATCACAAGGAAGAGACTGTGTACCCCAAACAAGCTGCACATTAGAAACGAGATGATCTAATCATGGAGGGGTCATGTTCATTTGTTTCTTTTCGTTTTTCATAGCCACTCTTCTGTTCTCAGAGAGATGGGGGAAATTGTTATTCTCCGTAAGGACCATTTTCCATGTCGCAACATGCCATCTCCAACTTAAGAAATAGTAACAACGCTTAAAAAAAAAAAGGAAAAATGCTTCATGTAACTTGTTCGGAACTCCCAGCAGACCCCACCATGCACACGGGTGCGCACACAGACGATTCACGCCTTTTGTGCTCACGTGTCTACAGTGGCGACGTGTCCACGCGGAACAGAAATATTCGCCTGTGTCTGTGGGTGGGCAGACCCGCGATCTCACAGGCCCCGGACCGTGAGCGCCCACACCTCACCCCCACGTCGGTACGTAAATATGTATATACGCCCCATCAGCGACGTGGGGTAGTTGTGGTAGTTAATGAGAAGGCTCTTGTCTGATTTTCTATCTAATTACGGACGCCTGCTGGGTTTTTGTACAGGATACTCACGCAGCATGCTGGCGCTTAATCGTCACAGGGAGGATCGTAAAGATTTAATTAGGACTGAGTGCGGAAGCTCAGAAAAACGACTCCGACTCGTAATTACTAGACTTCTTTAGTTAAAAGTGATACCAGGGGTTGCTTTAAGACACTAGGGTGTGTTTGAGTGTGTGTGTGTGTGTGTGTAAGGGCTTTGACTTAACATCCTTATATGTTTACACTCTGAGGTAGTAAAGGTGATGAGAGGTTAGAGAGCAAAGATCGGAAGAAGGAAAGAGGTGTTCACAGCAACTAAACAAGCTCCAAACTAGATGTCACCTCACGCTCTCTTTCTTTCTGATGCTGTTTTTCTGACTTTTAAACACTGCCCCCCTCCCCACGTGCGCGCTCACACACACACACACACACACACAATGGGTAGAATGTAGCATACCCAGAACCCAAGCAGCGATTTGCTGGCTTAATAGCCCCTGTGAGTAAATTGAAATAAAGATTGACAGGGTTTTATAGTTTCATTTAAAAAATTATTAGAAGCATTTGGTTAATTAGCTCTCCTCATTTGCTTCTCTCACGGTCGGGGCGGTGGCCCCGCGCGTGTGTCTGGGTCACACAACATCTCCCCTCAGCCCTAGGCCAGGTGAGCACCGCTGGGTGTGAGGGCCCCCCGGCCCGGCAGCGCCCTGGGATCTGCCTGATCCGCGGCTGGATTGGGGAGGAGGATCCAGCACACACAACAGGCCCTTGAGATGGAACGAGTGACTGGGGTCCAGGCTGAGGCACCCCTGGTCCCTTTTACAGACAGGTGGGGCGCAACCCACGCATCCCGTAGCTGCAGGAAACGCGAAACGCCGAAACCGCCATCAGCTCCTGCAACTTCAGCCGCCGTCCCCCACCGCGTTCCAGATTCCTAAGTCAGAAGTGGATCCTCCGAGACTGGACGGAGGAGGCAGAGCCTCTGGATTCGAGGGTCTGGTCCTAGGTCCATATCTTCCCCTGTCTTTCTTTGTCACCTGCCCCGTGTCACGTCAACCACACCCCGGCCTCAGGACGCCTGTCATCACGGCGGAGACAGAGATCGCCCCAGCCCCTGTAGTTCCCCTCCTGGGACGGGCGCAGAGTGTATCCCCCGCTACCCCTTGCAGTGAGGGTCGATCCGAGAAAGTCCCGAGGGCCTCCCCACCTCGCCAGGCGACCTGCTGGGATGCATCTGGGGAGGAACGGGGAGAGGTGGGGTGGGCGGGGAGCAGCGAGGGCCCTGGGCCTGCGCCGTCTCTGCTCTGGGCTCTGTTCACCTCCCGGGTCTAAGCTCCGGCCACAACTCGGACAAGGGTGCTCTCCCAAATGCACACCGACCTGGCCCTGTTTTTCTCTGGCCCCTTGCATTTGACCAAACACTCCAAACCTCTCACAATTCTCTCTTTCAAAAAACAAAAAACTAAAACCAAAGAAATCTGTTCCCTCTTTGGGCGCAATCCTTGGGTTCCGTCGCCTAAACCACTAGGCCTGCCCAGTGCAGTGACACGGCCAGTGCAGCATTGCCAACAGCAATGCTGATGAGTTGATCCACTTTCATTATCTAGCACTTTGAACCGTACCCAGAAAGGTTAATTTAAAAACTTTTCCCCCCAGACATATATTACTCCAATGCATTAAAAAAACCCCACGATTAAAGATTTCCTTTCTCATATAATATTCTGAAATCAGCATTATCTCCAGACAGGGACAGTTAAACTCGCCTAAATCAACAAAACTGCCATTCTTATGACTATGGGTAAATCCAGCCACAACTCAGGTGATTCTGTCATTTTTGGAAATATTAAATAACTGAATTTCCTTTAAAGCAGTAAGCCATCATAGACTACACACAGACAGCATTTAATTCTGTCCCCACATTTTAACTGTTCAAAATACATTTTCTTCAGCAAGGTAAAGAGGAAGGACTCATGCACCCTTTCCCTTTCCCTTTCCCATATTGTTTTCCTTTTCTTCAGAGGTATGTCCATAATGATGCATAATATATACAACTATGCCAATGAGACCGAAGGATCCATTGAATACCTTTCAACCATATTTATCTTTTCTGGAGACTATTTAAATTAGGGAGGAAAAGGAGACCTGCTCAGAATCACCCAGAGAGTTTTTATAAATCATTTCTTTGATGTTCCTTTGTTTAGTTTAACCAAGTATTCTCCACCAGATCAGGCTCCATTGTGTAGATTGCAGATGGGATAGTGAGTGGGTGGGGGAGTGTTTGGAGCCTTTTAAGAAACAAACATATGATGCCTCTTCAGCTGGGGTGGTGACACTGGGGAGAGGGTATTAGTGGAAAGGAGGACTGGAGAGGGATGTGGAGAACATTGCTCCACAGTCGCTTAATGGTCCAAAGGGGGAAAAGAATCTCCAAAATCATATGTGTCCTCATGAATTCCCAAACAGAATTATGACTTTCTGGGTCTCTCCTCACAAATCTTCCATTTCTCAGATAATGACCCTGGAACTCAGTTATCTTGGAAAAGGGTTCAACAGCTTATGGGACATTCAAAGTAAGACCTGGCTTGGACACAATAGCACATGTTTTTCTTCCACTGTGCGTTGTCATGCTCAACAAAGTCTTTGCAAATCCAGCAAGAACCTCTATAGAGGTCCCTGCACCTCCATGCTGTAGCTTCAGGCAGTCAGGACTCCACCTGCCATGTCAGGGGGCCCAGGCCCACTACTGGGCATGCAGAGCGGGTGGGTTGGGGAGGGCACCCAGCTTGCTCGCACGAAGCGCAAGAGAACAGGAAGGAGTCGCATAGCTAAGGCAAGACAAAAACATCTAGCCTTGATTCTGATGATCCTAAACTAGCCAAACACACATATATTTTTCTTCTTCATTCTTTCATTTCTAGTGCTTCTGGCTTTCATCATCAGACCTCCAGAAATCGCCACTAGAGAGCCATACACGTATACACACAGTTACGTACGTGGTGTCCAGCTGGTGCTGTTCTAAAGATGAATACTTCCTCCCCCAAAGGAGACACAGCTGTCCCTCCCCGCCTGTCCCCCCACCCGGGGCATTTGTTATTTGTTTACTGTGTGTTTGTTTGTGTGCCGTTACCTGGACATCTTCCATCCCGGGGTGGCCGAGACCGTGCAGCGAGAGGCTGTCACCCATGCCCGCGTCCAGGCCGTGGTGTGCTGAGTGCAGGAGCACGTCCGGCCGGCGGACTGAGTGGTAGTCCCTCCGGGGGTCGAGGCCCGAGAGCTGGGGCAGGGCGGCCCGAGGCTGGGGCAGGAGAGAGCCGGCTTCTGAACCCACTTCTTGCCGCTGTCGTTGCCCCCAGGGGTGCTGCTGGGGCTGGTGCAGGGGGTTCAGGGAGTAGGGGTCGTTGACGTGGGAGTAGGGGTCCTGGCTCTGGTGGTAGGGGAGCGGCTGGTAGGGGGGCGGGAAGTAGGGTGGCTGGAAATCTGACGACGGCGTGTGGGACAGCGGCGGAGCGCTGGAGTAAGGTCCTTGGGACACCGAGCCCAGCTGGGAGAGCCGTGAGCTGTGACTCGGGACGCCATCGTGCCGGTCCTGGGAGCGGAGAGGAGAAAGAGAGAGAGAGAGAAGGGGAGGAAAAAATACAATCGACAAATGGAGAAGCCCGCCTACGGCATCTTCTTCTTCCCGAGATAGGGGACGCAAGAGTCTGAAACTTAGACTCCCAAGCTGACTCAGAGGGTACATGATTTCAGCAATTCCAAATGCGAGGCTTTGGGGGAAAAGGGGGAGAATCACTCACTTAACCAACATCTAAGCCCTCTGTTGGGGTGCAAAACCGGCAAAAGGGGTGAGGGTAAAGTAACAGTGTGTATGGGGGGAGATTCTCAATTCCCTAATGAAAAATTCAGGAGTCTGACATAGGGTATTTGCTTTTCTGGGTGTTTTAAACTATTTTTTCCTAACTCTTCCAGAGGCCCAAAGCATGACCAATAAAACTTCATTCTATTGGCTTTGCTGTTACTCTTCCTAACCCAGCCGGCTGACCAGGAGCTCCCCACACGACTTGGTCGTTCCAGGAGACCCAGGAATCTGCCTGATCTGAGTTTCCAGTCCCCCCTCCCTCCCCAAGAGGAATTAAATAATTTATGTAGTGTTTGATTGAAATGGATCTCATTCAAAATCATATCCTGAGTCCCTGTTAAAGTTGAACTGTGGTTCACAGGAGTTTTTCTAAGGTTGCTTTTCTAAATATATCTATTGCTGTCCTACTCCAGGGAGTGAAGATGAAGGACCTGGGGTTGGGAGGGGGAGAAAAAAAAAAAAAGAACAAATAAAGGCCCAGACAACTTAGTGCTGGTCCTAAGTGGAGTGTTAAACTCAGTGAAAAGGGAGGGGGGAGAGGTGTGTGTGTGTGTGTGTGTGTGTGTGTGTGTGTGTGTGTGTGTGTGAGTTTCTCCCTCTCCTCTGTGGAAATGTCGTGGTATAGTCCCCACGGTTCTTTTTGGAGAAATAGTCACCTAAATTTCCAAACTGCAATGGCAAATAAAAAGTTTTTCTGTTCGGCCTCCCCCCTCTCCCCAGTTGACTCATGGAGCTCAGACGAACACACAATGCAGAGAAGCAGCTGCAGCCTCGTCCAATTATGGTGCTAAATTACCAAGCCAAAGGCGCTCGAAGGAAGACAGAGACGAGAGAGTGAGACGCACACACAAGAGACAGAGACAGAGAGACAGTAAGAGGAGGGAGCATGCAATTCTGGTACAACGTGAATCCAGACTCACCATGGACGAATAGGTGTGCACTAACATCTGGAAAAAAAAGCCTGGTTACTGCTCAAAATCAAACAATGATTTAAAAAAAAAATCAAGGAGTCCAGCAGAGAAACGAGCTGGACACAGGAGCCGAGCTTGAGGTGTTTCCAGGACAAGCCATCAAAAAAAAAAAAAATTTTACCCCCCCACCAAACGAGATTGGCGTCGCCTGTCACACACACACAGAGCTGTTCATCGGTCTCTTGCTGTTTT
Organism: Phocoena sinus; assembly: GCF_008692025.1. NCBI lineage: Eukaryota > Metazoa > Chordata > Mammalia > Artiodactyla > Phocoenidae > Phocoena > Phocoena sinus. The sequence goes on along the minus strand of NC_045773.1, from coordinate 77,499,011 downwards.
TTTGGCTTTTTTCTTCTGCGGTTCTTCGGGGCTCCAGAAGCAGTCCTCTTCCGCCCGAAGCTGGGCTGAGACTGCTCGGCCGCCCCTTCCTCCCTCCGCTTGCCTACACCTCCTCATAATAATTGATATTCATGACTATTAATATTACACGAGTACTTTAAAGGGAGAATGGAGGACAAATGGAGCGTGAAGCAGCAGCGGGCGCAGAGCTCCCTACTATTGTAAATGACGTTCATTCAGTGGAGAATTACTAGATGTAATCAGACGAGGGGGCTGGCGAAGGCAGACCGGGGAAAAAGTTTAGCAGGAAAGAGGCAGAACTTCAATTAACTGAGCCGGGGACGCGCGTAAAGCAGCCCCTGCTCCCCTGGACCAGGCGGTGAGGGAGAGAGCATCGCTGGGGGCTTGTGCAGAACGTAGGTGTCCTGGTTCCTGGAGAGGGACTTTCCTACTGGGAAGAATGGATCGCCCTAGGTGCTTCCCGTGCAGATTAAAAAACAAAATAAAAAGGCGTTGCCTCCTCCTTCGGAGGGGACAGCAAAGTAAACCGGTGGGCCCGGTTGTTTACAGTGACGTTTGCAGACTTTCACGCATACTGGAGATTATGCTTATTTATTAAAGGATAGAGGCGAGATGGGGCTTTCCATCCCTCCCTCGTGCAGCCTTTCCCTCTTTAGTGCTCCTGCAGTCTGTGATTTTTTTTTACTTCAATTTAAAATATATGCAGTCAATCTTCAAGTACACTAAACTTATCCTTTCCAGGCAAAGCCAGGGGCAACAGAAAAGCTTTTTGGATGTTTCAGGAACCCGTTCAACTGGCCTAACTGCCATTTCTGTTAAAGTTCAACCTTTCTCCCGACTTAAATAGGCTCCTTCCACCGGGCTGCGGGTTCTATATTTTTTGAGCAGAAAAATTAGTTAGATAGGAATACCTGCAGTATTTCTCTCTCTCTCTCTCTCTCTCTCTCTCTCTCTCTCTCTCTCTCTGTGTGTGTGTGTGTGTGTGTGTGTGTGTGTCTTCTCTCTCCCTTCCCCTTTATTCTGCCCTCTTTCCCTCTTCCACTCCACCCCTCCCTCTTCCTCCCTCCCTCCCTCCCTCCCTGCTTTCTTCTCTCCCTCCCTCCTTTCCCATTTAGCCAGTCTACCTTCCAGACTCTTAGAACGAGTTTTATCCTGCTTACTTTTCGGAACCCAGTGAAGTCCCTCTCTGTATACCCTGAGCTATTTACACCGTGGCCCCTTCCCCGCCCGTGCCAAGCCCACTTCGGGCGCTCACATTCTTTAGGACAGTTCGAGCTCCTTCGACTAGACCATTATCCCGCCTGTTAAAGAAGGAAGAGGAGGCCGAACAGAAACAAACCCCACCAGGCGGAGGCGCGGCTCTTCGTTACAGTCAATACACAACCACAAAGAGGAAAGGAAAGCCCCAATCATCATTCCGCAGAAAGACGAATCTCTTCTCTCCCTCTCATCTCTCTCTCTCTCTCTCTCTTTCTCTCTCTCTCTCTCTCTCTCTCCCCACACACAAACACACACACACACACACACACACACACACACGCACACGCACACACACCCCAAAATCAGGATTCGGGGCTGGGCAGAGCTGGGAGGCTCCAAGCGCGGGCGCCGGGCGCTGCTTGCGAAACGCAACCGGGCAGCGGCGGGGCGCGCGCGGGCTCCGCGGAGCCGCAGTCTGGGTCGCGGGGCTGGGCCGGCGGCGTCGGGAGGAGCCCGTTTCTAGCGTCCGCAAGGCGGCTCCCCGCCCGGCTTTCAGGAGTCGTCCCGGAGCCGGCGGGATGGCGTGTCCCCCGCGGGGTGGGGATCCTCTTTGCGTCCCATCGCGACCGCCTCGTCCGACCGAGCGCTTCCCGCGCCGATCGCCCGAGACTTGGCTTCTCGTCCTCCTCCCCTCTCCGCCTTCCCCTCCTTCCGACCTCCGACTACTGCCCGCTCGCCAGCTTCTACCTTCCCCGTCCCTTACTCCTCTGCCCCTTTCTCTTCGCCTTCCGCCAAGTTTTTCTTTCCCATTTCCCTCCCTCGACGTCTCCTCGGAATCTTCGCTTCCCCGCTTCCCCTCACGCCTAATTCGGGGACTCCCAGGCTGGTGAGCTCGGAGCGAAGTTCCGCGGTCCTGGGCCGCCGTCCTCTCTCCTCCCGGCAGCCCGGCCCACGCGCAGCCCCGCCGCCCCACCGCTCCGTCGGCGCCCGAGACCCGAGCGCACGGCCGCGGCGCCCCGCCCGCGGGGAGGCAGGCTCCCGCCTGGCTTCGGGCAGCATCTCCACCCGAGTCTCCCTGGCCTCACCGGTAAAGAACGGTGCGCACTCAACCCGGGCAGAAATTTTCGTTAAAAATGCGAAGACATGGGGTGGTTTGGACGCCCCGACTCTCAAAGAAGCAAAACACGAGAAAAAAAGAAAATTTAAAAATTGTCTGCTCCGGCTCCTTGGCTTGTGCTGTCTCTGCATCCATCTATCCATCTGTCCGTCTATCCGTCGACCTCCCTCCTTCTATATTTTCGTCCTGTACTGGGATCCGTTGGTTATCGATTTCAAAAATGTTATTGAAAATAAAAATTAAAAGCTCGAATCTGTTACGAAGTAGTCTTGAAAACCTAATTCTCTCCCACACTCAAAACGTGGAGAGCCTCTGCCTTTATCAGTCTCTATTTTCTCTGCCCATATTCACTAGCACCACTGTTCCCCATCAGATCCTAAAGGGGGGGGGGCGACGAAGAAAGAAAAATAAAATAACAAAAAAAAGAGAAATCCCCTAAGTTAAAGTAGTCAGATTTCCACCTTAAAGTCCTTTTTCAGAATAGCGAAGTTTCCCCAAGCCAGCTTTTCCAAAAGTTGGAGAAAGCTGAGAAAACCAACCGGAAACCTACGAGCAAATAGCTTAAAAATATAGATGAGTTGGGGGTGTCAAGAAGCTCAAATTCTCTATCTGCAAAGCTCTAAGATGCAACCGGGGGTGTCGGCTCACCTCATAGATATCTTCGTACTTGACATTCTCCACGAGCTTCCAGAGCATGATGGCAGCCGGGTCTCTAGGAGGTGAGTGCATTCATGTGAGGAGCAGATGTCTGGCTTCTCAGGACTCCGCTGTCTGTAATGATCCATCTATAATTGGAAATGGGGGATACACACCAAATCCGACGCTCCTCTCCCATCGCAACTTATATCTGTTGTCTCAAACAATAGGCTGGAGAAGTAAGCCTCAGCTGAGAGAAAAACATTATTACACACACAGGAGTTAGATGCAACCCACAGACATATATATTATAAAAATCATAAACACGTATTTATACCCAGACACCCACATTTAGTTATATAAGCACCCCTGGGTCACACAGAGCCTACAGACTCTAAACATGCATTTAAAGGAGAGAGAGTCGGTCAGTGTGATTAATATAAATATAGACATTTAAAAACCTCTATATTGAAAATGATGAATCATTGTAGCCACTGACTAAAGTCTTTACAGTTCATAAGGAGAAACCAGGGTGCCAACAGTCCCCCATTTTCTATGTAGATTTTTAAAGGGGGACCATTACTGAGATTTTTAAACACAAAAGCTCCTCTTCTTGTTTGTTCAGCAGGAGGGTTTTGAAAGCTGGATTTGGGGATTTTAAGGGTGATCTCTCTGTGTTGATGGCTACACAACTTTTTCTTTTTTTTCACTGTACCTTAGTCACTGTAGAACAAAAAACCCGGCTCACCACAGTGACCATTTCTCATATTTTCCGGTCATTCTGCCCAACAAATTTGAAACCTTAAACACTGTATGAAGCACCTCAGTCTGTACTGCTTATCGTTTAAGGGTTGTTTGTTCGTCTGTATTTTCAATGGATTTCATGTGCCATTCTTTTCTTGGCTGAAGTCTCCATTTTATGAAGGTTTTTTTCTTTTCTTTCTTTTTTCAGATGTAGGGAGCAACATACGTGCACAACAACACAATATTAATTTCAAGCCTTCTTTGCAGAGACATGGGACATTTTATATCTGCATCTGCTGTCTAACTTTTAAGTGATTTTAATCATGGAGAGTCAAGAAATGGTCACCTGAACCTCTGGAAGGTTTAAGCAGAATGTTTTTCAAGGAGATATTGAAAAATACTATAGGGTGTGTGGGTTTTTGTTTGTTTTGAGTGTATTTTTTCTTGGTAAGGTGATTTGTATAGCTTTTTTATCCCCCCAAGAAAAGGAAAACATCAACAAGAACAAAGTTAACCAAACTTTGAAAATGGGCACCCTTTAAGGCACAGGGTTTCCGAATTTCATCATAAAGTGAATACTCGCCTCACTGGCCCTTTTTCCCACCCACCCCCCTTTTTTCTACTTCCTTCCAGGGTGCGGAAGGATTCCCACAGCCAGAAGGGAAGTCCAGTGAAGGCTCTCTGCCCCTGGGGCAGAAAATAAATGACAGGAGGGAATGAGGAGGGACCAGGGCAATTTGGGGTGGAAGTTATTAAACCTGATAAGAGTGAATCTGCAAAGGGCGATTGTCTGTAAATCTCAGGACTGCTGAGCGCTGCTGTGCGCTCGGAAGAGAGGGCTCCGGCCAACCACGGTGGATATCGATTCGATAAAAACCAGGGAGATGCTTCATATCGTGCAGAATGAAAAATTCTGCAGATTTTTAATTTAATTTTTTCAAAGATAAGCCAAATGAAAGGAACTCGAAGAAGGTGCTTCAGAAGGGACTTCAGAAATAAACCCTTTCTTCATTTCCTGTTTAATTTTTATGTTTTGCCTTTCCCTCCCTCCCTTTCCCTCCATCCCGTTTTCCTTCCTCCCTCCCTCCCTCCCTGACTCCCTTCCTTCCTTCCTTTTTCCTTCCTTTCTCCTTTCCTCTACGTTAAACATTAACAGCTTAAAGTATACAAAATCTGTACAGATTTTCCACTAGGAGCTTGAGCGAAGATTTCCTTCTTTGCTCCCAGAGCTAGTCTGGACATGGGGAGGCATTCTTCCTAATTTTGTTGTGTGTTGGGATTTGAAACGGCTTTTACCCTCCCTTTCCAGAACTAAAATCAGTCCCAGATCAATATTTTGCAAGATAAGTATTATAGACTTGGAAACTCAGATTCTCTAGACAGAAATTTATTAATAGGAATAACTGTCTTTTCCTTTTCAAACCAATAACTCCTTTATCTTTTTTACCTAAAGATCATTCCAACCCAAATAAAAAGCACTTGGAAAAAAATCTTTATTTTTTTTCCTCTGAATACTTTTAACACCTTTTTCATCTCTTTTTGGTATATCATTACTTAGTCTATAATAAATAAACTCTAAAACTTGAAACTAAAAGAAAACCTCAGAGGGATACTTTTATATTAAAAAAACTACTTAAAAATATGTTTTTAGTGTAACTATTTATATAGCCATATATACATAGATATAATTTCAAATTTTCATATGTAATTTTATTTTATGGTGAAATAGATATTTTAAAAATTAGAAACGTCTGGAAATATTTGGTTAACATTTATGTAAATTCTTCAGAAAAACTGAAATCTGGTTTATTAAGAATGAAGCATAAATTTTAAAATATACACACATATAAAGAGCTACTCAAAGAAATACATAAGTACAATTAAAGTCCGAGTCAATTTTTCAACGTGGGCCTTATTCAAAAAATCCTAGAAATTGCAAGGGAAATTTTTCTTAGGGAACCTTCCGTAAGTCATTGAACGGGCAACAGCGCCCTCTGTCGGGATTTTGTGTAAGCAAATCCTGCACGGCCGCTCGATTTTTTTTTTTCCTTCTCCAGCGATTTCTTCCAGTTCTTGAAAACCTTTTATTGCTTAAGAGCATTTTAAAAGCTCAATTTTTATCATATCTACTAATTTTAGAAATAAGTGTTTAAGCATCTATAAAGTTCAAGTGCCTCAAAAAATGTACAAATAAAATCTCATTCTTTACTAAGAAAAATTTCCTAACTTGAGCCAGCTTCTCTCGCTCTTAACTTTCTGTTGCATTTCGCTTTAACCTTCCAATCAACGTGAGGTAAGGAAAGATTTCCACAAGGACTCAATAAATGCAAAACAAAATAAAGGCAAAGGCAAAAAACCCTCTGATTTTGAAGGGAAGATAAACGAGCAAAATATGTATTTTCATCATCATTTCATTTTCCACTTCGTCTTGTCCTATGCCCATTTTTTTGTTTTGTTTTTGTTTTTTCAGGGGTGGCACAGGCTTGCCTAAATAGAAGCGTACTGGAGACATCCCAAGTAGTTATATTCGTATTTTCCCCTCTCACTTATACTTATTTCACTTATATTTATAATAGTAGACAGGCGAGTTAGTAATACCCCCCTTTTCTCAGCCTCGGATAGAGGGACTATTTTCCGATAAATGTAGGAGCCACTAATGGAGGTGAATGCACCTAGCTTGGAGCCCTCTGCTGGCGGTTTTCCGAGTAAGTTTCTAACTTTTTTTTTTTTTAATTTCACCGAAAAATATCATTATATTAAATCAAGGTCAGCTGTTAGCACTCTCTTGTCTCACTTCTTCTTTCTTCTAAAAAATCTAATTAAGAATTGTCTAAAGTTCTCAGACTTCCTTCCTTCCTCCCCCTATTCCTTACCTTGGCACCTGTGAGTTGAGGCTTCATGAGCTCTCTCCCTCTGCGGCTGCCTGATGGACTGCCTTTTCTTTTACACAATACACGGTCCGCCTGGATTTCCCTTTTCCGTCTTCCTAAGACACACAAATAATAAAATGGTAAACACCAAGACTTAGGATTATTGTGACAGTCAGGACCCCGACCCCTCTCATTATGGGCGGTCGTGTAAGCTATTTAATAGCCAGGGTACTGAGCTATACGATGGGAATGTAGGTGAGAATTTGTTACAACAACACAGTATGAAAGGAATCTATTCCATACTGTCACTTTGTAAAACAATTTAATTTCCCCTCATCAACTCAAGACACGAGCTGCGTGTCAAGAAAGTGAAGGCTTCCATCAGCTACGGACGTGCATAATTTCCTGTTTAGAAAGTGCCGGTGGGAACCCCAGCCTGGATCTCCCGACTATGTACAGGCTCAGCAGTTTGCCCACGGCGCTGTGATACTGTCTTTCTTTCTTCTTTCCTTCCTCCCTCTCTCCCTCCCTTCCTTATTTCCTTCCTCCTTCCGAAATGAAGAAGACAGTATTTTTGGACAATTACTTTTTTCCAGAGTTATTTTTGTCCTGGATTCATAAACAGGCAAAGGAAGAGAGACGAGAGAGCACTGACTTGTGACATACCAAGATACTACCTCCACCTCTTACTCCTCACGAAGCATGATCGCCCACCAAGTCGATTAATAAGCTGTGACAGGAGCACGTTTCATTGTGGTAGTCTAACTCTAGTTTTCTACCGTGTTTCTATCTGGAAGCTTTCTCATGATCATATTTTGGGGGAATCTTGATTATGTATTTTTAACATCAATTTGGAAAAATTACTGTTGAATGTGTGAAACTACAATTCGAACCCCTGCCCTTAGATTTATAGGGCTTTGCTACCACATAGGTGTCAGCGATCTGGGTATGAGACAACAAAATAAGAGGGACTAATGTTTGCATAAGGGGGTTTTAAAAAAAATTAAACGGGGGTAGAATGATCTCCAGAACGACTCTTCGTGATCTTACAGATTGAGGCAAACATTGAAAAGGAAATAGCATTTCTTACTTTAACCACAATATTTAATCAAGGGCATAATTGTGAATTTTTAAAGTGAAATCCCTTGTGAGAATGAAAAGCAGTGTGACTATGGAAACTTCTACTTGGTCTTGAACTTTGAGGAGAAGTAATTTTATTGCATATTTTAGATGTTCTGAAGTCCTCAGGCTTTTCTGTTTACTTGTGGGGCTGTGAAGTTGCCAAAGGGACAGTTTTCAAATTTCTATCTCCTGGAGATAAAGAGGTTAAGGAATGGAAGATGGGGGCGGGGGGCGGGGGGTGGGCTTGGAGTAGATGGTGCAAACGGCCAGAGAACAATTGTTTCCAATACCAATGGATACTTCACATACACAATGTGAGAGGTGCTCATTTTCCCTGGCGTGACCGATGCAGGAGGACAGGTATTTCCATCATTCTGGATATTTTCCATATTACTGATTTAAGAAGGGGCAATCTCAAAGGGTGAGAACACTAAACAATTTGGTTTCAAAATGCAACCAATAGACCAATACACATCGGAGAGGAAAAATTTGCAAATAAAGACATGGAAAGATGTAGAGCAGAAATCTAACCTTTAAAGCATGAATAAACACACAACGATGCATAACCTCAGAGCTGAAATGTCTCTTAAGCACAAGGAACATTTAGGAGAAATTAGCATTACTTTGGAACTACTTCCTAAAACTCACATTCATGCGTTTTGAGAAAAATAGAGAATGATATGTATCCTATGACCCTCTTTATTTCTTTAACATAAGAAGATTCTTTCACTTACCAGCTATGTTATCTTGGGCAAGTCCTTTGACCTTTCCATGTCTCAGTTTTCTCATCTATAAAATGAGGCGAATTTACTGGATGATATATAAGCTTTTTTTTCTTAGAAATAGACTTAATGAGATTTAAAAGCAGCAAATAGTAATGAATGAAAAGTTTAAAATGGAAGTATTTCTGTCTGAACATGTTGCAGCAAAATCTCAGCTCTCTGGGACCCTCTAGGGTAGAGTTTAAGAGAACTGACCCTGATCTTTTGATAAATACTAATCACACACACACACACACACACACACACATTTTTAGGAATATCATCTTAGAAGAAAACAAAGGAAGGATAAGAATACAGCTTGAGCAGCTCATGCAGCCCAATGTCAAAAAACCAAACAACCCAATCCAAAAATGGGCAGAAGACCTAAATAGACATTTCTCCAAAGAAGATATACAGACTGCCAACAAACACATGAAAGAATGCTCAACATCATTAATCATTAGAGAAATGCAAATCAAAACTACAATGAGATATCATCTCACACCAGTCAGAATGGCCATCATCAAAAAATCTAGAAACCATAAATGCTGGAGAGGGTGTGGAGAAAAAGGAACCCTCTTGCACTGTTGGTGGGAATGTAAATTGATACAGCCACTATGGAGAACAGTATGGAGGTTCCTTAAAAAAAACTACAAATAGAACTACCATACAACCCAGCAATCCCACTACTGGGCATATACCCTGAGAAAACCAAAATTCAAAAAGAGTCATGTACCAAAATGTTCATTGCAACACTATTTACAATAACCAGAACATGGAAGCAACACAAGTGTCCATAGACACATGAATGGATAAAGAAGATGTGGCACATATATACAATGGAATATAACTCGGCCATAAAAAGAAACGAAACTGAGTTATTCGTGGTGAGGTGGATGGAGATTACTTCATACAGAGTGAAGTAAGTCAGAAAGAGAAAAACAAATACCGTATGCTAACACACATAGATGGAATCTAAAAAAAAAAAAAGGTTCTAATGAACCTAGGGGCAGGACAGGAATAAAGACGCAGATGTAGTGAATGGACCTGAGGACATGGGCTGTGGGGGAAGGGTAAGCTGGGAGGAAGTGAGAGAGTAGCATGGACATATATACACTACCAAATGTAAAATAGATAGCTAGTGGGAAGCAGCTGCATAGCACAGGGAGATCAGCTCGGTGCTTTTTGACCTAGAGGGGTGGGATAGGAAGGGTGGGAGGGAGATGCAAGACGGAGGGGATATGGGGATATATGTATATGTACAGCTGATTCACTTTGTTATACAGCAGAAACTAACACACCATTGTAAAGCAGTTACACTCCAATAAGGATGTAAAAAAAAAAAAAGAATACAGCTTGAGGGAAGAGGCTATCATTTTAATAGTTAGTACCTAACTAACGCTTTGAAAGAGATGAAGCATCAAGTCTAGATGAGTGACATCTTAATATAGTCAAGAGTTTGAAGTTTTGATCTTGAAATTATGATCAGTAACCTTTGATAACACATGCAAAAGGGAAGCAATGTCTAATAGCTGAGGCTGGAAAAAAACTTCATTTTTCAGAAAGAGGGAAGAAGAGGGGCTCTAGAAGTTACAGGTGGGGAATTACGCTATTGTTTCCTCAGAAAAATGATAGTTTAGGTTGTCAAAGTGGTTAGTCAGGGCTTCCCTGGTGGCTCAGTGGTTGAAAGTCCGCCTGCCGATGCAGGGGACACGGGTTTGTGCCTGGTCTGGGAGGATCCCACATGCCGTGGAGTGGCTGGGCCCGTGGGCCGTGGTCACTGAGCCTGTGCGTCTGGAGCCTGTGCTCCGCAACAGGAGAGGCCACAACAGTGAGAGGCCCGCATACCGCAAAAAAGAAAAAAAAAAAAAAAAGTGGTTAGTCATGCAGTCTGGGAGGGAAAGAGGGGATATCCCGAGGCACCAGTGTGGCTTCAGGAAGAAGAGATCATTCCATGTATCCTCATGTCCTTTGCTATAGATTTACTAGACTGAGTATCAGGCCCATAATGTATCTGGAGCTCACAGAGACATTTCAAAACTTTCTCATTGGCTCCCCAGTCTGAGCTGAGTGATGCCATGGTATGTGGAGACGGCCTGCCTTCTGACTCAGGACATGGGCTTTGGAGTGGGACAGACATGTGTGATTGCAGATCCACTCCTTACTCTCTTGGATATTAAAAAATTACTTAACCTCCCTGACCCATAATTTTCCTGTATGAGACACTTGAGGGACTTCCCTTGCCGTCCAGTGGTTAAGACTCAGTGCTTCCACTGCAAGGGGTGTGGGTTCAATCCCTGGTCTGGGAACGAAGATCCTGCATGTCATGCAGCCAAAAAATTAAAATTAAAAAAAAAAAAAGAAAGAAACACTTGAAATATATTTCCATATAAGAGACACATTCATTATATGAAACATGTGCATAGCAATAATCATTGCATGGGCGTGTTCATGATGATTAAATGAGATAATACATAAGAAATGCTTATGACCTCCAGCATAAGGAAAGCACTCAGTATGTTGTAGTTACTGTTACAACCACAGATTGGCAGCTATTTGAATAATTCTCTCCCAAAGAGGTTGACTGATTAATGGAAACCAATTTGAGGCAATTGTTTCAATACTTTGCTATGGGGCTCGTTCTTAGTCTTATTCTTTCTAATATTAAAGAAAAAGGGTGACTCAGAAGAAGAATTAGAATATGTGTCCATTATTTTTCAGGTGCTAAACATTGGGGAGAAGAGTTAGTTCCTTGGATTACAGGATGAGGATTCAAAAACATTTTAACAGGCTAATACTCTGGAACAAATCCCCAAAGCTATAACTTAACAAAGATAAAAGTAGCAAAAACATTGTTTGAAGGGGAAGATCAGAGGCGCATAGAGGTGAACATATGTACAGTTTGGGAATTCCCCGGCGGTCCAGTGGTTAGGACTCTGTGCTTTCACTGCCGAGGGCACGAGTTCAGTTTCTGGTGGTGGAACTAAGATCCTGCAAACCGCGCAGAGCAGCAAAAAAGAAAATATGTACAGTTTTCCCCTGCAGAAGGTCCTTGTGGTTTCTGGAACACAATGATCACATCAGCATCATACCCAACAACTTACTGAGACTGACAAACCCAGAGAGTGAGGGAAATCCCAGGTTACATTAGTAAATTTCAGGGGTGACCTGCTTAAGACCTCATCGATAAATACAAATAACCCTAAAAGAAAGCAACCAGATTAAAGAAAATCCTGGACACCATGTCAAGGGAGAAGGAGTTGAGGAGACTGGGATAGTCATCCTAGAATAGAGAAAACTTAGGGATGTGAACCCTGTCTTCTAATATTTGGGGCTGGTTTTGGGGAAGAAGGTATAGACTGGGGGAGAAGTTGGCATTTGTCGATTTAATTTTACATTGCCAGCATATAGCAAAGTGGCTGGCCCAGATGTGCTCAAAACATTTTAGGTGAAATAACGCTCTTTTCCTGTAAAGATACAGGATAAAGATCAGTACAGAGATGTTACCAGGAGGCCGATTAAACTCAACGTGAGAAAATTTTTTTCGTAAAAATTTAAAGTGCTGGGAAGGGCAGCTTTGATTGTGAACTGACCATCCCTGCAAAATACGAGCAGAGCCTGGGCGACCTCTGTCAGGGGTGGTGTAACACAGCTTGTATAGCGCTGGGCGGGAGGTCCTTAATGAGGCCAAGGTATTGGGATTCTACTCCATGAGCTTAGCTTGACATTCTGTTGCAATTTTAGCAGGTTACTAATTGTAAAGGACTGGCATTGAGAGGAATATGTGGAAGATCCCATTATTTCTGCATCTGTATAAGTATTATCTGACTGGGGAATTATACACATTTACTGAGCCCATGTTTCCATGTACTGCCCGTGTTATCTGATTTCTATTAGTAGAAATAACATCACAGTCATTATACTCAATAGCCTTATTGGTCTGTCAGTCTCTGATTGTTTTGCTTCTGTCATTATCGGTTTTTTTCTATATTTAATTGGATTTCTGTAGGTAGCTTTATAGAATTAAAAAAGGAAATTTATTTATTTAGGTTATGGATGAAGGGCACTTAGGCTTTCATTTGTCATCATTTTTGAGGGACGTTTGTTTGATCCAGAAAAGTAATAAACCCTTTGCAGAGGATTTATCCAATGACCACACTCCAAACCAGTTTGGAGCCAGTTTCAAAACCCTTTAAGTTATTACAGCTTTGCTGCTTTAAACAATAAACAGTAACGTTTATTTCTGGATTCTTTTGTGTAATCAAATCTTTTTGCTCCCCATACTATAGTAATACTGTGTCAATTTAACTCACAGAAAGGTATATGTAAATAATTTTTTTTTTTTTTTTTTTTTGCGGTATGCGAGCCCAGTCACTCCGTGGCATGTGGGATCTTCCCGGACCGGGGCACGAACCCGTTTCCCCTGCATCGGAAGGCGGACTCTCAACCACTGCGCCACCAGGGAAGCCCCTATAAATGATTTTAAACAATGACAATAACAACAAAATCTTTAGACAATTTAATGAGCACACAATAATAGAAAAGTCATTCTTTCTAAATCTTTCCTTAATTGCTTTCACTATTGTTTCTAAAGAAATTATGAAGTGTGTTCTTTTCCTGTTGTATTGTAAAATATTTTTATTAACTCCACCATCACAACCTAAACAAAGAGTGAAAAAATATTTTAAGACCCAACTAAGCATGGACAGTCAGTTTTTAATCATCTCTCTCTCTCTCACCAGTTTCCTTCAGAATTTTGGTCAATATATGAAATATGGAGTTTTTGGCATGAAAACTCTCTGTAAGCTTCCAGGGAATTGAAATGGAAATTTGCATTGGGTCATACCTGCAACTTCGGAAGCTGATGCTTTTATGGGGCCCATTATTTCAATAAATATTTACCAAGGGCCTATTATTTTTGCAGCACATTACACAGATATAAAGGCAAGTCAGAGAAGGAAATTACTTGGAAAGATTTTACTGTCTTATCAAAGGAGGTGAAATATTATAGGATGAGAAGAGTTTGTGATTTTGACTATGAAACTACATTAAATGGTATTTTATATTCTAATGTAAAGCCTTAAGTAACATCACTTTCTATCTAGAGTTTAAATGCCCTAGTTCAGACAAATTTTCCTTTTTTGCCTAGGAGTTTTGTTTTATTTCAAATAGAAATCATGATTAGTGATTAGTAAATGAAAGGCATGTGTGTGTGTATGTGTAGCGGGGAGGGTCTATTTGTTCTTTACCAGGCTCTACAATCCCAGAGTTTTCATTTCTTAATAGGAGAAACTGTTCCCTATTCTGCCACTGGTGACTGTGTCTCATAAAGTCTCACCCTGAGCATCCCCAGATCTTGATTTACACACTCACTAGTGGAAGCCTACCTTCAGGGCCACATCTCTTATCACCCTTGGCCCAAGGAAAGAAAACAGCATTGGACTGTGAACCAAAGAGGAGGCTACTCCTGGCCTTGACACCAGTGTACTTACTATCTGGTCTTTTGACCTCCCTGGGTCTCAGAATCCAAGATCAGGATTCTGTGACTCACTGTGCCTGCCTGTTGAATGACAGATCAAGGAGAGAGCTGGCTCCGGTAGTAACGCAGCAACTAGTCAGTTATTGGAGATGCTAAAAAGGATCTGTTCCAGGACTTAACAGCTTTACCAGCTTTTCTGATTTTCACAAATCTTGAATGCAAGCCTGACCTTAGATCATTCTTAACTTGGTTTCTTGGGACAATGGCTCTTTTTTTTTTAATCAGTGGGCTTGATGTTATTTTTGCAAATACTTTTCATTTCAGTTCTAGTATGGCGACAGTACTAGAAAATGAGGAATACAACTTTAAAGCATGTTATAATGTTGGCTGCAAATTGACCTATTACCCAAGTGATTCCAACGACAACAAAAATGACTTTGGCTACAAAAAGAGGCCTTCCAAATCACATTCAACGTGAAGGGAAGCAGCATATCAGCTCAAGCCTTTGGAAATCAGGGTGTTTCAAAATTTTTCTCCAAACATTATTTAGCTAGTTTAATTATTGTTTCCAGCTAACATTTTTTTCTTTAATAGAAGGGAGCAATTACTTTTGGAATGATTATTATATTAATATATTTTCTAGTACCACTGACTTACATTCGAGAATAAATGCAGTTGTTCCTGTGAAACGGTCACATTACAGACGCTTTGATGGAATTAGCAACTTTTTTATGTAACTCGGCAGAAAGACTGAAAGGATGACCATCATTAACTTGGCCCTTTATTCTACATTTATTTTCTTCAGCTAATTAGATTGTACCTGTTTTGACAACTAACAATAATAATGCTTTAATTTTTTTTAATTTCGAACTTAAAACTTTACTCATTTTTTTCCAGCTTTATCAACATACAATGGACATATGACAATGTATAATTTTAAGGCAAACAATGTGAATTCGATACACATATATGTATATTGTGGAATGTTTACCACAATAAGGTTAGTTACATCCTTCATTTAATGTAATTATCATTTTGTTGTTGTTATGGTGGGAACATTAAAGCTCTACTCAGAGCAACTTTCAAGTCTATAATATAATATAATATAATAATATAATACAATCATAATGCAACTATAATTTCACCACACCATACATTAGATCACTGGAACTTATTCAACTTTTAACTGAAAGGGTTTTTTTTTGCATCTATATCTATATATATCTATATATATCTATATATATATACACACTGTAGTATATACTATATATGGTATATACATATATACCATATATACTATATATGGTATATATATATAGTGATAATGCTTTAATTTCTATTGTGAGCTCTTATATTCTTAAAATCTCTCCACTGTGACTGAGGTATAGCTTCCTCATTTCTAGTAACATAATGTTATTAAGTAACAGCTGCTGCCTATTGAGACCTCCCCATGTTTCATGCCCTAAGCTAAGGACATTAAATAGTTTAGCTCACTTAATTTAATCTTCACAAGGTCTATGAAAAAGGCATTTCAGATGAGGAAACCAAGGCCCAAAGAGATTAAGCAACTTTGCCAAATTGTCACAGAACGAGTAAATATTGCAGAAAAAGGATTTGAGCCCACCCTTGACTTCAACGCTGTCCCCTTAGCCTTATAGCCATTCTATGGGTGCTCATCAAGGTCTGGAGTCGGCTTCTCTCTGACCTCCTAGTGCCAGTGGTTTGGACAATGGAAAAGTTAAATCAGATGCAGTAGAGACAGAAAAAAGAAACAGAGAAGAATAAAAGGAAGAGAAAAAAATCAAATGGAGGAAAGGGAACAAAGATGAATAGGAAAAGAAAGTTAGAAAATGGACAGAAAGGGAGGTAAACAGATACAGCCACTGGTGGGCTGTTGACTTTCTGTCTAGGAAGTGGTCCTCAACGTGGAGATGACCTTAATGCCCCAAAGACATTTGGAAATGTCTGGAAACATTTTTTAATCGTCACGATTTGGCATGTAGGGGGTGATACTGGCATCCAGTGAGTAGAGACCAGGAATGCTGCTAAACATTAAACAATGCATAGGACAGCTTCCACAGCAAAGAATCATCAAAAGGTCAAAAGTGCTGAGGTTGAGAAACAGTAGTCTAGGGTTTGCCGGTCCAACCATTAAGATGGGACATTTTGGAATAACTTTGTAATTTTCTAAGAGATTTTAAATC
Source organism: Phocoena sinus (assembly GCF_008692025.1). Lineage (NCBI taxonomy): Eukaryota > Metazoa > Chordata > Mammalia > Artiodactyla > Phocoenidae > Phocoena > Phocoena sinus. The sequence goes on along the minus strand of NC_045773.1, from coordinate 77,482,857 downwards.
ATAGTCCTCAAACAGGTCTAGGGCACATAAAAGAAAGAAGCCTTAGTACTGTCAATCTCTTTTTTTTTTTCTTCCTACAGGATTTGAAAGAAAAAAAGTCTATAGTGTAGTTTTAGAGTGATACAGTTTATATTTTTAATATAAATTGAAAATATGTATTATTCCATGTAAATTTCAATTCAACTAAATCCAGCCAGCTCTAAGGAAGCAGCCCTGGGTTGAACAGTTAGTTCTAACTGTTCTGTGTGAGGACTTTGGGAGGCCAGTATTGGAGCTGGAAGGAACATAAGGAATCATTATGCCAGGCCCTTCATTTTACAGAGGAGCAAGTTAAGGGCTCAGGAAGATGAAATGCCTCGCCTGAGATCACAAGTGCTGGGCTGGGACAAAACCCCAGTTCTTCCACCTTCTAATTCTTAGTTTTTCACCTTCACCTAATTTGCTTCTGTAGTTCATTACTAACTCTCACGTGCAAATGACGTTTTAAGCATCTTTCTCTTTAATTCCGCGGGTCTACTGATTAAAAGCATCTAAAGACACAAGCACGTCCCCTAACACACACGTTAACGTTGGCACACTCTCTTAAAAGCTTTGTGATGATGGATACAATATTTGCTCTTTCTTCTATGGAGAGAAATATAAGAATAATGAAGTACTGCAGTTGATAGAACCAGATTACAGTTTTGCCATGACTGTAGTTCATGAGCTTTTATAACTCACAGTAACTGATGAAAATACTAATTGAGTGTTTCTCTTCATTTAATGCAGTTTTCAAATGTGTCTGACTTCCGTATCAGTGTAACTTAACCACAGAAGAATGAGCTCAACAATGAAAATCAAATACATGAATGAACTGTGCATTTCTCTGTGTCAGGCAAAGCTCTAAGTGTATAGGTGTTATCCGATGTACTGCACTAGCCACTGGATGATCTGGAAATGAGAAGAAATAGAAGTAGGATTCCTTTGTCCTTTGGGAATATGTATTTAATTAGAGAAGCAATACATACGAGACTGAAACCCTCTTACATATGTAAATGCCTGACCCAGGGAAACAGGTAGGAGGGAAGGCTAGTACTAGTCAGAACATGACTGTATTCATAAAGAATTTCTAGGAGAATGTAGATGTGCAGCTAAAACTTAAGGGAAGCAAAAAACAAAACAAACAAACAAACATGAACAAAAAACAACTTAAGGGAAGCAGAGGAGAAGGAAAAACACAAAGAGGCGCAGGAGGAATGGGTACCAGGCATTGTGAAAATATAAAGACACCCCCTCCCAATGGCAACTGAGAAATCCTGTGAATGATACTGGAACGTGCCCTTGACTGATCTTTTTCCATGGTTATATCTGAAGGTGGAGCTCTAAAGCTAAGGAAATGATTCAAGATGAATCTAATTCAACTCGACACTCCTGAATTTGGGACCTGAATGAAGACTTTGTGTGTAAGCCAGAGGCAGCCAGAGCTGGGTGGGGCTCCAGCAGGGGGACTGTGCTCTTCTTGGATGCAGAAATGGATGTCCATGCCTCCAAAGTGCATTCAGTAGTTTGTTTCTTCATCCAGCTAACAATCTCACTCAGTGGGAGGAAAATAGAAAAAAAAAAATCTATTTTCCCGGTTGACCAGAAATGTGCATAGGATGGTGGATAATTGGCTTACTGATGTAGTCAAATATTTTTGTTCAGTGGTGTAACTCATTCAAACCTTATATATATGAGTTGATTTTTAAAAAGCAGCAATAATACCACCTTTGGTTTAATAACACTACTTAATTACTTTAAAATTATTTTAGAGACGTTGTAACAAAATCCTAAAACCTAGGTGTGAAATTTCATTATGTGGTTTATTAAAAATATGTTTAAAAAGAATGGTTTTGGTTAAAAATTATAGTCTACTAATTTACTATAATATTTTTGGGGGAGCTACCTCTAGTTGAACTAATGCAACAGAGGCCTGGTTACCTTTTTTGTTATGTAAGGAAATCAGGAGGAATGGCAAGGTTCAGGGACACCCCTGGGTCCATGCAGTGACTTGTATCATTAGGGAGTAGACCGTTCTTTTGGAAAGCAAATCTGGCTCTACTTTTACTTACTGATTTATGTTTGCTTTTACCTCTTTGATTTTTTTCCCACCAGTTCTCATGTGCCTATTCCCTGGATCATTATTTTTGAAGTCTTTAAAAGAAAGTTGTTATAAGCCTTTGACATTCCCTATCCACAAGATCTCAGGTTAGGAATAAATTATATTAAAAATCATATTTAGGCAGTCCAGTGGTTAAGACTCCACGCTTCCACTGCAGGGAGCACAGGTTCGATTCCTGATTGGGGAATTAAGATCCCACATGCCACATGGCATGGCCAAAAAAAAAAAAAAAAATCATATTTAAAAAGTTTTGTATAAAGGGGATTTGTAATTAAAATCAGACATTTCAGATTAATCCCTGATACGAAATGAAATAAATAAAATGAAGGAAGATAAATAGCAAATGCTGATAAAGAAAATATTTCTTTTCATTAGCATGTAGCTTGGGTTTCATAAGGAATGAAACTTCATATGGCTCTGAAAATTTGAACTTTGGCATAGTTTGCTATTAGACAATGGGAAAAATATAACTTTCAATTTCTATGCAAATAATAGCAATATTATACTTGGACCATTCATGGGAAAAGAGAAAGAAAATTTACTTTAACAAATATTTTTAAAATATTTTGGGCCTTTTAATTCAAGTGAAAAAGTCTACACCAGCTTCAAGGAATCAGATAAAAAATAACATAATAAGCAATCTTTTTTTTTTTTCCAAATTCTGGGACATTGGATAGGAACTAAATTTTCACTTCAACTTTCCAGATTATGGGTGTACATATTTACATACAGAGAAATAGTGAGAACATAATTGGTTAGATACAAAGGGTAGAGGAAATGATGGGAGCCTTGAAACCCAGATGTGATTACAAGTGAAAAAAATATACTTGGAGTTGTCTTTGTAGCACTCACCCTTTTCTTGCTCATGAAGTAAATCATGAAGTAAATAAGGTGGTAGGGGCTTCCCTGGTGGCACAGTGGTTGAGAGTCTGCCTGGCGATGCAGGGGACACGGGTTCGTGCCCCGGTCCGGGAAGATCCCACATGCCGCGGAGCGGCTGGGCCCGTGAGCCATGGCCGCTGAGCCTGCGCGTCCAGAGCCTGTGCTCCGCAACGGGAGAGGCCACAGCTGTGAGAGGCCCGCGTACCACAAAAAAAAAAGGTGGTAGAACTCAGTCCTTGTGATCTAATGACACATGGTTCATTCTGCAATTACGACAGATAGACAAGGGTAGAATGCAAGTAGAGACATTTTGCTTGAATGTTTTGGGCATATTACTAGACATAAAAGAACAATATTAGATTCATGTTATGAATTTTGGGTAGGAATAGCACAGAAATTATGTGTTCTCATGGCATCCTATCAGGAGGCAAATGGTGTTAGCCTCTGCCATGGTTGGTGCTATTAATGCTGATTGCTTAGCTCCAATGGTGTCTGCCACGTGTCTCTACTGTAAAATTACTCCTTTTCCCTCATGAGGAGGGAACACGGGGCACATGCAATTTGAGAGATATATGACAAAATAATTGCTCATATAATAAAAGAAAGATGGAGAAACTGTTCCATATTAAAGGAGATTAAAGAGATAGGACAACCAAATGCAGTGCATAATTTGATATTCTCTTTTTCTTTAAAAGACCTTATTGGTATAATTAGCAAAATCTAAATAAGGTTGTAGATTATAAATAGTATCCTATCAATACAAAGTTCCTGACTTTGAAAGTTGTGTTGTGGCTATATAAGAGAATACCTTCGCCTACTGTATATAAAATAGATAACCTAATAAGAACTTACTGTATAGCACAGGGAACTCTACTCAATACTCTGTAATGACCTATATGGGAATAGAATCTAAAAAAGAGCAGATATATGTATATGTATAACTGATTCGCTTTGCTGTACAGCAGAAACTAACACAACATTGTAAATCAACAATACTCCAATAAAAATTAATTTTAAAAAAAGGGAGAGAATACCTTTACACTTAGGAAACACACACTGAAATATTCCAGGATGAAGCAGCATTATGCCTGCAGTTTGTTCTCAAATGGATATATAAAAAGCAAATGAGGTAGAATGTTAATATTTGTTCTTCTTTAGGTTTACAGAGGGAGGCTGAGTCAAGACTTTTGTGTCACCTTTGGATCTTCCCAAATAGTTGCAGGTGGAGGACCTAGAGGTATAGTGATGACAGGTTTCTTCTGGTGCACAAGGGGTACATATATTTCTCCTTTTCTTCCAAGACTTCAGAAGTTCACTAGGTCTGGAAAAGGAAGGCTTCTGATCCCTGGGAGAGGCTGACAATGTCAGGACATGCCTATTTTTGAGGGAAACTTACAGCAGACTCAGTATCTAGCTTAGACCCTCCTAAGACAGCGCTGTTGGTGTCTCCCCTTCATGCTTGAGACTTCCACTCTATTGCATCAAACTCTCTGTCTGGACTTTAAGGCCGCCAGAATGTTTCTCCATGCCCTTCATAGGGCTTATTGTTTCTCTCAGTCCTTGTCAAGCAATTTTCATAATTGTACATCATTACATAACTGTACATTTCATAATTGTTACATCATTCCAATCCCCATTAGTGACTTTTGTTACTCTCTTCCCAATTTCAATATTATTTAGGAACCAGTCCAAGTTTTACCTTCTCCTTGAATCATCCCCCAGTAGTTAGTGCTCCTTGATTTCTCCAACTGCAGTTAAAGTCAGCAGCACACAGTTTAGTGATTAATCGTTATATATCTCACGGCATAGCCATCTCCTTGCACAAGATTAACACTTCCTTGAGGGTAGACAATACAGCTCATCCCTAGTGTATCCCATAAATGCCTCCTCTCTTCTTTTGTGTACATGGCTTTCTGTATCCTTGCTATTTTAAATTTCAAAACACTCAAATGAGGTGGATGAAAGGTATCTTAAAAAACAATTATTTAATAGGAAGGAAAGCCATAAGGCTAAGAGAAGTGAAATCAATGGAGAATAAATTGCACAAGAAGGATTCGAACTCAAATCTTGTTTCCTAGATCTTCCATTAGGAAACACAAGTAAGAATGCAAGCTCCATGAGGGCAGGGACATCAGTTTGTTTTATTTGTTGATACATCCCCAGTGCCTAGAAGAGTGTCTGGAACACAGTAGGTCCTCAGTAAACATTTACTGATTAACTGATGGGAGCTTTTGAGCCTAGATAATAATTTGCTCTTTATTTAAAAAGACCATATGAAAAAAAAAAAAAAAAAAAAAAAAAGACCATATGGACAAATAAGTGTTGGTGAGGATGTTGAGGAAAGGGGACCCTCCTGCACTACTGGTGGGAATGCAAATTGGAGCAGCCACTATGGAAAACAGTTTCCTCCAAAAATTAAAAATAGAAATATCATATGATCCAGCAATTCCACTTCTGAGTATTTACATGAAGAAAATAAAAATACTAATTTGAAAACACATATGCCCCCCCCACGTTCATTATAGCATTATTTACAATAGCCAAGCTATGGAAGAAACCTAAGTGCTTATCAACAGACAAATGAATAAAGAAGATGTAGTATGTATATATGTATACACAATTGAATATTATTCAGCCGTAAAAAAGAACGAAATCTTGCCATTTGTGACAACATGGGTGGACCTAGAGGGTGTTATGAAAAAAGTCAGATGAAAAAGAAAAATACTTTATGATTCCGTTTTAATGTGGAATCTAAAATAACTAAATAAATAAACAAAACAGAAACAGACTTACAGATGCATAGAGAAAACAGGTGGTTGCCAGAGAGCAGCAGATGGAGGGGGGAGGGTGAAATAGGTGAAGGGGATTAAGAGGTACAAACTTCCAGTTATAAAATAAGTCATGGGGATATAATGTACAAGATAGGAAATATTGCAATAATTTTAAATTATGGTAACTAGACTTACGGTGGTAACCATCTCATAATGTATATAAATGTCAAATCACTATGTTGTACACCTGAAACTAATATAACATTTGTACTTCAAAAAAAAAAAAAAGCTATTTTCCCATATATTCAAGAAGGTGTCAGAAGAGGTTCAGTCTATTCAATGGCAGGAAGCAAACAAAAATACAAGGTATGTTTAAAACAAAGAAAAATATGCATAAATATATATGAAGCACCTATTTCTCTCACGTTCTTAATTAGCTGATAAAATGAGACTTCAAAAACCAGGTTAGTAAAATTGCTATTTTTTGTGTTTACAAAACAAAGCATATTTTTAAGACACTAAAAGATCATTTATAAAAAAGGAAACTGATAATATATTTTGAGAAGTGAAGAATTCTTAAATGTGACTTTATTGCCATATAAATTTGTATTATATTTACAGGGGTAGCAATTTAGAGTATTTTTTAAGAAATAAAGATACCACATGCAGTTGGAATGTACTGATTAGTACCATGGAAACTAACATGAAGTTAAGTGGAAATCCCCTCAAATTTTCCAACTTAGAGTCATAAAAGCCTGTTTCACCAGAGGGTTTATGAATGAACCACGTAATTTCGTGGCTCACAAGTAAGGTGTAGTCATGGCACCATCCCATCTGTTACATACTTATGCAGGTTGGAGCCGCAGACACATGAGGAAAGATTTGAAGGATAACATTTCGATCCTCTGGAGGAACCACTTCAGCTGGTTAAGGCAACCAAGGAGTGTAAACATTCTGTACAGGGGAGGACATTATGGAATGATTAATGGAGTAATCTGGGCTGAAGACATGCCTGCTGAAAGGAAATAAAACACCTCTTTCCTAAAGCCATTGAACCTACAGGGAGGATACCTCATTGCCCAAGAGACTCTGTGAGTCAAGAATGACAACCTAATACATCTCTACTGTGGTCCCCGGATCTCACATTGCTTCTAAATAATGACTCATGAGAATGGATTGATTTTCACTCGTTCTATGCATTTGGGACATGTAGATTCTTGTAATAAATATCAAGTTCAAATAGGGTGGGCTGGTCCAGGTCTCGGTAAGTCATAGTATTACTCCATTAGTTAAGATGTGAGTGCTGGAAGTAGGAAAGCCCCACCTTCATAGCCGCTCTGGATGCGAACATCATCTCTGCTAGGTCGGAGAAAGGGAAACCATCTTATGGCTGTGTCTAACCAAGCTGGTCACGAATAAATAAGGGGGAAAGAGCTGGGGAAGCAATAGTACATGTAAAAAGAAGGGTGTTTCTCTCTCTCTTCCGATTCTCTACAGGGGCTCCAGTTTCTCCTAGCTGGTCACATGCTCTTGGGTCTCCACCCTCCAAATGGAGGGTCTAGGAAAGGTCATTTTTTGGTTTTCTTCTAGCCCTGAATTCTTCAGAAAGACTCTGCAGTGGCTTTATTGAGTGATTTACTGCTATTAGAAACTGGATAAATGTCAGGGAGTCCATAAGGACCAAGTCGTTAAGGGACCAAAATACCAGCAACATTTTTTTTCAGCACCTACTAGATACGAGGATCTGTGCTCCACACTCTGTATACATTTTCCCTCATCCTGCCCCAAATCCAGCAAGCTGTGTCTCTTTACTCTCATTTTATAAATGAGGATAATATAATTCAGGGAAGAGACTGCAAGGCTTACTAACTCTGGGGCTTAAGTACGTGAAGGGGCTCTTAAACGCGGTGCATACTACACAAGTGTTTGCTCTAACAGTTATTCAATGTTTTGTTAGAGCTGAGATCAAATTCCAAGTTTATTTGAGTCTAAAACCCATGTCTGTTCCCTGCCTGATGATGGGATAACATCCTTGAGCCAGTGTTCCAGCCCAAACACGACCCCAGTGAGTCATGGATGGAGGCATCGTTCAGAAGGGAGTGTCAGCAGTACCTGTCAAGGGAGGATACAGTATGTTCCCAAACTAAGACCTATCAAATTTTTAAGCCATTATATTTCACATAACCCTTCTGGAAACTTTGAGTTAAATCTATGCTTCCGATAATACTATGACATTAAATATAGCATCCATATTTTAAGAAAATTTACACAGAAGCACACACAGTTTACTTGTCACCCTCAGTGTGCTCAGAAGGTTGGAGTAAAAACTTTAAAGGTGGGTGATCTAAGGCACAGTGCAATGCAGCTAGTTATTAAATGTTGTAGTAAGTGCTCTCATGGACTTCACATAAGTAAATGGAGATTTGACAACAATTTTCCTGTGTCTAACCCAGATCGTTCCCCTCTCCTGAGCATCTTCAGCTTATCAGTTATCTGTACATTGGTTAGAAGTATCTCCTTCCACATTCCCTACTTGTCAAGTGCTTACCATTTAAAAAGTGTTATCCTAGATTTATTTTGCAGGTTTATAGAAGTTTGACTTAGATCGGAAAATAGATCTAGTATAGTGGCAGAATATGCTCAGTCTTGTCTCTGAATAATAGTCTATCTATACACCTATCAATTATCTATCATTTCTATCTATCTATCATCTATTATCCATCATCTATCTACCATTCATCTAGTATCTATCTATCTATCTATATCTAGATATCCATCAATCTATTCATCTATTGTCTATCTATATCCATATCCATCATCTACATTAGATGATACATTAGCTGTCTGGTGATAACTTGTGGTTGAAGGGATTATGGAGAGAGCAGCCATTTCCTCTCCAGTTGATGGGTGATAACTCCATCTTCCAGCAGAGGGCAGTAGAATACGCTCTCTTGCTTATCAAGGCCTTGGGAGCTATTGCTGATATTTGGAAAGGAAGTATACGTCTGAAGACAGAGTAATGTGAAAATTCTGGGTGCAAAAATTTAGAGGAACAGTAAGGGTTACATTAATTCCTGTTATAAGAATGAAAAATTATTTTTTATTGTAACTTTTTTCTTCTTCAGGGAATTGGTAATTGGTGTATGACTCAAAAACATTCATCATGACATAACCCTGTACTTTTCCTGTATCTTTGTGGATTATCTTCTATATTTGCATAATATTTCATCCATTTTGTATTTCCTTGTGAAATGAGTTATAGGGAAAATAAATATAACCCCTATGGTTACTAGTTTATTCAGTAAGGTAAATCCGTGCCTTATACTTCCTAAAATATTTAGTAGTCAGATAAACCCATGCCCTATAATTGCTTGTTTGTTTACTAGTTATTCAAGAAACATTTCAAAATAACTTAAAAAAAGCTTTGGGGGCAGAGATCGTCTTCCAGAGCCCCGCCTCTATAGATGATTTTATCCCAAACCTTGTGTATTTATGCCACTCCTGTAAGTGTGTGAAGATATGCAGGAAGTTCCCTCAGTTTTTTTATCTCACTGCCTGTTTGATCATATTTTCATTCCCTGTCACCTGCACGTACACATCTCCACCATCCACAAATATCCCCACCGCCCTCGTCCCTTCTTCCACTGCGGTGATCACTGTCGGTACCAAGTTTCGATTAGGAAGACAAAGTGCAAGGAGTTAAGAAAATGGAACTGTTCCCCTAGATCACATGTGTTCCCCTGGAGACACTATTTTATCTCCCACGAATGTTTACAATACAAACAACCTCCAAGAGCTAGTTCAGACCAGAGTGGTCAGTGCAAAAGAGAGAAACACAGGAGACTCACGGAGAACAGTCTTCTGACAGATTTGTCTTTGTTTTAGTCAACTTAAAACCTGGGCCACAATATTACTACATGGCCAAAATAAGACTGAAGTTCATCTGCTCCTTTGATTAGTAACAGTATACCTAGACCTATCCTTAGTGGGTCTGTACAGGTGAGCTTTTGTGACTAGCTGGCCTCTGTACAATAGATCTGCAGAGTTTAGTCCTGCCTACAGACATGTTCTGAGGGGCTGGGAGGTTTGGGGTTTTATATACTCCCTTTTATTATTGCTGGAAGTTTGTTACACATTTTAGCAAACTTCAAGGCAGCATTTTCTGTTTATGTGGCATTTATGTGTTTATATAAAAAGATAAGAACAAGGTAGGATAAAACATACCCAGAAATAGGGGCTTCCCTGGTGGCCCAGTGGTTGAGAGTCCGCCTGCCGATGCAGGGGACACGGGTTCGTGCTGCGGTCTGGGAAGATCCCACGTGCCGTGGAGCGGCTGGGCCCGTGAGCCATGGCCGCTGAGCCTGCGTGTCCGGAGCCTGTGCTCCGCAACGGGAGAGGCCACAACAGTGAGAGGCCCGCGTACCGCAAAAAAAAAAAAACCTACCCAGAAATAAATTTCTCCCCAAAAATTAGTTAGTAAAATTGTCAGAGAGAATGGACTGGTGGTTGCCAAGGGGGTGGGGGGTAGGAGAGGGATGTCTTCAGAGTTTGGGGTTAGCAGATGCAAACTGGTATATATAGAATGAGTAAACAACAAGGTCCTACTGTATAGCACAGGGAACTGTATTCAATATCCTGTGATAAACCATAATGGAAAAGAATATGAAAAGAATGTATATATGTATAACTGAGCCACTTTGCTGTACAGCAGTAATTAACACAACACTGTAAATCAACTATACTTCAATTTTTAAAAATTGTCAAGGTGGTAGCTATTAAGGAATTGCCACAGAGAATTTTCTGGCTGAACTTTTAATAAGATATTAAATTGGGCATCCTTTTTGATGACTACTTTACTCTGCCAGTGCCTCTAAGTGGTTTTTAATCATATAAATAATATTTTAATTATTACTTTTAATTCTAGAACTCGAGCTAATTTGAAATTTAATGTTACAATATTTAATTCTAGAACTCTAGTTAATTTGAAATTTAATGTTACAATATTTTCATATAACATACATTTCATTTCTTATGCAATAATTATTATGAATTTAAAAAATGAGAAATGATACACTTGTCAAACATACAAAACAGCCATTTTGGGGGGTTGCATGGATAAAAGTACTTTAAAATACCAAAGAAGATAGGACCAATGGCTTAATTAGGTAGGCATAGGATTTTTTTTTTTTGAAAAAACCTCACACTTGGAAGATTCATTTTGTTTAAAACCACTGATCAATCCAAAGCAACATTCAACTTCACATATTGATTTTACCCCGTCTCTGTCCACTTTTTTTAAAATAAACAATTGTATGCTAAATCTAGATGACTCTTACCTATTTAAATAGGAGTGGCTTTTTCCCATTTTATCTCTAAAGAAGGTAAAGTGGGCATTTTTGTACTAATGTCATCAATATTTATATTCCTTGATATCACAGGAACATTCATAGTTTTAAAAATTAACACAGCATGAACTGGAGTTCTTTAGGCTAGTCTCAGTGTTTTTTGCTTACCTTGTGCATCGGTTTTGGGAACAATCTCATTCACGTGACAATGTTAAACTTTGCGGGAGCCCTGTGTTCTTGGGAAACAGCAATGGTTAAGAAATCCTCCCACTCTTCTATGTGCAGGGAAATGCCTTACTGCCAAGAAACATTTTTCCCCATATGACTTAGATAAGAGCCAGATGTCCCATTGCTGACCTTTGGCAATGCCAGACACACACCCTCCACATTCTCATTCCTTGTCTCATAAATGATGGGTTGAACTGTTTGTACCCACTGACTAATCTGAACAAAATACCTGACTTGATCAAATTAGAGTGAAGCTGGTCTCCTTCCCCCAAGCCCTTGAACTCTGAGTTACTCTCATTCTGAGCCAGTGTACAAGCCTTCCCTAACCACCCTTCTGAGAATCAGCTGACCCAAAGGAAAGACATTCCTGGATTAACTGTCCTGCCACTCCACTTATTTCCCCACACCAGATTCCTTCTAGCCTTGTTTACTCCCCATCCTGTATTAAAGAAAAATCTTTTCCTGCTGGACCGTTGAGATCCCGCAGATCTTCCAGTTGGGGTGTTCTCCCTACCGCAATAGGCCCCCTTCCCTTCCTGACCCCTTTGAACGAAGCTTCTCCTTAACTAAGCCCAGATTAGTTTGGTTTTTTTTTTGTGGTATGCAGGCCTCTCACTGTTGTGGCCTCTCCCGTTGCGGAGCACAGGCTCCGGACGCGCAGGCTCAGCGGCCATGGCTCACGGGCCCAGCCGCTCCGCGGCATGTGGGATCTTCCCAGACCGGGGCACGAACCCGTGTCCCCTGCATCGGCAGGCAGACGCTCAACCACTGCGCCACCAGGGAAGCCCAAACCAGATTAGTTTTTGTTTAACACATGTTTAGTCTCCAATACTGTTCTTTTCACCTCTCTGAAAGGAAATTGTTAACCTTGTTTACATGGAAAATTAAGTTCAGTTCACAGACATGTTCAAAACACTTGACTGTAGATGGTGATGGATGTTAACTAGGTTTATCGTGGTGCTCATTTCACAATACATATGACTATTCAATCATTATATTGTACACCTGAAACCAAGATAATTTTTTTTGGTTTTTGTTTTTAATGGTGGGAGTATGGTTTACTAAGCTGTGCCTTAGTACGGGCACTGGGGCTCGCCCATGGTCCTCTTAATGTACAAAGCCCGGACATCCTGCCAGTTTGTCTTGAGCAATGACACCAGGAAGTTGACAACTAAGTGGATGTTGAACACAAGCTCATCACGTGTCATCTTCAGGTGGCCAACAGCCACTGCCAGACACAGCACCTTCTTCACATGGAACTTGACTGTGGACTTCACTTCATCAACTTTGGCCACCATGTTCTCATTGTGGGTCAGCAAGGAAGGGAACTTGCCAGCCTTATTCAGGCCTGGGCCCAGGATTCGTGGGATCTGCTTGATCAGAGACTCTGAAGAGAAGAAGGCATCATCCTTCTTGGCCAGCTTCTTGACCAGTTGCTTATTCTTGTTGACTTTCTTCAGTGCCTCAATGTCTATACGCGGAATATTCACAGCCTTCGTCACATCACTACGTTGCTGGTCCCCCAGAACACATACGGAGAACTTGGGACGGGAGTGGATTTAAGCCGGACGGTGCCTGAGAGGCATTTGTCCTTCTGAGGGTCATAGTTCTTCAGGCAGATCTGAAGCTACACCGTCTCCAAAAACTTCCAGCCCTCGAGCGGGTTCCCCTGCAGCACTTCCCGCACCACCTCACAGAGGGAGTCGCCGGAGACTTTGCTGTTCATGGTGCCTCACGCTGCGATAACCGGAAAAGAGCAATATAATGCTATTTGTCAATTATATCTCAATGAAAAACAAAACAGAAACATGCTTGACTATACTTTACAAAAATTGTTGGAATACATATAAACTGTCAGGTTCACTTCCCAAGGAAGCCATATACTAAAGATAAAACATGACGTGGCAAATACCCAAACATCAGTTGACTGCCAGATCCACTATCAGCAGCTCCTTCCCGGAAATTCGAAACCTCGACTTCGAAGAAAGTGGCTCTGACCTGATCTTTATTTGGGTGTCTTCACTGAGGGCTTCAGCATCCCTGGTTCTTGAAAATGAAGGTTATCATGCTCACACCTGTTTCTGAGGGTCAGGGGGCCGGGCAGATACTAGCGCCGCCCCCTGGGATCTTGCCAACATTCTTTGTCCACCTGATCCTACAGACATGCACCTGCTTTTTTTTTTTATCAATAATAAGATTTTAAAACACTTATTTCCACACTCCCAAAATCACTCACCTGTTTCCAACGGGAAAGGAGCCCTGAAAAGAAAGAAGGAGATAAAGAGTTCTAAAGGGCAGATAGTAAGAGGTTTTGAGGACTGAAAACCCCAATTGGTTTCATCACTTTCTGGATTAAAAACCCTCACTGGCCGGGGCTTCCCTGGTGGCGCAGTGGTTGAGAGTCCGCCTGCCGATGCAGGGGACACGGGTTCGTGCCCAGGTCCGGGAAGATCCCACATGCCGCGGAGTGGCTGGGCCCGTGAGCCATGGCTGCTGGGCCTGCGTGTCCGGAGCCTGTGCCCCGCAACGGGAGAGGCCACAACAGTGAGAGGCCCGCATACCGCAAAAGCAAAAACAAACAAACAAAAAACCCTCACTGGCTCTCTGTTGCACTTAATAATGAAACACAGGATCTTCAGTTGGACCGCAGGTCTGGAACATTCCTGCAGTCTCATCCCCACTCCCACCCCTGACTCACCTGCTCCTAACTCACCCCATGGCAGCCACACTGACCTCTGACAGCTCCTACAGATGCCAAGCTCTGTCCCTCCTTGGGGGCTCAGCACACACAGTTCCTCCACCAGGAATGCTGTCCCCTCCCGCTTTGGACTGGGTAAATACCATCATCCTTCAGGTCATATTCTTTTCCATTCCTGGGGTTTGCCTTATCTCTTCTTGTCTAAATTAAATCTTTGCCATTTTGTCTTCATAATCACACTTAACACAATTTGTCTATTTGCTAATTCATTTCAAAGGTGCCGAGGCTGAGAAACTCTAATCTGCTGAAAGAATGTCATTCGCAGTTCTTTTTCCAAGGATTCTTTTGAAAAACGTTTTTCCTCCCTTAATCTAAGTTTCAGAAATAGTTGGATTTCTGCTGACCAACTGTTTTGGCTTAGTCTTAGGCACAAACACAGTGAGTTGAACAAATGCTCAATTTCCATTTTGCTATTAGAGAAAGCTCAGAGTTAAATTTGTTACTTACCTGTAGTACTGTAAATATTCATAACTCTATTTTGTCTTAGCTTTATTTCTGGCTCTATTTTATACCTTTATCATTAATTTGCCTTTGTATTTCTTGCTGTTCCTAACATGTAGTATGTTATTATTTGTCTAAGTTTCTGAAAGCTGTATTAAATCTTATTTTTGAAGAATCTAGGGGTATACATGAATTAATGCATAAAATAAAATACCGTATTTCTAGTCAAGGACTCACTAAAAAATAAGTACATAAAAAGAATTGCTGCATAGCCAGGAAATGAGCATTAATCTCTCAGGTCTAGGACTAGAAATGAATAGGAATCTTAAAGAAACAAGACCGATGAAAACAAAAAGTTGAATAAGATTTAAAGTTCTAGGGCTGAACTTACTCAGAATCTTCTATTAAATGTTTAGCAGAGTGACCTGCATACACAAAGTTCTCAATAAATATTTGTTGAATGAATAGATAGATGAATAAATTTGATTACTTTCCATTCTGATAATGACGGTGAGAGGATTTTATAAGAAAAATTTCTGGGTTCAAGAAAGTCTTTGTTGTTCAGTATGATCTGTTGCTGATACTTAGAATTTTAGCTTGACCAATTTGTAAAGAAATGTGGAATTCCCAAAGTTACTGTGATTTGTCCTAGGAGTTATATGTCCATGTAACAATTAAATACATGCTTTCATACAGGGTAGCAGGCATTAGAGGGAAAGCTTATATACAGTATGCTCTGAGCATAATACTGTTCTAAGGCAGTCACAGGCAATCTTCTCCGAAACCCTTTCAATAAAACCATTATAATAGGGCTTCCCTGGTGGCGCAGTGGTTGGGAGTCCGCCTGCCGATGCAGGGGACACGGGTTCGGGCCCTGGTCTGGGGGGATCCCACATGCCGCGGAGCAACTAGGCCCGTGAGCTACAGCTGCTGAGCCTGCACTCTGGAGCCCGCACGCCACAACTACTGAGGCCCACATGCTTGGAGCAGCTCGTGCTCCGCAGCAGGGGAGGCCACTGCAGTGGGGGGCCCGTGCACCACAGCGAAGAGTGGCCCCCGCTCGCCGCAACTGGAGAGGGCCCGTGTGCAGCAACGAAGACCCAACACAGCCAAAAAAAAAAAAAAAAAAAAAAAAAAAACCATTATAATAGTCTTCTGTCTCAAAGCCTTTATAATGGCTTTATAACCTCTAGGATAAAAGACTACAATTTTCAGTGGAATTCTGTCATTCATTAAGAAAACAGAACTTAACTTCCACTGTAAATGGAAGTTAACTAATTAGAGAAAACATTTAGAAAGCCAGAAAGGGAATGCAGCTTCTCCATACCCTCTCCATTACCCCAGAAAAAAGAAAACATCTTAACTGCTGGTAAATAGGCTTTAAATAGATAATTAGGATAATGAGGAACAATAAGTATTTACACCCATTTCAGTGCTGTTTGAGGATATGATACTTTGTACCAAGAATGCTTTGCTGTCCATGAGACAGTAAGTTGTCAGTTTTATTTTGCATTGCTCTTTTATTCAAAATCTTGGTTTTAGCAACATGCTTACAGGGTTTATACATTGGAGACTGAATATGACAATGACTTTCTGTGTTAATGCAGGAGGTATTTTGCACCTATCACTTTTCTTTCTGGCACTGTGAATCTGAAAACACTTCTGGGGCTCCCAGTAATTTACGATTGTCTCTTTTCTTAGAAAGAACCTTACATGTTTTCTCTATAGACCTTGGACAAGTCCTTGAATTTGCCTCATTTGCCCATCATTCGTGTCTTACCAGTCATATGCCAGGTAGGCGCTGGGCTAGTTGCTGAGAGTACAATAATAGGCAAGATATATGGATTCCCACTTCAAAACCTAATGATGTTTAATACTAACAATTCCAATATTTGCAATAATATTAACAGCTAACATCATTTGGGCCCTTAGTATGTCTCAGGCTCAGTTATTGTTTTACATGGACATTTTCATTTAATCCTTATAACAACCTAATGATGTGAATGCTATAATTATCCTCATTTTACAGTTATGGAAACTGGGGATTATCTGTCTGATAGGAAAGATAATTGAGCAAATTATTATTAAAAAGTCTTTAATAAGTGACATGATAGGGATAAATGATGGTGTGAGGGCACAAAGGAGAGAAAAGCAACTTGGCTTAGGGAATCAGAAAAGGCCTCTGTGGTAGGATCAATTCTAAAGATGAACTCCCATGATTTCCCACCCTAATCCCCAGGGACTCTGAATATAATGTGATATCACATTCATAAGCATATTAACTTGGGTGATCAAGGAATTCTGCAGAAGTAATTAATGCCACTAATCAGTTGATGCTGAGTTAATCAAAAGGAAGATCACCTGGGTGGGCACAATCTAATCATGTGAGCCCTTTGAAAGCAGTTTTCTCCAGCTGGTAGCTGAAGGAAAAGTCAGAGAGATACTTGTGATTTGATGTGCTGTCACTGGCTTTGAACATGGAGGGAGGCATGTGATAAAGACTTGAGAGCAGACCCTGGGAGCTCTGAGTGACCCCTGGATGACAGCCAGCAAAGAGACGGGGACCTTAGTATACTACAACCACAAGGAAATGAATTTGGCCAACCATCTGAATGAGCTTGGAAGTGGATTCTTCCCATCCTGGCTGCTTTCTTGAATTCAGCCTTCTGAGAGTCTAAGCGGAGAATCCAGTGAAGCCTGGCTGTCTTGTGATCTGTAGAAATGTGCACAAATAAATGGATGCTGTTTTAAGCTACTAAGTTTGTGGCAAAATGTTATGTAGCAATAGAAAACTCATAAAAGTTGCACCAGGGCTTCCCTGGTGGCGCAGTGGTTGGGAGTCCGCCTGCCGATGCAGGGGGCGCGGGTTCGTGCCCCGGTCCGGGAAGATCCCACATGCCGCGGAGCGGCTGGGCCCGTGAGCCATGGCCGCTGGGCCTGCGCGTCCGGAGCCTGTGCTCCGCGGCGGGAGAGGCCACAGCATTGAGAGGCCCGCGTAACGCAAAAAAAAAAAAAAAAAAAAAAAAAAAAGTTGCACCAAATTAGTGAATTCAAAGTTGATATCCCAAAGATAAACAGGAGCTGGCTTGTGAAGGAGGTTAGGTAGAACATAATGTTTCAAGCTAAGAGAACGAATAAGCTAAATCTTAGATCATGGAGAGTTTCAGGAATTTAAAAAAGGCTTATGTGGCTGGACCATGGAGTGTGTATGTGGTTGGGAGGAGGAGGGAATGTGATGGGGGAAACAGAGATACTAGATAAAGCTGGAGGAGGCTGGAGAAGAGTGCAAACGCCAGGTCAGAAGGATGTTGTAAATCTTCTAGAAGAGTTTGACTTTATTGTAAGGGCAACAGTAAGCCATGAAGTGTTTTATTTGCGATGTGCAAATCAGATTTGCTTTTCAGAATGATTTTCTGTGGTGTGGAGAATGGAATAAAAAAGAGCAAGGCCAGAGGCTGGAAAACCAGTGGAGATATGGATTTGGAATTCATCAGTACTGTGTTAGGGTAGGCTAACAAACAGACCCTCCTACCCTCCATGCCCACCGCCAATTTCAGTGGTTTAATGTAGTAGAAGTTTAGCTTGGAGAAATGTGCACTTCTCTTCCATATGGTCATTCAGGGATCCAGGTACTTTCCATCTTGTGTTTCTGGCAACTCTAAGACAGTGGTTCTTAGCTAGGAGTGATTTTCTCCCCCTGGAGACATGTAACAATGTCTGGAGACAATTTTGATTGTCACAGTTAGGAGAGATGTTACTGGCATCTAGTACATAGAAGCCAAGGATCTGTTAAACATCCTACAACACACAGGACAGCCCCTCACAATGAAGGTCCAGTAGAGCCAAGGTTGAGAATTCTTGCCCTAGGGCCTCATTGTCATCGCATGCAGCAGGAAGAAGAGGACATAACATGAAGGAAAGTAAGGACAGGGCTGGTTTTTACTGGTAAAATCTGGACATGGCAAATATCACTTCTATTCCTCCAATGGAGAGAACTTAATCATATAGCTACAAACAGCAGGAAATGCTGAGAAATCTAATCTAGGTTAGAGGTTATCAAACTACAGGAATGCGTGCTCCAATCCATCCCAATGCCTATTTTTGTAAATAAAGGTTTATTGGAACAGTCATGGCCATTTGCTTACATATTGTCTATGGCTACTTTCATGCTACAATGGCAGAGTAGTTGCAACAGAGATCATATGGCCTGTGTAGCCTAGAATATTTACTATCTGGCCCTTTACAGAGAAAGTTTGCCAACCCTCGGCATAGGTAAACACCCAGGACAAATGTCCAATGGACTTTCATCAGATGGCTATTGGTCTTTGCCACAAGAAAAGACATGATAGTTGAAATTATACAAGAAGATATTGCCCAGGGAGAATGGGTGTGGTAGGAAGATAAATGATACTAATATTTACGCATACAGTTAGCTTTTTTTTTTCGGTACGCGGGCCTCTCACTGTTGTGGCCCCTCCCGTTGCGGAGCACAGGCTCCGGACGCGCAGGCTCAGCGGCCATGGCTCACGGGCCCAGCCGCTCCACGGCATGTGGGATCTTCCTGGACCGGGGCACGAACCCGTGTCCCCTGCATCGGCAGGCGAACTCTCAACCACTGCGCCACCAGGGAAGCCCTATTTATTTTTATTTTTTTCTGCCTTTTATGGGGGGTTATTTCAAATTTTCTTAAGTGTCTTGGTCCTTTTGAATCCTCTGCAATGCACATGGGAAGTAGCTGAAATACAGTTTTTAAAAGTAGTAGGTATGAATGTCTTTGTGTCAATTTGGATATATGAGAAATGTCACTTTATTTTATATATATTTGAGCCTTCATTTTAAACGTGGCAGAAATTTTATCTCAGTCCATTCAGGGTCCTCTTGGTTTGCATCTGTGTCCCAGAACTGGGTGGAGAGGGTTTATGTACCCCCAAACTGTGTGGGGGACCATGTGGCCTGGATTGCCATCTGTGGATGCTGGCAGCTGCAGAGATGCCCACCTTTCTGTATTGCCTTTCTGAAACTATCTTTCTCATAACCCTTTGCCAGCAAGCTTCTAATTAGGTTCTGACAATGGGAGATACTGGTCAGAATTCGAAGGAAGGGGAGACAGAAAGATGCTCCAGGTATTTCCGATTCCTGTCCCCAACCCTCCAGCAGAATAGGAAGGTTATGGCTCTAGCCTCCAGCTTCTTTGCAATCCCAGCATTAGCCAAACTCTACCCCCTCAGAGGTACCACCAGCATTAATCTCAGACATTCAAGCAACAACTGTGGGGAGGGGGATGCCCTCTTCCAAGCTCCCAGATTCAGGTAACCTCACCTCTTTCCTTTTGTTCGCTCATCTATAGGGTGGTCACTACTTCTTCAAATTACTAGTATTTGGGTGATTCAGTGTCTCATTTTCTCCTCTTTCAACTTTCTAACACCTGTTTCACCTGTTAACATTATTAAATCCTCTCTCTTTGAAATCCCTAAAAAGGTTTTTGTTCTCCTGACTGGACTCCAAGTGATACATCTGAATATCCCATCTGGTCTTTGATTGACATGTGTGTCATGTTCCTCCTGTGTGTACGTGGGTCCAACCTGCGTTGCTTGTCCGCTACCTGGGTTGCTTCTGGGTGGGCCTGAAATATCCTTTTTTTTGCTGTATCTCTATGGGTTGCAGGAATAGCTGCTTCTTTGTTTTCTGCTCCCACACACATCATCCTGGTCTCTCCAGTCCATGTTGAGAGAATCTTCTTGGGAGAAACCCTGTGAGGTTGTCTGAGAACCATCTGCCTAGACACACCCCACATAGACAGCACCTCTGCTTCTGCATGATACTGGGTGGTCTTCCTCCCTGGACCTTCCTCTGGGGTGAAGACATGGTTCCCTCTATCACCAGGCGCACCCCCAGGATATGGCCCCTTCTCAGAGAGATGCAACGACAGCTACCCTTTCTTCAATTCTTCTTTAATCCTCTCCTTCTTTCACCAAACTGGGAACTGTTTTATGGGCTCCAATGTGTCTGTGTCTCCGTGTGTGTGTGTGTGTGTGTGTGTGTCTGTGCGGAGGAAGGAAAAAGGTCCGGACTGATATACTTTTAAACCTCAAGTCCTCCTTAAGGCCTAGGATTTTGAAACTGAAAACTTGTATAAAAGTTCAATTCCTTTGTAGCCTGCATTCCCTTGGGTCAAGTTCCTTCCCTGAGGCAGTATGGACAAAATGTTAGGTGCCCTCGAAAATGGAGCGGAGGTATAGGAATAACCAGAAATATAAATGGCATTGGTTAGTTTTCAAAATCACATCCTGCCCCAAATATTTTTAATTCGCCCAGAACTGTAAAGTCTCCTCTTCCTGGTTTCCACCTTTCCCTTCCCTTCCACCTTTACAACCCCTCCTTTGATTTCTCCCTCTCCCCTCTCCTCCCCTCAGTTCCCAGGACCTGGGTCTGGTTTGTGTTGGGATAACTCGTACACATTTACATCAGGGCACTTACCATATTATGATGGCTGGGATCTTCCTAGGAGACTGCGAGAAACTCGTAAGAAAAATGCTTTATTCCTCGCTTTATCTTCAGTCTCTAAGACAGAGCCTGACATAAAGGAAGGATTCAACAAACTGAGGAGAAACTGATATCTAGATAAAAAATATGGTTTGTCCCAACTCTAAATATTAATGACAATAGCTAACACTCACATAGCACTAACCATGCCCCTATTCTGCTCTTAGCAATTTATATATATTAGCTCTGATTCTGACAGTAGTTCTGTGAGTAGGTATCTATTATTATCCTTATTTTACAGTTGGGGAAATGGAGACCCAGAGAGGTTCAGCCATTTTCCCAAGGCCACACAGAAGCAAACGAAAGATCCATGATTTGAACCCAGGTTATTTGGCTTTAGAGTCTACGCTTTTAGTCACTATGTCAGGTCACCTCTCATATATTGACTTGGCCTTTGTAGGGAGATGGCATATTCATTGTGTAAAGGATGCTGATACATTTTAAAAATTGCACTGGTCAGAAATGCCTCCAAAGAAGCCCAAAAGGAAGAAAGTATAGGGTAATGAAATTATACTGTTTTACTCATTTTAACAAGGATAATTCATTGACACATTTACTTTAAGCACCAGGTGACAAGAGTCAAATTCTTATCACTGTCACACTAGGGTCAGGATGCTTATAGGTGCTAGAGGACCATGTTCTGTCTTAGACAGTGAAGAAAACTCACCCTCAAAGAAGGGAAAGGAAAAAGGAACTGCAAAGCCAGAAAGAATTACCCATTTTTAAAGCATCTGAAAAGAAGGGTGCAGGAGAATAGACTAGGCATCTTCCCAGGAATCTGATCTTTCCAGAGAAGAAGATATAGAATAATTCAGTTTTCCTTTATTTTTCGAGAACCACCAAACTTAAGTCAAATGGTAACTCTAGTGAAATAACCATAGAAGTGGCATTTAAATTGGTTATTGAAACAGCCTTAAAATGAACATTTCTTTTTATAGGAGTTTGACTCCATTTTTCCTAAGTTTAAGTATATTAATTTTGAGTAAGTATGAGAGGTTTGGACAAATTGTCTTGGCCAGTGGTAGTTAATCTGGAAAGCTTTTTCATTGCTTTATTATTGACTGTAACACTGAAAATCAGATTTTGGTGGCCTACCTTCCTTAACTATAAACTATGATACTGATAACAATTATAACTTCACTTTTGTTGAAATTATGATACTTACCTACTTGTTTTTATTGTTTTATATTAAATGCATCTAGTTGCAACTAATGTGATAGAGTGGAAATATTTCCCTGTTCATTAAAATGTGTTATCCATAAATTACCATGGAAGAAGCCAGCCAGATTGAAGCGATGGGTATCAAAAAAAAAAAAAAATCAAAAGTAAAAAGTCCTTTGGCCCACTTCGGACAAAGAACACACACACATTCATTTACTCATTTATTTAAAAAGTGTTGAGTACCTTATATACAAGGCAAAAGTAGGTATGTTAACAATGTCTATTAAATATGATAATAAATAATTACTCTAAACATGACCAGTCCATTAATTCACTTATGTCCTAATGGCTGGTTAAGTTAAATGATGGGTGCTGTCCATTTAAGGCTCTGAAGACACCCAAAATCCTGGTAAATAATATGCACTGTAGTTATAGTTATACTTCTGTTTCCAAGGCTAATAAATAGTAACACCCCATTGAGGTGTTAAGAACCCCAACTAGTCACAACTATGGGTTGAGAAGTAAGCTGGTACTATAAGCCAGATCTAATTTTTTATCTGATTATGGGTAAACATTTGACATGGTATATAACTACATTAAGTACTTAGCAGATATGCATATGAAAATGCCATATTAAATACATATGTATTGTTAATAATAAAAGGAATAAAAGTCAATGTGGAAATTTCATTAAGGAAATATTAGTAGCCCACATTATGTGTATATAGCTTTCCTACTACTTATTAAACTGAAATATTCATCATTTTTGTTTCACATGTATATTTTACAGTATGAGAATTTTCATGTAAATGGAAACAATTTATTTTGTGATGAAATTTGGAACTGCAGCAGAATCTCAGCTTTATTCTATTTTATTTCAAAAAAATTTAAAGCCATGAATAACGGTAAAATTTTAAAAATGGAACTAGATAAACTCATGAAGTCACAATTCATTACTTTTACATTTTCTTTATTTTAAATTCTTCTACTGTGTAACTATAAAACCCCTTTATTATAGAATTCCTTACTAGTGTGTTTTGTTAACTGAATTTAGTCTAGAAAATTTAGATATTCATTGATTATGTTCCTCTTTCCTGTATAAGATTGAAGATAAAAGTCGAATGATTTGGGCTTCCCTGGTGGCGCAGTGGTTGAGAGTCCGCCTGCCGATGCAGGGGACACGGGTTCGTGCCCCGATCTGGGAAGATCCCACATGCCACGGAGCGGCTAGGCCCGTGAGCCATGGCCGCTGAGCCTGCGCGTCCGGAGCCTGTGCTCCGCAGTGGGAGAGGCCACAACAGTGAGAGGCCCACGTACCGCAAAAAAAAAAAAAAAAAAAGTCGAATGATTTTAAGAATTATTGTTAGGTAAAAATATTTTCTGTGATCTCTTGATGAAAATTCTTAAGCAATTTTCTCTCAATTAAAAAAATAATAATATTCCTCATGGGTTATAATGTGGCAGAGACATTCTGAAAGTAATTGATATATGTTAACGAAAGGAGAATATTTTCATGCTAAATGATGTCTGGAGTCCACATATTTTTTAAATGATTTTTTTCATAGACGATGACCTACATCTGTATTTGCTTAGAACTTTGAAAACTGTTAACAGTAGAAAGGTTAGTACTATGTGGTACCAGTCAGGTTTCTTGACACATTCAAGTTTTAATGGTCTGAACTTTCATTCAATTAGCCCTTGGCCTTTGCAGCCAGGAACCTCTTGTTTTCAGTATTATAACTACAGGACAATAAAGCTTAAGAACAAGCTATGAAAAAAGGAAGCATCTTAAAAGCAAAAGCCTTCTCTGATCATTCTGTTTTTGTTTTCTTTATTGAACACAGACCTGAATGCTTCTGTGCCTCTAACGGTTTAGAACACAGCTATCGGGCAGGTAGCAGAATCACAAAAGTAGAAAAAGAATAACGGCTGTCATTTTAACCATACAATCATTGGCCGCTAACACTTTGAGGGGCCTCCACTAGTTCCCTGGGCTCCTCTTCTGTCTCTGAGCGGCAGGGCTTCCTGGAAAGATCGCTGTTCCTATTTCCTTGCTTTTCCAGGCAAGACAATACCACAGCTTTCCGTCAGGACCCCAAGTGGCAAAGCTACCCTTTCCTATATCCAGCCTGACCTGACCCAGTATATGCAGTCTGTTTCCTTGAACAGTTAGGTTGGGGAAGTGAGGAGAATGGATAGGAGAGGTCATCTTTTTTCTCTTCAATATTCTGCTGAGTCTCTTCTTTAAAAAATGGACCTAGGGTGGGGTGGAATAGTCACACAAAGAGGGGACAGAGTTTTCTGGAATTTTTAAATACCACCAAGGCACTGGTAGTTAAGTGGGTTAGCGGTGACCGAAATTTTTAAATTGCTGTCAATTCACAGGACAAAGATTCATGACTGCCCTTTTCAGTTCCCAAAGCATGTATTGATGGATTGATTGCCAGATTGGTCTATTTAATGGAAAGAGGCACTGTTTTGTTATAGGGGATTAAGTCAAGAAAGACTGGTGCTGTATGCGCTGGTGGTGGAGTCCAGTTTGGTCATGCTTTCTGATCCCTAACTACAGAGTTGGATAAGAAAGTGCATCAGTTAGATGTGAAAAAGCATGTGCTGCCTCTCCAAAGTCCAGAAGTGCTTAAAAACTGTGATGTATATAATTCGGAACAATAAATTACGTGCACAAAAGGAGTTTATCATAACATAAAATTAAAAGGTGACAATTTCATCACACAGTTACACTGCTCTTTTCCTTTTTTGTGTGTCTTTTTTTTTTTTTTTTTTTGGTTTTGTCCTTTTTTGTTTCAGTTTTCATTTCCGTTTTTGTTTTTTATGGAGGGTTGGGGGAGGGCAGAGATTTGGTCCACGGAAGATTAATCACCCTCAATGATATATATATTAGAAAAAATATCAGCAGCAAGACTCTCTGGAAATAGATTCTGTTTGATGTAGCTAGTCTGTCTTTTCTGTTTTGCCCTCTTTCACAGCAGCCTCTGAAGTTTTCCGCAGGGGGGCTTTCTCCGAGGTGCCATGTCCTTGGCCAGAATCCGCCGCTCCGCCATTTTTGTGAGTAGTGTGTTTTTCCAAGTAGTTTAGCATTTCACTGAGGACTGTTTGGAAAGTGCTTAGGGCTGCGCATATTGCTGGGGTCCCAAAGCCATGAGTGATCAAACTGGAAATGAGAAGCGGTAGGAAAAAGAGATGAGCAATTTGCAGTATGATATGGGGCAACAGATCCCCCCATTTAATCCAGAACAGTCCATTAAACAGGCATTTATTGTGATCCGAAACGGCGCCAAGCATTGTGGAAGGTAGACGCAAGTCAATGTATTGCTCTGAACAATAAGAAATTCAGGGACTATCTGGAAGAAAACGTCACTGATAGACTTGATAGGCACTAATTATTAGCAGCTCTGAGTGTTTAAACGCACGACTTGACTCTGAGTCTCGATCTCATTAAGAAAGCCAGAAAATACAACTTTCTATAGTGTGGGAATCATCTCGTTTTCTTAAGAACGGGACATATGCTTATATAAGCATATATCACACGAGAAGAGATCAAAATTGGCCGAGGGTGCCTGGTGTTTAGCTGCTCCTCTAACTTCATTCTTCTCTTCTTCAAGGTTATGGAGTTCTATCTGGGCACAAGGCCATCCCGCTGGAGACAACATTCCCAAGCTTTCCTTGCCGCTAAGTTTAGACACAGAGCTAATCCTTCCACTATAGACCACAGAGGAAGTGATGTTTGCAATTCCCACCTGCTTAAAAGGAGAGGGTGTGCCTTCTATTTCCTCTCAAAAGAGCTACGGAGCTGTGCAGCTGAGGACAAAACAAGATGGCAGGAACCTACTCACCTCCGGTCTCCTAAATGAGAGAAAAATAAAATTCTATCTAATGGAAGCCACTCTTTTGGGGGGTTTCCGCAGCTGACTAATTCATTAATAATCATAACTAGTGAGCCAGCATAGGGAGGGCTGGAGCAACTTCAGCATCGGTAGCCCTTCCAACCACAACAAATATCATCTCTAGCCGAACAAACACGTAAGTGTAGATTCATTCTTTCTGTGAACAAAACCCACCCAGATGGTTCATTTGCGTCCATTGTTTCTGAAGTGACACTGCCAGGTTCTCCCCATAACTCATATCTTGTAAAATATAGAAAAACATGACTGACATATATCATGCATATATTGTATCTATCTATAAATAGCATGGCATATATATTGTATATTCAATATATGAAGCCATTAATTGCTTACAAGCCCAAGGTTGTTACAGTTATTGTGATATTAGCAGTTTTTAAAATTAATTAATTAATTTTTATTTATTTATTTTGGCTGCATTGAGTCTTTGTTGCTGTGTGCGGGCTTTCTCTAGCTGTGGCAAGCGGGGGCTACTCTTTGTTGCGGTGCATGGGCTTCTCATTGTGGTGGCTTCTCTTGTTGTGGATCACGGGCTCTAGGCAAGCAGGCTTCAGTAGCTGTGGCACTTGGGTTCTAGGGGGAGTGGGCTCAGTAGTTGTGGCGCACAGGCTTAGTTGCTCCGCGGCATGTGGGATCTTCCCGGACCAGGGATCAAACCCGTGTCCCCTGCATTGGCAGGCAGATTCTTGACCACTGCGCCACCAGGGAAGTCCCATTAGCAGTTTTAAAATCAAATAGTACCATCCTTCACAATCTGTTAACTAGCTAGTTATCCTTCTGAGGGTATGTAATTTTTTTTTTTTTTTTTGCGGTACGCAGGCCTCTCACTGTTGTGGCCTATCCCGTTGCGGAGCACAGGCTCCGGACGCGCAGGCTCAGCGGCCATGGCTCACGGGACCAGCCGCTCCGCGGCATGTGGGATCTTCCCAGACCGGGGCACCAACCTGCGTCCCCTGCATCGGCAGGCGGACTCTCAACCACTGTGCCACCAGGGAAGCCCAGGGTATGTAATCTTTAGGGGCAAAAATTACAAGATCTTAAAATATTGCAGATGAGGGATTTAGGATCTCAGGCAGCCTATTGATATGCCTCAGTGGTGATAATAATAAGATTAGCACATGGAGTTGTTGCTCTGTTAATACACACATAAGACTCAAGACGATGCCAGACTTTTAGGAAGTGCTCCAATAAATGGTAGCTATTGTTGGCTGTGGAACGTTCACGCTGAGAGTAAATTTTTCCGCATGTCCTTTATATTTTATAGGTTGCCACCATCTTTCATCCAGACATTTTACAAAGGGTGCCCTATGCCTAAGTCATAATTAGCGTATGTTAAAAAGAAAAAAAGATTTCAGTCTCCAATTATTTAGAAAACAAGACTGGTCAATGTTTTGCCAACTATGTATACCAAAGTTTGTAATATAAGGCATCATCATAATTCAAGCAGATCCATACGTTGCATTGCTGAGCAGGAAAACTGACTTCAGCTCTATATCTCCAATGATATAAGTAGAGGGGAATCCAAATGTTTTAGGACTTAATCGGGGAGGAAGGACTAAATGGAATTAACTGAAGTGCTAGAAGAACTAATCATGGCGGCACCTGCAAGAAAGAACCAAATGAAGCCATCTATTAGTGTCTAGATGCTTGGCCCTGGGCAAAAACTGCCTCTTTTCTTTTGTTTCACTCCTGTTCAGGGCTCCTCGTACCATTAGATAATTTGTTTTTCCTCTCTATTGCCGTGTTCTCTCAGTTGTGACTCCCCTTTTCATCTAGGCTGAATATACAGAATTTAGTTCCACTTGGGTAAACATTAAGGTTAATAGCCAATATTTGAGTCCTGACCACATGCCAGGCCCTGCTCTAACTGCTTTATTCTGTACCTCCTCACATAATCCTGTCAACAACTGTAAGAAGTAAGTATTATTATTTCCATTTTACAGGTGAAGAAACTGATATCCAGAAATGTTGAATAATCTGCCTGAGAAATTCCGTACTGCCTCTGTGCTTATCTATGTTCCTCTCAGGCTGTGGGTGCGTTTTACACCTTCTCTGTGAGAAATCGCATTCTGTTGACAGTTTTAGCTCAGCTTCTCTAACTTAACTTTGTTCTATGGGCAGACTTGTAGACCTGGAAGATCATTCCTCCTCACTTTCCTGTCTAAGACCAGGGTTCTAAAAGGCCAGATACAAAGTAGGTGGGTCTGTATAAATGTTTTACTTTTCCATGTTGAGAAGAGTGGTTGCCATAATGAAAAATTCTCAGGCTGGCATCCCTTCTTGACTGATGGCCTTCCTTACTTCTAAAATATGTACCTGGTCTTTAGTAAACTGCACTGTCACCTTTGCCCTGGATTGAGACCTCCTTGTGCAGAGTTCTTCACACTGCCTTCAACCTTGGGCACTGTGTGATTTGTGGGAAGTTATGTAGCCTTGTAAGACAACAACAGTCTGATGAAAACATCTGCAAGTTTCTTTCCAGCACTAAGCTTCAATTCACTGGTATAATGCTTATGGCACACTTCTTAAAACCAAGGACATGACAGAAGGATATAGATGTTGAAAAACCACTTATCTCAACAGATAAGTCTCAAACTGTGAAATAGTCAACATAAGAAAAGTAAGGACTTGGGCTTCCCTGGTGGCGCAGTGGTTGAGAGTCCGCCTACCGATGCAGGGGACACGGGTTCGTGCCCCGGTCGGGAAGATCCCACATGCTGCGGAGCGGCTGGGACCGTGAGCCATGGCCGCTGAGCCTGCGCGTCCGGAGCCTGTGCTCCGCAACGGGAGAGGCCACAGCAGTGAGAGGCCCGCGTACCGCAAAAAAAAAAAAAAAAAAGTAAGGACTCGAAGTGTTATCATTCAGCATAAAAAACATTATGTAAATGTTGTTAATATCCTTGATTTCACATTACCTGCACATCAAAATTATGCATGGAACACTACATAGGATGATGCTAAAAGCAAGGTATAGCCTCTGTTCTAGCAGTTTTCAGTAAGGTTTATGAATCTAAATAATTAATCTAATATTATACGAGAACAACACAGAGCAAAATGTGAAATCACAGAATGATTAAGAGAATTTCTGGGAATGTCATGTTTGTCTTTTAGCCCCAGCCATTCCTGAAAAATAGGTATATATCTCATTCACAGTGACATACGAAAAGGAGAAAAGGGATAATGTAGAGTCTACAGAAAAATAAGAGAAAAACAGAAAGAAGAGGCTGATTTTCAGTCCTAGACAGAAAATAAACTAAGGTCATCTATCTGTAAGGTAACACACTATAGTCAAATCTCTAAAATCTTTGATAAGGTCATTTTTTTGCCCTTAGAAAATATTATTTTTTAGCCACAGATTTAATCTTTATGTTATAGTTGGCATTTGCATCTATTTTCATCAGATTAATATCAGAGAGCATTTCACAAGTAAATATTACCTGGGCTAAACAGCAGCCATGATGGTTTGAAGTAGGTTGTCAAAATATAGAAGTCCTTCTAAATTTAAATTCATCTAAAAGTTTGTCCTCAAGTAGACAAATTAGAGAGACAATCAGCATTGTTCTAGATGTATCATCTTCGGGTTCGTGCCCCGGTCCGGGAAGATCCCACATGCCGTGGAGCGGCTGGACCCGTGAGCCATGGCCGCTGAGCCTGCGCGTCCGGAGCCTGTGCTCCGCAACGGGAGAGGCCACAACGGTGAGAGGCCCGCGTACCGCAAAAAAAAAAAAAAAAATAGATGTATCATCTTCATGCCACGTTTAAAACAGTTTGCTGAACAGTGGCAGACAATACAAATGTTGTATCAGATTTCTTAGTGTATTTGCATTTTCCAGCTCTCCTTCCTTCACCCTTTATAATCATATGTTCTATTATTTTATTTTTGAAAGGCTTATCTCTTCTCTATCCTCAAACCTACGATGGTCATTCCTGCTTGTGTACCTTTGTTTGTCCTCCCTCTTTTTTTTTTCAGCCAATATAAAAACCACTCAACCTTCAAAGTACCTTGGATGATATTGGAAAAAAAGGAGTTAGTTTCCTGTTCCCTCGATTAAGATATTGAAAAAGATGAGCTCCTGCCAAAGGATAGAAACTTGCCAAAGTGATGAGAAAACTTAAATAGAATTCTGAGGAGAAAGGAATAACATTCCCCACCAAAAACGTAAAACTAGAGCCCAGAGAAGACAATGGGAAGAAGATAAGTGAGGGTAAGATCTCATCATCAAAGTGGGAGCTATATGCAGCCATATCACTTAGAGCATAAGTGATCATCGAAGTATCCTAGATTTTAACATAAGTGGCAGATAAGATGTTATATGTATCCCCGACAATCTGTGGCTTGAGTTCTTACCATAAACTGGTAATCAAAACTTAAGAGTCTCGGACTTCCCTGGTGGCACAGTGGTTAAGAATCCGCCTGCCAATGCAGGGGACACGGGTTTGATCCCTGGTCTGGGAAGATCCCACATGCCACGGAGCAACTAAGCCCGTGCACCACAACTACTGAGCCCGCGCGCCCTAGAACCCAAGTGCCACAACTACTGAGCCCGCGTGCTACAGCTACTGAAGCCCGTGTGTCTGGAGCCCATGATCCACAACAAGAGAAGCCACCGCAGTGAGAAGCTGGCACACCGCATCAAAGAGCAGCCCCCCTCGCCACAACTAGAGAAAAGCCCACGCACAGCAACGAAGACCCAACACAGGCAAAAATAAAATATAAATAAATGAAATTCAATTTTAAAAGAAAGTTAGAGTCTAATCTTAACAAAAGAAAAATACGAAGGGTTGTTACAAAATAAAACCAAACCACCAGGCAACAGCAACAACTAAAACAAACAGGACTGAGGTAGAGCGCTCCTACTGTCAACATACACTCTACCTGACGTCGTCTGCTGCCAGCATCTGGGCATTTATCACTTCCAGGAGGCAGCAGCCTTGAGGAAGAAGAGGTGGGACTCCCGTGTACGGAATAATTGACTTAGCAAAGACTAACGTTTCCTCGGTTTCATTCAGGAGACTCTGTTGCCCAGGCCTGTAGGATTTAGTTTGAAGTTCTGTTCCAAGAATGAGGAAGAGGAACAATGCAGAGAGAGGCCTGGGGGAGAGAGTGCTACCTTAGCAAGTGAAAGATTCAATGGTAATTAAGAAACTTCGCTTTCTTTTCAAAGAGTTTAATCTTTAAAACTGGCAATGGTATTAATGGAACTGCAACTTTTTTTTCAAGTATAGGAAACTCCTATTTCAGGATAAGGAAAACAGAGGCATGTGTTTCTGAGACACTTGAGTGGTTAGGGAACCTTTGAAAAATCATGGAAAATGGGGAGGAAGTAGTGAAATGGAACAGAGTAACGTGCCTTAATAATTAAAGCAGGAGAAAAGAGGCAGATTTTAGAAATTCTAGGTTATTAAACTCCATTTAATTAGTCCTTAACGAATTTCTTAAAATGGGATATATTAAAAAATCAGGTATACCGACTTTATATTTACATACGATAATATTAGCCCTTTTAGGTATATAGTTCGTTGAATTTTGACAAACCCATACAGTTGTGTAATGACCACCATTACCCAAAACATTTTCTCGTGATCCCTTTCGGTCAATGCACTTTCCCCACCCCCAGATCTTGGGAATCAGTGTTCTAATTTCTATCTCTATAGTTTTTACTTTTTCCCCCGAATGTCGTATAAATTGAATCATGAAGTCTATAGACTTTTATGACCGTCTGTTTTCACTCTGCCTAATAATTTTGAGATTCATCCATGTTTTGGTGTTTATCAATAGATTATTTCTTTTTATTGCTGGTAGGTATTCCATTGAATGGGATTATTGCAATTTGTTCATGTAATGGGTTATTACTAATGTAAGGGCTAATATTTAAGAAATAGAAGTGATCGCTGAAATGCTGCATGGCTTCAGTAATAATTGAGTTAACAAGGGCTAAAGGGTCCTCAGTTTCCAGTGGAGTGCTGCAAGACCTTCCCATTAATCCCACTCTCCTCCACATCTTAATTGACAATGTGATTGACGGCGTCATGGATTTGTAACTTAATGGCTGGTATTAAAACAGAGAGAAAAATTCCTGCACTGGTTAGCAGAAGTGCTGAAATACCTTCATCTGGTAAAAAGCTTAGTTGGTGGGCTAAATCAATGATGTGAAATTTAGGAAAGATCAAGGAAAACATATCTGTTTGCGGTATATTGAGAGAGGGAGAGAGTTGACTCAAGCAATTCTTAGGGAAAAGGCACACCAAATCAGTAAGTCTAAACCATAAAGGGAGGATCAAGATGTGAGCTTCAGATCATAGCTAGTCAGGCTTAGAACTCCATTTACCTTGAACTATTCTCTCTCTGTCTAAGCAGATTCCAGCTCATTGGTTTAATTTTCCTATTTCACCCTGAGGAGCAGGGCTCTGACAGACACCTGCCGAGAAAATCCAGACTGCTGAAGTTTACGCACCTGACGTTCTAGAAAATGTAACTTATATTTAACAGTCATCTTCTTAATTTTATTCGTGGTTTTAAAAACTCCTATTTTGCTAGACTTCCTAATTAACATTCTTTAGAGCATCTTTCTTCCACATAAACCATCTCTTCAAATTGGCTGTTTGCTGGATCCAGAGGTGAAGCTCTACTTTTGACTTTCCCCCTAAGTGTTAAAGTGTGTTCACATCTCAGCAGCTGGAGAGATACCACAGGGTAGAACCACCCTTTCTAGGGAGACGGTGTTTGTTTGAGTGTGCGTGCACATGTACATGTTGTTGACTTAACACTGTTTTTATTAACCTGAATACATCCTATAGATATAGATTTTAACTTTTTAAAGGAAAATATACTGCAACAGTTCAAAATGTATTCTCTATCAGTGGGATTAAAACTGAAGAAATTGAGACAGAAATGAAAGAGGAAATAGAGGATGGTAGAAAAGAGATTGCTATTTGAAAAAGAATAAATTATAATCCTTTTTCCCTGTGTAATTTTGCGAATAAGGTGTTATTAACAACCCATCTTTAACTCCAACAGTATTTATACTTACAAACTATTTGACATTAATGATGAGGAATTATAATTATAATAGAAATTTCACAAACTCCCTGTGATCTCTGGCTAAATGAATTTCTTTTGCTTGTGGACAAGGCCTTACATATTTATCTTTAGACTCTCCAAAGCTTCAGTGCTTACTTGGAATACAGGTTAATATAGGATTCTGAATGAACATATACCAGAGGAACAAGAGCTGCTTAACTTTCCTTAATCTAAGTAAATATGGTTTACATTTCACCAGCTTTCTTGTCCGCTAGAGACATGGTACAAAGCTGTTTCCATATTGCTCTAATTGTCCTTCGGAAATGTTTTATCATTACTTTAATTGATTTGTCTAAACGAATTCAAATTAAACCACTCAGGCAATTTTCTAAAACATAGCCTAAAGCAAATTCCTATGGAATCTTCCCCTGAATTCTTCCTATCTTGGCAAGAGTTGGGCCTGGCACATGAAAAGATGCTCAACATTGCTAATTATTAGAGCAATTCAAATCAAAACAACAATGAGACATCACCCCACACCTGTCAGAATGGCTATCATCAAAAAGTCTGCAAATAACAAATGCTGGTGATGATGTGGAGAAAAGGAAACCCTTATACACTATTGATGGGAAGGTAAATTGGTGGAAAACCATACGGAGGTTTCTCAAAAAACTAAAAATAGAGCTATCAGTATGATCCAGCAATTCCACTCCTGGGTATATATCCAGAAAAAATAAAACGAGAGCACTAGTGCAAAAAGATACATGTACCCCAATGTTCAGAGCATCATTATTTATAATTGCCAACATATGCAAGCAACCCAACTGTCCATCAACAGATAAATGGACCAAGAAGATGTGGCATGTATTAGCCACACACACAAAATTAAAACCTCCCATTTGCAGCAATGTGGATGAACCTAGAGAATATCATGCTTAGTGAAATAAGTCAGACAGAGAAAGACAAATACTGTATGAAATCACTTATACGTGGAATCTAAAAAAATAATACAAATGAATGACTATAGCAAAACAGAAACAGACTCACAGATACAGAAAACAAACTAGTGGTTACCAGAGGGTACAGGGAAGGGGGGAGGGGCAAGTTAGGGTTATAGGATTAAGAGATAAAACTAAAAAAAAAAAAAAAAAAAAAAAGAGAGATAAAACTACTTTGTATAAAATAGATAAGCAACAAGGATATACTGTAGAGCACGGGGAATTACAGTCATTATCTTATAATAACATTTAATAAAGTATAATCTGTAAAAATACTGAATCACTGTGCTGTACACGTGAAACTAATATAATATTGTAAGTCAACTGTACTTGAATTTAAAAAAAAGAGTTGGGCCTAGGCTCAAACACATCCTTTCCACCTACTAAGGGAGCACTGATTTAACAGGATTAAAAGGAAAATAAAAGTCTCATTCCTATTTGCCACTGAGGACTGCCTCACTCAGTTGTGTCTGACAACTAAGGACGGATTCTTCTAGCTTTCTTTGGGGATACAAAAAGCTGGAAGTAGTAGATACTATTATACTACAGGCTAGAAGACTGAAAATCAAGAGAAAATACTCTACCATCGGCATTTAGATAATTAAAGCAAAAGCTGATTTTTTTTTTTGTCAAATTTCAACTTTCTATCTGGAAAAGTTTTTGGTGTGTGTAAAGGTTGAAATAGTTTGGGCTACTGTTCCTATTATTTTGTTATGTTGCATCATTCCAGTGGGTGTTTGGTCTCATGTACCTTTGATTTTCCGAATAGCATAGAGATGCCACTGTTATCAACCTCAGTTCTGCTTTCCGGCCTCTGGGAGGCATGCAGGCAGCAAGATTTAAAGGGAAGACAAGCCTCCTTTTCCTTCTCTCCTGGATTATTCAGAGACTGCAGGTTTAGATCCAACTGTAGCCTGAGGCTCAGTCTGTACTCCTCACTACTCTTTTAGGTGGCAGAGGGAAAAACGCCTTCTTCCACTCGTGAGAACAGCCATGAGGGCAGGAGGCTGGGAGACAGACCCTGGAGAACACCAGCAAAGGATTGTGGGGCCTCTCTGTAAAACCTTAGTTCTTTTCAGAACCATGAGGGGAAGATGCTTCATCTCTCTGAAGTGGCACAACTCCTGAATATAGGTCATGGGAAGAGACCTCAGCCCGAGGAAAGCAGCTGGGTCTTAAGCACCCAGAACTTGATGGCATCTATCCTTTCTAGCCAAACTGGTTGAGGAAGCAGAGAAAAAGGAAACTGACTGATTGTGCTTATTTTCTACATAAATTATATTATCCCCTAGCCCCCAGGGCTTTTAAAATGGAGTTTAACTGAGGTGCATAATTAAGGTATATGGTTCTCTGGCAGTGAGTAGCAACCCACTTGTTAGCAAGGCCTTAACAGCACCCACAAATGTTCTATGGTTTCTTTAGGTGGTGGTTCTCAACCTTAGATACATGCAAGAATCACCCAGGGAGTTTATTTTTTTAAATGCCAACGTGCGAGTCCCACCTCAGAGATCCTGATTTAATTGGTTTGGGATGGGTCCAAAACATCAGTATTTTAGAAACAGTACCGAATAGTTTAAATGTAGCTAGGGAGTTAGGCGTGTT
The DNA here is from genome assembly GCF_008692025.1 of Phocoena sinus. Lineage (NCBI taxonomy): Eukaryota > Metazoa > Chordata > Mammalia > Artiodactyla > Phocoenidae > Phocoena > Phocoena sinus. The sequence goes on along the minus strand of NC_045773.1, from coordinate 77,447,044 downwards.
CCCTTAGAGCCAAGAAATGACACCTAAATACCGGGTTGGCTAACCTCCCTGGGTAAAAGAGGAAGATGAACTTTTCCAGCATTTCCCCCAAGAACTTCTGCAGAGCCTTAGTTCCATGGAATGTTAATAGGTATTCTGAGAAAAAACAGTTTCTGTGATCAAGTTTTGGAGACAGGAAGCTAAGCATTCCTTCCATTCAAAAACAGTTTGGGGAGCTTATAATTGCATTGGCGTACCTCTAGAGGAGTATGGTAGTCAGGGTTTCTTGAGCCAAAAAAAACACTTGACCATGACACACTTTCAAGGAGCAGCTCATGGGACTATGAAACTCACTTTGGAGAAGTGCATTTATGACTGTCCTGAACCTCTGTCAGGTTGGGAGATGTGATTGCCTATCCACCACTCTAAGGTCACATTTCTCCTGTTTTTCTCAGCCACTTACTCTGAGGTCCCAAAGAGATTGAGTCTTTGTGATTCCATTTTACTTCACTCCATCTCATTAGCAAAGGAAGCTAAGGGTATAATCATTGCACACACATTAGGAGAGACCAAAGTCAATCACATCCAAGTCAATTTTTTGAAGGTAAAGACATTTTTTTTTTGATATCTCCACCCTATTTTTTACATATGGAAATAGAGCTTTGGGGGATAAATTAACCATGTCCTTATATTTCTCCGTATCAGACAATCCATATTTTCTTTGTAGAATAGGGGAAGGAAAATGCTAAGCTGAGGACTCGTGCTCCCTTAGATGAATTTAGTCAACTGTTGACTTCTGGGGAATTTTTTTTTTATTGAAGTAACCTTGGTTTATAACATTATGTAAGTTTCATGTGCACATTATATTTCTACTTCTGTATATACAACAGTGTGCTCACCACCAAATATATGGTTTCCATCAGCTGTTGGCTTTTTTAAATGAACAAGTTGCTAAAACAGAGAGAGGAAGTGAGATCACATGGAAACACAGCATAAATGATTGATTGAGCAGTAAATGGAGAATGGAATAAAGAAGCTTAGAAGGAGCCTTCAAGATCATCCAGGTTAACTGTTGTCAGTTTACAGATGAACCTGCAGAGGCCAGACTGGTAAATGTCTGCTCTAAATCCACACTTCCAGCCGGAAACCGAGAGGAGACTGAGCTAGACGCCCTGATATCCATTCTGAGTATTGCCCATGATTTCGTGCTGTCTCTCCCCCAACCCACAGACCAACAAAGATAGAAATTATTTAAATACAAATTTACCAAATTATTCACATGTAATTGTTAGGGGACAATGTTTGCAAATTTTTATTAGAAACAGTTGCTTCTGGTTCCTCTTGTTTGAATTACCAGTCTCCTATGTGCTGAACCTAAAAATCCATTAAAATGACCTGCAATAGATGTTTTTATGTTCATAACTCCTGCAGCATTTGGTTTGGGGCCACGCACTTTGTGAAGGACAATAAATACTGGCAACTGATTTACACTTTAATTTCCTGCTTAACGTTAAGTAAAGGTAAGTAATGTAATGTAGATTCCTGCACGAAGGGCATCATGGTTCCACTTATCTGCTAAGGAAGTGAAAACTGTTGCCTGTTTTATTTTATAGTCTACATTTTTTTCTATTGAAAGTTTTCCTTCAAGGGAAAGAGGATTTTTTCTCTTATGCAAATACAGGCTGTCCTTTTTTATTTAAGTAGTGAATAAGACCACTTACAGGTATGTTTTTCTTCGCAGTTGAGAATGTAAGTGCACTTTTGGAGTCTAGGTTAAAGTTTTAAAGTTTAATTTCAGCCTTACATAAAGGAGCTTCAGTGTGGAAAACATAGGATTTTTTTCCCTTCACAATTCAGGCCTATTATTTCCAACATTCTTAAATAAAATGGTCTTCGAAGTCCCCTTGAACTGGCAGAACATCCTGAAGGAGTCAATAATTCTGTTTCTTAAATCTAAGCCTAGGCATGTAATTTATTTTATGATGTTTTCTTTTGGGATTAGAGATTTAATTGAAATTTCTTTATTTCTCTTCTGACACTAAAAATGCTTTCACAAGATTAATAAAATCCTCCACTCCTGGTTACCTTCCCCACCATTTTCCCATCCCAAGAAAATGAAAAAATAAAAACAAAAACTATACACATCTTAGGCTCCTTGGAGAAGACGTGCTCACATTTAAATAGAGATACACATCCTATCTTCAGTGTGTTGTCAAGCACATAGCACTCAGAAGATTCTAGTTGAGTTGACTGGAATGCATGTCATACGTAGAACACAAAGAGAAGGGGGATGAACGGCCTAAGAAGAGAAAATTCAGAGAGACATGAGCGCTGCCTCTAGAAACTGGGAGGGAAACAGGATTAAACTGACTCTACAGGGCCCCCAAGGAGTGGGAATGTTAGGGAGACAGATCTTGCCCCAACGGAGGGAAGGCATTGCTAATAAGAGTTGTCAGAGATAGAAGGGATGCCGAGGCACGAAAAGAGCAGCCTATCACTGGAAGTTATAGAGCCTGGGATGGGTGACAACTTGACAGGGATGTTGGAGGGAAGATTCAAATGCTGGAGGAGAGTGGGGAACTTAAGGGGCCTTCCAACACTGAGAATCAATGAGAATGTAATCACCAGCAAACACAGACATCGGGGACAGCCTATGCATTTCTTACTTCCAAAGCGTTACGGGAGTTGTAGGAGGGTCTATTTCTAAGAAGATGTGATGTCAGTATACTTTGTGACTCAAATAGAAGAATTTAAGCACATTGAACATTTCACTTCCCCAGCCCATGGTCCAATGAAAACACCAAGGCCCTGGGAATGAACCAGAGGAGAATATATCCAAGACAAAACAGAGTTAGTATCGTATTCTACATTTAGTAACATATAGGTATTGGGCACATACTATGTGCTAAGTACTGTGGATAGACAGAGGTAATCCTACAAGGACCTACTGTATAACACAGGGAAGTATACTCAATATTTTGCAATAACCTATAAGGGAAAAGAATCTGAAAAAAAAAAGATACATATGTATGTAAAACTGAATCACTGTGCTGTACACCTGAAACTGACACGGTATTGTAAATCAACTATATTCCAATAAAAAAATATTTACAGTAAAAAAAAAGGGGGAGGGGGCTTCCCTGGTGGCGCAGTGGTTGAGAGTCCGCCTGCCGATGCAGGGGACATGGGTTCGTGCCCCGGTCCGGGAAGATCCCGCATGCTGCGGAGCGGCTGGGCCCGTGAGCCATGGCCGCTGAGCCTGCGCGTCCGGAGCCTGTGCTCTGCAACGGGAGAGGCCACAACAGTGAGAGGCCCATGTACCGCAAAAAAAAAAAAAAAAAAAAAAAAAAAAAGGGGGAAATCCTTTCCCAATTATCCCAGGTAATTACCTGCACTCTACTTAACACTCTTATAGTCTCTCTATGTTATATTTTAAGTCTTTGTATGTAACTGTCTTCCACTTAAGAAGTACTTAAAGATGGGACAATCCTTTGGTCATCTTTGCACCACCTGCCCTTAGCACAGTAAAATACAAGAAACAGTAAAATATCATGCTCCCAAGGTGGGTGTTGAGAAAGAAAACAACCTCATTTTTCCAACAGGTTGTTTTTTCTGAACTGAGCATTAAAAATAGTCTAGCTTCCTCCCCTTATTTACGTTGTTCAACGTGCTTTTGCTTGACGTTAGATTCAAGGATATTATGAGAACATAAGACACAAAGAAGGGCAAAGTTATTAAGATTTCTTGAGTACTCAAAGAAGGGAATTCCTAACATTTCAGAAAATTAGGGCTCTGGTTTCATCTGAGCTGAGTCTGTTCTGTCCATGAAGCCCCACGCCACCTTGGTCTAATTACCATTACCATTCCGGGGAACTGTGTCTGTGGGGACTTCCGCAGATTTCAATCAATCGTCTTCCCCTTTCCAGTAGATGCTGTGGTGTCTGCTCTGTTCTCTAAAGCAATATACACTTTGGATGGTACTCAGTAAATTATAAATAATGGATAAACCTGCCTCCTGTCATTTTGATAGAAACGAGCAGCTTTCCAGGCTGAGTCAATCACGAGAAGGGTCACTACTCTCCCCACAGTTTCCCAGAGCACCCTGATATGTCAGTTACCACAGAAAACTGGAAGTAGTTATCTGGGCTTTACAAGGCCAGATCATTCCCTAGCTCTACCTAGACATATTCAATCTGCTGAAAGTAAGCCATCGTTCTCCAGGTACCAAATCAGCCACCCTGGAAGATGTAATTCAAGTGGTTTGCACTGGGAAGGAGATTCTGACGAAATAAAATAGTAGCATGCGTCGATGCTACTAATCAGAGTCGTCTCTATGCTTATCCAGTCACACTCTCTCCTTACTTCTTTCCCAGACAGCACTCAGCAAAAACAGTGGAAAATCAGACTCTGCTAATGGACTGTTTTCAACGTCAGATGTGATACGTTTCCTTTCTAACACATTTTTCTCTTGAGCTGATGCTTCTATCAAATTAAAGTTACCACCGTCAGTAGGAAATTATGAAAGAGACATCTTCCATGCTAACACATTGTTACCCAGATTATTAGCAGGATAATAGATGAAGAAGTTCTTTAATTCATTAGAGTATAAGACAGAACTTTACATAATTCTCAGTGTCACTTTAAAAATGAATTAGAGGGCTTCCCTGGTGGCGCAGTGGTTGAGAGTCCGCCTGCGGATGGAGGGGACATGGGTTCATGCCCCGGTCCGGGAAGACCCCATCCGCGGCTGGGCCCGTGAGCCACGGCCGCTGAGCCTGCGCGTCCGGAGCCTGTGCTCCGCAACGGGAGAGGCCACAACAGTGAGAGGCCCGCGTGCCGCAAAAAAAAAAAAAAAAAAAAAAAAAAGAATTAGAAATGTTTTTCTTCACTTGACCTATTGAATCAGATCTTTAAAAGTGTACTTCAGGCCTCAAGATTTTTTTTTTTGGCAATGCCATGCAGCTTGCAGGATCTTAGTTCCCCAACCAGGGATCGAACCCATGCCCTCGGCAGTGAAATCACAGAATCCTAGCCACTGGACAGCCAGGGAATTCCCTTTTGTCTACTTTTTTTTTCTTTTTTTTTTGGCCTCAAGACTTTTAAAAAGCTCTAAGGGAAATTGCACTATGAACCCAGGTTTAAGAGCTACAATTCTAAAGTGTGAGGTATTTTTCCAAGGTCAGGCAACAAGTTGATTTTACAGTCCTATTAAGATATTTTATTGAGGCTACTTTTAATAAATGCATAGTAAAAACCAAAAAAACCACACATTTAAATTTGGTTTACATCAGGAGACTTAAATTTGGATTTTAATTGGAAATGTCAACCATGTTTAAAACTTTTGTTTAAAAGAATATTGTTTAAGACATGCAAAAAAATAAAGTTGGACACATCTTACACCATATACAAAAATTAACTCAAAATGGATCAAAGATCTAAACATAAGACCTAAAACTCTTAGAAGAAAACACAGTTGGGGGAAAGCTTCATGACACTAGATATGGCAAGGATTTCCTGGATATAACACCAAAAACACAGGCAACAAAAATAAAAATAGGCAAATTGAACTACATCAAAAACCTCTGTGCATCAAAGAACACAACAGAATAAAAAGTCAACCTACAGAGTGGGAGAAAATATTTACAAATTGTATATCTAATATGGGGTTAATATCCAGAATATATAAAGAACTCCTACAACTCAACAACAAAAAGCAAATAACCAGATTTACAAATGGGCAAAGGATGTGAATAAAGAGCTCTTCAAAGATGCCATAGAAATGGCCAAGAAGCATATTAAAAGATGCTTAACATCATAATCATTAAGGAAATGCAAATCAAAACTTCAATGAGATATCACCTCACACTCATTAGGATAGCTACTATCTGCCCCGCAAATAAAATCACAACAATAAATAACAAGAGGTAGAGGTATTGGAACCCTGTGCCCTGTTGGTGGGAATGTAAAATGGTGCAGGCACATTGGAAAACAATATGACATTTTCTCAAAAATTAAAAATAGAATGACCATAGACATAGTGATTCTACTTATGGACATATATCCAAAAAAATTGAAAGCAGGATCTTCAAAAGATATTTGCACACCCATGTTCAGAGCAGCACTATTCACAACAGCCAAGAGGTAGAAGCAACCCAAGTATCCACTAATGGATGACTGGATAAGCGAGATGTGGCATACATGTACAATAGAATATTAAATGGGAGTCGTAACTTTCTGATAGCAAACTACTCAACATATCAACAATAATACCAAAGTTTTATAGGTGATACCTTTATAAGTAGATATACCATGTAATGTTAAATGTGTTAAGATATGGCTGTACGTTTCAAATTGTTGTGACTGAGAACTGCAGCCGTATATCTTCTCGAGAGTTTTATACCCAAAATGTAATCTCTCTTTTTTACGGAGAATGAGGAGGAACAATTTACCATATATTTAGCTTTTCTCTGGGAAACATCAGACTAGCTTCTCTGGGTAATTCTAGACTAGCTTGTTACTATATTTTGCATGGGGAGGAACCAAAGAGCATATAAAGCACGTGTAGGAAACATGCAGCTCAAGTTTAGAAATGAAAGTTTTCTCTAAAGAGTTCTGTGGCATTGAGTTGGCAGATGACTCAGGTATCAACAAATTAGCAGACCGTGCGTACGCTAAACAGACAAATAGCGTGCCTATTTATTTTACACTGTAGCTGATATCCAATTTACCCATTGATGCCGTAGTCTGTTTTGAGCCTGAAAAAAGACAGCTCATTGTCCAATAAAGGCTGTGACCTCTGTGATTGGAAATGACCTAGCAGACATGACAGAGAGCCCCAGTTCTCTGTATTCCAACAGTAAGTTCCTTCTTGGAGTAAATCTGTAACTCAACAAACTTCCTTAAATCCAGAATTGAACTTGTATAAAAATTATTAAGCTGTGAATTGAACTTCTGTAAAAACTATTCATCTCTTAAGTATGTATACAAATAAAAATGTGGAAAAAATTTGTACAGATATGATAGTAGAGCAGTTTGTACTTTTTAAACTTGGATCAGTGGTGCAGTAAACAGTATATCATTTATTGAATGCTTACTCTGTATTCATTTTCTCATTTTAGCTCACTACCACCATGTAATGGAGTGGTTCTTATTCCATTAAAAGCTAGGGAAAGAAAAGCTTGAGAAGAGTACATACATTACCCCAAATAACCCAGCTCAGATGTATTAAGGGTCTGGAATTGAAGACCGTTCTCTTGACTCCAAAGCCTTTTGCTCTTAACTTTTGAGCACTACGCTTTCTCCCAGTTTTAGTACACTCACCTTCAATAACCCAATTGAATGGTAGAAGAAAAGTCCTGGGAACTTATCCTACATTTGGTGCATTTTTAGAAGACAAATCCTTTAATCTTCAGAGAGGTGTCTATTACACCTTGAGGAGTATTGTGACATGATGAAAAATTAAGTATTTTATTTAAAAGTCTCTGATGTTGCAGATAAAATTCCAACTGACTTAAATATCCATTATTTTGTATAACAGAATATCTTCCTCAAAAGCATTATAATCATTGAGAGGTATTGAAAGCATTTTGAAATTTAATTATGTTGGTCTTTCCTTAATATTGATTTTTTTAAACTAAATGATAATAATAAAAAGAGGATAAATAAAAATTTTTATTGATGAGAAATGTCATGTAGGCATTAGAATTCTAGAGTTTAACATTTGGAAGGCACCTGAAAAATTATCATGTTCATTTCCACATTGCAACCAGGGCATAAATTAACCAAGGAAAATAGTCTATTCTCTTCCAAAGAATTTCAGAAGATTAAATTTAAGATATACTTTCAATAATACATCCTGGGTTCTTTAAAATATGCTTGTGTGATCTACCTTAAGAACCATGCGCAGTTTCTAACTGCAGAGAAATCATTAGCATATACTCCTGGAAAATCAGTCTAGGGTGTCCCATTAGTTTCTATCACATCGTCTGCCCATTCAACGATTCACCTAATCAAGGTAAAGAACTGTTTAAAGGATTTCAGGATCCTGATCTAAAAGTGCTATTGTTTGAAATAATAGTGCTCACAGTCACAGGTTCTTTGAAATCACACAAAGATATAAATTTTCTGATCCAAAGTGCTTCATGCTTTAACTATTTTTACAATTTGATCTTAGGTGCTTGGAATTTCAAAAATTTCAGGCAGTCACCATATATATATATATGTTTTATCTCTAAATGGAACTGTGATAGGACTACAAACATGTCTGGGTTAATAAAGATGGTTTTAACAATTTAAAAGAGAGTCTGAACAAATTGAAAAATGATTCTTACCTGAAATGTGTTAAGTGTCTCTGGATGTCAAGGTCTAGAATTGGAGTGGGTCTGGAGGATCCCAGCGGTGATCTATCTTGGCTCAAGAGGTCTTGAAATTCTTTACAAATTTGTCTAAAATAAAAGATTCAAAATTAGAGTTGAACTCTTGAGACGGGGCTTTAATTTCATCCCATGATATTTTTCCAAAGGCTTGTGTTCTCTTTTAAAAGAGGACTAGGTAAATACCATAAAGCAACCTCTGAGGTTCCATCTACAACATACAGATGAGGTTACAATGAGTTATAATAGCAACTATGCTCTCAAGATGATCAGGAAACCTTTCAAGTGAGTAACAGTCCAGGAACATTGACAAAACCAATGTTCATTTTTAAGGTGAATATTCATAGATTAACCTCAGTATAAGGGAAAAATCTATACAACAGGATCACAATGAATAATTCCTTTAAAAAAAATTAAAATGTGATTCTGGGGGTGGGGTATCATGTCTGTAAACAAGTTTAAATCAAGCTATAGGCTTATTTCAGAGCCATGATTCAAGTAGACTTTGGGAAATCCCTTTCCCCAATATTTCATTATAATTCAGACTCTTCTGGACTAAATTTGCGTTTTTAATATTTGAAGTAGACAATCACCCAAATTTAGTCTACTAGCCTCATTCTGTCTCAGAAAAATGATTACATTGTGCTCCACGTACGACAGTTTCTTGCAAAAAAGTATCAGCAAGGGCATTTTTCTGCTGCTTTTCTTAATTTAAATAATTATGATTTCTGATCATTGGTTTCATTGGTTTCATATTACCATGATTGTTCGATAACAGTAAAGCCCTTGTGATACACAGTCCAAAAGATATAATTCTGAAGAAGCAAACATATGAAGGAACCGTGCGTGTGTGTGTGTTTTTAAACAACAGAACACTAGAGTAATGCAGAAGCTGAAGAGTGAAGTAAAAGACTGCCGAGGAATTGCTCAAAAGGATCCATCAACTAAGTGAAACCACCCCATATTCAAGGCATAATATGACAGTGATTAGGTTCTTTGTCTGGATTTACAATAGGCAGTCACAAAACGTAATAATGTAGCCCTGACTATAATTACCTATGTAGCCAAAATCAAGTACAGAAGGGTCCAATTATTCCAAGTGAAAGTCACTGCATGGGCCCAGCCACTAAGTCCTCTCCAAAGCATTTGTGTCATTAAGCAAAAAACTACCACAAAGTGGCAAAATGTCTTGAAGCCCAAATAACGTACCATTGAGTTAAAATCAGAGGAGGCTTGTTTATTATAAGGTACCCCATATTTACCGAATTCTTCTGGAGATCATTTGAGACCTTTTTTTTTTAACAAGCAATGAGTCTCAGTTTTAATGCCAGTGTTCAAATATCATCATTTCACAGAATTTGCCTTACTCATTTTGAACAGAGGTGAAAGTAAAAGAGGGATATACGGAAAGGACAAGCCAAACAACAAACAAACAGATAAGTCTTTACCTGTTCTAAATCAAACAGGATCCTCCATACCACCTGTTAATGTTTGGTTGAGTCTCAGATGTAGCATCTAAACGCATGTTTTAACAGTGCATGTGTGTACTTCCACTGAAAATATTTTATCTGAACTTCTCACTTTTTCTGTTCTGAGTTAGACTCAGTTGGCTGACTTTCAGGTGTATTGCCTATTTTTAATTAACGAGTAACAACTTAAATTAAATGTTGATATTATTTGTTGGCATCAAATGATGACATTTGGTGGGGCATCGTTATCTGTTGTGCTTCATGTTATTTCATAGAGTTAGATATATTGTTATCTTTGTTTTTAGAAAATGTCTTACTAAATTTTAAAATACAGACTCTTGCTATCACTTTTCAGACTAGCAATGTGAATTACCATGTGGTAGGTCATCAGTATGATGCATTATTACAAAGGAATATTGGAGTTGTTTAACGACTGGTCTCTTAATTTTCTATCAGATTAAAATGTATTAAAAATTTAAATGGAGGTTAAAACATTGCTTTAGTTCGTGTGTTATGATATGGGAATTTCTTGGATAATTGAATAAACTAATTTAAAGTTGGCAAATCAACTTCTTTACTGTTTAAACAACAGAGCAAGTTACAATAAACTTAAAGTTGAGGAAGAAATGAGGAAAAGGCAAGTATGGAAAAATTTAACTTATGCTAAGCAATTCAACTACTCCACACATGAAGCTGTATCAGGAGAAGTTTCAGAATTTTCAACCTTGATATTTGATTCTTCTGCTTAACTCACTGACTTTGGACAGCCTCCAGACTTAAAAACAGATGACAATTTTGTAGATTTCCTTTAGGCAATTATCATCATCACATTATGACAGTTACAGAGTTATTATTTTTATGCTTAGTTTTATTCTTATTTAAATTTTTATTTATGAAGCTATAGTAAGAAATACTCTTATTTCTCCAAACAAAATGTCACATTATGAATTACATAACACTAGATGATCTTCGATGAATCATAAATTCTAACTTTATCACTTACGTCATTGTCCTTAAGGATATAATTTTTTAGCTGATGTCTGAATTTAAAGTTCTGTTTCTCCTTTTGACTATTAACGTTACGGTAAAAATTAAAACTCGCTAACTATTCCGCTTTAACCTAATGCAGATCAAGTGTTAATCATATTTAGTTCTAAATTCAATGAAGAGGTTTAAATGTGTTTTTCATAAATCAAATAAATGTTTTGTCCAGTACATTTTTAGATTTCAAAAACTGTCTAACTCAGTTTCTATTACTCCCCTTAAATAATTATCTAATTACACGAAAATGTTTGGTTAATCAACAAAGCACTGGGAATAAAGAGGAATTAGGAGGGTAACGGCACTTAATCAATGAGTCTTTCTTACAATTGTATACTTGGCAATATAATTAAATATAACAGAATCTGTTATTCATAGAGGTAAAAAAGAAATATGTAAGCCATTGTGCCCATGCGGATCAGCAATTGGATCTCTCATCTAAAGAATTTTGAATTTTGTATATATATATATTTTTTTGAATTTTGTATATATTTTTGATACAATTGTCACAGTCTTGTGAACAAAGAAAGGTGAACTGATTAGAATGTAATGAATATCCATGTAGATTACTTAATTTCAACACTGAGCATTTTAATCGAAAACAGCCAATGCTTTACCATTGGAAAATTTAGAAACTACTCAGAACACATGTTGGATCCATTAATATGTTGCTGAAAGGCATTTATTCCCACACCCCCCTTAATTTATCTACTTATATTGATGACTACTTGTATTGAGTATGTTTGCTATGACTGCATAGTCTCTGATTCTTCAATTCTTGTTTCACATGATCTAATAAGAAGATGGAATGGATATAAATAACCACAAAAACAAAACATTTAGTCTGTCTCCTAATTTCTAGATGTTTATAGCCTATTTACTCTTACTTAAAGTAAGGTAATTGGAATTAGTGAATTCAATTCTTGCTTGACATTTAATGGTCTGCAAATGTCCAGCTACGGGAAGAGGGATCAAAGAGAATTACATGTTCTTGAAATATTTCATGAAATTGAAGTTCAAAATATCACCTAAAATCATATACATTACTTAGATCCCATGTAAAAGGGAAATAGTACTCCCTAGTTGAATCCACTACTATAAAATAGATGTCTCCATACAACTTTGACAAATATGAAAGTACTTCTCCCAAGTTCTTCTAACATTTACTTCTGTGAAAACAAAATCTCAACATCAGTTTGAATGCACTGACTCCCAAACACTTAGACAGAGTGATGGGAATTCCCAAGAAAATGGGAGCTTGTGTTTGGAAATTTAATGGTGGCCTTGCTGTGGATGGTGGGAATGAACAGTTCTAGAACCTGGAGGAAGGAAGACAAGAAGGATTTCTCTAGATCAGGGGGTGAAAGTCTTAGAAAATGCATGATAAAACCACAACCGAGTAATTTTGAGGTAGGAAACATGAAGGTGTTTTCTCTTGGATAATTAGTATTTGGGGATAATAGTATCATTCAGAGGTATCACATGGGTATGCATGTTGGGAAATCTGTAAAATCCTACCAGCTAGAATGATATGCTTTGGGAACACCTAGGAGATACTACCTAACTTCTAGCACTGTCTACTTCTCCTGATCTGTAATAATTTGTTAGAGTCTCCTGAGATTACATTAAGGATACAAACAAACAAAGTACATGTACTTTCAGTTCCTTCTGGTAAAACTGAAATATGGAGGATGAAGACCCCTCTGGGTCAAAAACTGTTTGGAAGAGGGAAAAAGTAGAAGCAAAGTAGAAGTGAAGACCACCCCCCGCCCCCCCCAGGGAGATAAACTGCACAAAAAATCTAGGTTTAGGTCTTTCTACTAGCAAGTGTTCAGCAGCTTCCCTAGCACAAAGCTCCTCTCAAAATTTTAAATCCAAGTGTTACATCCCTCATAATGTTCTTTCTCTAACTCTTAGTCTTACTTCTGTCTTTCTGCTATTCCTTTCCCATTTATCTGCTTGTTTTGTCTTTTCTCTTCTTTTGCCACCACCTTTCATTTCCCTTTTCTTTGGGGCAAGGTGAGAGAATTATCTAGTACTCTCATAAGAGCAATGAATAAATATATCTGAAACCCAAACAGTGACAGCCACAAGCAGCACAAACCCCAAATAATGGACTTAACGTTTCCTGGGCAAAAGCCTGGTGGGTGGTAGGTATGCCACACAAAACCTTAAATTTGTAAGAAGATCCATGTTACTTTAGATGTAGTAGAAGGAGGAATATTTATTTTTGGTTTTGTGCATTTTGAGACATTTACATTTTAGCCAACATATCGTAAAGTCATTTTTAAAAATCAGTTTCTAAGAAGCAATGTTTCTAACACGATCTACCACATACTTTCTCTTTACAAGTTTTCCCCAAATAAGAAACTAATTTATAAATGATAATTTAACTACCTGGGAGTCTTAGTTCTAAAATCTGAATATAGAGTTAGGAAATTAAATAAGATTATTAATGGTTTATCTGTAGCAATAACTTGTTTTAGTAAAGAGAAGAGAGCAAGAATTCGCTACCACTTGAAAGATTTTCATCTAAATTTTTTTTTGTCCATGCAGTGCAGCATGTGGGATCTTAGTTCCCCGACCAGGGATCGAACCCACAACCCCTGCAGTGGAAGCATGGAGTCCCAACATGCACTGTTTTTAGAAGTCCTCTTCTAAAAATTTGAACGTGATTTGAGTAGTACTTAAGGTTCTGCTGGGTTTTCACACAATAAATGGTAGTTCTTTCATTAATTATCAAAGAACTTTCAAGTTTGAGGGAGTTTGAAGTTATCTTATGAAAGCTTCCCCTTTTCCACATCATTTCCCTCATTATTTTAATTCACATTTTAATTGAACTTTTTACAATTTTCAGGAGCTTTCTCACACATTCTATCTTTTCTTTTTGACGATATCACTACAGGGGCTGGGGCAGTTCAGGGATTATTTGCTTAATTATATACAAGAAAAAATGGGGGCACTGATGCCAATCCTTGATACCAGAGGTCTCTCTGTTATCTCTCATGCATCTGGGTCCTCAATTTTTCACATTCTCTGAGAACTTATAGTGTTTTAAGATCTTTCTCCTCATTTATTAAGGCACAGTGAGTGGCTTAGAGCGAATTGCATAGCAACCAATCAGCATATTTGCCTGGAATCTATATCTCCTAAACATGTTAGGCATTCCTACTATTCCGAAGAGGTTTTCTAAGAACTTTTGTCAGTGTCGGTGGTAGCTCCATCACTATACAGTTTGCAAATCTTGCTATGGGTGCAATGTTGGGGAAGTCCTTGTTTAATACATCTAGCTGCTGGTGTGTGAGACCCCCCTTAGAGACCAGGTGCTTTCTAAACTGTTTTCCTCATTCAAAGAAAATGAAAAAAAAAAAAAACAACAGGATGAACGCACACAGAGTCTTCCCCATTCTGCTTACTTGGTCGCTAGGATCATCTTTTTTCTTGCTGTCTGTTCTTTCTGTTCCATATGTTGTCTGGCAAGATGTTCTCCTACTGCTTTGGCTGGAAACTCTGTTTCACAAGTGTAGCCAAAATCTCTAGCCAAGTGTAACGCCTCCCCTGTTGGCAGACAATAAAAGTCAGTTTCTCACTAATTTCGTTGGCAGACAATAAAAGTCAGTTTCTCACTAATGTCCAAATTCAACAAGAGGAACACCTTCTCTTTCCTCAAGCCTCATTCCTGGTTGTGGTCATGTGGATCATTTTTCCTATTCATTCTAAATAATCCAAGGGAAAGGAGCTTTGGGGGTGGGGTGGGGTTAAGAAACATGGAGAAACAGAAGCTACTTACCCGGCAGGGGTATGTGGGAAATTGAGGGGGAAAATCGGAAGCACAGTCTACGAGTTTTGATTCCCCTGGAGGCTCTGACCATTAGACCAGATGGACATCTGAGATCTTACACAAGAATGCCCTGGGGGAAAAGCTCTATGGGCATGTCATTTTGTTGCTGCCCAACCTACAACCTATTCTCAATGTATCCTAAATATTCAGGTATCTTTTCCAGGAGACCTATCAAAACACTGGCAAAAGGTCCACATACATTTTCAAAGAAGTGGGAACACTTTGGAAAGGGAGATAATTGAATTACATCAATTTCACAACGTTATGTTGCTAAAGAGATTATACTGCCGATTTACAGTACTAGCGTTATCAGGCTTTATGGTGAGCCTCAGTACCTTTTAGTACTATGTATAGTACTTCTTCAGTACCTTATAAAAAATACAGTGCTTAAGTACAGTATAATGATAAATAACTTTTGTTCTTTCACAAAATCTGAAAGAAATGGGGTAAAAATGACTTATTGGCAAGGCAAGATTTGGCCATGGACTCCAGTTTGGAAAACAACAGTATTTTTAAAGCTCAATCAAGCCAATACTTACTTGACCATTAAAACTTTAAAAAAGCAAGCTCTCACTACATATATATTGAGCCCCTACTTCATTCAAGGCAAAGTGCTAGGGAGGAGTAAAGGATAAAAGGGCACCAAAGATTGTCCCTGTTTCTAGGAAGATGACAGTCATATCAATGATAGTAGTCACAACAACAAATCCAGAAACACCTTAGTAGCACTTTATAAGTTAGATTGCATCTACATAAGCATTATCTATAGTCTGTACGTGTTCATTGACATTATATTGATATTATATATCAATATATGTGTTGATATATAATATCAACACATATATGTGTGTATATATATATATTTTTTTTCCCTCTACTGTTTGTGCAATAGTAGGAGAAGTGAAACAGTGCAAACAGGAGGATGGCAGCGTGCCTCTTAAATTTTGTGTTAAAACCTGATTCTTGAGGATCTGGCCCATTTTAGGCAAACCTCACCGTGTGGTAGTTTTAAAAACAGTTTGAATGGAACAGCTGCTATTTACATTTACACTGACAGCCAGATCCTTCCTTCCCTTAGCTCTGTTTACTGCTTTCTCCTGCTTGCGACGTAACATTGTTACTGGATGTATAGCGATGCTACATCAAAAGAAGTGGCAAGTGAAGACACTCTGATGTGTGGTTAAAATGTGTAGACCATGCCACAAAAGCTTTGTGTGTGAGGACCCAAGAATGAATTAATTAATGGATCCATGGATTAAAAGACACATGACATTCAGGAACAATGACAAATCTACAGTTCAATCCTGTACCACAGATATCTTAGAGTCAACGGGTTTAAGAAAAATAGAAAATTTTGGAGCAGAAAAGCATGTGAATAAGACTCTAGGGGATTTGACTGATTTGTGAAAATAAAGAACTACGAGCTTCTCTGTCTCTGTGGGGAGACGAAGTACCCACGTGAACAAGTAGGTGCAGTAATCTGGGGTGACAGAGTGATCCCTGGAGGGCTAGATCCCATATAGCAAACATGGCAGCTGCTGTCTCATTTCTGTGCACGATGAGGTGGGATGCCCCGTGGTGGTTGTTTTCCAGAGAGGATTTAAGCTCTTCCTTTATTTCAATGCACTGTGTCACCTGACAAACCAGGACCACCCCACCTCTGCTTCTTTACACCACTGAAGCAACACAGTAACTTTGGCAAATACGTCCATTGTACTTCATGTCATTCCAAAAATTACTGTTTTAGAAGTGGGATACATGGGGGATAGTTTGAGAGCTTGGACAGAATATTCTAAGTGCAAGGCTTTAGGCTCTCTATGCCAAGTAGTGACACCCCCCTTCCAAAAAAGGGGAAAACACTAAGCATTTTTCAATAGTAACAGCAGCAGTTAATGACTCATGTTGAGGACCTCTCTCTCAAAGAACCAACACAAGCAAAGTTACAGAATACGGGAAGAGCATAAAAAGAGAATTTGCTCTTTTGCAGGGCATTCATTTTTCACACTCAAAAGCAAAAGGTAAAAAACTAAAGGTAAATATTAGGAAACACTTACATGGCAATTATTGTTGAAGCCCAGAAATGGAAAGTTAGTGGAAAAAATGTTTTCTGAGGAAAGTGGATTGATCATTTTACTGAGATTCCGGGTTCCCACATTATTTTACCTGAAACAGGTCTAAAGGCATTTTTAAAATAGAAATGAACACAGCTAATTTCAACATTTTATCCGGTCATTAAGGATTTTTTCTCCTTTTAGAATTATTGTATTTTAGAAGAAAATGTACTTTAGACAACTGTAAATCAATACCTAAAACTAATTTGTACTAAAGGATACTTTTACGTTGTCATTCGCTAGACAATTCTCACCAACTGTCACTAAATTCATTGCCTTAGAAAGAATTTAGGTTTAACTTCTTATTGTAATACCCAATATTATTAAAAGAAAGCAACAATTCATATGTGTTAAATTCCAGTCACATATCTGTGATTTCAATTTTAATTACATGTATGGAAAAGAGCACGTTCAAATCTATCTCTGGGATTATTCTGAGAAGCACCTATTAGATAGCAAATTTGAGAATATTTTCAAATCTGGATGAGATATCCAAAAAGTTATAAAAAAAATATCAAGCTTCAGTAAACCGTAGAGCTGAAGGACAGGTTTAATATACCTGTTACAGGCTTCCAGAAAGGTTCTAAAAGGAGTGCACTCTGTAACACTATATATCATATAATCTACACTATAGGTAAGTGCCTTATAATGTGGTAGTTTCCCTATTTAACGAGGATTTTGTTTAAATACCAACACTTTGTTCCTCAGTGATAGTTTGGTTCCCCATTCCATACTCTGTGCTTAGTACAGTACCCAATTCATAATAGGTACTTAGTAAACATTTGTTAAATGGAAAAGCTTTCAAATATTTTATTGGTTAATTATAACAAAAATCTTGCGAGGCACCCCTTCCAAAGAATATAAGTGAAAAACTAGAGCAAAAGAGAATTGCTAGAAAGAATGAAATATATAAAAAACCCGTTGAGTATATCATTGTATCAGTGGAGCCATTTAATAAAATAGATTATGCTTGAAGACAGTGTTTTTCAATCCTTGCTATTCCCATAACCTGGGAGTTTGTTTAATATGTGTGTATACAAGCATGTGTGCATACACACACACACACTCCACACACACACACACACACACACACACACACACACACACACACACACACCAGGGTTTCACTCCCTGTCATTCAATCTCTGAAGCCAGGGCATCTGCAGTTTTTGGAAGCTCCTGACCTCATCTCAAGCCAGGGTTGTCCTAAGGTGAAGGGAAAGCATTATGTGGGGATGAAATATACACCTTCCCCCAAAACAAGGATTCTGTGGCTTATATCAATAAAAAAGAAAACAGGGCTTCCCTGGTGGCGCAGTGGTTGAGAGTCCGCCTGCCGATGCAGGGGACACGGGGTCGTGCCCCGGTCCGGGAAGATCCCACATGCCGCGGAGCGGCTGGTCCCGTGAGCCGTGGCCACTGAGCCTGCGCGTCCGGAGCCTGTGCTCCGCAACGGGAGAGGCCACAACAGTGAGAGGCCCGCGTACCGCAAAAAAAAAACCCAGTTACCATGGAGTTAATATTAAACTGTAAAGACCTCTGTCTATCTGGGTTCTTGCATACTGAGTACTGCCTTATTTGGCTGATATAATACACACTCTAGAAACAAAAGTGGCTATGTGGTGGGGTAAAGGAGAGACACTGTTAGGGGAACAAAGTCATCAGTCGATTAAAAAAGTATATTTGTTTAAGCAGATTTAGTGTAAGATGAAACTTGCTTTTCATAACAGTAGGGGAAAATGGATTATCAATAAAAGATGTTGGGACAACTGGCTGGACATCCGGGGAAAAAAAACAAGTAAAATTAGATCTATATCATACATCCAACAACAAAAAAAAGTCCAGATGGATCAAAGATTTAAACATAAAATATAGATCCACAAAGTAATTAGAAGGTAACATGGGAGAAATATTTTATAATCTTGGGATAAAAAAAGACTTTCAAAATATTACAATAAAAATGAAAGGCCATGGAATAAAATATGATTATATCAATATAAAAAAGTTCTGCATGACATAGATCTGAACAAATAAGCAACCAAACAAAAAACTCATAATAGTAAACAGACAAACCAGAGCCAGGGGTGGAGAGGCTTTGCAACTCATATCAGAGGCACACAGCCCGTTTTCCTTATATACAATGAGCACTTACAAATGAATGAGAAAAATGTAAAACATTACCCTATTGGTACAAAGTAAGTGAACACACAAAAAAGCTCATAAAATTCTCCTAAGAATATACTCAACCTCCTTCATAATAGAGGTAGTTTATTTTTTTTTCCACTCAAATTAGCAAAGATCAAAAAATTGATAGTACCTTGCTTGGGCTAGAGTATAGGGAAGTACTAACATACCAATGCTTCTTACCCCCATCACTGATAGAATTATAAATTTACAACCACAGTAAAGAGCAAACTTCCAATAATCTTTTAAAATTACAAATGCAAATATCTTTTGACCCTGCAACACATTCTTAGGAATTTATTGAATAGATATACTTGCCTATCTGAAGAATTATTTATTAAGTGTGAGATTGCTTATTGTAGCATTATTAGTAATAGCCAAAGATTAAAAGCACCTATATGATATTTAGTAGGTCACTGGTTAAATAAATTATGATGCACTCAAACAACGGAATACTGTTCATGTTTAAAAGAATGAACAACTTGTAAAAACTGAAAATAAAACTAAGATAATGTGTGAAAAAATGTGTAGAACAGTGTGTATAGAGTGCTATAATTTTTAAAATAAAAACCAAAACTATGCATACACATATATATCCTTGGAAGGAAACAGAGAAACCAGTAACATTTGTTTCTTCCAGGAGGGGATCTAAATGGGGAATAGAGTGAAAAGGAGACATTTCACTATATACCCTTTGTAACTTTTGAATTTTTACCATCTAACGAATTACCTACTTAAAATTATATTAATTAAAAAGCAAAACTACTCTCTGACTCAGTTCTTAGAAAGATTTCATCTAAACTCAAATACTTGTTGTGAATTAAAACCTAAGCAATTCCAAAGCTTTCATTACTATTCAGTAGGAGTTAGACATCATTAGGAATAATTACAATCTACCATTTTATTAGAACACCTACGAATTTTGACAAATGTAAACAATGGAGAAAAGCAGAAACTGAGTTTTGAGAAGCGCATTAGTTGGCATGAACTTTGAAAGAGAGAATAGTAGAAAAAAGAAAAAACCTAGGCAAGTAATGCAGAGACGTGCTTCTGAGGAAGCTTCGTGATTTGCAGGAGTGAGTAGCATGCTGGACCAAAGGGGCAAAGGCAGGACTGAGTCGAACAGGCTTGGATACATTTGTTTTTTTGTGCCAGAATAGGAGTAGGAATCCAAGCACACCACAAGCACACAGTCAGACACAAGGGCATATGTGCAATAGCCTATTTCCTCTTCCCTCTACATGTAAACACGTTTCTCCCTGAAAATGAATGAAACCATAAGATACAGGTCAGGGGAGCACTATTAGGAAGTAAGCGAATGTTTTAAGAAGATTCCTCTGAGATGATGTCTATTTATCCATAATATTGTAAGATACTGAGATCAATTATTGAAAATTCTGATAGACATGAGTTCTCAGATATTAGACAACAATATCGAATTGTTACCTAATGATCAATTATCAAAGCAGGGTCTCTCGATAGAAACCATTCCATGACTTAGAATAAGAAATTTACAGATAATACCTATAAGTCTGAAAAAAAAAAGGCATTTTCCAAGAAAGACCTTAAAATGACTAACATAGACTGCACTAGCATTTACTTATTTATTTTTTTTTTTTAAACATCTTTATTGGGGTATAATTGCTTTACAATGGTGTGTTAGTTTCTGCCCTACAAAGTGAATCAGCTATACATATACATATGTTCCCATATGTCTTCCCTCTTGGCATTTACTTATTGAGTCCAGTTCCACTGGTAGCTCTGAAATGCAAAGCTGTGCCCGAGAAGACATTGTCAATGCTAGAGTGTTTGTGTGCAAAAGGGGACACCAGGGTTCCCTAGTGATTAGGCTCTTCCAGGTCATCGTGTGACTAAAGTGAGCACCAGTTAGAGCTATTATAACAATATAACAAGGGGTCAATGTATTACCCTTTTAATATCACATACAGTTTTAGAAGAAAGCTGGAAACCTTTATCCCAGAGGAGGGACTTAGGTGGAAATGTGATGTCTGGAATGGCTGGTGAAGGAGTTATGCTGGGATGATGGTCCTTTCAGACCTACAGCCATGCTGTGCGTCCTCAGAGATTAGCCCTAAGCTCCACACACCCAGAGAAACCCACTCTGGTACCTGTGTGAAGACAAGGGGAATAGCACCTCTGTCCTAAATTCCGTGAGAAGAGCAAATAATGCTGAGTGTGCCCTGTGCGTGTATTATCACTGATACTTGGCAAAAGGATTTTGGCGTTTGAATCCTACAAGCCTCAAGTAGTGAACAATACCTCTTCCTAAATTAAAAAGCCATGGACTAATCGTACGAAGAAAACTGGCTCCCTAATATCTCGCTTATAGGAAAGCGTTCATTGTCAAGTTGATCCTTCTTTTCCCTGGTTTCTTGGAAATGCAATCATATAGGCTCAGGATTAAAGACAAAGGGGAAATAGCACCAAGTGATTGCATTCCTGTCTCCTACCTTAGGTTGATTTGGCTGAAGTGGAAGGAAAAGGTTTTGTAGGATAGTCTCCTAACTAACTAACTAGATTGGCACCCTTTTGAAAGTACAAGAGACACTATTGATAATTATTCCAGAGAAACAGAAAGAACCAAGATTTAATGTCATCCTAACTTTGGGGGATTAAGTGGCAGCAGATGGTGCAACAGGATGTTAAAAACAGCTTGTACTATTGGATGCAAAAAAGCCCCACAAGCGTGCCCAGGATTCCTAGCAGCACGGATGTCCAATACATGGTGAAAAACAGGCTCAGGAATTGATAACTTCTTTCTATTCCTTCGCTATACTGTTATAACTGTTGTAACTCTAACTATAAATATATAGTTAAATTCAGAAGTAGTTCAGCAATGCAACTGTTCAGAATCCATGCCACTAACCTAAATCCGAGTGGAAAACACATGGTGATGTTGCAAACCAGAAGACCTGGGTTCTCCTCCTTGCTGCTCCCGTGATCCTGTGCAAAATGGTTAATCTCACTGTACCTTAGTTTTCTCATGTGAGAATAAAGATAACTAAAATTTATCGACACCAACTTTTTGCTGGGCACCCTGTGAACTGCTTTATAAACATTCTGATTTCACTCCGGCAACAACCTTATGAGGAGGGTACTATTATTAACACCCCTTTATAGGTAAGGACACTGATGCTCAGAGAGGTTGTGAGTCTTTCCCTAGAGCACACAGCTAGTAAGTGGTAGAAGTGGGTTCAAACAAGGTTATTTGGCTCCGGAAGCATACTCTTTAACCGTGTGTGCTATGTCCCACTGCCTTAGACTACTCAATCTTCCATTTCCCTCCAGGGTTAAAGTTTTATGATCCTGAGTAAATTCTGCTATTAAGTAACACTATTGTTTAGGGAGAAAGAGACAAGAGAACAGGTACTAATTTTTATTAAGTGTCTCTTTGCCCCACTGTGTCAAGTGTTTAACGTAGCGAATGTATTTAATTCTACAAAAGACACACAAGGCAGATGTGGCAGAAATGGGAGCTGGACCGTCCAAGATTTGTCCTTTCTTTTATACTATAGAGTTGTTGCTGAGAAGATTCTGCCCAGCTAGACACTACATTTTCTGGTATATCTCATGCCTCTGGAATTAGGCATAGCCATGGGACTAGTTGTCATGGAATGTATACGGTAGCAACGTGGGCCAATTCCCGGCCAAGCGGGTTGGAAGCTGTGTCCTTTCACCATCGTGTCTTTCCTTATTGTGAGCTGAATGCATAGGGCTCCCAGGACCTAGAGGAGGGCATAGCTAGAGGTGGAAGTACTCTGGTCCCTGAATGAGACTAAGAGGAAGGAAGGGCCCGGGGGGAGAAACACCCACATCATCTGTAAAGAGTGAGAAATAAGCTTCTATTGTGTTAAGCCACTGAAATTTTGGAAATTAACTGTTATAAGAGCTAGCATTACCCTAAACATCACAGATAGTGTGATCCTTATCTGTAAATTAGGAAAATGAAGCTCAGTCAGGTTAAGCAACCTGCCCAAAGTCAGCCAAATGGCAAAAGTGTTATTACTGGGGGCAGAGTTGGAGGTACTAGGCCAAGGGATGAGGTGAGATGTGCAGGACAGGGGCTGGGAGCTTACTTTAAAAAGAAAGGAAAGAAAGAAGGAAGGAAGGAAGGAAGGAAGGAAGGAAAGAAAGAAAGAAAGAAAGAAAGAGAGAGAGAGGGAGGGAGGGAGGGAGAGAGGGAGAGAGGGAGGGAAGGAGGAGGGAGGGAGGGAGGGAGGGAGGAAGGAAGGAAGGAAGGAAGGAAGGAAGGAAGGAAGGAAGGAAGGAAGGAGGGAAAACTAAAGAAGGAGGCAAAAGGGACAAAAGGTTTAGATTTGAAAAGAGTGAATAGATACCACACACAATATGTGTAAATGGTCCCCTTTCTTTTGCTGATGCATATTTATACCCTTCACTGCCCCATACTGTTTTTTAAATATATATATAAACAGAACTTGATATCTGGTCATGACAAACTGAAAGCCAAGGCATTTATGTTTAAGGACTTAACTATGTTTTTGGAACTCCTGGTGCTGCCTGAGAATGCTCTATGAGCCTTTGCAAGTCCCAGGAAAGCACCCCACTCAAGTGAACAAAACTTCCCTCCAGCAACACTCCATAACTTTGGCCATCTTGGAAAACCTCAAGTGAGGTGGGAGAGATAGACAGGAATGACTCCTCATTCCTGCCATAATTGACCCCTTATACTTGTTTTAACAACCACCAACGTTGCAAAGATTGTTCTGGAATAAAATATAGAGGAAGCAGCTAATTGGTGATTCATAAATAATAAATATATAGCAAGCGTATTAGAACTAAAACAATAATATTGGCCAAACTCTTTGAGTGTTTTCCAGATATAGAATTTCTTCCACTCTGGAAGAGTCCGGGATTACCCCAAGATCTCAGGAAGATCAGCGAATCGGGTTAAGCAATTCTAATCCCCTGAATTTTCCAGAAAATGACAACTCTCTAATGTTATAGACACCAGAGTGGACAAAGGAGAAGTCATAGCAATGTGATTAACAAGGGAAAATAAAAAGAACTCCAGGCTTATGATACGGTGGGTACAAGAAGTTGTACCAACCATTAGTTATATATCTAAACCCCATTAAATGAAGACATATGGGTAAAAAAGGAATATGATCTAGTATTACATTCAGTGGACTCTGAATTCAAATACTCATATCTCATTGTAGGTCAAATATATCTGTGCTACGTGGACCAAAAAAAAATCCCCACTCTAAATATGTGCCTTACTAAAATGTTCACTTTTCAAACAACTTTATCTGGTGAAAAAAGTTAGTCAGTCTTGAGTTCTTCATCCCATTGATTATTAGGCGCAATGCTATTTGTAACAGAAATGTTGTGAATAATTTAAATATTATAAATTTGCATGAAACAGCCCTCTCATAAATTCCTAAAATAGTCCCTAAAATAATGACTCTAATATGTTGATTTGACAACGATGCTAGAATGGCACTATTAGTAGAGTGACTCCACTTAAAAGAAATACAGGGGGAAATGATTATAAAATAATTAAAAACAAAATGATTGAAAACCCAAGGCAAATGTAGAAGCCTAGGAATATCACGATGAAACCACTGTGAGGTTAGTGACAAGGGTAGCTTTTGAAAACCATACCTTCATTTGCTAATTTCATTCCCTGTTGTAAGGTACCTTACTGTTCACTGATTGAATCTTGACAAAGGGTAAATCATGTCTGCATGGAGAGTCTAGCAGGGTCCCCATACACTACTCTTTCTTTGGGATTTTTATCAAAAGAGCATCAATGGCAAGGCTGTATTCAAAGCATCCCCACAAAGGGGCCGAGACAAGTACTAAAAAGTCGCAGAAGGCCGACCTTAAGGAGATTTATTTCCAAGTGTGGTCGAGGAGGAATAGAGCCAGTCAGAATTATCTTGTTCTCAAGTGCTGTACCAAAATGGGGAAGGATTGAACCATTGCTGGACTGAACCCCAGCAATGTCTTGGGTCACCAGGAAGATAAAAAGTTTCTAAATGATGAAAAAAATTAGTATTCTTTCCTACAGAACCTTAGGTTTATAAGAAAGCTGATGGACCATTTTTGACAATTGGAAATCTCATTTTAGAATTTCTGGAAAAAAATCAATCTAAAATGTTACTGGCTCCCACAAAAATGTTTGATTGAGGGGCAAAAATATTACCAAAGACATGGTCGATTCAAGGTCTATGAATACCAACCAGTAACCACGGTAAAGTTTTAATTTACCAGCTAAAACGGTATAAGCAAAACAAGCTTAAAATAACTGAATCAAATCCATGTTAGCACAAAGAGGACAAAGGTCACACATATTAGGTTCTCCTCTTGTCCTAAGACCACTTGTAGTTTTTTAAACCATGGGTCATGACCCATGACTCAACAATGAGTCTTGAAATAAATTTAGTGGGCTTACGTTCAGCATTTAAAAGTAGTGGGTTTACAATCAGCATTTTAAAAGAATACAAAAATATGGAATAGAATAACAATACCATAGAACATAGTACATAGTAGTGAAACTTAAGATGCATGTGTGTGTGTGTATGTGTGTGTGTGAGAGAGAGAGAATGCACACATTTGAGGGTCATAATGTAACATGTGGGGAGTTGAGGAATGCAAAAGGTCCCTTTGCCCCTAAATCTCATTTCCTCAGTTCCATCAGAATGCCTGGAATTCAACAATAAAATATTTATTTCTCTACACCATGAATATTTGGCGGATTTCAAAAGCATCCAGTTAAAGTGAGATGTATCTGAGAAGGATACAATCTTAAGCTCCATCAGCCAAGGCTGATGTGACACCTCTGTGAGCAGAGGTAAACACAAGCCAAGCACTTTTGTGATAGGAGAGTTTTGCTGGAAGAGTAGATGGCAAGACCACGAGATTGTCTTAGGATTTCACGTTTTAACCTGTATCCTTTCTGTGAGCATCCATCAATGATTCCCACACAGGGTGCTCTGGTGTTTTGGGCTAACATAAAAATCAATAAGAAGAATTCTGAATATACCCTTTTAGGGTTCTTCAGGTTTTACTGGATAGACATTCACAGACACCTTGGATAAAGGTCTCTCTTAGGGCCTTTACTTTTCACACCAGTTACATGAAAAGTATCTCAAGGAACATTTAAGTCAATGATCCTTAAACCTCATTATACATCAGGGGGTGTTTTTGAAAATGTAGATACCTATGCCATACCCTCGGAGATTGCATTTCAAGTGGTTTGGGAATGGGGCCCAGGCCCATGATTTTACTGTGGAATTGGGTTTGAGAACCAATCATGTTCTACGATTCATATGATTCTTGAATCCACTCTTATATTTTGAACATATTTTGTTCTTTTGTTAGATAGCTATAATTTTCATGATGTTTTCACTTAAATTAAGCAGGAATCTCTCTTTCTTTAGAATCAATCCATGAGTCATTTTTTTCTACTTTGCTCTTCCTTTAGTACGCCCAGCCCCCATGGATGGATTATGGGTCAACTCCCTTTACCATATGCCAGCTCTTAGTATTAGTACACACAGCAAACAGCACAAGATATATAACATAGTAACAGTTAACACTTATTAAATGTTCATGACCAATAATACTATTGTGGTTATCATTATTACAATTAGGGAGTAAAGCAAAGATACCTGTTAATAGCAAAATCAGGGACTTCCCTGGTGGCCCAGTGGGTAAGACTCTGTACTCCCAATGCAGAGGGCCCGGGTTTGATCCCTGGTCAGGGAACTAGGTCCCACATACATGCCGCAACTAAAGATCCCATGTGTCACAATTAAGACCTGGTGCAGCCTAAATAAATAAATATTTTTTAAAAAATACCAAAATCACCAAAGCAATTTTGCCAAGACCAAGGTCAAGAACGCACTACTTCACAGACTTGTTCAGTAAGTAGTGTGTGTTGATAATCTGGAAAAAGGCAAGATGTTTGTTTGTAGGTTTCACTTACCTTTTACTTCCTACAGTGTCTTATGGTCAAGTGAGAAACCAATGCAAGAAAAGTGTCATAGGTGTGTTCAGATAAGGCTTGGCAAAAAGGCTTCTTCGTTCATATTTGAAACAATAGCATTCTAGGTTATGGAAGGACTCTCCTTTGAATTCAAAAGCTCCTCCACAAAGTTTAAAAGGTTTCCAATAATACCTCTTCTTAGAAGACTGAATGAGAATATGTAAAGTTTAGTTCTTACAGAAGAAACACAAGGGAAAAGGTAAATTGGAAAACAAAAACAAAAGCTTCTGGCAGTATGTTTCCACGTCTGCGTCTACCCCACTGGCTAACCTTAACCTTTCTGTGAGTCAGCTTACCCACACATAAAGCTGTGGAACTTCGCTGTACTTTAAGAGATGTTTATTGGATTAATACAATGTGCTCTCAGGCTTGGTGCCATGCCTTGAGTCCTGTGAACTCTCTATAAAGGATTATTATTTATCCTGTAGATCACGTTGCACTGAATAACAATGAGTTAAACCAGATTTATCTGAACGCTAAAATAAACAATAATAAAAATGACAATTGCAGAGTTTTTTTGTTGCTGTTATGTGGGGAATACTTGTCTAAGCACCTAAATCTTCTATTGTTATCTTCTTTCCTATTACTGCCAAGATTAGTAAATCAGATGATAGTTTATGAATCAATATCTAAGCCTTATATTAAGTCTAATTTAATCTTCATTTTCATGATTAGTTGGGAAATTCACCAGTAACTATCGTAACAGTATAGACAAAAATGAAACAGCATAATCAAACAAATGTGAATTTCAAAGAATTGCTAACCTTCCAACATTACCTTGCGGAGCTAAAAAGTCATACCTTCAACTAAGGAAGTGAGGAGGGTAACGTTGGCTGCTTTCCGTCTTCCGGCTGGCAAGTTCAGGCCAAGCCTATCCAGTTTCTCCCTCAGGCAGCGACCCCCATTCTTGGATTTTGCTCTGTCCGAAAACAAACAAAAGCTAGGTTTTGAAGGTTGACATTCGGAGTAAAATGATGAGAAGACTTGACCACATGGGGTATTCAACATGGGACAGAAAATGTAAGGGCTGAGGGTTGGGGAGCGTGGTACCAGTACAGTTAGAAGACCGCAGTGCCAGAAAACACCTTTTTCTTACCTTCTCAAAATGCCTCCCAAGAGTGAAGCATTGAGGCATTCAGGTGGTGAGAGGCGTCTCTTCACCTCAGCAATGGTCACCTTGTATTTGGAAGTAGAACTGAGAAGGGACAAACGACCAGGTACAGAGCAGAACAAGTCTGTGGGGTTGACCACGCAGGTGCCACCTTTGGAGGGAAATGTATATTATATATTAGTGACTATGTGAGCAGATAACAACATAAAACACATGTGATAAACTTACTATCACAACACTACATAGGATTTGGAAACACCTGGCACAATTTTCCTTATACATATATCACCTGGATCATCTCAGAAAGCTGCTCTGAAGACGTCCTTTCAAATAACACTCAAGGTTTGTCTTTCAAATATCACACAGAAAATATTTGTGAGGGTATAAAAATTAAAAGATTTTAGCCAAAATTAGCATCCTATGGAGTGTTGGCTGGCCCACCAAATTTAATTTTGACATCATCCACAAGAAACACTTCAATTAGGTAAATACCCACAAAGCGTAGATATTATATATCCATGGCTCTGTGTGTGTGTGTTTTTGTATGTGCACGCATATACACAATGGATAGATTTTTTTTTTAAATCCATGACTTACTATATAGACAAAAGTTTTGAAGCTCTTTTCTAAAATGTTTGAGAAGTGCCATCTCTCTCCCCTCGATCGTCTAACAACTATAGGCACCAGAGTCATTCAATCCCCAGGTACCACTAAAACTCATGTGCCCATTGCCAGAAACTCCCAACCCATGTGAGTGGATAATTGGTCAAATTTCTCTACATATGTCAGCCGTCAGGATCAGCACACACAATCAAACACAGCACCAGACTTAGAACATAGTAACAGTAACACATTAAATGTTAATGGCCAATAATGTTACTGTATTTGTCATTATCGTTATTACTAGTAGAGAACAAAGCAAAGTTAACTGCTGTTAGCAAAATCACTAAAGCAATTTCGCCCTGCTGGGGCTCCTGGAGCAGAAGCCTTCTGTCTCCAAGGTCCAGAAAGCCCCCTGGAGCTTTTCTCTCCTCCAGGAATAACAGAGAACATCCCCTAACCTCAGGCAGCTGAAGTAGACTTGAGGACCCAAAGTGATCATCAGTGGGGAGGGTTTCCTACTGCCGGATCCTCCCTTAACGCAAAAATCCTGAGCCAGTGTCCACGCTGCTAAAGCAGTGGCTGTACAGCCTCAGGATCCAAGGCTCCTCCCTGTGCCCTGAATAATCTGAGGGCAGAGCTTTGGAGGTTCAGTGGCAAGTTCAAATTCAAAGGTTGCTTTTCTGAGCATACATTGTATTTCTTCAGTTATGGGTAATCTTAAGACCCATCTCCAGAAAACGGTCAAGTTCTATGAGGGAAATGTGAAAAAAGTAGGCGGAGGAAGAAAAATGGGCAAGAGAGTGTTGTCCAATATTTTTACTCAAAGGGTAGTTCTCAACTGGCAGCATTGGCATCTCCTTGGCAGCTTGTTAGAAATGCAGAATCTCGGGCCCAACCACAGACCTTCTGAGTCAGAGTCTGCATTTGAACGAGTCCCTCAGGTGATTCATGTGCTCATTACTTTTTTTTATAACATCTTTATTGGAGTATAATTGCTTTACAATGGTGTGTTAGTTTCTGCTTTACAACAAAATGAATCAGTTATACATATACATATGTTCCCATATCTCTTCCCTCTTGCATCTCCCTCCCTCCCACCCTCCCTATCCCACCCCTCTAGGTGGTCACAAAGCACAGAGCTGATCTCCCTGTGCTATGCGGCTGCTTCCCACTAGCTATCTATTTTACGTTTGGTAGTGTATATGTGCCCATGCCTCTCTCTGGCTTTGTCACAGCCTACCCTCCCCCCTCCCCATATCCTCAAGTTCATTCTCTAGCAGGTCTGTGTCTTTATTCCTGTCTTACCCCTAGGTTCTTCATGACATTTTTTTTTCTTACATTTCATATATATGTGTTAGCATATGGTATCTGTCTCTCTCTTTCTGACTTACTTCACTCTGTATGACAGACTCTAGGTCTATCCACCTCATTACAAATAGCTCAATTTCGTTTCTTTTTACGGCTGAGTAATATTCCATTGTATATATGTGCCACATCTTATTTATGCATTCATCTGTTGATGGACACTTAGGTTGTTTCCATCTCCGGGCTATTGTAAATAGAGCTGCAATGAACATTTTGGTACATGACTCTTTTTGAATTATGGTTTTCTCAGGGTATATGCCCAGTAGTGGGATTGCTGGGTCGTATGGTAGTTCTGTTTGTAGTTTTGCTCATTACGCTTTGAGAAGCACTGGTGTAGGAGTCACCACCTGCCTTCCCTTCCTTGAGTGAGCAGCTCAGATGGAATGTTATGTCCATCAGGTCTGTGGCATTCAGATTCAGGTGTGTTTTCTAGGCACCAGGGCTAAGGAATCTGGGAGGATGTTTAAAAGGACAAGGGGGCCCTGGACCTGGGTGCAGAGAACAGGCTAACTTTGCCCCACTCTTAAAGTGTTTCTACCCCTGTGCTTTCTGGAATTCCTTCTGCTGTCCTACAGTTATCCAAGATTCCCCTGAAAGTGCTAGGACCCGGGTCTTTCTCCCTAAGCATTCCGAGGCTGGAGATCACCCTGAATGCCCCCTACTCCAAAACACAAGACCGGATATTGAGAACATCCAAGTAGCCAGCGCTCTACAGGCTGGAAGACGAGTCCTGTACAGTTGGCTAAATTCCCAATGCTGGTGTCTGGAAACCTGCCCTCAGTTTGAAGCCTGAAAGCTCATAGTCTCAATGATCGAATTGAAATCCTTCTTGGCAGTTAAACTTGTGGCCAACATAGTGAAAAAATATACAAATGCCTGCCTCAGGAGCTGGAAAAACAAATTCAACTGTGCTTCCCTACCTCACATTCTCAGAGAGAATTTTTAAACAAATAATAATAATAATAATTTCTGCAGATTTCTGGTCTAGAAACTACCACTATACTTTCACTGATACTCTCACTTTTTACCTCTAGATGCAAAATGTATTTTAAAAGTAAACTCAGGTGACCTGTCAAAAGTTGAGATGAACAGGAAAGTAAGCTAGATATCAGTGAATCTGGGTTTTATTGTTGTGTTGTAAGAATCATGACCCTGTTAGCTTTAGGACTTAGGCAATAGTGAGGTCATCTGAAGCAAAAATATTAAGAAAATAAGGGAGTTCCCTGGTGGCCCAGTGGTTAGGACTCTGAGTTTCCACTGCTGGGGGCCCGGCTTCAACTCCTGGTCACGGAACTAAGTTCCTACAAGCCGCACACACAGCCAAAAAACAAAAAACAAAAAACAAAAAAAAAAAAAGAAGAAAGAAAGAAAAGAAAGGAAACAAGTAATAATGTTTTTACTCAAAATTCACACATTTTCTCCTGAAAATGGGCTTTCAACTATGGTCACTATGAATCATCAGAAAATTTATATTCTTACATAAATCTTCCTCTCTTGCATGCCAGCCAGCACACACACAGTGGAGAACACAAGAATCTCACCCAACCGGTCTCAAGTTCATTATCAGTGTACGTGTTGTTGTCCAGGAAAGGAAAGGGCACAATTTTAGAACTTTCCTATCTTTGTTAATCTGCGGTAGGTTAAAAATCAAATTTAGGGAGTTGCAGAAGATTATAATTTTTGTAAAAGAAGGAGTTATATTGGGCTTTCTCCAACTGGAAAACTGCCCCCTTTGGGCAAAGTGAACCCCCTGTGCTGAAAGCCAGCTGCTCTCAGGGAAGTCACTGAGTCTGCCAGCTAGCCAAGAGAGAACTCTCTGGGCCCTGGGTCTTCTCTCCTGCATCCAGGTTAGCCTTCTGGCTTATGCTCAAATAAGCATTTATTAGGTAAGTCACACAGGCTGCATATTAAGAATATGCTTTATGTACACACAAATCGCCTGGAGGATTTATTTTGTATTCAGCATTAGCCATCAACTCTAGAGTCTTTTATTTTTTATGTCACAGCATCTTTAAAGGGAATTTCTGTTACTTTGATACTTGGCATTGCTGCAGCCTTGGGGAACTCTCTTGTCCTGGTTAAAGATTTGGCAACTTGTAGAGTTTACAGCAGCATGTGGGGAACCTGACGTCTTTCTTCCCAGTGGTTTAATTTTTAAGGAGAAAGAAAAGAGTAATAGGTCAACATAACCAGAGTTTTGCATTTGGAATGAAGGTGGGACATCTCTAAGGGGCTCCAGACTACAGATGGCAATGATGAGATTTCAGAAAAGGAAAGTCATGAAAGGGTCAACTATGTCAAGCCATTTAGAGTGTTCCTCCCCAGTGTCACTAGCTGAAGTTCCTCTTGGTGCCTATGTTGCATGTCAGCTCTTATTGAAATTATGCAATATTCATTCTAGACCCAGCACTCCAGTTAGGGGTGTCTCTGGTGCCATAGCTAGGGTCCTCATGCCGAACTTCTCTAGAGTACACCCCTTTTCCATTCATAGTACACAGACGCAATACTTCCATGGGATTTACTATTTTAAAAATCGACATTTGGAGATAGAGCTTCCTACTTCCAGTGATGCTGCAAACTCAGATGGGTAGCTATAGTAACAGCATAAGAAATCATCTCCTCAAGGTCACTTGTTAGGATGTGGCTATCATAAAAGGGATAACTTTGCCACAACTACAGTGAACCAAAGCCTGTGTGGGGAACAAAACCAGCACAAAATACAGAGATGCAGATCCTCCAGCGGCCAGACTTTGTCAGATCCCGTGAGGCCAAAAAAGCACGGGGATGGGGCTGCACCCGCCGTGGCGTGCTGGGGACGATGTGGGGGAGGGAAAGAGGTAAAAGGTTGGCCAACTAGTGACCCATGCGACCTTAGGCGGGTAATTCTGGGCCTCAGTCTGCCCATCTCAAAAATGGGGATGCTCACACCTGCTCCATTTATTTCCCTTATTTATTGTGAGGAGGTACAACGGAAAACGGACGCACGCGTGCTCGTTAACCCGAGTTAAGGCCACTCAACCTTACCACTGTGTTGAACAACCGCCGCGGCGCTGGGCGCAAGCTGCAGAGCGCGACAAGACCCGCCCACTTTTTACGCAGCTACGGAATCGGAAAGCCAGGCCCCTATGCCTGTGTCCGCTTTTCCTCTTCTCCTTCCAGGCAATTAAGGCAGAGGTAAGAATCCGGGCCCTCTCTCAGGAACTGCGGCTCCCCTGGAACCCCTAAAGCTGCCTCTAAGCTACTCTTCCCCTCCGGGTGCCTTCCCGCCTCAGAGCAGAGCTGAGGACGGCTAGAGGCCCCGCACGCTACGCAGGTGCGATCAATACTTCCCGCGGGCTTCCGGGCGCGGGCCCGTGGGCGCAGCCTCTCCAAAGCCGCAGCGCCGCCCCACTCGCCGCCGCCTCGGTGTTGACATCATTAGACCAAATCTGGAGAGCAAAATAAATGGCTCTGTTCGCCTTACAGCCAAACAGATGTTTACAATTCAAATGAAAGAAATACAAATGGCAGGGATTTTTTTTTTCTCCCCTTCTTCATCTCCAGTGATCGCTCGTTTTTTTCTGACACATTAAAAAATGTGTAAGTGATTACAGGAGTTTCCTGTCCGTTTGTTCCGCGGCTGCATTTCTGTGAGGTGCGCGTGTAAACGGGGTAGGGTAGGAGCATTCTCAGCTGCTTTCTCTCTAGCCTCTCGCCCTTCTCAGTCCCAATTACCCACCCCTCGCCCCACGTAATCCCCTCCCTCCACGCAAAGCAGATGTTAATTGTAATCAAACAGTAAAGGGATAAGGGGCCTAACTGCAATCAAATAGGCCTCGGATGCCGCATCCGCAGCTAGTTGCACTGTTTGGGGGAAGGATATGTCGTTACAGGTATTCCCGGGTTACCAAGTCTGAATGCGCTTATCCGGGTCGAGATTCCACGCAGAACAAAAGAAAGGGAGGTCTGCACGGAGAGACCTACTGGTTTAAGGTAGTGGTCGGTGTGTAACGTGTGTGCAGAGAGTGCTTTGGCTTTTGGTGATGTCCAAAGCAATAAAGAAATTAGAGAGACATCAGTAGGCTATGGAAAAGTAGCTCCCCTCCCCCTAAAATAGATTTCCAACAAACCATGCCTCTAGATCCTTTGGTACATGAATTTTATACTTCATCTAAAAGAGACTGAATTCAGCACCTGCAGCATCTGTGTTTGGACACTAAGACGGCAGGCGAAGCCCCAGGTGTATTTCTGACAATATTTTCACAGTGGATGAGCCACAGGGATGAGTTTTGGTGATTTGAGTAAACAGATTCCAGGGGCTCTGACAAAAGAAGAGGAATAGGGCTTCTCACACACATACACACCCCCTTTAATCTTACTCCTTCCAGGAGCTGCTGAAAGAGTCAAAGTCTCTCTCTAACTCCAGTTCCAAAGCCCAGGGCCCTCGCGAAACCCGAAAAAACAAAGGAAATCTCATCCTTCTGCTCAAGCCGCCTGTGGGCAGCCGTGAAGGCTGCAGACGGGAAGAGTGGTCGGGTCCATCCACCCGGTTAATGGCAGACTGGGCGACTGATGGTAAGCCCCCTTTCACGGAAGCTTTTTTTTTTTTTTTTTAATTAAATCAGATCTGACAGTGTTTGCACCGCAGCGTAAATGCCTCCGCTGGCGTGCCAGTCACCTCTAAGCGATCTGACGCACTCCAGCTCTCTTAAAACGTGCAGAGTTCAGATCAAATTAATTCCCCCAAAATGTTTTGATTCAAAGTAGTTTGTATTTTGTGTAGCCACGGGCAATCCAGTAAGCGCTCCTTCCTTCCCGTGGCCGGGTCCGCTCCCTCTCCGCTTGGCCCAGAGGCTATGGCGGTATTTAAGCTTCTGAAATTAGCCTGGGGCTGCAAGGCAGGGTGATCACAAAGCGAAACAAGGGCGCTTCCCCTCTTCACTTTTTTCTTTCTTCCTTTTTTTTTTTTTTGAGTTTGCCATCCCGATTTCACAAAAAAAAGACCAGGGCCAAAATGTCCCTTTCCACCCAAATATGAAAAAGCTGGGTCTTCTCATCTCATCTCCATCCTCTTCTGAAAGCCATGGGCCAACTGAACCCCTACTCCTGCATTTCCAATCTGGATCCTCTCATTATTAGTTTCATCATCATCATCGTCGTCATCATCAACATTGTTGTCCTACTATTAAATTCTCAGAGCGAGAAATGAAAGGGATGAGCATCTGACAAAGGGGAAGGGGCCATAAGGGAGCCTCGGAAGATTCAAGGGGAAAAGAAGAGTGGGTTTTCCTTTCTTTTTCTTCTTCTTCTCCTTCTTTTTTTTTTTAATGATTAAAAACACAGACGACTCCTGTAAATAGAAGCCTCATTTCTTCAAGAGATGCCTTTTGAAACCCAGTATCTGAATATTCAACGAAGGCAAAGCTCCACTCTGTACGTACAACATTAATATGATCTCTGCAGAATTTGCTACTCAGAAATATTAACATATCAAAGCCAGTGCCGGAGGCGAGAGAAGCTATCGATACGCGAGCACAGGGTAAAGTAAAGATTATTGGTTCTGATGGTTGGAGTGGCGGAGCTGCGGGCAAAATCGCGCACACCATTAACCGAGAGTGAGCGCTCAGGGAGCTGCACCTCCAATGCGGTGGCAAATATTTTATCTAGGTGGTAATTACCTCGCCGCTGACCCTCTTCCACGTTCTCTGGCTATAGGGCTTCATTATAGGCCAAAACAGTGTAACTGCCACTTACCAGAGTGAGTCAGGGAAATGGTATTTTGTTCTTTGCAAACAGAAGTGGCCAAATTTAAAGAACTGAGACACACACCTCCCCCTGACAAGCACACATACCACACTGCAAACAGGACAGCCTCTCCCTGGTGAATTCGTGTAGGGCATTTAGGGCACTGTCTTTTTTTCTAAAAGAGCATCCAGGGGTCTTGAGAAGTGAAATCTATTTTTTTCCTCCCACAGTAAATTCTGGAAATCATTAGAAATGTAAGATCATCCGAGAGCTCAGCAGGAGAGGAAAAATGGCAAAAAGTTTCGCTTTTCAAGAAATCATGTTTCATATGGTGAGTCACCTGTAAAGCGTGGATCAGAAGAGAAACAGACTTTTCCACCTGACCTATTGCACAATATGGCGACATAGCAGAGCGCTTGAGTTAAAGCCCTCCCGATTTGTGATGAACAAAGGTGACTCGAGCTATGGATGTTAGAATCCTGTGTGCTACCAGTGACAATAGAGAGAAGGGACTTCCTTAGCGTTTCTTAAAAAACAGGGAGTCCTGAGATGAAAGAGCTGGGCAGGCGGCAGGACAAACGTCACCTTTTAATGCAAGACTTCCTTGCTATCCATTTGCAAATTGTCATGAACATTGATCCTTTCACAGTAAACAGACACACACCCTGGTCTCCGAGGCTCAACGAAATTAATTGGCCTTTCTCTAAGACACGTGGAAATGGAATAAACTCAGCAGCTAAATTCTGAATGCCTTTGCACGGAGGGGGGAAGGATTAGGCTTTAGTCAAACAATACAGACGTAAACCCCAAGTTACCTCCCCTCTCTCCTTGGAGCCACGCCGTTCTTCTAAAAGATCAATGTTTGGTTTAAAATAAATTCGGCTCCTATTTTTAGGTGAATGACGCCGAATTCTACAAGAGCAATCAAACGTTACCTAAGGAAGACCATTTCCATGGCCCTGAGAGGACAGGAACGCATTTTCCATCTTGTAGTGACTGGAGAGCTTTGGCCTTTCTTGGGCGGGTGGTGAGGGCTATCCCCTAAATCTCTTAACAAAAATTCAACTGATTGCACAGCCGCCTCCCTTCCAGCTGTCCGCCTCGGCCTCATAATTCTCACCCCCTACCAGCTATTGTACGATCGGATGTAATTGCCAAGCATTTGAGAAGGTGATGTTAGAGCAACTGCGGAACTGAACGCAAAAACGCAGTAGCGCGAGCCGGGCTCTGGGAGGAGACAGCTCCGGGCTCTAATTAGTGGCGCTGTCCTTCAGCACCACCGACATCTCCGTGCGCCCTGAGTACTTGGCCTCACCTTTAGTGTGAACACCCCAACGGACCCGGATCAGCACGTCACCTGGTCCCTCTTTCACTGTGTATTTTAATCCCTCTCTCCAATAATATGTATATTTTATTTCAATTTTCACTAGTCTGGGCCTATTTCATGTCATTTCAAAATGGCTGAGTATTGGCCTGACTGAAGCTTAATAGGGCTAATTTTTAAAAATCTCTGTGGAGCAACAGTAGTAGTTTAAAACATAATAATTTTCAAATCGCCATGGGGTGGAACAACAGATTTAAATAGCCATTTTCCATTTAATGGAAGTTCCAAATATCCACTCTGACAATAGTCAGTTTCCCAAAGGAAAACTCTGTTTTCTTCCCACCTCAATTTAAACGGAGTTTCACATTGGACATTGGGTTGTAAAACCTGCAGTTTAAACATGAAATAATCCGTTGCTTCCTATAGATGCATTTTTTTCTTTGGAAAAACACTGGAGTCTTTTAACAAGCTTTGAAAGGGGTGGAGAGGGACTGAAGGACATTTATTTGGTGCCATCAGAAATGACTCAGTTTTTAGTGGTTCGGTTACTAGAGACAACTGCGGCCCTGGAGCTGGAATTAGTCCTAGTGAATAGGCCACATCTTATTAATTCGTATGAAGTTGGGATAACAGCTGGTCCGCCTTGCCTTGTGTGTTCCTCGGGTTACTCAGCTTGCTAGGAAAATAAGCTTCAGAGGCCCTGGGTACAGTGAAGTGGGGAAGCCAGCAAAATTGGCACTGCCTTGAGGCCCTTAAAATGTCATAGTTCAAAACCTTTTGTCAAAATGGAATATTTGAGATGCAGCTCCCATCAGTGTCTGAGCCAAAATCAACAGCTCTCCACTCTTGCCTACCCCCCACCTTCCAATTCCACGGGTAACTCTGGATTCAGATGTTTCCCTCAACAGATGGGAACAAGAAAGCTTTATCCGGTACAGTTAACACCACCTCCTCCTCTCACCCTCCCTTAAAGAAAGAAATGTTCTGGACACTTAGAAAAATGAGGGCAGCTACAATATTGGTGTTTCATTAGCCTTCCCTGAAGCCCAATGAATTTAACCTTTCAAAGCCTCAAGCTAACACCATTACCTCAAACACCCAGGCTGTGGCTGGCACATTTATGGCTAAAAGAGACCAGAAATTCTGCTCGAGGATGTGGTGATGGGAAAAGGGAGTGTGAGAAGGATTTTTTCCCTTTTTTTTTTTTTTGCCTCTAACTTTGGTTCTGTCACTGCTCCATTGAGGAAGAGCAAATCTCTTCTATCACAGCCTTTTGGACACAGGCTGGTTCAAGCCTCAGTAGAGGAAGGGAAAGTTTTTAATGTGGGTATGCCTGTGTGGGACAAGAGTAATTGACCAAGAGTCATTGTTTCCTCTATCATCAGATGGGGATCTGATGTTTAAAAGCATCACTGGACTTTCAAGACAAAGTAACAGATGAGAGAAGAATGTTTAGTTTTAATATGTTGTTACTTACCTCTTCTTATCACTCCACCTTGACCATTGAGAACGAGCCCACACTGGGCTTCCACAGAGCCCTTAATTAAAGAAAAAGAAAGAAAATCACTCATATAGATACTAATAGATACATTAGTTAAGTCTTTCAACCTGTCCCACCCCGAACCCCATCTCCCCATAACCCCATGGTAGACATTTAAATGCAACCACTGAGCTGAAGCAAGTTTGGAAGCACACACAATTTTAAGGGGAAAAAGTGCCAGAAAAACCACAATCTAAAAGTTGTATAAATTTTAAGGTATGCATTTTAGAGCACCATACAATATTACACTTCAAAGCACAGGAGTGCCTTTTATCTTGGCATAAGAGAATGAGAAACGCTTTGAGTCTCCATCAAGGCACACAGCATATATATAGACAGTTTCCACGGCACTTCCTGCGTGGAGCAAATTACACCAGAAGTTTCAAGTCTGGCACTGTGGGTTTCTTGGGAGCTCATAGGAGCTATTTCAAGTGCAGGATTCAAGATATCTTATGAGGGTTCTGTTTTACCCCAGATGTAAGAGCATCCTATCATGCTACCCAAAGTGTGTCTTATGGAGGAAACACCTTCAGTGTCACTCACTGTAGATCTTCAGCCTCCTAATGGATTGAGGGATCATTTGAGCTGGGAAGGAGGAAAAGGTCTGCTGATTTTTGATTAAGAAAAATAAAAATTTCTCTCTCTCTGTCTTCTTTGTTTTTTCTGAGTCCAAATGTGTTAAAGGCTCATTTTCCTTTACAAACAAACGAGGTATTGGACTTGAAAGAGGCCTTGAAGGGTGTTAACCTACCCAACAGCCCGTGAAGAGTTAAGTAAATGCGGAGAGAGTCGGTGCATAATAAAAACCCACTTTACAAAACAACCTTTACAGCCCTGACTCCCTTTCGCTTCCCCATTTTCACCATATTGAGGCAGGCCTGTAAGACCCCCCTTTTCAACCTACTCACGAGTTCTTTCTTATTTTAACTGTTCTGCCTTAAAGTGATTATCAAATCAATATGAAAAAAAAAAAGTTGGAGACTGAGCATAAATTAAAGCGGTGATGGGAAAAGGTGTGACAGTTTCCTTTGTTGGCCATAGCAAATCTTTTTAGGGGACTCAAAGATGGAACTGAAGCCACAAGACTGTTTGCATCTGTTAGGCAGACTTAGACCGCCCTCCAAACCATTGGACTTTCACTTAAAATTCTGTGCAGGGAAAAGTATATTTACATTTGTTGCATTTGAAATGAGGCATATGCTGATGAATGTTTTAAAAAGGAAGAAATAAAAGGAGAGAGACGGGTTTCTCCCACACATCCCCTCCCCATTTCTCTTTTTAAAAGTAGCTCTGACTTTTTTTGTTTTTCTTTTTCATTCGGACAACTAAGTCCAGGAGGAGTGGAAGAAAATAACTTGCCAGGCTTACAACTTGCTTCTATATCTATATCAAAAATGTATATACACCCTTCTGTAGACATAGATGCATAAATATATACCATTCTCCTCTATTTCTTCTAGTGTCTTGGAGTGTTTCTCTCATGATGAATTTTCCCTCACTATGGGCAAAAAGGAGGTTCAGAGTGTTAAAAGACATAGGGTGAAAGTAAAGTTTTCAAAATATCTGAAATGGAAAAGGTAGAGGCCGGAAGTTCTCCAAGGAAGTGAATCACTTTCCCTCCCTGTCTCTGGCGCACCGTTAAGATGTTTATTTTCTTAGAGGAAATGAATCTTTGTCTCTTCGCTTAACAAACTTTTCCCCCTCATAAGTAAAACATGTTGTTTGGTCGGATGACATTGCATAAATGACCAGTTGAATGGCACTAAGTCGAAAATTGGATAAACTACGGTGTTCTTTTGCACGGGATTCGCTCTTTGTCTCGTGCTTGCAAATGTTCTAATCCCCTCTTTTGAAAAATGCCCGGCTTTGTGCCTAGCACAGGAAAAAAATTTGTACAGATACAAAAAAATCAGCGGCAGACGTGGCTATTAAAAGGAGTAAATAGGTTTTAGTTGAGCTAAGCATTGAATGGCAGATTTTTTTCCCTCTTGAGACATAAGGAGATCCTTGTGAAAAATGTAAAAATGCCCTGAGCGTATAAAATTATTTTGTGAATGTAAATGTAGAAAGCAAGGTTTATGGAGCCAAACCTTTTTTCTCGTGCACGGATTTTGTGGCTTGGGCTCTTTGTTGGGACTGTAAGGGCTTTCACTTTAATTTTTAAATAATCCCTTGCTCAGAGGTAAGTGAGGGGGAAAGATTTTCTGTGCGCAACGAGGGATCTCTTATGTCTCCGACTCGTGCTCTTCCAGTATCTCTCCTTTCATTCTGGGGACCTTGGAGAAAGTGGCCACCTTCGTGTGGACTCGCAGGCAGAGCTGTACTTTCAGCCAAAAGAATGCACAAATTCGTGTCTTCTGGGTTCTGTTTGGGACATGTGTGGACTTATTTGTTAGAAATGTGGCTGTGACAGTATGTCTGCATAATCATATATTCTATTGTTGGCAAACAATGTGCAAAAATACATTAAGAAAGTAGGAGAGATCATTTGATTGAGTCATGGCCTTCACCATATCTGAATTCCTTCCTTCCTTCCTTCCTTCCTTCTTTCCTTCCTTCCTCTCTTTCTCCCTTTATTACTTTCTCCCTCGCTCCCTCCCTATCTTTTCTCCTTTCTTCCTCCCTTCCTATTCATTTTCTCTCCCCCTCTCCCTTCCCTTGTTTCCCTTCCTTCTTTCTAAGGAGTTGCATCTTTTGTAAAAATTAATGGCTTGGAGAGTGAAAACAAAGTTGTGAATCGTTCAGCCAGGTGACGGGATTGGGTGCTCCTCGGGCAGCGAGAACCAGGCTCAAGCCCACACCCCGGCCAAGTGCATTGTGCAGAGCCTTTCATTAGGGTAAATTTTTGAGGCTTACATTTGCGATTCTTTACTGTCCAGAACGATCTAGGATATTTGGTGAAATTTTCGCTGGCGCTCAGGGTCCCCCAAATGTTCTGAGAACAAACCAGCCCCCCCAATTCATAGTATGCGCCCCACAAGCTCAGTCTGGGACGAATGCCTGGAACACGCGGGTAGACGCAGCAAAGCTCCGAGACTGAGGGTACGATTGGTCATCAACTTATCGGGTCTTACTCTGAGTCCAGTTGGCTCAACCCCAGCCTACGTGATCTCCCCCACCCCATGCCTCAGGGACAGAAATGTGGATTCACAAAAGACCTCAGTGCAGAACGCCGGAAAGTGGGGGGGCCCGCAGCTAGCTGGACTCCCGAGCGTCCAGGTGAAATGCCTGCTCCAATGAGAGGGACAGAGTGGCACACGCCTCCTTTAATTGTTTTGATAACTTTCCCTAAGTGGTGTGTGTGTGTGCGTGTGTATGAGTGTGTGTGTGTGTGTGTGTGTGTGAGAGAGAGAGAGAGAGAGAGAGAGAGAGAGAGAGAGAGAGAGAGAGAGAGAGAGAGAGAGGTGGCGCGGGGAGACGGCTTACAGTCGGATTATTAACGGCGCGGGAGGGGGAGGGAGAGGAGGGGAGGGCGCAAATTCGCCGCATGCTTATTTACCTGCAAGTCGTCGGCTCCCGCGGCGGCCAGCCCCAGGCTGGGCCCTGGCAGGAGTCTTTGATCTGGGTGCATTCCATACTGAGAGCCATGGCTCATGAGGGACAGGTCGTGGCGGCGGTAGGCATCGAGGCAGCCCAGCTCCCGCCTCTGCTCGTCCAGGCAGGACGACTTGAGCGCTCGCGCATTGTGCAGGTTAATAAAGTCGGTGGGCTCCCCGTGGTGGATCTGCTGGTAGTACTGTTGCGAGTGGTGGAGCGAGTTCAGAGAGTAGGCGTCGGGAGTGACGGCCGGGTGGCTGTGCTGAAACTCGTAATGGAAGGACTGGTGGTGGAGCGGGGTGTATTGGTGGTTAGTGGAGAAGTAGGGGGACGCAAACTCGGTGCCGGTGGTGGAGTAAGTTAGAGGGGAAGAGGAGGAATAGGCGACAGTGGAATTGGCTACGGACTCCAGACAGCCAAGCTGCATCAAACGGTAGCTGTTTGATCCGTCGTGACGTATCTGGAAGGAAGAGGGGGAAAAGGGAGAGCAGAAAAACTTGAGGTTTGTCATTTTGCAACCGAGGCGCGGCTGTCCCGGAGCCGGGAGCTTTTCTCCGGCTCTCCGAGGGGCGCGAGCGCGCAGGGCTCGTGCCGAGCCGCAGCCGGGCTGCGCGCCTTCGCCGGGGAGCCTGTGCGAGCAGGCGGACTGGGGGTGGGCGGCCTCGTCCTCACAGTCGAGAGCTCGGAAAAATATCCCCCACCCTATATAGGTGCGGGTGACACACACACACGCGCGCGCGCGCACACACACACACACACACACACAGCCCCTGCCCAACTTGCACAGGGAGCCGGACCCGGGAGCCAGATTTGCCACTGACTCCGGGGCTGCGGGCAGCAGAGCGAGAGCGTCCACAGGCGCAGCGCCTCGCCACTCCAACCCGCTGCCAACGACGAGATGCCGCGGCTGTGCACGCTGGGATGTTCTGCCAGAGCTGCTCAAAATCTTTTATCTATATATTAAAAAAAAAATCCAGTCTGTGCAAATCGCCCAACTTGCTCATTTTCTTAACCATTTGGGGCAGGGAATCCGACTCCCCCCTTTCTGCTTTAGTCTCCTAGAATAAGCCCATTCCAAAAGGGGTGCGTGTTCCCCACCCCCTTGTCCACCTACCGCCCCCCACCCCATCAGTCTCTTTGCCTTTCTGAGTATCTTTTTGCCATCTCTATCTCTTTTCTCACCCCCTCCTCCCTTTCTTTATTATTAGGATTATGTTTTCCCCTCATTATGCCAAATGTTTCTTAACGTGGTAGAGAGTTGCCCTTCCTGGCGACAGATGTCATAACGAACTTTTTCCCTTTTCCTTCCTTAACTTCCCCCGAAAGCCAGATTATAATTAAACGTAACGGTCCGATATAAATTAGAGACAGGGGAAGCTGCCACCGCCGCCGCCACGCCGCCGCCGCCACACACACGCGCGCTCAAAAAAAAAAAAAAGTAATAATACCTCGGCATCGTGGACTAGTCCCGGAAAGGTAGTTGACATGTTGGGTTTCTCCGAAAGCTTACGATGCAATTTCCCCCTCCAAAAAAAGAATCGGGAAAAAAATCCAAACTTCTTGTATTTTCCAATTTTTTTTAAGGAAAAAAATGTTCTATAGATAGAGATCTAAATTGTAATGGCTTTGCCCAGATCAGATAGCTCCTTGCCTTGTACCCACTTAAAAACCTGTAGGAACAAAATTTTCCCTCTGCACAAAAGCAGCTCCCTGGAACAGATTTTGTACTTGCTGAGTATTTCTTTGGCTGATGTCGTAGGTCCCTTGGTAATATAGAAGTTTTGAAAATTAAGCATCAGCACTGAGAACTGGGCGGACAATAGGCAGAAGAGATTTATCCCAGGAGACAAGGAATAAATATTGTATCTTCGCCTAATAAGGAACTGGAGGTTCTTTCAACATTTTTATCCATTTTTTCCAACCTTTATCATGCTTTTCTATACCGACTGAGGTGGGGACTCATCTCTGCAGAGAGCATTTGCACACATTTTATTGTGAAGATAAAGATCTAGCCCCGATGTGTGTATATTAGAGATAGAAATATATATTAATTAAAGCTTCCTTTTACACAAGTAAGTGTTCATGCCTATTGGTTCCACTCCCTGGATGCTGAAAGCTGCTTTTTCCAACGAGTACCCAAATCAATTTCACCCAGACTTGGGGGTATCTGCCTTTGCCCAAGTGGGAACAATACTCCTCTTTC
Organism: Phocoena sinus; assembly: GCF_008692025.1. Taxonomy (NCBI): domain Eukaryota; kingdom Metazoa; phylum Chordata; class Mammalia; order Artiodactyla; family Phocoenidae; genus Phocoena; species Phocoena sinus. The sequence continues at coordinate 77,402,605 of NC_045773.1, read as the reverse complement.
CATATTTACATGAATTTGGGTTCTTTTCCCCTTTTTTGAAAGGCAACACCTGGCAGTAGCTTACACTTTCCGCAGCTTTAAAACAAATAACCATGATGGACAGTCCCAAGTTTCCATCATAAAGAAATAGTGCAACTGGCAATATATTTAAGAAAAATATAAGAGAATAAAGACTTGTGACAAGATTCTACATTTAGGTGAAACGTTGTCTTCCACTCCTCAACCCAACCTATTTTCCCCCTCTTTTTGTGTTTTACTACTTCTTTTCGAAAAGACTGCTGAATGCGGGGCGGGGGCTGTGTTGTATGGACCATTTAGCAGGGGCACCAGGTATTTGAATACCATTACCCCCCCCAAACACTTAAATGTTTGAAAGTAATATTTTACAAAGAGAGGGCATGAAGGAGGCACTGCACACTTATCTCTGTCTCCTCGGTGGATTTCTCGACTTCCAAACAGTATTTGAGTTTTACTTCATTCAAAATTCATCTTCCCGCATCAAGTGGTCTAGCGCCTAGAGCGGGTAGCAGTGGCTACAGGCCCACAATACTGAGGCTCTGCTGAGTCCGCTCACCAGCCCTGCCTACCTCCTAAGAACCGGCTGGCCCCAGACTCATCTCAGAGATAGAAGGGGTAATTTCGTCTTAATTGCCATTACATTTGGTTAGCTTTTGAGTGTTTAAGCTGAGAAGGTGTCTTAATAATAAGCCGCAGGCAAACAGGCAGGCATGTGGCTTTTTTTTTTTTCTTTTTCTTTTTTTTTAGGTCGGGGTTTGGGAGGGTTTATTAGGATCTGCTCATGCAGGCTAACTGGGGCTGTCACTCAGCACTCTTTGCTTTATATAAATGGACAAAGCCACACGACAAGAATTGAAATGCATTGTCTGAAATGGAGATCCGTGATGCTTCAGTCCTGCGCAAGGATCAGCTGCCAACACTCGCTCCCCTTTTCAGGGTGCGCAAGTGCCCCCCTCCCAACTTCTTGAAATTCCATATTTTGGTCTAATGAAGTCAGCTCAACGAAGATGAAAAGGAAGAATGACCAACTTGATCTTTAAGTAGGAGGGGTAAGATAAAGGCCATTGCCACTGAGAGGCTGACTCCCAAAATGCTTGCAGTGGAATCTTTTGTTTGCCAGGACGGAGAGAGGCCTCTATATTCCACCCACAGACAAAATACGCGTCCGTGGCAGCCGGGGCCTGCCCCCAACACCTTACCCCAGGAACGCCCGCCCCTGCGGAGGTACAAACCTCCCCCCAGAAGAATGTGCAGGGCCCGCAGGTTATCTAGAGAATGGCCAGACGCGCTTTTCCTGGTGGCTCTTGTTGGTTTCCCAGTAAATCCCAGCTCAAATGGGAAAGGACGGCCCCTTCGCAGACAAGCCGCAAACCCCTCCCTCAACTCCCCTACTGTCAGATACATCTTCATTGAAGGCGAAGGGACCTTCTTTGCCCGGCTTAGGTCCAGGCAGCAGACGCAAAACCCTCTCCCTCGGGAACGACCGGGAGGCTCAGGACGTCTTGGCCGCCTGCTCTGACTGCTGTCCCAGCGCATTTGGCCTCTGCGTTTGGCCCTGTTGGGGCGAAGGTCCACACACGGCCCCGCACTTCTGGTACTCCCGGTAATGAGCTCTGGCCTGGAGCTGAGTACATCCACAGAATGACCTCCATTTGTCCCGGCCATCTGAACCCTTCTGGACATCACCGAAGAACTGACAAACGTACCTCTCCCTTCCATTCCCTAACCCCACCCGGTTTTCCTGAGTGACTTCTAGGTACCAAGACAAAAGGCGTCCAGGCTTCATTTACTGTGCTTCTTGACCGCCCACCCCCCACGCCGTGGTATTAGAGGAAAGTAAAGATCACGAGGGATGAGAAAAAAAACTTGTATTTAAAGGAGATGAAGCGGGGAGGGTAAACAGCATCTCCTTTAGCTTAGGAGTCTACTTTGCCAGGGCCTATGGCTTCTTTGGAAAGCTCTCCTCCCATCCCAGTGCCCCAGCTTCCCACACCAGCGTCTAAACTGTAGGGAAACCCCATTTGGCCAACTGCTCCCTCTCGCCTCATCCCAACTTAAAAAAAAAAAGAAAGAAAGAAAACGAAAGAAAGCTGTTTGTCCGTGAAAGAGAAGTTGGGGAAATCATCAGCGCCATATGTACATACTGGTCAGCAGCTCCCTTGCCATCTGCTCTGGGTTGCTTGGCGCGCCCCTTTTCTAAAGAAACTCATTGAGGCAGGTGTGTGCTGTGCTTGGTGTCTGTGTGTGTGTGATGAGCGCGCGCGGGATTTGTTTCTGTCAGACAGTCCCCCCCCCCACCATCTTCCCTTCCCATCCAATTAATAGTCTTGAGCAATTAATAAGTGCCATCCTGCTTGACCCAAAGGCTGGGCTTTTCAGCAAAGCTAATTCCCCTTTCTCTGCTTTGGCCCTTTCCGGGAGAGCGACTGGCCACACATTCTCCAGCGGGAGGTGTAATTGAATTAACTGGCCACGGTGAGTTGGAGACACAGTGACAATCGCCTGGGGCTCCCTCCCTGGGGAAACCGGTAGTGAGCATCCCAGCCTGAGCCCGAAGCCGGACCCGCTCCCGTGGACTCAAGATAGCTCATAAAAGCACAGAGCAACCGTGCCAGCCCGGCACCCTAGAAGCTGGAGAGGGTCTCTCTTAGCACCCAGCGCTTCTGCTCTGCCTTCTGAGTCCACGCTCCACTCCAGGAGGGATTGTTCCACCACAGCCACTTTAGGAATCAGCAGAGAAATCTTTATATCTAACGTGTTTGTTTTGGTTAGGATCCAGAGCTAGAGAAGAGAGTTTCTGAATGGTTTCCTACAGTTCAGACTCTGGCGTAGAAAGCTCAGGTCCCTTCCTGGGCTTCTAGGCTGGTACCATACTGGTCACCCCAGTTTTCATCCAGTCCCAAGCATCTCCATGGAAAGGATCTGCCACTCAGGGCGTGTTTGAGTTTTGTGGACAAGTAACAACAAGCAAGTGCCTATCCCTAGTTTTATTAAACATGTGTTTCTCCTCCTCCTGTTTCTTCTTATTCCTACTTGGGATTTCTTTAGCTCCTCCAAATGGATTTTCTATGGACGTTGTTCTCCTGTTGCTTGAACAGACTTTTCCTACAGAATTGCTTGCATAATTCTAAGTGAAGTAGAGTGGTTAAGGACTGTAATTATTTGGGCATTTTCAACCAAAAATACTTCCTTGGATATACACATACATCAACCACAGTATCTTCTTTCCTCTCTCTGTTTTTCCTCATTTCTTTTCTTTCTTCCTTCCTCTTTAGAGGAAGGTAGAGATGAGATTGAATCCGTTAAACTTATGCCTTAAGAAAGCATGTGTGTACATTGTCTAAGAATGACATTTGGTGTGTTCTGCTCCAGTGGGGCACACAGTTCCAGAGCCCAGACATGAGCTGGCACATAGGAGACAATTTTTGTGATCGCGAAGACCCTGGCTTCGGAAGGGTACTTGTACAGGAGGACAGTGGAACACTGAAAAATCCACTATGTTCTTTCCACAAAGTGACCAAGAGGTGTAGATCTGTTCATCAGTACTTCTCCTAACCCTTCCAAGCTTCCAAGCCCCTTTCACTCCTTATTCCGGATGCACATAAACAGCAGAGGTGACTTTAGAGATTCAAAAAAAAAAAAAAAAGTAAACAACTGCTGTGTCCTATCTTAGTGGTGTTTATTCTGGTTCTATCTGCCCTTACTTCTTCGTGAATCTCCATGAGCACTTCCACCCTGGTTAGTCTTCTAAGACAAACTCAGCCTGGGGTTTCCAAGAGCCAACCTCACAGGGAGCCCTCGGGGGCCCTCGCTCAAGAAGCCCCAGTTTCACAGTTACTCAAGCTTTTAATGACCTGGCAACATCTTCTTATTCAAGGACCTACTCTGGTGTGATTCTCCTAGCATCTACCAGTAGTAACCGTGGGAGAGTGGGTGGGTGGTATCAATCCTTCAGGTGGTGGAAAGGGAAACATGCTGGGTCCACCAGGCAGTATCATAATCCCTGGTTCATTCAGTTTTCCTGATCAGCCAAGGTGGACAGAGAAGAGTGCTCCATATCAGGCAAATTCTGGGCAGGAGGCAGAAATCGAAAACTTGACCCAGTTACAGGACCAGGATATTAAGGGAGAAAAGTCATGGCAACGTGGGTATGTAGGTGCTCGGGGTCAGACTCCGCCTCCCCCCCCCCCCCAGCCAAAAATGAATAACTTGCCTTTCTTACTTCAGTTAGCCTCAGCTGGTGCCAACTCTGGGTGTCTTTCTAAAGGTCCCTCCCCTTTCCTTTCCAGTTAGGATTTGCTAACTCTTCTTCCTCTTGGTATTCCCCACCCACACCCCCATTCTTCCTTCAACAACAGAAGGGTCACTTTTTGAAAAACGTTACCTTCATTGCAAATGAGAAATGGCAGACCAGTCTTAAAAAGAGCTGTGGGATATTTAGGGGAAATTAACATTTCTGATAGACTCCCCAGTCATTTCAGTTTAAGAGTTGTCATTGATTTTTTTAAACTCCGTCTTCTTTTTCTTTCTTTCTTGTTTCTTTTTCCCCCTCGGTAAAACCTCCTCCGGCAGGACCCTACCGCCCCGCCCTCTGGGCTGATTGTCAAAAGCCTAATGCGGATCTGTATTCCGCCTTAGCCTTGCAGCCCACAGGCAACATGGATTCCGTAATCGTACAGAGAAAATGCATTTGCAAGCAATTAAAACGCCTCGCGAACGTATTAGTCGAAAATTAAACAGAAGAACTCTCCCGTCTGAAGTCTTCCCTTTGATAACAGTGAAACTTGGAACGGAGGCCCTCATCCGAGAGGGCGGACTCCTCGCCCTTCTGCAGCAGCTGCCTAGTTGGACCGGGGCTCCCACCCTCTCCCCGCAGCGCAGCCGGGGCGCCTGCAGCGCCTGCCTTGTCGTTCCCGCGTGGTCTGGGGGCGCTCACCCCCAGGCAGCGGGGCGAGCCCGGGAGGGCGCGGCGCCTGGAGACCTCTGGGCTGGCTGTGCTCTTTGTGACAGGAAGCTGAGGCCTAGCTCTCCCAAGGGAAACTTGCCTCTTTTAGCTAAGAAATGCATGAGTTCGGAAAGGACCGTGCTGCGTGCTCTCTCCTCCCTCGGTGGTTTAGCCTTGCAGTGCACTAGAGGTTTTGGGAAGTCGGCCGGCCGCCGTTTCAGTAAATGGAGCCTTCGTTTACTAAGCACTTTTACAAGTGTTGACTCCTCTGATGCCGAGAACACTCCCTCTCCCCATTACTTTCTTTTTATAGAGCAAAGAATAACAGTAAAGTGACAGCAACAGCTAACACTGAGCACTTAAACGTGTCAGATCCGTTCCGAGCTCTTTACGAGCGTGGTGTCATTGTATCCTTACAGCATGCCTAGGACTTAAGTATTCTGGGGTAGGTAGAGCGTGTATTAGTGTCAGTATGAGGTAGGTATGAGTGCAAACGGGGACCCTGAAGCCCTGGACCCTCCCTCGCCCAGCAGGTAGGCAAGCAGTGAAAGTGAGGGTCAAAGAGGTTTCAGTGATAGCCTAGGTCACACGAGCTTTTAACTCAGTCATTTTTGGCATCAAATCCAGATTTTTTTTTTTCCCCTACTACATCTTCTGGCTTCTACTGCATCTAAACTTTTCCAGGTTTTAATTTCCTCCTTTTATCCCACCTATCCATTCCTTTCTAGATGCCTAACAGAACATACCCACATTGTACCCACATTGAGGCCCGGCCCAGGTTTGTTTTGCAGTAAGTGGGGGTCATCTTGATGCCTCTGGCCGCAAATCCAGGCTCCTTGATCTGACCCCTCAGTTTCCTGGTGACGGACTGCGTGTGGGGCTTCCAGAGTCTGCCCGCCCTACCTAGGCAGGTTGGGTTCTGGCTCTATCCCCGGTAGGCAGTGGCAGAGGCCGGCCGGCTCCGCATGGATGCTCTGAGGCTGCGGCGCCAGGCCACAGGGGCGGCCAGCGGTACCCGCCAGGCTCCTCTTATACGTGCTTCCCAGTCCCACGGAGGCTGTGGCTTTGTGGATACACTGCTGGCCTCCGGGACCCCCTCGAAACCGAGATGCGGCGATAGGACTGTTGGATTTGGAACCACAGAACCTGAGCTTCAATCCCGGGTTCTACCTGAGCAAGTTACTTAATTTTCTCACTTGTAAAATGGAAAAAAAAAAAGTTACTAACACTTAGCTCCTCTGGCTGTTGTGAGGCTTAAGTGGAAAAATTGCCTATCTATTACCTATCTATCTATCTGTCTGTCTATCAACTCTGTGATTAGCCTGGACTGAGGGGAGCATTTAATAAATGTTGGGTATTATTATTTGGAAGGAGGGGATTGTTAAGAAGGCCCGTAGAAGAGAGCCTTTATTAGTAGGACATCCTTGCTTCCCTAGGGTCCATTTTTGCAGACCTTGGACAGATGGCACCAAAGAAAACCCGGCTGGGAGGGACTTCAGAGGTCACAGGATCCTACCCTTTGCTGACATATGATGTATAAAGTCACACAACTAAGCGAGCAACAAGGCCAGAGCCAGAGCTAGAACTCAGACGCTTGCATCCACTCAGTCCAAAGCCCCTCATTCAGGATCCAGGGAATGGACCACTCACTACCCGCACCCTCCCGCTTCTTTTATGGCTAATTTGTATTTCCTCCTGACTTAATTAACGTTTTGGTCTTTAAATTTTTTTGAATTTTGTTTCTTCTCACTTTCTCTCTCCCCCCTCTTCATCCTCCCCTTCCTCCCCCTCTCCCCCCACTTTTGCCCCAGGGTCCCCATATGCCTTCCTGGGATTCTGCTGTTTTAGCTCCCTCCCCACTAATCTTCAAAGGCTTCTGTCTCACCTTTGGCTCAATATCCTGGGCATCTTCTCAGTGACATGGTTGAGGGAGGGGGAGCGTGTGTGCTTCTCCATGTGCAATACTTTGAGTCCTGGTCACCCTAGCACATGTCACATCACCTACCTTCTAACCAGCCCCTGTGGGTCTGCCTGGTTGCTGACCCCAAGCCCCTGCCTCTGCTTCTTCTCCCTCCTAGTAGCCTTGGGGAACTTTGAGGCGATCAGGCAACCAAGGCCTCTTTTTTTTTAAACTAAAAGCTTTGTCTTCCTCTTCTGTCAATTACCCCAGCAGCTTCTCAGAGGTCCCATTTATTTTTCCATTGACCTTTTCTTCCTTATGTACTGGAACAATGCCTTATTATTTTATTTATCTTAATCTCTGGTGCAATCTCCCTTTTATTCTTCAACTTGGCTGTGCTAGTGTTTGCTTTTACACTTTCTCGACTTCATTATGTAATCTTGCCGAATCTCCACGCTCTGTGCATGCTGTTTAAACCTCATGTCTGTCTTTTACTTACCCTTGAATAGTTCTGTTTTGAAACTCCAGGTCCACCCATATTTACCGTATTCCTTTTTTCCCAGCTATCTGTCTGATGCCTGGAATGCCCAGGGATATTGTCCAGAAATCGGTACCAGTTCTAGTTTATTGCACTTTTACCCAACAAGACGTTCCGTTAAAAAAATTTGTTTTCTACTTGGGCCCTGCCATTTTTGGTGGCCTGTGGTAATGCCCCTTCCTCCAAAGTCTCTTCTGGTTACAAGGTTCATGTGGTCCTTGGAGAATTGTTAAGATACATTTCTCTCTTTTGATTTCCCTTTGAGCAAGTAGAGGATGATGAAGAATACGTAGATCGTGCCACCGGTTAGCTCTGTGACTTCAGAAAAGTCACTTAACCATTTAGCCCTCTCTCACAACCAGGTTACATTAAATGCGGGTACGTGTATATGGAACCACGTCGTAACTGATAGTGTGCTTTAAAATGATTGGTTATGATTTATTTCTGCAAATAACCTTCTTGCTTGTAGGTCAAGTTGCCTCATTAGGTTTGTATCAACCTTAATCGTGATGAGCAGTACGGTGTCCCTTCCACGACCATCCTTTCCAACACTAAATTCTGGTTTGTCTGTCTTCACAGAAATGTCTACACTGCTACTGATTTCCATGTCAGAAGACTGTGTTCTAGAAGTCTAGAATCAGAAGGGGACACTTCTCCATTCTGGATTCACAGAAAGCCTTGAGGGAACCTATAGACACACTCTATTTATGTATTTATTTATTTATTGCGGTACGCGGGCCTCTCACTGTTGTGGCCTCTCCCGTCGCGGAGCACAGGCTCCGGACGCGCAGGACTCTCGACCACTGCGCCACCAGGGAAGCCCTATAGACACACTAGATCTCCTCTGTCTCTTAATGTTTTCTGCAAAGGATGGAGATTGCCGTCCCAGAAACAGCCTATCGCCATTCCTGCCCTTTGGTAATCCTCTCTCCGTCAATTTCCTTTTCTTCTCTCAACCACTCACTCCTTTTCTCTCTCTCTGTCTTCAGGTAGAGAGTCTTAACTGAAGGAAGAAATAAGCACAGAAAAGAAGACAGCCCACTTGGAGCTTTTTCTCCTGAGGGATATCCTGCTAACCTGGCTGGGAGTAGATCATGTCACGGAATGTCCATTTTAAGAAGTTCAGTGAAGTGGAACAGTATGGGTTAATGTTTTGTGATCTTCAGATGTGAAAATGACATGTCTCAAGCCTTCCCTTTTGGAGGAATTAGAGATTAAACCTAGCATTGAGATTTCTCTCTGGTACAAGACCCTGGAAACACATATAGACTGTGATGTATTAAATATGTGCCATATATTAGAAATATCTGTAATGAATGAAGACATTCTGATAAATAATACAGTGTACGGTTCTTCGTATGACTGAACACTATCTACTTCTCATATATTTATGTGCCAGCCGTTAAAAAGAACAGGTTTCTTTCCCTAGTTAAATACATTGAAACAGCATTAGTCTTTCAGGAGTGTGTTCCAATTTGAATGCTAAGATTTAGATGGTGACAAAACTAAGCACATGTAGTTTTTCTGCTTTGGTACATTCAGTTTTGACTTAGAGGAAGAAGCTCGTCCATTAATTATCTGGACTCTGATGGTAGAGGAGGTGTAGTAATGCAGGATGTTAGAGAGACATCATTTTAATGGACTTTTCATTGACGAGGTCCAGTGTATCTCAGATACAGTTGGCAGCAAAATTCAAAATTCTTGAGATGAAGAAATTGTATACCTTGACCATATGTTTGTTTACCACTGTTGTATAGATTATGGTGACCAAAATAACCCAAGTTTTAAAGAAGTCTACGATTTCAAATTATTCACGCTAACATTTTTTCTCCCTTTACAAAATTAGCAAACCAAAGATAACTCCAAAATCTGTGTTTTTCCCAGGGAACATGGAACCTAACTCATACTTCCACAGATAAGTAAGACTACTGGCTTAGTAGGAAATAAGTGTAGAAAGGTAATCTTATCTCTTCCCAAGATGGTATATCAAACATGAGACCGAGGCTGTGTTATGACTCTTACTTGGTTGGAAAGAATGTCAGTAGGGTGACTTGAAATGACAGAGTTAGTGTTTTATGACACCATAAAATCTATTTTTAAGAAGTGATTCATTGACTGGGCATTAAGAAATGCTAAAAAACAGAAAGATGTTTCACCCATTTTATTTAACTCATGCAACTCCACACCAATGCCGAAAATTGGGCCATCTTCACACCTGATTACAGAACTCTACCATGAAGTCAGTACATTACATGATAGGGGAAAGAAACATAAAGAAAAAGAAAGACCAAAGAAAATCCAGAGCTCCATTACTAGCAGTGAAATTTGCAAAACCTTTTGGATTCTCCTGGGAAATATCTCCAGTCAGTGTGACTCTAGCAAACAGATACAATCAATTTCAGATTGTCTGAAATAATTGTGCTGTCTTATGCAGTAATAACTAGGCACATGTGGCTATTGTGTACTGTTATGGACTGAATTGTGTCCCCAAAATTCATATATTGAAGATTTAACCCCCGAGGTGACTATATTTGAAGATGGCATCTTTAAGGAGGTAATTAAGGTTGGGATTTCCCTAGTGGTCTAGTGGTTAAGACGCTGAGTTTCTGCTGCTGGGGGCCCGGGGTTCAATCCCTGGTCAGGGAACGAGATCCCACATGCCGCAACTAAGACCCGGCACAGCCAAGTAAGTAAATAAATATTTTTAAAAAAAAAAGGTTAAATGAGGTGATAAGAATGGAGCCCTAATCCAATATGACTCATGTCCTTATAAGAAGAGGGAGAGACGCCAGAAATGTGTACCTGCAAAGAAAAGGCCGTGTAAGGACATGATAAGAACTCAGCCATCTGTATGCCAAGGAGAGAGGCTCCTGGAGAAACCAAACCTGCTGACACCTTGATCTTGGACTTCCAGCCTCCAGAACTGTAAGAAAATTAATTTCTGTTCTTTAAGCCACTCAGTCACTGACATTTTGTTGTGGCAGACTTTGCAGACTAACACAGGCACTCTGAGAATAAAAAAACAAAAAACAAACTGACCCTCCCCCCCACCCCCCCAACCCCACCCCTGCCCAATGTCCAAGAGTTGGACTAGTATTATCAGTTAGGCCCTGATGTTGCTACAGGCTGGCCTGACACTCACAGTCAGATCTTGGTGTTTGGTTGAACACAAACCATCTCACAGAACATCAACATCAGACAGGGCCACTCTGACCATGATGGATCAAGACAGAAACAAGACTACTCTATAAGCATGTCCAAACACAGAACACAAAAGTGCTCGACATACACCTCTCTTTTTTTTTTTTTGTGGTACGCGGGCTTCTCACTGTTGTGGCCTCTCCCGTTGCGGAGCACAGGCTCCAGACACGCAGGCTCAGCGGCCATGGCTCACGGGCCCAGCCGCTCCGCGACATGTGGGATCTTCCCGGACCGGGGCACGAACCCGTGTCCCCTGCATCGGCAGGCGGACTCCCAACCACTGTACCACCAGGGAAGCCCACCTCTCTTGGTTAATATTGGTGACTGCTGCTTCTTCACCAATACAGCTTTATCTTCAGTTTTTCCTCTCTATAAAAGTTTATTGATATACCCAATCATAAAGTTCTCCCTCTTTCTGAGAGCACTTAATCTAGTGTGAACATTTGCTTCCTTGGACCATCCCTGAAATCACCCAACCAAGACCCAGATCCTATCAGTTCTTTCTAACACACTTTATTGGGTGTTCCGTGATTCCTCATGATGTGTGTCCTCCCTTATTACAACATGTTATAAACCCAGTTTCTTCAGCTACAGACATGTTTGGTGGTTTTTGACTAGAAGGCACTGGCAATTGGAAATGAAGCTAGTCCAAATTGAGATGTGCTGTAAGTGTAAAATACACACTTGATTTTCAAATACTTAGTATGAAAAAGATAATGTAAAATATCTCAAATTTTGTACTAATTATAAAGATAATATTTTGGATATATTTTTAACAGTAATTTTACTTGTTTCTTTTTCTTTTTAAAATGTGGCTACTAAATATTTAAAATTACTTATGTGGCTTGCATTTTATTTCTTTTGAAGAGCGTTGGTTTATAATGTCCCAAGAAATGTCAATCATTGACAATTCTGACCATGGGCAGCTTACTGTTTTTTTTTTCTTTTAAAGGAGTTTATTAGTCAAATTACAACATGCTTCAATGTGGTAACAAACAAGTCCGAAATCTCTGTGGTTTAACACAACAAAAGTTTATTTCTCCCAAGTACACAGTCCATTGTGGGTTTGGAGACCTCACCAGGCGGCTATCCTCCATTTCCATAGCCTCAGGGATCTAGTGAGATCTTTATCTCTGCATTATCACAAGGTGAAGGTTGGGGAGGGCTCTGCAGGTTCTGGTACAAGTAAATTATCTTTTGTTCCAGAAATATGTTGGCCAGATCTAGTCATGTGGCTCTGGTTAACTATATGGCAGGGAGAGTGTAATCTCCCTATTTTCCCAGAAGAAGGGGAGAATTGAAAATGAGAAACAATAGTAATTAATATCTGCCATAAGGGGAGAAATGTAAATAGAAATACAAGTTCTAGGTCTTAGTTTAACACAAACTTGTGACATAGTTGATATACACTTAAAGTGTTTTATTTAGGAGACCTAGACTCAGAGGACATCAGCAATGATGTTGAACACACAGTCAGAAAAATCCTTAAATTTTCCAACTCACATTTCTGTGATAACAGTTTAATGTTTCAAGGCCCTTAAATGAACACAACATGTGGTTACCAATAGCTCACAGTTCCTTACATCTTTTTTCTTATACCCGGATGAGCCTTATGTATATATTTTTTCTAGATGAACCTTAAAACAAAGTTCAAATTTTGTTTGAAAGCAGTGTATAATTGAATTAAATTAAAAAGGAGAAGTTTTTCAAGATCATTGATATTTTTAAGTTCATGGATTAGGCTCTGTGTCTGTATCTATCTATATTTATATCTACTCTATTTCCCTGTCTCTCTATATACTTACAGATATATACACACACACTCATGTATATACACATGTATTCACACACACACTCCACTTGCATGTATTACTTTATTCAACAAGGTTTCATAACATTAAAAACAAATGTGATCCTGGAGATTTCAGTAGTTAGAATCTTCCCATCTGCAGGAGGGATTCCTAAAATGCAGGCAACTTGCCTTTCTTATCTTCAAAGGTCTCCTCCCAGCATTAGAAAAGTTGTTTGTAGTAAGCCCAGGGGAGGGAGGAGGGTCTAACAAGCTTTCTCCTCCTCTTTTGTGGCTGAACTGAGCAGGCTTCTAGTATGACTGATTTTACCAATATACATCAGTAGGTTAATTTCCAGAGGGGGCAAGCCTATGGCTGTGTGGAGCGTGGGCGGGGGGAGCCAGTACTCGATCTCACTCTCCCGCCCCTTCGTCCTCTTCTCTCTCCTGGGTCTACCACTGCCCTCCTACACTGCTAGCCCCCAGCACACAGCCTGAGAGAAAGGAGCTGTCCGTTCAGTACCAGGGCCACGTGCAACCTGCCCGCCAAAACACAAAGAACTGAAATATTAATTAAAAAAAGCCAATCTGCTCAATCCTCCGCCCGCAGGCAGGCTCTAACGGAAAACCGCATATGCTTTCCCTTTCTCCTCAATAAATCTTCATCTGGGCATTAAAATACCTAAAAGGATTAGTCATTAAATGCTTGTACATTTGGCTTAATTCACAAGAAACTGTGTGTCACAGGGTTACATCAGAACTGCAGTTTAATCTAATTTGCAGTATTTGTGTAAATGCTTTATTTCTTCTGCTGATTGTTAACAGAGGATAATATTAATATCCCAAGTGTCCAGAGGGAGAAGGTTAACACACCAGCACGGAAATGAGCTGGATGCTGACTGATGTATAAAAATATCAAAGCTTCTTTTAAGGTAAAACACAAAAAAGAATAAATGGGAGTGTGGCTTTTCCTCCTCAAGCTGCATTTATTATTATTATTTATTATTTGATCCTCAGGTAATAAGGAAAAGGCATTTTTTGAAAAGGAGTTTTGCACTTCAGTTGGGCATGCTGTCCTACAATAATGCGTTCAAAAGCTGTCTGTATGGAAACAGTGAAACAACTCTTCAAAGGATTTAATTGCAGAATCATTCTTATTTTTTTCTGAGGAGTTTCTGTTGTAACAACAACATCCAGTCCAGTTATGTGAGTCATCCTTTCCTCCCACCCCCCGCCAAGCATTTCTCTGTCCACTGAACTACTGGAGCATGTATTGTCTGTTTTATGCATCTACATCTGGCCCTGATAATTTACTTTTTGGTGCTCTTACTTATTTTTGTACAAGGTTTTTTTTTTTTTTTTTTTTTTTTTTTTTTTTGCGGCACGCGGGCCTCTCACTGTTGTGGCCTCTCCCGTTGCGGAGCACAGGCTCCGGACGCGCAGGCTCAGCGGCCATGGCTCACGGGCCCAGCCGCTCCGCGGCATGTGGGATCCTCCCCGACCGGGGCACGAACCGGTGTCCCCTGCATCGGCAGGCGGACTCCCAACCACTGCGCCACCAGGGAAGCCCTTGTACAAGGTTTTTATAATTTTTCTGGACAGTAAGTCCACAGGCAAAAAGGGATAAAGCTCTATCACTAGCTAGAAGAAAATAGTCTTATTTATTAAATGCATATTTGTTGATTACCAACTCTCTGTGAGTACTCTGATGAGTTTTACTTACGATATATTTTCCAAATACATAATATCATTTATTATTTTTTTTAATTTAATTTAATTTTTTATTTTTTGATATCTTTATTGGAGTATAATTGCTTTACAAAACATTGTGTTCGTTTCTGCTGTATAAAAAAGTGAATCAGCTATACCTATACATATGTCCCCATATCCCCTCCCTCTTGCATCTCCCTCCTACCCTCCCTCTAGCTGGTCACAAAGCACAGAACTGATCTCCCAGTGCGATGCAGCTGCTTCCCACTAGCTATCTATTTTACATTTGGTAGTGTATATACGTCAATGCTACTCTCTCACTTTGTCCCAGCTTACCCTTCCACCTCCCCGTGTCTTAAAGTCCCTTCTCTATGTCTGCGTCTTTATTCCTGTCCTGCCCCTAGGTTCATCAGAACCATTTTTTCTTTTACAGATTCCATGTATATGTGTTAGCATATGGTATTTGTTTTTCTCTGACTTACTTCACTCTGTATGACAGACTCTAGGTCCATCCACCTCATTACAGATAACTCAATTTCGTTTCTTTTTATGGCTGAGTAATATTCCATTGTATAAATGTGCCACATCTTCTTTATCCATCCGTCTGTCGATGGACACTCAGGTTGTTTCCATGTCCTGGCTATTGTAAATAGTGCTGCAGTGAACATTGTGGTACATGACTCTTTTTGAATTATGGTTTCTTCAGGGTATATGCCCAGCAGTGGGATTCTGGGGTCATATGGTAGTTCTATTTTTAGTTTTTTAAGGAACCTCCATACTGTTCTCCATAGTGGCTGTATCAGTTTACATTCCCACCAACAGTGCAAGAGGGTTCCCTTTTCTCCACACCCTCTCCAGCATTCATTGCCAAACTTATTTTTTGATTACATATTTTGGACATATCTAAAATTACTGAAAGACGCCCTTCATTTGGGTTAATGCTTGCTTTCTTTTGCCAGAATGCTCATGGAATACAAGCTAATGTATTTATTAAAATATGCATTTAATAATTAAATTTTACATTAATTTTTAGTGGAATTAATTTTTAAGAATATAATTAGAGATTTGAATACGAAGTTAACACTTGATTGCCCAAACTTTATCTATTGGCAATAAGTAGTCTCAGACTGGTAAAGAGTCCATTTCAATCCACGTTTTTTCTTCGTCCATGATGTGCTAGATGATGTAAACAGGTATGTTTCCTCTACCAACCTGGAAGGTTAGCAGTAAATACTCTATTGACATATTGTACAGGGGGTGAAAAAAGATGATAGATGGACAATTTGAGACATTCCTTGGAAAAGAAGTTTTTAGGTGATTCCAAACAACAGCATTTACAATTAAGCCAATGTGCATTACTCTTCATGATAGATGAGTGAATATCTGTATATTGTGCTAAAAAGACCACTTACAGAGAGTTTTTTCTATTCTGGGTTTAGTCACCAATTTTTACATGTATAGCAAATCTCTTGATCTCTGATATGTCAGGCTGGTATATTGGGCATTTTTAAGATTTCTTCATGCTCTGACCTTCTATGAGTCTAACTGAACATCTTCAACTCCTGAAATTTTCATTCCACGTCCCATCATGACATTCTTATCTAAGTTAAAAATTGTCTTGAGTCACTCTTTTTAGTTTGTTTTTAATAAAGAGATAACTAAATGGAGATTTTAATTAACAAAGCTGAATCACCAGAATTATTTCAGCTTTCACTTATTTTCTCTGACAATTTACTGTTTGTTATTTTTTTGCTCCTTTAGCTTGTATTATTGCTGAATAATTGTTTGTCAAAACATAAATGATAATTATTGGTCATGATGATGTTTTTATCATCAAAGTTTTGTTTTACTTTGAAGAGATTAGTTATACAAAATTAAACTGCTTCTGACATTCATTGTTATTTTTGACTCTATTTAGATGCAAGGTTAACATGTTACTTCTCAATAATTTAATTAAATTCAAATAAAAAACAATTACATAATTAGCAAGGGCCTGTTATATTTATATCCAATACTTTATGAAATAGTGAGGAAGGCATTAAGAAGTGTATACAAATAATTTTTAGTGTTTGGGGAATTTACAATCTAGTTGGGGAAACAGTATTCATATACAACAGTTAATTAAGAGTACAAAACCATATATAATGAAAGGCAAATGTGGTAACAAAATGTGACATCATGAAGTGGGACAGAGAATGGTGTAGGTTAGTTTTCTGGGACTTGATGAAGAGGGACATTCTTAAACAACATGGTCACAGCCCAGGCTTTGATTCATGGCATTAAAAATCAAGTTACAGAATCATAATAATTTATTCACATTTTCAACCTCTAACTCTTCTTTGACAGATAAAAATTTTCCCCCAGTTTTATATTAGAACATGGCTATCATTTTGTCCTTCAGATAAAGGCTTTTTTCCCCCAAGAAACTCTCATGTTTTCTTTGTTCTGAGGAAGAAAATGATACTCACATTCAAAACATAAACCTGAACTTCCCATGGGACTGCTTGGATGATAACTGGATAAGAGAATTACATTAGGGCAGAAGTGCAGGTCATACCATATTAAACCAAAAGCATGAGGCGAGAGTCAATTTTAGTGAATTTTGTTTGTATCTGATCATTTTTAGATCAGCTCTACAATTTGTCTTCCCTAAATAAGGATAATATACTTGTCAATGAATATTAAATTGAGTTTCTTTTAAAGTAATGAACTAGCAGAGGGTCACATACTCAGACATTAGACTTGATCTGGAACAAATTGTGATGAATAATTCCTAATTAAAATAATGACAAAAGGTTTCCCTGGTGGTGCAGTGGTTAAGAACCCACCTGCCAATGCAGGGGACACGGGTTTGAGCCCTGGTGCTGGAAGATCCCACATGCCACGGAGCAACTAAGCCTCTGTGCCACAACTACTGAGCCTGTACTCTAGAGCCTGAAAGCCACAACTACTGAGCCCATGTGCCACATCTATTGAAGCCCATGTGTCTAGAACCCATGCTCTGCAACAAGAGAAGCCACCGCAATGAGGAGCCTGTGCATCGCAACGAAGAGTAGCCCCCGCTCACTGCAACTAGAGAAAGCCTGCGTGCAGCAACGAAGACACAACACAGCCAAAAATAAAAAAATTTATTTAAAAAAATAATGCCAAAATATATGAACCATAGAATTGATTATACAAACTTTTAAGCTAAGGACATCACTTTTTAACAAATGCATCATTTCTAATGCGCTGGTAATTCTAGGGAGGGAAGTTTGCGGGAACCTTATCTACAAGACTATTTAATATCATCTGTTGACTACAAAAATACATAGCATTTATATCTAATTTGTATTTTTAACAATTATTTTGAGAAAGTTCCCACTATGACAAATGCTTTTTGCTAATATATTCTGTCTGTTACATTTGCTACATATTTCCAAACTCTGAAAAGAGAATTTAGGGTAAAAGATGCCTTAATTAAAAATATCAAAAAAAAATCTACTACATGCTATATAATAGTTTTGTTTAAATAATGTTTGAGCTATAGTCTTAGATGTCAAAATATAGTGGTATGTTCAGTATCCCAGACACAGAATACATATGTAAAAACCTAGAACCTGAGTCAAAAATATAATAATATATCATATGGAGTTTTAAAAGCTTGTCTGCAAAATTTTTTACACTCTTTCCATCAAGAAGTGTTTGTGTGTGTGTATGCATGTGTTTTGCTTAGTTTTGAATCTAGGCTAACTTTAGTGATTCTTTTTAACTAATAGAATGCTGTGGGAGTGATACTGCGTGACTTTCGAAACTGGGAAAGCATTCACTCCGTGGGCTAGGACACTTGTTTTGGGACTTTTTATTAATATTTTCTTGTTCAGGCCAAGAATTCCTACTGTACCCCCAAAATGTTAAAGCTGGGAAGAATGATTGCTAGAATTTTGTAATATTCTCCAGGCAACATTCTTAAGTGGTTTAAGACGATCATTTCTCTTCTGTTTCTTCCTATTGTTATATATTTGTGTCTCTGCCTTTCCTTATTATTATTTTTTTTTTTTTAGTTTTTTGGCTGTGCCTCAAGGCATGCGGGATCTTAGTTCCCTGACAAGGGATTGAACCCGTGCCCCTTGCAGTGGAAACACGGAGTCCTAACCACCAGGGAATTCCCATCTCTGCCTTTCCTTTAATACCCTCCACTAGATATATTAAGGTCCTTATATCACCCTTGGTCTAGGTGAAGGTGAACAAAAGAAATGGCTGTCTCCATGAGGTTAAATACTAGTTTAACTGACTCAGGCCAATGGCTGACCATGGTGGGTGCCTACCATGGTGTCCCACACCAACTGTCATGCTTGGGAAATAAACAGACATATCTTTGCCTTACTCAGACACCACAGAAATGTATTTCTTTTCTTTTTAAAAATATTATTATTTTGGCAGCGCCTGCCGCGAGGCATGCGGGATCTTAGTTCCCCAACCAGGGATCCAACCGGAACCCCCTGCAGTGGAAGCGTGGAGTCTTAACCACGGGACCACGAGGGAAGAGCCTGTATTTCTTAATAATGATTGATTTGGCACATACTATGTGCCAGATACTACGCTAACTACGTATGTTATCTTTTATATTTATCACCAAAATTCTAGGAAGTATTCATTATTGTTGTCCACAATTTATAGATGAGGAAACTGGCTTAAAGGAGTTAAGTCACTTGCCCAAGGTGACCCATATTAGTCAGGGCAGGAGCCCTTACCATCCCAGGGAGGTCAAGACTGCCTGTGCTTGTGGAACACTGGAGTCTATCTTGAACCTTTGTTACCACCTCCAACATGGATCCTCCACACTCTTGAGTTTTGTTCTGTTAGCTCAGGGAATCAAACCTGCGGCAGCTATGGCTGATTGACCAGTCCCAGTTCATGTGTACTGCTTAGCTGTAAAAGAGGCCAAATAAACAAGTATCTAGATGTTTAATTCCCCCACCCTGGGAGACAGGTTTTTCCTTCTACCAAAACCCATTCAGTGAGGAATTCTCAAAGCCAAGTCTGGCCTGTGTACCCTGACACTGAATTAAATCTTGGAGACAGAGTTTTGGGTTAAGTAGAAAAGAGTAGCTTTATTGCTTTGTCAGGCTAAGGGGACCACAGAGGGCTAATGCCCTCAAAACTGTGTGCCTCAGCCCATCGGGGTGTGGGAGGGATGGTGGGGGTGGGGGTGGGGTGGGGGGTGGGGGGGTACCTGTGAGGAATCTTATAGTCCAGGGACATGTTGCAGATAAGGATCAGGGTGCCATACAGGGCCCACATCCCTTCAATCCAGAGATCATCTGGCCTCAGGTGATGATGGGCAAACTGTGACCTCTGGAATGAAGAATGCTTCATCAAGTAGTTAACCTCTTCCATTTGGTGGGGTTTTAGTTCAGCAGAAGAGCTCAAAGATAACATTATGTATATCCCTTGAGGCAGAACCAGGACCCTGCCCCTAAGGCTGCACTATTGTTTCCGACCACTCCTCCCTTGTCTTTGCATCCCCTCCCTTCCCTGATTAACAGCTGTTGGAACTTGCCCTTTGGAACTCAGAGAAGGGGACACTGAAAGGCTTTTGTGCCCAGGAGCCCCACAGGGTCCTGATCGGTTTCAGAAACATGGGAATGGGATTCAAATACTGGGAGTCATACATGTTAACTTCACATAGGTATCCATTTTCATCTATATCATATATATAAAATGTGCAGGTGATACAAAAAAAATGCTGTATCTTAGGGAAATTACAGACTGACATTCTCCCAGCTCTAAACCTAATACTGATCTTCAATAACAAGATAAATTTTAAGAAGACCAAAACCATAATACTGGTATAGAGTAAATGAAATCACTTAATACTTACATGAGCATCAAGGTCCAAGCAAAAAGAGAAACATAAATCATGCATCCCAAGTCTTCCTTGGGTGGTCCGCACATGGCTAATAAAGCTTTATACGTTTCACCTTAAATCTCCAAATCATGGATTTAACCAACTGTGTAGCTTTAGTTTTAGATAATACACACTATGCATCTTATACTGATTAAAGGCACATTTCGAAAGCTGTGCCCCTTGAAAGGGCCTAATTATCGGTACAACAGCAAATTTTTGTTTCCCAACTGAAAATAATTTATGAAAATGTAGTTTTCCCTATGCTATCCTATAGATTTGGGGCTGAAGCTGAAACCGTGCACCTCAGATGGGGACTTGAACCCACGTGGCTGGGACCTGAACCTGGTCAACACCCACACTCTTCCAACTGAGATCACACACCTGGTTTCAGGACGTAATGAAGCTCAGGTTCTTGATGTCTCCTCGCAGAAAGAATTCAGTGAGAGACAAAGTGATAGCTAAGAAGTGGATTTATTTAGAGAGAAACACGCTCCACAGACAGAGTGTGGACCATCTTAGAAGGTGAGAAAAGACCCCAGGGTATGGGGTTGTCAGTTTTTATACGAGTGGGTAATTTCATAGTCTAATGAGTGGGAGGAGTATTTCAGCTATTTTAGGAAGGGTCGGGGATTTCCAGAAATTGGGTCACCACCCACTTTTGATACTTACCTTCAGTCTTTGAACAGTCATGGCGCCTGTGGGTGTGTCATTTAGCTTGCTGATGTGTTACAGAGAGGATATACTGAGGCTCAAGGTCTAGTGGAAGTCGACTTGTCCGTCATCTTGGGCTCGTTTGTTCTAATCAATTTATGTCATGTCCTCGGGCTATGTCATTCTTTCAAAAGTTGTGCCCTGCCTCCTTCCCTCCTGTTTCAAAACCAAGGACTTGGACTCCATTTTGATGCTCATTTTCCTTTTGGTCTGCTTGAGGGGAAATTACCAGTACTATTTTTTTCTATCTGAAGAAAGCAAAACTTGAATTATATGCCCCAACTCCTTGCAATCTTGGCTATGATCTCACAATACTAAGAAAATCTGGTTTCTTTCAAATAAGGTAGACAATGCTGAGATTTTTAAATTTTATTTTGAGCCAACTCTGAAATATACAGAGAGAAGCTTAGATGTGGACATGATATGTCAGAAAAATTTCATGTTTAATTTTTATGTGGAGTAACAAGAAACTCTGCTTTTGAATAATGACGTAGGAGTGATTTGCTGGTTGGAGAGACAATATGCTTCAAACACATGTTATTTAAGATCGGAACAATTTTCAGAGTCCAGTCTTAAATAATTTCTGAGAATGTCCTGTGGAAGGAAAATGAATTAGAAAGGATCTGATAAGGAAATTCATTTGCATCCCATGTGCAGCAGAGAACGTGTTGAATGACATTTAAAAGAGGATTAAAGCTGATTTCTTACAAGCTCTGGGATAATCAGATTTCTAAGCTACAGCAGAATGAGGACTTCCAATTCACTTACAAAGTAACTGATGTCCTTGACCAGAACCCTCGCAGTGCATTTGCTTCTGGACATACGGTCCCAGCATCTTTTTATCTCCTTCAGGACTTTGCTTCTTTCTAATATTTTTTCATAACATAGGGCTAAAGATGTATTGTTGTTTTGTGTTGCTGCTGTTATTGATATGCAAATTCTAACAAGGTATTTTATAGTTAAGACAAATGAGGCCATACCATGGTTCCACGGGCTCCATGACATTTCTTGAACAGCATACATCCTTCCGTTAAGAAATATTAATTGAAAGACATAAGCACACTGTTGAATGGAGCATATTTCTTGAGTGAGTAATAATGTTACCATTTTCATGTTGTCAATGCAATGAGTACTTTTGAGATCATGCCACTCTCCTTCTAGAAGCTCTGGATGCTGGGGTCTATTGGATTTCCTAGGGAATAGCCTAATGTTCCCATTATATTTTCCCTCTGTATTTGTCAAATTTGACTGTTCATTTTAAAGCGAAAAGTGCATCTTGATTGTGATTTCTGGCTATCTGCTTTACAATGAGGATCTTTCCCCACATTCCTTTTTTTCTTATTTTTAATTGAGATATAACTGAAATATAACATTGTTTAAGTTTAAGGTGTACGATTGATACTGAGCAGGACCCTGTGGGGCTCCTGGGCACAAAAGTCTTCCTGTGTCCCCCCTTTTTTAAAAAAATTAATTAATTTATTTTTGGCTGTGTTGGGTTTTCATTGCTCTGCATGGACTTTAGTGGCGGCAAGTGGAGGCTACATTGTGGTACGCGGGCTTCTCATTGCCGTGGCTTCTCTTGTTGTGGAGCATGGGCTCTATAGGCATGTGGGCTTCAGTAGTTGTGGCTCGCGGGCTCTAGGGCACAGGCTCTGTAGTTGTGGCGCACGCGCTTAGTTGCTCGGAGGCATGTGGGATCATCCCGGACCAGGGCTGGAACCCGTGTCCCCTGCATTGGCAGGCGGATTCTTTACCACTGTGCCACCAGGGAAGGCCCCTCCCCTATTTCTTGATGACAGGGAATAGGCTTCATTCAGCCTCAGTGACCTTCTCTGAGTTTCAATGGGCAGGTTCAAACAGTTGCTAATTAGGGAAGGGAGGGGATGCAGAGGCAAGGGAGGAACAGTCAAAAGAAACAATAGTGCAGCCTTGGGCACGGTCCTGATTCCCCCTCAAGGGATATACATAACAATATCTCAGCTGTTTTGCAGATACTGAAACCCCTACCAGGTGGGAGAAATTAACAGTATGCTGCCCACAGGCTGGAACCAGAAGGTTGATGATGCTGACTCCCGATGACCTCACCACCAACCAATCAGAAGAAGGTCCATGTGCTGATCGTGCCCGCTTTGAACCATTACTATAAAACTCCTCACCACCCCCTCCAGGTTGGGACACACAGTTTTGAGGTCATTAGCCCTCTGTGGCCCTCTTTGCCTGGCAAAGCAATAAAGCTATTCTTTTCTACTTCACCCTGTCTCTGAGATTTAATTCAATGTCCGGGTACAGAGGCTGGATTCAGCTTCACAATCTGTTGGTATGATACTTTGATATACTGGAATATGATTACCACGATAGTGTTAGCTAACACGTCTATCACATCACCTGATTATCATCCTCTTTTTGTGGTGAGGACACTTAAGGTCTAGTCTCTCAGCAACATTGAAGTGTCTACTAGTATTGTCGATTATAATCACTGTGCTGTGCTTTGGGTCTTCAGAACTTATTTATCTACTAGTTGCCAGTGTGCACCCTTAAACAGCAGCTCCCTAATTCTCCAACCCCTGCCCCCCACAGCCTCTGGTAACCACCACGCCACCCTTTTTTTCAGCTTTGGCTTTTTCAGATTCCATGGATAAATGTTTGTCTTTGTCTGACTTATCTCCCTTAGCATAATGCCCTAGAGGTCCATCCATGTTGTCACAAATGGCAGGATTTCCTCCCCACACTATTCTTTCTTTTAAAATTCCCACCTTCTCTATCAGTTGGCGATAGGATTATTGTTCAGCGCACATCCACTCCCTTCTCCTCTCACTGAGGGTGGAGGATGCTTTACTGCCCCGTTTAATATCGGCTTTGGCCATGTGATTTGCTTTGGCCCATAGAGTGTTCTAGAAGTCTAAGATACACTTTCACAGTTTTGCTTTGCTCCTGCACTTCTGCCATGGCCATGAGAATCTGTCCCAGTGGCTGCTGGCCCTCAGTCTGACCCCAGAATCAGACCCACGGGACAGGTCTGAACTAGCTCTTGCCCTAGACCCAAACCCAGTTGAATCTGGCTGAGATCAGCAAAACTTGAACTCCCATGAACAAGAAAAATAAGTATTTGTTGATATAAGACACCAAGAGTATGAGATTATTTGTTATGCAGTATTTTTGTGGCAATAGCTGATTCTACAGATGGGTAAATTCATTGATTTAACATTTTGTGATAGGTACATCAAGACGAGGAAAACGGATTCCCAGAGCATAGGTGAATCGTTAAGACACTGGGCCTGTCACTTTATTATTTTGAGAGTAAATGGCTTATTTTATTTATTATGGATGATATTTAAAACTAATTGAGCACTTGCTATATATCCTGCACTGTGCTAGATGCTTTACGTGGAGTATCTTATTTAATCTTCACAATAACTCTCAGAGGGGGGCCAGGTCATTACTATTTTAGAACTAAGGAAATGAAGGCATAGAGAGGTTCAGTAACTTTACCACAATCATTAGCTGGTAAGTGGTGGATTCAAGATTCAAACCGGCAAGTGGGTGTAAGACCATACTCTTGACATTGACATAATAAGGAAACATCTCTTTAGATGAGACAAACAGCCCACTGTGTCCAGTGCTGACAGACTAATAAGAACATAAAATGGTGTTTTGTGTGAAAACATCATGGTCTTCATTTACTTTTACTTAAAACAAAACAAAAGCAAAGCAAGCAGACAAACGAAAAACCTCAGAGACATTTAACCTGATTTCCTTTCTCCATAGGTTTATCATTTTGATCTCTTTCCGACATATCTAACTTCTAGTTTATGCCACTCCTTGATGAAATCTGTATCATAAATTTACTATTCACAAAGGTGATTGGTTTATCCTAATAACATCTCCTTCAAATTTCATGGCTTAAGTCCTGGTTTTGAAATTTTTTGATTTGGTGACAAAGTCTAATTGTCCTTATTTGTAGCTTTTTTTTTTTTTTTTTTTTTTTTTTGCGGTACGTGGGCCTCTCACTGTTGTGGCCTCTCCCGTTGCGGAGCACAGGCTCCAGACGCGCAGGCTCAGCGGCCATAGCTCACGGGCCCAGCCAGCTGCTCCGCGGCATGTGGGATCCTCCCGGACCGGGGCACGAACCCGTGTCCCCTGCATCGGCAGGCGGACTCTCAACCACTGCGCCACCAGGGAAGCCCCTATTCGTAGCTTTTATATAAATTACAAACCTTGACAACTTTTCAAATTTTACTTTCCTGAGATTCTCCCATCTCTCTAGTTACTTCAGTTACTTGTATTAAATTTCCTCCAGACCCTTTCTTCAGGGAGTAGTCCTTGTTTTGCACCAGCGTTAACTACCACTTTCACTCTTGTTTCCCACTATCTTCTGGAAAATCTCCAGAATGTTTCTAAACCTTCAGACCTTGGCCTTCTCATCTTTAGGAATGTGTACTTTTTAGACATTCCAGAACATTCAGCAGCGCTTGGGCCACATTTCACCAATGATACTTTACTTTTCCTAAAATAAGTTTTCTGTCAAGTTATAGTGAGTCAAGTTTGAGGTTCTCTTTCTGCTAAGGATGCCCAGATTGAATGGCTTGTTGGCTGGATAATGCAAATATTGTGGGAGTATTCATACATATTATAGCTGCTTTTGAAACACCTCTGACAAATGCCATGTCATAAGAGGATTGTCAGCATGTCCTCGCCAGAGTATATGTTTGGTGGGGACAGCGAGTTGTAGAGTGAAAGTGAAAAGTGTGTTGTGTTTCTGCTTGGCTATAATCTTTCAGCCACAACAGAGACAAGGGAGGACACACAAATATCATGCCAGTAGGTAGGTGGGATTCCTGTTTACTCAGGCCAATTAAAGCAATTATGTACAATCTACAGCAGAGCAAAATCCAGCATAGAGATGGGGTTGAGGCTGGGATTTGGTTCAGGATAGAATCTGTTAATTATGGTTTATTTGGTTTCCCACTGCTTCAAGTGGGAATGTTTTGCATGGTTTACATAGGGATGAAGTAGGCCTTCCAAAGTGTATCAGTAGAAAGTAGCAAGACACACACAGACACATACACACTCACACATGCGCATATACATACCTGGCTTGTGTTCCCTGCCAACTAGACTACTAATATAGATGTTTATTCCCTTTGGCTAACTTTTCACAAGCTTGTGATTTGGGGTCTGAGAGCTCAAGCCTAGTCATGTGGCAATATCATCACTCGAGGTAGCTTTTATTTTCACCTCTTTTCTTGGCTTATCACAAGTACAAGCAGAACAGACTAATACGTTTGAAAAATCAGTTTTCATCCATCTTAATGGCTAATATAATGTTTACATTTAATACCTTATAATCTTAAGAAAGGCTGATGGCCTTATATGAAAATACAGGGGATGCGACTGCCGTTATATGGCAATTTGCCATGGAATGGAGGCTAGTACAATAGTTCAAGGTTTTTACCTCATCCACCAGTGGAAATGCACAGGGATATAACCAAAAGAAAGAAAGGAGAAATTATATGCCTTCTATCCTAAAAAGGAAGGGCTGCAGAGGTTGGAGAAATGATTCTCAGCATGAGTTTTAGGACTGTTGTCACTTTAATTGGCAGTGGTTTGGGGTGGAGCTAGAAGTTGCACACATATAATGATGGTTTCTGTGCAAGATTATGTAAAAGCATTCTTAAACAGGTTTCTGTTTCTAGGAGCAGCAGGGGCCTTGGATCATCTTTTCTCTGTCACTCAGGTTTATGACTAACTAGAGAGGAAAACTCTGTAGGAACTGAAGGGACATTCTTCTCCCTGCCCCAACTCTCCAGGGAGATGTTCAAAGAGAAGAAAGTCAAAACCACTGGATATCTACTACTTATTTTTATAACTGTAGCTAATTTCTGCCTGTGACCATCAACGTTACATCCTTCCTTTCATCTTCCTGTATGCACCCCTGGACAATACTCTGAAAAGAAGGGCAGAGGATGCTTTGATGGGTAAATGAAAACCGTCCACTAAACAATAGACTCAGCCGCAGGTTTGAAAGAAGGTAATATAATGTCTGGAGGAAGGATAAATCACTAACAAACAGAAGTAGCAAGACACTTCCTCAAAATTTCAATCAACAACCCCCATTTTGGAGCAGCTTGACTGCAGTTCAAGAGCTCATTTGAAACCAGGGGAACCTGGCCCTCTGGATTAAGAACTAATTTCATAGTTCTTCTTCTTTTTTTAAACATCTTTCTTTGTTTTCCTAAATCTCTCCAGACTTTGCTGAACTTCAAATCTCCACTGTCATTCTAGCAGCTTATATTCAGAAGCTTCCCTCCAGGCTAAGAATTCATCAGAAGGTGGCCAAACATCTTCTTTCCTCAAAAAAATAATGATTGTATTTCTTTTCATTTAATGTTCACTTACATTATATGATAAGAAGTTACTAACCAAGTTACCACCCTTTTACCCTTTAATATCCAGGATGAAGTATAAAATTTAAATTCAACTGTGTTCATGACTTTTATTTTTCAATATCTGAAATATTTGCAATAGTAGATATTTGAAATATCTGCAATATTAATGAAATAAGGTAATCCATGAAGGCAATGCCAAGGTAGTAATGTCTTTCCTTAAAAAAATAGTAAAATAAGCAAAAAAGCAAGGCTTAAGTTTTATTCTACTTAGTAGCCAAATCTCTTTCTTTATAGCAGAAAGCTATATAATTGGGATAGATCTATTTTTAAAAATATATACATTTATTTATTTATGGCTGCGTTGGGTCTTAGTTGTGGCACACGGGATCTTTCGTTGTGGCGCACAGGCTTCTCTAGTTGTGGCACGAGGTCTCCAGAGCGTGTGAGTTTTCTAGCTGTGGCACATGGTCTTAGTTGCCCCGTGACATGTGGGATTCTAATTCCCCGACCAGGGACCAAACCCACATCCCCTGCAATGGAACGCGGATTCTTAACCACTGGACCACCAGGGAAGTTCCAGAGATAGAATTTTAAAAATTAATTAATTAATTAGTTTATTTATTTTTGGCTGTGTTGGGTCTTCCTTGCTGTGCACAGGCTTTCTCTAGTTGTGGCGAGCGAGGGCTGCTCTTTGTTGCAGTGCGTGGGCTTCTCATTGCGGTGGCTTCTCCTGGTATGGAGCACTGGCTCTAGGCGTGCGGGCTTCAGTTGTTGTGGCACACAGGCTCAGTAGGTGGCACATGGGCTCTAGAGCTCAGGCTCAGTAGTTGTGGCGTGCAGGATTAGTTGCTCCTCAGCGTGTGGGATCTTCCCGGACCAGGGCTTGAACCCGTGTCCCCTGTATTGGCAGGCGGATTCTTAACCACTGACCCACCAGGGAAGTTCCCCAGGGATAGATATTTTAAATTGCTTTGGAAAATACTGTGGTTATGATATGACAAATGGTTCCCATGGTAAATTATGAAAATACTTTACAAAATAATAATATATATAATGTACTAGAGGAAGGGAATTTTCCATGTGCAATTTCCCTACTGTGTATGTATTAGGTAGGTACTGTATATTTTGGTGTGTTATCTAATTTTTTTTCTTTAGTGGTTGAAGATCTAATTCAAATTACGTTTAAATTTTGTCCTCCTCTTTCTAGGTCTTAGAGAAAAAAAGTGAATTCCAGCTTAAGTCTGTAGCAAAGATGAACTATCATTATTTCTGGGTAATTTTCACCTGTTAATATTTCTCATTCACAAGGAGCATTTTCTTCAAACTATCTTTCAAACTATTTTAAGTAAGATGTTAACCTTTGGAAACCAATTGTTTCCAAAAGGTTTATATGCTAATTACAAATAGCTCCTATCTATTAATTCTAGAAAGACTTTAGAGGACTTTCTTAGGCAATGCTTCATGAATCTGAGACATTTGATAAAATGAAAAAGTATCTAGTACAGACTTTTTGTTGCTTACTTTCTTTTGGTTCACTCATTAAATGTATATTTAACAGACTCTTACTATGTTCCAGAATAGTGCAGAAAAGGGGGTTAGAGACTGCTGAAGGCTGGTGAGGAAGGGTTGAAATGTTAGATAAGGAGGGCTGAAGGACTCCCCTGGCGGTCCAGTGGTTAGGGCTCTGTGCTTCCACTGCAGGGGGCATGGGTTCGATCCCTGTTCTGGGAACTAAGATCCGGCAAAAAATGAGGCCAAAAAAAAAGGGAGGACTGAGACAATTTCATTGAGTTGATATTTGAGTAAGATCTGAAGGGAGTGAGGGAGCAAGCCACCTGGGAGAGGAATGTTGTGGGCAGAGGAAACAGCAAGAAAAATATCTGAATAGGAGTGTACCTGGAGTGTCCAAGGGAGAGCAAGGGGACCACTGTGGCTGGTGGGGAGATAGCAAGGGGGAATGGAGGAGATCAGAGCAGTTTTAAGGGACTTGATAATTTTGATGAGGCTCCACGTCCCCCCTCCCCCTCCCTTCCCCCTCCCCCCTCTCCCCCCCCTCCCCCACCCCTCCCCCCTCCCACCCTCCCACCCCCTCCCTGGTGATATAAAATTTTATACCCCTGGTGATATAAAAATGACTAGGGAAGGGTACCTGCCCTGGAGGAGCTCACAGTCTACTGAATTTGAAGGACCTTTAAACTAATAGCAGAGAAAAAGTATTGTGACAATTTCTATAGTAGTTGTACAAAATGTGCTCATGACTTACTTTACACTGAATGGAACTCAGCCTTTTACATACCAATCGGTCATAGCAAAGTGAATAACAAAAGATCTTCAGGGAATACTTATTCACTTTGATATTTGGCATGTCTGTGTGAAATGTACCCGTGTACCCGTGGTATTTGTAAATGGTTGTGAGATGCATGCTTTAGGGAAATGGTTAGAATTACAAAAAATCAGAGCTGGAATGCAATATATGATTCAGTCTCTTATTTTTGCAAATGAAGAAGCTGGGTCTCAGAGAGGGAAGGCAAACTGGTTAAAAGGACAAGCCTGGTGACTCTCAACCCAGCGTTCTTTCTGTTTCACCACCCACTACCTCTGGACCAGGACCTCACTCAACCCAAGTCTCTAAGGTAGTTTTTACTTGTTATTCTAACTGGACCTGGTACTGGACTTTTCTATTTTGCAAGGCTTTCCACCCTTCCATAGTTTGAGAACAGAAATTGCTCTGGTTTATTTCAGAAGTTAAACTTGAAATCATGAAAGCAACCCAGAAGTGAAAATGAGACAAAAGAGAAAGTAAGAAACTCTTCAGGACAGTCACTACAAGGGATTTAAATTTTCTCTAAATTTCTGTTCTTCCTTAACATAACACATATTATTTGAGGATTTATTATTTATCATCAGGCATTGTGAGCATATAGAAAAATATAGAAGATCCTCACGTTTGAGAAAATTAAAATCCGTGGGCTCAGTGAGAAAAGCTGCTTATCCCTCCATTCCGTCCCCCTTCCTTTTGTAGACTTCTCCATTCATAGTCCAGACTTACAGACACTCCTAAGTGAAAGGAAGCATTATCTGTAGTGAACCCAGTAACTTTCTCATTAAATCTCAAAAAATATCAGCTAGGTTTAGGTTAACAATACATCACAGAAGAGAGGAAAGTCTTTTTTTTTAACCTAAAGGTCATAGTAAAGACACATAGTCCAGCCAGTCCAATTACTCTATTAGTTAATTATTAAACAATTAAATCAACATATGTTTAACAATTAAATCAACACTTGAGTGTCCATTACATGCTCTCAACTGTTTTAGAAGCTAAAAGATATGTATCAATTATCCATGCATAATGTGTAATATATAAAACATGAAAACTGATGGTTGATAATGAGTCTAAGTTGATAAAGAATATTTCTTAGAGCTTCCCTGGTGGCGCAGCGGTTGAGAATCCGCCTGCCAATGCAGGGGACACGGGTTCGTGCCCCGGTCGGCGAAGATCCCACATGCCGCGGAGCAGCTGGGCCCGTGAGCCATGGCCGCTGAGCCTGCGCGTCCAGAGGCTGTGCTCCGCAATGGGAGAAGCCACAACAGTGAGAAGCACGCATACCGCAAAAAAAAAAAAAGAATATTTCTTAAAATTTTCTGTTTCTATACTTAAATAAGAATATTTGATTTCTATTTGTGAGTCATAATAAAGTAAACTCAAGTTGGAAATATATATGTGTATATATATATATATATATATATATAGATGTATACACACACACACATGGCAAAGGAGTAGTGACAATGTAGTCGATGACTTCGTTTGGTGTCTGGGGGTGGAGGCTGTTGGAAATTAAAGGGACAAGTCCAGAATGAAGTACACGAAAATCCCTTTTGAATGATCATAAACAGCTGAATGTGATGTTTACTATTATTTTTATTATTATTAATTTTAGGTTTGTGTTTCCCTAGTTACAGACAAAACAAGAAAATTGGAAAACCACATCCATATTGCACCATTAGTCTTGCTTTTCCTACTGGTGAACAATCTTCCCTAGTTCTCCATCCTTTAATTGGTCCTTAGAGAGTCCTCTCAAACCTTTACAATGACATTCAGTGAACATTTCTGAGTCGTGCCAAGCCAGAATCTCTGTGATAGCTCACAAATTACAGATTGAACTAAAGCTGTATTACTTCCTTTTGCGATGTTTAATGCATGAGTTTTCTTATTCGGCATGGTTAAGCTGATGACATACAATCTTTTCTTCTTAAAGTTTTATGAATTTCTGGGAATATGGTTTAATATATGTTCTTTAAAAATGATTACATGACTAACCTTTCCTTCTATTGTTTCCTCTGCACGTGGTTTAAAGCCAAATGATTACACACGAATGGTATATTTCTGAAAAAGTAGAAAGAGTCTGTACAGGTGGATTTAAAATACTTAAAAGTCACTGATTCTGCTTTGACAGTTCTACACAAAGAAAACTGAATTTTGGAATATTTGCAGATTTCTTCACCATCTCATAAAATGAAAGAAAAGGTATATTTTGGTGGTTATTTTACATCAGCTTGAAAATATTTTCAGTATTGACTAGATAAGCTTCAGATGTAGGAGAAAACTTTAATAACTTTTTTTTTTTTTTTTTTTTTTTGCAGTACGCGGGCCTCTCACTGTTGCGGCCTCTCCCGTTGCGGAGCACAGGCTCCGGACGCGCAGGCTCAGCGGCCACGGCTCATGGGCCCAGCCGCTCCGCGGCACGTGGGATCCTCCCGGACCGGGGCACGAACCCGCGTCCCCTGCATCGGCAGGCGAACTCCCAACCACTGCGCCACCAGGGAAGCCCTAATAACTTTTTTGATAAAGAAGAAGGAAACAAATTTTCAAAAGTTACTCATAGGTGATTATTATTTTCTATTTGAGTTTCTCTGTATTCCAAAATTATGGAACATATTGTGCATAAAAATCTAATCAATGTTATTTTGAAAACAATTATGGACTTATTAAATAATGTATTTTCATTCCCCTTCCACTTCTTGGTTTTTTTAGCATTTATGATTTTTGGACATATCTTATATGCATTAATTTTTGTGTTTCTGACTTTCTCTAATGGCTAGAATGAGAAGTCCTAGAGGCCAGGGATTTGGTCTATTTTGTTGACTGCTGTGTCTGAACAGCACATAGAACAGAGGCCAGGGAGGAGGTGAGGTTGGCCCTGTATGAACAACACATAATAGATTATCCATTGGACAAGAGAAATTTTTCCAGGAGGTGTTTAATCTATCTATCTCTCTATCTATCCATCTATCACCTATCAACTATCTATCTATCATCTGTCTATTATCTATCTATTATCTTTCTATCAAAATGAAATATATTTAAAATATAACACTGTGTTAAATTTAAGGTGTATAGTGTGTTGATTTGATACATTTATATGTTGTCATATGATTGCCATTGTAGCAATAGCAACTCTATCATGTCATATAATGATCATTTCTTTTTTGTGGAAATAATAGTTGGTTGGAAAAATTAATATCTAGACTCTTAGCAAGTGTGATGGTTGTCATAGAATATTGTTGTCTATATTCACTATACTGTGCATTGGATCTCTAGGACCTCCTTATCTTCTAGTGATGCCCAAAACTCCAGCTCTTTTTTTTTTTTTTTTAAACATCTTTATTGGGGTATAATTGCTTTACAATGGTGTGTTAGTTTCTGCTTTATAACAAAGTGAATCAGCTATACATATATATATGTTCCCATATGTCTTCCCTCTTGCGTCTCCCTCCCTCCCACTCTCCCTATCCCACCCTTCCAGGCTGTCACAAAGCACCGAGCTAATATCCCTGTGCCTTGCAACTGCTTCCCCCTAGCTATCTACCTTACTACGAAAAACTCCAGCTTTGTGCACCGGTGCTGAATTGAATCTTGGACACAGAGTTTTGGGTGAAGTAGAAAAGAATAGCTTTATTGCTTTGCCAGGCAAAGGAGGACACAGGAGGCTCATGAGCTCAAAACTGTGTGTCCCAACCTGGGGGGCATTTGGTGAGGAGTTTTATAGCAATGGTTCAAGGGTGAGATTGCTGATAGTGATCACAGTGTGCGCAGGGCCTGCATTCCTTTAATCTGGCCTCAGGTGATCTCCTGATGCGCTTCTGTGGTTCTTGAGGTTATCAAACAGTGACCTTCTCTATGGAATGAAGAATGCATCTTCAGGTAGTTAACATCTTCCATTTGTTGGGGGTTTTAGTTCTGTAGAAGAGCTCAAAGATATTGTTATGTGTATCCCTTGAGGCAGAACCAGGACCCTGTCCCAAGGTTGCACTCTTGTTTCTTGACCGCTCCTCCCTTGTCTCTGTATCCCCTCCCTTCCCTGATTAGCAACTGTTTGAACCTGCCCTTTGGAACTTGGGGAAGGTCTTGGAGGCTGAAGCCTCTTTTCAAAAAAGAAATGGAGAACACAGAAAGACTTCCATGCCTAGAAGCCCCCCAGGGTCCTGCTTGGCTTCGCTAGTTGCAAGTTTGTACCCTTAAACATCTCTCCTATTCCTAGCCTCCTGTCCCTACCCTCACCCCTCGTAACCACCATTTTACTCTCTGTTGTTATGAATTTGGCTTTTTAGAATTCCACATATAAGTGATATCATGCAATAGCTTTTTTTTGTCCATGTGGATGGTGTTTATAATGTAGATAATTATTACTATTTTTTTAAACCTCACAATAGCGAAATTATTTTATTTATTGACAGTTAATAGGGAGTTTTTTTTTATTGGAGTATAGTTGCTTTACTATGTTGTGTTAGTTTCTGCTGTACAATGAAGTGAATCAGCTTTATGTGTACATATATCCCCTCCCTCTTGGAGCTCCCCACCCCCATCCCACCCATCTAGGTCATCACAGAGCACTGAGATGAGCTCCCTGTGCTATACAGCAGGTTCCCACTGGCTATCTCTTTCACACATGGTAGTGCATATATGTCTATCCTAATCTCACAATTTGTCCCACTCCCCCTCCACCCTTACCTCTCCCACCCACATGTCCATTCTCTACGTCTGCATCTCTATTTTGTCAGGCTAGAGCACATTGCAGGAGGGGTTTTGGGGCAGCCTGTCAGATCATGCTCCCCCTTTCTCTAGCTCTTCCCATATCACAACTCAATTTTCCGCAAGTTCTACCATCCCACACCTAATTTTTGCTTATACTTTATTTGACTCGAAGCTACCTAATGGGCTTTTGCAAATTCTGAAAAATGCATGATAATATAACCCTTAGCAGTCTTAGGTTTCTTGCTCCTGGCAAAATAAGATCTCTTGCAACAAAAACTCTTGCTGTTACCTTCTTTCTTTTCAACGGATATTATCAGTCTGAAGAGCCTCCCTTCAAATATATATTCGTAACCCCTCACAGAAGTAGCCAGCAAAATCTAATTTTATGATATTTTTCTATCATATCTCTCAAATTTCCAGTCTAGGTATGAGTTGCAAGATACAAAATTCTACAAAATAGGTAAAGATAAGGTTATCATGAAACTAATTCTACTTTTTTTCTGGGCATAGTAAAAGAAGAAAAACTTCCTAATTCTTGTGATGAAACAAGTATAAATTGGTATAAAAACCTGAATAAATTATACCAAAAAGAAAACTATAGCTTATCAATGCCAAACTTGTAAATCAGATATTAGCAAACAGATTACAAGGACACTTAAAAGTTCATTATGACCCAGTGGGGTTTACTTCAGGATTATATGGGTAGTTCAACAAGAGGAAAACCATTAATATAATTCAAAATATTAATAGAGCTAAGGAGAATAAATATATTATCATTTGATAAGAAAAAAGGCATTTGACAAAATTCAACAGTTAATAGTATTAAAAGTACACAATCAATTACATTTAGGCTTATAAGCCTTCTCAGACTAAGTTTTGTGTATAATGTGAATTAGAGATCAAGATTTGGACTTAGCTGGCGTTAACTGGTTAAGACTCTGAGTTTCCACCTCAGGGGGTGAGGGTTCGATCCCTGGTAGGGGCAGTAAAATCCTACATGCCACATGGCACGGCCAAAAAATTAAAAAAAAGAAAAAAAGAGAGAGAGCGTAGGATTCACTTTTTTTCCCCATATAGATACCCACGTCTCAGTGCCATGTATTGAAAAGGTCATCCTTTCCTTACAGAACTGAAACAATCTCCTAATTGGTTTTCTTGCTTCCAGTTTTGCTTCCTCTAGGGTCTGTTCTCCAGGTAGCTATCAGGGTGATTTTTTAAAAATTGTGCATTGTATGATATGATTTCCGTGCTCAAAACTCTCCGATAGCTTCCTATCACACTTTAAATAAAATTAAAGAATCTAATGACCCCCAAGAATCCACAGTATCTGGTTTATACATAACCTGACTCCACCTTTGACCTGAAGTTCCGCCAATCTTTCCATCACCCGTTCTGCTGTAGCCACACACACACTGGACCCTTGCCGTCCCTTGACCTCTTTGAATATGTTCTAGTTTAATAGTGTTTCCCTCTACTCAGAGTGTCCATCTCTAAGTATTTGCATAGCTCACTCTACTGCAGCACCTCCAATGTCATTTCCCCAGAGTGGTGTCTTTTGAAAGATTGTTGTAAATGGTCTATAGTAGAACCATTTCTCTATTCCTATGCTGCTTTATTTTTCTTCATGACACATTTCGCTACCTGACATTATTATTTAAATTTATTTATTTTTATTTTAAAATATTTTGGTCATGCCATGCAGCTTGCAGGATCTTTGTTCCCCAACCAGGGATTGAACCCAGGCCCCCAGCAGTGAAGGTGCCGGGTCCTAACCACTGGGCCACCGGGGAATTCCCACTACCAGACATTATAGTTGTTTATTTGTTTATTGCAATAAACCACATTAGAAGGTAAACTCCATAAGGGCAGGGACTTTGTTTTATTTACCTCTGCCTCCCAACACTAAAATAGCACCAGATATCATTAGGGATTCAATCAATATTTGTTAAATGAATTATTGAATAAATGGAAAAATAGAAATTGATGTTAAAGATGTTGAAACTCATGAAGATGCAGAGAGAAGAGGGCTGGAATTACACTTCTTTTTTTCCTTTGAATTATTTTGTACTGTGATACTGCTGCTTCCTACATGCGCTTTCATTGTTCTTCATATAGCAATGTACAGAAAGATTTGAGTTCAAATATTGACTTCTATGTACCATTTCTGTGATCTTTGAGACTCTCTGAGCCCCAATTTCCTATAAAATGGGAATAAATAAATAAAATGTGTCATTATTGTTAGTATTATAAATAACTCATGTAAAACACCTTCCCAAAGATGTATATAGAGGCTTGCAAAAACTATAACGATTCTTATTATTATATTGTTTCCTATTTATAAACTAAATGGAACGTCACTGATTTTTTTAAAAAATCTCTTTACCTCCTGCAAAGTTGCTAGTAGGATTTTTGCATATATTAAGAGTACAACAAATGCTTGCTGAATAAATGAATAGATGCAGACAGGCTCTTAAGAACTAAAATTACAGGAGGAGTCTGCCTACTTCTTTCTCTGTGTGTCTCATGTTGATTTATTGATTAATAATGGAATTAATGTGTCGTTGGGCTAAGTAGAAAAATCTCTAGAGAAGAAAAACAATCCCTATTTTACATGGACTCTTAGTCCTTACAAAATATCTTTGACTTCTTATTTCTTTTCTAACTTTAGAGCCAGACCTTTTGATTCCTCAGTATGCACAATTGTATATTTCAGTTATTTTTTCAATGGGCAAAATACTTCTCCCCCTTCCCTTTTCACTTCTGAAACCTCACAAGCTGTTAAAATGTCCATCCCTTCTGCTCCATTTCCTCACCAAAATCCTATCACATACCATATGAATTTTTAACCCTAACACCTGTCTACCCACATGGTTCCAGAGGGGTAAATTAAAAAAAAATTTTAAAAAAAGCCCTATGCAACTAGCCCACAAAGTCTATAAAAGATAGTTTGTCAACACGGATTGTCTACTGTGAATGTAACCACAGGGACCAGAAGAACACAAATGTTATGTATAAAAAAGTCACAATTTTTCCACTTTTCTTGGTTCCTGACCAATGATTTTGCTACACTTCAATTTGTATAGCTTCAAAAACCTTGGGTTTAAGCCTTTTGCCTCATTATCCAGGTGCCAAGCAGTCCTCCAGGCTGCAGAGAAAGCTGTTCTGTGAGATCTGCTTCTGCCGTAGGGTGTGGTGTATGACAGAAAAGAACAAGAAGGAAGTGTGTTATTGCCAATTTTAATCTGATTCGTTAATTACACAAAAGCTTGATGTTATAATTTTCTTATTTGTGTATTGGGAGTGAGTAGGAAAACCTTTAAAGAAACCTTCTGTGTGAAGCTCTTAACTCTGTGAATATTTGGATTTCTATATACTGGGAATCAGTTAACCCTTCTGTAGCGGCACCTGGAATGATTGACGAGCTTCTCCTCCAAGCAGCATTTACTGTCCCATACTTCTCCACATTAACTTCATTTTCTTTTTTGCATCTGATGATCCTGTTGGGAACCAAGGGGAAATGATATGTGAGAGTAGCCCACTCTGGCAGGTAGGAGTATGACTGACATTGTTCAGAATCTGGTACATGGTGATCAAAAAAAAGCAGATCAACTTTTAGCTGGTTTTATCATTGTTTTAAGATTTTTTATAGACAACATAATCTCTTATTGTTGGCACCCTGGGTGGACCCCTCACATTTCCTACTCTTCCTTGACATGCTACTGATAGCTTGACACAGTGAATTTCTCAAGAGATATTGAAATGTATCATTGGGAGGTCAATTCCATAATGAGAAGATGACTATTTTGATAAGAAGAAGAGAAAGACCTCTCAATAGCTCTCCATGTTATGTATATTATTTAGGGAATTGCATTTAGCTGCCCCCCCCCACCCTGGCTCATTCTTTTTTTCCCCCCAAAATTTCATGGTTAAGGGGCTTGTTGGTAAAGAAAGAAAAAAATGATGTGAATTATATATGATACAATGGTTTCTTATTACTAAGATGCTGACAGGACTTCCTTGGTGACACAGTGGTAAAGAATCCACCTGCCAATGCAGGGGACACAGATTCGAGCCCTGGTCCGGGAAGATCCCACATGCCACAGAGCAACTAAGCCTGTGCGTCGCAACTACTGAAGCCCGTGCGCCTAGAGCCCGTGCTCCACAACAAGAGAAGCCACTGCAATGAGAAGCCCGCACACCACAATGAAGAGTAGCTCCGCTTGCCGCAACTAGAGAAAGCCCCCATGGAGCAATGAAGATCCAACGCAGCCAAAAATAAATAAATAAATAAATAAATAAACAAATAAATAACAGAAAAATATTATGTGACTTTAAAAGAAAGAAAATTCTGATTTTCTACATATGGAAGATAGGTTTTGATATCTATTTAGACATAAATTTTATATTTTATCACACTTGGATATGCATATAAAAGTATATAAATAAAATGACTTGTTCAAGATATTTATAAAGTTTTTTTCACGCTCAGAGTCTAGTCTACTTGGGATCACTTAAACTTAGGTTTTTCAATGTCAGTATTTTTCTAAACAATACTGTTCTTTGTGTCATCAAGAGTTTTGATGATTTAGTAACCTTGTGCGATGACAACCTACCTGAGATCAGTTTCCTTGCAGGCAAAGTGAGGATAATAACACCTCATTCTAGTTATAAAAACGCAGCGAGATACTGTATGTCACAGTACTCATGTGACTCTTAGAAAACAGTAAGTGCTCAGTAAATGGTTGCGATGATAATGGGGATCATGATCTGATATGGAAGAGCAATATTTGTAATAGAAAAATCATCAATCAATCTTAGAATTATAGACAAAAAAATCATGAAGGAACTTTTACAAAGTTACATTTGAGAATATTGTATTATTCAGAGTATCTGAATATATCAAACACACAAAAGTTGAACAATTCATCACCAATAGATACTCACAATATTGTAGCAACTTCTTTTTTTTTTTTTGGCTAGAAGCATGTGGTATGTCAGTGCCCTGACCAGGGATTGAACTCGTGCATGCCCACTGCAGTGGAAGCACAGAGTCCTTACCACTTTGAGAGCTTTGCTCTCCTATATTCTTAAACTTCTAACCGTTCCTTCTCCCGTTGTACTTTGTACTACTCTTCTGAGTGCCGCCAAATGGATACGCTTTAAAGCCAATTTATTAGTCCACAATGACTCTCTTTCTAAGATGGAAAGAATAGTGAAATTAAGTTTAAATCCTGGTTCTAGCATCTACTAGTGTGAAAAGTTGAATGTGTTAGTTCACTTCGCTAAGCTTACTTTTACTTAGTAAAAATGGCGATATTACTCATAACCTTCTAAGGGGGATTAAATGTGAATGAACTTGGTGAATGATAGGTACTACCTAAATGTTTTTTTTCCTTTTTTCATCCTCCCTTTCGTTTCTCAGACTCCCTACTTCAGACCTTATTTTCTTTTGCCAAAATTACTGCAATTGTCTCCAAACTGACTGTTCTGTTTTAAGTCATTCTAGTTTAATTCATTTAAACGGTTCTACTAGACTATTCTGCGTAGGATTAAACAAATATTTCTTGAGTAAAAAAGTAATATTATGAGATGTACTTTAGAAAATTTAAAGTTCAAATCCACTCAGTCTGTCAGTTAAAATGGTCCCAATAGGGTCTCAAATTATGTCTTCTGCCATAATTTCACCATTCTCCTAAAAGAACAGCTTTCTATGATAGACTAATTTGTTGTGAAATTAAATTCTATATGCACAGACTTTTTTGGCCCTTGACTCATCCCTGGCATGTCTTCCTTGTTCTTTTTTGTTAATTTTAGTTTTTCTTCTTTCCAATACAATTTTCCTTTGTGAAGTCACCCAGGGCTACTCCAGCCTACAGAGATCTTGTCTCCTCTAGATTCCTATGGTGCCCTCTGTTTGTACCAATGATTTGATGGTAAAAGTATCTGAAAGTGTATTGTCATGCATTTATATAATAGGAATGTATTAAGTAAGGTTGTAATAAGCAACCTCAAAATCCCAGTAGCTTTACAAAGCAGAAGTTTAGGCCTTGCTCGTGTAGCAATTCATAGAGAGCACTTTGGAGGTGGCCTTTCATGTAGTGATTCAGAGTCTCCACTCCTTCCATCCTGGGACTCCACCATCCCCTAGAGCCACGCTGTCCAAAATTGTCATCACGAGCCTGCATGTGGCTAGCGAGCATTTGAAATGTGATCTATGCGTAAACTGAGATGTATTGCAAGTGTGGCATACACAGGGATTTTGAAAACTTAGTGTGATAAAAAAAATGTAAAAAATCGAATTTTTAATTGATTACATGTGGAAATGACAATATTTGGTATGTATTAGATTATATAAAATACAGTATTAATTTTACTTTTTCTTTTGTGTGTGTGTGTATGATGACTAGAAAACTTTAAATTTCACGTGTAACCATATTGCATTTCTATTAGATTGCACTGTTCCAGAACTCCCTTTGATCTTCTGTAGCTGGTGAAAGACAGAGGAAGAAAAAGAGTGCAGATGTTTGTAAGCTTTTATGAGCCAGGCCTGCAAGAGACATATATCACTTCTGTCCCAATCCCATGGCCAGAACTGAGACATGTGGCCTCACTTTTCTGAAGGAGGGCTGGGACATGAAGATGAGTGTGTTCTCAAGAGAAATAGAAAATGGATTTTAGCAATCACATAGGCTGTCTTTTCTGCACGTATTTGTGTGTGTGTGTGTGTGTGTGTGTGTGTGTGTGTGTGAATAAATGTTTTGTTACATGTGTTAGATACCACCTCTTTAAATCTTAACATTTTTGAGAATTTCCCTACTGGACTCTGTAAGTCACTTAAGCACACAGAGTCTCACTAAATATCTTCAGACTG
Source organism: Phocoena sinus (assembly GCF_008692025.1). Taxonomy (NCBI): domain Eukaryota; kingdom Metazoa; phylum Chordata; class Mammalia; order Artiodactyla; family Phocoenidae; genus Phocoena; species Phocoena sinus. The sequence goes on along the minus strand of NC_045773.1, from coordinate 77,361,610 downwards.
ATCTGGAAATCAGTGGAAACAAGGAAGCAGAGATGAGAATACCTGAATTGGGAGATAATGAAGATAGTGACCTTATTGAAATGGGTGGATGTGTATGAATGTGTGTAGGTTGGGGGATGAGGGGGGAGGTGAGATACAAATGGAAGAATAACTAGAAATTTGCCAGAGGAAAAAGTTTTATGGAAGGCAATGAATACCAGGCAAGGAATATAGACTCAATGCTATTGACTATAAAACGATTGAATCGGGCTTCCCTGGTGGCGCAGTGGTTGAGAGTCCGCCTGCCGATGCAGGGGACACGGGTTTGTGCCCCGGTCCGGGAAGATCCCACATGCCGCGGAGCGGCTGGGCCCGTGAGCCATGGCCGCTGAGCCTGCGCGTCCAGAGCCTGTGCTCCTCAACAGGAGAGGCCACAACGGTGAGAGGCCCGCGTACCGCAAAAAAAAAAAATAAATAAATAAAACGATTGAATCAATGAGTGCCGGGTGATGGTGAGAACATTATTGAAGTAAGTTGAAGCTGTGTGCCTGATGCATTGGAGTGGGGAAAAGCTTTGAATCAGGGAGGCCTGGGAGAAGGCTACTGAAGATGTACTGAGGTCGAGTCAGGCTATTTAAAATATGTATTAGGAGGCAGAAAGGGAAAGGTGCTGTGTTACTAACCTGCTATCTCCCTCTCTTAAACTTTGCTGCTCCTCTTTTCTAAACAAAGGCATTATTTTTTTTTACATGGTGTGCAACAGACTTCTGTTTGTTTATTCTTCACATGCAAATCGCCTCTTGTTTTCCAGCCCGTCTGCTCATTTCAAAGCTGACACAGGATAGGTGGGGGGCTTATGGGATTACACCCTCAAATAACAAGGAAATGCTAAAGTTTCTTCATTTTTAGAAAAACTCCATGTGGTGTGCCATGAAGTCAAGCTGTGACTGTTTGGTGTCAGTCTCTTTTGTCATACCAATTGTTTCAGAAACTTTCTCCCTCTGAAGAGGGTAGTGGAAGTCCATATACCTGAGAAAGGAGCCACCATGGGGTCTGGGGATGCCCATGTGGGTTGGCGGGAGTGTCAGTAACAGTCATGGGTACTTGGGTGTTAACCCATCTGCGTTGTTTTAAAAGTTGTTATCTTTTATCGTTTGGTGATGTCTAGAGAGGAGACAGTGGAAAATCTGCCCACTAACTTAGCAGTGGTAACAATGTGTGTATATGCACGTGTGTGTGTGTGCGTGTACACAGGTCCACGTCCATGTGTGTCCACTTTAATAAAGGATTTTCTACACTCCGTAGTCATTTTGGTTAAGGCTGAGTCGGTTGAAGTGCTTATGGATGTGGACTGAATGTATAACTATTCTTTGCTATATTGTGATTAGATAACCCTATGTCAAAGCATCCAAATAAGCTTTGTGTTTTATGGTTTTTTTGTCATTGAAATATACACCTTAATACTCTGCTTTTAAATAGCACTTTCCACTGTTATAAACATTGTGGCAGCTACCATGTCATTTGATCTTTGTATCCATTCTTCGAGGTAAAGAAAATATAATTATTCCCATTTAACAGGTGAAATAAATGAGGATCCAAACAGGAAAAGTGGTTTACTCTGGTTTATACTACATAATTGGTGGTAGAGCTGAGACTGTGGGTATGTATGTTCTTGCTTCGTTTTTAGAGGCAGACAAGAGGAAGCAGGTGTCGTCGACTCTTAATTGGAATGTGGAAGAATTGCTTCAGAGCCATCTGGGATGTTTGTTAAAAATTCAGGTTTCTTAACTCAAAGAAGGTCTACTGAGGCACAGTCCTCAGAAGCAGTGCCTGAGCATCTGTCTGTAGCAACCATCCCGGCTGATTTATGCATACCTAAGTTTGAGAACCACTGGAAAGCGGAGTGTAATTAAGCCTTGGAATTTAGTAGTTCTACATGTGGATTGCAACTGTTCTACTAAGCTGTTTGACACTGAGCTTCAGTTTTCTTGCATTTAAAATAGGAGTGATATCACATCCAACTACAGAATAACGTACAAGAATTGCAGTGGAAAAATGACTTCTGAAAAACATGGTGAATGTATCAATAGCGTTATGCCAAATGTGGGTTGCCCTATTGCTGACGGATATAAACAAACTCAAATCCTTTTACGTTACCCACATGAGACTAAAGAAAGAAAAGAAAAATTAGTAAAGATCAATAAAGAAACATAAAAAAATAAACTTGGCTCTAGGTCATGCAAAATTATTTGGGTAACTTAAGTCATTTGAAAACCATGGGCTCCAAGTTTAGAAAGAAACATAAAATTGAATTTTGGAGTTCAGGTTTTCTCTAGCACAATATAACGCTGATCTGTTGCTTGGTTAATTTTTTTTTTAAAAAATTCAATTCCCCTGGCAATCCTAGAAGCGGGGCATGAATAATTTCCAAAGGAAAAAAAATCTTTGTTGTTTAATCTTTGTATAGCTTTCCATTCAGTTGGAAAAATTACTAAAATTTCCCTTGAAAAACAGTGACTGAAATGTTCTAAAAAAAATTCAAAGAACTTTTTTGAAAATATCAGCTTCAAAACAAAATTTCTCAAGGTTTTCATAAAACCAAAACACCCAAATCCTGATGGATGCTCTCTTATCTCTGGTCCTTCTGTTGTCAGCTAATCTGATACTTTGAATATTTTGGGGAAAGGAATTTTAAGTATCATGGAACCAGATTTCCCAGTGCTTCAGCTTAATGCTGGGATTGGGCCAAACACTAATGGCAACTTTTTTATATCTGCCAGGCAGAAAAGTTAATAAGAATAATAAACATTTTTAGAACCTGTGGTTTGGGCCAGACACTGTACCAAGCACTTAGAAAACATAAGATGAATAAAATAAGGTTCCTACCCTGTAAACACTGACAGTTTCATATTTACAGGCTGTAGAAAGGAAATTGAGATGCTGAGGAATCTATATCAGCATCTCTTATTACTTTAGAATTCTTTAAGTGCTCTAAGCATGGAACTGTCAACTTATTTGGGGGGAACTTCAGGAATGAAAGATTTCCTGTAATATCCATTATGCAAAGAGATTTTGGTGAGTGGCTTAGATTTGGTCACCTGAAGAATCAAGAATTGAGGATAGTTTTTAGTTCTGACTTTGACAACCTGTGTCAGCAAAGACCAATCTTTTTGACATTTCACCCAAACTTAAGAAAAAGAAATTATGTAGAAAACATTTAAACCATGTTGAGATGCGTTTTTGCTGAATCAGCTGGCTAGTGCAATACTCAAGAAAGGGAAACCATTTTAATCGATTGATCGTGTGACTGATGAAAGTTGAGAAGGTTTATTTAGAAAACGAAGTACACATAAGTGGGAGAAAGATTACTTTGCATATTCTGGATGAGATATCACCTCATTTGAAGAAGATTCTAATGGAAGCTGCTGGGTTGATCACTATCATAACTGGTTCTGCCTGTGGAAAAAAAAATTCAAGTATATATATTTAATTCTTCAAATTTGCATTTCAGTTGTGTCATCATGGTTTCTTTTATACTACACTTGATAAGGGAAGAGAATAAACATTTGCTCAGCTGATAACAGACAAACCCATCTCAAAAATAAATCATGCAATAAATAAATAAATAAATAAATCATGCAACCTGGCCTCTAAATCAAGAAATAGAACTGAGCTGTGACTTGTGCATACGATGTCACATCTCTGGTCCTTCTGCTTCTAATGGACACGTGTGCCGTGACTGTTTCACAGGAATACTGGAGGGGCTTAAACAAATGAAGGAAAGTTCTTTGAAAACTGTGAAAGTAGCATGCAAACTTTGCCTGTATTTGTACAGTTCTTAAAAGTTGGCATGAAGTTGCATAGTTGCATATCATAACTCTGTTTGAAGGGAAAATATCGCCAACAATGGAATCAAATGAAGTAAAACATTGAAAAAAAATTGACCTCCTGCAAAGCCAAATTTCACGATCCCGTGAAGAATTGCTTGCGGATTGTTTTTCAGACCTGAGGTGGTCTAAGCGGGTTCCATGAAGCATTATTTCCCAGAGTTACTCTGGGTTAAATGGTCAAAGTGGCACACTTCCCTTCAAACTTCACAATGAACTTAAAAATATTATTGATTCTGATAAGTCCTGCAAAGAGAAAAACCATTGTGTTTATTTTTGTTTAGCCTAACACTTCTTAAACTTATTTGATGAGAGAACCCCCTCACCTCTTTTTTGGCAAAGGGTAGTACCTATTCATATCTGGGTTTTCTTGTTTATTTGTTTGCTTGGGGTTTTGGGGTTTTTTTGTTTTGTTTTTTCTTTTAGCTTGGATATAGGTTCGTCCAAGGAGTTCTGAAAAGTTAGTTAATTTAGGTGGAATAATTTAGGCTTGGGAATTACTTAACAGGCAACCCTGTATGGATGTCTTTTTTTCAAGTTACACCTATTACCATCCTACAGGATTTATGGTATACAGAGCGCACCCCAAGAAATACTGGTCTATGGGAATGGTAATCCCTATCCATTCCAGAAATCAGGCATGCTGAAGGTCTTTGAGATCCTCACTGATGACTTGCTTTTAGTTTAGAGGTATTATCTGTTACCAGAAGCTTCTGCCCACAAACCCTCTCAAACCTCCTGATATTATCAATCACCTGTTGAATCAATGCTGACCACATCGAAAGGCACAACAATGGGCAGAATGTTCATTCCTTTTGTTATTAAAGTCTTTGTACAAGTGACATTCTGTTTACTTTCCCCTTTCCATTAGTTTTTGTCTACCAGATCCTTTTTAAGCCTTGTTATCTTGTCTTTCATTCCTTCAATAGATATTTGAGCACCTACTTTACGCTTGAAACCCTGCTAGGCCCTGGAAGGCCTGTGGACACAGCAGTGAATAAGAATAATGTTTTCTTTGCTCTCAAGAAGCTTCTTGTCTGCTTTTAGCCTTTTGGTTCTTCTGACTGGCTTCTTCTACCCCACTGCAAGCTCCAACACTTATATTTTATCCATTCTTCAACTATGATTTACATAATTGATTTCTGGCTTTCAGCCCCGTCATACTACACACTTGGTTACCCAGCTTGGCATAGACAACTAATTTCTCGGACCTTCTCTAGACCCAGCGTCCTCTCAAGCAGGCCTATTGAGGACCCTAGTTTTGCCTCAAGCCTTTGAATTTGTCCTGGCTACTCAACCACAGGGGGAATGATGAAGTGGTTGAAGGCTGTATAACTTCATCAAACAAATTTTTGGAATCAACTTCTGATCTTTTCAAATAGGCAGAATATCTAAGATGATCTAGGAGTACTAATAGGAGATTTTTCGTGGTTTTAAAGCAGTTTTTGTGCACAGAAAAGATTCTGTTTCCTTAGTCTTTTAAATTGTTACTAAGTTTATTAAAGCATTAAACTCAAAATCTTGTTTTTCTTAAGCTTTTTGATATTCATTTATATTTTATATGTATTTTCATATGAATTTTAGTAATCATTTTTAAGGGGGCTTTTTTTTTTTTTTTTTTTTTTTTGCGGTACGCGGGCCTCTCACTGTTGTGGTCTCTCCCATTGTGGAGCACAGGCTCCGGATGCGCAGGCTCAGTGGCCATGGCTCACGGGCCCAGCCGCTCCGCGGCATGTGGGATCTTCCGGGACCGGGGCACGAACCCGCGTCCCCTGCATCGGCAGGCGGACTCTCAACCACTGCGCCACCAGGGAAGCCCTTTAAGGGGGCTTTTTTTTTTTTTTTTTTTTTTTTTTTTTAATGCGTTACGCGGGCCTCTCACTGTTGTGGCCTCTCCCGTTGCGGAGGACAGGCTCCGGACGCGCAGGCTCAGCGGCCATGGCTCACGGGCCCAGCCGCTCCGCGGCATGTGGGATCCTCCCAGACCGGGGCACGAACCCGTGTCCCCTGCATCGGCAGGCGGACTCTCAACCACTGCGCCACCAGGGAAGCCCTAAGGGGGCTTTTGATCAATGTTCAGTCAACTTAGAAAAGAATAAACAACTTTAGTAATCAGTCCATTTTTCACAGTTCATTGGTTTAATTTCCTTAAACCTTTAAAACTGTATTCATGCAACTAAAGATTAACATACTAAGTGAAGTAAGTCAGAAAAAGAAAGACAAATACCATATGACATCACTTATACGTGGAATCTAAAATACGGCACAAATGAACCTATCTACAAAACAGAAACAGACTCACAGACATAGAGATCAGACTTGTGGTTGCCAAGGGGGAGAAGGGGAAGGAGAGGGATGGACTGGGAATTTGGGGCTGGTAGATATAAACTATTACATATAGAATGGAAAAACAACAAGGTCCTAATGTATAGCACAGGGAACTATATCCAATCTCCTGAGATAAACCATAACGGAAAAGAATACAAAAGAAGAATGTTTGTATGTGTATAACTGAGTCACTTTGCTGTACAGCAGAAATTAGCACATTATAAATCAACTATACTTCAATAAAAAAATAGAGAATAAACCTGTATAAATTCAATATATTCAACTTTCAATTATAAATACTTCAAATATTTAACCTAACGAGTAAAACTTTCCGGGTACTGAACTCTGATCTATCTAACAACTAAAATTTATAGATGTATTGAACCACATACATTTGTAATCATTTCAAGAATGTTTACAAATGTAATTAGATGACCCTATACCTTCCAATTTGAAATTAGAAAGCTGAAATCAGTTAACTTAATCACATATTTTGCAGATTTAATTATATATCCACAATTACATATTCAATCACAAGGCTGAATCTTAAAAGATATTTATCTGATTTTACAAATAGTTGAAATACCAAATCTGCAGATTAAGTTTTTTTTTTTTTTTTTTTTTTTTTTTTGCGGTACGTTGCGGCCTCTCCCGTTACGGAGCACAGGCTCCAGACGCGCAGGCTCAGCGGCCATGGCTCACGTGCCCAGCCGCTCCGTGGCATGTGGGATCTTCCCGGACCGGGGCACGAACACGCGTCCCCTGTATCGGCAGGCGGACTCTCAACCACTGCGCCACCAGGGAAGCCCTGCAGATTAAGTTTTGCACAAAATTATTAACAAGGTTGGGATTTACTTAATAAATGTACTTAATTAAAACGAGATGTCTCAGAGTTAAAAGACACTTACCCACTAGTGAACAATTTTATTTTTCATGAAAGTTGTGGCTATCAACATAGAACCAGAGAATTCTGGCCAGGACACAAAACCTAGGATTATAGAGCTACAGGGTAATGCTTATTACAATACTGACAGATGTGTTGAGTCCTTGTTTGTGGTCTCCATGACAATAGAAGCTTCATGTGCTACAAAGGGGTTAGTCCTATAGTCTGTAATCCTGGGTACAAGTCATCCTATTAATTGATTTTTCTGCCTGAATTGAATAAAGAGAAGTCTATAATTTCTTCCACTGCTGGTTTGAGCTTGAACCCTTATAAGACAAATCTGGCTCCAAAGACACCCTACTGTTATTCCACTGGATAGTTCACACCCTTGTATAAATGTTTTAAAACGTGCTTTAATCAAAAAAAATTTTGTAAAATACACATAACATAAAATTTAACATTTTATCATTTTTAAGTGCACAGATCAGTGGTATTCACATTGTTGTGCTACGATAGCCATCATCCACCTCCAGAACTCTTCATCTTGCAAAACTGAAACTCCGTACCTGTTAAACAATAAATCCCCATTCTCTCCTTTCCCCAGCCTCTGGCAACTACCATTCTATCTTCTGTCTCCACAAGTTTGACTACCTAGATACCTCACCCAAGTGGAATCATACAGTGTTTGTTCTTTTGTGACTGTCTTATTTCACTTAGCACACTATCCTCAAAGTTCATCCATGTTGGAGCAGATGTCATTTTGTTTACCCATTTATCTGTCAGTAGATACCTAGGTTGCTTTCATCTTTTGGCTATTGTGAATAGTGCTGCTATGAACGAAGATGTATAAATATCTCCTTGAGTCTCTGCTTTCAGTTTTTTTGGGGGTATAGATCCCGAATTGGAATTGCTGAATCATATAGTAATTCAATTTTTAAGTGTTTAACAAATGGCCTTACTGTTTTAATCTCTTTTAATTTTATGTCCTGATTAGGTAAAGAGAACACTGCTTACCTCTTGCACCCCAGCAAAGTTTCTGCTAACTTTTTAAGCCTTTTTTTTTTGTGGCCGTGCCCCGCAGCTTGCGGGATCTTAGTCCCACGACCAGGGATTGAACCCGGGCCACAGCAGTGAAAGTGCTGAGTCCTAACCACTGGACCACCAGGGAACGCCATCTGCTAACTTTTTAAAAAACGAATTCTTGTACTGACTGACCGAACTCTTTCAATAGTGTTCACTGAGTATAGAACCATATTAACTGGGTCCTCATGCTTTGCTTTCATTTAGAACCGGGAAAAACGCTTGAGCCTTGCTGCGTACAATGTGACTTATGGACCAAATGCATGGATATTAGCTGAGAGAGTTCTAGAAATGGAGAGTCTCAGGTCCCACCCCAGAGCTAACGAATCAGAACCTGCCTTTTAACCAGATCCCCAGGTGATCGTTATACACACTAAAGTACTGGAGGAGCACTGACTTCGATGATTTCTCTTGCCCACCCCTCCTTTTTAAAAAAAAATTTGTAGACTTAGGGTGATCTCAGATATTATTATCTACTGTTTGTTGAGCAATTTTTCCTCTTTTATTGGGTGGTTGCCAGAGCTCAATGGATTAAGACTAAAAGAAAAAATCTTTTGATCACAGGTCATAGCAATGGTGAGGTCTGAAACATTCTAAGATTCAGGATGTCTGGGAAATCAATTATTTAGATGATATTAGGCTCAGGGTCAGAGTAAAAAAAAATTACCAAAATACAATAAACTTTTCAAGGGTAGAAATCACGTCCAACATCCTCAGTCTAGTACTATATGTGGCACATAATAGATGTTGAATAAATGTTTGTTGAATCCAGTTTTTGCAGAATAATAAAAACCAAGTCTGAGCTCTAGGCATGGGGGTCTGTAGTCATAATAGTCGACTGGAACAGTTATCAAGTGTCATAAGCAGTACCATTAACCCTTCTGGAGACTGAGACCCTTTTGAGGGTAGATCTGGGCATTTATATCTAGCTGTACTTTGACCTAAAGCAGCTCTGCCATAGGAGTCTGGAGAATTTTAAGTTCTGACAGTGAAGCTGGACTCTAAATAGAAAAAGGTAGTCTTTGGTCTTTAGGAAATCACTTTTTAAAACAGAGCAAATGGTTGCTGAGAAAGGTGACCTAGCTTTGAGAAAACCCAATACATAAATATCAGAACTGCCAAAAGAGATCAATGTTACTGTCATGAAACTGCCTTAAATTTCCATCCCCAAACCTTATTTTAAAATAGTTTTATTTTAAAATGTTCTCTTCTTTAGGAAGAACATAAACTCTTTCAAGAAACAGCTCTGGGAACTCTGTACTAGGACAGGTTGGGAACTCAAGTTATTACTAGAATGTTTCTGAAAGAAGATCTATTGTGCATACAATTCAAGGTCATCTAGCTACTAATTCTAATGAAAAAAAACATAGCTAGGGTTTGTAATGTGTCCTTTTAATAAGGAAAAAAGAGTAGTGTTTTTCTTAAAGGTTCTGATGTTAGATGTTAAAACGAAGTTTATACAGTAAGCAGAGAGATTCATGGGCAAAGAGTGAAACAGGACTGGAAAAGAAGAGTCTCTTTAAGTGATTCAAGTAGTAGATAAGATAGAAGAGAATCCAACTTTTGATTAACCTGGAAAGAGGTTGATGATTTGCCTCAACAGTAGGGCTGAGTATCTCAAGGAAGTGTTGATACTTCAAAGAATATTGATTCCAGCCACCCAAAGTTTAACGATGTGGTACTTCAATGACGTTTAAACTATCATGTAGGAAATTTGACTTCAAGTTAGAATTCAGGATAAATCATAAAGAAAAGTTAAGAATCAGAAAAAGGTAATAGTTATAGGAATTTCCTTTTAATTTTTTTCTCTAAAATATGATATTGAAATGCATTAATTCAACTAATAGTCACTGAATACCCAAAAAACTGTTCTAAGGGCTATGGGAGATTAAAATAGAGGGTTAATGTTCAAAACCTATAACTTAAGGCAGTGTATAAGAGCTACAGTTGTGCTAAAAACAGAACACTACCTGAGTATGGCAGGGGGGAGATCACTTCCTGCTGGGATAATGATGGAAGAGGTGACATCGAAATTGAGCTTTCATTGAAGGATTTTTGTAGCTAGATAGAGGATTGAACGAGCAAAGGCTTACAGTAAGCATTTATTTAGCCCCTACTAGTACCAGGCTCTATACTCTGACACTTTTTTTTTTAAAAAGATGAATATGATACAGAAGTGTAATGAGAAAAAACATATGTGAGAAGTAGTGAACAGACCAGATTTGACGTAGCAAATGTTTCTTATACAGGGGAAGTATGGGAGATAGACCTGAGAAAGAAATTGAGGACCGGTGATAGATATCCTTGAATACCTGGCTAAATCTGACTGTTGAAATAGCTAAATATAAAGAACAGAGGAAGTTATATTCTGGAGAGTTAAATGGAAAATCATTCCTAGTTTTAATTTGAATCTCAAAGCACATATTGGAGGGACCACCACCTGGTGGCAGAGTACTTACATTGCATCATCTGTTATTAAGAGATGAATAAAGATTCTGAACGCGGAAACTACAAACCTTTATTTATAAAATGATAAAGAACATGACCAAAAGATGAGATGATTATTGTACAAAAGTCATCTCTACCAGATTCCTTTCTAAATAGAAAAATCCCTGGGGGCATCTAAGATGATTTTTTTCCTATAAATCCTGATATATTTTTAAGTAGAAAAATGGTGAGAATAATCCCTATTTGTTTGTCCAAATTATTTTGACAACTAACAATTATAATTCCACCAACTGTCTAATGACAACATTAGGAAAAAGATTTAACAATTTTATTTTGGGGACATTTTAATCTTAAAACATTATTTGGCTCTATCCTTTAGCTGTATCTTGATTTGGTGGTGGTTACACATGTGATAAAATTGCGTAGAACTACACACACACACACACACGCACACACACACATAAAACTGGAGAAATTTGACTATCTGAAATAGCTAAGATCTGAATAGGGTCTGTGGACTGTACCAGTGTACAATCAATTCCTGGTTTTGATACTGTGGTATAGTTATTTAAGATATTACCATTGGGAGAAACTGGGTGAAGGTTCATGGTACTTTTCTTTATGATTTTTCTGTAACTTCCTGTGTATCCATAATTATTTAAAAATAAAAGCTTAATTATAAATATTTAGCTCAACTTCTACAAACTTCAACTGCAGAAATAAAGTATAAATCGGTTTAGTACTTAATGAACATTTGTAACTTTTTATAAATTCTATCAAAGAAAGAATATACCTTAGAAATTAAAGGGACATTAGATATGAACATTATACCCATTTTCTTTCTTAATTAAAAACATACTCATCCAGGCTGATGCATTTTGTTCTCACTTATTATTTATAGGTTTCTTTTTTTCTCTTTGAAATAAGTTTATACATTGAATGACATATTATTATTGCAGAAAAATCAGAACAAATCAGACAATTAAGAGAAGTATATGGAAGTATTATCACTTGGGCCCACTCAAATGGTTTTTTTTTTTTCATCCGTCCACCCATCATCCACCCATTCAACAATTACAAACAAGTCTCTGCTCTGGATGCTATTTGATAATATAGATTAGTGAATGGTATAGCCTGTTGTGCCTTTTCTAATTTGCACAAGGACTCTCTGAAGGTTAGCGTTGGCTCAGAAGATAGATATATACAAAGAACTTACATTAGTGACTACTTCAAAATATTGCATTAAATGAATTTTTCTATATGTCTGACATATAAAAAACACTATGGAAATATTAGCTATCATTATTATTATCATCATCAACTGCTAGAATTTCTTATAAGTGTTTGACCCAAAGGAAAGTAGCAGGGCAAGATGATCACAGAATATAGAATTATAAAACCTCTGTTTTTCATTCAACAAACAATTTTGAGTGTCTTTGACATGCCAGGCACAGTTCTTGGGAAGGGGACTGGGAAAAAAAAAACAGATGCCCCTCATACAGCTTACATGTATGAGTATTTTGAAAAAAAAATCACCAGGATGAACTAATGAAATTTATTTTCATTTAATGGTTTTTAACTAGTTTCATTGTGCTAGATGGCAATGGAGAGGGTGGGAGATAAGACAGACAAGGAAGTTGAAGGCTATCTCTGTTCTCAAGAGTCTGTGGTATTAATAAAGAAGACATACTTTCACAAAGAAATAGCAGGACAAGATAATAAAGTGTCAAAATACATTGTACAGATAAAACATTTAGAGGGGGAAGAAATTGTTGAGGCCTGTGGTAATCAAGCATATTTTTCTGGAATAAAGAGGACCTGAGCTGGGACTTCAAGAATGTATACATTCATATGCTGCTGTGAAATGACTTTTGGGATATCTTTGCAAGGCAAAGACCGGTTAGCCGCTCTCCAAATCTGCTTTCGCTTCCTTTTGAAAATACAGCAAAAGTTACATATAACACTTCCAGGCTTGGTCTCTGGAAACTCCATTGCTGTTCCATTTGCCTTCTTTCTTCCAAACGCTGGTGATAACTTAGGGCAACCGTGGGAAGCCACATGCTGAAGTCTGCAGAGACCCCATGAGCCTGCATCCCTAAACCACTACATGGAGTCATCATACCCCCCGCTCCACATCAACTGCTGTTCTTTACTTGAATGAAAAATCATCTTTCTCACCTGTTTATAGGTTTGCCTGTTACAGCAGTTGGCTTTAATATACTATATACCATGACCAGATTGACTTTTATTATTATTATTATTATTATTTTTTAGCACGTTTGACAGTGTGTCAATCCATAAAATACAACATGCAAACTCTGGATCAGCTGACAGTATTCAATCTATGGTGAGGTTATGGTGGGGTTGGGGTGGAGCTCCTGTCTGATCATTAACTTATTCTGATAAAATCAGAACTGGAGATTCGGGGCATGAATCTTTTGCTGAGATAGGGATACAAACGAGAGAAAAGGAGGTATTAAATGACTTGCCTAGTATCTTACCGGGGTGTATGGGCGTGGTTGTGAGCCTGCAGGAGAGCATGTACAACTCCTAACACCTAGGTTGCTTCACTTTCCATTATTCAAGTAATTGTTGAATTTAGTCTAAATTCTCTTTTCAATCATGTGCCCATGGCACAAACAGAAAAGCAATTTAGTTATCATCATTTTAAAATGACTATATTTAAAACATATTATCCCCTCTACTTTATCTTCCCTGATTACAATCCAGCCTCCGTTCAATTCCTTGATGAAATTTGTCAAATAAAGCTTACCAGTAGATAAATACAAATGTTTGTAAGTTTTCCTTTTGGTGTGAGTCTAGTTCTGTCATTGACTTTATAGACTTCAGGTGGTCACGTGAATTTTTTTTCACACGTGACCATGGCTGAATAAAGAGCATTTCATGGAAGATGGGCTATCGTGTGGATTCACATGCAGGTGCCAGGTGACCATAACTGGGCAGGTTGTCACAGCCAGAACACAAGCGAACAGATGAGAACGGTGGCAACAGAAGTGTAGACTCAGGACTTTAAATTAGACCCCTTATGTTTCCATTGCCTCCTGTCAATACTGACTCTTGACCTTTGGAAGACACTGAGCCTAAAGGAAAGGGAAGAGTAGTCTGAATGCTGGGTAGAGAAATATGGGGGAGAAAGAGGTAAGTTTCAGCACATATCTTGGTCTTTCAGTTAATTTTATATGATTGACCCCTTTTTGTCTGGAGGTGCTTCTTTGTTTAGACATAGACGCAGTGTCTTCTGTTTTAAAATGACTCAGGCAATTCTTTCCCCCCAGATATCAACAAAGTTAAGGAGAGATTCTAATATCACTTGAGCCCTTGTCAATATCCTTGGGAATATCTGAGAAGTCTTTATAATAATTAAAGAAACTATGAAGGAAACATTCTTTAGAGATTATTTGCAACTACAGATGCTAACTAAGAAGGCTTAGTTTTTGAGTTCTTCTAGGAACGCAGTGGAAAGTAGTATGAACTTAGGCTATGGAAGCATTTGTGTTTTGGATGTCAGATGGGTTCCTAAGACAGAGTTCCAGGTCTTGCTGCCTTTCAGTGTGTCACCTAGAGAGCTGATGGACAGACAGATGCACCGTATTCCTCATGTTTTTGTTCTGAGAAAAAGTACTGCCCAAACCACATCCTGTTACAATGCTGCATCTAAGAGGATGCCTGGCACCAAAGCATTAAATTAGGAAGTGCCCCTTCCAGTAGTCAGACCCCTCACTTGCTGTGATAATGCTGTTAGATCTAGCCAAGGATCTAGCTCTGCCTGGTGGACCACAAAAAGGAGGGATGCTCTTCTTTTCACACAAACAGAAAAGATGACTGTGCTAAGCTCCTCCACACTAGAAATTCACTCTTGCACATCTAATATCTCTCAATGATTCCTCCAAGGATTTAATTTCTTTAGACCTTAAGAGATCTTTGAGGAGATAAAGAGCGCCGATTATCAGGCAGTCACTTGAAAAACAAGAGACAAAGGCAGAGGCGTCAGAACACGCACCAGTGTCTGCACACATCAATGGCTTTGTTATGATAGCAGATCACAGTAATTTTCAAATGTTATAATTTGGTAAATTGGATCTTCAAATAGGTGAGGAAGTTCACCTTAAAAAAAAAAACCAATACTTTCACACAGAGACTGATTGCTCTTTTGTGTAGTTTCTCTTCTCGGAGTGTTTGTTGTGTGTGTTTCATGCTCTGCCCTTTGTTTTCCAGCCCCATAGAAAGTGTGCTCCTTTCTTCTGGCTTCTTATCACAGCTCTGCTCACCGAGGCAGAGCCGCCCCTGGAACTGTTCAATACATCTGACAGGCAGCTATCCTCCAGTGTACCTGCAAGATCCCCAGACATACTCCCTCCTCCTTATTTCTAAGACATGGCCGGAGTTAATGAAAATTTATTAATTTTTACTGGTTTCAATTTGATATCATCAAAGGCAAGCATATTTTTCTGAAACATAGAACTATTTTCCTTCCTTCATTAGCAAAATTAAACAATCGACTTATAACTAATTTATTTGCTAAATCCTTTTTTCACCTTTGACTTTTAAATAAAGGTATACACGTGGGCTATATATTCAAGACAAATAGGTAATATTAATTTCATCACAAATTATAATAAAATATATAGTTGGGACTGCGGTGTGTGACTTGCCCCGGTTAGGCTGATCTGCATAATTTATTTAACAGAAATAAATGGTCATATTTAGTGATTAACCAAAGATAACCTGAAATTACTCACTTATCTTTTATAATATCAAAAAAGCATCAAGTCTTATGTGTGTCAAATCAAAGGCCTTGCTAATACTGATCGTCACTCAGCCTGCTATGGTTGGGTTTATTCCCATAATGCTCTGAACTTCCTTGTTCCTTCTCTCCTTCCTTCAGTCCTCAATGCGACTATTGTGCCTTCTATAACTATCACTCCGTACCCAGGTGACTCCGTTACCTGCTCAGCCTCAGCCTTCAGACCTTTCTCCCTATCCTTCAGGTGAACTCCCATCCAGGCACCAGGTCCTCTGAAGTCCTTCCAGGCAGGGGCTTTTTATTAAGAGTGGGTGTGCTTGGTGTCTATTGATCCTACAGTCTCTTTTAGACATTACCTCTCCCCCATCTTATACAATACCTGGATTCTTGAGGTGTATTTCCTCCCCTCCTCAGTGCAGTCACTCTACCTCATTTATTTATTTACTTTTTTCACATCTTTATTGGAGTATAATTGCTTGACAGTGGTGTGTAAAGACGCTGTAATGTAGCTGCAGATCACTCTCACAAAGTATCTGGCTTTCATCCTGGGGATCCAATGTCCTTTGATGGCTTATCCAATAGCGTGGCCTCTCAATTCCTCAAACTCCCCATCTGCAACAATCTTCACTTCTTCATTAGCTCACACTTGGATCTTATCAGCGGAGACGAATTCTCCCCCTTCAAAATCACTATTTTAGCTCTCTGATCATAGTGTTTTCTCCTTTCTGTTGCCTGTTCAATACCTGTACCTCATCAGAACCTGTGGTCTACTGGTCACTCTATTTTTGCCCTATTCATCAGTTTTCTTTTGTCACTTCCCTCCATTTTCAGCTTATATTCAGATGGATTGTCATCTCAAAACCCTCTAAGTGATGTTAAATAATTACTTGATCCTCTCTTTTTTTGTTCTCTTCTTCTGGAAGAATTGCAGCCTTCTTCTTGGAAAATTCTGTATGCCTATTTTTAGAAGCTCAGAGCTGTTGAAGAAAACCCCACTACAGGGGTATTTCACTTAAACTCATAATCAATTTCAAGTGTTTGTCAACACTGACCAATAATACTAGAGCAACTCACTTTCCCACTTACCATAATGCCTATTTCAAGTCTTTTCTGGGCTCCTTAAATCTGTGATTCTGGTCTTTACCCTCCTCTCTTCACTTATCTCTAGTTTTATAGAGAAAATACTCACCATCTTTTGGGAGTTTCCTCATTTCCCCATATGAAGCACCAAAACCTATTAGCATCTGTCATTAGTCCATCCTCTTCATTGCTGTTACATTAGAGCATTAGAGCACTCTCCTTCTTTTTTTTTTTTTTATTATTTATTTTTGGCTGGGTTGGGTTTTTTTGTTGCTGCGCGTAGGTTTTCTCTAGTTGCAGTGAGCGGGGGCTACTCTTCACGGTGGTGTGTTGGCTTCTCCTTGAGGTGGCTTCTCTTGTTACGGAGCATGGGCTCTAGGCGCACGGGCTTCAGTAGTCGTGACTCATGGGCTCAGTAGTTGTGGCTCGCGGGCTCTAGAGCGCAGGCTCAGTAGTTGTGGTGCATGGGCTTAGTTGCTCCGCAGAATGTGGGATCTTCCCGGATCAGGGATCAAACCCGTGTCCCCTGCATTGGCAGGCGGATTCTTAACCACTGCACCACCAGGGAAGTCCCTCTCCCTCTTCTTAAGGTTAATCTATCCTTGGATATGAGCCCATCTCTTCCTCTGAAACTACTCTGTTTTTTCCTTGCTTATATTTCAACCTCTATAATTCTGATGGATCCTTCTGGCTGTCTTTTAAAATCTTCATATTTCCCACTAAAAATAAGTTACTGAGCCCTTCATTTCTTTCCTTTAGCGGCCAACCTACCTCTTTCTCTTCAAATATCAACTTCACATAGTGTTGTCTACATAGTTTGTTTTTTAATGAATCCATTCATCGAACAAATATTTATTTAATAGCTACTATATACCATGTACTGTTCTAAAACTGATTTGAGATTTATGATCATTGATAAAGCATAAAGAATTCAAAATGATTTTGGGGGGTGAAACTTAATTCACGTTTCTTCATCCAAACTATCATATACCAATAACATAACTACAATGGCTGTCCGTAAGGACTTTGTCCTGACTCTCATCTTTGTTTGACATATCCCTATTTTTCTTTTTTGTTTTATTGTGGTAATCAGCCCTTGTTTACTGTGACAGCCAACTCAATCTGTGTCTGTGTCAACATTGTACTTTATTGCTTTTCATTTATGTTACATAACCTACTAGGTCACTTGAACCACACAACAGATGCTGAGATATCCTGCTCTTTGGCGGAAATAGATTTGCATGGGGTATGAAGAATATGATTCCCTCATTTCTGCAGGGAGAGAAGTTCTCTGTGAAGTGTTTAGATGACATCTCTAAAGAGTTACTGAGAGCACTGTATTGATATTGGCATGTGGGTTACTTATACGGTTTCTCACTCTAACTTCCATGAGCCCTTTGCACACCTGGAGGTACTGTGGGCACAACACAGTAAAAATATGGACAGAAAGTAGTTTTATACTGAAGTTCAACACATGCCAAAATATAGGTTCTCTGCCTTTACATCAAGAAATGCAGCTTTTGTCAGTGTCTGGGGAGTTTAGGATGAATATCTGACACCAGTTTAGATTGTAATAGTTATTCCTGGCAAATGTTAGAGCTCTGTAACTCCCATTTTCAGGATCCAAATGAGTTAATGCAACTCTAGGGTTGCTTAGACCCCTTTGATATGTATCCCTTACGGGGAAGAACTCTTCCATCATTCTGACCCTATTCCTTCTGTAAAATAAATACATCCTAGGGTCTTTTCCCTCAAGACTCTACCTTGATCCATGGCTCAGGACACTAATGAGTGATTGATATCTGATGACATTTCAGGAAACGTAATTGCTTTAAGCAGGATCGGTTTAGAAGGTCTTAATGGTGAGATACAGAGGATATGACAAACTAAAGTGGGAGATTTAAAGAATTTGATGAGGGATATTTTATGCCCTTGAAAGTATAGCTCATAAATCAACTATGCATGTGCTGGACTTGCTAGAACATTAGGTACTACAAAAACACAAAATAATAGACAAACACAGCCCTCAAACTTAAACCTGTTGATAATATTGTTTCTCTAGAGCCATATATCCATGCATTCTTATTTTCTTGCACACATAAAAATCCAATTCAGGTGTTCCTGATTGGTGTGTGGGTTTCCTCCATGTTGTGATTCAGGGATCCAGTCTGCTACGGGCTTGTGATTATACTATCCTCTGGGGCACCAGTCTTCTTCATTCAATGGACAGATGGGAAGAATGAGGATAGAGAATGAATATTCACTCAGTCATCTGCAGCAGCATATCATTTCTGCTATTACGTTGTCAAGAATGAGTCATACAGCTCCTTTACATACGAAGAACCTGAGAAACAATTCCCCCTCAACAATTCTTATGACTACTCCACACTATGGAAAGGGGTGCAGAAATTTTTGGTGAACTAAGGAGTCATTTGCTGTAATGTTATTACAGAAAGCTTCCAGAATATAAACTAATATATCTGAAGAAGTGAACATGTATTTGTATTCACTTACATAATTGAGTCTCATTTAACATTGTTGTGTAATTGTATCAGTTCTCTAACTTGGAGTTTTAAATGCTGCAGGGACTGGATTGTTAGTACCATTTCATGAAGTACCACCTACTCTAGTTGGATCAGTGACTAAGATATTTTAAGGATCTATGTTGTTCTTTGATGTTTCACTGAATCTTTTTTCATGTTAGGAAACCTGCTGGTAAGCTCATGGCTACTAAACATAGAGGCTTGGGGTTTGACTGGAGAGAAGAATCAATTTATTTTTGTTAAAGTTCAGCTTTGGTCATCTATGTCATTAGACCAGACTCCCAGAAGCACATCTCTATGTGTGTTTCCTCTAGGCTAGATTATACAAATCCCTTCTTATTGGCCACTGAATAAATTGCTCTTTGAATTTGCTTCTTTTTTTTTTAATGTTCATCTGCTATTCTATCTTATGTAGAGGAACCATGTTTTGCTACCATCACTCCATGTCATTATTACTACTATATGCTAAACTCTGAGTGGATATCATAATTTGAAGTTTCTAATATCAGAATCATATGCATACTCACTCAAAGAAATAAAATATTTTAAGAAAACACAGGCATTAAAATGAATTCCAGAATTCATGTTTTATTTCTCATTCAATGAGTAACCCAGACTGAATTATTTCCTGGGTTTAAGGCACATACTTGTTTGAGATCTTTCTTAATTTCCTTATACAGATGTTCTACCAAATATGATGCATTCTGAATAATTCTTAAAAAGGACAAGCCATAGTGTAAACATAAGGACTTTTAAAAATCCACCTTAACTTAGGGAATAATGTCTTAATAATGCAATAAGGAATTAACATCTTTATTAAGTAATAACCTGTACTCACTCTCAAATTATTTTTTAATGCATTTTTCCTGCTTCCCAATATTGAAGATTTTTTCCCCATCACATACTCTCATCTATGTGAGAGAAGAGTTGCTGTGATGCCTTGGAAATAGTTGAATAGTTCTCTGGATAAATTCTGAGTTAAAAACAAAAAGAGCATGTGTAAGGAATACCAAGAATTGAGATGTATGTGACAGTTGGGGATGGGTGGTGTAAGGTACCCAATATCCCATCTACTCTATCTTTTATCACGTTGGCAGATGGGGAAATTTGACTCACTTTATATCTTCTTTTTTTCTTCAATCATGAACTAGCTATTTAAATGTGGGGAAATGCAGACTAGCAGGACACTCAGTTCCTGATGCTCAACTGGGTCAAGGGATGTGAGTGCCCCCTCCCCGCCCCATGACCAGCTGATGTCACACTGTCACACCTCCCCTTGTCCCCTGAGCTAGAGAAATTACAAGTCCTAAGCCTGGGATGTAGTTTTCCTGATGGTTTCAAAGTTAGTTAAAGAGTAATTGTTAATTGTAATGGTTAATTTTATGTGTCAGCTTGGCTGGATCATGGTGGCCAGATATTTGGTCAAACATTATTCTGGATATTTCAGTGAAAGTATTTTTGGATGAGATTAACACTTAAATCGGTAGACTTTGAACAAAGCAGATTACCCTCCACAATATTACATTACAGAAAAAATTTTAAATCTAGTAAAAAATCACCTATCACTTCATCAACACCCTAAAACAGAGATTCTAATTATTCTGTTAAAGTTAGACAGTATGTTTCTTCTCCACCTAATATATATTGTATCATAATCATTTCCTTGTTCCTTAGAAGTCTTTATAATCCTATAAAGAAGCCTTTATAATCATAGCTGCGAGATTTTCTACTGAGTGACGGTACCATAATTAACTATCCTCTCGTTAATGGAAATTCAAACTATTTTCAGTTTTTCTCTATTATAGAATACATCATTCAGTGGTCTACCATTAAAATGGAAACCAATCTAAGTATTTAAAACAGAGAATTTAGTGCAGGAAATTTGTTACTCAGGTGATGGAAGTGCAGAAGAGCAGAATTGTGGGAGGAAGATGAGGCATCCCAGAAATTAGCAAGAGCAAAATATTACTTCCAACCCTAGGCTTAAGACAAAGGTGGATGGGGTTATGTTACCTAAGCTCAGAGACTGGAGTCACCCAGTTAAAGCTGGAACCATTGTGGGAATGCTGAGGCAGAGAATGGGCATGGAGAGAAAAACTTTGGCTTCTTTCTTCCTCCTGCCGTCCATTTTTCAACACTGTGTCTGTGATATAGTGATTTGTAAGAAATATGTATTTGGTCTTTGTCCTGTTTCTGGTACAGAGCTCCTAAAACCTTGGAATTTCCTAAGTGATGAGAGCCATTAATATGTTTTTCTTTTGTTAATGAAGCGACTTTGGACCCCACCTAAGGATGGGGGCTGGTATCCTAGAAACCCAACCTTGTGATTGGAGGGTTGGAGCTTTCAGTCCCAACCCCTGACCTCATGCTAAATGTTAGGATCCGAGTGTGAGGGCAGCTGGCAGGAGACTACTGAAATACTATCATTTGCTTTTTAACATCTCTAGATATTCTAACTTTAAGGTTATTTTACATGGAGGATGGAATTTATTAAGCAAAGACAATGTATTATAAAATTTTGCAGATCTACTTCTTCATACAAAGAAGTGAAGCAAAGAACCAGAATATGTATATGTACCTCTCACTGAACTAACTATTCAATATAGATATTGGCAGCCTTAAAAAAACAAACATCACACATATCTCAGAGGCCAAATTCATCTTTTAGATAGTGAAAAGGATTGCATTGCTTTTAAACTGAGAGCTTGAATGGTGTCAAATGTTCAGATCTCCCTGTCTTGGACTTGCTTAAGAAGTGAATGATGCATAGAAGGGTTCCTTCTTCCACAAAGGAAGTTTTCGTAAACTTTTGAGCTCAAAGGCCAACAGTGAAGAGCAATGCACTTTTGAGTTTCAAATGGTTCCCATATAGCAATTATAAAGACAGAGAAATCTTTATTATGTTTGGAAGTTATAGTATATATTACCATATTTAAAAGTGGCCTGACAACTGGCATTACTTTATTCTCTCCTTGCAAAGGACCACCACCAGCGACATGTAAATTAAAGGTGATAGGGCTTCCCTGGTGGCGCAGTGGTTGAGAGTCTGCCTGCCGATGCAGGGGACAACGGTTCGTGCCCCGGTCCGGGAAGATCCCACATGCCGCGGAGCGGCTGGGCCCGTGAGCCATGGCCGCTGAGCCATGGCCGCTGAGCCTGCGCGCCCGGAGCCTGTGCTCCACAACGGGAGAGGCCACAACAGTGAGAGGCCCGCGTACCACAAAAAAAATTAATTAATTAATTAAAAAAAAATTTAAAGGTGATAACTTAAAAGCCCATAGTGTAGTCTTGCAGAAATTGTGAAAAAGATAAAGAGAATAGATCTGGCTCTTAGCCTAGGTTCTATCACAATCTTTGTGCAAAAACTTAGAAAAGTCCTTTTATTTCTTTAAACTTGATTTACTCTATTTGGAAAATAATGCACAGAACTTTAATTAGGTTAGTATTGGAGGAAAGGACAGGCATGCATTTTAATTATGCCAAAGGGGCTTTTGTCTACATATTATATCTTTGATCATGATTTGATGCCTGATATATTTAAGTCCATATAGAATAGAAACTAATCTTATTAAAATGGGGTTACTATAACACTACCTTATATCACTAGAGGGCAGTATGACAAATTAGACTATCTCCGTAAAATGTTCTGTATGTAAAATACCCTAGATGAGTTGGAGAAAGGTGATATATAAATTTAAGTTATTCTGTTACAACATTAATTTTTTTTTTTTTTTTGGCTGCGCTGGGTCTTTGTTGCTGCGCATGGGCTTTCTCTAGTCGTGGCAAGTTGGGGTTACTCTTCTTTGTGGTGCGTGGGCTTCTCACTGCAGTGGCTTCTCTTGTTGCAGAGCATGGGCTCTAGGGTGCACGGGCTTCAGTAGTTGTGGTGCATGGGCTCAGTAGTTGTGGCTTGCAGGCCCAGTAGTTGTGGCTCGTGGGCTCTAGAGCGCAGGCTCAGTAGTTGAGGCGTACGGTCTTTGTTGTTCCACGGCATGTGGGATCTTCCTGGGCCAGGGACCTGACCCATGTCCCCTGCATTGGCAGGCGGATTCTTAACCGCTGCACCACCAGGGAAGTCCCCTGTTACAACATTCTGTGATTTTATAGTCTTAGAACATACATAATTAGAAGTCACCACCAAATATTTTGTTATTATCCCCAAAATCATTTAGTCAGTAAGTGGCAGAACCAGGATTCAGAAACAAATTGTCTTCTCGCAGGTCCTGAGCCCCTTATCCTCATATATTATATGCTCAGCTGGGGTGTAGATTTTGGGTGCAGTAAGAGTTCAAAGACAGAAGAGATCTTTACTAAGGGGTGGAGTGATATTAAAGTAAAATATACAATAAGAACACATTCTAGACTGAACTGGGTCTTAACTGCTACCTCAAGTGTGGTTTGTGGTGTACAAGTTTGTGGTTGAAAATTTAAA
The DNA here is from genome assembly GCF_008692025.1 of Phocoena sinus. Lineage (NCBI taxonomy): Eukaryota > Metazoa > Chordata > Mammalia > Artiodactyla > Phocoenidae > Phocoena > Phocoena sinus. The sequence goes on along the minus strand of NC_045773.1, from coordinate 77,338,185 downwards.
AATTTTGTATTAGATGTTCAAAGATCTTCACATATATCAATTTTATTCCTCTACAAAACAGACTTAGGTAGTAAAACCGTGCTATTGATTGATATACTCTTCTGGCTTCAGTTTTCTTTCTATGCATGGAAGAACTTGGAGTAAACGTGGGTTACCATTACCATTAGCTCTTCCCATATATAAACATCTTGATTCTGTAAATTTAAAGTACAGGGAATATTAAGTTCCTATAGAAATTGAAATTCCAACTGATGAAAGCACTTATGACCTCTAGGTTATGAGTGATTGAGTGATAAAGAAGAAATGAGGGAATTCCCTGGCGGTGCAGTGGTTGGGACTCTGCACTTTCACTGCCAGGAGCGTGGGTTGGATCCCTGGCTGGGGAGCTAAGATCTCACCAGTTGTGCGGTGCAGCCAAAAAAACAAAAAAAAGCAAATGAGACTTGCAACTTTCCTTTCCTTCAGGCACAGGGTCATGGGGGTTGAGTGTATTCCCACTTCCATTAAACTTAGGATCCATCATAATACAGAGACTTACCCAAGTAACTTTTGTTCATGGTATATCATCAGGATTCTGCTCTGGTGTTCACTCATACATAGTGCTCTACATTATGTCATAAAATCCTTGGGAAACTGCTCAGTTGAAGTCCGAGAGCCTGGTATCTTTGTATAATATTCTTCTCTTGGGAGTAGATGTGGCTAGTAAATTATGGTCCTTGTTCTTAAGCAGAGAATGTCATATACCCTCTGCTCTTTCCTAAAAGCAAGGCTACGTATTCACATGGAGGGGACATGGATAACATTTCCAAATATTTTGCTTAACCATCAGGGATCTTGATTGCTGTCTTTTAAAAATATTATACATTCATGGATAGATTAGGGGGAAAATTAGCCCTTTATATTCCAAATAAGGCAAAAGAAAGTTATTATTGGAATCAATCAAAACCCCACAATTTCTGCCCTTGAAAAAAATATTAAAACTAAAAAGTTAGTTTACCCTTTCCATTTGTTGGACCTCCATCTTTTAGGGGTTGGGCTAGAAGCTGGGACCAGGCCCAGGCCATCAGCCCCTATCACTAAGGAAAGTCCACTCCTGAGTTTGGGAATGTCTGGGTTTTAGAAGAGTTATCTCTCTGGGCTGGAGGCAGTGCTGAGCAGCTTAACCTCTAGATATTCTTTGATATTGCATGCATTTGATACATAATACAGGGTTTGTGAATGCGTTCACCAGCAGCCTTTCGTTTTTTTTGTGTGTTTTTTTTGTTTTTTTTTTGCGGTACATGTGCCTCTCACTGTTGTGGCCTCTCCCGTCAAAATTTCCCATCAAAAATTTTCAGCTTTCTACCACTGAGTATGATGTTGGCTTAGGTTTGTCATATGTGGTCTTTATTATGTTGACGTTTGCTCCCTCTATACCTTCATGTTGAGAGTTTTTATCATAAATGGATGTTAAATGTTGTCAAAAGCTTTTTCTGCATCTAATAAGATGATCATATAATTTTTATTTTTCAATTTGTTAACATGACATATCACATTGATTTCTGGATTTTGAGTCATTCTTGCATCCCTGGGACAAATCCCACTTGGTCATGGTGTATGATTCTTTTAATGTATTGTTGAACTAAGCTCACTAATATTTTGCTGAGGATTTTTGCGTCTAACTTCATCATTGATATTGGGTTGTAATTTTGTTTTTTTCACGGTATCTTGTCTGGTTCTGGTATCAGGGTGATGCTGGCTTCATAGAATGTGTTTGGAAGTGTTCTTTCCTCTGAAATTTTCTGCAATAGCTTGAGAAGGATAGGTGCTACATGTTTGGTAGATTTCATCTATGAATCTCTCTGCTCTTGGACTTCTGTTTCTTGGAATTTTTTTAAATTACTGATTCAATTTCCTTATTAGGAGTCAGTCTGAAATTCATATTTTTATTTCTTCCCGGTTCAGTCTTGGGAGATTTTATGTTTCTAAGGATTTACCCGTTTCTTCTAGGTTTTCCAGTTTGTTGGAGTATAATTGTTTGTAGTAATCTCTTATAATCCTTCCTGTGGCGTCAGTTGTAACTTTTATTTCTGATTTTATTTGAGCTATCCTTTTTTTTTCTTAATGAGTCTAACTAAAGGTTTAGCAATTTTGTTTACCTTTTCAAAGGACCAGATCTTAGTTTCATTGATCTTTTCTATTTTTTTAGTGTGTATTTCATTTATTTCTGCTTTGATCTTTATTATTCCTTTCCTTCTACTAACTATGGGGTTTGTTTATTCTTCCTTTCCTAGTTTCTTTAGTTGTAAGGCTGGATTGTTAATTTGAGATTTTTCTTGTCTAATGAGGTAGGCTCGTATCACTGTAAATGTCACTCTTAAATTGCTTTTGCTGCTTCTCATAGATTTTGCCCCTGTTACTTATATTGTTTTTCTTTTGGACTGGCACCTTTCTATGCTTAATCTTTCAACATCTTCTAGCTTGGCTACATTGACTGAAGAGGGTGTGGTTTTACTGTCCCTTCCAAGTGATTTGGAAACAGCTTTAACAGGTTGTTATTTTCAGACCTGTCCAGTAGGGGTTGTAAAATGGATTTTGTTAAACTTAGAATAGTATTGAGAGGATGGTCCTTGGTTGTGCACAGGTCCCATGCAGCACACTTAAGACAGGGCTCTGGATTAGTGTTTCTCAAATTTAGACTATGCGCTTCAGAATCACCTGGAGTATTTGGGCCCTAAGGTCTCCTGAGAGAGAATAGGCATTTGAAGCAAAGTCTCCCTGTACTTCTTGTGTGCAAACTAAAACTTGATTAACATTGTTGTCAGAGATGGAGTCATCAAAGTATGGTGCTTATCTTTAAAACAGTAACAACATGTTTGTATGTGATTAAAATAGTAAATCATACTAGAATGTGATCTCATCCAGAACAGGAGCTGTAGCTTATTCGTTTCTGTACAAAGTAGGTGCTCAAAAGATATTTTAGACATGAATATTAAACTAAATCTACCAATGTGCATCTCAGGCAGCCCAGCTTGGCCAAATGGGGGATTGAATGGTTTAAATACACGTGGGTCTGGCTTTAATAGTCTTATTCTGTATAATGATCATGGAGCTAAGAAAATAATTATGAAATATTAGAGGTGGTTGAGAAACTGGAATCAACCCTTCATTTTATAGATGGGAAAACTTAGACCTACCGTTGTTGAGACTTAGCTGAGCTTTCAGAGCTAGTTAGAAATGGACCCCGGAGCAGAATTTATGACTTCAAACTCCTAGATTATTCCTCTTTCACTATAACCTCTCAGATAACTTTCATTTTTTATTTTTTTTTCGGTACGCGGGCCTCTCACTGTTGTGGCCTCTCCCGTTGCGGAGCACAGGCTCCGGACGCGCAGGCTCAGCGGCCATGGCTCATGGGCCCAGCCGCTCCGCGGCATGTGGGATCTTTCCGGACTGGGGCTCGAACCCGTGTCCCCTGCATCGGCAGGCGGACTCTCAACCAGTGCGCCACCAGGGAACTCCCAAACTTTCATTTTTGATGCTTAATGGAAAGGTACTTACACAATCCTAGTTAAGTTAGTTTTATTTTTAAGTGCCAGCATGAACAGTCCATTGTGTGGCTATAAAAAAAATCATGTCAATTTTGTGTAGATACTGCTTAATATTTTAAAGCAAGGTTGATATCTACAAATGGTGTCAGATGGGAAAGCCCAAGATGAAGGCGAGTGGACCCCTGTCTTTATGGCCCTTCAGTAAGTCCTCAAAGCCAGGCCAGGTTTCACTCCTGGCATCCCTTACTTTTCCATGCTGCCAGTACCTTTTCTGTAGAGATTAAGAGACAAGCCTCCCATCCAGACAGAGGAGGTTTCCTATCCTCGTTCTGTCACTGTTTTTGTTTTTGTTTTTTTCAGCCACGCCAGAAGGTTTGTGGGATCTTAGTTCCCTGACCAGGGATTGAACCTGGGCCTCGGCAGTAAAAGCCCCTACTCCCAACCACTGGACCGCCAGGGACTTCCCTGCCACGTTCTGGTTCTGTGCTGTTTTACCTCATTGTGCCTCAATCTCCTCAATGATAGAATGGAGGTGATACAGGTGCTTGCCTCCTAGGGTTTTTGTGAGGAATAAATGAGCTAATGAAGTAAAGCCCTTAAACCTGAATCAGGAATATGCGAGGCACTTAAGAAACATTGGCTTTTGTATATTTTCTGCCTTTCCATTCCTCTGCCATTGTTGCTCTCCTTCAGAAGTTGAAATAACAGAAAGTTTAGATTGAAAGGCGCTGTGACTCTTTTAAGGTGAACTTTTACACGCAGAGAAACTAAAGCTAAGAGTTGTCTAGGTTCCCTGAGGTTACATGGTTAGAGAGAGAAGTGACATGAGAAGCTGATTATCTTGTTACCGTGATCACGTGGGATTTCAGTGGGTGGAGGGGGAAGGTTGGAGCAAACTCTTCATTTCCTTCTGCCATCCTTTCTCCCTGCCCTGAAGCAAGGGTAGCAACTTTTAGCTCAGGGTAACTTGTGTTGGTGTTTTAGGATTGCTGGTCTGCTTTACAACAGATATTGATGCTCTTGGTAATACTGTTGAATGATTTTTTTTTTAATTATCTATTTTGTGGTCTAAGAAATGCCTAGTTCTGTGAATCAGGTGAAATACATACTTCTTTACTTCAGGTCATCTTCAAACATGGATGGGGTATTTTTTTCAATTGTATGCAGATAATATGAAAAAGTTAAGAAATAAATGGAGAGTTAAATGTAAAGAACTGAATCTTTGCAGTTTCAAAATTCTCTGAAGGACTTCATTCTAACTGCTAAACATTAGTGATTTCTCAACTGGTGTTTGGAGTCTGTAAAAAGACCAGAGCTTCTTAGAAATAAGCAAGTGATACTAACAATAGAGCATTAACAATTGTTGCTGCTTTGTCACAGCTTCTGTTACCGAAAAAACAATTTCTTCTTCTGTGATGTCTGCCCAACATTTGTAGACTTGCGAAATGTGCTTCAGACTTCTAAAATTTTAAATTATCAGGAGGTGTTTATTATGGTTTTATATAATAAAATGGGAAATTAATGCCTTGATGAAACCATCTCTTGTAATATTATCTAATAAATGATATTATAACATGACATTCTAATCTCAATATTGCTTAGATAAGAGAGAGAGAGAGAGAGAGCGCACATGCAAAGTATACACACTTAAATTGGCAATTCATAATAAATGTGGAGGTTACACCTTGAAAAATGGGCTACTGGGAAAAACAAACAAACAAACAAAAAAAACCAAGGCAAGCCAGACTTCTATGCGAGAATAATTATATCATGTAATTTGCATGCAAATATATTTAAACTAAAGAAATAATTCTAAGTTAGTCATAGCATAAGGTTGACTTTGTATTGCCATTATTCCCTACATAAAATATATGCTATAAATCATGCTTTTTTTAAATTTTATTTTCTTGCGGTATGCGGGCCTCTCGCTGTTGTGGCCTCTCCCGTTGCGGAGCACAGGCTCTGGACGCGCAGGCTCAGCGGCCATGGCTCACAGGCCCAGCCGCTCCGCAGCATGTGGCATCCTACCAGACCTGGGCACGAACCCGTGTTTCCTGCATCGGCAGGTGGACTCTCAACCACTGCGCCACCAGGGGAGTCCTATAAATCATGCTTTTAACGTAGAGGAGAGCTGAGATGAAAATACAGTTTTCTCCCAGATGTACTAAATGCAATTGAATATTCCACATTGAGAGAGGTGATTCTCAATTACAGCATATTGGAATTACTTGATAATCCATTATATGTTAGTAGTTTAAACAAAATGTTCCTCTTTACAACAAATTAACTTTTCTTCCAAGGATGTATTTCTACTCTTTGTGTAAGGTAATAACGATTTATTTATAAACTATAAAACATATAGCACTGTTATGCCTACAGCACTCAGAAATTAGTAGGCTATATATTCATTAAAGAGAAGTAATTACTTTCCAGATATCTTGCCTACGATCTTTTATTGACCTCATAATGCAATTGCTATGCTTAATACATGATGTAGCTGTTTATGCAATGCTTTTCACAACATATGAGTTGGCTACACAAGTTCAATAATAATTCAAACAGGCACACCCGCTTAGTAAGCTTAACAGACAGGAACACAGAGTCCACTGTACATGGGAAAATATCAGCTGAGAGCCCCAAGGATATGGAAGAAGAGGGCAAAAATGATAGAATGTTTTTATGGTAATTGATTTGTAATTGTTACTGCCCACGTTTGGTCTCACTGGGAAATAACAGTTTCTGAGGATAGTCACTGAAATCATTTGAATTCTGATTTGGGGAAGATATTTGCAGAGTTGGGCTTTGTTTTCTTCAAGATGCCACAGAAATATTCATAGATCACTATGGACGTGAAAATACAGGAGCAGTAACAGCGATGATAATATGACAATAATTTCTCCTTCCTTGGGGGTTATTTGTTCTGTGTGTGCTTTATGTTGTGTTACAGGGTTTTCCTCCAGTATTTTCTGACACTATAAAGAAGACATTAATTTGAAAAAGAAGTGTGAGTGCAAACTTCACGGGGATAGCAAGCACAATTGAAAAAGTATGTTAAGTAGATTTAAATAAGTTTGGAATGGGGACTGCTTTCTATTAACTTTGTAAATTACCAGGCTTATTTAAAAGAAACATTTGAACCATCTATATAAATAGATGTCTCTATATATGTCTCAATATATACACACACATATATGCTCATACCTGTGTACATTAAATGAGCACTTCAAGCAAGCAGGTGAAAAAAGACAAGGAAATGCTTTTTTAAGTATGCTTTAAAGTTGAAACAATACATGAATTACTTTGCTGTGCACTGTATCAAAATCTACTGTTTGTTGAGAAATATGTTATTATTTTAGTTTATTTCTGCTTATAATTTTAATCCAGATTAAGAACATATTCTGAGATGGGAAAATGGACTATTCTGATAAAACCTTCTTCATATACAAATGATCTTTATTTTTAGAAACTCTTAAAGAGGGCGAAAAGCTAAGTATCCATCTTATTGTTTTAGTTTTTTCTCGTTAACCAAAGACAATTCAGGCAACATTTGAAAGTATTTATTAAGATGGTGACGTGATTAAATCCAGAACCTTGGTATTCCACCACTTTAAAATTAGACTGTAATTTTGGGAAAATACTAATCAGTGTGCTCTGCTCAGCACTCCTATCATATGGTAGCATCATTTCTTATTTACGTAATACAAATAACCTGTGCTGTGCTACCCCTTTCATTGCTCGCGGCTTCAGAACCAAAACGTCACAGCAAATTTTACCTTCACTAATAGACTGAGACTTGTATGTTACATTAGTACCAGTGAACAGTGGTGCGTTACTATGCCCAAACAGCAAAGGCAGGCACACACAACAATATATAAATTACAGCTTGGTTCTCCTTTGTCCCCAGACAATAGCAGAAGGGTGAGAAGTTTGGGTAGGTAGTTTATTACCTTGTTGGAGAAAAGTTCACCTTTCTGCGCCTCCTCTATATGCATTGTCAAAATATCACATTATACATTCACTGGAAGTGAACTTACTGCTAAATACCCATTAGGTTCCCAGGAGATGCCTTACATTAATTGTTTAGTGAAAGCACCCTTAGGCTATCACCGGGGAAGCACATGAAATGCATAAAAAGAGAAGTTGACAGAGATCCCTGTAGAACAAGATGCATCTACCAAGCTCAAGTCTTCTCCAGGAAGACTCCTATGAGGCCGTGTTGAGAACAGTCATCTGGGGCGGGGGTAGTTTTTCTTCTTTTTCTTTTTCCTACTAATACAAACAAAATTAATAGGAGAAAAAAAATGATGCGAGAAAATGATTAGAAAAAGACTGCTCAGGAATTGTAAACAGAATTCGCTTCTAGGTCTTGGTTCTGATGCATCAATGCAGTTTGCAGACAGAAAAAATTGCAAAAGTTAGAGATGAAGGGTATGATTCTCCCAAAGGTATTATAAAAGAGAAATGATAGTAAACAATACAGAGGGGAAATTCAAGTTTTAAAGTAAATGAGAAGAAAGAGACTGGTAGCAAAGTTTCAGGCTAATGGCCAAATAGGCTGATGTAGGAAAAAAAGTCAAGCCACAACTGAATGACAGTGAATTCCGGCAAAATATGTTTTCATGTCTGTCTGTCACATTGCATCGGAAAACGTTTTCTGTTCTGAATATACCACGGATTTTTATCACTCCCTTGTTTAATTACAATTGCTGGTGAAACTATTGTACGTCTATTATGCACTATTATGTTTGTTTATTTCACATCATTTTTTTTAGAACGTTTCTAAAAAGGAAATGTAAAAAGGCAAACGAAATATGTGCTTGGCGTCTTAAATCCCCCCACCTTTTTTTTTTCTGGCCTGCATTACTGAGAAAAGTCCACTAGAGGGGGCACTAGTAAAACAAGAAGCAAGATAGAACAAGATTTTAACTCTATCATTCTTTTCTCTTAGAGGTGACAAAGTCTCACCCTCTTCCTTTCTCATACCTGGACAGGAATATTTTGAGGAGGTTCCAGGGAAGCAGTGAAGATGCCACATGGAAGGAATCTTTAGGTCTTTAAAATATTTCTGTTAATATCAGCTTCTTATTTTAATATTAATATGCTGCAGTCAAGTTTCAGCCAAGAGAGCAAGAATTCTTGGTTAAATATAGATAGGATTTCATATATATGTATTCTGACTGCTGAAGGCTGAAGTCATAAAGAAGAGATGTTTCAGTGACTTTTCTTTAGTGATTCCTATCATTACATAAGCAACTGAAAGATGAGGATTATTATTTAGTTGTCAAATTGAATCTACCCACGTCACAGGCATGGTCTTAACTTTAGTTCATCACAGAAAACTTTTTAAAAGGTAGTCAAAAATGTGTCATTTGTTTAGAATAAACCTTTATTAAGAAAATGAGAAGAAAACCCATATTTGCCAAGCACTATTAGCTTTAATTATAGCTACTGATTTGATGCTGTATATTATCACTATTATTTCTCTTACTAGGTCATATTTATTTACATAACTTTCCTAACAACTAACAATGCTAGCATGACAGAGGTACAGTTTGCTATGAGAAGATGTCATATTTTGAGAACGAGGGAGCACATCCTTGTCTGTTGGCCCGTGTGAGCTTTGGCATCAGCAAGGAAAGGTCTGCCCAGAAAGAGCCCAAATCAATCTCTCTTCCTAAACTTCTATACTTCCTAAATTTATGGCGTGACAAAAAAAATACATTGTTTTTCAGTTTAATTCTCAAAAAGCTAGTAAAATGCCATGCTGTATTGGATTAAATAATCTATCCTAAATCCTTATCACAATGTCCGGCAGAATATATATGCTCAATAAAAATCAGCACATTTTTATTTGGTATTATCATTCATTCAACCTATTCATTCCTTATCCCTTGGAATATAGAGTTTGGCTAGGTTTTCATGATCTGCTACCATCTTTAGGATTTCTATCCAATCTTTTTTTGGCTTTACCTAACACAGATTTTCTGAAGGAAACTGGCTACTCCTTGCTTAAAGATCAGCTTTCTACTCCGACACATTAAAATGTTTTGAGTTGGTATTTCTTCTGCCTCAGTTTGGGAGATTGCCAGTATTTCTTACAAATGTCAGAAGAATGTTTTAGAAAATTAATGTCTAAGATCCCCGGCTCTGTAAATTTCATGTCACTTAAAAATAGCTCTGGAGAGAATAACCGTCATGTGCTGTATACCAGAGTCATTAAAACCTTCGATCTGGATTATGTTCTTAGAAATTGTTTAGCAGAAATGCCTCCAACAAATGGAACCTGGGGACAGGAGGAATTATGTGACCGCCCAAGGTCACACAGCTAGCCGTGAGCTGAGCCATGATCAAAACGCGAGTCTCAGAATTATTTTAAAATGATGAATTGGGCGATTGGGATTGACATGTATACACTGATGTGTATAAAATCGATGACTAATAAGAACCTGCTGTATAAAAAAGTAAATAAAATAAAATTCAAAAAAAAGCAACTCAAATTATGGAGTTGATTATTTCCTTGTTTGACTCAGAAAATTAAAAAAAAAATTTTGTGAATAGATAGAAGGTGGGGAAATGCCCCAGACCTGCTGTGCAGTTGCATGATGCTTTAGAATTCATGACATCTGTTTCCAAACAAGGTTGCCTTTAATGCCTTGGTGTGTGGTGGGCCTTTCTTAGGTTCAGTTCTACTGCAAGAAAACTTTGCTCGCATCTTCTTGCAACTTTTTCATTCTGTTTTTTATGAATGTAAAGGTGATGCCCTTATTATTCAAACCGTTAAGTTGATATGGGTGGGCTCTAACTGCCTTGGAAATGGTTGTGTAGGGTATTGGCTCACTGGTGCTGAGTTACAGATTTTTTTTCTCCTCTGCTTTGCTGTTCCGTGACCTCAGGTTTGTAATGGACACATAGGGTGGTGATGGCGTTTGGTACCTGGGGCTCTGCCACCAACATGGAGAGCTGTCCTGATCTTCATACTCCTTTATTCCTTTCCTCCAGCCTAAAGAAGGGAGGGAAGGAGGAGGGGGCAGAGATAATTCTTCGATGTCTAATTCCCTGTGGCCAGCTGCTTTTCTCCATCTCTGTTTCAGAATATACCTACTGATTCTCTTGGGATGAGTTTGGTGAATTATAGAATTTCACTATTAGAAAGAAACTGTAGAGAATTCATGTTTCAACTCCTTTATTTTATAGATTCACAGTGATTGAAATGACTACCCCAGGGCCATTCACTCTTTTATCTATTGTTAAACATGGTTTTTGTTTTTGTTTGAAGATTCTACGCTGTTTGAAGGGTTGACAACTAATTAGTGTTAGTGATGATGGGAAGGAAATTGGTTTTCTTAGGTCAAAGTCCAGTGTTTTTTCTTAGCTGCAGAGCTCCCCACAAAACAGTTGACCATGTTGTTGTCAATATTAAGCCAATAATTCACTTCTGAGTCTTTGACTAGACTTGCTTAGTTTTTTAAAGTAGGCTGAAAATTGCATTTTTTTTGAGCTGTTCAGTGTTCTGGTGAAATGACCGATTAACAGTAACAAAGTATGTTCAAAGGAATCCTATTAATTTGGAGTTCTGTGATTCCTTATGAATTATAGAAGTATTTTTCCATATTATACATTTACTCAAATAGTTTTCCTTAGGTATATTTTACTCCCCTTTTCCCTCCTTTTGATCTTATAGGATTGTTTTACTTTTTGTTAACTAGTGGAGATTATATCATATCATTTCAAAAACAATATGTATGTCCAATTTTTTGAGCCTAATAAAGATGGCCAGCCCTATACAACTTGGGATGGCAAACAGTACATGATGCAATTTCAGTAGCATTTCCAAATAACTGTCTTGTTCGACTAGTTTCCAGCCAGTTTATACTGGGAATTTCCATTGTTTCACAATTCCTTAGTTAAGATATGGATACAGACAAGAGGTAACCCAACTGCTAGGTAAAACATTTAAAAATGTTTGGTTATCCAATTAAGTCACTAGGACTGACTGTCACAGGAGCTTTGATTGGCTAGAAGAACACATTTTGTTAGAGGGAAAGAGGTAAGAGGTTGAAAATAATACTTCAGGACAGGTTGAGTATTGCATTGGGGCCAGCCGGGGGGCACCGCAAAGGCAGTAGATACCAGGGGAGGGGGAAACGTGAGTGTCAAAATGTATTAGAAAGACAGGAAAACAGAGAAGTGGAGGTTTATAGATTAAAAAAAAAACAGAACAAGCCAAACCTTGACCCTCATTCACTTTTTTATTTATTCAGCCATTTTTAGTGCCCATGTGAAAAACATTACACTAGCCCTTTAAAATAGTGGTGGGTTTGTACTGTCATTAAATTTCCTAGTAGAACAAGTGAGTTGCCTGCGAACATGACATCTGAGAAGTAGGTGTATATTCTAACCCTGCAGGCAAAATCCACACTGTCTATTTGCACCTTCGCCTCAGTCTGTCCCTCTTCCTTTCCCTGGCTATTTCAAGGGACACCATTAGGATGAAAGAGCACAAGTGCGGAAGTGGGGATGCTGAGCTGTTTCCACCCACAGAATTGTCAACAGGTATGCACACAGCATCTGTGACTCCAGCAGAGCTGACAAGCTAGGAGCCAGCTGTGGCTTGCACTTGAAAATAATAATAATATCCACTTAGGGTTATGGAATTATTTATCACGACTGGTGGAATTTTTGCCAAAGGCAAAAAATGAAAATATCTGATGAAAAATGTCCTTAGTGCACAGCCCATCATACTCATGCACTGAGATTAACTCTGACCAAGGATCAACCGTCCTATAGTTATTACTATTATTATTTTGCTTTTAAAAGACATTGGGAATTAAGGAATCAGAGCAAACCTGGCAATTGGCAGAGTTTGTATGAGCATTACTCAGGACCAAGTTTGCATGCATAACTGATGTCTCTGAAGGAGCTTCTTTCCTTTCCTGTTTTTATTTTTTAATTAAAAAAATTTTTTTTAATGTTTTTGGCTACGCCACACTGGCATATGGGATCTTAGTTCCCCGACCAGGGATTGAACCCAAGCCCTCGGCAGAGTGAGAGTGCAGAGTGCTAACCACTGGACCACCAGGAAATTCTCTCCTTTCTTCTTTATTTTTCTCTTCCTCTCCCCTTCTTTTCCTATCTACAGTCATTCTGGGGCCCAGGACAGGGATGTTAACATGGGGGAGCAGCGGGATAGAAACCTACAGGCAGTATTTTTCTGAAACCTGTAAGACGGTGCTCTATTTGGCTATATTTGTATGCTGAGTATGTATTGATACTTATGTGGGGCTGCTGTTAGCTTGCTTAAGTCAGGTTGTCCACTTACTGTTATCCTGATGTACTGTTTATATATAAACAAAGTCTGTATATAAATCACAACAAGGCACAAGTGAAAACTATGACTGCTGGTTTGATGTGGGTTCTTGCCAGCTCTCTGGCTCTGCATGTAACTTTTTAACTTGATAAAGACCTGCTGCCCAGGCTTGGTCCCTGTGAGCCTGGGTGACTGTTCTCTCTCTCTGTAAGAAAAGGCCATCCCAGGATCTTGTTTTTGTGTTAGTGTTCAGTATGCAGAGACCCTGGCTTTGGATTCTCAAGCTGGGTCTAAGAACACCTCATTTGACCTGTCTCTGAGTCTACGTTTCCCCTTGTGGGGCACCTCGCTCCGAGTTCTTGGTGTCTGGCCTGCTTTTATTGGTGTGGTTTGGTTTTGTAAATGTCCGCTCCAGTTTCCATTTCATTTCACCTGTCTGGGAATCATTTCCAACCTTAATTCTTTTGAGCCCATTTCTGATTTTCCTTTGTTTCACAAACCAGTATGTCCTCTTCTTGACCCCTGAAGAGTTAGGGTTAAGGGGCCAAAGCACCAAAGTCTCAGAGGGAAATTGGGCTGTTCTTTTCTGCTTTTTTATTTTTCCTTTCTTTTTTCTTCTTGCCTTTATCCCATCTTTCCTTCCTCCTTCTCTTTCTTCTCTTTTCTTCTTCTTCTTTTGTTTTCTCTTTTCCCTCGCTCTTCAATTCATATGGGTATGCTAAAAAATCTTGCATGAAATTTTGGGGATTTGACTCATTATCAGGGTGTGTAAGGTATCCTGGATGGGGATTCTAATCATATGACAAATTTAACCAGTAAAAGCCCATTTTCACTATTTCTTCTCTAAGCAAAATAGAATCCTTACAGCAACAAATCGGAAGTTAGCCTAAGAGGCAAGACTCAGATTTCAGGGAAGTTCCAGTTCAGGAAGAGAAAATTGTTATCTTAAGAAAAAACTTTGGATGAAACCAAATAAATTAATAAAAATAGTGTTTCTCAAACAATATTTAATGTACATTTCTAGTGTTCATGCACATATCCTTTGCGCTCCACATTTTATTCTATCTAAAAATATTTAACAATTTATATGACATTTCAGATTGTATGTAGAATCTTAAAATAAAGTTATAGAAATATAGAATATTTATTTGGAATGTAATACATAATTAGAGTAAGGTATAGTGAATCTTGAAATAATAAATCCCATAAATAATAGTTCTAAAAACATTAAATAGAATTTTACTGAAGACAAGTTCTAGAATTTTAGAATTATTTTATTGACTTTAATTAGAAATAACTTTTAAAAGAAAAATAGTAAGGGATTTCTAAATACATGTTCATATTTTCTTCACTTCAGTCCTGAAATCCAGAAACTTCTGGGAAATCTAAGTTTAAAAAAAATTAATTTGGCATCAAAAATTGACCTGAACTGAGAAGGCTATTTATAGCCTTTATTCAACCTAGTTATTATGAATATTCATATATTTCAATACAAAATGTTAATGTGTTCAATAATGATTCAGCCCTAGGCCCCATTGAGGGTTCTACATAATATATAGTATGTTACCTTTTGAATTTTGCAAAATTCTGAATTACAGAATACATCTGGCCCCATGTTTGGGATAAGGGATTGTGGACCTGTATGTGGGTTACCTTTCTTTTCTTTTTTAAAAATAATTAATTAATTTATTTGGCTTCATCGGGTCTTAGTTGCAGCACACGGGCTCCTCCTTGTGGCACGCTGGCTTCTCTAGTTGCGTCGTGCAGGCTTCTCTCTAGTTGTGGAGCACGGGCTCCAGAGCACGCGGGCTCAGCAGTTGCGGTGCACGGGCTTAGTTGCCCCACGGCATGTAGGATCTTAGTTCTCGGACCAGGGATTGAACTTGCGTACCCTGTGTTGGAAGGCATATTCTTTACCACTGGACAACCAGGGAAGTCCCAGAGTTACTTTTCTAAAGTAGATGGTAGTTCTTATTTGGAATCTAACTATAGAGAACAAATTACATTGAGAAAAGAAAATTGTGGGTTGGCCACTGAATAATATTTTAAAAAAGGAGTTTATTTTCCTGCCATACACACTAGGTAGAATCACTTGACGTGACAGCATGTTGTAGCATTGTTGTAGCCAAGTTGAAAATTACATGAATCACCTTCAATGTATATCCTAGTGAATCGTCTTAAAAGAAAAAAAGCGAAGCAAACATCATAAGAAACGTTGATAACTTGGCTTACTTTTTCAGTACACGGGCCTCTTACTGTCGCGGCCCCTTCCGCTGCGGAGCACAGGCTCCAGACGCAGGCTCAGCGGCCATGGCTCACGGGCCCAGTCGCTCCGCGGCATGTGGGATCTTCCCGGACCGGGGCATAAACCCGTGTCCCCTGCATCGGCAGACGGACTCTCAACCACTGCGCCACCAGGGAAGCCCTTGGCTTGCTTTTAAAAATTCAAATATGTATATTTACCTTTAGCCATTTTCTTCTTAACTCAAGAGCTTCTATTAAGCACGTCTTTGAAATTCCCTGGGAAGTGCACATTGCTCTGATCAGCCTGGCTTATTTCTTCAGCCACTTGCTAAGGCTGTAGGAACCTTCACAAGATTAATCAAGGGCCTCTTTTCACAAAATCCAATGATGAAAATATTTGACTGTGGCTCATCTGGACAAACAAGGGTGGTTTGATCTCCACATGTTCTGCTGACCTTAATGCTTTACTAAAGATACATATCAATACTCAATCTATACCTCCCTCCACATACATCTGAAGAAACCTAGGGAACGAGATTTTTCATGATCCTAAAAATCACTGTCGTTAACTTCTGGCCACTCAATGAATATCACATATTTATGCATGTGAGATTCCATTGCATATGAAAGTATCCCTTTTCAAAGCAGCATTTTAAATTTAAAATCACATTGTTGCTAGTCATGAAAGTTCTGTCCATTGTTTATGTTCAAGAATCTGCCTCATATAAGTATTTTAATATGTTTTTAGTTAATATTTATTTAATATTTAATATTCATTTAATGCTTTTAAATGTTACAATTGTTCTGAAAACTCTCCAAAACATTAACCAGAATCTTTCTTTGTCCAGAGATCTTTATGAACATGAAAAATAATTGTTAGTGTGATATTGAGTAAGTATATTTGAATATACATGTATATATATGTGCACATAGCTAGTAAGTATGTATATACAAGTATATATTCGTGTATATATATATATATATATATATATATCCATGCTATTTTTAAAATTACCATCATGGTGCAATCAGTTTTATAAATTTTACTCTTCTTCACTTCATTCTCATTTCCAAAGTGTCTTTTGATATATTTCTGGTCAAGAATAGACAATTCTCTTAGGTGTACAAAAGAAAAGATGGACAAAGCAAGCCAGAGAGCAAAATGCTTTCAGTGAGTGTCATAGGGGAGCCAGTGGTTTCTGTTAATCACATGAAGTCTTATTTTGCCTCTCCTCTCCTCTTTACCTCTTGTAATTTCCCCAGTTTTAACTTTTCTGATCATGGCTTTTCCAGTCTGGATAGTCTGGTCCTCCTGCTTCTCTCCACCCACTCTATCTGTTTCCCTCTCTCTGCCTTAATGCACCACTGTGTACATTTAAATCTCCCACATGGCTCTTCTCTCTCTTCCAATCACAGCAGCACTGCCTTTAACCTCAGCTAAGGACACCTCAGTTTATATAGATAAATGTTCCTGAAGTGAGGGTGAAGAGTCTCTGAAGCTACATCATTTACCATCACCATCAGGACACAAGAAATAATTCTTTGTATTTAAATAACAGGAATTTGTTTCAAAAGGTGAAAATGTTTTTTTCCAGTTGTTTACATTTGTTGTTTCATTCTTCAAGAGAAAAGACTTCAGAGAATCAATATGGTTCTATTACAACCATGAGATACTTTTCCTTTAGGGGAATAGCACATTGCTGGGTACTTGTTACTTTGGAGTCACAGGAAGTCTCGTTCTATTAACGATGGCATCAGTTTTGTTTTTCTGAGATACAGGGGCACACAAAGCCTTTTTTCAGCAGCTGGGAAATTATGCCATGATATGCGCCAATCCCCCCCACCCCCAAATAAAAGCATTCTGTTTCCAGTATGAGATTCCCTCTGGAATTTCCAGTCTGACTGTGATTACAGGAGAAGTGATAATGGTTTTGAGCCCAGGGTGTGTTTACTCCTACGTGCAGCTATGAAATCTGTTCTATGTTCAACTTTTCTGTGTATTAATATCCTTCGAAGGATACACTGTGAAGCAGTATTCTAGGCCTGATTCATCAGAAACAGGATAAGTTAGGCTACAAAAGTCCTCTTTGGGAACAAGATGGAGGAAGTGTGTCCTAATTGTGAGGCACATCTATGTCTAGAAGTGTAGGCCATGGCCTGGGATTCTGTGAAAGATGGATTAGCATGAATGTGTATCCTTAATGCCTTAGGTATCAGCTGTTGCTCTTTTCACAGGTGGGCTGAGCTGTATGTCTTCTTTTCAATTTGAATAATCAGTGTAGCATTTCATATAACTATCCCACTAGCAAAACTCCAGAGCCATACATTAAGATAAGAAAGGCACAGAGAGGCACAAACAAAATATGCAACTTGATGGGGCTTCCCTGGTGGTGCAGTGGTTAAGAATCTGCCTGCCGGGGCAGGGGACATTGGTTCGAGCCCTGGTCTGGGAAGATCCCACATGCCTCAGAGCAACTAAGCCCGTAAGCCATAGCTACTGAGCCTGTGTGCCTAGAGCCCGTGCTCCACAACTACTGAAGCCCACACACCTAGAGCCCGTGCTCCGCAGCAAGAGAAGCCACCACAATGAGAAGCCCGCGCACCGCAACAAAGAGTAGCCCCCACTTGCCGCACCTAGAGAAAGCCTGCGCACAGCAACGAAGACCCAACACAGCCAAAAAATAAAAAAATAAAAAGAAAATATACAGCTTGAGAAACTCTTCCAAGGATCTATATATTTCTATATATAGTAATAATTTATCTATATAATAATATAGATAATAGGCATAGTTATAACATACCTATATAATAATGTATAATAATATATATAATAATATACCTAGGGCTTCCCTGGTGGCGCAGTGGTTAAGAATCTGCCTGCCAACGCAGGGGACATGGGTTCGAGCCCTGGACCAGGAAGATTCCACATGCTGCGGAGCAACGAAGCCTGTGCACCACAACTACTGAGCCTGCATTCTGGAGCCTGGGAACCACAACTACTGAGTCCATGTGCCACAACTACTGAAGCCCACGCGCCTAGATCCTGTGCTTCACAACAAGAGAAGCCATCACAGCGAGAAACCCACGCACCGCAACGAAGAGTAGCCCCTGCTGGCCGCAACTCGAGAAAGCCTGTGCGCAGCAACGAAGACCCAGCACAGACAAAAATAAATAAATAAAGATAAATAAATTTATATTAAAAAATCTATATATTACTACTACAAATAGGACTACAAAAAAGCTTCCTTCTCTTAGTCGGGAGTTGGGTTTTCTGAGTCACCAAATAACTTTCAGATAGTCAATGAAGTTTTTTTTAAAAACCTTGAGAAGTGGGGCTAGGAGGAAGTCTTTTCCCTTCTGAAGGATGGTATATTACCAATTCCTTCCTAAATTGGAGGGCTAGAAGCAGGAAGGGGACTCATTAAGCCAGACATCCAATTACTAGAGAGGTGAGAGGTTTGCACAAGACCTCACAGCATGCCAGGGAGATAATGGCATCCTAGCCCAGGAGCTTTTGGTACTTCAGTTATTTATTTATTTATTTATTTGAATTCCTAAGAAACCAGATTGCTGCCGCTTCACAAAACTAAGGCAGCTCTTCTGCCCAATTTAATCAGAGCAGCGCAACAGATAGGAGTTTAAAGAATACCAATTTGTAAATATCAACGTCAAGAGGTGGGCCCAGTTTTGACCTTGGTGATGCTGGGCATTCGGTAAATAATAACTAAATAATTATTTGCAATACTGATGATGCCACAAAATGCCCGAAGTTACCAATAAGAAATGAAAAAAATTTAAAAAGCTTTCAGATGGACAAAAGAATTTTAAATTAGCAAAATATTCTGGAAAATTCGGACTCTGTTCTTTGGTTAAATTTATTTGGAAGTGCTATAAAGTATGTGATATGTAATATCTATTCTCTCACAATCTCTATCTGGAGACATCTTTGCACCTGTTTTTTTTCCAACATGAAAACTCAAAGAGAGAGGTTAAGTGACTTGTCCAGTATTGCACAGCAAGTCATAGGGAGGGGTCCTGTATGTTCCGGAATTGATTTTCCAGTGTTTTACATGTTATATTTTTCCTACAACTAGATATCTTGAGAAGGGACATCACATCTTAAGATCTTAAGACATCTTAAGACATCATCACATCTTAAGACCATGGTGCCTGACCTTTATTTAGTGCCTGCAGTAAATAACTTCTCTTTCTGCTAGTTTCACTAGGTAGTGGTACTTGATTAGACATTCTAACGAAATATCATGAGTTGCTATAACCGCCCCCCCCAGCCCACTCTTTTTGAGAATTTATATACTCTGTGTAGGAGTGAAAATACTGAACCTTAAAAATCTCTAATCTCAACATCCTTCAGTCATTGGTTGTAGAGTGGTAAAGGTTATAAACTGTTCTGGGCAGGTTGATCATCAAAAATATATTCTGTCCCCAAATAACTTCCCAGAATCACCTAAGTTTATTTCTCTTTCGCTCTGAAACTCAAGTGTTCCCTTAGGAAAGAAATCTCAAAGTCCATCCAACCTAAAGTTCTGGAAAGCTTAGAAGAGAAGTCAAATATCCCACACTTGCAGATCAGGCCCTGCAAACTATCTTGACTGTTAGAAAATCCTTGGGGATATCATACATTAGAAAATACATTCCAATGCAACGCTATCTCCTGAGGAGGGTGAACCACGGAGACTCTCAAATCCTGAAAATAGGACACTCTCCTGGCACTGCCTCCTGAAAAAGAGCTACTTGTTGGAGGGAAAAATTTTTTTTTATCCAACACCAGACAAATGAATGCTGTAAGCAGTCAGAGTACTAATGGTCTTTTTTTTTTCCACATTGTTTCCCTTCCTCCCCCTGAAACCTGAAACAAGGGACTGCAGAGACTTCAGGAGCCTCTTCACGCTATCACTTCACAGGCTAGAAGGTGACAGCTTCGCCAGGGACTAATGCAGTCCGACATAATTGAATGTGGCCTGGAGCAAAGCAGCTGCCTGCAGCCACTCTTGATTGTAGCTGTCATCAGGTAGTGCCTGCTGCAGGAAAATACATTCCAGTGGACGCCAGCCCACCTCGCAGCTCCATGGTGATAGCTTATTTACCCTTACTCGGCGACCACAGTTTTGTAGTTAATAGTTAGTTGTCAGTATCACACTGCTGAATGAGTGTGGATGCCGGGCCTTTGAATCATCAATAATCTTTTCAGTGATCTCTCTTTCTCACGTTTTCTCTCTCTTTCTCTCTTTCCTCCTGAATTAAATCATTCCCCAGAATTCTGGAATTTTCCAGAATCTGACCTGATTCAAAACTACTACTCTATCCATTTTCCACTTTGTTTAATTTAATGGATTCAACATTCCTTTACAAAACAACAGAAAAAACTAAAAACGCTCCTACTTTTTCTGTGTATGGCAACGTCTCAGAAAACTATCTGCCAAATTAAGTTTTATGAATAGAATGAAAATTATTTGACATTTTTGGGTTTCTCTTTAAAGGATTATAAAAATTCATTAAATGCAAATGAATAATGATTCAAAGTATTATATGTCTTCTTCCAACCAGATGCATATAGATTATTTTAGGGGGCTCAGGTTAAATCCTATGCAAATAATTTAACTTAAGGGTAAATCTTTTATATGCAAATAAAATAGTATGCAATAAAATAAACATATAGCTATTTTTAGTATTTGGTCACGTGAAAAAGCAAGCTGTGTCGTTCTGCAAATTGAGGTACAAGTGAATTTAGAAAAAAATCAGTATAATCTGGATTTTGCAAATTATTTCATTAATTTTGTATTTATTCTTGATTTAATAATTCATTGTTTTAAAATCATATAAATATTTCTGACTTTTTTGTATCCATCTGACTTTGAGATAAGAATTAAAATTCCTTATATATTATTTGCTGCAATTAGTCTTCAGTTATAATTAAATTCTAATGTCAGCTTGTGGTGTAAGCTTTATTTTACAGATTAATGGAGATGCTGAATGTTTCTAAGACTGGCTGCAAGCATACAGATGTCATATGTTAATGTTAAAGAAAAAAGAGGACTGGATTCTTGAAACCAATTTAAAATGATAAAATCTACGCTTTTCTTAGAAAGTCCTATTGTTTCCTCACTACTATGTCCCCACCCAAATACCTAATTTCTCTAATCAAATCTTGTCTATATTTACCTTCTGTAGTATTAATACCACCCTCCTTCCCCCAACCCCCTCCCCCCCAAGAAAAACTGGACTCTGTCTGGCACTTAGGAAGGTATGTGATAAAATATTTCAAATAAGTAGCTAAGGTAATATCTGCATAACTAGCTTCAAATGAAGCCAGATTGTCATTTTATTGGAACGTTTATTGTTTAAAGGGCAATATTTTTGTCCTTTGTTCTAAAGCTAAGTAATGACAAAACCAGCTATGATTTACTACTTAGCCACATATAACCATGCCCTTAAGCCTAATCAAAGAGGTGTAGAAAGTTAAAATCTATTGAATTCTAGCAGCAAGAGAGACAATAGAGCTGGATTTTTCACATTCTAAAATATCAACTTTAAGTGTCATATAGTTGAGACATACTACCCATATTGCTTGAATTTCTTGAGATAACTACTCAATTCTCTAACATGGAAACAAATTTAGGAGAACTTAGACTATTTAACATATATATTTTTTCTACGAGAAGTAAAAGAGGAAGAGAAAGTAATATTTACTAGTTCACTGTGTGTTTCCTAGAGATTTTCACACATGTTTTATTTTCTTTGATGCTCTCAGCCCTTCAGTTGAATCTATGCTGCTTGGCAGTATTAAATTAGAAGGTAGATAGGGTTAAGTCCTCAGTTACAGATTCAGGAATTCCCATGATTACCAGCAAAGCAATAGCATCTGTAGGCTGAGTATTTAAAGAACAAATTCTATCAACTGCAACTCGTTCTACTTTCAAATCTTTAGGCTCTGCACAAGGAGCCCCTTCAGAAATAGGCTCCTCCAATGATGACTTTGATGAAGATCCCAACTGTTCCTCTCCCCTGAGTTGTGAAGCTGTGCCTAATTGTGTGAGAAGAATATTACCTGTGCAAATAAAAATGAATTCCATTCACAAAGATTTCTTTAAATTGCAGCAGAGACATCTGCCTCCCCTGACCCCAAGACGGGAGAAAATGTTGAATTTGTGAAGTCATCTGCTCCAACTTCATATTCTAAATATTATTTTGGGAGGGGCGGAATGAGATAGCATTTAGTGAATATGAAAGTCAGAATAATTCTCCTAAAAAAAAGAACAGATTCTACAACAGTATAAAATTTTACTATAAAAGTGAATTTTGGGTTTCCCTGGTGGCGCAGTGGTTGAGAGTCCGCCTGCCATGCAGGGGACGCAGGTTTGTGCCCCGGTCTGGGAGGATCCCACATGCGGCGGGGCGGCTGGGCCCGTGAGCCATGGCTGCTGAGCCTGCGCATCCGGAGCCTGTGCTCCTCAACGGGAGAGGCCACAACAGTGAGAGGTCCGCGTACCGCAAAAAAAAAAAAAAAAAAAAAAAAAAAAGTGAATTGCTACGAGCAAGTATTTTATTTTAATATTGTAAATAATATTGTAATATTAAATTAAATAATTTTAATATTTTGCATGATATTTTAATATATTTTGCATGATATTCCTTTCTTGGAATGAATTTCCTGTTTGCCTTTTTCTGTAGATGTTAAACTATAGATATTTCCATGGGCTAAGATTTAAGGCAACTGCTTCAGCCATTTAATGCTCTGGGACTCTACTATGGAAAGATATGCATGGGTGTGAATATTTGGATGGGATGACGGTATTTCTCTGACTTGCATAGGTCATTTCTGTAACCTAAAACATTATGACAAATCCTTTCAACGTGGAAATGTGTAGAGGAACAGAGATTGAGATTTAAGTGCTGAGGCATAATTTTAGGTAAAAGTAGTTTCCAAAGTGGACAGCTTCTTTTCTGTACTCTGAGGTGGAAATATTGAAATCTGATAAGTGTTCACAGTACTGGAGGCTGACATCTTAAGAGTTAAAACCCGTCTTAAGAGTTAAACGATAAATCACCGAAGTACCCTCTCC
Source organism: Phocoena sinus (assembly GCF_008692025.1). Classification (NCBI taxonomy): domain Eukaryota; kingdom Metazoa; phylum Chordata; class Mammalia; order Artiodactyla; family Phocoenidae; genus Phocoena; species Phocoena sinus. The sequence goes on along the minus strand of NC_045773.1, from coordinate 77,315,023 downwards.
TATTCACTCTGGAAACAAAGAGATAATGTTATGAGCCTCCGATCCAATTCTTCTATTAACCTGATCATTTAGAACCAATAGAGAGTGTCAACATTGAAATTCCAACTGTCTCCAGAGGCTGAATTTCACGAGCTGTTGTTTACAAGCCTACTTTACTCTGCCTGAAAGCATGCAATGCAAATCGATCATTACTTTCTAAATATTAATATGCATCATTTATGTGTGTATAAATATAACAACAATATGTATACATATAATTATATGAATATTTCTTCATGGAAGGGCAAGGAATTAAATGAGTAAATGAACCCCAAGTGTATTAAGAAGAGATAGCAGTGGTTAGCATTTGATTTGGAAACATTCTGACACCAAGAAATATCATTTCATGTGGCTCTACACAGAGAATAGAGGAAGCGGTCCTCAAATATTTTAGGTCCCCATTCTTGAGGCTCAAGAATTTCAGCTGTGATGCATCAATACTGCAGTGTAACGTCAAATATATTGTTTTATAGATTCTCTCTTTGCCAGGATCTGCTCATTTCAAGTCACAGTCAAAAGCATTTGCTAATGGCTCTTCTATTTTAATTTAAAGTATATAGTTTGTATATTATCACATGTGTTGGTCAACAGTAGTCTTTTTTTAATGAATGAAGACTTTGTGTTTTTACTTCATCAGTTAGGTGTAGGCAAACTACATTCCTCCTGGACTTTGCTTTAAAATGTGTTGCATTTCACCTGTCAGTGATCAATCCTTCTGCTATTAACAGTGATAACAGATACCACCAGCCACCGTAGCTTTGTTTACTTCTGGATCACTATTTAGTAACTTTAAACATTTCTGGCAACGGAGATATATAGAAGTCCTTTCATAAGGAAGCGGTTCCACCCTAAAAGAGCAAAATAGTTACAAACCATAAGCAGAAGCTCACCATCACACACTTTTTAAGGTGGACTTTTAAAATAGTATGGGGGCTTCCCTGGTGGGGCAGTGGTTAAGAATTTGCCTGCCAATGCAGGGGACATGGGTTGGATCCCTGGCCCGGGAAGATCCCACATGACACGGAGCAACTAAGCCTGTGTGCCACAACTACTGAAGCCCGTGGGCCTAGAGCCTGTGCTCTGCAACAAGAGAAGCCACCGCAGCAAGAAGCCCACGCACCGCAACGAAGACCCAATGCAGCCACAAATAAAAATAAATAAAATAAATAAATTTATATAAAAAAATAGTACCAGAACTACTGAAAATAAAGGGGAAAAGTCATCAGACAAAAAATGTCTTTCCATGTTTTAAGACCAGGCGCTCGCTAAGTGGCTGCCAACAATGAGATTTTTCTCAGAGGTGAGGTCCATGGTCTATCCCTGTGAGGGAGACACAAGTTTGCTGTATTTCCATGAACATGAAAAAGTATATTTTTAGGAGTCGCCCAACCCTGACTAGTCAGCTGTCGGATTGTATTTAGATTTGGGGGAGGCTGTGAGAGGATTGAAACCATTTGTTTCTCTCTCTCTCTTTCTCCACTTGTCACTGCAATGAAGTTGGCTCTGGCTCCAGGGAGCCCTTGGTAAAATACAATGCCCAGGGCTACGGGAGATGGAGGCCTCAATAACTGATATGAAAGGTCCTTAATTAAGCACTTAGCATTTCAAGGCAGTCGTCACTGTTCGTCCACAGCCCGAGCTGGCAGTCCGTCACCGCCGATAGGCCACCTAGAAGACTAACGTGAGTTGAGTCGAGTCTTTTGTACTTGAGGCGAGACGCCCCAGGTACAGGCTGATCCGGTGACCCTTCCAGATACACTTTCTCTGCCGGAAGGAACAGGATATCGGATGTGACAACACTGCAGCCAGGGGAGGACTCCCCCCTCCCCGCTGTCCACCCCACACCTTCCGAAAGATCAGGGATTTGAGGAGGAAGTTAGAATGACAGTGGCACTTCCTTGGTTCAGCAGATCGGTATGGATACAATGGAACCCAATGAATGAACAATGACGAATGTATTATGAAGAAAAAGGGAAACCCCCCTCAGTGTAAAATGTCAATTATTTTGCAGTTACCCAGGGCCTCGAAAAAGTTAACTAGGAAAGAAACATTTCCTTTTCCAGCCTGCCCCACTGCCAAAGCACCGTGATTCTCTGGCCAAGAGAAACCAGAATAAACATGAATGTTTGGGGGAAGTTTATCTTTATATTAAGGAGCTGGGAGACTTGGCAGCAGTAAAATAGAAAGGGTTAATGGAATGAACTATAGATTAAATTGTAAAACAATCAGAGAAAACCAAACAGTTTATAGCAGACAACCATCTTCTGGTGTTTGGGTCTGTGTCAAGCCATGGATGTGGAAAATTAAAGCCATACTGAGAAGGGAAATGAACCATGTCTAATACATCCCCAGCAATAAAATGTTTTCACTAGGACTGTAAAACTGTGGCTTACATTAGGAAAAAGAAAATCAAACTATATGTCAATTCCACATCATGGGACATGAAGTGTCCACAAAAATTTATATTACTATTTAGAAGTGTTTCATTCTGGTGTTTTATTGTGATTGGATGCGCCCTTCTCAGTATCTTTTGACTGGTATGAAAATGATTTGAACCACTTTTTTAGCATTTATTTTACATCTATTACCTGTTCTATTACTTTTTATTATTTTATTGTGCTTGTGTAGAGGATTTTGCACAGTTTTCATTATAATGTAACATTAAGTCAATTTATTTGTGTATTACATGCTGTATAATTGCACCTTTTTCTAGAACAACTTGGATTTCATTATCTAACAAATCAGCACTGCTACATTTCTAAAGGCTCTTTTTAGAAATCAAGTGTATTTTCAAAGTAGGAGAACAAAGGTTAAGTTTGCACCAAAAAGATGCCTCAACAATGCTGGAGCTATTTGAACATCAGGTGAAGGTCACACTGAAAAGAGGGAACAACTTGTTTCTTTGAGAAAATATTTAATTATTCACTATTATACTAGGTTAAGATCAATAAGGATCAATACTGCAAGAAAAGAAATCTTGTAGAACAAAGGGTTCTGACATGGAACAGATAAGTGTGAGATTAATTTGTACATGGAATGTACAAATTAATCCAGGAAAAATGTCAAGTCTAACTGTATTTGGTTTATTATTGTAAAGGATATCAAGATACCATGTGGATGCTTCATTTACAAGGTTGTTATAAAACTACCAAGCACAATGAACTATACATATGTTTTACATAGTTATTTTCATAAACTGATCTATGCCTAACACAGAGGTGGCATAAATGATTTCAGGAGTCACACAGGTAAAGTGCAAAACACTAAAAAACAAACAAACAAACAAAAAACCCCGCGATCACTAAGAAATTCATTAAGTTGTCAAATCATTAACAGAATGTGGCTTGATGTTTTATAGGCATAATTATATTTCTACATTTTCAATGAGTTAGGATGTAGAGATGATAAGTTCTTTGACACTACATTTTCTAGACTGCATCCTTGGTATTTATCCCATCTTATTTTGGGTTTTGTTTTTGTTAGACTCTTAGTGAGCTCAGAATAGTGACCCTCTGATACTTCTACATCTCCACAGCCCTATGACCAGCACAGATAGTAGTAATACTGACTTTCTACTACTAATAGGAGTAAACATCAAGAAATATTCCACTGTTAAGACAAGTCATCACTTACTTTATTTAGCTTCCAAGAAATGGATTATCAATGCCTTTTTTTTTTCCCCTTAAGAATGTATGGTATATGATAGGACTTCCCTGGTGGTCCAGTGGTTAAGATTCCGAGCTCCGAGCTCCCAGTGCACAGGGCATGGGTTCAATCCCTGGTGGAGAGCTAAGATCCTGTGTACTGCGTAGCATGGCCAAAAAAAAAAAAAAAAAAGTATATATGGTATATGAGAACTTCAGAAGTCTAAAGAAAGTCCCATTTTCATTTGTCGAGGAAACTATCAAGTTCTCTCTTTTTTTTTTTTTCAAGTTCTCTTTTGAAGACTTTGATGATGTATTTACCAAATCTTTATCAAATATAAAGGTGTTTTGTTTTCCAAGAGTTCATTATAAAATAATAGAATGTATTTCATTTAACCTGACGGTTCTACCTATTATTGCAATTTCATTCAAAATAGTCTCAAAATTGTTAAATAATACCTCTTGGTGAGGGTTTTTATTCTCCCATCCACACCAAAACTGCAGGGACTGTGGGAAGGGATGCTTTAGCAAAAATTTTAGCAGTGTTTTGGACATGTGAATAGTATCATTTCATTAAATCTTGGCCTTTTTTACTAAATTGTTATCTTCACAAAAACATCTTTTCATAAAATTTCTGGGATGTGCTGTCTTGCTACTCTCATACATAGGAACTCATTGTTGAGGAAAACAACAAGCAATAATAACAAAATGCATCCATACATTCGATGGTTGAAGTAAAACTGAATGAAGTCTTCAACTCAGTTATCTTCATTTGTCCTTTTCTGTTTCTTCAATTTTCCCTTTTTATACTTTTTCCTTGAATTATGCTTTTTCTAATTTTGTGATTCATTTATACCCTTGGATTTTAGGTGCATGCTAGTGATACAAAAGTCAATCTATTCTTGGCCTCTAATCAGCTCTTCATTCCTTCTGTGAAATTCCTGATGCTAGCAGCTAATAGCCTTTAGGTTAACAGCCATGCATTTCTACTTCTACCAATTTGAGTTGTATGTTTGTTCCCCATATTTGTACCTTTCCCTGTAATCATATAGTGTAAGTGTTGTATCAACCAATAAAATAACTGCCAAATATTTGCTCTCTGAAAACTATTGAGCACTTTAAGAAGACTTGATAAAATAAATTGCAATAAAAGATTTCCAACTTTCTTGTGAATAAGAAAAAAGGTAAACATTTTGAATTCTGTATATACACTTTTAGAGCTCATCAAGACACTAAATTCTAAAGAAATCCAAACTAAAAATAGTAGATAATACTGCATGGTGATGAATTTTGCTTTAAAAATAGGTACTCCAATCAGGAGATCCATACTCAAAGAAAAGATCTTGGCTGCACCTCAAAAGTTTGATGAATGTTTCAATGGATATTACTCTTTACTAAGTTAAAATAAATTTTAAATGGATGTATATATCATTTTTATAATTCCCCTGATAATAATGCTATACATCAGGCTAGTTGAGTTTAAGGATTCCCAGGAACTATATTGACACCAAAAATCAATTTAGATATATACCACAACAGGAACTCAAGAATCTAGATTCATATGCATCATACAAATATATAACCAAGGAAAGCAAAATATAATTCTTCATGGAAAAATTAGGTAATATTTATATCTTTCATATTGAGAAATTAATAGACACTGTCAATTTCCTAGTTAAATTGAGAAATAAAGAATTAAATATAATTTTTGAAAGTTAAAAAGTAATCATTTAAAAAGACACAAATGAACAACAAAAAGCTATATTTTCTGAATTATTAAAGGGGAAATTAAAGAATAAAAACCTATTGCCAAAGATAGGAAAAATAAACTATTTACAATAGAAATAAAATGACAAATATAAGACCAAAAACATAATCAAAATATATATAGGATATATGTTGTGTACCATAAAAACATATTATGTAAATCTCGAGATAAACATAGTTTAAAAAGAAAAAGCATATAAAATTGGGTGAAAATAAAAGTGACTACTACCTCTTCCAAAAACCCCCACAAAACCCTCAAAGTTTACAAGTAGAAAAATAATATAAAAATCCAGTTAAGAATTAGTAATCAGATTATTAATATCACAATAAGCTGAGTTCAAGTTAAAAGCATAAAATGTAGGGAAAATAAAACCCAGTCACTTTAAAAGTAATGACGGGCTTCCCTGGTGGCACAGTGGTTGAGAGTCCGCCTGCCGATGCAGGGGACACGGGTTCATGCCCCGGTCCGGGAAGATCCCACATGCCGCGGAGCGGCTGGGTCCGTGGGCCGTGGCCGCTAGAGCCTGCGCGTCCGGAGCCTGTGCTCTGCAACGGGAGAGGCCACAGCTGTGAGAGGCCTGCGTACCGCAAAAAAAAAAAAAAAAAAGGTAAACTTCCTGAGTCCTTACCATGTACCAGGCAATTTCAAAGCCCTTCACATGTAAGCATTCATGTAATCCTCATAATCCTCTAATTTATGAGTTAGGTACTAGCAGTATCTTAATTTTTCCATTTGAGGAAACTGAGGCACAGAGAAGGTAAGTAACTTGCCTACGTTTCTGTCTTTAGCAAGTGGTGGACTGAAATGTGACCTCAGGCTATAGGGGAAGGTTGAAGTTTCTAGCAGACACATGGAACTGCTGTCTGCAGAGTTGCAGTTTCTATGCTGGGTTTCTCCTTCCGCTGCACCAGTGACTCCCACTTTCTTAACCAAGAGCTACCTTCACCGCTGTCTGGGCTATTTCCAACTCTCTCTGACCTGCTCCACTTGGAGCAAATCCTCTCCCTGGATAGCAGAGAGCTGCATCTGCTTCTCTTGATTGGCTCCTTTGGGAGACAGTCGGTTCCTTTGTATGACAGCCCTCTTTATTCCTGGAGTGTTCAAGCACCCCCAGGTTATGGGGATGGCCCAGAGGTTGTAAGAGCACGGCCTTCTATTGCTCCTACAAACTGCTCCCTCTAGCTTCCAGGCCCTGCAACTGGCTCTCTTCTTCTCTGGGGATCTGTTCCCATTATTACCGGGCGTTACAAATTGCCCCCAAACCTGGAGGCTTAAAACAACAATTATTTAGGATGGTTATGGTGGGTCAAGAAGCCAAGAACTGCTTAACTAGTCATTTCGGGCTCAGGGTCTCTCCAGAGGTTTGCAGGGGCTGTGGTAAGTGGGAGGCTCATATCGAAGTGTTCTTTATTCATATTTCCAGTAGCTGGGCTGGAAACATAAGCGGCTGGGGGCTGGAACAGCTGGGACTCCTGGGACATCTCCTTCTCAGTGTGAGCGCCATATTCTCTCTCTCTAGCATGGAGGCTTCAAGGTAGTCGAACTTCTTACATGGCAGCTCAGGGCTCCAAGGCACATATCCAGAGAGAGAAGGGGAAGAAACTGGGGAGAGGGAAAGGAAGGGGAGGGAAGGGAAGGGAAATGAAAAGGAAGGGAAGGGAGGGAGGGAAAGGAGCAGAGAGGAAGGGAGGGAGGGAATTAGGGGAGAGAGAGAGAAGTTGAGTCACCTAAATTCAAAAGTCATGCATTGCCGCGTCCTATTTGTTACAAGTGAGTCACTCATGCCAGCACTTGTAGAACAGGCTTCAAAACCACCATAGGGGGCTTCCCTGGTGGCGCTGTGGTTGAGAGTCCGCCTGCCGATGCAGGGGACACAGGTTCATGCCCCGGTCTGGGAAGATCCCACATGCCGTGGAGCGGCTGGGCCCGTGAGCCATGGCCGCTGAGCCTGCGTGTCCGGAGCCGGTGCTCCGCAACGGGAGAGGCCACAACTGTGAGAGGCCCGCATACCGCAAAAAAAAAAAAACCACCATAGGCTGGCTCTTTTGTTTTTCCCTCTATTGCACCTCCTTTGGGCAAATACAATCCATCAGACTGCTCTGTACAGTGTGAGCCTCAAATGTGTGTTCTGTTTGCTCCACAGATATCCTGGCCTCCCTATAAGTCAGGCTTGTAAGTGGGCTTTTCTTTCGGTCAGTCTGAACATTTCCTGAGAACTGGAAGCTGCCTGCACTTTGTATTCATGAAGCTCATCTGTTGGAACTTCAAGAAAGTTGTGTTGTATAATTTCCCCTATGCGTCCCATGGAGCCTCACCTCTGACTCTGCTGAAAGGGTGTTTTATTACACAGCTTGGGCAATTTTTAAATTGTATATATTGCTCAATGTTATACCTTCTTACTGCTGTCCTATCATATCCTTTGCCACTTTTAAAATTTGGGTCTTGACATTTTTTACTGATTTGGAAGACCTCTTGTATATTAAGGTAATTACCTTTGATTATTTGTTGTAAACATGTTTTTTCTTACTATCATTTGACACCTACTTTTGTTCATTTAAAATTTATTCAAAAATACTTTCTTAACTGGGGTATAACAACCATACAGTAAAGTGCGCGGCTCAATATCAAATCATTTCTAGCCCCCAGAAAGTTGCCTTCTGCCCGTTTCCAAAAAATACACCAAAAGTTCACCACTAGTCTCACCTCTATCATCATAAATTCATTTTGCCTGTTTTTTTTTTTTTTTTTTCAGCGGTACGCGGGCCTCTCACTGTTGTGGCCACTCCCGTTGCGGAGCACAGGCTCCAGACGCGCAGGCTCAGCGGCCATGGCTCACGGGCCCAGCCGCTCCGCGGCATGTGGGATCTTCTCGGACCGGGGCACGAACCCGTGTCCCTTAGCATCGGCAGGCAGACTCTCAACCACTGCGCCAGCAGGGAAGCCCCCATTTTGCCTCTTTTTGAACTTCATTTAAATGGAATCACGCATTGTACACTTGTTCTGGCTTCTTTTGTTCAACCTTAAGTGTGAAAGGTTTATTTTTATTGTTGTGTGTGGTGGTACAGTATTTTGTGCTTTTTTTTGTTGGTGTTGTGTAGTATCCCATTGTATGACTATTCTGTAATAAATGTATCTATTCTCTTGTTGATGGGCATTTCTGTTGTTTCCATATTTTGGCCATGAACATTCTGTAATATCTTTTGATGTACATATGCATTCAGTCCTCTCAGGCATGTCCCTATGAATGGAAATGCTTTCCTAGAGTAGGTGAATGTTTAGGTTTAGTGTATACTGCCAAAAAGTTTTCCAAAGGGATTGTACCGATTTACACTCTCACTAGCAATTCATGAGAGCTCTAATTTTTCCATATTCAGGACAAAAGTTTTTATAAGTCTTAATAACGTTGGTAAGTTGGTTAGTCTTTATAATGTTAACCAGTCAAATGTATATGCAGTCATTCTTTATTGCAGGTGTAATCTCCATTTCCCTGGTGACTAAGATGTTGACCTCCTTTTAATGTGCTCATTGGCCATTTAGTTATTACCTCTTGGAAAATGCCTATTCAACATTGCCCGTATTTTTGAAGATGTTTATACAGACCACGGTACTTCTACAAATTCAGTTTTACTTCAGTTGCTTTCTTTGCTTGGAATGACCTTCTCACTCATTTTCTCTTTTTGTTCTCTTTAAATTTCATCTCAGGCATCATCTGCAAAAGAAAACCAGCCCCACATAGACCAGGTTCGACTCTCTGCTATTCTTTTGTATAATTGTCACACCTTGGCATATCCTCATTATTAAGATTACAACTTACACAAATAAAAATTCTTCGTGTTCTTGTTTTAGTCTCCTACAAGCTTATCCTCAAGACCTATTGAAGGGAAAGGCGGTTATAAAGCAAGAGTCAGGAATCTAAAAGGAATGAACAATGGAAACACACATGCGTGGTCCTGGAGAGAAGTATCTACATGTGTGCCTGCATTTCCTGACGAGGTTGAGATTTGAGAATCCACAGTGGCACCTAGATGCCTTCCCTCCAGTGAGAAAAATGGAAGCTGACATCTCAGGGCAATTCTTTGTCAGAAATATAAATCTGCATGAAGAGAAGAGAGTTAAAAATTTAATCTGCAAAGCTATTTAGAGAGTGGATAGGCCTTGACAGGCCTCCCAAATGGATTACAAGAACAAGAAGAGTGGAGTTGTGAAAAAAAAAAAGCTGTTGTAGCAAACAGAATGAAACTAAGCTTTCTTGACAGAACCAGTTTGCCAAATGACTTTAAAATCGCACTTATCCTTTTTTTTCTTCTTAAATATAGTCTAATTTAAATGTTTGAGAGAAACTTTTAGGATTTATAGTGTGCCTTTGGTGCCCTTAAAGAACCGTAAGGTAAAGACACAACAAATTATATACATAGTATTATTTGGGGAATGCGTGTGGGAAACAAAATTAAAAACTGTCAAACCACTAATCAGTCACAGAAAAGAAATGAGGATTCTGGAGGCATCTGTGATCATCTGACTGGTAATTTTTAAGCTACCACCCTATGTCTAAAATATTGCTCAACATGAATAAACAGAATAAAACTTTGGCAATCAACTTCCAAAAAAATGACAATTTGATGTCACTTTGTACTCTGTATTCGTTTTTTTAACCTATTACTTTAGGAGGTTCCCCTGTATATGCCAGCCCACATGTCATCATTATTATAGGGAAAAGCGCTGTTCTATTTCCTGTCTTAGTATTACATTTCTTTGTCCTTTAAATTCATATTTATTTCCCTGAATGCTAAAATAAACAAACATACTTTTTTTTTTTTAATATAGGTAGTGCTTGGGATAGGCAGATCACCATTACCAAACAGTTAAGAAAATAAAGTGTATTGGGAATTTCCGGGCGGTCCAGTGGTTAGGGCTCCACACTTTCACTGCCGAGGGCCAGGGTTCAGTCCCTGGTTGGGGAACTAAGATCCCATGAGCAGTGGGGTGTGGCAAAAAAATAAAGAAGGAAAGAGAGAAAAAAAGAAAAGAAAGGTATAAAATCATATGAACTTTTCAAGAGATATAGAAACAATTATGCAATAAAATACGTTTGTTGAATGATTTTCCTGTTTCAACAAAGTTCTAGACTCTACTGCTATTTTTACAGCTCTAATTTTTTTTTTTATCTGACCAGGCCTCCGCTTGGGCAAAAGCATGCTACTTACGCTAGCAATATCCTGTCCATTAATATTGTAGAAATTTTTTTCCATTAAAGTCTTAACAACTACTGAAGCATAACTTTTAACTCCTAAGACTTACATCTATCTTAAAATGTTGCTTTAAATCTTTAATATCTAGGGCCTAACCATGGTTTCCAGATTTACCTTTAAAGTATCAACTTGTTAAATATAAATACTGATCCTTTGACCCCCAAACCAATGGTATCTACTTTTCTTAACCTGCCATGTTCTTTGTTAGTGGGTTCTGGGCTAGCTTGCACTCTGCTCAGATATAGCCAGTGTCATGGGAGGATTCAAGTTTATCATATCATGGCAGTTATGAAGATCCTTTACAAACATTTTCTTTCTTCTCATTCTGAATATATGGTAGTTTTGTATTTTCCTGATATATTTTGAAATTAACTGTCATAGTGTGCCTTACTTTGGTCAATGGGATGTGAGCAGAAGTGATGTGTTTCACCTCCAAGAAGAGCCAGGGCGCAATGTCCCATGTTTCTCTTCCCTTTTCTGGAAATGTTGGAAATGTATTAAGATGAATCTTCTGCCAGACTTGGCTTTTGATCAGCAAGATGAATATAGTCCTCCTCTGTACACCCGGTCCCTGCTGATGATATCTGTTGGCCATTAAGTATGAGAGATAAGTGAACTTTTGTGTGTAAAACCACTGAAATCTTGGGGTTTTCTGTTACCACAGCATAACTTACTCTAGCCTAACTGATATACCAGCTTTACAGTTGCTTGGAATTCGGCTCTTAGGGAGACACATTTTGAAAGGTAATTTGAAAACTATTCATTAGATACCTAAAATTTTCACTTACCATTTCTGAATGTATTGATTTTTCCTCTTTTATTTTCTTAATGTGATATATTGACTGATTTTTCACAGCTTTATTGGAGTAGTATTTACATACCACATAACTCACCTAAGTGTACAATTCAGTGATTTTTAATAAATGTATAGAGTTGTATAATCGTCACAACAGTCTAATTTTAGAACATTTCCATTCCCTTGCCCCCCTCAAAAAAAACTCATGCCTATTTGTGGTTATTCCCTAACTCCCACTGCTATCTGAAGTAACCACTAATCCATTTTTTGTCTTTGCTGATTTGCCTTTTCTGGATATTTTATAGAACAAATCATTCAATTTGCGGCATTTTTTGCGACTGGCTTCTTTCTTCTATGTTTTCAAGGTTCACCCATATTTCAGGATGCATCAGTTCTTTATTCCTTTTTATAGTGGAAACATATTACATTGTATCGATAGACCACATTCTGTTTCTCCATTTACCAGTTTCTAGGCATTTGAGTTGGTTCCAGTTTTGGGTTGTTATAAACAATGTAGCTATGACCATTTGAATACAAGTATTTATGTGGAAACGTGTGTTAATTTCTCTTGGCTAGATACCTATGAGTGGAATTGTTGGATCATATGGTGAATTTGTGTTTAACATTTTAAGAAGCTGCTAACCAGTTTTCCATGGTGTAGGAAGCATCATTTGTCGACTATTAAATCCATAAAGGCCCTTATATGACTGTTAGTGGAAAAGTAGGTAATGAAGCAGGGTATTCCCTCTTTCTTCTCTCTGTAACTCATATATGCTTACCCATATATATATTCTTCACCGTTAATAATTCCTGGTAGAAGAATAGCCATTAGACTCCCCATTCGTTTCTGAGCACCCTATTTATTGAATCTTTGCATGGGAAATAGTAATTCCTAAGGGGGTTGAGATCTCTGTTGAGATTAAATCTGGCATGCAGAGTTAGGTGACAGCTCCTCTCAGATTCCTATTTACATGCTCTGAATTACCAGTGATGCTTTAACTGTTTAAAAATCACCTGTCTTGTCTGATTTTATTTTTATCATGTTCACACAATACTGTTCCTAAAACAACAAAAAACCAGCTTTTAATAGTATATAAATAAAAGTAGCTTGATTAAGTTTCTTTCAAGTCATTTAAGGAAAAATCCCACCCATTATGTTGTCTACTTATTTTATTGTTTGTTCCATTGTTAATTTTTACTTACCGTGACTGAAGGTATTAATTGTTTTATGTGTTACAAATAACTATCCTAAATATTCTTGAATATATGTATATATCCCTGGCACAAGGACCAAACCTAAAGCCAGGACCTAAATTGTAATGCTTTTTTTGTCACCCAAACAGGTGGCCGGCCAGCAGAAGAGAAAATAAGAGGGAGCTCAAACAAGAAAAGCAAGAGGCAAGTGGCAATGGCAGGACCATGCCAAGGTGAAGAAAGTCCAGGAGCTCACTGTGGGTTTTGAACTCATTGCTGCTCTAAGTTCTCTCTGACATATAGAGACAAGATATGATTTCCCTCTACTCACTGCTAATTAGCAGGCTCCAAACTGAGGCAAATTTTAGTGTGTAACAGCATTCAATCACAAAGCTGGCTCCAGGCAAGTACAATGGACCTAAGGCTCACCTTCGGGGTTTTTGATCTCCACTGGCCCGTACTTACCTAGGGTTTGAGTGCCTCTGTGTCAGGAGGAAACTGGATCTGGTGAGCTCTTCACACTCTGATATGAATTAGATTATTTGAATGACTGGTGTTTAGAGTAGGACTAAAAGCTCAGACTTTGGAATTAGTCTATGAGGGTTCGAAGACTCAGTGTTTTACTACTTCTGTGACCTGCACAACTGACTTAACATTTTATATTCAAAGTGCATATACTTCCAGAATCACTGTCATAGGTCTTTTGTGACGGTTCATTGATATAAGGCATATAAAGCAGGAAAACCAAAATCTGCCAGAGAGCAAATTCTCCAGGAATGTTTGTTATTATTATTCATGCTGAATGATTGCCTTCCTGGATGATAGAATCTTTTTTGTTCTTTTTCTTTAAAGCTTTATTGATATCACATTCATGTACCACACAATTCACCCATTTAAAGTATGCAATTCAATGGCTTGTAGTATATTCACAGATATGTGCAACCATCATCACAATTTTAGAGCAGTTCATCACCTCAAAAAGAGGCCCCATACCCTTTATCTAACACTCATTTCTATCCCCCAGACTCTCCAGCACTAAGCAGCCATTTATCTTTCTGCTTCTATAGATTTGCCTTTTCTAGACATTTCATATGAATGGAATCATATAACATGTGGTCTTTTGAGACAGATTTCTTTAATTTAACATAATCTTTTCAAGGTTCATCCATGTTGTAGCATGTATCAGTACTTGATCCCTTTTAGGGCAGAATGATATTCCATTGTACGGATATACAACATTTTCTTTATCCTTTCATCAGTTGAGGAATTGTTTCCTTTCAGCTTTTATGAATAAGGCTGCTACAAACATTTTTTTTCCTATGGAAATAGGTTTTCATTTCTTTTGACTAGATACCTAGGAGTGGAATTGCCGGGTCATATGGTAACTGTCTTTAATCATTTGAGGAATTGCCGGAATATTTTCTGAGGCAGCTTCACCATTTTCATTCCCACCGTCATGTACAAGGGTCCTAATCCTTCCACATTGACTGGCAGAGTCTTTTCTGTTTTCTTAAAAGTGCAATGACTATGAAACAGAGCAGGATCCTATGGTCCTTCCGCTCCCATGTCCTCTGCCTGCCTTTTGTCTGTAGAAAAACTTTAGCCAATGACTAAGTTTAATCAGAGAAGTGAGAAAATACAGAAACAAAGGAAAACTGTCAAACGAGACCAAATAACAATAGTTTAGTCATTAAAGGACCTATAGTTCCTCCTCAAGGGCTATAGATAATATTCTGAGCCCTACCCTTTGAGCTGTCTTGTAGATACTGAAATCCCCACCAAGTGGGAGAAGTTAAATACGTGGTGTCCAGAGTGTGTAGCCATTACACAAGCTGTGACAATTCTGAGAACCAGCCGCAAATAAATGGGAACAAAACAACCCTGAACTGAAGACTGTACTGTAAAACAATCAAAATGAAGCTGATCAGACCACAGCGTGACCCATTTCAAGAGAACGGTCAGAGCTGACTGTGCTGTTTCTGCATGTAGCCCCCTCCTTCTGCCTGTAAAAACTTGTGCCCACTGATTGTCAGTGGGGGAAGTCGGCCTTCAGACAAGAGTCAGCCCTCCCATCTGGTTGCCAGCGTCCAAAATAAAGCAAACTTTCCTTTCCACCAACCTTGCCTCTTTATTGGCTTTAGAGTGGTGAGCAGTCAGACCCCGCTTTGGGTAACAACTATAATTTAAGTCTACAAAAACTTCACAAGGACTTAAATTGATAGAGTTTATCGTTAGATCTTATAGAATTTTAAGGTAGTCACACAAACTACATAAGAGTAAACATAATGGGCCAAAATCGTACTTTTATTCTGGAAGTCTTGATGTCTTTGCAAGTCATTTAAACATGCCATATTTTACGGGATGAGCATATACTTCATTGTCGGAACTACATCACACTGAGAGTGAAAGGTGCTCTATCTGTAATTATACTGGGACAATGAAAGTAAGTTGAGGCTGTCTCAGGCACACTGGGACAGATGGTCACCCTATGTGTAGCGAAAGACCTCACTATGGACGCACACTCATTTGGAAATATATTTTCCTTGTTTTCTTTTTTAGCAGAGGTGATCTGTATTCATCTCACACTTGTAGGCAGGGCACATGAATATATATGTTGCATTAAGTTAAAGGTTGGGTCTACGCCCTCAGAGCAGAGCCAAAATAACTGATGCACACAGGAAACAAACCCTAGCTCTTCTACTAGCTGGTTTTCTAGCTAAACTGAAGTGGATTGCATCAAGGATTTTACATTTTAGAAAATTTTAGATTTTTGTGGACTCTACATTACTTTTTGGATTATTATGTGTCCCACCCCCAAGATTCCTATTACAGTGATAGTCATATAAATGTTCCCCACCCCCAAATGCATATTTGCAAAATAGTTCACGTCAGAGTGCTTAGTATTGTAGAAACATGCAGAGGGGTTAGTCAGCATTTTAAGGATTCGGGTTTCTAAAGCAGATTCTCCCACACAAAGTCTCTTCCTAATCCTCTTTTTTTTTTTGCGGTATGCGGGCTTCTCACTGCTGTGGCCTCTCCTGTTGCGGAGCACAGGCTCCACACGCGCAGGCTCAGCGGCCATGGCTCACGGGCCCAGCCGCTCCGCGGCATGTGGGATCTTCCCGGACCGGGGCACGAACCCGTGTCCCCTGCATCGGCAGGCGGACTCTCAACCGCTGCGCCACCAGGGAAGCCCCCTAATCCTCTTTTGATTTCATTTGCTTTCCATCATGGTTCCCTACTAACCTACCAACCAACTAACTAACCAAGCTCACCCCAGCAACCCAAAGGCAACAACAACTGGGCCATTAATTGGAAGTCTGATTTCAATAAACAGACAGGGTCAATTTGACAACTTATAAAGCTAGAGTCTGGCAGAGCATCACGGGGATAAGACAAACAGTTCCTGGTACTGCCCCAGGGAAGTACTGGACACCACAGTCTGGCCCGAGTCCCCCCTCCAGGAATCCCTCATTTGCCAGGAGCACTAAGCGAGTCATAACCATTAAGGAGCAAGCAACTGTAAGAGAAAGACAAGCTGAGAGAGAGGAGACCAATGCTGCCCACTTTAATACACAGGAAGGCTTCCTCAAGAACACTTGAGTTGACCCTCAAATGCTCGCGCAGGTCGGCAGGACCTGAGGCAATCCCCGGGGTAAGGGCTGGTCAGGGAAGTTAAAGACGCCTTCAGGGCGCTTTCAAATTAGACATCAATTTTCTCAAGACTAAGGACAAGAAAACAATGCTGAGGTCAACGTTCTCCTTCACTTTTTCTTTTTTTCCTTGTTTCCTTTGTTCCTATGAGTCCAGTCTATCCAAGAGTGACTTCTAATGGCCAAGAAAATTCTTTACAAGGATGTTGATCCCTGGTCTGAACATGGACTAACTTTTTTGCAATCCTAATTCATTTCTGAGGCTCCAGAATTTTTTAAAAGACACGTTCACTTCTGACCTCCTACAGTCTAGGTTCCTTTCTACCATGAATTCTACAAACCTTTTCTCAGTACCATGTTATGTATAGGGGGAGTGGCTGTTTCCTGTTACATTTCCCAGGTCTTAACTTGTTCCAAATCCAATTTCTCCCATATTTCCCTGAATCTGCCTTATGTCTCTTTGGGCTAATCTGATTCCCAGCTGGAGAAATTCAGAATGTGTTCTTTTCTTTCAGAGAGAAAATTTCCTATTTTCATTAACTGTCAAAGTTAAATATTTATGGAAACACTCTTTTTTCCATGTATGTGTTAGTCTCGTGTTCCCCTCAGTGAAGAAAAATGAAAAAAATACTCTGTAGTTTTAAGTATACCACCATTAACAAGAATCATCAGAACTTTGCTTTGAAGAGTATTTGGTCATCTTAATATACTCAGTATACTTACTAGATCTCTTTGCTGTATTTGAAACTCAATCATTTTTTTTTTTCCCAGAAATTCTCCACTTTTTGGCTTTTATGACACGGATGCTGTTCTCCTCACAATCCTCTGGCTATTTTCCGTTAATCTCTGATGCCTTTTCTTTCTCAACACATTTCATAGGTTTGTCCTTGGAGTACCGTGCTTCCCATTCTAAGCAAGGGGACATTCAGACAAAAACTGCGTCTTAGAATTACCCATGAAAGTCTCCTGAGAAGGTGCCCCATGGAGACAACTTAGCATATATTGTCTTCTTCTTCAGTACTGAAACTCCAGTTACTACTGAGGCCCAGATGAAGTAGTGGCTTGCTCTTAAGAGCTATGTTGTCTGAAGAATAAATAACTTTAAAGAAGAGCATCTTTTTTTAAAAGGCAAAATATTTATCATAGGACAGGAATATGGGGATATATTTCCTTTGGAATGGCAGGTGGAGACCCTGCACTTTTTAAATAGTGATCTATCTTTTTCTCTTTTGCAAAGCAAGTGGAGTTGAATCTGCAATAGTAAAGTGAGTGCATGATCAGGCTTTGTCCTCTCCTCGAGTGATCCTGTCCAAGCTCATCATTTCACGTACCAGTCCTATGCGTATGTGTTTGTATGTGTGGGAGCTGTTAGTACTAATATTAGTATTAATTTAGTTTTACCTTCCTGATAGAATGTGGTTGATCCTGAGCCCACAAAAACATGGGAAGCATTTATGGCTAAGGACTCCTTGATACCTGTAATTTTCCCATTCATTAAACAATTATCCATTCAACTCACTGTGTGGCAGGCTCTATGCCAGGTATTAGAGTTACCAGCACAAACTAGGCAAAAGATCCCTATTTTAACAGAGCTTATCACTTTATAAAGAGTGATGAGTGCATTCATTCATTTTGCTAGAGGATTTGTGAAACATTTACTATGTATTAGGTAGTGGGTAACACCCTGACCATATAAACAAAGCATAGTTTCTGATTTCTAGAGGCTCCAGTTTAGGGTTGGTACACGAAGAGAAAGGAATAGACACAGAAAGTGATCATTACAATACAGTGGATACAAGCAGTAGAGCCATGCAGTGACTCATATGGTATTAGAGAAGAAACACAATATCATTGTGTAGGGGAGAAGCTAAAAATCTTGACCTAAGATTCTTTTTTTTTTAAAAAAATTATTATTTATTTGGCTGTACCGGGTCTTAGTTGCAGCACGAGGGATCTTTAGTAGTGGCATGCACGTGGGATCTAGTTCTCTGACCAGGGCTCGAACCCGGGCCCCCTGCATTCGGAGCGCAGAGTGTTAACCACTGGACCACCATGGAAGTCCATTGACCTAAGTTTTTTTACTTATGTAATTTAATTTCAGACCGTCCCCAACTCATGATGATTCTGATTTTTTGAGTTTATTATGGTGCAAAACCAGTACACATTCAGTAGAAACCTTACTTCGAATTTTGCATTTTAATCTTTTCATGAGCTTAGCAATATGTATACTCTCTTGCGATGCTGGGCACCAGTCAGCTGGGCGATCACGAGGGTAAACCACAGATAAGCTTACAGCCATTCTGTATCCAGACAACCATTCTGTTTTTCACTTTCAGTGTGGTATTCAATAAATCATGTGAGATATTCAACATTTTATTATAAAATAGGCTTTGTGTTAGATGATTTTTCCCAACTGTCGGCTAATGTAAATGTTCTGAGCACATTTAAGGTAGGCTGGGCAAAGCTATGATGTTTGGTAGGTTAGGTGTATCAAATACGTTTAAAAACTATGATATTTTCAACTTAAGATGGGTTTAGGGATGTAACCCCATCACAAGTCGAGGAAGATCTGTACTGATATCATTGATTTGTTCTGTCAGCACTGGTCACTTCTAAAAACCACTGCACAGGATTTGGTGGCTAGAGATGACTATACAAGAGGTAGCACTTAGTTTGGGGCTTGAATACAGTTATTATTTTAAATGTGGAAGCACAGTTAGGGACAGGAGGCATTGCAGACTGAAGACCACCATAAGCCAAAACATAAAATAGAAACCATATACATGACAGAAGTTAATAATAAGGTGAATTGTAGTTTTCCTGACAGAGATCATATGTATCAGGAAAGGTAGAAAATGACATGAAGTGGTTAGGAAGGAGATAGCTTAAGGAGAGACCCTAAAGCCAGGTAGAATAATCTGTACTTAGTACACTGTCCATCTGTCCATCCATTCCTTCATCCTGACAGCTTTTATTATGTGTTTATGGTGCAGTTATAATGCTGTGTTCTGAGAATACATTAAAAAAAAGGGGGGGGGGGAAGACAGGCCTTACCTTCAAGTTTAATTAAAAAATGGGAAAGCAAAGGAAGAAATACAGCAGAATCTCATAACTGGTATAACATGAAAATATACAAAAGAAGAAAATCTGGAATCTGCCTGGAGGAGTCAGGGAAAGCTGTACGCATTTGGTCACCTTGAACTATGTAATAAAGAAAGGGTAAGATGGTAGGTTGAGGGCATTGCAGTAAGAAGAAACAACAAAGACAAAAAGGCATCACTGGCAGGAGATTTCTGGGAGAAACTGTATGTAGTTCTAAAATGCTACAAACTAGCTGGCCAAAAAGCACATGAAAAGATGCTCAACATCACTAATTATCAGAAAAATGCAAATCAAAACTACAATGAGGTATCACCTCACACCTGTCAGAATGGCCATGATCAAAAAGTCCACAAACAATAAATGCTGGAGAGGGTGTGGAGAAAAGGGAACCCTCCTACACGGTTGGTGAGAACGTAAATTGGTACAACCACTATGGAGAACAGTATGGAGGTTCCTTAAAAAACTAAAAATAGAACTACCATATGATCCAGCAATCCCATTCCTGGGCATATATCCAGAGAAAACCATAATCTGAAAAGATACATGCACCCCAATGCTCATTGCAGCACTATTTACAATAGCCAGGACATGGAAGCAACCTAAATGTCCATCGACTGAGGAATGGATAAAGATGTGCTACATATATACAGTAGCCATAAAGAAGAATGAAATAATGCCATTTGCAGTCACATGGATGGACGTATAGATTGTCACACTAAGTGAAGTAAGTCAGACAGAGAAAGACAAATATATGATATCACTCATATTGGGAATCTAATTTTAAAAAATGATGCAAATGAACTTACTTACAAAACAGAAACAGTCTTACAGATATCAAAAACAAACTTAGGGTTACCAAAGGGGAAACGTAGGGGGAAGGGATAAATCAGGAGCTTGAGATGAACATACACACACTACTGTATATAAGATAGATAACCAATAAGGACCTACTGCATAGCACAGGGAACTCTACTCAATATTCTGTGATAACCTATATGAGAAAAGAATCTAAAAAAGAATGAATATATGTATATATATAACTGAATCACTTTGCTGTACACCGGAAACTAACACAACATTGTAAATCAACTATATGCCAATAAAATTAAAATTAAAAAAAATAAAATGCTACAAATTAAATATTTTTTCTCCCTGGAAGGGGAAGGTAAGTAGTGATAGTGGGAGATGAAAATGTATAGGGGTTTTTGTGCTTTATCCTCCAGCATTGTCATGCTCTGGAAGAGTTTACTGGTGCATTAATATACTCAAATTTGTATTTTACAGATTTAACTCTAGACAAAACGTGAACGCTATCTCGTAGTGATAATGCTAACTGAAGCTTGGCCGCAGGAAGACTAGTTAGGAGGCTATGCACCAAAGTGTGTTAGCAGAAATGATATTGTGAGAGACATAAAGTAAGGAACAGGATTTAGAGATTGGACATATATCTAGGACAAGAATGTAGAGGGCATGCAAGAAAACCACACCATTTCTGTCGTGGGTGACTGGGTAGCTAGTGGCACCATTAGGTAGTCTAACAGGTGATTTATCCAGGCTGCACCAGGCACTCCAAAGCTATGGACTTACAGGATACCTCTTCCCAATCAGCATATTTGGTTTGAGTTGACAGGCACTTCCCCTGGATTGAGAGAAAAGATCTAGAGCAATGTTTTCCAAACAGAGAGTAAGAAGCTAAGGACAGTGGAGGAGATGGCATGAAGCTGAGAACACTGGAAGAGAGGGCAAGTATTTATGACTATATTCTCTGCACTTACTATAAATTCAAGATGAACTAGAAGTGCATAGTGAGAAGAGATTCAGCCACAGATTTTGAAAGCCCACTCTTTCCTACAGAAAAAGATAAACAACAGGTCTTTGTGAAATTTATAAGCATGCATCTTCAAAGTATCTGTTGATACTTAGATTATTTAAAATTATTCCATTTTATAAAGAACAACTGCCTTTTTTTCAAATGTGGCTTTGCAACAACAATTATCTTCCAAATTCTAAAGAAGGGGGACTCTGAAATATTCAATATGATTTGATTTCACAGGGAAATTTCAAAAACAAGCCCAAAATGTGGGATACGTTAAACACAAATAATTATTTCAGTGTATTTGAAGAAAAAAATCTCATGAATCACTATTATCTTCTGCTAATAAAAAGTAAAAAATGGAGAAACATTTTGAGTTTGCTATGCATTTAAATTGTGAAAAAAATGAACCTTGTTTTTATTTGAAATGTGGAATTGTGTTTTGTTTTTGGAGAGTGAATTATGTACTTTTTTGATGTTTTCAAGGTTTTATTAAAACATGAAACAACGACAATCATCAATCCAATTAGGGGAAAGTCATTGTAATGAATATCTGTTGGTTTTGCCAGCCAGCATCCATACAACCTTCTTGCGTGAACACTTCCTTTGGGAAACTACCCTTCCTCCTACTCTCAGTAGTAAGATTGGATGGGAATAATCCACGTCCTGCTCTAGGGATGTGCCCTGATTATAATAAGGCAATCAGCAGTGCACATTCCAACTATAATAATCAGTTCAGGCTTGGGCATGTAATGCAAATTGCAAGAAGTGTTAGATGAGGTTTCTCAGAAAGAAAGGCCTCTTCTCTCTCCCAGGCATGCTAAGTGACGTGACTCCAAGTCTTCCTTTGGATGCTATAGTAGGAAGAACATGAAGACTGGAATCGGTGCATCCTTTTTGCTTTTTAGAGGGGGAACCTGGAGGTTCTTGAGGGAATCACCATGTAGAACCAATGACAAGGCTTACACTGAAGAAGCTGGATCTTTGTGGTAATGTTTGCCTTTGTGTTTCCAAATATGTTCGCTAATTTAGTTGAGAACTAATCTCCTATTTGTTACTTCATAAGAGTGTCATGGGGCAGTAAGTACACTTTCATCTTTAATAACTCTAGGTAGTTTATCTACTAATTTAAATACATCCTGTCCATAATTATTAGATCAATCAAGATTCTGAATATGAAAAGAGAATTATCAGAGAAGCCATTTTTTAAATTAAATTTTATTTTTTGTTAATACAGCAGGTTCTTATTAGTTATCTATTTTATACATATTAGTGTATACATGTCAATCCCAACCTCCCAATTCATCCCACCACCATCACCCCCCACACCCTGCTTTCCCTGCTTGGTGTCCATATGTTTGTTCTCTACATCTGTGTCTCTGTTTCTGCCTTGCAAATCGGTTCATCTGCACCATTTTTCTAGATTCCACATATATGCGTTAATATATGATATTTGTTTTTCTCTTTCTCATTTACTTCACTCTGAATGACAGTCTCTAGGTCTACCCACGTCTCTACAAATGATCTGATTTCATTCTTTTTTATGGCTGAGTAATATTCCATTGTATATATATACCACATCTTTATCCATTCATCTGTTGATGGGCATATAGGTTGCTTCCATGACCTGGCTATTGTAAATAGTGCTGCAATGAACATTGGGGTGCACGTGTCTTTTTGAATTATGGCTTTCTCAGGGTATATGCCCAGTAGTGGGATTGCTGGGTCATATGGTAATTCTATTTTTAGTTTTTTAAGGAACCTCCATACTGTTCTCCATAGTGGCTGTATCAATTTACATTCCCACCAACAGTGCAAGAGGGTTCCTTTTTCTCCACACCTTCTGCAGCATTTGTTGTTTGTAGATTTTCTGATGATGCCCATTCTAACTGGTGTGAGGTGATACCTCATTGTAGTTTTGATTTGCATTTCTCTAATAATTAGTGACGTTGAGCAGCTTTTCATGTGCCAGAGAAGCCATCTTAATGCTACAATCAAGGTAAATGATGGGAGTGCTTTTAAAGGAAATTTAATGAAATTAAGCTATCTTCAGTTTACAAGAGGGAGGGAGACTCAACGTGTGTCTTTGAGGAGGTAACCAAAGCCCAGGACCTTGAAAGCCAATGTACTCTGCTTTAGAAAATTAATTGCACCTAATTCTACCATTTTCTCAGCTGTGAAGATGTAGGAAGTAGAACCAAAAAAGGTGAATGTCGTGATTTTCTGTAAGACTTCTTTCTTGCTTGAAAGAGCAGAGTGAAGAACGAATCGTGTAGTCTTGTGACAGGAGAAATTAGGATGGGTCAATAATGACAGATCATTACAGCACCATCTTCGATGAGTATTCCATCTCATTGGTCTCTGCAATGTTTACATAAAGTGAACATAACGTCTATCCCATTTTGGACGGGTGATGTGATTCATTTCCTGGATATCAGAGGCTTCTCTGCATTTAGACTGCTGGGTGGCTCTGTAGGGGCAGCTCGGCTGGGCAATGTGCTTAGATCATAGGCAACAGTAGTATGCATGACAATATCAGGAGGGGAAGTTAGAAACAGAATTTTAAGAAACACATCATTGACTATCATACGCCAGGTGCCAAAGGTACAAAGTCAGTGGCAAAAGGATGTACAAATGAAAACTGTACCCAGAAGTATAACCCAAGGACAGTGACTCTCACACAAAGACCTAACCTCCCCTTTTCATGATAAATGCTTTATAATCTTCTCTTTGCTATCTTTGAATGAAAATCACAGCTCATATAACTAACTTAACTCTGCATGTAATTTAAAAAATCAATATAATGGTCTAATTGTTACATCCAGGAAAATTATATAAAAAATATTGTATATGTTTCCGGTATGTAAAGTCTTAGGCTCAACTGAGATGGTATCGTGAGGTAGTCAGAGGCGTACAGCTGTACATAGAATCCGAATGCAGAAACTATAAATGGAGAAAGATAATGGGGTGATTTATTGGTAATTAAAATATCAGAATAGTGATATGCTTTTCAAAACATTGAGTAGCTCTTGAAAAATTTCAAACCAAATAAAGCTTAATTTTTCTTGGACTTGCATTCTTGGAAATTTTAGGATATTAGATTTCAGTACATTAAAGTTGCAAAAATATTTTATATTTATATGTGAAATGGAATTAGGTTCTACGCACAGATATTTATCGAATAATTTTTACCCTTATTTGTGACTTGTAACCGATGTTGGTGTGAACACATTGTACACACTCACTGCCAGTAGCGCTCCCTTAATCATTGTGACAACCCCGAAACTCTCTTACCCATTTCCAAATCTACCCATAGATAACTGCAATGCCCCCCTTCATAATCAGTGTTTTAGATATTCATAGCTACTCAAACTATAAATCATGACAAAGTGTGAAACTCTATAGAAGTGTGTGATGCACAAGGCCAAATGGGAATTCAGAATAAGGATTTTGCTTAGATAGTTTACAAATAATTCAGCTCCACATAATCTACCTCTAAAATAATTTCCATATAAAAATATACATACCTCTTTTCCCTAAAAGAAGCTTTTTCCCTACTCCAAATTGAAAGACTCAAATGAGGAGTAAATAGTACTTAGGGTTATTCTTGGTATTTCAATGAAAAATTTTATTTGAAAACTACACTGTCTCTTATTTTCACATGTTTTAAATATTTGGTGTAGAGCCTGGAGTATGCTTGGATTCAAACGTGCAACTCCAGGAATGGCTTTTATTTTGGAATTGGTTTGTGCAGACACCGTTCCTGCATGTGGGTTATGCCAGCCTGATCAATAGCCTGATGAGGCCTGTGTGGCCTGCACTGCCCAGCCCTACCATTTTCAACCTAATTAGCAGCTGCTCAAAGATGGGAAACAGGTGCAGATCCAGGGCCAGACCAAGGAAGTCTGCCTGTAATTAACAAGGAAAAAAAGGGTCAGCTATTGGGAAGAATATCAAATCGGCCCACTGGGGTTAACATGCTGGCCTCAAAGGCATAGTCACCTGAGATCTTAAGCATGCTAATGTAAATTATGCAAGCTTTCAAACAACGTGTCTGCATGATCAGTTGGCAGAGAGGAAAATGATTTTTTTTTTTGCAGTAGAGTAGGGAAAAAGGGCATCTACAAACTTATTTTTTCTCATCATGTTGGGAATATACAGAAGACATAGTGACATTTTCTTTTCTTTTTTCATAAATTTATTTATTTATTTATTTTTGGCTGTGTTGGGTCTTTGCTGCTGCGAGCAGGGGCTTCTCTTTGCAGTGGCTTCTCTTGTTGCAGAGCAAGGGCTCTAGGTGCGCGGCCTTCAGTAGTTGTGGCACACGGGTTCAGTAGTTGTGGCCCGCAGGGTCTAGAGCGCAGGCTCAGTAGCTGTGGCCCATGGGCTTAGTTGCTCAACGGCATGTGGGATCTTCCCAGACTAGGGCTTGAACCCGTGTCCCCTGCATTGGCAGGCAGATTCTTAACCACCAGGGAAGTACCACCAGAGAAGTCCCCATAGTGACATTTTTCTGAGAGGCAATTATGAGTCACTTAGAAGAAGTTGTTAAGCAGTTAGAGCTCTTCTAGAAATAAGTGAAATTTGGAGGAAAACCTAACAATCAGGTTATTTAGAGAATTGTGTACTAACAGGTATTTGAAAGCAGACCCATGCACGTGTGGTTATGCATAATATAT
This sequence comes from Phocoena sinus, assembly GCF_008692025.1. Taxonomy (NCBI): domain Eukaryota; kingdom Metazoa; phylum Chordata; class Mammalia; order Artiodactyla; family Phocoenidae; genus Phocoena; species Phocoena sinus. Next base: position 77,289,086 of record NC_045773.1, on the reverse strand, counting down.
TGACTTTGGTCATTGGCAACTTTTTGAATTATTCCATAAAGTGAGGTCCATTTCAGACTGACAAGGACTTGCTAAGGGCCAGGCTAGGATTGGAGAAGGTGAAAGACCAAATTTTTGAGGAAAAAATGAAGGACAAGGCTGCCTGCCAGGTTCAGATTCTGGCTTTAACAATCAAGTTTTCAGAATATTACTCAGCCATAAAAAATAATGAAATTTTGCCATTTGCAACCACATGGATGGACCCAGAAGGTATTATGCTTAGTGAAATAAGTCACACAGAGAAAGACAAATACTCTATGTGATCATTATATGTGGAATCTAAAAAATAAAACAAACGAATGACTATAAAATTCACAGATATAGAGAACTAGTGGATACCAGTGGGAGAGGAGTAAGGAGAGGGGTAAGATAGGAGTAGGGTATTAAGAGGTACAAAGTACTATGCATACAATAAATAAGCTACAAGGATATATTGTACAGCACAGGGAATATAGTCAATATTTTATAACTTTAAATGCAGTATAATCTATAAAATTATTGAATGACTATGTTGTACACCTGAAACTAATATAATATTGTAAATCAACTCTACTTCAAATAAATAAAAGCCAAGTTTTCAGTTTTTTCTTTTAATAAATTTATTTATCTCATTTATTTACTTTTGGCTGTGTTGGGTCTTCATTTCTACGCACAGGTTTTCTCTAGTTATGGTGAGCGGGGGCTACTCTTTGTTGCGGTGCACAGGCTTCTCATTGCGGTGGCTTCTCTTGTTGCGCAGCATGGGCTCTAGGAGCATGGGCTTCAGCAGTTGTGGCACGTGGTCTCAGTAGTTGTGGCACATGGGCTTACTTGCTCTGCGATATGTGGGATCTTCCCGGAGCAGGGATCGAACCTGTGACACCTGCATTGGCAGGTGGATTCTTAACCACTGTGCTACCAGGGAAGTCCCAAGTTTTCAGTTCTAAGGCATTCTTTCTATTCCAATGAATGGAGTTTAAAATTCATGCTAGGCTAAGAAAATTTTACACCTTGTCCTTTTTAGCGTTTAGCATTTAGTCTGCCAGTAAACTTTCATCTACTTGGTGCTGAATATCTTGGGCTAGAAGGGCGTTTTTATCTCTGCTTAAGAGATTGATGGCAGTTTCAGTCAACTTAGCCAAATTAATATTAGGGTAAAAACAACCTCTAAGCCTCAGATGCTACAAAGATTTATTTCTCACTCACAGTGCATGTCTTGTGGCTTGACTATGGCTTCATATTGACTTCATTACAACCTTAAGCTGAAGGACAGTTTGTCTCTGGGACATTGCCTGTCTTGTGACAAAGATGATCCAACATGTCAGAACCCTGGGAGGAAAACTTCATTCCTTCCACTTACACACCACTTGATGTCCCATGACCTCAGTGAGGTAGGATGTACAATCCTCCCCTGAGGAGAGTGGTGAGTACTTTGAATAATAATAAAATCAACTACAGTGACTTGGGTAAACCTATATACATTTTTAGAGAGCCAGTCCTTACTGTGGTGTGAATACAGGTATCAGTTTGTCTAAAAGATTGTGACTGTTTTAAAATCATGGTCAAATAAAATGATAATAACTGGCCTATTTTTGTTTCTAATATGTACTATGTGCCAGGCATTTTATAATTTTATTTTTACCCTCAAAACAATCTTGAAGGCTTGGTATTATCATCCCGTTTTATTGGAACTGTGGCTCAGAAACTTTCAGTGGTTTGCTCAAATCTGCTCAGCTAACAAAGTTTTAGCACTGGGGTTCCAACCCCACTCTGTCGTAGAGCACAGGCTCCTGAATACACTACACTGCCACAGAAGATGTGGCAGGTCTGGTGGGAAAACTACTCAGTGGGCTCTTTACACAGTCTGTTGCATCTGCCCCATCCTGATTCTGAGGTGGTTGTGGAGGCATGAAAGGATGCCTGTGCTGCCTGGAGAGCATTAGTCGTAACTCTGAGCTCAATACAGCGTGCTTGAGTACAGAGCACCAGACACACAATTTCAGGATTGAAGTCGAGATGATTAGTCTTTCTAGGGTCACTTTATTTCAACACCTTTATGTTGGGCTCTCTAAATATTGCCATAATTTTTTTTGAACTAAAATATGGACATTTGTAATAAAGAATTAACACCTTCTTATAGTAGAGTTGGAATAAGGCACAGATCACATCATAAATGAATAAAGAGTTGGAGTCAGTTACCTTCCAGTGATGCTAGGACACAGATAAAGATGCAAGACACTGAGAAAGGCATCACAACCCTGCTCTCCCTGGCTGTTTCCATTAGGAATATGGATACTGATTCCCTCTATTTTATTTCATTATTATTTTTTTTATTGAAGTATAGTTGATTTACAATGTTGTGTTAATTTTTGCTCTATAGCCAAGTGATTCAGCTATACATCTACATACATCCATTCTTTTTCATATTCTTTTCCATTATGGTTTATCACAGGATATTGAATACAGTTCTCCATGCTATACAGTAAGACCCTGCTGTTTACCCATTCTATACCTAAAAGCTTACATCTGCTAATCCCAGCCGCCCACTCCATCACTTCCCCAACCCCCTCTCTCTGGGTAACCACCAGTCTGTTCTCTACATCCGTGATTCTGTTTCAGTTTCACAGATAGGCCCATTTGTGTCATATTTTAGATTCCACAGAAAAGTGAATATCACCATTTGACTTTTTGCACTGGGTAATTCTTTGCTGTGCATGTGTGTAGAGTGGCTGTTTTAGGATGTTTAGAAGCATCTCTGGCCTCTACTCATTAGATGCCAATAGCTACCTTCCCCTAATTGTGAAAACAAAAAGTCTCCAGACATTGCCAAATGTCCTTGGTGTGAATGTGTGCGTGTGTATACAAGTTTGCTTGTACATATACACCTGCAGTTAAAAATCACTGCTTTATTTTCAAATGAAAATTAGTACAGAATTAAAAATAATATCGCTGCATATATGCACTCTAATTTAATTCTCTTGCTGTATTGTACAATAATCCATTCTTTAAATGACATTAATTGATCACCTATTATATTCTGGGCACTTTGCTAACTTGTATGGGGGAGGAGTAGGATAAAGATGAATAAGACCAGTCAAATCTTCACTAGATGATGCAGTTTATAATTCTGCATCCATAAAGGAACTAAGAAAAATAGAGAAAAGTTAGAGTTGAAGTCCTTTAAGTGGACACAAATGATTGATATTAAAAAATATATATATCCAAATATAGCAAAGAATTTTGAGCAGGATTTGATACTGAAAAGAAAATAACGCAGTTAACTATTTATCCCTCTCTCTCTCCAGGATCATCTCTGACCACCTTTATTTAGAGACATCTCAGAGCCCAAAATATCTTCAAATAAGTCCCCTGGTCTCACGGATTCAGGTATTGATAATGCTAAACCTAGGAAGAACTTTAGCTCCATCTAAACCTTGAGGCTGAGATTTGCCAAGAAAGATGGTAGGTAAGGTGAATCAAAAAGTATCTTCTTACTCTTAGGAAGATAATGAGGTGGACAAGAAGGAAAAGAAGGAGAGCCAGGAAGGATGCTGGAAGAGGAGGAAAAGAGGGGCTTGGAGCCACAGCCAGTGTGATATAGCCGGAAGATGAGCAAATTTGGACAAACTTGACCTCAGGGCAGTTGTGCATCAGATGTTACATCATCCCTAGCATGGGCAGAAGAATTACTGCCTTCAACATGAGCTACCATAAGAATGAAATAATATGCCATATTTTCTCTTAAGACAGATTTTAATAGTTTTCAACCAGCATGCCCATTCAACGTGCTGTTTATTAGTCTCCTCCCAATTTCACCAGCTAATTACTAACGTGGAAGGCCTGAAACAAACTAGACTTTCTGGCTCAAAAATTGCAATTTACCTAAATTTTGCTTTCCTATTTGAAGGTCAGGCCAGGGTGCTTTGATGTAGGCAAGGAGGAGATGAAATGAGTTCCTATTAGAGAGGCTTACCTTGGCTAAAGGATAGAACGAATGACCAGTAGAGGAGAGATGTTTTGAAGCAGTCAATTAGCTGGGTTTAAACACACACACAAAAGAAGAGACAATATACGCAATTAGAGGAAAAGAATTAGGAAAAGAATTAGGAAAAGAATGTTAGATTCTTGACTGTGGCAAAAAGACAGGAAGATGGGGCAGATTTTTTTGAGTGCCCCTTCACTTCTGTTAATAGGCTATGTATGGTGGATATTGGAACTTTCATTCTCACTGTACACCTTCTTTTTCTTGTTGAATTCCATTGGAAATTTTATGTCTACTGACATTATAAGTGACTTGGTAGGACTTGGATCTCTTACTTAGTTTTTCATCATTTGTTTATTATACTAATTACATTTTAAGTAGGAATGTTCTGGGTCTTACTTGCAGAACGTTAGTGACCACACTTAATTTCATTATTTCACTCCTGGGAGTAGCTAAATGAATACCGGTTGACTGAGAGATTGATCCTACAGAACCTGAAATAAAGTCCCATATATGATTAAGACTGCTCCTGTAAAGTCAAATTTCTTGTTGTGATGCTTATTTTTGTTTAAGTACAAGACATTCAAGTTGGGTGATCAAGGAACTAAGCCATTTCATCTCTATTTAACAGATGAAAAAAACTCAAGTCTAGACAGTAGTGTTTTATTTAAGGTCACATGGTAAGTTAGTTTAAGCTGGGATTCTGTTTCTAGGGAATCATGAATTTACCCCATGTAGTGGGGTTGTAGACCATGTTCTCAGCCTTCTAGCCAACAAACACTAGGCTAAAACATGTCCACTTTAGAACTGAAATGATTCCACAGGTGCCCCACATCATAGTGCATATTAATAGTAATACCAGGGGAAAATGGCTATATCTTATAAATTAGAAGTAAATAAAGTAGCACCATTAGATATTTCAGTCAAGTTCAACAGCTGCCCTCAATCCTTCTTTTAAAATGCAGAGACTCAAAATAGACAGGCTAAGATTTATAAAAATAGATTCGTCTCTCACTTCTAATTTTACATTTTGCAAACAAGCTGTGCTTCAATGAAAATTTGCAGATAGACTGATCATCTGGCAATAGGAAGATTGTCACGATTTTGGTGGTTTGGATTCAGACTACAAAGGATAATTGATAAAGTTAATCTTTTGTTTGAATAGCCTAAATGATTTTACTGCAGTAACCCTGATGACAGATGGTGAGGATAGTTATTATCTGTTAGTTATTATCTTATTATCAATTCATTTTTATGAGAGGAAGGACCAAAACACTGAAGCCCTCCTCACTGCTGAAGCAACGCGTCATTGTGCAATGAGGTCCAGCCTAGGTCTGCAAGGCTGGTTTTGTCACTCACTGGCTTTGTGAGCCTGGACACATCTCTGAATATCTGGAGCTTCATTTACTCAGCTGTAATAGAACATAGTAGGTTAGACCCTCTCTACTCAAAATGTGGTCCATGGACCGGCAGCATTGGCATCACCTCAAAGAACGTAAGACTCTCAAGGCTCACCCCAGACCTACTGGAACTAGAAATTGCGTTTGAAATAGATCCTAGGTGATTCCTATGAACATTGCAGAAGCTGTGGATCTGATACTCTTAAGGCTTTCTTATGGTTGAAACGCTCATCATTTTGAGTACAGGGATGGTGGTAACTGCCCTACAAGTCCTAACGGAGTACTTAGAGTGCATTATGGCATCCGAAACAAATGAAGAGAAATTTATTCTCACCCAGTCAAACTTCAAAGACAAGTCATCTTGACTACCAGGACTTTGAAATCTCAGAAAATTCCTTTTCTAAGTCATGCCGGGTGTTTCCCCCACGTAGAAGCACAAAAGCCCTGGATTCTCATAACCATTTCTTCCTTTTAAACAAAAGGATCTTACTTTTGCATTAAAAAAAAAAAAAAATGTTGCTCCTAACCTCTCTCTGCACTTACAGATTCTAAGAGGTACAAACACCACACCAGTCTGTCCTTTTCCCTGAAGCTGCCGTCTTTCCACTGCCTCAGCCACCGGCTTAGGCATCACGTTACTGCCAGGCCATTGGCACCAACGGCTCATTAAGTGTCAGCTGATGGGAGGATGGGGGACACCTGGTGACTGTGAAGTCGGCCCAAGACACTGAAGGAAACCAGCAAAGTGCTAAAAAGGCACAAAGTAAAACAGACGTTGGGAATCCAGAGGGTTGAGTTTCAGAGGAAGGAGGCCCGAGCCAAGCAGGTGGAGCGTCTGAGGCCCCTGGGCAGCCTTTTCATTTCCTGACCTTTTGCTCTGTGAGCACCGCGCTGTGCAGGGAGAGAGAGTCCTAAGGAAGCAAAGGTACATACATTTTCTGCTGAACAGCTCCTTCCTGCAAAGCCAGTGGGACCTGGTGAGCCTGCTGCGGGTACCTGTTGGAGAGAAGACTGTTAAATTTCTGAAAGGGCACGTGTGTGTCCAAGTTGTGAGCTGGATCATAGCTTCTAATTCTGTGAAGCATCTGTAGTCAACTGTTTATCATTTCTGAAAGCAGATTCAGACTGAAAGACCTAGTATAACCTGCAGACATATGGTCAGAGGGCTGTGCTCTGGAAGACTGGGCCTCAGAGAAGCCCATGAAGGGCCCCAGGCCAAAGTGAGGACATAAAATCCTAGACATGCTCCAAAGAGCCTCAACGGTCAGTCAGATGTCCTCTTCTCAGCCCAGAGTTACTGAAAACCAGCTGCCACATGTTTAGGTCATGGTTTCAATTCCCAACAGAAAGAGTTTGTGTTCTGTTACACCTCAGCCGGCAATACGCAAGTTCATTGAAAGCATTAGTAGTGGTGGTCTGTGAACCTTCGCAGAGTCACTTCAGAATTTATTGTGAATAGTTAATTAGAGCCATTTGTACAGAAGTAGTGTGCAGTTATTAAGAGAATCATCTCCGGGACAGAATCCTGATTTCATAACTTACTTGTGTGACTATGGGCAAATTAATGTTTTTCTGCCTCAGTTTCCTTATCTATAAAATGGGATAATGATAGCAATCTATCTAATAGGGTTGTGGTAAAGACTACCTGTACCATATAAAAAAATAAAGTCTGGCATAGAGTTAACTGCTATACAAGGCCTTGCTATTATTATTGGAGAAGTAAGATTGTTTTGAAACTTGCTTTCTTTTTTTACCCACAGAACATAGAAAGCTAATTAAAGAAACTGTTAGGATCAGCATTCTGCATGGATTCCAGGACCCAGGGATAGAGGTCTTCTATCTTTCCACTTCCTGCCAGGTCTTCTTTCCCATTACCTTATTATTTGACTCCTAGCTTCTGTCAGAGAAAATGAGAAAAAAGAAATCTATCTAATGATTCTTTCCTATAGTGTCTTCCTTGTCAGCACCCGCTCTATCACGAGTAGATATTGATGTATTGAAGGTTCCCTCAAGTTTGTTCAAACAGGGAATTAACTTTAATTCTCAGCTATGAGAGGGGGCTTAGTTGGAGCCAAACTAACTTGTTGCCCTTAAAACTAAGTCCGGACCCTCACAAATGGGATAAGTCAAGAGTCTCAAACTCAAGGGTCCACAGGGGCCAGATAGGTAACCTGAAGGGGCCAAGGGCTATCAGCCTCTCTTCTACTCCTCACGTTGGATAAAGGTGTGGCTACAGGCATATATTGTCCTACTTGTAGGCAAATAACCGTGCAAGTGCAGTGACTAACAGCCATTCACACCAGATCTCAGGTTGGGAGAAGATGACAAGTGGTGGAGAACTGGCAGCCCTATGATCTCCAGGGGAGCTGCTACTCAGCAGCCATGAATTCCTGCCAGATGAGCCCAACGTTGCCTGATTTTCTAACATTTGAAGAGGCCCCCAATATGGATTTTTTTTTAAAGTGAAATCTCCAGATTTTAAAAAATATCAGGTGAAAATTTCATAGGTCAAAACATGGAGGGGGACAAATATAACAACATGTTTACCAGTTGAATCTGGTTCATAGACTTCAATTTGGTGTTGTCACCTGCACTTCGATCAGTCTCTAGAGCAGCCAGTAAGATATTCAGAAACCTGCATGTGCATGGTGGAGGGCTAGGGGCTGAGGGAAGAGAGAAAAACCTTTACGTCTTGTTCGAGAGAGATGAATCTCAGGCAGGAGGACTTTTTCACTTGTTTCTTTTAAGTTTTTATTTTGAAATAACTCCAGATATACGAAAAAGTTGCAAAAGCAGTACAAAGATTTCCCACATACCATTCACCTAGATTCTCCAAATATGGTTAATATTTTACCATATTTGCTTTCTTATTCTTTCTCTTGTTCTTTTTCTGTCTTCTATGTATTGTGTACGTGTGTGTGTCTTCTTCCTGAAACATTTGAAAGTTGAAGAATCAGTGTCCGTTTACTTCTAAATAGTTTAGTGTATTTACTAAAGGCAAGGATAGCCTCTTACATTCCACAGTGTAATGGCCAAATCAGGAAATTAATATGAATATAATCTTATGATATGATCTGTAAAGATTACTCAAATTTTACACCTCAATTTCTTTATAGCAAAAGAAAACATTTCAGGTCCAAGATCCAACAGGGTGTCACAAGTTGCATTTAGTCTTCTGTTTTGCTGGGGGTGGGATGAGGTGGGGAACAGTTTCTCTTTGTTTGTCATAAGAAAAGACAAATGTCAGGACTTCCCCGGTGGTCCAGTAGTTAAGACTCCGTGCTTCTACTGCAGGGGGCACGGGTTTGATCTCTGATCCCTGGTAGGGGAATTAAGATCCTGCATGAAGCATGGCCAAAAAGAAAACAAGAAAAAGAAAGGACAAATCTCTTGTGTCTCTTATAACATTCATATTTTAGAAAAGAACAGACTAGCTTTTTTTTTTTTTCTGGTACGCGGGCACCTCACTGCTGTGGCCTCTCCCGTTGCGGAGCACAGGCTCCGGACGCGCAGGCGCAGTGACCATGGCTCACGGGCCCAGCCGCTCCGCAGCATGTAGGATCTTCCCGGACGGGGGCACAAACCCGTGTCCCCTGCATCGGCAAGCGGACTCTCAACCACTGCACCACCAGGGAAGCCCAGACTAGCTTTTAGTTTGGGTTTGTTTCATACTTCCTAATGATTAGATTCAGGTCACAATTTTTGGCAGGAATACCGAGAAGTGATGTTGAGTCCTTCTCGATGTGAGAAAAACACAGTGGGAATATTTGAGGAAGGCCATCAGTTTGCTTTGGGAAGGGAAGCATTCACTGTACAAGTATTTGCCCTCCAAACTGGCATTTTGCTATTGTTTTTTTGTTATTTTAGCCTCATTATTAAAGATCCTATTCAAATTCTTTCCATCTTTATGAGGGTTTCTCTCCTTGCTTCTCTTCTTTCACCCATTTTTGTTTTCATAATGGGTTTTCTGGGTTTTCATAAGCCCAGACTCTTTGGATCCATTTGGTATTAAGATTGTATGCAGGCCTGTGAAGTTTTTGTTAGCTGAAATGACAGCAAAATAAAGCAGACGGGACTCACTACTGAATTTGGTAATAAGAACATGTCCCCCTCCTCAGTCCCTCAGAAGCTCTAAATATAAAGCAAGAAGTAGACCATGGATTATAAACAGAGTGTAGAGACGCCTAATTACATCATCTTCATTTTAATAGAAGGAATGAGTCCTTGAATTTATAAAATTTTGAAAAATCCTCAAAGCTCTATCGTATTTATTTTTCTCCTTTTTAGAAGAGAAAAGAGCACACAGGCAAAGATTTTAAAATTTTAGCACAAGATTGTCTTGCATTGGAATCCTAGTTTTGTCCCTTAGGACAGTCACTGTGGAGATGCTTTATGAACCCCTGAAGTTTGAGCGGCATCAGAGAGCAGCAGCAAAGCACGGGCTTTTGAATTAGCAGGTCCTAGCTGGAGCCCCAGATTTATCATCCAATATTTGTGGAGTCTTGGACAATTTGATCTATGGAGCTCAGTTTCCTCATTTATAAAATGGAGGATTATCTTGCCAGACTCTCATGAGGTTTAACAAGATAAACAAAAGAAAAACATTTCACTCAGTGTACCTGGTAGATAAAGTCCAATAAATGTGGCTTTTCTTTCATATTCCTTTTTATCTTTGTGTGTTCAAGGGTTTACTAATTCTCTCCTTTTTATAAAGTCCATTGGGACGAATTTCAGTATCTAGAAATACTGAAAATTTCGGAAAATAAAAAAGAGGCACAGGACATTTAAAATAATTTTAACCATTTGACATATTGGACACTCTCCTTACTGTCCTAAAATTGTGAAAGCAAATATCAGTGATTGGGAAGATTTTACATGAGCATGAGTCATTAAACCAAAATATTTGCAGGATCAATTAGGCAATTTCAAATGGGAAGCCACTGGGTCTTACTTCTGTGTAGAAATTCCCTCTTGGTAATTAATCGCTCAGTACAATTGGAGCTCAAGATGACTGTGACAAAGTCTTTCAGGTATTGAAAGGAGATTGTCAGGGACTGAAGGAACATGGTTCTCTGTAGAGGAAATTGTTACTCTTAAGTTGTCCTGACTGCCTGGTGGGTGCTAGTGGACGTTTAAGCTCTGGCTCCAAACTCAGTGGCACACACATCCACTTTTGTTCACTTTTGATTTTCACAGGCACATGACATCATAGTCTAGGTAAAGCTGAAAGAGCTCTGAGCTCCTATTTTCTAATCTCTATAGGAAGAGTTCCCTTGTATGTACAGACATTTCTGTTTTTCTCCTATATTTGTAAGGCAGTTAGTCATCGGAAATGGGGTGGGGAACAGAGAAGTTACAGATTGGATGACTAGAGACTTCTTTCTTAAGGAAAGAGAACTATAGCCTCATTGTCACTTTTTTAAAAAACACTGCTTATTAAAGGATGACTTATCATCCAAACCAGGGCACTTTTGAGAGAGCAAGAGGGAATTATTAGTAATTATACTGAGACAGAAGGAGTAGACTGAGAGTGACTTAGGCAATCAAGGCATATGGTCATGCTGTCTTTCAGGGCTTGGGTCAGAAATTAAAATTACTGTGAAGGTTAGACTTGACTACAGTGGTTAAATAGGTTATACTCTCAATGTCTGTAATTCCCTTTCTCCTTTCAGTGTCTTTCTCTTCCAGGCTGTCTGGGCTTCTCCCTTACCATGATTCAGGCTTTGATTTTTCCTTAAGAACATACCTAGCCAGCCAGGGCCCCATTTTCTCATGACTCAATTCAGAGAACTGAAGTTTCATTTTACAAACTCCTTTATGATAAGGTGGCTTTTCTAACGATCTTAGTATGGTAGTGTTCTTGGGCGAAGGAATTCATGGTCATGAACAGCATGGAGAATCTAGAGCTAAGATATTTGGAGAGGGGCTATTTTTGTTTTAGGGAGAAGGTTTTGGTTTTTTGGTTTTTGGGTGTTTTTAACCATGTGGGTAGAAGGCTTCTTCCCCTCTGCTTCACAAGGTCTTTTACTTGTGAAAGATAAGCGGGCATTTCAGACTATTTATGCGCTTAGGTCAATTGTCCCTCTGAAACCAAGCAAGACCCTGTGGGGCTCCTGGACACAAAAGCCTCTCTGTGTCCACTTCTCTGAGTTCCAAAAGGCAGGTCCAAACAGTTGCTAATCAGGGAAGGGAAGGGATGCAGAGACAAGGGAAGAGCGGTCAAGAAACAATAGTGCAGACTTGGGGCAGGGTCCTGCTTGCTCCTTAAGGGATACACATAACGTTATCTTTGAGCTCTTCTGCAGAACTAAAACCCCACCCAATGGAAGAGGTTAACTACTTGATGAAGCATTCTTCATTCCAGAGGTCACAGTTTGCCCATCATCACCTGAGGCCAGATGATCTCTGGATTGAAGGGATTCGGGCCCTGCACGGCACCCTGATCCTTATCAGCAAACTGCCCCTGGACTATAAGACTCCTCACAGGCTCCCCTGGGTACCCCACACCCACTGGGTTGGGACAAACAATTTTGAGGTTTCATTAGCCCATTGTGGCCCCCTTTGCCTGGTAAAGTAGTAAAGCCATTCTTTTCTACTTCACCCAAAACTCTGTCTCTGAGATTTAATTCAGTGTCTGTGTACAGAGGCCGGATTTGGCTTTACCTCCCCACAGAAGGAGCAGATGGTCTCTGTAGGGTGGCTTAGTCATGGAGCACAGACTTTCCATTTTAAAGACTAGAACAAATGAGATCTGGAGAAACAAAGTGAGATGCTCATTGTCACAGTAAAAATTAATGTATACATTCTGGTTTATCCCAGGATATTGAATATAGGTCCCTATGCCATGCAGTAGGACCTTGTACAGCAAAAATTAAAACAACACTGTAAATCAATTATACTTCAATAAAATAAATGTAAAAAAATCAATGTATACATAGGCTAGAATTTGAGATTCTTGAATCCTGGTCAAGTACCGTTTTCCCCATACAACTTTTCTGAGCTAAATAAATTTGGATCCAGTCAATGGAGTAATCACAGGCTTTTCTGAATTAATAATAGGGATAATATAATAATAACAATAACTAATCCTATGTTGCTTACCATGTACAAGGCACTGTTCTAAGTGCCTAATATGTACTAACACATTTAACATTTTAATCAATGTTTAAAATTGAATCAACATTTAAAATTTTCCCCAGTGGTGAATGCAAAATTTAGGGATTTTTTTTTTTTCCTTTCGCGGGAAACAGAATTAATTGTTTGTAACACATTAGCCATGTTTTGTTTTATTTGCCTAGAAAGCTCTGGGTAGAGAGTTCCCTCGTATAACTTAGTGCCTTTAACTCTTCCATTGTACATTTGAGGAGTATTTTTCAGGATGTATCTTGCAGCTTTTAGTTCAAGGCTGAATGCGGCTTTTTCTCGCAATGTTTATATTTGTGCTAAAGTGGTGTGGCCTCATATGATTAGGTAAGGTTTGTTGCTAGAGGCAATATTACTCAATTGCTTAAAATCTAACTCAGTTCAGATGGGTAACAGTCTTCAGTGGCATTTAACTCCTGCTTTGTGTTCATTTGTACTCAAGTACTTCAAGACAGGAGTTTAGCTAGCTTCCTGGGGTGACTTTCTGCCTGATATTGTTTAAGCTACATTTCAAATATAGGGGGAAAAAGAAAGAAAAAGGAAAAGAAATAGCATATAGGACACATTGTCATTCATTACCCATTAAATGTCTAGGAGGGTTTTTTTCCCCTAAATATGAACCAGAGATACAATTAGCCTGAAGGGCATTGCTTTCTGGGTAATCCAGAGTGGAGCCTCCCTTGTGAGTGCCGGATACTGAGTATGTTTGGCTATATCATCTCACTCCTCATAGATGATCTTTCTTGGAGTCCCAGCACCGTACTTGGCACTTAGTTAATGCTCCATATATAATGAAATGAAGGGATCAAAATTTAAGGCAAGAACAGAAATACGAGAGAGTTTTAGGAAAGGTGTTTTTTTTTGGCAGTGCTGGGCAGCATGCGGGATCCTAGTTCCCCGATCAGGGATCAAATGCAGGCCCTTGGCAGTGAGAGCGTCCTAACGCATGGAGTCCTAACCACTGGCTCACCAGGGTATTTCCAGGAAGAGGTTGTTCTGTGGGTGAGGACGTGTTTCATCTCAGGAGATGCCGGGGTGGGCTCTGCTATGGATTTTGTTTTTTTAAAGGACTGATAATTATTTATGGTAGCTATGGCGCAGGAGGATCCAGCTACCAACCCCAAGTGAGAACTTCTACAGCATGGAGGACAGCGCATTTCACAACAGCCAACTCCCAGAAGTAAGAGCCCACAGACCTCCCCCATCTGCATCTTCTACGGGTTTAGAGTCGCCGAGTAGGACTCAACACTCAAGGCACTAGTCTGAACAAAGCTTTATTCACAGAAAAGAGAAGAAACGTAGCAAGAACAGCGTCTGCAGAAAGGTCATCGGGTCCCTCCATATAGTCAACTCAGGGTGGTGGGCTGCAGGCAAAGACCCAGTTCTCCTCCCAATGAGGGCAGATGGACTGGGCTGGGGGACTGGGGTTAGGTGTCATATACTGCACAGGCTTAAGCAATGCAGTGACCACTCACTACATACACAGCATAGAGGAAAGATTTCTCCTAATGAGGAAGAAGAATCTAGGAGTATGTGACAGCTTGCTCCCAGTTCCGCATAGGGGAATGTTCCAGGCCCAGAACACAGACTGGGCAATCCCAAAGTGGCAGATGGAGTGGTAGCTGCTTCTACAACAGTAGGGAAGGGACAGAGGAGAGTGAAGGGTCAAAATGGAAATTTCTGTCCTGAAAATAAGAACTGAATGTGACTTTCTTCATCCCTCCCCTCCGTTTTATGAATGGTAGGCATTGCTAGTCAATCGTGGAAGTCTTCACAAATGAATTAGGTTTCAGAGTCAGAATTACTTTTCTTTTTGCCCTCAGAATCCTTTCCAACAAATTGTTTTCAAGTGGCCACTTCCAGCTAGATGGAGTTAATGTATGATTTGATATTGATGTATTACAAGACTAAAGATACTGTGAAATTAAAGACATGTCAACTTTGAGGTAAGAAGGGAGTGGAGGAGGGGTATATTTATTGAAGCAGACCTGTGAAGTGCAGCCAGCTACCAGAGGAAGAAGAGAGGATCCCAGCAGGGGAGAAATGGATCTCATAAACTCAACTGGGTTGGCATGGATGGAGGAATGAATGAATAAATAATGAGAGGTACATTTGAATTAGTCAGAATGTCTGTATTCCCCTCATGGCATTTCCTTCATTTTAAAACAACCTTGGGCAAGCCCCATATGTCAGATATTTCCTAGCAAAGCAAAGATGGGAAGTGTGGCAATATCCTGATAATTCAGGCAAAACCTCCACTTCTGTTTAGGGTACAGAAGATACCATTGGGAAGGAGAAGTCTAAATAAAAACGTGTTTTTCTTTTATAACAGCATGTCATTATCATCTTTATGAATTTATATGACATCTTTTACTTCGGAAAGTCAATGGAATTCAATTAATGTTTATAAACTATTACAGAAAGAACCATGCAGTGTAGGCTAGCGTTAAAATCCAAAGCACATGTAAGAAAACTTGAGTTCTTGTTCCTCAGTCATTGGGCCAAACTCCTTATCAGTTATATTTAGACTTACTAAAGCATTCCAATAAAAAGTACAAACTTTCCTAAATGTATATGGAAGACCAAAATATGCAACCAGCAGAGAAGGCCTTCATTTTGTATTTTCCTAAAGTTATTAGGGGTTATGTTCACACAGTTTCAAACCAGATATCTTGGTGTCCCTCATGATGTGGGGCTCACGATTTCACTTCTCTGCTCCTTGCTTTAGCTTATCTGTACATCATCATTTTCTTTTGAACTCTTGAATATAATTTTAAAAGAAATTATATTGTATGTATTTTAGTTGTCAAAAACTTGAAAATCTGTAAAATTCTACAACCCAAATTCACCCCTGTTAACATTTTGGTAACATATACTCTTTTAAAAAACACAGAAGAGATTGTTTTTATGGACTCTTTTGTAAATGTCTTTGTTTTTCCCCCAGTATGTTGTGCGAGACATATCTTCTTTCTATATCAATAAATTTTTTTTATATAAAACATATAGATATATCATTTTTCATAGTTTCATAGTGTTCTATTACATGGGTTTAACACATGTTAATTACCACTTCTTATTTTTGGATATAACATTCGTTTCCAAATTTTTGCAGTGTTGTGAATACGTGAGATAATATCCTTGAAGCTAAATCTTTGCCTTCATCTTTAATAGTTTATTTGGAATAAACGTTGGAAGTGCTATTACGGGAACAAATTTCAGCTGTAGCTTGACGAATTGCCTTTTAGAAAGGTCACAGATGTTTCCCCTCTGAATAGCTATGTGTGGAAGCCCCGGAACCCTTGGTGATATTCTTTTTCTTTCTTCGTTTTTCATCTTTGCCAACTTGATAAAAGTGTATCTCACTTTAATTTGATATTTTAAATTGTATTAGTGAGTTTGAACATATGTTTATTGGCCGTTCGTATTACTTGATTTGTGCATATTCTGAGTTTTACCATTTTTTTATATTAGTATTTTCTATTTCTCATTGATTAAAAAATAGCTGTTTATTAAATATACAAACCCATGGGACTGGATGGATTTCATAAATTTAGTACATTTCAACATCCTCTATATCAGGATTTTGAATTGTAAATAAGAACCCACACTAATTCCTGCTTTCTTAAAGTGTTCTCACTGCAATGAGCGCTAGCAAAAATATAATATTGACCATGGCAGAAAGTGGTCTGAATCACCTTCTCAATGGTCTTTAATGGTAATGAACTAAATTGTGCCTGAGTAGAGAACAAAACAGCCCGTCCCAAAGTAAAATTAAAAATTGACTCAATTATTTATACTTTGCAGCTAATAGTAAGGTCATTTTTTCTTCATGACCTAAATATTCTGGGCTAAAGCTAGGTTTGCCTCCTGGACTTTCTTTTTCCTTCTGATTTTCCAAATGACTTCTTCCATTCTTCAATGCTTCATAATGCTAGTGTGGACATAACTAGAGTATTAATGATCTGAGGAGTCAATTTCAGATGAAACAGCTGTCACAGATCAAAGTAATTTTGCCTTATGGGGACTCGAATCCAGGGTCAAATGTAGGCTCTCGGTAAGCACTTCATGAGGGATGGTCTGAGGAGGAGATAGGGTGGCCGAGTCTTCACCAGCCTTGCAGAAAAGCATTGAGTCTGACGCCCATGCTTAAGAATCATCACAGTACATCGTGCTTCTCCACCAAGCTTAAATCTCAGAGCCTCATCTTTGATTCAGCTGGTACAGTGGGGATGGATATTCATATCTTTATAGACATGTCGCTTTTCCACCCTTAATTTTTTTCTTTGTGGTGTTTGGTATTAGGGTGAAGGGCGAAGGTCACATTTGAACATAAGTCAGGTTTTTTTTTTATTTTATGTGGGGGAAAGCCGGGGGCATTTGCAGAACTTAAAACAGAAATCAAACCTTTAAAAGTCGACTGTATGTGTCCTGCCACTCATATTCTCTTCTGGCTTCTAACTTTCCTTAGGCTTAAAATATATCTGCAGCTGTTGGTTCCTTTGTTCTTCGGAGAGTTCATTTCTTATGCTTTCAAAAAAAAAAACCCAAAAAACAAATTTAAAAAACCCAACAAAAACTCCACTGTTGGTTTTTTTTTTTTTTAAGGATAACAAAGTTTTCATTGACCATAATTTCAGAGGCTGGTTGCTTACAACTCTGCAGAGTAAAACAGGGCCTGCTGTTATTTCAGGAGTGTCACGCTGCACTCTAAGTGGCTGGGATTCTCAGTGGGTGGATATTCCTGGGCTCAGTGGTTTACTGACTGTGAAATTAGGAGAAATTGGGGTAGGAGAGGAGGCCACCTCACTTTGAAATGAAGACAGATGAGTAAATCCATCTGGAAAAAATGCTAATGTAATATTTCCCAATATCTTCTTTAATAAACCCAGCTGCAAAGTTTGGCATCAAACCTTCTTTTAGTCTTGTACCTCTTAGTAATTATATCAGTATACATATTATAGACTGGATGTTTATAGTTCATTAAAGCAATTGGTTGAATGCCAGGAATGCTGTTTAGGAATTTCTGCCACCTCTTGTACCTCTTAGTAATTATATCAGTACACATATTATAGACTGGATGTTTATAGTTCATTAAAGCAATTGGTTGAATGCCAGGAATGCTGTTTAGGAATTTCTGCCACATTCAGAATGTATCATTAAAAGATAAGAGTAAATAAATTATTGACTTATTATTCTACAACATGCATATAGACTAATTCTTTTTTCACCATTGTTTTAGTTAAATGTGTAAGTAAGAGCTGTCCCAGGCTACTGTGAGGAAAAAAAAAACTGTAACAAGGTGACTACATTTTCTGTATTAAATAGGTTTTCAACTTTCATTTTCGATGGTAAATTTTAATTAAGTGAACACGTCTGTTCTCTTCAGTTCTTAGGAGAAATAAGTATTTCTTATACATGCACATTTATCAGGCTTCCCACCTCTGCTTAGAGATTCGCATCTCTCTCTCTTCCTCTCCACCCCACATTCCTAATTCTGCTCATTGAAATCTCTGCCTTTCTCATTAATTCATTCTCAACGGCTACACGCTGGGGAAAGAATATAAGCCCAAGCAAACCAGCCCCCTGTCATCCTTGAGTTTACAATCTAAAGAAATCTGCCTTGATTTTCTTCTGCTGCAATTTCTTGTGCCCTGATTAGAAATACTTGTTTTCCTTTCTGTAGTTCTCTTAACACTTCAAACCTTACCATCGTTCTTTCTCCCCTTTATTGGAAGTTGGGTGCTGATCAATGAAATAGTACCCTTCTTCTCACCCAAGTTTTGAACCGAGACAAACAGTAAGTTGAGTGGGATATAAAATATCATATTTATTTTTATAAACTCAAAGTGGGCAGTAGGCAGATGGGCTCCTAATTCTGAACTTCAAAATTAGACAGTTACCCCCTAAAAAGTACCCTGAAAATGTAAACTGCACCATGCCCAACACTATCAGGTGTGGAAGACCATTAGAATGAAGTTTCAACAACCCCTAAAACTCCCAAGGGGGAGCAGCTTGGTCCCAGGAAAAAGGGTCAAGAGAGGGAGAGGCTATCCATGCCCACTTTGTCCTTTCAAGCTGGACATGAGTGAATGAGAGGCGTAGAGTTGAGCTAGATATGGGCTCCCTCCACATATAGAGGGGGAAGAAGTGTTCCTATCCCAACACACTCTGTTTATTTCCCTTACCAGTTGAGCCCTTTTGAATTTATTTTTTTAATCCTATAGAGTAGCTGGAATACAATAAGTAGCTGGAATACAATAAGCATTTTCTAAATATTTATTAAATAAATTTATTAGGAGATAAACTCATTTCAGGAATTTATTCCAAAACAAAGAAATGAACAAACAAACATTCTTAGACTGAGTAAATTCCAGGACTTACTGCTTTGTTCTGTCTCACGCATATTTTGACAATATTTACAATGTCAAGATAAAAGTCTCAATCATTTAGATTCAACTATATCCAGTCTTTTTTTTTTTTTTTTTTTTTTTTTTTGCGGTACGCGAACCTCTTGCTGCTGTGGCCTCACCCCTTGCAGAGCACAGGTTCCAGACGCTCAGGCTCAGCGGCCATGGCTCACGGGCCCAGCCGCTCTACAGCATGTGGGATCTTCCCGGGCCGGGCACGAACCCGTATCATCCGCATTAGCAGGCGGACTCTCAACCACTGCGCCACCAGGGAAGGCCTATCCAGTTTTCTATCCTGAGCGAGATAAAAACATGAATGTGAGTATCTTTTTTTTTTGCGTTACGCGGGCCTCTCACTGTTGTGGCCCCTCCCGTTGCGGAGCACAGGCTCCGGACGCGCAGGCTCGGCGGCCATGGCTCACGGGCCCAGCCGCTCCGCGGCATGTGGTATCTTCCCGGACCGGGGCACAAAACCGTGTCCCCTGCATCGGCAGGCAGACTCTCAACCACTGCGCCACCAGGGAAGCCCGAATGTGAGTATCTTAAAAAAATTCTCAATAAATATGGTGCAGTAAAAATCACTGTAGGCTAAATTATGTGAGGAAGGTCTGAGAAGATATGGTAACTGTAAGAGGTTTTTAGAAATCTTAAAACTTTTTATAGCATCATGAACTGAAATCTGGGATGTGGTAGAAGGGAGGAACTATATGAGGAGAAATTCAGGAGATAGGGAAACTTTGGTGACTTAGCTTAAGAAAGTCTGACGCTCTTTCACCCTTACATTTTAAATATTCTTAATTATCTATGTCCCCATCTACCAAGCATGTGATGTCAGTCTTTGCTGATGGTAGAACATCTGCTGACTTGGTCAGGGAAACAGCCCTTCATTTAATCAGGGATATGGCTTGATTTCCTTAACAACAAAGTTTGCCTTAGGGTTTACCATTAATTAATTGCGTCTAAATATTAACTGACATCCAATCTAGAGTTTGAGCAAAACTCCCCTCCAGGTAGTTTCCCCTCTTTGGAAAATTTACCATTTCCATTATGAAAGCCAAGAGAATGAAATACTCTTAGAAATGTGGCAGTTGAGAGCAAATAGCTCCTACAAATTGAGGATGGAGAAGAGAAAGACTAAGAGAAATGACTCTAGGGAAGGGGATAGCTAGAGAGCTGATTAATGCCAGCTTTCAAAGTAATTGAATCAAAAAGAAGGAGGAATGGCAGGTTTGCTGAGGAGTCTTCTTGTATTAGAGCTGTAGAGACCAAGGAGCTATGGAGTAGTGATGGACTGGAAGAACTCTTATGAGAACTTCACCTTGGAAATGCTTTTCCCCCACAGGGAAGAGGTTTGTCTGCAAGAATAACTAAAATCTCATGGTCTCAGGCCATAGAGAAGAGTTATATCATCTGTTTTCCTTTTATTTCTAGAGAACTGATTCTAGCTTGAGATTAAATTACAAAGTAAGGGAAACCGTTTGCCTCATGTTCAAGAACTAAATAATATGCTAGACTTGATGCTACAATTTCTCATCCCTCACAAGGAGTGATTTTGTTCTGGGGAAATCTTCAATCAGAATCTTTTCTCCTTTTGGTCATCTCTGTGATAACTGAGACTGTCTATGTCAACATAACTGTTGGCTCTTTAAAATTCTTACCCAGGGGCTTCCCTGGTGGCGCAGTGGTTGAGAGTCCGCCTGCCGATGCAGGGGACACGGGTTCATGCCCCGGGTCCAGGAAGATCCCACATGCCGCGGAGCGGCTGGGCCCGTGAGCCATGGCCGCCGAGCCTGCGCGTCCGGAGCCTGTGCTCCGCAACGGGAGAGGCCACGACAGTGAGAGGCCCGCGTACCGCAAAAAAAAAAAAATCTTACCCAGGAAGATCAAACTGTAAACCAATAGTAAGTTCACTTTTGCTTCAGGTTATTCTTGTACACCAAATTAGTCAGGCAAATATTGTGCTCACCTGGGAAAATAGCTAAATAAACAGGAAAATAGATTACTCACCTGGACTGAGTTTATTTATCAGGACAACAATCAGCTCATCAACACTTGCTTTAAGACCCTTGCCTTGCTGTGTCTACCAACAGAAAACTACCATGTCACACACTGCCCAGTCCTAACAAGCAACATCTTGAAAGACCCATCTTAAATCACTTGAGTCAAGATCCCCACATCTTAAGAAAACCCTCCAATTTCTTTCCTCTTTGGGGATGCTATTTGGACTCTACCAAGATAGTGATTCCCCATGCTGTGATAAGTTTAATAAACTCATCTTTGTTTGACCAATAAGATTTAGTGGTCTTATTGGGGAATAGAAGTTTTAAGTAACTGAGGGTCTGGTGTGTAGGTAGAAACATCTATCCACATGGATACTTAACACTTTCAGGGTGTTGTCCAGATTTTAGTGTAGAGGAACTTAGGCTTTGGAGCTGTCAGTGAAATTGGAGAGTAGGGCGACTAGATTGAGGAGACAAAGGAGGTGCTATAGTTGAATAACAAGAGCCTCAGGAGAGCAGATCTGGGGTTATTAGAAGAAAAGTAAAGGTCTGGGTGCAGGACTAAACACCAGTAATCAATGTCCTTTCTTGACTTTGACATCTGTGCTTTGTGGGAGAATGAGGTTCCTCTTCAGATTCAGATAGTATTCCATAGGGATCAGGGCCCACGGAAACTATTTGAGAAGAGAATAATACATGGTAAGAGAAGTTTGTTATCATTCATCTGCCACTGTGTTTCAAACTAGGTGACTCAGGCTTACCTATGCTTATGGCATCAGTAGCAGAAGAGCAAAGTCATGGGCAGTTTAGGTAAAGGAAGTATAGGAATACTCTTTTTTGAGTTTGAGGCTGGCTAGAAATTTCAGTGGAAATCCAGAAAGGCATTTGAAGATTTAGGACTAGCTCTGAAGAGAGGACAATGTAGACATGCAGATTAGAGATTTTGTTTTGGAGAAGTGAATGTTGAAGTTTTGATCAAGATCTCTGTCGAGCCAAGCAATTCTCCCCAAGACAGCCCCTTCTTTCCTTTCTATTTGCATTTTTAAAAAAGAAATTTTAATTTTAAATTATTCTTTTAGTGCTCAGAGAACTCCTTGCCATGCAAAGTTTGTAAAGTTCCATTTTATTGTACATTTAAAACTGTCATGCATAGATGGTACTATTTTTGTTATACCGATAGGTCCTTTTGTGACTGGTGGGTAAGGCACATTTTTCCTTTTTGACAGTTGGCTTGCAATTTTTTCCTATATATGCTGAATTGCTTTCTTGCTGTTGCAAATATATTCAACATCACTGTTCTTCCACATGACAGACAGAGAAGGCCCTGGCAAATTCCAACCTCAGGAAGAAATTATGTCTATTTCCATAGTACTATCCAGAGAGTCATGTGTGTCTGTCAGGGGACACCTCTGAGTTCTTAGTGCACTTCCATTAAAAGAAGGGCATGTGATGTGATATACTTTGATGTCATTTTGCTCTATTGAATAATTGTGTTTTTAATTAATTTTTAGAGTGTTGGCTACAAATCGGATTCTGACTGTTTTTTATGATTCCACAGATATATTTTAAAGTAAAATGTAAGGGTTGATGATGATTGGATTCGATGATTACTTGTGAAATTTGGGATATATAAGCAGAAAATTGTATAGTTCAAAATATTAATGAAATATCAAGTTTCTGGTGATGTAGATATGCAAGTAGGTAAAAACTTCTAGAATGTGTGAAACAGTATACAAATGCTGCAACAGTTTCTAATCTATTTTTGTTGCATTTTACTCAGAGAGTGTCATCCTCCTTTGGTACACTATGACATTGTCGATTAAAATTCATTATGACTACTCTATGGCAGGGGTCCCCAGCCCACCGGGCCACGGACCAGTACCAGTCCATGGCCTGTTAGGAACTGGGCTGCACAGCAGGAGGGGAGCGGCAGGCGAACAAGTGAAAGCGAGAGCGAAGCTTCATCTGTATTTACAGCCGCTCCCCATCGCTCATATTACCGCCTGAGCTCCGCCTCCTGTCAGATCAGCAGTGGCATTAGGTTCTCACAGGAGCGCGAACCCTGCTGTGAACTACACATGCGAGGGATCTAGGTTGCGCGCTCCTTATCAGAATCTAATGCCTGATGATCTGACGTGGAGCTGAGGCAGTGATGCTAACGCTGGGGAGCGGCTGCAAATACAGATTATCATTAGCAGAGAGGTTTGACTGCACAGAGACCATAATCAATCAATTGCTTGCCAACTATAGCAAAAACCCTATCAGTGAGTGGCAAGTGAAAACAAGCTCAGGGCTCCCACTGATTCTGCATTATGGTGAGCTGTATAATTATGTCATTATATGTGACCATGTAATAATAATAGAAATGAAATGCACAATAAATGCAATGCGCTTGAATCATCCCCAAACAATTGCCCCCCCGCCCCCGGTCTGTGGAAAAATTGTCTTCCACGAAACTGGTCCCTGGTATCAAAAAGGTTGGGGACCACTGTGCTATGAGACTTCTCTGGCAGTCCAGTGGTTAAGACTCTGTGCTTCCCATGCAGGGGGCACAGGTTCAATGGGGAACTAAGATTCCACATACTGGCCAAAAAAAAAAAAAAAATCATTATGACTACTCTACAGAATGCAAGATTTGCCTGTTGTTTCTTTCTGAGACTGTTGTATTTGTTAAAACCCTTTTGATGTTTCTTCTGAGAAACTTATTTAAATTTGCTCAATGTAACATGTCTGTACATACATACACACACACACAAACATCATGAATATACATAATATTATATTCAGCATCTATTTAATATCCTTAATTATTGCAAGCTCCCTGAGGCATTTCTCAGCATCTCCCCTCTGTACCACATGCAGTCATTTCTATATAGTTGTTATATGACAATTGCTTTTTGTATTGTTTCTATTCCAGTGGAGCTCAGTTGCCCTTATTTAATCCCTCGTCTCTATCATCTCTTGATGACCATTTCTGTGTATATATCTCTATTTGCTAAATTCCATTCCTAGACTTTGGATAATCAATATTATCACTTTATAACTGTTATAATATTATTTCAATTTTGGGGGGAAAAAGTCAACTAAATGATGTCACCTTTATTTGCAACCAGAAAAATTCTAATAATACACAGTACTTAAAGTCCAAGAAGTTTTTACATTGGGATGGGAAACCGAGGATTTACAGCTCTTAGCAATTATTTCAGAATAGACCCATCATAAATGTCTAGTGAAGTACACTTTGGTATCTGAGTAGATATATTGCTCTAGCTATAGCTATGTGATCATAGACCCTTATCATGTTGTTTCAGATCATATGTTCTTTCTGGAGTGTAATGCCCAGGAATTTCCAGGCAGGGTCCATTTTGTCGTGAGAGAAAATTTACTTGAGTGGGATGGATATTAGACTAGTTGGTCTAGAGCCATTGTTCGTAGAGCGTGTTCCCACACAAGCAGCATTGGTATCACCAGGGAACTTCTCAAAATATAAGTCCTCTGGTTTCATCCCCGACCTATGGTATGGGAATGTCTGGGGGTAGAGCCAGCACTCTGTGTTTTAATATGCCTTCAGGTGATTCTGATGCACAGAAAAGTTTGGGAACTGTTGGGCTAGAGAGTGGCTGATGTCTTGAAGAAGTCATCCAACACTGAGACAGTATGAATTAGAGGACTTGGTCATATGCACAGCTTTGGGTCTCAGCTTTCCCATTTATCAGATGAGAGGTTTGTACAAGGTAACAGTTAATCTATTTTACTAAACTCTGGCAGTATGGTTGCCTCTCCAAACACAACTGTTGAGAAGGTTTTCTCAGGTTAGTCTTGTGGCTGCTGTGTAGTAAATCATTTCTTGTTTCCCTTCTGGTAATTTGCCTTGGTATTCAAAGATTAACTTAGATGAAACAAAGTAACTTTACAACTTTATGCCTGATTTATTCTTACACTTCAGTAGCCTTTTGCAGTGGGAGGCTTACGGTACTTCTTGACTTCATATCAACACACCTATTGTGTGACACTATGGGACCAGTTCCTGGCTTCAACCTGCCAGTCCAATACATTCTGGCAGAAAGGATCACTGGGTACCAATGGTTTCATGAAATTCATCTCTATTGTCCTTCCTCCTATACCTTAGAGAAAAATGGTGGAAGTCTATGGAATGAGACAGGCATTTGATATCCTGTGAAGTTAGTATATTGGATATTAAAGTTTTTAGTCTATAGATGTGGGTGTCTAAAACGAGTTCTAAAAGCTTAATTCAAACTTTTATATAAGCTCTAAAACAAATACAGTTATTCTTCTAGTCGCCTAGGTACAAAAACATGGAATCTTCGAATAATTCATTTCTCTTCTTTATCCCAATGGTCATTGCATATTGTCCTATCAATTAATTTTTCACTTACAATGTTTTGAATTAATCATTTCCTCTGTATTCTCCTAATTACTGCCCTTGACCTCAGAGTCCATGCATGAGGTTTTTGTAACCTATATCTCTACCATGACAATAGCTTCTTAACGGTGTTTGGGCTACATTCTCCTCAAATCTAAATAAGGGACAAAAACTTAGCCCTCAAGAAGAGACACTTCCTATAAGCCATTTTTGCCATGAAATTTAGGGCTCAATAAATTAATGTCATTACACTTTATTGAACAAAGAAAGAAATAGTTAATTCTTCTTTAGGTGCTGCCTCTGCAAGATGAATCTAATTCAGGGAGGTCAGTTTAGTGGAGATTTTAATTGATGCTCTTCACATTGTGCTAATAGCATATAGGAATATATAACTTGACTGTCCCAGACTGTCTGTCAGTCTGGCACTTTCTCCAAACAAAATATTATCTTTAGGAAAAAAAATCTGAGGCCAAAAATAAAACAGGAATAAAATTGTGTTACAGTTTGTGTAAATGATCTAACCTCCTTTTAGTCACCTGAGTCTGGAATGGCTGCTTTAGCAAATTTCCTACTCCATCACCTTGTTAAAAATACAGACAGTTGTATAACTTTGTCTAGGCTCATGCATTATTGAGCTGATAAATCATAGTGGCTTTGAAAGAGCCAATATGCTCCAGCTGCCTCTTATGCAAATTAACTGCATGTGCTAAACTCCTTATGGAAATTTCAATTGCTAAAAATATTATGCATAATCAAAATCCAATGTGATTTTTGCTTTTTCCCTACAATATTTCCCCAGTTAGCAGACATTTTAAGAGGTTTTCAATTTTGATGACTTCTTAATTTTGTTTTATTTTAAAGAAATAACTCCCCCCAAAACACACATATATACACACCCACACACATACATATATACATACACAATCAATTCTCATTATTAGCAGTGATTATGTTCTGTGAAATCACCACAAATACTAAATTAGCAAATACTAACCCATTGCTCTTAGGGGAAATACAGGGTTAGGTTCCTGTGAGCCTCTGGTCTCATTTCGGTTAACTGACCAATACATAGCTTTGTTTCATGAGTGCTTCTGTTTAAAGACATTTCTTAAAATATATACTGTAGATTCATCAACGTTGGATATGACCAACAACACTGTAACTTGTGTCTAAATAAAGCTTATCTCATACACATATTTTCTCCATAAGGCACATCACAGCCTTCTTGTGCTTGGGAACTATAGACCACTCTTCATTATCACAGCTGAGGCCCATTTGAAACAGTGAAATCCTTAACAAAAAGCACAAAAGTAAAAAATCCTTGGCAGTAAATATACTATGAGCAGGACACTTGTTTACAGCACAAGAACTAAAACAAGAAGGCAGACTGGGAATGTGTAAGTCACAAAAGTCAAAATTTTTGCCATTGTGCACATGTACACTAATGACCATGAGAGCTACCACGAGTACTGATTGATTGGGGGATTACAAATACATTTTAGCACTTAGGCAAATTTATAAACATGGGATAAAAAGAGGATCAGCTGTGTGATAATTAGATGCAAGTAAAATGTGTTAAAAATTTAGAACCCTAAACCCAAAATAAAACAAGTCTAGGGAACCTTAAATACGGTGGAGGAGTAAGATGTGGAGATCACCTTCCTCCCCACAAATACATCAAAAATACATCTACATGTGGAACAACTCCTACAGAATAGCTACTGAATGCTGGCAGAAGACCTCAGACTTCCCAAAAGGCAAGACACTCCCCCATGAACCTGGGTAGGGCAAAAGAAAAAAGGAAAAACAGGGACAAAAGACTAGGGATGGGACCTGCACCTCTGGGAGGGAACTGTGAAGGACGAAAAGTTTCCACACACTAGGAAGCCCCTTCGCTGGTGGACACAGCGGGTGGGCGGGAGGGAAGCTTCGGAGCCATGGAGGAGAGCGCAGCAACAGGGGTGCAGAGGGCAAAGCGGAGAGATTCCTGCACAGAGGATTGGTGCCAACCAGCACTCAACAGCCTGAGAGGCTTGTCTGCTCAACCGCCGGGGCTGGTGGGCGCTGGAAGCTGAGGCTCGGGCTTCAGAAGTCAGATCCCAAGGAGAGGACTGGGGTTGGCTGTGTGAACACAGCCTGAAGGGGGCTAGTTCACCACAGCTAGCTGGGAAGGAGTCCAGGAAAAAGTCTGGACCTGCCTAAGAGGCAAGCGACCATTGTTTCAGGGTGCATGAGGAGAGGGGATTCCTTCCCTGTCTGCCCACAGAAGGCAGAGCACCGCCTAAATGAGCTCCAGAGATGGGAGCGAGCTGCAGCTATCAGCTTGGACCCCAGAGACGGGCATGAAACATTAACACTGCTGCTGCAGCCACCAAGAATCCTGTGTGCAAGCACAGGTAACTATCTACAGCCCCCAGGAGCCTGTGCAGCCCACCACTGCCAGGGTCCCGTGATCCAGGGACAACATCCCTGGGAGAATACACGGTGCGCCTCAGGCTGTTGCAATGTCATGCTGACCTCTGCCACCACAGGCTTGCCCCACATTCCAATGATAACTAGCCTACCCATCTCTTCCCCTGGCCTGAATAAGCCAGAGCCCCATAATCAGCCACTGCTTAAACCCCATCCTGTCTGGGTGGGAACATATGCCTGAGGGTGATCTACAGGCAGAGGTGGGGACAAAAATAAGGTGAACCCCAGAAGATGTTCTCTTCTTTGTGTGAACAAAGAAGAGAAAGGGAATTCTCCATGCAGCCCCAGGAGCAGTGGACTAAATCCTCACAATCAACTTGATGTACCCTGTATCTGTGGGATACCTGAATAGAAAATGAATCATCCCAAAACTGAGGCAGTGGACTTTGGGAGCAACTGTAGACTTGGGGTTTGCTGTCTGCAACTGAGTTGTTTCTGATTTTTATGTTTATCTTAGTATAGTTTTTAGCACTTGTTATCATTGGTGGATTTGTTTATTGGTTTGGTTGCTCTCTTCTTTTTTTAAATTATTATTTTTAAAATTTTAATAATTATTTTAATTTTTAATTTATTTTCTTTCTTGTTTTCTCCCCTTTCTTCTGAGCTGAGTAGCTGACAGGGTTTTGGTGCTCTGGCCTGAGTCAGCCCTGAGCCTCTGAGGTGGGAGAGCTGAGTTCAGGACATTGGACAGCCAGAGACCTCCCAGGCCCACATAATATCAATTGGCAAGAGTTCTCCCAGAGATCTCTGTATCAACACTAAGACCCAGGGCCACCCAACGGCCAGCAGACTCCAGCGCTGGATGTCCCATGGCAAAAAACTAGCAAGATAGGAACACAAACCCACCCATTAGCAGAGAGTTTGCCTAAAATCATACTAAGTTCACAGACACCCCAAAACATACCACTGGACGCAACTCTGGCAATAAGAAAGACAAGATCCAGCCTCACCCACCAGAACACAGGCACCAGTCCCCTCTACAAGGAAGCATACACAAACCAGTAAACCAAACTTACCCAATGGGGGCAGACACCAAAAACAATGGGAACTATGAACCTGCAGCCTGCAAAACAGAGCCCCCAAACACAGTAAGTTAAGCAAAATGAGAAGACAGAGGAATATGGAACAGATGAAGGAGCAAGGTAAAAACTCACAAGACCAAACAAATGAAGAGAAAATAGACAGTCAACCTGAAAAAGAATTTAGAGTAATGATAGTAAAAATGATCCAAAATCTTGGAAATAGAATGGAGAAAATACAAGAAACGTTTAACAAGGACCCAGAAGAACTAAAGAGAAAACAAGCAATGGTGAACAATACAAATGAAATTAAAAATTCTCTAGAAGGAATCGATAGCAGAATAACTGAGGCAGAAGAATGGATAAGTAACCTGGAAGGTAAAATAATGGAAATAACTGCTACAGAGCAGAATACAGAAAAAAGAATGAAAAGAATTGGGGACAGTCTCAGGGACCTCTGGGACAACAGTAAACACATCAATATTCAAATTACAGGGGTCCCAGAAGAAGAAGAGAAAAAGAAAGGGACTGAGAAAATATTTTAAGAGATTATATTTGAAAACTTTCTTAACATGAGAAGGGAAATAGTGAATCAAGTCCAGGAAGTGCAGAGTGTCCCATACAGGATAAATCCAAGGAGAAACATGCCAAGACACATATTAATCAAAATATCAAAAATTAAATACAAAGAACAAATATTAAAAGCAGCAAGGGAAAAACAACAAAAAACATACACGAGAATCCCCATAAGGTTAACAGCTTATCTTTCAGCAGAAATTCTGCAAGCCAGGAGGGAGAGGCAGGACATATTTAAACTTATGAAAGGGAAAAACCTACAACCAAGATTACTCTACCCAGCAAGGATCTCATTCAGATTTGACAGAGAAATTAAGACCTTTACAGAGAAGCAAAAGTTAAGAGAATTACGCACCACCAAACCAGCTTTAAAACAAATGCTAAAGGAACTTCTCTAGTCAGGAAACACAAGGGAAGGGAAAGATCTACAGTAATAAACCCAAAATAATTAAGAAAATGGTAAGAGGAACATATGTATTGATAATTACCTTAAATGTAAATGGATTAAATGCTCCAACCGAAAGACATGAACCGGCTGAATGGATACAAAAACAAGGCCAGTATATGTGCTGTCTACAAGAAATCCACTTCAGACCTAGGGACACACACAGACTGAAAGTGAGGGGATGGAAAAAGATATTCCATGAAAATGGAAATCAAAAGAAGGCTGGAATAGCAATTCTCATATCAGACAAAATAGACTTTAAAATAAAGACTATTACAAGAGAGAAAGAAGGACACTACATAATGATCAAGAGATCAATCCAAGAAGAAGACATAACAATTGTAAATATTTATGCACCCAACATAGGAGCACCTCAATACATAAGGCAAATGTTAACAGCCGTAAAAGGGGAAATCGACGGTAACACAGTGGAGGGTAATAGTGGGGGACCTAACACCTCACTTTCACCAATGAACAGATCATCCAAATTGAAAATAAAAGGAAACACAAGCTTTAAATGACACATTAAACACGATGGACTTAGTTGATATTTATAGGACATTCCATCCCAAAACAACAGAATACACTTTCTTCTCAAGTGCTTATGGAACATTCTATAGGATAGATTATATCTTGGGTTAAAAATCAAGCTTGGTAAATTTAAGAAAACTGAAATCATATCAAGTATCTTTTCTGACCACAAAGCTATAAGATTAGCTATCAATTACAGGAAAAATACTATAAAAAATACAAACACATGGAGGCTAAACAATACACTATTAAATAACCAAGACATCACTGAAGAAATCAAAGAGGAACTCAGAAAATACTTAGAAACAAATGACAGTGAAAACACGATGACCCAAAACCTATGGGATGCAGCAAAAACACATCCAAGAGGGAAGATTATAGTGATACAATCCTACCTCAAGAAAAAAGAAAAATCTCAAATAAACAACCTAAACTTACACCTAAAGCAATTAGAGAAAGAAGAACAAAACCCCCGAAGTTAGCAGAAGGAAAGAAATCATAAGGATCAGATCAGAAATAAATGAAAAAGAAATGAAGGAAACGATAGCAAAGATCAGTAAAACTAAAAGCTGGTTCTTTGAGAAGATAAACAAAATTGATAGACCATTAGCCAGACACATCAAGAAAAAAAGGGAGAAGACAAATCAATAGAATCAGAAATGAAAAAGGAGAAGTAACAACTGAAACTGCAGCAATACAAAGGATCATGAGAGACTACTACAAGCAACTATATGCCAATAAAATGGACAACCTGGAAGAAATGGATAAATTTTTAGAAAAGCACAACCTTCCAAGCCTGAATCAGGAAAAAATATAAACAGACCAATCACAAGCACTGAAATTGAAACTGTGATTAAAAATCTTCCAACAAACAAAAGCCCAGGACCAGATGACTTCACAGGCGAATTCTACCAAACATTTAGAGAAGAGCTAACACCTATCCTTCTCAAACTATTCCAAAATATGGCAGAGGGAGGAACACTCCCAAACTCATTCTACAAGGCCACCATCACCCTGATACCAAAACCAGACAAAGATGTCACAAAAAAGAAAACCACAGGCCAATATCACTGAGAAACATAGATGCAGAAAATCCTCAACAAAATACTAGCAAACAGAATCCAACAGCACATTAAAAGGATCATACACTATGATCAAGTGGGGTTTATCCCAGGAATGCAAGGATTCTTCAATATACGCAAATCAATCAATGTGATACACCATATTAACAAATTGAAGGAGAAAAACCATATGATCATCTCAATAGATGCAGAAAAACTTTCGACAAATTTCAACACCCATGTATTATAAAAACTTCAGAAAGTAGGCATAGAGGGAACTTACCTCAACATAATAAAGGCCATATATGACAAGCCTACAGCCAACATTGTTCTCAATGGTGAAAATTTGAAACCATTTCCTCTAAGATCAGGAACAAGACAAGACTGCCCACTCTCACAGCTTTTATTCAACATGATTTTTGAAGTTTTAGCCACAGCAATCAGAGAAGAAAAAGAAAAGGAATCCAAATCAGAAAAGAAGTAAAACTGTCACTGTTTGCAGATGACATGCTACTATACATAGAAAATCATAAAGATGCTACCAAAAAACTGCTAGAACTAATCAATGAATTTGGTAAAGTAGCAGGATACAAAATTAATGTACAGAAATCCCTTACACTCCTATACACTAACAATGAGAAATCTGAAAAGGAAATTAAGGAAACACTTCCATTTACCACTGCAACAAAAAGAATAAAATACCTAGGAATAAACCTACCTAAGGAGACAAAAGACCTGTATGCCGAAAACCATAATACACTAATGAAAGAAATTAAAGATGATACAAACAAGTGGAGAGATATACCATGTTCTTGGATTGGAAGAATCAACATTGTGAAAGTGACTATACTACCCAAAGCAATCTACAGATTCAATGCAATCCCTATCAAACTACCAATGGCATTTTTCATAGAACTAGAACAAAAAATTTCACAATTTGCATGGAAACACAAAAGACCCCAAACAGCCAAAGCTGAGAAAGAAAAGCTTGAGAAAGAAAAATGGAGCTGGAGGAAGCAGGGTCCCCGACTTCAGACTATACTACAAAGCTACAGTAATCAAGACAGTATGGTACTGGCACAAAAACAGAAATATACATCAATGGAACAGGATAGAAAGCCCAGAGATAAACCCACACACATATGGCCACCTTAGTTTTGATAAAAGAGGCAAGAATATACAATGGAGAAAAGACAGCCTCTTCAATAAGTGATGCTGAGAAAACTGGACAGCTACATGTAAAAGAATGAAATTAGAACTTTCCCTAACACCATACACAAAAATAGACTCAAAATGGATTAAAGACTAAATGTAAGGCCAGATACTATAAAACTCTTAGAGGAAAACATAGGCAGAACACTCTATGACATAAATCACAGCAAGATCCTTTTTGACCCACCTCCTAGAGAAATGGAAATAAAAACAAAAGTAAACAAATGGGATGTAATGAAACTTAAAAGGTTTTGCACAGCAAAGGAAACCATAAACAAGATGAAAAGATAACCATCTGAATGGGAGAAGATATTTGCAAACAAAGCAAGTGACAAAGGATTAATCTTCAAAATTTACAAACAGCTCATGCAGCTCAATATCAAAAAACAAACAACCCAATCCAAAAATGGACAGAAAACCTAAATCGACATTTCTCCAAAGAAGATATACAGATTGCCAACAAACACATGAAAGGATGCTCAACATCACTAATCATTAGTGAAATGCAAATCAAAACTACAATGAGGTATCACCTCACACCAGTCAGAATGGCCATCATCAAAATATCTACAAACAGTAAATGCTGGAGTGGGTGTGGAGAAAAGGGAACCTTCTTGCACTGTTGGTGGGAATGTAAATTGATACAGCCACTATGTAGAACAGTACAGAGGTTCCTTAAAAAACTAAAAATAGAACTACTATATGATTCAGCAGTCCCACTACTGGGCATATACCTGAAGAAAACCATAATTCAAAAAGAGACATGAACCACACTCTTCAATGCTGCACTATTTACAATAGCCAGGACATGGAAGCAACCTAAGTCTCCATTGACGGATGAATGGATAAAGAAGATGTGGCACATATATACAATGGAATATTACTCAGCCATAAAAAGAAATGAAATTGAGTTATTTGCAGTGAGATGGATGGACCTAGAGTCTGTCATACAGAGTGAAGTGAGAAATAGAAAAACAAGTACCGTATGCTAACACATATAGATGGTGGACTTGAGGACACTGGGAGGGGGAAGGGTAAGCTGAGACGAAGTGAGAGGGTACCACTGGCATATATACACTACCAAATATAAAGTAGATAGCTAGTGGGAAGCAGCTGCATTGCACAGGGAGATCAGCTCGGTGCTTTGTGACCACCTAGAGGGGTGGGATAGGGAGGGTGGAAGGGAGACGCAAGAGGGAGGGGATATGAGGATATATGTATACATATAGCTGATTCACTTTGTTATACAGCAGAAACTAACAGAACATTGTAAAGCAGTTTTACTCCAATAAAGATGTTTAAAAAAATTTAAAACCCCCAAAAAACCAAGTCTACGAGAACACACTTAAGTCTCAAAGATCCCATTTTGAGAATTCCTATTCAATGAAATTTAATTTATTTTCAAGTCTTCATTTCTCATACATTTAGGTTTTAATAAACAAACACTATTACATTTTATTGAATAATGTAATAAAATTTCATTTTATTAAATTTTAATTTGTTTTAGCTTTTTTGGTATCTTTTATGTAGTATATGCAGCATTTGGTCAACCACTTGTAGTCGCACTGTTAATCCACATTCTCTCCAGAACTGTGGCTATGCCAAATCATCTAGTATATGACTCTCTAAGCAGAACATTCTCGAAAAAAATGTACACTGAATTATTGATGGAATGTTTTCTTTCTCAATCCAATGTAGTTCTCTTAAATAAATTTCCATGCATTGAAAAAGGCTTGCTGTGGTCTTCTTAGCAGAACTCCCTATCATTTGTTACCTCCTCATCCTAAACAAGTTTTCAGTCACTTTGAAAATAATAAAGGTTTTGACGTGTAGGAGTAGATTTTATTAGAAAAATGAGATTATTATAAATCAATGATTGAGTTGCAGAGCACTGAACCTTTTAAAAAATTATGATTGAATTATTTACATGGCTGTAGAATGAACTACTTTGATGCAAAAATAGTAGCTTTATAGATAATTAGATGCATGTGAAATATGTTAAGTATTTGGAAATCTAACCCCAAATAATACAATACATCTACAAGTATGTTCTTAAAAGTTTCAAAGTGCCCCATTAGAGTACTTTGTTCTGTTCAATGAGCTTGAATTTATCTTCAAGTATAGTTTTTTCTCATATATTTTTACCATATTTTGTTCCTGCTAGTTTTTGCTTCTGTATACATTGCCTATTATTTTGATTATCAAAACTGGTTATTTTCCCATGGTTCTTTGTTTCTTTGCTATTGATGTGACTAATTAGTTATATCTGTTTAGACAATTCCAACATTCAAATGACATTGCATGATCTCACTGAGATACAGTTTATGAGTTGCCCATGATCTTTACATGAATTGAATTTCTATAATTTATAAGTAGATTTCCTTTTTTTCCCCTCTTCAATCCATTTCTCAATATAATGTTCTTTTAAAACAAAGTTCCTTCTTGTCTGCTTTGAGCATCCCTTCTTTGACTCTAATTGCAGCCTTTAAGAGAATATAAACTAGAAAAATCAAATAACTTTCCAATTCCTTTTCTTCATAAGCTGGGTCCCTTTAGATGATTACTTACGATAATAACTCTTTTTAATCAAAAGTGTTACCTCTTTTTTTGAAGCTCTCCAGGTTTAATATGGAAGGATGAAACCT
The DNA here is from genome assembly GCF_008692025.1 of Phocoena sinus. NCBI lineage: Eukaryota > Metazoa > Chordata > Mammalia > Artiodactyla > Phocoenidae > Phocoena > Phocoena sinus. The sequence goes on along the minus strand of NC_045773.1, from coordinate 77,253,791 downwards.
TTGATCTCTATGTGATATTATTCTAATTTATTGTGGTGAAAGTATACAGACATGTTATTTTAAATTTTAATTTCATATCTTCAAATAAGAATTCAAGAATAAGAATACACATAAATCTAACCATTAGTGAATTATTTAGGTATTGAATATCACATACCTCTTTTTTTTTCCCCATTTGACATTTTCCAAGTGGATAAAATGTTCACATATACTAAGAAATCACCAGCATTTCATAACAGAATATGTATTTCAAGATTGGTTGAAACTAGTTAAGTTGTTATGGAAGACTAATTTTTGTTGTTTTCTTCAGAGGAAGTTAGATTTTGTTGTAGATGTACATTTTTCATTGGCATGTTCAGTATCTAGAGTGTAACCTATTTAAGAATGTTCTGTGTGAATTTAAAGCGAGCATTTTCTGAGCTCCATAGACCAAGCTGAGTATTAACAATGCAGTACTCATGGTGTCATGTTTATTAATGGCTCAGTAGGAGGGAGAGACATGAAACAAGCATAGATGTAATTCACTCTTCATACTATCTTGGTCTTGTAACAAACCAAAAAGATGAAAATATTTGTACAAATGATGTGCCTTCTGCGATGTGTAACTTCAACCTGCCTTGGAAGTCTCCAGATTTTTAGAATATTTGTTTTGGTTATGTTTTAAGTCAGACAAACCCCTTTTCTATGTTTATGTGATAAACTAGCCCTATGTTTGCCTAGACCTAGATTTACATGTCAGTAGGAAAGCCAAATAATAGTATTTATGAACCAATGAGCTCCTCAAGGACAAAAGAACCACAAAGAAATCATAATAATTATGTGACAACTAGAAGGAAATTGGGGACACTTTTGCCTACCCCATTTATTTCTCAAATGAAGAAGAGGTCATTTTTAGCCAGAAACTAGAAAGAACTTGTACACTGTCAAAAATAATTGTCTCCTCCTGTTCCAATTTTTGTTTAGATCGAAACCGATTCTTTCATAGTCACATAAGGTAACATCATAACAACGGTGGTACATCTAGCCCCTTCTGAGTATTCATGGTACTCCAGAGGTGGGAGAGGAAGAATGGTATTTCTGATGAGAGAAGCCAGGAAGTGAGCCTCTGGGGTTTCTGAGTCCAACATGAGCAGGTTAACATTCTAGAGAAGAAAGTGGTTACGTGGTTCACACAGCAAGAGTACATACTTGGCTCTGAGGCTACAGCCAGGGAGAGAGAGAGAGAGAGAGAGAGAGAGACGGCATACATTTTAGGAATAACAACGCCGTTTTCATAAATACGTTCTTTTAGTTTCAGCAAAATGACATAATTTTTAAAACTTATTTTATAGTCTTTACTGTATACCGCTGAAGTTCACAGTAAAACTCTGGGTATATTCCATTTTTCCCATGATTGCCTATATTCATTTTAAGGATTTGAATTCAGAAAGACACAAAGCAACTTGCCCCCAGTCCTGTGAAATAAGATCATTTATCAGCTCTCTTTATTTGCAAAAGAAGTTTCAGTTGCCCTTTATATTATTGTTAGAGCTCAAGACAATGTTTCTTTACTTATGAGCAGATGTTTGAAATCCTCCAGGAGGCTTCTATAAGACTATGGAAATGAACTTGGCATGGGTACTGGGCTCCCAGGTGGAGCAGTGCACATGAGCCTTCTTAGAAGTGTTAGATCAAGGCTAGTCAGGGAGAGCAACAGAGCCTAGCCACCAAAAGCCGAACGCTTTGGTGAGTGACAGGTACAGGCTCCTTCTGAAGCATGAAAAGGAATGCTAAATGATCTCCCTGACAGAATAAATCTTCTGTTTGTTTGGTCTGGACCAGATGTGCTACAGGCTGATGTGGAAATGTCTGCTCATGCCAATTTCACTTTAAATCACAATTTGGCAGGCCTGTTAGTTTTGAAAGTTGCAGCCCATTTAGCACTTTAAACAGAAATGTTTTCTAATGGTCTTTTCAGTTAATTTGCAAATCCATACCAGGGCCTAAATAGGGCTGTAAGAAGCTGTTCTCCAGAGACGTGGGTCACTAGATCAAAGCATTCTGTCTTGAGACTGAACAGGAAATATGGCTTTATTTCCTGAGCTCCACAGAGGGATCTCTATGTATAGATAGAGGAGCTCTGTGTGTCTAGCCCTGTGCTAAGTGCAGTACACAGATTTATTTCTTAATGCTATTTTACATACAAATTGCTTTCATAGTTGAAAAACAGGAGAAAAATGCTGGTTACCATGTTTTGATTATTCTGAGTAGTTCTCAAAATCTTGACTCAGGAAAGATCTAAAAAGACTCACCCTTCTGAACATGTATTACAGACTTTAAATCTAGGGACAGTCTTAAGAATCATCACAGATATGGTCTCTATAGAAATCTATGGGAAATATAGAATTTTAGGAATATAAAAGATTCTCCTTTGAGAAGTTCCTTCTTGAAGTACTTGAAAATATAATTGTCTTGTCTTCAGTTTTCTTTATAGAAGTGATCTTTATAAGCTCAGGGATTAATGAATAGAAATTTTCACTAATACTCTTATTCCTGATTCCGTGAGGATAGGAATCTTGATCTTTTTATTAATTTCTGTATCCTAAGTGCCTAGAAAGAAGCCTGGTACATAGTAACTGTTCAATAAACATTTATTGAATAAGTTAATTTGGATAACAGAATGCACTTTTATCATTCATTTGGTGATTAGAGGAAGAGTTTGTTGCTGAAACTCCACAAAGAATATTCATTTCTGTGAAATTAGTTGTAAAAATTGAACTCTTATAGTTCTTCATGCAAACGTCTCCAAAGACTTCCCATCAATAATGGGAAATGAACATGATATTTGCCAGTGAGATCTGGGACAATGAATCTATTGCTCCATTTAAAAATTTTAATTTGGACTCAGCCTTATGAAGAATTATATTAAAAAGTTACCATTTGTTTTTATCAAGCTCCACTCCACCACCTCTATGAAAAGTACTACCAGAATACTAAAGTAAATTAAACATTTTGCTATAAAAACACTATCTAGATATAAAGACATCCTCACTTAGGATATGGAAATTAATAAAAAGATCAAGATTCCTATCCTCATGGAATCAGGAATAAGAGTATTAGTGAAAATTTCTATTCATGAACCCCTGAGCTTATAAAGATCACTTCTATAAAGAAAAATGAAGACAAGACAATTATATTTTCAAGTACTTCAAGAAAGAACTTTCAGAAGAAAATACAGGAGAAGCCTTTTACTTTGGGATTTGGTTTTAATATTTATCTCAAATGAAAATACCTTACTAAGCAAGACCCAAAACTCAGAGGCCATATAAGAAAAAAATTTAAATTTAAATGCAGATATAATAGTTTCTTCCAGGTTAAAAAAAAAAAACCATAAACCAAGTCAAAATACTAATTGCAAAGTAGGAAAAAAGTTGCCACATATTTGAAAGCTGAGGGCCAGTTTCTTTAATATATAAAATCATCTCAAATTAAATTAATAAAAAATATAAAGCATAAGGTGCATGAGCTCAAGTTTAATGAGAGGAAGGTTAATTTAAACTCTGGCAAAATATCATATTTTTACCTGACAGACTGACAAATACCGAAGTAAGTTTGATAATACACCAAATATAGAAGAGTGAAGAAAGAGGCACTCTCACACATTATTGCTGTGAGTATAAATTGCTGTATCCGGTCTCAGGGCAATTTTGGAATACTCCTTAAAATCAAAATAAAAATCACATGCCCCTTGACCTAACAATTCCACATGTAGGAATTTATCTTATGTACACATGTATAAAAGTGTATTTTCAAGGATAATCAAGAAAATTTTGTGTGATATTGCTTGTAGTCGCCCAAAACTGAAAATAATCTAATGGTCTATTGGTTGGAGACTAGTTAAGTATGTTATGGTACACCCATATAATGGGATGCTAGGAAACCATTAAAAAATGAAACAGCTCCATATGTTCTAAAATGAACTAATTAATTTAAAAATGAAATGAATGAATAGCATTTAAAATAAAATGCCAGTTTCTATTATTAGCTCCACATATTTAAAATATATTTTTAATATACTTATGGTATCTAGAAATATCTGATAATACATGTGTGATGTCAACATATATCATGGAGAAGTTAGTGATGGCTAAGTAAACCTCACTTAACTGTCTCATAAAGCAATCTGTAATATAGCCCTAACTTTTAGTCATATTTACAGACATTGGTATTTATCTAGAGATTTTCACTGATAGGGTGTTTTATTTTCAGACCGTAAAGAGAATATGTAAAAGTTTTTCCCATATGCGGAACTTCGGGGGCCATTAAAGTGTCATTTTGTAAAATGACGGTTCTGGTGCAATAAATGTTGCCCTGGGAACCTGAAAAAGCTTGTTATCCTCCTAAAAAAAGGGATATTTTAGTTTTTAGTCACTGCAAGAATGAACTTCATAAACTGAAGGAGTTTAATGGGCTCACAGTGAGCTTAAATGGTGGAGTCCACCTTTTCAGTGCCTTTTACCTGCTGCATTGGAGGGGCAGCTCCCACGTGACTCTCCACAACCCTGAACTCCACTAACTGTTTGGCTGCTACAGTTACTGGCTGAAGGAGAAGAAGGTACCTGTGGAGGGTAGGTGGAAAAGCTGAGGCACCACTGGATACCTTAACAATTGTGTCCTAATGTTACAATAGTAAGTTATTCTCAATCATGTAAGCTAGGCACAAATGTTGAAAATGAAATTTCAGATGAAAGGAAATGCAGTTCTGGAAGACTTTTTTCTCAGTTTTGGTATAACCTAAACCTGCACACAGATGCTGGGAAAGGGTTATGTTGCTGGCTGTAATTCAGCTCTACAAGAGGTCTCTGTGGCTAATGAGCATGGTATGACAGTCACCTTGGGTGCGTTAGTAAATTAATGCATATGGATTGGCAACCTGGTGAAGGAAGTGCCAGGTTTCTCCTTGTTTTGGGTCATGTGGGAAGGAAGGAAGTTAGAAGGAATGGATGAGGGTTGAGCCTGAAGTGCTACCTGTGGAAATTAACAGAACATTTTGTGATGGGTGAGTGGAAAGAGATGGTTTAGAAAACAGGTTGTGTAAATGTATTTAAAATATCTGTCTGTGTTTAGTGTTACCTTTGGCATAAATAGGCAGTGAGATTTTACTCAGTTACTCATCTTCATTGTTTCTCAACCTAGATTTCCAGGATCCTACAAGAATTCAGGATGTCTGTGGACCTTCTGGAATTGAATGGCAGGTTTTTCTTGTAAGTTTATTTTGCCCCCATCACAGAACCCATAGTATTCACCAGATTCTCAAGGAGATGAATGTAACTGATGCATATAGGTCTAGCTTGTTGACCTGCACACAAACATTCAAGCTAGTATATATCCTGGCAACTCTTCAAAGGAGTCTAAAAAGTCTGTATAGAGTGCATATTTATAGCGGGGGTGGGAAGAAAGGCTCAGAAGTCTTTAGAAAGCCTCCAAAGCTGTGCTTACATGGTTTCTGGGTTATATAGACAAAGGTGATGCTTGCCAGTGGAACAAGACACAGATGAATACAGACACACATTACAGAGTACACCTGAATATATGTAACATGTTTACCCTGAGGACAATTCCATCGAGGACTTCCTGGTCTGGAAACTTTATTTACAGGAACGCTTTATTAAGCTACCCCTAAATGTATGATCATAAAATGTTAAAACATTTTCTAGAGTTAAAGCTTCCATCTTCGTTACCTTTCTGACTTTGTCAGTAAAAGCTAGGGATTGAATATCTGATACCTCAAATTCACATCTCAATCATTTCCTTGAAAATAATAAGAAAAACAAATGGGAATTTAGTGCCCATAGGATTTATTTTCTATTTGTTCAGCAAGCATTTGTAGAACACGTAGCATTTTCTAGCAACTGAGTTTGTGGCTGGGAGTACAAAGGGGAACACGACACAATCTCTGTCTTTATGGAGCTCCTAGATTAATGAGTCTGGGGGTTGAAGGACACAGTGTCTACTGTTTTATATCAAACTCTCTTATCAACCCATGTTCGAGATTGGAATGTAAACAAGTCTGTTTACAGTGGAAGGTAAACACGTCTGACAGTGTTCAGTCGGTGGGTATTTTAGTGATTTGCAGCCTTTGGTGCCCACTAAATTACCCTGTAGCATTTTAAATATACAATTGCCTGGGGCTGCATGTAGACCTAATGAATCAATAGTCCTGGGGATGGGGTCCTGGTGTGTACATTTTGAAGAGCTCCACAGTGTTTCTGATGTGCCCTAGATTGAGATCCTCTGAAGTTTTATGAAGTGTTTATTATTTGATCAGAAATATGCATCCATCACATCAGTATTTAACAAGTCAGCCCAGTTACTGCGAGCCACAAGCCAGTTAGACTTTTGTCCTCTCCCAGTATCCTGCATATTGTTATGTGTATTAAACCTTAGATCAGGAACAGACATGCATTTATGGTAGTTTTGTAGCTAAACTTTGTTTATCTGAGCTGATTATATTGTACCCGGTTACCAGAACCCCGTTTACTCTAAAGGGAAGATAAACTGTGTCAACTGTTAGAAAGTCATTAAAATATACCTCGAGGAATAAAGTCCTCACAGAAAACTGACACCTGTTTTGTACAGCAATCCCAAGTCGAACTCATTCATTTTCTTTATTTTTTTTCTCTCTTGTTCTTGGAAGATGATTTCTATGAAAATGAGATCTTTACTTCTTGAGAGTTCATCTGTTTCTGTTGCTCAGAGGGAAAAAAAATGCTTAAAATTTAAGCTCGATGAGTTGAATTAGAATGCTTCTCGGCATTTTCCACAAGGATCCGTAGCTTTTTGTGGTCTACCCGGAATTCAAGCCTCCTGCTTACCAGCTGCTGTTGGGATGAAGGCTTGCTGGTGCTGTTTTCTTGTGGACGTGTTGGTCTCAAGAAGCTCCTATGACTGCAATTGGGGAAAAGCTTATACTCCCTTCAGTCTCTGTCCTTAAACTTTACCCTCATTCCATAATCGGGTGATACGTGCGTCTGATAAAAGCTTTACCCTAGCATTAAGTTCCAGGTGATGGACATAAGTTTATAAGCTTGAGCTTCTTTTGATAATTCTTTTTATGTCACTTTCCCCTTTATTTTATATCCCTTTCTAACTACAAAGTAAGTACAATTGCAAGGAAAAGGAACAGAACTTTTATAATTAGTCACTGTCCTAGTTTGGCATTCGCACAGGTACTGACTAACATTTAACTGTTTTCTTCTTGGATTCAGTATACGAATGGCTGAAAAAGCCATGCACTACTTGCTCTGACATTCTAAGTTCACTTAGTATGTGACAGGAGGGACGAAAAGGGCTATGCTTATGTAAATTGTAATTCATCCCTTGGGATTTGAATGGAATTGGTGATACATAGATTAATTTCTTTAACAAAGGCACGTGAGATTCTAGAAACCACATGTAATGGTTGTATTTTAATAGAATTATTATTTTAAAAGAATTTCAAGTACCAGAGAAGTTATGGAACACAGCAAAAAAATGAAGGATAATATAGTCCTATCTTTAACATCTCCCACGTACTTAATCATTATCTTTGCCCATGTGGAATTTATAATAAAGTATTATCAAAAATGGAACTCATCGTTCAAGTTACGTTATGAATTTTCTTTAGTTAATAAAATAATATAATGAAGATATATGTTCTGTTTTACAATTTTATTAGTGAGGAGAAAATCCATTTTTCTAACTTATATAGCTAAGGTCCTGAGACAAGTTGGAGAGAAACTTGTAAAAAAGCACCTGATCTTTGGAACCCTCCTGAATCTCCATCTTGCATTATTTATTCCTTTGCTATAGCTGACACTGATGGTTACATGCCCCAAAGCCCTTCTTCTCTGTCTTTTCCCATTGGCCAAACACAACTACTAGGAGAGAAGATGAAAATACCAGATATTTACTATCCTGATTTCCTTCCAGCTAAGGAAGACCATGTGACCTAGAACTGGTCAATGACACATGAAGGGAATTATGCTGGGAGCTTCTGGTAGAATACTACTCCTTGATAAAAGGAGAAAAGTAGGATGTATGAATGGTAGACCCTGTCTTCCCTTAATGACTTTGCAAATGCATTGTGTGAAGATGTAATATTTGGAGTTGCTGCAACCATTCTGGAACCATGAGGAGACATCACCGACTTCTTGAGGATGGCAGAGCAGAAGGACGAGAGGATCCTGGGTATTTGATGACATAATGGAGCCACGAAATTGACCCTGAACTGTCTACCTCAGCATTTTTGTCATGTGAAATGGTAATAAGTACCTAATGCCTGAGTCGTGTTCACTTAGATATGCTATCCCTTTCAGTCAAAAGTATCTTAACTGATAACTGGCAAATGCTGCAAGACTTACAAAGGAGGTTAGATCTGTACATTTAAGAGAAGACTCAAGATTTGAAAATCCTCTGGTTTTATTGAATCTATTAATAATAAAACTAGATGAACCATGAAGGAAAACTCAGATGATAGCTGGAAATTCTGCAACCAACAATTGCAGTACCTGAAATAGGTTAGAAGACCATATCAGTCAAATTTGAATAAGAATAAATATTACATCAAGTGTGGTAGTTCACCCCTGGTATAAATACTTGTAGTCAGAAAAGCCAGAATCTCATAATATGAAAGATCAAGGGGAAATGGCATGTTAGACACTTAATGGAAAAGATAAATTGAGGATTATGTGCTTTATTAGGAAATTAATTCAGCCAGTATTTGTTTTCCAGCTTATTGGAATGGAAGAAGAATGAAAACCTGGAAAGGACAAAGGACACTTGATAGATTACACAGGTGGGCAATGCAGTTCAGTTTGAAAAAGTTTGAAAATTTGCAACTTTTTAAAGCCAGGATTAAAGTACATTCAATGTGATGTAAAATGTGATTTTTCAAAGGCATGATGCTTTTACATGAGTAGGGAAGCCAGGGAATGCACTTGACCAAAATTGAACTGGAAACCTACATAACAATACACGTATTTGAAACTACAAGTAAATCTGCGGATTCTGATAGAATTATATGTGGTTGTCAATAGACAAGAAGAACTTGACACTAGACAGAGTCATTCAAGTAATTTAGAAAAGAAAAACCTATACAAACTGAATGAAATATGAGGCCAGAAGTGAAGCTGAGAGGCATTATTTAGGGTATAGTCCAAGTTACTATAAGGGAGATACACAAATACAGTGGCTTAAACAATTTAGAAGCATTATTTCTCTCTCACATAACAGAACAGTTAGGTAGTCTAAGCCCGGCAAAGTCTTTGTCAATCTCACAATATGTCTTCTATCCCAGGATCCAATTCTTGCAAAGGTAGATAGAGAGGACAGAGGAAGTTCATTCTTTTTAAGGGCACAACGTGGAAGTGATAAACATCAATTCTCTTCCTATCTCCCAGACAGAAGTAAATCACATGGCCACATCTAATTGCAGTGGGTGCTGGGAAATGTACCCTGTAGCTGAGGGGCATGTGCCTTTGTAAAACTCAAGAGCGCTCTTTTTAAAGGGATGGAGAATGAGTATTGGGGGACAATAGTCGTCTCTGATCCAGGAGGAGTCACAGGGTTGGAAAGGATAGTGGGGCTGTAAAGTCTTAGCTTTTAACCCTGATGTTCACCTTCCCTTTGGGGAAATCTTCCTGATTACATCTGTGGTTTTAGAATTGGTCTTAATTGTGCCTCATTTTTAATGCTCTGGTGCCAATGTAGACCCCGAAGATACCAGATTGGGACACTTTTGTCTTTATTTTAGTAATTTTAAAAGCTATCAAAGTAGTACAAAAATAATTCTTACACATGGTTAAAAAAGATCATAGAAGACAGATGGACTTATAGGGAAAATTGTAAGTCTCTTGCTCCACGGTGCCATTCAGAAAAGGGGACACCTATTAAAATTCCTGTAACTGTGTCTTCTAACTATAATTCCTATCCAAAACACTATCATGTCTATGTGCTTATGTTATTAATTTTAGACATGGTCTGTTGAGTTTTATCTCACTTACTAGTAATGGCATACCTCTCAATATAATTATATTAAAATTTTAGTTCCTCTACTCAGTGTCTCTATAATTTTAAGTAATATGTTTACATATTCATTTCTTATTTGGTCAATTATAGACAGTATTCCTTGATTCTCTACTTTGAAGGTGAAGATATTAGCACTTCTAACATTTCTTTCAGCTTTCATCTTCCATTCTAACCCAAACTTTTGTCTTCTTTATTTTTCTAAGTCAAACTTGATAACATTACATTGTATTAATTAACCATAATTATTTTATAATTTGTTAGAGGATGTTTCTAACCACTGAAAAATTAACAAATATTGTTTATATTATTGTGGGTAGTTCAGAGGAAATAGATTAGCACTGGTTTGTATGCTATCCTTCCTACCCTGGGGACACTGTGGTGGGGGAGGGAATTGAGGGAAGGAAGGAAGAAGTAAAGCATTTTGATGGAAAACTTGGAATTTATAGATTTATGAACCAAGGCCTGTTGGAAAATTCAGTGTCAGCTATGTCACAGTTAGAGTATGAAAAGAGAGACATTTTATGATGGAAAGGGCTCCCTTTGAGTAGATGACGCATTACTTTGAGACCCCATATGTTAAATGCAAGCCAGGATATTTCCTGATGTTGCAGGGAAGGAACCAGGCCGATTTTTTGGTGGTCCCAGACTTCTTCGTGTAGCTCTGTGTTTCATAGTTATCAATATTCTTAGAATTAATACTAAAATTTGATACTAGGTAAGTTAAGATGTCTGTTCCTTGAGAGTCTCATCTGACAACCCAACAATGTTTACTCTCATCTATTTCTTTTTTTTTTTTAATTTATTTATTTTTGGCTGCACTGGGTCTTCGTTGCTGTGCACGGGCTTTCTCTAGGTGCGGCGAGAGGGGGCTACTCTTCGTTGCGGTGCGCAGGCTTCTCATTGCGGTGGCTTCTCTTGTTGAGGAGCACAGGCTCTAGGTGCACGGGCTTCAGTAGTTGTGGCTCGTGGACTCTAGAGCGCAGGCTCAGTAGTTGTGGTGCACGGGCTTAGTTGCTCCATGGCATGTGGGATCTTCCCAGACAAGGACTCGAACCCATGTCCCCTGCACTGGCAAGCGGATTCTTCACTGCGCCACCAGGGAAGTCCCTACTCTCATCTATTTCTTACAGATCATTACAAAAACAGACAGTATGCCGTGAATTTTTTTCTTTTTTTTGGCTGGCCATATAGCATGTGGGATCTTAGTTCCCCAGCCAGGGATTAACCAGTGCCCCCTGCAGTGGAAGCATCGAGTCTTAACCACTGGACCACCAGGGAAGTTCCAATATATTTTCTTTTTCATTGAGACTTTTTTTCCCTTGGAGTTTCTACGTGCCTACTTTTTCATTCTATATATTATATATATTATTAATTTCAAAATATCATTATATTTTTTAAATCATATACTCATTTCTCTGCAGTATGCCTTCTTAAGAAATGTTGAACGGAAAGTACATTTTTTTGGGTCCTCGGATACCTAAAAGGATCTGTATTGATTTCTCACATTTGATTGATCAATTGTCTGCTGTAGAATTCTAGCAAAAACAAGAACTTTCCCTTAGAACTATGAAGGCATTATCACACATTTTAATATTCGATATCAAGTCTGAGGCCACATTCTGTATCACTTTGCCAAAGGTCAGTAGTACATCTCCTTAGTACATTTCACAAATGACTTTATTTTAGAAACTTGATTTCCATTAGCTCTTTCTGAATGAGGTCAAGAATTGCCTGGGAGTCATCTGAAATTATGCAAATCCCCACACCTTTTCGTATCTCAGTTTTCTCATCTAAAATTGGGGACTGGAAAAATCTTTACGTTTCCTTCCAGTTCTATCAATGATAATAATAACAAATACTACTTTTTCAAAGAGATTTTGTATCTATTTTTTATTGTCCTAATTTGTTGTCACAGATATCTGAATAGTAGATAGGGTCATTTTATTATTCCATTTTCTTGCTGGAAAAAAACCATAACAAAGTACAAAGGCATTAACTAACCTGCTAAAGGTAGAAACAGCTTTGTTTTATTTAAAATATTATTTTAAATGTTGTTTAAAAGATGCTTAAAATACAACTTGGTTTAAAATGAAGTGTCCTGTGTTAGTATTTTGCCAAAAATATTTTCTTATGAACATAGTCCTCTAAGGACTTTTCTCTCATATCATAAAACAGTAATTGTGCCCTGTATCCACTGAGGAGGTTTTTAAAATTGTAAGCCACTGATGGATTTATGAGGATGAACTATGTGATCAAAACACATACACACACACTCACACACCACCAAGGATCATGGTTTAATGCTGTAGAATAAAGCAGAGGTTTTGACAAGATTTTACTGAGAAATACAGAAAAAGGAAAGATCAACATTTTGTATCTTTGGTACCTGATAGTGGGCTTTCAAATTATACTTAAATCAGATTTTTGTTGTAATGATTTCATGTCATAGAATATTTGAAGTGTATTTGTTTGTGTTTACCTATCATAGGTATATGCAAAACAATAGAAGGCTAGTTACTTGGTGCATAGCAAAGAAAAGAGATCCTGTAAGATGGGAGTTTTTATTTTTGTTTTTTAAATGAGCTAAAATTTAATTAGATTTCAACATGTACTAGGCATTGAAGAAATGATGGAGTTACATTTAATCCCTGTTTGAGGCTTAAAGGTGGAAGTAAGCCTGTAGAGAGGTAAAATGAGAATATCTTCCTCTTTCTGTTAATAATAAATTTTTCCTGATTCTTATGGTAAATTCATGTGTATTATAGAAAATTTTAAATTACAAAAAAGAAGAAGACAATATATCACCCAGAGATGTAGTTAATATATGTCACATTTACTTTTTTCTTTTGTCAAACTTCATTTTTACTGACAGAAAATAAACACTTATTCCAGTTTCAAAGTTGTTAAAGTTGTTAATAAAAAATGAAGGTAAAATAGCCACTTAATAAGAATAATAAAAATGTTTAATTCAATAATGAAATTTAAAGTAACCACTTAATAACATCCTGTTTTGACTAATACCATGAAACTGTGGCTTAAACAAAGGTATTCAGTACCACTGACTCATACATAGGTCTTTCAGAATTTTTTCTTAAAAGTTTCGAGAACTTTCCTGTCTGCAAAGTACAGGAATCACTGGGCTACATGTCCCCTCTCTGGGACAATCCATGAGAAGTGAAGCAGTCATTTATAAAGGGAGTCCGTGTGCATTCAGCATGGTACCTTGGAGATACACCCATGCCATCCTCTCCCCTGTAGGAACATGCTTCTAAGGTATGAAGTCAGGCTGTTATTTGCTGTTAGAATTGTTCTTTCCAGCTACTAGTAAATCTCTGGCATAGATGCTAGTGATCCTTTATGTCCTGTGATTTTAGGAAATTCTGTAAATAGTTTGGATTTTGTTCAATCTATTCAGAAATCAAACACGTTTAGTTCACTACTCTGCCAGTGTAAATGTCTGCTGGTTCAGTATACTTGTAAGAGCTATAGATAACATATGTAGGTGAACCATAGTCTGAAAGCATCCTAAGAAGACTGCATTGTTTAACCCCAAATCTATTTTAACAAAATGTCTATAGTTAGAAGCAGCTGATGAAACTATATCCAAAGTTATGACAAGGAAGACTCACTTTCACTAGAGCTGGTTTACTTAGAGAACTTAAAAAAGCATGTGCTCATCCAGCTGTTCAAGGAGAGGTAAGGAAGATCATCACCTCGTTCTTCACTGTATGATTCCAGTTGGGGTTGGCCAGCTATTAGCATTTCTAGATATTTCAGAAAAGTCCAAAGAAGTGTTAAATTAAAAAGCCTTTTATGCAAAAGAATGTCTGTCTACATCAGTGGGCAATAGTGTGCTTCAGAATTTCCTACAATGCAAGGACAAAGGCAAGTCCATGCACTTGATCAGCTGTCAAAGGAACAAGAGGTGGACCATTAGGTCAACCTTAGTCAGAGCTTCTGCTATCTTTTTTACTGTATATACTGTTCAACAATGTAAGTAAAGTGTACATTGGGAGAGAACAGCGTTTGGTGGCCAGGACCTCTTTTGGGCATTTCTTCTTAAGTAGAATACACAACAGATAAGGGAATAGGGGAGGTAACACAGGGATACTACTTGTTCCAGCTCAGAAAGTGTTGATGAAGCCCATATATGTGTTCACGAAGCCCATGGGATCCTCTAGCTGTGGGCCGTGGCTAATGTGGTCTTTCAGAATGGACACTATGGACTGCAGCCATGCAGTCCTGTACAGCTCCAAAAACTCTGGATAGGGATTTCTGGGATCCCTTTTCTAGGTAAGTATACACTTTCACCTCCCAAGTTGAATTCTTATTTTATACTTTTTTTTTTTTTTTTTTTGCATTACGCGGGCCTCTCACTGCTGTGGCCTCTTCCGTTGCGGAGCACAGGCTCCAGACGCGCAGGCTCAGCGGCCATGGCTCACGGGCACGGCCGCTCCGCGGCATGTGTGATCTTCCCGGACCGGGGCACAAACCCGTGTCCCCTGCATCAGCAGGCGGACTGCGCCACCAGGGGAGCCCTATACTTTGTTTTTTGAATATAATATTATACAGTGAATACTTTCCAATGTTACTAAATGTTCTTTAGAAACATGATTTAATGGATTATATACTATTTTATTATATGGAATAAAAAACTTCTTCATTGTTTACATTTAGTTTGTTTCTAAATCTTTATTGTAACTAATGCTATAACAAATAACTTCACCCAGAATAAATCTTTGCACTCATCTCAGATCATTTTGTCAGGTATTTTATGTAAAAGCAGAATTACTGCGCTAAAAGTATTGACATTTAAGAACTTTGATATTGCCGGAGAGACTTTCAGGAAAGCTATTAGCATGTTTTTTTTATGAGAGGGTCCAACAGTGTGTGGCCAGCTCTGTGTTGCTGTATCACCACCAGCATCAAGCGCTGTCATTTCAGTAAGAATTTGTCAACTTGTCAACCAGTAATTTGTCTATGTTTCTTTGGTTATTGATTGAGCTTCCATTTTTCACATGTATTTACCGATTGATTTATTTTTATCTGTGAGCTGTTACTTCACATTTTTTCTCTACTTTTTTCAGTGAGGGTGATTTTAGAACAACTCTTCACACATTTAGGAAAAGATTACTTATATTTGTGATATAAAGTTTTCTAGAATGTCATTTGCCTTTCATTTATTTATGGTGTCTTTTGACATATGGAAGTTTTAAATTGTTAGGTAATCATATCTGAGGATATTTTCCATTGTGGTTTCTTCCATTGCTTTTACGTGTAATGATCTTTATCCCTAGAACAAAACTGCTAGACTGTAAAGATTGTGGACACAGCATATTAAATAAGGTGTCCTTGGTGTACTTGGTGTCTTCTTGATCTTACAGGTAGAGGGATCTTTAAAATGCAACAGTGAGCATGTTATTGCCATGCTTACAACCCTTGAATGGCTTCCCGTTGCTGTAAATTTAAGTTATAACATCCTTCCCTAATTCTCTACAGTCCCATAGTGATAGATTCCATTTCACCATGGATGAGAGATGATCTGTTGGAGTCTGTTGTAGCATCGCTGGTGAGAAATGACTGGTCTGCAGCAGCTTTTGCAAGAGATGCTTACTCCGTATCTCCTGTACCCGGTAAGCACTGGAGAGAAGAATGAGGAAGTGGGTGTGGATGCAGTGAGGTTTGCAGATTCCAAGGTAGAAAATAAAGGGGTTTCCATCTAGTAGCTGCTTCCCCCCCACCCCTGCTTTTATCTAGTTAAGGATCCAGCAAGCTCAGCTTTTCTTTTCTCCTACATAATGGTGTCTTTCACTCTCCCAGATCATTGCCATCAACCTGTAAAGCTACTCTAAACAAAAAAAAAGATGCAACTTAAAAACTTTCTACTACATTTTTCATTTTACAAAGCAAAAATGCTACTTTACAAAAACAAAAATTTTACATAAAAATGCTACTTAAAAATTTCTACTATATTTTTTCATTTTTTGAGATTTTATTTGGTTCTTTTAAATATCAGTCTATTTTCTTAATTATCTCTCTTTGAGATTTTATTCTCTCCTGTAGCTCTTTGAACAGTTTAAACACCCTGATTTTAAAGGGCCTTTTAGACTGTTCTGATTATACAAGATCATTTATGTGGTTATCCAAGTTCCTTTGCCTGACCAAGCCCTGCATCATTACCCAGTTCTGAATTGGTTTTACTTATGTCTGTGTCTCTGCTCAGGGTTTCAAGTTCTGCACTGTGTGGGGAGTGCAAATTTGGACCCCGTGTCTATTTGTGGTTGAATTCCAGATTCTCATCCTTCCACTCTTTATTTGGGCAAAGCAGTAAGATGCTGTAGTCCTATGCCAGGGAGTAAAGATTTGTCCTGGTACCTATTCTTTAGACTATGATGTCCTAGTAGAAAATTACCTCTTAAAAAGCAAAACAAAGCAAAGCAAAACAAAACAAAACAGGCTATAGTCTGAGTCTCCCGGGTTGGGGCCATATTCATGGCAGAAGCAAAGCAAGGATCAGACTTAGTTTTGTTTATCTATAATTTGCCCATAATGGAAAGAAAACCACTTCTGTGTTTTTTTTTTTAATTTAAAAAAAATCTTTTTTAACATCTTTATTGGAGTATAATTGCTTTACAATGTTGTGTTAGTTGCTGCTGTATAACAAAGCGAATCAGCTATACGTGTACATATATCCCCATATCCCCTCCCTCTTGCAGTCTCCCTCCCATCCTCCTTATCCCACCCCTCTAGGTGGTCACAAAGTACCGAGCTGATCTCCCTGTGCTATGCAGCTGCTTCCCACTAGCTATCTATTTTACATTTGAAAACCACTTCTTTAAGGTTTTAGTTTTCAGTGTCGTCCCTGGAGCAGCATAGGAGGGGCCTATACCAGGCCGACTGGCTAAGAACCTACATTTCAACAACATCCCCTTGGTAATTTGTATGTACTTTCAAGCTTGACAGGCACTGCTTTGAGGCCTCTGAGACTAAGTTCCAAGAAACCCATTTAAAATTTTTAAATTTCTTGCTCTATTCATCCATTTTTAAGTAAAAACAAGCTATGTAACAGTCATGTCATGGTCAAAGCAAGAGATAACAATGCACTTTCTTCCTGATCTAGAATACATAAATTAAGATGAGGAATCTTAATTAAGATGAACTATAACGTAGTTCTGACCCCAAGAATAAAATCACCCTTTGGTATTGCCATGTTCTGTTTAATAATACTCTATTCCTCTTGTATTTTCATGTTGCTTTTGAAGTTTCCTTACCTCTAGAAGAGTGGTCTGTGAGAGGACATCCTTTTTCCCTCAGTGGGTTCATGTAGGTCTTCATTGTTTCCATGGTAGATTCTATTCTTCACATCTTTAGAGATGATTATCTCTACTATGGGATATATATATATCTGGTAAAATACCATCAGCATGTGACTAGTCACCCAGGCAAACAATGTGCCCTTTTAGAAAAGGATACATCTCTTGAGGCAAATGCTAGCTCATGTTACAAATGCCAAACCAAGTTGAATCTTCTCATGGGGAGGAAACTGGGTGACTGAGCCCCATGGCCCTTCCAATGATTTACAAGCAATGTTTTCCTTGAAGAGAGAAAAAGAGAGGCTAAACTGTTTCAAAATCTTAAGTAGGAGAAAAAGTTTTCTTTAAATCTAGCTCTTTTTAAAGGCATATAATATTAAAACATATGAAAAGTCGATACATTAAGGTTTTTAACTTTAGGATTCCATAGGCTTACCATGCAATATTATTAATAGTAATTAAGGACTAGCATTTATTGAGGTTGTCCTAAGCACTGAGTATGGGATCTGGCTTGATTCTTACGTGGGAGGCAGACACTATTTTTTTCATCATTATACAAAGTAGGAAGCAGAGGCCCAGGACTAACTCCTTCACAGTCTCCCGGCTGGGAAGGAGTTTTCAGTGAGGCCTGAACCCAGGCAGTATGGTTTCAGAGCTCTGGATTGGAGCCACCGTGTCATACCAGAGAGGTTTTTGGTCCTGAGGACACAACTTGAAAGTCTTCCTCCGGCCAAACATGGGACAATTTGAACGTCAGTAAGGATAATAACATCAATAGATTTAAGCACATTAAGTGTTTTTAAATCAATTGTGTTTAAATCCATGTGCTGTTTGTATATACCAGAAAAATTTGTCATCATTAGAGGGTGTAGTATTTTAAGAGTTGATAAAGGATAGAACTGAGCATTTATTTTGCCTATTCTATACTGAGCAAGTGAATGGTAGATGAAGGGATATTTCTCTTTATAGAAGTATGTTACCTAATAAATGAAGAAGGAATAATAAAATTAAAATATCAATATTTTGTAACGTCAATGAATTCATGGATCTAGTGGTTGAATTCATGGTATGTTAGTGGTTACTAACATCAGAAAAAGAGAGACAACCAGATATCACAAGACCCTTAATAGAGAGAAGCATCATCTACTAGGAAATATCCTTGCCAAAGATATCCTTCCTAAATCTAATCAAACCTTGAGTTTTAACTACAAATTTGCAAGAAATGTAGAAGTCAGGGGGACAATTTTTAAGAAAAAGAAAACAAAACCAGAATTTCACGGGGATGCAATCAGAAAACTCCAGACTCTGGGAAAATCTACAGAACAAGTACCTCATTTTGTCAGCAGATGGATATAAATGAGATGGAGAAGGAAAGCTATAGACTAAAGGAAACTCAAGAGGCATATTATCCAATTGTTTTATGTGGATCTTATTTAAACACCAATTCAAAGAAGTAATTAAAAAAAGAAACTTTTATAACACGATGGGACATTTGAGCATTAACTGGGTATTTAAAAATATTAATGCATTATTGTTTTTAGGTATTATAATATCTTGGTGGTTATGTGGTTTTATTTTTGAGCAGCATTAAAAATTTTTTTTTATTTTAATTTTTATTGAAGTATAGTTGATTTACAATGTTGTGTTGATTTCTGCTGTACTGCAAAGTGATTCAGTTATACATATATATACATCCTTTTTTATATTCTTTTCCATTATGGTTATCACAGGATATTGAATATAGTTCCCTGTTCTATACAGTAGCCCCTTGTTGTTTATCCATTCTCTATACAATAGTTTGCGTCTACTAATCTCAAACTCCCAGTCCATCCTTCCCCCATCCACCTCCCCCTTGTTTTCAAAAAAAATTTTTTTGAGGAGTATTTTTATCTTTTGGAGATACATGCTAAAATAACTGCAGGTGAAGTGATATATTGTCTGGGATATGCCCCATAATAATATGAGAGAGAGAGGAAGTGTATGAAACAAGACTTTCCATGAATTGATAATATTTGAATCTAGGTGATGGGCAAATTTTCTTTTTAAAAATATAAATTGTACTGATATTCTGTCTACTTTTATACTGAGCAATTAAGACTTAGCTTAGAATGAGAAAGCAAAAATCTTCCCGGCTGTTCATTTTGTTGAGGTAACAGACCCAGGTAATGCCAGCTGTACAGTTATCAAGAAACAATTTTTCTCCCAAGGACATGCTGCAGCTCTTCTTAAAAAAGAAGCCTATGAAGTTGTTACCATTACTACCTCAGAGGAGGAAACTCCCTAAGACAGAGGGAGATAAAGTGAATTGCCCAAGATCATACACTATGGTTTGCCATAGAGATGGCTTCCATATTCAGACACTCTGGATTCAAGGGTCTATACATGAAAATGTATATCCCTGGGCTGAGGTTTTCACTGGGGTGTTGTGACCCAACATAATTGGCAAAGTTTTCTTCATATGGAACTTACAAGTAACTCTGTGGCTTATCTGAAGTGTGCAGATTCAAAATTAGGTCTAGGCCAAAAAATAAGGCCATGTGAAAGCCAAGAATCAAGACCGTGTGACAGTGCCAATGCCTTGTGTCTCCAGATTCCCAGTACTTACAAGTTGAACTTTTTTGGTATATGGAAACATGTAGGAATGATTACAACTCTTCCATAGGGAGTGAGAGTAGGAATTTTGGAGATGGTAGGTATGGTAATCATTTTATTGTTCCTTTCATCAATATGCAAAATAGGGAATGAAAATATTCCCTTTAGTGGTTGAGAAATGCTCTCTGTTTCTAAGAGTGAGAATTGAGAAAATATTTTTTCCATTGCCTTGGCTATAGTAAAATTATTCAATAGTTTCAAGCAAGATAACTGACTCATAAGAATGAATATAAAAAGAACCCCAGCATATTAAAAATCTTCCCTATGCTAATGTGTTCGGATATTAGAAACAAATTGATTACATCTGTACAATAAAGAAAGAAAGGAAAAAAATGATACCCTCCAGGATGCAACAGGGAGAATTTAATAAGCTGCCTTAAATCACTCAACCTACAACACATCTAAAAGGTTAATTAAGCATCTTTTTTTTTTTTTTTTATCCTCACCTCTGCTCTGCTGGCTTTAGTAAAATCCTGTCTGCCAGCATTACTCTCTACAGGTACCTCCAATTCTGTTTGAAGTTGATGATCTGGGCTTGGCTCATAACATTCACAGTAGATTTACCAGAAAGATCAATAAAAGCATGTTCAAAGCTAGATTGGCTTCATAGAGCCCAGGATTTTTATTAATTCATATAAACTTCCTAAAACTTTCACTGTAGAGAAAAAAGAAGGAAACTTGAGAATATTCACATTGTAAGAAATTGAATTGGTATCATGGAGTTGCAGAATTGGTTTGGAGCCCGTGATTCCCCTCACATGTCAGAATTCGTGGAGGCACCAAATGCTGAGTCTTAAATCTAGGAGGTCTTAGACTCATCAGTCACATCAAAAAGTGTTTGATAAGCACCAACCTCTTTGTCCTGGATGCTGTGCAAGGTTAGTAACATGGATTTTTGCCCTCCGTGAACAGGCGTCACTGAGCTCGTTAGACGATGTGTGTCTAGGTGTTAACTACATATTTTACTAATTCTGTGGAAGAGTTGGAGAGCGTAGTGTGAAGAAGAAGCTGAATCAGTTAAAGAAGGTATGCAGATGCCATGTGGAAAATTGGAAGAGACTGGGTCCTTGGACCTGGGAAAAGAAGGGAAGGTAATATTTCAGGAGGCATCTAGTAATGGAGTGAAATAAAGTGGGCGTATTGGAGCCAGATACAAACCTGGCTGGAGTGGTCTCGCACATTTTCTATCTCCTTGAAACTCAGTTTCTGTATGTTAGTCAAGAATAAGAAAAAAATAACTGTGTGATTTAAAGGAAGGAATCTGTTTTCTCATTTGTAGAATTAAGGATTTTGAAAAACTATTCTGAAATAATCCCTCTTGAATTATGATTATATACCTTAAACAGTGGGAGGTGCTTGAAGGGGAGAGTTTTATAACATATTCTGGGGTTGGGAGAGTCTTTCATGGAAATAGTGGTATTTTTGCAGCTCAGTGTCTAATGTAAGGGTTCTTGACAAGTGAAGAAAACAGGGAGTTCCAGCCACAGGGCATGGAGTGGGATAATTAATGTGTAATTTGACTAGCATTTATCATTTCCTGGAAAAGTGATCTTATATAGAGACAATTGTTGTCTTCTCTTTGTTGGGGAGAGGTAATACTCTTACTTTTTCAAATTTAAATTTTTTTTTAAAGAAGGTATGTTTTGACTAAGAATGTGAAATTAGGACCTAGAAACTAATCAACCAGCAGAGAAGCTTTGATCTTTAAAATGCTGGAATTATCTTTAATCAGAGGAGATTTAAATTGGCTAAATAGTGGAATTAAAGCAAAATTATCATCATTTTGTTCACTAAAATGTTGATTCTTTTTCTACTAATGGAAGCAATTCTCTGAGTAAAAACACAGTTTTCTTTTTTAATTAAATGATCCATTGCTTTCTAATTAGTTCAGTTTTTAAAATTATTTTATCCTCTTAAAAGTTTTAATATCCGTATCCAAAATGGTGAAATATAAATGTTGACCTAAGATTTTGTTATACTCACCAATGTTTCAACTCTTTTCTTCTAAGGAGTACTGCCTGTAATTTATGTGAAGAAATTTTTTGATCACCACTGTTTATTCCTCTAGAGAAACATCCTGTTATCTGAGCATGGATTTCACCATTTATTCTGTAGGATCCCTGTAAGGGACTCCATGAAAAGTTGATTTGAAATTTATTTTTTATTTATATTTTAAAAATCTGTAACAAAAACAGTATGTATGCTCAGTATTGTCACATAACATATTTTACTGCCAGTACGTTAACATATATTATGAGATTAACTAGTTTTGTGATGATCGTAGAGATTAGAGTCTCCTGATATATGCGTATATTTGGTCGTCTTGTAAGTGTGTCATTGATTATTTATTCATTCATTAAATGATCACTGATCAGATTGCAGCTGGGTTTTATAGGAGCTGGATATGTGTGTTGGTGTCCCTAATTTCAGGGTAGTGTTTTTTCTCACGCTGGCCCCCATACACAGACAGCGAGGGGAGACCAAAGAAAGAGGGAGACCGCTCTGGATTGGTAGGTGACAGGTTTAATAATAAGAAGGGAACTTGCATACCAGGCTTGTCTCTGGCTGCAAAACAAGTACATCTTTGAACCCACCTGCCAGAATCTTAAAAGTTTATACAGTATAGAGGCCTTACCTGGGTTCAGTCACATATGCTGTCCAGATGGTCTCAATAACACCTTACTCTCCCAAGACTGCATCCTTGGGACAGCTTCTAGCATGGGGAAGGCAAGCAAAACACACATTCCAAGTCAGGGGAGTGGTGAGAAGCCTCCAACTGCCAGGGGCCAGCCCTCAGGTCAACCACAGTCACATTGTCCTAATGACTCCCTCCAACAGGGAGGAAATTTTATTGTCTATTTATATGCTTGTTAAATGTATCTTTTTAAACGAATGCTGCTGTCCATCTCTCAGGTGATAATTCATTAATTCATTATTCATTAGACATTTATTGAGAAACTTCTTTGTGCCAGATCCTAGAATTGCAATAGTGGACAACACAGTGGCCCTATTCTTAGAGAACTTGCAGCTAGTGGGAAAGACTTAAATGATAAGCACACAAACAAACAAACAGTTATGTATTGAACACTTGCTATGAAGGAAATGACATTAGAGCATTAGGAGAGTAGAATGGGCAACTTAATTTAGAAATGAGGGCCAGGGGAGATGCTCTTTCTAAAGGGGGGTTTAGACTACAGCATGGAGGCTGATGAAGAATTAGGCAGGTGAAGTGCAGCTCTGCACAGAGGATCTGAGAGGGCCAGCTTCTGGACTACTGGAGGACCTAAAGAAGGCCAGCATGGCGGAGCGAAGCAGGTGAGGGTGACAGGAGACAAAGATGGGTGAAGAGGTAGGTAGGGCCTGATCATGAAAGGTCTCAAAGGCACTGACAAGGAACTTAGATTCCATCCAGGATCGGTGAGAATCTACTTACAAGTTCAAGTAGGAGAGTGAGAGTGTATTTAAAAGATGACTTTAGTAGTTATGGAGGATGAATTTGAGTTGGACAAGAATGGTATTAGGGAGACCTGTTATGAGGCTGGTATGAGTCCAGATAAAAACTGATGGTGAAATAGACCAGGATGGGGCCAGTGGAAGTGGAGAGAAGTGGGCTGGGTTAAGATCTACTTTGAGTATGAAATTGACATACTTGATAATGGGTATGAGTGTGTGAAGTGTGATTCCTGGGTTACTGGTGTGAGCACCTGGGTGGCGGGTGGTCAGAGACAGAGGGCAATAGAGAAGGACATATTGTGGGGAAAGATAAAAGAATTCTTCTTACCTTTAGTATGATACTCATTACATTTAGCACTTGCCATCTTTAGAAGGGCATCAAGCAAAGCCTTTTACTTTTTTTAATTCACCTCCCAAATCTGTCATAAAATGCAGGTGTTGTTACTTGAAATATAGTACAAGCTTCTTTAGGCCAGGAACTGTGTAGCACACATATTTGTAGTCAGTGCTTGGCTCAGCAAAGTATCTTACAAAATGTTTTGGAAATAATGTTCATTTGTTTCATTTGATTTGACATTTTGCTCTGGAGCTCCATGTACCTTATGGGGGATGAAGAGCTATTTCTACAAATAAAAATAACTTGATCTTTTTTGACTTAAGACAGTGTCTTACAGATAAATACTTAGTTTTATTTGGGTAGGTTCTCAGTAAATGTAAAGTTCACACATACTGAGAGCTGTTTCTCTCTAAGGGAAACTTCCTTTCCTGTCTTCCTCCTCAGCATGGTGTCTGGCACAGAGGGAGTTAATATACCCTGGGTCCAGGGGCATAATCCACATACATCTTTCTCTTCCTTGGTGTCAGTTAAGGTGAGGCCACTTTCGGATGGTTAGTCTTGCCTTGTCTCTGGGCTTCTGACACTAGTGTTCAATAATGGGTGGCTGATGTCACTAGTTTCTCTTGGACATTGTCCCCACCCTTGTTGCTAAAGCACACAGTGGCTGTCCTAGTCTCTGGTTGCAAGGTTTCTGAGAGCTAATAGCTTGGGATCTACCCTGATCCTTGACTTGTTTGTGGACTCTGATTCTCCTAGACTTGCCCTGCCCCTCTCAAGACTGTTACCTCTGCATCACTCTGGAGTTTCGAGGTTCAGCAAGGCTCACCTACCTAAGCAACTACCTCATTTGTTTGTAATTTTCACCTGCTGCCATGGTGGCTATGGCATCATGCCCAGTGCTTGCCTTCTCAAAGATGTTTGCTGTCTTCCCTATGCCATGTCCATGGGACCCTGTCACTCATGATCTCAGATTTTCCCCAGATCCACTTGGATGTTTTCATATCCTTAACATCTATTCTCCTTACAGATGCTCATGATGGATCTCTTGTCTTAGCTTTCTTCTGTCTCCTTTCCATATCTCCACTGGAACCAGAATGCCTTTCATCATCTTCTGTCTCTATTCTTTAACATTTATTCTTCCAGTCTTATGGTAGTTACCTGTTTAGATTTTTAAGGAACTGCCAAACTGGTTTCCAGAGGGGCTGTACCCTCTTGCATTCTCACCTGCAGACTATTCTACTCTTATCCTGTTCTGATGGTGGCAACTCTGGATAGAGATTCTATAAAAATGGGGTTCTGCTCCAGGTTTGCTCATTAACTCATTATAATAAATTTCTTCAATGACACCGTTTTTTCCAACTCCAGTTTTCCTCATTTACATAATGGATGTGAAGAGACCTACTGTCCTTTGACTTTTGTGAATGAACAATGAGATAGTATATCTAAAATATAAACCACTGTTTATATGTTTTTATAAAACATAAAACCTCTCATGTTTAAATAGGATTTTATGTTCCAAAAAGCTTTTGAGAATTTATCTCAATTAAAGTAAAAGAGTGGTCTACAATCAAAAAGTGTCTATGTTTTTTTTTTTTTTTGAGTTCCACAGTGTGAAAGTCATTGGGAAATGGGCTAAATCTAACATAAAAAATAATGTCAAATTACCTCATAATTTGCTTCACATATTTTTAATAATCTTTTTATTTTGAGACCGCTGTAGATTCACAGGCAGTTGTAAGAAATAATATAGAAACATCCCATGTATGCTTTGCCCAGTTTATGCCTTTGGTAATATCTTGTGAAACTATAGTGCACTATCACAAATGGTGTAGTGACTTTGATAGAGTCAAGATATAGAACACTGCCATACTGCAAGGATCTCTCATGTGGTCCTTTTATGGTCACACCTACTTGCCTATCCCCACCCCCTCCTCATCCTTAACCCCTGGCAACCACTCTTATCTATAATTTTGTTATTTTACAAATAAGATATAAATGGAATCATACAATATGCAACCCTTTGGGGTTGGCTATTTTCACTAAGCATAATTCTCTAGATATTCATCTAAGCTGCTGCATGTTTCAATAGTTTGTTCTTTTTTATTGCAGAATAGTATTCCATGGTATGGATGTACCACAGTTTGTTTAACAATTCAACCACTGACGGATATGTTGTTTCCAGTTTAGGGCTGTTAGTTACGTTATTTTCTTTGCCTTTAGATTTGAGAAGTTTGACTATGACATGCCTTGGTGTGGATTTCTTTGAGCTTATCCTGTGTGGGATTTGCTTAGTTGAATCTATAAGATTATGCCTTTATTCAAGTACTTCTCCACCTGCCCTCTTTTGTTCTTCAGTGACATGGATGTTAGATCTTTTGTTATAGTCCAACTGCCCGAGGCTCTGTTCCTTTGTTTGTCTGGTTGTTTCTTCAAGTATATTTTCTCTCTCTTTTTCACATTGGG
Source organism: Phocoena sinus (assembly GCF_008692025.1). Taxonomy (NCBI): domain Eukaryota; kingdom Metazoa; phylum Chordata; class Mammalia; order Artiodactyla; family Phocoenidae; genus Phocoena; species Phocoena sinus. Next base: position 77,227,526 of record NC_045773.1, on the reverse strand, counting down.
TAATTTTTATCTTTCTGTCTTCAAGATCACAGATTCTTTTTTCTGTCCCTTCCATCCTGTTGTTAAGACCTTTCATTGACTTTAAAAAAAAATTGCCGTTGTAGTTTTCAGTTCTAAACACTTCCATTTCTTTATATCTTTTTCTTCTTGTTTTTAATTGAGACTTTCTATTTTTTCATTTATTTCATGCATATTCATAATTGTTTGTCAAAACCTTTTTCTCGTGGCTACTTTAAATCTTTGTTAAATAATTCTTATGTCTTTTTCATCTTGATTTTGTTCTCTATCGATTATCTTTTTTTCATTCAAGTTGAAATCTTGGTTTTTGGTGCAAAGAGGGATTTTCATTCGACACATGACATTTTGAGCACCATGAGACTCTGGATCTTATTTAAACCTGTTGTTTTAGCTGCTTCCACTGTCACTGCTCTGGCAGGGCTAGGGTTGGAGTGCTGCTGTGTTATTGACATTTAAGAATGGAAGTCCAGTTCCCCCACTAAGCGTCTTTTGACACAGATGGGGAGGGAGCAAGCTGGGCTCCTCATTACTCCCCTATTAGGCCTCCACTGTCATCATTCTGGATGGGAGGGCTAAGACTATTTGTTATTACTCACACGTTGCCCTGCTGGTACCACAGAGGGTGGCCTCATTATGGCTCGATGGTGGTGAAAATCTTGACTCTTTACTAGGCCTTCTCTGACACCACTTGGGCAAGGAGGGTGGGCTGCCTGATTATTAGGGGCTGGAGTGGAAGTCCACATCCTCACTTGGTCCTCGCTGAAGGAACTCTGCTGTGGGAGAGGCTTCTTAGCGCTCAGAGTTGATGAACATCCTGGATCCCTACTCAGCCTTCCCTAAGACCACCCCATTAGGGTGGGGGGGTGTGTGTGTGCATGTGTGGTGTGTTGTGGGGAGCTTTGGCACACCTCATGATAGCCTGGTAAGGGTAGAAGACCAGGGTCTCTACTAGACCTTTGCTGGTATGGGCAGAAGTGGGACCACAGTGTTTTCCATACTGTTTAGATGTAATAAAGTGGTTAATGTCTAGAAGTTTTCTGTTTTGCTATGCTGCCTTTTCCTTTGGTTAGAGAGATTGGGCTTTTGTTGGAGATTTTTTGGTCTGCATACTTTGACATTTCTCAGTTACCAGCATATTTAGCTCCACCCTTTTGTCTGTTTTTTTGGTCCTGAGATCCCTAGCTAGTCTGCCTTCTTTTTGTCACCTTTCAGAATTTTCTTATGTTTGTTTCTTATGTTCAAGGTTTTTAGTTGTACTTAGTAGGAGGACTGGGGAAAAGTGTATCAATTCCATCTTCCCAGAAAGAGAATTTTGATTTTTTTTTTTTTAAAGAAAACATTGCAATTTGGAATCTCCCTGTGAATCCTCTCTGGCCTCATTCCCTTCTCTCTGGTTTTTAATTTCTATTTCTCTATGTATTTTTGCCTATGTAATTATACTCTGGTGATTCTTGTCCCTTGATTTGTTAATTTGCTCCAAAATGGTTTTGAAATCTATCCATGCTAACACATGAAGTCTAAGCTCATTCAGATTGATAGCTACTTGGGGTTTTGGATAACAGAATAGGAAATTGTTTGATGCTGGGTTGACACATAAGGGTCAGTGAAGTGGGTTATGTATGTGCCATTGTATGTGGCCAGGAAATAGCTTTGACATTAATTAACAGGAGTTGCTGTGAGAAGAGGAGGCTATACCTGGTGGATCTGGGAGAGAGGGCTGGATTGTCTCCCAGGACTGCATTGTCAGGCCCACAGCAGCACCACCACTGGGTTTTGTTTTTTTTGCGGTTTTTTGAGGTACGCGGGCCCCTCACTGTTGTGGCCTCTCCCGCTGCGGAGCACAGGCTCCGGACGTGCAGGCTCAGCGGCCATGGCTCACGGACCCAGCCGCTCCGCGGCATGTGGGATCCTCCCGGACCGGGGCACAAACCCGTGTCCCCTGCATCGGCAGGCGGATTCTCAACCACTGCGCCACAAGGGAAGCCCTACCACTGGGTTTTGTTTTGTTATTTATTTATGTATTATTATTATTTTTAAACATTTATTTTAGTTATTTATTTTGGCTGCACCGGGTCTTAGTTGCAGTGCACGGGATCTTTGTTGCAGCATGCGGGATCTTTTAGTTGTGGCATGCAGACTTCTTAGTTGCGGCATGCATGTGGGCTCTGTTCCCCTGCTAGGGATCAAACCCAAGCCCCCTACACTGGGAGCGTGGAGTCTCACCCACTGGACCACCAGGGAAGTCCCACCACTGGGTTTTGGCACATCTTCCTGGGCTCATGAGGTCTTCTAAGTGTGGGTTGAAAGATCTGCAAATGTGTGCTCAGGGTTATAGGAAGGCACAGGATTTCCTCTCTAGGTGATCTCATCAATCGACTACAGCAGGGAGGCGGAGCTTAGTCCCCAGAGCACATTGCAATGGCTTCTTTATGAAACTATTGGTGTATGCCTCCTCAAGAGTGGTTAGATAATAAGAATTAAAAATATACTTCACTTGCCTCAATGGCAATTAATGTAGGTGACCAGGGTCTCTTGAATTCTTTGTGTTTTTCTGGGCTTTTTCTTGGTTTCCCGGAGGCCAGTTTGGACTGAACTGAAAGATGGTGAGATATTCCTGGCCTTCTGGGAAACTCAGTGACATTTAAAGACTACTGAGACCTAGCTTGTGCATATCTCAACTAATTAAAATCAAACAATTATTGTAGGACTTTGCTCTATAGAATTCTAATCAGCCTTGAAGCTAATGAACCGTTTAAAAAAGTTCTGTGTTGAAACTTTCTTCACAAATGAGAATTGTATTTTTTTCCATCTGGGCTTATTCCCAGACTTCTTTGGGATCTTAAGTATCATGATTTTGTGTGATAAACTCTTATTGAGGGTGGCAAAATATCACAATGAAAATCTTGTTATATTTTCGCTTACATTTTTCTAGCCATTTCTTATTTCTATAATATGATGGCTAGGGTTTCTCTACTGTTTTTCTTCTTCTCTTTCATTTTATATTTTCATTTTGCTAAGTTTACATTTAGGTACATTTGAGCAAAAGTATTATTTGAGCCATATGACTGAGCTAACATTACATTTAGACGTTATTTTATTAGGCTGCACTTTAAGTTTATTCCATTTGGCCTCATTAAACAACTGTTTGTCCCCTCAGGCATTTTAGAGCTAACTTTCTGACTCTATATTGGTTCCCAGGCTGTAAAATTTTAAGCTTATTTGAATTTTTTTGTTTTTTCTCCCTAGGACTCTTTTAAAAATACACACGAGAAAATCAACTTGAGAAATTCTAAATATTTTGTATGTATACCTGTTTTGGTATTTGTTTCACACTCAAGAGATAATACCCACAAATGATAAGGGTAATCTTTGAGTAAATTATTTTCTCTAACTAAAAGGGATATGTGTATATACATAGATATATGTGTTTGTGTGCATGTGTGTGTATATAAAAATATATTTCCCTAAAAGGGATACATGTGTATATACATATCTATATTTATGTATGTACAATGTGTATATTACAGTGAATATTTTCTGGCTAGGATGAGGTGAAGTCAGTGTGCCCCTGTGGTGTTCAAACACCATCGTTAAGCCCCCTCCTCCCACCATCCCTCTGTCCTTTTCTTCCATTTCCTCTTCCCCTTCTGCAGTTCTTCACTGGAGAAACTGAAAGCAACAGGAGTAGGGATGCAGAACTAAGGAGAAGATGGTGTGAGCCATTCTTACAACCCTGCGTTGAGGACCCGCATTTCCCACTGTGCTCCAGTTGTACATTTCCACTGCTCCCCTCCACCCTTCTCCGGGCGGCAGAGAATCAAGACATCCGGGTCCTGCCAGCTTGAAATTAATTGTTACAAATTCTGATTGCATAGAAGTCATTCCATCTCTTTGGATTTCTTGTGCAGGCATTTAACAACCTCTTTAAATTCAGGGATGGATCTTGTTCTTTAGCATCCTTTTCTAGATTTAAATCTGTAATTTATTTTTAATTTTCTTTTTATCAGCCTCTCTGTACCTTAGACTTTCTCATTTCCTATATCAGACTTCTTCCTCTCCCAGAATTTTTTTCCTATGAAATTATTGTGGTAGAGATCAAGATCAGGACCATACAAGTAGCTGAAAAGGTTTTTTACCAGTAACAAAGGAGAAAAGTTTCCTTTCTGTTGTCCAAGCTATTCAGAATTCTTTGTTTTCTTTATTAATGCCATATTCATGATGTGTTAACTTGTATTATTAGTTTTGTACATTTTCTTTTTACTCTTCTTCACTGGAAAGGCAATATCAGTAAGGGTGGAAGACAATTTCATTAACTAAATTCACAAATAACAAAACCCTCACTTCCAACAGAATCAATTATTTGTCAACTAGAGGAAAAAACAGCTATGTGATCATGAATTTTATAACTTGACTTCAATTTGATATATTCTTTGGTTGATACTGAATTTTTAGTTTGGAAAATCCTACTAATTAAGAAGATGTTCATAGTGTAAAAAATTTCTCAGCCATGTGATTGAGAAAAGGAAAGAATGGAAAGTGACCTCGTTGAAGACCTACTGTGTGTCAGATACTTGACTGGGAGTAACACAAATGTAAACTCTAAGTAAAGGTTGGTACAGAAGATGTAAAAGCTGAATAACTGCTTAATTATTCCTGAATAGTTACAATATAATTCTGCCCAAGGGTAGAAAGTTCCTTAATCAAATTTTAGGATGTCTAGTGTTCCAACACCTTAAACATTTTGAACCCCATCATAGACAGCAATATGATAAAGTAATGTGAGGTAATGTGTTAATGGTGAAAATGTACATTTCATGGCCAAGCGGGCTAATTTATTGGAAAGAAAACTCCTCATGGCTATTCTCCATTATAATCATGTGACCTCGGGATCATCTTGAAGAAGTCTGAAGCTCCAAAGCTCACCTGCAAAATGGCGAAGCAGTGGTGTATACACAGTGGTTATATAGGTTATATACTAATTGCTTTCTTATCTACAGGACAAAGATCATGGGCAAAAGTAATTGTTCAGATATTCTTCGAATTTACTATTATTGCCACCAACTAATCTGGCTTATGCTTCTCTTTCAAGTAGAAGATTTGGCTCTCTGATAATTTTCTGGAAAAAATTATCCTAAAAGGTTCATATATGGAACAAAAGCCTTGACTGCATTAAAAAAAAATGGCAATATGAAAGAACTTTACTTTTGTTTTTATGTGTGGGAGAACACACTTTAATTATGTTCTAGAAAAAGAGGAGTTGAGACTGTCACTCAAATAGGGTTCAAGTCCTGATGGTATCGTGTGGATGTCATTTAACCTCTCAATTTCCTTGCCTCAAAGCAATGGTGTTAATACATACCTGCCTTGCCTAATTCATGGTGACGTCATTAGGATTAAATTGATTTACATTCAGCGTTTTTTCTCATAACACTGGATGAGATCATTTTGACGTAGAAGAGTTGGCGGGTTGCTCTACTATGTGAAACATTGCTTCTGAGTGTAGTTTTTTTTTTTTTCTTCTTAAGATTAGCATCTATCAGTTACAAGTTTTGAAAATTTACTGTATCTTACAGAACACCTACTTGCTTTATTACTTCTAACTCTAGACTCAAGTTCTTTTTTTTTTAAACAAGTAAAATATGTGTAAAAAATGTGAGGATATTTACAGTTTGTTCCAGAATGACATTCTGATGCATAGGACTAGAAAAATAAGAGTGATTTGGTTGGGGCTGACAGAATTTTATGTTTTTTCCTTTATTCACAAATGTTAATGAAACTTTCAAAAATGTCAGTTTTCCAAGATAAAAATGGATAGTTTAATTCCATCTCATTCCAAATCTTATTTTTGAACATTTTCGTATTTGTTAAACTGAAGTGTCTGTCAGTAAATAATATTCAACCATGCTTCTTGCTCCTTCTTTTTAATGTTTTGAAAAATTTGACTCAGAAGGAAAAATACTGATTAACTATTCCAAAACTATTTTGATCATATTCCAAGACCCAAGTGGTACATGAATAAGTTCTTTAAGTTTTATATTTTAAAAATAATTGGATCTTTCTAACCCTAAGTGTCTGTATCCCATGTGTTAGCTGGCACGGAACTAAGTAAATAACCCTTTTCGGTATTTGCATTTTAATTTCCCTTTAACGGTTTTGCAATCTATGTTTGCATACAGAGAATACGCCTGCATTATAAATAGATGTCACTTGAGCTGTCATTTCAAAGATCTATGGTAGGAATCTGAAAGTCTAGAGATGATGTTTAAAGGGGCAAATTTATTTAGAGTTTTTGAAACATTTTTAAACCTGTTCCTTAAGATGGAAATGTATATAGCCCTCTAATTGATAATCACAACTTGTGGCATGCTGTTTATTTATATGAATTACATGTATGCATCAGTTTGAGTTAAAGTTTACAAGATAGTTTTTAAACAAAATTATACATACAGCATAAAGCTGGATTATTAACACACCTCCCTTTGATTGTGTGCATACATAATACATACATACATAAAATCTCATAAACACATTCATTCAATACAGATAGAGTTCTCCCAAATATATGTCCCTCTTCTAGTAAAAATTAAAGACCTTTGACGAAATTCAAAAGATACATTAAATAAATGTAGTAAGGCTCTGGGATGTTTATTTATAATAAATGCTTGAATTAACTGTGACCATGGTGAATTTTTCCTATGAATTGTATTTTTCAATGGCTTGTATCTTTTCACGAATTATATTTTTAAATGATATTATATTGTTCCTGTTCCTTGTTGAAGTATACTTTGCAGTGGGAAATATTTTAAACTAAATACTTCCTATCTGGCCCTGCCAAGGTGAATGTTTCCCTCACAGGCTTGACTTGCAGTTGAAGCTGATGTGAGAGTATGTCATGGTTGTTTTGACAGTCCGGTCCTCCTAATCCAGGGATCCGATCCCTGTGGTTTGTCAATTATCCTGCTAACCCTACAGCGAGAGCAACACTCAAGGCACTGAACTGTCAACCAATAACCAAGAAATAATGTCAGGAGCCAGAGAGGCAGAATTGAGAGGGGGGGATGCTTTTGACAACAGAAGTCAGTGTATCATTCAGCATTTATTTTATTTGTGGGGGCTTGTAACAAATTAATTACCGGAAATCACATGATGAAATGTCATCCATCACTTTGGACACTTCTTTGTGTCTAAATTTGAAAAGCAAGGATTTGACTGCTTGTGTAAGTTTTGCTAACATAGGATTTTGGAACGTATCTCTGTGCGGAAAATGGCTAGACCACCTGAGCTTAATTTGATTGTTAGTGATTTTTTTTCATGTTTACTGTAATATTTTAGGGGAAAAAATAATGCACCTGGGGACTACGTGTGCGCTCATAGAAATAATTTTGAAAGTTACTAGTAGTAACTAGGGAAATCAGCATAAATATGGGTGTGTGTGTGAAATTGTGCCTGTGTACAACAAAAAATGCATTCAAAACTAAAAATTTCCAAGGGAAATTTGTTTTTGAACAATTCATGATTGTTAATAGTTTAAGGGAAAAAATAGAAGGGACTTTTACGTTGCATGGTGCCTGTCTTAAAATGAGAAAATGACAACAAGGCTTTAAATCTGTTACTGCTCTTGATTGTGGCTCAGTGGAACTCAGTGACATCAGCTAAAATCTACATAGGCTTTTATTCTGCTCTAGTTCATAGTCTGTGTTTCACGTGTGTGTACCAATTCAAATATTTGCTATATACATAAACTAAGTGATGGCCCCTAATTAGCAAATACACAAGCTTGGGATCTTCAAATGAGCACTCTCTGGTTATACCCAAATGAGACTTTTTACTTACAGGTGCTTACCCAGGAAAAAGTTGAATGATCCAAACTTCCAGCTTTGTAAAGTGCAAAACAAAAATTGAAATTTAAATGCATTTTGTGAAATTCCAATAAATCAAACTGGCTCCTGGGGCTTAATGAAAACAAAACATATTTTTCCTGGTTTGAGAAACTATAAAGTCACTTGTATATTAATGCCTATTTATTTTGGACAATGCCCCCCAAGATAAAGAAGAAAGATATAAACATAACACATTCATAGATGTTTACTTTTAGAATATATATATAATACATCACATTATATAGATATAGATATTTAGTGTTTTGTTCCCAAATTTTTCATTTAATGAGAATTCTCATATCATAGCAAATTTTATAAAAATATAATTTTATGATATTTTAATATATAAATATACCATAACTCACTTAAGTAATACTCTAATGTTGGATTTCATATTAATTAAATTTGAAAAGATAGTAAATGACTCTGCAAGGAATAACTCTTATCTCTGAGTTATTTGAGATTTTTTTGTGATTTTTATTTTAGGATGAATTTGTTTTAGGTAAAATTACTAAGTCAAAGGGTATCAATAATTTTGATCATCTGGGAGAACTTCAAATCTTATTTAAACTTAATAATCAGCATTAGAAATTTCCTTAGCTCCTTAATATATTGCTAATTTCTCTCTTTTTTTTTAAGGCTCTTGCAAGGGTAGCAGACCTGTACTTATTAGTCATTAGGTTTTCTAAAAAGCAGGAACATGTCATGTTGGGGTGAAAAGATATTTATGTTTTGGTCTAAGCATTGTTTTCCAGTTCTAGTGGCTTAATCAAAAACTAGTACGGTGGATTACAGATTCCAATTTTGTGGGTTTAGACCCCACTTTTAATTCATGCTGTACTCTCAGACAGAATACTTAACCTCTGTGTTTTAATTTCTCCTTCTATCAAATGAAGGTGATATTATTGCTCCCATCTTTGGGTCATGGAGAGGATTAAATGAGGTAATGCACATCATCTATGTCATGCAGTGCTTGGCACATAGTGAGCCTCCAGTAAATGTTAGCTGCTGCTATTACTTAATTACAGCCATTAGCAAATAAAAATGTATTAGGGTTTTACAAGCATTGCATTTCTTGTGAGGAAGTAAGGAAAGGAAAATATTTTCATTATGCACATAATGCCTGGTTAAACAAACTTTTAATGTAGCAATAGAAACTTCTAAAAAGGTGTAGTGCAATATAGTAGTAATTATTCTCGCCTACTGGGAACAACAGAGAGGTTAGATACTAGTGTCTCTGTTTGGGTTGTGCTTTATGTGTTATTAGCGGTACACGTAAGGATGCTACCTTGGTATTATGTGCTGTAGCCCAGAGTTTCTCAAACTTTAATGTGCGTATGAATCATCTGGGGATCTTATTAAAAGGCAGTCTGATCTGGTATGTCTGGGGTGGGGCCTGAGATTCTGTGTTTCTACCAGATCCCAGGTGTGCTGATTGTTGAATGGCTGCATTGAGTAGCAAGGGTTTAGAATAAAAAATGAAGCTATTGGATTTTAATAGCGAGTTTTTAAATTATTTTTTTTTCCTCTTTAGCACTTTGCTTTGGGCATTTAGTGTATTTGCACATTATGAATTTGAGTCTCCTCAGTGTTCTGCAAATTGGGAAGTCAACAAATTTATATAAAGTTAATATTGTCAAACAACTGGCAGGTAGGGGGAGGATAGAACAAAAGACAGAAACAAAAACCTCTCTATCTTTGGCTGTCTCTGAGAATGTGACATGAATATTTGGAGCCAGGTTGGAGCTGCTTCTCAATGCCATGATCACTACACAATGGTCTGTGCTGCTCCTTTCATCTGGCTGCCACCAAGGCACAGAGGCAGGAATCAGGTCCCACCAATGTCGTTTGATGATGACCATGGTAAGGACACATCCCTCCATCAGAATCTATAATACACTCTGACTGCTTTTCTCAGTGAGCCTCACCTGATTATCCCAGACTGGGTATGCAGCCAAAGGGTATATAAAGTATTGGACAAGTTTTCCAAGTCTTTTTAGAGCATCCATTTTATTCAAAGACTTGGAAAATTCCATTAACACAAACATGGATCATTTATAGCATTTATAGCTTAACGTTTGTATGCATTTAATAAAATAATATAAGAGCTTATAATAGGCCACCTGTGGCTATATTCCTATACCCCATTATTTTGCCATTAAGGCTTATTTCAAGGGGAACGGATGAAAGCTCTTGGAAGTGAAAAGAGCAAGAGAAGAAACCCAGGGAGGCACTATAAGAAAATTGACATAAGTCAAAACACTTAATTTCTAGTCCTTGCTCTGCCACTCCTGTCCTTTATAACTCTTTATCTCTCTGGTCTCCCTCAGTTTTCTCATTTAAAAAATGAAACAGACTGATTTTGAGGTCCCTCCAAGCTCTGACATTTTATGATTGTATTATTCTTTTCTTCTGAGAATTTTACCCTAACTCATAGGTGGCCAGTTGACTATTTTGTATGGTAGAGCCTTCCCCAGCCCTGGGTCCTATGGTAGTCCCCATCTGTGACCAGAGCTGTCAATCATTCTGTGATTATTTCCATTGTTTTACAGAGTCAAAGACCTTACCCTAGAGACGGAGTTTTATTTGAAATACAACGCAGTGCACATGGTGCTGAAAAAATGTGTCACCCCACATGCTATGGGGTAAGTCTTTAAAGAATTTACCCCCAAATGTAGGGTATCAATGAGGCAATGTAAACCACCAGAACAGCTACTTGACAATTTGTCACTCAACTTCAGCAAAACTGTAGAGGAACAGCACAATGAATTAATGAATAGCAACAAATCCCCATGACAACATGTTAGTTCATTAAAATTTTATCAGCATTCTTCCTAAGGAAAGTGTGCCTTCTGTTCTATGTTGAGTTTCTTCAACATTGTTTTACAGCCAATTCACAGCATTCTGGTGCTTCAAAATTAGTTCCTGTGGAGAGTGAGATACACATAGACTCTATACTGTGTCACACATGGGTCTCCTGGGTGTCACAATGAAATATTGCCTGCTTTTTTGTGTATCTTATGGCTTAAACATTAACAAGTATTTCTTTACTGCCTTTTTTGGAGAGTAGGTTAATTAAGTGAAAATCCATCTCTGTGTTAATTTTTAGCAAATGTATTAAATTGCATTTCATAAATGTCTTTCTAATATTCAACAAAAAGGCATCAAATAGAGGGAAAACAGCAAAATATTTTTGCTTGCTGCCACAGTGGCATGTTCCCTCTGGCTTTGGAAAACAATAATAACACACAAGCCTTGACATTTGCCTTGGATTATTTTCTCTCCTTGAAAAAAAATGTTTTAATGTGTAACCCAAATGCCAGGGGTCTGGGTTTTCCCAACTCTTCCAGCATAATAGCGACACACTTCCCTTTTATAATTTAAAAAAAGTCTCATAATCCCATCCTACAAACAATAGGAAAACCAGCATGGTCCCCAATGTTTTTGAGGATTTTTGAGGGGATTACATTCTTTCTATTCAGTGTCTGCTACTGGGTCTGCTTCTACTGAATTCTAAGTCATACTTATGTCTTTCCTTTTATAAAAGTACCTAAATGGACATCTATATGGGAGTCAGCCCTTTTTATATTTTATTGACTTGAAATAGCACACATTCCCCAATTAGAGCAGTTTAGCAACCTCTCATTTAGCCCCACAAATTGAGGATTATGATCTCGTTAAAGATCACAGACTTAGACCTTTCGTCCATATATACCTTGATCTTTATTTTTCTGGCACAGAAATTGGAGAAGTGATTTTCAGCATGCCATTAAATGTGTTTACAATGGACACTATGAATTTGTTAATTAGTGTAACTTTTTATTGTGAAATTTAGCAAAGGATATCAAATAATATTGCATATGTCCCTTGACCTGAAAACTGTTTCTAGGATATGTGAAAAATAATCAGACATTTGTACTAAAATTTATGCATAAGAATATTCATGACCACATTGCTTATAGTAGCAAGAAAAATGGAGTTAATCTAAATATTTGATAAGAGATTAATATAATTTGTTAAATCCATAAATTTAATACTAGTTAGTCATTAAAAACAATGAGGTAAATCTTCATTTACTGACACAGTGGATTATTCACAATAAATTGTTAAATTACAGGAAAGTATAACATGATTGGTTTTTTTGTCCTACAGTGTCTATACCAATGTGAATATTTGTGTGAGATGAAATCTATAAGAAAAGACACCAGAAAGTTAATAGTATTTATCACTAGATTGTGGGATTTAAGGTGACATTTTTTCTTCATGCTTGTGTTTTTAAATTTTTCTGTGATAACCATGTAATATTTTGTAACTTCTTAATACAAGCAAAATGTTTTTAATCATAAACTTTAGACAAACCAATTGTAAGAATTACTTTTATAAGATAATTAAATGCATAAAATCAAATTAGTTGCATTATTTATAGCAGGATTTCTCAACAGCTTCACTACAGACATCTTGGGCCGAATAATTCTTTGCTGTGGGGACCTGTCCTTTGTATTGTGTGTAGACTGTGAGATATTTAATAGCATCCCTGGCCTCTACCCACTTGATGCAAGTAATATCCCCCAGTGGTGACAACCAAAAATATCTCCAGACATTGTCAAATGTCTCCTGGGGGACGCAAAATGAACACCCAGATGAGAACCTCTGATTTATAGATATCACTTAATTGATTGATACCATGTACCATGATTCTTAATTCAAGCGTGGAACATTTACCTTCTCTCACATGTTCATCCTTCTTGTAATATTTCCTTTCTTCCTGTGTCCGTCTTGAAGGAGAAGTTGTATTGTCTGCTCTTCAGAGGAAGCACCGATTCAGAGATTGGAATAGAAAAATTGACAAGTTGTGACTGGCTTAAGCCAATGAGTCTGAAAGGATTATCTGTTAATGTGGTCACCGTGACTAATTGCTCAAATAAAAGCTAACAAGGGAAGACTTGGGCCCCCAAATCCACAGGCCCTAAACCTTATGTCTACCTGAACAACAACAACAGAATATTTAGTTAGATCATTCCTTAAGTCCCACATTTAAAAAATAATTAGTCTAAATATAGGTATATTCATATTTTCAGTAATTAGGCTGAGTCTGGAAAAACATATGATTCCTAAGACCAGAAGATGTGACTTTGAGCTCTGAGCCTGCCACTTACCTGCTAACGTGACCCTGGACGAGTCTTTTAACCTCTTTAAGCTGAAGTTTTGTCATTTAGAAAATAAGGATAATATCAACAGCCCTACTTAATTACTTGATTGTAATAAATAATGAGTGCTTTTATGGCTTGAAAGTGCTGTGTAAACTGCCAAGGCCTCCATTCCCATTGGGAATTCATTTCTCATGGAGGTTATTGGTGGCCAGGGTTGCTATGGCAACGTTCTGGCTTGTAATGTTCCCAACACAATGCCTAATACATACCTGCCATCTATTTACATCTAGAAAGCAAATAGAAATAATTAAGGAATTTAAATTTGTGTTTTTAAACATGTTTTCTGAATGTCTCAGTTCCTTTTGTCAGTGTTTCAGTACGCATAGTAGAAATTAAATAAATCTTAGATGCTGGTGAATATGAAATATAAAACTAAAGAAGATAAAAGGAAGAGAAGTAAAATAAGGTGAATTCTTAAAAAAATAAGAACATCACAGAAATTAGGAAACACGGGTTTGAGCTCATTTCAAGAATTACCAGTGTGAGATTTCCTCTGATAGTTGTTTTCTCAGCTTTATTCAACACTGTTAAAATGAATCAACCAATGGGGCTTCTGCCATATCCCCCAGGAACCTCTGCTACACTGTAATATAACTAAACATTAGAATATCTTTTTCTGATTAGTTGTCTCACAGCTTCTCTCCAAAACCTCCCCTGTGGATTTCAGAAAATTATTGCAAACTAGCATCTGAACAAGAATGGAAGATATGCCAACTCCTTTGCCTGATAACAACTATCCCTGCTAAGCTCAAGATTGTACGTTGACAACTCCAAGAAAGCAATAATAAAATGGATTAAAAGGCACACACTAACCAACCACTTGATTTGACTTTCATTTATTCTCACTTTCAGTTCTTCAAAGTTCAGATATAAGGTCAGACTTAGATATGATGCCTGAACAGAAGGTGACAATAAATACTTGAGTGAAATATGGGGTGAGTGAGTGTGTGTGTGTGTGTGTGTGTGTGTGTGTATGCATTGAACAATCTCTGAAAAAGGACAAAGTGGTGTGGATAGCCCCAACTTGGAAGACATGTACAAGCTAATATTAATTTGCTGTCCACCATGTGGAAAGATAATATTGCAAGACTTCTGATTAGCAAGAAATATATTTCAAATTATTTTCTAAGAACTTGGAATAGATTTGGGATTAGCTTCTTTTGTTTAGGTTTGTTCAGTCTTCATGGGGAGTGGACACATTTGAGAAATGAATGCTCTGTGTAGGCTTAGATCAAGGAACAGCTTTAAGAGAGTTAGCCATAAACTTATAGATATATAGACCTGGAAGGGAGTTAATGTGATTAACGAGATGAGAGAAATGGTATGAGAAAACTCAGTTTGTCTGGGGAAATGATTGGATCCATTTTGGATGGCTGTAATATGAGCAGGATATGCATATACCTATGTAGTCATTCAGCAGTTAGTGGAATTGACAATATCATGTCCAGGAAATAAATTTATGGTAAAAATAGATAGATATGAACTTGATTACTCACACTAGTTGGAAGTTAGAAGAGTGGATGAGATGACAAAGGTCAAGGAGCAGATGCATGAAATTGTTAAATGTCACAGTTGTTATTTAACTTTTAAAAAATTTATTGTCTGTCTTTCACGCTAGACCTTAAGCTCTGTGAAAGCAAAATCTCCAATAATCTTGTTTACCATCATATTCTATCCTAGCAGAATGCCTGGGACATGGTGTCACTGAATGAATGCACAACAGTAGAGTTTATTTGTAAGTTAGCACAGAAATGAATTTGTGTTTTATTGTTGTTGTTATTGATTTTTAACTGGAGCAATGTCAACAAGAAAAGGATTTTAAGGTAATTTTCCACTCCCCTCACATAGGCTTCTGTATTCTTTACTTGTGGATTGGTGAGTGGTATTCGGGTCAGGAGGAGGAAATTAAACATATTTCTCTGTTTCAGGCTGGGTAGGGGTTGTCTGTCATGAAGACACGCTTCTTACTTTGTTTGAAGGGTCTGTGTTCCAGCAGGGATTATATAGATTGGATTGACTTGGAAGAAATCATTTGTTAATGGTGTCTCACCCATATCTAATTCTAGAGGATTTTCTTTTATCTAGTCTTTCCAAAGATTCAACTTTCAAAAAAAAACACCTTCTTTTCTTTTTACTCATATTTCATTAGTATATTCAATATTTAATAGCATTTTGTAATTACAATAAATTTGAGATGAAACACTGATGACTGTTGATAATAAAATTGTTAAACTAGACAGGTCACATTCCGTGTGTATGGTTACCAGTAACTATGCGTTACTGAGGGCATGAAGAGTATCAGTTAAAGTGGAAAACTGGTAACGTACAGATCAGCCAAGATAACTCATAACATAGCTCCACCGGCTGGCTTGGTTTTACATGCCCATCCTTGACATAATCACTGTGGCCAAAGGAATATATTACAGATAACCTTAGATGGTTCCTCCAAAGTGATTTTCAGCAACCTCTATTTCCCTTGGCTTTGTTGACCTGAAACAAATAGACTGCCAGATGATATTTCTCCAGCAAAGATGAATTTGGGATCAGCAGACACTTGCAATTTGAGGTCTGCAAACGTGGGGGGCCACATGCAAGTTCCCACATGGCAAGGGAAGGAGAACATTTTTAGAAGGGGAGAAAGAAGTTGGAAGAACTGTAGTAAACAAAGAGTCCTTGGCTTTTTATTGGCTGAGTCCTTGCAGGGAAAGCAGAGGAGTATGTCTTCTTCCTGTTGGGCTCTGCTATCATCACAGGGTGTGAGAGCGGCCCCTTCTGGTCTCCCAACTCTATTTAACTGAGGTTTCTGTTTATTAATATTTTACAGCATCTTCACCTTCTTCCCGCCATACAAGCAGAATAAGCCAGACACTTGATTTTCTATTCCTTATTGTAACTAAGGATAGCCATGTGACCTAGCTGTAACTATTTGGTAGTCTTCTGGGGAATTTCTGGGGTAAGATTTCTCTCCCTGATAAAAGGTGAATGAGTATGAGAAGAGTAGCTTTCTCTTTCTACCGTGACATGCACCTTTCCCCCACTTCTTGCTTGTGGATGCAGTCATGTGACTATGAGGGAAAAGCAAAGAGAATCTTAGGGAGGTCTACCCGGCAGCTTGAAATTATGGAGCTGCTGAAATAACTTGAAATTGGTTATTTAATTATGACTAGTCACTTTTAGTTGGTTTCCTCTTACCTATAGATGAATGCTTCCTTACTGATGGAGAATGAAATCTCACTCCCAGGGATAGGGTGTGTATGTGTTGAACAGTCATGGACTGAGGATGGGGGAGGGTGGTTTACCCAAAGGGAAACAAAGGCGCTGTTATTAAGAGAAAGTAGAATATTACTCAGCCATAAAAAAGAATGAAATAATGCCATTTGCAGCTACATGGATGGACCTAGAGACTGTCACACTGAGTGAAGTAAGTCAGACACAGAGAGACAAATATCATAGGATATTGCTTATATGTGGAATCTAAAAAATGGTACAAATGAACTTACTTACAAAACAAAAATAGACTTACAGATGTAGAAAACAAACTTATGGTTACCAAGGAGGAAAGAGGGGGGAGGGATAAATTGGGAGATTCAGGTTGACATATACACACTACTATATATAAAATAGACATCAAAAAAGGACCTACTGTATAGCACAGGGAACTTTACTCAATACTCTGTAATGACCTATATGGGAAAAGAATCTTAAAAAGAGTGGATATATGTATATGGATAACTGATACATTTTGCTGTACAGCAGAAACTAACACAAGATTGTAAATCAACTATACTCCAATAAAAATTAGTTTAAAAAAAGAAAGCAGAAAATGAATCTTGGACAAAAACAAGAGGAGTCCATCTTACATCGGCATCAAAAACACTCCATATTTTCTATATGGATCTAAAGTAAAAATGCAGATGTTAGATGTTGTTTCTAGAGAAAACTAAGTGCTAAACTCTACCGCTCTGCTTTCCTAAGCCCTGCTTAACATTTCCTTTCCCCTCTTCTCCTAAGATGTTAGTCACTGTTGAATTAGAATTCCATGTGGAGTAGGCAGCTAAGTTGACTTGAGCTAGAGTCAAATGAAACTGTCAAAAGAAGAATGCCAGTCACTTTAAGCTGCTGTCTGAAGTCTGCCTGCCTGTCTCTTTCCTGTAGTCTCTGTAAGACAGCTCTTGTTAAAGGTGTATGTCATGTCAGTCAAACACCATAGGAGGTGTTTGGAAATTGAGGTATTGACAATAGGTATTTGCTTTTGTCTTACATAATCCCATCTCAAAGGTGTGTGGTAGGTACAGATAACTCTTGAAAGAAAGGGGACAAAAACGATGGATGAAAAATTGTAGATAGATGGTAGCCGGTACTATCTATTATTCCCTGACTTATCAAATGGATACTACATTTAACAACATCTTTTCCCTTTATTCGAGCACATGATCATTCTCATGATGGATTTTATAAAAAAATAGTAGCTTACTAGAAAAATGCATGGTTTGCATAAGCCTCAACTCAATAAAAGTTACTGAGAGTCTGCTAATTTTAGGGTATAGTTTATGACATTGCAAAGGATAATATAAAAATTAGAAGACACAAATTCCCACCTTTAAGTGATTTACAATGAGGGTGGAGGTTGGGGAAGAGGAAGGCAAGGTAATTATATAATTATAATTCAAGGAAATTAATTAAGCAGTGGAGTAGAGCTACAAAATATAGGTGTTCTGAATTGACATCTGGTTATAGGGTCAGGGAGTAATCAAGATGAGGATGATAGTCAATATAATATTGTTTTTCTGGACTGTGAAAATGAATTCTATGTTAAGATAGGAACAACTGTGTGTTAGGCTCAGACCTTTAGTAAACTAGAAAAATCTTACCTTTATTAATTTTTGGAAAATTAATACCTGGACAAAATTTACCTTTATTAATTCAGATTCATCTCTAAGATGAAGTGTTTTATTAGTGATAATATTAGCCTGGAATATTTATGTTTCTTTTTTATCTAGGGAATTGATTAAATTATTACATAATATGTATGTAAGTATAAGACTTTAAATACAAAAGGGTAATAGAGTGGTAGGCACTTTTATAATTAATACTTTTATAATTAATTTACCTTGATTAGCCTGAGTCATGAAAAACCGCCAGTCATTAGAGAAGTATTGTTTGTCCGTTCTATTCTTACTTCAATGGAAAATTGAACTAATATATTTTTGGAAAATCTCTGACAAGAGTTCAAACAAAATGATTTTTCCTGTTAATCTGGAATTCAGTAGAAATTAAATTAACCATAGCTCTGCATTCCTTGAAAATTCAAGCTTTTGCAAATTTTTCTGTGAATATAAGTATTTAGATACTTATTGTTCTCTCCCTCATACAATGTATTCAGTTCCACCAACAAAAATTCCTATTAAATGCAATATTATGATAGAATATATAGAAGAGAACATATCCTTTGCTGTAAGTCAAAATGTCCAATTCACATTTGCTACATTTTTAATTGTTTTAAGTCCAAGGAATTTTCCGTATGACAGTGATTTTGTATTTTTAATGACGATATGATTTATTTATTGAGCACGTACTATTTGCTGGAAAAAATACATACAATCTAATCATTTTAATACTCTAACCAGGAAATGCCTACCTTCAACTATGAGAGAACTGAGTTTCAAAAGTCTTCAGTCAATTATCAATGTTATATATATAATTGATATCATTCGAAGCCAAGACTGGGATCAGCCTCTGTCCACCGAATTATACTTTTGCACAGAGACCCTTGAAAAGAAAGTTCCACTGCCTTTCTTCATTAGGCAAATTATCTCCATGGGTAACACAGCTACGGGATGTGTTTTCTTATGATCAACTTAACTGTTCTTGAATTTTTTGGAGGGGTGTTATTCGAGCAATCATTCTGTCAACTGAGGCTTTGATACTTTTCTATGTCCTGCATAGCAGGTCATATAAGAGTGATGAATGTAAAATTTTTCCTTACACTACACATTTGGTCTCTTTGCTCTGCTGAGTTTTTTTTGTTTGTTTGTTTTTAGGAGGTGTAACAACTGAAACTTTAATAGTAAAAATAGATCTCATTCCCTTAGGAATTCAGGAGAATAAGTCTGAAACCTAGTCTGGAATTGGCACTTCACAGAGACTTCGTAGACAGTTGTCTAATTCTACCTAAGTAGGTTTTAACTTCTGATGTAGTATTAACATATCTGTAACAGGATCTATTGACCACTACAAATATGTCTCATCTTTCTATTAGTATCTGATCTAACATCATTGTTTAAAATTTAATAGTTAAGAGAGGAGTCCTTGAAAATGTAAAGTTGCAGTTACCAGCAGACATTGTTTTGAGAATGGCTAGTGGCATCCCGAGTCTGACATAGCTCAGAAATTCAGGTTCAACAACATAGGAATGCAGGGACTTCCCCGGCGGTCCAGTGGTTAAGACTTCTCCTTCCAATGCAGGCGGTGCCAGTTTGATCCCTAGTCGGGGAGCTAAGAGCCCACATGCCTCGCGGCTCTCATCACCCTCTTGGGCATCAGCACAAGGTGGGAATCAGCTGCATTCTTTATTTATCCCTCTGATTTTTCTGGAACCTTTCCTTCTAGAAGAAATCTCTGGGTTCTGTGGGAACTGTGAGTGGTAACCATCAGGTAAATCTGAGACCAGACCAAATTCAACCAAAGTAGTTTTCAGAGACAGTCTATGCCAAGAAAGGTAGGCACTGGGAACACGAATTCATGACCCGCCCCCAACTCACTAAAGGCAGAAATATCAATAACAACAAAACAGAACTCTACCTTGATGATGTAGGAAGCGCTGGAAACATTATCTATTCACTCAGGAAAAAGAGAAATTCTAATATAAAAGAGTAGGCTGCTTAAAGAGTCCCTGGAATGAGATTTGCAAAGGAGGGGAGGAGGGAGAGAGAGCTATTGGACATATTTACATCTTATTTTGGCACAGGTTCAACTAGTGTTGCAAATAGATTCCCCTAGTCTCACTGCTCCTCCTTCCACTTGTTTTTGTCATTTCACTAGCATCAAAATGTGTTTATAGGGGCTTCCCTGGTGGCGCAGTGGTTGAGAGTCCGCCTGCCGATGCACGGGACACGGGTTCGTGCCCCGGTCTGGGAAGATCCCACATGCCGCGGAGCGGCTGGGCCCGTGAGCCATGGCTGCTGAGCCTGCGCGTCCAGAGCCTGTGCTCCGCAACCGGAGAGGCCACAGCAGTGAGAGGCCCGTGTACCGCAAAAAATAAATAAATAAAATAAATAAATGTGTTTATCATTGCTGAAACATTCAAAGGAGTTTGGATTTGGAATATGGAAGAAAGTCTGGGACAAGGATATGGGGTTTTGAGGAGATTATATAGGGATGTAAAGTGAAGTTGTGGAAATGAGAAGACCATGAAAGAAAAACTGAAAAGTAGACTAAGAAGAGTTGACATAGGAAGTAGTCTGAGTATAGTCGGCATTATTTCTGATCCAGAAGTGGGTGCTTCTTCCTCCTTGTGTTGGGAATGCTTCAAAGGGTGTATCTCTCCTTGAAAGTGAAGAGCTTCTATTGTGTCCTGGTAGAAGGCTATTCTTAGTATTTTCTGAAATGATAGCTTATGTATTAGTAAAAAGCAATGCTAGCTGCTATAAATCTTTGGGGCTTAAGACAACAGAAGTTTCTTTCTCTCTCATGTAACGTCTAAAATGGGTTCATGATTGATGAGTGCTCAAAAAAGTGAGTCTTTTTTGAGCAGTGATGAAGGTATCTAGCCTCCTTCCATCTTGTAATTTTGCCTTTTCAACTCCTCGCTTTCAAGACCACTCTGCTATCTGCCTTACATCAGGGGATGGAGGATGGTGATCATGCATGAGATTTGTGACCAGGCTTGAAAGTGGTGTACACTACTTCCATCCTGTCCACACCTGACTGTAAGGTTACTGTGAGCTTTGCAGGAAGAAAAACCTGTCTTGGTGAAAGAATCTGTCAAATTCAGGGAAAACTTTCAAGTAAGTATTCCAGTGTCCTCACTGATGTCTGATATTCTACTCTAAAGCATCTTTCAATTGGTTCTTATCTCTGTTGACATATAAGTTACAGAAGTAGGAGTTTGGGACATTGATGGATATTTAGTCTTTATTATAAATTGTTGCTTTTTAATTTGTGAGCATAACCCATTAGCAGGTTTTGACATCAATTTAATAAGTCAAGTTGTGACCTGCTTTTAACAAAAATGAAAAAGAACAGAATAGAATAAAAAATGTCTCGGTGCATTACATAAAGTACAGGAAAGTATTTTTGTATAACTTTTGTTTCAATTGTATATATATTTTTCCTTTATTTTATTTAAATTTTGTTCCAATTTTATGTATATTAAATACATACATTATATTATATATGCAGTATATAATTTCATATAACATATAAAATACCCACTAATATATAATTGAAACAAAAGTTATATGCTGTCTATCTATACATGTATATGTGGATTATTGTCTGCTGTAATATGTTTTTCTTCCTAGGGTTGCATTAAAAAATGTAAAATAGTAGTGTAACTAGTTTACCATACCTTTTCATACAAAGGTAGGACTTAATGTGGATTTGGGGAATAAAATAAACCTATCCTATTTCACAATTTTGCTTGGGGTTGTACAGAGGGAGTGAAGTAGAGTGTCTACATAAAGTTCCAATATAACCTGAATTTTCTTTTTTCTGTAGATAACAATGACAGGGCAGGAGATTTGTGAAATATCCTAAGAAATTATCACATTTCTACACAAGGCAAAGGATAAGTCAGTAGCAGAATTACAAACTTAACTCCCAATCTGTTTGCCTTCTGTCGGTTTTGGATAGATATTTGTTTTTAAAATTGTCATTTCAAGAAGTATCAATATACATGCATAATATCAGTCCTGTCATCTAAAGTTCTTTATATAAGCAGGTGGTTTTGGACCTTGCCTGCAGCAATAGCCTTTGATCATTTAGGGGCTACTGATGTACCCTAGACAGCTCCAGTTAAACAGTTGTTTGTAGTAATTTAGTTATATACCTTTACACTATAGCTTTAATCTTTTTGCACTTATAATAGGCTCACAGTATGAGAATATTTGAAAAGATTTTCCCCCCACAGTTACACTTCACCTTTTTTTTCTGGGGACGTACGTAGTAGTTCTTTTCCTGTATGAATGTAATTGAGATTATACATAAGGATGACTAGTTGATATATACAATTATAGATAAGGCTAGTAAAATCATCTGAGATGGTTTTTTATTAGAAACTAAATTCAACTAACTGATTTTATTTGGATCTAACTTTTGAACCTAAAATCTAGAGTTCTTCAGGAATCCCAGAACGATAATGATATTTATTTCACTCCATGTATGGTTCAGAAAAAATGGAATATAATATAAAAAGTGGCTAAGGAGGAGGAGGATACAAAACCAAAGGACTGGGCTTCGCTGGTGGCGCAGTGGTTGAGAGTCCGCCTGCTGATGCAGGGGACACGGGTTCGTGCCCCGGTCCGGGAAGATCCCACATGCCGCGGAGTGGCTGGGCCCGTGAGCCATGGCCGCTGAGCCTGCGCGTCCGGAGCCTGTGCTCCGCAGCGGGAGAGGCCACAGCAGTGAGAGGCCCGTGTACCGCAAAGAAAAACAAATACAAAAAACCAAAGGACTGGTCAGTTTGCTCTCTACTCTTTTTTTGACATTAAATCTCAGATATTCCTAGTTTTTAGGGATGGGACAGCTATAAAACTACTGATGCTACAATGAATTCCCATGTGGTATCTGAATGAAGGGTGGGTCTCAAATACACGGCTGATTCTGGTGGAGGATGCAGGGTGAGTTCAACAAGAAATTCTAATCTAGTGGCTGCATGAATTTGGAGAAAAACATATCAGTTTTGGACACAAAGAGAAATGCTCTTGAACCCTGGCTCTGCCATTTATTCTAGTTGTGACTGTAGGCTAATTATTTAACTTGTCTATGCTTAGGCCTTCTCATTTATAAAATAGGAATGATGATACTTTATCAATCAGGAATGTTTATTGTGAGTGACAGAGATCCCAGTTCAGGCTGACTTAAATGAAAAGAGAATTTTGGCAAGGGGATGGGGGGCACCTAATAGAAAACCCAGAGACATACAGCATCAGGGGAACTGTTTGATTTAGGGTCATGTGTCTTTAAGGTTCCAGCTCTTTCTCTGCATCTCTCACAGTTTTGCTGTTACGTACTTTTGAGCTTGGACATCATACAAGATGTATTAATGGTAGCAAAAGTGACTGGAAAACATCTAGGCCACACAATTACATCCTAAATGAAGCAGGAAGAAAAGAGCACATTTTAGAAAATAGTTTCTGTAGAAAAGTCGAAAACTTTCTTACCTAGAAATCTCCCATAAAAAGCGAAGAGCTTTTGCCATAAATTTGATCATATGACAGTCTCTGAAACAATCACTGCAGCCATAAGAGTGGGATAAACTATTAGGGTCCAACCCTGAAATAGAGGGTCAGTATATCTGCAAATAAATTCTGGCTGACATGCGTCTCCCAAAGAAATCTAGGTTTTGTTTAGGAGAAAAAAGATGCTGCGGAGGCAAGTATCTGCTACCCTCTGCTTGACTACCCTACATCCATATGCATTCTTCTTCCCATCAAGATATGCTGAGGCTTATGTGCCTGCCCCGTCTCCTTTCCAAGGAGAGCCTCCAAACTCGCTTCCCTGAGTGGGAAAGAGTTAACACACCAGGACTGGTCGTTCAACATTAGCATATTATCAGGAGGGCCTGCTGTGTGACTGAGCCTTGGCCAACTCCTGGAGACATGGCCCTTGGAATGTTCCCTCTGTTACTAATTAATAAGGTTGTTTTATATGCCTGAGACACCCAACCGTGCTAGACCAACTTGTCCAGATAGTTTATGCCGACACTGTGATTTCTGGTGGACACTGGTTTCCTTCTGGGGTTCTGGAGATGAGGAAATCATGGCTGGCCACGCAGGTGAATGTGCTGACTGTAACCAGCCCTCAGTAAGAGTCCTGCAGTCTGAGATGCAGGCGTGCTTCCTTGGGTGGAAACACTTTGCCTGTGCTACAGATCATTGTTGGAGGAACGGCGCATCCTGTGTGACTTCCATGAAGGAGGGCTTTAGAAACCTGTGTCTATTTCCCAACAGACTCCACTAGGTGCACCTTTTCCCCTTGCTGATCCTGCTTTGTATCCTTTTTGCTGTAATAAATATTAGCCTGAGTATAACTGTTTCTGAGTTTCGCAAGTCCTAGGGAATCATCGAAAGTGCGTGTGGTTTTGCTACCCCTGAAACAATCACGCTGCTGCACCCAGAGCCAGAACCAGGATTCTCTAGGTTAGGGGTAGACAACTATTTTTTTTAAAGGGCCAGATCTTAAAACACTTTATGCTTTGTGAGTCATAATGCCTCTGTGGCAGTTAGTTAAGCCTGCTAGCTATGGTAATGCAGGGTGAAAGCAGCCACTTAGACAACTCATAAACAAATGGGTGTGGCTGAGTTTCAATACAATTTTAGTCACAAATGCAAGTGGGGGAAGGGACAGGTTTGGTCCACACTGTAGTTTGTTGGCTCTTGTTCTAGGTAGTGAGCCAGATTCTTGGTTTTATCCAAATGTAGCTTCCTGTGGTGTGATGATCTGACCGAATTTAACTGGGAAGTGTTAACTTCTTACAGTAAAATCAATATACAGTGGCGGGTAACAAATAAAAATATATATTAATCAATGGTCTGTAAGACATATATTTCCTGCTGCACTAGAGTAACACAGCCTCCTTGACCTGGGAGCAAAGTAAGTTCCTAGCGGATCTGGTGCTTCTACATCCCCTTGGAAGTTATCTCTTATCTACTGGCACTGTGATCACAGCTTAGATAGGAATTTGGGTGGTATTTACCTTTGGGGCTTCAGGCAGTACTCGTTCTCTTGGTCTGGGGCCTGAGAACTGCCTTGGGAATAGAGTCATCAACAACCTTAATTCCTCATTAACTGGTCGAAGGTTTTGCCCTCAAACTGTTTCCTTAATACTTTAATTGAATTTTAAGCAGACTTTAAACTACTTTTATTGAACTTCAAGGGATAGTAAACAAAGCCTGGGATGTTATTAGATCATAGTCTTTGAGTTTATAACATGCCCAGAGAAATTTGTTTCTCAGAAATAGGTGTTCACTTAATGGCCTCTGCCTTGTTCTCTTCTAGGGAGCATTTCAGAACAATAGGCTGATGGAGTGGGGTTTGGGGGAGTCATTCATCTGCATCTTTGCAATGTGAGGTGATGACCCCCTTTTCCTGTACTGAATACACAAGATGTTATTTGGGAGGTGCCCAGGCAATAAAACTTGTCTCAGGCTCTAATTTTATCACTTGATAATTTTTCTTCTCTATGATTTTTATTACAACTGATTTTAGCATGGGGCTGGATAATTCAGTTTTTTTTTCTACCTGTGCAAAGACATCTTCTAGTCAACTTTAATTACTTGGAACACATCGAAAGAATCACTCTGAGAAAAGTGGATGTTCTTTCTTTGGCCCAGATTTTCCTATTTTCTATAGGTCTGGTTTCTCCTATTTTCTTCTATAGAAGACTACTTCAGTTTCCTCATCAGTAAAATGGAGATCATAATTTTTTTTTTTTTTTTAAATGTTGGGGTTAGGAGTTTATTAATTTATTTATTTTTTGCTGTGTTGGGTCTTCGTCTCTGTGCGAAGGCCTTCTCCAGCTGTGGCAAGCGGGGGCCACTCTTCATCACGGTGCGCGGGCCTCTCACCATCGCGGCCTCTCTTGTTGCGGAGCACAGGCTCCAGACGCGCAGGCTCAGTAGTTGTGGCTCACGGGCCCAGTTGCTCCGCGACATGTGGGATCCTCCCAGACCAGGGCTCGAACCCGTGTCCCCTGCACTAGCAGGCCGACTCTCAACCACTGCGCCACCCGGGAAGCCCAGAGATCATAATTTAATACCTGTGCCATCAGGTATTAAATGAGCTAATACAAGTAAATTGTTAGTATAATGCCTGGTGCATAGTAAATAGTTAATATATGATGGCAAAAAAAAGGCTGTAAGAGGCAGCTAACACACAAATATCTTAAAAATTTCCTACTAAATCTTTTAATGCTTCAGATTCAATACATGGTCTGAGCCTAAAGCTACAAGTGCTATTTTTTGTTTGTTTTTGTTTTGTTTTTCTGGATCTTAGGTGCATTTATTCTTATACAATCATTACAAAATCAGGTCTGGGGTAGTTGCATGCCCTCACCTCCACCCCAGTGTGCAATGGCTCACTGCTAGCGGCCTTCTCCAGGAAGGCCTCCAATCTTCACCTCCAGGCTCCAGAAGAGCAGGGTGCAAACACACCCCACTGAGGACCAGCAATAAAGTGCCTGATGCAGAGTGAGGGGATGGAACCCGGGCCACACAGATCCTGGCTGGCCCCCTAGAACCTTCCCAGGCCCAGTTTGGGGGAGACTCTTGGACAACTCCTGCAGCTGCAGATAAAGGTGCTGCAGGAAATCCCAGACTAGCTGGGATCCCCCACTTTCTCAGCCCCCAAATTTCCTCCAGCCGGCGGAAAACCTCATTGCTGGATGGCCAAAAAGGGGCTTGGCTCTTTAAAATCCCAGCTAATGGCAGCTGAGGGGAGGGGCTAAGGAAAGAGCTGAAGGTTTGTCCCTTCTTATCAGAGTCCCCCAAACCAAACCCTGGGGGAGTCTATGAAAAAAAATAGCCTCAAGTTTCTAGGAGGAGGTTGGGAAGGTTGCCTCAGACCCTCAGGGAGCTGAGCCCCCCAGCAAGGAGTGGTGTGGCTGGAGGGGCCAGTCTTATGGAGGACAGACCCAGGAGGACAGACCCAAGGTGGTTGGTGGGAGAGGTGGGAGGGTTCTCAGACATTAGAACCTGACACAGGCAGAAGGATGCTCGGAGAGGGGGCAAGGGGTTTGTCCAAGGCCACTCAGGGAAGAGCCAAGCCCCAAACACCAGCCTCCCACCCCTGGGCCCTCCAACCCCACAAATGTCCCAACCTGGCCTCCAGATAGCTCCCACCTCCACAAAACCTCTTTCTGGCTCTGGGAAGGGAGGGGGCAACACAAAGCTCCCAGCTTCTTGGAACAGGACCCCACTGTCCCAGCCAACGGGAAGTAATTTGGGGTCCATCCTGGGGCTCTGGAAAAAGAAATCATGGGAAAGGACATGTCCTTAGCCTCAGATTACTCAGAAATAACCTGTCTATGCTCAGACCCTGACTGGACAAGAAATACCCACAACACCCGATTAACCACATAGAAGCCCAAATCCCTGATTTGGCCAAGAGATACCCCCAGGCCCTGAATGGCTGGAGGATTCACCCACTTCAAGGCCCAGATTGACCAAAAAACACTCGGACCAGCCTTGATTAGCCAGACATGGCCCTTGGTCGAGAGGCTGGGTGGAGAGCCACTTCTCCTGTGTCCCTTGTGAGGGTCCCACAGGCAGGGTGACCTAGGTCCAGGAGGGGTGTGGGAGAAGGTGATTCTGTACAGCTGGGCCCAGGATGAGAAGACCCTCTTCTCCGTGATAAGCCTGTGATGCCCTGGCTGCTAGGCCCATTCCAGATGTAGGTGATACTCGTCCAGCCCCTTGGGCTCGTAGTAGCCGTAGGGCATGCACTGCAGGCGGAGCTGCTGGCTGCAATAGTTGGGGACGGGGTGCAGGGTGACCATGCTATAGACGTGCAATCGCCGTGGCGAACCAACCCGTGCTCGACAGCGAACGGGACTTTTCCCTGACCTTGCCTCTCTCAACCTGGAAGAGGTCCACAAATTGGCACATGCGTCCGAGAGGGAGCGCACGTGACTCGGTGCGGGGCGGGGCACGCCAGGCCTGCGCACTGGGTGACGCGCGCCAGGCTTCCCGGATCCTGTTTGGGGAACCCCAGAAGATGAACAGAGTTTCGGGGTCCGGCTGGCGAACTCCGGGGGCCTCCGCAGCACACAGTATACACTGGAATGGGCCGTCACGCGGAAGGGGGTTTCGTTGCCCGCGTCGGCCGAGGAGCCCCAGGTGGGTGCCTCGTTTGCGCGGATTGTGCTCGCTGGATCTCGGGCCCAGCTTGGTGTCTAGCAGGTGGCTGAAGCTGGTGACAGTCACATACTGGTGGCACCGGGAAAGCCTCGTTTTGTTGCCAAGAGTGGGGCTGGAGCCATCGGTGATGCTCCACTTCTACAGGCTGACGGATGCGGCCCGGGAGCGTTAATGAAAGACCCCACTGGCACTGTTGGGAGTTTGTTGCTACTGAGGGGCAGGGGACAGAGTCCTGGTGGCAGCCCAGGGGCAGGGGTGTGGGGCTACACTGGCTGAGGGGCCTCCGGAAGTCATGTGACGTCTCTGAGCCTCCGTTTCCTCATCTGCCCCGGGGAGCGCCTGGCCCCTTGTAGCCCCCAAGCCCCCTCACAAGGCGCGGGGAGCCGAGAGCCAGAGTTCGCGCCGCGCCGCTCGGGCCGCCCAGGCTCAGCCGCAGCCTCTGCCCTCCAGGTCCTAGCGCCGCCGCTCACCTCCAGGGCCCAGCCCTGGGCGGTGGACCAACTGCTATTGTGTTAACAAGGAGTTTTCATACCCTGTAACAAAGGTTGCCAGTTTTCTCAGCTCCAGATGACAGAGTCCTCATGACCTTTTTCCCTACTTCAATGTAGACAATTCTGCATAAGTTAAATCTTTTTCAATACCCCATTTCTGGTTCTAAGCGCTATGTGAATAAGAATCATTTAGTTGACAGAGATGGAAAATCCCAATCAAGATGGCTTAACCCAAAAGAAGGTATATTGGCTGAGTTAACATAGCAGTTCAAGGAAGACGGGATTCAGGCATGGCTTGATCTAGAGGTGCGTGATGTCATTGGAGCTCTAGTTATATATTTCTCTATGAAGTCCCTGGCTCTGCTCTTCTTCATTGATCAGTGTCATTTTCAGGCTGTCTCCCTTCAAGACGGTGAAATGGCTGAGAGAAGTTAAAGACTCACCTGTACTTACCACACTATTCAGAGAGTAAATCCGTTCCAGTTGCTCCTGTTACAAGGATAAACTGAGGCATATTACAGTATTTAGGAGTTCATTTGAGCAAAAACGGATTTGACTTGGGCAGCACCAAAACGGAAGTGGTTAGTGCTCTATGGACAGGGAGAGACTTTCCTAGAGAAAGGGCAGAAGCAAAGTAAGGAAATTATTGATTGGCTGCAGCTCTAAGCCTAGTTGGCTATTTGTGATTGGTGATCCTTGGCATTTTGATATTGTAACCTTGAGGCATTTACAGGCTTAGATTTTGGTTTGCTTATGAAAGCTGCCATGGTAATAGAGTCGCCTCCATCTAATGGCCTCCTCGTTTAATTAGTTTGTGACTCATTAGGAGGAGAGGAGTCTCCCTAAGAGGACAGAGATTCAATGTCACAGAAGACAGAGATTTCATCTACCCAGTTGACTGCTTGTGACAGATACTGCAGACTGGATGCAAAAGCTCCATTCTTAATCCTCTGTAATATCCTTCACTTCACTTTTGAGACAGGGACATTTAAAACAGTTTCTAAACTTCTTTTCAGATGATGTGTTTATGCCAACAAAGCCATCCATGTAAGATTTGCAAGGTGGAAGGAAGCCAGTCTCTACTGTATTGCTTCAACGAGTTCTGAAGGTAAGCACAGTTGTGGAGATTTTGGTCTTCCTTTGTTTGCTTTTTCTTCATCAATGTTATTAGAGTTTCCAGTGTCCAATCTTGTGCCAGGAGGCAGGGCATAGGGCTTGAATTGTAGTCAAGGTGATGTGATCTTAGGGCCAACAGCTGGCTTCCTCATGCTGGGATCTTGAAGGAAACAGTGTGATACTTGAGTCAGCAATTGAATCAGCAGCTTCCTGATTACCCATCTTTCTGGTAACAGGGAAGACAGCTGCCTAATTAGGCGAATTCCTTTATGGTGTTCTGGGAATCATTTCTAAAGACTGAGGCTTGGTCTGGCTCCTTCAGCTCCTCCAATGATTTTGTAAGCTAAGGACCCTGTACTAAATGCCTTTCAGCTTAAACTATCTAGAATAGTTTCTGTCGTCTGCACCTGAATCAATGCCCCCCTGTATTCTAAGTGTCTAGAACTATTGTTGATACATTGTACATATACAAAAATTATTTGTCACCTGGCTGATTTTTATCCCCAGAAACATCTACCCCCAAATTTCCTGTTTTTTTTTTTTAATTGAATGAAATAAGATACCAGTTACTGCCTCAAATTTTAGGACCTGGGTAATGGACTACACTGAACCCTGGAACTGAGGGTAGAGCATAGTAAACCATATGGCTGAGACTGAAGGAAGAAAAATTCCCTAAAGCAATTGAGGTATTTTTTGTGGAGAGCAGGAAATACTACCAGTGGAGGCAAACAATGAGTATGTACTAGAGAAGTCTGCTTTTAAATAATTGTGTGCATTCCAGGAGATGATACTTGTTTACCTCAGCCAATTCTGTTTGTAAGACAAAAATACCACAGAGGGAATACTGAGAGAGCAATAAAAACAAATTGTTTGAGACAGTGCTATTTACACACCCTCTTTCCCCATTAGCCGCTCACCCCTTCTTCAGTAGTGTCAGAATCTCGATTTTTAGCCTGGCATATTGCTGCCCAAGTTAAAGATTTATTTCCTAATTTTCTTAGCAGCTAGGTACAAACAGGTGACTAAGTAAGGCCAATGAAATGTAAGCAGAAGTTTCGTGTGTGGCTTCCACAAGAATTCCTTACAAGGGAAGAGGCAAACAGCATTTTGTCCCTTCCACTTTTTCACTTTGCTGGCCTGCAGATGTGATGGTTGGAATTCTGGCAGCCATTTTGGATGATGAGGTGCCCTTGATGGTACAATGGAAAGAGTGGGTCATGATCTCATAATTTTGGAGCCACTGTGACAATTCTGGGTGGCTGGTTTTCAAAATCCTTTTGTGATCGATAGGAAAACTTCTAACTTGTTTAAACCAGTGCTGTTTTGGAGGTTTTCTGTTCAATGCAGATGAACTCAATCATATCCAATACCTAAGGAATAGGGATGTGACTTTAAATTCTGTAGGGGGATGCACATTATAGACTTAGGAAAGAAGACAGAAATGGAAGAATTGAGCAAAATCAGAGATAAGAGGTGAAGAATGTAGGACAGTTTTCACAGTGGCAAACATTAATATCATCTTGTTGTTAATATTTATCTTTACAATTTTCTTTATAGCATCTGAATCTCCTTCCATTTTGTGAGTGTACTATACAGTCATCTAGGCTGAGCCAATCAGACCACTCACCCTGGATCTTAAATCAAAAGCAAATGATACCAGGAAGGGAGAGCAGTAGAAACTTCTTGGTTGTGCCAGTTGAAAGTGGTGTCACCCAGCGTCCAGTGCCAATAATGTGGGCGGGTGCGATATGGGATTAAGAGATTCGTGGTGGCAGCAACAGGGTTCCGCTTGGCAGTAGCTCTCCGGTTGGAGTTTGGCTGTGGTTCGGGCTGTGTCGTTGCTACATGATTCCTTCTCTTCTCCAGGCTCCTTAGTGATTCAAATCTGGGTCCTCCCCTTATAACATCTTTTAAAAACTCCTTTTTATTTGCTTACATCAGCCAGAGTCAGTTTGCGTCGATAGCTAAAGTGAACTCCGTCTGGTACACATCTTCTAATAATCATGCCGTATGTAATACTGCAAAGACAAACTTTGATTTAAATAAGAAATTTCAACCTGTCTTTTTTCTGAATTGATTTTAAATAACATCCATATGTTTCTCCAGGGGTGAGAAGTCTTAGGCGCTTCTTTGATTAGTCTTTCTGCCTTTCTAAATTCATGTTTCAAAACCAATTCATTTAAACTTGAAAAAGATGAATTTGGATTGAAAGAATGAACCCATATGTTTCAAATGGATTTTGACTTTACCAAGAATAAGACTCCTTAAATCCACACTTGATAAAGACCCATCTAAACCTGTTACAAATGTGACATTAATGTGTGTGTATTAAAGGAATGCAGAATTACTAGGACATAGTATCTGTATTGTCAGTCTTTCCAAAATTTTGTCCATTTGTCAAGGAAACTTCTATTAAGTGCCTGGCTCATAGTTGGTCCTTAATAAACGTTATTGATAATTGAATTTGGTGAGAATAATAGGATGACTTTTCTGGGATTCTGTTTATGTAGAATTCTTGTAGCTTAGAAAGATGGAAATAATTTAGCAGCAGGAGGGTCGACAGCCGTAGAAAATGATATGTGAGCTGTAAAATTTATTACGCTGATTACATGATGGCTAGTAGATGTTTTAAACAGAGCACAATTCTGCTTTCTGGTTATTTAACATTTCAGTGTTCATTTCCAAGTGCACACCACCTCCTTCTCACTGCCAGAGTCAATAAGTATTTACTAAATAGGCATACGTGCAAGTTACCTTATCAGGTATACATTCATAGTTTGTACCAAGCATACTGTATTTCATCCCTTGAAGGACCATGCTTCCTGACTGTGCTGTAGGTGAGGTATCATTATTTATTGAATGTCATGATTCATCTCCCTCATATACCTATAGCTTGTTATGTGGATTAAAATTTGTCCTTCGTTTCTTTCAGACATACAGGTTGTTCCTGGTTATAATAAAATGTCCGAATGTATAACAAAATAAGGTTTGAGAATCACTGTTTTGAGAGCTTTGTTACTGAACAATCATTTTACATATTTTTTAACATTTAAAAATATTTTTATTTTCTTTTACATTCTTTTTAACGAAACTCCTTTCATCTTTACCCCTCCCCCATTGTTATTAAAGGAAAAATCTGTACTTTTTGCTGTGTTCACTTGTTGGTGTTCCCTCCAAGACTGGGTGCTTCTCAAGGTCAGGGCTGATGGCATTTTTCTTTCATTATCATCTTGTCTGCAATATATTTGTAATATAATTGCCACTTAATAAAACTGTATTGTGTAGATATAACAGATGGAAATGGGCTTGAAGCTTTTTACTATGTGAGACAGTGCACTTAGGTGGAAAGAACTCAGACTTTGGGGCCAGAAACATAGTTTCAAATTATTCCTTTATTAATTATGAAATAAATTATACTACTTTCTTTATTACTTATGTAACGAGTAATATTACTGGCTCTTACACTCCTAGTCTTCAGTTAGAAAAAAGAAATGATGGGGGATTGAGAAGATTAATGGAAATTATTGTATAATTTATTTAGCTCAGTGCCAGATGTACTATAGGCATACAGTAATGTTTGCTCCCTTTTTTTTTTTTTTGCGGTATGCGGGCCTCTCACTGTTGTGGCCTCTCCGGTTGCAGAGCACAGGCTCCGGACGCGCAGGCTCAGCGGCCATGGCTCACAGGCCCAGCCGCTCCGCGGCTTGTGGGATATTCCCGGACCGGGGCACGAACCCGCGTCCCCTGCATCGGCAGGCGGACTCTCAACCACTGCGCCACCAGGGAAGCCCTGCTCCCTTTTTTATTGGCATTAATTCCAGGCAGTGTTAGGTATACCATTTTACTTAAGTAGAGAAAGCACTAGGTAGACAGTTGAGAAAACTGAGTTCTGAAATTCATTTTGACCTTGCATGAGTTTGGGTAAAGCCCCTAAACATTCTGGGTCTCAGTTTCTTCCGTCTAAAATGAGAATAACATCAGTCAAAGGATAGAAGTTATTAAAGTTAATAAGATGAAAAGCCTTGGAAAAATTTCAGTAACTACACACATAAAAGGTGTTACTATTTTTGTTTCTGTTTTAATTGTTCACAGCTCAGTAAATTATCATTTGTTAAAATTAAATTATATATATACATGTATATTTCTTTTGAGGCTAAGAAGATGTTACTAGTAGGTCCCTGAGGGTTCATAGAAAATGTTGATTTAAAACATTGAAAAGTAATCTTAAGGAAGAAAGTACTGTGGTGAAACAAGAGATTTGAAAGATGATTTTAGCTGTAAGATTTTGGACAGATTGAAGAGAGGACTAAGACAGGTGGTGAGGAATGGGTTTTGGAATACCAAATGTGAAATGACAAGGACAGGGACAGAGATTTAACCGTGGAAAAATAATAAGTCCTAGAAATGTATAACTGATTTTCCAAAACAAAACTGTTCAACTTGTCTTTGGGTGTAGAATTTTGCAATAGGGTCTTTTATATACAACTAACCCTTGACTACTAAAGTGGGGAGACACGTGTTTATTATTTTTCTTCATCTGGTAATAAACCTGTTGTTGTATTTTGCTCCATTGCAGCCAAACTCTCAAAGTTCTCCATCCAGTGTTTCTAATTCTTCACTGCCACTCTTCAAGACATTCTTTTTAGTAAGCGTTTCATACAAGAAAATTCTGTAAATGTTTGAAGAGGAAATCTTTATTTGTAAGAAGCATGTTAACGACTGTTCATTAGACTTTATGTTTAGAAGTAAAAACTCACGCAGAGAGACATCCAAGGAAAACGAAAAGTTCCAATTTGTGGGGTTTACACCCTAGGTACTTAAATATCTGCAAGCCTCATTGTCATTTTTTAAAGGAAAGTGCAGGGTATTAGGGCTGTCAACACACACTCTCTTTCAGTCATGTTGATAATTTTGAAAAATGGACATTAACTTCTCAGTTTCTTTTCTGGGAACTTCTGCCCACCTCTTAAAGGTTGGAATTCACCAAGGGTTTTTCTAGAGCCCGTTATTTTGTGCTCATATTCTGTCTGAGTGATCCTGGCTGTTCTCATTATCTCTAACCTTTACTAAAGACTTCCAAGTTGATGTCTCTAATCTGGGCCTCTACAGTATAGTTACACAGCCCTTTGCTAACTAACCTCTCCACAGGATGCCTTATAGGCATCTCTCTCAATACTTCTGAATATGAGCACATTTGTTTCCTCTTAAAAATTTTCCCTCACCCTGTATTTTCTATCTTACCTGCTGATATTACTTTCCATCCAGCAGCCACACAAGAAATCGCTGCAGACCCCACCTTTCTTGCACACCCTACCATACATACCATAAAGTATTGCCAACTTTCCCACCTCAATAGCCCTGGGACAGATTCTTTTCTCTTTGTCCTTGTAACAAGGTTTTGGTTTAACCCTCATCATCTCACGCAGGAGATTCCAAACTCAACTGCCTGCCTCCGGTCTTATCCCATTATGACTAATTCTTCATCCTGCCACCAGAGTGATCTTCTTAAAACTCACATTTGACC
Source organism: Phocoena sinus (assembly GCF_008692025.1). Taxonomy (NCBI): domain Eukaryota; kingdom Metazoa; phylum Chordata; class Mammalia; order Artiodactyla; family Phocoenidae; genus Phocoena; species Phocoena sinus. The sequence goes on along the minus strand of NC_045773.1, from coordinate 77,192,210 downwards.
ATGTCACAGATTGGTGTGTAACCCTTCAGAAGAGTCCTAACTTCTACAGGCTAAATATCAAACCCTTTAATGTATATGCTGATATCAATATATAGCATATAAGGAACTCTATCATTTAGCACCCGCCAATGCCACCCTCACACCCTTTTCTGGTAGTCACTTGCCTAGAATGCCATTTCTACTTTCTTAGCCTACTGGTCTATGTGGAATTCCTGCTAATGTTATGAAATTCAGTTCAGATTGCCTTCTCCAGGAAGCCTTCCGGACTCTCCTACTTGCTCTCACTGTGTTCCTCAGGAAATACTTTGCCCTGAGCTTTTCTCACAGTTTTGCACATCTGTCATTGCCTTCACTGCGTTGCATTTTGATGACCTCTTTGTGACAACCTTCCAGGCTTGGTTGTGGGTGACTTGAGGACAGGAATCATAGCTTGTTCTCCTTTACCTCCAACATGCTTAGCACCAAGAGTGTACAGAATAACAAACTGTGTTTTTTTCAATGGATATATTGAAGGGCAATGAAATTATAAAAAGAGGAACAAATCTTTAAGACATTTCATCTATGTTTTCCTGTTTGTTCTTCCTCAATTTTACTAATATTGTGATAGATAATTCACAGTGAACATAGGCAGTCTAAGGGGAAAAGAAAGGAGACGGCCTTTTAAGCTGAGAGGTCAATTCCTTGCATTTGTCTAGATCTGAGATCTAATTAGATCTCTGAAGTTTAAGCCTAAGTCAGGGTAATTTGAAAGATAGTGTATCTCTTTCTTACCTTTTCATTTTAATGGTCTTACTATTGGTTGAACAGTTCCAAATCACTGTGGAAGTCTTTCTAAAAATATTTAGGTCATAATCATTTGAAGACAATTCTGATCTATTCTGTGGATCTGAGGATAGATGGCCTTATTGCCTTTCTATATTTTTTGCTTCGTATTATTTGTTTTTTCTCCAGCAAGTTAATTTGCTGTACTTAATTCTATATTTAAAAATAGAAGATATGTTTAAGTTGTCAGTCTAAGTATAATATATTTAATGAAATAAACACAAATATTAAAATAAGTAGTCAGATGCCACCTTCTGGCTCTTGAAGAAAAGAGGAACGTAAATCAATTGTTGTACACAAACTGGCATAGTGAAGGTGACTGTCGGTTTCTTTGGGTTGATTTTGTCCCCCACTCGTAAACACATACGGTGTATCATGCCGTATCTTCAGGCTGTGTCAGCTACACATAATATAGCAATGGTAAGGAAGAAACACAAAATGCAAGACTTTGACCTTCAAAGTTACCTAATTTGCCTTTGCTCAAAAGCAGTTGTTAGAGCTACAGAGTTAAAAAGTCTTCTAAAGAATGTAAATGGCTGTCTGTGCAACTTCAGTGTCAGGCATAAATCCAGAGAGCCAGGAAACACTGTCACCATAAATCCAAGTGGCAACATAGGTCCACAGAGAGAGGAGAGAATCGTATTTCTTTGGTAACTAGAGTTTAAGCTGGTTTCCCCCTAAGAGGAGGAAAGACTCTTTTACTTTCCTTCTGCTTCTTTTCAAACTCTGGGTACTACAAGCCCCTATCTTCAGGAAGGTGATTAAAAGTTATTTATATAAGGTGGTACAAGAGTTGCATTTGAAATCTGTGCTTTATGTATTCTCATCCAATTGATAATACAGCTAAGTAATGAATAGATTTTGTCAACAAAATGGGTTTTTGATGGTTGGGGAACAACTCTAGGATACCAGGATTTTTTGTCTGTGCCTATAGTTGTTATCAACTGATGTTTCAGAAAGATAAAAATAAGACTCAGGACATATAGGATCTTGCCGTAGACAGCTGGAGGCAACCTTCCTAAGAATTTGTAAACCAATTTCAAAGAGCCCTCAGTTGTTTTGCTGTTAAATATTGGAAATTTAAAGTCAACAATCCTTTGTTTAGCAGATCATCTTCATGAATTTCTGAGTGTACAAACATGAGCCTGGACATTATTTGGCTAGTGGGTGGAGAGCTGAACTGCACTGCATAAGAAATTACTGGATAAGGCCAGACACTATAAAACTCTTAGAGGAAAACATAGGCAGAACACTTTATGACATAAATCACAGCAAGATCCTTTTGGACCCACCTCCTAGAGAAATGGAAATAAAAACAAAAATAAACAAATGGGACCTAATGAAACTTAAAAGCTTTTGCACAGCAAAGGAAAATATAAAGAAGACGAAAAGACAACCCTCAGAATGGGAGAAAATATTTGCAAATGAAGCAACTGACAAAGGATTAATCTCCAGAATTTACAAGCAGCTCATGCAGCTCAATATCAAAAAACAACCAACCCAATCCAAAAATGGGCAGAAGACCTAAACAGACATTTCTCCAAAGAAGATATACAGATTGCCAACAAACACGTGAAAGAATGCTCAACATCACTAATCATTAGAGAAATGCAAATCAAAACTACAATGAGATATCACCTCACACCAGTCAGAGTGTCCATCATCAAAAAATCTAGAAACAATAAATGCTGGAGAGGGTGTGGAGAAAAGGGAACCCTCGTGCATTGTTGGTGGGAATGTAAATTGATACAGTCACTATGGAGAAGGAGGTTCCTTAAAAAACTAAAAACAGAACTACCATACAACTTAGCAATCCCACTACTGGGCATATACCCAGAGAAAACCATAATTCAAAAAGAGTCATGTACCACAATGTTCATTGCAATAGCCAGCACATGGAAGCAACCTAAGTATCCATTGACAGACGAATGGATACAGAAGATGTGGCACATATATACAATGGAATATTACTCAGCTATAAAAAGAAACGAAATTCAGTTATTTGTAGTGAGGTGGACCTAGAGTCTGTCATACAGAGTGAAGTAAGTCAGAAAGAGAAAAACAAATACTGTACGCTAACACACATATATGGAATCTAAAAAAAAAAAAAAGTTCTGAAGAACTTAGGGGCAGGACAGGAATAAAGACGTAGACGTAGAGAATGGACTTGAGGACACGGGGAAAGGGAAAGGGAAGCTGGGATGAAGTGAGAGAGTGGCATGGACATATATACACTACCAAATGTAAAACAGATAGCTAGTAGGAAGCAGCAGCATAGCACAGGGAGATCAGCTCGGGTGTGACCACCTAGAGGGGTGGGATAGGGAGGGTGGGAGGGAGATGCAAGAGGGAGGAGATATGGGGATATATGTATATGTATAGCTGATTCACTTTGTTATAAAGCAGAAACTAACACACCATTGTAAAGCAATTATACTCCAATAAAGATGTTTAAAAAAAAAATTACTGGAGTAGTGAGTTGGAGGCTATCTGGTAGAGACAGGAGAAGAACACAGAGAGTTGGGTCCAAAGTAGGCCATGATTGATGAGAAATTCCTCAAGGTAGGAAATGCTCAGTTGAATGTAGGGGAATGGTATCTAATAATCAATTTTAAGATTTTAAAAACAATTATATAGTTGGGACTTCCCTGGTGGCGCAGTGGATATGACTCTGCGCTCCCAATGCTGGGGGCCCGGGCTTGATCCCTGGCCAGGGAACTAGATCCCATATGCCTGCTGCAACTAAGAGTTAGCATGCCACAACTAAGAATCCTGAGAGCCACAACTAAGGAGCCCACGTGCTGCAACTAAGGAGCTGGTGAGCCGCAACTAAGAAGCCTGCAAGCCACAACTAAGACCTGGCACAACGAAGTAAATAAATACATATTAAAAAAAAATTGTATAGGAAACTTGGCACCCTTTGTTGCCTAAAACCTTCGGTAAAAATAGGCTCTCTGTAGATAATACAGCCTTGAGTTAGGCATTTTAGAGAAATGAGAGAAATCAGAGGAATGTTGCATGTGATTTGAAGTAATGTAGAAGAGGAACAGGATAAAGTGAAACTAAACTTTTGACTGACTCAGGAAAAAGGAGTCAGTCTTAACTAGAAAAAACATAAGGGCTTCCCTGGTGGCGCAGTGGTTGAGAGTCAGCCTGCCAACGTGGGGGACACGGGTTCGTGCCCCAGTCCAGGAGGATCCCACATACCGTGGAGCGGCTGGGCCTGTGAGCCATGGCTGCTGAGCCTGTGCGTCCGGAGCCTGTGCTCCAAAATGGGAGAGGCCACGACAGTGAGAGGCCCACGTACCAAAAAAACATAAGAATGCCCGGAGAAATTAATGAACCAGGTTAAAGCCTTTTTATTAAAAATTTAAATGACTGGTTAAGCCCAGGAGGTGGGAGAACTTTCAATTTCAGGTAACTCTATGGAAACTTACTATCTCACATGTAAACAAACCCTTTAAAATATTTTAGGTAATTCATGAGTGGTACTGCTTTCACAATAGTAACGTCTAATGAAGCCTGGACAAATGAAAAATAGATCCACTTGGATTTGCATTTTCTTCTATACAGTATATGTGCTTTGAGAATAATTGTTTTTAAATTTAAAAATCCTGCATTTTGTCCTCTGGCATTACTGTTGCTCACCCAACTTCACCAATCCTCTCAGCCCCAAGTGTCCAGCCTTATGTCTCATCCAGCTGTGGGTGTACATGTGGTCAATCCAGGGTGCATCACAGCCCCTGAACTAAAAATCAACAAGACACAGGCACCCCAAAGTTTAGGGCTGCTCTTTACAAGAACCTCGACTTTGGTACACCTTATATATGCCAGGAAAGAGAAAAATGGATAAAGAAGTTGTGGTACTTTTGTGCTCTGTCCCCCATTCTCTCTCTGCTCTGCCTCCTGAAAGCCTGTAACTCATTCAAAATTCCTTCAGCATTGCTTCTCTTATAACCACAAACTAACCCCCCATAGCTGCTCTAAAAGGGAATGCTACTTACTCATTCTTTTAATAAGCACTTATCTTTGGTTTTGGCCTTGCTGCGCAGCTTGTGGGATCTTAGTTCCCTGACGTGGGATCTTAGTTCCCCGACGAGGGATCAAACCCGGGCCCCCTGCAATGAAAGTACCTGAGTCCTAACCACTGGACCACCAGGGAAGTCCCTTAATAAGTACTTTTGAAGAGCTTCTCGTGTGATCAGTTTCAAGCAATGCAGATGGTACTTGTAAAATCATGTTATGGAAAAAACTGAATTAAATTGAAATATTGAAAAAGAAAATCTGAGCAACATTCCATCATAGAACACTTCACGGAAGCCTAAATGTTATAGAAAATCAAGGTGATCTAAATGCCAATGCAGACTAGAGTTAGATTAGAAAAGATTCATAGAGTTAGAAAGAACACCTAACAAGGAGTCAGAATGAATTTACCAAGAGCAAAATGTGTTGGGCCATCTCATTTCAAAGTTTTGTCATTGTTATTGAAATGAGAGGTCCAAAAAATGATGTAGACATACTGTACTTGGAATTTTGAAGGCATTTTACAAGATATCTGACAATTTTCTTATGGATAAATAAACTATAAAATGTATATGATTACAGCTTGGTAAACTTATTAAATGACAGAACCCAAAGGATACTGATGATGGGTCTATATAGGGAAAGTTCTATGCTTCTCCCCTCTTCCCTTTTATATTTTATCATTTTAGTTATTGACTCAAAGGGACACATAAAAAGCAAGCTTATTAAATAAATGTGAAGATAACACAAAGCTGGGAGGATCCCTCCACCCCAAAGGTATGAATCTCCTGGACTAATAAATCAGATACAAAAAAAGATAAAAAATTGAATATTTATTAGTATAGTGGTCTATACTATTGACTGTAGGCCAGCTGCCCAAATAAAGGGTGGAAGTGAGGGGCTTACCAGCAGCAAATTGTGAAAAGGCATGGTTTCCAGGATCCACTGAGTTCAAGATTAGTTAGCAGTGTAACGCAGCTCCCAAACCCAGTTAATTCTAGTTTATTGCCAAGGATTGAACTATGTCTCCCCTTCCCCCGTCATTCTTATGGTGAAGTCCTAACCCTCAGTGTGATAGTGTTTGGAGATGAGGTCATGAGGGTAGAGCTCTCATTATAGGATTGTGCCCTTATAAGAAGAGATACCGGAGAGCTTGCTCTCTCTCTTTCCCTGCTTTGTATGGACACATGGCAAAGGTCATCTGCCAGTCAGGAAGACAATCCTAACCAGAACCCGGTGATGCCGGCACCCTGATCTTGGACTTCCACCCTCCAGGACTCAAACAAAATTTCTGTTGTTTTAGCCACCCAGTCTTTGCTATGTTTTCATGGTACCCTGAACTCATACAATTAACCTGCACAAATAATATTCTTTGATCTTAAAAAATTTTTTTTTGTTTTGAAAGCATCTGATTACATTTAATCTGTTCATTTTATTTTTGATATATTCTTAGTTGTTCATGGCTCATAATGTCCTTCTGAAATTGAGCCCCTAGGGGAACTCAAGTCACTAATTATGTAGCAAGCTCGCCCTCAGACTTACTCTCTGGAGATGAGAGTACAGATTTTTAAAGGGGCACAAGTCAGACCAAATAACTTGACCGTAATGTGCAGGTCTAATATGTCCTGGTAAGCACATTTATACTATTTATAGTTGACAAAAAATTTGTTTTCTTAGCCATGAAATAGAATATAGACGCCTCTCGAGTCACAGTCAAACGGGTACTGGGGGATAGGGGTTGAGGATAAAGTTGCACCTGGAAACAATGGAGAGTTTTCATGGATGCAGGGTCAATCTAATGGTTTGAGTTTGGGACCTACATGTTGAGAACTTGAACTTTTTCTTCAACATACGCACTTGGACTCTGATCTTCTGTAACAGCGAATGAACCAAATAAGTTGAAGAACTATTTCTGAAATCCATCTTCATATTCATTTCTTCAACACTTGTGAGAATGTCGTTCATGGCACTTGATGAATTTCTGCGAATTCCCTTTTTTAATACCTTAGTAAGGAAGTGTGAAAGAAACCATGATGAAATTAATGCTAAAACATTTCCATAGGCTAGAAAAAAATCTGCCTAGAGATCAGGCCTGGAGGAGGAACAAGCAGCCCAATGTGAACTTTTGGTTGCTATTGAGTGTTTTTGTTTTTCTAAATGTGGGCCTGCGAAGGAGAGGTGAGAGCCGTGGTCTCTAAGGAAATCCTGTGCTTCTTGCTGTCTTGGCGCTGGAGTGTGGTAAATTGCTAGAGGTGGTATACAACATACGGAAGAGGAATGGGTGTGATGAGACAGACATAATTTATCTGTCTTTCTCATTTCTCTGCTATTTTCCCACTCCTTCCTATTTATAAATATTGTCAAATTTCATCTACTTCCCCTCTCTTTCCTTCTGGATTTGATAACATTGATGTCTCCTAATCCTTATTAATTCTGATTTGATTTTTAAATTTAGTTTGCTTTTGAGGAAAGAGGAAAGGAAGCAAACAGGTGCACTAAAAACCATAGAAGTTGATATAAACATTAATGCAATGGAATAGTGGGGTTCAGACTGCACTCAAGCTAAAGAGAGCCAGAGATAAATGGAAAGGAGGGAAAAAACATCAAGGTAGTGGGTCTTCTCATCAGATTAACCTCCAGCTATGGTTCGCATTTCTCAGTTAAGATTCTAGAGTTAACACATGCAAGAGGACATTTTCGGCTATATGGAGATGCACAAAAAGGCTTCCTCTGGCACATTCTCTGAAACCTTTATCCCACCATAGGGAATTTGACCCAAAGAGCATCTGATCCACAGAGCAGGTGACCTGTAGGGTTTCTGCAAAGACTCACGTAACAGAGATGGAGGGTTGATTTCCCCAGTGCTTTAGAGAACCTCTGGTGACTGGCAACAAAAAACCAATAGTTTAGCCAATGTTGGATATTCTTACCCTAAATTCAAAATATTTCTGTGCCTTATTCATTTAATATTTGAGACATGTACCACACATTCTTCAAGGAAAGCCCCGAAATGTTTTCGCGTGCCCATTTGTAGTTAATTACTGCTCCCACCCACAACTCAAGGCATCAACTGGCCTGCTTTCTGTTTCTATCAATTTACCTTTTTTGGGCATTTCATATAAATAGAGGTAGGCAATATGTAGTCTTTTGTGTCTGGTTTCATTCACTTAGCATAATGGTTTTGGAGGTCCATCCACGTGTGGATAGTTCATTTTTCTTATTGAATAGTATTTCATTATGCAGGTATCCCACATTATGTTTATCCATTCACCAGAGGGTGGACATCTGGATTTCTACAATTTGGGTTATTGTGAATAATGGTGCTATGAACATTTAAGTCTTTGAACGGACATATGTTTTCATTTTTGGGGGGGTAGCTTTCTAAGTGTGGAATTGCCAGATCATATGGTAAGTTTTCTTTTTTTTTTTTCTAACAGCTGAATTGTTCACATTTTTTCTCAGTTTTATCGAGGTATAATTGACCTACATATTACCATTTTTATCTCAGGAAAGCAAGCATTTTATTTCATCTAAAAAAATAATTGACATAACAGCACTGTGTAAGTTTAAGGTGCACAGAATAATGATGTGACTTACATGTATCTTGAAATAATTACCAGAGTAAGTTTAGTTAACAGCCATCATCTCATAGAGGCAAAAAAAGGAAAAAAATGGTTTTTTTTTTCCTTTTGATGAAAACTCTTAGGATCTACTCTCTCAACAGCTTTCAAGTATACCATATCGTGGTGTTAGTCATCATGTTGTATGACAGCCCCAGTGCCTGTTTATCTTTTTTTTTTTAACAAGTGTTGCCTTGATTTTATTTATTTATTTATTTATTTAAATTTTTATTGGAGTAAAGTTGATTTACAATGTTGTGTTAGTTTCTGCTGTGCAGCAAAGTGGATTAGTTATACATATACATATATCCACTCTTTTTTAGATTCTTTTCCCATATAGGTCATTATAGAGTATTGAGAAGAGTTCCCTGTGCTATACAGTAGGTCCTTATTAGTTATCTATTTTATATATAGTAGTGTGTATATATCAATCTCAATCTCCGAATTTATCCCTGCCCCCTCCATGGTAAGTTTTTGTTTTACTTTTGAAGAAACTGCCCAACTCTTTTCCAGAGCGGCCATACCATTTTACATTCCCACCAGCTGTGTAGGAGAGATCCAACTTATCTACATCTTTGCCAATACATGGTTTTGTCTTTTTATCGCAGCCATCTTAGTGGGTGTGAAGTATCTTATTTTGCATTTATGGATATAATTTTTTTTTGTGTGTGTGTGGTACACGGGCCTCTCACTGTTGTGGCCTCTCCCGTTGCGGAGCGCAGGCTCAGCAGCCATGGCTCACGGGCCCAGTCGCTTCGCGGCATGTGGGATCTTCCCGGACCAGGGCATGAACCCGTGTCCCCTGTATCGGCAGGCGGGCTCTCAACCACTGCATCACCAGGGAAGCCCTCAGATGCTTTTATATCTGCCACATTCACTCCTATATTTGCCAGTCCAACTACAGAGCCAGGAAGATTCTAAGACCTGACCCTGATACATATTCCCAGAGAATCTGCATTAAACATGCTTTTGAGATACAGGGTTCTCAGAAAGAGAACAGGTATATTTTAATGGGCCATCTTTAAATATTTTCTGAATGATAGAAAAACAAAACCTTGTGAAATATAAAGGTTTAGTATAAATTTGAGTAGATTGGAAAGTAATATAATGTACACCTTGACTAGCTTCCTGGTAATAGAAATGCAGTAGTAAATGGGAACATGAATTTGTTGGACTTAAACTCTGTAAAACAACTTGTATAGTATCAACCTACAGAGATGTGAGTAATTTAAAAACTGTGTATTTTCTGTTGATTCCTTTATCCTATACTGCTTTACTCATAGTCTTCTATTTTCACTTCCCTAAAGCTAAACAACTGGTGAAATAAATATGATTAGAATTTATTACTATTTGGTATAAAAAAAAATTATTCTCTAGGTTTTAAGGGATAACCTAAATGACAATGGAATGTGGTGACAATCATTAGGAATTAAAGATACTGTTTTAAAAATTTTAGTGTTTCCTTAGAGCTCTAAACTTTCATTATTGTATTTCCAATGTATTAAATTAGGTATTTTATTTTCAGAATAAAATTTCACAACACCGTGTTTGCAAGTATATCTTATATCAGCACATGTTCATCATCAACATCAATCAAATTATCTCGAATTTAAAAAATGCTTAAAACATGATACTAGTATTCATACCTTATAAGAAACTCCATAAAGTTGTGAAGAAGACAAAACTTTGGAGTCAGATCTGAGACTGAGCCTTAGTCATTCCACTTGCTTGCTGTCTCACAAGAGTTTTATAAATATTAAATGGGATAACCTATATGAAAGCTACTAGCTTAGTGACAGGAGTTCTTGTAGATGCTCAAAATAATTTTCTTTCCTTTTTCATTCCTATTTTCATTTCTCTTTTTTTCTATTCCTTATTATCTTTCCCCCTCCTTTCTCTTCCATTTTTAAAAGTCATTTTTCTTATCATTTCTTGCTTCTCTCAGATTAGCCTTTTCTGTCTTTTGTTCTTTTGTAACTCATTTGAGAGCTTCAAGCTCACGTCCTTAAAGATATAAGTACAGTAGAAAAGAGCCTTTCTCTACGGAAGTTCCTCTCACAAGTTCAAGGATTCACTCTGATTGGACACTTGGTGTCTACTCCTAAGACAATCAGTGCTTCCAAGCGATGTGGTGTGCAGACCGATACAACCTGTGTCATCTAGTGCAGCAGTGAGAATGTGTGGGGAAAACAGGGGATAGAATGATTCCTTAAAGGAAATTTCAGGTATTTCTATCAGAAGAAAATGATTGGAAGCTGGGTAATTAAAACCCAACAAGCATTCATTACATTTTAATCCTTTACGGAGCTCACAGTTTAGTTGAAGTGACAAAATGCATCGTATATACATCGTTCTTCAGTTCTTTTCTGAGCCACTTTCTTTTCCCAGTCTATATAGTTCCTCACCTTCTCCTGTGACTCCAAATATAATGCATGAGCTAATGGCTTCCAATCTATATTTCCAATACAATTCTCTCCTGAGAGAAAAATCTTTATATACATCTGCCAACACCTCCAATCAGATACCTAGAGGGAGTTAAAAATCTCAACACATGTAAAATGGAACCATTTATCTTCCCCAGCAAACCGTTGCCTCCTCATGTGTTCATTACCATCTACTCAGATGCTGATCCCAAATTGGGTTTTCATCCTTATTTCCGCTATATCCCTAATTTTCTAAATGTCTTGGGTCTTTCCACCTAACTACCCTAGTGCCATAATCTTGTCCTGGCTGACATCTTTCCCCCTCTGGATTCCTATAATTGCCTCCTAAATGATCATTCTGACTCCAGGCTTGTTCCTCTTTAATCCATTATACGCAGCTTTTAAAAATCGTCCTCCAAATGACCAAATGTGGTTATACTACATCTCTGCCTGAAGGTATTCAATGGCCCCAACTTCCCTCAAGGGAAGCCCAGATTGTTACAGGCCTTCATTATGTGCTTTCTGCTTTCATCTTTAGTTCCAATTTTATATTACTTCCTCTCCCTTACCCTGGTTTTCACCACTAAACCCTATTCTGCCCTCCAGGCTTTTATACCTGTTGATCCCCTCTCCAGATTATTTTTCTTCCCTCTTTTTGTTGTATTGACACCATTAAATCATTTGTTCTTTGATTCTCTCTACTCCTTTGTTTCCATTTTACTAAACTCACTAGATTTTCCACATGCTTCAGGTGCCAATTTTGTCTCCTTTAAGGGCTCTTTATCTTCTAAGATCAAGCATGTTGTTGACTTGTCCTGGAATAATCAGTAGGAACCTCAAGATTTCCCAGCTAAAGGTCTGCATCATCTTCCCCATGCACTTCATTCTCCTTGGCTGTCTCCATTTCAATTGATGACCTTTCACCCACTCAGATGTCTGTATTAAATTCTGGGAATTATCCCTGATTCTTCTTTCTTTGTTAGACGCACATCCAATGAATCTCCAGAGTTTCCTAATTCTACTACCTAAATATTCCTCAAATGTCATCATGTTTCCTCCCATTCCTACTACTGCTGCCTTAGTTTAGATCCTCATTATGTCTGATAACAAAAATAACTAATGTTCATTTTTGTGGCCAGCACTCTTTTAAGTGTTTCCATAAATTATCTTAGTTAATTCTCATAGAAAATTCCTTTGAAATAAAGAGTACTGTGATTGTCTCTACACAGTTGAGGAACCGGAAGGTTGAAGAAGTTTGGCAACTTGTCTAAACACACACAGCTGCTCTAGGGTTCTTGCATTTTTATAGGGGCTCTAAAATACAAAGGCTAATGGAGTCCTTGATCTTGTAATAGTTCCTCTTAAAATCAGATACTTGTTTTTAAACACTTTCTTGAATTGTAGTCATAATATGTCACATGGCTTGCCCCAAATCCTGCGTTTTATATTGAAATCATTAAAAATATTTTCTGTGACTCTTTCATGCTGACATTGAGGCTACCTTTCCAAGTGAATTTGGGTCAAAAGAGTAATAATCAGAAACAGCTACTGAAGGCAGAACACTTTCTTCTCTCTCTTCCCTTTCTACAGTGACATAAGCTTCCTTAGAGCTTTTAATCCTCAAACTCTGGAAGGGCTTCAGCAGACTTAATATTTTGTTTTTTAACCTACCTAAAGGAAAACTCAAACAGTGCTTCTCCAAATGACCACGTTCTCATTTTCCACCTTAGCCTTGCTAGCTCATTAGATGTCCACTGCTCTCCTCCCAAGCAGCTTTCCTAATGATGTCAGTGGTGCACAGCTTGCCTTCTTAAAGACTGTGTTTTGTACTCCATTCATGCCATTTCACTGGAGAGGAAATCTGCATCCATGCTCCAGTGGAAGCCATAAGGTCACCACGTGAAAACTTGGAGGGCAAAAAATGTTGTCAGTAATGAGATCTTAGGCATTTGGAAAGTTCACAGGGTCCTTTGTACAACACGGAAAAATCCCTCTGTTTCCTCTGGTGCTGTTTCATGCTAATTTCAGAACATCAGCCAGTATAAGGCATCTCAACTGAAACTTCAGTTCACAGTGGAGCCCCTTTTATCCTTTTTTGCAGCTAGGCAGTTAGATTTATCTTGTTGATCTTTGGAAAAAGGGAAAAAAGAAAAAAGAAACACAGTCACATGAATATAACAGATGGAACAAATTGAGGGGTTTGCTCCTAACACTTTTCTCCTGATTAAAATGAAAAGGGAAAATTGTTTTTCAGTGGGGTACACATCATTAGGGTTATTTAATATTTGAAAATTATGTGACATGCTAAAACTCTAAAAGTTGCTGATAAAGGCTGAAAACAACAAATAGATTATGTCACAATTACAGGGATTTTCATCACTTTGCCATTGATTTTTGCCCTGTGACTCCTCTGGTTATATCCAGCGAGGGAGCAGAAGGCCAAATTCACCTAAATTTCCCTATTTATGACCTGTTTGATCCTACCACAGAAGAGAAAGAAATAGAGATGGAGTAAAGGAAATAATTGACTCTCTGACCTCCTACTGTGTACTATGTTGCCACTGCATCACATTTAAACTGTGAAATTTGATTTGAAAACAGATATGCTTGGGAAATTCTGGAATTGTACTCCCAGAGAGTCGCCTCATTATATTTTGCATTGTCCTAGTTCTAAAACGTTGTGATTACACTTCTAGGAATGTGCTTTCGCGGTACAGGAAAGAAAGAACACAGGTAAACTTCATATTAGATTGGGCTCTAACTCCCCAGCCCCAAGTATTTGCATTGTAGAATCAAAGAAATTCTAGCAAAATTATCTAGTTTAATTCCCCACCTGTAGGCTGAAGAGTAACTAAGATTCTTGCTCTCTGCTCGTTCTTCATTAGTCTTTTTTAAAAAGTGTTTTCTATTGAGAAATGAGTCCTAAATTTGCCAGTCTTACAAGTGGGGAATGAACACCAATCCTGTGTCCCCCATGCTCTTACATAAGGCAGTCAGCGAAAGATCCTTTGAAACTGAGAAATTGTTTTATAGAGCACAAACCATGGAATCCACTGTACCGTGTTATGATTTAGCAGTTATGTTGGTTTAAAACACCAAATCATCTATTTTTCAACCTTGTTGATGTCATCCTATAGACAGGGCATTAGTATAAAACCATTTGTGAAATACTGGCATATAAAGGGTAGTATAAATCATAGCTTGAATAAGTGGTGATTTTTATTTAAGGATCAAGATTTTACCTAGTTTCTTATTTACTTATGTCATTTTCACTATTATTGGACAAGATTAAATGCTGTACTTCTCCTCACTTCCTCCTCTTCTTACCTAACTACCTACCTAACTTTTCATGTTTCCAGTGTGGCCTTATATATTATTTTTTTGGAGCAGCTTTATCTGACTTGTCCCCTGACCCCCACCATGTCCTGCTGATACCATTTTACATTGCATATTGTGCTTTCCTTTGTAGCCCTTGTCAAAGGTGTAGTTATATACAGACTTGCAAATTTACTAGTATAACGTTGGTCATGCCCAGGAAACTGTGAGCCTAACCAGGGTGGAGCTGTGTTTATTTTGTTCAGTGTCATATCCTGTAGTGCTGGGCAAATCTGTAAACGATTTCCGAAACTCTACTTAGCATTTGACTCAATGCTTTAAGCAGAATTTATAACAAGAAACTCTTTCACTCAATTCTAAAAATTTGGAGGGAAGAATCACAAAGGCTACCTAGGAGAAGAAAGATGTAATCTGCAAAGGACCAAGAGTGAAATTAGCAAGATTTATTAATGGGCGCAAGAAATACTAAAAGTAAATTATGCAATATTTCAGGAGTTTTGCAGGAAAAATATTTTAAGCCTAGAATCTCATACTCAGCCAAAATTGCATTTAACTTTGAGCATAAAAGAATACATCTGGGGATATTGATAAATTCAGAAGGTTTATCATTTGCACACTTTTCCAACAAAGATTACTGGAGGATATACTTTACTAGTCCAAGGTAACTATGTACACACACATATACACCGTATGCCTTTCCTCTGTGCCAACACAGTCATGCAAAAATCACCAGTAAACCTGGAAAACAGAATCTAGGATCTATACCTGGAAGGTGTTTGAACCAGACAGTGGCAGCTATGGGCATACTTGGGGATAAGGGGAGAGAGAAGTTATAGATATTACCTCAATGTTGGTACTGTTTTAATGAGTTTGCTCAAAATTTAGTCATAACCATCGTAACGTATAGAAGGAAAATTTCTATTTCACCTCAGGAAAAAGAAAAATCTCTCAGTGTAACAAAGGGAGAAAGAGTGGGGGAAAGCACAATAGGGTGAAAGGTGTCAAGATAAGATCAAATATAGTGGTAATTAAAATATTTAAAAGGGAAGATGCAGAGAATGTGTTCAAAAAAGATGCAGCTCTACAATGTTAACAAGAGGTACACCAAACTAAAAATAAATATAAAATTTAGAAATAAAGGGGCATAAAGGAATGTATCTGGCAATGGTCAGAAAACAAAGCATATGTAGCACCTTTAATACTGCACATGGAAATTAATACAAAAAACTAAGATCTTACTAGGTGAAGGGTATATTATTTTTAAAAGATATAATTTACCGTGATGTGAATCTTGATTCTTTATATTAAAGATTGAGTCTTTATATTAACATGGTAATCTTTATATTAATTATTTCATTAACAATCTGTATAGTAATCATGTTAATTAATAACATTAGTAGGCTTTATTTGCTTCCCTATACATTTTTCATACCAGAAGAGTAAAGAACTTGGTATAAGTCGTCATGGATGGCAGAATGTGTCTGGAGGGCTCCAGAGCGGGGCTCCAGGGTAGCAGGAGCCATCTGAACCCAAACTTTCCCAAGCACCTTGCTCCCTGTTCCATGGGTCAGGGGGAAGGGTGGTCACCTTGTTGTCCACTATCAGTATCATTCTTTTTTTTTTTTTTTTTGCGGTACGCGGGCCTCTCACTGTTGTGGCCTCTCCCGTTGCGGAGCACAAGCTCCGGATGCGCAGGCTCAGCGGCCATGGCCCACGGGCCCAGCCGCTCTGCTGCATGTGGGATCTTCCCGGACCGGGGCACGAACCCGTGTCCCCTGCATCGGCAGGCAGACTCTCAACCACTGTGCCACCAGGGAAGCCCCAATATCATTCTTAAATGGTGGAGGAACAAGTTATGAATTGACTTAAACACATTTGAATCTTTTCTTTCACCATTGTGCTCTCGTTTCTCACACTACTAGCCTGTTATTCTAATTAAAGAAATACTGAGGCCATCAAAATGGAAGCTTTTGAATAATAACCTACCCTCTCTGTTTATGATTTAATCCTTCCTTTAGAACGGCATGGACAGCTCTTTCGGTGTTTGTTTCTAGATATACACATGTAACCATAGAGGACAGTGAATCATCAACTATCCGTTGTTGGATAGTTCTAAACCCAAATAAGGATGAGGATGACCAGGCCTTTGCTGTTGCTTTACCACCCATATATCAGTAGGATATATTTTTTTTAAAAAAATGAGCCACAGAAGTACAGAGCTCTAAGTGTATACAAATAAATGAAAGATTTTAGAAGTGGAAAGTTTTATGCTCAGAGTGTTGAGAGAGAAATGATCCTGACAACAACTTTGGAAGATTTTTAAAGTGAACTATACAATTAAAGAATGGCTAGGAAGCCTGAATTAGAGATCATGTAACACTTTCTTTTTTTTTTTTTTTTTTTTTTTTTTTTTTTTTTTTTTTTTGCGGTACACGGGCCTCTCACTGTTGTGGCCTCTCCCGTTGCGGAGCACAGGCCCCGGACGCGCAGGCTCAGCGGCCATGGCTCACGGGCCCAGCCGCTCCGCGGCATGTGGGATCTTCCCGGACCGGGGCACGAACCCGTGTCCCCTGCATCGGCAGGCGGACGCTCAACCACTGCGCCACCAGGGAAGCCCATGTAACACTTTCTTAATGAAAGTGTTAATGAAATAATTTTTCCAGCGTGAGTCCCAAGAAAAATGTAGTTTTCAAGTTTATGAGAAGTAAAGACATATTTATGCTACATTTCTTCTTTATTTGCCCTTCTACTTGATTTAGGGCACACAGAAACAATATTAGAAACACTTCACTTTTTAAAACTATAAGATATCTCTATAACTTTTAAAAATATAAATTAGAAAATGCTTCTCTCCAGTTTTTTTTTGTCTTTGAATGACTGAAGTTTTTAGATTTGGCCAAATTAGTCCACTGAGATAGGAATGTTTGATTTACTTGAATTGGCATGTGCCCACGTAGTTTTGTAAAAGACGTGGATACGTGAGAGGGAGAACAATAAGAAACTTCTAGAGAGCTTTATATCCCCAAATTGCACAAAGTACAGCATTTTAGTCAACTGTGGGATGATTTGAATATTTAGTTTCTGCACTCCCTGTTCCAGGCATATTTTATCATCTATCTGCTACCTTTCTGTAATAAAAGAGAAGGGGAGGCTTGGGGTCACTCTTGGTTTATTTGAACTGGTTTCCTCTCTCAAATAAACCCAGCAGGTAACAGTTGATACAGATGGAGAATCACGTTATAATTACCATCCATAGCATTGCCTTCTCCGCCCTGCCCAACGCCACGTGTTTCTGGCAGGACACTCGGAGCATCTCCACTCGGAGGCCTGCTTCTGCCTAAACCATGTGCATGCCTTTTGATATTCCCACAGCATGCACAATATACCCTGGAACACACACCTCTCAGGGTAATGTGTCTCTAATGCGATGAAATCAGTGGGAACACAGCCTTTTTTGCTTGACAGTATTGTCAGAGTGTATTATCTGGTTTAGGCTGTGGCTTCAGTTCATAGCAGTAGTCAGTTAAATTTCCCTTTCTGAAGCTGAGCAAAGTGTGGTAATGTCACAGCCACAGGCGACTGCCGTTCATAGGACGGTTACCCGAGAAGCATAGCCTCCTGGCTTGTCACACTGTATATATCTCAGGGTCTTCTCTGCCTTCCTAGTCAGAGGTTTCCAAGAATGTTGCCTGGAGCAGTCATGGGATGCAAAAGAGAGAGATTTTTGTTCTGCACTTAGCAACATT
The DNA here is from genome assembly GCF_008692025.1 of Phocoena sinus. Lineage (NCBI taxonomy): Eukaryota > Metazoa > Chordata > Mammalia > Artiodactyla > Phocoenidae > Phocoena > Phocoena sinus. Next base: position 77,174,240 of record NC_045773.1, on the reverse strand, counting down.
ACCACACTTCACACTCAGTTTCTGAAAAGGGAAAATTTAACTGACTTGCTCTGAACTCTATCTATCAGATAATACATTCTGACAGGGCTGTGGATAAAGGCTAGAAAACCTACTAATTTATATTTCATTATCTTTGCACTTGGTTTAATCTGTTATCTTTTGCTAAGTGTTACAAAGATAACAAGGAGAGCTGAACTGAAAGGGGAAAGGGGAACCCTGACCCCACAGGGGATGCAGGAAGGCACACTAGATACTCAGCCTCCTGTCTGAAGAAGGCATGTGCCAGGGGATACACTTTGCAGCTGGTGTCAGAGATGAGAAGAGGCAGGGCAATCTTGCACAGGTGAGGAGTAGATGGGGCATTCCTAGCATCTGCTGCTTCTTACTGTGCATCAGAAAACAACCCAAGGGTAATGGAATTGTGAAATAGCACATGTTGATGCCTGGGCTCTTGTTGACCCATATCTCAGGTGGTACCACTCACGAGTAAGAATAAAATGATCTTCCCAGAACTTAGCCATTGTTATTGAAAAAGACACTTGTACTTAAGAGTGTGTCGGTACTTTCATTGGAAATGATGAACTAATAGGGGTGTTAAAAGGACCCCTGTTTTGTTCAGGGACAAATCTGCTCTCCTCCAGGGTAGAGGATGGCCAGTTGTCATAAACACCGCTGGAGGTGGAGGGCTGGCGGTTAACATCCAATTCCTAAGCAGGAATGTAGCAGTACAATTTGGCACTTCTTTATAATATGGATAAACCTACACTGAAGTTGTCCAAGCTTTGAAAGGAGATTATAAATTAGAGACAATAAATTCAAGGACTCTCTGGAAGTATGTTGAAGGCTACTCTATACATTCAGTAGTATTTATTTATAAGGCACTAGGTCAGACACTGGGAATCCAAACATTTACAAAATTTTCTCCTTGGAGGAGAAAGGAGAATCAGAGGTCACCTGATTCTCTTTTTGATCTGTGTTGACAAGGAGCATACAGGAAGGAGGGTAGATACAGGAACATAGACTTCAGTTCAAGGTTAGCTCTGTCTGTAATTTATTCTAAGAGGCATTATACCTCTCTTGGGGGCATATGCAAAGCAGAGAGTTGTGAACTAACTATATCTTTGCTCTCAGAAAGGCCAAGCTGCACTTCTCAATCCAGAGCAGACGATTCCTACACTCAGAGCTTCTGCCTCCATGTGGATGAAGTGGAGTGATGGTGGGGGGAGTAAGAATGCAGGCTCCAACCGTATTTTAGGGATGAGAAGTGCCAAAAAGAAAGTGATTATAATCACAGGATTTTAGAACTCAGAGGAACCACAGAGATTATTTAGGGAAAATAACCAAACTAGGAGTGAGAATCTGGGTTCTAATCCCAGCTATGCCATCCACTCCCTGTGTGTCTTTGGGAAAACACTTTCCCCTAAAGTCTCAGGGACATCTTCTATAAAATGAGAATATGTGAATAGTTTACCTCTAAGAGACCTTTTTACTTTAATTCTTTACAGTGGTATCTAGAGAAGTGGGAATCAGCCAGTGTTACAAAGGAGGCTGATGAAGTAACCAGTACCAGAATTTCTGATTCTCATTCCAGTGTTTGTCTTTTCTCTTTTTTATGTCATGCTCTTTGTTTGTTTTGTTTTTTGTTTGTTTGTTTTTAAAGTTTGTTCAGATCCTTGGAAAAGTACCTTAAAGATTCAACATTGGGTCAAGAGTCAGGATACATAAATACTAGCTGTTATTGTAGAGAAGCTTCTGACCAAGTCTTTAATGATCCTTAATGCTATGAAGCAGCTACTGAAATAAATGACGTATACAAATTTCAAAGTATGGTACTGAGATGCTCATTGAAAATACAAGAATAACTGTATGTTATCTTTAAAATATGTCTTTGCCTAACGATGCACCCCAAATATCTGTGCAAAGGTAATGTCAGCTCCCAAGTTTTTCTGTTCACTCAGAATATGGTGTCCTGATTTTAGGCCTTGCTGGGATCAGCTCTCAAAATTCTGCCAAACTGCTTTTGACATAAGCCGGCTGAGAGGCACTCAGTTGTTTTGTCAATTTCTCCAGGGAACTGCTACAGTCACCCCTAGGGAGGTGGTGATAAGGGCTTCATCATTTTGAATTTTCTCCACCTCCCACACACAACCAATTTTGGTTCCAGGTGTGTGTGTGTGTGTGTGTGTGTCCTTAAATGCAAATTGGGAAATGGCTTTCTTGCTCTTACAGGGCCCTTCCTATTAAATTTTGCCGTGCTCAACTTTCTCTTCTTCCGGGGAGCTCTCCCACCGACATTAGTAAATAAAGTAGATCCTGCAATTCCTCATTTAACTTACAACCTAATACTCAATTTTGAGGTACTGATGAAAGCTGTATGTTATTATTTGTGAGCACTTCATTCCTGTTGTGTTTCTTTTCTGTAAAGGGAGCTTTGATAGTGTAACTCCAAGTCTCTCTCCAACTCATTATTTATTTCATCCCTGGAGGGATGAAAAGAATTACTTGACTAGCAATATGGGAGTAATAACTGGGCAGGCGTGGCTTAGCCCCACCTTTTTTTTTCTCTTCTGTCCACTGTCCCTCTAGTATTTCTGTTCCCTGGAGGGGGAGAGGGAGTGTGAGGTCAGCTTGGGCTCAGTCTTGCCTCTGCCTTGGGGTTAATTCTGTCTAATTCTGGGATTCAGTCATGAGGCCCCTTGGGCTCTCACACTGAAGTTCACCCTCCATCCTAGTTCTTATTGGTAATAATGGTGACATTATCTTTCATGTTGTTCAGCCCTTGGGTAGGAAAGAGGGGAGTTAGTTGTTGAAACTCCCTCAGAGACACTACCTCTGACAGGAAGAAGGATTAAAATGATGAACTATCTCAGTTGAGTGAACAAACCCTTAGTGATCATATACTAAGTGCCTGGCATGTCATTAGACATTGGGGAAATAAACATGAGTTAGACATAGTTCCTTTCTTAAAAGAGGTCAGAGTTCAATGGAGTAGATTTGTGGGGAAGACTAGGGACACCAGAAAGAAGGGGACACATTAGGACACACAAATGTTTATCCCTGCCAAGCAAGTCTAAATTTACCTAGGAGTGTGGTTGGGAGCAGGGAAAGGAAATAAAGGCAAAAGATAAAAAAAAGTTTGTGGGCTTCCCCGGTGGTGCAGTGGTTGAGAGTCCCGCCTGCCTATGCAGGGGACATGGGTTCGTGCCCCGGTCCGGGAAGATCCCACATGCCGCGGAGCGGCTGGGCCGTGAGCCATGGCCGCTGAGCCTGCGCATCCGGAGCCTGTGCTCTGCAACGGAAGAAGCCACAACAGTGAGAGGCCCGCGTACGGCCAAAAAAAAAAAAAAAATGTTTGTAAGTGGATTTCACGGATGCTTCATTTATCAATAGCAAACCATTTCACTTTTTCTTGTAGTCATCTTTTAAAAAATTATTTCAAAAAATACAACTCTTCATGAAAATATAAACTTTTCTGTAGACCAAAAAACTTCAGTCTAAATATATAGCAAATAGACAAATGAAAATTGAAAAATTAAAAATGTAATTTTAAATTACATGTGACAAATTAAATGTCTTGGTGCCTAATATGTGCTTTTCCACGCCCGAACAAATTAGCCTCATTTACAGAGTAGGAGTCACAGCAGCCACCTTGTGGGGTTTTTGTAAAGATTAGCATTAATGAATTAAAGGCCTTGGTGGGAAGTAAATGAGTAATTAATAAATGGTAAATATTATTATTTATATTGTGGCAAACATCTAGTTTGAATTTGATTTGAGTAATTCCTTGAAACTGAAGTTCATAAATATCTCTTTCTGTTGCATAGGGGCATAATGCATACCTCTTAGATGTGTTTGATGTTATGTAATCAAAGTGGAACATGATAGAAATTTAGATAGGCTTAGATTATGTTGCGGCTGGGGTCTGGGGGCTGAGTAAAATAAATTGAGGAAAAGGCAGAAAAAAAAGAGAATGTTAATTTATAGACAATCAACAGTCAATTGTCCCTTGACTTTTTAAAAACAGGCTGTTTAGAGCAATGCTTATCATTTAATTAACTATGTCTATTGACTTGAAACAAATTATCTTTGCTTCTGCAATTTTTAGCAAAAATTACTGACCTTGCTTACTTCTATTTGAAAAATCCCACAAAGTACTAGGAGTTATAGAAACAAGTGTTAGCATATTGGAGTCATTCTGATTAAACAAAATTTTCTATATTCTGTGGAATCTGAATGAAGTTTTTTTTCCCGATTGTCACAGTTTAATATCAGAAAAAATAAATATAAATTCCTAAAACCTCCTTAGAAGATTTTATTTGTTGGCCGTGATTCACTGTAAAGGCATATGCTATGTAGAAATAATACTGTGTTCCTTTTTTTCCTAGTTCTTCATGTTGGGCTAAATTGGAGGTGGTGGTGACTGGAGGAGCGAGGGGTGGGGGGAGAGAGAGAGAGAGAGAGAATGAATGAATATCATTTTCACTCTGAAAGAGCTGTCACAATACTGTTTCACTCTGTGCTTTCTCCCTTCTGTATCCCCCCAAATTAAGTAGTATTTTACTTTGAATCTCTTCACGTTCACTCCTTTTTTTTCCAGGTTAACCCACACTGAGTAGACATTACATTTTCTTTCCAGTTCTCAGGCCTATTTACATTTCGAGCCCACTGATTGTTGGCGGGGACTGTATTGTTCACTGTGAGATGTTTAACAGCATCCTTGGCTTCTACCCACCAGCTACTAGTGACATCTCTTCAGCTGTGAGAATCAAAATGTCTCCAGGTATCGCCAGACATTCCCTGGGGTGGGATGGGGTGGGGGGCAAAATTGTTCCTGGTTGAAAATTATTGAGTTAGAATGAAAAAGTAAAGGATGTGCAGAGCTCTTTCTGTCATCTATCTATCTATTTATCTATCTATATCAATCCATCTATCTTCATCCATCCATTATCTATCTATCTATGTATCTATCTATGTATCTATGTATCTATCTATCTAATTTATCCAACTATCATCCATCTATCTCTATACCTACTGACCTACCTGACTTAAAAAAGGAAAAGTGCTGCCTGATGAAGCTTCCATGTTCCCCTGTTTTTTATCAGCAGCCATGAAATGGAATGATGACTGCTTTCCCTCATCACTAGTTGCTGGAAATTAGGGGCTCGAGACCCTCGGTCATCTCTAGTTTGACCTTCCTGTTGTTAGGCTGGTGAGACTTTCCAAGGAAAGATTATAAGAAGTTTCCCCTATACAAGAAAATCTGGAATTTGCTCCTTTTTGGTTATCTCTTACATGTTTCCCAGTCACCAAAATGGCCTATAGGTTGTAACACAGTCCTTTAGATCAGATACCTCTTCTACATTAGACATGCTAGCTGGCAGAGACTGGCCATATTTCCTGCATTTCCAATCTCATTATTGCTTTCTTGGACTCCCTACAGTTTATTGCCCAAAGCAATATTGTAGAATTTTTCAATTGGCTGGTCTTCACTCATTATTCATCATTTTAGCAAGATCATAGTGTGATTGGCTGCTCTCTATTTGCCTTTAGATCCTGATGTTCCAAGGAGACAGGCTGATGCACTGATTGTCAAATCTCAGAATTGGTTCTCAGCTTTGGATATTGTCTGATTCATCTTCCCAACGTATCAATCCACTGTCCTTCTTGGGAGATTAGCCTCTTTGACTGGGTTGGAATATGGCTTTATGTTTGGTTTTCCTCTTCTTTTCTAAAACCATTTCCCTTTATTTATAAAGGAAAGATCTTATCAGAAAGACCAAATGAATTGGTCATGCCCTGTGGCTTCATCCTCTTGTGTGTTCATAGCCTCTTCATTTGCTTCATGGAGATTTACAGGTTTATACTTCCATCAAATACACTTTCAAGTAGCACAGACAGAGAGATTAAGTTCTTGCTATTTACCTTTACTCAAAAAACGTTTTCAAAGAATTTCCCTGCCTTCTTAAGCGAATATGCGCTTGATTTGTATTTCACTCAGATTATGTCTATAGGTGGTGAAACTTTGAATCTAAATTTCTATGAACCATATTTAGACACTGTTCCATTACTCTTTCCTTTGATAAAAAAATAATGATAGATCTGTGCCCATTATCATGTGACATGTATGGGAATTATAGAGGTCCTGCCTCCATAACTTTATGCTTGGCCATGTGATATGTAGGTGATGCGTTTCACTCAATGGCTATGCGTGAGAAACTTGAAGGTCTTGTAAAACAATTTAGAAGGTCTTGTACAAGTGTGCCTAGGCAATACATCACATCATAAGTTAGTATGAAAATAAAGCCATAATTAATCAAGTGGATTGACTTTATTCTTTGATTTTTGGTAACATTATCTTCCCTCAAACATTAATAAATAAGGCATTTGGTTTTGTAGAAGACATCCAACTATCATTATATATCAATTGTGTACCAATTACTAATTGCCACATGTGTATGGACATTAACCTTTTATGTGTTACTTAAGACTTAAAAAAGATAACTCTCTTTGGATGTGAAAATTTTAGACTCATACGAACAACCCAGAAAGCACAGGTTAGACATGGTTTTCTTGTTGACTAATACTTGTTTGTTCATTTGTTTGTTTTGAAGGATGACTATTCGTTGAGCACTTATATGAGTGGGATATATTGCTAAGGAATGTGCCTTCCCTAGTTGGAGCTTCACCATCTTTGTGTAAGATAGCTTCTGTTATTTTATACATTTTCTAAGGAGAGAACTGGCTTTGTAAGGTCAAGCATCTTATGCAGTTTTATAAAGCTAGTCAATAATTAAGTCAGAATTGACTTATACATTTTTCTCAGATTTTAGAGCTTGAACTGTTAACCACTACTGCACTATTTTTTTTTTTCCGGTATGCGGTCCTCTCACTGTTGTGGTCTCTCCCGTTGCGGAGCACAGGCTCCGGATGCGCAGGCTCAGCGGCCATGGCTCACAGGCCTAGCTGCTCTGCGGCATGTGGGATCTTCCCGGACCGGGGCACGAACCCGTGTCCCCTGCATCGGCAGACGGACTCTCAACCACTGCGCCACCAGGGAAGCCCCCTCTTAATCTTTATAAGATCTCTTGCCCCCCTCCACCATTCTCCCCTTCTTATATTACATAATATTGCGTTCTTGACTAAAAAAGAAACTTGAGGGTTCTACATTTGAGGCTTTTATTTGCTTTACAATTCTCCTCTTTCAGTTCACATTTTAAAGAACATTCTTTTTTAAAAAGAAAACATGTTATGTGAGTAGTCTACATGCCCAGTGAGTGTCTATACCACTTTAGTAATGTTGATCCTTTGCCAACAGCCTCCCTAAGAACAAGCCATTTCTTTCATTAAATGAAACTATTATAGTTTAAACTGAGCAACTAAATAGTCTTAAAGATTTTGTTTTCCTGGGACAATTACACTGCCTTCAATGAATGTTAAATTTAAGCCAAAATCTAAACAAAAACTGAATATTTAAAGTGAAAGACAACTAGGTTATTTCTTTTTAAAATACCAAGTTACTCAATAAAGCATCATCAGCAGGCATTTGCTTTACGTTTTCACACTGAAACTATTTGAAAACTTTTCTTTCAAAATAATTAGAGTGGCTCAGAAGAGGAGAATCTCACTTTGGGACCATAACAGCAAATATAATATTAGATAGTTCTTATGTGGCTGAGAGAGAACTTTATAAGTTGACCTGGATCTAATAGACTTTCAGTTTGGAAAATATAATTTTATTTGGAATTTTGAGAGACTTTTATCTTTTGATTTTTGCCCTTAATATGATCTACTTGTAACCAATGGGATTTTTTTTTTTTCTGGGTCCAACTAGTGATACTTCAGTCTATGGGCGATAGTACCCAACAAATCTTCAGTCAGTTTTGTCTGCTTTAGTGCATATAAGCCCTGAAAAAACAAAGCAAAACAAAATAATTTGGAACTTAAATAGAGCTAGAAAAAAATTAGTAAAAATGTATTATTGAGTACTGATGAAGAGATGCAAATAAAACTACACATGTTTTAATCATAAATGCTTCGGTTGCATCTCAAAGATACGGTGATCCAATAAAATGAAAAAAACCCCACAAAACCCCTTTTGAGAAGTTCCTTTTAGATGAGAAGATCCTATAGTAAGTCAAAATCTGTAACAAGTTTTGGCCTGAGATAATCCAGAAATCATATTTCATAACTGGTTTAGGGATACTTAGTATTTTAATAGGAGATATGCCTTCTGAATTGTTTGCTTAAGGCAGATATTCAAATTAATCTTCATTCCCTGACCGTCAGCTGAAGGATTGCAAGGAGAGTGAGCTAGAAGAGCATGAAGGATTGGTTACAGATCATCTAGAAGGTGGTTAATCCACAAATAAGAATTTAATGAATCAACCATATAAGAGTTATCTGAGAGCCTATAAAAGCAGGGCTCTTCTCACAGAATCATAGAAAGATTCACACATATACTTAAAGTATGCTTATCCGCCTATTTTCCAATGAAGAGCCCAAAGTAAACCATATCCTCGTTCTTACTAGCTGAGAATCTTCCTTTTCACTTTAATTCAGGTCCCGAGTGTTGGCACCACAATTTTGCTCTTAAACTACCTCCACGGTCTCACAAGCTTTTCCGTGACAACCTTTCGCTGATAGGCACATTTTAATTGTTTATGTTCTGACAAATGCTGACTCCTGTATTTCACTCCAGTCTTCTTTTTGTTGTAATAGTCTATCAGTCAGAAAAATGTTCAAGTTTGATAGCTGGTTTTCAGAGGGAATACCATCTTGTATCTATGGATTGCATTTTAAGGATGATTCCATGAAGAGTGAAAAATGTCCAGAAGCCAAATATAGTACACTGTTATACACAACCACTTGTGTTGGAAACACAATTACTTTAATTTTATCTAAGTTTCTATCATGTTCCATAAAAAATTAATAAATTTGATAGGAAACCAACATTAATTATACTCATTTATAATTGAACTGTTGAATCTTTAATGTGAAACTGTTTTGTTTTGTTTTTTTCTTAATAAAAAGCCTCATAGGATTCACTAACCTTTCTCACATCTGTGTCATAATGAGGGCAATTCTCAGGAGAGTAATTAGCAGAGGCCTGGCTGCCATTTACATATTTAGTACACATCTTAATCTTTGCGAAGTCTAATTTGCATTGTTTGGCTTTCTTCATTTTATCCTCTAGAACTTCAGTAATGGTTCTCCATCTGAATAGCTATAAACAAGAACCTGGCGGATTAACTTACAGGATCATAGATTTGTGTTATCATAAGGCTTTGCCTGATCTCGTCCTTGCCTAATGTTTAAGCATCTTCTTACACTACCTTCTTTTAGTTTTCTACTCCCTGCTACACTAGCCTACTCTTGATTCCTAGGACCAATGAACTCTTCACTGCTTTAGGTACTTTTCAGTAGCTCTTTCCTCTAAATGGAATAATCTTCTCACTAGCTGTCCTCAAGTCAGGTTAAATGTCATACTTGGTAGTTTCAGTGTCACCTTTGCTGAGAGACCATTCTGTTTACTCCACCTAAACTAATTCCCTATCTTTGCTCTCCCTACCATTAACCTATTTGTGTTCTTCTAACACTGTTAAGGGTCTGTGTTCATCTTCCCATTTTATTTGTCTGCTTGTTCTCCAGACATCTTCTCCATTAGAAACTGTCAGCATCCAAGCACTCCAGTACAAGTGACTCAGCAGGAATGTGAGGTTTGGAACGACAGCCTTAGCAACCCTGTGTGTTTAGGAATCATGGGTAGTGGATTCAACCTAACAATATAGGGCAAAGGATAAATCAGATGGTAACACGGGCATGGCTACTCAGTGCCTTTTTTACCCCTCCTGCAGCCTGTAGGGTAAGTTTCACAGGTCAGAGGAGGACTGTCTTTTTATTCTGACAACCCAGGGTGGGCCTCATCATCAACAACTTAATCAAAAACTGACTCTCTAACTCTCACATCGGATGTATCCAAATGATGGGGTTCCAAAGTTTGTCTATACACAGGACCTAAGGTATTCTAACCTAAGACTTACACGAAACACAATTTTTCAGTCGTGGGCCTTCCACAAATATAAGATGTGTGAGAGCAAGAGCTTCGTCTCTCTTTACCACTTAAACGCCAAAGATCAATGCATGCTTGGAGTTTAGTACATAGACGGTAAAATTAATTGTATGCGTGTGTAAATAACCGAATGGACAGAATGAATGGAAAAGTGAAATAACCATATGTAGCATCCATCTTTGGGTGTCTTGTAGACATAGGTTTTAACTTTTAGTATTGAGAAACCTACAGTTTGTCTTTCGGCATTAAATAATTATTTTCCCACATGCGGAGCCCTTTTCACCTCTTCTCACATCCTCTCCAAGAATCAGGCATATGCTGAGCCAGGAAAAGAACACTTTGCCTCAGTGGGTGGGCTGTGTGCTTCCAAAATGAAAACTGACGCTTTATAAGTATTGCAAAAAAAAGCAAATTATCAGGGTAACAGAAACGGACTCAAGCAATGCCTTCTGCCAGATTCTCTCCAGATCTGGCCCCCAGTAGGAGTATGTGCCTGGGGGTGTGGAAGTGGGGATGCCGTGCATGCAATGAGTCTGCAGCAGCCTTTCACACAAGCACAGTGAAGAAAGGCATTCGTGTACTTCTATTTCTCTTCTCCATATCCCTCACATAACCCCATACAGGACTTCCATCCATGGGTTTAATTAAGTAAAATACACTCTGAGCTGTCAGTCAGGGACTGAGTTCACCTAGGGCACTGACCTCCTCTTCTGAGGTATCCCAGATGAAGCTGCCAACTTTCATCCTGCTCTGATTAAAAGTTGTGAAAAGTTTTCTTGCTTGTTTATTATTTTTCTCTTGAGTATATTTGTAATTTTATTATTTAGGCAGATTCTTGAATTGCCTTTGGAAATACTATTTGTTTCTTGAGACAGTCATCATTCATCACGTGGTTTAACTTATTTCTTAGCATTGAATTTTTATGTAAAAACCATTATTTCCATCAACAACTTAGAATTATAATTCAATGTATATTCTTTATCTTTTACCCACCAAATTAAGAAAATAGTTTATCTTTACATTATTTCAGGGGTAATTCTTTGCTTTAGTGTGTCCTTCTGTTTAGGTCACTGTTATCACCATCAGAGTCATCTTAGTTTTTGAATACAATCTGTCATACTAAATCATGCTCAGTTTCTTCATTTGTAAAAAAAACAAAAAAATTTTTTAAACTCCTATTCCAGCATATCATGAAATACAACTAGAGAGGAAATACTTTCCCATGTAGCATATTCTTAAGCTGTGAAACATCACCCCCAGTTATATGCTACAAATTTTCTGTGTTGGTTAGAGTTCACTTTTTGGTGCCCTTTGTTTACATTTCAAGAGATAGGAAAATAGGGCTTCCCTGGTGGTGCAGTGGTTGAGAGTCCGCCTGCCGATGCAGGGGACACGGGTTCGTGCCCCGGTCCAGGAGGACCCCACATGCCGCGGAGCGGCTGGGCCCGTGAGCCATGGCCGCTGAGCCTGCGCATCCAGAGCCTGTACTCCACAATGGGAGAGGCCACAACAGTGAGAGGCCCACGTACCGCAAAAAAAAAAAAAAAAAGAGAGGAAAATAAATCATTGACATTGAAGATTACATTTTCAAACCAAAGAGTTACAGTGATTGGTCACAGGTAGTTGGGTAGAAGTTTACCGAACTGCTTCTTCACATACGAGACCTTTCCGAATAGAAGGATTCTGAAGACCCAATGTGATGAAGTCATAGTGACTCATAAGATAAAATTTATCAACAGTGTGAAAAGTTACCTGAACTACTTCCAACTTCCTGGCAGTGTCTGTTGTAGTCTACTGGCATACCTATCACCTATGTCTCTACTTACTCTGGGGAACAGTCCCCACCCAAGTTGGACGTTTCCAGAATTTTAACTGGACCAACATTCTTTTATGTTATTCATATTGGGCCCCATAATCTCATAACCAGTGGCTTATGTATATTAATATTGGACTTCATGTTTTCTTAATCTTTGATAATTTCATTGTTGGGTAATAACTTAAAACTTCACATATCAATAGAGTGAAATTTGCCCACTTATTTCATATGAGAAGCTTTGGATAAGTCTCTGCAGCTTCTAGACAAGGAACTCAGGTTTGTAAGACTTTCATCCTTCTATGCACTTAGTGTACATTTTCAGGCTCTTGTTTCCCTTGTGTTTCCAGATCCTTTCATTGACCAAGTTCTAGTGTAGTCAACTTTTTATCGTCAGGACTTTGTGTTTTATCAGCTGAAATAATAAATAAGATGTATTCAGTTCCAAAATGCAGTCTCTTACTACTATAAAATATTATCAAGTCTCTCATTTTTCTTATTTTTCCAACATTTATGCATTGTGTATAAGATCACACTGAGTTGAGATAAATACAGAATGTTAGAATTGTGTCATCAATAAATATTCTCATAGATAAATATTTTGAGACCTAAAACTTGCCTAGCCTTACAAAGACATGGAGAAAGAAAAAAATAAATCTAAGAACGTTGTTGAGATAATTTTTATTTCATAATTTAAAAGCAATGTGGAGTATCTCTTCATACAATGCATTAAAAACAAATTGCAGAATTAAGGCAATAACCATAGTATTATCCACTTATAAATAATATCCTGAAAATAGGTAAGAAGAAAATAAAAATCTGATATTAAAGAATATGGTAAAAATTTATTGGATAAAGACAATAAATAAGTACACTCCTAAGAATTTAAATGGGTAACAATTAATAAAGGAAAGCAATCAATTACTCTAGGAGTCTAGTAATGAGCTGTATTTCTCAATGTGTCTTCCACACTGAGAAAGTTTTAAGAGCTGCTACATCTATTGGTGAGATGGAAGAAAAATGCTGTATCAATCAACATCCTTAGTTGCAAGCACCTAAGACTTGCTCTGGGTGATTTAAACAGAAAAAGGAATATATTTGAAGACTATACTGTAGCTTCTAAACTAGCCGAGAAGGCTGCAAAACCAAGCTCAGATAATAGACAACAAAAAAAGGAGAAACTAATTAGCAGACACAATCACAAGTAAAATCATAAGAGAGGACCTGACTGGTGAGGCTACCACCTTGCACCCTAGGTATAGCTGCTGTGGCCTCAAGGGTGATTCTCCATTGCTTCCCCTAATGTGTCACTAGGCTCCAGATTTAAAGTCCAAGGTGGGTCCATCTGGCTGATTAAGTCTAGTTTACAAATGTGAGCTGCAGTGTTGATATTCTGGCTTCCTGCTGAGGGTCAGGAAGAAAAGTCCTTTCGTGTTGCTGCGATGAAGAAACCAGGACAGTAAAACTAAGGCGAAATAAAGGATTATGTATTGACTGGATAACTTCCAATAAGGATAAATCATTAACGTCTTTACTTTTGTTCATTGTAATTTGCACAGTTACCTGATTTTGGTTCTGTAGACATGGTTGGAAGAGGGAGTATTTGGAATAATTGGCTGTTTAATTTGGGGTTCTGACCCACATCAAAGGAAAGTAAGAAACTATCTATACACAGGAGGTTTCCACAAGTGACTATAAGATGAAAAAACTAAAAAGTAAAGATTGGGTCTCAGCAGTGGGATGGTGAACATTCCAATGAGAAGTTCTTTTCTGCTCCATTATTTAATTCTTTTAGCCCAGCAATCCAGTTCTTCATAGGAAAGAAAGGAGTAGAGAGGTGAGCTGGGTGGGAGGCAGTTTCCAGCAGGAAGTCCACCTGGTACAGAATGTCTGGATCATAGGGGGAAAAACCACTTGGGTGCAGCACTGAAGAGGCAAGGAGAAATGGCAGAGCAAGAAAAGAATCCAAGTCAGGAACAAGCAAAGACAGTAGAATGAGAATTCCCAGGGGAAAGGTCAGAAAATGTGAAGCTAGCTTGAAGCTATGGAAGGTTGGAGATTTGTTCTATTCCACCTGTGGATATTGAAAGCCCTGAAGAAGCCTCCTAGACCTTCAGCGTTTGAACAAAAATTCTACACACCAGCTGCCAATCCTTGTCCACACATCTGTGGTGTTACTTTGAAGGTAGTCACTGCCTCTTTCCCTCAGCCTCTCTCCTTACACTCACTCTTAAGGGCATCTGGGTGCTATTTAAACATTAACCCTGCCTTTGTGCCTCTAATTTTATTGCTCCCCAACAAACTTTGCTTTATTTAGCATAATGGTTTTGGAATTTTGACTACAAAATAAGAGACCCCTCATTTCTCTATATAGAACCATGGCCGTATGTTTAGACATGATTGCAAAATACTCTTCTTCTTTGTTAGTTTTCTCTCTTTCCACATACTGACTTCTCGAAACAGTTTGGGAAGGGTTCCCCTCCCTCCGCCCCGGACTAATGCTGTATCTTTCAATTGGGTTTCTTCCCAATGGGACTTCTGTATGGTGTCCATGAGAGAAGGTTTGATTGCTTTAATCTTTTTGGTTAGTAATCCCATTCTGACATATGGGGCAAGCAATTATAATCTGAGAAAATAATGCTGAATTATAAATGTGCTGCAATTTATTTTTTTTAAATACCCCATGAGAGAGTATATCAGCAAAACACATCTATATCATCAGCACTCTAATGGCTCTATGTTGATTTAAGGTTATGACTCCTTGCTCCATAGTTCAGGTAGTATGGTGTGTGTGTATGTGTGTGTGTGTGTGAGTGGGTGTGTGGTGTGTTTTAAAGAGTTAAAGGAAAAAAAGTCACTTTTTAGGATTGCAGAAGAGCTGTTCATTCAAATTTAGAAACACTGATTGGTTTAAAAATTATGTAATGGTTTATAAAATGAGGAGTTTCTAATTATACTGCCCTGATATACTTGGAGTCTGTCACCAAAATAGGAAGGACCATAATAGATCCAAGTATGTTTGGGGGAGGAACTCAAGCCTATGTGGTGAAAATATGAAACCTCATTATAGGAATCTTGAAATCAAATAAAAACTAAAGTGCCAGAATGTAAAACCAATGGAATTCAATCATCATGCAATTCAGATTAGTATTTTCACATCTTTTTTATGTCAGACTCCATACAAAGGATGATATAAAAAAGAATAAGAGATGGATCCTGCCATCTACAAACTCTCCCATTCATTTATTCATTTTATTTATTCATTCAGTCAAAATTGAGCACTTCATCTATGCAAACCTCTTTGCTAGAAGAAGGAAGTCTAATAACTCTAATTCATGACTGATTATCATACCTTTTGAAACACACCTGGGTAAAGAAAATGAGAAGACCTGGCACGTCAAATCTGTAACGCCCATGAAGAAAAGTGGAATTTCTGCCCAGAGATGAAGTACTGCTGAAGTGAATCAAATAGAGCACAGAGGGTTTTAGTCTGTTTTTCAATCCTTTTTCCTTCATGTGCTAGGTTTAGGTATAAGAGTCCAACATCAGTCATTTAAATACAGTGGAAGCTGCATGGAAATGACCATCCCCCCTCCCCCCATACACACAATATGGTGGGCTTGTAGACTCTGGTTATCTTGACCTTAGGGAGGTCTCCATCTCTTCCTGATACAATGCACAGTGTGCTTTCTGGGAACTCCTACTGTGGTTTTCCACACATGTGTGACTCCGTACTGCACTGGCCCTATCATTACATATTTTCACAATTCTGGGAGAGAAAAGAAAATGCAAGGGAATGAAATCCATGGCTGTGCTTAGCTCTGACCTGACCATGGACTTTAGAATAATTATTTTCTTCTTACTTTGCCACAATTGTCTGTAGGAAATAAAAGCTCTTCTGTATTATTATTTGTATCAAATTAATATTAACACCAGCTAACCATTTACTGCATACTTACATATCCTAATCCCTGTGTTTTGCAAGTTACATACATTGTTTTATTTAATCTTACACAGGCAGTGAGATAAGGTGGATTATCATCATTTTCCAGATAAGGAAACCTAAGACTCTAAGAGAAGTTAGGCAATTTGCCTAAAGTAGCATAAATAATAATTAGTGAAATCGGAAGTGATATTCAAATCCAGGTTTTGTGCCTCCTTTGCCTAGAATTTACCTCTATTTCTGACTCAGTCTTCTTTATTTTTACCAGTTCAGCGTTCTTAATAATCTAGTGCCACCACCAGAAGGAAGTGAGAGCTTCACACCAAAGTCTCAGGGAGTCCATATGAGGTCTGCCCGCACCCTTCCCTTCAGGTCCCATTCCCTTGTTCAGGTAACCCTTGCTTTGGTTTTGTTTTGTAGCTGTCTTCCAGCTTTCTGCCTTTTGGGTTGGTGCTTTTGGGTGGACTCTGGTTGGATGGATTATGGCTCTTCTCAAGGCTCATTATTTTGGATGGTGCTTGGCTCTACCCTGGCTTCAGCCAGATGGCCATCCTGACATGCTTTGCCCACAGCCTGAGTACTTGTAGCCTACCTCCTCGGATCTTTTTTTTTTTTTTTTTGCGGCACACGGGCCTCTCACTGTTGTGGCCTCTGCCATTGTGGAGCACAGGCTCTGGACGCGCAGGCTCAGTGGCCATGGCTCACGGGCCCAGCCACTCCGTGGCATGTGGGATCCTCCTGGACAAGGGTACGAACCCGTGTTCCCTGCATCGGCAGGCGGACTCTCAACCACTGTGCCACCAGGGAAGCCCCCTCCTCGGATCTTTTAATTTCACCTCCTTTGCCTTATTTCCCTCTTGTTGGTATCCTTTCAACTCAGGTTTACGTAGAAACTCAGTTCTACGTAGAAACTCAGTTCTACAGGGAATGCTTTTTTAGGCAAAATGTCAAGTGGAAATGTCATCTGAGTAAGGACCTAAAAAACAGACCAGAAGAAATGCATACTAATTTACATTCTTGGGTTTAAAAGTGATGAGATATTATGCATAAATTATATAAACAAAAGCCCATAAATTAATGGGCTTTGAGTTAAGATTCCTAATATTTATCTACTCTTTGAGAAAATTACTCCCATAGCTCCATTGCTAATTGTCTTTTTGGCTGGAAGTAGTGGTCTCTATATTAAGAAATTTGTTCCTGGCACAGAGCTGGGTTCAAGGTAGAGAATCACAAAGTTTTTGTTTAATTAAACGGTGAATGAATGCACAGGTGCTCCAGAACTCATTTGATGGGCTTCCCTGTTTTATAGATGGTGTAGTGTAGATTTGAGCATTAAAATTAGATATTTTAAAAGGAGTAAAAAAAAAATCAAATATGTCATTTGTTGTCGAATAAACTCTGTTTGCAATAAGCATTCTTCACTTTCCACTCCTGAAATAGAGAAAAACTTGTGCTATATAAAAGATACCTTAGTTAACTTAGGTATAGTCAATATTCTGTCTGTTGTTGTGCATACCTTTATTAATTGCAATGTTCTCAGTTTGTCTCTTCAGAGTGAAAGCATAAGAAGTCAGTGGTTATATTTAATTTATTAATTTAACCAGCTCAGTGTTTTGTACATAGAAGAGGTTGATGCATTATTTTGCATACTGGTGTTTCTCCTTTGCAAAGAGATCTTTATTTGGTCTGCATGGTGAACTTTTGACAGTTGGCTATGGAAAAATAACTGCAAAGATTCTAAGTGGTATTGCTGTATGCAGCCTAATTAATTTACTTCGATAACTTCCCATTCTTTCCGTTGAGAACAGCACCCCCTCTGTCAGCCTCCCCCCCATAACTGTTTATTACAATCTAGTAACCTCTGGGAAACTGCATTCTCTAAAATGCCTTTCCCTGTGGCTTAAAGATTTTTTTAAATAAATAAATACAGTTTATGTTGGGCATCTACCACTTGAAGGGCTAATGATTATTGACTAGCCTCCAGCAGGTATCAGGGAGTCTTGCCTCAGGGCCTTCCAACTAGCCCCCAAACATGCCGAATGTTAACACATGTTTCTGGATTCTGGCTGGGATTGGACACAAACAAGGCAGTCAGAATGGACCATTTAGTGTACAAGTCAAGATGACAGATCTCTGCTTAATACAAGGAAGAGAAAAATTCGTATCTTATTGAAAACGGCAGAAGAGCCCCGGGTGCTTTCACTTTGTGATTCTGCAGCAAAAAAGTGGGTTGTGTCAATATAAGTTTATGTCACCAGCTCACAGCTGCCACCCTGAATTGACCCTGTTCACGGCAGACATAAAGGCCTTCCATTTCCAAATTCTCTCTCATGCTCATCTGTGAATGGGAGCAGAATGTGGAAAAAAAGCCAACAAGTCTTCTTAGCTATAGGCGAAGAAGAGAGACAGAATTGCCTTAATGCAGCACAGCGATCTGCCGTGTGATTTCTGCCATCCGGCAGCTAAACCAAGAATACTCCAGCTCTGACAGCAGCAGCTCATGCTTTGCAAATCATGAGCCAGAAAAATCTTCGTACCCTTCTAGATTCTTCTAAATGGCACAGGGCTGGATTAAATAGCGCAGGCCTGTGTTTCAGAAATGGGTGGTGAAGATGGCCTTTCTCAAATGAGGTGCTACAGAATGTATGTGAAATGTCAATAGGAATTCTTGCAGAGGGTATCCGTCATCAAAATAATTTTTTGGAAAGGCTTGGATTTAAAGTGATTATTAAATTTTAGGACATTTCAGTCATATTTTGGGCCCAAACTATAAATCGCTAAGAAAGATACATAAATTTCATAGTTTATTTGAAGGTGGAGATTTTTTTCTGAGGAAGAGGTTTAAAGTGTTCTATGGACCACTCTTTAGGAACGCTGAACTACAAGAAGAAGCAGTATTGAAACTCCATCATCTATTATATTAGTGTTGCCAAATTAAAATATACCTCTCCATGTGTACACTACTGAATGTAAAATAGTTGGCTGGTGGGAAGCAGCAGCATAGCACAGGGAGATCAGCTCGGAGATGACCTAGAGGGGTGGGATAGGGAGGGTGGGAGGGAGGCTCAAGAGGGAGGGGATATGGGGACATGTGTATGCATATGGCTTGCTTTGTTGTGCAACAGAAAACAGCATGGTATTATGAGGCAATTATACTCCAATAAATATCTATTAAAAAAATAAAATATACCTCTCACCCCAATATTTTAAGTTAATATGTTCATTTTAGCAAATATGAATTAGGTACCAACTACATGTAAGGAATTATATCACATATTGTGGCATGGAATCAAAGAAAATAACAAGGTATGCTTTCTGCTATGTGGAGCTAATGATTTGATGATATTATAAAATACTGAGTAGTTTTGGAGTAAAACTAATATCCTCCAGGTTATACTCAGGATTTGCTGCTTTTTGTTATTATTTTTAGAATAACATAGCCATAAAGTAATTGAAAGGGAAAAATCTTATTCTAATAAATTGGAGAGGACACTTATTCTGTCACCCTCCTTGTAGACAGGGCTATCTATAAATCATCCCAAATGTTTGTTGTTTCTGAAACTCATTAGACTTGCTCTTTTCTCTAGTTAATCTAGAATTCAGCTTCTCTGACAGGTAAATCTCTAAAAATTTGGCCAATATTTTGTTTGGTAAAGAGTAGGGAAGAAAGACATGTGTTCAGAATTAACTAAGATGGACTAGGTGAATGCTTTAGTTTGTCATATTGGGATTCTTAATTGAACATAAAGTTTCATGAAGAAAGGAGTTTATTTCAATTTCAATTGAACCATATACACACAGTGCAGACCCCATGCATTCAGAGTGTGAATAACCATGGTGTCCAATTCCGCCTTCAAATGTACTGGGATTCAACTGGATTTACCTTATTACTTAATTTGATTCATATATTGACAGATAATTTTAAAAGGCAGACAAAGGAGTAAGTCTTTGTACAGTGTAGTCGAAATAGCAAATCAACAAAATAGGCAACAGAAACAGACTATTTCTAAATATGTTTTTAGTAGCATTAATATAAATTATGACTAAAGAAATACTGTACCTGGCATGATAGTTAAAAAAAGATTTTAGAATTGGCAGAAATATCAATCTTTTTACTCTATTATTTCTTATTCTTATGGTCAAAAATTGCTTTAATCAGTTTGATTATTATTATTATGTACCAAATTTGGCTCACAATTGTTGGCTATTTTCAAAAAGGGAAAGCTGCCATCAAAAAATGAACATTTGCCATTATTAAACACGTTTGTTAGAGCCACAACTCAAGAAAGATAAGCCAAAAATGTTCCTTTGTTCACTTGGTAATTTGACAGTTATTGGCAGACATACTATATGCCAGGAACTGCATTATATATCATAGGTATCCAGAGGAATAAAAAAAATTCTTGAGTGCAGATTATTCACAAATGTTAGAATAGTGGAACATTGCTAGATTAAATGTAGAGCTTTCCAACCTGACTTGTGTAAAGAGGTAAAAGTTCATTGGATTTATAAATTCTTAGAAGTAGTGTCATTACCATCTTCATTAGCTGACATCCTCTTAAATAAAGTCATATATATATGAATGTTAAATGTGTTTATTTGGTTAGGCATCATGATATGAGTAAGATAGTCTCCACTTCAAGGTGCTGATAATTCAGAAGAATTGAAATGTGTACCAATGTCCTTATATTTTTTAACCATGGCATGCAAATGATACAAATAAGGGAGTTATAGGGGTTCAGAGAGAGAAATCAGTTTCAATTAATAGAATGAGGAGCGGTTCTATTGGTTTGAGAATGTTCTTGAACAGTGTAAATAAAGACATACAGGTGGAACACATCACTTGATATATGATGGAGTGTTGATAGAGAAAAGGCTATTTTGGACCAAAAGGTGAAGATAGCTTCAAGTCCAGAGTTTGGACATTATCCCTTCCTTCTTCCCTCCATATTCTCTCTCTCTCTCTTTCTCTCTTTCTTTCCATAGGTTTTGGGGCAGAGGGTGCAGGGAGTGTTATGGAGGATGTGGTGGAGGATGTGGAGGATGGTGATGGAAAACAAAAACAGGAGATAGTTCAGGACATTATTTGCAGGTTTAAGAGAAGATGATGAAGAATTATATAGGACAAATGTTGTAGAGGCAGACTCAAAGGGACTTGTCAACTGATGCTACACAGGCTTAACAGAAGGATGAGTCAAGGATAATTGATTCTTCAAGCCTGGAGCCATAGGAGTAGAGAACATCAATAGGGTATGTAGACAAAAGCCCAAGGGTCCAAGGAAAAATAAGGAAGAACATATAGGAAGGCTTTAATGAGATGGAAAGAAACAAGGAACCATCAAAGACGCAATCAAGGAGTGATCAGTGAGATGGAGAGAGAAACAGGGTAATACAGGGACCTGGAACACAAGGAAGAGGATTGGGTTAAGGAGGTTTTTTTTTTTTAAATATATTTATTGGAGTATAACTGTTTACAATGGTGTGTTAGTTTCTGCTTTATAACAAAATGAATCAGCTATACATATACGTATAATCCCCATATCTCCTCCCTCTTGCGTCTCACCCCCAGCCTCCCTATCCCACCCCTCTAGGTGGTCACAAAGCAACGAGCTGATCTCCCTGTGCTATGTGGCTGCTTCCCACTAGCTATCTATTTTACATTTGGTAGTGTATATATGTCCATGCCACTCACTCACTTCGTCCCAGATTACCCTTCCCCCTCCCCATATCCTCAAGTCCATTCTCTATGTCTGCATCTTTATTCCAGTCCTGCCCATAGGTTCTTCAGAACCTTTTTTTTTTTTTTTGTATTCTATATATATGTGTTAGCATACGGTGTTTGTTTTTCTCTTTCTGACTTACTTCACTCTGTATGACAGAATCTAGGTCTATCCACCTCACTACAAATAACTCAATTTCGTTTCTTTTTATGGCTGAGTAATATTCCATTGTATATATGTGCCAAATCTTCTTTATCCATTCATCTGTCAATGGAGACTTAGGTTGCTTCCTTGTCCTGGCTATTGTAAATAGAGCTGTAATGAACATTGTGATACAAGACTCTTTTTGAATTATGGTTTTCTCAGGGTATATGCCCAGTAGTGGGATTGCTGGGTCATATGGTAGTACTATTTTTAGTTTTTTAAGGAACCTACATAGTGTTCTCCGTAGTGGCTGTATCAGTCTGCATTCCCACCAACAGTGCAAGAGAGTTCCCTTTTCTCCACACCCTCTACAGCAAATATTGTTTGTAGATTTTTTGATGATGGCAATTCTGACCGGTGTGAAATGATACCTCGTTGTAGTTTTGATTTGCATTTCTCTAATGATTAGTGATGTTGAGCATCCTTGCATGTGTTTGTTGGCAATCTGTATATCTTCTTTGGAGAAATGTCGATTTAGGTCTTCTGCCCATTTTTAGATTGGGTTTGTTTTTTGATATTGAGCTGCATGAGCTACTTGTAAATTTTGGAGATTAATTCTTTGTCAGTTGCTTCATTTGCAAACATTTTCTCCCATTCTGAGGGTTATCTTTTCATCTTGTTTATGGTTTCCTTTGCTGTGCAAAAGCTTTTAAGTTTCATTAGGTCGCATTTGTTTATTTTTGTTTTCATTTCCATTTCTCTAGGAGGTGGGTCAAAAAGGATCTTGCTGTGATTTATGTCATAGAGTGATCTGCCTATGTTTTCCTCTAAGAGTTTTATAGTGTCTGGCCTTACATTTAGGTCTTAAATCCATGTGGAGTTTATTTTTGTGTATGGTGTTAGAGAGTGTTCTAATTTCATTCTTATACATGTAGCTGTCCAGTTATCCCAGCACCACTTATTGAAGAGGCTGTCTTTTTTCAATTGAATATTCTTCCCTCCTTTATCAAAAATAAGGTGACCATATGTGTGTGGTTTATCTCTGGGCTTTCTATGCTGTTCCATTGATCTATATTTCTGTTGTTGTGCCAGTACCATATTGTCTTGATTACTGTAGCTTTGTAGTATAGTCTGAAGTCTGGGAGCCTGATTCCTCCAGCTCCGTTTTTCTTTCTCAAGATTGCTTTGGCTATTTGGGGTCTTTTGTGTTTCCATACAAATTGTGAAACTTTTTGTTCTAGTTCTATGAAAAATGACATTGGTAGGTTGATAGGGATTGCGTTGAATCTGTAGATTGCTTTGGTTAGTATAATCATTTTCACAATGTTGATTCTTCTAATCCAGGAGCATGGTATATCTCTCTGTTTGTACGATCCTTAATTTCTTTCATCAGTGTTTTATAGTTTTCTGCATACAGGTTTTTGTTCCCTTAGGTAGGTTTATTCCTAGGTATTTTATTCTTTTTGTTGCAGTGATAAATGGGAGTGTTTCCTTAATTTCTCTTTAAGATTTTTCATCATTAGTGTATAGGAATGCAAGAGATTTCTGTGCATTAATTTTGTATCCTGCTACTTTACCAAATTCATTGATTAGCTCTACTACTTTTCTGGTAGGATCTTTAGGATTCTCTATGCATAGTATCATGTTATCTGCGAACAATGACAGCTTTACTTCTTCTTGTCTGATTTGGATTCTTTTTATTTCTTTTTCTTCTCTGATTGCTGTAGCTAAATGTCCAATACCTATGTTGAATAATAGTGGCGAGAGTGGACAACCTTGTCTTGTTCCTGATCTTAGAGCAAGTGGCTTCAGTTTTTCACCATTGAGAATGATGTTGGCTGTGGGTTTGTCATATATGACCTTTATTATGTTGAGGTAAGTTCCCTCTATGCCTACTTTCTGGAAGGTTTTTATCATAGATGGGTGTTGAATTTTGTTGAAAGCTTTTTCTGCATCTATTGAGGTGATCATATGGTCTTTCTCCTTCAATTTGTTACTATGGCTTATCACATTGATTAATTGCATATACTGAAGAATCCTTGCATTCCTGGGATAAACCTCATTTGATCATGGTGTATGATCCTTTTGATGTGCTGTTGGATTCTGTTTCCTAGTATTTTGTTGAGGATTTTTGTATCTATGTTCATCAGTGATATTGGCCTGTAGTTTTCTTTTTTTGTGACATCTTTGTCTGGTTTTGGTATCAGGGTGATGGTGGCCTTGTAGAATGAGTTTGGGAGTGTTCCCCCCTCTGCTATATTTTGGAAGAGTTTGAGAAGGATAGGTGTTATCTCCTTTCTAAGTGTTTGATAGAATTCACCTGTGAAGCCATCTGGTCCTGGGCTTTTGTTTGTTGGTAGATGTTTAATCACAGTCTCAATTTCAGTGCTTGTGATTGGTCTGTTTATATATTCTATTTCTTCCTGGTTCAGTCTCAGAAAGTTGTGCTTTTCTAAGAATTTATCCATTTCTTCCAGGTTGTCCATTTTATTGGCATAGAGTTGCTTGTAGTAATCTCTCATGATCCTTTGTATTGCTGCAGTTTCAGTTGTTACTTCCTCTTTTTCATTTCTAAATCTATCAATTTGAGTCTTCTCCCTTTTTTTCTTGATGAGTCTGGCTAATGGTTTATAAATTTTGTTTATCTTCTCAAAGAACCAACTTTTAGTTTTATTGATCTTCGCTATCGTTTCCTTCATTTCTTTTTCATTTATTTCTGATCTGATTTTTATGATTTCTTTCCTTCTGCTAACTTTGGGGTTTTTTTGTTCTTCTTTCTCTAATTGCTTTAGGTGTAAGGTTAGGTTGTTTATTTGAGATGTTTCTTGTTTTTTGAGTTAGGATACTGTTGCTATAAACTTCCCTCTCAGAACTGCTTTTGCTGCATCCTATAGGTTTTGGGTCTTCGTGTTTTCATTGCCATTTGTTTCTAGGGATTTTTTGATTTCCTCTTTGAATTCTTCAGTGATCTCTTGGTTATTTAGTAGTGTACTGTTTAGCCTCCATCTGTTTGTATTTTTTACAGATTTTTTCCTGTAATTGTTATCTAGTCTAATAGCATTGTGGTCAGACAAGATACTTAATATGATTTCAATTTTCTTAAATTTACCAAGGCTTGATTTGTGACCCAAGATATGATCTATCCTGGAGAATGTTCCATGGGCACTTGAGAAGGAAGTGTATTCTCTTGTTTTTGGATGGAATGTCCTATAAATATCAATTAAGTCCATCTTGTTTAATGTGTCTTTTAAAGCTTGTGTTTCCGTATTTATTTTCATTTTGGATGATCTGTCCATTGGTGAAAGTGGGGTGTTAAAGTCCCCTACTATGATTGTGTTACTTTCAATTTCCGCTTTTATGGCTGTTAGCATTTGCCTTATGTATTGAGGCGTTCCTCTGTTGGGTGCATAAATATTTACAATTGTTATATCTTCTTCTTGGATTGATGCCTTTATCATTATGTAGTGGGCTTCTCTGTCTCTTTTAATAGTCTTTATTTTAAGGTCTATTTTTTCTGATATGAGAATTGCTGCTCCAGCTTTCTTTTGATTTCCATTTGCATGGAATATCTTTTTCCATCCCCTCACTTTCAGTCTGTATGCGTCCCTAGGTCTGAAGTGGGTCTCTTGTAGACAGCATTTATATGGGTCTTGTTTTTGTATCCATTCAGCCAGTCTGTGTCTTTTGGTTGGAATGTTTAACCCATTTATATTTAACATACTTATCGATATGTATGTTCCTATTACCATTTTCTTAATTATTTTGGGTTTGTTATTGTAGGTCTTTCCCTTCTCTGTGTTTCCTGCCTAGAGAAGTTCTTTTAGCATTTGTTGTAAGGTGGTTTGGTGGTGCTGAATTCTCTTAGCTTTTGCTTGTCTGTAAAGGTTTTAATTTCTCCATCAAATCTGAATGAGATCCTTGTTGGGTAGAGTAATCTTGGTTGTAGGATTTTCCCTTTCATCGCTTTAAATATGTCCTGCCACTCCCTTCTGGCTTTCAGAGTTTTGCTGAAAGATCAGCTGTTAACCTTTTGGGGATTCCCTTGTATATAATTTGTTGTTTTTCCCTTGGTGCTTTTAATATTTTTTCTTTGTATTTAATTTTTGATTGTTTGATTAATATGTCTCTTGGCATGTTTCTCCTGGATTTATCGTGTATGGGACTCTCTGCACTTACTGGACTTGATTGATTATTTCCTTTCCCATGCTAGGGAAGTTTTCAACTATAATTTCTTCAAATATTTTCTCAGTCCCTTTCTTTTTCTCTTCTTCCTCTGGGACCCCTATAATTCGAAAGTTGGTGCATTTAATGTTGTCCTAGAAGTCTGTGAGACTGTCCCCAATTCTTTTCATTCTTTTTTCTTTATATTGCTCTGTGATAGTTATTTCCACTATTTTATCTTCCAGGTCACTTATCCGTTCTTCTGCCTCAGTTATTCTGCTATTGATTCCTTGTAGAGAATTTTTAATTTCATTTATTGTGTTGTTCATCATTGTTTGTTTGCTCTTTAGTTCTTCTAGGTCCTTAAACGTTTCTTGTATTTTCTCCATTCTATTTCCATGATTTTGGATCATCTTTACTATTATTACTCTGAATTCTTTGTCAGGTAGACTGCCTATTTCCTCTTCATTTGTTTGGTCTGGTGAGTTTTCACCTTGCTCCTTCATCTGCTGTGTATTTCTCTGTCTTCTCATTTTGCTTAACTTACTGTGTTTGGGGTCTCCTTTTCGCTAGCTGCAGGTTCATAGTTCCCGTTGTTTTTGGGGTCTGCCCCCAGTGGCTAAGGTTGATTCAGTGCAGTGTGTAGGCTTCCTGGTGGAGGGACCTGGTGCCTGTGTTCTGGTGGATGAGACTGGATCTTGTCTTTCTAGTGGGCAGGACTTTGTCTGGTTGTGTGTTTTGGGGTGTCTGTGACCTTATTATGATTTTAGGCAGCCTCTCTGCTAATGGGTGTTGTGTTCCTGTCTTGCTAGTTGTTTGGCATAGGGTGTCCAGCACTCTAGCTTCCTGGTCATTGAGTGGAGCTGGGTCTTAGCGTTGAGATGGAGATCTCTGGGAGAGCATTCACTGATTGATATTATGTGGAGCCGGGAGGTCTCTGGTGGACCACTGTCCTGAACTCAGCTTTCCCACCTCAGAGGCATAGACCTGACACCCAGCTGGAGCACCAAGACTCTGTCAGCCCCTTGGCTCAGAAGAAAAGGGAGAAAAAAGAAAAATAAATAAGATAAAATAAAATAAAATAAAGGTATTAAAATCAAAATTTTTTTTAATTATTAGAAATGAAAAAATTAAAAATTAGTAAGAAAAAACTTTTTAAAAAAGAAAGAAACGAGCATCCAAACCAAAAAACAAATCCACCCTTGATAACAAGTGCTAAAAACTGTACTAAAAAAAAAAAAACGGACAGACAGAACCCTAGGACAAATGGTAAAAGCAAAGCTATAGAGACAAAATCACACAAAGAAGCATACACATACACACTCACAAAAAGAGACAAAGAAAAATAATACATATTCCAAGTCTACAGTTGTTCCCAAAGTCCACCACCTCAATTTTGGGATGATTCTTTGTCTAGTCAGGTATTCCAGGGTTGCGGGGTACATCAAGTTGATTGTAGAGATTTAATCTGCTGCTCCTGAGGCAGCTGGGAGAGATTTCCCTTTCTCTTCTTCGTTCGCACAGCTCCTGGGGTTCAGCTTTGGATTTAGCCCCGCCTCTGCGTGTAGGTCGCCTGAGGGCATCTGTTCTTCACCCAGACAGGAGGGGTTTAAAGGAGCAGCTGATGAGTGGACTCTGGCTCACTCAGGCCACGGGTAGGGAGGGGCAGGGATGCGGGGCAAGCCTGCAGTGGCAGAGGCCGGCATGACGTTGTACCAGCCTGAGGCACGCCGTGTGTTCTCCCGGGGAAGTTGTCCCTGGATCACGGGACCCTGGCAGTGGCGGGCTGCACAGGCTCCCGGGAGGCGATTTGTGGATGGTGACCTGTGCTCGCACACAGGCTTCTTGGTGGTTGCAACAGCAGCCTTAGCATCATCTCATGCCCGTCTCTGGGGTCTGTGCTGATAGCCGTGGCTCGCACCGGTTGCTGGAGCTCATTTAGGCAGTGCTCTGAATCCCATTTCCTCTTGCATCCCAAAACAATGGTCTCTTGCCTCTTAGGCAGCTCCAGACTTTTTCCCGGACTCCCTGGCTAGCTGTGGTGCAGTAGCCCCCTTCAGGCTGTGTTCATGCAGCCAATCTCTGTTCTCTCCCTGGGATCCGACCTCCGAAGCCCGAGCCTCAGCTCCTGTCCCAC
The DNA here is from genome assembly GCF_008692025.1 of Phocoena sinus. Taxonomy (NCBI): domain Eukaryota; kingdom Metazoa; phylum Chordata; class Mammalia; order Artiodactyla; family Phocoenidae; genus Phocoena; species Phocoena sinus. Next base: position 77,146,253 of record NC_045773.1, on the reverse strand, counting down.
AGCTGTCCCAGCGGCTGAGCAGACAAGCCTCTCAGGCTAGTGAGTGCTGATCGGCACCGATCCTCTGTGCGGGAATCTCTCCACTTTGCCCTCCACACCCCTGTTGCTGTGCTCTCTTCCGTGCCTCCGAAGCTTCCCCCCTGCCACCCACTGTCTCCACCAGTGAAGGGGCTTCATAGTGTGTGGAAACCTTTCCTCCTTCACAGCTCCCTCCCAGTGGTGCAGATCCTGTCCCTATTCTTTTGTCTCTGTTTTTTCTTTTGCCCTACCCAGATATGTGGGGAGTTTCTTGCCTTTTGGGAAGTCTGAGATCTTCTGCCAGCATTCAGTAGGTGTTCTGTAGGAGTTGTTCCACATGTATGTGTATTTCTGATGTATTTGTGGAGAGGAAGATGATCTCCATGTCTTACTCCTCTGCCATCTTGAAGGTCTCTCCTTGCTTATTATTATAAATTAAATTTTGAAACACTTTGTCAAAATCTCAAACATCTGTTGATATCCTGATTGGGATTCGGGTTAAGGAGTTTTTTTATGCTCTGCAAAAAACTGATGATGAGAGTAACCCATCATATTTCATAATATTAAATTCATAGTTGGCCTTCAAATAAATGGTATTAATAAAAAAATCCAAATTACTATGGAAACTTTCTTTCAAGAAAAATGGTGAAGTCCCCATGCAAACAGTAAACAGTCAGTAAATGTTAAATTAGTAACCTATCTGAAGGTCTTTTCTTTAGATAGGATAAGTTACTAAAACTTAAATATATTTCATGGAGAATGTAATAGTTCCACAAACATTCAATGTACATAAGAAATGAAATGTAACCCCTACCTTTTAGGAATTTGTAGTCAAAAGGCAGAGTCCAATGTGTAGGCCTAGGTAAAGAATTATAGTACGATATAAAAAATTACAGTGTAATACCTTATTTTTAAAGCAAAAAGTTGTATAAACAATGCCAAAGTAAGTTAGAGAAAGGGGCAATTCCATCTGGAGAAGAGGTGGGCTTCATAAAGAGGGTAGCATTGTATCTGCTGTGAAGGATGTGAAATTGTAGGAGGAAAAGCCATTTCAGATGAGGGGTCAGCATGTGCAAAATCACAAGAAGACGTCTTTGGAGTACAAGAAATTCTTGGGCATGTATGGAACCCAGCGTGAAATACTGATTATTAGTTTCATTTAAGACATTCTGATAAATAAGGTAAGACTGAATATTTGCTGTGCATGTATGATTATCATGACATTACTGTAGTATTGTTTTTATACTTGTTACTGCTTCATGGAAATGTTCTTCAATATTGAAATAATTGTGCTTATATAGTTCCAGTTAGTTATCTAACTGGATTATCCAGTATGAGAATATCCAGTATGAGAGTATGAGAATATCCTGTCAAATGACAAAACGAAAACAATTTAGTAATGAGTTTGATACCCTTTATTCAAGGAAGAACAGTCCATGGATTGGGGGAGAACAGTGCCTCACAAGCAGTGGGGCAGAGTTCCCCAGGGATTTGCAGTAAGAGCAAGCTTTATAGAGAGTTAGAATAGGCAATGAGGAAACAGGGCATGATTGGGAACCTCATCCATCCTGTCCAGGAAGTTCAGGCTAGTGGGTCCTTATAAGGCTGGTGGGTCCTGTTTCCTAGGCTAAGGTAAGCTGGCTAAAACTGAGTTGAAGGATTGTGATTGGTGTATGTTAGGATTCCTTGATGGTGAGGTGGTTCCCCTAAGTGCAGGCTGACTTTGTTTATGATGTGGGTTGGGCCACTAGGGTGGCCTCCATTATGTGGGTCCCAATATATTGATTTAACTTCATCATAACTAAGCCCAAATCACCTTCCAATTAGAATGAAAAATTTAAAGCTATCTATCATCTCTCCTCCCCCAGGTCCAAGTTTTAGACTCTTTATTCCAGACAGGTGCAGTTGAGAGAACTGTGCCTCCCTTCTCCAACATAGCTCCCACTTGTAGGGCAGAAGCTCTACCTCAAACATAGGAGGTAAAGAAAATTGGTCCCAGATTGCCCTTGCCCCAGACAGTTCATAGGGTGGAGGTTCCATACTAGTAAGTGTAAGCTGAGAAGATCAGGACCTACCATTCCCACCTGGCATCTCATTAATGAAGCAGGAGTGTCTTTCTGGGTAAAGCGTGCTGCTCTCCCTTGTCCCAGCTCTGGTGCAGTGGTGCAGAGATTCTGCCCATGGAGAGAGGCAGGCAGTAAGAACAGATAGATTTGCAGCTCTCCCAATGGGGAATGATTTTTCTTAGAACAGACCCTGGGGAAGATTATCATAAAGGAGGCTGGTGGGTCCATGACACTACGATAAACATGCAAAACAGTAGACCAGCTAGAAGTATAATAGAGAAACCCAGAGAAAGAGATAGCAAAAAAGAGTCTTTTTTTTTTTATCAGAGGAAACTTTTTTTTGATCAGAGCAAATGACAAGCCCCAGAGGGAGAGCAGTACCTAAAGTTGCTACAATATATTATTTAAAATGTCCAGTTTTCAACAAGAACAACAACAAAAAAAGATGAGATGGACAAAGAAACAGGTAAGTGTGAACCATTCAGAGAAAAGTATGAGGCAGTAGAAATTTGAGAAAACCAAATGTTGAATTTACCAGACTTTCAAAGTAGCTACTATAAATATGCACAAAGAACTAAAGGAAACAATTTATGAAGAATTATAGGAATGTCTGATTGACTGTCTTATCAAATAGAGAATATCAATAAGGAGATAGAAATTTTTAAAAAGTGCAAATTCTGGAGTTGAAATATCCAATAACTGAAATGAAAAATTCACCTCAGGGGTGCAAAAGTAGATCTGAGAATGCACAAGAAAAAATCAGTGAATTTGAATATAGATCAATAATAATCATACAAGGTGAAGAACATAGGGGGAAAAGGATTAAGAAAATGCACAGGACTTCTGAGAAATGTGATACACCATAAATGTACAACATGTGTGTAATGAGAATACCAGAAGGGGAGAAGAAAGAGAAAGGAGCAGAAAAAAATTCAAAAAATTACAGCTGAAGTTTTCCCATATTTGATTTAAAAAAAAAAATTAGGCTACATATCCAAAAATTCAGCCAACTCAAATCCAAATTGGATAAACACAGAGATCCATACCCAGATCCAGCAGAGTCAAAATGTTTTAAGACAAAGATTAAGAGAAAATCTTGAAGGCAGAAAGAGAAAAATGACTCATCACATACACAGGGAATCCCAGTAATAGAACAGCTGACTTTCCATCAGAAACAATGGTGTCCAGAAAGTAGTGGTATGACATATTGAAACCCTGGAGGTGGAGAGTGGGGAACCATCAACCATTTTCCAATAATTTTTCAAAAATAAAACACATTTTTTGTAAAACAAATATATTCTCAAATTTGAAAAAGAACTTCGAGAATTTGTTTATAACAGACCTACCTTACAATAAGTACTAAAGTTCTTCAAGCTGAAAGCAAGTGACACAAGACAGCACTTTGAATCCACATGAAAAAATGAGGAGCACTGGAAAAATTATTATGTAGTAATTATAAAAGACATTAATTTGATTACTTCTCCTTTCTTCTTTTCATTGATTTAAAAAACAATTCCTTAAAACAATATAATGAAATTGTGGGATCTATAATATATAGAAATGTATTGTATTTAAAAACAACACTATAAGGGAAGCATGTGGCAACAGAGCTCTAAGAGTCTATTATAAAGAAATGATACTAAAAAGTATCCACAAGAAGAAATGCAGAGAACTAGAAAGGGTAAACAGGCAATTAGTGTAATAAACTTTATAAGTATATTATTGCTCTGCTTTCTTCTATCTGCTGTTTTAAAAGATACACAGTTATGTAAAGTAATAATAAAAGTTTACATTTGAGTTCTAAACAGATATAGATGCAATATGTATAACAATAGCATTAAAAAGGGAGGAGAAGCTTTGCTATATAGGAGTAAAATTTCTAAATCTCTCTGGAATTAAATTAGTATAACTATGAAGTAGTCTGATAAGTAGATGAACATTTTAAGCCCTAGAGCAACCCCTAGAAAGTAACTCAAAGAATAAATATAGTTAAAAAATCATGTAAGTAAATATAATTTTATATCAGCAAATATTCACATAGTGCAAAAGAAAACCATAAAAGAGGAACATTTTGATATCTTTTTATACATCTGATATATAGGAATAGAAGCAAAATGGCAGTGGTAAATCCAGTGATATAAATAATATTAACTGTAAATGGATTAAACAATCCGATTAAAAGACATTGTAAGGCTGATTAAAAAAATCAGAATCCAGCTATAATGCTGTCTACAAGAGACAAAATTTAGATTCAAACACACAGATAGGATGAGAATAAAAGGTTGGAAAAAAATACACCATGCAAGCAGCCGTAGAAGAGTTAGGGTGCTTATAAGAGTATTAGACAAAATTAATTATAAAACAATGTTACTAGAGATAAAGAGAGATATTTTAAAAGAATAAAAGGATTGATTCATCTGGAAAACATTATAATTATAAACATAGATGGATTTATGAACAGAACCTCCCAATAGTCTGTTTGGGCTGCTATAACAAAATACCATAGGCTAGGTGGCTTATACACAACAGAAATTTATTTCTTACCATTCTGGAGGCTTGGAAGTCAAAGATAAAGTTGCTGGCAGATTCAGTGTCTGCTGAGAGCCCACTTTCTGACTCACAGATAGCTGTCTTTCTGTGTCTTCACATGCTGGAAGGAAATGAGAGAGTTCTCCTTAGTCTCTTTTATAAGGTCACTAATCTCATTCGTGAGAGGTCCTCCCTCATGACCTAATCATCTCCCAAAGGTCCCTCCTCCAAATACCATCATATTGGGGATTATGTTTCAATTTGTAAGATTTTGGGGGAACACAAACGTTCCATCTGTAATGAATAGTATCAAATAAAATTGATCTTAAAACAAAAAATGTTACTAGAGATAGAATGCTGAGATAGATGAACTTGGAAACATTATGTTAAGTGAAAGAAGCCAGACATGAAATAACACTTATTGTATGTGGATGTATTTATATTATATACATTTACATAATAAGCAATTATTTAGAGGCAAAAAGTAGATTGTTGGTTACCTAGAACTTGGAAAGGAGGTGTGGGGAGGAGAATAGGGAATGCAGATCAGTAGAAGGTTTTCTTTAGGGGTGATGAAAATATTCTAAATTTAGGTTGTGCTAATGGTTGCACAACTCTGTGAATAAATAAAAATAATTGAATTGTACACTTAAATGGGTGAATTGTGTGGTACCTGACAACTCAATAAACTATTTTTAAAAAGCGTGGGATGACGATGGCCATGAATTTGCTGGTAACCAATGCCTTAAGTAAGACTTAATTTCAGAAAAATTGTGACAAAGACAGCTAGCCTTCTCCTCTCCTGTACATATCCTTAAGAACTTTCCAGAGGCAGCTGCTTCTCTGGTTTCTGGTTCACTCAAGACCCCTGTCAGAGTGTCTTTCCCCATAATTCATAAGAACAAGAAAAGCAATATATTTAATAAGCAAATACTATACAGCATGCATGGTGTAATTGCTTTATATATATTATCTCTAATTCAATGTTTAGTCTTATGTAAGCCATAAGATATATTTATTCTCATCTCACAGATGAGGAAACTGAATACACAGTTGTGTTAAATAACTTGTCCAAGCTATAGGATAATAGGGTCAGGTTTGGGAATCGAACTCAACACAAATATGAATGCACCGTGTTATAGAGTTTTTCTAAACGTAGTAGAATTTGATACTTCTTCCCTATCAAATCAATCTCTTATCTTTTGTGATAATTGCTTCAATTTACTGAGCATTTACTATGTGCTGAGCACTCTTCTAAGCCATTCGCCCAGCAACCTTATGAGATGGGCATTATTATACTCTATTTTAGTAACAAGCACACTAAGTTTCAGAGAGTTTAAGGAACTCACCCGATTGGTAAGTGATGTAATACATTTGAAATATTAGCACTATTTTCCCTTTGACTTGGCATTGGATCATTTTTATATATATGTAACTCAAGGTACTGCGTTCTTGGAATAAGCCAGAGGCAGCAATGGTGAGGTGGCAAGACTGAATCATGAAAATGGACTCTTGTCTTATCTCTGCAGCTGGTATCTTGGGCAGAGCTTCTCATCAGGGCACCTGGTCCCTCTCTTTTGTGGGTGTCAGGCTCAAACGAGCAAATTACATAAAATGTCTTTGAACATGATAAAGTGCTATAAAAATGTAAGGCATTATTAATATAAACGAGGTCAGAATCAGTAAATCCATAAAGTTTTACAACACTCTGCCTGCTCATTAAGGTAGCAGTGTGGTTTCAAATCAATAATTTACAGCAGAGCGAGGCAGTGTGGGCTGGTGTGGGAGCGTAGAATGTCAGGGTCTGAAAACTCAGATCTATAAGTTGCTACCAGAGCTTAGTCCAACCTCAGGCAGGTCCCTTATCCTCTGCATGTGCGAAATTATGAACGTGTTACTGACCTATTTTATAGAACTTTCGTTAAGAGGCACTGATAAAAAGTGATTATAAAGCACCTTGCAAGTGGTATTGGATGTAAAACTGTTCTAGCATAGGTTATGAATTTTACTTGAACATTCATTTCAGTAGGTAGAGCTCTTTAAATTCTAAAGTTTAAACTTAAGTTTGAAAATTGATTATTGCAACTAAGACAGGCTGTGGGCTGAGTTTTAGACCAATGTTTCCACCTTTTCAGTTGCCTGTGTTGGTGGCTATGAAAGTAGTTCAGTAATAAAGGTCTTACAACTCTATATCCTGTGGTCTAAATGATCAGATATTTTATAGCATTTGAAATAATGGAGCCATGCTTCATAGTGACTCATATCTCTATAGCGGGATAAAACAAATTATTATTGCCAGTAGAACATAATTCTGGAAGAAAATGTATTTACTTATGAAACTTTTAGTGAGGGGGGTAGTAAGTAAATTACACCTTAAAATAAGGTTTTCTGCTGACTCTCTACAATTCAGATGATCTACACCTGCTAATTGTTTTGTATAAACGGTTATGATAATAATGAAAGCTACAATTTAGTAAGAACCCTGTGTATCCTGGGTGCCAGGAAATTTACTTATATTTGATCCTCAGAGGAAGCTTAAGAGGAAGGTATTATTTTCCCCATTTTAATGACGAGATATCCAAGGCATATGGCAAAACACTCAGGTGATATATGAATATGGGTCTCCTATGTAAGAGTATAGACTTTGGTTTCTAAGATAAGGCAACATTTCTATCCTTTGTTAATCTCTGTGTTTCATCCGTTAACAGACTCTTCTGATGATAAGATAGATTCTACTTAATCCTGCAGTAATGATGCTCAACGCATGGTCCCTGGACCAGCAACATCAGCATCAACTGGGAACTTGTTAGAAATGCAGAGTTTCAGGCCCCACCCTGGACCTACTGAATCCGAAACTGTCTTTAATTTGCCTTCCAAGTGAATCTGCTACAAGCTAATGACTGAGAACCACTGTTATAGAAAAACTGTGGTTCCGGGCTTTCATTCATTCATTCAGTATTTCAAGCACCTACTAGATACCAAGCACACAATAGTTTGGGGAGAGTGATTTTGGTGTTCATCTGATCAATTGATTGCTGCTGGACATAAGGGAAGATTCGAACAGGAGCCTTGGTATGATGAATTTAAAATGAGTGCTTTAAGAACCAATGGCTCATGAGGTGACATCAAGAAATAGTCCTCGATAAACCCGAAGGGCAAAGTCCCCGTCGGCAGTCATATAGCTTCCTGGCAAATGTGGTGGCTACTGGGATTGGAGGGGATGAAATTGCAGGGAACACAGACGTTCTCATATATACGTCATACTTATAAAAGTACACTTTTAAGCCAAGAAGGAGATAACCTCATCCTAAAACTCAGAGGTAAGAGGTTTCATAATATCAGTAAAATCTCTTCAGATATATAAACCAGACTAGTCTTTGTGTGCTCTTACCTCACTCCAGGACCATACAAAGCCAGAACTATTGGAAATTTTGTCTTGGTTCGGGTAGCACTTAGTATATGTGAAAACTGAGATTAGTATCGTGTTCTTCATAGGGTTGTCAAGGTCAGATAGCAAAAGGCCTGGCTTGTAAAGTTGCAGCAAACACTGCTGGCTACCTGCTGATATTGATTTTCCTTACTTTTTTTTTTTTTAAACAGTGGGATTCCTGAGGTTTAGAGGAGCACAGGGTCACCTGGCATAAGACTACCTTACGTGGTCTCTCTTGTGGTAGATATAACCATGTTGATGAGTTCTGGACATAAATTGTGCCACTTGTGGGCCATACCACTAAAAGAAAGGAATGAGCCCGCATTCCTCTTGCCCTTTCTCCTCCCGCAGCTAGAAGATGACAAAACAGCTGCAGATATTTTAGCCCTAGAAGCTGAGATGACTGCCCCTTCACTGGACTGTTCAGTGAGAGAAGCATGAATTCCTGTGTTGTTTAAGCCACTCTATTTTAAAATCTTGTTGCAACAATTTAGGCTGTACCATAATTCGGCATCACCTGGAGATCTTGTTAATATGTAGATTGCAGTTCAGTATGTCTGGGATGGGGCCCAAGGTTATGCATTTCTAACAAGTTCTTAAGTGATGCTGATGTTGCTGGTCTACGTACGGACTGCGCTTGGAGCAACACTACCCTGTATAATGCAGTTGGCATTTAATAAAGACTATTCAATTATTCCTGTCTTGCTGTCTTAGTTTAGGCTGCCATAATAAAATAGTAGAGACAGGGTGGCCTATAAACAACAGAAATGTGTTTCTCACAGATGTGGAGGCTGGAAGTCCCAGATAAGCGTTTCAGCAAAGTCCGATTCTGGGGAAGGTCCTTTTCTAGGTTGCAGATTGCCAACTTCTAATTGTATTCTCACATGATGGATAAAAATGAGAGCTAGCTCTCTGGCCTCTTCTCATAAAAGCACTAATCTCATTCAGGAGGGCTCTACCCTCATGGCCTAATTACCCCCTAATGGCCCCACTTCCATCCTATGGGGATTAGATTTCAACATACGAATTTCGGGAGGAACAAACATTTCGTCCATAACCACTCTTTTTTCTGAGCCCTTATCAGGTAAGTGGCTCTTCAGCCTTTCAATTAAATGTCACTGAGTGGTCCTCATAATGTAAAGGAGTAAGCCAAGAAAGGTGTGTGTTGCTGTGTCCTGAGTATCTATAACTAGTTAGTGTTCTGTCCTAGTAAACACAGATTGGCTGATGGAGTCATATATATTACATATCAATAACTTATTTATTATGTAACAACTTTTTATTATATTATAGTTTTTAACAATCCCTCTGCTTCATGATAACGTGAACTAAAACTTTGGTCAATCAGAGCTCAAATGTGGACTTGAGGTCAAAAGAGGTGCTGGGATCATCACTTGCTCCCCCAACCCCTGAAAACAGCTCACAGTGTGTGTTTTGCTGGTGCTTAGTGCTGGGTCCCTGCCATTGTGATCATATGTGGGAAAGCACAACAGGTGGTCTTATTGGGCCCCTCCCAAAGAAGAAGCATTTCCCTACTCTTCCTCATGCCTCCCTCCTATCCTGCCATGTGCCTTGGCTAGAATTAATTCTTGAGTGGGAATGAAGAGCAAATTTATCTTCATTTTAATTCCTGTGCGTACATTCTTTTTAATGGTAGCGGCAATAGACTTCTTAAAAATTATCACTAGTTTTCAATCTGCAGACAAAGAAGGGAGGGAGCGGGAAGCACTTATTTATTTTTTTAAACATCTTTATTGGAGTATAATTGCTTTACAATGGTGTGTTAGTTTCTGCTTTATAACAAGGTGAATCAGCTATACATATCCATATATCCCCATATCCCCTCCCTCTTGAGCCTCCCTCCCACCCTCCCTATCCCACCCCTCTAGGTGGTCACAGAGCACCGAGCTGATCTCCCTGTGCTATGTGGCTGCTTCCCACTAGCTATCTGTTTTACATTTGGTAGTGTATATATGTCCATGCCACTCTCTCACTTCATCCCAGATTACCCTTCCTGCTCCCCGTGTCCTCAAGTCCATTCTCTACGTCTGCGTCTTTATTCCTATCCTGCCCCTAGGTTCAGGGAGCTCTTATTTTCCTCATGCCTGGTTACATCTGCATTCTGTGGAATTTCTCATAGGCGAGATAGATATTGGTGTCTAAGTAGTTATGATTCCAGGGGCACTTGAAAGCTCTTCTCTTAAAAAATGTCCCCATTTACACAAGGATGCTTAAATGCCAAAGAATGTCTTTCTTTTTTTGGATAAGTGTATTTGACCTCAAGATCACAGTATTTAAAGATTCACGTATAGGATTCAGTACAGGTGGGAATTCATTAAAATTACTTGCAATACTTTATATTTCAGTGTTAGCAGTCATTTCTCTAAAGACAAAACCTTTAGCTTTCATTAAATTCCCAAAGGTATTCATGGTTCAAGAAACTTTTAAGAAGCAGAAGCAATGCTTCTACCTAAGTTGTTAAGATGTTATCCATCTATATATTAGTAGGAATTAATTTAAGATAATTTCTGGACAATAACTTTTTTTTAACAGCTTTATTGGAGTATAAATGCTTTACAGTGTTGTGTTAGTTTCTGCTTTATAACAAAGTGAATCAGCTATATGCATACGTATATCCCCTCTCCTTATCCCACACCTCTAGGTGGTTGCAAAGCACTGAGCTGATCTCCCTGTGCCATGCAGCTGCTTCCCACTAGCTGTCTATTTTACATTTGGTAGTGTGTATATGCCAATGCTACTCTCTTACTTTGTCCCGGCTTACCCTTTCCGCTCCCCGTGTCCTCAAGTCCATTCTCTATGTCTGTGTCTTTATTCCTGTCCTGCCCCTAGATTCATCAGAACCAATTTATTTTAGGTTCCATATATATGTGTTAGCATACAATATTTGTTTTTCTCTTTCTGACTTACTTCACTCTGTATGGCAGACTCTGGGTCCATCCACCTCACTACAAATAGCTCAATTTCATTTCTTTTTATGACTGAGTAATATTCCATTGTACATATGTGCCACATCTTCTGTATCCATTCATCTGTTGATGGATGCTTAGGTTGATTCCAAGTCCTGGCTATTGTAAACAGAGCTGCAGTGAACATTGTGGTACATGACTCTTTCTGAATTATGGTTTTCTCAGGGTATATGCCTAGTACTGCGATTCCTGGGTCATATGGTAGTTCTATTTTTAATTTTTTAAGGAACCTCCATACTCTTCTCCATAGTGGCTGTACCAATTTACATTCCCATCAGCAGTGCAGGAGGGTTCCCTTTTCTCCACACCCTCTCCAGCATTTATTGTTTGGACAATAACTTTTTTTTTTTTTTTTTTTTTTGCGGTACGCAGGCCTCTCTCTGTTGTGGCCTCTCCCGTTGTGGAGCACAGGCTTCGGATGCACAGGCTCAGCGGCCATGGCGCACAGGCTTAGTTGCTCCGCGGCATGTGGGATCTTCCCGGACCGGGGCACGAACCTGCGTCCCCTGCATCGGCAGGCGGACTCTCAACCACTGTGCCACCAGGGAAGCCCTGGACAATAACTTTTGATGAGAAGAGAGTATTAGAATTCTACTTCATTTGGAAAATGACAGGGGAAAATGTGTTAAGGAAGAAAAAGATTGAAGTTTCAGTTTTACAGTTTTGCCCATGAATAGAGGAGGAAAAAACAGACTATCCTCTATTTCAGACACTTATTCCTTTAACCTGAACAATTATAATACTTTTCTTAGTATGTCTCCCCCTACAGACTTGATTTTCTTCGATTCATGCTGTACACCCGAAAATACCATATTGAAATTTTTCTTAAAACACTACTTTTACTGTTTTATCATTCTGCTCAAAAATCTTTCTACCACCCTTTTAGCTGCTAAATAAAATCCAATCACCTCAGCCTAGAATTCAGGATTCTCTATGATTGTGACCAAGCAACTGTTTTAACTATTGGTCCTACTACCAACAGACATCTTAAGTTTTAAGTAAACTGGAACACTTGCCATTTCCCAAACTGCCTGTTTTGCAGTTTCTGTATCTTTGCCAATATGAGAATTCTTTCATGAAATGATGTCTTTTCATCCTTACTTTGTAAGTCCCGACTGTTCTTCTAAATTGAGGCTGTCCAAAGAACCTTCTCTGATGTGCTAGCTTGTTGTGTTGGTCAAGCTGGGCCTATGTTTTCTATGATCCCCTTCCCTGTGGAGCTCCAGGTTAAATTTGGCCAAAGGAATTAGTAAGTTTTGAGAGTTGGAAGTGAGGCAGCAGCCATCACCCTTTGAAAGTCTTTGCCATCAGAAAAAATAATAGATGCAGAATTTTCGGGGGTGGGGGGAGAGGGAGAGGATAGCCAGCCACCTGATGGCAGGTTGATTACTTTGAACTACTTCCATGAGGGAGGGTTGGTGCTTTGATCTTACTGGAACAGATCTTTCTCTGGATTTGTATTTGTCATCCCTGACCACAAGGCTTCTGCCAAAAGCACTGTCCATGCACGGACAGAATTTACTCATTCACTGTCATAGAATTCCACACAACATTGCTTCTGACCAAGAACTGATTTTACAGTCAGTGAAGTACAGCAATGGACTCATGCTCATGGAATCTGCTAGCCATGGTAACATGTTCCCCAACATTTTGAAGGAGCTGGATTTATAAAACAATGGAATAGCTCTTATTAAGGCTTAGTTACGGCACCAGCTGGATGGCAACATCTTGGACACGAGGGGAAATGTCTTTCAGAATGTAGTATGGACTCTGAATCAGCCACCAATATGCGGTACTCTTTCTCCCATAGGTAGGAATCATGGCTCCAAGACATAAGAGTAGAAATGGGAATGACCCCTTCACTGTTATAGCTAATTACCCACTAGTTAAGTTTTTACTTCCTGTCCCTGTAACCTTGGGCTCTCTTTGTTTAGGGGTCTTAAATTCTAAGAGATGACTTCTAATTTATTTTTTATTTATTTTTTTTTTGAAGCCTTTTTATTTTTTTTATTTATTTATTTATTTTTTAACATCTTTATTGGGGTATAATTGCTTTACAATAGTGTGTTAGTTTCTGCTTTATAACAAAGTGAATCAGCTATACATATACATATGCTCCCATGTGTCTTCCCTCTTGCGTCTCCCTCCCTCCCACTCTCCCCATCCCACCCCTCCAGGCTGTCCCAAAGCCCCGAGCTAATATCCCTGTGCCTTGCGGCTGCTTCCCCCTAGCTATCTACCTTACTACGTTTGTTAGTGTGTATATGTCCATGACTCTCTCTCGCCCTGTCAAAACTCACCCTTCCCCCTCCCCATATCCTCAAGTCCGTTCTCCAGTAGGTCTGCGCCTCTATTCCTGTCTTATCCCTAGGTTCTTCATGACATTTTTTTTCCCTTAAATTCCATATATATGTGTTAGCATACGGTATTTGTCTTTTTCTTTCTGACTTACTTCACTCTGTATGACAGACTCTAGGTCTATCCATCTCATTACAAATAACTCAATTTCATTTCTTTTTAAGGCTGAGTAATATTCCATTGTGTATATGTGCCACATCTTCTTTATCCATTCGTCCGATGATGGGCGCTTAGGTTCTTTCCATCTCCGGGCTATTGTAAATAGAGCTGCAATGAACATTTTGGTACATGACTCTTTTTGAATTTTGGTTTTCTCAGGGTATATGCCCAGTAGTGGGATTGCTGGGTCATATGGTAATTCTATTTGTAGTTTTTTAAGGAACCTCCATACTGTTCTCCATAGTGGCTGAACCAATTCACATTCCCACCAGCAGTGCAAGAGTGTCCCCTTTTCTCCACACCCTCTCCAGCATTTATTGTTTCTAGATTTTTTGATGATGGCCATTCTGACTGGTGTGAGATGATATCTCATTGTAGTTTTGATTTGCATTTCTCTAATGATTAATGATGTTGAGCATTCTTTCACGTGTTTGTTGGCATTCTGTATATCTTCTTTGGAGAAACGTCTGTTTAGGTCTTCTGCCCATTTTTGGATGGGGTTGTTTGTTTTTTTGTTATTGAGCTGCATGAGCTGCTTGTAAATTTTGGAGATTAATCCTTTGTCAGTTGCTTCATTTGCAAATGTTTTCTCCCATTCTGAGGGTTGTCTTTTGGTCTTGATTATGGTTTCCTCTGCTGTGCAAAAGCTTTGAAGTTTCATTAGGTCCCATTTGTTTATTTTTGTTTTTATTTCCATTACTCTAGGAGGTGGGTCAGAAAGGATCTTGCTGTGATTTATGTCATAGAGTGTTCTTCCTATGTTTTCCTCTAAGAGTTTGATAGTTTCTGGCCTTACATTTAGGTCTTTAATCCATTTTGAGCTTATTTTTGTGTATGGTGTTAGGGAGTGATCTAATATCATACTTTTACATGTACCTGTCCAGTTTTCCCAGCACCATTTATTGAAGAGGCTGTCCTTTCTCCACTGTACATTCCTGCCTCCTTTATCAAAGATAAGGTGTCCATATGTGCGTGGGTTTATCTCTGGGCTTTCTATCCTGTTCCACTGATCTATCTTTCTGTTTTTGTGCCAGTACCATACTGTCTTGATTACTGTAGCTTTGTAGTATAGCCTGAAGTCAGGGAGCCTGATTCCTCCAGCTCCTTTTCTCGTTCTCAAGATTGCTTTGGCTATTCGGGGTCTTTTGTGTTTCCATACAAATTGCGAAATTTTTTGTTCTAGTTCTGTGAAAAATGCCAGTGGTAGTTTGATAGGGATTGCATTGAATCTGTAGATTGCTTTGGGTAGTAGAGTCATTTTCACAATGTTGATTCTTCGCATCCAAGAACATGGTCTATCTCTCCATCTATTTGTATCATCTTTAATTTCTTTCATCAGTGTCTTATAATTTTCTGCATACAGGTCTTTCGTATCCTTAGGTAGGTTTATTCCTAGATATTTTATTCTTTTTGTTGCAATGGTAAATGGGAGTGTTTTCTTGATTTCACTTTCAGATTTTTCATCATTAGTATATAGGAATGCCAGAGATTTCTGTGCATTAATTTTGTATCCTGCTACTTTACCAAATTCATTGATTAGCTCTAGTAGTTTTCTGGTAGCATCTTTAGGATTCTCTATGTATAGTATCATGTCATCTGCAAACAGTGACAGCTTTACTTCTTCTTTTCCAATTTGGATTCCTTTTATTTCCTTTTCTTCTCTGATTGCTGTGGCTAAAACTTCCAAAACTATGTTGAATAAGAGTGGTGAGAGGGGGCAACCTTGTCTTGTTCCTGATCTTAGTGGAAATGGTTTCAGTTTTTCACCATTGAGGATGATGTTTGCTGTGGGCTTGTCATATATGGTCTTTATTATGTTGAGGAAAGTTCCCTCTATGCCTACTTTCTGGAGGGTTTTTATCATAAATGGGTGTTGAATTTTGTCGAAAGCTTTCTCTGCATCTATTGAAATGATCATATGGTTTTTCTCCTTCAATTTGTTAATATGGTTTATCACATTGATAGATTTGCGTATATTGAAGAATCCTTGCATTCCTGGAATAAACACCACTTGATCATGGTGTATGATCCTTTTAATGTGCTGTTGGATTCTGTTTGCTAGTATTTTGTTGAGGATTTTTGCATCTATGTTCATCAGTGATATTGGCCTGTAGTTTTCTTTCTTTGTGACATCCTTGTCTGGTTTTGGTATCAAGGTGATGGTGGCCTCATAGAAGGAATTTGGGAGTGTTCCTCCCTCTGCTATATTTTGGAAGAGTTCGAGAAGGATAGGTGTTAGCTCTTCTCTAAACGTTTGATAGAATTCACCTGTGAAGCCATCTGGTCCTGGGCTTTTGTTTGTTGGAAGAGTTTTAATCACAGTTTCAATTTCAATGCTTGTGATTGGTCTGTTCATATTTTCTATTTCTTCCTGATTCAGTCTTGGCAGGTTGTGCATTTCTAAGAATTTGTCCATTTCTTCCAGATTGTCCATTTTATTGGCATAGAGTTGCTTGTAGTAATCTCTCATGATTTTTTTTATTTCTGCAGTGTCAGTTGTTATTTCTCCTTTCTCATTTCTAATTCTATTGATTTGAGTCTTCTCCCTTTTTTTCTTGATGAGTCTGGCGAGTGGTTTATCTATTTTGTTTATCTTCTCAAAGAACCAGCTTTTAGTTTTATTGATCTTTGCTATCGTTTCCTTCGTTTCTTTTTCATTTATTTCTGATCTGACTTTTATGATTTCTTTCCTTCTGCTAGCTTTGGGGCTTTTTTGTTCTTCTTTCTCTAATTGCTTGAGGTGCAAGGTTAGGTTGTTTATTCGAGATGTTTCCTGCTTCTTAAGGTGGGCTTGTATTGCTATAAACTTCCCCCTTAGAACTGCTTTGGCTGCATCCCATAGGTTTTGGGTCGTTGTGTCTCCATTGTCATTTGTTTCTAGGTATTTTTTTATTTCCTCTTTGATTTCTTCAGTGATCACTTCATTATTAAGTAGTGTATTGTTTAGCCTCCATGTGTTTGTATATTTTACAGATCTTTTCCTGTAATTGATATCTAGTCTCATGGCGTTGTGGTCAGAAAAGATACTTGATAAAATTTCAATTTTCTTAAATTTACCAAGGCTTGATTTGTGACCCAAGATATGATCTATCCTGGAGAATGTTCCATGAGCACTTGAGAAAAACGTGTATTCTGTTGTTTTTGGATGGAGTGTCCTATAAATATCAATTAAGTCCATCTTGTTTAATGTATCATTTAAAGCTTGTGTTTCCTTATTTATTTTCATTTTGGATGATCTGTCCATGGGTGAAAGTGGGGTGTTAAAGTCCCCTACTATGAATGTGTTACTGTCAATTTCCCCTTTTATGGTTGTTAGTATTTGCCTTACGTATTGAGCTGCTCCTATGTTGGGTGCATAAATATTTACAATTATTATATCTTCTTCTTGGATCGATCCCTTGATCATTATGTAGTGTCCTTCTTTATCCCTTTTAATAGTCCTTATTTTAAAGTCTATTTTGTCTGATATGAGAATTGCTACTCCACCTTTCTTTTGATTCCCATTTGCATGGAATATCTTTTTCCATCCCCTTACTTTCAGTCTGTATGTGTCTCTAGGTCTGAGGTGGGTCTCTTGTAGACAGCATATATAAGGGTCTTGTTTTTGTATCCATTCAGCCAATCTGTGTCTTTTGGTGGGAGCATTTAGTCCATTTACATTTAAGGTAATTATCGATATGTATGTTCCTATTCCCATTTTCTATATTGTTTTGGGTTCGTTATTATAGGTTGTTTCCTTCTTTTGCATTTCTTATCTAGAGAAGTTCCTTTAGCATTTGTTGTAAAGCTGGTTTGGTGGTGCTGAACTCTCTCAGCTTTTGCTTGTCTGTAAAGGTTTTAATTTCTCCATCAAATCTGAATGAGATCCTTGCTGGGTAGAGTAGTCTTGGTTGCAGGTTTTTCTCCTTCATCACTTTCAGTATGTCCTGCCACTCCCTTCTGGCTTGTAGGGTTTCTGCTGAGAGATCAGCTGTTAACCTTATGGGGATTCCCTTGTGTGTTATTTGTTGTTTTTCCCTTGCTGCTTTTAATATGCTTTCTTTGTATTTAATTTTTGATAGTTTGATTAATATGTGTCTTGGCGTATTTCTCCTTGTATTTATCCTGTATGGGACTCTGTGTGCTTCCTGGACTTGATTAACTATTTCCTTTCCCATATTAGGGAAGTTTTCAACTATAATCTCTTCAAATATTTTCTCAGTCCCTTTCTTTTTTTCTTCTTCTTCTGGAACCCCTATAATTCGAATGTTGGTGCGTTTAATGTTGTCCCAGAGCTCTCTGAGACTGTCCTCAGTTCTTTTCATTCTTTTTTCTTTATTCTGCTCTGCAGTAGTTATTTCCACTACTTTATCTTCCAGGTCACTTATCCATTCTTCTGCCTCAGTTATTCTGCTATTGATCCTATCTAGAGTACTTTTAATTTCATTTATTGCGTTGTTCATCGTTGCTTGTTTCATCTTTAGTTCTTGTAGGTCCTTGTTAACTGTTTCTTGCATTTTGTCCATTCTACTTCCAAGATTTTGGATCATCCTTACTATCATTATTCTGAATTCTTTTTCAGGTAGATTGCCTATTTCCTCTTCATTTGTTAGGTCTGGTGGGTTTTTATCTTGCTCCTTCATCTGCTGTGTGTTTTTCTGTCTTCTCATTTTGCTTATCTTACTGTGTTTGGGGTCTCCTTTTTGCAGGCTGCACGTTCGTAGTTCCCGTTGTTTTTGATGTCTGTCTCCAGTGGCTAAGGTTGTTTCAGCGGGTTGTGTAGGCTTCCTGGTGGAGGGGACTAGTGCCTGTGTTGTGCTGGATGAGGCTGGATCTTGTCTCTCTAGTGGGCAGGTTCACGTCTGGTGGTGTGTTTTGGGGTGTCTGTGGCGTTGTTATGATTTTAGGCAGCCTCTCTGCTAATGGGTGGGGTTGTGTTCCTGTTTTGCTAGTTGTTTGGCACAGGTTGTCCAGCACTGTGGCTTGCTGGTCGTTGAGTGAAGCTGGGTGCTGGTGTTAAGATGGAGGTCTCTGGGAGATTTCCACCGTTTAATATTATGTGGAGCTGGGAGGTCTCTTGTTGACCAGTGTCCTGAAGTTGGCTCTCCTACCTCAGAGGCAGAGCCCTGCCTCCTGGGCTGGAGCACCAAGAGCCTTTCATCCACATGGCTCAGAATAATAGGGAGGAAAAGTAGAGAGAATTATTAGAAGTATGAGGAAAGAAAGAAGGAAAGGAGGAAAGGAAGGAAGGAAGAAAGAAGCAAAGAAGGAAAGAAAGGAGGGAGGGAGGGAGGAAGGAAGGAAGGAAGGAGGGAAAGAAGGAGAAAATGTAGAGAGAATTAGTAGAAGTATGAGGAAAGAAAGAGGGAAAGGCGGAAAGGAAGGAAGGAAGAAAGAAGCAAAGAAGGAAAGAAAGGAGGGAAGGAGGGAGGGAGGGAGGAAGGAAGGAAAGAAGGAGGGAAAGAAGGAGAAAATGTAGAGAGAATTAGTAGAAGTTTGAGGAAAGAGAGAAGGAAAGGAGGAAAGGAAGGAAGGAAGAAAGAAGCAAAGAAGGAAAGAAAGGAGGGAGGGAGGGAGGAAGGAAGGAAGGAAGGAGGGAAAGAAGGAGAAAATGTAGAGAGAATTAGAAGTATGAGGAAAGAAAGAAGGAAAGGAGGAAAGGAAGGAAGGAAGAAAGAAGCAAAGAAGGAAAGAAAGGGACGGAGGGGGGAAGGAAGGAAGGAAGGAGGGAAAGAAGGAGAAAATGTAGAGAGAATTAGTAGAAGTATGAGGAAAGAAAGAAGGAAAGGAGGAAAGGAAGGAAGGAAGAAAGAAGCAAAGAAGGAAAGAAAGGAGGGAGGGAGGGAGGGAGGAAGGAAGGAAGGAAGGAGGGAAAGAAGGAAAAAAGACAGAAAGAAAGAAGATACAGTAAAAATAAAATAAAGTATAATATAGTTATTGTACTAAAAAATATTTAGAAAGAAAAAAAAAAAAAAAAGAACGGATAGAACCCTAGGACAAATGTTGGAAACAAAGCTATACAGAGAAAATCTTACACAGAAGCATACACATACGCGTTCACAAAGAGAGGCAAAGGGGGAAAAATCATAAATCCTGCTCCCAGAGACCACCTCCTCAACCTGGGGTGATTCGCTGTCTAAAGGAGGGAAGGAAGGAAGGAAAGAAAGAAAGAACGAAGGTAAAGTACAATAAAGTTATTACAATTAAAATTAATTATTAAGAAAAAAAAATTAAAAAAAAAAAATACCATGGACGGATAGAGCCCTAGGACAAATGTTGGAAGTAAAGCTATACAGAGAAAATCTTACACAGAAGCATACACATACACGTTCACAAAGAGAGGCAAAGGGGGAAAAATCATAAATCCTGCTCCCAGAGACCACCTCCTCAATCTGGGGTGATTCGCTGTCTAAAGGAGGGAGGGAAGGAAGGAAAGAAAGAAAGAAAGAACGAAGGTAAAGTACAATAAAGTTATTACAATTAAAATTAATTATTAAGAAAAAAAATTAAAAAAAAAAAAAAAAAACCACGGACGGATAGAGCCCTAGGACAAATGTTGGAAGCAAAGCTATACAGAGAAAATCTTACACAGAAGCATACACATACACGTTCACAAAGAGAGGCAAAGGGGGAAAAATCATAAATCCTGCTCCCAGAGACCACCTCCTCAATTTGGGGTGATTCGTTTTCTAAAGGAGGGAAGGAAGGAAGGAAAGAAAGAAAGAAAGAACGAAGGTAAAGTTCAATAAAGTTATTACAATTAAAATTAATTATTAAGAAAAAAAAAATTTTTTTTTTAAAAAAAAACCATGGACGGATAGAGCCCTAGGACAAATGGTGGAAGCAAGAGTATACAGACAAGATCTCACACAGAAGCATACACGCACACATTCACAAAAAGAGGAAAAGGGAAAAAAATCACAGATCTCGCTCCTAAATTCCCCCTCTTCAATTTGGGATCACTCCCTGTCTATTCAGGTATTCCACAATGCAGGGCACATCAAGTTGATTGTGGAGCTTCAATGCGCCGCCTCCGCGGCTGCCGGGAGAGACCTCCCCCTCTCCTCCCTGCTCTCACAGCTCACAGGAGCTCAGCTTTGTACCCGGCCCTGCCCCTGCGCGCAGATCGCTGGAGGGCGTCTGTTTTTTGCTCAGACAGGACGGGGTTAAAGGAGCCGCTGATTCGGGAGCTCCGGCTCACTCAGGCCGGGGGTTGGGGGATGGGGGAAGGAGGGGCACTGCGTGCGGGGCGGGCCTGCGGCGGCAGAGGCGGCGTGATGCTGCACCAGCCTGAGACCCCCCGTGCGTACTCCCGGGGAAGTTGTCCCTGGATCCCGGGAACCTGGCAGTGGCGGCCTGCACAGGCTCCGCGGAAGAGGGGCGCGGAGAGTGACCTGTGCTCGCACACAGCCCCCCTGGTGGCGGCAGCAGCAGCCCCAGCGTCTCCCGCCCGTCTCTGGGGTCCGCGGTTTCAGCCGCGGCTCGCGCCCGTCTCTGGGGCTCGCGCTTCCCGCCGCGGCTCGCGCCCGTCTCGGGGGCTCGCGCCCTCAGCCGCGGCCCGCGCCCGTCTCTGGGGTTCGCGCCCCCAGCCGCAGCTCGCGCCCGTCTCCGGAGTTCCTCCAAGCAGCGCTCCCAAATCCCTCTCCTCGCGCACCAGGAAACAAAGAGGGAAGAAAAAGTCTCTTGCCTCTTCGGCCGGTGCAGGCTTTTCCCCGAACTCCCTCCCGGCTAGTCGTGGCGCACCAACCCCTTCAGGCTATGCTCAAGCCGCCAACCCCAGTCCTCTCCCTGCGCTCCGTCCAAAACCGAAACCCGAGCCTCAGCTCGCAGCCCCGCCCGCCCCGGCGGGTGAGCAGACAAGCCTCTCGGGTTGGTGAGTGCCGGTCGGCACCGATCGTCTGTGCAGGAATCTCCCCGCTTTGCCCTCCACACCCGTCGCTGTGCACCTCTCCGCGGTCCCGAAGCTCCCCCCTCCGCCTCCCGCAGTCTCCGCCCGCGGAGGGGCTTCCCAGTGTGTGGAAACTTTTCCTCCTTCACAGCTCCCTCCCACTGGTGCAGGCGGCGTCCTTATTCTTTTGTCTCTGTTTTTTCTTTTTTCTTTTGCCCTACCCAGGTACGTGGGGAGTTTCTTGCCTTTTGGGAGCTCTGAGGTCTTCTGCCAGCCTTCAGTAGGTGTTCTGTAGGAGTTGTTCCACGTGTAGATGTATTTCTGGTGTATCCGTGAGGAGGAAGGCGATCTCCACGTCTTACTCTTCCGCCATCTTCCCCCGTCTCTCGGGAAGGCTTTTTAAAATCAAGCGGAAAAACTCACTTCTAATTTATTAAATTGGAAGTTAAGACTCCTAACTGACCTCATGGTAGTAGCTCAGTATTCAAAGAAAGAGGTTACTTTACTGAATTTATTGACCTGTCAAGGGGAAATCAGGTTGCTAGTACACAATGGGGCAGAATTGCAGATGCTTCCCTAGGGCACTTCTTAATACTTGCATGTTCTGTGACAAAAAGTAATGCATAAATATAATATCATAATACAGGCTGGAGTGCTAATGGCACAGGAATGAAGGTTGGGATCATCCCACTTGTCAACGAACTATGACCTGCTGGCATGGTCAGAACCAGGGTGAAATTAGTGAGGCACCCACCTGAGGCATGAAATTTAAGGGAGCAACAAAAAATTCAGGAATCCAGGTAAACCGTATTTTAATCCAATGTTTTAAAAAAAATCAAAATTAGTGCAAAAAGTCCATGAGGAAAAAAATCAAAAATTTAAATAAAGACAGGATATGACCCTGCACTTGTATAACTTACCTCATTTATATCACCCTAGCCTCAACCACATCGTTTCCTGTCTTAGGCCAAGTTGGGTTGGGTTGTTCCATTGCCAACTTGGCTAAGCTGGGAATTATGCTTCCTAAATCCCCTTCCCTGTAGGATTTTAGGTTAGAGTTGACCAAAGGAGGGACTTGCTCAAGGTGTGGGAGACAGAAGTAAAGCATAGGTCGTTATTCCCAGAACGTCTTTGCTCTCAGTTGGACAGATGTCGTTATTCCCAGAACGTCTTTGCTCTCAGTTGGACAGATGTCGTTATTCCCAGAACGTCTTTGCTCTCAGTTGGACAGATGAAGAGGTACCTGGTGGCTTGCAGCTTGTCTCTCGTCACTCTGCAAACAGCTCTTCTTCCCATTTGCAGCCCTGGTCCAATATCAGACACTCAACTTCAGACCCACAGGGAAGAGCTACTCAGAAGCAAGCACTTCCCATAGACCAAACACTCAGTGACCCCTTTCTCAAAAGGGGCACAGAGTCTTAGAAGGGCAGGCTTGTGCCTCTTTTTCTGAAATTCTAACTCCACCTTTCTTTCCCAGCAACACCCGCAATGACATATGGTCAAATTATATTAATCATTCCCTTATTCCTTTGCATTGATAGTGACTCTGCTTCCCTATTTGAACCCTGACAGATCCATGTGCTTCTCTGAGTCAGAAATGCTGCAGGCCCAAAGTTTATCACCTGAAGAACTTGAAGCCAGATGTGTTTTGGAATTTAGATTACTTTTCCTTTTAGAAAGAACGTATGGTGCATACGCTGTGTAATATTTAACAGCTCTACAGTGGGATCTAGGATGACATCTTCAATTCAGATACAGTCATATTTCTATAGTGGAATAAGTGGGAGAAATAAAGAGTATAAATAGCCTTATATCATTTCAGGGCAGTTTTCGTTGCTGAATTAATTATGCAAAAGGTATGACTCTTAGAGCTTTTTGGATTTCCAAATTGCAGGAAAGGTGTTACGCACATGTATCTGGCACATAATAAACCCAATAAATTTTATCATTAGAGTCCATCCTCTCATTTCTCATTACATTTTGTAGTACTTATTTTTTTATATAGTGGTATATTATTATGACTTGTTCATATTTTACATCTCCTGTTGAACATCAGGCCTCTTGAATAATGATGATAAGTCCTGTAATTTAGAAGAGTCATCTGTGATAGTTGCTTTACAGGGTTCCTGTCTTAGGCAAAGCAGCAAAATGTAGCCCTATAGTGTGTGAACATGAAAGCAGCCAGCGATTAAATAAAGGACCTGTCATTTAGTAGTTACGTAACAATGTGCAAATTAATTCACCTCTCCATGTCTCAGTTTCCTTACCTGTAAAATTGGGATGCTAGTAGCTTCTCTAAAGCGTTACTGCAGATCATCTTGCCTATATAATGATTACAAAGTATTTAGCATCTGCATATAGTAAGTATCAATACTTAGTAAGTCAAAGCTATGATTATTATTTCACTGTGTCATGGCAATGACTTTGAACTACCCCACCCCCTACCCTCATCTAATGGAGTGCCTACTTTATGGAGCATACTGAAAACATTCATGTTGCAAGAATAAATAGTTAAATGAATGGAGATATTATCAGGAAGATACCCATTTATGTAACGATATTTGGAGAAGAATTCTCCTTTGGGGTGTGAAGATCTAAGGTAGGGAAACTCATAAATATTACATGAAATACTCTAGATGGGTCCCAGTCTCTTGGGTATTCCTAAGGGTTTGGAAAACAATCGAAGAGAAAGAATCTCAGATTGTACCAATTGAAAGCAAACTCAAATAGACAATCAGGAGAGTGAGAAGCTGCCTACCCAGGCCACTGTCTCTTTAGGCAGCAAGGTTAACTAATTAGAAGGGAGAATCCCTGAGCTAAGTAGATCTGGTTGCACAGAAATTCCTAGACAAATGTGCTTGAATCTAGTTGAACAAAACCTGAATGTGCTCTTTTTTTTGTTTCCTCCCGCTTTGAGTAGTCTACAGCAGAGACTATTTGATGTCAGAATTCAGCTATTATGTCTCTCACCTTTTGCTGCTGTAATCAAGGTAATATAGGGAATGTTTTGGTGACTTTGACTATCCTGTTTAATAGCTAATGATACTTTCTTGGTCATAGCATTAATGCTAGTCTTTTTTTCCCCAAGGCTGTGCAAACTGTATTAGCTTCTGAGATCACAATTGCTATAAGAATCTGATGTTATTACTTTTCATTATATCTTAGAGACACCAGTGAGATTTCAACTGGCCTGTTTTTCACTTTGTTTTTACTTTTGTTTTTGGTGCAAATTATTATGCCTATGATTTTTAGGTGTACTTACTTATAAAATATAATTTTCACTATTGTCTTTTGCTGTCAGTTTTACTTGTAACCAATCATTTCCCGCCCCCCCCCCCAGTGTATCTACTGGACTTCACATCTCTCAAAGGAAAGGTGAACATTTGGGACTGAGACATGTGATTGTAAATTATTGCATCAGTTACCACTTGGCTAGTATTTCCTGATCTAACCATATTGAAAGGAAAAAAAAGATCAGTATTTCTTGGAAACCATCTATCCAATTACTATGTAACAACTCATGCATAATAGTTTTTCCTGTACAGATTTTAACATTTTTGCTGGAAATTTGATTATTCTTTAGAATTTCTTCTCTCTTCTAGGGTCAGAGGAATAAACTCATGTCTGTGCCCTTTCAACAAAAGTTCTTGCCCATGAGTAAAGTAACTGGCTTCCGGCAAAGGGGAGATATATATCCCTTTTGGAGTAAACGTAGACCCTAAGTGACATTGAGTGTGACCAGCGCTATTGCAGTTGGTCACTCTGAAATGTCCTAGCAGAGTTGCAGTGTCCTTGCGTTGTCACGTATCTAGACTTCCCATTCATGGGGCACTGGCTTGGTACATATTCAGAGTTGAATTGGACAGGAATTTCAGCCACTCATTTTTTCTTTTTTTTCTTTTTCAATGTCCCCTAAGCACTATCCAGTGGAAATTGTTTAAAAGTGGGCTCTGTTAAAAAAAAAAAAAGTGGGCTCAATTTTTCTTTTTTAACACCTTTATTGGAGTATAATTGCTTTACAAAATTGTGTTAGTTTCTGCTGTATAACAAAGTGAATCAGCTATATGTATACATATATCCCCATATCTCCTTCCTCTTGCCTCTCCCTCCCACCCTCCCTATCCCACCCCTCTAGGTGGTCACAAAGCACCGAGCTGATCTCCCTGTGCTATGCAGCTGCTTCCCACTAGCTATCTATTTTACATTTGGTAATGTATATATGTCCATGCTACTCTCTCACTTCATCCCAGCTTACCCTTCTCCCTCCTCGTATCCTCAAGTCCATTCTCTACGTCTACATCTTTATTCCTATCCTGCCCCTAGGTTCATCAGAACCAATTTTTTTTTTTTAGATTTGGTATATATGTGTTAGCATACGGTATTTGTTTTTCTCTTTCTGACTTACTTCACTCTGTATGACAGACTCTAGGTCCATCCACCTCACTACAAATAGTTCAATTTCATTTCTTTTTATGGCTGAGTAATATTCCACTGTATATATATGTGCCACATCTTCTTTATCCATTCATCTGTCAATGGACACTTAGGTTGCTCCATGTCCTGGCTATTGTAAATAGTGCTGCAGTGAGCATTGTGGTACATGACTCTTTTTGAATTATGGTTTTCTCAGGGTATATGCCTGAGATTGCTAGGTCGTATGGTAGTTCTATTTTTAGTTTTTTAAGGAACCTCCATACTATTCTCCATAGTGGCTGTATCAATTTACGTTCCCACCAACAGTGCAAGAGGGTCCCTTTTCTCCACACTCTCTCCAGCATTTATTGTTTATAGATTTTTTGATGATGGCCATTCTGACTGGTGTGAGGTGATACCTCACTGTAGTTTTGATGTGCATTTCTCTAATGATTAGTGATGTTGAGCATCCTTTCATGTGTTTGTTGGCAATCTGTATATCTTCTTTGGAGAAATGTCTATTTAGGTCTTCTGTCCTTTTTTGAATTGGGTTGTTTGTTTTTTTGATATTGAGTTGCATGAGCTGCTTATATATTTTGGAAATTAATCCTTTGTCAGTTGCTTCATTTGCAAATATTTTCTCCCATTCTGAAGGTTGTCTTTTCATCTTGTTTATGGTTTCTTTTTCTGTACAAAAGCTTTTAAGTTTCTTTAGGTCCCATTAAAAGTGGGCTCAGGGCTTCCCTGGTGGCACAGTGGTTGAGAGTTCGCTTGCCGATGCAGGGGACACGGGTTCATGCCCCGGTGTGGGAAGATCCCACGTGCCGCGGAGCGGCTGGGCCCATGAACCATGGCTGCTGAGCCTGCGCGTCCGGAGCCTGTGCTCCGCAACGGGAGAGGCCACAACAGTGAGAGGCCCACGTACCGAAAAAGAAAAAAAAATGTGGGCTCAAATTTAATTGATTGTTTCATGCATGCTAGCAATTTATGTGAAATAATATTTAGCTAAATATCTCAGGTAGGCCATATGTTAGATGCCCAGAACTTACTAATAGGTTGTTTGGTCATGGATGTTGGAAAGTTCAGAGATTTTAATCACTATGTAATATATGTCTGTTTCCTATACACACACACACACACACACACACACACACACACACATATATGTAATTTAATCATATTAATGATGTATTATGTAGAAAATAAAAATAGAGTAGTCAGTTTTCAGAAAATTCTGAGTTTTACCAATAAATGAAGTAGAAATGCTCTTATTTAA
The DNA here is from genome assembly GCF_008692025.1 of Phocoena sinus. Taxonomy (NCBI): domain Eukaryota; kingdom Metazoa; phylum Chordata; class Mammalia; order Artiodactyla; family Phocoenidae; genus Phocoena; species Phocoena sinus. Next base: position 77,119,150 of record NC_045773.1, on the reverse strand, counting down.
TTTTATGAAATTTACACTTACATTTACTTTGAGATAAGGGGTGTCCTAGAAAGAAGTCTTTTCAATGGAGTAGAGGATTGAATTCCTAAATTACTTCTGACTTGTTGGGGATATTGTTTAATATATGAAGGTTAGTTTCCTGAATTGTAATATATATGCATCTGTATCTATCTATCTATCTATCTAGATTAGGCAAAATGATTCTTTAGATCTGTTGTATCTTATTTGTTCAACAAGTGTTACTGAGCACCTTCAATAGGATGAGCGTAGAGGTCCATGATGAGTCAGGGAGGTAGGTCCATGGTGAATTTACGGTACTCAGTGAATTTATGGTCTAATACTGGCATAAATACGTTGCATCAAGTGCACGTTTCTACTCCAAATGCCATATTAAGAAGGCTTCTAAAATAGAGTCCAGAGTCAGGGAAAAAAAATTCTGTGATAAATTAGCAATACCAGCCAAAAATGAACATAGAAATGGGAGTGGCAGCAGGCATGATTTACACCTGCTGTTCTTCATCTAATCTCTAAGACTATATGCCCTCATTTCTAAAGATTGGCAACCAATTCCCCATAATACTGGATTGAGAGAAATAGAACAAACATGCTGGAAAAGCAAGACTTTTCTTATAATAATAGCCAAGTATATCAGCTATTGATAAACATATGTTAGCATTTACCTATTCATTCTGTTGGAGATAACTAAATAACTCTTAAGTGTTTTGCCCTCCAGGCTTACATTAAAAGTTAATTATAACCACGTGGGACAGGCCTCCTGCGGCCATCACAGCCTTGAACTAGTATCAGCAAAACGTGCATCTTACGTTAGCCCCTGAGTTGCTAACCTCTCACAATAGAATGCGTTCTCCTTGAGTGAATGATTACAGGTTAAAAACCACACCACTTTCTGTCTGAGTATTAAGTTGAAGAAGGACAACTTTTACCGGAAGAATAAAATCAAAGGACAAAGGCACCATAAGAGAAATCTGGCATCAGATATAAGTGTAGGGCTGTCATTAGCTACACCTTGTTACCCAGAATTTATTCTGTGTGAGTGTGTGTGTGTGTGTGTGTGTGTGTGTGTCTGTCTGTCTCTACCTCTCTCATGTTTCTTCATCTTGGCTCTTTGTGGAAATTGCCATGGACATTTGGGAGTAATATGATCTAATAGTAGCCAGCAGGAACAAAGATAGTTTAAGGGGAAATGCAGTAAAGTATATTTTAATCAGTCCTGGATCACTCTTGCCCCTAAATCCTTCTTTGACTGGTTTGCAAAAGACCCTCATTTTTTTCCATCAAATATTAATTTCTCAATCCATTAAATAGGAGCAGGCTGCATGGACCAATAGTGAGTGTTTTTTAAGACCAACCCTAGTCTATGCATCTGAGGTCAAAAATTAACTTTAAAACAGGAAAGACTAAAGTTTGAATTTCTTTGGAGAACACCAGAACCACAACGTTTCATACACTATTATTGTACTTATAGGTTGGTCTCATTGATTTACCATTTATTTAGGTTTCAGGTTATTTTTTCACTTATTTAGGGTTTTTTTTTTTTTCCCAATTTGACTGTAAATTCCTTGAAGGCAGGAACTTTTTCTTTACAGTTCTATAGTAGTGTCCAGTGCAGTGCTTTAGATTTGGAATATTGCAGAGGATGTGAGTGTCTGGTAATTCTTGGAAATTCATCCATTAATCTGGACCTTTATGGACTGTACAATTTCTCTTATCAGAGTCTGTGTTTTCCTACACTGCCTACTGATTGATATGTTTTGAGATATCAGTGTCTTCTTTGTATCTCTAGGCCAATGATTATAATCACTTTAAAAAAAACAACTACTGAAATGCATTTATAAAAAGATTATCTTTGTTTTTGAACTAAAAGTGATGTCTGCCTGGTTTGAAAATATTAGTAATAGTCTACAGCTAGTGAAGAAAGTCTTCAGACTGAACTTTAAAACTAAGCGGCCTGAATTTATATGCTCATGTACCAATGAAGCAGAATAATATGGCATGTCCTCACAACTAAGGAGAATCAGATCTAACTACCATCACTTCCACCCTATAAAAATATGTAATTTTCATATCCCTATTTTCAGCTTTTTTGAATTTACTTAAGTCTTTATTAGCATTTTACATTTAATGAAGGCATTTGTTCAATGACAATTGTTAAGGCTATACAAACATTGTAAAAATGGTTCAGTACCTTTTGCATTAAATTTTATATGAGTTGGGATCAAGGACCATACCTGCTCAACACACCAAGTTCATTATCAAGTGCATGGAGAACCTTGATACATGCTTTGGATGAAAAAGAAGACGCTGCATCACCCAAAATGAGGGAAGGGGACTATTAGGGCATTTTAAAGGGAGACTTTGAGTAATTATGGTGGGGAAAAGTGGTAATATTGCTATATATGCAGGGGGAAAATGAGATATGAGGAGACAAAAAGGATAAGAAAATACCTCACACAAGGAATTGAATTGGACCAGTAAAACATCTGAAAATCTACTCCTCGCATCAATGTCAAAAAATACGAAGTGAACAGGTGATTTGAGCATGCTGCTGACAGCCATCCTCACACCCTCTTGGTCTATAAAATCCTTCTTTAGCTTCCTTGAACAAAGACACCACAGTGGGCTACACAAGGTGTAGCAAAGGAAAGGAAAGCTGTTCCATCTCCTCAGCATGCATTAGTCATTTTTCTTCCTCTGAGTCTGTGTCTTAATTGCTTTGCCTGTCTTATTAGATTGGAAACCCACTGGGTTGGGACCATCACTACTAAGGTGTGCAGCACGGAGCTTGGCAGGTGATCAGCACTCAATAAATGTCTATCGCTACCATAAACCAATGTATAAATTTCAGAAATAGGCATAATAATGGACCTGACAGATTAATGCCCAGGGCTATTTTTGTACAGCAGCATGGGCTAGCCAAATCAAAATCAGACATCTCAGATTCAATTCTTCTCAGTTTTGCATGTAATTCTCAGCCTCTCACATTTTTGTCCTGTGACAGACGGGAAGAAATGAGTCAACTTTTCAACATAATTGAATTAAAAAGCATCTCTCTCTTTTTTTTTTTTTGGTCTGTTTCTCAAATGCTATTGACCCATTGTGTAGATGGCATTGCTGTTTTTAAATTATTGATAGGGTGGTTTCAAATGCTGCAGGAGATGTGATACGTCGTATTTGTACTCAACGCTTCAAGTCCTCTTCTTTGCGGGAGATTTTCTCTAGCAGCAAGAAATTATCTACTTCAGACTTCAATGCTTCCTCTGAGGTAACTAAGGAAGAGCTTTATCAGTTTTTCTATTTGGGTAGCAAAATTAACATGTGGAGAAACTGAGTGACTGAAGCAAGATCCCCCAGAGAAGCAGTAGTGAAGCCCTAGGTAGAATTCCCCTGAAATAAGAGCTCTTCACAGATACAGGGTTGTTTCTGGGGGTCATTGAAGCTTTGTGCAGTCATCATAAAATACAATAAGCTTCACTTTCCATTTTCTTTCTTATATGAAATGTCAGCTTTGTCAACCTGTTAAAAGATTTTTTTCCCCCAATCTTTACAAAGCTTCCTGTAGGTACAGTCTGCTATTAGTTTCCTTTTTTTAGTTAGACATTTTTATATTTCTTTTCTTGGTTTATGTGTAAAAAGTCACCCAAATTAGATCGCCCAAATATATAACATGATCATTAAGTTATTTGAAAATTTCAATATATTCTTTAATAACTCTAATTTTTTCTGTGACAGGAGGATTATAAATTTAAAAAAAATCAACTAAATAATCTGTTTTCAGACCCAGTCTTTTTGAATATGAGTCCAAGGATAAAGACAGAGCTGGCCCTATGACCAACCAGGGTTAACGAGAGGAAACTGGATATTGAGAGTGTGGAATGAATGCAAAATTTGATCCTGTGCCTACAGAAAAGGAAGAATCTAGGGTTCAAATTTACACTACATAAATCAAGAGGGCTAAAAGAGGCAATTGCTTATGTAATTCAAGGACAAAAATGCCTTTGTATCTATCATTAAGATATTTCAGGTGTTTCCAGATATTACCAGCAAATATATGCATTCATACAGAACTATCCACAAGGCACTTGAAATGCTTGGGTGGAATGAAAAGGCAAAGGAAATATTTTCATGTAAATATTACTTTCCTAAATATATTTACATGAAAGTAAATGGAGAAAATTTTGATTAATCAATTAACTGTTTCAAAAATATTTTGAGTGCTGTAAACTAGGCATTATGTATTTTTCCTTATTCCTTCTAGCCTCCCTTCCCCACAAATAGATTTATGGTTGCTCCGTGTCTTTTGTTTGAAATAGAGATGGATAATAAACAAAGTCTATAAAGGAAATGTGACAGCTACACAGAGGAAAAAAAAAAAAACGTGTCCAAAAAGATTCTGAAGTTTATGAGCTTGGGTGACTGTGAGAATGGTGGTACCATTTATAGAAGTAGCCAAGTGCCAAGTCAGGAGAATAAATAATTTGTGAAGGGGTACTTAATGACTTTAGTTTTGACTATGATGTGAATATGAAACTATCATAGAACATTCAGACAGAGGTTACCTGCCATGTGTAGAATAGAACCAGAATTTGAACTGATTAGTCCTGAATGCCCAAATTGAGTCATTATCTGCCAAAATATGTTAATTTAATTCAATATTTGTCTATTTTGTTTTGTCTATATAACCGTAGTAGGTAAAAAATAGAAGTCAAAGTGCCCAATACATCTGGAAGAAAGAAAGAGGACTTTTTCCTTCTAGAGGAAAAATTGAAAGTGCTTCTCTATGTGTGTTTGGTTTTTTTGTTGTTGTTACTTTAAAATTTTTTGGCCGTGCCATGTGGCATGTGAGATCTTAGTTCCCCGACCAGGGATCTAACCTGCGCCCCCTGCAGGAGCTGGAGTCTTAACCACTGGACCGCCAGGGAAGTCCTCTATGTGTATTTGATTAGCTGACATTTCACTCTGCTCTCAGATCTGGAGTATCTTTTCCCCCAAGATAGGTTAAAGCAGGAGAAATATTAAAAAAAAAATTAGAGAAATATCTATTTTTGAAATTATATTTATTTATAATGTTTCTGAAGTTGGTAAAATCCATGCAGGGCCTTATTTGAAGTTTTAGAAGCCCTGTGTTCATAAAAGAATGATTAAATCTTTGTCATTTGGCTTGCTAAAAGAGGTACTAAGCATGAGGAAAACCAAACCAAACCAAACAACCCTGCAAAATGTTTAGACCATGGTGCTACCATATTTTCAGCATCTTCTTCCATTGCCTCTGACTAATTTCCCATCACGAATATCCTGTTTCTACTCTTTCCAGCCCTTATTCAGGCATCTCTGGGCCTAAGGAATCATGGGTCAGTTGGCATGACTTGGATGTTATGAGACACATGGATACCTAATGAGAGGTACAATTTTGTCCTTTGTTCATTCAGATTTTTGCTTCATCCGATTTGATTAGAGAGGTTTTCACCTACCCTTAAGGCTCACTTTCTACAAAGGCTTTATGGACTTTCCAAGATCAGAAGTCTTAACCTAAGAGCATCTTTCAATGAGAGTGTACAACATATAGTTCACAAGCTGTGCTGGAATCAGAAACACTTGAGTTCTCATTCCAAATTATGTCACCCATTAACTATGTGGCTTAAACAAATCACTCAGCCCTTTATAAACTTCAGTGACCTATCTAAAATCAAGATAAGGAAGGTACCATATGGTTTGTTATGGGCAGTAAATGAGATATGCAGAAGCTATATGGTTGCACATAATAAACGGCCTATACATAGGGTATTTCATTGTTGTGACTAACCTCTTCTGTGTAAGCAAAATATAAAGCCAAATTAGAAAATTGGCACAAAAGAGGTCAGGTAACAAGAAGAAGAGAAGTAAAGGGTGGAAAATACAATGATTCTTTTAGTAGTAAGTCAGAGTTCCTGCATGAAATTACTTCTGGCTTTCATCACTCTTTTCTACTTTGCTGATCAGGTTCTGGTTCTGTCAATAGCTGAACTCCCTGCCCCTTTTGTTGCCTGTGACCTTCAACAGGTCATTTTAGGCACATTTTCATTTTTGAAATTATGTAAACCCAATGTTGTTTCTGGAATTTGAACTGGTGTATCTTGTTCTCTTTGTAATCTTTCTAAGATTCAGTTTTGAGACTATCTGCTGCTCCATAACCCCAGCAGACTCTCTGTGGTCTACACTGAGTTTAAAAGATCCTCCAGCCTCTTTATTTTGGGCATCCCTCCCCCTCTCCCCCAACTGCTTCCACGTATTCTGTAGTCCGGGCATACCATTACATCGTGATGTTTTTACCTTAGACCTTTGCCTGTGTTTCTTCTTGGTCAATCCAGTTATTTCTTGGGTTTGTCAAAAATTCTACTTTTCTGCTAATGCCTTACCTAATCCAATAAAATGAAATAAATTGCTAGTGCTCACTTTGTATCACCACTGTGCCTTCTACAGAGCCCTCTTATTGCATTAATCATATCATATTGCAATTCTGTGTCAGTTTACTCATTTACTAAGTTATGACCTGCTTGAAGAACCTTAGTTGCAGGGTCAAGAAGAAAAGAATGTTAAGCAAAACATGTCCGCAAATCAACTGATATCTGCTTACTATTTTAAAATTAATTTTTTCAGAAGTATAGACCGTTATTTGCAGTGAAAATAATGTCTAACGAGATGTCCTTTAGCCATCCCTGTTATGACCAAATAACATTAGCTAACAGAGATTGAGCATTTAGTATCTTCCAAGTACTTGGTCAGGGTTTATATTTTCATTTAATCCTCTCAACAAACCTTCAGTGTGGCTACCATGTTTATTCCCATTGAATAGTAGTGGAAGCACATAGAGTTTAACTTGCTGAAAGTCACACACACAGTTAGTAATTGATGGAGCTAAGATCTAAACGTAGAAAATCTGTTGATGAAGACTGTACTCTTCTTAACTACTGTGTTACATTATCACTAAGGCAAACCAGTCTGTAGTAACCCAAATAAGGAGCACTCTGAACAGCTTTGTAGCCAGTTACCATTAACAGCACACTTTTTCCTCCCCTAACACAACCAGGAAATCCCTCCCCATATTTTATAGATTATCATCTCCCACATTCTTAAATATGTTTATCCGAGAAAGGAGACTCCCAGAATATAAGCTGTGTGTTTTGCAAATGCAAATTGTCCAGTATTCTAGCCAGCATTCTTTAAATTATTTTCTTCAGTGTTTGATGCTGTCTTCAAAAATTAGCACAGAAAAGATGATTATATTCATTGCCACCAGCTAAAAAGTATTGGACTTCTACAGTGAAGCTTGAGGGATTTTGTAGGTTTTCTTTTTTCCATTAATATTTAAGCTTAAGTTAAGACAAACAAAACTGAATACATAACAAATAACCATCAAGGTTATTCTTTATGGGTCAAACATAATGAGTCTCAATTATTAAAATTCACTGCAACTCAAGGCAGTGATTTTTACGATGAATATTTTGTAAGTTCTTCCTCAAACTTGCTGGTTTTCCAGTTTTAATAAACTAAACTTGGGATATTATCCAGCCATTGGGTAGAGTTGGACTTTAGCTTTTATTTTTCTTAAAGGTCTCTAATCCCCTATGTTAATAGTAAATAACCTTTAGGCTGTACTATGCTCATTTGTGTGTCAAAATGAGTTGGAAGCAGCAAGTCCTGAGATTTAAGGAGTGTGGTCAGAGTCTGTGACCCCAAGGGGGAAGACCAAGGACCCTTCGGACCACTTGAGCCTAATCTAGGTTGAACTAAAATGTTACCTGTTCCTAGGCTGTCCCAAATCCCCAGCATTCTTTGAGAACCCCAGAGTGGAAGATCCTGGCTCTGAAACATGCTGGAATTCCCTAATATGTGGTACAGACCCTACCATCGCCTTACCAGCCCCACCTACCTTCCTTTTTTATTCTCACATTCTTGTTCTTTCTTATATCTAATAAATCCCACAGGCCCTCTGTCATATTCTGATTTATTTGAGACAGATATGTCCTCTCCCTGAGGACAAAGCCTGGTTAATATTAGTCGGCTCTCCCACACAAGCCTGTCTACCCTTCTTAATGAATCTTGCTCCCGTTGATACCATGGGTCTGAACTCTGAACATTGAGGCTCTTTCTCAATCTCTCCCAACCTCAGAGCTCTTATTTCTTCATGTGGAACTTTATTTCCTGATGCCCTGCCCCACAGCCAGCCCCGCTGCATACATTTTCAGTCTGCCAAAATAATGACAGATATTAAGCATGGAAAGATTGACTTGTTGACCAATGGCTAGGATGCAGGGTCAACTGAACGTGGGCTTTTCCCCTAGGTCAGCTGTCACTGGTTGAGGTTCCTGAGGGAACTACACAGAGAAGAAATGGCTAGCAAACTGAATGGTTGGACTGGAATCTTGAAGCAGTCCTTTGGTGAGCCAGTCTGTTCCTGTGGAACATTCCCTGTACCTGGATCAGAAACAGGCCTACGGTCTGAAGCACAGCAGACAAAGGATGAAATATCTTATTTTTACTAATGCTCACATTCCAATTTCAGAAATGACTTCAGTGATGGTGTAAAGGGCTAGTCCAGGAGAAGCAAAGGCAAGAACACGAGAATCAATGCAAGGGAGTTGCCTCTTGTTGCCTGTGCTGGGATTTATTGACATTTCAGAAGGATAAGTATACCATCTTTTCTCAGGAAAAGTATCCCAAGAGAGAGAATGAGAGGTGACACAAACACTCTGTCTGTCTGTCTCTCTCTCTGTTTCAAGGTTATATCACTTAATTCTCACAACAAAACTATAATGTAGCTACCATTATCATTCCCATTGAAAAGTTGAGGCACATGGGTTTTAACTTGTCTTACAACGAGAGAGAGAGAGAGAGAGAGAGATTCTTCTTACATTGGGGCATGCAGGTAGTAGTCAAGGAACCAGGAACCCCACCAAAGTCAGACTCAGAACCTCACAAGCTTGTCTCAGGTGAGTTTGGCAGATGTATAATATCCATGCCGTCTTTGAGTAATCAGTGAGGAGCATAGGGGTGTTCTTGGAGTCTCAAGGAAAAGCTTTCGAAGGAGTTGCCCTAGCTCAGACAGATCACCCCTGGAGGACTAGGAAGGAGGAAGCAGAGTGGGCTTCTCCCCCTCTGCATTCAGGGATGCAGCGAAAACCATGTAGGAAGAACATATTCTTAGGATGTTAAAAAGGAGTGGTCCCCCACCCACTAAGGGAACTCGATGGTTTCTGGGGCTTTTTATTTCAGTTTGAAATGGTTCCCACCTGGGGCTGTGTAGTGTTTCAATTCACTTACAATTTTGGGTAGAATTGCTAGAAGCATGTCTGCTGGATAAAATTCATCTAATGTCAGAACATGAGACAGATTGAAGATTAAGTTCAAGAAAAGAAAAAAAACAAAACAAAAACCACATCCCGATTCCCAGGTCTCTGCAGAGTGAGCCAGTGCTGATGGTGATGGGGTTCACAGCCCCACCTTGAGCTTTGGTAAGAATGCCTTTTGTTTGGTAAATTCTCTCTAAATGGCTAGGGGAACATGACAGCTTTTGGATTTGTATCAATCTTCAGAGCTTCCTGTTACCTAATCTTTTCAAACTCTGTTTTTCACAAACCTAAAAGCAGTATAAAATGGTGATGATAAAGCTCTGTGTGTCTGTCTGTCTGTCTCCCTACTTATTCACTTAGAAAAAGCAAATGCTAAATAACCTCCTGTGTGCAGGATATTTACTGCTTTAGGGCACAATCTGTTGCAGAACAGTTAAAACTGTTGCTAAGGCATCTATTGTCATCACATATGCCTCGGCAGCCCTGTGTTCTGTCTCGCTCTGCATCGGTGAGCACAGTGATTTATTGGTAATACTAATCTTTGGAAGTCGAAGTGCTGCTAAGTCAAACATGTTTGAAGAGGGGAAAAACAGTTTCATTTTCTGTTGTTTGTTTCCATGGAATGTCCTATTACTGCTTGAGAAAACATTGTATTTGGAAAGAGAGTACATATTTATGTAGTTGAATAAAAAATAAGGAGCAGCATCTTCTTTAGTATTCTATTATTCCTATGAGATCTGCCCTGCCACTTTCATTTCTTTAGGACAGTAGTATCCTAAGAATCGCATCATTATCACCATCATCGTGCTTGCTGTCATCATCAGTTAGCCTTACTGAACCGTCATTATGTGCAGAGCGTTTAAGAAAAAAGAGGAAAACTGGAAAACAGAGACCCTAAACACAAACACAGTCTGGCTCTTCCCTTCAAGAGAAGTTCTTGGAAGAGAGTTCCAACCCCACTTCTACCTTCTTTTTCTGTCCTTCCACAGAGTATTAGTAAAGCTAGGAGAGCTTGACACTGATTGTATCCCAAAAAGCAGTGGGCTGAACCATTGCATTGAAACTCAGATACTGTGAAGGACAGTTGGGAGGAAGGTGAGGGTCTTCCAGGCAAAGGTGCATAGGGTTTGCACACTCAGCTGTCTTCCAGGTTGACCCCAAGGTGATGATTGGGTCATGGACAAAGATGAATAGGAAGCTTTACTCTTGTTTCAGGCCTATATCACATCCTCTATCCCAGGACACCAAACAATTTTTTTTCTTTTTCTTTTTCTTTGTGCTCAACTCCTTCACTGTACCAAATGCCTTCACCGCCCCATTCGCACTAAGGTAAAAGTTAGTGATAACAGCTCCAAGAGGTAATTGCTCTCAATCAGATATAAAGTCTCTGTCAAACACTATACAGTTGAGCCTTGCACAAAGAGGGGGTTGGGGGACTGAACCCCGAGCAGTCAAAAATTTGAGTATAACTTACAGTTGGTGCTCCATATACACGGTCTCTCATCTGTGGTTTCAACCAACCTTGGATTGCGTGGTACTGTAGTACATATGTATTGTAAAAGTGGACCCATGCAGTTCAAATCTGTGTTGTTCAAGGGTCAACTGTAGTTCTAAATTGAGAACATTAGTCACCGCATGGAAGAAGGCTTGGTCTGTGGGAAGAAAGTCAGCAAAGATAAGGTGGGGCCTTCTGACTATAGTTCGGAAAGGTTAGCATAATGATTAACATTGTGAATTCTGAAGATTGGTTGACCTGAATTTAACTTTAGCCTCATCACTCACTTGCTGTGTTAACACTGGGTGAATTTCTCAATCTTTCTAAAAGCCAGTTTCTGTTAAAATAGAGATAAAAGTAGTGCATACATTTTCAGGGCTGTCGTGCAGATTAGATAACATAATGCTAACCAGTGCTGGCACTGAGCAATTGCTTGTTGTTATTTATGTGAGACAGATGATAGCAAGCCTGTGTGTAAAGATAGTAACGAATGATTCCACTAACTGCATCTGCAGACTCCATTGATTTGAGTTCTTCCCACTAAGATAAAATATTTATTTCTTTTTCTTCTGGTTTAGTCTTGGATATTGGACAACAAACACAAAAGGAAGCATGAAATATAAATGTATACAGAAATTAATATGAGAGATCACCTATAAATAAGCTAGTCTAATGTGCACTTAAAACAGCAATTATCACAAGTGTGCAGTAATTTGATTCTTATTAAATAACATCACATCAAACCTCATCAAGTCAAAATTCAAGAAACTAAAAAAAAAATAAATTGTTGGATTTTAATAATCTGATTTTTAAAAATCCAAGACTACATACCATATAGTCATATATGAGGAATAGCTATTTTGATTAAATAACTCCACATACTTTTCCAGTATATTAAGGCAATAGAACATTCTGCAGACTTGGGAGTCTTTACAGTATTTTGGAATCATGGTCTTACTAATTTTGTAGCTGAGGGAACATGTCTGACTGCTTAGAGCCTAAGTTTCCTCATCTACCACTTTTATAAGATTGATTTTAGGATTAACAAGAACATATTCATAAAGTGCTACATACAGAGAAACACTCAACACCTGGTGGGTGTTATGATTGGAAGTGGGCACTTACTATGTGCAGAGGACAGCCTTTTCAAATTTCCCATTCTTGGCAACAATCTGCTTAGCAACACTTTGCCCATTTAAAGCACCTCTTTAATTTTATCTTTATTGTTAAGAGACCAGAGTAAATAAAAGTGTGAGTATGTTTTCACTTGCCCAGAAAACAACCAACAAATCAAAGCAAGCAACACACTTGGCAGTACCCAAGCAATGAGGAACAGTCTTTGCCTGCCTATTTTTTCTGTCAACGTTTAAGAGCAAGCCATTAATTCTCTACAATCTGTAAATGCTTTGTTTGAGGGCTTTGCACCTTTGGATGAATAATGAATATTAATTAATGATGGCAATGACAATAGCATTCCATGCTTTTACCTTATTGTTCTTTATGAGTCTCTAAGCCTTTTCCTTCTCAAGTGGTTTCCTTATTATTTTATCCATTATTTTACTCCTGGAAACTTGTGCTTTGTTAAAATACAGCAGATATCTTCTTGTGTGTTACCATAGCAAATTGCATAAGAATTTACACCATAAATTATTCATTACAGCCAATTTAGTATAATTATTAATTCCCGCACACACTGGTGCCTGATTACATCTCAGTGTTCACTGCAGGATCTTGACCATGTTCTGCTGAAAATAATGATCTGTCATGGCTAATCAGGATCTAACAAGTCCCACTAAAAGGTGAAAACGTTTAATTAATATTGGTTTAATGAAACAATGATTGATCCAGTTGCTACAATCTGTCAAAGATTCTTTCAAAGGTAATCCAAAATCTAACTGGTAACGAATTTAAGAGCTAACCGTGCTGTACAAGCAATCAACGTGCTTTCCAATTCAAGGGCAAATTGGGATGTCCTCTTCCTTTGGTATCTTTCTGCAAAAGTAAATCAGCTCTACTTTCACTGGGAAGCTTTGCTCCCAACATCAGTTCTGGTATTTCAAGCTTTCATGCCTTATGCTCCCAGTGAGCCCTTTTTTTTGCATTAAAGATGCATCCTGTATTGTATGTGAATGTTCCAAGCTGCACTGCCTCTCATGCGGATCTCATTTTAACTCTAAGTTGAGTTGAGCAAAGTTTGCAGTTGCATTTCCCGCTGGGATTAACTGTGTAGAATATGGCTTAGAATTCAGTTCAAAAGCCCTTTGGCTGCAAAACCATGTAGTCTAAATATCCGCAGAGCATCACTGAATAGATATGGCCTTAAGTTTGATTTAAATTTGGATGGCGGGGGTCTCTTGAAATGTAGAGCAGAAGTCGGTCCTATGTGCAATATGATCAATTTTATTACATTAACTTATTTTATATATTTTGAACAGTTTCTTTGTTTTATGTTGAGATCCCTCAGGATCAAGAGTGAGACTATTAATTAATTAATTTAAATCTAAAGAATAAATTTTATGGCTTATCTTTTTACTCGTATAGGAGAAAATAAATTAAGATGGTAACATCTCTCTTACTGAGGGCCAATGATATACCAGAAACTTTGTATATATTTGCTTTCAGACTCACAATGGCCTTTTAAAGTAGATAATGTATTTCTCATTTTCAAGATAAGAAAACTGAAGCTGGAGGTCTTCATCTAGTAAATTGATGAGTAAAGTTGTAAACTCAGATCTGCCTGATCTACTCCAGCACAGTTTATTGGATCATCTCTAAACCAGGGACATAAGACAGGGACTGTTTGAAGAGCTAAAGTGATTACCTTTTTGATCCTCTTTTTGTTAGACCATGGGTGAATTTTAATGTATTGTTTAGAAACACACTCGTGGATGAGACAAATGAGGGGAACGAGGCAGAATTTATATACTTGCTACCAATTCAGTATCAGGTTTTGATTGACTTGGCTGTGTATTTGGCTCTGTTTCAAGGGACATAAACTTGTAGGTATCAGACCCGTGTACTGTAGAAATAAGTCCTATTATAAAACTATACATCCATCCCATTTCAACTTTCACACCTCCCCTACTGATGCTCTGTGTGTTTTCCTAGGAAATCACTTCTAAGGCTAGGTTTTTTTGTGTGAATTTTGTTTAAAGTACCTTACCAGAGCTTGTTAGGACTGGGATTCTCAGGAACTGTCACTGTCTGCCTTGAAGGCTCAGGGGTAGTGGATACCTCAGCAGCACTTTGAGCGGCCACCTTAGAAAGCCATTGATGGACAAATGCTATCATCTTTGCCCTGCAGTTCAGCGCACACAAGCTTGAAGGTGTTCTATACCACTTGAGAATTCATTAATGTCTTCAAGGCTAACCCCCTGTGTTCCACATCAGTTCACCCTAGAGTTCTTCAACACCAAACATAACTCACATGTAAGAGGAGAGGCCACATAGCCATAGCTATGTTTATATATAACCAAATATTCTGTTTGCTTCTGGGACTTCATTATACCTAGTGTCACATCATGCAATTTTAGAGGTCTTTGCTTGCACACTCGGTATAGTCCTCTGGCATTGCTAAAGCTTGTTACAGTTTTCTCTTATTTTCACAAGTTTATTGGGTTGCTGTAAAGCTGAGAGAAAAACTCCCAGGAGAAAGAACGTGGGAACAAAGACTCGAAGAACCAGGCAGAATGAGGAAAGAGAAGCCATAGGAATATAGACAATCAAAACTGCAAAAAGACAGTTAACCCCACTAACCTTTCTCCGTATAAACATATATTTATATCAATATTTTCACCAGTCAAGTAAGCTGCCTATTTATTTACTGACCAGTCAATTGCATAATTCATATCTTTATATTCTAGGAACAGACAATCAAATAATACAAAACAATTATTATCTCTTTTTCAATATATTTAACTTTGGTTTGTTGGAAAGTTTCAGGAAATGTCCATTTGAAGGTTTTACACTTATAGATGGGTAAGAGGAGGAGAATATTTATTCCTAATCTTGGCATATTTCAGTCCTCATGAGAATCCATTAAACATGTGGAAACAGGAACATGATGTAAGATTACTCAATATAACATGATTGTCATATTTCTGCACCTTGTAAATGCTGTTCACTTTTGGAAGATGACTTTGGAGATACAGGAAATGATTCTCAGCTTCCCCTTCAAATAGGAACTTTCTCCACCCTTATCCTATCTAGTCATCAGAAAAGGACATAAAAGTGTTGGGGAAGCTAATATTTTGACCAAATATTAATGTGTTTTTCTCTTTTGCAAGTTTGCACATAACACATTTATAGTCAGGTCAAGACAACCCCCTGTCTCAGGAGTAAGGTTCCATATGTCAGAGCAGGAATGGAAGCACAAAGATTTCATCTTAATTTTCTGACATTTAGTGTAGGACTTGGTATAAAATCTCCTTCAGCACATCAAGAGCCAGCTTGGATTCTGTACAAGAGGTTTTCTCTCATGGTCCATGGGTAGAATTTAGGAAAAAAAAGACAGGAAGTAATTGAAAGAACTTCAACCCTCTCAAACAGAGGATTGAGGGATCAAGAGAAAGGGCAGAAGAAGACATTAAGTGGTCAAACACGTGGTCGATTCTCACCTGGAATGAGAAGATGTGTTATGATACAATGGCGTGAAGGACTCTAGCCTTCTCTCACATTGAGACTCTGAAGGAAGATAACTGCACAGTCATCCAGCACCAACAGTGGGCAGTCTCACTCATTTAAGAGTGTGGAATTGCATTGCCAAAAGTAGAGTGTTCAAGTTTGAAATTCCAAGATCGCTACCAATTCTTGTGGGTGTAATGAGTGTGTTTTCTATGAGGAAAGTTGTAGTGAAGGTGAGATGATGCCCAAGCAGAGGCTGGAGTAGGCTATTTCAGGACAGAAGTTAAGATAGAACACAAGGCTGAAATCTTTAGCACTGGCAAATGCCAAAGCCCAGAGAGAGGCCAGACTATGAATTTTATTATCTGCTAGCAATGGCCACCCACACTGGAAGATGTCCAGAAATGGGACCAGTCACCCTCAAAGGTCACCAGCTTATGCACGTGAAGTAACCACCTTTTTTCCCCCCAATTCCATGAGCTTCGTTTTTCCTATACCTGGACCTCATCATGAAGAGGAATCAGGGAAACATGGAGGAAAAAAGGCGTTGAAGCTGATAAAACAATCTCAAAAGTCCAAATAATGCCTAAACACCTTCATTTAATTGTAACTTTTTGTGTCAGACTTCTGAAAAATAGGATGCAATAAAAGTCAATAGAAGCAATATGCAAACAAATTTCAAAGTTTCCAGAAAATCTATTTTGTATTGTGGGAAAATTTGTAAACTTGTTTGAGGAAAAGAAAAATTTAGGTCATAGCAGCGATACATATCTTGATATGTGTAATTCTATTGGATCTTTTGCTAAAAGCAAGTTTAACGGGATAAACGGGTGCAAATTGGTATAGGAGAAAGGACAAAAGCCATTGACCAAAGTAGTCAGCACTTTCTGATCTCTTTCTCTCCCTGGAGACACTTTCCCTACTCCCAGTGTTTATTATACTTAATGCTATGTTAGGAAGATGATAACAAAAATTATGATAGTTACTATTGATCATTTATAGTCACAATGAATAAAGAAGATATTTCACTAGCAGAACCTAACATCAGATCTTAATAGTGGTTTGGTGAAAGTGCCCGACAATCACATGTGTGCTTTTTACCCATCAAAGACATGAGGGGAACAAAGGCTCAAACTGCTGAAAAGTAGTAACATTAAAAATATTGAACTAACCAGATGAACACAGGCTGTAAACCACCAGTGTGGGCGTATAGGTGCATAGTAGCAAATGCAGCTCTTTCTATAAGGCTTCTATCTGAAAACTCAAATTGCATTTGTTTCCTAGAAAACAAATCAGGATAAGAGAAGTGAAAATAGTGAGTGCATCTAGATAGGAAATCCACCAGATGATCAAGCTGTTGAGATATTGATTGATGTCACACAACAATTAAAATAGTTTAAAATGGGCATTGTTTCATGATTGGAGCATTTAACACATTAGAACACATGAAGCAAAGTTATCTGTAGTTCTGCCTTCCAAAGATGATGACCAACAACTAATATTTGTATCTTGCATTTCTTTCCTGAACAGGTATTTTTACATTTTCTTTGCTTTTATGTTAGAGACATTGTTTACTCATGACCACACAGTAAAAAAGAAATATGTAGATCTTTTTTGTTTGTTTTAAAAGCACATTTTGAAGTTATCATAATGGTGACCAAAGTATCATTCTGCCTCACTGTGACCAGATAGGCACTTTGAAAAAATTATTGTCACAAAAATACTTTTGTGAGTAAAGCAAGGGTGCTTGCGTATGCATGTATCTACGTTTGTAGTGTGTGTATGTGAAGAGGTTGGGCTTATTGGGACTTAGAAGCTTAAAGAAGTGACTCTGAGAAGCTGACTCTCAGACCTCGATGGAGGGTGCTACCCCCCGCTGAGGGGTGCAATAAAGCTTTTCCTGGGGGAGCCGGAAGAAGCTGCCACTTCTGGAGCGGAGACCTGTTGCTGGGACAATGCTGGCAGCAACAGCAGCCAAAAAAGGAAACGATAGCTGCTTCTTCCTCCTCCAGCCTTGCATTCTCCATTTAGTGTCTCCCATGAGAAAGCCAGCTGGTAACGCTGGAATGTAGTTTACAGAACCCTAGCCCTAGCACCAGACAGTAGAGTATAGAAAGGAAGATTTGGAGCTGAGGCATTAAAAAAACAATCATATTATCTCTTTGTGCCATGCAGAGGCTCACTTTCTCTGGCATACAGGTCAGAGAGCTGTATTATGTATAAACAACCAGATCATTTATAGACAGATTGGTCTTGCCTCACCTAGAAAAAGAAGACTCCATACTCATAATTTCCTCTCTAGTGCTAGGGTGAGTTTGGCATCTCTTACTTTTCCTCTTTTTAGGTTTTCTAATTTTTGCTCTCTACCTTCTCTAGAGTTTCAGAGTTTCCATTTGACAAGTATTTATTATGCCCATGTATATTCCAGGTACTCTGCTAGGAGCCAGGGACCCAAGTAATACATTTTCTAGGTTTTTCTAAAATACTTGGTGTATGTCTCATTTTCGAATATAATTTACAAGTGAAACACATTCTCTTTGTCTTTTTTTTTTTCTGTTGTGTTTTAGTATAGATGTTTTCTATTGGGCAGTCTTTCAATTTTCTAATTTTGTTGAGTCCAATCTGCTGTTGTAGATTTTTCGTTTCAGATCAGATATTATATTTTATGACTTTAGCATTTGATTCTTTTTATAGGTTACAACTCTAAGTGAAATTTTTGTTTTGTCTTTTTGTCCATAATCTTCTTGATTTTAGTGAACAAATGAATCATCTTTTAAAAAGTTCCTTGTTTGTTAATTTTAATAACGATGTCAATTTATGGATCTGTATTTAATATCTATTATTTTATCTATTATTTATTTTTATTACCTTGGTTATCTACCATATAGTCTTGTCTTTCTGTATGCCTAGAGGTTTTATTGAACACAGACATTGTGTTTAAAAAGTTGCAGATTATGTTATCTTTCATGCGAGATGGTTTTTCCTTCCCTTTGCTACGCAGAGAGATCCAGCTGGCCTGGGTTGAGGTTGAGTTACAGGTTTGTAGAATTTAGCAGCTGATTCATTCAGGTTGCTAGGGTGTGGTTTTCAAGGACTCTCAACAGAGATCCTCTGGGAATTTTCCCCTGCTCTTTAGAGACTTTTGTCTTAGTTCTTTATTATCCTACCATGAACACCTTTACAATTCGGCACATGTCTAACTGGACAAACCAACTTGATGACCAAGTCCCCTCAAGTGTACAATTTTGTCCCTCCAGACCTGGACACTTCCCCAAAATACAGCTGGAAGTTTAACCTCCCTCTTCCTGGGGTCAAGAATGGATGCTCGGCCTCTATTTGTGCTCAGATGGTCAAATATTCCCAGGTAGAAAGTCTTGAAGGTAGCCCTGTGCCAGCAGGCACACATTTCACTTGCCCAGGGGCAAAGAAAAAGTGTTCTTTTTTTTTTTTTTTTTTTTTTTTTTTTTGCGGTATGCGGGCCTCTCACTGTTGTGGCCTCTCCCATTGTGGAGCACAGGCTCCAAACACGCAGGCTCAGCGGCCATGGCTCACAGGCCCAGCCGCTCCGCGGCATGTGGGATCCTCCCGGACCAGGGCACGAACCCGTGTCCCCTGCACTGGCAGGCGGACTCCCAACCACTGCACCACCAGGGAAGCCCAAAAGTGTTCTTTTTAACCTCACACTTTTTCAGAAGATTTGGATTTTTAAAAAATAACCTTTTAACTTGCTATTGTTTTGATTTCTGAGAAAGAAAGAAAGAAGAGGTAAGTCGGAGTGCTGTTGCACATTGTTTTACTGTCTCCCGCATACCCTTGTCTGGAAAGTCTAAACTGTAAGTGAGGAGACGTAGCTCATGGTATCCTTGTTATTCTCTTTCTTTTAGTGCAAATCGTATACTGGTCATCCAGAGAATTGAGGATTCCGGAGCTATAGGCTATCTTTCTTTGCAGGACAGTTTCTGGGCCAAGCAAATAAATATTTAGCTGTTGTGGTAGGGAGGCTCCTCATAGCAACTTTGCTATTAAAAAAGGGGCATTATGTGATAAAGTATAGGGAACACTAAGGAGGGGCCCAAATGTCCAATTAGGTATTTCCCAGTCCAAAAAATGAGGTAATGTGAACTTACTATAAAATTTTATATATTTTTGTGACAAGTTAAATATACCCTTTTCCATTCTTCCTTACTAACTATATAGCCTTGTTCACATTCGGTAAGTGCAATTTAGGGTTATGCTAACTTTATAAATACATTTTCCCCATGTTTATACTATATATCAGCTTTGGTACTTCTCTGCCTCTTGCTAGTCCTCTTGAGAAGGGATAAGAATCATTAAACGTCCTGGTTTCTAAGGAGGATTTTTGTGGGCTTATATCAAGCAAAGATCTCTGTTTGGGAGAGGAGTTCAAATGCTCCCTACTATGAGTTCAGTTTTGCCTATGGTGACTATACCCGTGTATACACACACACACACAAACACACACACACGATAACCAGGAATGTTCAGATTGTAACACAGACACATATAGATAGAATTTTACCCTTTGGGAGATTCTACCCTATCAGGGGTAGTAAATGAGATTACAAAATCTGACAACATTCATTTAAGACATATGATAAGTGACCAAAGTAATGCGGAAAGTAAAACCTGTTAAGGGGTAGAAATGACTCATGTCCAAGCTGAAACAACTGAAGTTTAAGAATCAGGAGATCTGATTTTCAAGATCCATCTTTACCTAACCGAGTTTCAGCAAGTCAGTTAAACTACCTGGTCCTCAGATGTGAAGTGGGGAGACTGGGTGAGATCTTTTAATTGATAGTCATCCAATAATCACTTTTTTTTTTTGAACCTCATATCATCTTTATTTTTTTTAACATCTTTATTGGAGTATAATTGCTTTACAATGGTGTGTTAGTTTCTGCTTTACAACAAAGTGAATCAGCTATACGTATACATATATCCCCATATCACCTCCCTCTTGTGTCTCCCACCCACCCTCCCTATCCCACCCCTCTAAGTGGACACAAAGCACCAAGCTGATCTCCCTGTGCTATGCAGCTGCTTCCCACTAGCTATCTGTTTTACATTTGGTAGTATATATAAGTCCATGCCACTCTCTCACTTCGTCCTTACCTTCCTTACCTTACGAAGGCAAGGAAGCTTACCCTTCCCCCTCCCCGAGTCCTCAAGTCCATTCTCTATGTCTGCATCTTTATTCCTGTCCTGCCCCTAGGTTCGCCAGAACCATTTTTTTTTTAATTCCATATATATGTTTTAGCATACGGAATTTGTTTTTCTCTTTCTGACTTACTTCACTCTGTATGACAGACTCTAGGTCCATCCACCTCGCTACAAATAGTTCAATTATGTTTCTTTTTATGGCTGAGTAATATTCCATTGTACATATGTGCCACATCTTCTTTACCCATTCATCTGTCGATGGACACTTAGGTTGCTTCCATGTCCTGGCTATTGTAAAAAGTGCTACAATGAACATTGTGGTACAAGACTCATTTTGAATTATGGTTTTCTCAGGGTATATGCCCAGTAGTGGGATTGCTGGGTCGTATGGTACTTCATTTTTAGTGTTTTTTGTTTGTTTGTTTTTGCGGTACGCGGGCCTCTCACTGTTGTGGCTTCTTCCGTTGCAGAGCACAGGCTCCGGACGCGCAGGCTCAGTAGTTGTGGCTCACGGGCCTAGTTGCTCTGCGGCATGTGGGATCTTCCCAGACCAGGGCTCGAACCCCTGTCCCCTGCATTAACAGGCCGACTCAACCACTGTGCCACCAGGGAAGCCCTATGATTATTTTTAATGGACATAAATTCAAACATTATACATATATATGTACGACCAACAAGTTATTTGAATGTTTGAACCTTCCAAACTACATAAGGATATAGTCAGTGACAGAGTTCTGACAACTTTGTTCTGTTTGTGGAGTTTGACATCAGCACACATGAGCAAAATTAGACTTCTACTGGAAATATTTGCACAAGTTTGGGTAAAGCCTACACTTAAAAAAAATAAGCATTTGGTTACAGTATTTATTTCAAATGACTTTTAGAATATTTCTTCTAAAGAAAAATAAAATAGGTTTACCATTCTTTTCCAGGCCAAAGAGTTGCTGCCTGTGCCCATTTATTTGGTAAATAAATTGAGGCTATCCGTCATCATCATCTACCTATCTATATCATCTATTAACTACTTAACCATCAGCTTCTTACCTCTGTCTAATATTTATGTACACGGTTATGCTTTTGGCTACTAGTCATATTGGGTGACTATAAAAATTATCAGTGCATCCTAGGAGGATAGTACACCAAGGAGACAGAATGTAAAGAAAAAAATAGTGTATTCTTGTCATTAGAGGGGACATTTCAATTGTTATATTGCTACTACTTGACTAAAAGAAATACATATTGGTAGAATGAAGCCTGATGCTAAAAAGAGAAGGAAAAATAGTCATAATTCAATGGCATTTACAATCAAATTTCAAATAACTGTCAAAAGCTTCCTTCAAATGCTAATAAATAAGTTATTCTTCTGCCATATCAAGGGACCGTGGTCTATGACACACAGTACATGCTCTGTAAAAGGGAGTTCACATACCCTTAGGATATGCCCAACTGTATGCAACATGGGGAAGAAGGAGTAAGAGATGAAGCGTTTGCTGAAGTTGTCATTCACTTGATGCTTCTTTGTGTCCTGGGCTCTGAGAATTTTATCAGTGGAGTGAGTGAAAACAGCACCCACCAGAAAATATGCCTTGGGGAGCTGCCTGACCTGGGGTATTAGGGACTGATTGCGGAGACCCTGGTGCAATTTCTACAGCTCATGCTTCTGGAATCTACAGATTCTGGTTGGGAACAAAACAAAACAAACAGCCACCCCTACCAACACTGCCACGTCTGTCTAAACACTTTGTAATCTTTGACTGCGTTCCTCTCCCTCTTCTAGAGGCTCTTAATTGGACCCAACTCACAGTCAACCTTCTTAGTGGTATACTTCAAGCCAGGTTACTGCAGAGTAATATAGACACAGAGGAGTCAAATATCATAAAAGTGTAGGTCAATGGATTTCCATAAACTGAACTCTCCCCTTATAACCGTCATTCAGGTCAAGCAACACAACATTACCAGGACCCATAGGTCTCCCTTGTGCCCCCTTCATGTCACTACCACCAAGGGTACCCCTATCCTCAATTTTAACACCACTGATTAATCCTGCCTTTTTGGGGTTTAATATAGAGTTACACATTCTGTGCTCTTTTGTACCTGGCTTCTTTTATTCAGCATTGCATTGGTATGTTCATCCATTTCGCTGCCTGTAGCCATAGATGTATTTTTTCATTTTTATTGCCGTATTCCATAATGTACATATGCTACAATTCACTTATTCTTGCAGCTCTTGATGGACATTTGGGAATTTGAAGTGGTCATTTTTGAAGGGCTCTAAAGGAACCCTGCTGCTCAAATGTACCCTTTCTCATAACTCTCTATACTGACCGGCATTCCTTATTGAAATACGTCCTTCAGCTCAGCACATTAACTGCAAGCTCGTTCATGGGGCTTACTTGTTCCTGTATGAGCTGGTTTCTACTCTTTCCCCAGCTGTCCTCTATTGCTACTTCTGCCTCTGCTATAGTTACACTGAACTACTTTCTACTGCTTTTTCTCTGTGTGTTTCATTTTGGATATTTTCTATTACTAGGTCTTCAAGTTCACTTTTTTTTTTCTGTAGTGCCTCATTGGCAGTTATTCTCATCCATTGTATTTTTTATCTAAGTAGCGTATTTCTCATCTCTAGGAGTTCATTTAGAAAACAAAAATCTTTCATTTCTCCCCTCATCCTACTTAGACTGTCCTGTACCTTCTAGAATAGCTACCTTCTAGCTATTTATCATAGCGCTTTCAAAGTCTTTGTTTAATTTTATAATCTGTGTTATTTTTCTTGTATCTCTATTAACCTGGTTGTCTCTGTTTATGGGTCATATTGTTCTGCTTTCTGCCATGCTTATTGATGTCTGATTGGTTGAGAGGACATTGTGAATTTTACATTGTTGGGTGGTGGATCTTTCTTTTAATGCTTTTAACGTATAGGACTTTGTTCTGGGATACAGCTAAGTGTGATCCTTTTGGTTGGCCTTGCTAGGAAGGACAAGAATGCCTGTAGCCTAGAGTTTCTTTAGCCCTGCTGCTGAGGCAGTCCCCTTCTGAGAACTGAACATCATGCCCTGTGTGAGGAAGTCTCACCTCTCTGCTGGTGGATTCATGGATTCCCTCCTCTGTATGAACTCCAGTGACTGCTGGTTTCACTTGCTTCTGTCTGGTGATTCTTTCTCTCATCTCAGTAGTTTGCTCAAACATATGTGCAGTTAAGTGCTCAGGGGACCCAAAGAAGGTCTTCAGAGTTCTGTTTGTCTGTGCAGCTTTCTGCTCTACAGTACTCTGTTTTGCAGTTTCTAGTCACATATGCCAGAAGTCCATACTTTGCCTCCCCAACTCAGGGACACTGCCATGATCAGTTTGGCTTGCCCTACCAGGTGTGTGGTGTGGAAAGTCTCTCCAGGCAGTGACAAGTTGGGTCACTTGTAGGGCTGACACCACCTCATTTGTTTCCCTTCTCTTGGGGTCACTGTCCAGTGCTGTTTATAGTCTAAAAACTAAAAATAGTTATTTTGTATCTTTTTCTAGTATTTAATTGTTTAGCGTGGAAGGTAAGTCCTTATTATTTCATTATGGCTAGAAGCAGAAGTGTCACCACCCTGACCTACTTTAATGTAACAGCAAACTTTGCTTCCTGTTTCTAAGATTGAGACATACTGTTCTTTGTTCCTCTCTCTCACCTCATTTTCCTTGGCTCGCCTAACTCCCACTCATTTTAATGGCCTTAATTTAATAATAATAGCTTACATTTGTTGAGAACTACCAATATGCCAGTTATTCTTCTAAGCAGTGTATGCATTGTTTCATTTAACCTTCACAACAATTTTATGATTTTAGTGCTGCTGTTATTATCTTCATTTTACAACGAGGGAATGAAGCTCAAAGACACTGAGTCACTTGTTGGAGGTCCCATAACTAATAGGTGGCAGGTTGGATTTGAACTCAGGTGGTCTGGCTTCAGCCTTTGATGCTACAGCCTAATTATCATGCTGTTCCTTCTCTCTAGTTATCAGTTATTCTGGAATGATTTTGCTGATACTCAGATTCTGTTGTTATTTTGTTTTGATTAAATATGTTTCCATAACACCTAAAGTTTCCCCAAATTAAACTTGTCCTTCCATATTAAAACCACCTGCTTACTTGTCTACATTCTTTGTTCAACTCCATGCTCTGGGAGGGCAGAGACTATATTGTCTTGGTAATCATCACTTCAGTAGCATCCAGAACATAAAAGGCAATCAATAAATGTTTATTGAATGAATGAATAAAAGGATAACATCTTGATGAGATGACACAATGATTTTTATCAAGGTCTTTATTAGAAATAGATTTTACATTTATTTCCTATATTCCCAAGAGAAAGAGTCACAGAAAAAAATATATTTTAGACATATATGGGAGGTTAGGAAAAGTCTGTATCTTGAAGCCTTGGCCCTTGACGGTGAGCCTGTTTGTGTACCAGAGCAGGGGCTCAAAAACTCAAGAGGAAGAAAGTGGGGAGGGGCTTGAGAAGAGGACAGTTAGAAACAAAAGGGAATAGGGAGTTGTTGAATAGACAACATTTGGTCATTTTGCTTAGGGCTGGCCCGCTTACTAAAAAGAGACATTTATCACATCCTATTTGAAAATCTATGATCTCTGAAGGTTGGAAGTCATTTTGCTTATTGGGCACAGATAGGTAGCTATTCTGTCAGTCCAAATAAATTACTTAGTCAATGAAGTTGCATTTTAGTGACAGAAAATTGGTATTCTTTTGAGAGCGCTTGATCTTCTTTCTTATGATGTAAAAGAGCACAGAATGAGTGAACATAGTCAAATCTGAAAGTGGCTGTTTTTCATATTTATATTAGGCTGTTTAGATGATGGTTGTTGATTATCATTTCCTTCTCCTTCTTACCCAGACTACACCAGAGTGAGGAGATCACTATGAATATCACTTTTTCCAATCTGAGTGTCCTTTGTATATGTGGTTCTCCCCTTCAGTTTGCAAAAAAAAAAACAACCTTTCTTATGTATTATTCTATCTAGTCAAAGCAGCAACGATACAGTGGGAATTAAGAGGTTTTTACAACCTAACTTTATATTTCTGAGCCTCAAATATCCCTATATATAAAACAACTGTATTCTTTATAAATATTGTGATTCCATCCTGGTTTTCGTATTGTGCTCCACGAAAACTTAGGATTTTACGGAGGCACCATAGAGTGAAATATTGAAGGAAGAGAAGGGGAGACCAAGCAGGAAGAGGTCCAGCACTCTCACCTTTACACCAACTAGGGATGCTTTGCTTCTTCTCTTTTATCTGTGAGGGAGGATTTGCATTAAACCATCCTCACTCCTTCCCCTGGTACCGTTATAATGAACTGACCTGAAAATAAGTGCATTAAGTGGCCACAGAATGTAAAGACACTAATTAGTTCACTTGGGGATCAAATCCATGATAACAGACTTATTCATGCTTCTCTCTATCCCCAAAACTATACAGATGAAAGCAAAGGGGGAAAACAAATCTATCACATATATGACAATCCTCAAGAACGAACACTTTAAATTTCAAATATGATGTGGGTGATTCTGTCACAGGGAAAGAATCTTATCAGTAGTTAAGAATAAGTAATAATTGAGTCTGGACCCATAGCAAATAATATTTCACAGCCAAAGAATGCAAATAGCCAATAAACATAAAAAAGGTTTAGCCTCTCTGATGATCAAAGGAATTTATATTTGTATTATGAGACGCTATTTTAGACTTTTAAATTGCCAAATGTTTTAAAAATTATATATCATGATGATGCAGGGAGGCGGAAACGCTTTCTTCAGTACACATCAGTAAATTATTTCTGGAGAACAATTTGGCATTAGGCGAAAGCCCTAAGCATATTCTTGTACTTTGACTAATAGGTTCTATTTCCGGAATCATCCTAAGGATATAATCACAGGTGTGGCAAGGGTACATACCCAAGTTTTATTTTTGTGGTGTATAGAACTTAGGCTCCCATACTTTATTAGGAAGAGATGCAGGTTTATCCCCAGATGTTATGGGTTTGTTGCAAGAGCTACAAGGAAGGGTAAGGAAGGAAGACAGAAAGATTTGCCCAGCCAGGCTAAGTGAGAGTGGCCTGCATGCGATTTGGAGCGAAGAGGGTAAGGGAGTCCTTCATGATATGTTGGCGTTCCTCCAAGAGCATCCTCTTGTCCTGTCCTGAGCAGTGGGCCCATTGCCCTCTCCTCTCACAACCTGCCACTTTGGTTAAGCTGCGCTGTCTTTGTTTGCTGCTGATTATGTCTCTTGCCTGAATCTTTATTTTCTCACTACCTCACGACTGCTGCTCCTAGATACTGCTTGTTGCTTTCTCTTGATATTGTGGTTTCTGCCTTCACAAGGAGACTCTGAACTCTTAAATACCTTTGATATATCTTCTTAAAAAAAAAGATTCTTCTGGAAACCTCACTAACTATTGTCCAGCCCATAGGTTGGTTGTCTTTTGTCTGGTACCCGGTACTATTCCAAATAAGTCACGTTTCCAGAGAGGATCATACAGTTTTGTTTCTATAGAATGGGTTGTGAGTGTGTCTGGTACTTGGAAGAGAACCTATTCTTACCCCAAATGCAGTAAAAGCCCAAATGGGAACCAACATAGTTATTCAAAAATAGGGGTATTAGCCCATGTATTATACTATACACATAAATTATAATATTATGCAACTATTACACAATGTTTTGATAACATTGTGATTCAGGGAACATGTATATCATAACATTTAAAGTGAAAAAGTGTTTGAAACTATACTGAATAGTGTCAACTTCAGAAGATATATATGTAGAATACATAAATTGGGACAAAATACACTAAACTGTTGAGCAGTTACCAAATGGTTACGATATGGTGACCTCTATTTTCCTTTTTATGTTTGTCTTCCAGATTGCATCTTAGTCTGTTGTACTTTTTTAATCATGATGCTATTTAATAGAAGTAAAGAGGCTGATCTGAAAAATCTAAAATCTAAAATCCAATGAAATAAATGTATGTGGTTTGCCCATGAGACAAATTTTCCCGTGACGCTTATATTTATGCAGGCGGGAGCTGAGAGTCATTAACTTACCCAGAAGATTGAATACCTTAGGAAAATGACTACACATTCTGAGTTTTTCTATGTTACTGTAGGGTCCTTTTCTCTAAAATGTTGCAAGGAACTTGTCTCTTGTTTCTCATCCACTCCCAGACAACCCGCCTTATCATTTTCCAACAAAATGATCAATGAATAACCATTGTGATAAAAAATGTTTATATATTCGTCCTTTAGAGAAGTAGTACATTTGCCATTTTCCACAGACCTTCTCCATGCTTTCCAAAAGGGCAAAAAATAAGCAGCAGAATAAACGTAGAGCTAGCCATGGCTCCAGGTGACTACTCATATTTAAAGATCCGCAATAAAAAGATGTTCTATTTATTTATGTATTGATATATTGGACACATCTCCCTTGTAGATGGTGAGCTTCTGGGACCTACAAACAGCATTTGACATTTCTTTACATAGTCTCAGCAACTAGTACATAATTTAAAAAATGAATTTCAGAGCTGCAAAGACTTTAGAAATCATACAATCCCCTTCTTTGGCAATTGAGGAAACTGAAGCCTGTAGTGAATAAGTGGTTTTCTCAAGATCAAACAAGTTAATGGGAAAACTGACACTGGAACCAAGGTTTCCTGATGTTCACTCGTATGGGGAAGAAGAAAAAATTCAAACTTTCTGATTTAGAGAAGACATCTTTTCTAAAATGAAACTACACAGAATCAAAATATGATGAAAATGAACAGTAATACAATAGCTAATAGTGCCAGGTTAGGTTCTGGGAGAAGCAGCGGTTAAGATAGGATGAAATGTACAAGATATTTACTGGGAGAAATACCTGTGATGGTAAAGAGGAAGGAGTAGAGAGGAGAGTCTTCAGATCACAATGCAGGTCAGACCTCTGAAGGAGAAAGGGCAAGAAGAAGGATTAGACAGGAACAGTCTCAGACTGCAGTACAGTTCCAGGAAATTTTCAACTAGACTGTTAGAGAGTACTCAAACCCAATTTATCCAATAAAGATGCCCCATGTTTTGTGGGAATGGCTTTCTTTGGTATCCTTGTTGTGTTTAGTCACTGGAGCAGGTTTCTGGATGCCTGACATTGGCGCAAACTCAGTAGATCCGGAAATTAGCAGCTGGGGTTGTCGGCCAATTATACATCCTGTAGGAGAAAATTTGGGTGGGACATTTTCATGGCTACCACACTTATTGGGGACTTACTATGTGCCAGACACTGTGATTAAGTATTTATATGCATTATCTTATTTCATCATCAAAACAATGGCATGGATATTATTATTTCCACTTTACAAATGAAGAAATTGGGACTGAGAAAAGGTTAATAACTTGAACAAGATTACATATTTGGTAAATGACAGGGAGCAGCCGGGCTGGTGGGGGGGCACAGACAACTGCAATAAAATGAAAGGACAGAATTTTGTTTTTTAAAAATATGTGAATTTAGACTTGTGTATTTGTGCACCACAAATAAACAAAATAAGGGATTTGTCAGTGGAATTGGATTTCCCAAAAGCAATGAAATGTTCAAGAGTTAAAGCCACTGTTAGACATTTCTCCAAATAGAGGCCAAGGAGAGTAATTGTGGAGCTAATAATCTACATGTGAGGGTAAAAGGGAGAGGGATGAATTGTCCATTTCAAAGGCTCAGGAGCAAAGAATTTTATGCTTTTTTTCTCTTCCTTGAGACCTCCTTTTCAACTGAAAATAGGAATATCTTGAATTGCAATAATATTTAAGATATCAGAATAACAGCCTCCAGAGTGGAAAATTTTCATTTCTAATTTCCCCTAAATCTTCATCTTGATAAAAAAAAAAATTGGTCTTGGTTAAGAAGGGTGATTGTAATGGGTAATATATTAGTAATTTTCTAAAATACTAAAGTTGTGATTCTCAAAAAAAAAAAAAGTTAAAAAGTTAAAAAATAGGGGCTTCCCTGGTGGCGCAGTGGTTGAGAATCTGCCTGCTAATGCAGGGGACACCGGTTCGAGCCCTGGTTTGGGAAGATCCCACATGCCGCGGAGCAACTACGCCCGTGAGCCACAACTGCTGAGCCTGCGTATCTGGAGCCTGTGCTCCACATCAAGAGAGGCCGCGCTAGTGAGAGGCCCGCGCACCGCGATGAAGAGTGGCCCCCACTTGCCACAACTAGAGAAAGCCCTCGCACAGAAACGAAGACCCAACACAGCAAAAATAAATTAATTAATTAATAAACTCCTACCCCCAACATCTTCTAAAAAAAAAAAAAAGTTAAAAAATAAACTTGTGTATTTGACAACTTGTGGGATCCTGTAGATTTCTTAATTTTCCTTCAGTGTTTTTGTATTGTTTTAGTTTTTAAAAAATAAGCATTGTTAACCAATTCAAGTCTCTTTGTCTTTTTTACTTTTAAGTATTGCTCACAAAGAACAACCATTGTAAGTTGAATTGGGCTGGTAGTGACTTTAGCAACCTACTGATATAAATGGTTTCCCTTGTTCTTTTGCTGCCAGAGAGTGGTAAGGCTAGTTGGTGTAAGGGGTAGAAAAGGAATTGTTAGCAACATTCTTACCTACGTCTCCATTCATCCCACCACTCCCAGAAACAGGTGGTTCATGCTATTTCTTGTTAGCAGAGCTCTAAGGTGGACAGTTTGGTTCACAGTCCCCCCTAGCCTCAGTCCTAAAAGAGTTCTCATAACCATAGTAGGTTGCAGGTTCATATGAAAAGATGAAATGAGATAAAAAGCATATGAAACATTATTTTGATGTAAAATTGCACAAATCATATCAAAATTTTTGTCAGCTCTAAAAGGCTGTGATTGTCTTTTTTTTTTACATCTTTATTGGAGTATAATTGCTTTACAACGGTATGTTAGTTTCTGCTTTTTAACAAAGTGAATCAGTTATACATATGTTCCCGTATCTCCTCCCTCTTGCGTCTCCCTCCCTCCCACCCTCCCTTGTCCCACCCCTCTAGGTGGTCACAAAGCACCGAGCTGATCTCCCTGTGCTATGCAGCTGCTTCCTACTAGCTATCTACTTTACATTTGGTAGTGTATATATGTCCATGCCACTCTCACTCTGTCACAGCTTACCCTTCCTCTTCCCCATATCCTCAAGTCCATTCTCCAGTAGGTCTGTGTCTTTATTCCTGTCTTACCCCTAGGTTCTTCATGACCTTTTTTTCCCCTTAATTTCCATATATATGTGTTAGTATGATTGTCTTCTGATTCTTAGCTTTGTGACATGTGGTTGGCATGTGAACAAACATTAACCCAAAACTTTCCTATAAAGACTAGTACTGATGTCTGCATTTGAGGACACATGAGCAGCAACTAGCACTTTTGGTTCAGAGGATTGAGAATGACCCTTTTAACGAATCTCCTTTTAAATAAAAGTCCTATTTTAAATAGATGAGTCATGTGAATCTATATGTTAATGTTGATGTCAGGATTGGACGTTTGCTGCCTTTCAGTTTAAAAAACTCTAAAATATTGCTTTGTGATAAATTAGATTCAAACTTAAACGATTACAGGGGTGACTTTCTATATCATTAACATGATAATATAATCGGGTCCCATCTCCTGATATTTTTATGAGATTACCATTATTATAATCATTTACAGACCTCTTGCACCATTGATAGTATATTTGCAATGTGCATTCAGTATTTGAGAACTTATTTTGAAAAGAGGGTTATTTCTACTTTATGCAGAAATCCGACAGAGTTTTACTAATGACCTGATCAAGCATCCCAAGAAACTCTAACAATAGGGCACATATTCCCAATGATGAAAACTGTACTCAATTTAAATACAAGATGAATATTAATAGGATGCTTTGTTCCCTTTCAAATGCCTTCCCTGTTTTACTCTCTTTCCTGGGTCAGTGGTCTTTAAGCTGTGTTGTGATTGGGTTGTACAACCTTATCTTTTATAGAATTATGCATAAAATCCATAAACATCCTATGAGACTCTCTGGAATAAACTGTATTAATTCTGATTAATTCTTGTATTTGCTGAAATGCTCTTCCTCTTGCTATGCTGCATACATTCAATTATGGGGATGGGAACGCTTTAAAATACCACATTCTGCCGTGAAGTGTTTTGAAAATCTTTGGGGACGTTAGTTTGCCTTTAATAACAAGTCCAGAATCGTGCCTACTGGGCCTTTCCACTGGAAACAAAGATAGTATATTGCTACAAAAAAAAACAGTATTGTCATCTGGCTGATGTCTGTCTAATGGAGAATAGCTCCATAGCACAGGAGAGAAGAGCAGGAGAAGCAGGAGAAAATAGGCATTCAAAGGTGAGAACTATTCTTTTTTCCCTGGAAGATAATTTTTTTAAGACAAGAAGAAGAAAGCATTTTATTTTTCGGTCCCTCTCTCCCCAGGCTTTACAAAACCTAGATGCTTTGTTTTCAAGTTGGAAAATTAGAGCTATGATTACCTTAAAAAAGTTTTATTTGTCAGAATTTCTTCTCAGCATGTAAAACACCGCTTTGTAGTGTCTCATGCCACTATTTCACTTCTGTAAGACATACCGTGGAGAACAACTTGTCCAAAAGAGTCAGTATCAATGCTTTTCCTACCAGGCCAATTGATTCTG
The DNA here is from genome assembly GCF_008692025.1 of Phocoena sinus. Lineage (NCBI taxonomy): Eukaryota > Metazoa > Chordata > Mammalia > Artiodactyla > Phocoenidae > Phocoena > Phocoena sinus. The sequence continues at coordinate 77,086,836 of NC_045773.1, read as the reverse complement.
GGAATTTTCTACTTTCTTTTCCACTGGGAAAATCTTTGCTACTTTTTGGAGGATGACAAATGTAATTTAATTCTGAAATATCCTAAAAAGAAACAGAGAACTATATGGATTTGGGGTTGGTTCTACAAAATAAATTGAAATTCAGTGGGTACAAGTGCCTGGTAATATGTTTAAGGGCATGCCAATAAAATACAGTTTATAAAAGTTCTGGGCACAAAGAAATAGATAGAAACATATTTCAACATGAATAGCTGATAATGAATTAAAAATGACTATCAACATGGTAGTTTTAATAGAAAAAAAAAAGCAAAATATGAAATAGGTAAGGTTTCTATCCAGCAGTTCCCAGTATCTCTATAACTTCAAAGTTTCCCCTTTTAGTAGTGCCACAGCAAATCCATCTTCCCATAAAATTCATTGTCTATGCCTTTTACTCACTATTAAAATCTGATTTCGGAAATATAGACTATTAGAAAGACTGTGAAAACTGGGATATGAAGTAAGGCATTAGTTCAAGACATGGTTTTGCTTCTTATTGACTGTGTGTCCTTGGACCAGTGGTGTCCTGTTAAATGTCTAACAACAGCTTTTCAGGGAAAAAAAGTTTGAAGTGTCTGATTTCCTTGGTGTATATAGTCCTACCGTGGCCAGTGTCTTGAATGTAGAGATGAGGATTGTGGACAGTTGGCTCTCATGACCTGAGAGGAATTGACTTTATCATATTACTGCCTTGAACAGATATATCACTGTTCTGACCCTTTTCTCTTTTGTAAAGTTGAAATAATAATGTTTATCTCACACAAATAGTTGAACAAAAATATTAGTGCCCTAGTTTATCAGAAAAATGTATTAAGATTAGAGACCAATGTTGAAAGCCCATGTAAGTTCCTACTCAACATTTCAGTAATACCCAGATAGAGAAGGGATATCCATCACACTTATGAGTATATAAAACTAGGAAGAATAGTTAACAGGATGGAAGACAGATTGTGAGTAAAAAAATATTTTGAAAGATTTGAGTATCGGCTATATAACAATAGAAAATTTACTGGTAACATCTACATCTACATGTGCAACTAAAAAAAAAACAACACATAAGCGTTAAACCGGTGAGGAAGAACACATTCTAAAGGCAGGCTTAGGTGTTTTGTAAGACATTTATCTTTGTTTCTGCAATTGATATGGTGTCACCAAAGTTTACAAACTCAGGCTAAATTGAGGCAAGTTAATTCAATTAAGAAAGTAAGAATTTCTCTCCAATTAATGGTGGCCAGTCCACATATAGAAAATCTGCCTTTTGGTTCTAAGTGCTAAACATTAAGAATAAAACAGAAATATACAGCCCATGAGAAGTAGATTGACTAGATCCAGACAGGACTTAAAATATATATATTAATTGAAGGAATTACAAATGTCTAGCTTGGATGAATGAAGATGCAATGAAAATGTGATTGCTAACATTAAATATGTGAAAGTTCATCTTACATATAGTTTCAAAGATAAAAACCAGCGTTGAATAGTTTCAGGAAAACAAATTTTTACCTCAGCCTAAGAATTTTCTAAAGATGAAGTTATCTTCATTGGGAAACTGGGTTCTCTAAAATGATTGCTGGTCAGATGGCAGATAGATGACCAGATGTGAGAAGAATGGGATTTGAGGATGAGAAGCCTGGTTGTACTTTATGCCATCAAGCATTCTTTCAGTTTTAAGTTGTTATATTTTTGAGTTTCTGTTTTTAGAAATAAATGGGAAAAAAAGAATATTTCCTGAAGTCTAAGGGTAGAGGACAATCTTGAAAACTTTCAAAGTTAATTTGTCCCCTTAATTTCAAAATATGTTAAAAACATCAGCGTGAAATATCAAGGGGGCTAAAAAAAAAAAAAAAAAATCAAGGGGCTAAGAATGTGACCAAAAGTCAACTACCTGAGAATACCAAAGGGAAGAGCTTGGTTTCTGGGGACAGTAACAGCAAGGGAAGCATTACCATGAGTGGAATTTTACAACATGATGTGTTAACAATTATCTTCATTCAGCCAGTGACAGTTATGACGTTGGGTGTTATAATAAAAGGAGTCATTTTTATCCACACAAACCGTGGGCTAAGACTGAGTCATTTCAACACACACATTCAGATCTCTGAAGAGCAATGCATGTTTATTGATCATTTCCTGGTCCCTCATTATGAGGGTTATTTTAAAAATGCCCAGTGTATGCTTGTAGTTTGAGCAATACTTGATCTGGGGAAATATTTGACTTTTCATCATCCATTACATATTTCAAATAAACTTACATTTTCTCTAACTGCTGCTCTACTTTACATCCATACACATCCTTGGCTTCTCTCCTTCCCTAAATAGACACTGTCACCAGCTGGGTTTCTCAGAATGAAACCTTGGTACTCACGGAGCAAGGATAGTTTTTTTCTGTTACCTTTCAATATCATATAAATTCTCTTTTGCTTAGGTTAATCTTAAATTCAATTATTGGTTTCCTGAGGAAGAGGCTTTGGAAAACCGCAACTAGAGGTGTTAAGATTTTTTAATTTGCTAATCCCTTAACCTTGGTGTCTGCCCATTGTGCTCTGCCCAGGTTCTCAACAACTACCGTGCGGTGATGTGAAGATTTGTCTAAAACCACTGCAGGCATGGTCTTCTGAGGACTGCCACTAGTTTTTGTTATTAAAGCCCTGTGTCCTAAATGCTGGAAGTTCTAAATGTCTCTGAATGCTTAATCAGGATGTGTTTCAGTTCCTGTGTTTGAGGGTATTGGAAAAGGTCATCAGCCTCCTTGGTGCGGGCTTATCTTGGATGTGTAGTCAGCCTGAAAATTAAGGTAAAAATTATGCAACCACTAATCATTGGTTGCTTGTTGCCCCCAATTTGGTGCTGATGGGCCTGTAGTTGAGGGAATTTTTGTCAGTCCAAATATATATTACTGGAATGTCTGTCTGATTGGCCTATTTACATTGAGAAGTGGTAAACTTCTGAGCAGACAGCTTTGAGCAAAAGCTTAAGATTTCTTCCCTACCTCTTTCTGTTAGACTAGAGCTTCTAATCCCTGTTATGAATGTTTAATGTGAAGGATTTGAAGAATCACCAAATGGGAGCACACAAACCTGAACCAAGTGAAGTACCAAAATCTTGAACTTAAATTCTACTCTTTAAAGACTTGTTGGAGGCTGCCAGATCCCTTTACCTGACAAGCCAGTTTTTACCTGATGGGTTAAGCTCCCAACTCTCCTAGTTTCAAAAGTCTTAGTGGGTGTTTTTCCAATTGCTCTGAATCTCTGTTCCTTGCCAAATTTGAAAGCCGCTTCCTTTTCCTCACTGATACGGGTTTCACTAATTGGAATAGGTTGGGGAGTTGTGACTTATCTGTCAGTAATAGCTTCAGCAGAGTTCTTTAGTCCCCTTTTCCATTGCTTTTCTCGAAGGCCTTCTGTGTCAGTGGCTGTACTTTCTGATGACCAGCAGCCCTATCATCTGCAATATTCATAAATACTTGCTGGAAAGTCTTCAATATTTCAGGCAGTTACCAAATCATTACTTACCTTGAGAAGAATGCTTCAGAGTTACCAGTGGGAGTTTATATCAGCCTCAATGTCTTTCCCCCTCTCTATTCATGCCTTTGACAGAATCTCAGGGATCGGTTCAGCCAGATTTTAAAGACTATTTTTTTTCAGGGATAAACAGCATTCCCTATGATAAATCTCAGAAAATGACATATATTTGTTGAGTGATGGATGGATAGATGAATAAATTGTGCACTTTTTAAAAGCTAGCATGCTTTATAGAAATTCTTTTAACTATGGTCTACAGACCACATGCAAATGAATCCTCATAGGTGCTTAATAAAGTATATTCTAGTGCCCCATGGAAGGCAGCCCCAAAGATGGCCCTCAATGATCTCTGTCTCCTGGTATTTACACTCTTATGTAGTTCTCTCCCGTATTCTATCAGGACTGATCAAATTCAGTAGCATGTAGCAGAAGTGATGATAAATCACTTCTGAGAACATAGAAGACAGATTTGTGGTCGTCAAGGGGGAGTGGGGATAGAGGAGGGATGGATTGGGAGTTTGGGGTTAGCAGATGCAAACTGGTATATAGAGAATGGATAAACAACAAGGCCCTACTGTATAGCACAGAGAACTATATTCAATACCCTGTGATAAACCATAATGGAAAAGAATATATATATAATATATATATACACACACACACATATATATCTGAATCACTTTGCTGTACAGCAGCAATTAACACAACATTGTAAATCAACTATACTTCAGTAAAATAAATTCACCAAAAAAAAGACACTGAAAAAGACACTGTGACTCCCAGCTTGGTCACTTAGCCTCTCTCTTGGATGACTCACTTTGGGAAAAGCCGGCTGCCAAGTGGAAGAGCCCTGTGGAAAAGCCCACATGGCGAGGAACTGAAGCTTTCTGGAAAAGACGAAAGAGAATGGAGGCCATCTGACAACAGCCACATGAGTAAGATACCTTGGAAACAGCACTTCCAGCTCCACTCAATTCTTCCAGTGATAAAACCCCAGCTGATAGCTTTACCGTAACTTCAGAAGTGACCTTAAGCCAGAAACACCCTGCCAAGTCACTTCTAGATTTCTGACCTCAGAAACTGTGGGAGATGATACATGTTTGTTGCTTTATACTGCTAGGTTTGGAGGTGGTTTGTTATGCAGCAATAGATAACTAATACTAATACATCATGTATCTACTGAATCAATATCCAGACAGAAGGGCCCAGGAAACCTTACTGTTAGCAAGCATGCATCACAAGGTGACGAGACCTTTGCATATTGGCATTGGAGAACCAGGCTATTATTAAGTGTTTTTTAAGCTCTAAATAACTGTAGACTTTCATTTTTCACTAATTCACTGCTAAATATCCCTGATCTTTTAACCTGTGAATGGCTTTAGTTTCTTCTCAGTGCTATTACGGTGCCTAAGGACTTCTTAAATTTTGTTTGTTTTGATGGTTCTGCATTTCTCAAGCTCACTTTTGAGAATGAAATTCTATGAGTTGGTCAGATTTAGGCATTTGTAGTTTAATGTGGTTTTCAGAATGACTCCTGAAAGGATGATTACAACTACTTGCTCTGTATCTTTAAATCTAACCACCAAAATCAAAGAAAACTCACTTTACTATAATTACTTGGATGAACAGGAAATGCTCAGACTTCTTTCTCTCCAGTCCACTTTCCTTTACCAAAGCATGGGACCCAACTCTCTAAGATCAAAGAAAATCTTTTCTCTTTTTTTTCAAAGCTAGCAAGCCATTAATATCCATCTCTGTAAAGTAATCCAAATGAATATTTCAAAAATGACTTGTATAATTAGCAGAATTTCACAACAGTGTCAGCATTCATCTGAGGACTGTAGGGGAGTCAGAGGAGCCTGGGGTAGGAGCCGTAGGCAGCAGTGACTCGGTAGAGTTGCCTTCGTTCCTCTGAATTGAGGCTGCTTTATTTCGGAATCGAACATGCCTTTTTTTCTTTATAAAACAGGAATTAATTAGAAACGCTAAAGAGTCACTTTGTAATTCTGAGCATTTTGAGAATGAATATTATTACCATCACCTTGGGTTTCTAACCCCCAAAGTCCTACTTTATTACTTCCCCCACTTTATGACCTCTTTCTACTTTATTGCTACTTCCTGTCATATCATTCAGGGTTCAATCACAAAAACAAAACCAATAGGAGTATAATAAAATAAGAGATTTATTATAGGGTGCTACACTTTTGTGGAAGGCACTAGAGACATGAGGGTCCACGAATAATGTTGAAAGATCTAAAAAACTGTCGCTAACGAGAACTCCTGGAACACTGGCCAGTGTTGACAAGTCAGGGCTGGCAGCCAGAGGGAGACCCACGGGAAGCCCTACACATCTCCTAATCCCCTACTTGCCCCTACCTTGCCCCTCCCCACTTCCCTCTCCCCACTGGTAACCACTAGCTTGTTCTCTATATATGTGAGTCTGCTTCTTAACTAACTTCATGAGTTTAGTCTCCTCACTTTCCTTCACTGGGCCTCAGTTTTCTCATTTTTATAATAGGTAGTGTTAGGTAGGGGTGTAGTGAACCAATGAACTTTAAAGTAACTTCTATCCATGATACTCTGGTAATTCTAGACATTTCTTTTTTTTAACTAGACATTCTTTTTCAGTTCTAGCTCTTAAATTCTGTGGTTCAAAGAAGCAGTTCATATCTAATAGAGTTCTCCTTATTTCTAAAGTACTTATCTTCCATTAAATTTGCTCTATTAACCCCTGTAAAAATCATCTGCACCCAGTTATATGCATAGAAGCAAAGATACACCGAAGGCTGCTCTCTTATGCCTTAAACATACTGTGGGTCTAGAACTAGATGCCTCAAAGAAATGTGTGTGTGACTCAGGAGTTTGGAAGGGCGTTGAGCTTGGCTATACATTGTAATCATATGAGGACATTTAAAAAAATACTGATTTCTGAATTCTACCACTAGAGATTTTGATTTAATTGATCTGCAGGGAAACTCTGGCATCATTACTTTGTTTTTTTGAGCTCCCCAGGCAGAGTTAATGTCCAGTCAGCATTGACAATCACTAAATTAGATGCTCTGAAAGGAATAAAATATGACTCATTTTATCTGTCAATAGCTATTTGTAAAAACAACTTCTTCAGACTCAAGTTCTATGATTTGTATCAGTGTAAGGCTGAGAGGTCTGAGATTCTTAGGAAAGACTCTTCTTTGCAGCCAGCTAAATCAGTGGGTCTGCTTGTAGCCGCTTTCCGTATGATAACACACCTGGGTAGAATTCTTTCACGATAGATTTCATACACAATGGAACTGAAAGGACCCAGATCAGCACCATGAGAAAATCATGGATTCATTATTTAAATAGTACAAATACGATCATCAGATTCTTGCCCCTGCCCTCCGTTGGTTCTGCTGCTGTTACTCTTTTGTCTGCAGTTTACTTTTGTGTCGTTACATTTGCACACTCATGCTTTGGATAACACCAGTGAGTGGGAAGCTCTTACCTCTTTTGCACCCTGTCCTAAATATATACATCGTTAACCCGCAGATGGTTCAGTGTCAAGATGCTGTACTAACCTGGGCACCATTTTCTGCACTTCCTCTTGAGCCTCCAGTGTCCATAAACATAGACCTCATGCCTCACAACACCTTAGTTGATTTTAGTCAATCATAGCCACAAGGATCTTGGCTTTAACAGCAATATTTGTTCCTGGCTGCACTGGCCTTCTTGGTTCAAGTGACTGTACCTTCAGTAACTAGTGTAGCCTTAGCTCAGGTTTTAATAGTTCTTCTAGTCTTGACTCCCCTTGTGCATATGAGGTGGATCTTAATCTTGACAACATAAGCTTGAAGAGGAAGAAGTAATTTTTTGGCGTATAGTTAGATGTTCTCTGAGAAATAATAAGCTCATTTTTATTCTCAATCTCTTATCTTTCTCTTGGATTTATTTTTTTAGCTTCTGTCTTCTCTCATAATGGTGTAGCAAAAATAAAATATGCCAAAGCTTATGGTATTCAGATTGAAGCTGTTCATGCATTGAAAGCTTGTTCAGTCCTTTCAAGTGTATTTCTATATAACTAAATAAACGAGATGAAGGCCTTAAAATTTAGAACTTGAATTATGAGAAGATGACCAAATATAATACGTCCCCAAAGTGTCACAACTTTGCTGGCAACAGTGAAGATGGGTATCACAATAAAAGTATCTTTTATAGCTACCCTTTTGGAACTCGCACCCAGCAGACTCATCTGGTCAATACCTCTGATTCCATTTTAAATCTGACTCTATGCTGGGCCAATAGGCCAGCCCATCAGAAGCATTTGACAAAGTGAAACAGAGCAAGTAATTAAAATAACTAATGATTAGCGGAGACTTATGATCTGTCAAGCATGGCTCCAAGAACTTTACGTGTATTAACGAATTTAATCTTTAAAACAATCCTATGATGTAAATGCTCTCATTATTCTCTTTTTGCAGATTGAGGAACCAATCCAAAACACATTACAAAGAGGGGTAGCTACAGTGTAAGTCTGGAAAGACTACACGCAATGTCCAAGTTCTTAATTCACACCACCATTATTTCATCCATCCTTTATTCCTTCCACCCATTCATCTATTCATCCATCCATAAAAGGATGTACTGCCCTGGAAGTAATGGTATACTGTCTACTAAAGTGTGCTGGTTATTCTGTTTGCTCTTCTACATCCATTGTTTATATCACCTGGGTTCTGTCACTGGATAATCTTCTTAGACTTAGCCAATGAAAACTTCCAGCAGGAGATAAGATGATGGAAGAGAGGAAAGCCCAGTATTTCTTCCCCACTGGTCCCCACTTCGGTGCTTTGTCTCTGGGCATAGCTGTATTCTTCCATGACTACTGGTTTTGCCTCATGGCCTCCTCCTCCACATTTCCAATTCCTAACTTATGTCTGTTGGCTCATTGGACTTGTGTAGTTTAGTCTGAACTGTGTTCTTTCAAAATTGCCAACATTGTAAAATCGGGTGACTTGAAACATACAAAAAATTAGAATTCTGGCTTCCCTTGAAGAATAAAAGTTCTGACGGGACAGAGTCCTATATTGCCATAAGATGAAAAGCAGCTGGTGCTGATCTGAAGCCATGTTCTCTTCCTCTGCCCCACCTACTTTGTCACCTGCCTGATACCTGTAGCCGTTTGAGATTGCCACCCCTGCTCTTGTCAGTTGGATTGCTACTGGCTATTGTACAACCAGAGCAGCCATTGTTCTGTTCTGACATTGGGAAGCAGAATGAAGTTGGCAGAAAAGATTGTGTTCCCTAGAGATGGAGAAGAAAGCCTTTGTTTTTGGCTTCTGGTTCCCAGTTGCAGTTCATCCAGTTACAATGGAAAATATAAGGTTTCAGAACCATCAGGGATACAGCATTTCAGAGCCATCAGAGGAGAGTTTGCTTCTAATTGTTTGAGTAAAGTGTTGAGTTTGGAGAGTAAAAATTTAGGACAAAGTCATGAATGCAGAATAATGATTTTCTACATTGTATAAACAAAAGCCTAAAATTTAAACATTAAATATATTCTTTCACAGATAAGAATTCTTTCTGGATACTGGAAGTTTGTTAGATTGGGTACTTAAAACAGCACTTCAAATTCTAACACTTTTAATAGATTCTTAAGTGCACAAGCTGTGTAGCTTCCTCTTCGTTTTTTCATTAACCCATACTTTCTATTTTTTCTTGCTAAGTGAATGGCAGGAATATTCATCTTCTTTATAAGGTTATGGCGTGCATTTCAATTGTGTTAAAAAAAGCAAAACAGGGCTTCCCTGGTGGCGCAGTGGTTGAGAGTCCGCCTGCCGATGCAGGGGACACGGGTTCGTGCCCCGGTCTGGGAAGATCCCACATGCCGCGGAGCGGCTGGGCCCGTGAGCCATGGCCGCTGAGCCTGCGCGTCCGGAGCCTGTCCTCCGCAACGGGAGAGGCCACAACAGTGAGAGGCCCGCGTAATGCATTAAAAAAAAAAAAAAAAAAAAATGCAAAACAAAATCTGGAAAATGTTACTTTGCAATCAGAAATGAGATACCAATCACCGCAAGATGAACTTACTCATATTTTTGCTTTTAATATTTTCCTGAAATAACGTATTTCAAGATTCTTACCAATATGTTCATTTTAACTATGTTCTCTATGGGACAAAAGAAAAGAAAACTAGGCGACAGGGAGAGAGTATAAAAGTTGCTTCACTTTTAGCTTTACTTTTAATTGTTTCCTTCCAAACGCTGTAGAATTTGAAGATATTTGAGATTCCCATAATCCTTTAAAGTGCAAATTTATTTTATTTTCTTCTTGGGAGATCTTTCCTAATCTAGCAGCTTTTAATAAAATAAGCATCAAACAGCAGACTTAGGTGTTGATTTGTTTAATTAACGTATTCTCCCCACTACAACTTCACACTGCTTTTCATTTCATGGAAGCCTTTGCTAATGACACAGATGACTCCTGTCTAACATTTGAAATCTCAGAACTGATGGGCAAGGGAAGGAAGGTGAATGACAGGCTGAGTAAGCCAGAGTAGGCTAAATAATTTGCCATAAGTACGATAAAGAAAGACAACTTTGCTTTACTCTTAGCTGCCTCTGAATTCTTAAGAGCAGAGCAAATATTATGTGAACAACACCATGAAATGGAATGAGGTATGATGACTAGATTCCCAGCAGAAGCATTGTGTGAAATAAACTCTATGACCAGAGATCTTAAAAATAAGAGTAATACTGACATAGCCATTTGGTAGCTCTTCACTGGTGAACGTGTCTCTTTATTACATTTGTCTTTTATCATCATTGTTATTATTGTTTTGTAATATAATCATCATTTATCTATTAGCATAATTTCTTGGTTGGAGAAAATTAATGTCAGAAACCAGAATGCTTTGCTTAATTTTTACCCGACCCAGTGCCAGTCAATATTCACAGAATTCCCAGTGCCCTGTCAGTGCTCTTCAACCCTTGCTCTCGTTGAATCTTTCTTAATTGACTCCATGGAAGCAAATCCAATTTCTGCTCTCAGCCCTTGTACACATATGTGAAGACTGCTAAATTTAAACTATTTCTGCTCAGTTTTGTGCTGTCAACTCTTGACACACCAGACAGAATGAGATCACCGGAATTTGCTTTATATCTTATTTTAAGATCATGTAATTGGAATGATTTTGTGCCATTGTTTCAGTATAGTATTAAAGTGATATCCTAGAGGTGAAAAACAAATATATTATTCGACTCTATCATCCAATCTCTCTGAAACCACCTTCTTCGCTTTGTCTGCATGACTTGATTTATATATGAGATATAAGTGTCAATAACTTGTTTTTGATGGGTACAGTACTGCCAGGAAAATGGATATAGTTGAACATTACGCTCTAAAGAGGGGCATGAAATATAATTCAGATGGGGTTCATGACACTCGTCCCTCATCTGACACACATTCTTTTCATTTCCAATTTCACTGGAACAGCAAAAAGAATGGTTTCCAATCTGTCCCACCTCATAAAAATAGACGTGTGTTTAATTCTTCAGGACCTGAAATTATCCTTTGGATATTGTCAACCAATCATCCTAGGAAAACGTTCCTGGCCAAAGTAATAGAAATATTCTAGGTATTGAGATGGCTAAAATTTTACTGTTACCTTGCTTTTAATGATTGCACAAAGTATTGCAGAAAACCAAATGTGATGGTGTAGTGACATAGCTTGCCACTTCTATTTTTTTTATATTGTGCCATTTTCTCAGTAGTACATGGCAGTTTGCGAATATAACATTTTTTTAATAGGAAGAGACCAATCACAGACCCTGATATATATGTTTTAATATAGTAAAGGAAGTGTGTTTGTCAAAGCCGAAAGCCTCATTTAGTTGTAACCAAAGATCTTACATAAAAGATGTTAGTTTTATTTATGATTATAGTTCATGATGGATCATCGAAGTTTCAACTAAAATCTTATTCTGGCTTTCTTGATCAGCAAGTTGGATTATAAATATTATATCTCTAGAGCACAGCAGCCTGATAGAAAGTTAGCTGCCTAAATTTCAGCCATTTAGACATTTTCTAGCAGAGGCCATTAATTATGTCACATCAAGCTTGTTATGAATAAACTAAATGTCCTTACAGAAATCAGAGAATACTCTTCAAAAACTTGGGCATTGAGTGAAGAATGAATTTTAGTTCAAGATTACTGGGGGAAAAAAAGTATAGGTCATCTATTATCTTAAAAAGCCTATTGAAGAGATAATAAAATTTATAATTTCTCTGTCCTAGGCTTTGGAAAAGCTGAACCTGCGTCATCTCATGCATGTTCTACGTATACTAGCTAATAAATGCATAATTCCAAATTCGGCAAGAAACAGTAAAATCTAATATGAAGCTTATTCTTTGGGGCTTACTCAGAGAGGTTAGTTATTTTACATTTATATTAAATTTTTTACACTTTCTTTCTTCTGTTCATAAGTGACTCCTTGGAAGCTACACACTATGGGTAAGGCTCTGTTGACCATATGTGTGACTCTGTGTGATCAAAGAGCCCCATTTGGTGGTGAAATCATTGGACTGAAAATCAACCACCGTCAACATTAAGAGGGTTGTCAACTAGTAATTAATGTCAATTAAACTACTGTGATTGTTGATGGATTTTTTAAAATACTATATTTTAATTAGGAAAAAATATTTGAATCACACCTCTCTTTCTTTAAACTGTTCAGCCATCAATAGGGGAAACACAGGGCAAGGATTAATACTTACGTAAATTGTTGTCTTGCATAAACATAGTAGCTACTGAGAGCAGGAATGGTCTAGAATAGAGTATTTTCTAACAGGTATTTTGGCTGATTCCCTCTATCGACAGGTTAAAGATCAACTCTGGCTATTGAACATGACCAGTTGTAACAGGTAAAAGGTGAATTTGTGTCTCCCTAAGGGAAACACTTCATAGTTAATTTTTTTCCCCTGCATCCCTCCTCCCCTAATGGCAGCTTGACTGACGCAAAACATAGTTTCTTTACGCGTATTCTCAGAAACTCCTTGAGCAAATGAGTAACACCACAGTGAGGAATCCTCCTAGGCTCGAAGCCTAATGCAGACAAGGAGAATTTCTTAGTAGACAGTAAAGGATTGAAATAAAGAGAAGTGGAGGGAGTAGAGGCTCTCGATATTTCTCAAGCATCTACAACATGACAGACACTGTGTTGGAAGATTTATGCATACTTCTTGAGTTAATTTTCAGCAGAACCATGAGTTAAGTTTTCCTAGTTCATTTTGCGATCGGGTGAAATGAAACTCAGAGAGGCTAAACAATTTTCTTAAGGCAACACAGTGAGGAGCTAAGATGTGTCTGATTCCAGTTACAAGAAGAGTGTCCATGAATTTCTTCCATCATACGAGGCTATCTTAAAATTTATAAAAATATGTATGTTTCTCAAACCGTAGCGTGAGGAGAATGCAAACTAGTACATTTTATAAATATGTAAGATAATCTCTTTATAAGACCGGTGTGAATACTTTCTCTGCTGAAAGCCTCCACACTCCACCCTTATCCTTCATTTGTCTTAGAGTTGGGCATCTCTCTCACTTGGATACATTGTTTTGGAAGCATTTGTGTTAATGTTCACTAATTTTCTTTTCCACTTCCTGTCTTTTGTTTACCTACTTTTTGACTTGTTAACAACCCCTACAGGACACTAAAAAAAAAAAAAAGGAATTAGTGTTATTTACTACTATGAAAAAGGTATTGGGGGTTGAAAACAATACCCTCATTAATGGATTGATTTTGCCTGTAGATTCCTATCTCTCTGACAAATTTGAATTTAAAGTTGGATTCCTTTGGGGCCCATCACCATAGATGCCATCTGTACGTTCTAAAACTTAGCCTGTGTACCTAGGTTTATAAGCTTCCAAGTTTTTGTAAGTCAAATTGCAGGTTGTCTTAGTCTCCAAGGCACATTAAAATTGAAACAGAACTTTTCTCAAAGTGCTTTTCTGGTTATTGACATAGGAAATCAACAATGGTTTTCTAACGATTCCTCAAGTTGCAGCGTGAGTTTGCTGTCACCTGCACCAAAAGAAAAAAAGAGAAACTTAGGTAATTGGTTCCTGACCTACTTGTGCCTCTGTCAGATGAAGCACTATTATGTATCTATAAGTGAGAATGCTTCAGTGTCTGATTTCCTCTGTTGAAAGTGCAGCTAGATAACCATCCTTTGTGATTCAAGTATTTGAATAATCACTATGAGATGAAAAAGTACCATGTGTAGATAAAAGCAAGTGTAGATATAGTATATAAGTTAGCTACAAAAATTTTAATATCAGTAATGTGATGTTGGAAGAGTTTGCTGTCAATACCATTTATATGTTAAATGTATTATTAGTAGATAGATCTACTAGAATCTTGATATGAATTTCATGTGGATGCTGAGACTCTCAAAGGCCAAATTAGGCTCTATGGAATTGCAAATCTCTCTTTTCTATTGCCTCATTAACTTCATGATAAAGAGTGACATTTATTATCCAGAAATATATTTTTTTAAAGTGTGTGTGTGTGTGTGTGTGTGTGTGTGTGTGAGAGAGAGAGAGAGAGAGAGAGAGAGAGAGAGAGAGAACTCAGTTTCCCTCTTCCTTCTTTCTCTTATTTTTCCAGCAATCACCTTTCAAAAAGGAGGAAGAAAGTAAGAGGAGGGGGAGGGGGAGGAACAAGGGAACATGTTTAGCCTCTAGAATTTATAAAGGTACACAACTCATCCAGGAATTGCAGAATTACATAAGACTAGGAATCAATCATCTTGAAAGTCTTTGTTCTAGAAGTTCTTTACTCAGTCTTTAAGTCTTGTGACTAAAGGGGACCTTTCTTTCCCATTACTCATCTAGAGAATGTTTCAGAGGCCAGCCCCCCAACCCAAAAAATGAACACATGTCTTTCCTGAGCTTTCTGAATCATCTTCTAGATATGATATTTGCACTTATTGTGAGATACTGGCCTTAAATCACGATTGGGACAAGGAGAGAGAAGGAAAGCACAGTGAGGTAGTGGCCCATTATTTATCATGTTATCAAGCCCTGTAATCAAAAGAAATCATGGGGGTTTCCCTGGTGGCACAGTGGTTGAGAGTCCGCCTGCCGATGCAGGGGACACGGGTTCGTGCCCCGGTCCAGGAAGATCCCACATGCCGGGGAGCGGCTGGGCCCGTGAGCCATGGCCGCTGAGCCTGCACGTCCAGAGCCTGTGCTCCGCAACGGGAGAGGCCACAACAGTGAGAGCCCCGCGTACCGAAAAAAAAAAAAAAAAAAAAAAAAGAAATCATGAAGACTGAGGATAGAGAAGTAATGCATTTTTAATAAATAAGAACATTTCTTCCATGTGGCACAGGAGGTGAGGACAAACTATGGCTTTTTTGATCTAGAATAGGTGGGCAAAATGTTCAGTTTTGTGTTCTAGATGCAATCATACTTCAAGAATAGGAATTAAACTCAACATTTATTTTGTCCAAAGTCAATAGATGGATACATTTCAGAGTATCACAATGATTTCTGGGTAAAAAATTCTGCCTCTATAAGCAAACGAACTAAATTAGACAACCTTTCACTTTTAGATGGCTTTGATTGTTTTAAGTTCTTTGTATGGTGAGCTGAACTTTTGCCTTTCTATAATTTTTGTACGTTTCCTATTGGCTAAAGATACATAGAACAAACCTAGTTCCTAGCTGCAGTCCACCAGTGTCTGAAAATATATGACATTCCTCTTACATTGTACCTAAGGTTCAAATATGCAGGTGCCACTGGGGGTCATTTGTAGTATATTAACTGACAAGCTGTAAATACACTTATATCTGCTGCTATTCCACATTTCTACTCTGAGATGTTTTTGAAGTTGATAATATCAAGTGTCCTGGCAATTTTCATGTTGCTCTAAAACTAGGGACATGGTTTAACTGATTTGTGGTTACAGGAAGTTAAACAATTGTGTTTCAGGAAAAGATTGTCCCTTTTAGGGACAGAGAATAACCTTTATCTAGAGATTCAGTTGTTATGTTCGTACTAATGTATGCAAATAAAATCAGAGTTTCAGTAACTACTGCGCCTCTAAAAGGTCATATTCTTTTAATTAGAATCAAGCAATTAATTCTAAATGTTTCCCTATATTTTTCCGGAAGCATTTCCTTTCATTACCAAAAGCCTCAGATTTCTTCCCATACTATTTTTTTAGCATATGAAATATAAAAATTTGTACTTTAGTTCATCCTGGAATTAGTTGCCCCTCCCTTTAGCGCATATCAATTCAGTGTGGCTCTTTGGGATTTTATGGCTTTTACTGCATGTAATACTTGTTGGTATGTAATGTTAGAACAAATTGAGTGTTCGTTATGATTTTGACACCTTGAATCCCATTCCTCTGACTTAAGTGACTAGGAAATTACCAATAATAAAGCCTTACTCTAGCATAAATTTATTATTTTTAATTAGTTAAGTGTAAAGGGGATAAAACCTAAAAATGTTACCAAAAACTTCCCTGTACTAAGAAATATAATTAAGCTAAAATTCAAATTCAAATTTCTTTCACACTGGAATGCCCTCAGTTTGTACGTTGTTTGTTTTTTTTTTTAATTTGATTGACAATAGCCAAAGTATTATTTAAAAATGACTGACTTAACATGCAGGATTACCTTTCTTTTGTTATTGCTTTGCTCTCTCCTCCCTCTCCACTTTCATGCTCAAAAAATATTAAGAATATTACTTAATGCTTTTATTCATTTCTTTAGTTATCCACTCATGTTTTCAGTCAACACACATTTATTGAGTACCTACCGCATGTTAAACATTAGATGAATGAGCTTCTTCCCTCCCCACAAGGAGTTCCCAACTCACTCTCCTGCAGCCTGTGTAGATAGGAGCCAGGTCTGAGCCACTGCTTCTGTGAGCCAAGCTTTGCTTTAGAACAGTGCTTGTCAAATTGTAATGTGTTTGTGAATCACCTGGGGGATTTAGTTAACACTCCGATTCTGATTTGGTAGGTCTGGGTGGGGCCTGAGATTTTGTAGTTCTAATAAACTCTTGGCCCAGGGAACATACTTCAAGGATCAGGGCATTAGATCAGAGAATAGATCTGATTCTGATGAATTGATTTTTCTGTCCATCACAAAATCAAGACATTTGCCTTTGTAAATGGAGATCATTTGGAAAGGACATACTCACATTTTAGTTATTATGAATTCATCCTCTTTGCTTTTATGGCACTTATCACACTGTAATATCTTTAATTGCTGGTGTCTCTTTTGCTGAATTTAATTTCCTTGAGAATTGACATTAAATTCTATTTAGTTAGTGTTTGTACCAACTATTGTGGTGTTTATGGCTCAATCATTATGTGATGAATCAATGTAGTAATGCTTAACACTGTCAGAGTAACATCTATTCTTACTTGCTAAGGGTCAGAAAGAGGCTTTTTCCTCTTTTCTTTTTCCCACTCTGGTCTTAATCCAGCTAGCCTTCCGAAAGAGTGAAATGTTTAAAATTGAGCTAGTGTTGGTTTTTTTTTTTTTTTTTGCGGTACGCGGGCCTCTCACTACTGTGGCCTCTCCCGTTGCGGAGCACAGGCTCCGGACGCGCAGGCTCAGCGGCCATGGCTCACCGGTCCAGCCGCTCCGCGGCACGTGGGATCCTCCAGGACCGGGGCACGAACCCGCATCCCCTGCATCGGCAGGCAGACTCTCAACCACTGCGCCACCAGGGAAGCCCCTAGTGTTGGTTTTGATGTGAGGTGGAGGGACTGTCAGGATTTTGAGAAAGGAACAAAAGCAAACAGGAAGTCTTATGTTCCAGACAAGATAATATTGGAAATGAAAGAACTATTAGGTTGCCAAGTGTCTCGAGTGGGGTGACTGAAAGCAAAGACCAGAGTTAATGGAGACTGGGCCAGGTAAGAAGGCATGTTAGAGAATAGTGTTCAAAGATAGTCCCCTGGGGAAACCATACAACGAGGAAGCCATCAGCTATGCTGGAGGGATCTGACCCATACCTTATTTTGTAGTCCTGAACTGTAGTGTCACCAGTGATATGGAGGTCAGCATGGTAGGAGCTGTGGCAAGTATGTGGGTGAGGGTATAGGTTTCTACCTGACCCCTGAATGGTCAGAGTCCCAGACAGATCCTCTCACCAACCAGTCAATGGCCTTATAATTTTCTTATGAGTTTACAAAAGCAGTCACACAATTATTTCAACATAATAATAATAGCAAACTCTTATAGTCTACTTTAGTGAGTGGATAGACATATTGGACTATAGAAGTATATATAAATGCATTCTTTGTAAGGCACAGAACTAAATAATTTAAGAAACATAGCATGTCAGAATTATTGCTTTATAGTTAATATAACACCATATTTTTCCTTTGAAATGTCATAATGATATTCATAGTTACACTTAACTTAGAGCTTACTAGGTACCTGGGGTTTTTCTTAATGTTTTACATGTATTAACTCATCTAATCCCTCCGAGAGAGATACTATTATCACTAGTTCATAGATAAGGCAATCAAGGCACAGCATGTTTGTGTAATTCGCTCAAGGTTACATAACAGTAAGTGGTGGGGTGGATTTTGAACCGGGTCAGCTTTGGTTCTAGTGTCTTTGCTTTTAACTACTACATGCCACTGTCCATCACATAAATAATTGTTTCTCATAAACTTTTAACATGAGAGACATACAACTAAAATGGATCCATTTAAATAGAATTAAGAAGACAATACAGTTCTCATTGAAACTGGGTAAATAAACAGGAGATGGGAAGTTCACATCCACAGAGTCAAGGATTTATATCCCTAGAAGTCAGACCAAGTGGTGCCATATTCTGTTCCTTTGTGTCAACAGTATATCATGTGTGCTTCGTAAAATGGCTGCTGAGAAACGCATATCTATATGTATACAACGCATTCCATGATGATTCTCTTAATATTCTTAAGGACAAAATGGGAAAATACAAGCAATCCTCTAATCCATAACTAATTGAACAACTATCCAAAGAGTTATCTAGCAATGGATTGATGCCAAGCTCTATGGAGATCTCTAGAATGGGGATTCTCCACTTGGCTCTCTTTTGTTCAGCAGTTTGTTCAATAGTTAGAATGATGAAAGAAGAAATGCTTACCACTTTTGCAGGTAATGCAAAGCTAGAAAGGGTGGCTGTTGGTTTAGATGATAGCCACATGCCTGAAAAACGATCTCTCCATTCTAATAAAATGAAAATTTACTGAGTTATTATAAAGTCTTGTTTATTGCACATTTACAGGAAAAGGAAATTTATGTCGAAATTCCTGTGGTTTTATTTGCCTACCTGCTCAATATGAGCCAGTATGGTGTTAACAGATGCTTTAAAAAGTTAATGCATTCTTAAACTGCATTAATAGAGGTAGAGAGTCAAGTTCAGGGTGATAATAGTTTCACTATAATCTGAACTGCTCGGACGGTGTCTTGAATATTATATTCAGTTCTGTAGGCTGCGTTTTAAGAGTTGCTGAAAAGGTAGATTACACCTAGAGGGTGACTAGAATGTTGAAGAGGCTGGAAACCATAGTGTTTAAGAAATTGAGCTCATCTAACCTGGAGAAGAAACTGATAAGGCATTATGAAAGTGCACATTGTAAGATGCTTTATTTTTCTTTAAGGGAGATGATAATTTGGTGTAATTCTACAGAGAAGTAGATACAATAGATTAGAAAGTAAAGGATTAGGTATATCGTTACAGTTATGGCTAAGAAAAGGTAGAATAAGGCACGTTGAAAATAACGTGGGGTGGAGCAAAGTAAATATCATTTCTCCTTTTTGTTGTAATAAAAACTGTTTTTTAAAAGAGGAGATTTTTATTATAAATGTAAGTTGCTCAACCCAAAACTGTCAAACGATTTGGAGGGTATCAACTAAAAATGAAAATTCTTTTCCCCGTCAGTATCACACTGACCACCATATGGCTGTCATAATCATCAGTAACACTTGCTCATTTTTTAGAAAATATCTATGCATAGAAAACATCACACAGGCATATAGACAAAAATGATTATAAATGTATAAATATACCAGTCCTTTTATAACACTAACGGGATCATACTATACATGGTTTTCTTGAGCATATATTTTGGATATATCCTTTCATATCAGTGAAATGAGACCTAGCTTAATCTTTTAAGGTGCTTAGAATTTCTTTCCTAAATACCCATAAATATTTAGGTGTTTTTATTGTACATCACAGTGATTATAAGTTTGACGATAATAGCCAACCTTGTACATAGATCATTCATTTCTTTAGTCCTAATGGTTAGAAGCAGAGCTGTTAGGTATGAATGTTTTAAGACTTTTGAAATATTTTATGAAATTAATCTCAACAAAGATTGTAAAATTAAACTTCTACCAGCAAGGTGTAGATAATTCCATATATCTCCACCTGACCAACATTAAGTTTTCTCATTATTTTTATAGTTTCCAATCTTATGGATGAAATAGGGCATTTTGTTTTGATTTCTATTAATAGTGAAGTTAAAATGTTGTTTAGTGTGTTTATTACTCATTTATGTATATTCCTTTGTGAATTCCTGTTCATGTCCTTTGACCATTTTTCTAATGGATTGCTCTATTTTCAAAATATTGGATAGAATTATTTAAGTATTTAGAATTCTAACACTTATAAATGGTGAAAATAGTTTTTCTTATCTAATATTTGCCCTTTAATTTATTTGTCATATTAGTGACCTCCATTCTCTATTATATGATAGTTTTGATTACCAACAAAAAAGGAAGAAAATCCAAAAATAATACTCCATTAAGAAAGCCATAGTCCTCCTTGGTTTTTCAGTAATACCTACTCTTTCCTGGATATCAGAATATATGAATATAATAACATCTAAGATCTCACAAAAACTAGTGATTCCAATTTTTAAATAAATTTAATAAAAGGAAATTTTAAAAAATCATTGGAAACTGTTCTAGATATTGAGGAGAACTTTACAAAAAGAAATTCTGTAAGTTGTTTTTAAAAATTAAAAATAATTATCATTCCACATTCATCAAAAGTCAACTTGAGATTTATTTTAAAATCATAGCTTTAACCATATAAACAAAAAGTGTGAGTTGATATTTTTTAATTAAAAAGTTATGCCAGTAATTTTACATTAATGGTGTATGTGCATGTATATGTATGTGTTTTAAGTGTATGAATTTTAATTTATTTTGGCTGTTTTATCATGTACCTCTCCACTGATATGTTTTTGGTTAGAACATCAAGGCACAAGCATAACTGTCAGCTTTTGTGTGCTGCCTAGTTGGTGTGTGATGGTTAATATTTGTACCTGAAGTTTCTGGTGGAGTGTGGCCAAAGAATGATGTATAAACTAAAAGAATCTCATTAAACTGCTAAGGAAAGACAGTGGCAATGGGAGCATCTGTTCTCTATTCTCCATACTAATGCTGTAATAAAGAAAGAAATCAAGCATCTCACTGTATAATATTTCCTTGTGACTTTTTATAAGCAAGATTTCATTGAAGTTGAATTTTCTCTAATTGGCTATGTCATTATCAGCTTATATTTTAGTAATTGAATTGTTAGTATGAAAATCATGTACCTATCATGAAAAAGTACATAAATGTAAAAAAAAGTTTGGACAACAACAACAAAATGTCTCTCAAGTTACCAAACTATAAACACTACATAGACAAGGCTGACAAATGCCCAAACTGGATCCTGGATTTAGGATTGGTAATTAAGAGGACATTAAATCTCTTTCTATGGAGAAATATAGATAAAACCAAACTTTTTTTTTCTTTTGAAGCATTTATATAGAAGTTAAAATGACCTAAACATGACCAAACACTCATTTTCTCAAAAACTTTTACTGGACTCCTATTACGGGTCCAGTCACAAAGCTATCTGGCCTAACTTTTCTGACAGTGAAGAACTATTTTCTACCTTCACTTACAATAATTAAGTGAAAATTAAAAGAGCTAGAAAACAACATTCTTTCATTATCAGCTCAGCAACTATTAAAATATCTGATGACACCCAATGCTGACCAGGGTATAGGGAAGCTACACCTTGTACAATTTTAGTAGAACTGTAAGTTGATACAATGCTTTGGAAAGGCATCTGTCAAAATTATCAAAATTTAAAATATGCATATTCTTGGACCAGCAGTAATAATAATGATAATAATAATAATTTATTTCACAGAAATAAGCTATATAATTGTGTGATGATAGATATGTAAGAATATTGATTGCAGTGTTCCTTAATAGTGATTAGTTATCTCAGATAATGGTTACTAAGAGAATTAATAATAGTTACTCTTGTATGGATGATTTTCGGTTTACTCTTTATATATTCTGTATTGTCTGAAAGTTTTATAATAGTGGTATATGTAAACTTTAACCTGGAATCATTATCATGATATTTCATTTGAAAATTTTAAAACCAAGAATGATATAGAGTCCATGTTATTCAATTTAAAGACTAAAAATCAAAACAATAATATAATACAGAAAACCATAAGCTGGGAATTTAAGTGTTTTTTGTATACAGGAATTGAGTCACTTCAAAGCTAAAGACCTGGAAACTTGATGCCTGATTGACTAATGTTATTTTGTAAAATTGAGTTACAGTTTTAGGGTAGGTGAGATTCTTGGACTGCCACCACTTGAAATGAAAACAGTATACCACTAAGTAGGAAATGTGATATAAGTAATGTCTCTATATGTTGTACCATAATTTATACCAGCGGTCCCCAACCTTTGTGACACTAGGGACCAGTTTCGTGGAAAACAATTTTTCCACGGGTCAGAGGAGGGGGGATGGTTTCAGGATGATTCAAGCACATTGTATTTATTGTGCACTTATAATGAAATAAGTATACAACTCACCGTGATGCAGAATCAATGGGAGCCCTGAGCTTGTTTTCCTGCAACTAGATGGTTCCATCTGGGGGTGATGGGAGACAGAGACACCCCAAATGTGTGGCTTATGTCCAGTCTACTCCGTGATCTTCTTTTGGTTGCTGTCACTGCAGAAAACCCTGCTTCACAAAGATAGGATGTTGGAAATGGAAGCAGGCTTTTCAGTGCTTTTGTGACAATCTCAGGATATTCAGCCTTGACTTTGATCCAGATGTATGGCGATTTAAGGTTGTCTCAAACATATTTTAAGGTCACATGTCATTTGCGATCTCAAGCAGTTGATCCTGTTCTAGCACGGACAAAGTCGATTCAGCTGGCTTATTCACAAATGGGTCGCGGATCCATTGCTTCCCAGTCTGGGGGTCTTTTGTGGTTGGGAAGTAATGCTCAAACTCTTTTGAAAGCTGAGATAGGTGATCATGCACCAGCTGGGAGAAAGAAGGCCCTGGCTCAGTCTCTTTCAAAATCTCTGCTAATGTTTGAAAGATGTCAAAAATCCCAGTGTTTACTCGTCCCCATAAGTCCTGTTTGGCTTTAAAGGCAGCCAGTTTATCTGCCGACGTGAACACAGTTGTTGTTCTCCCGTGAAGTGACAGATGGGTCGCAAGTTTTGCGACCCATTCTGTGTCACTGAAATAGGTTGCCAATGGTGACTGTTCTTCTAAAAGAAATCTCTGGAGTGGCTCTCATAACCCAAAAACTCTAGCCAGTGATCTACCTCTAGAAAGCCATCTCACTTCTGTGTACAGGAGAAGATGTATGCTCTGCGCCCATCTCCTCACAGAGCTGTGCGGGGAGATGTGAGTTGACGGCATGTGCTTTAATGTGGTTGATCATTTTAATCACATCCTGCAAAACGGTGTTAAGTTCAGGTGACATTTTTCGGCTAGACAGCATTTCTCTATGGATGACACGGTGCGTAGACTCACATTCAGAGCGACCTCTTTGACCTGAGTAGTGAAACCAGAAAGCTGTCCATTCATGGCAGCCGCTCCGTCCGTACACACACCAACACAAAATGACCAGTTCAGTTTTCCTGGTATGTAATCATTCAAAGGCTTGAATAGTTCCGCAGCTGTGGTGTTGGTTGGCAAGAAAAGTGCACATAACATATCCTCATGCACATCCTCCTGAAAAGCATATCACACGTAAACAAGCACTGTGGCCTTGCTGTCAACATCAGTAGACTCGTCAACCTGGATTGCATACCACAGTGACTCATTAATCCTCTCTAACAATTGTGCCTCAGTACCTTCTGCCATGTCATCAATTTGTCTAGTTATGGTGCTAGCCAAAAGAGGAACATGTGCCACCTTTTTCACTGCAGCCTCGCCTAAAAATTCACAACAAATGTCCTTAGCAGCAGGCAGGATCACTAATAGTAAAGGGCTTCTTAGCTTTAGCAATGCGGTTAGCCACTAAGAAGGATGCTCTCAGTGCACACACGTTTGATGAAGTGGTGGCCTTCAATAATTGCTTCTGTCCTTCCTGTTCACGTTTTTTTCTTTTGAAAAACTCCAAAGGCTTGTCTTTAATGCAGGGTGCTTAGTCTCCATGTGGCAAAGCAGTTTTGAAGGTTTCATGGCTTCATTGGATAGCCAGTCACCACATATCATACAAAGCGGGCTTGGAGAACGTGAATCACCTGTTGCAATGAACCCACAATTTAAGTAGGACTCTTGGTCTTTCCTTTTAAATGCAGCTTTCTTTTTGTTGGCAGTCTTAGAGCCTTCTGCTGTCTCATCATTGGGTCTTTCCCCCTTTTCAAAGAAGCTCTCCAGCGACGTTTATCTTTTACTCGTTTTGGCGAGGGTTAGCTGGTGGGCTTACCAAAACTGGGACTGAGACCAGTGCGCAGTGTGGGGAAAGAGGCGCAGCTGGAAGCGGTAAATAAAATAATGGGTGGGCCACGCGCAGACTAAAATAATGTCAGATTCTGACTTAAAGCCTGCCACCAGCTGCAGCTGTACAACTGAAGTACATCAGCTCACTTGCCACTATAAAGCCTGCCACCAGATGCAGCTTAATTGTCCCTTGCCACTCACCAATAGGGTTTTGATATGAGTCTGCAAGCAATTGATTTATTGTGGTCTCTGTGCAGTCAAACCTCTCTGCTAATGATAATCTCTATTTGCAGCCGCTCCCCAGCACTAATATCACCGCCTCAGCTCCATGTCAGATCATCAGGCATTAGATTCTCATAAGGAGTGCGCGACCTAGAGCCCTCGCACGTGCAGTTCACAGTAGGGTTCACCCTCCTATGAGAATCTAATGCCCCTGCTCGTCTGACAGGAGGCAGAGCTCAGGTGGTAATGCGAGTGATGGGGAGCGGCTGAACATACAGGTGAAGCTTCATTCACTTGCCTGCTGCTCACCTCCTGCCGTGCAGTCCGGTTCCTAACAGGCCACGGACTTGTACTGGTCCATGTCGCAGGTGGAGACCCCTGACCTAGCATACATACAGTAGTTCCCCCATCCATGTTTTTGCTTTTCAAGGTTTGTTACCTGCAGTCAACCGTGGTCTGATAATATAACATTGAAAATTCCAGAAATAAACAATTAAAATTTTTTAATTGTTTCTCATTCTAAATAGCTTGATGAAATCTCATGCCACCCTGTTCCATCCCACCAGGGATGTGAATCATCCCTCCACCCAGCGTATCCCACTGTGGGTCACTTAGTAGCCTTCTTGATTATCAGATCGACTGTCGAGGTATCCCAGTGCTTGTATTTAAGTAACCCTTATTTTACTTCATAAAATAAAAGGTTCAAAACTTTTGACCCAAAAGTTCAAGAGTAGTGATGCTGGCAATTCGGATATGCCAGAGAAACTTTAAAATGCTTCCTTTAAGTGAAAATGTGAAAGTTCTCGACTTAATAAGAAAAAAATCATATGCTGAGGTTGCTAAGATCTACTCTAAGAATAAATCTGTGAAATTTTAAAAGAAGGAAAAAGAATTTCACACTAGTTTTGCTGTCACACCTCAAACTGCAAAAGCTATAGCCACAGTTCGTAAGTGCTTAGTTAAGATGGAAAAGGCATTAAATTTGTCCAATAAGATATTTAGAAAGAGAGACCGCATTCACATAACTTTTGTTACAATATATGGTTAAAATTGTTCTATTCATTTATTATTATAGATTTATTATTAATCATTTACTGTGTCTAACTTAAAAATTAAACTTTATCATAGGTGTGTATATATACAGGAAAAAACACGGTATGTATGGGGTTGATTACTATCTGTGGTTTCAGGCACCCACTGGGGATCTTGGAGTATATCCTCCAAGGATAAGAGGGGGTGACTGTATATTCTTAGTAAAGCACATCACAGCCTTCTTGCACTTAGAATGTTAGCTCTTCAGCGCTACACTTGGGTGCCATTTTAAACAGCTAAATCAGTAACAAAAAGCACAAAAATGTGAAAATGTGGCACTAAGTGGACCTTCAAGAGGGTACTTGTTTACAGTAGGAGAGCTGGAACAAGAAGGCAGAGCATAGCCCTGCTCTACCTCAGCTGGGAATGAGTGCTTCCAGCAGCCCAAATATTTTTCTCCCTACACAAAATATGCACAAAGGACCATTAAAGCACATAAGTATGGATTTTGGGGTAACAGATAAATTTTAGTTAGTTGGATAATTCAGAAATACAGAATCTGCAAGTAATGAGGATTGACTATATACACACACATACAGGCACATACACACACACACACACACACATATATATATATATATATATATAGAGAGAGAGAGAGAGAGAGAGAGAGATGATATATATATATATATATATGAAGTGTATTAGTCATTTTACTTAAATAATAAAGTTTTAAAAAAAGAAAGTAAGGTTTGAATTCTGCATCACTCTTTTTTATTGGAGAAGAGCAGGAAGCACCACTTTGGAAAAGAATAGAAAATTCAACCCAACATAAATTAACTAAGTAATAAAGGTTCTATTGTGAAGAAGGGAAAATGTTAGCCTAATAATTCCGTAATTGACTTAAGAATATACTAATTTGACAAAAATCTAACTTTCTAAATCAGAAAAATCTATTATTATTTTTCCAAATGTTTCCATAATTATAATCAATACTACAGACTTAGTAAAGTAAAAATTAGTAAATGCCTTAAAGGTGAGACTCTATGTTTAAAGATTTTATCTAATGTGGCTTCTGTTGCTGTCAACATCTGAGACTCTGAGATTAGATAATGCTCCAGATTTTGGAAGAATATCTCTACCCACCTGCATTCCTGGGTCATCGCTGAGCAGGACTGTCTCATTCTTTCTTTAGTCTCAGGGGTCAGGCTTCTTTGCTTAGCCTCTCCCTATTAGTCATGGGGTGGAGGGTGTTACTCTGAGCCTTTTCTCCTGAAGGGAGGAAGTAGAACTGGCCTCTTTTGGAAAATAAGATATCCAAATCAGGCAGAAGTTATCTTCTTTCAGTAGATCCATGATGGCACTTCTGGAGTGGTAGAGTCAGCGCCCATATGTCTACACCCTAGATATGTCTCTTTTTCTTCTATAAATAAGTTATTACCATGAGGCTCTTGGTTATAGAAGCTGTTCCCAGCTGGCCCGATAAAGCCTATATCTTAAGCTTCTGGTTCATTCACATAATCAGAGCAGTTTTGTCATCCCATGCATTTTCCAAGTTACTCAGTTCTCAGCTTCATCCACTCAAGCATGTTAGAAAGGTTTCCTCCCCTATTGGGCTGCTAAGCAACTTTATGAAACTATAGAAAAGCTACCGAATTCCTCATCTATCTCTTTCCTGGAGGGATGTGCCCTGGTGTTAGCAATTTACATTTTCCCTCCCAAGGGAAATATTATCTAAACTCACTAAGTAAAGGTACGTGGAGATAATTTCTGTCTACAAGGAAGAGGAAGATGGGGCAGTGTTCTTGTGCAGCCTATGGTCACCTCCTCTGTGCTTGTCCAGATCCACCTGTCCTCGAACACAGACAGAGCAGGAGATTCAGTTCCATGGGTGTGGAGCAAGAGCGGTTTAGGGAGGCTGTGAACATATTCCTTTTTGTGCTCCATGTGATTCGTAAAGCCCTGAGGAAACCCAGGGTTTGAAGATCGTGAGCTGTGGTTCCTCTTCTGGAGTACACGGCTATTCTGCTAGTATTCTGTAGAAATTTAACAGAAAGAATTTGTGCTTACTCTAGACAATTTTAATGAATTTTTTCTCATCTTTTTAAAAAATGTATGACAGGAAATCCTCTTGTTAATAGAATAATTTTTTCAAGGGGGATTTAAATAAATCATTGATACAGTACTAATCTTACTATAGATAAATATGGCTTCTCCTATATGACTAAAAGCTCATGTGTCATAAGGTGTTTAAATTAGTATACTAAATTAAATTTTACAGCCAATTTAAATTTTATAATGAAAGTCACTGTGAAGGAAAAATAACATACTTTAGAAAAATTCATTTGTATGACAAGCTTTCTAGATGCATGTAAATAGTCATTTTATTGAGATATTTTTGGACTTAGATATTTTTAGCATAAATTATTTATTTACCAGCATTCATTTATTTTTCAAGTCTGAATTTTACACACTCTTCAATAATCACTTGCATTGCAGAGGTTCCTTCTCTTAATTTTATTCTGTATATGTTTCCTTGAAGACTTATCACTCTCCAAATTAATCTGGGGGATTTCTTGGTTGTATAAATCAGGGGTCCCCAACCCCTGGGCCATGGAACAGTAGTGGTCCACGGCCTGTTAGGAACCGGACTGCACGGCAGGAGGTGAGCAGCAGGCAAGTGAATGAAGCTTCACCTGTATGTTCAGCCGCTCCCCATCACTCGCATTACCACCTGAGCTCTGCCTCCTGTCAGACGAGCAGGGGCATTAGATTCTCATAGGAGGGTGAACCCTACTGTGAACTGCACGTGCGAGGGCTCTAGGTCGCGCACTCCTTATGAGAATCTAATGCCTGATGATCTGACATGGAGCTGAGGCGGTGATATTAGTGCTGGGGAGCGGCTGCAAATAGAGATTATCATTAGCAGAGAGGTTTGACTGCACAGAGACCACAATAAATCAATTGCTTGCAGACTCATATCAAAACCCTATTGGTGAGTGGCAAGGGACAATTAAGCTGCATCTGGTGGCAGGCTTTATAGTGGCAAGTGAGCTGATGTACTTCAGTTGTACAGCTGCAGCTGGTGGCAGGCTTTAAGTCAGAATCTGACATTATTTTAGTCTGCGCGTGGCCCACCCATTATTTTATTTACCGCTTCCAGCTGCGCCTCTTTCCCCACACTGCGCACTGGTCTCAGTCCCAGTTTTGGTAAGCCCACCAGCTAACCCTCGCCAAAACGAGTAAAAGATAAACGTCGCTGGAGAGCTTCTTTGAAAAGGGGGAAAGACCCAATGATGAGACAGCAGAAGGCTCTAAGACTGCCAACAAAAAGAAAGCTGCATTTAAAAGGAAAGACCAAGAGTCCTACTTAAATTGTGGGTTCATTGCAACAGGTGATTCACGTTCTCCAAGCCCGCTTTGTATGATATGTGGTGACTGGCTATCCAATGAAGCCATGAAACCTTCAAAACTGCTTTGCCACATGGAGACTAAGCACCCTGCATTAAAGACAAGCCTTTGGAGTTTTTCAAAAGAAAAAAACGTGAACAGGAAGGACAGAAGCAATTATTGAAGGCCACCACTTCATCAAACGTGTGTGCACTGAGAGCATCCTTCTTAGTGGCTAACCGCATTGCTAAAGCTAAGAAGCCCTTTACTATTAGTGAAGAGTTGATCCTGCCTGCTGCTAAGGACATTTGTTGTGAATTTTTAGGCGAGGCTGCAGTGAAAAAGGTGGCACATGTCCCTCTTTTGGCTAGCACCATAACTAGACAAATTGATGACATGGCAGAAGGTACTGAGGCACAATTGTTAGAGAGGATTAATGAGTCACTGTGGTATGCAATCCAGGTTGACGAGTCTACTGATGTTGACAGCAAGGCCACAGTGCTTGTTTACGTGTGATATGCTTTTCAGGAGGATGTGCATGAGGATATGTTATGTGCACTTTTCTTGCCAACCAACACCACAGCTGCGGAACTATTCAAGCCTTTGAATGATTACATACCAGGAAAACTGAACTGGTCATTTCGTGTTGGTGTGTGTACGGACGGAGCGGCTGCCATGAATGGACAGCTTTCTGGTTTCACTACTCAGGTCAAAGAGGTCGCTTCTGAATGTGAGTCTACGCACCGTGTCATCCATAGAGAAATGCTGTCTAGCCGAAAAATGTCACCTGAACTTAACACCGTTTTGCAGGATGTGATTAAAATGATCAACCACATTAAAGCACATGCCGTCAACTCACATCTCCCCGCACAGCTCTGTGAGGAGATGGGCGCAGAGCATACATCTTCTCCTGTACACAGAAGTGAGATGGCTTTCTAGAGGTAGATCACTGGCTAGAGTTTTTGGGTTATGAGAGCCACTCCAGAGATTTCTTTTAGAAGAACAGTCACCATTGGCAACCTATTTCAGTGACACAGAATGGGTCGCAAAACTTGCGACCCATCTGTCACTTCACGGGAGAACAACAACTGTGTTCACGTCGGCAGATAAACTGGCTGCCTTTAAAGCCAAACAGGACTTATGGGGACGAGTAAACACTGGGATTTTTGACATCTTTCAAACATTAGCAGAGATTTTGAAAGAGACTGAGCCAGGGCCTTCTTTCTCCCAGCTGGTGCATGATCACCTATCTCAGCTTTCAAAAGAGTTTGAGCATTACTTCCCAACCACAAAAGACCCCCAGACTGGGAAGCA
Source organism: Phocoena sinus (assembly GCF_008692025.1). NCBI lineage: Eukaryota > Metazoa > Chordata > Mammalia > Artiodactyla > Phocoenidae > Phocoena > Phocoena sinus. The sequence goes on along the minus strand of NC_045773.1, from coordinate 77,056,551 downwards.
ATGGATCCGCGACCCATTTGTGAATAAGCCAGCTGAATCGACTTTGTCCGTGCTAGAACAGGATCAACTGCTTGAGATCGCAAATGACATGTGACCTTAAAATATGTTTGAGACAACCTTAAATCGCCATACATCTGGATCAAAGTCAAGGCTGAATATCCTGAGATTGTCACAAAAGCACTGAAAAGCCTGCTTCCATTTCCAACATCCTATCTTTGTGAAGCAGGGTTTTCTGCAGTGACAGCAACCAAAAGAAGATCACGGAGTAGACTGGACATAAGCCACACATTTGGGGTGTCTCTGTCTCCCATCACCCCTAGATAGGACCATCTGTTTGCAGGAAAGCAAGCTCAGGGCTCCCATTGATTCTGCATCATGGTGAGTTGTATAATTATTTCATTATATATTACAATGTAATAATAATAGAAACAAAGGGTACAGTAAGTGTAATGCGCTTGAATCATCCCGAAACCATCCCCACCCCACCCCCTTACCCCCAGTCTGTTGAAAAATTGTTTTCCACAAAACCGGTCCCTGGTACCAAAAAGGTTGGGGACTGCTGTGCTATGTAAGGTTTATTGAGGCATAAGTTATATAGTGTGTTGGCTGACAAAGACTCTCTCCTTGACTAAACTCTAGTCAGGCTCCTTTGAGCCCTCTTTTCGACTAGGCTTTGACGTTGGCCCTTTGTTGTCCTGTCTTTGGCCTGCCCAGTGACGTTTTAGCAAAGTATTCTCTTAAGTCAGTTTAGGGAAAAATCCTTCCACCCTGATATCTGATCACCTTTGAGGTCTAATCAAGTTCCTCATCCCCCACTCCTGATGTGTAAATCCTTGGCCTGCCAGTAAGAAGAATCCTGTTAGGTCAGTAAGAATCTCCCTACTCTTGAAGTCTCCTTTTAATAACTTTCTGTCCTCTGACCCCTCACTCTGTTTGTTGGCTATAAATCCCCATTTGTTCATGTTGTATTCAGTGTTGAACCCTATCTCTTCCCTATTATAGTACCCCTACTGCAATAGTTTTGAATAAAGTCTTCCATATCATTTTAGTAAGTACCAGAATCATTTTTTTCTTTAACACGGCCAGGAGTTCAACCTTAATAAATTAATAACATATATTAAGTAAGGTGTCTTCAAATAGAAACACACATAAAACAAGGTTATACATTGGTTAGGTGATGAAAATGTTGTGACCAGAGGTTCCATAGGAACCTAATCCTGTATCTTTTCTAAGAGCAATGGTTCAGTGTTTTCCAATTCAGTATTCACAGTGACTTTATAGAATATTAACTCCTCTGAAAAATAAGAATTGACTGTATATATTTTATATACACACATATGCACAATGAGATCGAAATAAATATTTTCCTTTTTTATGGCTGCACGTCTTTAAAAAATTATTTGGAGAGGGCTTCCCTGGTGGCACAGTGGTTGAGAGTCCGCCTGCCGATGCGGGGGACACGGGTTCGTGCCCCGGTCCGGGAGGATCCCACATGCCGCGGAGCGGCTGGGCCCGTGAGCCATGGCCGCTGAGCCTGCGCGTCCGGAGCCTGTGCTCCACAACGGGAGAGGCCACAACAGTGAGAGGCCCGTGTACCGCAAAAAAAAAAAAATTATTTGGAGAAAGCAAGTGATAATTTTGAGAAGTAAAATAGTTTCTTCTCTTTTTTGATGTCCTACTTCTCTGTCTGGTAACTTTTCTTCCAAAATATTGGGAATATTTTTGTTTCTCAACCCAGGTCAAGGAGGAGAGGGAGTGAGAGCAAAAAAGAAAGAGAACAAGAAAGAGAGATTAGATGCTTGACAGTTGAGAACAATGTCTCATGTGCCTGTGACACAAACCATCTCAGTGGTTTGCCTTGCAGAACACAGGGAGAAAATGTGACAAATAGAAAGAAAGTAGAACACCCTTCAACAGCAAAGGGAAGCTTGCAGGGAGGGAGGGGGCCAGGAGTTAGTTGGCTCATTGAAGCAACGAAGATCTGTCTTCCAGCGATACTTAAAGCAGCTGAACTGTTCTGTTTTATATTCTGCTTTGACAGCAAGTCTGCTCTGCAGAGAGAGTGTGAGAGAGATGGGTTGGGGGGTGGGGAGAGAGAGAGATCATTTCTAGATGCTGAATAGAGCAGAGCAGCCCTTAAAATGATGAATAATTCTAATGGGGGGGCATCCTTGACAAGTAGTGAAAATAAAACTAAACCACATTTCTGCATTCTGTTCTCATTTCAGTTTATTTTGCTGCTTGAGGTAAATTAAGTAATTTGTTTTGATAGAGAAAGTAGTTTCAGAAGCTATTCATCAACCTCATAGTAAATATTAATGACTTCCAATCTTGAATCCTAAATCTTATAAAATGGAGCTCCATCAGGTGCACTTAACATCATACCGACCTGTGATAATACAACCTGTAAAAATACAGTATAGGGATTGGCCCCAGGTTACCAGTCACTGATTAAACCTATTTCCCCTTCCTGGTCAGGGGCTACATCAGACTAAATGTGGTAAACAAACTTTGTTTCATAGCTTTGAAGTCTTCTTGCTAGTTTCCCCCAACTTAGAAAAATTATACTATTTATAAAAGTGCATAAATTGTAATTTAAGTAAAAAAAAAAAGCCTTGAAATTTTTATCAAAAGCATTCAAATTACTCTCTCCCCAGGTCAGCTAATGAGTTGTCAGAAGCTGGCCTCTCACTGTAGTGCACCTCCTGCAGACTAAGACAGTTAACCATGTTTTCATCAAAGGAAACGCTCATTAGTAGAGCTTTCAGAAACCGATTTGATTATGGTTTCACTTGTTAAAGTGAAATATTTTGAGCTCATTAGGATGCTTATGACTCAAGGTCATCGTTTGAAGCTAGTCCTGTCAATATAAGATAAATGGTCCCTCATCTTTTTCCTTCTTTACGTCTGTGCTTTTTAAATTCTTCTGTGTCAAAAGTTCCATAGCCATAATTAATTTTTAGTTCTTCTGTTACAAAGCAGCTTAAAAAAAAAAAGAACAAAGATTTTGGCTACCAAAAGGGCCTTGAAGAACTATTAAGAGGAGGAGGAGGCTATCTTGTTTTAGAAACATCAGAGAAAAACCTTGAAAAGTTCAGCTTTTGAAATCCAGCTATTTTCTCCTTGACCTTTCCAAAGTTTCTAAAAGGTACTTTGTACATAATTTTGCACGTACCCTTTCATCTCAAAAGTATAAAACTAAGCTGAAAACCACCCAAGAACTACCAGTGGCTTAATTAAACATTTCCTCTCTCATGGCACAAGATGACGTTAACACCTTTAAAAGTTCTTTCCTTTCTTTTTCTAAATCTAGCACTTAAATCTCTGAGTGTTGAAGAGCCACTTAGACATTATAGGGAGTGGTGTTACCTTCTATCAGTCAGGCATTCTAACATGAGCTTGCCCCTTTAACTTCCTTGGTCAAATATTACCTTTTCCTTTAACATTAAGGAGGGGTTACAATAAAAGTACTTAGAGTATTTTTTTTAACCTCTTGTATATTATATTTTGGCAAAACATTTTGATCTTTAATATGATTGAATCTCCAAATCCCTTCCCTTTAATTCAAATCTACCCTGAACTTGAGCAGTGGATGATAGTTAAAAGGTTACAATAGACTATTAACCTCTTTAGTTCATAATGTTAGTCTTTTTTTTCCCCTTACTTCTGTGGACAACAGATGATTAAAATTTATCTCTGCTTCCTAAAATAATAAATCTTTAAAGGACTTATTCTAAACCCATGAGTTTAGCGTTTAAGGTATCGCTTATTAATCAAAAAAGCTAGTGCCCAAACATGCAGTTCTGTGACACTGGCTCAGAGGTTGGTCAGTAGATAATTATTTGAGGACAGATATAAACACTGTACCTTGAAGTAATTAATTTTTATTCTCACAAGCATCTAAGGGTTCCTTTGACCATGAAATTTAAAACATAACTATGAAGCTAAGTTTGAGTATTGGGATGCTTCCATGAAAGTCCCTTACATGCTAAATTAATCTAGGTTTATTTTTAAACAAAACAAAACGAAACTAAAGCACATGGTAGGTAGACTGTGGTGGAGGAAGGGTATCTACTTCAGTGGTGTGATGGTGCCAGGATGTACATGCAGTTGGATATGTGAAAGACAGAATGAACTCATTAAACTCCCTCAAAATGTGATGGGAAAATAATGTATAAGAACTGCGGGGTCCAGAGACACCTACAGTGAAGAGGAGAATGCTTAATTCAAATTACTTGCCAAAATTGCTTGTGAAGACTACTCTTTCCCTTTACTTTGCACCCCACTTTCAGTTGTTACATTGGATTGTTTCCTAATGAGCCCTTATCACAATGTGTAATAATTTTATTCATTTACCATGGATCTCTTTCAAATAGGATTACGACTTCCTGAGGGCAAGAAATTGTCTTTTGGTCACTGGTGAATTCCCACTGCTCAGCACCATGTCTATACAAAGTAGGCACTCAAATGCATTCGTTAAATGAATGAATAAATGAAACCATAGGTCAATTATATATTGATGTATATTCATTCTTTGCATCCTGGGTATTCTTTGCATCTTGCATTAAAGTGAATCTCTTTGAGCTGATGTACTCAATTGACTTCTGATTTAAATACTCCAGACAAGGCATGATGAAAGCTTGTCCCAGGGTAGGAATAGTGGGACTGCAAAAGAGAGGGAGCCACAGGGTTAATTAGGAAGGAGTATCAACAGATCTTGAGAAATATTGACTGGCAGCTTGAAGGAGAGAGAAGAGAAAAGGGTGAACCCCAGTTTTCTACCTGGGACTATTGGATGGAAAGTAATCCACTGACAAAAATCCTAAAGGGAAAGCCAAAAGTTCGTTGGTAGAGGTGGATGATCCCAAAAGAGAATTTGTTCTATTTTAGACATAGAGGATTGAGTTGAGTTGTTTCTGGAATTCCAAAGAGAGGCTTTATTTTGTAAGACAGTGCTGGAAATCTCATATGTGCCTTAAAAGTCAAGTATTAAAAGCAAAATACAGAATATTTACTATTGGGAAGATGTGGTAAAGGGAAAAGGAAATAAAAGAGGAGAAAGAGCAAATGGAAAATATGGAAAAATAGCTCAATATTTATTTGTTAGTGTAAGGGTTACTTCTGGGCACCATTTTGAAGTAACTGAAATTGTTTTTGAAACTGTCCCACCTCATTTTCTACATTTTAATTTCATGTTTTGTACCCCTTATCCAGGACAACTGGTTTCTTCAGTAAGAATAAGTCGTCCCCTCACAAGTACACTCCTTCTCACCTGAGTGTTTTATCAGAACCTCGTGCCTCCCAAGCATTCTCTGCTTCATCCCTTATGCAACTAAACATCTTGTTACCCAACTTCTCTCAGTTAGTTGATAATGTAGCAGTCCTGTTCAGTAACCCACCCTAATATGTGCATTACCATTTTCTATACGTATAAATTAAAAAAAAATAATAAAAGCACCCAACACATGTCAAATTGAGGATGTCACCAGGAAAAGTCCCTGGGCTGTGAAGAAACTTCCTTTCTTACTTAACTGGGCAGTTAACTTTGTGAATTTGCCACAAGCCAAAGCCAGCTTTGCAGTCCAGTGGGTATATATTTAAATATGGACTTCCATCCATACATGTTTTTAACATGAGAAAGTAGATAGGCACTCTCTCAGTATAATAACATACAGAAGGGACACTGGAGAGAGGATAGCTTTCTAATACAATATGAACATGTGGATTAGTTTCTTTATACTACACCCTGAGATTAGGTCAGAAAGAGCCCTTCCTCCCTCCTTTTGCCCACCCTAGAGAACCAGGAGACATAACTAATGGACAGAAGATGAGTGATGACTCGTGTTGGAAGTTAGGCAAAAGAGAAAGCAGGACTTAGGGCAAGAAACAAAATAAAATACACACAAAAAAACGGGTTGAAGGATTTGCAGGATGAGAACAAAGAGAGAAAGAGAGGGATCAGATACAAGATAAACACTTTAGGTTTCGGTAGATTCTGGGTTGGCAAGTGGTCCTGCCGTCTCATGCCCTAGACATGTTTCTCCACATGAGTGGTCTACAGACAGAAGGATAAGCATTGGTAGAAAGACCCAAATCAGGTCAGGATGGACAGTGAATTCCTGTCATTCCCTGGGTAGTCTAACAAAGGTTAGGTCTCTGCAGCTTCAGTGCAGACAGTAGAGTATCGATCATGAAACCATCACAAGAAGCAGAAGCCAGGTGTGTTTAGGATAGGTATGATCTTTGTGACCCACTCCAACATCTTACATGTGTTAAGCTGCTATTGATTATTGATACCTGCAGGCTACAGAGCAGTACTGTTTTTAACGATGTTACCTATACTTGCTTTTTCAGTGTTTGCCCCATTAGAAACAAGCTGGAATATTATGACTCATCTTTGCAGGAAGGCCCTGGAAACTAATCTTCACTTAGCATTAACTTCAGCTTTTCTCCAGAACATAAAGAACACAAGGGGAGCATAAAAGAACATAAAGAACACAAGGGGAGCATAAAAGAAGCAAAGAACAAGTGTAATTTGTTCTCCCTTGATGAATAGGACAAGAGCTATGAAAAGGGGAAGACGTATCAAATGGATCATAAGTCTGGCAGCCTTTATGGTGTATTTTATGTGAACACTTGTGTTGGAGGTCACGTTAGGGTTTGTGTTAACAGACTCTAATGGATTTTTACCTGAGTCTTGAAGGCCTGCACATCCTTAAAGAATATAAGAAGGGAAACAGAAGAAAAACCAGAATGTGAACAAATTGTTGTATTCCGAACGATGTAATCATGACCATTTCACCAGGCCCCAAATTCCAAGTATTCTGAAGTGGTTCATTGGCTTTCAGAGTCACATTTATGATATGAATGTCTTTATATGTTTGCCTGTTCAGGTGCATCAGATTATTCTTGGCATGAGCCACTGAGTTATAGTAACTGCTGTGGAGCCACAAGCGGTGAATTTAGATAACAGAATTACATTCAGAGGGATCTTGTGTGAGTTTAAGCAGACCCCTGAAGGTGGTAAGCTGCTTGAGGAAGTGATTTTAAAAAGAGGTCCTTGACAAAGTTTAATTATTCCACATGTTTCTAAAATATCAGTGTCACATATTATATTGACACAGAGCAAGTGAGTATTGAGGTGAAATCTTATTGAGCAGTTCTGAACAATCAGCTTCAGGAAGTGAAGACACTTTGGTGCACAACAGGGATTGCAACCATGTCATCAACGCCTGTTCCCAGGTTGTGCAGCCTCTGACTAGCAGGTCAGTGATAGGACCTCCTGCTGAAGAAGGATGATACAGAAGCCCAGGTGCTGTGGAGAGCTAGGGGTGGGGTGGGGTGAAGGTCCCCATTCTTATCCACTGTCTCTAGTGCCTTAACTCCCAGGTGAGAAGCTGGTGATAACCACTGACCACTATGGCTAAGAGCACACATCCCTTCGTCTGAGTTCTTCTTCCCAGAGATTCTGCCAATCTTCTTATGTAATTTGACCCACGTGATTTTGTATTGGCTGTCACGTAATCATTTTGTAGCATTTGCGGCTATCAATCTTTGCACGTGAACTTACTTTGCATGTGAAAAGTCACTTAACCAGTATCCATTCCACTCTATAGTTTTTCTCTTTTTTTCTTTTTTTGCGGTACGCGGGCCTCTCACTGTTGTGGCCTCTCCCGTTGCGGAGCACAGGCTCCGGACGCGCAGGCTCAGTGGCCATGGCTCACGGGCCCAGCCGCTCCGCAGCATGTGGGATCTTCCCGGACCAGGGCACGAACCCGTGTCCCCTGCATCGGCAGGCGGACTCTCAACCACTGCGCCACCAGGGAAGCCCTCTTTAATTTTTTAAAAATGTGTTCTGCTGAGTTCTGGTTGCATGTTTCACTTGATAATCATATTTGGTGTTTAACATTGTCGCTGTTTGTCTCTCTTTAACTTGGGCATCCAGACTTGTTTTCATGTTCTTATTACTAGCTCTCTATTCCTCTCCAAAACCAACAGATATTCAAAATATCTGCTTTGATAAAAGGAAGAGGCATTTTAAACTACCTTTAAAGTCACATCCTGTTTGGCATATGGCTTGAAAATATTTCTCTTGGAACTGCACCTTGAAAATTCCTATGTTACATTATTAAACATCCCTCTCTTCTTCCCTCTTCTTAAGTCACTAGTAGAGGAATCAGAGTTATTATTTATGATTACATTCTGACAATTATGTCACTTAATTGGATAGATCATTGATGTGATCCAAGTATGTTTATCTTATCTGCTTATGCTTCTCTTCTACTCTTTGTAGTGAGTTTTTAGACATGTACCTCTTTAAAGACAGGGAAGTGAATCTCCTGAATGTGTCCAAGCTTCCATCCAGATCTGACTCTATTTTAATTCTACAAGGCACAGTGTATTTCACAGGGTTCTCCAGAGAAACAGAATCAATAGGATAGACAGATTCCATACAAAAGGAAATTTAATGTAGGAATTGGCTCCCGTGGTTATGGAGGCCAAGAAGTCACACAATCTTCCGTCTGCAAGTTGGAGAACCAGAAAAGCTGGGATGTAATTTAGTCCAAGTTCAAAGCCCTGTGAACTGGGAGTAAGGGATGGGCTGGGGGCGAGGGGTGTAGTGGTGTAAGTCTTGTTCTGAGTCCGAAAGCCCTAGAACCAGAAGCAGCTTCCCAAGGACAGGAAAGGATAGATCCTTTAGTTCAAGCAGAGAGTGGATTCACCCCTTGTCTACTTTTTGTTCTCTTCAGGCCCTCATTGGATTAGAGGATGCTCCCCTGCATTAATGAGGGACTACTTTACTCAGTCCACTGATTCAGTGCTAATCTTTCCTGGAGACACCCTCACAGACACATCCAGAAATAATATTTTACCAGCTATCTGGGCAACCCTTAGCCCAGTCAAGGTGACATATAAAATTAACCGTCACACAGAATAACTTCAGTAATTCTTGGCAAAAAAATTGTCTTCTGAATTATCCATGATATTTACTTAAATGGCCCAAAATGAAATAATAGCAACTGTAGATATTTTTTCTTCAATAGTTTAAAAGTGCTCTTGGAATCTTCAATTATTTAATAAGTAGAAGCCAACGAAGCTAGTTAATGTTAAGACTGAGTGTGCCTGGTCACATAACTTTGAGGAAAATTTTTAGAATAAAAAACCAAAACAATACATGTCTGACATCATGGGGTCAAAAATTCCATTTGCCAGTTGGAAATCTAGCATTGAGTAGAAGATAAAACCATTACTATTTTAGTGTTAAATCTTTCGGTTGGCTGAGGCCTTAGACAAGTTAATGTTTCACAAATTTCAAAATACTAAATACCTGATGAAATAAACCCAAAATTAACTCATAATGCAGTTTCAAAATATGAAATTATCACTAGCTTTTGCATCCCTACTGCCCACTGTCATGTGAAAGCATGTATAACTCACCAAGAAGCCCATGAAACGAAGCCTCAGCAAATACAAACATGATTTATGGCTTTTTTTTTTTCCCCACATAAAATGAACATCCACGTCTTTTGCCTTCTGCTTATCAACACGGTGTCAGCACTCGAATGCATTATACATCCAGTATCCAGGAGAGGTTTCTAATTCTCCACTTCTGTTTGTTAAGACCTGGGGAGGAGAATATCTTCTTGCTCTGATTCTCCACCGTTGACAGGAGCTATGTTAGAAAGTCAAGATTCTGTAAATGTACATTGTTCCTCATTAGCCTCAACTTGAAGACAGTATCTCATTTTTTTGAGAAGGGTTCTCAAAGACCCATTCAGGGAATCTGGGCTAATGAGGCCATAGTCTTGAATGAGAGCCGGCCTCGGATGTCTGGATTCTTGCTCTCTTGCCGTCAGAGCCATGGCAGATGCCCTCTGAAGGCTGAGAGTAATTATTTTAATGACTAACCTGTGGATTCCATTTTTAAATGCCCTTCCTGAGAAAAATATATTTGCAAGTCATTTTCACTCTTTTCTTTCTTTTTCCCCCCAAGTTTAATCCTACCTAAATTTTATTTTTTTTTAAGATTTTTTTTTGATGTGGACCATTTTTAAAGGCTTTATTAAATTTGTTACAGTATTGCTTCTGTTTTTATGTTTTGGTTTTATGGCTGCGAGGCATGTGGGATCTTAGCTCCCCGACCAGGGATCGAACTCACACCCCCTACATAGGAAGGCGAAGTCTTAACCACTGGGGTTAGTTAAGTCAGGGAAGTCCCTACCCAAATTTTAAAGAGAGAATATTTTTTAGGAGTTTACCACCTTAGGATTCTAAACTGAAAGAATTGCTAAATAAAAGTGAGTTAACAGTAGGTGTAATGAGAATGACAGTAGTTGATTTATTCAGATTCTTTGTTTTAGATATGGTGCATCTAAGGATAGTGGCAGGGAAAAAGATTTATATAAATGCCAGTGAAAGCAGACATGTTTCTCCCTCCTTATCTTAAAAACTTAGTGAGAAAAGTCCTTTCCTATACTGTCAAATCTAGAATTTAGCACCTCAGATAAAAGAGCAAGTCTTTAAGGTTAGAACCTCAAATAGCAAAGAAATGTGACATGCTTTAAATTTTTATCCCGTTTTATTGAGATGTAATTGACATATAACATTGTATTTATTTTAGGTCTACAACATAGGGATTTGATACTTATATATATTGTGAAATGAGTAGCACAATAAGTTTAGTTAACCTCTATCACCTCATGTAGTTCTAATTTTTTTCTTATGATGAAAAAAAATTTTAAGATCTACTCTCTTAGCAGCTTTCAAATGTTCGATACAGTATTGTTAACCATACTGTAGTCACCATGCTGCACATTACAACCCCAGTACTTATTTATCTCATAACTGCAATTTTGTAACTTTTGACACCTTCACCCATTTTTGCCCTCCTCCTCCCACCTTAGGCAACAACCAGCTGTTCTCTGTGTCTGTTTGTTTGTTTATTTTTTTTTTGGATTCCACATATAAGTGAGCTCATACAATATTTGTCTTTCTCTTCCTGACATTGTACTTAGTACTTAACTTCAGGTTCCATCCATATTGTTGCAAACGGATGGATTTCCTTCTTTTTTATGGCTGAATAATATTCAATTCAATAATATTCAATTGTATAGATAGATAGATAGATATCCACACACAAACATATACACCACTTTTTTTGTATCCATTCATCTGTCTATGGACACTTAGATTGTTTCCATAGCTTGGCTATTATAAATAATGCTGTAATGAACATGAGGGTACAAATATCTTTCCAAGATAGCGATTTTGTTTCCTTTGGATATATATCCAGAGGTAGAATTGCTGGGTCATATGGTAGTTCTATATTTAATTTTTTGAGGAACCTCCATACTGTTTTCCATAGTTGCTGCTACAATTTACATTCCCACCAACAGTGCACAAGGGTTCCCATTTCTCCACATCCTCCCCAGCACTTGTTATTTCTTGTCTTTTTGATAATAGCCATTCTGACAGGTATATAGTGACATCTCATTATGGTTTTGATTTGCCATTTCTTGATAACTAGGATGTTGAATAGCTTCTCATGTGCCCGCTGGCCATCTGTATGTTTTCTTTGGAAAAATGTCTATTCAGCTTTTCTGCCCAACTTTTAGTTCGATTGTTTGTTTTCTAGCTGTTGAGTTGTATGCATTCTGTATATACTTTGGATATTAACTCTTTATTAGCTGTATGATTTGCAGATATTTTCTCCTGTTCTATAGGTTACCTTTTCATTTTGTTGATGGTTTCTTTTGCTGTACAGAAGCCTTTTAGTTTAATATAGTCCTACTTATTTATTTCTGATTTTGTTGCCTTTAATTTTGGTGTCAAATCCAAAAAATCATTGTTTATGGCTTCAGGTTTTATATTCAAGTCTTTAATCCATTTTGAGTTGATTTGTATGTATGATGTAATATAGGGGTCCAGTTTCATTCTTTTGCATAACTGTCCAGTTTTTCGATCACCATCTATTGAAGAGACTATCTTTTCCCCATTGTGTATTCTTGGCTTCTTTGTCATAAATTAATTGACCATATATGCTGGCCAATATGGTTATTTCTGGTCTCTGTATTCCAGTGCATTGTTCTGTGTGTCTGTTTACAATTGCATCAAAAAGAATAAAATACCTAGGAATAAATTTAACCAAGGAGATTAAAGAACTGTACTCTAAAAACTACAAGACACTGATGAAAGAAATGGAAGATTACACAAATAAATGGAAAGATATTTCATGCTCATGTGGTTTCCTCCTGGAATGTTCTTCCCCAGATATTGACATGATTTGTTCTATGCTCCCTTCCACTCACTTTCTTTCACTCTCCACTTAGTTTTCACTTTATAAAATAGGAATTCATTGATATTTTAGGAAATACCATTCCTCATTGTTTTTCACCCTTTTTTCTGCTTCAACTTTCTTTGAGCACTTATGGCCATTATGGCATATTATACATGGATTTAGTGATTTGCTGAACTATTTCTTCCTCTTTGTTTCTGGAATGTGAGCTTGTTGAAAAGGAAGGACTGTCTTAGCCTTAGGCTACTAAAAAAAATGAAGTAGGTAACTTAAACAACAGAAATTTATTGTTACACTGTTCCAGAGGCTGGAAGACCAAGATTAGGGGGCCAGCATGGTCAGGTTTTGGTGAGGACTCTCTTCCTGTTTTTCAGACAACCACCCCTTGCTGTGTACTCGCATGGTCTTTCCAGTGCATGTTGGATAGAGAGAGAGCAGGAGAAAGAGAGAAAGAGGGAGGAGAATTTTTCTCTTTCTCTTCTTATAAGGCCACCAATCCAATCAGATTAGGACCCCACTCTTATGACTTCATTTAACTTTAATTACTTCCTAAAAGCCCTATCTCCAACTACAGTCTTATCGTGGGTTAGAACTTCAACATATGAATTTGGTGGTTGGGGAGAATGATCTTTTTTTTTTTTTTTTTTTTAAGGTTTGCATGTTTGTTTATAATTACACGTTTACATTGCTCCAACAGAGCAGCCGCGTTGCTGTGTTCTAATTCTTAGCCATTAATTCCTACAAAAGTAAACCTAAGCTTTTACAGTAACTTAATCGATACAGAACTAAAACCGTTCTACCTACTTAAAGGGATTTAGTTACCAAGGTGCTTATGCTCACCACGATGCCCTGTCAGAGGGACGCATGCTTCTACTGAAGGTCTGATCCCTTTGCTCATGCAACAAATTTATATTCCTCACCCTCCCTCCACCCACCAGTAAAACAAAAACATAGAACTATTTACAATTGAGAGGAAATATGCTCTCGGTCAACCGAGATGCTTGCAAAAAAAAAAAAAGACTGGCTCATTTCCAAGTGGATGAGACACCGAACAGTGTTCGGCCAGAGTCCAACGCTGACTGGCCTGGGTCAGGGACTGGCAGGGACAGGGCAGGAGGGGGAGGGACGCCGCAGAGGAGCTTGTCCTGGGCATTCACCCCCAACCCTGATTCCTATGGAAGCCACACTCCAAGTGACAGCTCCCAGCTCCCGTTCAGGGCCCCGTCCTACAACTCCAGCACCCCCGACCCCGCCAGCCCACTACCTTGACGTCGCCTCTCGGGATGTCAGGGTCGTCTGGTTTGCTTCTACAACATGATCCGTGGGACACCCCGCTTTCCATGCCCTAGGCGCCCCCATGCCCCCATGCTGGCCACGCCTGGCTCCTAGGCCCCGCCTGCGGCAGTGGGTGCCAGGCCAGCAGCTGAATTACAGAGATGCGCTTGGCTGCTGCATTGGCCAAATGGGATTTGGTTCCACTTTAAAAATCAAAGCTGTCCAGAAAAGGTCACAAAGTGAGGATCACACTGTCACTCTAGAAACCTTTCTGCAAAATACCAAAACCTTAGAATCAGGCTGTGCACAACTGAAAAGGAAAACTAGGCCAAGATACCTCAAAGAGGTTTCCCATATCCACGTCCCCCCAAAGAAGTGGTTCTACCTCAGACCATGTCCAAGTTCAGTTCAGTCCAAAACATAAGCAGTAGCATGGGAATTTTCCAAACTCAGTAAACAAAGTGACCCACGTCTCCTGCAATAAAGCAGGGACTTTACTGAATTGTGGAATGAATTAATGGAATAATTCTTCCCTTGGACCTCTTGGCTCATATGTAAATCAGAGAATATGGTTGGACACCTATATAATATATGCAAGCATTCTGGACAGTTAGGCGCTCTTAGAACTTTCTGTAACATTTAAGTATCTTTGCGTGTTTCAATTTTTCTAAGAGCTTTTTCTAACATTTAAGCATGCTTGGCTCATTTTGCATATGAACTTACACATATACATACACACACAACTCTGTGGGTGGAGAGTGTTGCCTGCTCCATATGCTAGCATCTCTAAATCCTAGCTCCAGCCCAGCCAATACACTTTCTTCTGTTCCTCTCATGTGGAAACTTTACAGTCCCTTCCAAAGTTCTACGCCATTTAAGTAGTTCTAAGGAAAGGAAAATACATCCTTTCATTTGGAATACCTGGTAATTTTGCAGGGCTGGAGATTTTATTTTCACAGGTTAAATAGTATCAAAGCATGCCAGAAACAGTATAAAGAGCATATATTTGCATGCTTTTATTTTCATGGTGCCAATTCAGCTTCCAAAGTGGCTTCTATCTTACCAACTCATCTGTTCAATGCTATTATCACAGTTAGAGTTCCTCCCGGTTCTGGAACAAGTTTTTCAGGGATTCATGTGACCCATGGGCAGGCAGATGCCTTTCACTTAAAAGCAGTCCTGAGATGGTTACAATTCGTTCGTATGAGTGGGCTAGGATCTGTGTCCTCAGGTTCGGGTCCCAAATCAGGATAAGAAGAGCTGGTCCACACCTCCGCTTTAGGGAAACTTTTACCTTGGTCTTTACTGGGACCTGAGGTCAGGGACATTTAATTATTACACTATTTTCTGATGGCTAAGTAGAAATTTTCCATATTGAGGTAGACTGCCCTTTCCACTGCTCTATCCTCGCATCTTAGGTTCTGCCCTCACATCCACCAGCTGTATCAGCATATATAGTAATTCCGGAGTCCTACCTGTTCTGAAAACAAGAGTTTACTGAAGCTAGGGATTAATCATCTGATTGTGTTTTCCAACCAAGTTATCAGGCTACTTTTAGCTTTCAAAGCTTTTAAACTTTCAAACCTAAAAATGTGTTCAACCATAACAAGGTGGTAGGATTCACTGATTTTTGAAGGATTGCAGCAGACATGTGCTCCCCGCAAATCGGGAGGTGCTCTCTCTAGTCTTAATATTCCTTGCAGTTCCCTGTAAACTCTGAGGTTGAGAGGAAGTTGTTGCATCAATGTCTGGAGTTCTTTCACTGCTGTTTTGTTTCTCCTTTTTATTTTCAAAAGTAGCTTTTCCCCTGCCTCCTCTCGAATTAGGTTCTCTCACTGGAATAATGTCAACCACCCTTTTTTTTTTTTTTTGCTTTCTAAAAATAAAAGAAAGTATTTAATGAGGGTGAGCCTAGCCTGACTCCTTTTTGGCTGTGACACTTTTCTCTAGGGCTTTCTGGGCAGGATATTTTTTTTTTTTTCCTGACAGGTCTTAGGAAATTTAACCTCTGTGGTTCTGAATTCATCATTGTTGGTTTTTTTTACTCCTGTTTTAATATTCTCATAAATCTGCCACAGTGAAGGAGACCCTGTTTTCCCAGGGCTCACGGATGACTTCTAGAACAGTCACACAGGCTTTCCATTAACCCTTTCATATATATTTAACCTTTTCAGCATCTCATTGGCATGGTTTAGCTAGAGTGCAAGGTCTCCTCCAGCTGTGGGGCTGACACAGCTTTCTACAAATTATTTCTCTATTTTTAGGGCCACATGGTTGTCATTTGGGGTTGTATAGTCTTCCCCGAATAGAAGATCATATGTGAACTACCTGGCCCAGCATACAGCCTCCTAGAGAACCCAACAGCATCCTCATACTTAGGGCTGGAGAGATACTTTCGTATTAAATCTTTTGTTACATCTGACATAATCTGACATAGTCTGCCTCTTTCTTTTTGTGAATGCTTTAGAAATTCTGTGTTCATGGTAGAAGAATTAAGTATCTTTTTCTAGAGGAGTCTCTTTTCACATAATAATGTTGATGAAGAGATACTGATTACCACATTCAGCTAGGTTTGCATTTATTTTCTGGTTTTATCTCCATTGGGCTTTAAAAAAGCCTATCAGAGGACATTAATTTCAGTATCAGTTGAGTTCACCGCTTGAGTCTAGCACTAACAGTGCTTTCTCTGAACTCACATCTGTTGGTGGTACAAAGGTTGTTGTGTTTCTTTTTTCTTCAAGCTTTATTGAAATATTTATAATTGACATATAACATTGTATAAGCTTAATGTGTACAATGTGAAGATTTGTTACGTGAATATATTGTGAAATGTTTGCCACAGTAAGAATACGTAGCACATCTTTTACCTCACTTAATTACCATTTTGTTGTTGTTATGGTGAGAGCATTAGAGCTTAGAATAGAGCAGTTTTCAAGTATACAATAGAGTATTGTTAACTATAGTCCCCAGGCTCTGCATTAGATCACCAGGACTTATTCGTGTTATAACTGAACATTTTTACCCATTTACCAACATCTCATTTCCCCCAGTCATCAGTCTCTGGCAACATACCCTCTGTTTCTGTGACTTCAGCTTTTTCAGAATCCACGTATAAGTGAGATCATACAGTGTTTGTCAGTATTGGTCTGTACAGTATTTGCAAAATGTCCTCAAGGTCCACCCATGTCGTTGCAAATGGAAAAATTTCTTTCTTTTTATGGCTGAATAATATCTATCTATCTATCTGTTTATATCTATCTATCATATATATATAGAGAGAGAGATAGATGGATAGAATCACATTTTCTTTACCCATTCACTGGTTGAGGAATACTTAAGTTGTTCCCATATCTTGACTATTGCGAATAATGTTGCAATGAATATGAGAGTGCAGATATCTCTTTGAGACAGTGATTCTATCTTTTTCAAAAATATACCCAGAAATAGGATTGCTGGATCATGTAATAGTACTGTTTTTAATTTTTCAAGAATCTCTATACCATTTTCCATAGTGGCTGTATCAATTTACATTCCCACCAACAGTGCACCAGCATTCCCTTTTCTCCACATCCTCGCCTACACTGGTTATTTGTTGTCTTTTTTTTTTTTTTTCCCGGTACGCAGGCCTCTCCCGTTGCGGAGCACAGGCTTCGGACGCGCAGGCTCAGCGGCCATGGCTCACGGGCCCAGCCACTGCACGGCATGTGGGATCTTCCCGGACCGGGGCACGAACCCGTGTCCCCTGCATCGGCAGACGGACTCTCAACCACTGCGCCACCAGAGAAGCCCCAGTTGTTGTCTGTTTGATGACAACCATTCTAACAGGTGTGAAGTGACCTCTCATTGTGGTTTTTATTTGCACTTCCCTGATGATTGGTGATGTTGAGCATCTTTTCGTATATTTATCCACTGCAAAGCTTTTTTTTTTTTTTACCGTGTCTCAGCTATTGTTCCAAGGTCAACTTGCTCAAGCTCTAGAGTAACTAAACAATTAGCAATACAAATATGTAGCGTACTCTGTCTGTTACTTTAACATTTCCCTGTAAGTCCTGCTGCTTTTACTAATGGGCGATTCTGTTGGCACCAGGTTCTCTGCTCATCCTGGGCCCCTGCATCATTAGCTGTTCTCCTTTTAGGGCTGGTCTTTGCATGGCCCATGACACAGACTTTGCACCATTTCTGATCATGTCTTACAGTTCTGGGGCTGCTAATGCTTTATTCATATTTCCTATGAGTGGTGCTCACCTGTGCTTGACCTCTGACCTCCCAAGCGTTATCTCCTCTCTCCACTGCCTGGACATCCTTGCCCCTGCTCACTTCTCTCTCTTTCTGGTCAGTACTAAGTAATCTTTCTTTTTCCTTGCCAAAATATTTTCAAAAGTTCTCTATAACACTGTTGCTTAGGCCCTACATAGTATAGTTTTGACATTCCCACCGAACCTCTCCTTTCTTGGGTGTACAGAGGCTCAGGAAGGATAATGTTAAGGCAAGAGATTGTCAAATACAGCTTCATAGTGTACCTGGAATGTGGCTCTCTCTGACATTTAGGACCTTTTCCTGCATCAGCCCACCCCTGCCAAGAAGACTCCTTACTCATTTAGGAGTGGGTGTTGTATCTCCTTAATATTTGATTCTAAGCCCCCAATGTCCCCACTCCCCACTCACCCAGTGTGTCAGCCTTGTCTACATCTGTCTCAATAACAAATACAATAGGTTGGCATCAGTTATTTACCACAGAACTCCTACACATCATGTAGATTAAGAATATGGAGTTTCTTTGTGACCACCTAGAGGAGTGGGATAGGGAGGGTGGGAGGGAGGGAGACACAAGAGGGAAGAGATATGGGAACATATGTATATGTATAACTGATTCACTTTGTTATAAAGCAGAAACTAACACACCATTGTAAAGCAATTATACTCCAATAAAGATGTAAAAAAAATAAAAAGAAAAAAAGAAAAAGAAAAAGAAAGAAAGAAAATATGGAGTTTCAAAAATCCTAAGTAAAGAGACTTAGAGCCCAGAGCTCAGAGGGCAACTCTTTGGAAGGTAGGAAGGTAGAGATGTAAGAGATGGTTTGCTTAACAATACATACCTGAATCTGAGCTCCAACCTCACCAAAATTCCATGTCATGAGTAGGTCAACTTTTTCTAAATCACCTAACATTGGATTTAATTCCAAGTAAGAACTCAACAGGAACCATAATCAATGATGAACATCATCTTCAAATGCTCAGTTCCTTTTATCTAACCCTGTCTCTGTGTTGTCCAAATAGTCCAGGCTTTGGAACTACAGGTTCTTAAAGTGTTTTCATTATTGTTTACTATGGCTTGCTTTGGAAGCAGATCCTGACCACTTTACCCTTATCATAAGGAGCATAAGGAATGTACAAGTGTGCTATTTATTAGAAATATAAGTTGTTTAAAGGAGGCTCTTGATAGATGTTGATTGGTGTCTTGTGGGATGTGTAGCTTTGAGCATGACTAGGTCTTCCATCAACTAGATGAAAAGATGAGGGGAGGCCTTTCTCATCTCCATTTCTGGGAGCCTGTGTCATTTTAATAATAGAAATTAGAGTCTGATATTTTCTGTCAGCTCATTATAGCACTTTGAACACATCTGCTCAAAAAATAGAAGAGTGATTTGGGATTGTTGTGGTCTCTTAAGTCATAAACAATTCAGCTCAGCTCTCTGGGACATTAAAGAAGAGTAGAACCTAGTATTTCCATGTTGGTGTTTTGTTTTTGTTTTTGGTGGTCTAGCGAAAATCCAAATTCTGTACCAAATGAAGTATTGAGACTTGTTTGCTGTAACACTAGAGTGTTTGCAAATGATCATCTTGGCTTATGGAACCAGTAAAACATTTCCTCATGCAACAATACCATCTGGAAGCAAGTATCAGCACTGTAGATAAGCCATGTGTGTTGGTTTGTGCTGTGCCAACTTGGTTAAGCTGGGAACTGTGTTTCTCAGAATCTCTTTTCCTGTATGGTCCTGTGTTAGCACTGGCCAAAAGAGGAACATGCCTTCTAGACTGAAGTAGTGCCTTTTATTCTTTGGAGGTCTTTGCAAGGTCAGGTGCAATGATAGGTATATGCAAAAGAGGCCTGTGGGTTCCAGTTTGTTCTCACCCTCCTCCACTCTACATCTGTGTCTTCTCTCCACTCTGGATTATGCCTACCACCTGTGGCCCTAAGTCTACTACTAGCTGCTACCATAGAAGAGGTAGATACACAGAGGAAAAAGCCCTGAACTTCTCCATGTGCTCTGCCTTTATATTTACTCCTTCTCTGATCCTACAGACCTTAGTTCCCACCTCCTTCCACAGTTATGTAAGGTCTAATTCCTATTAGCAATAAGTTATTCCATAAACTCCTAGTTAACCTGCTCTCCTTACTAAACCTGCCTGATGTATGGCATTTCTCTCATGAGCTCTTTCATGTAGATTGTGATCTTTAAATATTTTACCAACATACATATTTCAAAGAAGATATACACATGTTAATATTTCACCTCCAGGACATTTTAGAGACATATGGCTTTTATCATTTCCTACATAAATAGTAGGTAATATGATTTGTGCTTTTTAGATGAATATGTTTTTACCCCCCTCCCCCGCATAGGAACGAGTAAATACGCCAGAATGGTTACTTCAGACTCATATTTACACTAGGTGATTATAGTCCTCTGAATAGCATTATATGTAAGAAGGGGAAAAGATATGTTAGAAGATGAGAAAGAAAAGAAATATATCAAAGAGACAAGAAATAACAAGTGTTGATGAAGATCTGGAGAAAGGGAACCCTTGTGCACTATTGGTGGGAATGTTAATTGGTGCAGCTACTATGGAAAACAGTATGGAGGTTCCTAAAAAATTTAGAAGTAGAACTACCATATGACCCAGCAGTCCCACTCCTGAGTATATATTCAAAGAAAATGAAAGTAGTAACTCAAAAAAAGATATATGCATCCTCATAGTCATTGCAGCCTTGTTTATAATAGCCAAGATATGGAAACAACCTAAGTGTTTAAGAGTGGATGAATGGATAAAGAAAATGTGAGATATATATATATAAGTATATATGTGTATATATAAAATATATTAATATACACACACACATATATAAAACATACACAATGGGATTTTATTCAGCCATTAAGAAAAGAGTAAAATCTTGTGATTTGTGACAATATAGATGGATCTTGAGGGTATTATGCTAAGTACGTCAGACAGAGAAAGACAAGTACCGTATGATCTCACTTATATGTGAAATTAAAACAAAAACCCACACAAAAAACAAAAAGCAACATCATACAGAGGAGAGATTGGTGGTTCCCAGGGGCAGGGAGTAGGAAGTGGGTAAAATCGGTAAAGGGGGTCAAATAGTACAAAGTTCCAGTTATAATATAAATAAGTCATGGGGATGGGATGTACAGCATAGTGACTACAGTTAATGATACTGTATTGCATATTTGAAAGTTGCTAAGTGAGTAGATCTTGGAACTTCTCATCACAAGAAAAAAATTGTAACTATGTATGGTGATGGATATTAACTAGACTTAATATCTGTCACCAAACAGATACATAGTTTTGCAATATATACAAATATTGAGTCATTATGTTGTACACCTGAAACTAATATAATGTTATATGTAAATTATACCTCAATTAAAAAAGAAAAATCAGGGAAGACTTAGGTGACTCTGATGATAGACTATGACTGTGTCAAAATCAAATACCCACCATATTATGCCATAATAAGCCAATTATTGGACATAAAAATCAATCAAAATAGATCGATGTTCTTCTGTTAGGAAGAGATTTTTTTTTTTTTTTTTTTGCAGTACATGGGCCTCTCACTGTTGTGGCCTCTCCCATGTGGAGCACAGGCTCCGGACGTGCAGGCTCAGCGGCCATGGCTCACGGGCCCAGCTGCTCCGCGGCATGTGGGATCTTCCCGGACCGGGTCACGAACCCGTGTCGCCTGTATCGGCAGGCAGACTCTCAACCACTGCGCCACCAGGGAAGCCCAGGAAGAAATTTTTAAGGTAGGTTTTTCATGTAGTTTTTTTTTTTTGAATTTTATTTTATTTATTTTTTTATACAGCAGGTTCTTATTAGTTATCCATTTTATACATATGTCAATCCCATGTAGTTTTTAATGTAGGTTCCCTGTGTCTGCCTTTTCTTTTACCTAGGGTTGAAGCTTGACTATGATTTCATAGTCCAAAGCAAATCAGAAGTAATCTTTTGCAGCAGTGTCTTCTCCACAACCAATATGTAACTGGATGAGAGGAGTATATGACTTAAATGTGCACAATAGAGATGAGCAAGTAGGAAACTATGGGAGCCTTATATCACGGTTCAGAACTAAAGATAAAATAAAGACAGATCCAAGAACTAAAACAACTCAGTCTGGGGCCATTTAGTGTGGGGACAAATTGTTCTTTAAACATTAATAGCTCTTAGGTTCTTCAATAATGTATTCATAATGCTCATCCTGGGCTACTCATCGTATATATTGTTTTGATATCAGAATACTAATTTAGAAACAAATTTAAGTAAATCTTTAAGAGATTTCCATGTATAACAATTAAAAATTTTAAATAAAGAATGCTTAAGTTTCAGTTATCTAGAAAATGCATTTATGTAGAATACCTAATTTCCTAATGCTATTAAATAAATGAGATATTATTAGCTAAATTTTATGTGTCACTCATAACATAGAATATGATAGATGCTAGTTCATGAGAATAATTGTGATATCAATGATGAAAAGTAAAGCTAACTTTACTGAGAGCATCAGAGTGGAGACACAGATACATGTGAGGGCCTGGTTGGGATTCTCCCTGAGACCCAGCCCTAGGTCTGTACTTCCTACCATTTATAATAAGAAAAATATTCTATATATTTCCCCATGTCATACTTACCATATCTGGGGCTTTTTCTTCCTTCTTGTTGATCCATATTTTCATTTGGTATCATTTTCTTTCTTCCTGATTGACTTCCTTTAATACCTTTTGTAGTGACGTTTTCTAGTGATACATACTTTCAGCTTTCATGTATCTTCATTTTTTTAAATGTATTTTTACCTTTATTTTTAAAAGTATTGAGGTAGAATTAATAAAAAATTATTATTTTATTTTAAAAAGAAGAATTCAGTGCATTTTATATATTCACAGTGTGCAACAACCACCTTTATGTAGTTCCAAAATACTTCCATCACTCCAAAGCAAAATTCCTTATGCATTAAGTAGTAATGCTCCATTCCCTACTCTTCCTATGTTCTGGCAACCACTAGTGTACTTTCTGTCTCTATGGACTTGCCCATCCTAGATATTTTATTTGAGTAGAATCATACAGTATTTGTCCTTTTGTGTCTGGCTTCTTCCACTTAGAATAATGTTTTGGAAGTTTATCTGTATATCAGTATTTCATTCCTTTGTATATGTGATTAATATTCCTTTGCATATACATACCAAATTTGTTTATCTATTCATCCATTGATGGACATTTGGGCTATTTCTACCTAGGTATTGCTAACAGTGTTGCTGTGAACATGTGTGTACATGAAAATTGGTACTCAAGTACATGTACATGTATATTCATAGAAGCAATTTCTTCAATAGCCAAAAGGTAGAAATAATTTCTTCATATTTTCTTGTGTATGGAATTTATTGAACATCTTGGATTTCTGTGTTTGTAATTTTCATCAAATCAGAAAATTTGAAAGCTGCTTTTTCTCTTCCTCTTCTGCTCCTTCAAGCGATCCAGTTTCATATTTACTTTGTTGTTTGATGTTACCCTACAACTCACTGATATTTCTTTTCATTTTTTTAAACTCCTTTTTTCTCTTTGTTTCATTTTGTATAATGGATATTTCTGTGTCTTCAATTTCTCTAGTCTCTTCTCTTCCAGTGTCTAATTTGCCATGAATCCTTACAGTGTATTTTTCATCACAGACATTGTAGTGATTTGCATCTTTTATATGACTTACATGTTTCTATTTAACTTTTGAACAAATAGAATACAATTATAGTAAATATTTTAATAGTCTTGCCTGCTAATTCTAATATCTGTGTCAGTTCTAATATCTGTGTCAAAACAAACTGTGTCAGTTTGTTTTTGATTGATTATTTTTTGTCCTCATTATGGGTCATATTTTTCCTGCTTCTTTGCAAGCCTGATGATCTTTAATCAGATCCCAGAAGTTGTGAATTTTGCTTTATTGGGGTTGGATATTTTTGTATCTCCCTATGTGTCCTTGAACTTTGGTTCTTTATTAAGTTACTTGGAAATAGGTTGATCCTTTTGGGTCTTGCATTTAAGATTTGTTAGGTGCACCAGACCAGCATTTAAATATAGGTCTAAAAATTCCTTGTTATTGAGGCAAGACTCTTCTGAGTATTCTCAATGCCCCATGATTTATTCATTTTGGCTGATGGGAACAGGCACTGTTCCTGGCCACGTGTGAGTGACAGGAGCTGTTTGGTCTAATCACCTCGGATGATGTTTGCCCAACTTTGCATGGTTTTCTTACAGACATGTACCCATCAGTACTCTGCTGAATATGGAAGACATGATCCACGAGCCTCCAGTTTCCTCTCCCTTTGCAGTTTCTTCCTCTCCAGTGGTCTGTCCTGCACACCCTAACAGCTTGATTCTTCCCAGACTCTCAGTTCTTTACATTAGGGAGATTTCTGTCCCTGCCTCAGCTCCCTCTGCCTGCACTGCAGCCTAGAAACCCTGTCAAGGTAGATATCTGGGACAACCATGGGGCTTACCTCATTTGTTTCCCATCTCTCAGCAATTGAGATGGGATTACATCATCTTGGCTGGAACTGGATGTCCTTCCTCACCAGTCAGTTACTGATATCATTCCTTGATTCTCTGAACCATTCTAGTTTCCTGCCAAGACATTTCCTTTTTTCTAAGCTGATTTAATTTGGGTTTCTCCAACTTATGTCTAAAAAATATGACTAATAACAGGCAATAATCAAGTAACACACATGAATTTATAAGCCATATTGACATAGACAGATTCCATTTAACCTGATTACTGAGTAATTGTTTAAAATCTTTACTGAAAGTTTTTTAGCGGTAGGCCAAGTTTGGTTAAAAACCTGATGCAAGGCATCAGAAAGCAAAATTATAACCTCCTTGAACTTACATGAGCCCTGGAGGAAAATCTGATAATGGTACTATAAAATCCACACAAAACAGAGAAACTTCTCTGTTGGTTCCTGTGCTATAGTTAACAAAATCCTTTGCTGTTTCTAACAAATATAACTGTGACCTAAATGCTTCACAAAAGACAGAAACAATGTGAGATTTAGGTTCATTGAGGCTTCAGATACTATTATATGACTATTGTTCACCTGCTTGGACCCCTAAGACTTTTCAGACTTGAAAGTAAGCTTTGCTATATTACAGACAGCAGTTCAAAATATCGCAGTATTAATCATTGCAGGTTCCATTTATTCCCTATTCATGAATCATCAGCTGTTTTTGGAAGCGTTTTGTGATGGAAATGCTACAGACTTTTCTGGGCTATTTGGCATTACTGTATGAAAAATCATAACTCTGACATCATAGACTAAAGCATCAGTAACATAGCCAATTGACAGGCCTGGGACCAAGTGCACAGAAATCCTTGAGATGTAAGCTGTTTAGGTAGCTTTCAGGCTGCTTGACAGTCTTTTGACCCATGTCACTATTTATTTTCTATAATGATTTGGTCATAGAACTATGTGTTACTAGGAAATTCCCCTGGGTAGTTTAAGCATTAAAAAATGTTGATTTTACTACCTTGTCTTTTCACAGACTCTTTCTGCCACCTGGCATTTAAAAGGTAGACTAAAAGCTAAGGTTGGATAGGAAAATGACAGACAGTGGTCTATGTCATGGCAAAGCAATGTTTACAGTTCACTGAAATGTTCCTCCATCTAAAAATTGGAACTTGGTCTTTAGGAATAGAGAAATCTCTCAATTTTTGAGAACAGGAAAAGTAAAAAGCAATAAAAGAAGTAACATGAATCCAAAAATGTATTTATGGAATCAAAAATTCTAATTGCTATTAACAATATCTTTTTGCTAATAAAATTGAACAATTTATATTTGG
Organism: Phocoena sinus; assembly: GCF_008692025.1. Classification (NCBI taxonomy): domain Eukaryota; kingdom Metazoa; phylum Chordata; class Mammalia; order Artiodactyla; family Phocoenidae; genus Phocoena; species Phocoena sinus. The sequence continues at coordinate 77,030,857 of NC_045773.1, read as the reverse complement.
AAAATGCAGTATATGGGAAAAGAAATGACTAGAGACCTGCTTACTAAATAATCATTCATTCCCTCAGGAATCAAGAAGACACATTTATCAAATTTAGGTTTGACATGAAGTTGGGAGAAATTGTGAGCTTGTTAGGTGGCAGAATGTGGAGTCAAAAAGATCTTGACAGGCTGAAGTAACAGGCCTAATAACATCATTTCACCAGATAAAATTTATGTCACAAAGCGCAAAATTCTTTATTGGGATTTATAGTAGGGGAAACGTGGTGTGTGTGTGTGTGTGTGTGTGTGTGTGTGTGTCTGTTTATATGTGTGTGTGCATATATATAGTGATATGATCATTTTATAATTTATATAAATGACATATATTTATAAAATGATAATATGATCATTAAGTGTCAAGTGCTCTGTGAAGAAACTTACATGTACTCTCTCATTTCATTTCATCCGTATAATCACTTGAGAGTGTAATTACTCTTATTAACTCAATTCTACAAATGAAGGAACTGAACTTCAGAGCGGTAAGTGACAGGATCTAGACATGAACGTGGTCCTGGGTCTGTCTGATTGCAAAGACCATACTCTTACCCATATTCTTGTAGCTTCTTACCCGTATTCCTATAGCTTCCCTATAGCTAAATGAATCAGACATTTTACGTGACTGCCAAAGAAACACAAAACACATGAGTGACAGTGAATATCTAATAAGACTGAGTGAAAATCTTCTTTCTGACAAACAAAATCTCCAGCTTTTTTCCCCTCTATAAGCTGCTGTACAGGGCCCTCTGTACGGACACGGGTGTGAGTTAAAGGAAAGCCATTGTTAAATAGTAGTGGACAACACGTGGTTCTGGACTCTCTGCTCTCAGCTTTACCTACACCCTCCGTTCATGCGGTATTACTTTGCTAGAGCTGAGATAAGAAAATAACATAGACTGTAAGGCTTAAACAACAGAATTTTATTCCCCCATAGTTACAGAGGCTAGAAGTCCAAAATCAAGGTGTCAGCAGGATTGGTTTCTTCTGAGGGCCTCTCTCCTTGGCTTGACACGTAGATGGCCATCCTTTTCTGCGTATCTTCACATTGTCTTCCCTCTGTGTATGTCTGGGTCTTAATTTCCTCTTCTTATAAGGACAGCAGTCATATTGGATTAGGGCCCACGCATAAGACTTCATTTTACCTTAATTACCTCTTTAAAGAGCTTATCTCCATAGTCACATGAGGTACTAGGGATTACAACTTCAGCATATGAAGTCATATATAACACATGCAAAGCCTTGATCTGGGTTACCACTTCATTTAAGCACCGGTAGCTCTGCCTAGTTTTATGACAGGTCAGGGCTGAGAGAACTCAGCTCAGGAAGGGACATTTCAAATGGGTGTTCAATAGGTGTCTCATGATCAGATGCTCCATTTCAACCAGGGCCAATAACGTGGTAGATGCTGTTTTTCAAATATGTCTTAATCCCCACTGCAGATGACAAAGCCTTTCTTTGGAATCCCAGGGTGCTGCATTGTGATTCTATGAAGATGTTCACATAACTGATACCATAGGATCTTCTGGATCTTAATATATAGGATCTACTGGGTCATATAGCCTAAATGGTAGCACTACTAGCCCTAAAACCTGAAATTGATAGAGTACCCATTTTTGTTGTAGGTCCCACTCAAAGCCGGCAGTCTAATGTGTGCTGTGCTTTCTCCATCATAGTAGGAGGTGAAAAATTCAATCATTTGTTTTTGTTTTGTTTTGTTTTTTTCAATCATTTGTTTTTTACTTTAGAAGGGCTGTGACTGCTGGACGCCTAAAACTTTTACTGATACGGCAAGCTCCTAAGACTTCATAGAGTTTATTCTCTGAAGCACGTGTCTCTCTCAATGCTAGCAACTTCTTGTTTACCCAGCTTAATGAACATATAATCAAAGTGATGGGTCAATATGTGGTTTATGAAAAGTACAAAGACAGACCAGCTCTCTTTAGACTAATTTTGTCAGAGGACTATAGTTAACATAGCTCTTGGGGAAAATGGTAAATGTATCTTATTGCCCTTTCCAGGTGAATACACACATTTCGAATTCTCCTGAATGGAATAGAAAAGTACTCATTTACCAAATCCACGGCCTGATAGCGTAGACTAGGGCTATATTAGTCTACTCTGTTAAAAAAAAGAAAAATACACGTCGGGCACAGAGGCTGCAATTGAGGCTACTGCTTGGTAGAGTTTTTGATACTTTGGCATTTCAGCCTTGCATAGGATGAGCTGTTGTTTCTGCCATGCTTGTAGGGGCCGTCCAATAGTGAACTAGCAACATGTATTGGAGTCTTTGACAGGTGCTAAATCTTTTATCTTTGGAATGTGTTTCCAAAACCCTTCACTCATATCTATTCAATTTCATCTACTAGACTTTCTGATCAAGCACTCTTGAAATCTAGTCCTTTCTTACTCCTCTGGTTCCTGTTGGCCAGTGCTGACCATGTCTTGCTGCTCTTTGAATTCTTTCCTGTCTTACCAGTCCCAGAATGGCTTGGCTAGGTCATGTCATAGGCCTAAGGATTAGGTGGGGAGATGGAGTAGACCGTAAAAGGGGGGCACATGCATGTTATTTTGTGGCAGAGAGGCTGCTGCATTTTCTTTAATCAAGAAGGGGATGTTAACCCTTAAGATAGAGGGTGTGGATCGCTTCTGTAGGTTGACAGGGCTCAAAGGATTCCAAATACACAGAAGTTTCAGGGGCACACACCCAGATGTGTGACTATCCTAAGTGTCAAAGTACCATTTATGTTTCATCCAGGGCCAAGAATTTGGCATAACGGAACTGCCTTGGTGGGGATTTAACCTCAGAGAGCTAAGCCACTCTATTAAGTCTTGGTCCTGGCCCTCAATTTTGTTTTCTGTCCTCCTGCTACAAGAGATAAAAGTCCTTTGTAAGCTGCCAGAGAGGCCCATTGGCTTTCAATATTTGTTTTTCAATTACCTGTGGATTGTCTACAATTTTCCACTACCTTTTTCTGGGGTATCCATGGTACTTAGCAATTGTGTTCCCATCCCCCAACCTTTTTAAACATGTGGGATGTTGCAGCAGCCAGAGCTTTCCTTTCCACTGGTCGATCATCCGAACTTACCACCAGTGAGCATTTTAACAACTGGACCATCACCTTGAGCATGGGGCTTTCTATGTTTTACCTGTCACCAGTAATGGTGTCTTCACTGACAGGTGGGTGGTGAGTTATTTAGCTGCAGAAACCACATCACATCACTTTCTTTTTCTGAACATTCCTGGTACCAAATATTATAGTGTAGTTCCCTGGAAACAGATACCTAGATGGAGTTCTTGTACAGGATAATTACTAGATAATAGTATCTGTGGGAGAAAATAGCAAATGTGGGAACGAAAGGTGGGGTAGGAAATGAGATTGGGCAAAAGGAGAAGTCAAATTGCCATGCAAGCCCAACAAAGTCTGGGCCAACCCCATGGGAAGGTTTGGAGCATCCCTGTGGAGGTCTGATAGAGCTGGCTTCTGGTTGTCCAAAATGACCAGACTCTATACAACACTCTACAACTCCCCTCCACCCCCTTCACAATTAAAAGAAGTCTGTGTCCTTGGACAAGGCATCACTCTGCCGCTGAGGAAACCCTGAAAGAGTTGACACCTGGAGTGTGCCTGCCCCAGTAGCTGTGGCAACACATCCTTTCTTGAAGTGGGAACAGTGCAGCTCCATGTGCAACACAAAAGTCAAGTTATACTCTCTCTTCATACCATACATTTCACAAGAACACAAATTCCAGACGAATCCAATAGCCAAATCAACGTCATTTTTTAAGTTGAAAATTTTTTAAAAATTCCTGACAATCTTCCCTAATCTTAGCCTGTTCGCTCCTTATATTAGCTTGATTTGTTTTACAGAATCAGTACTCTCTGTGTTATTGAGAATGTTTTCCATTCCAGTAGATATTTTTTTCTGTTTCTTCATTTGCTGCCAGCAAATCTATACAGGAATAAAGTGTATTTTCTACACGTGAATACTGCTCTGCCTTCTCTGGGAAACAGAATTACTTTAACAGTCACTTATAGGGAGTGGGAACCTGCCAGCTTATCATTGGCTTAATTGTATTTATTTAAGTACTTACAGATCTCCGTAGACTTACAATGGGCTTAGTCACGATAAACCCATCATAAGCAGAAAATATCTTAAGTAGAAAATGGATTTAATACACCTAACCTACCCAACAGCATAGCTTAACCTAACCTAAATACTGCACTGAAAGTGCAAAAGAGATGGTTGTATGGGTAAGAATGGCTGTAAGTGTATCGGTTGTTTACCCTTACAATCACATGGCTGACTGGGAGCTGCGGGTCCCTGACACTGCCCAGAATCACAAGAGAATACCGTACCACATATTGCTAGCCAGAGAAAAGACAAATTCAAAGTGTAAAGTGTGGTTTCTACTGAATGCATATTGCTTCACACCGTTATAATATTGAAAAATTGTAAGTTGAACCATGATAAGTCAATAAGTCAGGAACAACATGCAGGTACTCAAAATTATTCATTCTACGATAAAAATAAAACTAATACATAAATAAAAATGAGATAATACATATTTATGTTGTTTTAAGTCACTGTATTTGGGGATAATTTAGCATACATTGATAAATAATACAATTACTTTTATAAGTTTGCTTTGTTTAATTATTTATTTAGTGTAACCTTCAAAAAGCTGAAAGTCATAAAGGCAGGAACCACATCTGACCTGGGCAGTACTTTATTTCTAGCACATAGCATAGAACCTGATATTTAATAAATATTCAATAAAAGTATGTCAAATAAATGAAAAAGTAAATGAATGAAAGAACAAATAGATATTAGGAAGAACTCTCCAAAAATAAAATGGAAAGAATGTTTCCCCTATTACTGGAAGGTATTCAGGAATAATCTTTTTTTTTTTTTTTTTTTTTTTTATTTTAAACATCTTTATTGGGGTATAATTGCTTTACAATGGTGTGTTAGTTTCTGCTTTACAACAAAGTGAATCAGCTATACATATACATATGTTCCCATATGTCTTCCCTCTTGCGTCTCCCTCCCTCCCACTCTCCCCATCCCACCCTTCCAGGCTGTCACAAAGCACCGAGCTAATATCCCTGTGCCTTGCGGCTGCTTCCCCCCAGCTATCTACCTTACTACGTTTGTTAGTGTGTATATGTCCATGACTCTCTCTCGCCCTGTCAAAACTCACCCTTCCCCCTCCCCATATCCTTAAGTCCGTTCTCCAGTAGGTCTGCGTCTTTATTCCTATCTTACCCCTAGGTTCTTCATGACATTTTTTTCCCTTAAATTCCATATATATGTGTTAGCATACGGTATTTGTCTTTTTCTTTCTGACTTACTTCACTCTGTATGACAGATTCTAGGTCTATCCATCTCATTACAAATAGCTCAATTTCATTTCTTTTTAAGGCTGAGTAATATTCCATTGTGTATATGTGCCACATCTTCTTTATCCATTCATCCGATGATGGGCGCTTAGGTTGTTTCCATGTCCTGGCTATTGTAAATAGAGCTGCAATGAACATTTTGGTACATGACTCTCTTTGAATTTTGGTTTTCTCAGGGTATATGCCAAGTAGTGGGATTGCTGGGTCATATGGTAATTCTATTTGTAGTTTTTTAAGGAACCTCCATACTGTTCTCCACAGTGGCTGAACCAATTCACATTCCCACCAGCAGTGCAAGAGTGTCCCCTTTTCTCCACACCCTCTCCAGCATTTATTGTTTCTTGATTTTTTGATGATGGCCATTCTGACTGGTGTGAGATGATATCTCATTGTAGTTTTGATTTGCATTTCTCTAATGATTAATGATGTTGAGCATTCTTTCATGTGTTTGTTGGCATTCTGTATATCTTCTTTGGAGAAATGTCTATTTAGGTCTTCTGCCCATTTTTGGATGGGGTTGTTTGTTTTTTTGTTATTGAGCTGCATGAGCTGCTTGTAAATTTTGGAGATTAATCCTTTGTCAGTTGCTTCATTTGCAAATGTTTTCTCCCATTCTGAGGGTTGTCTTTTGGTCTTGGTTATGGTTTCCTTTGCTGTGCAAAAGCTTTGAAGTTTCATTAGGTCCCATTTGTTTATTTTTGTTTTTATTTCCATTACTCTAGGAGGTGGGTCAGAAAGGATCTTGCTGTGATTTATGTCATAGAGTGTTCTTCCTATGTTTTCTTCTAAGAGTTTGATAGTTTCTGGCCTTACATTTAGGTCTTTAATCCATTTTGAGCTTATTTTTGTGTATGGTGTTAGGGAGTGATCTAATCTCATACTTTTACATGTACCTGTCCAGTTTTCCCAGCACCATTTATTGAAGAGGCTGTCCTTTCTCCACTGTACATTCCTGCCTCCTTTATCAAAGATAAGGTGTCCATATGTGCGTGGGTTTATCTCTGGGCTTTCTATCCTGTTCCACTGATCTATCTTTCTGTTTTTGTGCCAGTACCATACTGTCTTGATTACTGTTGCTTTGTAATATAGTCTGAAGTCAGGGAGCCTTATTCCTCCAGCTCCTTTTTTCGTTCTAAAGATTGCTTTGGCTATTCGGGGTCTTTTGTGTTTCCATACAAATTGCGAAATTTTTTGTTCTAGTTCTGTGAAAAATGCCAGTGGTAGTTTGATAGGGATTGCATTGAATCTGTAGATTGCTTTGGGTAGTAGAGTCATTTTCACAATGTTGATTCTTCCCATCCAAGAACATGGTATATCTCTCCATCTATTTGTATCATCTTTAATTTCTTTCATCAGTGTCTTATAATTTTCTGCATACAGGTCTTTCGTATCCTTAGGTAGGTTTATTCCTAGATATTTTATTCTTTTTGTTGCAATGGTAAATGGGAGTGTTTTCTTGATTTCACTTTCAGATTTTTCATCATTAGTATATAGGAATGCCATAGATTTCTGTGCATTAATTTTGTATCCTGCTACTTTACCAAATTCATTGATTAGCTCTAGTAGTTTTCTGGTAGCATCTTTAGGATTCTCTATGTATAGTATCATGTCATCTGCAAACAGTGACAGCTTTACTTCTTCTTTTCCGATTTGGATTCCTTTTATTTCCTTTTCTTCTCTGATTGCTGTGGCTAAAACTTCCAAAACTATGTTGAATAAGAGTGGTGAGAGTGGGCAACCTTGTCTTGTTCCTGATCTTAGTGGAAATGCTTTCAGTTTTTCACCATTGAGGATGATGTTTGCTGTGGGCTTGTCATATATGGCTTTTATTATGTTTAGGAAAGTTCCCTCTATGCCTACTTTCTGGAGGGTTTTTATCATAAATGGGTGTTGAATTTTGTCGAAAGCTTTCTCTGCATCTATTGAGATGATCATATGGTTTTTCTCCTTCAATTTGTTAATATAGTTTATCACATTGATAGATTTGCGTATATTGAAGAATCCTTGCATTCCTGGAATAAACCCCACTTGATCATGGTGTATGATCCTTTTAATGTGCTGTTGGATTCTGTTTGCTAGTATTTTGTTGAGGATTTTTGCATCTATGTTCATCAGTGATATTGGCCTGTAGTTTTCTTTCTTTGTGACATCCTTGTCTGGTTTTGGTATCAAGGTGATGGTGGCTAGGAATAATCTTGTTGAAAATTTTTCATGGGGAAAATTTGACAAATGAGAATTGTGTTAAGATTCAACCTGTTGATTCAGAAATTCTCTTATATGGACTTCTTCATGTCTCAATACATTCTTCTCTCTAAAATGGAACAATACTTCTTTCTAAGCACCCTCAGGTAAGCTTTCATGCAATGCTATCTTCTACAGTATTGAGCAAGGAATTTCTTTGAAAAAAGACAATTAGAAATACACTTACACACATACACACACATACACTCCACATACCCATACGCACATGCCTACTTTAAAATAGGATTTCTGGTTATTTCAAATTCTTACTTAGAATGGAAGAGCAGGTAATATTATATAGCTCCTCTTTTGAAAGATCTTGAACTTTCAGACCAGATACTTTGGATTTAAATTCAATTCTGTCTCTTTCTGGATATCTGCTATGGGAAGATTCCTTCACGTGATCTGATTTCCCATATTCTGTCTCCAACTCAGATCCGTTCTTTAAAATCAGTCTTAATTTATCCAACTATCTGCTGCATATATCCAATTTGATGTTTCACAAGCACCTTAAATCCAACATATCCACAAACGAACCCAATAATTATCTTAAACCGTCCCACCAGCCTTACTTCACCTACTTCCCTAATCCCTACTCCTCCTCGCATGTTTTATGTATTAGTTAATGGTACCACCATCTAGTCATCAAGTCATTCTTGATATTCATCCATCTCAACCACTCTGAGATTATTTTATAAGACTCAACTCAGGAATTGTTCTCTTCCTGAAGACTTCCCTGAGACTCCAAGTTAAATTGAGTTGCCATTTCTGTGTCTTGTATATATCAGTGCCATGGCACTTACCACGTATTTTAGTTTTATTTTTATGTATCTCCTATGACATCTTTGCTCTCTGTTGGCAGGAAAAAGATTCTATTCTTCTTTGTCTTCCTACAACCAGAGTCTGACATATTTAGGCATTCAGAGAACTGTTGCGTTTAGTTCAACAAATAATAGATTTCGTATTTTTTCATCTGTAAATTAGAAATAACGATATATATTATTATATATAAATTATATATACATATATGTGTGTATATATTAGACATACACACACACACTTGTGTACACACACACACATATCCAGGTTGTAAATATTTGAAAGCGGTCAGCGTAGTGCCAAGCAAATAGAGGATCGTGAAAACTACTCTTGAAAATAAATATGAATTAAGGAAATTCTGTTGCAGAAATTTAGGAACAAAAACTAGCAGTGTGGGAGATTGCCCTGATCCGCCAGAAGTGAGATGTATGACCACAAACCAGATCATTCCAAGATTTTTAGTTTTGTAAGGAAGACAGGACTCTGTAAGTCCCTTTTATCTATAAAATCCTGGGCCTTTTGTTTGTGTATCTGAGTGTGTCTATATATACGCACATAAATTTGGATTCCCATTGTCTTATCTGCTTTTTAAAAAAATATACTATGCCTAGTCCCATGTTACTATTACTGGTTTCTAGCATGATATCTACAACATAGTAAGGCGTTAGTAAATGTATATTAGGTGAATACAATAGTCACATATATTTTACATAATCACATCATTCTGTTTCTTAATGAGTGTTTACTGGTATCATTTTGTTCTATGTTCACTCAACTCTGGTAAATTGACTCTTGCAACTGAACTTCAATTTACATGGAAGAATCAGTTTTAAAAGATATATGTCAGTCTTTATAATCCTTGTTTCAGTGGATTCAGTGCCCCCTTTAGCTCCTTAATGTGTTTATGCCCATTCTTGCTGGAAAATAAACGATACCTAAGCTACACTTCATAGAACTCAGCAGTTATCTTGTAATGAAAACGCCATGGGAGGGATTTATGTAGAAATTGGGTTTAGTAGATAAACAGACATTAGAATTTCAACTAAACCAATCCTTTCTTTTGTCCTTTGATATAATATAGGTAAAGCACAGAAATATATTAAATGATGCCTTTCTTTCCTATTAGCTTCTTTCTGGTAAGGAGTTCTAGATGGCAAAGAGCCCACAGTGAGTCAAAATCTAGAATATTTCAGGAATGAATGTGTAGTGTTCCTCCCACAGAAGAGTTCCAGTTGATGGGGAACACCTACCTTGATAGTTAAACTTGGGAAATTTCTGAGGCTCAAGGGGAAAAGGGCTGTGATGATTGAGACCAGCCTTATTGTGGAAGTGAGGAGTGGCTACTAGTAAACCGCCCTTTGTCTTTCCTGGACACTTACTCTTGCCACCTAGCCAAGAGGGAGAGGTAGATGGGAATGGTATGAATCCACAGTGCTGATATTAACGTTCAGAACTATCCAGTATGTAATTGCATAGCAAGGAGCAGGGCTTCTGAGTATAGGTAGAAATATATCTTGGGATATAAGAAGGAGCATAGTGGACAAAAAAGGCTTCTGTTTTCTGTTACCAAGAAATATAAATAGATGTCTTATAAAGAAAATCATGTTAGATAGGACTTTTCATTGGAAAGTGTAAGTGACAGGAAAAGCCTTCTCACCAATATTAGAAAAACTTTTATAATTTAAAAAATGAAAACCCACATTTTCTCTTGTGAGCCTAGCACGAGCGTCCAAAATATTAACTGAATGAGTATTTTTCACCATTATTCTGGAATCTAGATCACTTAGCGACTCAATATGCAGACCCATGGATAGGCTAATAGGATAACTTGATTTTATTTTTCCCTCATAAGCTGAGAAGTGCACCCCTAAAGTTGTCCAAAATAAAAAGTAGATTTGACACTTAATAGTCACCAAAGATGGTTTCTTTTCCTTTGACTAATAATCTGCTTCACTATTTAATTCATCTTACAGCCCAGAAAGTATGTCTTATATGAAGTTCTAAAGTCTCTAACTTTATTTATTTTTGTGGACAGAACTCTAGGAAGACAGAGACATTTGATTTTCAAATCTTTTGCTGAATGAAGACAAGAACCAGACTCCAGAGAGAGGGGATTTCAAAGGCTAGCCATATTTTCAGACCCCCAGAAAGTGAGCTGTGTCACAGAGCTAGACTTCAATTCCAACAGGGCATTCGAAATGCTGTAAAGCAGAAAGCATACGGAGCACCAGAGAGGGGTAGGGTTATGGAGAGTGGGGGAACTGTGGATCACTGGAAACTCACTAACCACTATATCTTGCATTAAAAATTATGGCAAGAAGATTAATTTCAGCCTAATCAGTGTTGGGGAAAGCATTAGCAGTGTAAACCCTGGATTGACTCAGAAACTGGTTGGGTCTGAGCCTGTGGAAAAAGTAGCTCAGTCCCTCACCCTGCGTAGGGCCGGGGAAGACAGTACTGACAGTATTCATTCCTGCACATATTTACTGCGTGCTTACTATGTGCCAAATACTGATATTATGGCACTAAACAGAACAGAGAAGACTCTTTCTCAGGAGGTTTACATTCCTGTGAGGATGACAAACAATAAGTAAGGAAAAAAACGGGCGTCGGAATTATAGATTGTGATAGGTTCCTTGAAGGTAGTAGATCAGGTGATGAGAAACAGTTTAAAGGATGTTAGGGCAACCTAAGTAGTTTGCAAAGGTGACAATAGACAATGGGTGAGATAAAGTAAGTTTTCCATTCATGGAGGACACTGTCCTCAGCCTCAGATTCAGAGGAGCACAAACATGTAATATGCTCAGGGAACCAGAATACTGTGTAAGCTCTATTTCAGCAAGGCAATAAGATGTTAGAGAATTTGGCAGAGAAAATGTTTCATAAAAACGTTCCTGCAATTAAAATACAAAGAGTTTTTAAATCAGACTATTAAATATTTCAATAATACAGCAAAAATAGTTTTGTTAATGTCAACATATGCTGGAACTGAACTCATGTTTTGTTTGTTTTGTTTTTTTGCTTTTTCAATTATACATAATCACACATAGGTTTTTCTCCCCCAGGGAAGCCTATGCTAGAGTGATTTGTTTTCATTGAAAACAAGAAAATAATGATAATACCTTGTATTCTGAGTTTCATTTTTTAAGCAAAACTCAAATGATCGTACTTCAAAATCCTAACATAAACACTGTGTTTTGGACTAACTGGTCCATGTAATTGAAACAATAGCTTGTGGCTTGAAATTTTCATCAAGTTTATGATGTCTGTGGGAAACTACCCTTCCTACCTAGAGCAGCAGTAGCCTCTCAGGTTCCTGAGGCAAGTGTAGAGAATAGAGAGGCTGGTATATCTCGAACAGTCTCATCTGATCATGTTAGTGTGTGTGTGTGTGTGTGTGTGTGTACGTGTGTATTTTCAGCATCTTACTGCACACAGGACCCATACTAAAGACTAGTAATTTCGTAAATGGAATCATATCCCTTGGAAAATCGACACCAAGTATATCACTTGCATCATCTTGCATTTGTGATTTTTAAAATTTTTCCTTGATGGTAAATGATAGGCATGAAGGTGATGCAAGTGATATACTTGGTGTCGATTTTCCAAGGGATATGATTCCATTTACGAAATTATTAGTACTTAGTATGGGTCCTGTGTGCAGTAAGGTGTGAAAATACATACACATGCACATATACACAACCAATAACATAATTGAATGCAATTGTTTGAGATATACCAGCCTATGATGTTAAAGAAGGAAAAAGATGATATGTTTTGATGAGAAGGAATGCAAGGTTTTTCTTCCATCTACATCTATTTAATAGATGAAACACCATCAGGATATCATAATAGTTCCTAACCATGACCTCAACAATATGTAAGTTATGTTAACTACCAAGCCCTGCAGCTTAAGAAAGGAGTCCAAAAAAAGCCCTTACAGGAAGAATTACACATTTTTACAAAAGATTCCCTCAAAAAATTGGCCAGCGTGTGGAAGTCTGGTAATATGGACCTTATTCTATCATGCCTAGAACAAAGCATTCTTTACAAGGTATTGTACTCAGTGCCTTGCATCACCCTTTATCCTAACCATTTTTAAGTGCTTTCACATACTACTACTAGGTGCCCAATACTCCTCTAGTGACTTCTCTCATCATCCAGCAAAATTTAGATAAATCTCTCTCTTCTATCCTTCTTTGAAAATGCATTGACTCATGAAATACCACTGAATTGTTGAATAGTCTCATGATCCAAATCTCACTTTAGTTTTTATTTCTTAAGTTCTTTTCCACTGATTTCTTAGAGGATTCCTTTTTTTTCTAGTTAACTAAATTAGGATAACATGAACTTTTAGTACTCACTCAGATGTAGCTCTTCCTATAAGACTTACATTTGTGAAGCTTCTTTTAAAAACATGGTAACTTGATTCAAAGAAACGGATGTGAGATGCTGGCATTTATGTCAAGCTGGAACACTACTGAAATCATGCCAGTAGGCAATCAACATAAATTGCTACCCTAAGAACTGACCTTTAGCTCTTGTAAATTATGATAGGACATCTTACTGGAGTTACAGAAAAACTCACTCCTCGTTCTGAATGAGCAATAGGAAAAAAAAAAAAAGAATAGTCAAAAGTGCAACTCAGGAGAAGTCACTGATATTTTCCTGAAAAATGTCTTGGAAAATAAACACTGCTTATTATATTCTTCCTGAATTTAATGGTTAACAGAACAATAGGGAAAAAAAGAGAAGAAATTTTTTAAAACGATGTATCTAAGTACCTAGTTGCAAATGAAAAGTACCATGTTTAACTAACTTAAACAGAAATGTAATTTATTGAATCAACATCAGATAGATGTCAGAACTGAAGCAGCAGCTGGAGGACATGTCAAAGGGAAAGGATGACAGGATCTAAGGGAAAGGAAGGAAAAACCGAGGTTATGCCACCCGTACTCTGCCACCCTACTGGACTATCGGCTCTGCCAAAGTCTCTATGAATACTTTCTGACAAACCTTTCCATTACTACGCCGAGATTCAAAGAATTGATGGGAACTTTCAACTGGCTGGGTCTAGTCACCCTCTATGTTTGTTGTCTGGGAGTTGGAGAAGGCGTATCTGCCCCCCCTTGAGCTTTTGTGATGGGAAGTGTGGCATGGACCTCCCTTATATTGGCTTTTTCATGATAAAGGAAGGCTGTTTGTGTCCTGAGCAACCTCAGGTGATCATCATTCAGTTCATTCTACTCCTTTGGTTTTTCATCCAATTTACATAGTAACAGAGAAGTGCTCCTACATATCATAATGCAAATCTGTAATCTTTTATACACACAATAAATGCACTTATCATCTCCCCCAAATGAGGTGTACAAAAACTCAACAGTTATTGCGTTTAGCTTTGGATCTTATTTATTTCTTTGGTGTTGTAAATATATCTTGATATTGTGCAAACTATGGACAAAATTGCAGTTAACTCTACCAGCACAGCCTTTGTAAAATTGCAGAAGATAGAAAATTGCAGAACGTAGAAGAAGAAATAAAATGGAAACTAGTTAAGATATGCATATATATGCATAACCTTCTTCCTCTCTCAGTCTCTATCAAAACTGGTATGTGTTATGTCCTTATTTCTCCTCTTAACTGTCACAAATTGACAACAGGGTGCTATTGACCCATATTGAGTTAATGCATTGCCCTTTATAAAATTTATGATCCATAATAATATGAAACACTTGGTGGCAGTCTTCATGATAACAAATCAGTCATGAATAGTGTAAAGTTAGTCACTGTGCAAGCTGGTATGGATGAGATAGTTTTTGTGAGGGGAACTTTCTAATACTCCCATATAACATCATGTAAATGGCATACCACTTTAAAACTGGTCTTTAAAGAGCAAAGTGGATGGATACATGTAGATGAGAAAGTAAGAGTGGAAGATAAAATAGTAAAGTGAAAATATCCTGTTTTATACAATATTATTTAATGACTTGGAAGACTTCACCCGGCAGTAGATTAAAGTAGTTTGGAAGAGATCATTGAACTTTTTAAATAAAAATAGTACAATAAATAACAACTAGCTTTCTTATGCTCTTAATTGATACAGCTTTCTTGGATTTCACCAACCAAAAATAAAAGGACATCGCCCTACTGCCTCATCCTTCCTCCACAACCTCATTTACCCTTCTTTGTCTAGTGTTAATGTGGGTTAAGTTTTTTGTTTCCCTCTATTGTTTTAAGTTGATGCAGGTAGTTGAATATAGTCACTACTAAAAAACAGAGTCTGAATATCTCTCTTATGCACATTTCTTGACATATTTTGGAAGCACTGGACAGAAATTGAAAGCAATACCCTTCTCACATTTGTTTTCCATTATTAATGTCAAAAGTCATCCATCCATTCCATCTACATCCATCCCTCTCACCACCTATCTATCATTATCTATGACTATTTTCCCTCTCCTCTTGTTCTTATCTCTTCCTTATCTAAATATGTCAAAGATGGTAAGTGTTTCGTAAGAGAGTGATTTATAAAAATACAACCAAAAAAAAAAAAAAAAAAAAAAAAAAAAAAAAAAAAAAAACAACCAAACCACAGTCCTGTCTCAAATGGTGAGGCTGGCCAGCATATGCAACTAATTCTCACAGAGGCATTCTAGAAAACCAATGACAAGATTGGGACTCTGGGCTAGCCCCGGGGCAGTCAGCAGTGGTAGACTGCTACACACAGTCTCATGTGTAAAGTTTCTGAACTGACACACGGCTTAATGGAAATGAACCTTGACGATGTGGCCAATGGAGTGTAAGTGACATCCTGCTTGGCATGCCACGGTGATTTTTTCTTTCCTCTCTTGAAGGCATAATGCTTCCTGTGGGACACACTGACTTAAAATGCCAATGTGTGCTTAGATAGGGGATTCACTAACCCTGAAGAGGACATAAGGACCCCAGAAACAGGTCCTTCCTTATCCACAGACTCCATTACTCTTGCCCACCCAATGGAAAGGGAGCATGATTACACCAGTTTCAACTGACACAAGGTTGGAATAATAGCGTATCTTTTTTCTTTTAACATCTTTATTGGAGTATAATTGCTTTACAATGGTGCATTAGTTTCTGCTGTATAACAAAGTGAATCAGTTATACATATACATATGTTCCCATATCTCTTCCCTCTTGCGTCTCTCTCCCTCCCACCCTCCCTATCCCACCCCTCCAGGTGGTCACAAAACACCGAGCTGATCTCCCTGTGCCATGCGGCTGCTTCCCACTAGCTATCTATTTTACGTTTGGTAGTGTATATATGTCCATGCCACTCTCTCACTTCGTCTCAGCTTACCCTTCCCCCTCCCCATGTCCTCAAGTCCATTCTCTAGTAGGTCTGTGTCTTTATTCCCATCTTACCCCTAGGTTCTTCATGACCTTTTTTTTTTTTTCCTTAGATTCCATATATACGTGTTAGCATATGGTATTTGTTTTTCTCTTTCAGACTTACTTCACTCTGTATGACAAACTCTAGGTCCATCCACCTCACTACAAATAACTCAATTTCGTTTCTTTTTATGGCTGAGTAATATTCCATTGTATATATGTGCTCCATCTTCTTTATCCATTCATCTGTTGATGGACACTTAGGTTGCTTCCACGTCCTGGCTATTGTAAATAGAGCTGCAATGAACATATTGGTACATGACTCTTTTTGAATTATGGTTTGCTCAGGGTATATGCCCAGTAGTGGGATTGCGGGGCCATGTGGTAGTTCTATTTGTAGTTTTTTAAGGAACCTCCATACTCTTCTCCATAGTGGCTGTATCAATTTACATTCCCACCAACAATGCAAGAGTGTTCCATTTTCTCCACACCCTCTCCAGCATTTATTGTTTCTAGATTTTTTAATGATGGCCAGTCTGACCAGTGTGAGATGATATCTCATTAATAGCATATCTTATAAAAATGAAAATATAAGAAGACTGGAAAATGAAAAGAGGCACCCAGTTATTCCTTACTTATTGGTTATCTACTATAATGAATCACATATTGTTCTAAGTTTGTAGAGAATCAAAGAAAAATAAGATATGCTGTCCCTGCTCTCCAGGAATTGCCACTTAGATAGAAAGATAAGATATATATATATATACACATATATATATAATGATAGATAGGTGGCGAGATGGATGAATACAGATGGAATGGATGGATGACTTTTGACATTAATAATAGAAAATGCATGTGAGAAGGGTATTGCTTTCAATTTTTGTCCAGTGTTTCCAAAAGGTGTCATGAAGTGTGCATAAAAGAGATATTTAGACTCTGTTTTTTTAATATATATATGTAAAACACAGTGGTTAGCATAGTTACCGAAGTCCAGGAGTGATATGGATAGAAAGTGCTCTGCAAATAAATAGTTTTCACAGAGAAACAAATAAGCAAATAAACTGTTAAAAAATTTTTCTTACTTTCAGTAAAATATTGCTATTCCAAGTGAAGATGATAAGGCTGACACACAGTCCAGATCACCTGCACTTCTGGTATTTGGGTTATTTTTTTATATTGTAGAACTGGGTTTATTAAACCTTCTGTTACTGATATTTTTAATGAAATCTCAATTATAAGAGTCTGAGGCTCTATGAAATGGAACAAGTCAAAGCTAAATAGGTTATATTCAGGCCATAGATGAAATTTGGAGTGAATGCCACTTGACCTTAATTCACATAAAAATTACTTTTTAAAGGAAGACTATCCCATGCACTTCTTAGCCAGTGAACCAGACCAATGTGCTATTTGTTGGGAGAGACATACAATTAAACTAGTCATTAAACTATAGTATAATAAGTGTTATTAGAGGCAAACTATAGGGCATTAAAAGAGTTTATAGGATAGATAACAAAACCACAGATGGCCATAAAGTCCTTGTGGACAGATGAGGATCTAGGATGGAGGTCAGCAAACTACAGCCTGTGGCTGAATCTGGCCATTGCTTGTTTTTAAATAAAGTTTAATTGGAACATAGCCACACCTGCTCATTTATGCATTAGTTGCTTTTACCCTTCAACTGCAGACTAGAGTAGTTGCAACAGAGACCATCTGGTCTTCAAAGTCTAAAATATTTACCATCTTGCCCTTTACAAAAAATGTTTGCTGACACCTAGTCTAGGGCGAACCCAAGTGCCTAATGGGCCAGATAGGAGACCTAAACAAGTAAAGTAGGGCAAGTATAAAAGGGAGTGGTGGGGTCTGTGGCAAACTAGAAGGTAATTACCCCATCCTAGACAGGAGCCCAGCCTGGCCAAGTGGTGACCTGCGGAAATGTTGCCAGATCTTTCCATTTTTCAAGGAAAAGCAGAAATCTGGATTTTTATGTGAAATCTTACTGGAGGAGGGGAGACCTCAGATTTTAAAAATGTAACTAATTTTTTAAAATCACTTGGAATCAAGGGAATGCCCCAGGAAAGGCTTTACAAAATAAGTGACACCTAACGGATGAGTAGAAAATACCTGAATTTTTGTTGCCTTGATTGGCATTTAGCTAACGATTACTGCTTTCTCAGTATGAATCTGGCTCCATACCAAGCCCAGTTAATCCATAAAACAACTCTTGGAGCAGGTACTATTATTATTTGTATTAATGAAGGTATACAGAGGATGAACACATGCTCCAAGACATGGAGTTAGAGACCAGTAAGACTTGATTCACTCCAAAGCCTGATGCTGTACCAGGTCACTCTAGTGCAAGGTAAAATTTGGAAATGCAAGTGATGGAGAAATGGAGAACCAGAGGTTGGGAAGAGTGTCCCAGTCAGAGGGCCAGGTGTGAAGTTTTAGACGTGAGGTGATGTAACTGAAAAATGCATTAGAGTAAGAGATGAAAACAGCAAGAAAAGAGACTAAAGAGGTATACAGATGCCAGTCTGCAGAATTCTATACATGGTGTATTAGTTTTTTACCCTATGAGCAGTGGGTTCATTAAAGGTCCAGCAACAGGGACAGGGTGAATTTAGGAATATTTTTCTGGTTGTGATGTGGAGGATGGGTTGTGTGAGGAGTGGGATAGTTGGTGACTGAGATACCATTGGGAATTTATTACTAGGAATCCAGGTGGACCTGGGTTGTGGGGCTGGGATACTAAGAAAGCTGTCTGACTTTCAGAGTTATTGAAATGGTACACTCAAAAGAAAGGTTGTGTTATGTGTGGTAGGGAAAAGTTTATGCCTACTTTTACACACTTTTGTTATGGTTTAGTAAACAGTAAAATAGAAGTAGTTTAAATAACACTGGTAGTTCTGAAAACTTACTTTTCAAATTATAAGTGTTCTGTGTGTGATTCAAGTTTATGAGGTGCTGCTTATTATGGCTAAGCTATTCCCATAGTATGAAGACTTCGGAGATACTCATTTAAGCATTCATATATTAGCCAAGATTCTGCAACAGTAAATCTTAAACTGTTCCCAAGGTAAACCCAAAGAATGAATTACCCATCTTTGATAACTTGTAGCCTCTTTTAGAGGGACTATATTGGTATTTATAGCTATAGGCAATAGATATTGGAGAAAAACTAATTCTTAAACACAATATGACAGGAAAACATTTAATCAGATTGTTACTGGGGAAGGTAGTATATATAGTGGTTAACAGTAGGGTCTTTGGAATTGAGACAGATTTGAGTCCTTGCACTGCCATTTAATCTCTCTAGCACTGTGGTGTAGTAGATAATTTGTGAGTTTTATGCTCTGTTCAAAGAGCAATTGTCAGAGAAAAGCTGACTCCTAGGGGATTCTTATTATCGGACAATTGGTGTTCTCTGTCAAGAGGTGGTTCTGGGCAGCCATATTTGTACTAAATGGGTCTACTTCAGCCCTGGTCACAATCGATTAAACCAGACCTATGCACATGACTCAAACTGGGTTGATTGTATTCTTCCTCCTGGGAATGTGGATTTGAGACCGAGATGATGGATTATTATGAGCTCTTTGCTTGATCTAATTCATACTTGGGCTGAGGAACTTTCATCTTACGTCAGATGTACTCCAGAAACGAGGAAGCTGATCTCTAGGTAGAAAAAAGTAAAGCGCACATGCAGAAAAAAGAAAGAAGAAAAGAGAGTCTGTGGTAGAGAGAAAATGAGTGGTTAAGTGAGTTCTCATTCTACCTGTTATATATTCATCTAATTTATTTAGTCACCAAACCAACACTGATTAAGTTTCTCCTGAATCCCAAGCACAATGCTAAGTTCTATATAACTCTCTGTATTTAAGTGTTATGTCATGTTTTACATCTTTCTTATGTAATAAGGTCTTTAGCATTTTTAGACTAAAATAGGTCTATATAAAGCACCTGCTATGTGTACAATCAATGTGAATTTCCTGCTACTTCTTTCTAGGTGGTTTTCCTGTTACTACATCTAGTTGTTTTCTCTTCTTGTAATATATTTTTTCAAGACGGTTCAAACATTTTTTCAAACTGCTCAAACATTTAGAAATTTTTCTACGCAGTCCTAATTATTATTTGTCTCATTATTTGCATATGCTGTTCTCTCCAACATGATTTATTATGCATTGGGCAGAAATCATGACTTGTTCTTTTTATTTCTCAAGCTCATACCGTAACCGCTTGTGTAGAATGGGCTTTCCATCTATATTTATTGATCGATGATTTTGAGGTATAAATGAGGACAAAACTGCAATGGTATGCAAAGTTTTCCAGGTTGCAAAACTGCTCTTAACAGGTTTTGCTACCTTTCCAAGTATTTTTCATCTTTCTTTAATTCTCCGTTCATCCTCTGCAAGTCTTTCTCTCTGAGTTTATCATCCAGAAAAGTTTATACATTTAAACCAAGATTGTAACCACAGCTACAGGATACAGAGAAATGTAGGTTCACATAGCCATTCATTTTCTTCCTGACTTCGACCTTCATGGCCCTGTATATAGGAGCTGAGAGTGTATGATTTGGGCAAATATTTTGTACTTAATATATGATAAGACCCAGAATAACTGGTCAAAAAATTCCCTATTAACTCATTTCAAAAATGAGTATACATCCTCATGTGATATATCAACCAGTAATTATATGAGTTAATAGAAAAAATACTCATTTGGAAAAGAAGAGATTTGAACCATGAGCATTGCCGCTAAGTAGCTGTGTGACTACATGCAAGTCTTTTAGCTTCTCTGAGCCTCAGTTTCTTTACATGTGAAAATGGACTAGATGAGATGACTAGCTTTAATATCTGGTAACTTTACTTTGAGCTCTGGCAGTCTTCAAGGTAATATTCTGGCACCTTATTTAATTGTGAGTGATGATGTTGTAGGAAGCATTTCTTTATCCATTACTAAGTCCAATTACAATATAAATATGTTTAAGTTTGAAGTATGCAAGAGCTCATCCATAACCCATATTCAAATTAATGTCGTTTAATTGCTTACTGAATGACAAACACAGCTTAAGAGAGCAGTAGGGATTTCAGTGCACTGTGATGTCAAATACCCACCCCAGGAAACCAGATTTGTTCCTTTTTATAATTACTTTTCGGGTGTTAAATGATTCCATGAAATGGAGTGCCACAAATTAAGTATTGAAATGAACTGACCTGAACAACACACTGAACGTGCCTGAGGCATCAAACAGGTTTCTACTTTATTTGGATTCCCTTTTATTTGGGAGAAGAATGATGTGACTGAAGAATCTTTGCTGATTTTTGAATCCTAAATAAATTAGTCATGGCTTGAAAACCACTTCAATCATTTTCCACCGAGCAGGCTCTGCCCTCTAAGTTCACCTGTTCATGACTTCACTTAGAACTGGAGCAAGCCGGGAGTAAGTGTTTCCGACTGCCTAGGAATTCAGGACCGCATGGTAGTTAGAGTACAAATGATGGGGGTGTGCCATGCGAGACATGGGGTGTCCTCAAAGATCTCTGACCTGGATCCTCCCAGGTTCATCCACCTTAATGAAGCAAGTGGGAAGGATAAAAGGGAAAGAGAAGGAAAGAAAGCAAAACAGTAACATATAGTGAGGACTGTACTAACTGTCCTCATATTTATTATTCCATTTAAAGCATTACACAAACCTTGGAGAGTGAGTCTTTTTGCTCACGGAAGAAGTGATGTAGGAACCGGGACTCAATTACATAAGGACGATGGTACCACTAAATTACAGAACTTTAGGAGATATTACTGAGTCTGTGGTTCTAAGGTGGGCAAATCGTAAACAGGATATACTTGTCTCCAGCCTTGTTTCTGAATAGACATTTTAAATAAGCCTTAGATATGAAAGAGGAAAACCTCTTTTCCCAGCTTGTCATCAGAAGCCTCACGTTTAACTTGAATACATTCAAACAGGGACATGTTCTTATTTATTCATTTTGTGAACTATGGGGCATCTTTAATATTCAGTTCAACATCTCTCTCTTTGGTCCATGCCCCACATCAACAGCTTTAGAAAGATTAGATGAATACTGGAATTGCATAGTTCAACCAGGGAAACTTGACAGCAAACCAGTCTAAAACAAGTGGACTCAGAACATCGACAAATGATTCCCTTCTTCAGATAAGGAAACGCCAGATAAGAGAGAGGATTACAAAATAGCTTAATCCAGAATAAAAAAAAAATACTAATTGGAGTCTTGGGGTTCCCGACCAAGGATTACAAAATAGACCATCGGTACCAAGTGGACTCAACAGAGAGTTATCCTTGTTTTGCAGATGAGGGAAGAGGAGGTTATATAAATTTCTGAGAGGCACATAGCTAGTGAGTGAATAAGTTGTTCAGATCCAAGTTAGTCTAATTCCAAAGCTCAGCCACTCTCTACTGCCCCAACCAGCCTGCCCAACTGTCCCATCAGCTGTGCAGAATTTCTTGGCATTCAAGACAAACTTGTGCTCTCACTTCTCCAGGCATAAAATAACGGAGAAAAATAAAAGTACAGATTCTGTTATGGACCTTTTATACATTTAAGGTAGTTCAAGGAAGAATTTTAATGGGTGACCTTATAAACTATGGCAAAAGAGCCCCTTGCTTTGCCACGACACCGCCCACATTTAGTGGTTTTAGTTCTCCTTTGCAAGGTCTCTAGGATGGTGCCTCAGCGCTCCATCACCACTGGAATCATTGACTTAAATTAGTTTAAATTCTCTTTTGAAATCTGTGGTGTGGGGAAGCCACTGAACTTCTGTAAATTTCTATCACCTCATTTGAGATGCCTGGTCGGTAACACTGGCCTCCTTAGTTTGTTGTGGAGATGAAATAATCTATACCATGAGATGCACCTAGCACAGGGATTGACACACAGCTGCCATTATTAACTAGTTTTTATTGTGAGAGTGCCTTGGGGACAGGAAGGCAGACCAGGTCCCAGAATGCATATGGCAGTGTATGGAGTGGCAGGCTCCATGGGATCATTCGATCACCAAAGGTGAAGAGAGGGAAATGGAATAAGAGGAACATTGCTCTGGGGACACACAGCCTTCTTTACAATTTTCTTCAGACTTATCTCTGGGTAGAACCTTGAGTTTCAACTACATGGTCTAAATTGGGATAAAGGATTTCAAGGCACTGGAGATCCCGACTTAAAAGGATTGAGGTGGCACTGGACAGATCTTGTGGAGGGGAAAAACCTCAGTGCCAGAGTCGGGTCTGTCCCAGCTACCATCAGTGTCGTAAGCAGGAGGGGAGGGTGCTGCATATTTTTGACAAAAGACCTCAAATGAGAGTGTGGACAGAAAATGTTACCTGCCATATCAATAAACAAAGGATCGTGGGGCCATCAAGCCATCAGTCACTGCAGCGCCCCCCCATCCCCACCCCACGGGGTGCCCTCAGAGGATTCAGGATGGAGAAAACAGGATCCTGGCCCTCGATAGTTAAGGTGCCTATCAAAGGAATGATTTCACTGAGCCCAGACTCTTGCATCTTCCCATACAAAAATCATAGAAAAGCACTAAAATCATTAACTTGAGGTGTCTGTTTTTTCTTCAATTGACAGTAGTCTTTTGATGTTCCAACTACCTGGGGTTTTTTTTCAAAAAAAACAAAAAACCAGAAAGAAAACTCCTCTATATCCTGGCTCCTCCCTTACCTCTTTGGAGCAGTCCCTCGGAGCCATCTGAGAGGCTGTGTCCTGGGCTTAAGTCCTCAGTATGTATGCTGAATAAAACATAATTTTCAACTTTTAGGTTGCGCATTTTTTTTTTCAGTCAACAAGAACTTTGATGCAGCTGCAAATATTTGGGCACAAAATTAAGGTGAAAATGTAACTGCTTAATTGTCAGTTTAAATTTCTACAGCCACCTTAATTTTTTGGAAACAAAGTGTGTTATAAACAAATTGCTATAATTAGTATATTTCTCCTACAGAGTACATGCAGCTTATTGAAACAATGGACAGTGGTAAATGAGTTAACAATATGTCACTTTCATGAAAAGGAGTGTTTAAAGAAGAATTATATTTAACTTGTTGACCAGTTGAAACTAAGCAGGACCCTGCAGGGCCCTCCTGGGTACAAAAACCCCTCTGTGTCCCCTGTTTCTTGTTTGAAGAGAAAGGATTTGGTCTCCTAGGCTTTCCCTGAGTTCCAAAGAGCAGACCCAAGCAGTTACTAATTAGGGAAGTAAGGGAATGCAGAAACAGGAAACAGCAGGGCCAAATGGTCTTTAAAAAAACAAAACAAAACACAGTGACTATGAACATTTTTGTCTATTTTACTTTATTTTTTCCTTTAAACCATGACCTTTTCCCTCTCTCTCTTTTTTTAATTGAACTATAGTTGATTTACAATATTGTGTTAGTTTCAGGTGTACAGCAAAGTGATTTTATTATGGGCTTATATTACTTCCAAGTAAATTACTTTGAGGAATTTAAAAAAAACAACAAAACACACACACACACACACACACACACACACACACACACGCACGCACGCACAACACACAGCCAGGGCCAACCGAGAATTGAAATTCTTAACTGGTCA
The DNA here is from genome assembly GCF_008692025.1 of Phocoena sinus. NCBI lineage: Eukaryota > Metazoa > Chordata > Mammalia > Artiodactyla > Phocoenidae > Phocoena > Phocoena sinus. The sequence continues at coordinate 77,006,398 of NC_045773.1, read as the reverse complement.
CCTAGGCTCTAAATAAATAATAAAATGGCTCAACCATTGCTTTGGCTGTCTCCTAGAAAAAACTTAAGGGATCACAAGACCATGATTTACTAGTTTGCTTTGCAGGAACATTTCAATCAATCACAGTCACCAATAACACCTTGAGTCATAAGACAGTGCCGGGAAGTCTACAACTGAGATCTTTCTGGGCAGCTGAAATCAAAAAGACCTCCTCTCATTTACTCTTTTTGCCTTTAAAAACCCTTGCACCCCTGGCCAGCCAGTAAGATGGATCTGAGACAAACCTAAGTCTCCCATCTTCCAGGCTGGTGCGTCTCCATCAATGAACATATTTCTGGTCCAAACTCCCACGCTTTGGTTTGTGCGGCCTCACTGTGCAATGGGCACACAAAGTTGGGTTAGACAACACAACTTCTGAGGCTTTGGGTAATAGATTAATGTAAAGACAGAGGCTGTAAGGAAAGTCAGGAGATCCCCTCACTCTGACAATATTTAAACATGAAAGGTGTGAGAAGAGAGGCAACTGCAGCAACCCCCTCCTCTGAGTTCGTCCTCTGGTTCTTTCCTTCTTGTTCTCCGTGTTTTAAAAGCTTGGGGGCAGTTAAAGGAAACCTCAGGCACTGGTTTAGAGATCTGAGCAAGAATGCAAATTAGAACGTGCTATATATTTTTTCTTGATGTTTAATTCCCCAAACTAAAATCACTGAAATTGTTTAATAAGTGTGTTTAAGCACTTTTTGCGTTCTGATTCAATTAAATGTTTATTTCTTCAACCAAACATACTCATTATAAAAATACCCCAGAAGAGTAATTTGATGGAATTAAGTCCTTTGGCAGAACTTTTAAAAAATGTTTCTCAACAGAGAGAAGCTAAAATTCTACAGTAAAGTGCTTTGGCTAGCCCTGTTTGAAATTTATACTCCCTAAAGACAAACTTCAGCTTCTGTGATATTCTAAGAGTCCTTAGCTAACTATGTGTTTTATAAACCTCAATTTGTCAAAACACTACCTAGTTATTTTATCAGCTTCTCCCAGTGAAAGACATGGCTAAGAGAAGTAAGAAAAATAAGAAACTGAAGAAATAGGCTGGTTCCGTTCTGCTGTGACCTTGGCAGGTTGTTCTGTTGGTCTAGAGACACGCTGTTTTTAAGAAAATGGTTCATCCATAAGATTGGCAACAAGGCATCGCGTTTCACTGAACCGTCATTCATTCAATCTTTGCCTGTATACACATAGGCTCATCTCTATAGAAAACCAATTTAATAAGCATTTTATGTGCATATTTGTGAATATACTTTGACTGGAATTACAAAGAAATTAATATAGAATCCAGGTTTTCAAGGGGTTAAAAGACTAGCTGACAATACTCAATATTAATACTGAGTCCTAAACTGTGCGGCAAATTTTTACATGGTTTGAGAATGCCAGAAATCATTCTGATTATTATAATAGATAAAAGAATTTATTTTTAGCAAACATAGGCATGCATCTATGTGCCTAAATAAATTCTCCTGGCATTTCAGACATATTTTAAGTACTTACAGGATAAATCAGAAAAGAGACAACACGGTCTAAAAACTATGCGTGTGTGTGTATGTGTGAATGTATATACGGAAAAATTGTATATCTCTGTCTATTTTTAGTTGCCTGTGCATATGTAGATATAGAGTTGATATATCTGAATGCATTATCTATAAAGTATCAAGTAACTCATTTGACTAAACTCCTCACATAATTGATTGCATATTCTACATTCTGGCAGATGAACTTTTCCTATTCAGTTGAAGTTTCCTCATTTTGGATATCAGACCTGAAGTACACAAAGTCGAGATTAGACGTGCCAAATTATAAAGTCTATGGGACAAAATCTGCATATTATGCAGCCCTGCCCCACTATCCCCTACTCCTGTGAGGCTCTGAGGCCACTTCCTTCATCTGCAAAATCAAAATGCAGCTCTGAGGCCTGTGGTGGGCTGTGCTTCTGACAGCTGCCCCAAGACCCCAAGGAGTAAAGGGGTCTAATCGCCAATCCCCACAAAGAGAATGCACAAGCAAAGGTGCCCCCCCCCCACCCCGCCGCCCTGACCAAGAAAATAAAAAACAAGGGAATCATCCCGTACACCCTTTGCTTCCCAGGCTGGGCCAAGTCTCTCCCACAAAGATGGATAAAGCTCTTTCATAAAGAAACTGGAAAATCTGACAGTCTTTGGGGAAAAGAGGGCCTCTTGGAACGTGAATCTGCCCTTGGGCAAAGCTACTTTACATAGTCATGGTGATTATTTTATATGATTATTTCTCTTTAATTATCATTAGTATTAGCACATTGTCACATAGAAAAACTTTTTTTTCCAAAACAACTATAAAGTACTTTTCATAACCATTCAAAAAACAATAGGAAATGTAAAGTTTATAACTAAAGTTCCCTAATTTAATTTTTATTATGTGTAGTTTGCTTTATCTCTTAAAGGAAAACAAGCGAACAGACCTTTATTTCCCCATTTATTACGTGGCTGCACATTCTAATGTGTCAGTTTTCTGGGTTGCTCATAGAATTAAAGTCATAAAAAGATAAATACTTCTGTATGACATGAAGGAATTCAAGCTTTCTTTATTCAACAATATCTACTATTGGATTGCTCCTTTTAATACATTCCTGTTCAAAAATTAGTCTAGAAGATGTTGCAAGGGCAGTACCTCTGGCAAAATATTTACTAGCACTGCTGCTTTCTGAAATCCATGGTCGGGCCACAGGAAAGTCAAGGTCAAGCACCTGCCACCTACCTTTTGTGGGAAAGTTTGAATCATGTTTTTTGACATCAAAGAAGCTCGTGTTGGAAACGTTGTGTTAGAGATTTCTGCATCTACTAGAGTTACATCATTTTAATTTTTACACTTTCAGAAGACTTCCTTAGAATCTAAGACACTCCTTCCACTGGATGTTTTCATCATCCCCTGCACTTGCTGGGACAACAGTTAAGTGCCATTGGATTGGAAGGCAGCAGGAGAGTGAAAAGCACGTGAACAAGTAGCCCTGCACACCATGCAAACAGGAAGAGCAGGGATCCAGCATTTCACCCTGAGCTGCCTCTAAGCCCGAGATCTTTAACTTCTTCCATTTCATCGCTCCCCTTGGGCCGATTCGGCACTGGGCTGCTGGGTACAGAATTTCTCCCTCCTGCTAGGGGAAGTCCCTGTGGGTACTGACAGGATTCCCCACTTCTTGCCTCTGTTGGCTTCACACCTGCTCCCCCCTGTCTGGAGTCCATCTGTCCACAGCACTATCTAGAAAAGTCTCCCATGTGTGTATCTTATGGATGTGCAGAGCTTCATAGGTGAAACAAGGCAATTAAAGAAGGCCAAGAATTCTTAACCTGATGCAGCCAGGACTCCATATTCTCAGAGAGGAGCCTCCATGTTTGCTCTAAGATACTGGAACAAAAAGCTTCTCTTCACGAGGCTGCCCTACCTGCTTGCACCCCAGTTTTCTCTGGAGAAAATGTGGACTCTGTTCTGGAGAGTCCAAATGTGGAAATGTGTTCTGGAGAGCAGCGGACTCTGATTAGTTAGAGGGTAACAGATGCTTGCGCTTAAATTTATTATAATTTCAGCATCCTTAGGATCGTGCTAGGTGGTACCAAAAGACAATTCTCTTCTTCGCCAGGGATTTCTGTATCATTTCGACCACTGTCCAGGTAAATAAGCAGAGGCAATCGTGGCACAAAGACAGCCACCTGGACCACCAGTGGCAATGTCAGGACTCCAGAAGGCCATCATTTCTCATTCTCCTTGGAGCTGTAACCAAGGACAGCATGAGTCAAATTCCTACAGACTGGAGTGACACACACTTTTGGGGAAGATGATTTATACAGTGTAAGCTAGCTTACACTGTCAATTTTGCAAAAGAGGATATTCAGCTCTTCTCTATAGCCTGTTAGCATTAGTAGGTAAATTGGTTGTATCACTTACAATAAATAAACCAGTGGGTTAATAAATAGGGCTAACTTGCTCTAGATTAAGAAGACTGTTAATTACCAACTTTACTAACTACTAGTTGTGTTACCTAGAACTGGTTATTCACCTCTTTAAACTCCATTTTTTGTGTCTATAAAATGATTTTTTTTAAGTCTTACTTCTTGAGAGTAATTGTGATAATTAAGTAAGAAATTGTTTAATAAATACATTGGCTAAAATTGTTTGGAGAATTGTAAAACAATACAAATCTTCCTTGCTTTTATTGCTTCTGATTAAACAATTTGCAAGATTCCTTTAACCATTTCTTTTTGAATCTCTGTCCTTACAGTCTCTTCCTCACGTTTAATTTTATGATTATTTATATTGTCCTCGAGCATCAGGACTTTCTCAGCTGTTGCATCAGGCAGTTCGGAGGCAGGGTGATTCCAAATTGCACATCAATATACCAGGTCGTGTGTTAGAGCACAAAACAAGTCACCACATAAAACTTTTATATTTAGCATTAGGAAAATGAGAACATTTTATCGTAAGATGTTTAAAAAAGCAGCATCTGCTTTTCTTTCTTGGAGATATTCTGACCTCCTTCACAGGCTTATTGTGATGAATATCTAATAAAATATTATTGTAAAGCACTTCGCAAAAATAAAGTGCCGTATAATTGCTTAAAATAATTATTAGACTTGAGTCCATTATTGCACAGAGCAATTGCCACCAAGATAGCAAATAACTTAATTGTTCTGCATTCCTTTCTTAAGGACTTGTTATACTTTGTCTTGGGACATTTACCTTGCCTGTTTCTATGGGGCTCTAATTGCACTGGTACCACGAACTCCCTGGAGGGTTAGAAAACTGCTGATGATACCCTTTCTCTCTATAGCAGTTTCTCAGCAGTTTCTACAGGCTGAATCTGAAACCACAATAGACCCAGCTGCCTGAGTTCTCTAGGCTGAACTGTAAAGTGGAAAAAAAAATAGCTTTACTTTACGGCATAGTCATTTCCTATTATTCCAGTTAGATGGTTGGTTTTCAGTGAAGAATCTCACTTGTAAATTTACCCATGTACTGGTATACATAATTTTTCAATTTTCCTTCTGAATAAGCATAGAGGTCCCTATTTTTTATGGATCACAATGGGCTTAGGAAGAGGAGCAATTTGAGTTAAAACTAGTTAGCATGGGCTTCCCTGGTGGCGCAGTGGTTGGGAGTCCGCCTGCCGACGCGGGGGACACGGGTTCGTGCCCCGGTCCGGGAAGATCCCACGTGCTGCAGAGCAGCTGGGCCCGTGAGCCATGGCCGCTGAGCCTGCGAATCCAGAGCCTGTTGCTCCACAACGGGAGAGGCCACAACAGTAAGAGGCCCGCATACCACACACACACACACACACACACACACACACACACACACACACACAAAACTCATTGGCATGCTATAAATAATAACAGTACCATCCCGACCACTGATAGTAGCAACTGATATTTATTGAGCACTTACAAGTATTCCAGGTTCTGTGATAAGTGCTTCATAAATCATTACCTAGTTAATATTTACAAAAATCTACCCAGTAGGTACAATAAAAGTCTTAGTTACTTATCCAAGATCATACAGGTGGAATGAACTTTGAAGCCTGAGACTCTGTTTCAGACCTGTATTATTGTGTTGTGAAAGTGGTCTTTCTACAAATGAAATCAGTACCTTTTTCTTTGTGAAGATAAAAGCCATAGATTAAAGATTAGATACTTATAAGGACTTTTTACTTTGAGTTGCCATTATCTTTTAAATACCCATTCAACCACATTTCCTGGATGTACTAATATTACACAGGAATTTTCACAAGATCAGGAGGCATCTGCTCCTGTAAATTGAAGTTTGTAAACCATTGTCTATTTTCAATAATTCCCTGAAAATATTTGCAAACTATTAGGTAGGTTATATCTTCCGCTAGTGTTCATAAGTGCAACTGTTTTTTAGATCTGTTGAAGTTTAAAACTAACTAAAGGATGAATACCAGAGACTATTACAGTGAAAAGTTGTGATTTTTAAAGTTATTATTTGTCCTCATGTGAAATAACAAGTGATATTGCTAAGAGGCTATGCAAAATTGTGATTAAACACAAAATACATGGTGTTCGATAAGCCAGTATTCAAATATCACATAACCTTGAGAAAGTTAATTAACTTTAGGTTCATCCTCTGCAAAGTAGATAAAATAGTAGTAAAAATAACAATAATGATTAACACTTAATAATAAATGCTTTTATGCCAGGTACTGCTCTAGGGGATTTACATGTATTAACTAATTTCTTCTTCACAACAGTCCTAAGAGGCTGGCATTTTAACAGAGAAGACTGTAAGGTACATACAGGTTAAGTAACTTGCCCAAAGTCCACAGCAGATAAATGGGGAAGCTGGGATTCAAGCCCCCGCGTCTGACTCAAGAACCCAGAATCTTAACTGCTCTATGAAAATACATGGTTGAGTGTCTGGCATGTGTCAGGCTGTAAGTAGTAAGTCCTCTATTGGCAGTGGGTAATAATAGCAATGACCATTTATTGACTGGTAACCGAGGAACAAAGGAGGAACATTTTAGGTACTGTTAAATTTTCAGATACAATCACAGTCCTAAAAAAAGCATGGATGGGAAATATCTTTGTTTCCAAGAAGAGTTGTTCTAAATGTGGTTTTAATGTATGAATTAGATGTGTCCTTATGTCCTCAGGTTAAAATATCTCACCCTCCATCCTGTAGAAATTTGTCTATAGAGGGTGATTTATAAATCATTCAGTTAACAGATGATGTTATAACTAAAGCAGTGGGAGTTTGGAAATACCTACATCAGATTAAGCTTGCATTTATTTCAAAAAAGGCTCTGATCTAGCTTGGAGTTTTGGCAGGCTCAACAAGAGACCAACATGAACTATTGTAAATCAAAGCTTTTTTTTTTGAATATCAAACTTGGAATATTTCCAGTCCCAATTAAATATCATTTGATGTGTTTTGGCCTTCCATTTTTTTAGGCAAAATCTTTCCTTTCCCTTCTCATATTTATGGTCATGAACTCTGCTTACACTTAATGCTTTTTAAAAGTTGCTCCAGAAAGTTATAAAACCTCAGGGCTTTTACAAATTTTGTGCCAAGAAATACAGACCAAGATAGAGCTGCAACTCATGGATAAACTTAAATGTAAATATAGACATCAAATGTACAATTACCATTTCATTTTCTTCATCAAATTGTTTCAAGCTCTTGAAAATTCTGAATTCCAATATTGCTTTGCACCTCCTCTGCAGATTGCTTCAGTATTTTTCAGATTAGATTTATAAAGTAATAAATAGCTCATTCTTGATTTAACCAATAGAAAAAAAAAATCAGACAGCAGTCACACCAAAGGAAGTTACTCAAGGGAAAGCTCTTTAAAAAGTCTCTCAAGAGATTTTGTTAACAAAATAATTTATGATTATCTCATACTGTGCATGAATAACCCTCATAAATATGGCACAGTACAATCCAATTAATTATGCATCCTAAATGGCTTGGTAATTTATGAAATTGTGGAATTCTGTTAAGCCTGACTTTTAATAATGAATACAGATTGTAGAGAAAGGAAAACTTTGTAACTGCAAATCACAAACGTTATATGGATCATACAACAACATTCACCTTGCTGTGTAGATTTCTGGGTTATTGGAGAGATGGATTTACAAAGATTTTAGTTCAGCTTTTATTCTTGAAGAGTGTTTGAGGCTCAAGTTACTTTTGTCTAATTTTTTTTTTTGAGCTGATTTGCCTTCTAAGTGACTTATTTTATAAAATTAAAACTATTAAATAAGAAAGGGTGAATATGTTGTCACCCAATCCCTGTTTTAAAAAAAGATTCTGAATAAAATTTATCAGCAAAATCTTTAAAAATATCATATTTTATATATGAAAGATGACTAGAGAGATATGAGGACTATGGAAAGTCATGATATTATCTTATTTATTTATTTTTTTTAAAATAAGCGTTGTGAACATGTTTTCAGCTTGTGGCTGAAGCAAAACGTGACCCTGCAAGAATTAAAACAAGCTCTGTTTCTTTCATGGGATCCGAAAGTTGTACTCTGATGCCAACTCTATCTAAATACAGAACCTCAGCTGGATTTGATGATTTCCATGACATAGTATCTGTAAGGTGACCTTATTTGACTTAATAATAATTTTTAATTATTATTATTTACATTAGAAATTTTTAATTGTCAACAGAACAGTATTTCATGAATGTCTTCACTGGAAGAAAGAAGTGGAAAATATCTTTCTAAAAGATATTTGGATAAATGATAAAAATTTACTGTTAGAACTTTTTGATCTCTGTGTTATGTGAATATTTGAATAATTCTTCAGTTTTCCAACAATGGGAGATTTTGGAGGCAAAGACTAAGGAGAATTCCACATCCCTCAATTTTCTTTCAGTGAATAAATTATTGTGAATGTAACCTGGAGAGACAACAAATTGAATTTGGATTCTGGTACCACTCTGCACATATTCCTTAACTAACATTTCTTTCTGTCTTTAAAATTTTTGTTTTAATCTCAAAATAATTATAGGTTTATAGGAAGTTTCAAAGAAATGTATAGGTAAGTTCCATGAACGCTTCACTAGATTCTACCACCGCTAATATCTTGCACAATTATCAGTATCTTGTATAATTTTCAGTATCAATGCCTAGAAATTGACATCAGTACAATTCATAAGGCTTCTTTAGATTTTTATAGCCAGTTATTCATTCACTGTTGTGTTTGTGCATATGGGAGGGTAGCTTTATGCGTTTTCCAAAGTTTTTTTTTTAAATTCAAGTATAGTTGATTTACAATGTTGTGTTAGTTTCAGGTGTACAGCAAAGGGATTCAGTTACATATTTTTCTGTTTTGTAAATAAGTTCACTTGTATCATTTTTTTAGAATCCACATATAAGTGATATCATATGATATTTGTCTTTCTCTGACTTACTTCACTCCGTATCATAATCTCTAGGTCCCTCCATGTTGCTGCAAATGGCATTAATTTTACTGCATGTGTAATATGCATGACTATCACCACAGTCAAGTTACAGAGATACATCATCACTTCATGCTTTCGCATACTCAGTTAGATTCTATTGGTTGATACTGTTGTTCAGTTCTATATCATTGTTTATTTACTCCCTGTTGCTTACTTGCTAAGAGTGGGACATTAAAACCCATTACTACAACAGATTTGCCTACTTGTTTCAGCTTATCAGATTTTGCTCCCTGCATTTTGAAACCCTGTTGTTTGGTGCATACACATTCAGGATGGCTATATCTTCTTCATGACTTAATATTTTCATTATTATGTAATATCACAAAGTAGTTTCCTTTGCTCTGTAGTCTACTTCATATGATATTAATATAGTCACTTTTTTAAAACCAGCTTCATTCACTTTTTTTTTAAATACAGTCACACTTGCTTTTTATTAAATTAATGTTTGTGTGATATATCTTTTCCCCATCCTTTTAAATTCAACCTACAAATGTCATTATATTTGTGAACTTCTTTTAGATAGCATATAGTTGGATCATAAGTTTTTTAAATCAAATCTTCCAGTCTGTATTTTAATTTGAGTAATAATTTTTTTGCTTTAAAATTCTTGTCAGATAATTCCAACATCTTCATTTCGATAATTGTCAGTTGATTGTTTATTCTTCTTCAAGTTGTGTATATACTGGTTCTGATTGTGATTAGTCATTTTTCATTCTATTATGGACTCTTGATTCTATTTAAATATTCTGTTTTAGAAGGCAGTCGTGTTACTTACGAGTAGTGTGTAGGTACTGGACTACTTTTTAAAGCTGTAATTCCAATAACAGTTGAGTTTTCAGATCCCTTGAAATGCCATACTGATCTGTTTTGTTCTTCTGTTGCCTCTGAGATTGCCACTAAGCTTTTTCAAGTACCACCTGAGCTGCCTGGTGCCCGTGGATGGGAAGTTCAGGGAAGACTGGGTCTGAGTAACTTTCTGCCACTGACAAAAGGCTGTCAGATACCAGGTGCCCTACAGGTGCTAGCATAACAAGCTTGAAGATACTACTGGGTGATGGGCTGGAGTTGGAGGCTTCTCACAAGGTCCCTGCTTGTTTGTACCTTTCCCTGTGCTTTGGCTAAAGAAAGCAGGCTTTTCTTAAACTTCTTTTTTCTTTTTTTTGGTTATGTCTATGCCTGTTGGGTTAGACAGTGTAGTTCTGGGCTACTGGCTTTTTGGTAGATATATGGAAGATAAGAAGAAAACCCAGGAACCTCACTGTGGTGTCAGTCCTTAAATTTTGCGTTCTCTATCCAGTCTATTTCTCCTTTTCATCTCTTTGAGTCTTTTTATGATTTTTGTTGAATTATTTCCAGGGTATTTAGTTGTATTTAGAGGAAAGTAGCAGAGAAAAGTGGTTCTAGACCATCTTTTCCTGGAACTGGAAGTCTTCTTAATTTCTTCGTGCTTCTATTTTCTCACATATAAAGTAGATATAATATTACTGACTAGTCAAGGTTGTTGTAAAACTTGACATGTGTGAAATATTTAGTGTGATGACTAGCAGGTTGAGAGACTCAACAAATGTTAGTTTTCTTTTCCCTTTCCTTCTTTTCCTTTAATCATGTTATAAAGATGTGTAGGGAAATTCCTCTAATATTTTCAGAGTTTTTGGAATAATGAGGTGAGGCCAAAACCATACCCCTTTCTTCCTGCTAAAAAAAAATTACAGTCTGCGGTTATTTTCCACTAAGTTTATTCTGAAATTTCAATTCATGGCAGAGAACTGTGGAGTCTCAGTTTGAGAAACAACTAGGGAAACCTTTTTTCTCCAAATTGCTCAATCACAAAATAGTCACATAAGGTATGAAGGAGACATTTACATTGGGAAAGAAATTGAAGGGTTTCTCCTTTACTCTATGCTCATAAATGAGAGAACTGGACTGTGTTATCTCATTATTGGTAGTAGAAATTTCCTCTGAACCAAATCCAAGACAAGTGGTATTTTCTTCCCAATCTCACCTTTGATGCTCGTTTATGCCTGCTTACTCAACGAATCAAAATCATCTTACAGAAGAAGAGACAAATTCACAATGGAAGAAATTCAGCAGTCCCGTAAGAGAACCATTCAAATTCAGTCACTTAGTTTATGACATATATGACACTGCAGTGCAATCAGGGAAGGTTCCTTTTTTCCTCTAAAAAGGTTCTACATCAAATACCTATTCACATGGAACAAAAAATAAGAAGCTAAGAATAAAACTTTTGTACAAAGAAACCTATCTATAATTGATGGATAGAGAGATGATAGATGATAGATAGATAGATAGATAGGTTTAGAGAGCATGCATTTCAAAAAAAGTTAGTGCATGATAGTATATATAGTAAATGACAGGTAAGTATAAATAATATTCACAACTCTGGAGCAGTTGTAACCTCATAAAGGAGGTGGGGATCAAAACAAGCCTTGAAGGAAGAATAGGACCTAGATATGTCTGTATCCAAACATACACTGAAGTGAGTGGGTAGAGGAGAGGGAGAGTGGGGAGAAGAGGAAAGTCACTAGCCTATGAGGCATCTCAGTGTTGATCAAATACAGGCAACTTCCTCCAAAATGGACTCTGCCTCCAAGAGGACCCAGGGTTTGCAAGAAGTGGATGATATGGATGTGTGAAATGAGTGCACTTTTGGTAAAGGCCAAATTTATTTGAACAAAGGAGGTGAATTTTCTTTATATATTTTAGCTATTTTCCCCCCCCCCCATTTGGACATACTAAGACACATATATTTTACTGGGACCCAGATATCCCTAATACTTTGGTCATGTCCTAGTACAAAGATGTCTAAATCCACTACAGAAACTTTTCTTTTGGGTCTTCGTGGAAGGAAACTATTAAATAGATACAAGTTATGCTTGAGGTTATTCTTGTAATGCCTTTTCCTAAACAACACTATATTACCTAGTCCAAAAGAAGGCAAATAACTCAGTCCATCCAGAATCCCAGGTTAACTCTGTGTAGATATTAAAATACCCATTCTTTTTTTTAAAATTTTATTGGAGCATAGTTGATTTACACTGTTGTGTTAGTTTCTGCTGCACAGCAAAGTGAACCAGTTATACATATACATATATCCACTCTTTATTCTTGACTTTGAGAAAAAGAAGGTTTTGGAGTGTTTAAGATGAATAAGTTAATGTTTGGAAATAAAATTCAGTTTCAAACTCAGGTATGTCTGAAAACAAAGTTTTCAATTACAGTGAGTTACTTTACACTAAGCTCCTTTTCTGCTTTTCCTCATCAAAATTTACCTAAAATCTGTAAAGTTTAGGGCTCACAGCTGGGAATCATAATTGTACCTACCTCCTAAGATTTTTGGGGAGATTTAATGAGGAATGCCTGGAAAGCTCTTTGTACATGATACAAAAATTATATGTGTGGAAAATTATAACTACCATACTTATTTCTATCTTGCTATTTTCCTTTCCCGCATTCCTCATTGACCCTGACTAATCTAATAAGCATATTTCTGCTTAAGATTTAAAATAAAATTAAGAATAAAAGTAAAGAAATGATTCTGTTGCTGGAATTTAGGACCCATAAGATATATTTTAAGTTAGCAGCATTTTGTCTATTAATTGCTTTGATTTTGTATTTGCATCTCTTTCTACTTACTCTGAAAACTTTAGCTCTCAATCTTTTTTTTTTTTTTACATCTTTATTGGAATATAATTGCTTTACAATGGTGTGTTAGTCTCTGCTTTATAACAAAGTGAATCAGTTATACATACACATATGTTCCCATATCTCTTCCCTCTTGCGTCTCCCTCCCTCCCACCCTCCCTATCCCACCCCTCCAGGCGGTCAGAAAGCACCGAGCTGATCTCCCTGTGCCATGCGGCTGCTTCCCACTAGCTATCTACCTTACGTTTGGTAGTGTATATATGTCCATGCCTCTCTCTCGCTTTGTCACAGCTTGCCCTTCCGCCTCCCCATATCCTCAAGTCCATTCTCTAGTAGGTCTGTGTCTTTATTCCTGTCTTACCCCTAGGTTCTTCATGACATTTTTTCCCTTAAATTCTATATATATGTGTTAGCAAACAGTATTTGTCTTTCTCTTTCTGACTTACTTCACTCTGTATGACAGACTCTAGGTCTATCCACCTCATTACAAATAGCTCAATTTCGTTTCTTTTTATGGCTGAGTAATGTTCCATTGTATATATGTGCCAAATCTTTATCCATTCATCCGATGATGGACACTTAGGTTGTTTCCATCTCTGGGCTATTGTAAATAGAGCTGCAATGAACATTTTGGTACATGACTCTTTTTGAATTATGGTTTTCTCAGGGTATATGCCCAGTAATGGGATTGCTGGGTCGTATGGTAGTTCTATTTGTAGTTTTTTAAGGAACCTCCATACTGTTCTTCACAGTGGCTGTATCAATTTACATTCCCACTAACAGTGCAAGAGGGTTCCCTTTTCTCCACACCCTCTCCAGCATTTATTGTTTCTAGATTTTTTGATGATGGCCATTCTGACTGGTGTGAGATGATATCTCATTGTACTTTTGATTTGCATTTCTCTAATGATTAATGATGTGGAGCATTCTTTCATGTGTTTGTTGGCAATGTGTATACCTTCTTTGGAGAAATGTCTATTTAGGTCTTCTGCCCATTTCTGGATTGGGTTTTTTGTTTTTTCGTTATTGAGCTGCATGAGCTGCTTATAAATTTTGGAGATTAATCCTTTGTCAGTTGCTTCATTTGCAAATATTTTCTCCCATTCTGAGGGTTGTTTTTTGGTCCTGTTTATGGTTTCCTTTGCTGTGCAAAAGCTTTGAGTTTCATTAGGTCCCATTTGTTTATTTTTGTTTTTATTTCCATTTCTCTAGGAGGTGGGTCAAAAAGGATCTTGCTGTGATTTATGTCATAGAGTGTTCTGCCTATGTTTTCCTCTAAGAGTTTGATAGTTTCTGGCCTTACATTTAGGTCTTTAATCCATTTTGAGCTTAGTTTTGTGTATGGTGTTAGGGAGTGATCTAATCTCATACTTTTACATGTACCTGTCCAGTTTTCCCAGCACCACTTATTGAAGAGGCTGTCCTTTCTCCACTGTACATTCCTGCCTCCTTTATCAAAGATAAGGTGACCATATGTGCGTGGGTTTATCTCTGGGCTTTCTATCCTGTTCCACTGATCTTTCTGTTTATGTGCCAGTACCATACTGCCTTGATTACTGTAGCTTTGTAGTATAGTCTGAAGTCAGGGAGCCTGATTCCTCCAGCTCCATTTATCGTTCTCAAGATGGCTTTGGCTATTCGGGGTCTTTTGTGTTTCCATACAAATTGTGAAATTTTTTGTTCTAGTTCTGTGAAAATGCCAGTGGTAGTTTGATAGGGATTGCATTGAATCTGTAGATTGCTTTGGGTAGTAGAGTCATTTTCACAATGTTGATTCTTCCAATCAAGAACATGGTATATCTCTCCATCTATTTGTATCATCTTTAATTTCTTTCATCAGTGTCTTATAATTTTCTTCATACAGGTCTTTTGTCTCCTTAGGTAGGTTTATTCCTAGATATTTTATTCTTTTTGTTGCAATGGTAAATGGGAGTGTTTTCTTAATTTCTCTTTCATATTTTTCATCATTAGTGTGTAGGAATGCCAGAGATTTCTGTGCATTTATTTTGTATCCTGCTACTTTACCAAATTCATTGATTAGCTCTAGTAGTTTTCTGGTAGCATCTTTAGGATTCTCTATGTATAGTATCATGTCATCTACAAACAGTGACAGCTTTACTTCTTCTTTTCCGATTTGGATTCCTTTTATTTCCTTTTCTTCTCTGATTGCTGTGGCTAAAACTTCCAAAACTATGTTGAATAAGAGTGGTGAGAGTGGGCAACCTTGTCTTGTTCCTGATCTTAGTGGAAATGCTTTCAGTTTTTCACCATTGAGGATGATGTTAGCTGTGGGTTTGTCCTATATGGCCTTTATTATGTTGAGGAAAGTTCCCTCTATGCCTGCTTTCTGCAGGGATTTTATTATAAATGGGTGTTGAATTTTGTCAAAAGCTTTCTCTGCATCTATTGAGATGATCATATGGTTTTTCTCCTTCGATTTGTTAATATGGTGTATCACATTGATTGATTTGCGTATATTGAAGAATCCTTGCATTCCTGGAATAAACACCACTTGATCATGGTGCATGATCCGTTTAATGTGCTGTTGGATTCTGTTTGCTAGTATTGTTGAGGATTTTTGCATCTATGTTTCTCAGTGATAATGGCCTGTAGTTTTCTTTCTTTGTGACATCCTTGTCTGGTTTTGGTATCAGAGTGATGGTGGCCTCATAGAATGAGTTTGGGTGTGTTCCTCCCTCTGCTATATTTTGAAAGAGTTTGAGAAGGATAGGTATTAGCTCTTCTCTAAATGTTTGATAGAATTCTCCTGTGAAGCCATCTGGTCTTGGGCTTTTGTTTGTTGGAAGAGTTGTAATCACAGTTTCAATTTCAGTGCTTGTGATTGGTCTGTTCATATTTTCTATATCTTCCTGATTCAGTCTTGGCAGGTTGTGCATATCTAAGAATTTATCCATTTCTTCCAGGTTGTCCATTTTATTGGCATAGAGTTGCTTGTAGTAATCTCTCATGATCTTTTGTATTTCTGCAGTGTCAGTTGTTACTTCTCCTTTTTCATTTCTAATTCTATTGATTTGAGTCTTCTCCCTTTTTTTCTTGATGAGTCTGGCTAATGGCTTATCAATTTTGTTTATCTTCTTAAAGAATCAGCTTTTAGTTTTATTGATCTTTGCTATCATTTCCTTCATTTCTTTTTCATTTATTTCTGATCTGATTTTTATGATTTCTTTCCTTCTGTTAACTTTGGGGGTTTTTTGTTCTTCTTTCTCTAATTGCTTTATGTGCAAGGTTAGGTTGTTTATTCGAGATGTTTCCTGTTTCTTAAGGTAGGATTGTGTTGCTATAAACTTCCCTCTTAGAACTGCTTTTGCTGCATCCCATAGATTTTGGGTCGTCGTGTCTCCATTGTCATTTGTTTCTAGGTATTTTTTGATTTCCTCTTTGATTTCTTCAGTGATCACTTCATTATTAAGTAGTGTATTGTTTAGCCTCCATGTGTTTGTCATTTTTACAGATCTTTTCCTGTAATTGATATCTAGTCTCATAGCGTTGTGGTCGGAAAAGATACTTGATACAATTTCAATTTTCTTAAATTTACCAAGGCTTGATTTGTGACCCAAGATATGATCTATCCTGGAGAATGTTCCATGAGCACTTGAGAAAAATGTGTACTCTGTTGTTTTTGGATGGAATGTCCTATAAATATCAATTAAGTCCATCTTATTTAATGTATCATTTAAAGCTTGTTTCCTTATTTATTTTCATTTTGGATGATCTTTCCATTGGTGAAAGTGGGGTGTTAAAGTGCCCTACTATGAATGTGTTACTGTCGATGTCCCGTTTTATGGCTGTTAGTATTTGCCTTATGTGTTGAGGTGCTCCTATGTTGGGTGCATAATTATTTACAATTGTTATATCTTCTTCTTGGATTGATCCCTTGATCATTATGTAGTGTCCTTCTTTGTCTCTTCTAATAGTCTTTATTTTAAAGTCTGTTTTGTCTGATATGAAAATTGCTACTCCAGCTTTCTTTTGGTTTCTATTTGCATGAAATATCTTTTTCCTTCCCCTTACTTTCAGTCTGTATGTGTCTCTAGGTCTGAAATGGGTCTCTTGTAGACAGCAAATATATGGGTCTTTTTTTTGTATGCATTCAGCCAATCTGTGTCTTTTGGTGGGAGCATTTAGTCCATTTACATTTAAGGTAATTATCGATATGTATGTTCCTATTCCCATTTTCTTAATTGTTTTGGGTTCGTTATTATAGGTCTTTTCTTTCTCTTGTGTTTCTTGCCTAGAGAAGTTCCTTTAATAGTTGTTGTAAAGCTGGTTTGGTGGTGCTGAAGTCTCTCAGCTTTTGCTTGTCTGTAAAGGTTTTAATTTCTCCATCAAATCTGAATGAGAGAGATCCTTGCTGGGTAGAGTAATCTTGGTTGCAGGTTTTTCTCCTTCATCACTTTAAATATGTCCTGCCAATCCCTTCTGGCTTGCAGAGTTTCTGCTGAAAGGTCAGCTGTTAACCTTATGAGGATTCCCTTGTGTGTTATTTGTTGTGTTTCCCTTGCTGCTTTTAATATGCTTTCTTTGTATTTAATTTTTGACAGTTTGATTAATATGTGTCTTGGCGTATTTCTCCTTGGATTTATCCTGTATGGGACTCTCTGTAATTCCTAGACTTGATTAACTATTTCCTTTCCCATATAAGGGAAGTTTTCAACTACAATCTCTTCAAATATTTTCTCATCCCTTTCTTTTTCTCTTCTTCTTCTGGATCCCCTATAATTCGAATGTTGGTGCATTTAATGTTGTCCCAGAGGTCTCTGAGACTGTCCTCAGTTCATTTTTTTTTTTTATTCTGCTCTGCAGTACTTATTTACACTATTTTATCTTCCAGGTCACTTATCCGTTCTTCTGCCTCAGTTATTCTGCTATTGATCCCATCTAGGGTATTTTTAATTTCATTTATTGTGTTGTTCATCATTGTTTCATCTTTAGTTCTTCTAGGTCCTTGTTAAATGTTTCTTGCATTTTGTCTATTCTATTTCCAAGATTTTGGATCATCTTTACTATCATTATTCTGAATTATTTTTCAGGTAGACTGCCTATTTCCTCTTCATTTGTTAGGTCTGGTGGGTTTTTATCTTGCTCCTTCATCTGCTGTGTGTTTTTCTGTCTTCTCATTTTGCTTATCTTACTGTGTTTGGGGTCTCCTTTTTGCAGGCTGCAGGTTCATAATTCCCATTGTTTTTGATGTCTGTCCCCAGTGGCTGAGGTTGGTTCATTGGGTTGTGTAGGCTTCCTGATGGAGGGGACTAGTGCCTGTGTTCTGGTGGATGAGGTTGTATTGTGTCTTTCTGGTGGGAAGGTTCACATGTGGTGGTGTGTTTTGGGGTGTCTGTGGACTTATTATGATTTTAGGCAGCTCTCTGCTAATGGGTGGGGTTGTGTTCCTGTCTTGCTAGTTGTTTGGCATAGGGTGTCCAGCACTGTAGCTTGCTGGTCGTTGAGTGAAGCTGGGTGCTGGTGTTGAGATGGAGATCTCTGGGAGATTTCCGCCATTTGATATTATGTGGAGCTGGGAGGTCTCTTGTGGACCAGTGTCCTGAAGTTGGCTCTCCCACCTCAGAGGCACAGCACTGACTCCTGGCTGCAGCACCAAGAGCCTTTCATCCACATGGCTCAGAATAAAAGGGAGAAAAAGTAGAAAGAAAGAATTAGTAGAAGAAAGAAAGAAAGAAAGGAAGGAGGGAGGGAGGGAGGGAGGAAGGAATGAAGGAGGGAAGGAAGGAAAAAAGAAAGACGATAAAGTAAAATAAAATAAGATAAAATATAATAAAATTATTAAAATAAAAAATAATTAAGAGGAAAAGAAAAAAATTTAAAAAACAACGGACGGATAGAACCCTAGGACAAGTGGTGGAAGCAAAGCTATACAGACAAAATCTCACACAGAAGCATACACATACACACTCACAAAAAGAGGAAAAGGGGAAAAAATCATAAATCTTGCTCCCAATGTCCACCTCCTTAATTTGGGATGATTCGTTGTCGCTTCAGGTATTCCACAGATGCAGGGTATATCAAGTTGATTGTGGAGCTTTAATCCGCTGCTTCTGCGGCAGCTGGGAGAGATTTCCCTTTCTCTTCTTTGTTCTCACAGCTCCTGGGGCTCAGGTTTGGATTTGGCCCCGCCTCTGCGTGTAGGTCGCTGGCTCAGGCCGGGCGGGGGGGGCGGGGGGGGGGGGGGAGGGAGGGGCACGGAGTGCGGGGCGGGCCTGCGGCGGCTGGCGTGACGTTACACGAGCCTGAGGCGCGCCGTGCGTCCTCCCGGGGGAGTTTTCCCTGGATCCCGAGACCCTGACAGTGGCGGGCTGCACAGGCTCCCCGGAAGCGGGGTGTGGATAGTAACCTGTGCTCACACACAGGCTTCTTGGTGGTGGCATCAGCAGCCTTAGCGTCTCATGCCCGTCTCTGGGGTCCCCGCTTTTAGCCGTGGCTCGCGCCCGTCTCTGGAGCTCCTTTAAGCAGCGCTCTGAATCCCCCTCTCCTCGCGCACCAGGAAACAAGGAGGTAAGAAAAAGTCTCTTGCCTCTTCGGCAGGTGCAGACTTTTCCCCGGACTCCGTCCCGGCTAGCTGTGGCGCACTAACCCTCTGCAGGCTGTGTTCACGCCGCAAACCCCAGTCCTCTCCCTGCGCTCCGACCGAAGCCCGAGCCTCAGCTCCCAGCCCCGCCCGCCCCGGCGGGGGAGCAGACAAGCCTCTCGGGCTGGTGAGTGCTGGTCGGCCCTGATCCTGTGTGCGGGAATCTCTCCGCTTTGCCCCCCCGCACCCCTGTTGCTGTGCTCTCCTCCGCGGCTCCGAAGCTTTCCCCCTGCGCCCCCCGCAGTCTCCGCCCGTGAAGGGGCTTCCTAGTGTGTGGAAACTTTTCCTCCTTCACAGCTCCCTCCCACTGGTGCAGGTCCCGTCCCTATCCTTTTGTCTCTGTTTATTCTTTTTTCTTTTGCCCTACCCAGGTACGTGGGGGGTTTCTTGCCTTTTGGGAGCTCTGAGGTCTTCTGCCAGCCTTCAGTAGGTGTTCTGTAGGAGTTGTTCCACGTGTAGATGTATTTCTGGTGTATCTGTGGGGAGGAAGGTGATCTCCGCGTCTTACTCTTCTGCCATTTTCCCAGCTAGCTCTCAATCTTATTAACGTAAAACTAAGATCAATACAACAACTCAGTGACTGAATTTCAGGATTACTATATATGTGTGGGTATGCATGTGTATTGTCTTTAGGATAGACAAACTACTGTCTTTTAAAATCGATTGAAATAATTTTTATGTGTAGATTTACCTACAACTTGAAATATAATTAGGTTCAGTTGTTTTAGCGTGTTTTTAATTCTTGGACATTTTTTTCTCCTTGACTCAATGTATTTAAAAGTATGTAAAATATTTGCATAATTTGAAAATGAAAACTATAAATCAAGATTCATTCGAAAAAACTCTTCAATTTTTGGTAGCCTTTGGTTACTTCTGTCATTACCTTTTGAAAATATAAGCAAATATGTATATAGATACCCTCCTCCTTACAAAATGATAGCACACTACACATTCTCTTGCACCTTGCTGTTTTGATTTCATAGTATATCTTGGACAGTGTGCTGTAGCCATATATAGTGATCTTCTTCAATATTTTTTTTTTGACTTCATTGTGTGGATACACCGTAGTTTATTTAACTAGTCTAGGGCTTTTCTTTCTAATCCTTGAACCTCACAGTGAATATGATGCCTGCTCTGTGAATGTATGTTTCTTCTTTCAGTCAATGTCCCCACTCCCAGGGCCTAACATCTGCTAAAAAACCAACACAGTCATGCTAGAAGAAAAGAGCCCGATGTGGATAAGACAGAATGCCAAGCATTCCTGGCTTAGAAAACCATCAGATTATCGAATTTTAGGAGGCTGGTTTTAGAAGGTCCTTGGAGGTCAAATTCCACAGAATTTTTAATTTTTTTTTTTTTCATAGATGAGGACACAGAAGTCCCAAGCAAGAAAAATGTTACTCCCAGGGACATATTTTCTTACTAATAGAACCAGTAATAAAACTCAGGATGGCCAACTTCTAGCCCAAGGCTTCTCTACTATGCCCAGGTTTTATGTTTTGTTGTGTCGTTTTCCTCCTACCACCTACCTCATTGCCCCCAGCTCAGTTCCTTAAGTATTCAGAAGACTTTGTTTATCTTCTGCTTATAAAAAGCAAGAGCAGTACCTTTCCAGGTCAGGCCTTCTTTTCCTATCCTCATCTACTGCTTCCCAAGCCCTACTTGCCCAGGGTCCAGTTTAACCAGATGTGTCCACACCTTTCCTCTGTGTTCCTTGGCTGAACGTTCTAGCAAAACAGAGCATTCAGAAGGAGTAATGGGGCTCTTTCTAGTGAGGATTCCCAATCTCATGTTTTTAAAGGAGGAAACCTTCTACTGAAAATAGGCCATAGGAAGCCTAAATTTTACAGTTCTAATTTTCAGTTCCTAAGGTGATACTTCTCTGGAACTTGGGAATGCTATCTGAGCTAGAAGTCAATTACTAATTTAGGACTCACCTCTGCGTTTAGATAACACTATGAACAAAATTATATTGATGGGAAAACTGCCAAGAGAGATGACTTTCAAGGCTTGAGAACATCTTCTTCAGAAAATAGAAGGGGAGGGAGCAGAGAAAGAGGAAGAGGGAAAGGAGAAGAGACATCAATTAGGGTATCACAGTTCTGGTTCATGGCCATAACTAGGAGGAAAAACGGGAGAGACGCTGCCAGCAGAGGGAATATTGCTTGAACTAGTCCTATGAACCTGATTTTATCTGTCTGTGCAGTCTTCATCAAACCATGGTCTACACCTGGTTCTTTGCTACAGTGAAATAGTTTTATAAAGTCCATGCTTATCTGTGTGAGACTTGACTATGATTTCCTCTTAATATTACTTACCAAATACTTAATGGAAATAATATTTCTCTTCTGAATAGCTGATGAGTGTTTCCAACACTCAGTGGAAAACATTATTAAAAAGCTAAAAGTAAAAATTCCCATTTGTAGATACAACAACTTAAAATGCCATTATATATTTTGATGATTTTATAGCTCTGGGTAATATGATTATCACTTACAATGTATAAGATTTAATAAGGCAATTATAAGTATAACATATGTTGTAAAACACTACAACAACAGCAAGTAAATGGAGTCTTTTTAATCTTAGCCTCAGAAAGGAGTTAATGTACCATTTCTCTAATTTATAATCAAAATACTAAATAAAATTCAGTTTAACAGTTATTGCATATCTAAGGTGTTGCATATCATAAATTTCATAAAGCTGAAGGCAACCTTGTCTTTTTAATTGAAAGAGATTAGAGACAAAATGCATTTTAATATGTATAGACACTGCTACAAAGACGTTAGTAAACTAGGGCTTTACATAATGCTAAACCTTGGTTGATATCAGGTCCTTTTCTTCTAGGTCTCCACACAAAATTACAAATAAAACTAAGAAATCTAAAGGAAAAGAAAGAAAGATAGAACCAGATGAAAAATCATACGCAATTTTTAAGGAAATCAAAGAAGACACATTGTGTGTGTTTCTGAAAGGACAAGATCACTCACCATCTTGCCTTTAATAACTAAAAGCTGTGTGGCATGAATCACAGATAGGGTAATCAACATTTTTAGGAAATGTAAAATGAGTACCTAAAAGTCATCAAGTTAAACCCACTGATACTTGCCCTCATCCCTCTATTTCCCAATTTTCATTGCACTGTCTCTTGGGGTTGGGGGTAGGAAATCACACAGTCTCACGTATAATCAGAGAACCAGTAGCTCCTTTAAATAGTGACAGAGGGAGGGAATACTAGAGACAACTGAAGTTCATTTCCATCCTGCACACCTTTGCTAAGTGCTGCATGAAAGTAGCTCCCAGTGGGTTCAAGGAGAATGCGGGGGGCATGCTGCTTCTGAGCCCACCACCAGCCTTAATTTCCCGAGAGCACAAACAACAGTAACTGCCACAGATGCCAAAAGCACACAGCAATCCGTGCCCGTTGAAAAACGTTAGTTAAGATTCCCATTACTCAGTCCCAAATAAAATTCGCTAATTTTTCACAGTACTATAAATGTGAAGTGCATAAAGTCGATGAGTGCTAGCTTCTGAGGAGTTCACCTGCGTACCCAAGTAGTGTGTTTTATCCCAGGTCATTTTTATCTATGCTGCGCTTATGGAGTTAGAAATAGAAGACAAACCACTTAGAAGACCCTACACCCCCGTTGTCTTGTGGGTAGGAAGAGGTCGTGTTGTCACAAGGAGGGCAGTCAGCACGCATCTGAGGAAACACACGACCGCTAGGATCTGATTCAGACTTCCCAAAGGTGCGGGAACATTTCCTTTAGTAGAAATAGTGAAGTCAACAATTCTGTAATCCCACCAAAAACAAACAAACAAACAAAAAGCCCTCATTTATACTCATGTAATATACATGAAAGCTGGGTATTTCCTTAGGCAACATAAATTGGTCATTTCGATATAACTAATTTGACCTTAGTGAGAAATAGAGCTACCTGGTCTTTTCACTTTTCCAAGAAAGAATGAACATCATTATCACTTTACCTAAGAGGAAAAAATAAACTCTTATGTAAAATTTACCTCAGATTCCATCTATGACCAAAGTAGGGAAACAATATGGAACAAAATTAACGTACATCTTTTTAGGGACATGCATGGACCAAAATGAAATGTTCTTCTCCTGTTGGAGACTCTGCAGCTAGTCTTTAACTCTACATAGTTGAACCATAGACAGGTAAGGGGAGAGTCTGAGAGTTTTGGTGGAGAGTGGGGGGAAGCAGGGAAGAAAGACTCACTTAGACCAACTCTATTTCTTTCCATTCTATTACTTAGGCTTCCATGTAAGACTTAATATTTTTTAATGGAAAATCATTTTTGCATTTTCACACACAGCTGCTCCAGCCCTTTGTTGGCGTCTTTGTTGGTAGAACTGTGGTCTAGTTTTACCCTCTTCCTTTTCTTTTTCTCCTTACTATCAACTTCAAAGTCAAGTTAATACTACTTGACTATTGATGATTAAGTATCACAAGTACTGGAGTTCAAAAAACAAAAATTATATATATGTATATATATATTCACATGATAACTGAATAATTCCTGCTGCATATCTCCCCAAATGCCAGAGTGTACTTTCTCCTGGATTTCCACAGGTATTCAGTCAATAAATTTTCCCTGAGCTTTTAAAACACTGAAATGACCAGGATGGGGAATTCCCTGCTGGTCCAGTGGTTAGGACTTTGCGCTTCCACTGCAGGGGCCTGGGTTCCATCCCTGGTCAGGGAACTAAGATCCCACAAGCCATGTGGCAAAAAAAAAAAAGAGAAGAAAAGGGATGAAATGACCAGGATGTATATAAGTCCCACTCCCTGCCTTTAGGATTTAGTGTAAATGCAAAACATAAAAAATAAATCAAAAATAACTATGATATAAAGTAGAATATGACAAAAAAAATTAGCAAGTAGGTATGAATAAGATTTCATGGGAGTGCAATTAGCATACATACATTGCTTGAATGTGGAAGGAAAGAAATGAAGTGGCCAATCCTTGAGAAGGCTTGGCAGTTATACAACTGTAGATCATTTCAAGAAAATAAAAAATATCAGAAATGGTTTTAAAGGAAGGTAAACTAGATGCAAATTCAGGATAATAGTACGATATAAATACAGAAATAAGGAAATTGTGAAATATAAAGGTGGTTGGTATCATATCATTTTGCTGTTTAAAAACCTTAAATGATTTTCCATTATTTTATACTCTGAAATCTAAACTTCTTAGGATGACGCAGAATTTCCTCTGTGTTTGGCCCCAATTTTTGTTTCTAATTTCACCTTTCACCCATTTAGCCTTCCATTCTAGTCACCTGGTGGCTTGTTCCCCATCATACCTGAGGATATGTCTGCATGTCAGCCTTGTTGGCCCCAAACCTTGCTTTTCCCTTGTCAAAGTCTTACGTTTTCATTAAGACCCCACCAGGGCAAGCTTCTCCGGGTCCCCATTCCTCCTTCACAGCTCTGTCCTCTGTAACGTAGTCATTTAGTTCACTAAACCGATACTCTCTCTAGATGTTACCTTTCATAATCCTGTGTTTACTTTGTTACTGTGCTTCCACCTAGAATGTTTTAGCTCTTTGAGAGGAAAAGAAAAATCTATATTACTTTGTATCACCTAAGTATAGGATAGGGTTTCCCAGCAGAGGAACGATTGACATTTTGAACTGGATCATTCTTGGCTCTGGTGGGGAGCTGCCTGTGCATTGTAGGATGTTTATTTAGCAGCATCTCTGGCCTCTGCCCAATAGAAGTCAGTAGCACCCGCTGCCCCGTGATGGGCAAAATGTCTCTAGTCATTGCCTGCATCTCCAGGGTTGAGAAACATCGTTATAGAACAGGGCTTTGCACGTGTGAATTCACAGTATATGTGATGGTGATGGTTTGATGGATTTAGTGGATTAACATATACAGACAAAAAGTTGGGTCTGAACTCCATATATCACTAGCATTTAGTAATATGTTATACAACTGCCATATTATAATTTTTAATATGACTTTTTATAAGTAAGTTCATATTATAACTTGCACCATTACCTGAGATGGGAGGTTGTATTCTCTCTCTCTCTCTTTTTACTACAGCTGGTATGAAAGATATGTAGAGGTAGTACATTTGCAGTTGGATTCGTCCTTGCATAGCAACCATGATCAGTGACAGGGACATGGGGAAAGAAAAAAAATGGTAAAATAATAGTCCTACCGTAGGGCTATTCCAGCAGTGCCCACTTCGATACCGATTTAGGCTGTTAAAGCTAACGATAATATTGCTTAACTTCATTAACTTATCTGCAGTCATAAAGTTATGTATTAGGAGCAAGATGCATCTAGGGATATTTTAAATTTCATATGAACCTCTATCTAGGCGAATTTGTTCTCCTTTTCATGAAATAGCTTAAAATACATTCACTGTAGAATTGAACTGATAATTTTTAGAGGGCCCAATTATTCCTAGACCCACACTCTCTGAGTGTGAGGGGCTGAGGAAGGATCTTAACTCTTTCAGTTAACTGAAGAACATTTTAATGAGTTACTACTATAAGAAGTTTTTATCTCAAAGCCTAAGGCAGAACTGTTACAGGGCATTCTGTGGTACCTTCGTGGCCAACAGATGACTATGTCTACATGAACAATTATCTCCTAACCAAGGAATGACAGGCTCTCAGGGGATTCTAACTTGTTTACTTACAGTCTTATTCCACAAAAAAAGAAATGTACTGGAGCTTATGTGCCTAAATTGAATCATGTGCTTTCCTCTTTAATCTTTTTTTTCTTCATCACATGGGTTTATCGAACTTTCTCCCTGCCTCAGAAAAACGCTGCCCATTGTGCCAGCTTCCGTTACTGTACCCCAATTTCACATCTAAAATTACCTTGACGGTGTTTGGAGGGGAACACATAGTTACTCCGTGATATAACAGACTGCAATTTAAAAATTCTCAAAATTGGAGCACAAAATTAACAATTCTATCAATCTATATTACTTTTTTTTTTTTTTTTTCCGTACGCGGGCTTCTCACTGTTGTGGCCTCTCCCTTTGCGGGGCACAGGCTCTGGACGCACAGGCTCAGCAGCCATGGCTCACGGGCCCAGCCGCTCCGTGGCATGTGGGATCTTCCCGGACCGGGGCACAAACCCGTGTCCCCTGCATCGGCAGGTGGACTCTCAACCACTGGGCCACCAGGGAAGCCCTACATTACTTCTTATTTGTAAGTTACTAGAAGTGTTTGTAAATGATACAGTTCTGTCTGTCCTCAAGTCTCAGCCCAGTAATGTTTTTTTTTAATATAACACATAAATTATTTAAAAATCAAGAAGTTATTCTGTTGTAGGTTTGTCCTTATTTAAACACTTGCTACCTTTTCTTTGACAAGCAGTTAGGGAGATGAGAGAAAGTGGCAAGAAAGTAAATAAGTAAAGCAAATAGTGAGACACTATCATTGCTGTCTTATGACTATAGAGTTTTTCTATAAATATGGTAGTAAATTGGTGCAGATTTTGACTTGCACTGGGATAGGCTGACTGCCCTCCCTCTACTCACTCAAACTTTCTCAGAGAAAAGTTGACTCATAGGCATTATTTTTCTTGGTGGTACATGGTTTAACTAAGGTTCCCAAACTATTCCTGGAAATATATGAATATGAGGTAGCTATTCTAGAGGGTGGCCTTAACTCTAAAGATAGAAGCTATCCTTATTGAATTCTCCTTCAAGTCCAAGGATGTCCACATCCCAAAGGATGATGGAGAAAGATAAAGGTGGACTAGAATTAGTGCGTAGGGTGAGATAGTCTTTCTTTGACTCTCTGAGTACTTCTCTGACTAACACTAGACTTTCAGGATTACAAGACTAGGGGTTATAACAGAATCAAGAAACTCCACCTCACAAATGATATGACTCCCAGAATCCTTAAAAAACTTATTTAGGCTCTGAGTCACCTGACCCTGAACTTGGTGCCAACTCATCCCTGCAGAGGAAACTGAAATCACCAAGGAAATACTCCCACTAAAGACATGGAAAACACAATTTTCTCTGCAGTTACTTCTAATGATTCTTTTCTGAAAGAAGTAAATCCAGGAAAACTTTCCATTTCACAAAGAAATGGGAAATACTGGAAACTATGATGCAATAACACTCACAGGCAGTTCTGACTTCTACAAATAAAACAATTCAAGTTCACATTCACTCCAAATAATTTTCCTGTGTGTATTAACGACCTGAACGCATGCACACCAACAGATACGTACAAAAGCACCCACACATGTCTGTAGGCTCTTGGAGAGCTGGTTTTGAATCTTTATCATTTTAGCCCCCAACTAGTATAATCCTGACTTTAGCATAATAAATTCTTGTTAACAATGAAAGAAAGAAAGAATGGATAAAATGCCCATAGCCACTGCCATCATGCCAGTCATTTATGAGGGTCAGCATTATTTCCTCTCCTCTTTTATCCCTGTGCCAGGACTCAGGCGTCTCTTGCTGCACAGACTCCAGGTGTATCCAGAGTGGACCCACGGAGGGTATGGTTCCTTCCTACGTCTTCTGAGCTCATACGTAGCAGGGTGCTGTGGGGCTACCTGGAGGAAAGCCAACCTATAAGTGGAGGAATTAATGCCCCGCTGGTTTAATTCCAACCAATGGGTCTGGAGGAGATGGGAAAGGTCAACAAGATAAATCCCTCTCTTTTCTTTTCTCTGATGGATTATTCTGAGACATAATGTTTCCACAAAGCTTGTCTGAAAGATCTCCCATATGACCAAACAACTGCCTGTTATATATACATATATTTTTTCTTTTTCTGAAGATGTGGGCAAATCGATACTGTACCATCTTGTCCTTTTGTTCTTTCACTGAATCACTTTTCTTTTCTCTTCTTTTCACTCTCACTTCCCTTGGATTGCACCACCTAGTAAAGCTTTAGCAGGTGAGCTTTGCGATGATCTCTGTTTTCTGGACAACCCAAGTTACTGCTGTTGAAAACTAAGGGTAAGAGAGTTTAAATAAGTGATCAGGGTCAGAAAGTCTTTAATTCATAAAACTAAGTTTCAAACCAAGAGTATCTGACTCCAGAACATGTATTTTTTCTTTACAATCAGTTGGTTTCTATCCACCATGAAGGAGAAAATTGTCCTACAACTGAATATTATTTAATTTTACTTTAATAGAAAATACACTATAGCATCATTTATGGTCTTTCTAATGACAGTATTTATCATCATACTGTACATGAAGAAAATGTCAAATGAGAATAAAAATTGCTGCCTAAATATCAGATAACTGAGAGTGTATTTTAATTCTGGCATGCCCAATAAAATTAGCAATGTTGTTGTTTTAATAATATTTATCATTATTATTGTCAGGAAGTCATGAAGAAGTATGGTGGCCATGAATCATAAAGATATCTAATCTCTAAATTTCTGGATACAGCCAGATTTAGCATGGATATAGTTATCGAGTTTTCTACGTTGTTATTTTAAGTAGTGTAGAAAGAGCTTGATGAGAAAGAAGAATAGTGAGCCCTCAGGAGAGCACAGCGATGGTCATCAAGCTTGAGAATAAAAGTTTATAGATTCTGGTTAGAATTATTGTGTCTCTGAATCTCCAAGAATAATTATATTTTTAAAATTGTTTTCTTTTGTCTGAGACATACATAACATTATGTCACATTTTCACCTAGAAACTCCAAACCTCTTGCTGCAATTCCCTTACAAACAAAACCTTGATGTCTAAATTCACATTACAGCATCATGAATAGAATTGCACAAGTTGCCTTTGTTTCTGAGATCCATAGGCTTTAACTCTTTGTTAACCAAAGAATGACTTATAGCAAAACAGTGTGTCCTTATAGGCTTTAACTCTAGACTAGTCATTAACCCAGGAATCCTTTACCTGGACCATAACATAGTGCTTAGCAGATACTTGGCACACAGTATTTGTTGAAACATATTTCTTCTTATCATATCAGAAATGTGATAAGTACTGTGCTATGATCAGAAACTACCATATTGAACATGCAGGCATTATTCGTGTCTTCATCGAGATTAGAATCTACTGACAAGATCGATGTAAAATAAGTAAACACACGAAATTCCAATCACAATTGTGAAAATTGCTATGAAAGAAAAGAATAGGATGTCTTTCTGTATGAGAGAATAATAAGAAGAATTAATTTAAATTGCGGAAGGATAGGACAGAGCTTAGGACTTGGCCTTCAGACTTAGACCCAAACAATGAATAAGAGTTCATTAAGTATAGAGCGAACTAAATATTTCTAGGCAAGGAAACTGCATGTGCCACACCTGCATCAGGAAGCCTCCCATCACTTTGAATGTCTTATATGAGTTTAATGTTGCTATAGTCTAGGGAGAGAGAGACTAGGTAAATGAGACAATATGAAGTTTGATCGATATACAGGGTCAGTATCGTGGCAAACTTTGCAGACAAGATTAAGGAGTTTGGTTTTTATTGTAAGGTCAGTGGAAAGTTTCTGAAGGTATCATTCATTCTTTCACTCATTTTTTTTTTTTTGGAGGGGAGTGACATGACCTGACTTATGATTAAATATGTTAACTGTGGCTGCCCCATGAGGAATAGATTGGAATGGAACCAGGAAAGGCAATTAAAGTAGAGTCAGAAGATGATTATGATTTGGACTTGGGTATTGGCAACAGAGAAGAAGGAGAGTCACCACGTTTTAGATCCATAAGGCTGAATTGATAGAGATTGGTTATGGGTCAGAAGAGGGCAATTCAAGGAGGGAAAAGTGTAAAAAATGTGTGAAATTCCTCAGGCTCAAAATTTCTGTGCTCAAAAATTTTGTTGTCTAAACAGGGACACTTTTGAGAGTGACAGAGGTAATATTAATATCTGTGTTAGGATAACAGGCATAAGTTGGGCCAGTTCTGAGCAAACTGACAGAGTGGTCACTGTTCCCAGGCTAGACTTTTGGGTCCACTCCAGTTTGCCGTCTAAGGCTCCCACTGATCCAGCCATGATCACGAAACGATGGGCTCTATGCTGCCTGAGTCCATGGATGTTTGTTAAGCTAACACTTTGTCTTTGTCAAAGATGTCTTTGCACTTGACATCTCTACGAAACTGCTGAGCACTTTATCTGTTTTGAAAAACTTTCTTTCTTGTCATTGCTCGTTCCTGAGGGTTTCTCTTCCTCTCTGGCTACTCCTCAGTTTCCTTTGTGGTTCAGTTTCTTTTAGCCACCTAACAAATGCTGGTATTCCTAGCTCTTCCTCTATTCCTTGACATCAATGTTACCAATTTTGCTTGGCATCCACTACACCAATGCACAGAAATCCACACATATCTCCAGGCTAGATCCCTTCTCCCTGGACTGTATCAACAGTTACTCAGCACCTCCATACTTGATACCTGGCAAGTTAACATTTCAGTGGCATCTCATGAAGCATGTCCAGTCCAGAACCAAATTCAAGAACTGCTTCTTCCAGAATTGGCTTTCTTCCACTTCTCTGTCTTAGTCAGTGGGGCCACCGTTCATTCATTTTGCAAGTCTGAAACCTAGAAATTACCTTTGACATTACACTCTCCCTGTCTCACTATTGGTAACACCTGCCAGCTTATCTGTCACACATCCTCAGCATTATCCACGTCTCTCCATCCAAATTCCTCGTCATCACCCAAGTTCAGCCTACCATTGTCTCTCCCCGGACTTCTGCAAAAGCCCCTTGGATAGCTTTGTGTCTTTCCTCTTGCACCCTTTCAATTTAGTCTCCCTACTGAGAAAGTGGCCCGTTACTAATGAAAATTGGGTGATACCACACCACCCTCCCTCCCCAAAGCCCACAGTTTTAAAGTTTTCAATGGCATCACACTTTTCAATGCTTTTGGGATAAAGACCTCCTAGGCTCTTTGAGCTCTGAACCTGACCTCTGCAGGAGCACTTTGAAATACCTGCCTACTTGATATTTGTGCTTTTGTCACACATTGTTTCCTTAAAAGCATGACTGAGCTCCTGCCAGAGGGCCTCCGTGCACATATATTCTAACATCCCCACCCCATCCATACACACATGGCTTCACCTAGTTAACTTCTACTAATCCTTTAGATCTCCGATCTGCCACCACTTCCTCAGGGAAGCCCAATTTAGTTCTCCAAAATGCCTCATATCCTCCTGATATAGGGTCTCATTAAATTGTACCACTTCCTTTCGGCAGGTAGAGTTTTGATTGCTTCACCAGTGCCTGTCTCCTCCACTGAACTGGGAGTTCCATGAGAACGGATATAATGGCAATTTTTGCTTTCCATTTTTTACCTTGAGCCCAACACATGGGATAGTACATAGAAGGTGCAAAATAGGGGACTCAAAAAATATTTGTTGAGTAAGTGAATGACTTCTAAGTGAAGCATTCCTGCTACACCAGGTTATTGGGCAAGTCAGTCAAAGGAAATGGAATGCAATGGTTTCCTCAGTATCTGATACTAGACTGTTAGTTATCTTGAGTTAATTGCCTCTTCTTCTTATGCTGTTAGGTTTCCCACCCACAAAATGGGGGCATGGCAAGTTTTCCCTGTCTTATCCCTCATAAATTATTCCTTAAATATCCTGAGCACTTAGTAGGTCTGTTCTACAGAAACATGAATTTTTCACTACTAATTAGATGTCACCATTGACACCACAGCCTACTACTACTGCTGCTGAGCTGCAGTTAATTTATCCTTGCTGTGAAAATAGCAGGTAATTAAGAATGGGCTGTTTTGTTATAAACACTCTCCCCATCCTGCAAATATACCTAAAACATGCACACTTCCCTACATGCACACGTGCACATACACAGAGATGCATAAACCCGCCATCTCTATCACCGCGGCTACCTCGTTAATTTCCATTCTGTGGTCAACTCTCCCTCTTCAGAAGGTAGAAAAAATATATATATATACAATTCAGAGCATTCATTAAAATATATAAGTAAGTGCTGATTTTCTCTTGTTACAAATATGTAGTTAATCGAATAGCATAATTTCCAAACTGTCTTGCAATGTGTATACAGTGAACATTGTGTATTGTAGGTAATTATACAAAGCTTTGTATACAGACTTTCCCAAATGAAGCTTTCACGTAAATGAGTAATGTAAATGCATTTCCAGAATGGGTATGCTGATACTGAATGTGACTCTTCCTAACAGAATGGAAGCATGCCCCAGTGGCATTGGCTTAGTCCTCCTTTCTTGCCTCCCCCGCTCCCTTTAAACCCCCAGTTAAGTAGCACAGTGGCTTTTCACCTCTCTGCCTGCTTCATCTGGCCCAGTATGACTCCTTCTCCCAATTTGCCCACACTGAGCCATGAGCACTAAATGAAACGAATAATTTGGTGCATTGTTGGTGGGGGTGGTGGTGGCAGTGGGGTTGGGAAGGGGAGGGGACAGCTGACAGTGAATGGTGTCAGCTGCAGAGGCAGCAGAAAAAGCCCACATCTTAATAAAATAGCCTCAGGCAAAATCCCATTAAAGCCTTCAGAAGCTTGTTTCCCTGCAGTTGAGCAGGTAGGCGTTGAGCAGGGCGAGGCAGCCCTGAGTGCTCTCAGGGAGCCCAGTTCAAAAAAAAAAAAATTGAGTGTTTTTTTTTTTCTTAATATAAATCATCCACCAGCCTAGCTCGTCAGAGTCATTTGCAAGGCAGAGAAAGAAAGAGGGAGCACGGGAGAGAGGAAAGGAGGGAGGAAGGAGAGAGTTGGGAAAAGAGAGAGATGTAAGGGGACCGAGTTCCTCCCCACAGCAGGAGCAGTGAGCAGGCTGTGTGCACCCATTAGCGGTGTCCGGCTGACCTTTGGAGAGAGGCAAGGGAACAGGCAGAGCTCCGGCAGAATTACAGTGAGGATGGGGCATCTAAGAGGTGCATTGTCTGGCTGGCTCCTGGGCCAAAGTGGTGATGGCACATCCCTTGCAAGTAGTACTGTTTTGTGACTAGGATGACCTACTCACAACAGAACATTGATGAATAGTATCATGATTGTGTGTTGAAAAGCATGGCGAGGCATGCCACTGACCCTACAGTGAAAGGGAAAACCGTACGTATGCACGTACATGTCCCGTCTGCTCACACATATAGTGCGTGTAAAAAAGGTGTCAGAATGAGCCACACTTAGAGCATATTTGTGGATGGGAGTCTATTCAACTTTTTAAAGCTTCTGGGAAAGAGAGTGCAGTGTCCCAGAAACCACTCCTGGGTTTCAAGACCCCTTTTGTCAGGAAGTTCATTGTCACATCTAGCAAATATTCCTCTTACTACAGATCATTTCCAATAAGAGTGAGTGCATTTTGTTGATGAGCACTAAAAATGAACAGTGAACAGAAGACACTAATGTCATGCAATTGGACACCGTTTAGTTGATAAAAGCAATGTTCCTCCTAAATAATGACCATTTGTGCAATATGCACAGACATGAAAGCATTAACTTCACAACATTTCTAGTTCTTCTGCTTTTTAATTAAGGGTAGGTTTTTTTCACCAAGTGCAAGTGACGTGAGGATGAAAAGTTGTGTGAATTTAAAGTTGCTATAAATTGAATCACATTTGAAGCATGTCGAGTCTTGACATTTAAATAGCACATACAGTGAGATGAATCCTTAGCACAGTCAATAATCTGTGGTGCTTTTTTGGTTATTTTCATGCAGATTTTGCTTACCAGGTTTTCTGACGCTTTGCTAAGTTAAACGTTTTCATACTTCAGTTTCACAAATCTGGCCTTTCACACTGGGGAGCCACACACAAGTCTCAAATCACTTGCTAGGAAAAGTGGTCATAGCGGTAGAAGTTTTAAGAGAGAAGACAAAATTTAAGTTAAATTTAAGTATTTTCTTATGAGTCAAGCTCTATATTCCATCTTTGGGCAAACCATAAACAGACATAAAATAAAGGTTCAGAGGTTTAGTTGAGATTGTTGGTTTCTAGGTGAGACTGTTGGTTTCTAGGTGAAATTCCAAGCTGCTTTCCAGCCCAGCCCTGCTTGAGGCCTCTCTTCCATCCCGCCCTTCCAACATGCCTTCAACTCAGAAAGGATGGATCAAGTCCAAGAGGATTTAAAGGGCAAGGAGTTAATGTTAACTCTGCATGGGAGCTACTTATTTGGCTTCTCTAACTCAGGAATTCTTTCTCTCTCTCTCTCTTTTTTAACATACCTTGGCATTTCTTTAGGCTTGATGCATGTCTCTCTTTCTAGTGCCCAACAAAGACCCCTGTCAAATCGGCTTGTAGTAGATGGATTAGGCCTGATGCTCTAGTCTGGCCTTAAGTAAAAATTTCCTTGGGTTTGTCTTCCACTCTATCAGAATATAAAGCCTGTAAGGCAGTGATCTGGGTGGGCCCAGTGAGTGCACATCTCTGTGGGTTGCTCACGGCATTCCTCAAGGGGGTGCTATAATACCTAAGACATAAGGCATTAAGGTGTTCACTCAGTGTGCTGTGGTTACTCTAGATATATGGACCCGAGGCAGAAGTGGCTTTTGCTGGATCCAGCCAGGCTCACTTGCTTTTTTTCAGTTGGGGGTGGTGTTAGGAGAGAGAAGCACTATATCAATTCAGTTTTTTGTTTTTTGGGGTTTTTTTGTCAGTTGTACTTTTTGCATCTCTGTCATGGAATGTGGCATGGCTCTAGGAAGCAGATCAAGGATTTAAGGTTTCAAGATTCTATATCTTGGACATTTTCTAATCTTAGCACAATTAACATTTGGTATAGATACTGCAGACTAGGGTAGAAAGCACAGCAGGCTGGGTGTGAGGCCAAGCCCTGTCTGCAGGGACAAAGGCTCATGAGTAGGGAGAGACCTCTAGTGTTAATACCTTGAACTGCAAGTGTACCTGCAAACCAGCCGAGCAGGACCCCTGGTTTGGGCGGAGGGGGGCAGGTGCAGGAAGATAGTACTGGGGGCTTTATGGATTCATATCTTGACTGTAGGAAAGCTTATGTCTCAGGTGATTTTCCAGTGTGGTTTTTGGTCCTGTGAGAAATATCTTTTGTGGAAGATATTGACCCTGGTCTTCATAAAGAATAAATCAAGTCAGATTCAGCTCAAAACCCCCAGAGCTTCCCGGGCTCTTGAATGGTAGTGGCTGGAATCGGTAGGTCTTCACCATCCTGAGCTACATTCTCCTTTTAAACAATTTCTCAGCCAGATTGAATGATTATAGTTATGTCTTTCAAGGACCCAGAGTATGAGTTTAACTACTGTGAGGTTACAGAGTTCATAATATCAGCTTTTTAACTGCTAGAGAGAAAGGAATCATCCCTATATTTCCACAGCGGAAATTCCATGGCAACCTTGAATGGTTCAGCTGGTAGCACATGCCCATTCCAGACCAGGCTTGGTGGTTAAAGGTAGTTCCATTACTGGCCTCAGGGAAGTCACTTACAATGGTTCACAGCCCCTCTGGAAACCACACTGTTGGAATGAGAGAGTATCAGTTCCTAAAAAGAAGTGGAATGCTACCGAAGGTTGTCACAATAGTAAATTTTCCCTGTAACCGCTTTCTTCCTACCAAATTTTTTCTAGCCTCATTTTTTCCTTTCATATGAACATTACATTTAATATGAGGTTGCCTATTTGTTCAATTATAATAGCCAACACTTTACATCATCCTAAATGCCAAGAATTTTTATAATCTCTCTCTCTCTTTCAACTAACCCACAATGATCTTATGAGATAGCATGGTAGATGCTCTAATGTGCCACCCAGATCCCCTTTCAAGTAAGGACTTGTTGCCCAGGCTTAAGGAGTGCAGTAGGTAGAGTCTTCAGCTATCAGCTTCTAACAGGAATTGCCTCAGTTGCAGACAGCTGCCTCATCCATGGTCATGCCCCTTCCAAGGTCGCTCACATCTAATGACTGATGCATGCCTGCATAAAAAGTACTGGTCATCTTAGCCCAACTCTGGACACTTCTGAAAGACCATACTGGCTCCAGAGCTCCTCATGAGGTTGTCCAAATCTGCCTTTGGGTCTGCATCACCTGACTTCTTTCTCTGTCTATTTCTTTTCCCTCCCCACTTTTACAGGTGTTGATTCCAATGGCACTGCTTAATAAATCTCCTTCATGGTACACTCCTTCTCTGTTTCCTTGGGAAACAATTCATAATATATAGGTGCTATTATTATTTCTAATTTGGAGATGAGGAAATAGTAGAGGTACAGAGAATGTAAGCTCTTTGCTCCAGATCACAAATCTGTAAGTTTTGTGGCAGGACTGGTAGTGTGACTCTTGACCCTGTATACTCATAATCACCATGCTCTACTGCAAGAAGATGCTTACACAGGTAGGCTCTGGTTTACCATATGAATCCACACATGGCTGCCAGAGGTGTAACCAAAGACCTAAACACAGATAACTGATCCTAAGGGATGAAATATAAACTTTTGGGCTTTCCATGTAGGTGAAGAGCCACAGACACTATAAAGCCACAACAGTTCTTTTTCCTACATAAGTGTATAACAAGTTTGTTACTAAAAATTGTCAAAAATAAGAAAGTTTGGGAATGATTCCCCCACTTAAAGAGGATTTAAGGTAGTTCTTATAACGCATTGCTTTCATTACCGTGCATCTGAATATGTCTTTGTTAATGGAAAATGGCAAAATTATAATCACTAAACTAGAAAATGTATATGACCTGGAGCCTTTTTTCATATATGGCCACCTTCTGTTTCCTACAAATGAACTTCATCCAAGTGAATATCATTTGTCACATGACTGTGTAGTATCACGGGAGTGCCCAGGATTGTAGGCAGATCTGTCGAACTCTTGGTTCTCTCCAATGTGTATGTGTATGTGTATGTGTGATTCACTATATTATCTATAGTACTAAGTCGACACCAGCACAGAGTAGGTGCCCAGTAAATATTGAATAAATAGTTAAATGTATAAATGAATGAGATTTGGGAGACTTCTTTAACTACATCCCAACCGTCAATTAGAATATTTAATCTGACTTCCTTAAGTTTCCATTGGCTTTTCCTTGTGTTCTGAAACAGCATTTTACAGGGTACACTGTTGTACACTTATTAATGAAATGTGTTCCTAATCATCTTCTGGGATAATAATTGGAGTTTGTTTTAACATTGCAATTCGGATTATTTTTGTTTGCTTAGACTCAATTTTTCTGTTTTTTATTCCTGGTTTTTATTTGACATGTGACATTTTTTCTGAATGTCTGATGATTCTTGACCGTTTGCTCCATTGCTTACCTGTTTTTTTCTCTATTCAGGATCCCTATTAATTTGGGTAGAACTTTCTTGGAATGGCAGTACAGACCAAGGCAAGAAATAAAGCCAGAATATTTCCACACATTTAGGAACTCAAAATAATTCTAAAAGCCACCACAAGAATAGGTTTGATCTTCTCCCTTGTCCTGTAGTTTCAGGAAACTACAGGACAGGGAGAAGATGAGTTTCAGGTAGAAGAGGTGAGGCAGCAGGTTTCACTTAATGTATTTGTGCTGACTTTGATCGCACTGAGAGCTGTATATCAAAGGAGTTAATCAAATGTGCAAGTGCATTGTGATGGTTGCTGTTGTTCTTGCTACTTGATTGACCTCCTGACTTTTTAATTAAAATTTATTGAGGTAGGCATATACAAAAATGAAATGTACCATTTAAAATGTATATGTTTATCAGTTTAGACCAATGATAGGATATTTCCATCACCATCAAAGTTTCCTCATACTTTATTACCATTGGTCCCCCAGTTTCTGGCCCCAGATAACCAGAGTTCTGCTTTCTGTCACCACTAATTCATTTTTCCTGTTTTTTAAACCCATTCAGCTAGTGTGTTTTTTGATTGGAGAATTTAGTCCATTTACATTTAAAGTTATTATTGATATGTATGTGTGTATTGCCATTTTGTTAAGTGTTTTCTGGCTGTTTTTATAGCTCCTCACTGCTCTTTTCTTCTCTTTCTCTCTTCCCTTATGGTTTGGTGGTTTTCTTTCATGTTGTGTTTAGGTTCCTTTCTCATTTTCTTTTATGTATTTACTATAAGTTTTTGCTTTGTGGGTACTATGAGGTTCACATATGTCATCCTATGTATATAATGGTCTGTTTTAAGTTGATAGCAACTTAAATTTCAGAACTTTACATTTTTTCTCCCCCCTCACATTTTATATTTTTGATATCACCTTTTATATCTTTTTATTTTATGTATTTCTTAACTAATTACTTTAGTTTCAGTTAATCTTACTGTTTTTGTCTTTTAACCTTCATACATGTTTTATGAGTGGTTGATCCATTACCTTTACAATATATTTACCTTTTTCAGTGAGATTTTTACTTTGATTTTTTTGCCATTAACTAGTATCATTTCTTTTCAGTTTAAAGAAGTCCCTTTAATAGTTCTTGTAAGGCTGATTTAGTCGTGATGAACTCCTTTAGCTTTTTTGGTCTGGAAAACTCTTAATCTCCCCTTCAGTACTGAAGGACAGCCTTCCTGGGCCGAGAATTCTTGGTCGGAAGTTTCTTCCTTTCAGCACTTTAAATATGTCATGCCACTCCCTTGTGGCCTGCAAAGTTTCTACTGAAAAATCTGCTGATAGCCTTGGGGGGCTTCCCTTATATGTAACAAGTTGTTTTTCTCTTGCTGCTTATAAGATTTTCTCTTCATCTTTAACTTTTACCATTATAATTATAATGTGTCTTAATGGATCTCTTTTGGTTTATCTTATTTGGAACTCTCTGGACTTCCTAGACCTGGATGTCTATTTCCTTCTCCAGATTAGGGAAGTTTTCAGCCAGTATTTCTTCAAGTATGTTGTCTGGATCTTTCTCTCTCCTCTCCTTCTGGGACCCCTATAATGTGAATGCTTTTCTGCATGATGTTGCCTCAAAGGTCCCTTAAGGAATCTTCACTTTTTTAAATTCTTTTTTTTTCCTTCCTGCTGCCCTGTTTGGGTGAGTTCCATTGCTTTGTCTTCCAGCTTGCTGATTTGTTCTTCTGCTTCATCTAATATGCTGATGAGCCCCTTTAGTTTATTTTTCAGTTTAGGTATTGTATTCTTCAGCTCTATAACCTCTGTTTGGTACTTTTTAATACTTTCTTTGTTGATGTTCTCACTGTGTACATTCATTCTTCTCCTGAGTTTGGTAAGCATTTTTATTGACCATAACTTTGAATCTTTATGAAGTAGATTGCTTATCACCATATCTTTAAGATCTTTTTCTGAAGTTTTGTCTTATTCTTTTGTTTGGAACATATTCCTCTGTTTCCTCATTTTGCCTGACTCTGGGTGTTTGTGTTAGGCAAATCAGCTACCTCTCACAACCTTGAAGGAGTGGCCTTGTGTAGGACATGTAATGTGGGGTCAAGAGATGCAGTCCCCCAACCACCAGAGCCAGGCACTCAAGAGGTGTCCCCCTTGTGGGCTGCATGAACCTGCCTGCTGTGGTACAGGAGTGGGTGGGGCTCTCATGCAGCCCACTGTATGCCATGTGGCTTCTTCTTGTGTTGATCTTTATTATTAGTGTCTTTTAAGAAATAGTCTCATTTTATTTAAGTTGGTGAATACAGGTTTATAGTTACTTATTTGTTTACTATATTTTCAATTGCAAAATAAACCATTTAGAAAAACACATCAAATAAAAATATAATCTAATAAATTGTTCTAAGATAAACATTCTGTAAACATCACCAGATAAAGTAATAGAACTTTGTAATCCACCCCAGAAGACCAATTCCTCTGCACCATTCCAGTCACAGCCCCCATCTTCCCTTGTAGGTAACCATTATCCTACTGTTATAGTATTTACTTGGCATTTTTTTGTTTTTTTTTTTTTTTTTTTTTGCGGTACGCGGGCCTTTCACTGTTGTGGCCTCTCCCGATGCGGAGCACAGGCTCCACACGCGCAGGCTCAGCAGCCATGGCTCACGGGCCCAGCCGCTCCACGGCATGTGGGATCTTCCCGGACCGGGGCACGAACCTGTGTCCCCTGCATCGGCAGGCGGACTCTCAACCACTGTGCCACCAGAGAAGCCCTACTTTGCATTTTTAAAGGAAGCCTGTCATCCAACTGTGCCTCCTTGGGCATTGTAATCTTGTGCATTTCTTTTTAAATTCAGTGTTTTTTAATTCTGGTTTAATCTTAGGTTTCCTCTCCAGCCCTTTCTTTTACTTGTTGAAACACGCATGCTGTTTGTCCTGTAGCATTTCCCATAATCTGGATTTTGCTGATTATATACTCATAGTGCGGTTTAACTGGTTTCTTTGTCTCTGCGTTATTACGAAATTGGCTGTTGGATCCTGGAACTGGATCACCCTCAGGTTTATTGTTTTTGCACAACTGTCAGTGGCGTTTGGCAAATATATAGGGGTGACCTAGGGTCTGTTTTTCTATCATTTTATGATGTCAGGAACTACTGATGCCTAATACCTATATCTATTCATTAGGGATTTAAAATGGTGATGTTCTAGTTATATCATTTACTTTTCCCTTACCAGTGGGAATACTTTTACAAAGACTTCTCAGTTACTATTTGGTCATCCCATTTTATTGTTTAGAAAGGAAAGGCAAAATTTGAAACATGATTATTTCTCTTTATTTTCTAGATTTCAAGTGAATAAGCTGGTTCCCTATGATTCTCCAACAGTGACCAATTTTTAAAATTAGAGCATGTATTTAAACATTTTAATGGAGTCTAATCCATTGAAAATTTTATTATTGAAGCTCAAAATTTCCCATATTTGGTTAGTGGGAGACTTTTCAAGTTAACCCCTGAGTTCTCTAAGAGTTAGAAAATATCCTTGCTATCTGGTAAAATAAAATGGTTCAGGCTCAACTTGTACATTTCTTTCCCAGAGATCAAATTTTTCTCTAAGTCCTTTCATTTTATGTTGATACTTTCAATTCAAATTCAGGACCATGGATCTTTATTCTCAACCTCTTTCCTACTACATCTTTCTCTCTGTCTCCTTTTCTAATTTTTATCTTCTGTCTTCTACACTAAAAAATCTTGGTTTTCAAAGGTAAGGAGATGATAGGATTTGAATATTCCATAATTACTCGTTCTACCTCATGTTATACAAGCAAATATCTCAGAATAACAAATATACTATCATAATGTGGTTACTGAAAACATTATTTTTTTAGTATATGTTCTCCTCATTCTGCCCCATAGTTTTCAGTTGTTCAATATGTGAACTCTCCACGTATGTAGTCACTGCACACTATACTCTTACTCTCTTAGCCCTTATGTATTCCTCCTTCTGCAGGTAACTATATACTTAATCCTCAGGAGCAGTCCTATGCTGATGTGTCTCTAATCATTTTGGATGTGTGAAGTTCATCCTGTAGTATATTCATCAGGCCCCCATTTTACTTAAAAAAAAATCTGTTTTGCTGAATATAAAATCTTTTTCCACACGTATATGTTAATATGTTGATCTACTTTCTTCTGAGGTAAAACATTGTTTTTTGAAAAGTCTGAGGATAATTTAGTTTTCACGTGCCTTTTTATCAAAATGAGCAAAAAATTTTTTTTAGTTTGCTAGAGTGTATCTAGGTATTGTTTTTTTTGGGGGGTCAATATTATCAGGTATACACTGTAATCTTTCAATATGTAGTTTTAAATATTTTATTATTTCGGAGAAGATACCTTGAATAATAGTTTTTGTACTTTTTGTTTATTTGTTTTTTTGTTTTGTTTTTCTTCTTCATATATGTTCTTTTTTTTTTTTTGCCTATACTCTATATTGTCACTTTCTCTTAAATTCTGTTTGTCATCTATGTTTCTTCATTTGTTTTTGAACTTAATTTTTTCCACCTTCTATTTCCTTTAATGTGTTATCTGTTGTATTTATTAGTTCATATGCTCTTTATAGTTTGTTTTACATTTTTGAAATGACTTTTTGTTTCTTTTTTCTTACTTTAGTTCTATCTTCTCATTTGAAAATTTTTCTAATTTCAATTTATGTTACTCTTTAATGTTCGTTATCATTTTCTTAAGCTCTTTTGTTTTAAAATCGTCTTAGTTCTCTCTTGCAAGCACATCTTCCTTGTATACTTTTATTGTCTATGGGAGTGTTGTTTTGCTTCTTCCTCTTATTTTATTTTTTAAAAAATTCACATGGAATTTGCTCTTAATCATTTTCTGTCTCTCATTTTTCTATGGAATTTGTTTGTTTGTTTTTAAATGAGGCATAGTTTAGGAAAACTTCCAACTTCACAGAACTCCATCTTCCTGACTTTGGTCCCCTCCACCATTTTGATTTTGACTTTCCCTTTCCTTCTCTCTTGCACAATTTTGATTCCAATTCCAGAAGTTCCTCCTCATTGTGGGGCTCTGTTCTAGAAGAGAGCCCTCGCTTTCCACTTCAACCCCCTAAAAATCTTCCTCTGATATATTCTGGGGTGGAGCTAGTTGGACTGTGTGTCATTCATCCCTAATTATTCAGTATGCTTTTGCGCATTACTTACCTTTTTATAAATCATCAACATAAGGAATATTTGAATAAAGGAATGATCAGGAAGGTATTGGTGCAGTTGAGATTCAGGTAGATTTCCTACGTTTGCTAGAACTCCAACTAAGCTAGTCACCTCTTTCTTTTAGTCACAATGTAAGCACTCTCTAATCTTGTAGGTTTCACCCAATGCCTTTTCTGACTTCACTGACCTAACACATTTTAGACCAGCCAAATAAACATAATTATTTGTTTCTTTCATTTAATATTCTTTTCCTTCTAATCTATTTTATGGGGTGTTTAGAAGGTAGAGAGAATAAACGTGACAGCCCAAATCACCGTCTTGCCATCTTATGTTGAAAACAGCTAATTTGTTTTTTGTATTGTGTAAAAATATTTGCAGCCATTTAGTAAAATATGAATAGTAATATACTGGTATTTTACTTCACTAACAATTTGGAAGTTTTTTTTAAAGTGTAGTGAACAGTTTGAACATAGCATTTTACAGTTTTTCACAGAAGACTCGTTATTTAACTGAACTGACCAAATTGGCAGATCTGCAACCTGCTTATATTGCAGTATAACCAAAGATAGTCTCTGTGTTCATTTCCTTTCTTCTTTCTGCTCTTGGCCTTAGATTTATGTTGGTGTTTTTGGTTTCCACTGTTGTTTATAGTGCACTGTGAGGTAAACTGAAGTGTAATCCATATATAATTATAAATTCTTAGAAAGTCAGAGTTGGACAGAGCACAAGAAATTATCTAAACCGTTATTTAAAAAAAAAACAAAACTGAAGCTGATGCATGGGAAAATAAAATGACTAGTTCAGGTCCACCTGCCCTATTGACAGTCAGGTAGAGAGTAAGAGCAGTCTGATTCTTTCTTTTAGCCCCATTATAGACCACAACCTCTGTTTCCTTATGTGAGGTGCGTAACGTGGTCTGTGAAGTTTTGTCTCTACAGATGAAAATTCCATGCACCAACACTTATTAACACTGTTCTCACATAGTTAGTTTTATATTACTACACACATATACCACACTTTTTTTTCAGTTGAATTATTTGGATTTTTTATACTGTGTTTAACAGGGCAAATATTTCATTGGATCTACCTTTAAGTTTTATAAACATTACATATGACATATTGCTATGTATCCATCTTAGTATATAAAAAGAAGTGCATCTTATAGATAGTGTACTTTTCACAGAAAGCATTGTGTTAAGGATACATTTTTTGAAATTAAAAAATGCATAGATGAGTATCTTATTAGAAAATATGGCAGATTAGGGAATTTGGGGATT
Organism: Phocoena sinus; assembly: GCF_008692025.1. Taxonomy (NCBI): domain Eukaryota; kingdom Metazoa; phylum Chordata; class Mammalia; order Artiodactyla; family Phocoenidae; genus Phocoena; species Phocoena sinus. The sequence continues at coordinate 76,962,434 of NC_045773.1, read as the reverse complement.
ATCAGGTAAGCAACAAATGAACTAGAACATACTGTAAAATCTCTTTCTTCCACTATACTTCTTTTCTGTTGTTTTTTGCGCTAATTCCTTTTTGATTTTCTGTTTCTCCATGACTTTGCCTTAGCATTCCCATTGCCTTTGTATTCTAAGCTGTAAAGACTGACAGAATGCACTGGCATCCCTGCTGTTGTGACTGACATAACCTTGAATCTCTGTCGACATACCTGGCAGTTTGGCAGTGTGAGGGTCACTGGTAGGATGTTTGTGTCTAAGTGAGACAACCATGTTTTAAGTTGCATGATATATGTGCTCCAATTAAGTGTACATATTGGACAGTTGTGTGTTACAGCACAAAAACTAGTATTGTATAAGCATCTGTTTCTCTTATTGTTTCCATGCCACAAAATACATTCATTTCTCCAAAGTGGATTAGCCAGTCTAGACACCCTATAAAATGTCAGTGCAAGTATGAATCTTCTGTACACTGGTCTCAGGAGATCAGAGCTTGTCTGCAATGCTGCTCTTTCACGGTCAGATCACTGCAGTCACACGATTTTGTGTTTTTTGCACTTTACCAACAGAAAATATCAGAACACAGAATTTCTTTTTGTTTCCTAAGCAGGAAGTAACATATGACCAGAGCTCAAGAGGGAAAAAGTTAGCTGATAAATAAATACCCAAGAACGTGGGAAGAAAGTTATTTTTTTTCTTATTACCCACTAAGCCACGATAAGTGTTATTATCATGAGATAATCATTCCTCTGGAGCAGTACAAGACGGGGGACACAGCTGAGTGCTGTCATGCCCATGGGATGTGATTAGCTTATGATAACAGCATCCCCTGGACTCATTGCTATTATGAAATGTCTATTTCCCCCCTCCCCATTTTCTATATATAAATAAATGATTTTTGTGGACAGATTCAATTCCCACAAACTGCAAGTTTGCATTAAAATGCTTCAGCTGTGAGATTCGCAGATATTAATCTACCCTTTTGGAATGTTGAACAGTCAATCAGAATCCTTCTTCGTCTCAAGCTGTTTTATGATATTATTACAATGTATTTTGTGACGGAATGGCGGGTAAAGCAAGTTTCAGAAAAATAGGCTTGTTTGGGCTCAATTTAGTTGCTTGAGGGAAACTTCTACATAAAATGACTCTGTCTGCTCACTAAGGCATCCTAACTTTCTCATTATTTTTTTCCCTGCCTGACTCAATTTCTTTGCTGCATTTTAGAAGTCTGAATTTCATTCCTCTAGCTAGATTGATAAAAGCAGATTTCTCATTTCATATTTCAGAATTGACAAGGGAGAATACTGCCCTGGTAGTCAGAGTGAAGTCAGAAAATACTAGTTCAGAATTTTGGATTTTAAAATTAACATGAAATAAGATTGACTTTGGATTTAGGAATAAATGGAAAGCTTTTGGTATAATAATAGACCGATGGGTATGCTTTATTATGAGTTCAAGTGAAGGTTGTGAAAATTACACTGTAAATTAATAAAAATTTAAAAGCCAGTGTCATTTTATTAAGCTGAAAATTTTTGGATAATAATATTGCTAGGGTGGAGCCATCTCCAGGGTGGTAGAAACAAAATTGTCATAGAATCCTAAAACAAAGTTTTCTCTCTATATTAAAAAAAGGTTTTGTTGTACAAATGCCAATAATATTAGGCTGAATTACTTGATAAAAATGGCATAACTATATAATTTTAAAAAGAGAGAGGATGTAGCATCTTCTTTGTCCCCAAATATATTTTATTGTTTTGGGCAGGCAGTCTTGTTCTCTTTCTATATTTTCACTGCTCTGAATTGTTGAGAGCATACAAGCATTCATCATTTAATTAGATAGTATCTTTAATTAAGAAACACAAAATTTGCCACTTATTCTCCTTCTTCCTCTCTACCAGTGTTCATTTTGGGGTATTAATGGTGCAAGACGCTTGCCTTACAATGCCTCGGACCAGAAGAGGGAGGGAGTCACACACTAGCTTATACAGATCATCTGATGATAAATAAAGTTAATAAAGATTGTTCTAAGAAAGCTAAAAAAAGTACTTCCGATGAAAATGCAAATTTAGTGATCAACTCTGGAATTATAAAGTGTATATAAATAGTATTATCATGTGATTTTAAAGTATTACTAATGTATAATGAGTTATTATATTTGTCTTTTTGTTAAAAAGAATGAAATTCTGGCATTTTTAGGTATGAACTTGAGTAGGCTATAGTATCCAATTATTCAGTCAAACACTAATCTAGGTGTTGCAATAAAAGTGTTTTGTAGATGTGATTAACATTTATAATCAGTTGACTTTATGTAAAGAAGATTATTCTTGACAATCTGAAGTGGGCCTGATCCAATCAGTTGAAAAGCTTTGGGAGTAGAAATGAGGAAGAAGAAATTCTGTGTGTGGACTATAGAGTCAGCTTAGGCCCAAGAGTTTCCAGCCCACACTTTCTGACAGCCTGCCCTATGAATTTTGAATTTGCCTAATTTGTTCCACAATTGGATAGACCAATTCCTTGCAAAAACTTCCCTATATAGAGATATATATTACTGGTTCTGTTTGTCTGCTGGAACCCTGGCTGATACACCTATAAAAATAGACCTGATGGGTCTTATCTAATCCAATTTATTCTTTCATTTTGATTGATTAAGCAGCTTAGGGAAAGAATGTGATTTGAGGTTAGAAAGAAAAGGTGTAAGGTTACCTCAAATCTCAGTAAAACTGGGTAAAATTCCAAATGACTGTCATATAAAAATGACTTTTAAGGGAGTCTAATACCAGGATGCATTTTTGTTAGAAGAAATTAAAGGGAAAAAATCCCCTGTACATATAGAGGGAACTATTAAGACCCAAACTTTTTAAACCAAACAAGTTTTCTTTTCATACTTCATCTACATGGCACTGTGTTTCCTTTCTATGTGTCAGGTAGTAAACTAGACTCTGTGGATATATCTTTTAACAGAGGATCCAAGAAAAAGCAAACATAAAACATCATTTTAAAATGATGTGATAATCACTATAATAAATGTATTTATGAAGTTCAGTATTCGCACAAGGGGCAGATTATTTAACTTTCTCTGGATTACAAGAGACAGAATGAAATTGAAGATGTGATTGATGGCTTGGTAAAGAAGGGGAAAATTAAGCTGGGACATGAAATATAAAGAATGATCAGGGGAAGTTGAGGTATTCTTTGACAAAAAATAATAATAATAATTACAATGTTTAAATGAATGAACAGTATAGCATGTTGCAGAGATTATAAATGGCATTATTGCAACATGGTAGCAAAGAAATCTTGTAGCTAGAGTTGGATCATAAAAAGCCTGATTTGATGGGCTGCAGTTTGTGGTTTTATTTTGTAGTTAATAAGGAGTCACAAGAGTTTGGAGCTGGGAATCAGCTAAGAGTTTTAAACATATCACTGCAGCAACAGGTTGTCCTGGAAGGAGCTAAAACAGAAGATTGGGGAAATAATCTGGGTACCATTGTGAAATCCAGGGGGATCATCATGAGGGGCTGCAGTAGTAACAGAAATGGAAAGGAGAGAAAGCAGTCTAGTTATATGTAGGTTGTAGGATGAGCCAGGCTTCCTGACAAATTGGATTTAGAAGATAAAGAGAAAACAATAGTTTCCTAAGTTTCTGGATCAAGTGGTTGGATATATCATGTAGTTATTAACCAGTATAAGGACCTTAAAAGAAGGAACAAGTTTTAAGGAGAAACTCGTGAAAATAACAACAGCAACAAAAAGCTGTATTAAGTGTTAGAATATGTCAGGCACAGCCTTCTAGATGCTTTACATGAACTTTCACATTTAATACTTCCAAGTAATCTATGAGAGAAGAAAAATTGTTTCTTTTACTTTACAGATGTGGAAACTGAGATTTCAAGAGATACTTTGTGGAGTATCTTTTACATATATATTACATACAGAGTGTCATACTTTATAGAGTTCAAACAGCTGGTAAGCAGGGAGGTGGTATGGTAAATTTGAGGTGAATGAGTTGGACATACGAGTTTAGAAGAAAAGTTCTCCAATGGGGACATAATTATAGCCTCTTACTGTTGAAGCTATTCTAGTTAAGAATTTGAATTATTGCCAGTGACAAAGTCACTTTTAATTTGTGAATACTTGCAAAAATTGAAAATGTGAAATCCAGAAATCATTTATCTAGGTCTTTGATGAAAGCCCCAAAACACAATGTTGTTATTATTTAAGGAAAACATTAAATCTGAAGTTTACATAATGCTGTATATTAATCATTTCCAGAGCTATTTGGGTTCTGAGCACCCAGTGTCACGGTGGGGTGGAGGGAGGGTTCTCTCTACACCACCAAGTGTTGCTCAGGACACCAACTGGATATCCTACTAGTCAATTCAATTTTGACACCAGAGATGGCATTCAAATTCCACAGGTAAAGGGCTCAGTCCCACAAGACCACCTTCCACTTCAGAGGCCAATTGCAATCCCACATTGTTATCTGTGCTTCTGACCAAGTAAAAATCGGAAGTTCCAGGGACACTCTCCTTGAGTTCAATTAATTTGCTAGAGTGGCTCACAGAACTCAGAAAACCTACTTAATCACTAGATTACTGGTTTGTTATAAAAGGATATAACTCAGGAACAGCCAGATGGAAGAGAGGCTTAGGGCAAGGTATGTGGGAAGGGCTACAAAGCTTGCATGCCCTCAACCAGGCTCTCTGATTTCCCAGCACCTCCACGTGTTCATCAACAGAAAAGCTCTCCAAACCCCATTTTTAGGGGGAGTTTTATGGAGGCTTCATTACATAAGCACGATAGATTAAATCATTGGCCAGTGGCGATTGAACTCAATCTCTAACCCCTCTTCCCTCCCCAGAGTTCAGGGGGTGGGACTGAAAGCCCCAATCTTCTAATCACATGCTTGGCTCCACTGGCAACCAACCCCCATACTTAGGTAGGATCCAAAGGTCACCTCATTGACATAAAAAAAGACACCTTTATTGCTTTCATTGCCCAGGAAATTCCAAGGGTTTTAGGAGCTCTGCACCAGAAATGGGGAAAAGACTAAATATACATCTATTATAAATCACAATATCGTAAGAGTTTTGACCCAGTGGTGTTTTGTAGCATCAGGTGGAGTGTTACAGAGGATGTTAAAACAATTTAGCTTTATTTTTCAATGACACAATTGATAAATTGGTGGATGTACTCAAGGATAATTTTGACTATTCAATTTTCTTTTCCACTTTTTATTTTTCTCTTTCAAATGTTGAGGAAAAATTTTCCTCTACCTTTCTAGGTTCTTCTGGTTGGTCTAGAATTAAATTGGCATGAGACAGATTAACAGGATGAAATCAAATAAAAGTTTAATAACCTATAAATATAAATACAAACATAAATATAAATGTAAATGGGAGACACTCAGGAAAGTTGATTAACTTGCCAAAATGGCTGAAGCCCTCACCTTTAATGTCATCTTTAAGCTAAAGACAAAAGAAGGTGCTTGGGGCAGTGGTTTGGGACTTCAAGAGGGAGGAAGACTTTCACATGGGGATGGAAAAGCAATGTTCAATAAATAAATGTTTGCTGGGCCAGGCAGAGACAATGGGAAACCGATTAGCAGACTTTGCTAGGTTCAGCCCTATCTACACACCTAGTTCATACTGTAGTTATCTGTGGTGCTAGCTCCCTTCCTGGAACAAATTCTCTATCTACATTGTTCTAGGCAGATAGCAGGAAGGTCAAAGTTTCTTCCTGAATCTTTTGGTCCTTGATTGTTTTCAGTTCAAATTACTCCACATACCAAAGGGCTATTTTGAGGTGGCAAATTTTGTCCCCTTATTTTGTTGTACAAAATAATTTTTGTGCCCTGTGATTGAAAATATGAGTCCACATCAAAATAGTGAGATTGAAAGTGCTAGTTAAAATAGTCGGGCAATAAAAAAGTTGTTAAGTACCATCTCCTTACCCTATAAAATAGGAATTGGTTTTTTTTAAAAAAAAAAGAAAAACTTGGATTTGGAGAGCTTTTAAGAGCGTGTGAAGGTTTGTGAAAGTAGAGAAATATACGGAAGGCTAGGTTAAATGTAAAAGTATTTGATTCTACATGTAACTAGGCAATGAGACTGTAACTAGGGACTCTCAGCTCCTCAGCATTATTCTAACTCTATTTCTTAGTTATGATATGGCTGTGATGTTGTGCTTTCTATGCCTGACTTCTACCCTAGTTCACCATTAAGTTAGCTTAGCTTGCTGCAGATGGAGAAAGCTGTTGATGCATTTCAAGACTGACGATTAGTTTTTCTATAGGCTTCACCCTTGATCCTTATTCTCCAGGAATAGCTAACCAGAGATTTATGGCTCATATAATGTTCCAACCACAAGCTAATGGCTACATGGAGCCACATTAGGATGGCAGTCATCTCTGAAAATAGAAGATTACCCCCTCCTCAGCATGTAGCCTGTTCCTCTTTTCCCTATAAAATCTCTGAGCAAGGGCTTCCCTGGTGGCGCAGTGGTTGAGAGTCTGCCTGCCGATGCAGGGGACACGGGTTCGTGCCCCGGTCCGGGAAGATCCCACATGCCACGGAGCGGCCCGTGAGCCATGGCCGCTGAGCCTGTGCGTCCGGAGCCTGTGCTCTGCAACGGGAGAGGCCACAGCAGTGAGAGGCCCACGTACTGCAAAAAAAAAAAAAAAAAAAAAAAAATCTCTGAGCAAAACCTGGGGAGTTGAGAGTTGGTTCTTTGGGACATAAGTCCACCTTCACCCCAGGATTGCCGGCTTCCTCAATAATGCTATCTTTCCTTTTACCCAACACCTGTCTCTCAGTATTGGGTTCTTGAGTGACAGGCAGCCGAACCTGAGTTCAGTAACATATAGATCAGGTACCAAGAGCATCCTATAATCATAATTCCAAGATAAATTCTAGAAATCATCTGGTCCAACTCTCTGACTTGAAGAATATTAAATATTAACAACTCAATAGTTAATGGGCACAGAGTCTGTTTTTAAAAATCTGTAAGGGAAATTATTGAAAACTCTACCATGTTGTTTTTGTATGCACTTTATCCACAAGTTTTTACAGTTTACCTAAAATGTTCTGATGTTGTGTATGTCAAGGGTGGGAAAAAATGTGAACATGCACACATCAATATTTATGTCTACCTAGACAAATGTAACATGTGGTGATCAGAGCAGCCCTCTACTCAAGAGTGCAATTGTAGGTTTAGTCTTTGAAGGTCAATAATTTGTAAACAAAGCTGGTAAATAGACAACATTCATTAAAAATGCAGCTGCAGAGCAGACATAGCTGAGAACTAGAAAAGGTAACACTTCATCAGCCAATGTCTTCTATATGTAGTTAAATTTTCTATGTTGTTGAATGTAGTCCTTCCTCTTATGGAGCTACTAGTGGCAGATAGAACTAGGCAGAGTAAATGTTGCATCTAACAGTCTATAAACACTGACTCACAATAAAAAGAGCAAGTACTTACGTTCATAATTCAACATAAATACATTTCTGCTCTTCCATCCCTACTGTCCTCTATAGTAGAGAGTTGAGTTTCAAAGGAAAATGACCCTGGAAAATCTAAGTAAATTCTGAATTAGACATTTTATTTTTTTATGTGTAGCTATAGCTGTTATCTTGAGAATATGTTAATCCTGAAAAACAATAGGATAGATATACTTAGAATGCATCAGTGTGCCAAAAACAAATTTATCATACCCTCCTTTTACTTTTGATATTATTTTCTCCTCATTTCAAAGACTCTGTCTCCGCAAATTTTCATGGAACACCATCTCTATATTACAAAACATCCATATTAGTAAGATTGAGAAATAACGCACTTTGCTGCAGTCTTGCCACTTTTGGAGATTCAAAATGCATATTAGCACATTAATATGCTAAGACACTCAACAATAAGAAAATAGGATAACTGTTTAATTTAGGGTTTTCTAAACTCATTGGACTACAGAATGACACACCCATTTCCTTCTCTTTCCAACACTATCATCATCATCACAATTAATATCAGTAAAATGATATCTCCAAGAATCTGTTTGGAAAATCTAGCATTAGCCTAGACTGTTGTGGGAGAAGAGCAGGGGTCAGCACACTTTTTCTGTAAAGGGCCAAATAGTAGATATTTTTGGATTTGTAGCCCACAAATGGTCTGTGTTGCATATTCTTTATTTCTTTTATAATTCTTTGAACATGTAAAAAATAATTTTTTTAGCTTGAGGGTCATACGGAAAACAGGACATAGGTTGAATTTGGCCTGTTAGCCATAGTTTATTGAGTTTTGAATTAGAGGATACAATTTAAGAAAAAAAAGATAACTAAGAAGAGAAAAGTAGATTAATTAATAAAGAATCAAAGCACACGTGGGTGGGTGTGGAATTTTGGCCAAATGGTCATAAATATTGACACGTGAAACAATAGGCATAAGCAACAAGTGTTTTTATTCTATAATTATGTAATTAGGGACTAGGTTTAGATATACACTGAACTAAAAATTATGAAAAGATATGTTGGTTAGAAATATCTGAATATCAAACATCAACATTTAGGAAGAGTTTATTAGGGTGTCCTACAGTCCTTAGATTTTGTAGTATTTCCTTAACCTCTTTGAGTGAAGATAAGGCTATTCACAAGTTATTCCCACTGTTAAAGTCCATCTACAAGAAAAATATGAGTTAGTGTACAATTTGGTATAAACTCCTTAGAGCAAATTTGGAACAAGGAAAAATTTTTCTCTTTAAGTCGAAATTAAAAATTCCCAGTTGTTAGTCGAACATCACCTAGGAAAACAAATATTTTTTACTATGTTTAAAGGGAAAATTGGCTCTGAGAAAAGAAATACGTAGTAAAGGATGCTGATTTTCATGTGTGAGGAGGGGAAAATTTTCCTCTCCACTCCTCTTGAGTACTTGTTCCTGGACTAATAATAAAATTGACACAAGAAAGATTAGCAAGAGAAAAACAAAAAACAATTAAAAAAATATATTTATTTATTTTTGGCTGTGCTGGGTCTTCGTTGCTGCCCACGGGCTCTCTCTAGTTGCAGCTAGCGGGGGCTACTCTTCGTTGCGGTGCGCGGGCTTCTTATTGCAGTGGCTTCTCCTGTTGCGGAGCACGGGCTCTAGGTGCACGGGCTTCAGTAGTTGTGGCACGCGGGTTCAGTAGTCGTGGCTCTAGAGCACAGGCTCAGTAGTTGTGGTGCATGGGCTTAGTTGCTCCACAGCATGTGGGATCTTCCCAGACCAGGGCTCGAGCCCGTGTCCCTCGTATTGGCAGGCAGATTCTTAACCACTGTGCCATCAGGGAAGTCCCCAAAAACAAATTCAATTCATGCGTGGAGAAGTCTCATAGTCATGGAACCTAAGAAGTGACCAAAGCAAGAAGCTTTTCTACTGGGTAGACAAGAAACAACAAATTTGTGAGGAATTGACAGAGCAAAGAAACCTAGGTTTTGTATGCCTAGTTAGTGAAGAATCTAAATGGAGTTTGGGCTTGAGGTAGTCAATTAAAGGAGTAACAAGTTTTGTTTCTACCGGCTTCTCATCCCCAAATTTTCTGTCTCTGGTAATAAGGGTGCCCTGCTACCTCCAGAAGCAAGGAGGGCAACGTTCACATGGGAGGCTTATTTCCTACTTTCAGGGAGACAGAGCAGAGCATCAAAGTGTCTCCCTTGCATCGGGATTTTCTTAAGTAACTTTAATTCAAAACAATCAGGGTGCAATTGAGGTGTATTTTGGGGTGGCCCAACCCAGACACAGGCATTCACCAGTTCAGAAAGCAAGTATTTATATCTACTATATTTAAGATCTCTTGCACATTTTTACAATAATAAAGTTTGGAGGAAAATCTAAACTTTCAATTATTGAGAATCTTTTGCCTTAAAATAAAGGTGTAAATTAATTTTTTTTACATGAAATATATTCACAATAGAAGGTAAATGAGAAAATTACAAAACAGAGCATATACCCTGTGTTTGTAAATATATATGTTTATACATAGTGTATGTATGCATATATATATTTATATGTTGAAATATTCCTGTGTAAACAACATAAAATATTTGGAAGGAAATGCAAAGTGGTTAACTTTAGCTGGTGGTATCTTTGTTGTTTGTAATTTTTTTTTACTATTTACATATTTTATACGGTATATGTATTTATTCCTTTAACAAAAGCAATACCTGTTAGTGTTATTAGATTGTCTGCTTGTTGTTAGGATCTGTTTCCTGTCCTTAAAGAGATTACTTTCATTGCATTGCTTGCACCTAGAGAGTCCGAAAATAGACTGGATATAAAGTGGAAATTGCAATCCATTATTTGGGATTGCAGAATATTCAGGTGAAAATGAAACATCTCTGGCAACACTGAACAGTAACACTGCTCTTTCTTCAGATGATGGTGTGGTCCTAGGCATTTCATATGTGTTGAGATCATGAAGTCTGCAGACTGAGGTGTTTCACGTGCCCTCATTTTATGACTACAGTAATTCACACCTCCCTGGGCTTGGCCAGATGGGGATGCCTCTATTAATTTAACCGAATCTCTCTATTACATTAACTTTTCCTCTTTTTGTGGCTCCACCAGATAGCTTCATTGAGCTGCCCATGATGCTGCCTGGATCCTCACTCTCCAGCACACTGAGAGATGTCAGCCAGTTAGGCGTGGATAAGCCTATGGAAGATGGTCTATCATTCCTTCTGATGTGCTTGCTTTAGGACTGGCACTGCCTGGCCTGCATCTCATCTGCCATCTGACTGCCTCATTGCCTTCAGCTTCTCCATCCCAGGTACAGTTCACTTCCTTATGAAGGTGTGTCAACATCACTGTTGAACAAAAACCAGTTTTGTTTTGTTTTTAAGCACAGTTTATTTTTCTTCTAAGGGTTTATAACCCAGCAATCCGGTAGAGCAAAATGTGGCCCTCTGTGGGTAGCCCGGGTCTTTGTGCCTGAAGGACTCCCCCATTGTACACCTGTGTTGACAGATTGGTGCCCTAGAACAGTATCACTTAGTCACATACTAACCAGCAGGAGGAAAGTCTGTGCCTTTTATTAAAGCCTACCTACTGGCTTAGTGTTTGGAATTCAGTTCTACCTATAAATCAACATCAGAGCGTACAACCCAGCATGTTCAAGAGCTTTGTTTAAACATCAAAGGAAGAACACAGACAAGCACTATGATAGAAATATAACTAATCACTTGCAAATACATCTTTCCTGTCAGTAGGAGCTTAACCTTTCTGTTTAATGTGACTGGGAGAAAGTGCACTTATTTCCATCCTATCTGTTTTCTTTAAAGAGATATAGAATTTTGCTATGAAAAAGAGGTAATATTTTTTCTTAATGTAGCACATAGTGTAAGCATTTCAGAAGTGTTTAGTTCAAGGAAGCCACAAGAAATTGAATTCTGTGGAAATCTAAAAGCTGTTTATCATCTAATGAAGGATGAATTACCCCATGCATCTAAACTTACTAGAAAAAAAACAACTTGTGATCAAGCAGCACTAGGAAAAAAAGTAAAACATAATGAAAGCAAGAGTTATTTTAAAAATGGGGAGGAACAGATCTTTGTTTGTTGACTGGCAATGAATGCAATTTGATGCTTCGTGGTACATTGATTGGGATCAATATAACTTCATCCTCTGCTCCTGGTTTTATGTGTTCATGAGGGGCCTAGGAAGGATTTATTTGAGGTACTCAGAAAATCCTAGAATCTATAAACCATTCCTTTAATTTTAATGCTACAGATTATGGATGAGAGTTTGGTCACCTGCATGGATCAGTAGGATTAGAGACATCAAAGCAAGTAAAAATAAGAAAGACGAGCAAAGAAACAACAAACAAAAAGAACTCCATCATTGAAACCAATGGTAGTGTCAAGGGGATTGGAAGTTTCAGCCAGCAATATAGAATTCCAAAATGGATGAGCTTTGCTACAGCTCTGCCAAGGTTTCTAAATCTGGGATAAACCATAGAGGTATGAAGCCTCAAAGTCAGCATCTCTGAAAAGGGCATCTTCTATTACTTCTGACTTGATATATCTGTACAGTATTGGTAACCTTGATTTGTAAATGCTTTTGTGTCATAAAACGCTTTTTAGGTAGGTTGTAGCAGTGAGAGCTTTATATACTTTATTGTCATTTTTATTTGTGAGGTTCTTATAGGTATGTATATACTTGTGGCTCTGTTCCTGTATATGAGAGACTGTCTATTCTTGTGGTGTTAGGACTGGTGTTAATCTCAGAGGAAAGTGAAGAGAGGAGAAATGTTGAGTTTGACAAGCTAAGCAAGAATTTTGGACACACTGGTACACATTGTGAAATCCTGGGCAATATTAATACTCTCAACTTTAGAGCTGTTGTGAGAATTAAATGGACTCTCCTATAGAAGATGCCAAATGCATTTTTAACAGCCCTATAGGTCCTGACCATTATTAGTAGTACTAGCATTATTATCATTATCAATAAACAACATGGGGGTTAATGCTTTTATGCTATACATCTGGATGATTTTATAAAAATACCAGATAGTAACTAAGTCTTAGTAAGTCGAAAATTAAAGAACAGGACTATTTTCTTTTTTTCTGGTATTGAAAGGCAGAGGTTTTAGAAGAGTTGTTGCTGATCAGACATGTTTGTTCTTTCACCTGTGCCTGGGGTCTGGACCCACCTCTCTACTCTCCTCTGCTTTCAAACATTCTGACTATGGTAAATAGAGCATGGTCTCTCCTCACTCCCTCCCTCCCTCCACCCCCTTGTTGTACCTTAGAAAATGTACTCTGTGCAGAGACTTGGCCACCATATGTGGATGTATTCACATATATCAAGGTTAATAGCTACTTCCCACTGGCAAATGCTAATCCATATTGTCAATGAGTCTTCGTGAGAATAGATGTAGCTGTTGTGCCCATTTAAATAAAACATTTCCAACAGCATCACAGAATTACCGCACTATTAAAATGCTAATGCACTGTGTTTTGAGAGAGACTGTAAGATCCTTGAGGGCAAGAATTTGTTCTATCCTTAGGTTATGTACTGCAAAGAGGAGAGTGGAACACTGAATGATTTTGTTCTTAACAGCAAGTTAATTCTTTTTGTCCCAAGAAAAATTTAAGAGTTTAAATAACTTCCTGAGGCATCCTTCTCGGAAGGAGAAAATGGATTGGCAATTTTCAGAAATCAGGTCTGCAGGACCTTAAGACCGTTACCTTAAGAGTTCTGTGACATTCAGTTTAGAGTTTCTCAAGAAAACAGAAAATGGCCAACACTCAGAGAATCCTTCGTTGTACATGTGCTCTGGAGAGGAGGGGAGATAGGCCCTTGCTAAGTACTCTGGTCCAGAGCAAACTTTCCTCTAGCTTCTGATTTCCAGAGAGCTTCCCTTCTCCTTCCGTATTGCCTTCCTTTAGGTAATGATCCACGACTTCAGTATCAGACTTGTACCATGCTTAGCTGTAGCACAGATAGATTAAAGACACTACTCTGGATCTCACAAACTGGTCAGAAGAATAACAGTAGAGTGTTTGAAATGGGAAGTGGTGGGTATAATCAAATCTGTGTTGACAGCAGCTATTCTACTCAAGTACTAAGTATTGGTGTCTTGCAAGTAAGGGCCAAAGTAGGGTGGGAGGTTGGAGGTTAGGAAAAAAGTTTGAGAAGAATGGGTGAGCATTATCAATGTCCTAAAAAGCAATAAATAAGGGTTCCCTTATCTCTACTCAGCTTATAACAAGATGAGAGAAAGAAGATTCACTCTGACTCTAAGAAGAAACCAAAACCAATTTCATAATATTTATTATAGAAAAGTTAAATATTCATACAAACTTCATTAATATTTTTTTAACATCTTTATTGGAGTATAATTGCTTTACATGGTGTGTTAGTTTCTGCTGTATAACAAAGTGAATCAGCTATATGTATACATATATCCTCATATCCCCTCCCTCTTGTGTCTCCCCCACACCCTCCCTATCCCACCCATCTAGGTGGTCAAAGAGCACTAAGCTGATCTCTCTGTGCTATGCGGCTGCTTCCCCCCAGCTATCTGTTTTACATTTGGTAGCGTATAAATGTCCATGCCACTCTCTTACTTCGTCCCAACTTACCATTCCCCCTCCCCGTATCCTCAAGTCCATTCTCTACGTCTGTGACTTCCTGTCCTGCCCCTAAGTTCTTCAGAACCATTTTTTTTTCAGATTCCATTTATATGTGTTAGCATACGGTGTTTGGTTTTTTTTCTGACTTACTTCACTCTGAATGACAGTCTCTAGGTCCATCCACCTCACTACAAAAAACTCAGTTTTGTTCCTTTTTATGGCTGAGTAATATTCCATTGTATACATGTGCCCCATCTTCTTTATCCATTCATCTGTTGATGGACACTTAGGTTGCTTCCATGTCCTGGCTATTGTAAATAGAGCTGCAATGAACACATTGGTACATGACTCTTTGAATTATGGTTTTCTCAGGGTATATGCCCAGTAGTGGGATTGCTGGGTCGTATGGTAGTTCTATTTGTAGTTTTTTAAGTAACCTCCATACTGTTCTCCATAGTGGCTGTATCAGTTTACATTCCCACCAATAGTGCAAGAGGGTTCCCTTTTCTCCACACCCCCTCCAGCATTTATTGTTTGTAGATTTTTTGATGATGGCCATTCTGACTGGTGTGAGGTGATATCTCATTGTAGTTTTGATTTGCATTTCTCTAATGATTAGTGATGTTGAGCATTCTTTCATGTGTTTGTTGGCAATGTGTATATCTTCTTTGGAGAAATGTCTATTTAGGTCTTCTGCCCATTTTTGGATTGGGTTGTCTGTTTTTTTGATATTGAGCTGCATGAGTTGCTTGTATGTTTTGCAGATTAATCCTTTGTCAGTTGCTTCATTTGCAAATATTTTCTCCCATTCTGAGGGTTGTCTTTTGGTCCTGTTTATGGTTTCCTTTGCTGTGCAAAAGCTTTGAAGTTTCATTAGGTCCCATTTGTTTATTTTTGTTTTTATTTCCATTTCTCTAGGAGGTGGGTCAAAAAGGATCTTGCTGTGATTTATGTCATAGAGTGTTCTGCCTATGTTTTCTTCTAAGAGTTTGATGGTGTCTGGACTTACATTTAGGTCTTTAATCCATTTTGAATTTATTTTTGTGTATGGTGTTAGGGAGTGTTCTAATTTCATTCTTTTACACATAGCTGTCCAGTTTTCCCAGCACCACTTATTGAAGAGGCTGCCTTTTCTCCGCTGTATATTCTTTCCTCCCTTATCAAAGATAAGTTGACCATATGTGCATGGATTTTTCTCTGGGCTTTCTATCCTGTTCCATTGATCTACCTTTCTGTTTTTGTGCCAGTACCATACTGTCTTGACTACTGTAGCCTTGTAGTATAGTCTGAAGTCAGGGAGCCTGAGTCCTCCAGCTCCGTTTTTCATTCTCAAGATTGCTTTGGCTATTCGGCGTCTTTTGTGTTTCCATACAAATTGTGAAATTTTTTGTTCTAGTTCTGTGAAAAATGCCAGTGGTAGTTTGATAGGGATTGCATTGAATCTGTAGATTGCTTTGGGTAGTAGAGTCATTTTCACAATGTTGATTCTTCCAATCCAAGAACATGGTATATCTCTCCATCTATTTGTATCATCTTTAATTTCTTTCATCAGTGTCTTATAATTTACTTCATACAGGTCTTTTGTCTCCTTAGGTAGGTTTATTCCTAGATATTTTATTCTTTTTGTTGCAATGGTAAATGGGAGTGTTTTCTTAATTTCTCTTTCATATTTTTCATCATTAGTGTACAGGAATGCAAGAGATTTCTGTGCATTAATTTTGTACCTGCTACTTTACCAAATTCATTGATTAGCTCTAGTAGTTTTCTGGTAGCATCTTTAGGATTCTCTATGTATAGTATCATGTCATCTACAAACAGTGACAGCTTTACTTCTTCTTTTCCTATTTGGATTCCTTTTATTTCTTTTTCTTCTCTGATTGCTGTGGCTAAAACTTCCAAAACTATGTTGAATAATAGTGGTGAGAGTGGGCAACCTTGTCTTATTCCTGATCTTAGTGGAAATGCTTTCAGTTTTTCACCATTGAGGATGATGTTGGCTGTGGGTTTGTCATATATGGCCTTTATTATGTTGAGGAAAGTTCCCTCTATGCCTACTTTCTGCAGGGTTTTTATCATAAATGGGTGTTGAATTTTGTCAAAAGCTTTCTCTGCATCTATTGAGACGATCATATGGTTTTTCTCCTTCAATTTGTTAATACGGTGTATCACATTGATTGACTTGCATATATTGAAGAATCCCTGCATTCCTGGGATAAAACCCACTTGATCATGGTGTATGATCCTTTTAATGTGCCATTGGATTCTGTTTGCTCATATTTTGTTGAGGATTTTTGAATCTATGTTCATCAGTGATATTGGCCTGTAGTTTTCTTTTTTTGTGACATCTTTGTCTGGTTTTGGTATCAGGGTGATGGTGGCCTCGTAGAATGAGTTTGAGAGTGTTCCCCCCTCTGCTATATTTTGGAAGAGTTTGAGAAGGATAGGTGTTAGCTCGTCTCTAAATGTTTGTTAGAATTCGTTTATGAAACATCTGGTCCTGGGCTTTTGTTTTTCAGAAGATTTTTAATCACAGTTTCGATTTTAGTGCTTGGGATTGGTTTGTTTATATTTTCTATTTCTTCCTGGTTCAGTATCAGAAGGTTGGGTTTTTCCAAGAATTTGTCCATTTCTTCCAGGTTGTCCATTTTATTGGCATATGGTTGTTCGTAGTAATCTCTCATGATCCTTTGTATTTCTTCATTGTCAGTTGTTACTTGTCTTTCTTCATTTCTAATTCTGCTGATCTGAGTCTTCTCCCTTTTTCTGTTGATCAGTCTGCCTAATGGTTTATCAGTTTTGTTTATCTTCTCAAAGGATCAGCTTTTAGTTTTGTTGATCTTTCCTATTGTTTCCTTCATTTCTTTTTCATTTATTTCTGATCTGACATTTATGATTTCTTTCTTTTGCTACCTTTGGGTTTTTTTGTTCTTCTTTCTCTAATTGCTTTAGGTGTAAGGTTAGATTGTTTATTTGAGATGTTTCTTGTTTTTTGAGGTAGGATACTGTTGCTATAAACTTCCCTCTTAGACCTGCTTTTGCTGCATCCCATAGGTTTTGGGTCATCGTGTTTTCATTGTCATTTGTTTCTAGATATTTTTTGCTTTCCTCTTTGATTTCTTCAGTGATCTTTTGGTTATTTAGTAGTGTATTGTTTAGCCTCCATGTGTTTGTATTTTTTACAGATTTTTTCCTGTAATTGATATCCAGTCTCATAGCGTTGTGGTCAGAAAAGTTACTTAATATGATTTCAATTTTCTTAAATTTACCAGGGCTTGATTTGTGACCCATGATATGTTCTATCCTGGAGAATGCTCCATGAGCACCTGAGAAGAAACTGTATTCTGTTGTTTTTGGATGGAATGTCCTATAAATATCAATTAAGTCCATCTTGTTTAATGTGTCATTTAAAGCTTGTGTTTCCTTTATTTTCATTTTGTATGATCTGTCCACTGGTGAAAGTGAGGTGTTAAAGTCCCGTACTATGATTGTGTTACTGTTGATTTCCCCTTTTATCGCTGTTAGTATTTGCCTTATGTATTGAGGTGGTCCTGTGTTGGGTGCATAAATATTTACAATTGTTATATCTTCTTCTTGGATTGATCCTTTGATCATTATGTAGTGCCCTTCTTTGTCTCTTGTAATAGTCTTTATTTTAAAATCTATTTTGTCTGATATGAGCATTGCTACTCCAGCTTTCTTTTGATTTCTATTCACATGGAATATCTTTTTCCATTCGCTCACTTTCAGTCTGTATGTGTCCCTAGGTCTGAAGTGGGTCTCTTGTAGACAGCATATATATGGGTCTTGTTTTTGTTTCCATTTTGCCAGTCTATGTCTTTTGGTTGGAGCATTTAATTCATTTACATTTAAGGTAGTTTTCGATGTGTATGTTCCTATTACCATTTTCTTAGTTGTTTTGGGTTTGTTTTTGTAGGTCTTTTTCTTCCCTTGTGTTTCCTGCCTAGAGAAGTTCCTTTAGCATTTGTTGTAAAGCTGGTTTGGTGGTGCTGAATTCTCTTAGCTTTTGCTTGTTTGTAAATGTTTTAATTTCTCCATTGAATCTGAATGAGATCCTTGCTGGGAATAGTAATCTTGGTTGCACGTTTTTCCATTTCATCACTTTAAATATGTCCTGCCACACCCTTCTGGCTTGCAGAGTTTCTGCTGAAGGCTTAGCTGTTAACCTTTTGGAGATTCCCTTGTATGTTATCTGTTGCTTTCCCACTGCTGCTTTTAATATTTTTTCTTTGTACTTAATATGTGATAGTTTGATTAATGTGTGTCTTGGTATGTCCCTCCTTGGATTTATCATGTATGGGACTCTCTGTTCTTCCTGGACTTGATTGACTATTTCCTTTCCCATATAAGGGAAGTTTTCAACTATAATCTCTACATATATTTTCTCAGTCCCTTTTTTTTTTCTCTTCTTCTTCTGGGACCCCTATAATTCAAATGTTGGTGAGTTTTATATTGTCCCAGAGGTCTCTGAGACTGTCCTCAATTCTTTTCATTCTTTTGTCTTTATTCTGCTCTGCAATAGTTATTTCCACTATTTTATCTTCCAGGTTACTTATCCGTTCTTCTACCTCAGTAATTCTGCTGTTGATTCCTTCTAGAGAATTTTTAATTTCATTTATTGTGTTGTTCATCATTATTTGTTTGCTCATTAGTTCTTCTAGATCCTTGTTAAATGTTCCCTGTATTTTCTCCATTCTATTTCCAAGATTTTGGATCATCGTTACTATCATTACTCTGAATTCTTTTTCAGGTAGACTGCCTATTTCCTCTTCATTTGTTTGGTCTGGTGGGTTTTTACCTTGCTCCTTCATCTGCTGTATATTTCTCTGTCTTCTCATTTTTCTTAACTTACTGTGTTTGGGGTCTCCTTTTCACAGGCTGCAGGTTCGTAGTTCCCGTTGTTTTTGCTGTCTTCCCCCAGTGGGTAAGGTTAGTTCATTGGGTTGTGTAGGCTTCCTTGTGGAAGGGACTGGTGCCTTTGTTCTGGTGGATGAGGCTAGATCTTGTCTTTCTGGTGGGCAGGACAGCATCTGGTGGTGTGTTTTGGGGTGTCTGTGAACTTATTATGATTTTAGGTAGCCTCTCTGCTAATGGGTGGTGTTGTGTTCCTGTTGTTTGGCATGGGGTATCCCACAGTTTAGCTTGCTGGTCTTTGAGTGGAGATGGGTATAGTGTTGAGTTGGAGATCTCTGGAAGAGCTCTCGAAGAGAACAGCCAAACCAATAAACAAATCCACCAATGATAGCAAGTGCTAAAACCTATACTAAAAAAAACCAGACAGACAGAATCCTAGGATAAATGGTAAAAGCAAACCTGTCCAGACAGTATCACACAAAGAAGCATACACATACACACTCACAAAAAGAGAAAAAGGGGGAAAAAATATATATATATACACGAAGGAAGAGAGCAACTAAATCAGTAAACAAATCTACCAATGGTAATAAGCTCTAAATACTAAGCTAAGATAAACATGAAAGTAGAAACAAATTAGATGCCGAAAGCAAGCCCCAAGTCTACAGTTGCTCCCAAAGTCCACCGCCTCAGTTTTGGGATGATTTGTTGTCTATTCAGGTATTCCACAGATGCAGGGTACATCAGGTTGAATGTGGAGATCTAATGCTCTGCTCCTGAGTCTGCACGGAGAGATTTCCCTTTCTCTTCTTTGTTTGAACAGCTCCTGGGGTTCAGCTTTGGATTTGGCCCCGCCTCTTCATGTAGGTTGCCCTCTGGCATCTTTTCTTCACCCAGACAGACAGGAGGGAGTTAAAGGAGCAGCTGATTCAGGAGCTCTGGCTCACTCAGGCCAGGAGGAGGGAGGGGTATGGTAATTATAATGGAATGAGGGGCGCGCCTGCGGCAGCAGAGGCCAGCGTGATGCAACAGCCTGAGGCACGCCATGTGTTCTTCTGGGGAAGTTGTCCCTGGATCACGGGA
Source organism: Phocoena sinus (assembly GCF_008692025.1). Lineage (NCBI taxonomy): Eukaryota > Metazoa > Chordata > Mammalia > Artiodactyla > Phocoenidae > Phocoena > Phocoena sinus. The sequence goes on along the minus strand of NC_045773.1, from coordinate 76,942,367 downwards.
TCCTGGCAGTGGCGGGCTGCACAGGCTCTCGGGAGGGGAGGTGTGGATAGTGACCTGTGCTTGCACACAGGATTCTTGGTCACTGCGGCAGCAGCGTTAGAGTTTCATGCCCATCTCTGGTGTCTGTGCTGATAGCCGTGGCTCACACCCGTCTCTGGAGCTTGTTTAAGCAGTTCATTAATATTTTTATAACATCCTCCTATGCATTTCCCTAGGTATTCTTCTTCTGCTCAGGGTCTGTGTTTTAGTTAAATGTTTGTATATTTTTAAGTATATATTAAAATATTTTGTTAAAAAGATGTCCTAGTAGATCTTTTAATGGTGTTTGATAGGCACAAAAACACCATTTTTTGTTGTTATTGTTCAAACATCAGTTTCCTCAGTTGGCATTTATTTCACCCTTGGTTGTAATTGCAGTGTTCGTTATAAAATCACTTTATATAAAATAGAGACCATGTGTTAACTACTGGAGCACCAGCTCTTCCTGACATTACTGTGTCACAGGAATAAGTTGAAGCAATGTAGTAGTGAACCAAAATGCTCCAATCACACTTGCATGTCGAATCTAATCTTCCTCTTGAAAAGGTTGTTTCACTTGAGTAATAGATGTTTGGAAACCATGTTCTGCCTCCTCGTTTCTCAGCTCCACACATGTGTTCATCCAGACATGGGACAAGTTACTATTTCAGGTCCACATTACTTCGGCGAAAGCTAAATTACTTGCGAGAGACAGGCAAAAAGACTGCCCTGATGTCTGCTTTGCCCAGGCAGAAGAATCTACAAATAAATACACTTAAGTATAGTAAAGGACCCTATATATTGTTCTCAAGCTGGTGTCCATCACTGTCCTAAGAGGGAGAAAACTTATGGAAAACTGTCTTTAAGAACCTTGTGCTTGAGGAGTTGTCTGTTTATGTTCCTCTTAACTGAGTGGTTCACAGTGGGATTGTCAATATCTCCTCAGCCTGGTAATCAGGTGTGGGGACTCTCTGAGGTATTTCCCAACCTCTCAATAATGCACAGTGAACTCTGTTGGAGGTTGTAGCAGTTCTCATATAAGTGGATACTCCTTCACTTCCATTCTTCTCTTTGTTCAGTTCCCACATTCTACTTCCTTTAGCCTATCTTAAAGTTACCAATATCTGATATCTCCAGTCCTCTCCCTAATGGAACTACGGACATCCCAGTATGAGAAAGTGGTCCTAACCCTTGGCCCGTCTTCTGGCGGTGTAAAACTTGATGCCTTGGAAAGCTTTTCTGCCTTACAATGCTGTTTGATAAAGAACTATTTTCTTTAGGTTTTTAAGTCTTCTTTATTAATTCTACTTAACCTTTTCATCACCAGAAAAAGCCCAGCCCCCCTCCCATTAGCATTAGGTGCTGCTTTTACCTCGTTACGCTAAGGATGTTCAAGTTTGCAGACCGTCACATTTTTAAACATATTCTTTTCTTCTTCTTCCTCTTCTTTTCAAAAAAAAAAAGTATTAAACAAAATGCATCTCCTCCTAGTGGTAGCACAAGGGAAATCACAAGCTCACTGTATTATACCACTGTGACAGAATGTCATTTCAATTGCCTTATTAACCATATGAAAAAATATATCACAACACTGAGAAAACTTCTCAGTTATCTATATCTTCCCCCTTAGGCTATTGTCATGAGCCACTGGCATACTAAGGAGAGTGTACTAATTCAGTTGTCAGCTGCCTCACCTATTAAAAAGGGGGAAAAAATACCAGCAACAAAATTGAAACCCATAATAAGGGTGGTGAAGAGGTCTGAATAGCTCTGTCCACTTGTAGTCCTGAATTAAACACTGTCTCAGAAATGTGCCATTTGAACTGTCAGAGAGAATGCTGCTGTCACCCACATCTCGTTTGGTAATGAAGCATTAACAGTGTTGTGAAAGCAGCTTTCCCCGGCTGCATTTGGGGAACATGAGACTGGACGCTCATGCTTGAAGTTTTCAAGTGGAGTGTAAGTATCATTTACCTCATGTTCTTTTTATAAGAAGGAGGAAGTCATGAGAAAGCTATGAAAGTATATGCAGGTCTGGAAGTCAGATCAGGGGTTTGGGGGAAGCCAGAAAACAGCAGATTTTATGAGACCTGAACCAGCGTGCCAAGTGGAAAATTTTAACTTTGCTAGTTTTTGGCCAGATTTTGGAGACATACTGAATTTATAAACCTGATTTCTGAAAGCCCTTGCTGTGTCACCCTAGGAAAATACTAAGAGTTTATTAAATGATGTCCACTCTAAGTATGCATTGGATTTATAGATCACTGAATATGGGAGGAAGAGGTATAACTGATGACCTAAGTGTACATCAGACCTACTTTTCCATAAACTATTAAAGCCACACTCTGTAGGGTAAAAATGACTTTTAAGCTTTAGGTGATGTATATTGGAGCAATATTTTGTATGATAAAACATGAGCCTACGGAAAAAAGAACACTATACTGGCCATAGTACTCCTTTAACTCACACAAGGGTAATGAGGTTGAGTATGAATTCATATAGCTTATCTTCTACAGAGAAGCAAAATATTACCCAGAGTAAATGTTTCTCATCTGCAGTCATATACCTAATGAGTATCAACAGATGATTTGAACCCAGGACTGACTCTAGAATCCTTGGGTTTTCCCTCTGTACCACATTGGAGAGGAAATCAGTATAATGGGTTTTGCCCTTGAATCCTTTTTCTTTCTCTTACTTTTCTTCCTTTTAGGAATTTTCCATCACTTAAGTGTAAATATTATTAACTCCTTGGATTTGTTACCATTAAATTTTTTAAAAATTTAATACAGATTCCATTTAAAGGATTCAGGCTGAGAAAACGTGCCACAGCTGTTTAACCACTTTGATATGGTCTTTAAAACTCATTTTAAAAATAAATCCGGGGCTTCCCTGGTGGCACAGTGGTTGAGAATCCGCCTGCCGATGCAGGGGACACGGGTTTGTGCCCCGGTCCAGGAAGATCCCACTATGCCGCGGAGCGGCTAGGCCCGTGAGTCATGGCCGCTGAGCCTGCGCGTCCGGAGCCTGTGGTCCGCAGCGGGAGAGGCCACAACAGTGAGAGGCCCGCGTACCGCTAAATAAATAAATAGATAGATAGATAGATAGATAGAGAATATCACTGAGTGAAAGAATGCAGTGAAGAACATAAAATGTGCAATATTTCATACCTCCAGTTTTTATGTCTTTCCTGTCAAGGGTTTTACCCTAGAGTTTGTCTCTAAGGTGCTGTCCTTGCTACCACTTCATAAGTTATTCTGTCTCTGTCCCATTGCTATTTTGCATCTTCCCTCAGTTTAAATTAAAAAAAAAAAAAAAAATGAATGTGATTGGTCCAGCATGTCTAGGAGACCCTAGAAAGCCTATGGATTGGTTGCCCTTGGGTCAGACAAACACCCTTAATTCAATTGGCTTAGCAAGGGGTGAGGCCTGTGGGTGGGTAGATTCAGAATGGGGCCTGGGCTGACCGGCATGTGAAAAACTATGAAGGGCCTTATAAGCTATGAAAAGTATCTTCATTTTAATTCCTTGGTAGAAAAAAAAGGCATTGAACCCTTTAGTATGTCAACATAACACAATTATGTTTTGGGAATACTCACTACAGTGAGTAAGTCTTGGCATAAAATACATTCGTTGGTCCTCAAAGAGTAAGTTATTTTTGCTGGATCCTGACCTCTAGGGCTATCAATAGATAAAAATCCTATATGAGAAGTTGAAGAGTGGAGTGGATAAAATCTTGGTCTCTGAAGTCATGATATAGATCTGGATTTGAATACTTTACCTACTACTTAGTTGGATGTCTTTCCTAAGTGCTTGATGCCCGTTTCCTCATTCTTAAAATCGTAAAACACAACCTTTCATAAGACTTTTGTGAGGGCATGTGCAAATATTTAATGCTTGTGAAGAACCTAATACTATCGAGAAAAGTAAGAGAAGATAAGGTTTCTGGGGCATTCTGATTCTTCTACCTTGGAAAACTAAGAACAATAATAATAATTATACATTTCAATTACATTCTTGATTTCAATTTTAAATATTCATAATAATTCTCTAAGGAAACCAGATTTGATATGGTTTAATTCCAGCTTTGCCATTACTTGCTGACCAAGAGCAAGTCTCCTCTGATTCTTAGTTTCTTCATCTGTAAAATGGTGATAAAAGAAATTACCTTTAAAGAATACCATGAAAGTAAAGATAGAAAACATCTAATATTCTAATAAGCTCAGAGTACTTAACATGTCCCTCACAGCACATAGGCTAGCTAGTCTTGGGTATCTCTGGAATTTTCTTAATTCCATCTCCCAAATCCATTACCATCACTTTACTTTGCAGTCTTTTTTTGCTTTCCCAACAGGTTCATAATGGCTATCTCTAGAGCCCTGGATATAGAGAGAAGGGGTGTGTGTGTGTAGGAGATGATCAGTCCTCACATATAATTCAATCTCCTGAGTGAGCATCTTTAATATCACTCCCTGCTTGTAACCTTGGAGATTGTGACAAGAATCACTTTTCAGCTTCCCTTTCAAGCAGAGAGCAGGGGACATGGCCTAGTCAAGAATGTGTACTCCCTTCGGCACCTGATTTAGAGTTTAATGTGGTGAGGTTTGAAAGGGTTAATAATCAAGGTATTGGGGGTGATGATAAGATAAAGTAGTAGAGTTCTGGGAAGTGCAAACTTGGAGCCTGATACTAAGGTGGAGGTCAAAAAAAAAAAAACAAGAAAGGAGATAGCAACTCCAGATATGGGGCTGTAGAGTAAGGTTGCTTCTCTTGTACTTACTCTGTGGTACTGGGGTGTAGGCATGTTGCCTCTTCATGTTCTGTTGTTTAATAGCTCAGGTCATAGCGTCGTGTACCGTTTGTGTTTCTGTTTACTCAATTTTTTTTGCTTTACCCAGTGTTGGAACAACTGTTCTATTTTCCATGCCTTACGTACATCTTTACTTCTGATCCCTGTTGTTCTCTGACTTGATGCTTTGCTCCTACAATCCATTTGAATTGGGAGATTTTATAGGTACCACGTCCACCAGCTACCTTCCCACTATTGTAGTCTTAAAGGTCTGATCTCAGAAAGGTCATACTTTTCGTATATTTTATCGGTGGTGCACAGTTGCCCAAGAGAGTAATGCTAGTATCATCTAAACAGTCATATAATCATTTGAATAGTGGTCAGTCTAAGCCCGAGTTTCTCCGTGTGACCCACTGACTGACCAGCAGCTTTAGCATCACATGAGAATATTGAATATGAAGCCTAGAGTGGGACATAGCCATCTGTATTTTAATAAGCCCTCCAGGTGATTCTTGATACCCACTAACGTTGGAGAACTGTTGGTTTGGATTACGAATTGAGGAGGCCCATAGCATGGTTGAAAGATTTATCTGTTGGCCTTGATTACCTTCCTTCCTAGAACTCAATCATTATAGTTCTCTTCTGTTTGTTAAAGGCTTGCTTTTGCCTAGTAAAATTTAGCTATCTTTGGAAAGGATAATAGATTAAGCTGACAGTAATTTATAGTTTTATATGAATTTGTTTATATTATCTTTTCCTCATAACAGCTTTGGTAGTAGCTAATTTGAAAAACATCATTTAAAAGAGTGGATAGGGGCTTCCCTGGTGGCGCAGTGGTTGAGAGTCCGCCTGCCGATGCAGGGGACACGGGTTTGTGCCCCGGTCCGGGAGGATCCCGCATGCCGCGGAGCGGCTGGGCCCGTGAGCCATGGCCGCTGAGCCTGCGCGTCCGGAGCCTGTGCTCCGCAACGGGAGAGGCCACAACAGTGAGAGGCCCGCATACCGCAAAAAAAAAAAAAAAAAAAAAAAAAAAGAGTGGATAGCTGTACAGCAGAAATTAACACAACATTGTAAATCAACTATACTTCAATGAAAAAGAAAATAAGAGTAGATAATCCAAAACAACCACATGTCTTTTATTTCAATGAAATTTACCCTATCTTTGACAAAAGCCCAATATCTTAAAAATTAGAAACATTAACTCATGGAATATTATAATAACTTTAAATTTATTTGTATTTATATAAATTTTTGTGTGAAGACACTATGTAATGGTACTTACTAAAATCTCCAGTTCAGAGAAGTACTAGTTATAGTTTAGGAAAACTGAAACCACTGGTATTATTTCTGAGAGATTTTTTTTCAGTGGGTACCCCTTTTCTCAAGGGGTACAACTAAGTTTAGCTAAAGTCTTACTGATATTTGAGGTCCTCAATTTAGGATGACTAACAGCCCATGTTATGGAAATGTTTTGGAGGAAAACATATAGAAAAGCTAAGTATCGGGTAGGTTTTAACATAAATGTTTCAGAAATTGTACTGAGAGTTCTAATTGCTAAATTATTAGAAGGCAGAATGCTGGAGTAGAAAGCAGGATGTATGGTGACTAGGGAAACATAGGCTGTACCCCAAGCTCTGCTGATAATGCCATGTATGACCTTGGTAAAATCAGTTAAATCTCTGGACCTTAGACCTATCACGTGTAAAAGGAAGAGTTGGACTAGATGATCTCAAAATGTTTTTCTAGGTCAATAATTCTGTTAATAACTACCATTTAATCTTTAGAAGAAGTTGAAAACAACTTATATGGAGTAAAGCTTAGGCTCCAAGAAGGTATAAAGCTTTTCAAAGGTTATGCCGTTAGAAAGTAGCAGAACTGGGATTCAAACCAGGTGTTTGATCACATTGGCAGCCTATTTAACCCATTTGTGACCTAGACTTGTGTTTTTCCTCTTACATTTGAAAGAAAGCGTCATTGACTTATACAAAAATCATATAATATTTATACCTCACAAGACAGTCATACGTTGTGGACCTGACTTGAGAATATGAGAGAATTCCACATTCTATCAATTTATTTTAATATTTTTTTATTGAGAATACTTAAATAAGTATACATGATTCATTTCAATTTCACAGACATTTTGAGTTATTATTGTTTATATTTTATATTGCCTTTGCATTGATATATAATCAAGAATTGATTGTTTCACTGTCTTATAATTAAATATCTCTATTGCTATATTTTAAAATGGCTTGTTGGGTAACTCTTTAGATAATTTATTAGGGCAAGAACTTACTAATGTTGGAGAAAGATTCATTTAGCCAACCCTCTGCAAAGCCCAACCGGGTTTTCTCTCCAAGATGTAATAATATTATACGTTGGCCACTGAATTCTGTGTCAGAAATCTGGACTTTAAATAAAAGAATCAGTCCTTTAAACTAGGTCTGTCTACAGGTAGCTGTTTGGGAGACAAAAAGAGTATTAGAAGATGATTTTTCCTTATCTAATCATCTTCGGTACTTTTATTTCCTCATTTTTCTGTATAACTTTCTCACATGGGTTGTTTGAAAACGACATCCCTTTTTTAGACTGTAAACTGGGCCTCATCAAACTCAACAGTTTTGCATGATTGGGAAATTTTTGCATAAGCAGCCTGTATCAACTCCTTCGTTCCTGCTGATGATCTGGAAGCAGAAGGAAGCTACCTTGGGACACACCCACATTAGTTAACACACACACACACACACACACACACACACATGCGCGCGCGCGCACTGTCTCCCTTTTGCTCCCTTTCATCTAGAGAAGTACATTATGGCCTCTTAAAGAGCATTATAAAGCACTAAAACGTAAAGGCAAAATTTCCTTTTGACTGAATGACTGCTCTAAGCTGGGTCTGCATGTAATCCAAGAAGAACTTATTTTTCTGATAGATACAAACAAGACTAAGACTTCCTGTCACATTAATGAAAGTGGAGAGAACTCAGGAAATGCATGCAACCCTCTTAATTGGAAAACTCGGGCCTAAGAATAAGTCATTTGTATTTTCTTTCTTCTAATGTCCCTGTCACGTAACTCCATTTTGGGGAGGTAAGAACTTTCAAACGTTTTTTTTTGTTTTGTTTTGTTTTTTGCGGTACGCAGGCCTCTCACTGTTGTGGCCTCTCCCGTTGCGGAGCACAGGCTCCGGACGCGCAGGCTCAGCAGCCGTGGCTCACGGGCCCAGCCGCTCTGCAGCATGTGGGATCCTCCCGGACCGGGGCATGAACCCGTGTCCCCTGCATCGGCAGGCGGATTCTCAACCACTGCGCCACCAGGGAAGTCCCTAGCATTACAATTTAAATAGCAAATTCTCCTGTGCCCATAATTTTTTCCCCTCAAAAAGTTTATTTATTTATTTTTAAACTTTTTATTTTATATTGGGGTATAGTTGATTAATAATGTTGTGTTAGTGTCAGGTGTACAACAAAGTGATTCAGTTATACATATACATGTATCTATTCTTTTTCAAATTCTTTGCCCATAATTTTTTTTAACCCCAATTTGTTTGATGCAAGCCAATTTACTTATTTAGCTAGTTATGATTTTCCTGTGCTCAGCCCATATACAAAAGAATTTGATCTACAGATCAATTATCCTCCCTCTATGGCATCTCACTCAAATCAAATAAAAAGCTATTTTTCATATGAGAAATAAAGAACAGGCCCTAGCAAGGAAGAAAATAATGCATTCTTTGAAAGTACATGGTCAAATTACAAAGAAAAAGAGTTTGGGGTGAGATGAAATGGGAGAGGCAGACACATTTTTAGACATGTCACAACATTTACAGTGATTTTAGGTGAAAAGAGCAGTAAATTCCAATAGACTGAGAAAATTTGCAGCACAGCCGGCCTAGGGAAAAGAAAAATCTGTCTTCCACCAAGATCTTGAAAACGACTGTTGTAAAAGGCCTCCTGAAATGTGAAGATGCTGTATATTTTCTTCAGAGTCCTGCATTTGGCCTATGGTTACTTTAGGATTTTCAAGTAAGTATTTAATCTCCTGGGGGAACCGCAATAGTAGCGTAGGTTTATGAAGGTGTCTTCAGTAACCCCAGTGCCCTCACTAATTAATACTTGGGCTGAATCTGCCGTGGGTCAGTGTCAAGGCTGCTTAATGGAAGTCCAGTTAATGGTAGCAGCACCAAAGGGAGAAGCTCCCTACCCTCTGCTGTCACCTTCCTTCTCCCAACTTTCTCAGTGCCTTTCTTTATAAGTTTCTACCTCTAGCCAGTTCTGCCACTTCATGCTTCTTCCATTTTATTTAACTTTTTATAAAATGGTCTATGCTTCACTCCTCTTCAAAACTTGCTCACGTTCATCTTCAGGAATGACTATCATGTCTTCTTGTGGTGCTGGAGAACCTTCGATGTAGTCATGCTAGAGGCAGGTTCAAAAAACAGGACTGACTGGGGCTTCCCTGGTGGCGCAGTGGTTGAGAGTCCGCCTGCCGATGCAGGGGACACGGTTTGTGCCCCGGTCCGGGAAGATCCCACATGCCGCGGAGCGGCTGGGCCCGTGAGCCATGGCCGCTGAGCCTGCGCGTCCGGAGCCTGTGCTCCGCAATGGGAAAGGCCACAACAGTGAGAGGCCCGTGTACCACACACACACACACACACACACAAAATAAAAAACAGGACTGACTAAAGACACAAAGGGACAAAGGTTATACTTACTGAGATGTTTCTCCCCCATTTCATAACTCCAATGCACGTAAACACACACACACACACACACACACACACACACACAGGAAATTGTAGCAGATGTATACACCCATACACACCAAAGGATAACTCACATACACAGACTTTTTTAGCCATCATATATATCCAAGTACCATCATATATATCCTGTACCAGTGCCAACTAAGATGAAATCCATCTATCATTCTTCTTAATCTCAGGGCCTAAGGGGGGCAACAGAATTCTGATGACGGAAAGAAAGAATTCGTTTTCCATATTCTCCAATTATTTACTTTGTTAGCTAACACTTCTGTCCTCCTAGTGGGTTTCAAGTTGGGCAAATACATGCCTGAATCTTTGGAGGAGTTGTGGGGACCTGGAGTGGCCAAAGTTCCCAGAGCAGTTGCGCTCTGAGCTCTTCTGTTCATAAAGCCCACGGTGCTTTACAAACAGTATTATTTTCTCTACGTGCTATTCCTTAAGGAAAGTTGGCAAGCTTTTCTTGGACTAACCCATTAGTCACCCTAATAATGATTTCAAAAGCATGGGGCTTGGTGAAGAAATCTGGGACTCTTGGAATCAAAGGCATTCAAGACTAGCTCTGGGTAGAAGGAATCTCCTCTAAGGTGTCATGGAATATTCTTTCCACTTCGAGGTACTCATGCACAGAGTGGATCTCCTGCACTTAAAACCGTACCCACAAGTGGCATGTGGGTTTAGACTTCTACCTATTAAAACAATAGCAGTTCCTTATATTTATAGATTTTTATCCAGTTTATAAAGAAATATCCATGTCCCTTAACTCATTTAAGTACTTCCAGGAATCATCTCCAAAACCTGGGCGTGCACTATATTCTCTAATAAAACACAGACCTGCATTTAAAGCAAAGGCAGGGAAGGCAGCTTCTAAGAATGGCTTAAAAGGATACCCTGTTTCCACAGCTGTGGAGTCAGATTATACCGGTGATGTTTTGAGCTTTTCCCAGTGCAAAGCCAACAGCCGGTCAACCTATGCAGTCACAGACGTGGCCCTTGACAAATAAATATTAACTGAATAAATTCACTTTGGGTAAGAAAGAGCAGAACTGTGACCTTTCTCTTCAACAAGTTTTTCATCCATGGAAAAAAGAAAATTTGCTCAGTTGGACTTTGTACAAGATGTTCTCTGCTGCCTGGTGTAAACTAGAACAGGAAGAGAATTCAGGAGAAGAATAATAGGGTCTCGACTCTGATTGAATTATTTTCACCTCTGCCCAGAGAGAACATCATCCTAGGAGAAAAAGGGATTAATCAGACCAAGTGCTTTGAACATACCAATAGCTTAATGAATGTGAATAGATTCTTAGCTATGGGAGAGAGCGTGAGGTCACCTGTCTTTATCCCTGCTTCCCTCCAGGACCGCACTGAAACCTCTTCCTAAAAGCCAGGGTAGATGCTGAATTCTAAGCCAAAATGTAGAATGAACAGTACAGAATTGCTGAACCCAGATTCGTGTTAAACTCATTTTTGTTCTTTTGTTAAAATCCAAACTTAAAAAAAAAAAGATAAGACCACTAGAATACATTTAAATGTGGAGATTTTATTTTCTTGAATATGAACAAAATAGGAATATGCTTTCTGAAAGATGCCTGAGTTGATCCAGTATTTATTTGTTTCAAGAAGAATTATAGTCTTTGAGGTAAAAGAATTTCATAGCCTCCAACAGTAGTATTTACTAGGGCTTCATGCACACAATAATTCTGTGTATTTAAATTAAATAGCCCTGATGCATTTTGAACACATTTTCTTTCCTTCAAAAGGAGTGATCCTTTTCTATGTCATTCTTTTCCATGAGAATTTCCACAAAGTATCCCCTTTTATGCTATAAAATTATAATTTCTTATACTTTATTTTCTATCTGTCAAGTCACAGAATTATTGTCAATTATATTTGCAGTTTTTTAACAATCTACTTAAAATTAAAAAAGTTTTTTTTGTGTGTAGCAGAAGAGTATCAGATAGGTCCATAATTCAGAATAAAGCTTCCCCTGATACCTGCACCCCAACTACTAATACCCTGATTCATCCTTGTCCTGTTGAAGATGAGGAAACACAGGTTTATGGAGGGAAAAGTCACACATGACATTGACCATGGAGACAGAAACAGAAGATTTATTCCTGAGTTCTACCACTCTTAATCTCATTAAGTAGTACTGCCTTTAAATGCTCCATGCATTGTTGTACTTTTAAAATTTTAACAATGTGACTTTATTATCTCATCAAAATTAAACAAAAACTTCATATTTAGTTATAAGATGTCAAAATCAGTTTCAAAAGTCTGGGAAAAAAACACAACAATCAAACAACACTGCACTTTGGATCTCTCTACGTTATAAGCGATTGTCATTCCGAACATTTCTTTCCTCTTAGTCACATAGGACATTTACATAATTTCTGCAGCGTTACAATAGAATTACTCCTCCGAGAAACCCCATACTATGAGAACGCATTCAAGTTAGCTGAGCTGGCAGATGACCTTAATATACGAAATATATTGCTACAACAACCACTTACTTTCCTGACCGATGAAGCTGATAAAAAAGTAGAACAGAGAATATACGAGGGGGAAACATCCAGGCAGCTTAGACCCATGCTGTGGGAGTTGGAATCAAAATAATCTAACCTACCTCATTCACTTTGATTAATTTTTTCCTCTGATGGCATTGTTTTATTCTCATCGCATTGTTCAAGACTTTATTTCACTAGGTTTAGTTGTTTTCCGTTCTTGTTGATGTGAAGTACCAAGACCCAAATATTCATTCTTACAGAGAAAAGACCACCTGTAAGCATCGTTTTCACAAGGTCACAAGTCTGTGGTTTCTCGTTCATATGCAATCTCCACCTCTCCGGAGCCTGTCTCACTTGCTTTATTTCCTGCAAGTCCCTCACATGATGCCTGGTGCATGGTAAGTGTTTAATAAATATACGTTAAGCGAACCAATGCTGCTCATGAGAGTAACCCCTCATTTACCAGCTTTGTGAACATGAGTTACTGTCTCACTTAAGCAGGTCAGCTAAATATCTTATTTCTCCCAGAAGTTGTCCTTTATTTACGAAATCAGCCCGACCATCCAAAGTTGGTATGCCAAATATATATAACCTTAGTTACCTTAAGTAATGGATCTCCTAAGGAGAGATCGTGACTTTCAGCAGATACTTGTAGTGGTAAATGAAATGTTGATGAGCAAAGTGCAGATTTCGACATCAGAAATGCCTTGATTTAAATTCCAGCTCCCAGATTACTTAGCCATCCGACTAACTTCTCTGAACCTGATTCCTCATTTGTAGTAATAACTGGCTTTCAGAATTTATTAAGCATTGCGTAAGTATCAGGAGGTCCAGCGTAGTGCCTGAAGCATGGGAGGCCTTACTCACAGGCAACTATTACTGTCTCTGAATTTCACATTGCACACAATACTACAAACCTGCCTCTCGAGGGGAAAGTATAAGATTTTATAATAACTACTATTTATTTAAACTGAAAACGTACGAAAATAAATCCCTGCTAGACTGAAATACAGTCTACAACATTCAGTTTAAATATACAGATCAGAACAGCAGAAGTTAACAGTTAGTTGAAATATAAAATAGAATGTTTCTATCTCCCTGCTGCCTCTCTTAATTCTTTTGGGACAATTTGGTATTATTTAGTAAGTCCTGAAGTTCCATAGAGTAAGAAATCTGGGGACTTCTGGGGAATGGGGAAGCAGCACAAGTAGATATGAATCTGGCCAGCTTCTCCTTGGCCCACTTACACTCTCTGGATGTCAGCAGTTGAAGGTCCCCAAGTCATAGTGATGCCAGGTAAGACTCGAAGAGAAATAGTTTCTACCACAAAAGCCAGAAAGAAATTTTTAAAAATTGGTCCCTACGATTTGATTGACAGATAGTTGCTTTTGTGTGTTTTTCACTCGCGCATTTGTTCATCCTTAACAAAGATTACTCAGTGCCTAATACATGAAGATGTTGAAATCAATGCTGGAACAAGAAACGAATTTTACCATTATGCAGTTTATAATATAATGAGGGGAGGGGAGATTTATAATCAGGAATGTTTAAGATAGTATGGGTGCATTCGTTTAATAAATGCAGGTTAGGTTCTCTTTGGCATTCATGTTTTGGAAAAGAGGAGATTTCAGTTTGGTCAAAATATAGCCTTTGCTGCTGGTAAAGTGAGGTCAGCAAATTACAGTGACATATTATGTCTTGGATTTGCAATTCACAATGTGCCTACATTGAAAATCTCTGGTTTTTATGGTTGTGCTGAGATGGCTATAATTTTCTCTAAATTCCTTTGATATTGGTAAATTGTTTTCTCCCCGGATGAGGGGAGAGGTCAGTATAGAAGTAAGTTGTTTGGAATCTTTAAATGCTTTCCCAAGTAGAAGGAAATGAAAAGGTAGAAAAGCTTTCACAGACTGAGAAATCACAAGCAGGATTGTCTGTGGTGGTGGTAGTGACCATTGTTGTAACTAACATTTACTGAGCTCTTATTACGTTAATTACAGCAATCAGTATATACACGGGTATCCTCGCATTACAATCCCTGTGAGGTGAGGCTTCCTAATTTTATTTCTGCTTTGCTGGTGGAGTAACTGAGGTTTAGAGAGATTATGTCATTTTCCCACAGCGCTGCCGTTGGTGGCCGGGGCTATCAGACTGTAGACCTAAAGTTCTTGAACCCCTGGCTCTGCCTCACAGTAAGGAGCCCCAGGGCCTCTGGGTAGAGAGGAGTGGGGCACAATGCAGCCCCCTCCATCCCAAGTGTGCATCAGCCTGCTGCTATCTGCAGGGAAAGGGGACCACCTCGGCAGCTCCGTGACTGTGTTAATAACAGCAAGATAACACACCCACCCCAGCACCACTCCTCCAGCTAACGGCCTCACAGTGTGGCTGGCTTTATGCATTGCATGGATTTTCCAATCTGATTCTCAATTCAACTCCAAGGAATATCATTGCCCTCAATTTATAGATGAGAAAAAGTAGGTTTAGAGGTTTAATAAATCCTGGATTTATTACAGGATTCAAATACAGGCACATTTGCTGTGTTCTTACCTCTGGAACTAAACTGCTGCCTTCCTTCCACAAAGTGTTAAAAACTATGGTCTCCTACAGCCACGAGTGGCCCCAGAGGTCAGTAAACTCACCCAAGTAATCTAAACTCAGGGTAAGCCAAGAGAAGCTTATCTTCACTGTGATATTTGGTAAACCTGCTGCCGTGTCCTTCTGGTCCTAGAAGAACTGTGTTCTATTTCCAATTCTCTTTCTTATAACTTTACCTGAAATTTTTGAATTCCTTTTAGAATCAAGTATTTTTCCTTACATTGATAGTTTGTTTTTCCCCTTTTCCATCTATCTCCATTTCCCCATGTACACTCAAAACAACAGAAAAGTATCAACTGGTGTTTTTGAGATCCAACTTGTTACTCTTTTTTTATTTTCATTGCATATTAAACAATATTTCCTAGAATATTTTCTTCTATTCCTAAAAAGTTGATCTGTGATTTTTTCAGGCATTCCATCGAACTTTGGGCAATGTTTTCCAGAAAGGAATTTTTAAAAACCATTTTGATACAGCATTTCTACATTAATGCAATAGGGACTTTTGAACAAAGTAAATATAACATTTAATTGTAATAGCTATTTCATCTTTATGCAAATATCCTTTAAATTCTAGAATTCAAAGAACACTCCCTTAAAAAGTTATACCATGGTTCACACCTCTTAGTGAATAGCAGATGTTGACAATGAATTTTAATCTTTTTTATGTTTATTACAGATATATTTTAATCACACTAGAAAAGTGAAAATTATCCAGAGTGAGGCCTTAAATTTAATTTTAAGAATTTTAAAAGAAAATTCTAGATGGTGAAGAAAAGTGGGTGAATGCCACAGTTTTTCATTGTGACAACAGTGCCACCTAATGTTTGATCGAGGACTCTGAAATAAACGAAAAACCAAATGTAAACTTTGGCTCTGAATCCTAAACCTCTATTTATTTGTACTTAGGATAAAATTTGACAGTTTAAATGTGAGTTAAACTGAATAATTTACATTTTTTTAAAAAGTCAGAAGTATGTAATTCTAATTCTTCTAATCATTTCAGTATAGAAAAATATTAATTTTCCACTTAGCCTAATAAAGAACTATTTGGATTATTTATTCCAAATAGAAGCACAAAACTGCACCCCTGTGATTATTATCTATTAAAGAGAAGATTCTGGTCAAATTAATTTATTATAGTAAAATTATATCATTATTAATTGAAATTTAAGGGGATGCTACCTCTGTGAATTAGTAAAACATGAGTTGTAATTTTGTATTTTATTTTAAAAATATAGACTCTTATGTATGGTTATCGAGATCCATTTTCACAGAAGAGACCTTAATAAATATCCAAAAATGACAGGTAATTATTCACAGTAACTCTTCTGGATGTAGGTCCAGGCATTTAAGGTGACTAAGCATTGTTTCCTTAAGTGGCTTAAACTCACCTATGTTCTTCTTCTTATTAATATGTCAAAGTAGTAGAGGTATAAACCTTAGTCTAGCCTTTATCCAAATCGTCAAAAGTCTAGAGTAATAGAATCGAAATAGATTCTGTTATTTGATTTCAGTAAACCCATGAATTTATCCTATGCTTTTCTGAGATTTCTAAAATAATTTTAAAAGAAACTTTTATAAAACATATTTAGCTAGCAAACATTTAAAGTTTGTGAATACAGTTGTTATATATGACCAAAGTGTAGCTACTTCTACTTCACCTTGGAAGGAATCTGGAGTTCGCATTCAAACGATTTAGGATTTTGGTTCCTAAACACCTCTAATGATTTGCGGAAGTAACTCAGTTCTCCTTTCCTATTATATATGGAGCCAGCGCTATACCTGCCCATGGGTAAAGAGCAGGGGATTATTAATCTACTCTTCTTTGGCAGTTTCCTCCTTCCTTGAGGGTAAGGTTCCCTGAGAGGGGAAGCAAAGAGGGTCGTAATGCACTCAAGGCTCCTTTTCCTTTTCTTTTCCCACAGTCCTGCTCAGCAAATGTTTGCTTACATCCCCGTTCCCTGCTTCACTGCGTGTAACCTTCCATTTCATTTATCAGGGATTTCATTCCCCAAGATAAAAAGGATGTCATTTTATCTTGAGCTCAAACACTTCACAACCTCAGCCTGCTCTGACATAATTTATTGTTAGTTTTATGCCTAGTTTATGACCAGAGAAACTGAGATACACAGAGCTTATTCATGCTGGCAGATTCTGTTAATTAATTAACCCCTCCAGTGTATCAGCGACCTCTCTTCCCCACTCCTCCAGGGGCTGATGAGAAGTGTGCAGAAACATGCCAGGTGTAGGAGTGCTTCCTGGAAAGCTCTGGCTTCCTTTAAAAAGGGACTGAATTACTGGCTTCACCCTTCCTTTTTCTTTATCTTCTTCCCTTGAACAGGAACGTGATGCCATAGTTTCAGCAACCATCTTATATCTGTTGCAGAAAGACCAAGGCACTTTTCAAAATACTGGCCCTGGTATCATTGAGTTAGTGAATCAAATCCAGCAGCCACTTCTTCCACACTTCTTATTAGGTGAAAGAAAAAAAAAACTATTTAGATCATTATTCACTGGGTTTTCCAATATTTGGAGCTGAAAACCATCCCAAATGGTCTAGAAGTAGAAATGCAGATTATAGTAATTGAGCCTCTAGGCACAGTGCCCTGCATAAGTGCCAGGAATGAAATCAATGACTGTCCATGTTGTAATGAACTGGTGTCGTGGAAGACACAAGATCACCCAAAATTAGTCAGTTTTAAATAACAAACACTTGAGTGACTATCTGATATACGATATAGCCGTTGCACAAAAGACCTAAAAATCATTTGAAAAAATAATTGGCTAATGTGACAAAACATCGGTGATGTGTCAAATACATGGACAGACAAGAGTTACTTAAATTAAAGCCATGCTTATAGACTTTGGTCACTGTGTAGAAACTGGAGAGAGAGAAAGAGAAAAGGCATTCCAGGTAGAGGAATGGTATGAGAGAGAGTGCAGAAGCTGACCGTACAAGGTATGGTTTGTACCAGTTGTCAAGGGGTCATTAAGGATCTAGGTTTACATAAAAGCCGTAGGCTCTCTCTCAGTTTTGTGCTCACTTGGTTCTGTGGGCAGGTGGTTGGACTCCTTTTATCTAGGGATGTGATGAGCAATAGAAAGACATGAGTAGTTAGAGAAAAAGTTGACAGTGGTAAGTTGAGCAGAGACAATTAAACTCATGGGGCAAAACACAAGAAATTCTTCAGGACTAGAGACTTCAGAAAATAAAACCAAACTCACGGATAAAGGGAAGAGATTGGCAGTTGCCAAAGGTGGAGGGGTGGGGGATGAACAAAATGGGTGAAGAGGGTCAAAAGACAAAAACTTCCAGTTATAAAATAAATCATGGGGGTGCAATGTACAGCATGGAGACTATAGTTAATAATACTGTAGTGCATATCTGAAAGTGGCTAAGAGAGTTGATGCTGTGTTAAAAGTCAAGGATCCCCAACCTCCAGGTCACAGACAGGTACCGGTCCATGGCCTATTAGGAACCAGGCTGTACAGCGGGAGGTAAGCGGCGAGTGAGCGAGCGAAGCTTCATCTGTATGTTCAGCCACTCCCCATCGCTCACGTTACCGCCTGAGCTCGACCTCCTGTCAGATAAGCGGCGGCACTAGATTCTCATAGGAGGGTGAACCCTACTGTGAACTGCATATGTGAGGGATCTAGGTTGCACGCTCCTTATGAGACTCTAATGCCTGATGATCTGACGTGGAGCTGAGGTGGAGATGCTAGCACTGGGGAGTGGCTGCAAATACAGATTATCATTAGCCGAGAGGTTTGACTGCACAGAGACCACAGTAAATCAATTGCTTGCAGACTCATAGCAAAACCCTATCAGTGAGTGGCAAGTGACAATGAAGCTGCATCTTACGAAGTAGACTGGACATAAGCAACACACTTCAGGTGTCACTGTCTCCCATCACCCCAAATGGGACCATCTAGTTGCAGGAAAACAAGCTCAGCACTCCCACTGATTCTGCATTATGGTGAGTTGTATAATTATTTCAAAAGGTTGGGGACCGCTGTTAAAAGTCCTCATCACAAACAAAAACGATCGTAAATCTGTATGGTGATGGATGTTAACTAGACTTACTGTGGTGATCATTTTGCAATATACACAAATATTTGATCATTGTGTTGTACAACTGGAACTAACATAATGTCATATGTCAATTACACCTAATAAAAAAGCCTTCAGAAAATAGAATCAATACTAGTTTGAAAGCATATAGAAAATCATGTGACTGATTCTATAAGCTGTAACTCACATCCTGCCTGTGACCAAACACCGGTCATTAGGACATGGATGACTCAAAGCATCAAGTGGTGGAAAATGATGGATTATAGAGGGGCTCAGTGGTGTCCAGGTCCATCTGTGAGTGCTTTATTTGCCTTTCATTTACACAGAAGGACTGGATTATAAATAAAAATTTAGGTATCTTATCCACATGCAATTTTATCTTAAAATATTTCACTTATGTAACCCTCAAATAGCCTTTGCTTATCTTTTCATTTTCTTTTCCCAGTTTCATTACATGTGTACTTCAACATCTTCCTTTTATCCAGTCTTAGTCTGATTCGTATTTTAAATTATACTTTCCTCTAGGTCTGTTTAAAAAAGTGTTATAATTTCTTGCATCCTAAAAACGTATGTGTATGGTCATGTGTGTGCTGGGATAGGCCTGGTTATTTTCTGTCCAGGAGGACTGACGGAACAGAATAGGATACCGGATACATAAGATATAAACAATAGTTACAAAAGAGAGAGAAAAGGATTTTGGAAAAGAGAAAATTAGATTTAGGAGATCAAGGAAGACATATGAGGAAACAAGAGAATCTAGAGTTGGCTCTAGAGGTCTAGAAGTGCACTTAAGTTCTTTAACAGTAGCTTAAACATAAACCAGGTATCAGTGAGCCTGAATTTTTCCATATTTGTGTCAGCTTGACTTCCTCTTCTTGGACAGCAGAATAATGGTCCTTGTGTGGAGATGTGGAGGAAAGAAACTCCTCTTGTTGTACATAGGCCAAATTATCTTCCCATTTCGTTCATTTTGTGCTTGATTTCTGCACAGAAACACTGGACCATAATGAGCAGCCTCATTTAGTTTCTTAATGAAATACTTTTCTGGTTGAAATAAATAGTGAAGACATTTCAAGGTGAGTTCTCAGTCCCATAGGAAGCCTCCACACCCCTGGCTCTATCCAACCATCCGCAGTGAGAATATAAAAGTAAATGTTAGTGCATCATATACGGTGGGACTGAAGAATGGGCTGAAGTTGTTGGAGCATTTATAATCCTTTTCCCTTCCTTTTCCATAAATATGCCCTCATTTACATAAATCTTTGATGGTTTAAATCTTTAAGAGCATATATTGAAGAGAAGAGGTGATGTCAAAAGTTAGAAGTATGGAAAATAATTAGATTAGGGAGCATTTTTTAATTGGGTTTACTTTTCCTGCCTTCTCTTTTAAATAAGTATGTTTACAGTATGAATGTGATACAACGATGATTCCCATAACCATCATTTTATATCGTGCCTTTTAAATGATTATAAAACAAGAGGAGGTTGCAGCATGTGTTTTTTTAATTCTTTTTTTTTTGAAGTATAGTTTATTTACAATGTTGTGTTAGTTTCATATGTAAAGCAAAGTGATTCAGTTATACATACACATACATCTATTTTGTCATATTCTTTTCCCTTATAGGTATTACAAAATATTGAGTATAGTTCCCTGTACTATAGAGTAGGTCCTTGTTGGTTATCTATTTTATATATAGTAGTGTTTATATGTTAATTCCTAACTCCTAATTTATCCCTCTCCCCCTTTCCCATTTGGTAATCATAAGTTCATCTTCTTTGTCCGAAGGTATATTTCTGTTTTGTATATAAGTTCATTTGTGTCATTTATTTTAGATTCCACATGTAAGCGATATCATACTGGTCTTTCTCTATCTGACTTACTTCACTTAGTATGATAATCTCTAGGTCCACCCATGCTGCTGCAAATGGCATTATTTCATTCATTTTATGGCTGAGTAATATTCCATTGTATAAATATACCACATATTTATCCGTTCATCTGTTGATGGACATTTAGGTTGCTTCCATATATTGGCTATTGTAAATAGTGCTGCAGTGAACATGGGGGTGCATGTATCTTTTCGCATACTGGTTTCCTTAGGATATATGCCCAGGAGTGGGATTGCAGGATCATATGATTCTTTCAATAGATATTTTTGAGTGCCTTCTGTGAACCAGTCATTGTTGGAACTACTGCACATAAAAACAAACATAACAAACAGAAACGCTGCCCTAAAGGACCTAATCTTTTTGGAGTAAGAGAGATGATAAATGAAATAAATAACTAAATAGGTGGTATTTTGTATAGTGATAAACACTAAGAAGAAAAAGAAATCATGAGGGGGGTAGGGAGTGTGTAGGGGATTGCAATTTTAAGGAGAATTTGAGCAAATACCTGGGAAGATGAGGGTTTGAACCCTCTGGATTTTAGGGGAAACAGACACCCAAGAAGATACAAAATTTGATGTCAGAATCTGGTAGGGCATTGGAGGGCATGGGGCAGAGGAGAAACTTGATAAAACTGATACGCTGGCTGCTGATTTGAGAATAGACTGAAGTGAGGCAAGGGAAGAAGCAGGAAACCAATAAGCAGGTTCCCACACTATTGCTAGTGAGAGATGATGGGGTCATGGAGCAGGGTCACAGGAGTGGAGGTGGTGACATGTGTTAGGATTCTAGATACGCTGAGAGTACAGAGCCAGGAGGATGTACTGATGGATTGGATGATGTAGGTGTGAACGAAATGATTCTAAGTATTTGTTCTGAGCAACTGGGAGAATGGAGTTGGCGACGCCGTTAACAGAGATGGGGGAGACTTTGCAAAGAATGCTAAGGAAAGGGATCTGGAGCTCATTTAGAGCATCTTAAGTCTAAGTCTGGGCATATTAAGTTATCAGTCTAAGTGAAGACGGTGAGTACCAGATATAAATAGGAGTCACAGTGCAGGGAAAGTTCAGAGGTACTTATATAAATTGTGGAATATAAAGGAAGTATTTAAAGTTCCTTAGGCTGCAAGAAATCACCAAGGCAGTAAGTGAGGATAGAGAAAAGGGCCAAGAACCGAGCCCATAGTTAAGAGGTCAGGGAGATGAGGAAGAAAAGTCATACATGTCTGCTAGAATGGGCTGAGCCCATTCCATAACACCAGTCTGCCTGGAGTGGGACAACCATGGTGCTCATTTGATGAATCACATTTTAGGACAATAAGTAAAATTCTGTCCCATGGTAAGTTTCCAGTCTGATAATGTTTTGGGTTTTTTTTGTCCAGTCAAGTGAAAGAAATAATAGAACATTTGTTGCAACTTGACCAAAACACTAATTTTATTTAGTCATTCATTCATTTATTGAAATATAATAGTTGATTGACAATATTGTGTTAGTTTCAGGTGTACAGCAAAGTGATTCAGTTATAGATATTTTTTTTTCCCAAAAAAACACGAATTTTAAATTGCGGTGTCCTGAAATCCTTAAAATCTTCAATTGACAGGATGTTGGCTTTCAGAACAGGGAATTAAATTTGACACATACTGAAAAGATTCTCTTGAAACATTTAATTATTTTAAGAGAGGCAAATCCATTAGGATTTGGCTTTCAGTGAGTTTTCTTTTTTTTCGTATTCTAGCAGTATAACAACCATGCATATAGAATCTTACTGATTAGGTATATTGAAAATTAACACAGCATACCATTTTATGATTTCCCAGGAACATGAGCTATATACTACAGTTTGTCCCTCACCATATAAACATTTAGAAAAATAGCTATTTCTACTCATGAGCCTTGTTGCTTATGAACAAGCAAAATATTGTTTTGTGCTCTGGCTGTCATTAAATGTTTGACAGATTTGGGAATGGGATATAACAAGATGTCCAGAGTTATCCTAGGCAAGTTCTTTCTCTCGTACAAAATATAAATCAGTCATCCTGTGGATACTTATCAAACTGTGTACCTGGTAAAACAAACTGCTGAGTAAATGGCATGAGACTCCTACTTCTATAATTGACCAGATTTGCTACATGCATTTTAAAAAGTCAGGTCATTTTATAAAACATGGCACCATTTTTTTCCCACACATAGGAAAAAAAGAAAAAAAATATATATACTTGAAAACTATTTCTTCTAAGCTCTGGAAAGCACACCCTGATGCAAGCAGGTAACCTACTAAAGTGTTGAGAGCAACTTATTACTTTCTCCATCAGATGTCATTTTAAGTAGGAGCTGAACATGACACAATGAGATTCCATCTGGAGAAAGAGCTAACTTGCACATTTGGCGTGTAGACAGTCAAGAAGAAGAAAATGCAGAAAGTGATATTGTCAAAGAACTTTGTAACAGGAAGGTGGACAGTCTATGAGATGACACTGCAATTAGCTAGACATGTGATATTGAGTCTGAAAAGGCCAATGTTATTTGGAGATGCAGATATAGAGCCATCGGGCTGGGGAGCAGGAAGATGCTGGCTCCCCCTCTAATGATGGAGAAATTACACTTTCAGAATCCCGTTTGCATAGAGACATCTCATTTCAAAAACAATGTAGACAAATTGGGCAGCAGTCACAAGAGATGCGATACCATGATTAAGAGACTGATGAACAAGGATCCCGGAGTAGTCAAGCAATTAAGCCTGCATGTGAAAATCTGACAAAGCACCAGCACTGTCTGCATGTAATTGCTGTAAGAGCTGAAGAACAATTGTTATTGAAAGTGGGACAAGTGAGACAATTAGAAAATCAGTTTCTTTTTCTTCTAAATGAAAATGCTGTTATGCTATTGTCTTTCCCGAGACATGGCACAACATGTAGAGTTGGATTCAATTGAGGACGCTCCTGACCAGAAAACACACTCTGGCCCCGACAGGAGTAAAGAAGAAGACCATTAACCGTTCTGAGATCTGTCAGAATTCCTGGGAAGTGGATGGTAGTGGCCCAGCAAAATCTGGCAACCAAGAGAGTGAAAATAATAACAATAATAATAATGCCCTATGTATGTACCAGGTACCATTTTAAACGCATTGCATATATTTAACCCTCACACAATTTTATGTACTACACATAAATATTATCCTTATCTTAGAGATGAGGCAACAGAGAGCTAGGAAGTGTTAGAGCCAGGATTCAGGCCCATGAGCTACTTCTGCAGCCAGAGTGCCTCACCTTTAAGCTATGATGCTGCTTCATAAACTCACAATTTCTTCACTTGAAATGGATCCCCTCCTCTACTCCACACAAACAGTTAAGCCCTGAAGTTCTTAGAGGGCTATTCGGTTCCCTTTCCATGGCATTAATCCCACCTAAGACAGAACTGGCAGGTGCGACATCAGGACCTGACACAGATTCACAGGAAGTCTCCCCAGTGGAGCTGCAACTGACTTAAGTCAGGTGGGCATGAACTGGTTTTGAATAGTTAAGAGCTATTACACTTAAACATAGGATGATTATTTTAGTTTACCCCAGCACCATTAGGGTAAGTATTTCATTTCAGAGTTCTTTCTCCAGCTCTCCGTGGTCTCTCTTTCTCTACTTCTTTCAGAGCTCCAGGGTAGAGAGTGTGTTTATGCCCTCCTAATGGAGGGAAGAGAGATCTAGGTTCTTCTGCTATCTTTGAAGTTTGCTCAGGTCTCCAAAAAAATATGGCTGCTCTGGACTGATCCCCAAGTATTTAGGAGTCTGGCTCAACCTAGCTTGTTGTTGCCTACTCAATCATACAGATCAAGTCATTTCCTCTCTTTTTCCTGAAAATTGTGAATTTTCTCTTTACTTCGTAAGTCCCATCAGTAATTTCTCATTTCTTAAACAAACACATGACTCTTTTGATCTCATATCTTCACCTGGCTACCACCCCATTTTTCTTCTCCCCTTTACAACAAAACATCTGCCAAAAATTATCTCTAATTTTTCTCTTCAACTCCCTCCCACTAGACTTTGTTCCCCAAAATTCCACTAGCATTGTACTTATCAAGGTCACCAGTGACCTCTGTGTAGTTAAATATAATGGCCAGTCTTAAGGCTTATCTTACTGGACCCCTCAACGTTATTTGACAAAAGGGATCACCCCTCATCCCTGAAATACTCTTTTCAGTGGGCTTCCAGAGCACCTCAGCCTCCTGATTTTTCTCCATCTTCATGGAACACTCTTCTCATCTTGGTTCCTCTTCATCATCCCACCTTTCAAGTATCAAATTACATTTGACTTACTCATCAGCCCTCTTCTTTATTCTGTCTGTTCTAATCCGTTGGTTATTTCATCCAGCTTTATGGCTTTAAATACTGCCTATATATTGGTGACTCACAAATGTATAACTTCAACCCAGACCTCATCCCTGAAGAAGAGTCTCATAGCTTTAACTGTCTCCTTGACAGCTCTTCCTCGGGGTCTAAGTAGCATCTCCAGCTTAACAGGTTTGAAATGAATTACGGTTCTCCTCTCCATCCCCAACCATTTCTCTGGCAGTTTTCTCCTCAACAAATGGCAATTCTGTTTTTCTAGTTGTTCAAGCCATGCCTAGGCAGTGTATAAATATTTTAAATCCAGTAAAGAAGAAAAAGTGCTCCCTTGCAATGAACATAAAACACTTGAGACTAACCTAGGGTAGGAAATGATGTTCTTTTAATGTCACTGTGGGTAAGTTTGGTTTTCCCTCATCTTTTCTTACGGATGTGTGAAGCTTTGGGGTAAAGCCTCCACAGCCTGCTTGGTGCATTTACATGTTGGTTTTCTCTCAGATCCATTTTGCTGTTTTCTATGGGAATAGAATTGCAGTCCACATTCATCCAATATGGAATAGAACCAGCATACATTAATCTACTGGCTACCCTCCCTTTCTCACCTGAGATAATGCACAGGGAATGCTAATTACAACAGCCTAGGATTACTGGATGCTATGACTTTCCTGCTTTCAGTAGGGGTCTAAAGGGAAGACATTTCTGAAAAGGACATTGAAGTATCAGCCACGTTGAGAGAAGGCTCTTTTATAGCAACTCACACTGGATGCCCTGCTTACTGTAAAAAAAGTCATTAACATCAGCACAGTTTTCAAAACAAGCTATTGACTTAATGTCATGTTGTCTAAAACCATCAGCTTGACTTCTGTCAACAGAGTCCACACAAAGGATATTCCTTAGTTCAAGCTTTGAATTATGATTCCTTTAAGGTTCTTGAGATTTGAATCACTTAGTATCTGGGAAAAAAAACTGGTCTCCCAAAGCCTTTCCTCAAATTATAATATAGTCGCAAACATCTGTTTTTGTTTGGTTGCTATTTTTGCGATACGCGGGCCTCTCACTGTTGTGGCCTCTCCTGTTGCGGAACTCAGGCTCCGGACGTGCAGGCTCAGCGGCCATGGCTCACGGGCCCAGCTGCTCCGCGGCATGTGGGATCTTCCCAGACCGGGGCACGAACCCGTGTTCCCTGCATCGGCAGGCGGACTCAACCACTGCGTCACCAGGGAAGCCCCTGAAGAAAGCATTCTTTAGATCTCAGGAGTAGCTGTCCTTTTAGAGAAAGAAACAGAAAATTTGACACTTTGTGGATTAAGTTTGGAAACTCTATAAAATAGTTTAAAAAGAGAGTTCATTTTTCTCAGAAGCACCTATATGTCAACAGAATTCTTCATTCAGCTTTTGTGTGTGGTAGCTGAAGTTCTGAGCTACACCCATTCAAAATTACCTAAAATAGTTTTAACTAAATTCCAAAGATCATTACCAACTAGTGAATGAATGACAACTCTAATCTCTACACAGACATATCCTCCTATTTATTATAGTATTTCATTCAATAAATATTTACTTAACACCTACTATGTGCCATACATAGACGGCATGCATACATACGTACATAGATGTAAAAAGGAATAAATACTACCCCAATGTACAGGATTTCACATCTAGTAGAGGAGACCAACAAATAACAGGGCAATCTCAGGCTGCCTGAGGATTGACACCTAATCTGGTGAAGAATGGCAGGGTGATGAGGGTAAGAGAGGGATCAAAGGACAACTTTGCTAAGTAGATGAGGTCAATCTAAGTTTTAAATGATGAAGGAGGTAGACAGGCTTTAAAGGTTGAAAGGACCTTCCAAATAAAGATAATATCAAATTTAAAAGCATAACTTAAGGTTAAAAGGATGGTCTCTGAAACTATGTTACCTCTATTTGAATTTTGGTCTCTTACTGACCAACTGTGTGACTTTGCCCAAGTTACATACCATTCTGTGACCCCATTTTTCTCATGCATCAAATAGGGGTAATAATAATACCTAATGCAGAGTATGATTGTGAGCATAGAATGCCCTATGTCAAGCACATAGAGCAATGCTAGAAAGTCCTAAGCACCATATAATCATATGCTTGTATTATGTAGATGTGTGTGATCAATTAGGTGCATTCAGGTTACTGCAAAAAGTTGTGTATGGTGTGGAGAAGTGAGTACTATGGGGCTGAAAAGGGTAAGCAGGAGTCAATCTAATCTAGAAAGATAAATGAAAAACCAGAGGTTTGCATTTGTTTATTCATTTAGTGTTGTCTTTTTTTTCTTTTAAAAAGTCTTCATAAAATTGATCATATGAAATAATATTGCAGACCAGAGCATGCAATTATCCCCCCTAGCCAGCTCCATGACTTTATTTCCTACAGAGACACTGCTATTTAGAGCCAGCTGTGGTTCACTGACATCTCTGTTGTTACTCTACATTCCTAGGGCCACACACATCATTTGGGGTGCAAAGCAATGCCTTTCTAGTTAAAAATGGTTTCTACCCAGGAATGCAGAGTCCAGGTCATGCTTTTGCTGTTTCCATAAGGCATAATAATTCTTGCCTCAAGCGTGCCTTCCCAAAGTGAGCTGAGATCCTGGGTAATTCATGGGAAGCATTGCATTTGAGGAAGTATCACTGTTTCTTCCTATTCCTTTTTAACCCAATCCAAAATGACAGGCATTCTCTCCAACCCTCTAACATTAGAACAACTTTATCAAACTGTTCTCAAATGGCACTGCTGCATTCACTGCCCTGACAGTCCATCCGTGATTCCTTCCAGCCCATGTGCTTTTCTAGAGCAGAGGGTCCCTCTGGAGGGGCAGATGAGGATTCTGGTACCCAATAGAACTAGCAACAGTAAGCTAACATTTTCAATATGCCTCACTCCCCTTTTATGGTTGAGGACCCAAGTTCAAATTTCACGTTGGGAATGAAAACCAGGATAATGTATGAAGCAATTTATTGAACTTAAAATTGAACACAACCCAAAATAGACAACCATAAACTCCTATAATGAAAGTAGGAAAAACATTTACCTTCTTACCATATAAAATCAAGAAGGAAATTTAAGATTTTCTTAAATCTCTAGGTAAAGGCTTACTTTTCTCTCAGGCTAGTTCACGTCTATGTGTACTTCCTGCAGAGACATAAGAGTCTAATATATGGTTTATATAGGTTATCTTTTTGAAGCCATGTTGTGGCATAATATAAAGATGATTACAGTGCAAGGGACCTTTAAGATGATGGAGGAGTAAGACGCGGAGATCACCTTCCTCCCCAGAAATACATCTACACGTGGAACAACTCCTACAGAACACCTACTGAACGCTGGCAGAAGACCTCAGACTTCCCAAAAGCCAAGAAACTCCCCCACATACCTGGGTAGGGAAAAAGATAAAAGAAAAAACAGAGACAAAAGAATAGGGACAGGACTTGCACCTCTGGGAGGGAGCTGTGAAGGAAGAAAAGTTTCCACACGCTAGGAAGCCCCTTCACTGGTGGAGACAGCGGGTGGGCAGAGGGAGGCTTCAGAGCCACAGAGGAGAGCGCAGCAACAGGGGTGCAGAGGGCAAAGTGGAGAGATTCCCTCACAGAGGATCAGTGCCAACCAGCACTCACCAGCCTGAGAGGCTCGTCTACTTACCCACTGGGGCGGGTGGGGGCTGCTGAGACTCGGCCTTCAGAGGTCAGATCCCAGGGAGAAGACTGGGGTTGGCTGCGTGAACACAGCCTGAAGGGGGCTCGTGCGCCACAGCTAAATGGGAGGGATTCTGGGGAAAACTCTGGAACTACCTAAAAGTCAAGAGACCATTGCTTCAGGGTGCGCGAGGAGAGGGGATTCAGAGCACCACCTAAATGAGCTCCAGAGATGGGCGTGAGCCCCGGCTATCAGCGCGGACACCAGAGACGAGCATGAAATGCTAAGGCTGCTGCTGCAGCCACCAAGAAGCCTGTGTGCAAGCACAGGTCACTTTCCACACCTCCCCTCCCGGGAGCCTGTGCAGCCCGCCACTGCCAGGGTCCCGTTATCCAGGGACAACTTCCCCGGGAGAACGCACAGCGCGCCTCAAGCTGGTGCGACGCCGTGCTGGCCTCTGCCACTGCAGGCTCGCCCCACATTCCACACCCCGCCCTCCCCAACGCCTGAGTGAGCCACAGCCCCCTAATCAGCTGCTACTTTAACCCCGTCCTGTCTGAGCAAAGAATAGTTGCCCTCAGGTGACCTACACACAAAGGCAGGGCCACATCCAAAGCTGAACCCCAGGAGCTGTGCGAACAAAGAAGAGAAAGGGAAATCTCTCCCAGTAGCCTCAGGAGCAGCGGATTAAATCTCCACAATCAACTGGATGTACCATGCATCTGTGGAATACCTGAATAGACAAGAAAACATCCCAAAATTGAGGAGGTGGATTTTGGGAGCAACTGTAGACTTGGGGTTTGCTTTCTGCATCGAATTTGTTTCCGGTTTTATGTTTATATTAGTTTAGTATTTAGAGCTTATTATCACTGGTAGATTTGTTTATTGATTTGGTTGCTGTCTTCCTTTTTTTTAATCTATATATATATATTATTTTATTCTCTTTTTGTGAGTGTGTATGCGTATGCTTCTTTGTCTGATTTTGTCTGTATAGCTTTACTTTTACCATTTGTCTTAGAGTTCTGTCTGTTATTTTTGTTTGTTTTTTAGTATAGCTTTTAGCGCTTGTTATCATTGGTGGATTTGTTCTTTGCTTTGGTCGCTCTCTTCTTTCTTTCTTTTTTTAATTTTTCATAATATTTATTTTTTATTTTAATAACTTTATTTTATTTTATTTATTTTTTAATTTTTTTCCTCCCTTTTCTTCTGAGCTGTGTGGCTGACATGGTGCTCTGGCTGGGTGTCAGGCCTGAGCCACTGAGGTGGGAGAGCTGAGTTCAGGATATTGGTCCAGCAGAGACCTCCCAGCCCCATATGATATCAGACAGCAAAAGCTCTCCCAGAGATCTCCATCTCACCACTAAGACCCAGCTCCAGTCAACGACCAGCAAGCTACAGTGCTGGACACCCTATGCCAAACAACTAGCAAGACAGGAACACAACCCCAACCATTACCAGAGAGGCTGCCTAAAATCATAATAAATTCACAGACACCCTAAAACACACCACCGGAAGTGGTCCTGCCCATCAGAAAGACAAGATCCAGCCTCATCCACCAGAACACAGGCACCAGTCCCCTCCACCAGGAGTCCTACACAACCCACTTTACCAACATTAGCCACTGGGGGCAGATACCAAAAACAATGGGAACTGTGAACCTGCAGCCTGCAAAAAGGAGACCCCAAACACTGTAAGTTAAGCAAAATGGGAAGACAGAGAAATACACAACAGATGAAAGAGCAAGGTAAAAATATACCAGACCAAACAAATGAAGTGGAAATAGGCAGTCTACCTGAAAAACAATTCAGAGTAATGATAGTAAAGATGATCCAAATTCTCGTAAATAGAATGGAGAAAATACAATAAATATTTAACAAGGACGTAGAAGAACTAAAGAGCAAACAAACAATGATGAACAACACAGTAAATGAAATTAAAAATCCTCTGGAAGGAATCAACAGCAGAATAACTGAGGCAGAAGAACAGATAACTGACCTGGAAGATAAAATATTTGAAATAACTACCTCACAGCAGAATAAAGAAAAATGAATGAAAAGGATCGAGGACATCTCAGAGACCTCTGGGACAACATTAAACGCACCAACATTCGAATTATCGGGGTCCCGGAAGAAGAGAAGAAAAAGGGATTGAGAAAATATTTGAAGAGATTATAGTTGAAAACTTACCTAATACGGGAAAAGAAATAATTAATTCCAGGAAGCACAGAGTCCCATACAGGATAAATCCAAGAAGAAACACATCAAGACACATAATAATCAAACTATCAAAAACTAAATACAAAGAAAAAATATTAAAAGCGGCAAGGGAAAAGCAACAAGTAATATACAAGGGGCTCCCCATAGGTTAACAGCTGATTATTCAGCAGAAACTCTGCAAGGCAGAAGGGAGTGGCAGGACATTTTCAAAGTGATGAAAGGGAAAAACCTACAACCAAGATTACACTTCCCAGCAAGGATCTCATTCAGATTTGACAGAGAAATTGAAACCTTACAGACAAACAAAAGCTAAGAGAATTCAGCACCACCAAACCAGCTTTACAACAAATGCTAAAGGAACTTC
The DNA here is from genome assembly GCF_008692025.1 of Phocoena sinus. Lineage (NCBI taxonomy): Eukaryota > Metazoa > Chordata > Mammalia > Artiodactyla > Phocoenidae > Phocoena > Phocoena sinus. The sequence goes on along the minus strand of NC_045773.1, from coordinate 76,911,155 downwards.
TCTAGGCAGGAAAGACAAGAGAAGGAAAAGACCGACAAAGACAAACCCAAAACAATTAATAAAATGGTAATAGGAAGATACACAACAATAACTACCTAAAATGTAAATGGATTAAACGCTCCCACTAAAAGACATAGACTGGCAGAATGGAAACAAAAACAAGACCCATACATATGCTGTCTACAAGAGACCCACTTCAGACCTAGGGAGACATACAGACTGAAAGTGACAGGATCAAAAAAGATATTCCCTGCAAGTGGAAATCAAAAGAAAGCTGGAGTAGCAATTCTCATATCAGAAAAAATAGACTTAAAAAAAAAGACTATTACATGGGACAAAGAAGGACACTACATAGTGATCAAGGAATCAATCCAAGAAGAAGATATAACAATTGTAAATATTTATGCACCCAACAGAGGAGCACCTCAATACATAAGGCAAATGCTAACAGCCATAAAAGGGGAAATCGACAGTAACACAATAATAGTAGGGGACTTGAACACCCCACTTTCACCAACCAAGAGATCATCCAAAATAAAAATAAATAAGGAAACACAAGCTTTAAATGACACATTAAACAAGATGGACTTAATTGATATGTATAGGACATTCCATCCAAAAACAACAGAATACATGTTCTTCTCAAATGCTCATGGAACATTCTCTAGGATAGATCATACCTTGGGTCACAAATCAAGCCTTGGTAAATTTAAGACAATTGAAATTACATCAAGTATCTTTTTCAACCACAGTGCTATAAGACTAGATATGAATTACAGAAAAAAAATCTGTAAAAAATACAAACACATGGAGGCTAAACAATATACTACTAAATAACCAAGAGATCACTGAATAAATCAAATAGGAAATCAAAAAATACCTAGAAATAAATGGCAATGAAAACACGATGACCCAAAATCTATGGGATGCAGCAAAAGCAGTTCTAAGAGGGAAGTTTATAGCAATACAATCTTACCTAAAGAAACCCCAAAAAATCTCAAATAAACAACCTAAACTTATACCTAAAGCAATTCGAGAAAGAAGAAAAAAACCCGAAAGTTAGCAGAAGGAAAGAAATCATAAAGCCTGATCAGAAATAAATGAAAAAGAAATGAAGGAAACAATAAAGTTTTATTTCAATAAAACTGAAAGCTGATTCTTTGAGAAGATAAACAAAATGGATAAACCATTAGCCAGATTCATTAAGAGAAGAAGGGAGAAGACTCAAATCAACAGAATTAGAAATGAAAAAGAACTAACAAATGACACTGCAGAAATACAAAGGATCATGAGAGATTACTACAAGCAACTATATGCCAATAACATGGACAACCTGGTAGATATGGACAAATTCTTAGAAAAACCCAACCTTCCGAGACCGAACCAGGAAGAAATAGAAAATATAAACAGACCCAATCACAAGCACTGAAATTGAAACTGTGATTAAACATCTTCCAACAACCAAAAGCCCAGGACAAGATGGCTTCACAGCCGAATTCTATCAAACATTTAGAGAAGAGCTAACACCTATCCTCAAACTCTTCCAAAATAGGGCCGAGGGCAGAACACTTCCAAACTCATTCTACAAGGCCACCATCACCCTGATACCAAAACCAGAGAAAGATGTCACAAAGAACGAAAATTACAGGCCAATATCACCGATGAACATAGATTCAAAAATCCTCAACAGAATACTAGCAAACAGAATTCAACAGCACATTAAAAGGATCAGACACCATGATCAAGTGGGGTTTATCCCAGGAATGCAAGCATTCTTCAGCATACACAAAACAATCAATATGATAAACCATATTAACAAATAGAAGGAGAAAAACCATACGATCATCTCAATAGATGCAGAAAAAGCTTTTGACAAAATTCAAAACCCATTTATGATAAAAACCCTCTAGAAAGTAGGCATAGAGGGAAGCTACTTCAACATAATAAAGGCCATATATGACAAACCCACAGCCAACATCATTCTCAATAGTGAAAACTGAAACCATTCCCACTAAAATCAGGAGCAAGACAAGGTTGCCCACTCTCACCACTATTATTCAACATAGTTTTGGAAGTTTTAGCCACAGCAATCAGAGAAGTAAAAGAAATAAAAGAATCTAAATCAGAAAAGAAGAAGTAAAACTGTCACTGTTTGCAGATGACATGATACTATACATAGAGAATCCTAAAGTTGCCACCAGAAAACTACTAGAGCTAATCAATGAATTTGGTAAAGTAGCAGGATACAAAATTAATGCACAGAAATCTCTTGCATTCCTATACACTAATGATGAAAAATCTGAAAGAGAAATTAAGGAAACACTCCCATTTACCATTGCAACAAAAAGAATAAAATACCTAGAAATAAACCTACCTAAGGGGAAAAAAGACCTGTATGCAGAAAACTATGACACTGATGAAAGAAATTAAAGATGATATAAACAATTGGAGAGATACACCATGTTCTTGGATTAGACGAATCAACATTGTGAAAATGACTATACTAACCAAAGCAATCTACAGATTCAGTGCAGTCCCTATCAAACTACCAATGCCATTTTTCAAAGTAGAGCAAAAAATTTCACAATTTGTATGGAAACACAAAAGACCCTGAATAGACAAAGCAATCTTGAGAAAGAAAAATGGAGCTGGAAGAATCAGGCTCCCTGACTTCAGACAATACCACAGAGCTACAGTAATCAAGACAGTATGGTACTGGCACAAAAACAGAAATATAGATCAATGGAACAGGATAGAAAGCCCAGAGATGAACATATGGTTACCTTATCTTTGATAAAGGAGGAAAGAATAAACAATGCAGAAAAGGCAGCTTCTTCAATAAGTGGTGCTGGGAAAACTGGACAGTTACATGCAAAAGAATGAAATTAGAACACTCCCTAACACCATCCACAAAAATAAACTCAAAATGGATTAAAGACCTAAATGGAAGACCAGACACTATAAAACTCTTAGAGGATAACATAGGCAGAACACTCTATGACATCAATCACAGCAAGATCCTTTATGACCCACCTCCTAGAGAAAGGGAAATTAGAACAAAAATAAACAAATGGGACCTAATGAAACTTAAAAGCTTTTGCACAGCAAAGGAAAACATAAACAAGACGAAAAGACAACCCTCACAATGGGAGAAAATATTTGCAAACAAGGCAACTGACAAAGGATTAATCTCCAAAATATACAAGGAGCTCATGCAGCTTAATATCAAAAAAAAAGAAAAAAAATCCCAATCCAAAAACAGGCAGAAGACCTAAATAGACATTTCTCCAAAGAAGATATACAGATTGCCAACAAACACATGAAAGGATGCTCAACATCACTAATCATTAGAGAAATGCAAACCAAAACTACAATGAGGGGGCTTCCCTGGGGGCGCAGTGGTTGAGAGTCCGCCTGCCGATGCAGGGGACACGGGTTCGTGCCCCGGTCTGGGACGATCCCACATGCCGTGGAGAGGCTGGGCCCGTGAACCATGGCCACTGAGCCTGTGCGTCCAGAGCCTGTGCTCCGCAACGGGATAGGCCACAGCAGTGAGAGGCCCGCGTACCACAAAAAAAAAAACAAACAAAAAAACTACAATGAGGTATCACTTCACACCAGTCAGAGTGGCCATCATCAAAAAATCTACAAACAATAAATGCTGGAGAGGGTACGGAGAAAAGGGAGCCCTCTTGCACTGTTGGTGGGAATGTAAATTGATACAGCCACTATGGAGAACAGTGTGGAGGTTCCTTAAAAAACTAAAAATAGAACTACCTTATGACCCAGCAATCCACTACTGGGCATATACCCTGAGAAAACCGTAATTCAAAACGAGCCATGTACCACAATGTTCATTGCAGCACTATTTACAATGGCCAGGACATGGAAGCAACCTAAGTGTCCATCAACAGATGAATGGATAAAGAAGATGGAGCACATATATACAATGGAATATTACTCAGCCATGAAAAGAAACGAAATTGAGTTATTTGTAATGAGGTGGATGGACCTGGAGTCTGTCTTACAGAGTGAAGTAAGTCAGAAAAAGAAAAACAAATACCATATGCTAACACATATATATGGAATCCAAAAAAAAATGGTTCTTATGAATCTAGGGGCAGGACAGGAATAAAGATGCAGACATAAAGAATGAACTTGAGGACATGGGGAGTAGGAAAGGTAAGCTGGGACAAAGTGAGAGGTTGGCATGGACATTTATACACTATCAAATATAAAATAGATAGCTAGTGAGAAGCAGCTCCATAGCACAGGGAGATCAGCTCTGTGCTTTGCGACTACCTAGAGGAGAGGGATAGGGAAAGTGGGAGGGAGATGCAAGAGGGAGGGGATATGGGGATATATGTATACATATAGGTGATTCACTTTGTTGTAAAGCAGAAACTAACACACCATTGTAAAGCAATTACACTCCAATAAAGATGTAAATAAATAAATATTATCACATTGAGTCAGGTAGATTTGAATCCAAAATCTGGCTCCGTACTTACTTGCTGTGTCACTGGGTAAATTATGTAATTTCTCCAGTGTTGCTTCTTCACCTGTGAAAATGAGTTAAAAGTACTTGCCTTTTAGGGTTGTTAGATTTATGTGTAAAGTCATATGAAACCAACTAGGGTATTTTCTGATACCTAACAAATGTTCAAGTGATGTTATTTAGTCTGCAACTAAATGTTGGCGTTGATGAGAATGAAGCCCATAAATATAGCCTTTTTGGTCCAAGTCTTTCTTTCACATACGAATATCTCATTCTAGTAAGTAGATCATAATAAGTATCTTGAAGAATTAATTTAGCATGATGCCAACCCCACCACCACTACTACTGCTACTATAATAAAATAATGGTAGGTATTAATATTTTTCCCCAGTTACAGAGTTTCTCCTTCTAGGCACATAAAAAGTTTGCATCTCCTACTACCCTTGTTATTTAATGGGACCAAGTGTCTTGTTTGTGGCCAATGAGTTTTGAGAAAGGTGACGTGTGTTTCTTCTGGGTTGGGATATTTGAATGTTGACTCCAGACCCTTCAAAGTTCTCTTCCCTCTGCTACATCAACCATCGATATCCAGGATGGTAGCTGTTCCATTAGTTGGGGTCCATGAATAACTGATGAGGAACTCTTCTCTGCCAATGGAAGTATAGTATGAGTGAGAAATAAACTTTCCTTGTTTTAATGCTTCAGATATTGGGGATGGTTATTACATAGATTAATAGAGCCTATCCCAAGTGATAAGATTAAAATAACAATAACAACAATAATAATATTTATGGAATGTTTCTTATGTCAGACACTTTGTATTGATGCTTCTAATTCTCTACAGTACCATGATGTCCGCAGATTATTACTGTCATTCCATTGTTACAGATGAGTCAGTAGATACAGAGAGAAGCTAAGTAGCTTGTCCAGGGTGAAAAAAACTTATGAGTGGCAGAGCCAGGATTGGAATTCAGACACTTGAGGTCTGCAACTGTGCCCTTACCCACTGAGTTTTACTTCCTCTTGTGCAACTTCCAAAGATGATTTCCTTAGTATCATGGATTGATTTGGCAAAGAGTTTGATAAATGTCTATGTTCCCATCTCTGGTAAGGTTTGACTACAAGGCCAATGCACTTTGTACTTTATTAAGAAGAAAAGAGTCAAGAGCTTCCAAGGAACTAAGTTGTTTTTTCAGACCCAAGAATTATAGATGTAAATCTTTTAATTTCCGTAGTTTTATAAATTCCATAAGTAAAAATAAAATGGATGTTCTGCTTGGAGATTTTATTGGCTTGGTTACATGTATGACTCTCCAACCTTTTTTAAAGATGTAGTTACCCCATTTGGTACCATCTGCATCACTAATTGTGTGTCATTCCTGAATTTCATTATATTCTCTGAAGAGCCAGTTTAGACTGATGTTCACCTGTCATGTTTTTACCTGGTATCTGCTTTTTGCTATTGGTGGTGGGTAACTTTTTGTTTCTGTTGTTGAGGGAGGGGAGGGGGAGTTCTCTCACCTGAACCATGTCCTTAGGAGGCCACCCGGAGCTTCCTCTTTCCCCACAGCCTCAAGATTGTACTCACATGATAATAGACAGTGCTGGTAGCCGCCACAAGACAGGCAAAAGCGTTCCAATTCTCTTGTCTACTGTGTCTGAATTTCTTTTTTAAAACAAATCTCTGACAGATCTCACCATGGACCTCTGATTAGCCAGATGACATGTAGATAAGATTTCGGGACCTACTACAGGGAATGAAATTGTGGGGTCTGTCACCAATCTTCTTTTAGTGCTGTAACTTTTTCATTTGGATGTGTCAAGAGGGCAAATCTCTGACAAAGAAACTGCAGCCAGAGCAGTTGTAGAGCCCACCGCCAGGCAGAAGAGACAGAATCAGAGATAGATGCAGTAATGACAACAGCAGAGGTGAAGCTGCAGTCTGAAAGCCCACCAGAACCCACCAAGACATCACAGAGTCAGAGCCCTATGGTGGAAGCCTCTCTCCACTCCCAGCCCCCAGTGGCTCCCTGGTCCAGATTCTTATTGCCACATTGGCAAAAACATCTTCTGATTTTACACAGAGAGCCAAGGAAGGAAATCCACAGTCTCTTTCCACATGCCTTTTAAAAGTATTCGTCAAGAAGCTTATTACTTATATATTACTTAAATCTCTCTAGCTTTAGATATTCGCACTTATTATACCTGAGAGATGAGATATTCACACTTACTATACCTGAGAGGTGAGAAAAATAAAACATTATTATTTTTCTTCTATTACTTGCTGAGGTTATTTCGGAGGAGATGAAGCTGCAGAATTTCTTACTAGGTGTTCCTTCAAGAGCTTCCTTCATTCCTCCCTACTTGCTTTTCCTTCTGTCATCATAACATAAAACTATTGTGCAAGATTGTGACAAACTAGCTGTTTTACACCTCTGCAAAGGACAGATTGAGAGGAGATGGATTTTAATTATTACTAAATTTAGATGAGGCACAAGGAAATCGAGATGGATTTCCCAAGTTATGTGACATGGGAATGAGATAACAAGGGAGATTATAATGTTTGCTTACTTGGCCTCATAGAATCCCAGACTTTGGGGGTTGCAAGATCCTCTAGTCAGACATCGTATTTGCCCAGATAAGGAAACTGAGGCCAGACAGTTTACTTTGCTACTGATTCGTAGCAGGAGCATAATATCCTTGAGCTTGTTTTCTCACCTAAAAAAATGTGCACGACAGTGTTTCCCTTCCAGGGCTTTTGTGAGAATTGAATACCTCTAAAATTAGTGACTTCAATAGGTACTTTTTTTTTTTTTTTTTTTTTTTTTTTTTGCGATATGCGGGCCTCTCACTGCTGTGGCCTCTCCCGTTGTGGAGCACAGGCTCCGGACGCGCAGGCTCAGCGGCCATGGCTCACGGGCCCAGCCGCTGCCGCGGCATGTGGGATCTTCCCGGACCGGGACACGAACCCATGTCCCCTGCATCGGCAGGCGGACTCCCAACCACTGCGCCACCAGGGAAGCCCAATAGGTACTTTTTAAATAGAGTCCCTCTATCAAAGTCTGACATGTTTGTATGATGTGATATTATTGCCTCTTTTTCTTGTAGAAAGAAATGCCTGACTTCTGGGCAGACTTCTTTTAACTCAAGGGTGGCATTCTTTCTAATCAAAGAATCGATTTTTCATTGCAAAAATGAGCCCAGTATTGGCCTGGGCATGAACATACTCTGCCTGTAAAATGTTGGTGAGAGATAAGAAATCCATTCACATAGTTCATTCCAAAATTAAGGCTCTTCTTTATCCTTTTAACCTCTGTCCATTAACAATGGAGGATGAAGTAAGAAAAAGAAACTAATATGCCTTCCATTCACCTACTACTCTCTAGTGAGAAGAGAGGCAGACGCAAGTTTTGTAAGACCTGAATCTTTAGCAACTTTGGAGTCTGTTTTAAGAGAAAGAATATAAAATTGGAATACAGTTTAGGAATAAAAGCATCTATTTAGAATGAGGAAAAGAAATTGCAACAAATTATATATTTTTTTAAAAAACTGATTAATATCGCAAACATAAATACTGGGATTTTGACAAATTCAGTTTGTATCATTCTCATCAAAAAAAGGAAAAGTGTGCATGCTTTGTATTGCTGAGACTATTCCTTTTGTTTTGGCTAGGTTCCACTGGGAACCAAAGTCTCTACATAGCGTGTGTACCTTCTTCAGAACCTATATATACTTCCAGTACCTGTTGCTATCAGACATCTTCACATAGTGATCTGACTTTGGATCCTACCCCTTCATATCATCATGATAACTCAGCACAGTAGAGTATTCTTGGAAGCCATTCCTCCACTAGGACAGGAAGCAATAACTTATGTAGAAATTGAAGAGAGTACAAACCGACAAATATCCCCCTAAACCAACCTGCTAATATTCTCAACTTAGTTTCACTGTAGCTTCCCCAAAATGGCTGCAGTCACACAGCAACACCAGATATATGAGAAGATATTTGACCAACAGGAAAAAGCCAAATCTTGACTACTTGTGGTCAAAATCTCTTACTTTGATTCTTTTGTAGACAGATGTCTAGGGGCCCTACTAGAGCCTTGGGAAGTGCTTGTGCAAGGGAATCCCTTAAAGCTTAAATTTCATTAGCTTCCTGGTACTTTGCAAGAATAGAAAGAAGAGGTGAGTGAGAGAAAGGTAAGAGAGGAAGGAGGAAAGAAAAAAATCAAATACCATTTTGAGATAATATTCATGTAGTTCTGCCCTGAGAAAAGGAGATGGGTAAGTGATATTTCATAATCCCCTCTAGCTCCATATTTCCACAATAATTAATGAATGCAATTTTAAGTACAATGATTTTTAAAATACACTGGAAATTATTTAAATATTTTCCCTTAAAATTAGTTACTAAGGCATATTATAATTTTAGTTGAATAGTGGTGCTATTATTCATACTTTGCAAATATTTACAAAGCTCCTTTGAAATGGTTGCTAATTATATAGTGAAATATACCAAAATATCAGGGTCATTAGTTTGTTAATGGGTCACTGCTTTTTAATCTCAAAATATTTAACACACCTTTACTTAAGCCCTCTATAACACATAATACCTTTTAAAAGTCTTTGTATTACGAAGTAAATATAGATATGGAAAACCACAATGAGCAAATCTATGGCTAATAATTATGTATTATAAATATAATATATATTATATTATAAAAATAAATATATGTAATAGATTTAAAGATGAACACTCTTGCAACCAACACTTGGATTGAGAACTAAAAATTTTCCAACCACCTCATAAGACCCTCTCTGCCCCAATCATAGTTACAATCTACCCCTTCTTTCCATGATTACCTTTCTGACTTTTATGATTATTTCCTGTGTCTCCTTATATATTTATTATTCAATAAATAATACTATTGTTACTATCCCTAGGCACTATGGTTTATTCATGCCCATTTTTAAAATGTGATGTGTCTTTTAGTCTTCTTGAAGCTACATGTTGTCCCTCCATCCTTTATTTTGCTTACCATTTATTTGTTGTAGAATCCAGGACATTTGATCTGTAGAATTTCCCATAATTGGCATTTTACTGATTGCCGGTACTTATGGTGCATATCAGCATATCCTCTGTCCTTCATATTTTCTGTCAACTGGAATTCAGAGTTTTGATCAGATTCAGCTTCCATCCCTTTGGCAAGACCATACATGTAGTTTCTTCTTTTATCAGGAAGGATATATTGCCTGATTTTATCTTTTTGCGATGCTTGAAGCTGTTGATGTTCATTACCTACATCTGTTCATCACTGGCGCTCCAAAATGGTGTTATTTTGATTCTGTCATTTCCTTTCTTTTTCATTTATTAGGTTAGCCTTTTAAATAAATGCTTCCCTTCATTTATTATTTGGTTATCCAATAGTACAATTCCTATTGGAAAGAAAATAAAATGCTTGATTCCTTAACTTGATTTACCAGTTCTCAAGAAAATGAATGTTTTCATAACAATTTCTGAGGGTGACCATTTAAAAAATATAATTATTAATTCATAAACCTATACCTATCTTATAGGTTACAATCTATTGCAGTGATTATTCTTATTAAGTTTCAAATTACTCCCATATTTTGACCAGTGGAAGCCTCTTCAAATTGGCTCTTGAGTTCTTTTGATGTGAACTTACAGTCTTTGAAGGTTCCTTATTATCTGTATGGCAGTTTTTCCAGGCACATCTTATACATTTCCCACATCGAATCTGGAATCAGCCATTTAACTATGGAGCCCTTCTTTTACTGGAAATGGTATTTCAAGACCCCCATCTAGCTGCTAGTAATGCTCAATGCCCTCTGCTCTTGGGTTGACCATTATTTCTAGACCTTTTCAGTAGAAAGAGCTAGGACCTGTTTAAAGATAAAATGTCATATGTTCATACTAACATTTTCAATTCAAAGTCAGAATCTGTGTTATATGTCTTCTATTTCATACCAAGAATAATGGTTTTTAAGGGCAAGGGAGATGATTCAGTATTGCATAATTATTAATTTTCTTTATTTGATGTTATGTATGCTACAACATAAGAATAGCAACAGTAATATTATCATCCCAATACAGTTACTGAAAAGTGCGTGTGATTTTTGCACATGGCCTCTCACTCTCTCTTACGTTTATGGTTGTACCATTTTTTATTATCAGAGAATATGGCCATTATGTAATAGTCTCTATCATTTTTAAACTCTCATTTGGTCTTAGTTTTATATGATACATATTGAATTTTCACTCCCAGTCCTTATATCAGTGTCTCTGCATATGTTGGTTGTCTAACCTCTGTTCTCTAGTACAGCCTAGGAACATGGGTACAATTCTCTGAGTCCTTACATAGTAATAGTTTGTCAATCTATCTGTTAATATGCCCTTAAAGGTTCAAAGTCAGATTTACTGGATATAAAATTCTGGTGCATTTTCTTTCCTTTAGTAATTCACATATATTGCTCCATTTTCTTCTGGCATAAAGCACTGCTGTCCAAAAATCTGATCATCTAAGTTGTACTTCTTCATTAATCCCTTGGTGACTTGGTGTTGATCATCCTGGCATGACATTTTGAGGAATGTAGTGTTGTCTTTCAATGTGTAGTTTCTTTGAAGTTTCTTTTCTTCAGTAAACTGTTCTTAGATTGTATGTTCTAGTATTGATTCTGTTCTGTGCTTCAGTTTACTTCTTGAGAATTTCTCATTACCTGTTATGTTTGATGTTATTTGCCTATGTTCAATATGCCTCTCTCTTTTTTTTAATTGTCTCTTTATTCATTTCTTTATGATTTAGAATTTTTCTTCCTTTTTATTATCTGTTATGTTTAATCATTCTTATGACCCTTCTAGTTGAGTCTTTATTAAATATTTTTCTTTTTATTTCTAGTTTCCTAAGCTCAGTCAACTCATTACTGAATGTTTCTAACTCTGATTTATTTTGTCCTATGTAATTACGAGAATGTATTTCTTATGTATCTTCTTGTTTATAGAAATGCTATCCTGCTCTTTATTAGTATTTTTAATGTCTTGAAACAACTAAGAAACTTGATCTCAAGACTTTTTTGTTGCTCACTTTTTTTTGAAATTAGAAGAAGATGGTTTTCAGGAAAGGTTTTCTAACCTCAGAGCTCTCATTTCTGTTATTTTAATACAATGTTCAAAAATATGGCTAATTGTTTTTCGTGGGGTTTTTTGGGGTTTTTTTTTTTAGATTTTCTGGCTCTATTTCCCTTCCTCACTCTTATCTGGACATTCTTTTTTCTTTTTTTTTTTCTTTTTTTTTTTTGCGGTACGTGGGCCTCTCACTGTTGTGGCCTCTCCTGTTGCAGAGCACAGGCTCCAGACGCGCAGGCTCAGCAGCCATAGCTCACGGGCCCAGCCGCTTCGCGGCATGTAGGATCTTCCCGGACCGGGGCACGAACCCGTGTCCCCTGCATCGGCAGGCGGACTTTCAACCACTGTGCCACCAGGGAAGCCCTGGACATTCTTAATCTTTATGTATCAAGTCAATTTTGATGACACTCAGGAGTTCCTCTTCCACGCTGTCGGGGGGCGGGGGGGGTGGGCTTTGTTCTGGATGCTTTATTTGTAGAGCTCACAAGGGGGCACTCTGCTCCATTTACCTTCAGATCTTACTATCACAGGCTCCATGCGTTCACCCTCTATTGGAGAAGGCAAAACCTCTTCCAGGTTCACACACTATTCTTACAGTGGCTCACCATACTCTCCAGAAAATACCTATTTTCCGTTTTGAGGTTCCCCTTGCTTAGCATTATCAGTTACCTGCTGCTTCCCTCTGCTTCTTCCAGCACAGATGTTGATATCATACAGGTCTCGTGGCTGTTGGTGGTTTCTCTCCATGTCCTTGTATCTGGGGCTTCCTGAAGATACTCCATCACCTTTGTTTTGTTGCAAAGGTCATCTTGTGTTTTTGACTTTGCTACCTAGTTTTTCTGTTTTGATGTGGTGATCTGTTGAGTTAAAAAAATTTACACTCCTGCCACCATTTTCTAGAATTTCCAACACTTAAAATTTTATTTTAAATAACTTTTGCTTGTTATCAAACTTAAAATGTCCTCTTTGGAAAATTTGGGGATATACAAAAATAACCAGCAATTATAAATTGTCTATGTCAGTAATCTGTCCCTATTGATATGTATGTTTTCCCCGGACTTCTAAATACATCACCTCTGCTTAAATAAGGAAGGAACAATAAAAAGACCATAGCATTTTTTAAGCAGGTGGTTTCCTAATATTCTGTTCATGTGATCAAACCTGATTCTCAGTAATACTGCTTTGAGTCATATATATACATATTCTGTATTACCTTCTGTATGCCCAAGAAATTGTGTGTGTGTATGTGTGCATGAGTGATTTTCTAAGCTTTTTCCCTAATTGCTTTATTCATGTCTGATGTGTCAGAGGGTAAGACACCTATTCTTGGTTTTCTATAAATACATCTAACCACGACAGACTAACTCTTAGGGGCTCTGTCCCTTTGCCGATACCCTGGGCATTTGAGAGGCAATAATCTCTTACTTTGAAGTCTAGCCCGAGACAATGCTGCGATCATCAAGCTTGTGGTAATTGTATGAGCAAGTTACTTTGGCCGATTGAAAGATGACGTTTTATTGGGTTATGAGTCTAAAATCAAGCACCAGTCTCTACTTTCACAAATACACAGACACGCTTATCCACCCGTCTTCTGGCTATGTACCTGAGTTCATATTTAACTTAAGATTTGCCTATGAAACTGTTTTCCTGACAAGGAGTCACTTATTGCCGTGGCATCTTTTCATTTGATTATTAAGATTCTTCCTCACCGTTCTCCCTGGAGATTTAATTACAGCATTGCAGCTTGTTCAAAACACGCTGCCAGATTTCTCCCTTGTACAGGAGACAGAACACGTATTTCACATCCCCTGCACATCCTTTATTCCTCTTATTGATTTCCTAGGCAATTCTGTATCGATTTTATCTTCATATTTCAATGCCTCCTTGGTCTTTTCCTTTCTTATTTTTCTGAGCTCTTAGAACCCTGGATTTTTCCTTGTTCACTCAGGTCATCCAATTAGGATTTGTGTGTGATCCTCCTTTGTCACTCTGAGGACTCTCTGTGATCCAGGTTGGAGCCCAAATATTCTTATCAGCATGGCTTTTATCTCAGACCCACACCATCTAACTAAACTCTGGTACCCTCACCACTGTTTGTCTAAAAGTGTGAAAAGAAATTGTAGCACGAGCCTTCCTGCCCCAAAGTATCATTCTCTGGCCTCCCGCATTCAGACCATTCCCTGCCATCAGTGTTACTCCTCTGCTCGCTGTTGGTGCCGTAGCTTTGTCTCTGGGGATTAGTTTCAACAAAGCACCTGCTGTGGTGCTAGCAACCAGGAAGGAACACAGGGCCTCTTGTAACTCTGTGTCCTCTTCTCATAGCACGTTACTGTGGCTTGGAAGTTGTGAGTAGCCTGACTCCTCATGGTGGAATGAAAACACCAGGCTACCATTGGGGCATTAGACACCATGACAGCTTCTATCAGTTTCTATCTAATTTGAGTCCTTTAGTGAGTAAAACACTTTGAAACAAGGGAGAATAGCCAATACTACCTGTTTTGTAATTTAAACCAGGGTGTGACCTTCTGAGGGAATTTTACAAGACAGAGGTGAATCACCAAATGCTATAATTCAAGGTTTATAGGAACTCGAAATTGGGGAAGAAAAATAAATATGCTCTTACCTTCCATGCCAAAATATGTGGCATCATACACTCTGAAATATCTAGCTCCTTTCATTTCCTACAGATTTTCTTTTATTATGTTCTGAAATCCATAAAGGGAAATAAATGAATCTTAGCTTGATCCTGCCTTCAATTAAATATTTTTTCGGATCTTATTTAAATCTAGCATGCTCCTTCTCTTCCTACCTGCATAGAGATATTCATTTCTGAATGAGCCCCGTTTGCAGACATGTCAAGTTCATTAGCATGACTACAGAAGCATTGAGATTGACAAGAGGAAGTGATTTTAGTCAGTGAAATGCTGTGTTCATCTGTTTACTTATTCCACAGATATCCATAAAATATCATCTCTGTCCTTCCCTAGGTCCTAGCTGCTGAAGACAGAAAGATTGTTATGTAACTCCCCAATTTCGTTCCAGGCAATGTTCTTTGTTTTAAAGGATAGAAACCTAAAACATTAGCTCCGTTAGCTTAATTAAGAAGGATGAGTTACTATAACTGACATGGTTATTACAAAAATGGTACTAGTTGATGTAGTTAGGATACAGCTTTGCCTTTTTCCTTGTTCAAATCCATTCTGAGAGAGAAATTCTGCCCCCATCCCTAACCCTCTTTAGTGGGTTCTATCAGTGCCCTGCCCAGATCTCCTAAACGGTGCCTTGCTGTGGCCGCAGAGCAAATGAATGAAGGTAAAACTGACACTGTGAGGCAGTTTGGGCTCCAGAGCATCCCTGTAGTACTGAAATTACTCTCCAGCTGACATCACTCTCTTGTTTAACTTTCTTCCCCCCTGTCCTGCTTCCCCCAGTTAATTTCTCCTGAGAGCACTCATCCCAAAAAATCACTTAGCCAAGAATCCCATCTTAGGTTCTGCTTCTAGGGAACCTGACGGAGGACATACTACATAAAATTCTTGCAGAATCCATAGCTTATTTGCTCACTTGTAGAAAAAATAATCTGTGTTAACTTTTCTTTCCAAGAATAGTTTCACTTCAGTAACTAAAAAGTCCAGTCCTAACCAAAAGCCAAAATGTTAAACTCCTTTCATCCAACTTAGGGGTAGATGAGTCGTCTGCCTTTGTTCTTTAATTTGTGTGTCTGTGCCCTCTGGCTCCTCCCTGGAAACTGTTGGTCCCAGTTAGGTCTTCTGATTCCTCCAGGGTTGAAAGTGGGAAGAGAGTCGAGATTACGTGGTAGGAAAAATCGTACTCAGCCGACTCAGGTGGCATTTCTTATGGCGTCTCTTACTATCATAGGTGTTTAGAGTCGATTATTTGTCCCTTGGATGCTTTTTGTTAACTCCTCAGAGGTTCATCCATAAGAACTTTCGGAGAACTGGTAAGAGCTCTCTCACTACCTGCTTACCATCCCTCCTTTAGTCCCTGGGAATTCACTCCATTCAGCCTCTTTCTTTGGGGGCTTCAACACCACCTCAGGCAGGCTTCTCAGGCAGGATCTCTCTTCAGGTGAACCTACACTTACACCTGAGGGTTACATCTCATCCCAGTTTCTACATTGGGCCCTTGAAGACTTGTGCCTTGGACCAGCCTTGGGTAGAAGAACAGCTACTCGCCACTTGAGCCCTCTTTATTCATCAACTGGAAGGCCGCTTCACTTACCACCTTCCATCTGTAGAATTTTCAGATATGATTCCAGTCAGCTGTGTTTATCAGACTCCAGGAGGACACAGATCAAGCTTTTCTGGTAAAGTCCTTAAAAATCATTTTTTTCTTTATTCCTTTGAAGTGAGGGGGAGGCACATCCTATCTGCACTCCGTGGAGAGAGACCTTCCAGTACATTGTGATTGTCTCGAAACAGTCCTCTCTTCAACTTCTACACACTCGACGTGTGTGAGGTGCTAAGTACTGAAAAAACAGTCGTTGAATCCCTCTCTGAAAATCCAGTGTCTTTGCCCAGCTTTGGATTGTGGAGCTGGTTTGCACCTATTGTCTTTGGGTCCAATAAAAACTGTGACAAAAGAAGTTCCACTGATGTGACATTTGCAAAGGATAACTGATAGTCGGACTATTATCCATGGTCAAGAAGAAAAAGTCAGCTGGAACTAAAGAGACTAGATATGAGAAATTAGAAATTGAGAATTGATGTTTCTCTCTTACTTTTTCTCTCTCTGCTTTTTTCTTGTCTCCTTTTGACTGCTTCCTATTCCCATAATTGTCTCGTAAGTTATGCCCTCTGTGACTTCAGCTTGTATGTGGCATTGGCTTAACATCACCTCCACTCAAACCCTTCCACTAAATGACTTTTCACCTCTCGGTAGGTCTTGTAGCTTGAATTACTGAGTGTGAAAATCTGATTGGTCAATGAAAATCCAATAAAATAGTTTCCTAGTGTCATTTGTCCCCTGATTCAGTCAGCTCTTTCTAGCTAATTCTGGGGACAGCAAGGCTATATGGTAATTTAAAAATATTTCTTGAAAAATGCCCCTTTTGCAGGGGCTATAGATTTGGACATTCACTAAAGAGGGGAACAAATCCATACCTATATCCTAAAGCATATGTACAAGTGTCTCCCAACTTTCCCTACCTTCCAGTGTCGTGACTTGCCACTCCGTATAGTTTCCTCAGGCTGTATCATGAATCTGTTCCTTTGCTCGTGGTATTCACTCTGACTGTAAACCTCATCTTACTTTAGTCCTTTGACTAAATGAGCCATTCTTTCTGATCCAGAGCCATTTCTTTCTTCTCTCTCTTAGAAAATCTGTTTTAAACCTTCGCAAGGTGCTCTTGCTATGAGTTCTTAAAATATTCTGACGATGCCTCTATCTTACCAATATGGAGTATTGACACTCGGCTGACTTTACACAGTTAAGAAATTGTTTCTCCCCAGTAGACACTTTGCGAATGTTTCTGTTGTTGTTGTTGTTATCTCAGTGGCTTCAACCTCTGAGTGACTAAAGAGGACAAGCAATAGAGGCAGTGTTGTCTCACACAGTGAATTCAGGGAAGACAGCTCTGAGAAGCTGCTAAGTGAGGACACAACATTGTAGGAGGTGAGCTACGTGGATGTTTGGAGGAAAAGCATTCCGGGCCAAGGGAAGAGCTAGTGCAAAGACCTCAAAGCAAGAACAGCAAGGAGGCCTGTACGGTCAGAATGGGGATTTGCCATATCTAGCAAAGCATCAGGGGCCCCCGTTGACACTTTTATAAGCTGCATCAAACATTAACTCAAAGGGAGCTCACCTTGTGCTGGAGGCGGCAGTGCCCTAGTGCTCATTTAGAAGATGAATTCTTATTGTCCTGTCTTAAGACATTGACAGAATAGATTTAGGAAATACAACTGAACTCACATTTCCTCTGGGCGTCCTAATACTGACTAATAGCAGAATTACAAAGATCTGGGGAAAATCACAGTTTTTGCATTTAGCATTTTAATCCATAAATTAAAATCTTGGTTAAGTTTCTGGTTTGGTTATTATTGTCTCATCTCATAAGCATTTTGAAGAAGAATATGAACATTAAAAAGATTACATTATATAACTCTCTTCCTGCAGCTGGCCCACCAAACCTACTTCAGCATTTTTCAAATGAGAGTGAATACCTCTCTAAAGTTCGATTGATGTGTCTTAGCAGTTACGAGTAATTTATATAAATTTTTATATGTTGTGAGTTTTTTGAATGATAATCTCAAAACTGTTTGTATATGTATATTTTGGATCATTTCAATGGCCCCTTCATAATTTTCTCCATTTCATTGTCTATATAGGCATCTGTGTTTATGATCACAAGGGGGGGAGAAGAGTACTTTTTCAATGACCTTGGGCTAATAAGTAAAGGACAGGATTAAACGTGCTTAATAAGCAAACAATACATTTATGACAAGTTGAAAGTGAAATACATTATGACAAGTCAAGGCACAAAATAAGAACTCTTTTTTTAAGTAATTGAGCTAGAAAGAGTGGTGGGAGAACTGCGCTATCACATGGAGTTCCGTGTGTAATCTTGTGGGATAGTGTATTCAGGGAGCTGGCAGCAGTGTATTTACAGGAAAATTACTTCTTCAATCACGTAAAATAAATTATTTCATTTTTTTAATTTCTAAATTCATTTGTATGTAACATATAAATTTGTTTGGCTTTTAGAGTTGTACTATAAGGTCTTGACCACAAAGAATTCATTTTCGTCTTATTTTATACATATTTAATTAATAAAATGCTTTGGGTTACAATTGGGCATTTGTGAGAATTAGTTATTTTTGAAAAAACGGGTAAAGATTTTATTCAGGTTGGATAAAGGCTGCAGCATTGTAATGTACTCATTATATGGAAACTAAAGAGATTCATTTTTTACAAAAAGATATTTTAGCCATCCTGAACAGAAATGACTCTGTGCAGGAATCATGAAAACAGTTCAATGTCTCTTATGTTAACATAGGCAGTCAACATTGCAGGGTCACCTGAAAGTGATTTCAAACAACACTAAAAATGCTGAGTGGACTAACGACTCTGAGACATCATACAGTGGAAGCAATTGCTCGTACTTTCAAATTAAAGAATTGCAGAAAAAGAATGAACTAGTCCATGCTCCTTTTGTAGTCCATGCTTTTTATATGTGGCTTATTCATTTGAAAAATGAAGATTATCTAACAGTTTCAGTTTGATTTAAAGGTACAGTATCGTATTATGCCTCTTATGCAGTAGATTCTGTCTACTCTGACCCAGGACTCTGGGAGCGAGAAGGAACTAAAGCATACATCTGGGGATGCGCGGATCTAGGGAGGGAATGTCAAGATATTTTGAAAAGAATCCTCCAAGGTTAATACGTATTTCCATGGAATGTTATCTTTTCTAGTAATTGCTGATAGTAAGTTATTGAACGTTGAGGCCATCTGCTAGTGACAGTTGAAAAAAAAAAAAGGTCCAGAAACCAGCTAGAATGTGAGGTGAAAACAAAATCAAATTATATGATAAAAATATAGAATAAAAACACAAGGTCAGAAACACACTCAAAAATATGGAGGAAAACCAAGAAATATGAATTCATAGGCACAATCCAAGAGAAATAAAGTAAAATGGTTCAGATATCTAGGATATATATGAGTTTAAATCACTGTATTTTTTTACTGTCAAGAAGTCAAGACAAGCATATATTTACGACCAAAACTTCTTCAAATTAGCCATCAAATGATTATTAAATACTTATGTTTTCAAATATTAAGAAAAACTTTAAATTTTTTAGGTAAGTTACACTATCATTATGTCCCTAATGAGCTCCAAAATTGCAATCTAAGTTCCAGTGTTTATAACTAGAATTTTGGTCCATCATCTATTTTCTTTGTAATCACTGGACCATTAACTGACATTTATAATTTATTTTTTGGTTCATACGTAGATTTTTCTTTAGTGCAATTTTCTATAAGAGGATTAGTTTGTATATTCAGGCAGACTTAGTAGACATTCCCAGCTTTTAAGAATTTCTATTTCAGTATATCTGCAAGAAAAATAGAGATGGGGTATGACTCCCCCAAACCCTTCCCTCCCATCAAAGTTTATTATGTTTTGGCATTTCAAGGAAAAAACCACAATATAGCAGGTGCTTGAGTAAGCAAATCTTTATTTCTAATATCCTCCTTCTCTTCTTTCCTGGAATGTGCTCTTTATTTCATAGTCCAATTTGAATAATAGCCACGTTTTAATTCCTCATCTTCCATAGAACAGCCCAGGTGCCCTAACCTCAGTCGTGCTGACTGGCTTTCACCCTGCATTGATTAAGAGTTCCCAGAGATGACAGTGTGTGTGGGTGCATGAATAATCTTCTAGCTTCTCAAGTCACTTCTTCTGCATCTCCGCAGTCTGGCAATAACACCCACAGTTTGAGTAGTGAGTGGCTAGCTGTGAACTCTGAAATAGCATATGTATGACCTTCTGTTGAAAAAATAAAAATAGAAAAATTAACATGAATATAATAAAATTTTTCCCAAAGAGAAAAAAATTACTGAAATGTTTTCCTCTTATGCTCTGACTCTTCCCTGGTGAAAGAGAACTACGCTTAACAATCAAATTGGGCAATTACCAACAGATTTAGAGCCAAAATCTAAGAAAAGTAAAGCCATTAGCACTGTTAGAAAACTAGAGGAAATTGCACAAAAATGAGGTGTTTTTGATACACTACAAACCAGGGCTGGCTGTAACTAAACCTTCATCACTGTAATCCACTGTCACAGTCTTAGCTCAGTTATTCATCATCCCTGTCACTGAAGCAGTCCCCATACTGGTCTCTCTGTTACCAAACTCTTTACTTTTCAACACTGATCCATTTTGCTGTTAGAGTTATCATCCTAATTCACCAGTTCAATCACATCATAGTGATACTCATACATGACTTGCCATTACCTATAGAAGAAAGGGTAAGCTTCTGAGCCTGGCAAAGAAGTGTCTCCTTTATTTTGTCCCAGCCTGATTTTCCAAGACTATTTCCCAACATACTCATCCCTGCACAAGCTTCACACACAATCTCGCCCTTCCAGGATTCACGCTATGCTCTAGATACATGTGATAATTTGGTACCCTCATTCTTACAGATCCCGGTTCCTGCTGTTCCTCTTACCTTAAATGCTCTCTGCTATCTCAGTCAGTGTAGTTGTATAATCACTTGACAAGACCTAACATAAATGAAGACTTCTCTTAGTATCTCAGGGCGATCACTGAATCATTTCTTCAGGACAGTACACTGTGCGTAGCAACTGTTGTAATAGAGTTACTTGTGTCTTTTTCCAATAGGTTTTGAGGTCCAAGAGGACAAATAATATATTATGTTCCCTACTGTTTCTCCTTCTATCTCCTTACATTTATCTTATAGACAGGATTAGTATCCATGTTTTCTTCCTATCAACTTGAGCCTCTACAGATTAGAAGAAACATTCTGTTGTGCATTGATGACACGAGAATTAACAGTTAAAATAAATAATGTCGGCGTCCTTTTACTAAGGAACACAACACTACTAATGCTTTATATGTTTTTCTCTCTCCAGAAATGCGTTCATTAAAATTAGCGCCTATTGTTATGCTAATATTTATTTATTCATTAGAAACTCAGGCACTGAAGAGAGGCTTTGAAATCAGATACATCTCAGTTCAAATTTTATTTTACCACATAGATATTACATCTAGGGAGAGCTACTTAACTTCCTGGATGTCACATATGCAAAATGAGGATGAAAATATTTACCTTTTAAGGTGTTTTGAATGATTGAATAGGAAAAATTGGGTTGAATGATAAGAAATTGCCAATATTCTAGCATCTGTACCCACAGACACAGAATAGTTTTGCTGTGGAAGGCAGTCACTACGGAACAGATAAACAGTCAATGGTCGGTCTTAGGCAGATGATGGACTATGATGATGGTTATTACCATTACTGTGATGATCGTGGTGTGATGAGAAGGAAGAGGACGTGCGTTGCTCTGGCCGTCATTTCTCATGCAGTCTTCTCATAGCCAAAGCACATATAAAAACTTGACTCAGTTGTGTTTGAAAAATATAATAAGACTGCCTGGCCTGGTCACAACTTGGGCACAAGGAAGTAGCCAGTGGAACACTGAACCTGTGATAGGTAAAAGAACGAATGACTACAAAGCCAGGCACACATCGGCATTAAATTCAATCACTGTTAATTGAACCTGTACCGCGAGCCTGTATTGTTGGAGCAGGAATAAAAAGACAAGTGAGACGCAGCTCCCGTCTTTAAAGAGCTTGCAGTTTGCTGTTACACAACAGAGATGTGCTTGCAAAGACATTTAAGAGAAGGACTATCAGAATGCAGGGAGAGAGAGGAAGGTTTGTTTTACTGTTGGGATCTACATACTCCTCTAGTCTTTAGGAAGGCTCTGGTTTTACTATATGTGTCTCAGTGTTGGTGGACTTTCTTACATAATTCAAGCCATTCATTTTAACGGGATTCTGAACAATTTATGAGCAAGGTATAACAAAGACTTGTTGCTGACTTGCTTTTCTCTCAGTATCTCTGCCCCTTCAGTGCCCTCTCTCTTTTTTTTCTCTCTCTCAATTATATATATATATATATATAAAACCAGACTCTATTCCAAATCAGGGAAGATGAACAGATTTTGAGTCATATCTTCGCTTCTGGAAAGTATTCCGAACCAGATTAGTAAAGTGTTGTCACCCTGTGATGGTTCACGGGGCCATTGGATGTTTAGGGAGTTAGAAAAGTATATGAGGTGCTGAGGACCCATTCAACATAAATAACATTGTTCCTTAATAACAGTGTTTAAAAGATGTTCAAGGTCAGTTGTTATTGTACTTCTAGAAATTGTTTATACATATTGAACAACAAAAAATCCAGTTTCGTATAGGATTATAAAGATCTATTCTAAAGAGATCAGTGAAGCTCTATTAAATGGTTTTTGCCTAAGTTTTTCTTTCCTTTACTTTTCTGTTACGGTAAAATGCACTGAAAAGAAAATTGGCTATTTTCAAAATGTGTCCCAAATCACTATTTGCATATATCTACCTGAGAGACAGAGCTATAATAGTTATATGCTATCAAAATATTCTACTTTAAATCTGACAGAGCACTTCTATAGCCAAATATTCAATTAGTAATACAGATACACTGAAGAAAGACAATTTTTTAAAAACTTGTCTATGTTCTTCTCTTTGCTGTTTATGTTCAGGTTCCAGCCACTTAAATTGCAAATGAGTTTAATATGAACACGATGACAGCAATAAGCTCCACTGAGTTTTAGTACATTTTCCAGGCACAACTACACAGATCTTGTGGTGAGGTGTCTTTTTGTTTTGATGATACCACACTTCATTTTTTATCTAGAAATATATCTCTTTACCCTACAGTGACACAAAGGTCTCCTTTAAAACTAGTATTTTCAGAACTCATTTCAATTTAATAAGCACCATTCTTCAGATTTTCCCTTAAACAGAAAATTTCTCTTAATATGTAGTTTAGGGAAAGAAAGAAGTTTTACATAATATGTGTAGTTGTTATTTCAAAATCTGTCCATTATATACTATTACTCACATTTCAATTCTAATTAGTTTTTAAAAGATGTATAACTTCCCCCAGAGCTTGAGAAAATATAATGCATTGACATTGTGCCATAAGGAAGAGAATACGAAAGTGAAAGAAATTTTAACGAAAAGTATGAGTGGCTGGTGCAAGCTGAGGACATGGAAAAAAAACACCCAGCCAGACTTTGCGCAGGAATATCCATCCAAATAAGTAAATGCTTCAAAACTTTTCACTTTTCTTATTTGAAGAATTACGTTATCGGGGCACAGAATTTCCCTCTTTAAAATGGCAAATTCAGAGGAAACTAAAATGTTGAATAGTGAAAATATATTTCTCTTATATAAGGGCCTTAATTACTGAAATGAAACACAGTTCTTAAAAAATTATAAAAACTCTAGAAGATTTTTATTTCTAATGGTATTGTACTACGTCAGTAGGAAAAAAAATGTTTCTAATGAAAAACCAAAACGCGCATTTATTCCTCTCTAATTTGGGAGGCAGTTTATTGAACTGTCATTAGTCCCCTGAACTTCTGTTTAAACTCTCCAAGTATGTACAGGTAGAACAGTTTTTAGAACGATTATAGGTAAAATAAGGTCATTTTATTCCAACAACATGATACAAAGCAAAAGCAAAAAAGACAAATACCAATATGGTTGAAAAAGAAAATTAAAAGGGAGGGTATTTAATACATATGGTAAGACATTCTCAGTCATGCTTTATGTGTATTGTGGATTTTGACATCAAATGTACATCCACTGATAAACATGGACCTTTGAAATCTACATTGTTTTATTTTAAGCTACTGAAAGCATTCAGACCCACTATTGGTTTAACATTCATTCTCAGTTTGAAGATCCATTACCCGCAGAAATAAAATACACTTTACAATTTTGGCTTGGGTTAATGTTCCTTACTAAAACCTCAATTTATATTGAAATAATTGCCTTCCCTTAGTATTTCAAAATCCAAAACAAGTCAGAGGTATCATTATAATTTGAAAGAAAATTCTCTCGTTTCAAATTACAGATGGAGATATGTCGCTCTAATAACAAATGGTTGGCTTCTCAAAAAGAGTGTCTTTGTGTGTGAGTGTGTGTGTCTGTGTATGTATATAGACAACATACACATACACAGCAGGCAGTACACAGGAAACATTGGGTAAGGTTCCAAATTGGACAATATTATGAAGAGTTAACTCCTATTGGCTAGAAGCTATAGAATATCACGACCAAACTGGAAGCTTGAGTCTAACAGTTTATTTTTTTTAACATCAAAATTAGTCGAAGTAGCAGATGTGCTAGCATATATTAGACCTTGTACAGGGATAATAAGCAAATATATGTGTGTAGAATCTAAAGATGGAAAGGAAGTTTAGGGTTTATGCTTCTAGTTGCTTAGAACCAAACAATATACATTTCAAAGTTCCAAAGGCACATTTGCACAGACATTCTAATTATTAGTTCACTTAATCTCTGCTGGCGCAACGTGGTTCTCAGCTTTTTAATCACTTCTCTACTGGCACAGCTAATGTGCCTACAAGTTGTCTGGAATTTTAATACTGCTAAATTTAGTGACACAAGTTGTGATTAAATTGTGAAAACTTGTTTAATGCAAACCTGATTGAAAAGAATACATGCTTATTTAAGGAAAATGTACAACTTTGCAAAAATTATATAGCGCTATATATAGCCCCACACTTAACAGCTTTACTAACCTGCAAAAAAGTTGGTTTTTGTAGAAAACTGCCAGGCTATGTAGTCTGAAATCTGGAGTCGTAATACCAGAGAGCTGTCAGTCAGCCATCCATCCATCTAATTGGCTTCTTACCATCTTTCCATCATGTTTTTTTTATAACTGGTCGCCTCTGGCTAAAATGCAAATCATGAGGAAGAGCCGTCTAGAAAAAGCTGCTGCTTTCTTAATTATCTGTCAGAGTATGGACCAGTGGACCTAGGGCCGCGCTGTAGAGATATGCTAAGCAGCAAGGCATCATGGGAATTGGAGTGACAGCTCATTTTCCTCCTGTGTTTGCTGTGTTCGAATGACAATGCAGAAATGTGGGTTTTCCCACACTTTCTCTGAACACTTGGGCTATTGCTCAGGGGAGCACAAAGCCAAAACTGTCACATTTCCAGACATGGTCTTATTGCTGTCACTATGACAGGATTGTTGACAAATGCCAGCAGTCATCTCGGCATCTTGGGAAATGTCTGCCATGATTGTGTCAACAGCCTGACAGAAATTGTTAATGTTTAAACTTCTTCCACTGACAGAATCCTGTCTTGCTGACAATATTTGTCATATGAAACTCAATCTTTGTCAAACTTGCTTAAAAATTAACACTTTCTCAATTTCTTTTTTTTTTTTCTAGTTTACTGCCTAGCAGTGCAAAATTTTAGCAATAAGATTTCAGCAAGGTAATGTAACACAGTAATTTAGGTCCACATTCCATCTGAATTCTCTAACCTATTATTAATTTATGTGACCACCTTGTCCTTTTGACCTTTGCTACCAGAATAATTAGCCATATATATATGTGTGTGTATATATATATATTTACATATATATATGATACACACATAATATATACTTATGTATCTAGATTTGTGTGTGTGTGTGTGTGTGTGTGTGTGTGTGTGTGTGTGTGTGTATGCTCCTTAGGATTCAGACTTGTGAATTATTCAGAAGGTACAAAACACTATTCCTCAGTATACAATGTGGAAAATCAATTAGATCTTGGAGATTTTTAACTTATATGAAAATCAGTTGCAAATTTGGAGCTATCCATTAACTAATTTCTTAACTTTAAGTTCTGAATTTTTTATTTTATTTTTTTTAACTTTGATTTAAAAAAATCAATCTGACAGGTTAAACAGTATCTATTTCAGGAACTCAACAAGAAGTTGTTTTGGAGTTTTGTTTTTTTTTTTTAAAAGTGGTTTTGTCAAATTTGCAATATAGGGATAGCCTGCATTTCCTAATTCTGATAATCTGTTGGGAAGTATTTATGTGAGCAGTATAAAAGATACTCGTTTTTTTAAAAGGAGCATCCTGTTTAAAATGCACAGTGGTTAATTTTTTAAAATATTTTTGGTGAGACACAATGCTCTGATTACTAGAAGGCAGTTAAATCATCTCTGGCTGTACTAGAAATACACAGTCATCCACAGGATGCTACATTTCTTAGACACGGTGTAGAAAAGAGCAGTTGGTTAGCAGAATATAGTGTCCATCTGTCCCTGACAAAACAATCTTTGTCAAACTAAGAGTGACAACTTGTTAATAATGACATAACTATTACTAGTTGTATTGTTATTAGATAGCATGTTATAACACACAAATATGGTATATTCATATCAGTAGGGACATATTAAAATAATTATTAGAATAGCAATCTCTTAGAAAAATAGAATGTGGCTAGAAGTACTCTTTACCTGAATTGTTGCCAAATATGATTTCTAGTTACACCGTAGACAGAGAATGGACCAGGTACTACCTCATTTGCTGTAATAAGGAGACTGCTTAATATGCTTTTTAGTTTCAATATTTCTTTGTTATATGTATATATATATGTTTATAAACTAATAATGCAAATAATATAAATAAATAATACAATAATTTGAATAAATAATATTAGTTAATTGACTAATTAATAAATTTTATTTTTTATGGCAGTTTTAGGTTCATAACAAAATTGAGCAGAAAGTACAGGGAATTCTCATATGCCCTGTGTCCCCACCCAGGCACAACCTCCCCACTATCAATATCCCACACCAGAATGGTACATTTGTTACAACTGATCAACCCACATTGATACAACATTATTATATTATTTTTCCTATCTTTTAAATTCAAACATTATCATAAATACCTCCAATGGTATAATGCGACGTCTCGGACCAGAAGTTGTCAAACTTGTTATGCAATGAACCAAACAGTAAATATTTTAAGTTTTTGTCTGTATCATAACTCTTCAACTCTGCCTGCAAAAGCATTAAGTAATACATTTTACAATATGGGCGTAGCTCTGTTCCAATAAAACTTTATTTCTAAAAGCAGACAGCGGGCTGGATTTGACTTAAAGTCTATAGTTTGTTGACCCCTGTTTCAGACCAAGGGCTAAGTAGTTAGATAAACCCTGATTTCAAATTTCAGCTCTACTGCTGTGTGACGCTGAGCATATTTTCAGCATATCACTTTATTATCTCAGTTATTCCTCAAAATAACCCTCTAGGAATGTATTAATTTCCTGATATTATGAGTGAGAGTTAGAGCTCATAGCGGCCAAGCCATGCCGCCAGAGCTCCCAGGTAATGAGAAACAAATCTGGGATTCTAATATGAGTCTGTCTGAATTCTTAGCTTTCTGCTTTTCTAAATCATGATATGTTGTCTGTAATTCTCATTTAGTTCTGAAATAAAATTATCAGTCAAGTTTGAAGACTTAGAGGACACTGAGGGAGAAAAAAGAATAAGGGTGGGGGCAGTACTGATGATTTAGGGGAGAATGTGCTGCTTCACCACCAGAATTGCTTCCTGTGTTGATAACACAGGGTTTTGCCTTCATCTCCTCTAACACTCATGACTTCCTATCGTTGGCCTAGGAGATCAGGTATAGGATACAAAAAAGGAAGAGGAAGTATGCCTCCTAAGTAACTGATAAATATTTAGGGATGATTCTCTCAAAAATTCAAGAACAGTACCTATGATTGTTAATTTTATGTGTCAATTTGACTAGGCCCCGAGGTGCCCAGATACTTGGTTAAACATTATTCCTCAGTGTGTCTGTCAGGGTGTTTCTGGATGAGATTAATATTTGAATCAGTAGATTGGGTAAAGTAGATTCCCCCCCCCCCCCAAATATGGGTGGATCTCATCTAACCTGTTGAGGGCCTGAATAAAACAAAAAGGAGGAAGGGAGAATTTGTTCTCTTTCTGCCTGAGAGTTTCTGAGCTGGGACATAGGTCATCTGCACTTGGACTAGAGCTTCTACCATTGGCTTTCCTGGTGCTCAGGCCTTTGACCTTGGACTGGAACTATGCCATCAGCCTTCCTGGATCTCCAACTTACTGCCAGCAGATTGGGGTACTTTTCAGCCTCCATAATCATGTAAGACACTTCCTTATAATCAATTTATATATAGGAATAAATAACAATAAAATATATATACAAAATCTCCTATCGGTTCTCTGGAGAAACCTAATACAGCATTATCTTAGCCTCCTTTCTAAGTAAATCATACTAAAGATTCCTCCAGCCTGGGCCGTGTGGACTGTCTTAATTTTAATGGGACTGTATACTCAGCATCCTTTTCTGGCTCAGTGTGGAAAGTGCAGCATCACTTCCTGTTGAACATGACTCAGCCAGACTCTGTAAGAAGTGTTGAATCAAGAACCTACAGCCAGGGGACTCATCTGCAGAAGTGGAAGGGGCATCCCTAGATAATGCTCTGCTGCTCTACCTTGTTCCTCTTTGACAATTCTATATAATGCAGTTCAATTCAAGTTCATAAGTATGAACAGAGCATCTATTTTGTTTTAGGTTATGTTGCATAGAGGAGTCAAAGAAATATAAATCCTGATCACTTACTACTTGGAGAGCATGATACTTTAGAAACGACCCAGGAATAATATGATAGAGCGCTTAAAAATCAAGCAAAGATGCCGGGGAGCGGCTGGGCCCATGAGCCATGGCCGCTGGGCCTGCGCGTCCGGAGCCTGTGCTCTGCAACGGGAGAGGTCATGACAGTGAGAGGCCTGCGTACCACAAAAAAAAAAAAATCAAGCAAAGAAATGTTTTGTTTAGCATCAGGCAGGCATGTGTTTAGTACTTACAAAATATTACAAATCCTCCGGATATAGTCATAAGCTAGACAAAGTTGAGTGAAATATATCTTTTAGTCTCTTTCTTTCTCTCTCTCAAACTCAAACTCCCCTGGAGGCAAGAAGAGCTTTTGGCAGACTCAGATTAGTTTTGAAGATGTTGCATTAGTATGTGGGAGGAGTATAGGTTTCATTGTGTCCTCAAAAAAGATAATGTTGAAGTCCTAACCCCTAGTACCTCACACTTGTGACTTACTTGGACATAGCGTCATTGCAGATAAAATTAATTAAGTTGAGGTCATCTTGGAGTAAAGTGAACCCTTAATCCAATATGACCAGTGTCCTTTTAAGAAGAGACACAAGGGAAAGACACAGAGATTTGAGTGATGCATCTGTAAGCCAAGGAAGTGTAAGGATTGCTGATAAAAACCAAAAGCTAGAAGACGCAAGGAAGGATTCTCCCCTCCAGGTTTTCAGAGAAAGCATGACCCAGCCAATACCTTGATTCCAGATTTTAGCTTCCAGAATTGTAAGACAATATTTTTGGTGTCATTGTTTTAAGATACACAGTTTTTAGTACTTTGTCAAGCAGCCCTAGGAAACTAATACAGGTACATTAAGGTATAGGAGTAATAGGCTTTAGTTTAGAACCCCGTAAATCTGGATTAAAATCTCAACTCCATCATGTCCTCTCATAATGTGTATTTCCTCATCTGCATAATGAGAATTCCTCCCAAATGGAATCTTCCTCGGACATCCACCAGAGGATGGTACCAACACACAGCCAATGCTAACATGCTTACTACATGCCCTGGTGTCTTGACTAGACCTAGATTGGCAGCCAAAGCTACAGCGGGGTTTTAACAGAGTTCCAGCCTCTTTTAAGGTGTGTCCACGGGTATCCAAAAAACAGTAGCCAAAGTGAAGGTGGAGATGCTTGTGATTTTCCATCTGCTTGTGGTTTTCCAAGACAGTGAGATATGATATATTTCTGCCTAGGAATCTCATTCTTTAAAGATTGTGAGTTTGGAGTCACTTACCTTGTGACTATATTATCTTTCAACTCCAAACCAAAATACCTGTTTGTGAAGTATAAGTGAACCTTTGGAGACATTGGGGCTGAATACCTGGAATCAGGACTGCTACATAATTTTGAAGTGCATGGCACTGCATACATAGATGGACATGTGACCTGGACATCTGCAGACCACCCAGAAGCTCAAGAAAGACATCTCTTCTCTATATAGACTTTAAATGTTGAAATGCCAAAGAGTCCACTTTATGTAGGCCAGGCGGGCTTTTATTCCAGGAGATCAATGAGATTATGTTCCCATAGGTCGGCTGCAGACAAGGGAGAATAACTACTATATTCACATTTTCTTTTGTCAATGAGTTTTATGTCTTCTTGAGGCACAGACCTACAACAGGTCTGTAAGGAGAATTAAACACTTTATTTAATAACAGACTTTGAAAAGAAGATATTTTAGGAACACAGAATACTGTTTGATATAGACAAAGCCAAACTGTAGGGGAAATAGCAGAAATAAGGTCAGGAGGGTTCTATGCAAAGTAAGACCCTGACCTGTGTACCCAAACTCAGAAAAACCACCTGCTTCCATAAAATAATCTATTATTAGTGCAAAGCAGAGAGGAGAAAAATATCTACTCCCCCTAGAGGCCAAAAAGAGGACAGAAAACAAAGTTACATTTAAAGGATCTGCAGAAGAAAAAATTGGATTCAGATTTTACTTCAGGAACGGGCACTGATAGATACTTTCACAGTCTATAATTATTTTATAATTAAAAGTATTGCTGAATGTGAGATAACTATGCGATGCACGGTTTGCAAAGGAAATGGAAGAACTGAGCTGAGTTACTAAGGTGACAAGTGAAGGTTAATAAATTATTATTCAGGATTTTAGATAATTGGCATCATTTGGGAGGAGGAAAAAAGAGAATGAAGCTGAAGAGAGATGAACTAGTGTAGTAGAACACTTTAACAAATGATCCATTTAACACCAATTTGATGCTATTTTACCATCACTCCTAGCTTTTATTAAGTGTCTTGATATCCTTTGGGAAAATGTGTCATACAAATGACAAAATGAGATTAATTATAATAAATTCAAAACAAAACACTTTTTGAAACCAAACCTGCATTTCCAGAGCTTATTTTAAATGGACCTAGAGATTTGTGGTTAGTGGTTAGACAAACTTTGGCAAAGCATCACATTTCTGTAAAAGCCCTGCTTCCTCTTTGCTCTTTTAGTGTCTAACCAACAATTAGACATTTACTTATTTTTAACATGCAACCCTCCTTATTCCAAAAAAGATTTGATTTGGCTTCGTTAGAAGGCTACTGGTGGTGATCCCTTTAACCATGAATACTGATAACATAAATTTTGTTCCC
The DNA here is from genome assembly GCF_008692025.1 of Phocoena sinus. Taxonomy (NCBI): domain Eukaryota; kingdom Metazoa; phylum Chordata; class Mammalia; order Artiodactyla; family Phocoenidae; genus Phocoena; species Phocoena sinus. Next base: position 76,879,649 of record NC_045773.1, on the reverse strand, counting down.
ATATTTTGCTCATAGCTACATACACATTTAAATACAGAGTGAAAATCCTAGCTCTTGAGTTATTCCCTTCACCAAAAGACTGGAGAATTTAAAATATAGGACACCATTATTGAATCTTTCCTTTTTTTTTAACATTTTTATTGGAGTATAATTGTTTTACAATGGTATGTTAGTTTCTGCTGTATAACAGTGAATCAGCTATACGTATACATATATCCCCATATACACTCCATCTTGTGTCTCCCTCCCACCCTCCCTATCCCACCCCTCTAGGTGGTCACAAAGCACCGAGCTGATCTCTCTGTGCTTATGCAGCTGCTTCCCACTAGCTATCTATTTTACGTTTTGTAGTATATGTATGTCCATGCCACTCTCTCACTTCGTCCCAGCTTACCCTTCCCCCTCCCCGTGTCCTCAAGTCCATTCTCTACATCTGCTTCTTTATTCCTGTCCTGCCCCTAGGTTCTTCAGAACTTTTTTTTTTTTTAGATTCCATATCTATGTGTTAGCATACGGTATTTGTTTTTCTCTTTCTGACTCACTTCACTCTGTATGACAGACTCTAGGTTCATCCACCTCACTACAAATAACTCAATTTCATTTCTTTTTATGGCTGAGTAATATTCTATTGTATATATGTGCCATATCTTCTTTATCCATTCCTCTGTCAATGGACACTTAGGTTGCTTCCATGTCCTCGCTATTGTAAATAGAGCTGCAATGAAATTATGGTACATAACTCTTTTTATGGTACATAACTTTTTGAATTATAGTTTTCTCAGGGTATATGCCCAGTAGTGGGATTGCTGGGTCGTATGGTAGTTCTATTTTTAGTTTTGTAAGGAATCTCTATACTATTCTCCATAGTGGCTGTATCAATTTACATTCCCACCAGCAGTGCAAGAGGGTTCCCTTTTCTCCACACCCTCTCCAGCACTTACTGTTTGTAGATTTTTTTGATGATAGCCATTCTGACCGGGGTGAGATGATACCTCATTGTAGTTTTGATTTGCATTTCTCTAATGATTAGTGATGTTGAGCATCCTTTCATGTGTTTGTTGGCAATCTGTATATCTTCTTTGGAGAAATGTCTATTTAGGTCTTCTGCCCATTTTTGGATTGGGTTGCTTGTTTTTTGGATATTGAGCTGCATGAGCTGCTTGTATATTTTGGAAATTAATCCTTTGTCAGTTGCTTTGCAAATATTTTCTCCCATCCTGAGGGTTGTCTTTTCATCTTGTTTATGGTTTCCTTTGCTGTGCAAAAGGTTTTAAATTTCATTAGGTCCCATTTGTTTATGTTTTTATTTCCCTTTCTCTAGGAGGTGGGTCAAAAAGGATCTTGCTGTGATTTATGTCACAGGTGTAGTGCCTGTGTTTTCCTCCAAGAGCTTTATAGTGTCTGGCCTTACATTTAGGTCTTTAATCCATTTTGAGTTTATTTTTGTCTGTGGTGTTAGGAAGTGTTCTAATTTCATTCTTTTACAAGTAGCTGTCCAGTTTTCCCAGCACCACTTAATGAAGAGGCTGTCTTTTCTCCATTGTATATTCTTGCCTCCTTTACTGAAGATAAGGTGACCATATGTGCATGGGTTTATCTCTGGGCTTTCTATCCTGTTCCGTTGATTGAACCTTTCCTTTTACTATCAACTAAATTAAGCTAAATTTTCCTCTTACTTTCAACTGAATTAACCGACATTTTTTCGGTGAATTGGACCTCTGCTTTCCATCCTGGTAGAGAAGAACAACTGGAAAGTTTGTGACACAATCTTATCAGCAGGCACAAGGCCACAGGGTTTGGGCACAGGCCAACTATCTGTTTCTCCACATCAAGTAAGAATTGAGCCAGCAAATCAACATTATTGTTTTTCAGCAACAACAGAAATTCTAAATTGTCAGTTTATCCCTTGAACACACAACTCCTGCTTTTAAGACTTGAAGAGACATCAGGAAAGGAAATTGGAGATCCTGTCAACAGAAGAGGTTTGTAAAAATTGCATCCTATCCCTGCCCTCACTAAATTCTAGGCTTACGGGATGGGAGTATCTCCTGAAATTAAGGAGGAAGTTATTATTTGAGGTAAACTGTTCTTGGAGCTTTGGAATTCATGGAAAATGAGAGTCCTTGACAGCCCCTATTGGCCACTGCTCCTCCCCACTCATTGTATAAGTATCACCTGGAGTGGCCTCTTCATTACAGAGTGCGAATTATGTTAATTTTCACTTCATTAGATGAATTCAGCCTGCCCAAGGCTCTGAGTGACTCCATACCCAAGAAAGTGTCGGTCAGAGATGGGAAGGGCTGGAACTCTGCACAGTCTGGCATATAATAGATATTAAATCAGTATATATGAATTATGAAGAGAATGAAAGACCCAAAAAGAAAAATCTTCGAAGTCCATTACAGTGAGTTGCTAGAGAAGGTTCCCTGTTCCATAAAGATGTTTTCTGTTTGAATATTCATTAGGCAGCTTTGGTTGTTGTTGGTATTGATTTGTTTGATCTGATTCCTTCCTTTAAACTAGAATTAGGAATTCATTAAGGACAGAGATTATTGTATACACGTCTATATGATCCCCTACACTTATAACAATGCTCCATAAATATCAGTATCTAAATAAAACTTAGAGGATGATTGCTATGGCTGAATGTTTATGTCCCCCAGAAGTCATACGTTGATATCCTACTGTCCCATGTGATGTTATTAAGAAGTGGGATTTTGGGGAGGTCGTAGGTCATGAGGATGGAGCCCTCATGAATGGGATTAGTGGTCTGATGGAAGAGACCTCACAGAGCTCCCTCGTCCCTTCTGCCAAGTGAAGTACAAGAGAAGACTGCGACCCAGAAGAGGGCCCTCCCCTGACCAAGCAGCACCTTGATCTTGGATTTTCAGCCTCTACATCTGTGAGAAACAGACTTCTGTTGTTTGTAAGCTAGCCGGTCTGTGGTATTTTGTAAGAGTAGACCAAACAGGCTAAGACAGTGATCACAAGAGCTAAGGTCTGCCTGCTTTATGTTTACCCCAGGCTGATGCTGATGAGGATGGTAATGACCAAGATGATAAAGACTGGGACAAACTGCATAAATAACTGTGATAACAATTCATTATTTTACCATAGATATATTAACCCTTCAAGCTATGAGAAGTGTTTAAGATGAGAATAATTGGGATGGAAAATGGATCTCTTCCACCTGACCCAGTGCAATGTGAACTACCTACCAATTAAATGACTGTGGGCTTCTTTTTGTTTTTAGGAAGATATAGGTAAATCCAGGAAGTCTCAATATTTTCTTCAAACGTCCAGATTCCCTCCCTTTCAAGCTATATTGCCATAATGTTTCAGCAGCTCCCCAGGGGTAACAGAGCACCATGTATTCTGTCTCTGTAGATCTTCTTTCTCTCTAGAAATTTTATTTAGAAAAAAAAACAAAACAAAAACATGATTGACTTAAGAGTTTTGAGAAGGAATAAAAACTAATTAAATGAACAAAGAGAGAAACTAATTAAAATGATGTATGTATGTAGCCAAGGGTAATGTCCCTTTAAAAGAATGCCTCTCAATTAAGTTTATCCAAACTAGCTTCTCCACTTTGACATGAAGGTTTGGGTATAACACATGTCACTGGAGTCTGGCCACTCCGTTACAGGAATGACTTTCAAATGTGCAGCAGATGGTAATCAAAATTGACTGGAGGCTCTTCAAGATATATGTTATGATTAACCAGACGTGGACTGCACAACTCAGAAATGAAAGAATGTTGGGGACTCTTGAAGAGGAATCTGATGATAAGTTGGAATGTTAAGATCAGGTGGCAACATAAGTCACTTCCAGAACAGGATAGAAAGTGACAAGACGTGTGGTTGGGGTGATAGAAGTTGTTACCAAAGTCAGGAATGAATGACACTTGCTGAATTCTTACGTTAACCCTGTGACATATTAACATAAATCTAAAATACTGTAGCATCTGAGTGTGTACTTATGACAACTCCCAAACATTCACATACACAAAGGGCCTTTGCAGCTTTGAGTGTGTGTGGGGGGAAAGGATACATTGAACTCCACCCACATTCCATATGGCTGCCAAGACGTCCTCAGAGGGATCAGAATGTGAACTAATGACAGGCATCAATCACTCAGTTCTTACAGAGCTTGGAAACAATGGTTCCTTGGTAGTTTTCTATGTAATTATTCTCCCTACACTGAATGTCCTGCAGTATTCAGAGGAGTAAGCAGGGTGGACACTGGAGAAAGGAAAATAAGGGAAACATCTTCACTAGCATTAGTCATGCCTCCAACTCCTGAAATTTCTACTAGAAACTTATGAAACAAAAATATATTTAGTGGTATTGTTATTATTATTTATTTTAATTTATACACACTCTCCCTGAAAATCAAGGAGAAAATGTTTGGCAGTTTGCTTCCATGCTGTTATTAGAGATGTCAGAACTTTCTCAATTCTAATCCCTCCATTATTTCATTCATTTCTTTTCTCCCAGAAAACGTGGCTGGGGTCCAACCTTAGGTTTCATGAGTAAACTTTAGACTAGTAATCAATGACATTTACAGGTGTGCTAAGTATTATGCGCTGTTCTAAATGCTTTGCGGTTTTTATCTCATTTAGTCCTCACGTCAGTCCTGTGAGTTAAGTATGGATGTGTTTATCCCCGTTTCACAGATTGTTAAACCAAAGCACAAAGAGGCTTGAGAACATGTAGGACTAAGCTGCAGAGCTGGATTTAACCAGGTCAAAATGTCTCCTAGACTGAAGTCGTTCAACTGCTATGCTTTCCTGCAGCTCCTGTATCAGCCTGCTCTTGCCCCAAGGGAAGCACTACAAAGTCCCTGAAATCAATGTTCTTCACTGTTGTGGCTGGATTTATTGACCTCACAAGTGGGTGACAAAGGCTTTTGCAGAACTGTGTTTGAGAACAATGGGAAACAGGGCACAGTGGTGCAAAGGCACATACTGAACTAGGCCAGGTCCCAAGTCATTCCCAACTCCTGAGGAAATTATTTGAGCACATAAATAGAAATTTAATTGAGCAAATTATTTCTCCTGTCTAGGTACCAAATGCTTTCCATCTATAAAAGTGTTGATTAGATCATTTCTATAAACATCTATAATTCTAATATTCAAATGAACATAGTATTTTCAAGTGGAATTAATTATAATATTCTTAATCCTATCTAAGCCTTGGCTACCATGTGACTTCCCCAGAGATGGCATCTGGAATACTACATATAAAGCAGGTATCATCCCCTTCCTTTCGTTTTCGACACCAAAACCACATTGTTTTCATCATACCATTCTTTTTTTTTTTTTTTTTTGCGGTATGCGGGCCTCTCACTGCTGTGGCCTCTCCCATTGCGGAGCACAGGCTCCGGACGCGCAGGCCCAGCGGCCATGGCTCACGGGCCCAGCCACTCCGCGGCATGCGGGATCCTCCCGGACCGGGGCACGAACCGGTATCCCCTGCATCGGCAGGCGGACTCTCAACCACTGCGCCACCAGGGAAGCCCTTCATCATACCATTCTTCACTGATGTAGATATGTGTTTCTTTCTTGAATTTATCATCTGTCTCACCCACTAGACTCTATGCTTCATGAGGATGGAGGCTTGGAATGGTATATTAACCATTTTAGACTTGACATCAAGCACAGAATATCGCATATGCTAGACACACACAAAATATTCCTCACTTATTTAGTATTGCCATGGACGGAATTGTGCCACTTTACTGGAGTTTTTTAGATGATAATAATACCAGCTTATTGTCAGTGAATACTGTATCACTTATTAAGAATTGTTATAGGGCTTCCCTGGTGGCGCAGTGGTTGGGAGTCCGCCTCCTGATGCAGGGGACGCGGTTTCATGCCCCGGTCTGGGAGGATCCCACATGCTGTGGAGCGGCTGGGCCCGTGAGCCATGGCCGCTGAGCCTGCGCGTCCAGACCCTGTGCTCCGCGACGGGAGAGGCCACAGCGGTGAGAGGCCCGCATACCGCAAAAAAAAAAAAAAAAAAGAATTGTTATACACATTAGCTTCATAAGAGCCATAGTAATAACTAAGCTGTCCTTTAAGCTTCAAAATTATCTGCTATTATAAATCTTTTAAAATTTTGTACATAGCTTAATAAACAAGACATTTTTTCCCCTTTTCCTTTTGATTCTAGGATACCATTTCAAGCATCTGTGATTTTACTCTTCTCTGGGTGGTAGATTGCAAAGAAATGGCTTTCACAGTACTTTATAGCTCTTCCAAAAAGAGGCAGAATCTGCTTCCTCACCCCTTGAATCTAGGGGAGCCTTAAGATTTGTTTTAAAAAAACAGAAACTGGCAATAGTGAGATTGTGCTGGTTCTAAACTCAGACCATAAGAGGCTTTGCAGCTTCCTTTCCTTGCTGCTCTCAGAAAAAATGCCACCATGTGAATAAGTCCATGTTAACCGACCACACAATGAAAGACATGTGGCCTGATCACCCTTGCTGCCCCAGGAGATGGCCAGCCATCTACCACGCCTGTGAGTGAAGCCTGAGACTCACCAGGTACCTACAGTAGCACAAACTAACCCAGTCAATTTCAGGAAAGTTTGGCCAGACCAGAAGAACCGCCCAGTAGAACTGCAAGCTCAGTAAGGGATTAGCTGGTTGTTTTAAACGACTGTATTTTGGGGTATTTTTTTATTTATTAATTTATTTTGCGGTACGCGGGCCTCTCACTGTTGTGGCCTCTCCCGTTGCGGAGCACAGGCTCCGGAGGCGCAGGCTCAGCGGCCATGGCTCACGGGCCCAGCCGCTCTGCGGCATGTGGGATCTTCCCGGACCGGGGCACGAACCCGTGTCCCCTGCATGGGCAGGCGGACTCTCAACCACTGCGCCACCAGGGAAGCCCTGGGGCGCTTTTTTAATGCAACAAAAGCTAATAGATAAACTTGAATACAATGATATTCTGAAAGCTTATGATGATATTTTAGTCATTTATCTCAACTGAAAAGAGGCAAGAACTCTATTTTTAATTCTTGGAACTGTGTTCTGTAAGTTGTCTTTTCTTTGTCTTTGTCAGAGCTGATGTGAGGACAGAGGACTTTCTCCAGAAGCCAGATCTTTCCCACACTTCTAAATTATATTTTTAATGTGTATCATAATCCAGCTTTGTGGTAACTATATATTCTATAAAATAAAAATATCTCTTAAGAAGCTTCAAAAAACCCCTTAAGTTTCAGTTTACCTGGATAGCTTTTGTGGCATCCCTTTTGTGTGACTGCAGTTGTTTATTTGTTTGCTTGTATTTGCTTTCTTCCAGGCCCTTGTTTTGATGCAGAATACCTGAGGTTACATGAAAATGACACCCAGGTAAATAAGTTATTACCTTAATTGGTGTCAGATTCTCTGAGCCCAGATTTCAGCAGATTGTTTCTTTCATATCATTCACGTCAACCTCCCATGCATAGAAGGGTGGCATAAATTTAATTTTGTTCATCCTTTGGACAGAGAGCCTTACTGAATGATTTTCCTCCAGCTTGGGAGAACTACTTTACAAAGCATTAACTCTAAGACTTGTAGATAAAAGAAAAAGATTAGGAGACCTAGAGCAACAATAACCAAAATAAGTAAGTTAAAAATGAATGAGTAGGGCTTCCCTGGTGGCGCAGTGGTTGAGGGTCCGCCTGCCGATGCAGGGGACGCGGGTTCGTGCCCCGGTCTGGGAGGATCCCACATGCCGCGGAGCGGCTGGGCCCGTGAGCCATGGCCGCTGAGCCTGCGCGTCCGGAGCCTGTGCCCCGCAATGGGAGAGGCCACAACAGCGAGAGGCCCGCGTACCGCAAAAAAAAAAAAAAAAAAAAAAAAAGATATAGTGAAAGAGAAGACCCTACTCAATATAGCACACAAAAAATAAAATTCTTAGGAATAAACTTAAAAAAAAAAAAAAAAAAAAAATGAATGAGTAAATGAATGAACGAATGAATCGTTCTTCATTCGTTTCCTTTCTCTTCTAGCCCCTGGTACTTCTCCTGAAGTGGGCATTCTGTCCACATTAGAGCCTGACTCGGGTGCTAAGGTGTACCTGCACCCATAATGTCATCTGCATTACATAACATTTTAAATGCAGGTCTCAGCAGGCGCACAGCTTTTCACATTCTCTGACAGATACTCAGGTTGACACTAGACTGCCTGATAAACCCAAGAAAGTGACAGGAATTCTATTAATACCTGGATACAGAATTCATAAGGGTACACAGTAGGTCGGGAAGAGATTCCTAAAGTAAGAAGCTTTGCCTAAGAATAGACTCAATCGGTTTGATTTGGCCAAAACAGAGGGAAGAGTTTGAAAGAAGAAGCAAAAAGGTCGGGTAAGAAAGACTAGCACAGGCATTTTTGAGAAGTTGGCTGAAGAAGGAATAAACTAAAAGAAAGAAGTAAATAGTGGTTCTATTTGTAAGTCTTAAGAGAGGAACATCATTAAAGAAGGAGAAAGGGGGAGATAGATGAAGCCCAGAGACAGTGAGAGAAGGGGTGAGCAGCAGTTGAGAGAGAAGTAAATAACTGTTGGCTGAGTATGATTTGGCCAGAACTGTGTTTAGAACCTGAAAGTTTTTCACTTCCTGCTAATGATATACAACATTTATTTATTTTTCTCTCAATTTGGACGTGTTTGTTCACAGTCAGTGTAGTGGATAGCTCCCTTATATCATAAGGCTGTCATGGCATAAGGTAAGAAATGTAACTGAATATGGAAAATATAAACTGCTAAAGGAATATTGTAATAAACACGGCGAAAACAAGTGGGTATATGGATACTTCGACTCTAAAAACCAAGAGCCAGAGCAGATAGCTTTCGTATAGATGAAAGGGAAAACAAACGAACAACTAATGCAGCAAGACACCATCACAGTGACCACCATGTCCAAGTGACCCGTGGCCAAATTTCTGAGCAATATTCTCTGCTCTCACTGAGGAAGGCCCTGCCAAGGCAATGTGCTTGTGTACTGAATGTCACATTTTTATATTGTTGGATTTTGTGAGGCCTTTTCTTAAACCATCCATCACAGACACTGGAGAGATGGATGCTAGTTTAAAAAGAATTTAAATCTGCTTACTGCTCTAGCCATCTTTTACTTTGCTGTTTTGCCTCTCTCGTTTTGGTGGTTCATATTTAGTGGCTTCTCAGTTAAGGCTATGACTAAAAATAACGAGGAACCTGGAAAAAGGAAAAACTATACTGCTATGACTGTAGTTTATGTTTTTGATGCTATACTTGATAACAACTTATTTTTCTTACTGTAAACTCCTGGGAGTGCAGAAACATATGATGGAGCTTGGTGATAACTGTAGTATTCCTTAGTGTCTTTGACATTGCTTTGAAGTTTGTTGTGTTATTCTGATTTTAAAGAAAAACATATTAGACATAGGCAAACTTCATGAAGGCCACACGATAGGTGACTTGAGATGCATGACCTACTCTAATTTCAACATTGTGTCTGGTCCAGGTTGTGAGATGGGAAATTTAACACCCTCTTAAGAGTTCTTTAGTATGAAGTCATTAAGTGGCGACATGGCCAGATTTTAGGTTGTGGTACCCTTACTTTCTTAAGGATTCTTCCCTGAGTCCAGAAATTTTCCACATTGTACGATAATTCATTGTTGACCTTGAAGTTTACTGGTGAGCTTTATGGAAGAACCAGTAATGATCTAAAAATCGAATACAGATGCCATTATATCTAGAGGCATAAGCAGTTCAAATATACATGCATTTGATATCATTTATATAAAATTTAAAAACTCTCGTTGTGTTCTTCGTCTTCATATGGTACAGAACCAGGTACACTACTCTAGGTAACCTTTATTCCTTTGAGCATTACTGTGTCTGTTTTTCTTCATGTTGTACATATGCTTCAAATCACTTATTCTTCCCAGCATTCTCCACCACTCCCATAGCACATGCTTCCAATCAACCTATACCATCATAGGTATTTTTTCCCTTCAAAATAGATACAGACTTTTTTGGATTCTACATATAAGTGAGATCATACACTATTTGTTTTTTTGTGCATGACTTCATAGAACTAGAGAATAGGGCGGTGGTTGCTAGGGGCTGGGGGAAGAGGGGATATTGGTCAGAGCCTACAAAGTGTCAGTTATAAGATGATTCTTGTAAGTTCTGGGGCTCTACAGTACAGCACGGTGATTATAGTTACTAATACTGTATGGGTACTTGAAATTTGCTAAGGGAATAAATCTTAAGTGTTCTTACCACAGGGAAAACAAATGGTAACTAGTGAGGTGATGGATGTGTTAGTTAGCTTGACTGTGGTAATCATTTCACAAGGTATACATGTATTAAATCACCATGTACTTCTTAAAACTCCAGATTGTACAACATAAATATGTCTAATTTGTGTCAGGCATTCCTCAATAAAGCTGGAAACAATTTAAAAAACCAAGTCCCCCCAAATAGATACAGAATTTCATTTCTTAAAAGAAAACTTCCATATGTTCCACCTATCTTTAGTCTTCTTACATATCCCCTTAGTGCTCTGTGCGTATACGATTTCTACACACATTGTACTTATTTCATGCATGGTAGACCAGCAAGTTTGTATAGTAAGAAAACTGTGCCTTCTAAGCACTTACTACCCCTTTTCTCTGCCCCTTTCCAATACCTCCCTTCCTTTCCTATGTCCCCCTCATTCCTTCTAGGTTCCTTAAAATAGTAGGAAAACTATTCAATTCAGCAAATATTATTTAAAGCCCATCATATTTTCAGATAAATCGCAAACACTTCAAGGTCAGTTAATCTAATTCATTGCTTCCAGTAGGATGTAAACTTTTAAAGAGGGTGAAATGACTCTATAATCCAGAATTTCACATTAAAACAAACAAAAATCCACTTTTATTCAGTCTTATTAACCTCACAAGACTAGTTATCATTCTTAAACCTCTCATGTGCCATTTTCAAATCTTCTAGTGTTTTCTCATGTTATTTTCTCTTCCTAGAATAACCTTACCTTTCATTCTTACTTGTTGAAAGCCCAATAAAACTTTACAAAAATAGTTGGTCAGCCCATGGACCATAGTTTGCCAACTTGATTTTTAAAATTATTTTGTTAAAGCATTATTTGTCTTGATTACTGAATTATTTGGCATCACCTTAAATTTTGTGTTCAAGGAAAATGCCTCAATCATTTCACCCTAGTTCTGGCCTTCCTGTTTGTCTTTCAGAATCTCCTATATTAAATTTTTTCCTCCTAAAATCACAAACTGTTGGCCATACTTTTATAAAATGTTTATCACATTACAGAATGATTATTTGATGGTTTATCTACATTCCCTGCTATACAGAAAGAAAAAAAAATTTTTTGGATATTTCTGTGTTCCCAAATATATCACATCCTTTAGACCATAGTTTGAACTTAATATATTTGCTGAATGAATGAATGATTACATCAAAATGGGAGAAACTCTATAAGGTGAGGCATTTTTCTTGGCGCCCATAACACACAGTTGTAGTAACTCCTTAATTTACTTTTCAGTAGGGCTTTTCTCAGAGGCTTTCATCCACAAATTAAAGATATTTTAAGCAATTTCAGGGCAGGAATCATGTCTTTTATTATTTGTTTTGTTTTTACACAATATATACCAAAGAAACTTTGGGGTTTGGATTAGACATAAAGCTGTGAAACAGTGACACCTAATGGGACAGAGATCAACCATTTTGAATCCCAATTATTTCAGGAAATTTGGTGGTGAGAGTAAAGGAGTCCTTACATATTCACCTTCATCTCTCTTGTACCAAAAATATGGTATACGGGCAACCAAGTTTTGATAAATAAATAAATGTATGATGGATACGTGAATGAACTACAAACAAGAAGTTAAACCTTCTGAATAATAGGAGTTTCTTATAAATATCGCTCATCCAGGAAGTTACTTTTTCTTGTTTTTATGTTTGTTTCACATTACCAATGTAGAGATAGTCTAAAATCCCTTGCTGCCATATTTGGAAAACACACATTTTAATAAAGATAATTTTTTTCTTTTAAGTCTAAGGAGATTTAAATCCTCCTGTTGCTAAATTTTAAAAATAGTCAAAGGACAATATGCAGGTATATTACTGAGTATTTTTACAGGCACTTTCACATTTGAAAGGAAAGCATAGAATACCATAATTCCAATATTTCATCTCCCCATCTGATGTGTGCAGGCTCCACAAGAATCAGCAGAGCTGGTGCAAGGCATGAATCCGTATCACAAAGATGTTCAGAGGTTACCATCCAGCCTTTTCTTATAAGGGTGTTATTGAAAACTTAAGAAACATGAGACTCCAAAGATTGGTTGTATAACGTAGTACCTTATTGTGATCGTTGATACCTTTCTGAATAGGCTCAAACATATTTTAAGAATCCTTTTATATATACTAATGCTTAATATCAGATGCCTTGCATAAAAATATCATTAAATGTGAATATTATCATCGTTTGCAACTGGAAATTCAACAAATGCATTAAAGTCCTGAATTAAAAGACTGCCTTTTAAGTGTTAGTAAGAAGTTTTTGAAACTAGGGAACCCAGCCATTATTTTAGTTTATATTGTCATTGCCAAATTGAGTAGACCAGTCTAACTGTAGCCCTCACAGACGGTACCCGGCTTACTGCTACGTGTTCACCGTTTAATTTGCATAGACTCTCAATGTATGCGGAATGAGCTGATGGGTGGTACAGATCCACTATGAAATGATCCTGTAGATGTAAGTTTATATTTATTTATGTAGTTCTGAAGATGTAGGAGTGAGATAATGAGGTTAGCGAACCAGTGAGGGATGGAAAGTGACAGAAAATAGAGACATGATAGAGTATGGTGACAGGAAGGGCATTACACATGAACTTTATCTAATTCACAATGTTTCCTAGGTCCAATAGTATCATTAATCTGCTGTTTTGAAGTGAAAGCAAGGTATAGAGTGGTTTAAACAGATGGTGTTTTTTTCTTTTACCATCTTCGTACCGTCTCAAGAACAAGCCTGCTTAGTATTTTCTGAAGACCATTCTCTGCTATGTCATCTTTGCTGATAAAAATCAGATATAAATGAAATGGAGAAAAAACTCTGTTGGCTTACTTAAATCATTTTTAAAGAGGGAAATATAAATACACAAAAGAAGAAAAATTGCAAGTTATAGTTAACTTCTAATGACTGGACACCTACTTTATGCCAAGTACATTATTTTTTCCTTACACATACACGAGTTAGGTACTATTTGCTTGCTTTTCAATTTTTTTTAATATATGTGCTGCAGAAGTGAGTACAATTCTTTCTTTTCAAATAAAGAAATTGAGGTCAGAGAGGTGAATACAGTATCATAAGTTACTACAGAATTTCCCAGGAACTCAAATTCAACTCCAATTCTAAAGTCTTTACATTCCAGCATCTTCATCCATAATAATTATATACTCTTCCGTTCTGCACAAGAGGAAACTTAGAGATAAAGAAAGTAACTGATTTTCTGAAAATCGTTTTGCAAGAAAGAAGCAGAGTCTGGATTTGAGACCGGGAAGTCTCACTCTGTTGTCCACACAGGGAACCACAATCCATTTTGCCCCAATTGTGCCTCAACTCATTACCTGTTTATATTTTAAAATCTGTTTCCACCTTACACATATTAGCTCTTTTAATCTCCCGTCGAATTGTGCGATGAACGGAGTACTGGGAGGCAGACCTTGGCTTCATTCATGTGTTTTTATAAAAACCTGCTCCACCTGTAGCTGTCCAAGCCAAAAACACTGGGCTCTCCTTGATGCCAAGACCTCTCACGTTCCACATTCAATCTGACAGTAAATCCTGTTGACGCTATCTTCAAAATATATATTAGAATGCAACTACTCCTACTCTGAATCAAAATCATGTCTCACCCAGATTATTTTAGTAGGCTCCTAACTGATCTCTCAGTTTCCACCCTTATCCTCCTGCAGGGTAGTCTCAATGCAGCAGCTAAAGGAATCTTTTTTTTTTTTTTCTTTAAAGAAGATGTTGGGGGTAGGAGTTTATTAATTAATTAATTTAGTTTTGCTGTGTTGCATCTTCGTTTCTGTGCGAGGGCTTTCTCTAGTTGTGGCAAGCGGGGACCACTCTTCATCGCGGTGCGCGGGCCTCTCACCGTCGCGGCCTCTCTTGTTGAGGAGCACAGGCTCCAGACGCGCAGGCTCAGTAGTTGTGGCTCACGGGCCTAGTTGCTCCGTGGCACGTGGGATCTTCCCAGACCAGGGCTCGAACCCGTGTCCCCTGCATCGGCAGGCAGACTCTCAACCACTGCGCCACCAGGGAAGCCCAGAAATCTTTTTAAAAGACAAATCAGATTATGTTACTCCTTTGCTCAGAACTCTCTCACGGCGCCCCGTTTTACTCGGTAATTCCTCACAATGCTCTATCAGATTTTTCATCATCTGTCTCCCTTTTCCCCTGTGATTTAATCTCCTTCCGCTCCTCCTCCCCTGGCTCACATCCCTCCTTCACACCCGCTTCCTTGCTGTTTCGCAGACACTCCAGCAGGTATCCTGCTTCCTTAGGGCCCTTGCACTGGCTGCTCCTTCCACCTGCGTGGTTCTTCCTTAGATTCTGCTGGACTAACAATTTCATCTGCTTTATTTGTTGCAATTTCCCCTTCTCAGTGAGAACTATCCTGACCATCCGATTTTAAGCTCTACCTCTGCCCCCACCCTCCTGCATCCCTGATCCTCCTTCCTCTAATCTACTCTTTTTTTCCAGATGGTTCATTGGAATCTAACATCCTATTTGTTTTACTCATGTATTATCTCTGCTGTGCATGTTCTGTCTTCCCTAAATAGAATGAAAGTGCAATGATACGAGGCATTGTTCTCTGTTTTGTCTGACATACCCTAAGTGCCTCTAATCGTGTCTGACACACAGAATGTGCTTATAATAGGTGGTCTGACTCTGGTTTTGGATGTTGGACTCCTGGCAGCTTGCAAACCTCACCCTCCTCCCTTTACCGTGTGCCCCATATATGGGCAAACTAAGAAAACGCCAGGGTGTTCCCTCTTGGACACTGGTTAAAGATTCAGGTACAAAGTGTAGGTTTATGAACAGTGTCTTGAATTTCCCAGCCAAACAGAGGTGTAAGAACAATCAGTATTTTCTTAAGTTTGTGGAAATTACTTTTTATATTTAAGTACCTAACAAAATTCACATATGTTGACCAAAAATGACATACACAATTTTCATAGCAGCCCTACACTGGAAATAAGTCAATGTTTTTAACAATAAAATGGATAAATAAATGGGGGTCTAGTCATACACATAAGAGAGGAATGAATGGCCTATTACTATTCACACCAACATGGTTGAATCTCACACACAGGATGAAAGGTACTGGACTCCAAAAGTTATAGATTGATTTTTCTGATATAAAATACAAAACCACAAAGTGAATCCATGGAAATTGAAGTCAACTAGTGGTTACCTTTTTTTTTTAGGGGATGGAAGGGAAAGGCTGGGATGCTGGTGATCTTCTGTTTTTGATCTGGGTATTAGTTATATGGGTGCATTTATCATGGTGTGCACTTAGGATTTTTGAAGTCATTCTATATTTAATACTTAAGGATTAACAACAACAACAAAACCTGGAAATTCAATTCTGATAAATTAACTGTGAAATAAAATAGCGCTTTCAAATACCTCCCACATACATACCTTCCTTTGACCCCTCTACCTTTTATATATTTTGTTGTATTTAGATAGGCACAAGCTCACGTTATATTTCTCAAAGGAGACAATCACGTCTCACAGCAAATCTGTGCTACTATTATAAATAGATGGGTCTGAATGGCTAACCACCAGTAATTCTGTCTCCCTCCACTCTCTCTCTTACAAACAAATGCACAAACTGAATATAACATTGTAACATTCTTAGATATTTGGATTTAGAAGAAGAAAATTTTCTTAATCCCCCTTACCATTTTTAGCCATTACATTTATTCTGTACATCAGCATGAATTACTCGATACATCATTTCTGAATAATTAAAATTTATAACCAATTTCAGAATAATATTTTCTGCTGATGCTATGAAGTGATCATAATGTCAATCCAATATATCCTTTCTTAACTCCCAGGTAAAGCCAGAAAGGGGCAAAGGCAAGTACTGTGTTAAAAATGTGGTAGCAGGAGGGGAAGCAGGGAAAGGGTGGAAGGAGGGTCTAGTATTGACAGAACATTTTGTGCCTCCAAAATTATTCTAATGCCATTCAGTTTTAATTCAGGGTGAAGATTTGGGTCAGTTGCTCATTAATCCAATCTGGCTTTTGCTTCTAGGCTACTATTATTAACTCCCTTATTCAGATGTTATTCAAATGAGTCTCTCTACGAGAGACTGCGAACTGATGCTGGCAAAACATATTGTTAGTAAATCTTCCCCAGTTTGGCAACACATTAATGATGGATCTGGCATTCTCAGTGTCAAAAACTCTATCGGCATCTGTTACAACAAAATCAAGATAAAATGAACGAGAAGAAAACAAATGGAGACAGGGAGGGGGAAAGTGCTATCAGATATTTGAAATGCTCTACAGATTCTTTGTCCCCAAAGACTCTCTCACTTTTCAACCATTGGATCAAGAATTTTGTACCACATCATGCACATAACTTTCCTGTGGAAATATACAAATGGGTAAACACATAATTATGTGGAAAAACTGGGGGTAGACAGGTGCTTTCAATATAAAGTATCTGAATGCGTCTTTGATGGATTCCTCCTTCTTTGTGACTCTCTTGTCCCTATTTATACCCCTTCCACTAGGCATGTCCTCCTCTACACCCAAATGTCCAGGAGGTCGAGCACCGTGCCTGGCCCAGCATTCAACAAGACAGCATCTTTACTTCTCCCCACTAAAGTTCATCAGCCCTGAATCTCATTCTGCCAAAACCTTATTCTATAAGTTAATCACACTTACCAGGCATTCTGACCTGACCAACGTAATTCTTCATTAACAATTTATCCTACTAAAGAAATTAACAGTAGTGTAGATTAGTCATCAAGAGCACAGATTCTGGAGCTAGACTGTGTGGGTTCAGATCCTACCACCAGCTGTGAGACCTGGGGCAAGTTTCTTGACTTTTCTTTCCCCAGTTTTTTCATCTGAAAAATGGGTAATAAAAATAGTACCTACCGGGGCTTCCCTGGTGGCGCAGTGGTTGAGAGTCTGCCTGCTGATGCAGGGAACACAGGTTCGTGCCCCGGTCCGGGAAGATCCCACGTGCCGCGGAGCGGCTGGGCCTGTGAGCCATGGCCGCTGAGCCTGCGCGTCCGGAGCCTGTGCTCCGCAACGGGAGAGGCCACAACAGTGAGAGGCCCGCGTACTGCAAAATAAATAAATAAATAAAAAGATGTTAAGAGCCATTGTCATTTCCTATAAAAAAATTACTAATATTAATATAAGGTCATATTTTAAAAAAAAATAGTACCTACCTACAGGGCTTTTAAGAGATTGGATGACTTAAAATATGCACGTTATTTAGGGCTGTGTCTGGCACATAATAAACATAATTTAATAGCTGTTATCCTTATTTATTAATTACATGTCAAGGAAATTTTATTTTAAATAGGAATTCTTGGAGATGCCAAAAATCTAAATCCAAAGAAAGACTTTCTAACTGGGAAAATACTAGAACAGCTTATGAGGCAGTTAGGAGAAAAAAATATAGACAAATATTTTAAGAACTCTCAAAATATGTCCTCCCCCTAATGTATGATAACTGCTAGGTTACAGATTATTGAGGCCCAGTGAAATGAAATAGCCTGACTAAGGACATAGAGTTAGTAAAGGACGGTGATAGAGTTTGCCGTGGTAGAGATAAGAGGTGCAGCGCCAGGGATCTGGGTCACAGGACTTCTAATGAGAGTATACGGCCCAAAGAGCTTCAACTAGCCAAACATCTCTCTCCCCAGATTCTCAAATCTATATCTCTTTCTAGGTCTGTCTTCAGCTTCTGGGTAATATATTCAGGTGCCTCCAAGATACTTCTGTTTCTGTATCCCACTGGAAAAGCATGCAACCTATGACCAAAATGACCCTTTCTCCTGAACCCCCTGCTCCAGCGCTCTCCTTAGCTCTGTGACTGGCACTGCCACCCACTCCGTTACCCAAGCCCAAATCCTAGCAGTACCAGGACACCCCTCTTTCCATTTGTGTTTTTCTCTAGTGGTGGACCTACGACCTTAATTCAGAGCGTCATTTTCTCTCACTGAAATGACAGCAGTCACATAACTGATCTTCCACTCAGTGTCACCCCCATGACCTTTTCTTACAATGTAGTCATAATTATCTCTAGAAAGTACAAATGATCATGCTAATCCACACTTGGGACTCTTCGATGGCTCCCAGTTACCTATCAGTTCCAGTTCAAATTTCAAAACTTAGCTCCCAGGCTTCTTCCTGATTTTGCAAGGGCCTAACTCTTCAGTATCCACTCCCTGTAATCTCTCAGCGGCAATCTCTGAGCTCCTTAGGTTCACATATGCTGTTCCTTCTGTCCAGGCTACGTCTTTCCTCTGGTGGTGTTCCTGTATATTTGAGGCCTGGGTCAGGTAATTCAGGAAAATATTTCACATTTTATACATAATTTCATCATATATATGCATATATATATACATATACACACGTATATATGCATATAAATATTTATGTATAAAACACCTTAGAGTTTGCACTGTTTTGCTGTTTTCAACCTTAAATTCAAATTAAAACTTAAAATGGTCTCGCGGATTTACAGAATTACAGTAACTCGAGTTCTGTTTCTTCATCTTTACAATTACTGTGCTAACATTGCTTTTTCAAATCTGCTGTTTATGCACAGGAATATTTTGCACCACTGGGGTTGGAGACAATGACTGGGTTTGAAATCAAAGGGGTTTTGCTTGGGGTGGCAAATGAATGAAGAAGTAACAACGTTTGTTTATACAGCTTTGTCAGCCTTGGATTCCCTATCTCCCGAGATAAGGATGCCTTCGCATAGGAGTTTTTTTCCTGATTTCAGGGGAACAAAAGTGGGTCAGAGTGTTCTTCTTGTACAGACTGTTTCTCAAGTAACTTTAATTCAAAATAATCAACATGGTACCTTGGCACATTTGGGGGCTGCCTGCCCCGAGCCCTGTCACTACTATAGCTAACTCCTACCAATTCTGCCATCACTACCACTTCTTCTAGAATTTCTTCTTCTAGAATTTCTCACTAGACTAGAGTCCTTGAATTATTCTGAATTAGATGCCTGATGTTTTAAACTCCTGGAATTTCTGGGCATGTGTTATGTTTACGTTACAGATGACCCTGCCCCCTTTTTAATGGTCAGTTTGCTCGTGTATCTTTTTCATTACACTGTAAACTCTACAGAAGCAGGGGCTACACACTGTTTCAGGAGTAGTCAATCACTACAAACAAATTTCCTCTTTACTGCTCTGTCAAAACCTAGCCCAAATCCTAACAAGTGTGGACTGACTTGATAGTCGCACTCCGACGCAGTATCAGGATCTACCTTTTAAAGTGTGTTCCACAAAGTCTAGTGAGGTCACCTTATGCTCACCTTTTGTGGCCCGGCCGTTCAACATGGGGGTGGACCATGGTGAGTAAATACTAATTACATCCACGTGTCTGTGGCTGAGACCCAGCGCAGCACGCTGCAGAGAGAGAAGCTTGAGGGGACAAAGTGGGGCTGGAGTGTGGGTGTGGCAGAGGGAATGAGCGGATGGAGGGCCCGGGAGCAGGCTAACAAAAAACATTTGCTCGTGTTCGTTTTCCCTACTTGGTCGGTAACATGTTGCCTCCTTTCTTCAACTGATGAAAAATTGTTCTCACTAAACCTTCAGGTAAACTGTCTCCTTCAGAAAATATTTTCAGACTTCCTGTCAACACGCCCTGTCCCTTTTAGGTATTCTCAAAGTATTATTTGCCCACATTCTGTGAAAGTACTTATCAGATTTTATTAAAATCTTCAAATTTTTTTTTTGTCAGTTTCTTCCACCAACCGTAATCTCTTTGAGATCATGGATCTATTTTTAATTTATGTTTGAATTCCAATCACCTAATTTAGCAACTGTCCATAACATATATTGAATAACATATATGCTTGTTGAATTTTATAAAGCAGAACTGAAGACCATCCACCTATAATGTTAATTGAGGTGAACCACAGAGGTGAACACTGGATAGGTAGGTGGTCCTCAAACCATCCCTTTCTTTCTCTCTCTCTCTCTCTCACCTTTCTCAATAACTCTTCTTTTGTTTGTATATCCTTCTTTTTCCATGCATCCCTATTCCATAACAGGTAACTATGTGGAACTTGGTCTTTGAGAACTTGAGTCCTTCCAAGTGAGAGACAAACAACATCCCAGAATGGATAAGCCATCTTCTAGATAATATTCCCATTTATTATGCCCCTTCCCTGAATCTAGGGTCGATGTTCTTGACTCAGGGAAGACAATGTATTCTAATTCTCTAGATTCTGTCTTGTAGAATGGCATCTTTCCTAAATTATAGCATCTCTTGTTTTCTTTCTAACAAAACTGTCTCACATAGAGAATTCACTCAAGTTTTGACCTCAGAACTTACCCCTTAAATAAACAGATCACTAGGAAAAAGTCCACCTTTCTTCAGATTTTATAAAAAATAATCCTCCTTCCTCTCGAGCCATAAAATACTTCTCAGCAAATTTAACATATCTGAGAGTTCAACTGTGTATGTGATCCTTTCTGTTCTGAGTGTGAGAAGACCCGGAAAGTTGAGATTATCATTGAGAAGTGGAAAAATTTGGGGTCTCCTGTACATTTTGGAGGTTGTAAGTTATTTGAGTCTAGATTTTCCCACCCCCAGCAAATGAAAATCATAATTCCTCACTCGCTGAGTATCATGGATAGGATCCTCTGTCTGCCATGGAAACATTCTAATGAGGTGGGCTTCTTAGACGTTTCATTACCCAGTTTGCAAACACTAAAAAAGTGTGGGTAGGCAACATTTATCTATTTTAGGTGAGCATTAGAATCCAAGATAGTGTGAAAGACAAAGGTTAAAACAGCATTGTTTAACATGTACTGAGCATCTGGAATGTTCCAGTTACTATACCACATACTTTATGGACGTTCCTCTGCATGATGTAGATAAGGAAATTGAGGCACAGAAACGTTCAGAAACTTTCCAAAGTTTACACAGCAAGTGAATTGAAATCCAGTTCCTGCCAGAGCTCACCTTCTATGCCTCCGACTCTAAAGTGCCCGCACGGTATGTCATATTTCTCCCAGGTGAGTGTAAATTTCTGAATAGTAAAGACCACGTCTTTACTCTGTTCAGTGCTAAGCCCAGGGCCTTAATGACTCTTAATTACATCTCTATATCATAAGTGAAAGAATTATAAGTGTGTTGAAGGTAAAGAGCTGACATATATTCTATTCCTTACATAGTAAAAGAAACATTCGCCTTTTTAAAAAATCAATTTTAGATTTCTTTAAGCTTGTTTAAATAAAATATTCAAAGAAAAACACATGAAAGAGGATACTCTTCATGAATGACAATTTTGGAAAGAATATTATTCTCAGAATGGAACAGCAGAAAGAACAACATAATGAAAGAACATTTTTCTTATACTTAGTAGAAGCCAAGGTTTTCACGGATTATCCCCTATAATCATTATGATAACTTTCAGATATAATTGCTACCATTAGCCTCAATTTTATAGATGGGAAATTGGGTCTCAGAGTTACTAGGTATCTTGCCGATGTATTAAGCTAGCAAGCAGTAGAGTCGGGATTGACCCTAAGGAGTCTGTCATCAGAGCCTGTGTTCTTCATCACTTGCGTTAATACAGCACAGAGAAATACCTTCCCTCTTTCGTATCGAGTATTTTAGATTTTTAAGGACTTATGATTTGTTTTATATGCTCTATAAATTATAAAAAGTAAATTCCCATGGACCTGTCTCATAAAAACAGATTCTGGCACGTGCACGTTCTCTGTTGATCGCTAGAGGGCAGTCGTCACGTTTCTAGGGCGGATTAATTCTGACTAGAAACACTGACTCCATGCAAAATAAAGTCAGGCAACCACTGTCAGTTGTGAAAGGAGAGTGTAAAACCAATTTAATTCTCCATGAATCGAACAAATAACTGTGTGACACAATGGAGACAAAAACAGAGATTCGCTACTCCGTGAGTTTGGGGGAGAGCTATGCACATGTAATAAATCTAAACAAGCAGTGTGGACAGTAACACCTGGCAGTAGAAGAAGGAACGATTCTCAGCCAAAGAAATAATATTGCATACTTATAAACTGCTTTTACAATTTTAAAGTCTTTGTTTCTACTGGATTCTCACACCTTTATACAAGTGTAATTCTCTCTGCCTCACATATAAGAGATCTGATCCTTGGAGATGAAGTGACTTGCCCCAATCGTTGGTTTGCTATTAGCATTGGTGAGATTTTCATTGGCATCTTCAAACCTCCTTTCAAACCATTGTTCTTCTTAACCTCACAGGAACTTAATATGTAATTGATAGAAATTGACCATTTCTACACCTTGGTGTTTTAGGTAATTGTTCTTTTCTCTAATTCTGTCTAGATATAGTTGGTGTATTTTTGTTGTTACTTTTTGTTGTTACTATTCAGATGGCTGAATAGATCAAATGTGTATTTTTTTTTTTTAATTTCATTTAGAAAACTGAGTTCTATGTCTCAGACCTTGTTTGCCAAGTTTCAAGAGAGAATTTTTATGGTCAAATTATAAAACCCTGAAAATAGGACTTTATAATGGAAATGCTGATACAGCCCTAACTATAGCATTGCAACTGCGTCACTATAAGATAATTGGTTTAGATAATACCCTTCTGGGATGAATGCCATTCTAAATGATTGTGCATATCCATAAATCTCAGCTAACTCAGTAATTCACAATTACAAAGATTTAAGCTTAGTACCAATAAGCAATAAACTCAGGCTACTGCTATAATAACTGTTGGTCGCTACACCCTTATTTCACAGCAGGTGGTCTGCTCCATGCTGGTTGCAGACTGAATGAAAGCAGGCAACACTTGGAAACTAATTTCTGAAGTTGATGGAAAACTCCAGAGCCATTTCAACTGGTGAAATAGTGTTATGTTTTGTGCACTTTTTTTTTCTTTTTAAATTAAATGCTCTGAGACACTTGACCTTTCTGACAAACGAAGGGCAAACACAGCTTTGCTCTCATTTCACGTCACAAATACATCTCTAGATATTTAAAATTGTCTTCAGCAAATTGATTTTTGTTCATGTCATTATTAACACAATACCCCTGGTTAAAAAGGGAGAATACCTTACTTGTCATTGAGTGGATTTCTTTGAGTCAAAAAACTGAAAGAGGGCTTTGTTTAGTCCATCCGTGTTTGACTCTAGACAAGCAGTCCAAGAAATCTTGCTCCCTTATTCCTAATCTCTTCGTTAAGAGCATCATATACTTTGTTTAAAATGTATGTTCAGGTTTCACAACTTAAAATGTTCATTTTTAAATGATGAGGTAGACATTTGGAAAAGCCTTCCTTCCCAGAAAGAAATAGTTTCACGCAGCTATTGATGGGATTCAGTCCTCCTGGTTTTAGAATCTGACGCTTTTCTTGAATATTGATGAAGTGTTTTTCTGAATTATTATAAAGTATATTAAAAATCTTTATTAATATCAGCGGTTTAGGTTACTTAAGAGTTTGGTCTAGGTTTGTATGAATGCTACCTTTTTTTTCTTTCTTTTTTTTTTAATACTTCCTTATCTAGAACCGAACCTTACACAGAATAGTCACCAAATCAATTCTTTTCTTTTTCTTACTTTGAAGAAAATGGGGTACATTTAAAGGAGAAAGTGGTATTCAAGATAAAAGAAATAGAGAGATGATTGTTGAAGACAAAATCTGATGACAATGATTGAAAATAGTAAAGAACATAGGTAAAAACACTAAATGAACAATAATATTGAATTTGAAATAAAAATAAATGATTTAAGCATCATGGATTCCTATGAAACAATACGTATAGTGTGAAATGGTTTCACAGAAACTTCAGTTGAAAAAGGTATTTTCTTTAGCTAGGGTTTTTCACTTCAAAAATAAACTATAATGTATTTTAATCAATTTGAATATAAAAAAGTATCAAATAAATTATATAATACCTATATTCTTGGATAGGGAAGCATATTTTATTTCATTTTTTAATTTATTGAAGTATAGTTGACTTATTTTATTTTCTTTCTTTTTTATTCACTGAAATATGGTTGACATGGCTTTTTTTTTTTTTAATTTGTTACCAGCGCTTTGAATACAATAAGCATAGTAAAATCTAACAAATGGAACCTTACAGACTTTTGTGCAACATATGTTTAAAAAACACTCTTCAGGAGGTTTCCAAACTGAGCTTTGACAGTTCATTGATTTTCCTGTTGTTGTCTTATGAAGTCACACATTTACTCACATTACACTGAGATGTACAAAAATAATATATTTTCTTTCTATTTCACATAATAAATCTCATGATAGCCATTCCCCTGGATAATGCAGAACTCCATTCCCTGTCCATCCCTTGGGGCACTGGGCCTCAGACAGTAATTCAGAATGTCCCTCTAAGTAAATGTATAGTGTTTCAGAGTGGCACTCATTTCCCCACCTCAACTCCAAGATCACATCTGAATGTATGGAGGGAGGGGCCTCATGTGACCATATTTTGCATTTTAACTTTACTACTGGTGAACTTGCGGTTTATTCTTTCTCAGCTCATTTGGGGGCCAAGTCCTCCCACTTATGAGGACCACCCTCAAGTCTCACCGGCATTGTAGACCCTCTGAGATATAACTGCAACTTCCATTTAATTAGGCTCTGGCAAGTCACTGAATTCAAAATCGACTTGCTCCTACGAGTACCATCTTTTCTGCCAACATCTGTCAAGACTCTCAGCTACCTTCTGTGTGTCCCTTCCCACATTTCCAAGTGCAAATGGAAAGTTCTGAGTCTCATGGAAGCTGAGATGCTTGGGGAGGTCTATGTCAAGTTTCTCCTTTGCCTAGCTAAGTGTATATGCCATTATTTTTCTCTGATCATGGTTGACCCCAGGTTGGTACAAGACTAGCCTTAGTGGAATCTCTTTGTTAAGTGTGTAAGTGGGGCTAAAGCTTCTATGCTACTGATCATTTCATCAGTCCATCTTTCCCATGTTCTCTCTGCTCATGTTGGGAGCTCTGAAGAGAAGCCTGTGCCACAGGCACTTCTCCCCTAACTTCCCTTCTCTTGTTCAACTTCTTTCCACATTTTTCTGAGGCTGGAGGGAATTGTCTTGTCTCTTTCTCCTTTTTCCTGGATGTGATACTTCTGTATATTACATTCTTCTCCTTCCTTACGTGGAAGACACTGTACCCATTCCCAGGGGCTATAATGGTAAATTGATTGCATAGGGCTTACTGTTAAGGAAAGAGAATAAAAGTTGGTTTGTTTTTAACTCCTTTATTTTCAGCCTCTCACCTGTAATTTCTTGTCATATCAGAGCACCTAGTGCTTATTCCCTAGTACACTTGGGTATGATCATAATCATTATTCAGATATTGAAATGCTGTTTTACTTGTTGGTAAACAGCCACAGAAGGTGTCTAGTATAATAATCAGCATAGCGATGCACAATATTTTTTTTTAATTTTTAGAGGTTTTTGAGCATGGAAGAGGCATTAGACTTCTTTCTAGCCAATTCCTTCACTTTCAAGGGGAACACTGAGATGTATAGAGGACTAATATTTTTTTTAACATTTTGTGTTCTGGGGATCCCGTATTTCAATAGGACTGTGAAGATAAAATTATGCTATAACTAAAAAGAAAATATACTTTTCACCAAGGCTTTTCGTTCTTCCCCTGAAAGCACTAAAGATTAAGTGAAAAAATAAAAGGTTTTGATGAGCATCCTCCTTGTACAAACATGGAGAAGCCATTTCCTTAACCCCAAGTGACATAGTTAAGGGAAAGAAAAAAGAAGGTGATCATGTCCTGGTTCTTCTTCTACCCTGAACATTCTGGGACCTTATGTTGGTGAACAGCTCCACTCCACATGCTTTTGTGACCATGACCAAGAGGAGTTACATCAGTGACTGAAGGAACGGGAGGATTCTCAGATAAGTATTAGCTGCACACAGAAATGTTCCAACACTGCCGTATTCTATACCCAGTTTTTTTCACTCCTGGCATAAATATTAATGGATTTTTAAGTCAGGAAATGTTTAATGACCAAGAGTTTCAAGCCAAGTCATATTTTCTGTCTTCCTCCGTGTTTTTGTGACCTCATTGCTTTGATTTTCTTTCCCCCACTTTTGTCTCACACAGAGACATAACTTTCATTATTCTCACTATGTAATAAAATTTTATCACTAATCTAATGACTGTCACTACTTAGAATATCAGCGGAGCATAGATTTGGATCAAAGGGCATGTGGCATTTTAGTGAACAGTTTATTCTGAAATAGCCTTGTGGTTGGGTTGAAATGTTAAGTTGTTCAGTAAGAACTATGCCTCTTTAATTAGTTTTGTTATCTGTGCTTGATATTACAGAGTGTTCTTGTGGGTAGAGCCTTGGAGATTTCACTTTATACTTGGCATGCGCATAGTTTCCAATTTGGAGATCACAGAAAAGCATTGTCACTTCAAAGTCACCTAAATTACACTTCTTTCTGCTGTATCAATTCTATGCAATTTCCTTCACCTTGAGTTTATTTCTCATTTGGTTACTTTCCTCTGACTTATCTTACCATTGCAAAATCTCCCTTTCTTTTCTCCAGATGACACTATTATCCGTTCAAGCATTTATCCAAATAGAGTTCTTTCTTCCCCATTTGCACATTCCATGAAGTTTTATAGAAGTCATGAGTATCTTCTCATCATTTGAAATTTGTTCTCGCCATCACTTAATACACACATTGTATTCTTTATTGTCTGTTGCCTTGAAAACACTCTCATCTCCATCCAAATCTCAAAATCTGGGTCATACTTATTTTTCTACTTTTTTTTCTGCCATCAACCTAAGAGGCTAGCAAAACTTGGGTATCATCTATTCCTTGAGAAGGTCCTTGAGAAAGACATTCTTGGATTGTAAAACTAGGAAGAGACTGAGAGAATATTTACATCTCAAAAACAAACCCAATTTATATTGCAACTTTGCTCAAGCAAATGCTTTAAGGAAAAGGAGGTCAGCGGCCTGCTGACAGGGAATAAAACCTATCCACAGTTTAGCCAAGGTGAGAAGAACAGTAAGATTATCTTGATCAAGAGTCTTTTGTGCAGGAATAACATGACCTCTTTGTTTGCTATGCCAAAAGTAAATCTGGTATCATATGCTTTTTGTCTCTTGGGGGAGGAGGTGTCTAAATAATGTCCTCAGATAAGGAGTGTTTACAATGTCTGAACAGTGTGGTGAGTTACTGGAAGGGAAAGGACCCTTACCCCATCGTTTTCTCTCAGCAGCCTAATAGTGTTCGCATATGAAATCGTTCACCATGAAATCCTTTACTAAATTCATCAATATCTTTGGTAAAAATAGGAATGCAAGAGATTTCTGTGTATTAATTTTGTATCCTGCAACGTTACCAAATTCATTGATGAGTAGTTTTCTGGTAACATATTTAGGATTTTCTACCTGTAGTGTCATGTCATCTGCAAACAGTGACAGTTTTACTTCTTCTTTTCCAATTTGGATTCCTTTTATTTCCTTTTCTTCTCTGATTGCCATGGCCAGGACTTCCAAAACTATGTTGAATAAAAGTGGCGAGAGTGCACATCCTTGTCTTGTTCCTGATCTTAGAGGAAATGCTTTCAGTTTTTCACCATTGAGAATGTGTTTCCTGTGGGCTTGTTGTATATGGCCTTTATTGTGTTGAGGTAGATTCCTCTATGCCCACTTTCTGGAGAGTTTTTATCATAAATGAGTGTTGAATTTTGTCAAAACCTTTTTCTGCATCTATTGAGATGATTATATGGTTTTTTTCTTCAGTTTGTTCATGTGATTTGTGGAAGGAATTTGGATGGTCCCCCAAAGGTCCTGTAGTCTAGTAATTTTCAAAATAGGTTTTCTGTAGGAGCCAAGATTACTGCAAAACTGTTTCCAGACAACCACAGGGATAGGAAGATTTAGAGACCTATTTTTTCTTCTCCTGAAGCTTGATTTTTATAAATCAAGGTTATATACACAATTTCATTTCAAAGAAATTCAATTTCATTTCAAAAAAATTTACAAAGTTTGAAAATTGCCCCAAAATTTTCAACTCCATACCTTATAGCTGAGAGAAAAATGATACGACTTGACCAAAGTCTAGTGGTTATGACTATATATTTGGGGTTAAACATACCAGGGTAAAAATTCTAGTCCTTTGACTTACTATTTGATTTTGGGCAAGTTATTTACCCTCTCTTAATCTATAAAATGTAAAAAAATAATATCTACCTTATAAGGTTGTTGTAGATACCAAATTGTAACTCTCAAAGCACAGTCCCTGATTCATAGTAAGCTTTCAAGAAATGGTAGTGATTATGAGGATTTGGACAATAATTACCTTTTATGTCACAGAACCTAAATTATGGATTGTGCTTGCCATCTTGAGCAGGGAAAAAAGAATGAGTGTTACAGAGTTTAAAATAATAAGCTCAACTTTACTTCTGGGGTCAACCTTAAATGCACAATCAGGTTAAAAGGAAATTTCCATGTTTTTCATGGAGTAAGACCTAGCTCATAAAGCCGCCTACTGAATCAGAACTAACATTTCCTTTTTGCCATTGTTCCCTTTCCAATTTGGAAAATGTGGGTTCAAAAACAGTCATTCTCATTGGCTTCAGTCCTTGAATAAAGGAGTAATCTCATATTTGTTATTTCTTTGTAATGGAACAGGAGGACAAAATCAATGAAATGTTCTCTGTTCTTAGTATCAGGAGTTCTGGTAACAAAAAGATGTTTTAACTGATTTGCTTATGGGTTTGGTGACCCACATTAATAATCATTGCTATTCATAGCAAAATTAAATTATTTATATTGTTTACTGTATGATTTGAGCAAGACCAGATACATGAATTTTACTTAGCGACAGGCTGAAATACTACCCTCATGTCAACTGATAGGGAAATTCTTGATTCCTTCTTGCCCAGCAAGAGCATGAGTGAGTCCCTGGGACAGGCCTCCAAGGGAGGGTTCTTGGCAGGATATTTTTTCATAGATGGTATCTCGGTTTTGGACAAAAGTAGTGGAATAGTTTGGGCCCCACAGTTCAACAAGAAGCAATTTGTTAAAATTTGAAATTTTCCATGTCTCTTTTTATTGGTATCCTTTTACAGTTGCTTTCTTAGTTTGGATTTACTATTCTCCTCTTACTTCTTTCCCATAAACTTTTTGGAAAATTTGAAAATTCGTTTTTATGGTGATTAAAAATAATAAAGTAATTTAGGGATAAGGGCAAACTTAATTGGGGAAATTTTGCTCCTGAAGAGGACATTCTCAGGATCCAAAGGGAAGTAATTCCCCATGTTTCTCAACCAGTAGAGAGCAAATACATTTTGTGCATTTTTATATCCAAGGTGGTATGGTTTTTGATAAACGGAAATATTGTGGATCCCAAATCACTAATTGTAGTAATAATTTACTTCTCTATAATTTAATAAGGAGAATTAAAAAGTTTAGAGAAAATGAAGCATAATAACCTTATTAATGTACTCAATATACTAGTTTTTGCCTTAATTTCCACCATCTGGGCTTTTCTTATTAGATCCACAAAATCCCTAGTCCAGAAATGTTGATATAAAATCTTCAATGTTGAACTTTGTGCTACAGGGAAAATATATTCAGAAGACATATAAGAACTATTTTCATATAACTGTAATGGCATTTATTCCATTGATTGTCATATATTTCTTTTCATGTATTTTAAAAAATAATTTGAGTTTCTCAAGGCAGTAATAAGGTCTTCTTATCTGTTTTCCTAAATATCTGGAATTTCTACAAGATGATCATAAATTTGTGGTCAGTGGATCCAAACATTCCTAAATTATCCAGTTGTCTGTGATTTAAAATTCTTTATATTTGTAAAACAAAAACAATTTAAATGATATGTATTATGTACAAACAATATATGTTGAAAGGAATCATCTATTTCTGCTTTGTGACATAGATTCTGTAGAATGTGTTTAACATGTTGGACTTTCAGAGTGAAAGATTGAAATGATGCTTTATGGAGTCTTGGTTGATGTCAACTGGAGATAGTGACTGAGTTGCCAAGAGAGAGGTTTGTGATGGTCCCAGGAGTAAATCATAAAGAAAGGACCTGTGATCTTACTAAAAAATAAGGTTCCTGGTGAGTTATATCATTACGGGAGACAGTTTAAGGACTTGGTCAAATTCTTTGTTCTCAGTCTAGGCTGGCTATCCAGAAAGACAAGGTAGATAGGATATTAAAGTATAATGATCTGGATCCTTGAGAAACAATGAGGTACTGTGTGTGTTGTGCAGTAACAGTGGATTTTCCACTTACACTGAATGATAGATTTGGCTATAATACGTTTCATGATTTACTTTGAGAATTCTCATTTTTAAAAAAATTGACGTTTTCAACTGATTGATTTAGAGCCTAAAAGCATTTGAACAGTTCTATTACTGCAGGTCCAATTACATAGCAATTAATATTAATCAGATAATGAAATGAATATGGCCTTTGGAGTTACTGATACCTGGGTTCAGATTTGGTTTCTGCCACCTATTGGCTATATAAATGGATTAGGTTATTTACGTTCCTTCAGCATCAATTTCTGCATCTGTGAATTAAGTGTAGTAAGTCTATTTCATAATATTATCATGAGGATTACTGATATGTAAATATGCAAAATGCCTAATATAGACTACAATATATATTATGCCCTTCTTAAATATTGTAATTACTTTTACATTGTACTGGAACATCTTAAAAAGAAAGTAACTTCTGGTGTCTCATTTTGGAGGAAAAAACTCTTCTTTGACAACTGCTGTAGGAGACAATGGATGCAGTATTTACCCTGTTGGATTTCATGTGCTTGGGTTGTGTACCCTCCTTTGTAAACCATTGTACTTATAACTCTTAGGTTGGATTAGCAGCCAAGGGATGTGTCTTGATGGAGATCATTGGATGTGCTCTTTTGACATATTTCAGGCTACTTGAGATAGAAAAAGTATTTTCCTTGAATATGCAAGAACACTGTAGAAACACACACCCAAGAAAATAATTCCAATCACCTTAGAAACAAATAAGACAAGCAAACAAATAAAACTCTAGGGACTTTTGATTTAGCAGCAGTTTAGAACTTCAATAGTTTACTAATTGAACTCAAACTCCATTCCTTAATAGCATAGGTGAAACCAAGTGCTCTAACAGTTAAGTCTATCTTTGAGTAAAACAACCAAATTTGGGAATATAATATTACCTTCATATTATCATGTTATCATGATTTATGTGTCCCTCATGTCACCTGCTTTTGAAAAACATATGTGAAAACCTTCATGACATTTTCAGTATCTTCAGAAACCTAAGAGACTTGTGTATGTTCATGGTTTCATCTAAACGTTGAAAAATTTGCAATTCCTTCTTGCACATAAATATGAATTTTTATATGATGCAATAGCTGTTATCTAGAGAACATATACTTGTTGTTTTTGTTACTAGTGGAAATACGCTAATTTGGAATTGACACTTGAATAATGCTATTCTTTTCCTCATACTGGTGTTTGACAGCTGTCATCTTCTGTTATTTGTAAATTCCAATTAAGGCGACATACGTGCTTCACACCCCTCATGTAGGACGGTGTAATTTGAGGGTACATTTTTAAGTCGGTGAGATAATGTCTTTTCCCTCCGGCATCAAAAGCAATAAATAACATCTCTCTAAATATTACAAATAAAGAGACATCATTAATTTATACAGTGGAACAGTGATAACACATGGCCTAAAATACATGGCAATGTAACACGGGTTTGACTTTTTTCCTATAAGGCCTAGTTATCCAAAGTAACAGAGATTTTATGCTAACATAAGTAAGTTTACTGAAATCAGAGGGCATCGGTATATACTGGGTTACCAGTACCATCAACTCCATCCCAGTTGGGTCCTATATAGTAAGATTCTAGGGGAAGAGGGAAGAACACTGTTCACATACCTTCTTTGTGAATGCTTGGTAATTCACCATTGCTTTTACTTTGTGAGTCTTCCTCCTTCAGTGACCCATTTAAAAATGCAATCATTTCTTGAAGAGGTGAAACAGCAAGTCTTCTATACTTGATATGGATGATTTTGTTAGTTGGTACATGTTGTGCTAATGGAGACTTGAGTGCTTTGTAAAGGAGGGGACTCCTAAGAAAACACAAAGAAATGCTAAGCAATTTCACCCTTCTTCAAAGTGTGTCCAAGGCTGGCCATGCATAGCATCACTAGTAGAGCAACCTCTTCTTCCCTGAGAGCCTCACATCTGTGTGTGTGTTCAAAGAATCCCTCTTAACCCAGTGCCTGCT
Source organism: Phocoena sinus (assembly GCF_008692025.1). Classification (NCBI taxonomy): domain Eukaryota; kingdom Metazoa; phylum Chordata; class Mammalia; order Artiodactyla; family Phocoenidae; genus Phocoena; species Phocoena sinus. The sequence continues at coordinate 76,847,093 of NC_045773.1, read as the reverse complement.
AGGGTTCTCTTCATTCTTCCCATCAAAGAGGGTACTAAAGATAAAAGCAAGAGAGTAATTTAAACAACATGAACTGATTTTCCCATTTTTGAATCCTAAAGTCAAAAAATTTAACTGTTTGGGGCTTCCCTGATGGCGCAGTGGTTGGGAGTCCGTCTGCCGATGCAAAGGACACGAGTTCGTGCCTCGGTCCGGGAAGATCCCACGTGCCGCGGAGCGGCTGGGCCCGTGAGCCATGGCCGCTGAGCCTGCGCGTCCAGAGCCTGTGCTCCACACGGGAGAGGCCACAACAGTGAGAGGCCCGCGTACCGCAAATAAAATAAAATAAAATAAAAATACTCTCCTGAGTAAACATATTTTACAAGCACTATTCCAATCACACGAAATGAATCCCAACTCTCTGATCTTCACTTATTTCTTCAGCTCAAGATGCAACTACGCCTATTGGATATCTCTTATGAAAATTCCTTAAACTCAACACCATCAGCATAATTCCTCCTCTCTCGTTCTCACCCCCATAAACTGACTTCTCCTATATTGTTTATGATCATTGTTAGCATCACCTAAAGGACAGGACTACTTCCTTATCATCTCCATCTATAAGTACATTTATTCCAGTTCGTAAGTACTTGGGATTGACGTGTACACACTGCTATATTTAAAAATGAATAACCGACAAGGACCTGCTGTATAACACAGGGAGCTCTGCACAATATTTTGTAACAACCTAATTGGGAAAAGAATTTGAAAAAGAATAGTGACATGTATATGTATAGCTAAAACACTCTGCTGTACACCTGAAACTAACACAACATTGTTAATCGACTATACTCCAACATAAAACAAAAAGTTCAAAAAAAAACATACTACTTGAAACTGCTCTTTCAATTCTTGCCAACACAGACTTGCTCAAGCCCTCATGGTTAGCCCTTGCCTGTCCCATGTCCATGGCACGTACCCACAGTGATGTTTGCCTTTCAGGCTAGTCCCTACTCAAGTCACAGAAAGGCTCAGTGGGAGTCAAGTCAGTCACTATGGGCTAAGCACTAGGGGTGTGATGCTGAATGGAGGGAAACATAGTTTCTATAAATGTTGTAACTATTAAATACATATTTATTAGTATGACATGTGCTAAAATAGAAGAAATCTAGCTTCTAAATGTACCTTGAAGTAAGGGATTCCGGAAAGACTGCATTAAGAAAATGGCATTTAAACTAGGATCAGAGGAGTGAGGAAAAGGTAAGTAGGATGTTACCCGTATAGGTGAAAAGCCAGGCAGGTTGAGACGGAAAATTATTATGGGTGTTTCTGGTAAATGTAGTAGGTAAATGTGTAAAGTCCTGAGGTGGAAAAGAGCAAAGACACAGTACAAGAAACAGAAAAAATTCAATGTGGTTGCCGAGGAAAGGAAGAGTAGTATAGAAAAAATATGAAGGTGGAAGCCTGGGTGAGCCAAGGCCATGAATGGTTAAGGGAAATGTATGAGAATTTAAGAGAAAAAAATACAGGAATCTAAGCAAAAGGGATCTTTGTGACTACTGTGTGGGGAATGGAAGATCAAGGGTGTGTACTTCTAGATAAATCCAGAGGCTGTTGGAGAATTACAAATGAGAGATGACGTTACTTAGAGCAGATTCCTGCAATGGATATGAGAGGAACTGGATGGATGTTAGCTGCACATGGGTGGCAGAATCTACACGAGTTGGGGTCGATGTTATGTGAAAATTAAGAGAAAATAGCACAGAACTACAATGGATAGTGCAAGAGTCCCTCCTTCTCTCCACCAGGTAAAAGCCTAGCTTGCTCACACTAGGTTTCTAATGTTCCTCGGTGATCTATTTAAGATTCTAGAAAGCTATTCAAGTATCATATTGGAGGTTGACTGTCAAACGCAACTTTGTGCGGGAAGTTCATTTAAAGTGACTTCAGAAAACTCCACCACCTTCCCCCGGGGAAGGGAAGACAACTGTGTCCCAGCTTCCCGAGCTTAGACAGCCTCACCCCGTAGGGGGTGGGACAGTGGGAGGCTGCCACCTTCACCCACGGCCCGAGTCACGGAGACAGTTGGGGTGAGGGTGAAGTCGACGAGGAGGAGGTATGCAACCGAGTGGCCCGTGACCTGCGGGTGGAGTTCTCGGCCGGGGCGTCATCGGAACCTAGAAAGGACTCGCTACTCTGGCCAGATGGGGACGGGTCTCCCGCCCTGCCGGATAAACGCAATGGCATTTTCTCCGCGGATGCGGGCGGCAGAGCCCAAGCCCGGCGCTGGCCAGTCCAGGTTCTCTCAGTTCTCTGTTCACTGCTGTTAGCCATCCTCCTCGCCTTCCTTCTCGCCATCACCTACCTGATCGTAAAAGAGTTACATGCTGAAAATTTGAAGAACGAAGATGATGTACACACTGGACTGTTAGGATTCTGGACTCTACTTATAATATCCCTAACTGCTGGATTCTCCTGCTGCAGCTTTTCTTGGACAGTGACTTATTTTGATTCTTTTGAACTGTAAGGCCAGCAGGTCCGGGGAAGGGCCCAGGGAGCCAGACAGAACCCCCGCCAAAGTGGCTGATGCAACCGACACCTGACGTTGCCACACCACTCGGCCCCGGTCTTCCCGCTTCCCGAGGGGCGGAACCAACGGCTCTGAGGCTGATGCAACCGACACCTGACATTGCCACAACACCCGAGAGATTACCAAAAAAGGGCTGCTTCACACAGCAAGCACCTCCCCTGCGTCCGCCCCTATAAATTTTGTTCGTGCCTGCACCGGGGCGCGACTTCTCTGGCCCCTTTCTCTCGGACCAGTGAACCTCGCCCGGGAGCGTTCCCAAATAAAGCTTGTTTAAGCTCTTCTCTGTTTTTGGTGCCATTCCTTACATTTGGTGCCGAAACCCGGGAGGGGTACCCAGCCCCACAAATTACCGCGGGACCACCCCTCCCGACCGGGGACCTCCGCTCACCCACCCGATCCGGCAGAAGCAGGGTAAGTCCCTCCTTCGTTCCCCTCGACCCCCGGGGTCTCTACCCACCGGACTCCCTGTCCTTAACCGCGGCCGCGTCAGGGACTCCTCCGTCTTCCCTCCGAGCCTCGGGTGATTGTGGAGACGTCCCAACAGCCTGACTGCTCTCCAATCCGCCGTGACCAGATATTGAGACCAGAGACGTCTCTCTCTTTCTCTGTTCACCTGGGGACAGACCGGAGGTCATGGGTACTTCAGAATCCAAACCAGATCCTAAGACACTCCTGGGGTGTCTCCTGGCCAACTTTACAAAACTCGGCTTTTCTCAAGACCGCCGCTGCCGCAGGCGGCTCATATTCTATTCCACCGAGGCCTGGCCACAGTACCCTCTAGACAATTAATCTAAATGGCCTCCTGAATGGACTTTCGATTTCAATGTTCTCCGCGATTTAGAGAACTACTGCCGCAGGACGGGTAAATGGTCCGAGGTCCCCTACGTCCAGGCCTGGTATTTACACTCCCGCCCTTCCCTCTGCGTCGATTGTTCCACTTCCCAGATCCTTCTTGCCTAACAGACATCGCCTACATCCAAGCCCCTAATTTACTTTGACGATGACCCCTCTCCACTCACCGACCCACCCGAATCTCTCGCCTCTCCCCCCTCCAGAGCTCCTCTCCAACCCCCACCCTACCCTGGACCGGCCCCTCTCCCTCCTGAGCCCACCCCAGCGCCCCCCACCACTCCCCCGCTTCCCCCCGGCAACCTCCCCCTTGGCCCCCCCTTCCCCCGCTTCTTCTCCCTCCGTCTCTCTCTCATCACCCCCTCTCCTCGTCAGTCAGCTCACACACCCGCTCTCACCGCCACGACTCCCAGGACCCAAAACTTCTCTGTCCCTTAAGAGAGGTGGCCAGAGCGGAAGGATTAGTTAGAGTTCATGTTCCCTTTTCCCTCCAAGATCTCTCTCAAATAGAAAAGCTATTAGACTCCTTTTCTGCCAGCTCCTCCCGCTACATCAAAGAATTTCGCTACCTCTCTCAAGCTTACGATCTAACCTGGCACGACATCTTTGTGATCCTATCTTCTACTCTGACCCCCGACGAGAGGGAAAGAATTCAAACTGCTGCCCGAAACAACGCAGGTCAGGTCCACCTCACTGATTATGCCCGTCGGAGCCACTGCCGTTCCTGGCACCGATATGGGCTGGAGTTAGCAGGACGGCCAAGACGGTCGCCACAAACGCGATCTAATGATCCAATGCCTCTTGGCTGGTATGCAGGCTGCCTCCCGCAAGATTGTCAACTTCGAAAAGCCAAAAGAGATAACCCAAAAGCCCAATGAAAATCCAGCCGTTTTTCTCAACCGTCTTACAGAGGCTCTCTCTACACCTGCTTGGACCCTGACACCCCGGCAGGCGCAACAGTCTTGGCCACCCACTTTATCACCCAATCAGCCCCTGATATCAGGAAAAAACTTAAGCGGGCAGAGGACGGCCCCCAGACTCCCATCCGAGACCTGGTAAAAAATGGCCTTTAAAGTCTATAATGCCCGTGAGGATTTGGCAGAATCCAGCCGACAGGTTCGGATGCACCAAAAGGTGGCCCTCCAAACCCAAGCCCTCGTAGCCACCCTGCGGCCGGCCATCTCCCATGGACACCATCCATGGGACCTGCCGAAGGCAACCCCACCAGGTGCCTGCTTCAAGTGCGGAAAAGAGGGGCACTGGGCTCGCCAATGTCCCAATCCCCGGCCTCCTTCCAAGCCCTGCCCTGGCTGCGGGCTAAGAGGCCATTGGAAAAGTGACTGCCCTATGGCTGGCCCTCCCTCAGCGCCTCCACGTGGAAGGTGGACCGACCCGACGGCTCCACCACTCGAACTCCTGGGACTGGCTGACGACTGACAACACCCGGACTCGAAGACCCCCATCACCCTCGCCGAGCCCAGGGTAACGCTACAGGTAGCGGGTAAGTCCATCTCATTCCTGGTGGACACGGGGGCTACCTATTCGGTCTTGCCTACATATTCCGGGCCAGTTTTTCCTTCCCAGATCTCGGTTATGGGCATCGACGGTAAGCCATCCTTCCCGCTCCAGACCGGCCCCCTCTCATGTTACATCGAGAGGCTCCCTTTTACTCATTCTTTCTTAGTCATACCGTCCTGCCCGGTTCCTCTGCTAGGTGGTGATGTTCTCTTCCAACTAGGGGCCCCTCTCCAACTGGCCAGACTTGATCCCAAGGCCCCCTCCTCGGTCTGGCAGCGGAGCCCTCTCCCTCCTCTCTTCCTCCTCCCATTTTCCCCAACCGGATAGACCCCCAGGTCTGGGATACATGGAGGCCCATAATAGCGACACACCACCCCCCTGTCCTATTCCGTCTTAAAGACCCCTCCAAGTTTCCATCCAGGCCCCAATTCCCCATCTCTGAAACTCATCTAAGGGGCTTACAACCTATTATCACCAGACTCTTAGACCAGGGGCTCCTCATCCCCACGGACTCTCCCTGCAACACCTCCATCCTGCCTGTCCGCAAGGCCTCAGGAGATTACCGCCTGGTCCAGGACCTCCGACTGATCAATGAGGCGATAATTCCCCTCCACCCAGTTGTGCCAAACCCATACACTTTGCTCTCCCACATTCCCTTGTCCACCACCCATTTTACGGTCCTCGATCTCAAAGACGCCTTCTTTTCTATCCCCCTACACCCTGATTCCTACTTCTTTTTTGCTTTCACCTGGACAGATCCGGATACCCAGGCTTCCCGCCAGCTTACCTGGACGGTTCTTCCCCAGGGCTTCCACGATAGCCCCCACCTCTTTGGCCAGGCTCTGGTGCGGGACCTCGCTTCCTGCCCTCTCACCCCCAGTATAGTCCTCCAATACGTGGATGACCTCCTCCTCTGTAGCCCATCTCTCAGCCTCTCAGAACAGCACACTGCTGACCTCGATTATCTCGGCTCTCGCGGCTATCGGGTCTCTCCAGCCAAGGCCCAACTGTCTACACCCTCAGTAACCTACCTGGGAATCCACCTTACCCCCACAACAAACAGCCTGACAGCCGACCGCACCCAGGCCATCCACGACCTCCAACCTCCAGAGACAGCTGACCAGATTCTCTCCTTTCTGGGCCTGATAGGATTTTTCCGACACTGGATACCTAACATTGCTCTTCTTGCTAAACCCCTATATTTGGCTGCTAAAGAAACCCCCCAAGGACCCCTTACTTCTCCCTCCACTGTTCGACGGGCCTTTCTCACCCTCAGAGATTTAGAAAAAAAGAACCTCACAGTTTGCTATGGCAGCCGCCCAAACTTAACGAATGATGCACTCCCTTGCAACTCATCTCTCCCTGTAACTACGCCAATGGGGGCCCCACCAGGCTTGTTCTTTTGGTGTAATGGCTCCCTTAGAAAAGAGGTCAACTCTTCCTCCCCCTTCCCATGTATCCCTGTCACCCTTGTTCCACAACTCACATTATGTGGCCAAGCCGAATTTCTCTCTTACCACACAACTTTTTGGCCGACAAAAATGGGCCATCTTTCTCCCTATGGTCGCAGGCATTTCCCTCGCCTCCTCTCTCATCGCTGCGGGCATCGGGGGAGGAGCCCTAACACACAGTGTCTCAACATCCCGCGACCTAGAACAGAAACTCCAGCTAGCCATCGAGGCCTCTGCCACCTCCATCACCTCCCTCCAGCGCCAGATCACGTCAGTAGCCCGAGTTGCCCTCCAAAATCGACGCGCCCTGGACCTTCTGACAGCCGACAAAGGAGGTACCTGCCTCTTCCTACAGGAAGAGTGCTGCTACTACATCAACGAGACAGAGGTCGTTGAAGACAACGTGGATGCTCTCCGGCGCTTAAAAGAACTACTCCAACGCAGGCAGCGACAATCCACCTCCCCCATCCCCGATTGGTGGCGGTCCACCCTCTATACCTGGCTAACACCAATCCTAGGCCCCTTAATCCTTATCTGCATCCTATTCATGCTTGCCCCCTGTTTCCTCAGGTTTCTCCGCAGCTGCATACAAGAAGTCTCTCGGGTGGCGGTAAATCAGATGCTCCTCCACCCATATACCTTACTACCCACAGAACCCCCCGCGGCCGCCCTCCCCTAACCTCCGGACCGCTGGCCGCCCGACTCCCTTCCGGCGCCCCCGTACAGCAGGAGGTAGCCAGAGACCAAACGTCGCCCCATTACAGCAAAGAAGTCGGGATGTAAGGCCAGCAGGTCCGGGGAAGGGCCCAGGGAGCCAGACGGAACCCCCGCCAAAGTGGCTGATGCAACCGACACCTGACATTGCCACAACACCCGAGAGATTACCAAAAAAGGGCTGCTTCACACAGCAAGCACCTCCCCTGCGTCCGCCCCTATAAATTTTTTTCGTGCCTGCACCCGGGCGCGACTTCTCTGGCCCCTTTCTCTAGGACCAGTGAACCTCGCCCGGGAGCGTTCCCAAATAAAGCTTGTTTAAGCTCTCCTCCGTTTTTGGTGCCGTTCCTTACATGAACCAGGAATGTTTCCTCCTACTCCTCTTTCACCTGCCAGGTTCAAGAAACTGACTGGACATTCTTTCCACGTGGGCTATAGTATGGCAATTTTGAATGGCATTGTAACTGCTCTTAGTGTAGCTCGGTGCCTCATGTAAACCCACACAGAAGCAATATTCTTGACAAAACTTAGTCATGATTGCTTTGTAATAACAGGGAAGAACATCATTGCCTACTCAGAAGACCAAGAAACCTGCTCCTCATTATGTGGTTCAGATACGTGTCATATCATCATCATTATGGCGGACCTCCTAAGCATCGTTCTAGAGCCTAGGCATTGGGAATATCTAAGTATTAAGTTTCAAGTAATGCTTAAAAGTGTAAGATGTTTACCTCATCTTTTTACTTTTGTGTGCATTGTCCTTATAAGTTGTAGAAAACATTTTAATGGAACTCAAACTCGAAAACTTGGATGCAGAACATCCTGTATCAATGCCTGCCTTTCCATGTATATGTATATACTACAGTTTTTGCTAAGAAATACTGATAGTACTGTTTGAGATAGAAATATTTCTTATTTATTCATTATATTAGGAAAGCAAACAATGCCTACTACTTTGACATTTTACAGAAGCTACTTTTAAATCAGAATATTTTGTTTTCGATATATAGAAGGTGCATTTATATTTTTTAATGGGCTATGGTTCTTTATGTGTTTTTTTACATATTTTCCTACTATATCTTGAATTTGTATGTTTTTAAATTGTTACATCTAGGCAAATGTAAATGTTAATTTTTAGCTCGTGCAAACCTTAATACCTACCGTTTTTTAATAAGTATCTTGTCTTTTAAGAAAAGCACACTGGCCTGAGTTTAAAACTAAGTAAACTTATTAAAAAAAAACTGAAAAAAGTTTAATTATTTAAGCCATGAAAATATTCAGGAAATTTAAAGCTATTCACTATTTCCATTTTCACAATTCCAAATATTTATCATGGTGTATATATGATTACTTCAACAAAACTGATATTATCTTGTTTTTAATAAATATAAACCTGAAATTTTTATGTTTAGAAATGCTTGAACTAGTTTGTTTTTAATCTCCAAAATTTGGTTACCAAAATAGAAAAGGTATTTTGATACAGTGTGTACATGTATAATTTTTTAATGTATCGTTTCCTTATTTTCCTATTTAAATGTTCTTTTGTAATTGTGCTGTTTTGTTTTTTCATAGTAATTAAGCCTTAATTGTTCCCACTTCCTTTCTAAATACCTGTTTAGAACAGTCACTTCAATTTTAGAAAGATGGACTATTTTAAATACTGTTTTCCCTGGCCACAGAAAAACCTACATTAGGATAGCATTGTGTAGCAAAAACACGATGCTTATTCAGGCCAAATGGGAAATGAGTATCTGCAGTGTGTTCCTGTTATCTGCTGATTGTTGTTACTGAGTAAATGATTTAATAATGTTTCAATCAATCAATAAATAAAGTGACTTCATAACGGGGTCATGAATACTAATCTTAACCCAAACCCAAAAGATGATCCCAAATCACAACCTCAGCCTACTTCTCTCACAGTTCCTACCAGAGCTGTAGTTCAGGTTTGGGCTTTTTTTTTTTTTTTGCTATTTCTAAAATCACCTTGCATGAGTTTTGGTAATTAACAATCAACACTTACCCGTTTTCTAAAATTACTACTGAACTGTAGTTTTCATGTCCTAGAACTTTAGAACAATTTTTCTCCCCTTACTGACAATTTTGGTTTCTGATTTCAGAATCCAGACAGACTCTGGATTTATCCTACTCCTTAGTTTTCAAGTTTGAACCATGGATATTCACATGTTCTAAATGCCAAGGTGAATTTTCTGGAGCCCCTTTTCTCTTTGTTTCGTTTGGCCAGCAGTACAGAATTTGTGGCATTTGTCATCCCTGATTTTCTATATTGTAATTGTTGTCTGCTTCTTCTTGCCTTAATATCAATAATTTCCTACAAAAGTGTCACTGCACAACTTCACCAGGCTTATCTTTAGAAAAGAAAATTTCTAAAGTCACTCTCATTGTTAGGCATGCTGATTTCTCATTTGTAGAGAATACTTATCCTGTCCAGTTTCACAGTGGTCTAGTCTTCCTAATATTAACATCAACACCTCACATCTGGTGACATTCATAGATTCAAAACTGTGCTTGTTGAGTTATATTTTTTAAAATATTCCTTGTTTTTTAGTCCATAAAATTCCTCATTCTTCAGACCACATGATGAGTGTTATTTCTTTTATGAGGGCTTTTCTACTTCCCCATCTTTGGATTTGTTTATTCCACAATATACAATAAAACACTGTTAAGCCAGTTTTCACAGTTTTCTAGATGAAAAAATGCGTGGATTATAGTCTCTATCGTTATAGCATGGAAAAATACTTCTGATTATGTCCTGCATCCTAAAATGGACATTTTCTCATTGTAGCATCAAAAATAGTACACCCACATGAGAAATCTTTTAAAAAAATACTTGATGATTAAAAATTCATTACATTTATGGGACCCTCAGAAAATCTTGAGTAACTAAAGCTCCAGTGTACAAAACCTTAGTAAATTTCTATAGCATATATATTTATTTTGAAGCATAGCTATACACTGCCACCTATGTGCTACCCTGCCAACATGTCTGTACATCATTTTGGACTAGAAAAATAATTACTTTCAGAGTTATTTCCTTATGTGTTTTTCTCTGGCACAAAACTGCACACTTCTTTGGGATAGAAATCATGTCTAAATCATTTTACTATTCCTCCATATTTGGCTAGTAAGTGGTCACTGAATAAATTAATAAACTCCCTGCAATATTCATCATAAAGCTATAATCTTAACCAAAAAAAAGCATTGTGTATCTTTGCCTTATAAAATGTCTCTAGTTGGGAAACTCCTAGTAAGTATGTTAAGATATGCACTTATACCAAATTTTGAAAAATTGGCTCTGCAATGGTCTGGTACAGATATTTGTGAGATATATCACCCTTTCTATATTTGGGTTGGGGAGGAGAATTGTAGAAGGAAGGGTGACATTTCTAGAATATATTTTTCCTTCAACCAACAAATTTCATCCATTTTGATAGAAAGGACATCATTTTTAACCTATCATTTCAGAATCTCTTCTAAAGCAATTCTATGACTCAACCTTAGGTTCCAGTACTACCAACATGGGTCAAATAGAAAGAAGTTGTAGTTACCAGCTTTCTCGTACCTCAGTATCACTGGTGGACTGTGGCTAAGTCTACAGAGAGTCATTAGAATTTCCTCTCTAGACAAAAATTTTGAAAAATCATGATGACACAATCAAAACATAATTATCATATTATCATGTGCATTCTCATTGGGATTCCAAGAATTGCAATACCTCCTCCTTAAGATTTCCAACGTTTTCATGTACTCACTTTTCATTATAAGTATGGATTCAATAGAAATAATTAGAACTTTACCAGGTTATGGGTATATTTGTGGACATATCACTAGCTCACAGACACAACCAAGACTGCACGGAAATATGTAAACCATAATTCAAAAAGAGTCATGTACCAGTATGTTCATTGCAGCTCTATTTACAACAGCCAGGACATGGAAGCAACCGAAGTGTCCATCAACAGATGAATGGATAAAGAAGATGTGGCACATGTATACAATGGAATATTACTCAGCCATAAAAAGAAACGAAATTGAGTTATTTGTAGTGAGGTGAATGGACCTAGAGTCTGTCATACAGAGTGAAATAAGTCAAAAAGAGAAAAACAAATACCGTATGCTAACACATATATATGGAATTTAAGGGAAAAAAAAAAGTCATGAAGAACCTAGGGGTAAGATGGGAATAAAGACACAGACCTAATAGAGAATGGGCTTGAGGATATGGGGAGGGGAAAGGGTAAGCTGTGACAAAGTGAGAGAGTTGCATGGTCATATATACACTACCAAAGGTAAAATAGCTAGCTAGTGGGAAGCAGCCGCATAGCACAGGGAGATCAGCTCGGTGCTTTGTGACCACCTAGAGGGGTGGGATAGGGAGGGTGGGAGGGAGGGAGACGCAAGAGGGAAGAGATATGGGAACATATGTATAACTGATTCACTTTGTTATAAAGCAGAAAATAACACACCACTGTAAAGCAATGATACTCCAATAAAGATGTTAAAAAAAAAAAAGGAATCTCAGAAAGATACGAGACTTACCCATGGAACCAGAACTCTCCTATTCTTCTTCCAAGTCAGGCTGTCATTTTCCCTCTTTTTTTTTTTTTTTTTTTTTTTTTCATTTTCCCTCTTTACATCTCTGCTTCTTGTGCTGTCTCAGAAAGCTGAGCACCAGGTATAGCCATCTCCTGCAAGAGTTTTCCTTGAGCCCTCAGGGGACTGAATCTGCCATCTGTCCTGTAGGGAAGTAATTGGAATCTCTCCCTCACTCTTGTGCTTTCTTCCCTATATCCTTTCTTGTGCACTGGTCTGAAGCAGTGCTGATTCAGGCCCCAGGTAACATAGCTGAACATCAGTCTGTAATCAACGTATTTCCACAGCTACGTATTTCTTGCCCTCTCATAAGGTCTTAAAAAGAACTCTTCATACTGATTGGCAGTTTAAAATCACCAAGCCATTTCTCCCTAGTGACATGGCTGTATTCATACTTAAACCTAAATACAATGCTCGTAGGTATAATGTCTACATCATTGAATATTTGGGTTAACTAGAATAATATATGCTGTACCATTTATATAAATTTCAAAAGCAGGCAAAGCTGATCTATGCTGTTAGAAATCAGAATGTGGTTACTCCTGGGGTGTTGAGGAATAATGCTTGGCAAAGATATATGAGTAGTGTTGATAACGTTGTTTCTGGATCTGGGTAAGTGGCTATATAGGTGTGTTCAGTTTGTGAAAACTGAACTGTATAAATCTATTATATATATACTTTTTGTGTATACATGTTAATAAAATGTTTTAGAAAGATACAAAAATATACAGAATAAAATAGGAAAGTTCTCTTTTATCGACATATCTTAAACCCACTCTTCTCTCCAGAGCAAAATGATAAAATAATTTTTGCATACTTCCAGACCTTCTTTTTCTATGCATACACATAAAAATATGCATGTACCTATATTAAATATCCATATAACCCTGTCATATGCAAATGAGAACTTGTAGTGGGCTCATCAAAGACAACGTGCATTTATCTTTCAACTTTGCAGTCAGCAATTTCATGTTGGTACCTTGAAATTGGCCATGTAGGAATATTTATAATACAGAAATTAGGCAGTGCCACAAACCAGAGGGTTGTTTTTTTTTTCTGAAAGCAGAGTTATGACTTCTAAATTTTTGCTCTTTGAAAGGATGGTGCACTAAACATAATAACATACAGATTGAATATATTGCTTCAATGTTTCCTGTTATCCAAAGTTGCCAGTGAAAATTCTGAGGTTCAAACAATTCTTAATATTTGTAGAAAAAAATCATTTTGCTCACTCTCTTGCCCTCTCTGACATTAAATTTTTCTTATATTCTTGGGGTTTGGGGAATTTTACTACGTCTCTCTTGGTGAGATCCAACTTCTTGTAGAATAAGCTCAGGGGTAAGCACCCTGATGAGGGGTTGTTTAAATTAGGCTTCCTACTGCCCAGGAACCACAAGAGGTGACAGTCTACATAGTTAATTTCTATACCCACCTCTTCTCCCAAAGACAAATACACCCTAAGTGTCTTGAACATCCCTAGGAGAAGTGGACTTATTTGCCTTAGAAGACTGGGATTATATAATAGCCAAGATTGGGAAGGGTGAGCACTGCCATAAAAGCAGTCAGAGAGCATAGATTTTACATTGATAGAAACATGGGTTAAAATTGTGGCACTACCATTTATTAGTGTATTTAACTTTGGTCAAATATAATTTCTTTGAGCTTCATTGTCTCAATTAAGAAATGAGGAAGTGTGTTTATATGTTTTGGTTTTGTTATTGAGGATCAAATAATGTGCTATATATAAAGAAACTATCTTAGTGCTCAGAACAGAATAGGCACAAAAAATATGTTAGTTTCTTTTAATTTATTCACTTTAATACTCAAGACATTGTCCTACATGCCACTGAGGGCTAAAGGTCAAACTCTGACCTTTCCTTTTTTCTCCATACTCTCAATTCACTCACAACTGTTTGGAACAAGGGATACTCTATATAGCAGAGGAGTACTTTACTCTGCTATTAACTTGCTCCTATTAACTAACTGCTCTGTTATCTGAAAAAGGTCAGACCTGTCTTCGTTATCCCAGGTTCCTTATCTCTAAAATGAGAGGGTCAACTGGATAAACTCTAGTATTTACCAACCTAGAATTCTATGACATTATAGATTTGCCCATCTGCCCATGTAAGGGCAAGAGTTGAGAGTAAAGGTACAGATGTGCAGGGGTGTAAACTGAAGTGGGAAGCCCATCCTTTTCCAAACAGAGTGGGTGGTAACAATGAGGTAGAGAGTAGTGGTTCACTGGAGGTTCTAATGAACCCAGAATAAGAAGGGTTTAATGAGAGATGCTAAGGGTAGAGGTGACAGTGAGTTTGAATGATACTATAATAACTAGTAGTGAATGAATGAACACTTACTATATGCTGAGATATACGCCCATATCTCACTGAGTCCTCACTATGAAGCTGGTTCTATTATTTTTTATCTTTCACAAACTTAGATTAGTAATTTTACCAAGATGATACAGCTAATAAATGACAAATCTTGGACTAAAATCTATGTGTCATGTGAAGTTAAAAATCAAGATGTTTGAAGTATAAAAATATGTAGAAAGGAAAGGAAAAAAGAAAAGAGAAGTAAGGTAAACAGTTTAAGCTAGCAAACAGTATCCATACATCTCTGTATACCCATAATACCCAGTAAAGCATGCTATAGATAAGGCACTCAGAAAATAGTTAATTAGCTGTTTTTAACACACACACGAGCTCAGAAAGAAGAGCATATAATATTTAAATTTATTCACAACTAATGGCTCTAATACTAACCATAGAATTCATTTTAGAGATCCAAGTGTTCCAGTATGTTTAGTTCAGTGGTTGTACAAAATGCATCTTTCATGTTCTTTGGGCTTTGGCATATAAATAGACTAATCAGGCACAAACAGTTCTTTGTAGGGAGTAATAGTCCAGGTTTCATGTTCATTTTGCAAACAGTATTTAAGATTAAAAGATACCATTCTCTGTTTTTAGTCCGTCCTCCTTTTGATGCTTGAATTCTTTCTAAGATGTTCCCACCAAGGAGTTACCCAACTTGTTCTTGAATAATCTCAATAACAGTAAATTTGCAACTTCCAGGAGTAACTGATTCCACTTTTAAATAGCTGATCTAAGAGACCTAAAAACCGTCTTCCCCGTGATCAGCCTCAATCACTTTCCCTGAAATATTCACATCTCGGTTCTATACTCTGAGATTTTATTTAACAAGTTTAATCACCTTCCCATGTCCAACTTTTAAATAACTAAAGACTCCTCCACAGTCTCTCTTTGTATTTTACGTTTCTTTTGCTAAACCTTCCATTTTCTTTGTCATACAATATGGTTTCACATCCTCATACCATTCAGGCACCCTGCCTAGAAAACTGCTCCGGGATTTCCATTGTATTCCATTTTCTTTTCTAGAATCAAATGCAAGACTCCAGGTAGTGTTTGACTACTGATGAAACACCTCCCCTGTCTGGATTTATTTTTTATCTACTCATACAGTCTAATGTCTCTATCTAGAGATAACTAACCTTCATTAAGTTAACAAAGCTAATATTTTCCTTCTCACTTTTCTTCCAGACACCATTTGACATACAGAGCAGAGTTAAGGAAAACTGAGAGTACCTTTCTCAAAATTACACCCATCTTAGAAACAAATTTTGCTCATCTGTCTACTGTGAATGATTTCCCTGAAATTACATATATGTATTATGTATAATATATATATAGATAGATGTTCTTATATAAATACTGTGTGTATTGCTGTATTAGAGTCAGGCATATTTTGGAACTTCGCATTTTCTCTAATGTCCTGTTGTCCTGTACATTCAGTAAAGCATATTAACTCAGATCCTTGCTGCCTACCACTAACTGGCAGTTGCAACATTTTAAGAAGTTCAAAGTGTTTCCACTGACCTGAATCCTTTACTGTTAATGACTGCTTTGGCCCAGGTTACATTGTGGGAGTTTCTTTCCTCTACTAGTTTAAGCTTCCTTCCTTTATCATTTCCCACCCTTCCTCTTCCTTCTGGCTTATTGATAGCTATCAATATTGCTCAAGACAGAAAGAAGCCAAGCTGCCACGGAGCAAAGGGGCTTTGTATACATACATAACTGATTTACTTCAGGGAAGGCTGGAGGGTAACTCACCTCCCTTGGGTTGGACTTGGTAAAGAACTAGAATGAGTGTGTTGGGGGGAGTCATCCCCAACCTACATCAGAGGATTCACTGTGCTAATATATCACATTATACTACAGTAGACATGAGATTATAAATTGTGGTAATTTTAAAAGTCTTTACATTTAAAAAAATTCTATTTCAGAATAATTTAGGGATGCAACCTCTTTAGAAGTTATCATTATCTTTTCCCTCATGCATTATTCTCCACACCTATTAGTATTATATTTGTTAGCTCTATGAAGAAGCAAACTTATCATAGCTTCAAGATCACACTGACACTTAATCAGATTGAAGTATAATCTCAGAAAAAATAAAACAGCATCTGGTGTAAGAAGTCACAGAAAGGACAAAAGGGAGAACTAGAAAAGTTCAAGTGCTGATTATATGGTCTCCCACATTTGTAAGAGAAAAGGTAGCAGAAGCTTTCGGGTTTCTCTAAAGTAATTTTCAGTGATCTCTCAACTTTTCTACAGAGAAGGAAAATGAAGCAGAAAAGAAAGAAAAAATAAACTTGGTTAAATTCAGAATTGGACTCTTAGAAATTTCTTCTTTCTCTAAACTGCATGGGTAGCCATTGGCGAGGGGCGTGTCATTTAGCTATTCTGGTTCTCAGTCTTCCCATCCATGAAACAAAGAGTTAAACTGAGTGACCTTGGATAGTTCTTACAATTCTAAAGTGTATATAGTTCTAAGAAAGCCATTCCAGAACATAAGTCTGGAATAACTCTGACATACGGCATTTTAATCTCTGGAGATACTGACATATGTGTTTCCACGGACCCTTGGGTTGAGTCAGCTCTAGATACTGGTCCATGTGCTCAGTATGAATTTGCCTCTAGCAAACTGCTGTAAGGGATTTTTTTCCCAGAGAAGAAAAAGTAATATTATGAAAGGTAAATTGAATTTGCCTTGCCTTTGACTTCTCTCTCATCTCAGCTATAGCCATGAGAAGTGGACCAGTGAAGGAAGGTGCAGGGAGACCTGGGTTTCAGCAGTGCTTTGGAGCATTCCGGATATGTGTGTACTCTGTCAAATACTGGCACACATTGCAGGGGCGGTATGTCATTCTTGTAACCTCCTATGTCTTGGGAAAGGGAGAGTATTGCAGATTATTTTGCTGGACACCAAACTACTAGCAGTACCCAACTGTACCCTTGGGAAGTCATTATCATAGGCATTTCTTAGAGCTCAAATAAATCTTGTCTAAGCATATTAAGAGCATGAGTACTAGCCCAGTATATCATAGCAATTATTAAGCAACATCAAAGCTATGCAGTGGTATTGCCTTCCATACTATTACCAGTGTATAGCTAATTTTTAGTTCTTTACATTGGTAAATATAGGGCACAAAAACAACTTCAGGATATCTCAGTGAATTACCCACCTTACCTCTATCTAGGTTAATGTAAAATATAGCTAAATTCTATGAAAACTTCAAGCAAATGTTTTATACAAACTTTAGAGAAGTGTAAGAGGGCCAAATATTATAAAGAGGTTCAGATGCTAGGTAGTTAAGAAAACACAATTACCCAGTAAATCTAGAAATGTAAAGATGATGTAACATTAGAAAACCTATTACTGTAATTTATACCAACAAGATAAAGGCGAATAACCATTCTATTCATTGTCTTCCTAAATACACATCTGATCACTGCGACTGCTCCTTTCTTCAATCTTTTCTACATAGTAGGTAGATTGATCTTCTGAAAATTCCCAATATTGTTTAGTTTCCTCTCTCTGAACTGGCATGGCATTGCATGATCCCAATTCCTCACTTTTGCCTTTTTCACTATGTCCCATGGTCCCTTGACCTCTTCCAAGGACGTTTGTGATCTTTAGAATGCCACTCGCCAAACACCCAGTTATTTCTCCTTATTCTGTTCTTAAATTATGGACTCGTAACCATTTTCCTCAAGTTCCAGATCTATTTTCCCTGGGATGTTGTGAAGAAAAATACATCATGACTTGAGATCAGACTAGATAAAAGAGTTGAAAGAAAAGAATGGATCAAAGTTAGCTCCATGTTTCCCAGCACAAGAGACTGAATAAGTGATGAGAAAGTACATCACTGTAGAAAATCTGAAGGAGAACCTTCTTTGGAGTGAAGAAGATTTTTAGATAAATTATTCAAATTCATAGATTCTCACATTAAAATTGTGAGATAGTCAAGTCCTTGAGTAGTTTTGTAATAGGATATGGATATCAGGCATGAAGTAACAGATGGAAATAAAACTTGGAAGTCATCTATAAAGAGGTAATGAAGATATGAAAGAAGGCATTAGAAATGAAAACTTAAAAATCTAAAACCTTAATGTATTAAATGATATTTTCAAGTTATATGGTTTCTGGAACAACTGAGACTAGAAATCAGAGCTGAAACAAAGTTAAGGATTCTTCTCACTCTGTTTGGATTTTATTTTTCTGAACAAGAAAAGCAGGTCATACAGTGCATTAAAATATTTTCCTGATCTATTAAATCACTGATAGAAATTTTATACATATGGAAATCAAATTACTTGTTATAATTTCTTTGATACATTAAATGCAAAGCAGAAATTACTTTGAAGATAAAATGCACAGAAATTAGAAAAAACTGTTTTTACTATGAAGTTTGTGAATATTATTTTTACTATTGCTTTTAAAATAAAATCTCATAAAACCTAGGAAGTTTTACTAAAAAGAACCTATAAGTTAGGAGAACAGCAATTGTTTTTTATAATTCTTCATATGTAAAAAAACTGATAAATCTCAACCCTATAATTTTCTCCTGCATATTAGTCAAGTGAGTTTTAGAGAAAGAGATGTTTAAAAAATTATTTTCATTATTTCAAAAAGATTAAAACAAGTGTTTTTTCTATAATGCATATAATAAAAGTCATTTATAAGTCCTCTCCTTTTTGATTATATATATATATAAATGTATTGGATTCAAGCAAATTACCAAAGAAGAAATAATTCCATACTGTTTTCAATGAGAGAACATTGTCTTTTATGTCCAAAACAGCTACTGATTAAACAGCCTACAAACTGAATAAGCAACCTTCTAGAGTCCAATCCGAAAGATTAGAGCCCAGAGGCATCGGCTGATACTGCAGACAAGATTCCAGCTGTGGAGCATTTAAAATGAGAAACTCCTCTTGCCTCTCAGCCACTATAGGCCAGGCAGGGATGTAACCAGAGCTCCGTCTGGTGTCACAGGGAAGGCTGGCAGTGGCAGCATTGCCTTTCCCAATCCAGCAGGCTAGGAACCTGTGACTCATGCATAAGTCATAACTAGTCTTCAGATCACAATTAATGCTATCTGCACATGGATGTGTATACACACAAGCTTACACACACATACACTCTATCTCACGATAGAAGGACTGGAAGGAAAAAATTATCTACATATGTTAAAATAATATGAAAACATATTTGTAATAATAGAAAAATGTCCTATATGATTCTTACTACATCTTGCTTCAAAATAGGTCATATTTAATAGAAAAGGGCAATGGCCACCACATTTTTGGCTCAATAGTTTTGATTTTCACCATACTGTCCATATACCATGATTACATACAACTTCTAGGCATCATGTCAAACTATATCAATTATGTCTGCATTTATAATAGACCTAGATTGCCTCTTTCAACAATGGGGAGCTACATCAAAAAAAAGTCTATCCCAATTTATTTCCAGTGCAATTACCTTTGGTGATAAGTTTCAACCACTTTCCTACCAGCATTTTCAACTCCTGTGCCCAACCCATCCTGAAAAACTCTAACCTTAGGTTCAATCCCCACTCTTCCATACCCTGTTGATGCATGCTGCTGTAGAAAATGGATGGTCCCTGATTACCCTCCAGCTGTCTTCAAATCTATGTTCAGCATCTTCACTATCCAAAAGAAAAAAATAAAATGTCTACCAAGCATGAGCTATTCTAACTGTACTTCTTTATGTCCATCTCTGCCTTCTTAGTACTGCCTTCCTTAGTGTTTCCGACAGTAAGGGGCTTCCCCTGTCTGAGGCTAATCAATTGCCTCTAGGAAAAGTCCATCCCCTAGTTTTCTTCTGACATCTCAACAATCATTTTCCTCTACTTTGATTTCTTCCTTTCATCCTGTGAACCCATTTTAATTACTCTTATTTTCTAAAAACTCTCCCTTGATCCTGTTTTCAACTAGCTCTTCTTTGTCTTTCTCATTCTAAGAGTATCGGGCTTCCCTGGTGGCACAGTGGTTGAGAGTCCGCCTGCCGATGCAGGGGACATGGGTTCGTGCCCCGGTCTGGGAGGATCCCACATGCCGCGGAGCGGCTGGACCCGTGAGCCATGGCCGCTGAGCCTGCGCGTCCGGAGCCTGTACTCCGCAACGGGAGAGGCCACAACAGTGAGAGGCCCGTGTACCGCGATAAAAAAAAAAAGAGTATCTTTAAATTTTATCCAGATGAGGAATTCACTTCCTTAACTTCACTTACTTCCTTTCTGGTATGACTGTCACCTGGTTCTCTTCCTGGCACTAACACTGTTGACTCCTTTACTGAGTTTTCTTCCTCCACATATTACTAAAAAATTATCATTTATAAACTTTTGTTCTAGATCCTCAAGAGGCAATGTAAGCATTCATTACTGAGCAAGACATTGCTACACACACACTGCTCCATCTCGTGGTACCAGCTTTTGAGCATCCATACTAACTGTGTCTCAGGACTGTGCTTCACAGAAAAGAAAGAGGGATAAATTTATTTATAAATACTCATTTCTTATTGGTCAAAGTTCTTGCCTACATTGTGTCCATTCTCCCACGTTTCTGAATAACACATTCATGGGCAGTAAGAAGAGTTCTGTGGCATCCTACATCTTTTGTCAGAGAATTCTCTGGGATAGGAAGCAAAGGGTGCCATACCACCCCAAAAAATGTTCAGGTGTGGGATTGTGGTACTTTCTTCTTAGAACATAACACAATTGTAATTAAATGATGTTGTAATAATTCATTTCACTCCTCGATTAGCTAAGTGTGTGTAACTTAGCACCTAGAACACAGTAAGTGTCCAAGTACATATTTATTAAGTGAATGAATGAGATGGATCAAGTAGCATTTTGTACTGATGAAAAGAACTGGTTTGAAAATCTGACAGATGTAATTTTGAATTCTTATTTCAGTCATATTGTGTGATCTTGATGAATTATTAAACTATGAAGTTTCTCCTTTCTCACAGGAAATATGTAGAGAATACAAAAAGATAATATTCATAGTTTGCTTTCAGTTTTAGATGAGACAATACATGCAAATTTCCTTGTATTGGGCTTTGTACATAATAAGTCGTCAATTGCTTTTAATATTTATTTTAATTTTTGTGTTTAGTGGACTTAATTTTAATTTTGCTATTATGCAAATGATCGAGGTACATGTTCCTAAAAGACCAAATAGTAATTTAGATTTTTGATGAAAAACAGCAGACCCCGCTCCACCATTCCCCACTTCTAAATTCCACTCCTTAGTGCTTTTCACTGTTTGATCTATTACTACCTCTATATTCTGTATAATATATTTACATTACCGCTTTTGATTTAGTTTTAGATGTTATTTATTAACTTTCTGTAATGGATGAGGGCTTACACTCAAGAAGTCATTTCACAATGCATAACTTTCACCTCTTCGCTCAGAAAAGTTTTACCATTATTTTTTAAATGTCACTCTCCATATTTACATCATTATGATAAATAATGTTCTCAGATATTTAGTAGCATAATGTGATTAATAGCATACTGAGAAAAAAATACTGTGATTATATATGCATCATTTGGGCTTAATTTGGAATAACAACCATCAATATTTGTTTAGGAATTTCTTTTTTATCTATTACAAAATTTCAGACAGAACACTCCTTCAATGTATGTGTAGTAGTTTGTTAATCCCATACCACAAATTTGACCCTTCCCACTTCCCACTTTCCTCTTCCCTTAGGTAATCACAAGTTTGTTTTCTGTATCTGTGAGTCTTTCTGTTTTGCACATACATTCATTTATATATTTTTTAGATTCCACATATAAGTGATATAGTATAGTATTTGTCTTTGGCTTATTTCAGTAAGCACAATATTCATCCATGTTGCTGCAAATGGCAGAATTTTATTATTTTCTGTGGCTGAGTAATATTCCATCATAGATATAGATATATAGATATATATTCCACTTTTTAATCGCATCATCTGGTTTTTTTTGCTTTTTTTTTTGTGATACGTGGGCCTCTCACTGTTGTGGCCTCTCCCGCCGCGGAGCACAGGCTCCAGACGCACAGGCCCAGTGGCCATGGCTCACGGGCCCAGCCGCTCCGCGGCACGCAGGATCCTCCCGGACCGGGACACGAAGCCGTGTCCCCTGCATCAGCAGGCAGGCTCCCAACCACTGAGCCACCAGGGAAGCCCTGATCATCATCTGTTTTAATCTGATCATCTGTTGAGGGGCGCTTGGGTTGTTCCATGTCTTAGAACTTGAAGGGATATTGGAAAAGTTTGAAAATAATTTTTTTCAATTAATTTGTTTATTCATTTATTTTTGGCAGCATTGGGTCTTCATTTGCTGCACGTGGCCTTTCTCTAGTTGTGGTGAGCTTTCGTGGCAGTGGCTTCTCTCGTTCGGGAGCACAGGCTCACGCACGTGGGCTTCAGTAGTTGTGGCACGTGGGCTCAGTAGCTGTGGCGCACGGGCTCAGTTGCTCTGCGGCATGTGGTTATCTTCCCGCACCAGGGCTCGAACCCACGCCCCCTGTGTTGGCAGGCAGATTCTTAACCACTGCGCCACCAGGGAAGTCCCTGAAAATAATTTCTTAGTAAGACTTCTATACCCACCCAACCTGTAATTAAGAGTGATGTTAAAATAAAAGTCTTTGGCCAACATGTAAAATTTCAAAAAATCCATTTCCTGTTCACTCTTTTTATAATTGAATTTTATTTTTTATTGAAGTATAGTTGATTTACAATATTGTGTTAGTTTTAGGTGTACAGCATAGTAATTCAGTATTTTTGCAGATTATACTCCATTATAAGTTATTACAGGATAATAGCTGTAATTCCCTGTGCATGCTTTTCCTCTCTTTCATTTTCTCTGAATAGACACACAGTGTATACATATATATGCATTTTATTTATTTATTATTTATTTGTTTGTTTATTGGCTAAATCATTTGAGAGTAAGTTGCAGATTTAATTTTGTCAGCATGTATCTTCATAGGACAAACACATTATCTTGCATAGTCACAGTACACTTATAAATTAAGCTTAAAATTGATGCAGTACTATTGTCTAATATAAAATCCATATTCAAGTGTTACCAAATTGTCTCAATAATATATTTTTTAGCAATGTGCCCCAACAAGGATCAAAAAGGAAATCACACGTGTTAGTTTTCATATCTCTTAGGTTCTCTAATCGGACACCATTCCTAAGCATTCTTTTTCTTTCCTGACATTGACCCCTTTTAATGACTATGTCACAATTATTTAGGAAAAGTTATTTTATAGTATATTCTTTGATTTCTAGTATTTCTTCCTGATGAGTATCTGATATTGATTTTTAATCTGTAGCAAAATACTGCGTTAAAATGTTCTTCATAAATCATCTCATCAAGAGGCACATAATGTCAGTTTCCCCATCATTGATAATATTAACTTTAGTCACTTGGTGATGTCTTTCCAGATTTTCCCTTGGATAAAAGAACTTTAAAAAAAATTAATATTCTTTGGAAACTTGGGATAAATGAGGAAAAGTGATAGGAAAAGTGTTCTCAGAAACCTAGCTTCAGTATAGTCAATATTTCTTGATTGATCTGTGAATTCTCATACTAAATATCAAAGGCTTACGCTTAGAGTGGAAATAAGATAAGGGAAACCCATAACAGTAAATCTAATGATATATGTGTCAAATTGCTTTATTTGGGGATTTCTTAAAGAAGTTTGCTCCCTGTGTTGTTAAAATTTATGTTACAGCTTGTTTAGGCAAAGGGCCTTCATATCAGTATGGTTTCTTCTACTTGTTGCTTAAAAAACAGGTATGACTTTTTTCCTCTATAGCCCCCAGTGACACACACTGTGACTGACAGCTACTCTTAAAAGATGAGCACATATTTCTTTCTTAAGAATCTCTTTCCAAGGAACTGCCACATAATTTTAATACAATTTAATCAGAAAGGGGCTATCTGGGTTGACTTCATTATACATTCACACATTCAATCACACCAGCATCACTTTTCAAATACCATCTCTTACAAGTGGATGCTGTTAACTTTCTCAACAGTAAAGGCACAGGCATGTGATTTCCACCCATCAGTGGAGAATTAATAAATCACCCAACATATTACAGTTTCACGCCAAGTTAGCACCTTCATCAGGGAATGAAATTAGCAGAGCAAATCCTGGCTAATTGTGAAAGATGCTAATTACCCGCTCACCCTGTAAAATAAGGCATGAGTGATGTGTGAGGAGCCCTGCACAGAGTCAAGAGCACTTGGAAATGCAACACTTACATAAAGCCTAAAACTGCTTATGCAGAGAGAAATGGAGACCAGACAGAGAGTACAATCTACAGCCGGTAAAATGAAAAAGAATTTGCAGGGATTTTTGAAGATCTCATTTCAGAACTGTAGCAAGACTAGTAGAGACTTGGATGACTCCAGGGACTCATTATGGAGCCTTTACTTCTAGGTCTGTAACGTAAATCCCCACCTGACCCTATAGGGAGCATGTCCTCACTGGTTAATAGCTGTTCACAGCCAGGACATGGAATAGCTGTGAAAGAAGCGACCTCAGTTCAGCTACTCCTGGGTGGGGCGTCCCCGTTACAGACCGGCAATAATTCTCTCCCCTGCTGCTGGTCTCTGCAGAGAGGCCAGGAGCTGAACAGGTCACTGGATGTGGATCCTCAGCAGGCATTTCAGAGGCTGCCAGCTCCTGCTTGGCTGAGACCAACTGGTGGAGGTGAAATGGGAGGATTTAGCCCTGTCACTGTCAATCTGGGACCCTTCCCTGGATGGGAGACTTATTTCCCCAAAGTTGTCAATTTTCCCTTTTTACCAGCACGAGGCTCACATTAAGAAGGGAAGCAGGGCTTCCCTGGTGGCGCAGTGGTTGGGAGTCCGCCCTGCCGATGCAGGGGACACGGGTTTGTATCCCGATCCGGGAAGATCCCACATGCCGCGGAGCGGCTGGGCCCGTGAGCCATGGCCACTGAGCCTGCGCAGTCCGGAGCCTGTGCTCCGCAACGGGAGAGGCCACAACAGTGAGAGGCCCATATACTGCAAAAAAAAAAAAAAAAAAAAAAAAAAAGAAGGGAAGCATGTTCCTGATAGTACTGTTTAGGTGTGTAATTTAAAAAGAAACCACAAAAAAACAAAAAACTGTGCTACAACATGTATTAACTTATTCTACACTTTCTAGCTGCTCTGAAGATCTGAACAAGCACTTAAGACCTCAGTACATCTAAACCCAAATAAACAAAAACCAATGTTTCTATTTTTCAGCTTGTCTGTTAGGTCCCACACACTGAATTTGCTTATGAAGGGCAATTATCACTTTAAACTTTAATTAAAATGTCCCTGACTAATGACGTGTGCAAGCCGCTAAAACAATTTCACCATTTACAATTGCAAAGGTTACCCAGAAAAATGATGTTGTATTGTGGTTAATTTGTGTAGTGATGCAAAGGTGATAAATTATTAACTCCCAAAGAGGCAGTATGGAAATTCTTCAAAAGATGAGCTTTGTGACACAATTTAAAACATCAAAATGACAAAAAATAAAGGGAAAAGAAAGAAAGAAAGAAAAGAGAGAGAGGGAGGGAGGGAGGGAGGGAGGGAGGGAGGGAGGGAGGGAGGAGGGAGAGAGAGAGAGAGAGAGAGAGAGAGATGAGAGAGAGAGAGAGAGAAGAAGAAAGAAAGAAAGAAAGAAGAAAGATAAGAAGAAAGAAAGAAAGAAAGAAAGAAAGAAAGAAAGAAAGAAAAGAAAGAAGGAAAGAAAGAAAGAAAGAAAGGGAAAGGGAAAGAATGAAAGATAGGAAGGAAGGAAAAGAAAAAAGAAAGGTAAAAGAAAAAAAAGTTAAATTCCCCCAAATTTCCAAATCATCTCTTTTAACAAAAAAAAGTGAATAACAAAAATGTGTTTATACTATATTATTTGGAATTCAATATAATCTACTTAACTTTAAAAAATAAAGTGGAAATCTTCTTTCATTTTTAGCTTTTTCCTTTTTACTAATCAGTAAACAACAAATTCATGACAAGAAAAAGGCAACTGCTTGCTTCATTCCATGACTACCACTCCTAGAATGAATTACATGTTGTGATATACTCTACCTCCAGAACACAGTAAGTTTTCAGTACATCATTATTAATATGTGATTAAGCTCGTTAGAATGGCAGAGGGTTAAAAATAATTCCATCCAGAAAATCCTTTCATTTTTAGTTCAACAGTTTTAATAGTCCTTACAATTAAAAAAGGAAAACAGGACTTCCCTGGTGGCGCAGTGGTTGAGAGTCTGCCTGCCAATGCAGGGGACACGGGTTCGTGCCCCGGTCTGGGAAGATCCACATGCCGCGGAGCGGCTGGGCTCGTGAGCCATGGCCGCTGAGCCTGTGTGTCCGGAGCCTGTGCTCCGCAATGCGAGAGGCCACAACAGTGAGAGGCCCGCATTAAAAAAAAAAAAAAAAAAAAAAAAAAAGGAAAACAAACTGTACTGTGGGCATGCCATATTGCCAGTTATTCCTCTCAGTATGCCAAATACTCCCCTTAGTAACCCAGAATTCGTACTTTCACAGAAGGTAGAGCTGCTGTTTTATATATATATATATATATATATATATATACACACACACATACATATATATTTTATATATCATTATATGTTATTTAAATCTTCCTGGGACATATTAAGAGGTCACACAGTAATTTCAAAAGCATAGAAATTGCTTTGATGTTAAAAATAAAATGTCAGAACCTTATTAATATCATGATTGGTGTTCCCTGTACTAGATTTTGTTGTTATCACGCAGGTGAAAAACTACTATCTGATTTACAATCTTAAAAAAGGAAGACAGGTAGCAAAATATATCCTCATAATGCTCTACAAGCTGTATCATATTAAAATTAAGAATATCAATTACATTCAGTAATACATTTTGTAATTGATTGATTACTGAAAAATTATTTATAACTTTCTTGTTGCTGAATGCCTGCCTTGACAGGATATTGTCAATTCTCATATAACAGATTGGGTCAGATTTGACTGTTGCCTTAATTATTCTTTACTTCTGTGTTGGAATTTTTTTTTCGTTCACTGGCTATAAACACTAAATTCGTGTGTAAATTCTGGTTATCTGACCTTATATTTGCTGCGGAAATAACTTAGTGGTAGAATTGGAATTATAATTTGGGGGATTAGGTAGAAGGGGGAATCTCTTCTCAAATTCTCATTAATCTTATTTGCTATTAGAAAGAAATGTACCTAGAGAAGATAGAGCATTGTGTCTACAGTTCTTAGCTGTAGGCTTCAGCCTGCCTCTGATCCCCTAACAACGCTTTGTATTTGGTTCCTAGAAGATACTGACAGACTGTTTCAACTAAACCTACTTGTGATTTCTTGTTCTGACACAAGGACCAGAGCAACAGCAGGGGTGTCCTTATCATCATCAGTATCACTGTCAGGGAAAGAAGAGTGCCAGCACTGAGCAGTCTGTTCAGGCCTCTCTTGGCACCAGCAATCGTGGTGGTGACAGCTTCTTGGCTCTGTGAACATTGCTAACATACCACACAATCTAGACCCCGAGGGCCTCAATAGGCTGCACCTATGTTTTTCTTCTTATTTAGTATTAAGTAGAGTCATGTATGCCTAAAACGATTTAACAAATGTTCTGTAACCATTTAAACTATTGCAATAAATACATTTTTTATTGTAAAAATAGTACTTCAATAGCCGTCTGACAGATGATGTTTTTTCCCCTGGAAATATTGTCTAAATGGAATAGTAGTGGCCGAGTGAGCATGGAGGACCCTGGAAGTAATAAATGATGATCAGAGCTCTGTAGAAGGCTAAGATTTGTGGCTATTTCAAGTAGATGACTGTAAGATCTTAGGTGTTAGGGAATTTGAGGACATGACCAGTTTACTTACTTTAAATAAATTCTTAAGATATATGCTGCTCGTTTTCCCTCCTAGCTCTGATTTTCACAAGGCGACTCATAAAAATGTAGGCTCTTCAAGGCATTGTTAGGTTAAGGGCTGTTAATGTGGTTTAGGGGGAAGATACTTCATTGACTCAGGAAACCTTGACATTAAATCTTAAGGCTTTATTTTTTTTCTACCAGGCAGAGTCAAAGCTTTATTGAGGGTCATCCAACTGGGGGTTGTTTAGTGGATAATAACCCTGTGAAATCCCAGATTCTTTCAGGACAACATCACTTCCATCCATTCAGTCTTGAAGGAGCAAAAGACTTCTTCTGCAAGTGGGGGTTAATACATTTGAATGTTCTTGTTTCTGAGATTACGAATGCATTCTTTCTCCATATCCAACAGTTCTTGATCCATATCCAACTGTTTTTGTTTCATAGCCTTCTGTTTATTTTTAGAATGCTAGTCATATTTTTTGAGACGCTTATTCAGTTTATGGTAATTCCTTTTTTTAGATTACTCGTTTATTTATGTTAGTTCAGGAGTGATCTTTCATTGGGATCGTTCCATTAAATTAATTTTTCTCATGGTAGCCATATCATGGCTGGTTGGATAGTTTCTGTCCATGCTTACTCCTCCATGTTTGATTTCTCTGCACTGACTTTTCCAGGACCCCAGGGTTCCCAGATGAGAACCAACTCTTATATTTCTGATTCTGTGTTATTGTCTTAAGGAAATATAACCAATCGGTTTCGAGAATGACACCCGGTTTCGGGTGTCATTTGGCCCAGCTCTTCGTCAGAGAATTGTCACTGACCTTCTTTGACATTCCGGTGATATTGCTTATTATGTATGCTATATTGCTCAGATCCTAACCAGAGTCCAAGCTATTTCCAGCCTCCATTTGCAGACCCAGCGCTCTGTTCCCTCACAGAGGGTAGAGCACTGTTAGAGCTAGATCTCATGGGAGTTGAACACAAAGATGCCACGAGTCATTTCCAGTAATGGAGCCTGTGGGTTTGCCTCTTTGAGGTCTTATTTTCTGTGTTTTCATTCCATTCTGCTCCCCAGATAAAGTTAATCCACTTTTGACCATGAATATATCTTTTGAAATATGTACTAATAATATTTCAACTGTCATGTTGTATTTTTGTGTATGAGGATTCAGTGCCTACTGTCTCTAACGTATTTGCCAGAAGACCTCCCAAAAACATATTTTAAAATATATGTTTTATATTGTCCAAACTAACCTTGGACAGTTTCATAATAGGTTATGTTTTCTACAGAATCCAAAGATTGGAAGGAATACAGAACATGTTAGTTCTCAAATAAAACCAGGATATTTATCTGGGCATGAAGCATCTAAACACAAGAATGGAGAAACCTGGAATATAAATTTTAAGATTGGTATACAGGATATTTTACAGTTTTAATATATTTAACCTATGGATACAAAATTTAAAGGTGTCAAAACATACCTATCGGGATCTATCAATCGACTAATCAATTAATAGATAGATAGATATAATAAGCATAGTTTAGAGATTCTGAGACCTGAATATGTGATTGCTCGGTATATAATTCTCCAACAAAAGACATGTTCAGAATGCTATCGAGAATGTGCAATTGGGCTTCCCTGGTGGCGCAGTGGTTGAGAATCTGCCTGCCATTGCGGTGGACACAGGTTCGAGCCCTGGTCCGGGAAGATCCCACATGCCGCGGAGCAACTGAGCCCGTGAGCCACAATTACTGAGCCTGCGTGTCTGGAGCCTGTACTCCGCAACAGGAGAGGCCGAGATAGTGAGAGGCCCGCGCGCCACGATGAAGAGTGGCCCCCACTTGCCACAACTAGAGAAAGCCCTCGCACAGAAACGAAGACCCAACACAGCCATAAATAAATAAATTTAAAAAAAAAAAAGAATGTGCAATTGACTTTATCTTGTAAAATACCTTACTCCATAAAATATCTTACTCTCTAAAAATATTTTAAAGTGTCGTCAATTCATATTTGACACAAAATGTTGACGTTTTTAAAATCTAGTATCACATTAAATCACTTTATTGATTCAGTACAAAAAAAGCTTAAATTGGCAATATGAATAGTTAAAAGAAGTAGCACGAATCAACTTTCTTCCTAGGTTATTAAACTTAAAATTGCAGAAACCAAATGAGGAAATACACATGCTATTCAGAAATAGGTGGGATAATTTTTTCCTCCATTGGAAAAAATCCATTTATTTCAAGTATTTACATATTGATCTTATCAGTGCTAATAATACTAATACAATTCAAACTTTCAACTGTGCCACACTTTCAGAATTTTTCCATGCTAGTTTTCCAATGAGAATGTGGTAATATGTATAAAAGTATATATGAACCATTCATTTTTTTTAGCCAACAAGTATTTAGGGACATCTACTTTGTATAGAGCATAACTAAGTTTTAAGAAGAACTCAAATAAGTCACACATTTTGCTATGGTAACCATCTGTTATTTTTGTCTACACAGCATCGTTTTCTTTGGGGAATTTTCTATCCCACAGAGCACCTGAACATGGTATATCAACTTTCAGTATGTAGGGGCTCTATCAATATAAATTAAATAATGAAGATGCTTTCTTATAATATGATTGAAATGCAATAACAAATGAAAAGAACAAAGAATTTAAGAACGTAAGAAAGAGAATACAACTTTAAGCAAATGAGAGCCATGAAAATGACTACATTATATCTAATATTTTTAAAAAATAATTTTCCTACTCATACAGAACACAAACAAATTGTTTCTGTATATATAAGCCCATGGTAAGAATTTTTCCAGCATTCAGTGAATACTTCTTGGATTTTAAGAGACTATCATTCTGAGATATTCCATTCTGGGGGACTCTCCAGCGTTACATTTTATTACTCTCAGCCACCAGGTCCTCAGTTCTCGCTTCTTTTGTCTCCTTAAATTTCTATGTTCTACCCTTAATGACACCTTTGGAATATGTAGATAAAGATATGCACTTTGTTTTTTTTCTTTCCATCAGATAGCATTGCCATCCCTCCACATGTGTAAAGCACTGTCCTTCCAAGATTGAATCTGACAGAAAATGTCACAGGGATTTTATGTGTCAATATTTCTCCTAGTTGCTCCCAATTTTATCCTTTCCATTGCCTGTTTATTTTAAAATGAAACACATTTTTATAAAGGGCATTTGTGTTGAAACTTCCAACCATGATCTTTCTTTCTTAGAGGACTGTTCTTTTCTTTAAAATACCAGGATTTGCATATCCAAATTCAGTTTAACCTCCCTGCTTTCATTACCCCAAACTTTCACATATTAGGAAGCTGGTTACCATTCTAAGTTGAAGGGGAAAGTTGGGATGGTAAGAAGTAAAAGACCATTGAGTTGACAATAGCTTTCTGTTGGCTACTGAAGGCTACACTACTTTGAGGAGATGTTTCAAAGGAGAAAAAGGAGCACTTGAAAGTCATATTGAATTTATTTTCAATACATTACAAGATTACAACTTTTTATAATTATTTACCTTTTTAAAACAGCACTTGCAATAAATACTTTGTATTTCTAAAGTCTTACTATTTTGTTATCTTGCCATTTCTTTCCCTTTTAGTTGCCATCCTGAAGGAAGAGTTAAAATTGCATGCAGATGTGTCACTTGTAATAACCAAATTTCAAACACTCTACTGGGAAATAATGTTACTTGAGAAACACACTGATAGCAAAACTCTCAAATCAAAGAATAACAAGAGCTTTCTGTAAAATTAGATTCACCAAATGGTGTGAAACGTTGATGCTCACATAGTCAACCCAGGCACTCTTAATAACCAATGTCACTAGTTAAAGACTAAATATTTAAGTATATATTTAAGTATTAAGGTAATTTATAAACTTGCTTTAGAATAAAAGAATAAATCTTATTAGGTGGAAGAAATTCAACATGCTTGAAATGAATAGAATTAACTATGCATCTCCAATATTATACATTTTGATTTATATGTCAAATTAATTGAAAGCATAGCTCTTTGACTTCTATCAAAATGCTGGTGTCTACACTGAGAAGTCCAATATTGAGAAAAAGTGTTCATAAGATAAAATCAATGTCATGCACAGGAAAGACTATAAACAGAGAAGTGCAAAAGAATCACAGCTCAAGAATTTCACAGCTATGTGACCTTAGGTAAGAACTTAACCTCTTTGTCTTCTGTAAAGTGAACTCACTACAAGCTTGTTCCAAGAGTTATTGTGGCTAGCTGAGTATGTGGCAGTAAAACTACAAAATAATAGATTTAGATTATATCATATTCATTATTATTATCATCAAAATTACTTTAACGGTATATGCTATTTCTCTATACCTTCAGTCAAAGTTCAGGCACTGAGATATTTTGAACATATACTTTGCTCACAAAATATTTTGCAAAGCTGTTACATATTCAAGAGGGAAGAGTAAAGACTTTACATCATAGGTATACTCATAAAGACAGGTACTTAACACTAAATGTAAAATAATGAGTCTCCATCTTACCATCTATTATAGATTCAGACATGGTAAACATATTTTTTGAGTTACCTATAATAAAGAGTAAAAAGCATGCTAGAAAGTTGGTAACTAAGAAAATCCTTCAGAACAGATTTAAGCTTGGTTGATTATAACAAGAACAATAGTCAAGTAATTTTTTTTCTTACAGCTTTCTTAAGAATAAATCAACATTGTCAGTTTGGAACTGTCTACTCATCAAATACGAGCTTTTTAGTTTCAATCCTCTTACTTTATTAAAAAGGAAATATCTATAAAGAGCAAATTAATGAATGTTTATAAATGATGAGTTGAATTCATTTTGCATACATAGAAAAATATCATATTTTAGGAAGATTGTTTTGGAATTATTTCCCCTAAAATGAGTGAGCTTCTTATAACCATGCCAGTATGTCTATAAACAGAAAAATAAGTAGAAACAAGTTCTAGGTTAACTGGTCATGATACTAGAACAAATCCTTTAAGTATAAAGGGACTAGATAAAATTACAAGTTTCATATCTTTCTGTCTAGAATAAACTTCTCTTCGTCAGCTGGCTCCTCTTTGTCTATACATCCTCTGAAGAGGCAGTTTACACATAACACAGGTGTTAAATATAATCTACCCCTTTGGTTATTTACCTTTAAGATTAGATATATTCATTGGTTTAAGAGAACAGAAGACTTGACTGCTTATGTGTTAGGGAGGAAAAGAAATTTTAGGGACATATTCTAGCCTAAGTCAAAGTTAACACGTCTTGGCTTTCATTACTCAAAGGAATGCCAAGTCTAGTTGGGAATAGGACCTGCCACTGTGTCATCACCTCACAACTGTTAGATGCTGACAATAACCCATTTTGGAGGTAATATCCTGACAAACACCACTCTCCCATGATTTAGTTTTGGCATATTTGCAACTATTCATGAACACTGCCAGAAAAATAAGTTATTCCTACGGGAATTCTTGGAATAAATTAAAAAATAATCATTTCCTTAGTTATGATTTTTATGTACTGATAAAAAGTAGTGAAGCAGGAAAATTTGTGGGCAAAATGAGCCCTTAATCATGTTGATTACATACTTGTAAAACATTAAACATGATTTTATGATGTGCTCTTGAAATCATAAGAAAAGAGAAGCTCAGAATTACAACCTAAGAGGCAAGGGAAAAAATTCTCATGAATGACTATGTGTTATGTAAAATGTTTATAATTAAAATAAAAAGTGACTGCTTTGCTATTCTTCACTCAGACCCTGTATTTTTTAAAATGGGATTCCAGTGGCATTTTTCTAACTATGAGTCACGATACACCTAAAACCTAGTTCTTAAAGAGAAAAGGAGGCAGGAATTTCCAGCCTCTAATTTAGCCAGCTCAACTGTTCAGATGTTAAAACCGGGAATATAAAATCTCACTATATTGTGTGAAGAGCCAAGTAATATATAGATAGCTATAAAAATAAGAACACATAAATATCAGAATTACTTCTTTAAAAAAAATCTGTGATTTGAGGACGACTTAGAAAGAATTCTTATAAGAACTAAAAGATATTGTAAAGAATGGAATTATACAACTTAAAGTATCTGGATATTAGCTTGAAATTTCCCCCTCAACTTAAATACCCCTATAATTGCATTTATATTTGAGGTAAAATTTAGATTTATATCATAACAATCCTTTCTTGAAATCAAAACATGATTCATTGACTGTCTTTGAGTGACAGTGGTGCTCACCAAATAGGCCCTCTGCTTCCCTATACTTCTTCCTCACCCCCAGGAAGTTAGTGGGACCACGTTAATATTTCCAGCCATTAAACTTTGAGCAAACGTGGTATGAGTTCCTTCTTGGCCTACACAGGTACATGCATGGCTGAGTCGCCTTGCTGTGCACATGAAACTATCACAACATTGTTAATCAGCTATACTCCAATATAAAATAAAAAGTGGAAAAAAACCTAGTAAACAATACTCTGTTTCTTCCAAAGCCACAGTGATTCAAGAGTTTACATGTTGCAGAGCCTAAATTATTGCCTTGTCACTTTATGTGTGTGTGTTTCATTTAGTACCCTCAGTTGTCCTATGGAGTAGTGTTATATCTATTTGATAAATTAGGAAACTGAGAATAAAATTGGTCATCACTGACATGATGGACATCGTAAAAATATATGTGTTGAGATCAGACAGAAAAGCGTTCAAGTCCTATCTTTGCCAACTTGCTTATTATGTGATCTTGGCCAGGTTATATTTTAACGCCTCAGATCCTTCACCTGAAAAATGGGAATTATTGCAGTACCTCTTTGTGAGATTATAGTGAGAATTTAGTGACATATGTTAAGCTCTTAACATGTTGTAGAAACTCAATAATGGAGACCTATTTTTCTTATATTGTCACAAACCCACAGGCTGTTTGACATCTTTTAATCTTTGACTTTTTTCTAATGGTTAGGATAGGACATAGGGAAAAATCAGCTTTAAGATTAAGGGCATTTTCATATTACAGAGAATCAGGTACAGTCATGTGTGCCACCATGGCACAAAGATATATATTCCTTACATGGAAAAGATTCTTTCTTTGGTTCTTCTTTTTTTTTTTTTCATGTGGGCAATATACTTTACTACACTTGTCCAAAAATTAAATATTGCAGAATTATAAATTCTGGGTTCCATAGTAAATTCTTTAGAAAACGTTTGTTTTTTTAACCTTTTGTCAATTTTAGGAGAAACACATTTTGAGGTAGGAAGATGGAATTGTAAGAGGAGATCCATTGTTAAGAGTTCTCTGTTAAGATTCCAGGGAATCTTTGAAGAATATTTGTACCTAAGAACACAAGAATGATAAAGGTGATCTTTCTAAATGATTATCTAAAGCTGTCTATTGCCTGATTACATCTTTCCATTTTTTCCCCTCAAGAATAAGGTTTAAATTTTGTAGCATTTGTGTAGACTGATCTGCTTTCTGTTGATGTTTCAGACTCACCACCATCTTTTTCTTCTAAGCATTAAATCAAGCTATATTCAATTTCTCAAGTGATCCATATTCATTTATCCCCCCAGTCATTATACATGCAAACCTATGATAACATTTCCATTGCAGACCTGGGGCTTATTGTTCTCTAGGGTGAGAATATAAACCAATTAAGAACAGAGTCATTTTTAGGGATGAGTAAAGAAGTTGTTTGGAAGATAAACCTTCCTGAAGAGACAAGCACACCTGAGAAATGGAAAAATATCAGGAGAAACAGCATTTGAGCATCTGGATCTAGCCATACACAAAGGCAAAACTATACCATCTGACTTCCCATGTACAGACGACAAACATAATTTCTTTCATCTGCAATTATACTTATTCACAGACTTTCATTTTTATAATTTCCCCCAAATTTCCTTAAGGGTGTGGACACTAAATCTAGCGTGCCTAGGAATCTCTGGAGAAGCTTGTTAGTGACAGATTTATGGCTTCACTTTTAGAATTTCTGATTTAACCATTTGGAGAAAGAACCCAGGAATTTGTATTCTTTTAGCCAATATCTCATGTGTTTCTTATATATCTGAGGTTTTCATACATTAAGAAAAATTGGCTTTAAGGATTAAGAAATGACATGTTTTGACAGTACTTGAAAAACATAGCAACATACATCGGCAACTTTGCCTGGTACGAATATTGGGTGTTCTTCTTATCCCTGCAAATAT
Organism: Phocoena sinus; assembly: GCF_008692025.1. Classification (NCBI taxonomy): domain Eukaryota; kingdom Metazoa; phylum Chordata; class Mammalia; order Artiodactyla; family Phocoenidae; genus Phocoena; species Phocoena sinus. The sequence goes on along the minus strand of NC_045773.1, from coordinate 76,810,873 downwards.
ACATACAATGAATAATATTTGTTTTACTCAATCAGATAACTGAAAATATGAAATCAATGATGGTATTTTTATAGAGTCATTCATCCCTCTGATCAATAACCACTGGCTGCCTTTACCTAACCCTCAACACCAGGGCACACTAACAGGTAATCACTGAATTTACTGACTTCATATTGCCCTAGGTTCAGGACAGCTGTTCCAGAAACTTCTGATGTGAACTGATACTTCTCACTGCTGATGGCGACCGTGGCCCATGCTATCGCGCCATCTGCTCAGCTGTCACTCGCAGCAGCTGCTGCTCTTGCTTTGGCAGCCTCGGCCTGGCTATCTGTGCCTCGCACCTGCACTACTCCTCTGCGCTGCTAAAATCACAATACGTTTCACCCTCCACTCCTAAACAGAGGAATTCCTTAGTCATTTCTCCTTTTAGATTCAGAGAAGCCCTTTGTGAAACATCTATAGGGCTCACTTTAAAAATCCCTTTCTTCTCAAACTTAGCAATTTCATGCTATTAATGATTTCTTAAATTGCGGGGGCGGGGGGGGGGCGGGGGGCGGGGGGGGCGGGGGGGGGGGGGGCGGGGGGGGGGGGGGGGGGGGGGGGGGGGGGGGGCGGGCTTAGCCTTGTTTGCCACAGCAGAAATACAGAGCTTCACAAATGCAATTGTAATGATACTTGTTTGGAAGATGCTTGCTCTTAAAAAATAATAATAATAAATAATTTTTAAGAAGTCAAAAAATTTACTAAATACAGAAGAGAATAAGCCCTTAGAGATTTCTGCAATTTATTCATATATATATATATAAATATATATATAAACAAATGTGATGTCTATAAGCTTACCATATATTTGATTAACTAACAGAGAGAAAAGTAGTATGCTACTCTCAGTGAGAAATATCAAATTTTAGAAACGAATTTATAAGCCAGTTTGGGAAATATAAATACATAGAAATGACTGAAATATAAGATATAGAATGATCGATTAAAGTGTTTCTTTAGAAGAGCTCTAAAGTTTCTTTAGAAGAGCTCATCTCCCCAACACTTCTTCAGTGCCCTCCTTTATCTCTAAAGGCAGATGACTCCTCCTCTGCAGAAAATGGAAGGTTTATAAATTAGGGAAATTAAACAAGAAGAGCTCTGGATTCAGGGATGCAAAATGAAGCACAAGGCAAGGATGCAATAGTAGGAAAAATTAAGGGAGAGGCTAGTACATGATAATCTCTATATGCTGCGTCAGAATTCTAAGTTCTAATCTTCCTCCCTGCTCCTAGAACACCAAAAGTCAATTCTATAACTATCCATACTCTTCAAATTAGGAGATTATATTTTCCCTTTGGTGTGTGTGTGTAGTGGGGGCGGGGAAACCCTCCACATTTTTGTATTTGAGGTGTTTAAAGAATTTTTTTAAGAGAGAAAATCATGGTTCTTGTACAAGTATAACATAATTATGTCAAACAAAAAACAAATCCGAATTAGTAAAGACAGACCTTGTTCAGAAGGATTATTGCGAGGGAGGGAAAGAGGCTATTGCCTGGAAGAGAGACCAGAACTAAGTATGAACTTTATTATGCTGAAGCAGAGGGCAGTCGGATTTCTAAGGGCTGGGTGAGCTAGAAGAAAAGTACTGGAGAAGATTGGGATGAGGTCAAATGCCATCTGTGCTTGTGAATTGGTTTTATCCAAAGGAAAAATAAACTTCTATCTTTAGGACAGGAGGTAGTTTCATAGCTCAGAATAAGGCACCCCACTACAATCGGGGTCCCATCTCCCACAGAAACAGAGAGAGTAGTGCTATCTCTCTTGAAATAATTAAAAATAATTCTGATAAGACTAGGGGTCTTTGTCTAGGCACATTATGAAGGTAAATAATAATCTTTCCTATTGTAGAGGAAGAAATGAATCAAAAAAACAAAGAAGCAAGACCATGGGAACTCAGTAAACTTTGAAAAACATTTATATATATATATACATATATATATGTCATGGCTTCTTTCCAGACTCAGCTAAGATAGAAAAGTTTTGCCTTTCTCTGTGTGTTAATTGCTACTTATGCTTTCATATTTTAGAATAAACTGATACTTGAAGATAAAATTATACTATTTCTCCTTGGGAAAAAAATAATATATGCACATGTATTTCTCTGTCACTGTTGCTCCTCGTATAGACTTAACTAGCAATAGCAATTGTAACTCTTAATCCAAATAACCTAATTTCCTTGTACAGAGAAAAACATGGAAGGTAGAAAAGTAAGAATTAACTGTCATACACAAACATTTTAAGAAATTATCTGAATACATGTAACTGGCAATGTTGAATTGTATCTGAGTTCTATGTTCCTGGAAAGTAGTAACAAATCCAGAAATCCCCAAGCCTTGTGTGTTCCAAGAAAAGGCTAGCCATAAAGGACCTTCCAACTCTCACATATTTAGAAATAAGATACTTCTCCCTCCTTCCTCATGACTCTCATATACTTGTGTATGATTCTTTTGTTTAGTTGCCTCTATAAAACCCCAGACTCCTCCTTTTCTTTGAGACGTTCTTCATCTCTTTTTCCCTATCACAGTAGGCTGAACACAGTTACCTCCTTAATTGTCCTGTGCATTTGTTTTTCACATAGCACAACTTTCTACAGCCATGTACACCCCTTTTATAATAATTTACTAATAATTTCTGGAGGTAGGAAAACATTTCATACACAATGAAAGTCAAGGCTTTTCTTAATTACAGACACACCGACTCCCAGACATAAAACAAACACATGAGAGCTTATAGTTTCAGCTCTACAATCTCAGCCACAGGTCACAAGTAAAAATACACAAAAACTCGCACATTCCTTCCCAGCAGGCACGAATTAATTTATTTATTTGAGGTGGCAAACAGACAAATCAATGAAAATAACAAACTGGATTCTCCACCATCTCTTACCTAGTGGAGAACAGGTTAATACCATTGATCAACACCAAATGGTCAGACGATAAAACCAAATTATCAATTACTGCTGCCACCCACCAATGCGGAATCATTTAGTGGTTGTACAGGAACCAGAGACAAAAAGGAAAATACAGAATCAGAAGAGAGGAGGAAAAAAAGCAAGAGTAAGAGAGTCACAAGTTTTAAAATTTCATTATCATTTGGAATTCACTCTGGGAGCAAAGAAAAGCCATGCCTGGGGTTAAGCATCCCCGTAAGCACTCTTCTCCATCAGTTTACTAAACTCTGGCAGGTAAATCCACGAGTATCTTGGGGTTATCTCTAAAATGAAAGCCACATTGTTGTTTGATTCCTCTATGGTCAAGTGTACCAGTTGCTAATTCTGCCCTCACAGATTGAGCTTCCTTGTCAGCGTCTGTAGTGTTTCATTCTCAAATATAAGCTGACAGCCATAGATCAGCAAATATTTTGAGCATAAGAATAAAAGATATCAAAGCCAACAAACAAGGAAAGTCATTATAAAGTAAAAAGAGCCCATTCAGTTTACAGGTTTTTAAAACGGGAGAAAAAATGATTTTGCATATTACACAAATATGCTCATTGTGTTATCTTATCCACCCCTACCAGAAGCAGCTATCAAATGATTTACTCAACAAACAAAAACGCAGAGATTTGCAAATGAAGTTTAAGTGGTTAAGAAGGCAAAGGAGAACAAAGAGGTAGGCAGGATCACTTTTTGAGGGAAGTGATTTGTTCATAATACTATGAAATATATCATAAAAGCTATAAAGAACCACTGGGGAATTCTGTGTAGGATATGATAGTGTACACAGTACTTTCACAAGTATTAACATTTTTTGAGACATAGCACATTATAAATTCACTTCAGGATTTTCTAATGTCCATCCTAATAGAGAAACCAAATGCTTAAAATAAGTCACAAACAATTTGCTTCTAGGTGACTCTCTTCTAGAAGTTAGAGCCCATATTTTCATTCCTATTCTAGATTTAAGATATAGAAGTACATATAGGATAGTCTCTCCATTTCCCAGGGTTACTGGAGATTGATAAAAGAGAGGCAACTGGGGAAGTACAGGGAGTGTGTCTTACACTACTGCCAGTTAGGTGAGTTATCTTCTCTGACTACACATCCAAAGAGAAAGATTAATCTTCCTACTGACTCTTCAGAAGCTGAGGAGCCCACTTCTGCATCCAAATGCGTTGTGCACCCAAAATGTACAAAACTCATGGGATACTTAGGGAAGGCTTAAAGAATTTTGTTTCTTTTTTGCATTTTTAAAATTGTTTAGCATTTTCTAATTTCTCTCTCTCTCTCTCTCTCTCTCTCTCTGTCTCTCTTTTTTCCTGATTCTCTAAGTGACCTGTATTTCTTCTACTGTCTTGTCTTTAAGTGTTTCTTATCCACTACTTCTTGAAAATAGTTATATCCCTTTGTTCTTGATCCTTTCTTCCTCTGCCATTTCAAGCGGAATATAAAGGATATCATTCTCCACCTACAGTGCCGCTGGGTCTGAAGTTGGGAGGGGTAAACTCTGCTCCCATTGGAGGATGGTGACATTTGCGATTTTAATCTAACCCCGCCTGTGCTAGATGTGGAGAGGTGCGTTCTCTAGTTCACCTTAATTCATTACTCTGATGTCTCCTCAAAATGAAAGCTTCACAACATCTGACCTGGAGTATAAAAGATGAAGAAGAACTGATGAAGAACAATAAGAAAGGTAGTGGGAAAGAAAATTTTCACCTAACACTTGCTAAAAATAGCAAGGAAAACTGTATTCAAGACTATTGCAGGGACTTCCCTGGTGGCACAGTGGTTAAGAATCCTCCTGCCAATGCAGGGGACATGGGTTTGAGCCCTGGTCCGGGAAGATCCCACATGCCATGGAGCAACTAAGCCTGTGCGCCACAACTACTGAGCTTGTGCGCCACAACTACTGAAGCCTACACGCCTAGAGCCTGTGCTCTGTAACAAGAGAAGCCATCGCAATGAGAAGCCCGCGCACCGCAAGGAAGAGTAGCCCCCGCTCGTAGCAACTGGAGAAAGCATGTGCGCAGCAACAAAGACCCAATGCAGCCAAAAATTAACTAATTTGAAAAAAAAGACAGGATTTTAAATGTTGGAGTGAGCTAATAGACAATTACGAGAGGGCATTAAGGGGTAGTTCAGTCCATTTGATTAGGCCTCTGTGTTTACTAATTGTTGCTTATTGAAATTAGGCTCCTGGCCTCCCACAGACACTGGGAGCAGTGGCTCTGCTTTTCTTGATGTTTACATTTCAAAGAATGGTTGCAAGGTCCTTGAGAAAGACATTCCTGGTTGTAAGTTCAGAAGTTTCACATTTCAAAGAAGAGAAAAATCCATTTTGAGCTTATTTTTGTGTATGGTGTTAGGGGTTAGATCACTCCCTAACACCATACACAAAAATAAGCTCAAAATGGATTAAAGACCTAAATGTAAGGCCAGAAACCGCTTCAAAACGCTTAGAGGAAAACCTAGGCAGAACACTCTATGACATAAAACACAGCAAGATCCTTTTTGACCCATCTCCTAGAAATGGAAATAAAATAAACAAATGGGGCTTCCCTGGTGGCGCAGTGGGTTGACAGTCCGCCTGCCGATGCAGGGGATACGGGTTCGTGCCACCGGTCCAGGAGGATTCCCACATGCCGATCGAGCGGCTGGGGCCCGTGAGCCATGGCCATGGGCCTGCGCTTGCCGGAGCCTGTGGCTCCGCACGGGAGAGGCCACATGCAGTGAGAGGTCCGCGTACCGCAAAAAAATACCCAAAAAACAAATGGGACCTAATGAAAACTTAAAAGCTTTTGCACAGCAAAGGAAACCATAACAAGACCAAAAGACAACCCTCAGAATGGGAGAAAATATTTGCAAATGAAGCAACTGACAAAGGATTAATCTCCAAAATTTACAAGCAGCTCATGAAGCTCAATAACAAAAAAACAAACAAACCACAATCCAAAAATGGGCAGAAGACCTGAATAGACATTTTCTCCAAAGAATATATACAGATCTGCCAACAAACACATGAAAGAATGCTCAACATCACTGATCATTAGAGAAATGCAAATCAAAACTACAATGTGATATCATCTCACACCAGTCAGAATGGCCATCATCAAAAAATCTAGAAACAATAAAATGCTGGAGAGGGTGTGGAGAAAAGGGAACACTCTTGCACTGCTGGTGGGAATGTGAACTGGTACAGCCACTATGGAGAACAGTATGGAGGTTCCTTAAAACACTACAATAGAACTACCATATGACCCAGCAATCCCAGTACTGGGCATATACCCTGAGAAAACCATAATTCAAAAAGAGTCATGTACCAAATGTTCATTGCAGCTCTATTACAATAGCCAGGAGATGGAAACAACCTAAGTGTCCACCATCGGATAAACGGAATAAAGAAGATGTGGCACATATATCACAATGGAATATTACTCAGCCATAAAAAGAAACGAAATTGAGCTATTTGTAATGAGGTGGATAGACCTAGAGTCTGTCATACAGAGTGAAGTAAGTCAGAAAGAGAAGACAGATACCATATGCTAACACATATATATGGAATTTAAGAAAAAAAATGTCATGAAGTACCTAGGGGTAAGACAGGAATAAGACACAGACCCTACTGGAGAATGGACTTGAGGATAGGGGGAGGGGGAAGGGTGAGCTGTGACAAAGCAAGAGAGAGAGGCATGGACATATATACACTACCAAATGTAAGGTAGATAGCTAGTGGGAAAGCAGCTGCATAGCACAGGAGATCAGCTCAGTGCTTTGTGACCGCCTGTAGGGGTGGGATAGGGAGGGTGGGAGGGAGGGGGACGCAAGAGGGAAGAGATATGGGAACGTGTATATGTATAACTGATTCACTTTGTTATGGGGCAGAAACTAACACACCATTGTAAAGCAATTATACTCCAATAAAGATGTAAAAAAACAGAGAAAAGATTTTACAATTACAAGTTTTCTAAAGTAAATGCTCTAATAAAAGGGAGTTCAAGGGCCCATAGTCAGGAAGAGGCCTAACATTTTTATCCAGCTGTTAAGGCTGTCTTGGTCAGTAGCGTTGAAGGTATTCTAGGAAATACATGTATTTAAATTTAATTTATCAAAAATCTGGAGTATGTATGTGTAACATAATCAAATTAAATTAAAACCCTGTGCCTATTTGTCTTATAATAGTGAAAGAAGTGATATCAGTTTTTCCCTTACTTTTCATTTTGTTGTTCCTTTCTTTAACAAATACTTACTGAACAAGTCTTCTTAAGTTCTTTGTTTGAGAAACACAAAGCACACACACACACGCACACACACGCACATACGAGAGAGGCAGACTTTTCAACAGCAGTGGGAATTAAGTCCTTGAAATTAAGGCTTTTACTCAGAATCATCAAATTCCAGGAGAAGTTGTTACTGACAATGTTTAGTCGAAAAATTGAGCCAGGATGATGGATCCATGGGCTGGAATTCAGGTAGGATAGAAACTAGAAATGGAATAATTGCTCCTACAGCATTGTGTTCCTTTCACCAAAAAATTACAGGGAAGTTAAAGAAGATGGGTCAGGTGCTAATTCTTATGCACAAGAGCTTCTTTCCAGGCTGACAGAGTCATTACCTGCCCCCCCCAACCCCACCCCCGTTAATACTCATTTCTTACACTGATTCTAGAAGCTCTACTATATTTTAACTGGGAGTCCCTACATCATGACTTCAGCACTAGAAGAACCAAAAAAAAAAAAAAAAAAAAAAAAAAATCCAAGCTCTAGCAGCTATTAGTTTTGTCTTTTAAAAAATTTAGTTATTGAAAATTAACGAATCAGCCTATTGAATATTCTTAATATTGGTCAGGAACAGTAGAGTCTTCTCAGATGATCAATATTTTATTTAATAAAAATGTATCAAACACATATGATTCTTAGAATAACAATTTTGGGGTTTTTTTTAATTGAAGTAGAGTTGATTTACAGTATTGTGTTAGTTTTAGGTGTGCAGCAAAGGGATTCAGTTATATGTATATTTTTTTCAGATTCTTTTCCATTATAAGTTATTACAAGATATTGAATGTTTGTGCAAGTTCGTGTGCCCGACACACAGTGAGGCCCAACAAACCGAAACATCAGAGTTTGGAGAAAGGTTTATTTCAGGGCCATGCAAAGAGACGGGTGGCTCCTGCCCCCCAAAACCCGGAACTCCCCAAAAATTTTCAGCAAAGCATTTTTAAAAGCCCAGTGAGGGAGGGTGTCGCAGGGTATGTGATCAGCTCATACACAATTCTCTGACTGGCCAATGGTGAGGTAACCGGGTGGTGGCACAGGGGTTACCATTACCAGTCCTTAGGCTCCAGGAGGCCTGGGGCTATGTGCTCACAGTCATCAAGTTAATGTCTTCCAGTTGGTGGGCGTGGTTCACTTTTGTAAAGCAGCTCAGGAAATGTGCATCAGAAACTGTTATCTAGGTACTTCAGAGAGGAGCTAAAGCAGAGGATATCTATAGTCATATTTTAGAAAGATCCATGTGATTATGGCACTTGGCGTTGCTACGGAACTCTCTTGTGTATGGGTGCATTTTGTTTATCTGTCCTTCCTTTTCAAGTTTTAGGCATGATGTTTCAGCACTCTTATTTCTGAGAAAGGAGGAACATACTATTTTTATACTTCCTGCTTCCTACAGATGTCTTCCTGAAAATTGGAGAGAAATTACAAGCCTGTCTTTAAGTTGAAAACAGGAAAAACTGGACATAGAGTTAAAAAGGGGATGGGGCTAGGGAGTTTATGACTGTAACTGCCAAGATGACTCCGATAATTCTTGCCTCCTGTTATTTATGCCCTTATGTGATATCCTTCTTAACTGAATTAGGGCTACTCTGTGTGACCAGTGGAATACTACAGTGTGTGACTTCCCAATCTACATGGTAAAGCTATCACGGCTTCTCTTTGTGCCCTTGGATCACTTACTGGGGAACAATAAACGGCCCTACTGTGAGGACATTGAAGCATCCCTGTGGAAAGGCCAATCAGGAGAGCTACGAAAGGTCCCACCAACAAACAGAACGAGTTTTCAAGAGGTATGAATGAGTGAACTTGGAAACAGTTAAGCCGTCAGGAGGGATAGATGCCTGAGCCTGCAGACGATTGCATCTGACTGCAATCAATGAGAAACTCTAAGACAAATCTGCTCAGTCAAGTCGGTCCCAAATTCCTGATCCCCAGAGGCTGAGAGGTCATATTTATTGTTTGAAGCCACTAAGCTTTGAAATGAGCTGTATTACAAGAAGTAAAGAATTAAAAAAGGAAAACTGAATAAGAGAATGCATACTGACTTTCATTCCAGATTATGGAAGTGAAGGGGAGCAGAATACATCACCCCAAATGTGCCACTTTGGCACGTTGATTGTTTTGAGCTGAAGACAGATAGGACCCAGCAGACTGAGGAAGAGCTTTTTCCCTCTCCTTTAACTGTCTAAACTAATTTAGACTAGGAAAAGAGCTATTACCAGAGAGAGCTTTTTATATCAGAAAGACTTATCTGTATGGCGGGGCAAACATCTGTTTACCAAACTCTTCTCATCCTCCTGGGAATTAATTGTCTCACTCCCCTTTGAAGCCTTAGACCCCTACCCACTTCTCCATAGCTCAGGATGGTGTATAAGCCTCAACTGTCTGACTGCCTATGAGTCTATTATATTTTATGGGGACGCCCATACGTACAAATTTATTTTCTCCTCTTAATCTATCTTACATCAATTTAATTATTAGGCCAGCCAAAGAACCTAAAAAAGAAAAAGGGAAAAGTTTTCCACCCCTACAGAAGCTATAAATCATAGGACAAGAGTGGGAAATAAGTTTAAAGGGCTGTAATATCCAGGAGGTTTCTTAGAATTTATATTCCAAAAATTCCTTTGACTTTATTCTGTGTGTGACAGATGTTTGAATTTCATAGTGTCTAGAGAATTTCAGGTGTAGGGCCCAAGTTTCTGGGCAAGTCTAGAGTTGTTGAGGCATTGCGACACAGAGGACTTTGAAGCAAACGTACAGTTTTACTGACTGATGTGAAGAAGCAATCAGGGCTTCCCTGGTGGCGCAGTGGTTGAGAGTCCGCCTGCCGATGCAGGGGACACGGGTTCGTGCCCCGGTCCAGGAGGATCCCACATGCCATGGAGCGGGTGGGCCCGTGAGCCATGGCCGCTGAGACTGCGCATCCAGAGCCCATGCTCCGCAACGGGAGAGGCCACAACAGTGAGAGGCCCGCGTACCACAAAAAATATATATATATATTTATATATATATATATATATATATATATATATGTACATCTCAGCAGGAAGTTCTCACAGGAGATGTTATTAGGTTAACTCTTACCCTAAGGATATTATAGCCATAATGTATGTAACTTTTCTTGTACAAATATCATTTTCAAATAGCGTTTAATGCACAGACACTGGTTTCTTCTTTCTCTGTATTTATGTTTGTGTTTTCTGAAAGTTTTGGTAGCCAACCTTCAAGTAAATGATTGATTTTTTTAAGTTTTTTTAATTCATATATTCTAACAAACCTGATGTGCTTATAAACATATTAGTCTTCCTCTATCTCCAAAAGATTTGGGGGGATAATTCCAATTCTATTCTATTCTATCATGTTATCATATCATATGTTAGACCAATGTGTCTTGATTTTCTGTTTTAGAAAAAAAAGTCATGGCAGATCATTTCTTACTATGCTAAGAAGCTTAAACAGAAAAAGAACAATGTATGAAAATAAGAGAGATGTGAATGAAGCAGCCAACTGGCATCCATGCTTCAGACTCATATGCAAATCAAGTTATTCTGTGCTTTCCAACACTTCCCAAATTCTTTTAAAACCATATTTGAAGCTGGATAGCAACTCTCTATGAAGACATCAGTGATAAAAATGCAGACAGCGTTGTGTTGGGTAGAGCAATGCCAGGAGTTGACAGGACCAACAGATAAAACCAAAGCAATTAAGTTTCCATAAACACTTGACTTGGTGTTGAATCAACACTCTTCTTTCTAAACAGCAGTGTAGCAAGGCATAAATGACAAATCATACATTTCCAATCTATAAACCATGCTGGTTTGATGAAGTAACAGAATTCTTTTCCAGCTTTTCTTTTTACCATGTGGAAGAAAAAAAAAGTTACTCAGTAATTTGTGAGTTTTACTTGAGACATGAATTTCTCTCTCCACAAAATATTAAAAGATTTATAGATGAGATTTGGCATGCTTCCAGCTTACTACCATCCCTCTCCAGCAACAACGACAAATTCTTATGGCTAGAGGTAAGCAATTTTTGAATGACATTTAGTCATCCTTTCTCACAAACTGTTTTCCAGGCATTTATTACCACCTCTTTGGAAAGCTAGAAAATGCTGTCTCAAGAGCCTTCAATCTTTCTGTTATTTTTTATTTCCTATCCGCCAACTCAACACATAACACAAAATAACTCATGACTACACACTCTTTTCCTTATTTCATTCCCTTGTAGATAGGTATTCAATTGACCTTTCTCAGGAAAGATCCAAGGAACACATTTTTTTTTTTTTTGCGGTATGCGGCCCTCTCACTGTTGTGGCCTCTCCCGTTGCAGAGCACAGGCTCCGGACACGCAGGCTCAGCGGCCATGGCTCACGGGCCCACCCACTCCGCGGCATGTGGCATCCTCCCGGACTGGGGCACGAACCCGTGTCCCCTGCATCGGCAGGCAGACTCTCAACCACTGCGCCACCAGGGAAGCCCCCAAGGAATACATTTTTATTAAATAATAGTGTCTTCTTTCTTCCAAAGAACAAAGGCATAAGCCACAATGAAAAAAAAAAAAAAAAGAAAAGGATACCAGAACCTATGTAGAGACTTAAATATAAACGGCCATGCACTCATGCAAACAAGCATTTCCCAAGTTTTCAGAATAATAAATCAAAAACATCTGATTTTACCTGTGATTTTTCTACACTCATATATGATTTCCATCTGTGCAACAATGTCCTTCTTTGCTTTAAAAGTCTTATTTATTTGCCCTCATCTAGCTCAAATGGCATCTAGAGTATTTTAGTATCTAATACAATATGATTTAAAATTTCCAGACGTTTCAAGGCAGTCCATTGCTTCCACAAGACTTTGGACAAATTTTTATTAGAATGCTCTCATATCGCAGGTAGTTTTGCTGTTAAACAAGAAGCTCCTTAGGAAAATGGGCTATTTATCTTTTCATTCCCAGAATCTCAGTGTCTGGCATTTATAGTGCAGTTGCCATAAATACATTGTATGTACTATATACCAGGTGCTAGATTGCAAACTTCACGAGATTGAGCAGTTTATATATTTGATTATTTCAGGTTCCTTTAGTGTCTAGGGGAGAGCATGTTACATATTAATATCTCAATAAATATTTATTGAATGCATCCATTCTTGCATGCAAAGAAAGCTGATAAGCTGCTTTTCTTTTCTGGGCCATGGGTTCACTTTCCCTTTCATTGTCTTGCTATCTGACTGTGGCTCCAGTGAATCATGCAACTAATCTTTGCCGCTTGTTCCAAATGTGGAAGTTTAAGACTGGTGAGGTTCTTAGATGACGTCGTCTAGATTACAAACTAGAAACGCATCCACAATCATGACTTGTAGGCTGCACAGGCTCTAGATTTGTTGTGATTATTATGTGTTTATGCCCCTTGCCTGCTGTAAATTCCTGAATCTCTTGTAAGCATTTTCATTGAGCTGACTTCCTCATAGAGCAAATCTTCCGTGTGGAGTATTGTGTAAAGGCAAGAGCACACTATACAGCCAAATATCTGGTTCTCATCAGAACACTGAATATTACAAACTGTGTGAACTGGGGTAAGTTATCTATGATTTTAGGTGTCCATTTAGTTATTTGAAAAGTGAGATTAATGATAAATGACTACGTAATAGCATTGTCATAATGTTAAATAGGAGATAATGTGCAGCCTTATCTTAGCACCATCCGTTATAATGTAAAAGTAAACGTTAGTTAGAGAACAGACTTGTGGCTGCCAAGGGGGAGAGGGGTAGGGGAGGGATAGAGTGGGAGTTTGCGGTTAGCAGATGTAAATTAGTATATATAGAATGGATAAATGACAAGGTCCTACTGTATAGCACAGGGAACTATATTCAATATCCTATGATAAACCATAATGGAAAAGAATATAAAAAAGAATGTACGTATATGTATAACTGAATCACTGCTGTACAGCAGAAATGAACACAACACTGTAAATCAGCTGTACTTCAATAAAAAAGTAAATAAAACAACATAACCACTTTGGGGGAAAAATAGTAAATGTTAGCTATTTCCATGCTTTTAATAAAAGGATTAATAAACTTAGACATACTATGCAAGTGTAATATTACTTATTCAGATCACTCTCGAGAACTTCTTGTAGCAAGGCTAAGAAGAAACTGATTTTCATGTAGGGCCAATTACCATGTGGTTATATAGATCTTAGAGTGCCAATGTAGGCATCTTTTATTTCATGAACTATGTGACACTGCTTCCAAAGCAACCAGCCAGTCATAAGACAGGGGTCCTCTGTCTCTTTTATAACTGAAGGCAGGCTAGTTTCAAATTTTACCTTGGGAGTCAACAGGCATTTCATGGATTGTCATAAACCGCGTAAGTATATATGTGATTCTGTTTACATATTCCATTATATTACACTGGTCCATTTATCTACAGTGGTGTCACTAGTACTCTTTCTTAATTACTTTAGAATCATAGTAAATCTTGATATCTGATAGTATAAGTCCTCCAGCTTTGTTCGACTTCAGTATTTTATCAATGTTCAAATCAAGCTTAGAACTTCATGACTCATGACTTAAATAGGATGGACAGACACACATACACACACACAAACACAAGCAACTAACCATAAAGAAAGAAAGATAAGTGGAACGTATTTAAATAAAGAAGTTTTTAAAACAAAAGATACAATTAAAAGAGTTCAGAAAGTAAGACAGGCAAAGAAGAAAGATTTGCAATACCTACATTTGACAAATACTTTATATCAAGAACATACAGAGAATTAATACAAACCAATTAGAAAAAGGCAGTCAACCTAATTACAACAGCGAGCAAACAATTTGACAGGGACTTCACAAAAGATGGTATCAAAGTGGCTGACAAACATAAAAATGTGTTCAATATCATTAGTAATTAGACGAATACAAATTAAAAACCCTGATGAAATTCCATTACATAAACATAATGGATAAAATTAAAAAATAATAAAAAAGAATACCAGGTATGGGTGAGGATATGAAGCTGGTAGAAGTAAAAAGGTATATATTTCTACAACTCCACTGGAAAAATATTTGACAGTACCTACTGAAGGAAAACATATGTATACCATATAACCTAATAATTCCACTTCTGGGTATATGTCCAAAAAAAGTAAATAATAATATGTATCAAAAGGCATATGGAAAAGTGTCCATAGAAATTTTATTTGTAATAGCTCTAAACTGAAAACAAACCAAATGTTCATTATTAATAGATTGGGTAAATAAATTATATTATCTGCATACTACCCAGCTATTAGCAAAAGTAAACTTCTTTAAAAGCAACATGGATGAATCTCACAGGCATAATATTAAGTGAAAAAGTTTAGATACTAAAATATATATATTCTGCTTATGTAAAGTTTCAAAGCTGATTAAACTAAGCCGTAATTATGGAAATTAGAATGATTTTCACTCTTAGGAATTACTGACTGAAAGGGGAACCAGAGACCTTCTTGGGTGGGGGAACTATTTTATATATATATATTGCTTTGGTGGTTACACAGGTACATACATATTTACAAATTTATCCATCTGTACACTTAAAATTTACATACTTTACTAAATATAAGTTATACCTTAGTAATTATTTTTAAATTTACAAATTCACTGAGGCAAAGAAGATAAAAACGATTGATGATCTAATCCTTGTAGAGTTCATTCTTTTGAATTCTTTATTAAGGGAAGGAAGGAACTGTTTTTCCTGTAAGTGCTTTCTGAGAAGGACATGGTCTAACAATTTAATCCATATATGAGAATGCATTCCCAAGGGCATGCCAGAAGGCAGGACTCAGTTCTCCTTAGTCTTTTCCCTCATTTTTGATCTTTCTTCCTACCAAATATTAAGTTACAAATATCCAAGTTCTGTTTATACGTTAATAAGGCATACGATCTGAAACAGAAATGTAGGGGAAATTAATTTTAATAGTCAGTGTATCGAGTTTCTGGTATTACTATTGGAAAATAGTTTGAGCTTGGGCTTAAAATTGCCTATTGCTTATTAGATAACTATGTTAAGTAGGGATTGATGCTCAAGTTAATGAGCATCACACTTCTGTTCAGAAGAGCTGGCTTTACCTGAGTACTGTGCAAGCAACTGGAATTCCTTAGTGAAAAATGGCCTGCTTAGTATCCAGGTTTTGAGTCCTCCAGGCAGTGGAGAATCATTCAGATCGTTCTGGAGGTTTGGCCCTGGTCCTGTTCCTGAAGCTACCCTTGTTCTAATTCTCTAGTAAACAAGCCTCAGTGTGTCCCCAGAGTCTCTAACCCTGGGGCCACTTATTTTTCCACCCCCATAACCTCTACTCAACCTCGGAGTCACGCTCTCCAGTTTTCATCTCTATTTCTGCACCTTGGTCACTTCTGCTGGAGTCACTGTTGGCCAAAAGCTCTACCTATTGCCTACTGCTTTCTAGTCCTTTAACCTGACTCTCTGACTCTATCTCTGAAGACGATCCCAGAGCCCAGTCTGTACTTTTATAATAATTATGGGCCAACAAGGATGCCTTTATAACTGCCTGGATCCAATCTCATTCTAAAATGCTTAATATACTACTGATGCCCAGGTATTAACCTCTACCTCTCTGTTTTGGCTCAGTTGCTCCAAGTGGATATTTGAACCTTAAGTAAAGGTATCCTCTTATTTTCCTCGTAGCCTCTGATTTCTGAAGAGTTTTAGGTCAAATACACACATTCTACCTATTCATAGACCCCAAGCCAAAACTTAGGCTCAAAAATCTGAGGTCCCCTGTGGCTTAGTTGCCCTTAACTTCAACCAATCGAAGTTCTTTGGAGGAGCCAAAGTTGCTAAGGTAACTGGAATCCCAGGTGACACTGATTGTCCCATGAACACTCTCACGAGGTCATAAGTTTGGCCCATAAATTCTGGCATTAAATAATCAATACACAGTATTGTATCTAATTCCTTATGTATCTTATATAACAAAATGATGATTTTTCACCCATTTATGATAGAAGAAAGATATTATATCTCTATGTAAAATATCCAGGTTGTTTTTATCTATTTCCAGTAATATGGGGGATACTGTATGCTTTCAAAGGCCATCTATCAGAATTATAATCTATTTATAAAGTAACATATGCTTTCAAATTTGGATTAGGAAGCCCATTGAGCAGATTGCAACATTCTAAAAAGAACAATAGTAGCCAATTCTAAAGAGCTGGTTGTGTCTTGTAGTCCTATGAATTTGAATGCCATCTTGTTGGATTTCATTCTAAGCAAAAATAAGTTGACTTTCAGAGAACTTGTGGATTTATCACTATCATAGATAATAGGAAAACCTAGGATAAAACATTAGTATTTTAACTCCAGGATCACTATGACTTTTATTATACCACATGTATTGACTAGCAGATTGTGTGTGTCTGAAATTATTATTCAATTATTATTTAAATTATTAAATTATTATTTCAACTGTGTAAAATTTAATTTATTTAATAAATATTTATTAAACACTTATTATGTATCAGGTATACTTAGAAGTAAAATTAGTTTTGTATCATGTCAAAAGAAAAAAGTGCAAAGATTTCAATCAATTTCCAATTCTGAAGCACAAATCCTATGGTAATTTATGAAAAGTATCCTAAAAATGGCTGGGTGTTTGTGTTAAAATATTCATGATAACATTACTTATTGAGAAAAATATTAAAGCTTAAAATCAAACTCAGCCAAAATCTTAAGTGAGTTACAACTTATTCACCTTATCAAAATGATGCTCTCAGTGAACATATAATAACAATAGAAATGCTACTGAATACGATTTGGGGATATATTATGTGTTTATGTATAAATCTAAGTACAGAATTTACACATAAGAAGAAAAGATTGGAAAGATGAAATCTAAATTGTCAATGCCAGTTGTTTGGTGTGAAACAGGTAATATTTTTGGAATTTCTTAAACATTTTATAACAGCTTTTTTGAGGTACATGCTAGTGTATATCCAGAAAACATCATAACAATTAAGATAACGAACATACACACCACCCCCTAAAATTTTCCCTTAGAAAATGCAACAGAAGTTATAGACAGCTTCATTAAGGGGACTAACTTGAATAATAACAATTCACTGAATAGAGACAGAGATACAGAAAGAGATATAGTGTGAGGGGTATAAATATTAATACGTGTGTATATATCAACCTACTATAGTTCAGAAGCTTTTTTAATTCTATTTTTCCTTCAATAACTCAGGGAAAAACTTATTTGCTTTATTGGATTTTTGAGGACTGAGTAAGAGAATAGGTTGCATATTTCATCATCTGTGTTACTGTATTACTGTCTATCTTAGGGTTTGAGGGTTTGTAACATTTTGGAGGAAGAGAGGAAGTGAAAGAAAAAGATGAAAAAAAAGTGCAATAAGGGACAGATTGTTTGTATGTGTATGTTCTCTGAAAAAGTTGATTCACAGAATTCTTTTCATACAAATATGTTTGGCAGTGTGTGGGAGGAGCTTGAGAGCAATGGCAAATTGCACTGTGTGTATTATTCTGCACAAATCACTTAACCTGCTTTTTGAAAATTTTCTTTAAAATACGAACCAAACTGTTAGCCTCTTCTGCTTCCCACTCAGCAGGATTGATTCAGAAATAAATCAGTCAGATCGTAAAAAGAATGTACCAAACAAATTTAATAACCTATGCTTATTAATATCCTAGCATCAGCAACCTATATCAAATTGAAATAAAAGAGAGGGTATATTAGCTCTGATTTGCTCCACTCACAATGACAATCATTTTTAGCAGAGTGATCAGACTTTACAGAATATCTCTAAATCATGTACATACATCACTTGTAGAGAATTCAAATCTAATCATGTTGTTTTATGTTAGTTTCCTGTTGCTACTGTAACAAATTCCTATAAACTCAGAATCTTCAAACAACACAAATTTACTATTTTATAGTCTGGAGGTCAGAAGTCCAAATGGGGCTCACTGAGCTAAAATCAAGATTCAGCAGGAAGACCCCAGGGGACACTCCTTTTCCTTGCCTTTGCCTACTTCCAGAGGTTGCCCATATTCTCTAGCTCATGGTCCCTTCCTCTATCTCCAGAGTTAGTCGTGGCTAGTTGAGTCTTCCTCATAATCCATCATTGACACTGGCCCTCTCTTCCACATCTAAGTACCCTTATGATGACATTGAGTCCACCTGTATAATCCAGGACAATATCCCTACTTTAAAGTCAGCTGGCTAGCAATTTGAACTTTACCTGCTACCTTAATTCTCTTTTGTCACACAATGTAACACATTCAAAGGTTACAGGGATTAAGACATTAAGTCTATTATTCTTCCAATCACAGTTCTCTCTTCTTCTCTTGGTCCTAATGACTAACAGATTCAACCTTGCTCTGATCCTGCAGGTCTCTTTTTGCAGAAGCTGCAGGTATATGTAAAAGTGTTTCCAAAAAAGGCTTTATTACAAAACATTATCCCACAAGTTTGCAATAGTCTAAATTTATGTTACTTTTCTTTCCAGGGATGACAATGAAACACTTCTTATTATTGGCTGCTGCTGCCGTCTTCCTGCACGTTTTGATTACAAGAGTATATGAGGATTGTATGTTTTATGATTAATTTTGAGAAGAGGCTAAGAGCCACCCCTCTGCTAGAACTCAGTTTGTTACAGGCACTGTTGTGAGGACGCTATGCCCATTACTCATCTAGTTCTCACTATAGCCCTATTAGGCAAGTACTGTTCATAATCCCAGATTACAGAGAAAGAAACCAAAACATAAGGAGGTTAAGTCATATGTCCAAGGTCAGATAACTGGGAAGTGACAGAGCCTGAGGGTAAATTCAAGCAGTTCGGCTGCATGGGCCTGTGCCTATGTCATTGCAGCCTCTCTGGATAATTCAAAAAAGCTAAAAATGTAGGGCGGGAATTACTTTCTTTACAACCAATCCATTTGTCTTGCATTTTCCAAGACAAAATGGGAAAAAGGTATTATTTACTTTTAGTTTTTACCCAGAAAAGGTAAGTATTTCATCAATATCCCAATTGAGCTCTCTGACTTATGACTATAACACATCCAAATCAAATATAAAATGAAAGGTGCAGCAGCAAGGAGAGAAGTGTGAGGAACTGTTAGCAACGGGGTTAACAGATGAGGCTTGAAACTCACTGCTTATTAAAAACAAGAGTTTCAACATTCACACAACAGAAACCAAACATTCAATGGTATCTAATAAGATATAAATTCCTAATATTTTATGATCATCAACTAACATGTACCTCTAAATAACCTCAATGATATAAAGAAAATAGTACACTTTTTAATGTACCCAAAATATTTTTATGATGAGCTGAAGTTAATAGTTTTGTTAAAGAACATGAGTGCCTTTTTTACTTTCATATGCTAGATAGGAGAAGTCAAAAGTTGAAGGCGCTTAATTCAATCAATGAAAGAAAATCCATATGTATTAGATTACTGGGGTGCTGTTTTGGATCTTTTCACTCACACTTTTTTCCCGAAGAGAAACCAGGTGGAGCTCTTGCCCAATACACAATCCTCCAGTAAGCTGGAGGTGCGGCATTTTGGAGTCATCATCGGGTATAGGCTGTGACCATCACGGTGGGGAACTAAAAAGCCTTGGAGGAGAGGTTTAAGAGAGGAAGAGTTCAAGTTCTGAGATATCAGATGGTTGAGTCATCCATGTGGATGCTGAAGTCCCTCCATGTGACTGCAGAATTTGGGGTGGACAAGATGAATTGTTTTAGGAGACCCAGTTTCTATAAATGAGAGAAATTGACAGGAAAACCATTATAGGAGAGTAAATGTTCAGGAATGATGTAGGTAGAGCTAATTGCCATGAGTTTCACTGGAGCAGGGTTGTTTTGTTTTGTTTTGTTTTGTTTTGTTTTGCGGTATGCGGGCCTCTCACTGTTGTGGCCTCTCCCATTGCAGAGCACAGGCTCCGGACACGCAGGCCCAGCGGCCATGGCTCACGGACCCAGCCGCTCCACGGCATGTGGGATTCTCCCGGACCGGGACATGAACCCGCGTCCCCTGCATCGGCAGGCGGACTCTCAACCACTGTGCCACCAAGGAAGCCCGGAGCAGGGTTTTTTTAGAGGAGCAAGGAGAATTATAATCTGAAACTTGTAAGGGGATTCTCATGGATTCCCAACCTTCCCTCAAATCTAGCCCAGGCTACCTGCTGTATGACAGGAAAATAACACCTCATGAGTGTGCTTTTGAGGAAATCATGTCCACAGGGGACAGTCTCTAGAGGAGTCTACTGGTTTTATAGTTTTCTCCCAGTATCCTTAAACTGTTGATATAAAATAAATGACAATAACTACTTCTATATTTGAGCAAGGTATGGCTGAATCCCATCCATTCAGAAACTGTATTGATAGTCTTGTGGTAGTTGAGGAATAGATAGATACCACTCAAATTATACTACATAAGCTTTGTCACTTTAAAAAAATAGTATGAAACACATGTGATATATCACACACACACACACACACACAGAAGAAGATGTTCTTTATAAAAATTAATGCTAACCTAAAATATTAAGGCCATGCATTGTTCTTAGTGAGTTACAGGATAAAAGGTAAACAAATGAAAAGAACGATCACAAATTCTACACTGTAGATGATTTGAATTCTATTTTGTTTTTTTTAACAAATAATAAAATAAAACTTTTATTGTCAATTCCATATTACAGATTTTTTTTGAATTCTATTTTGTATGTATACATACTGATACAAATACCAATGTTTTCTCATATGAATAAGACAGAGATGCAGAACCTGGGTTGAAGATATTAGAGGTTTTGTACTCAATAATGAATCTTTTAGATTCTCCCAGACACATACCTTTAAACAAGTGTTTATTTGGGAAGCAGAGAGAAGGCTTGTAGGAGGTGGGGTGAAGAATGCGTCAAGGGAGGGGAGTCGGTCAGTAAAAGGTGTAATATTATCAAAACATCTTCCACTGGGGTGCACACTGCCCAGTAAAATGCTTCAATGTGGTCCAAAATACCAATCATATATCTGAAGAAAACCAGTCACAACCAGAACAGTCACTGTTCTATAGACTTGTACAATGTCAGGCTGATGTTTAGAAGTCCTCAAAACCAGCACTGGAGAAATGGAGACTAATATACTGAGATGTTATAGATTAAAAAATGCTGTAGATCACTATTCATTCAACATCAATTATAAATTCATGTCACAAAGTCTACAAGTAATATACTATGCATTGCAAATTCCACTTAAAAGAAGTAAGACTAATTAATAATTTTCTGGTAACAGGCAAAACCACCTAAAGTTCCATATGATACACTCCTTACAGAACCGGCAACTGTCCAAGAAGAAATAGTGACTGTACATAACACCCTCAGGAGAGGAGTATTTCCACCAGCCAGCAACATGCTAAAAATGGTAAGATTAATTAAACAGCAACCACAGCAATGCCAATAATAGTAATGGTGTTTACTGAGATTTTATTAAGTTCTATTTGCTTTCCATATACTAAAAGTTTGGTCTTCACAAACAAACCGATCATGCAGCAGCAGAAGAAACAGAGGCACAGAGAAGGTAAGTAGTTTTCCCAAACTCATAGAGTTAGTAAATGACAGAGCCACAATTCCAACGCAGAAAGTCTAATTTCACTCTTAATGGACCCTAAGACAGTGCTTGTCAAACTTGAGCGTGCTTAAGAATCAGCTGAAGAACTTGGTAAGGCACAGGTCCCTGGGCCCCACTCTCTGAGGTCTGATTAAGGAGGTCTGGGGTGGGGACCACTCCAAGCTCCTAGATGATGCTGACGCTGCCGGTCAGTATCGTCCGTGTAGCAGACTTTGTTTAGTAAATTACAGAGGCATTTCACAGCTGTCTTCATTGAGCAGCAGCCCAGAGGCTAAGACACTCTCTGAGAATCAAGATGTCCAGGTTCTAAGCCAGGTGGTGCTGCCAGATGAACAAATATTAGCAAATCTATTTCCCAGTTTCCTGGCATCCCATAAGAGAAAAGAGAAATTGTTTTTCCACGATAAACCTGCTGCATGAGCAGACTAGGTGCTGTCAGACAGACAGACTTAGGGACTACTCAGGTGTATTAGGTGATTAGCCTCACCTATGTTATATCCCGGAAGTATCACTCAGGTGTTTGGTATCGTAAGCCTGGCTCTTTAGCCCTGGACTGGCTTAGCGTAACAAGGGTCAGAAATAATGCAGGCTATGGGAAGTGATTCTAAGAGACAGCTTCCTCATGCAAATGACAAAGAGGAAGGAAGCTAGTGATGAGAAAAAATGATTTTGAAATTTATCTCTTGGTCATCTTAGAATCCAGAACAATAAAAGCCAGTCGTAGCACAGGCACTCTTGCGTTGTGAGTGCTGTAGCTAACATGCACACTGTGCTTACTACTGATTGGCAGGCAGTCTTCTAGAAGCGTACTGCATTATTTCATTTAATCCTCTCGGTCATCTTGTGATGTAGATGATACTATCATCTCTATTTCACAGATAGTGAATATGAACCTCAGAAAGTTCGGTAGCGCATCCAAAGTCCTAAGTACTGGATCAGTACAGATTCAAATACAAATGGCCACAGCTCCAGGCACCTGCTCTTAACTCTTTACCTTCCTTAGGACAAACAGGGTTCAAAATCCTTGGTTTCCAGATGAGCAAATAAGTGTAGCTGGGATGTAGTAAAGAAGTTATGGAGTGAACAGAAAATACAGTCTCTGATTTCAGAGACTTCATTATTGTGGATTCAAGGTGAATACAGAGGAAACATTAGAACATATTGTTTGAATATATAGAATGAATATATTCAAGTGCTGAGGTGCAAAGGTATGAGAGATCAACAAGATGATAAAGTAAGTGCACCAGTAAAACTGAGTAACATTTTAAAGGGAATATGGGAGTTGAGTTTTTCCATAAATAATGCATAGGGCACAGATAGAAAGGAACTGATAGAATTACAGTAGAGCTGAAGAGCCAATCACAACTGCCAGGCAGAGATTTTCCAAAAATGAAATGAGTTTCTGCACATGGGATTAGAACTTTATGTGAATAGAACCATCGATTAAAGCCAGAATTCATAACTTTGCTGCAATAACCATGAATACTTACTTTTGATTTTAATCACGGATGTATCACAAAAAAAAATTAGTATCTTAGCAACATTAATCAGAGGAAATATCCTAAAGAGCTTCCTCAAAGAGGTCTGAACTACAGACTGTTTGCAATGAATGGTGCAGGTAGTTTACACAATAAGATAACAGACTCTGAGATGGAGATTAGCATGCATGATGCTTATTGGGGAATAATCTCCAGATTTACACCGACCATGGATACAGATAGAGAAGCAACATAGGGCATACAAAGAAGTTTGGTTGTGATGTAGGCATAACAGGGGCCTCAGCTAATCCTACGGGAAGCTGGACAACCAGGACAACTCAGTACAACCTTGTCCTGAGTTGGAGGGAGGTTACATGGCACTTATAGTTACTACAGCTACTTGCTGTTAGATATGGGCTGCCACAGGGAAGTGAGTATTCTCGCCAATAAGGATAATTTTTAGAGAAGACAGTAGGGCAGGACTCTCAGCTTAAGAGGAAATAAGTGCTTCAGTTCAGAAAGTGATCTGGGTATGGGTAGTGCATCATGCATGCACAACTAGCAATCAGCAGTAAGTTAACCAGATACATTCCAGTCCTACTTATTTGGTAACCTGGTCATAATAGGCAAGATTTTATGCTCGTGAGTCCAATGATGGTATCTCCACTGCCAGGAGATGCTATGCCCTAATGGGATGTGTTATGTCATCTCTGCTTTTTCAATTAGATGTATCCATCACTGAAATACATCTTTTCTTGCATGAAACAGTCAAACCCTAAAAAAACACATTTTTACTTTGACCCTAGGCTAATGAGTTACTTAATTAACCTCACAGTTTAAACAATTCATCAACCTGAGGCGTAATTTTGTAAAACTCACACAGATAGCAGCCTATGCATATAAGAGAGAAACTTCTTCGATGTCAGGAAAAATATTGAAAACCTAAGTTAGGGCATCATTCAAAAATTATTCTCAAGCGTAGCTGAATGATTTATGTGAAAGCCTGTAGTAAATAAGAAAGGCCACAACTTTTGTTGGTAATAACGTGTTGCATGCAGGTATCGGGACAGTCTTTTAAGTGGATGTGCATAACATGAGAATGAAAGAATGCCTGGGAGGACATCCGTCACATAGTCCCATAACTAGTGTGGACATAGTCCCATGTCCTTTGATTTGTGTGTGACTCATTCAAATCACAAAAATGTGTTATCCTTTTCTACACAAAAGACCTCAACTTTGTAGATATAAACTTTGTCTCTTTTTAGTAGATTTTCTGCCTTTCATCTACTTTGGAGAAAAACCCAACAAAATGCTTCAGCTTAGCACAACTGACACACATCACGAGTTAGGAGCACACACGCCAGAGCCAGAACCTGGATTCCAATTCTTTTTGCCATTATTGGTTGTATTATCCTGAAAAATTATGCAACATCTCTGCACCTCAGTTTCCTGATTTGCAGATGGGGATAACAACAGTGCCTCCCTTGTAGAATTGCTATGAGTAAAGATGAGAGAATATACATATAGAATTGGCAAGAGGTCCTGGCATGAAGTATTAGCTATGATTCGCTATTATTATTATTCATAATTTAGATGGAGATGTGTAATAATATACATGTTTCTAATCACAGAAATATTTATTGAGCATGTAGCATAAGATTTATCATGTCACAGTTGTATTGCATAAATTATCACATTAAAACTTTTGAACAAGCTATTGGGTATGGATTGTGGGGCATATTTTACAGATGAAAAAAAAACTGAGATTCAAAGAGATTAAATAATGTGTCAGAGGTAAAACTACTAATAAATGATGGGATGGATTTCTAACCCTGGTCTGTTTTACTGGAAGCATTTACTTAAATTCTTTAATATTTCTGAAAGAGAGGCTACAACTGAATGTTACTGTCAGATTTTGATTTTGTAAATTCAAGGGCTAAAACAATGGATTGAAAGATTTGTCTTCCTCTTCCAACCAAAATATTTAAGAGAGGTGCTGTGATTTAAATTGTTAGCTAATACAATTGAGGATATTGCTAGCCTTGGATTTTTAGAAACAATAAACTAGAATCTTATCAAAGAAATGTTAATAAGGCCATGTGCTTGTATTTCACCTGTAGAATTGGAGAGAAGAAGCTGCAAGAAATGCCAGAATGTTGTCAAAAGATTGTGAATTGGTAGAGAGCAATGCACTTAAGAGGCGAATTACAAGTAGGCATATGACACACCTTTCTGCTCAAAAGTTCTCAGGAATTGTTAAATAACCTGGTATGGGTGAGTTAAGTCATCTAGCCTGTATTTACATTTGGCCCATAAAATGGTAGGAACTGCGGCCCACTGCACTGTTTCATTATTATTAATTTTTGAATTTAGAAATTCAAATTTTCAAATTCCTGATTCTGATCACCAAAAGAAAAGAAACCAAGCTCTCACTATCACAGAAGAATTCAGTAATATGATGATGACTAGCTGGAAAGCTGTACAGCTAGAAGGTTTCCACTCTATATATTTATTTCAGCTTCTCACAATATTACCATGGGGCTATCCTTAGCTTTGGAACACTAATAACAGTTGAGAAGTGAGTTATATCCAACTCTACTGAGCTGCCCATGAGAACAATTTTAGGTGCTCAAAAATGAGTCCATCTCATGCCATGTATATTAGGTGGACCCCTGCTGGTTTCCAGAAAAGCCATCAGTACCTCCTATACAAGTAGACATTAATAACATTTATAGGATACTTGTATATTATAAATCTTTTTAAATATTAATGATACTGTACCATTAATTTTAAATATTAATGATTTAAAGTATTTACAGATCATTAATTTTAAATATTAATGATCTGTAAATACTTCCATATTTACAGATCACTGGGCATCTTTGCCCAATGTTGTTAAGCAGTGAATTAGCAATGTGAGTCCCCCTGCTATATTTACAGATTATTGGGCATCTTTACCCAATGTTGTTGAGCTGTGAATTAGCAATGTGAGTCTTCCCTGCTCCAGAGAAGGGCAGTTTACTCCCAAATATCATATTTGATCAAGGCCCACGTCACAAGAGGACGGATGGTTAAATGAGCACATATTTATTTCAAGGTCTATGCATGATGAATACCTCTGTGTGGCTGCTTTCAAGCCATGGGCCTGGTTACAATGCATAGGTTATTCTGATTGGTTTCACCCTTCTCCATGAGCTTGGACATGGCAGAGACTGAAATATTGGTTGATCTGATCCCCAAGCTTGCAGATCATCTCCCACTGTCAAATTCTCAGCAAACTTGAGCACCACAAGTTTATTCATCAGTGAGAAAGAAAACTGTTAGTAGAGATAGAGCTGAGTTTGCTTCCTCTTATCAAACATTGCTTGGATGCCCAGTGAAACATTTGTAGAATAAAAGTACGAAAAGTATCCTTATAAAGTATTTCCAAATTTTGTAGAGTATGACCTAGCCCTTTTTCCTCCTTTCAGATACTTTTTGTGGAGAAAATATGCATCTGACATCTTATCCTATCTCATGGTCAAACGTAATCAGAATCTGGTACAGTGAGTCTAAGTATTTCAAGTATGGGGAATGGACCTCGACAGATGATGATTGAGCATTACACTCAGGTAAACTGTGTGCTGGCAAATATACCCATTGGTTAAGTGACTATAAGCATGCGTGGAAAACAGGCAAATGAGAACCGTGGAAAATCATTCTATCCATTTTTTGCAAACGTACACCCTTTAAAGATTTTTGTTTACTTTTAGTGGGAAATAATATTTGGAAACCAGTATCTGGGATCTGGGTATGTGCAAGGACAGAGAAAAAACTAGGGAAGGGGTTGGAAAAGGAGGCTGGAACTTGATAAATGCAAGAGTGGAAGGAGATGAACACAGAAGGGAAGTGGGACTCTGTCACTGGAGCCTTATTAGCTATCATCAATTTTACATTGTATTTTAAATGCAGTAGAAGTCATTAAACAGGTGAATGATTTAACCTGATTCATGTTTTTAAAATACCATTGGGCTTCAGTGTAGATAATAAATTAATTCTACAAAACTGACTTTGAATATCTAAATCAGGTGCGTTATTTTCCAGTAAAAAATAAATTAACAAAAGTCATCCAGAATGGATAGATTTAAACATTGAACATGCAAGAAATACAAAAATGGAAAAACAGCTGTTGTCCCCAAAGCAGAAGACTCAGATGTGACTGCAAAATCTATAATAAAATTTACTTAAAATAAAGCCTACTTAAGATTAATGTTAAAAGCTGACACAGATAGTACATTTAAAACTCATAGACTTAAATCACTCATGTATAGCAATGCAGACATTTCTAGGTAAAAGATTAGCAAATAGCATTCTTCTAAGACTGATCTCCTTGGACAAAAGCAGTATGTGCCAGGAACCCAAGAATATTATAGCATTAGACGATTTATTTATATAATTTACGTTATCAGACTGAGGATAAAAACCAAAATAATTACCCAGAGAGCTAAAAATATGACAAATGTGTGACGTCAATTCCTACTTTCCATTTCTTTTAGATAAACGTAGACTAGCCCCACTATTTCCATCAAAAGAGCATGAGCTCTATTACTTTGGAATAGTAATTTAATATTTCCTCTTCCAAACACTTAAAAGGTTTATTATTTAATCCCCACCATATACCTATGATGTAAAAGATAATATTATTATATTCCATTTTAGGAATAGGAAAATGCAATTTCAAGACATAAAGCAAACTGGTAAATACCATCCCACCAGGAAGTGGTAGAGACAGACTTTGAACCTGACTCAATTTTTTCTCCAAGGTCAACTCGTTACTCTCCACCATGCCAGTTTTTTGACGATTAAGTAAAGTCTCTTCCATGCTTTGATTTTTATATGATCACCAAGCAGCCTTCATCGGTTATTCCATATAGATTTGATAAGAAGAGAATGAGTCAGGGTCAGCGATGGCAACTGGGTGTGCATATGTATGTGTGTTATCTAGACACATGGGAATCCTCCTGTTTCTAGGACTTCCTAATAAGCCATGCCCAAAGCATCCTAAAAACATGTGTGTTTATTTTCAATCAAGGGTAACAACATTCAGAGAGTAATCATTTAGCAAACTACCAAATTGTTAATAAAATAACTTTATCTTTACAGGTTGTTTGGGCCACTTCTTACCTTATTGGCTGCAGCATATCATCATGTCGTAAAGGAATTCAGTATCTCTACATTTGTCACTATTGTCACGAGTATGTATTTTACAGCTTAGCTTCACATAGCTTTTAGAAATATATTTCCCTTACTAGTTTCCCTAATTTAGTTTCTCAACCATTATAAAATAAAACTCAAATAAACATTTCTTTTCAGTTAAGAACTTTAGGGATACAATGTCTTTTAGCCAACACCTAAAACACTACACCCCCACACACATATTTTTATTTATATTTTTCTAAATAAATCCTTATCTCAATATAATGTTCAAATTAGGCACTATTACCAGTCATCTCGCTATGCGTTATTCCTTCTTCAAGTACTATTAGTTAAGAGAAACAAATTTCATCTAGCTTAAGCAAAAAAAAAAAAAGGATATTTATTTTAACAATGCAAGAGTATTTTTAGAATGCAAGGGCAAAAATGCAGTGGAGTATCAAGAATGAACAAATGAAAAAGCCAAGTGTTTTTGTATTTAGCATTTTAGTATTGACACATGTATTTCCTTTAGAAATTAAATTTACATGTTACCAAAGGTGTGAGCAACAATTCCAAGAAGAGATCCTCTGATTGCTCTGGTTAGGGACAGTTGTACTCCTTTGTCTTGTCACCTCTGGTTATGAAGCAAGGCCAACTTCAGAAAAGGTAATTGCAAGAACCCACAGGGACCCACTTGTGTGGCTTGAGTGGTGATTATCAGAAAGCAGGGGTTGTTCTGAGCTGGATATAAACCTCCATTAGTTTACTACAAATACCAGTTTAAATGTTCTTCTGCTAAGGAAAGTTGTTGGTCTGCATATGTCTCCTTCAGCTACCTGTGCTTACTTGTTCAATACACAAGTCTTTCCTCCATAGGATGAGCTTCAAGTATGGTAGTTATTGAACTCTCAGTTCCCATGTGTGTAGCACAATAAAAGATAATGCAACATGAATCAATGAAATTGATTTCTCTCATACTAAGTTACCATATTTATACTTTAAATGAGGTCTCCACTGTCCCTGTAGATTCAATAGATGTAACATATTCATACAAAAGCTCTATGTGAGCTCTCTTCTGGTTTTATCATGTCTTGATTTCAGTACTTAATATTTGTTGTGATTTTATCTGTGTGATTAGTACTAAAGACAGTAAGGTCTCCTTGCATATACAATGCATCAATTTTACTAAATCCTTATGGGAGCTCATGGTCTGCAGTAAACTTCTGACAACACAGAAAAGTAGAATACATGGGGCTGAAATAACGAGAATTTTCTCAGCCAAAGATGAGGCCAAGAGTCTGACAAAACCCCTTGCTGAACTAAGTAATGTTTCTTTTATAAATTCAAATTTTAACAATTCATTCAAGGAGAAATATATCAGATAGAATGTTGTTTCAACTAGAATATTTACTTTATTTTTTATGCAATATTAAGTGCAAATCAGGAGTTTGGGGTTTTTTGAGCACGCACAAGCCACTCGTTCTCCTTGCTTGGCCCTGCAATAAACCTTCCTCTACTCCAAAAGAAAAAAAGATTTAAGTGAAAATCAGCCATAATCCCCATTGTTTTCTTAGATATCTAAGGGAAGACCGTTTTCTCTGAAATTTTAAATTGGCTCAAAACAGGAAATTCTCATTTATTCTCTCTCCCCAAACTCCAACACTTTGGCTTTATCCATGTTGTTGTACTTTCATCTTTTATAATAGTGCACGTGTTTCTACAAATGACACTGACATGTATCAAAATTCTCATGATATAGGGCAAGATGAAGTTAGAACATCTCCAATTTGACTCACTTAAAAATTTTCTTAATTAAGAACCATGCCCTTTTACATAAATGTTTATCAAATCCTTATGGGTATAAATAAGGATAAGAGTCCTATCATAAATGTTTCTAAAGCCCCCTGCTTGTTAGAACTTGACTGTCCAAAGAGAT
Organism: Phocoena sinus; assembly: GCF_008692025.1. NCBI lineage: Eukaryota > Metazoa > Chordata > Mammalia > Artiodactyla > Phocoenidae > Phocoena > Phocoena sinus. The sequence continues at coordinate 76,780,382 of NC_045773.1, read as the reverse complement.
GCAAATTGTCTCAAAATATTCTTAGCACCTCAGAGTCGCCTGCGGTATATTCAAAAAGATAAATTATTCTCATTCTAAGGCTAGAAATCTTACATGTCATAGAGATTACATACAAGTGGTTACAAGTGGTTTTCAAAAATTGTTTCATTGTTTTAAATTATTTTAATTGATTTTCAATAGTGAGTAAAATTTTATATGCATTTTTCAAACATCAATTTTATTAGGCCCTTTTTTCTTTATTCTTTTTTAAGGGGCAATGATCCTGACAAAAAGAATGTACCTTATAATAAGGGAACTCCATGCGGAGACCGTCCAAATAACTGTGAAGATAAACTTTGTAGTAAGTTTTACATCTCAGTGTGCTTACTCTTGACTGTTGATCTGGGAGCCATGTGTCCTTAAAATCAAGCATGCAACAACAATATTGTACTTTTCTAGTACTTTTTCTTCAATCATCCCAAAGGAAAAATCAACATTCTCTGATTTCCCTTCCCCCACCCCCAGAGTGACCCAGAAGACCACTGATTAAATCTTTTGGATTGGAAATTAGAATGTCCAAGTCTAAACTCAAGGTTCCACCCTAAAGCTTAAAGTTCCCACCCTAATATGGGCACCTCGGATAACATGTTAATATAAGTATAAATTTTTCTCTGCTCTGTAAAAAGTTTCTTGGCTCTCTTATTGCAGCCCTGAAGTTAGACATCTTGCTTTCAGGTTGCCAGTGTTCTCAGACTACCTGCTTGTCATAACCTCCCTAATCTGCCTGACCACTTATCATGGCTGGCAATTTCTTACTGAGTGATCCTTATTCTTTGAAGTTTCCGCTGACACACTGGAAGCTATTAGCTGATGATCACACTGTCCGTTTACCACACTTCCTTTCATTTCCTAAGTAAATCTTACCTAAAATGTAATATTAACCAAATGAGTTCCAATTACATGTTCATTTCCTTAGATAGCAAAAGTTTCTTTTTATAGAGCTTCCTGCAGGCATAATTCCTTACTCCACAGGGATATGTTTATAACATAATTTTCAATAAGTTTGTGGAGAAATAACCTCCCCCCCAAAAAAATTATCCTTTACCTTCAGATTTGTAAGACCAAAAAACTTATTTTCCTTCGCCTGACCAGGTCATTCTGTTTGCTTTTAAATCCTACCACTTTCAGTAATTCATTTCTGAAAATAAATGTACTTGGAGAAAGATCATATATCTACTAATTAGCTTTGCTACAGGGAGTGGGGTAGGTTTTTTTTATCCAAGAGACAAAAGCAATGTCTACAATGGAATTGAAAAATGCAACAGAAGTGAAATGAGAGTAGAAAAGAAAAAAAGTATTACTTAAGAATATTGACTATATAACAGAGAATGTACATCTCTTAAGCCCTTTACTCACCTATAAATGCATGAGAAAATGAGAGATGAGCTTTTGAGTCAATATTGGGTAACCCTGCTTCTTCCTTTCAGCGAACCCTTGCATCTACTACGATGAATACAGTAATTGTAAGACACAGACACGAGGTCCTGCCTGCAGCCACCTGTCGGTTCAACGACTCTGCAAAGCTAGTTGCCTGTGTCCCACTGAGATAAAATAGCCTTTGTTATTTGCAGCTGTAATGTGCTGTTGAATCATACCTTTGACCTTACTTTGCTTCAGCAGTTTCCCCTGCATTTCATGTGGTTTTAATTACACCCGAGATCTTAATTTTCACTAATCAAATATGAGCATCAGTATGTTTACGACAGTGCCCCTCACTCCTGTTCTGATACATCGTGAAGTAACACCGTTTTAAACTTTCTTAAAGCTGGGGTGAATATGACTGATGAAATATGACTGAACTATGAAATATGATTTAAATATGAGGCAGTTCAACACCTGCCTCGTATTTAAATCATGTGATGTCTCATTCTCAGGTTGACATGATTCAGTGGATTGGATAACTGATTCAGCAACCTGTGCTAAAGGAGGGTCTTTCCCTGTTTGTTTCCTTCCCCTGCTTTCCCAGGTCTCCAACCGCCCTGATGTTTGTCTTTCCTGTACAATTTACATGCACGAATAATTCTTCACTTCTTAACTTTACTTCTACCTTAAATCAACTATTAAAACAATCCACGAAGCAAACAAAGAGTTCAGTCTCATTACTTGAAAGGTAAACATTGGTTAATTGGAAATGATTTAAATGTCTCATTGTTTCATTGCCATGTCTATACACATTTGTAAAGCAGGGCAAGAAAACCGCGTGAGTGCTTAATTTAACAAAAGATGTATTCATCATTGATTACAGGCAAGGGGTAATCCATATATGGAGGATACTGTCTTCCTCATTTCAAACCGAATTGGAACATTAAAGAAACCTAGTGAGGAGGGCTGTAGTAAACAAAGAGCCCATGGCTCTTCATTGGATGAGTCCTTGCCAAGAAAGAAGAGCCCTTCGTCTTCCTGTTGGGCTCTGCTATCCTCACAGAGTATGAGAGCTTCCCTTTCTGGTCTCCTGACTCTACTTCACTGAGGTTTCTGTTTATTAATCTTTCACGAGGGCAAATTTTTGAATACTTCCTAACCTCACTCCAATGACCACAGCTTATCAGGAGTGTTTGTGGACACAGCAGCATTCTTACACCTAGACTTGAAATCTCATGGTATGTTCCAGGGTCACCATCAGGGGGAGTGCCAAGACTGGACTCAAGAACCCAAATACATTGTTCTACTAAAAACAGATGTGTGGAGACAGCCCACACTCTGTCTATGGAATGTGTATCTCTCTAAATAAACCTGCTTTCAGTTTTAAAAAAAAACACAGATGTGTGTGTGTGTGTATATACTAATGGATGTTCAGAAAACCTGTAAAACAAAGGTAGTAAAGAGCCTCATTGAGGGCAAAAACCTGATTAGATTGTTGGGTTTGTAGTGGAGAGCAAATGGGCACAAAAGTGGTTCTGGGTTACAGGGAAACTTGAAGGAAAGACAAACTGAATGACTTGGATTTGATGCCATAAGAAAAGGTAACACATCTTGATTTTCAATTTAAAAAGCTCTACAATATAGGCAGAACACTCTATGACATAAATCATAGCAAGATCCGTTTTGACCCACCTCCTAGAGAAATGGAAATAAAAACAAAAATAAGCAAATGGGACCTAATGAAACTTCAAAGCTTTTGCATAGCAAAGGAAACCATAAACAAGACCAAAAGACAACCCTCAGAATGAGAGAAAATATTTGCAAATGAAGCAACTGACAAAGGATTAATCTCCAAAATTTATAAGCAGCTCATGCAGCTCAATAACAAAAAAACAAACAACCCCATCCAAAAATGGGCAGAAGACCTAAATAGACATTTCTCCAAAGAAGATATACAGACTGACAACAAACACATGAAAGAATGCTCAACATCATTAATCATTAGAGAAATGCAAATCAAAACTACACCAGTCAGAATGGCCATCATCAAAAAACCTAGAAACAATAAATGCTGGAGAGGGTGTGGAGAAAAGGGAACCCTCTTGCACTGCTGGTGGGAATGTAAATTGATACAGCCACTATGGAGAACAGTATGGAGGTTCCTTAAAAAACTACAAATAGAACTACCATACGACCCAGTAATCCCACTACTGGGCATATACCCTGAGAAAACCATAATTCAAAAAGAGTCATGTACCAAAATGTTCACTGCAGCTCTATTTACAACAGCCAGGACATGGAAGCAACCTAAGTGTCCATCATCGGATGAATGGATAAAGAAGACGTGGCACATATATACAATGGAATATTACTCAGCCATAAAAAGAAACGAAATTGAGCTATTTGTAATGAGGTGGATAGACCTAGAGTCTGTCATACAGAGTGAAGTAAGTCAGACAGAGAAAGACAAATACCATATGCTAACACATATATATGGAATTTAAGGGAAAAAAATGTCATGAAGAACCTAGGGGTAAGACAGGAATAAAGACACAGACCTACTAGAGAATGGACTTGAGGATATGGGGAGGGGGGAAGGGTGAGCTGTGACAAAGCGAGAGAGAGGCATGGACATATATACACTACCAAACGTAAGGTAGATAGCTAGTGGGAAGCAGCCGCATAGCACAGGGAGATCAGCTCTGTGCTTTGTGACCGCCTGGAGGGGTGGGATAGGGAGGGTGGGAGGAAGGGAGACATAAGAGGGAAGAGATATGGGAACATATGTATATGTATAACTGATTCACTTTGTTATAAAGCAGAAATTAACACACCATTGTAAAGCAATTATACTCCAATAATGTAAAAAAAAAAAGTTGCAATAAATGATCTAGAAGGAAAAAAATAAAAAGCTCTACAATAAAAACTTATTTCTATTCAGATGTAAATGGAGGCATGTGTAATAAAATTATCCAAGATATGCAGATGGACAACTGCCTATATTAGGGGTCACTGTTCTAAGCATTTGGTAACCTGGTCATAACTGCTAGATTTCTTTACTAGTGAGGGCATTAGTGTTCCCTTTGCCAGAAGATCTTATGCCCTGATTGGGTATTTTCTGTCAGTTCTACTCCTTCAGGTACATATAGTTTGATAGGAATATGTCTTTTTGTATGAAATAATTAAAAGCTGTAGAACCATGGTTTTCTCTCTAGTCACTTCATTCATCTCAGGGTTTAGAAAATTCATTCACATGAAGGGTAATTCTAGAAAATGACCACAAGATGGCAGCATATACATATTATCATTAAACTTGTTTTGAAGCCAAGGAAAATTAACTGTTAGATTGATATCCTAAAATTATTCTAAAGAGTAGCTAAACGATTTGCATTAAAAGATTATAATAAAAACAAAACAACCTCCACACTTTGTTGGCAACAGGTCACAGTCATTTAAGTGGATATACACAATGAAAGGACAATAGTGCTAGGGAGGTTATTTGCCTCACACCTACTGATTACTTGTAGAATAGCTGTTGCTGACAACGACCTGATAACATATCTGAGCCTCAGTTTCCTCATTTGCAAATGGGGATAATAATAGTCCCTCCCTTGTAGAGTTGCTGTGAGGGTAAAGTAAGGGGAAAATATATACAGAATTTCTAACAGATCCCGGCATGTTGTGTTAGCTATTTTTATTATTTTTATAATTCACAATTTTCCATTGAGATGCTTGACACTATAGTTGCTTCTAATCAAAGCTGTCACTTATTAATTGTGCTTGTAGTACAAAATTTAGTATATCACAATTGTATCGCATGGAGTATCTCGTGGTAATAAAGGTAATACATGGCCTTCATTAAGTTGAGGTAGTTTCTATTCTAGTTGAGTATATCACAAAAGGGTGTCGAATTTGTTCAAACACTTTTGAAACAACGATTGAGAAGATCATGTTTTTCCCCCCTTCCTTCTCTTAATGTGGTCTATTAAGTTGATTTATATTTGTAGGTTAATCCATCCTTGATACCAGGAATAAATCCCACTTGGTCATGGCATACAATCTTTTTAATATACTCCTGAATTGTTTGCTAGTATTTTTGAGGATGTTTTCAGTAATAATCCTAAATTTTATTGTAGTTCCCTTTTCTTCTAATGTCTGTTTATGGCTCTGATGTTAGCCTAACACTGGCTTTCCAGAATAAATTAGAAAGTTATCCCTCCTCTTCAATTTCTTGAACGAGTTTGAGAAGGATTCTTGTTAATTCTTCTGTAAATATTTAGTAGAATTCACCAGAGAAACGTCTGGCTCTGGGCTATTCTTTGTTGGGAGATTTTGCTTACTAATTCATTCTCTTTATTATGTATAGGCCTACAGAGCTTTTTTATTTCTTCATGACTTAATCTTGACAGGTTGTGTGGAATTTGCCCATTTCTTTTAGGTAATTCCATTTTTGGCATACTATTGTTCATAGCACTCTCATAATCCTTTTTCTTTCTGTGATTTTACTTATTTGTCATCTTTTTTCTTAGTCAAATCTAGCTAAATGTCTGTCAATTTTGTTGATGTTTTTGAAGAACCAGCTTGTTGATTTTCTCTACTGTTTTTCTATTCTCAAATTTATCTCTGCTCTAATCGTTATTGTTTCCCTTTTTCTACTACCTTTGGATTTAGTTTATTCTTTTCCTAGTTCCATCAAGTGTAAAGTTAGCTAGTTGACTTGAGGTGTTTCCTTTTTTTAACATAAACATTTACAATTATAAATTTTCATCTGTTTTTCTTTCTCTGCAAACCATAAATTTTTGGATATTGTGTGTTTCGTTTTCTATAATTTGAAGACATGTTCTGATTTCCCTTGTGATTTCTTCTTGTCCCATTGGTTGTTCAGGAGTTTTGTGTTTAATTTCCACATATTTGTGATTTTTTCACATGTCTTCAACCAATGCCTGCTGAACTTGAAGCCAGCAGCCTGGGATCAGGAATTCTGGGTATTTTTCTGAAACTTGTGCTGTTACTCTTCTTGAATTTCCTGACCACAGAACTGCTGTGGAAGGCAGGAGGAGAAGCAAGAACACGCGTGCTTGTGAGCAAACCTTCAAAATGCCAACTTTATCTGAGTGCGTTGTTGACACCACACTGGTATTGGGCGGCAAACTCAAGTATCTATGGACTTTTCCAGTCAGCTCTTTAAATTGTTAATTCAGGAGATCGTGTTGGGAAAGAAGGGCCTCCTTTTTCAGCCACGCCCTGGGCATTTTGAATCCTGATATTATCTCCATCCGGCTCGTACTGTTCTGTTCATGTACGTGAGCAGACATTTATTTTCCTCATCAAGTGATGGTAATGACGGTAATGAGCAAATGTGTAGGGTTTTCACGGCGCATCCCTGGAGGGAGATGGGGGAGTTGCGTGAATAATTCCGTTGGCTCAGGACTGCGCTGAGGGGATAAAGCCCGGTGACGTCGCCCGCACGTGGCCGGCGGGGTATTTTACACACGTGGCCGGAGCGGTGAACAGCAGCCGTCCCCGGCCGCTGCCCTGCAGCAGAAACATCTGGGCTCTAAGCCAGGGTAAGAATTAGAGCAGGCTGGTTTAGACTAATTCTATTCTCCTTTAACTCAGAAATCTAAGAGCTCACATGACAGCTACCCAAGGGATTTTGGTTTTGGTTTTTTTTTTTTTTAGTAAACTAGTAGTAAAACCCTAGCTTTCTGCTTCACAGTTCAAAGTAAATAATTTTATCTTACACCATAAAACTATGATGTCTCCTGTACTATTCCTTCAGGTACATTTTAATCTAATACAACCATTCTGCAAACATATGAAATGACAGGGCAGTCTTCTCCAAGTCGGATTTCAAGCTCAAATATATATGTATAGCTATACAATGCATAAATACACACACAAACGTACACACATGCACCTTTTTATTACCTCAGAATGAAAATGCAAATGCGTTTATTAGCCTAAGAGTGGCACCAAATGGAAATGTATGCACATACATTTAGATAACAGAACCCTTGAAAATAAAGCAGTTTGCAGCTATTAATTTTCCTCTGACAGTTTTTTAAATTCCTCAAAAAAAATGAAACAGCATGAATACTGTCAATATATCACAACGGCCACATTAGGTTTTGTGATATACATCATAATATAAAGAGCACTATTAGAGCACAACTTGGGAACCATTAAATCATTCTAAATCATTGTTATATTCCATTAGTGTCAATGGTGAAACCACGTAATAGGCTTTACTACAAACTTCACCTTGGTAGGCCACTGTCTCTAATAACCACTTCTCTATGATGTGGTATCATACCCAGAAATCCAGGGAGAAAATAAAGTCTCCCTTATTTCTTTTTTATTGGATGGGTAAAATTAAATTTAGCTGTAAGTAAAAAAAAAAATCCTGAAGCTTTGTTCACTAACTGCGAGTTGCTGCTACTTGTACAAAAAAAAATTAGGCAGTCTTTGGAAGAACAGTTTGAAATACATTTAAAACCTGGCAATGCTGAGGCCAGGGTAGGCTGGGCAGTGCCTGCAATTACGATGTCATTTTTGAAATGCAGTTTAGCACATCTGTGCGCCTCTTTACACTTTTGTTCAGGAGCAGAGTACTGATTATAGGAACACTGTAAGTTTCAAACCTGCCCTTTCCCTTATTCTCCCCTGGTTTGCGCTGTACCCTTTTAAAAAGTCATTTGGGCACTTTGTTGAGGTGAGGCTGGTAAGGACTTCAGCTCAAACTGAGGTCAATTTTCAAATGTTTCAGGGAGAATTGTTGTACAGTGTTCAGTGCCCCTCTTCTTTATAAATAGAACCATTTATTCCCCTCCCCCTACTACGAATTTAGTCACAATCCCTTCGCTCTATTTCTTAGATACACTTACAAATATAATGCTCACTGCAAAGATTTCTACTACACGATAGACACCTTTGTTATTGGCTAAGGACGTCTTAGGATAGGATAAAATAAGTGAAAGTCAGATGCAATTGCATAACTAAATAATAATATAACGAATGACTGAAATAATTCATCATTTAATAGACTACCAGATCAAAGACAAAATTCTTTATATTCTCTCTGTTAACTTTGATAAATTGTAAATTGTTTAAACAATTACTGATTGTAAATAAGTACTTTTTTTTAACATCTTTTTTGGAGTATAATTTCTTTACAAAAACAATAATCTACCCTTTTCAGGTGAGCTTTGAATAAAGCCAGTTTAGGGCACTGAAATAGATTATTACTCTAATGGCTCCATTTTGCTTTTGGTCCATTCTTTAGGAACAGACTTAAAAAAAAACAATAATACTACATGTATCCCTATGATAAGATGATGTTTTAAACTTAGGAAGAGAAAGCAATACGGCAAAGAGGAACAAATAACAAATACATTAAGGGAAGTAGAAATAAGTCACTAGGAGCTGAATACTTCAGAAGGATAAACAAAAATCATAGTGAGGAATCTGGTAGATGTATGTTTATAAGAATTATCTAATAAAAGGGGAAAAAATAAATAAATTTGGAAATTATAAAGTAGATAAAGTATAAGAAATATAGAAATCCAGTCTCATACCCGGTAGACTTATTTAAAGTGTCCTCATGCCATGAAACACTTTTAGATTTCTCTGTTAATAGTGTTAGATTTCTTTGTTAATTTGCTTACCCACATCACATGTACAAGACTGACATAAAAACATGTCTCTCCATCCCTCCAATTTCTCTTCCCTTCCATTTTCTTTTCTTCTTTCTCTCTGTCTCTCTCTACCTGCCTGCCTCCCTCTCCTTTTCTTATCTTTTTCCCTCTGTCTCCCTCCCTTTCCCTATTCTGTCCCATCTCCCTCTTGTTAGCTCTCTTGCCCTCTCTTCTTCTTTCTTTCCTTCCTTTTTAAAAAATGAACAGTCTTTTTCAAAGCTGGTTTATGCATAATATGTTTGGAAATAGCAATGCAGGAAACTGTTAACATAGCACTTCATGGAAGGGAAATTAAAAATAAAAACGTGAGGTATTACGGCTTTTTTTTAATGAGGATTCGAACAGAAAAAAAGCATAAGCTTGATTTGCTGTCTCTGTTGCCTAAAGAAAGTCTTTTAGCTAAAGCCTCACCTCTGACCTTGTTCTTTACTTTCAGGGTATATTGTATTTCTCTTTTTTGTTACATGTCTGGTTTCCAATGTCACTGATGTTAATAGGAAAGAGAGAGAATTGCTGTTTGAAAAGTCCATGCTCTGCTTTATGAAGGCTAGCTTTATTTTCTATTTTTGTGATATTTTCTCTTTTTGCTTTTGAAAAAAAATCATGGTAAAGGTCAACTCTTAAATACATTGGAAAACTTACCTGAGTCAAAATTACAACACTTAAAAAATAATAGATATTATCTTCTGATGTCAAATTGGCATATCAGATTTTATCACTCAAGAATTTAATCTCAAAGTGTCATGAATAAACTGGTATCAGAATTAAAAGGAAAACATTGTTGATGTTTGTTCTAAAGTGCTGGTTTTAGGCTTCAAATGGGAAACACACTAGATTTGATTTGTATCACACAGTTATCAGACAGAGTAGTTGTGTCTTCCAGATCAAAGGAAAAAAAAACAAACCCCAAGTCAAGCCATATATTATTGCTTCTTAATTTCATTTACCTTCTAATTCCAGAGAAGATTTTGCTGAAGGCTTAGTAAGAGTAAGAATCTATAGGGAATGCTTCACTTGTGGCTTTGCCTAATTCTACATTCCTTCTAGATGGAAAATGGTGCTGGTTGGAAAGGTGTGGGGAAAACTTTTTTTTTTTTTTTTTTCGGTACACGGGCCTCTCACTGTTGTGGCCTCTCCCGTTGCGGAGCACAGGCTCCGGACGCGCAGGCTCAGTGGCCATGGCTCACGGGCCCAGCCGCTCCGCGGCATGTGGGATCTTCCCGGACCAGGGCACGAACCCGCGTCCCCTGCATCGGCAGGCGGACTCTCAACCACTGCGCCACCAGGGAAGCCCCGTGGGGAAAATTTTGCAGTAGGATTACACTATGGCTAATCTGAAGGATCAAATAACCTACTTATTACTGAATATGCTAATCTATTTTCCATATTCTGTACATCCATTCCAATTTTAAGAAACAGTGCTTAAGGAATCTGGATTAATATGTGATCATAAAGCCTGCATGGAAAACCAATGCCATTAAATTAAATACTCTTTCATAGAAAAAAAGAAAAAAAAAAAAGAATTAGAGCAGGCTGGGAAACTGGAAACGCCCAGCCCAGGGATGGGGGTGGGGAGGTAGGTGGGTGAAAAGTGGGGAGAGAAAGATCTGTGGGGTAAGGGGTCTTCTGATCCTTCATGCCTCTTCAGGCACTCAGGTTGGTACATGACCTGATTCGGTTCAGACAGATGACAGAGTGGTCAGTTTTGTTGCTCAGCACCTAGCCACCAAAGACTCAACATCCTGTCTAAGATATTCTATTGAAACTCATTACCTATTGTAAAAGACAAATCATTCTATTTATGTGAAACACTGAGTCCTAGCAGAAACCTGAAGTCATTTCTAACTCTGGTTTTTCATGAGATCAAACTAAGAGTTTTAGTTTCTTATGTTTTGTTTTGAACAAACAGTTATTAGAAACTGTATATTACAAATAATTAGAATCGTGACTGAGGACTCTTCTGGACTTTATGTAATCTGCTGGCTTCCAGGAAAAGACATGAAGAGATACAGGTGGGCCCCCCTAAATCCACTCAATACATGCCTGGCTATTTACAGAAATTACCTTCTAAAGAGTGTATGGGTTGGAGGCCTAGATAAGGAGTTGAGAGTCTTGAAAGTGTGCTGTGATATTCCAAGGAAGTCGGTCAACCAACAGTTAACTGAGCTTCTTTAAAAAGCCCATATCTTGGGCTTCCCTTGTGGCGCAGTGGTTGAGAGTCCGCCTGCTGATGCAGGGGACACGGGTTTGTGCCCCGGTCTGGGAAGATCCCACATGCCACGGAGCGGCTGGGCCCGTGAGCCATGGCCGCTGAGCCTGTGCGTCCGGAGCCTGTGCTCCGCAACGGGAGAGGCCACAAAAGTGAGAGGCCCGCATACCGCAAAAAAAAAAAAAGCCCATATCTTGGGACTTCCCTGGTGGCACAGTGGTTAAGAATCCACCTGCCAATGCAGGGGACACAGGTTCAATCCCTGGTCCGGGAAGATCCCACATGCTGAGGAGCAGCCAAGCCCATGCGCCACAACTACTGAGCCCACGAACCACAACTACTGAGCCTGTGTGTCACAAGTACTGAAGCCCATGCACATAGAGCCTGTGCTCCACAACAAGAGAAGCCGCCACAATGAGAAACCTGCGCACCACAATGAAGAGTAGTCCCTGCTCGCCACAACTGGAGAAAGCCCGTGCGCTGCAACGAAGACCGAAAGTAGCCAAAAATAAATAAAATTAAAAAAAAAAAAAAGAAGCTCACGTCTTTGTTAGTGTTTAAAGGAAATACCAGGACATCAAAACACAAAATGATATCAGAAGGAGATTATTGTCTTAATGGTGAGATCAAATAAATGCAGTAAAGCATTAGAAAAACAATACGAAACAGCTGAGTCAAGTTTTAAGTTTGTGACAGGGATTATTGATACTACCTATCTCTTCTTCATGTCTTTATTTTAAATATTCTCTTTTTCCCTATTCTAGGATTGCGAAACCATACACCATGCTCTTCTTGTAGACATCCTAGAAGAACCATATCATCCTGGTCTTAAAACACCTACAAGAAAGGGCACAGTACTTTTCCATTAGTAAGTATCCAGGTAAAATAATGGCAGCCAGCTTTTCAACTATGCATGAATTAGGGTTTAAAGGAATAAAACATCAATTTTTCTTTAAATATATGTCACCCAAAGTGTCACTGCCTTCACTGATACAACAAAAAATTAGGTTGGGTGAGTGAGGGAGTAGGGAGAGGAAAGTGTCAGGGAGGAGTAGGTGGCATCTTTTGTCTGTTAAATTATGGAATTATGGATCATCTAATGCAAACCTGTGGCATGATTAAGCTATACAAAATTGTCAGGCTCATGTGTATGTCTTTCAAAGAGCTGATAGGATACAGCTCTTTGGGTATCAAAGGATACAACAGCCCAGATATCAAGTTAGCCAAAAGGTCTCCAGCGGAACTGGGCCTTGAACATTGGAATATCTGATTAGATTATAGTGATATTTTTCCTATGACACCTGGAAGTAAAAACAGGTCTTATAAACACTTCTAAAACTAGCAGTTCAAACAACATGCATTTATAGAGAGAGCGTATGAGCTCAGACTGCTACTCATTGCAAAGAGTAATAATAAAATATTAATAACTTCCATTTATTGAGTATTATATGTCAGGCATCATAGTAGGTGTTTTATGTACATTATGCTGTTTTCAAAGCAAAATTATGGTATGATAATCCACAGTTTACAGAAGAGAAGTCTGTAGATCCAAGAAGATTTTTCAAGAACTGATGGTTGCCAAAGACTGTGCTCTTATCCAATAAGCTGTAGAAAGTTGGCACCGGGAAGTAAAGGTCATAGAAAGCTGAGCCACAGAAGTTCAGCTCTAAGGTAGGATCTTGGTTACCTTCACAGTGATTAACCAGTCTTCAGTGGTTATTATAGAAATACGAGGCCAAAAAGGCAGCATCCAGATTTTAGTTTGCATCAGAAGAGAAGAGGGCTGGCGATGGAGTGAGGGTATGCTTTACTTACTTGTGTTAAAAGCTACATGGGAACCAAATAATGTCAAAAACAATGTCCGATAACTGGCAATGAAATTGGAAGCTATTGGTGTGAAAAATTCTGGTTTGGAATTGTATTGACTTAGGTTTACTTGCACAACCAGAACTTTCTAAAACAGAAATAGATTTAATATATATTGTGCTCTAACCTTCTCTGTACCTTTCTTCTTCCTACAGACAAAGCAGATACTTCATCCTGCTCTGAAAACAAACAGTAAGTGATAACTCATTTATTTAAATGTGAACATTTTATTTGTCAATCATTTTTATTTTGCCAACGGTAAAATTATATATTTAACAAATGTACCCATGATTTTCGAACTTTATGGATAGTTATTGAGACAGTGATCTTGAATTAATTCTACTCTCACTATGTCAAGTTGAAACAAATGCATTTTTTACATCTCATTCTAAAATGGATAATAGAAATAGTTCCCGTGTTTATGATTTTGAAACAAGTATACTAGAACTATATTGAATAGAAAACAATGTAAAATATGACAATTTGTATATACTGTATATTCTTCCATGTTAGTGATTTTTACTATGAACATACTGTATACTGTTGTATATTAACACAGGAATTGTTAAAATAAGGATAGAGTGTCTCCATTGAGCTACAAAATGTTTGATTTTCCCAGTTGAAACTATGTTTTCCTTTCAATGTGCATTGATTTGGACATCATAATTGGTTGAAGGTTAATTTCTGCCATTACGTAAGAACTTACCAGGACTTCCCTGGTGGCTCAGTGGTTAAAAATCTGCCTGCCAATGCAAGGGACACGGGTTTGAGCCCTGGTCTGGGAAGATCCCACATGCCACAGAGCAACTAAGCCCGTGTGCCACAGCTACAGAGCCTGAGCTCTAGAGCCCGCGATCCACAACTACTGAGTCTGTGTGCTACAACTATGGAAACGCCTAGAGCCCGTGCTCCACAACAAGAGAAGCCACCGCAATGAGAAGTCCACGCACCGCAATGAAGAGTAGACCCTGCTCGAGGCCACTAGAGAAAGCCCGCACGCAGCAACGAGGACCCAACGCAGCCAAAATAAATAAATATAAATAAATAAATAAAAGAACTTACCATTGGCATAGGTTAATTAACTCTTATAGGCCTCAATTCCTTCATCGGTAAAACACCACCATACCTGCGAAGGTAAGAGAGTGAAATTAGACATTGTATTTTGCCCTACACTGTCAGTAAATGTTCATTCCTCTCCCTTTGCTAATCACACTATTGAGAAGAAAGGCAATACATGGAAGAGGTACCAACTATCCACTATTTACACATCAATAAGGCCTGAGAAGTACTGCAGATAAATAGTTTAGAATTTTCTTTTCCTCCAAGAATTTGGGGGTAGCAATTGCATAGGAAGACAGTTAATCTAGGCAGTATTCCTTTAATTTACAAAGTGAGTAATTTTTATATGATGAATGGTGGGGAAGAGAATATGAATGCTTCCTAAACTTCATGTTCTTTTTGCTTCATCTAAAGGAGCAAGGATTTTTTGACACATTGAGAAAGCACAATGTGGGCAACCCAATGCTGAGTGTCTTTTAAAAAGTTAATGAAGGGACTTCTTTGGTGGCGCAGTGGTTAAGAATCCACCTGCCAATGCAGGGGACATGGGTTCGAGCCCTGGTCCAGGAAGATCCCACATGCCAGTTGCAGAGCAACTAAGCCTGTGCACCACAACTACTGAGGCTGTGTTCTAGAGCCCATGAGCCACAACGACTGAGCCTGCGTGCCACAACTACTGAAGCCCGCGCACCTGGAGCCTGTGCTCCACAGCAAGAGAAGCCACCGCCATGAGAAGCGCACGCACCGCGATGAAGAGTAGCCCCCGCTCGCCACAACAAGAGAAAGCCTGTGCACAGCAACGAAGACCCAATGCTGCCAAAAATAAATAAACAAATAAAATAAATTTAAAAAAAAAAAAAAAAAAAAAAAAAATTAATGAAGATATTAAGTAACCTTTGTACCCAATCATGGATTCAGCAAATTCGAACAGGCTAGATTTTCAATATATTAGTTCTATTTGTATTTTTTTCTATACTTGGAAATTTGAAAATATAGACAAGTGTAAGGAATAAAATAAACATAACTTCTAATGCCTCCATTGGAGAAATTACTACTACTAAAGTATTTGTACATTTCTGTGTAATCACAACCCTGAAATCTTGATTAGAGTTGTGTATAAATAAAAGGACAAGAAGTCTACTTTTCATAAACAAGAGGAAAAGAACTAAGAAATGGTATACACTGAAAATAAACTTTGCCCTAAAATTGAAATGAATAATCAATGCAAGATCCTAATTAACTGTGGCGAAATCTGTTTTCTTCCATATTTTCTTTCTGATGGGCTTAGGAGCAATAGAAGTGGGCAGAAAGAAGTGGTGTGCCCCTCACCTTTATAGGTATAATTCAAGTGCAACAGTCAAGTTCTTCAGCTTATTTTTTATTGTCCCTATCAGAGACAAGGTTGGTTCTATTATGATTCTACTGGCACCATATGACAGTCCTCTCTTGTTACATTACTTATAAATTTGGGAATCACGGCTCCTTTGAGATAACCAAGATCATTACATTAGTTCTTCCCTCCTAGTTAGAGGTCCATGTACTACATGTTTCAATGTAGACCTTTGTTCTCTTTGACTTACTTCCTAGCAATGGCTTCACTCCCAGTTGTGCTGTTTCTGGCTGCTGTGCTGCTACCATCTTTCCCCACCGAAGCAAAGGTAAGGTTAAAGTGGAAAAATCTTTCCAGAGCTATCCAGGCAGCTCTGTGGGATGGCAAGGCACTTTGAGAGCGGAAGTAATGAGAGTGTCTAGTACATCACAGAGTACTCCTTGGTAGCTCAGAGCACTTAACGTAATTATCTAGATGAAAGTTCAAGGATGAGCAGTCCAGTACAGCAGCTATCTGTCACACATGGCTATTAAAGACTTGAAATGTGGCTTTTCCAAAACAAGATGTGCTGTAGGTATAAATTACACACCAGATTTCAAAGATTTAGTCCAAAAAAAGAAACATATTGCATTATTTTTATATGGAGTACATGATATTTTGGAAAATTAATGCATTAGGTCCTTAGGGCTGTTGTAGGAAATTAACACAAGTTTGGTGGCTTAGCCCAATAGAAATTTATTCTCTCACAGTTCTGGAGACCAGAAGTCTGAAATCAAGGTATCAGCAGGGCCATGCTCCCTCTGGAGGATCTAGGAGGGAGTCTGTTCCATGTCCCTTTCCCAGCTTCTGGTGGCTTCCACCAATCCTTGGCTTGTGGCTACATCACTGAAATCTCTGCCTCCATCTTCACATCACCTTCTCCTCTTGTGTCTCTTATAAAGATACGTGCCATTGGATTTATTTTTCATTCAGTATTGGCCCCTGTCCTTAGGAACGTACAAGTAGGCAGGAGAAATGGATGCGCAATGAGATCATGGTGATAAAATGTGGTCAGACCTATGTTCACAGTATTTGCAGAGCTTTGAAGGGGACTCAGTATTGGGGGAGCAGAGAATGACTTATTCCAAGGTGTCAGGAGAAGATCAACCAAGGACCCTGTCTATTCAGACTTACACTTCAAAATCTTACTCATGCTGGGACTTCCCTGGTGGCACAGTGGTTAAGAATATGCCTGCCAATGCAGGGGACACGGGTTCATCCAGGAAGATCCCACATGCCACAGAGAAACTGAGCCCGCGTGCCACAACTACTGAAGCCTGCACGCCTAGAGCCCAAGCTCCGCAACAGGAGAATCCATCACAATGAGAAGCCTGCACACTGCAATGGAGACCCAACACAGCCAAAAATTACAAATAAATAAATTGATTTTTTTTAAAAATCTTGCTCATGTAACATCAGCCTTTTGTGTAAATTTAGGCTATCAAATTGCTAGACCTTGTGGGAGCAATTCACACACCCTACTCCACCTCCAGGTTTAGGACCCATCCCCCCCAACACACACACACACACACACACACACACACACACACGCACACACAAAGATACACCAAAAATATCAGCAACTGATTTAATACCTTATCAATTATATTTCTGTTTCTAAAAGGAACAAAGTCAGCAATAGTCCATTCACTGGATGGCTTTGCTCCCTCCAAATGGCCTTGGAGATTTTTTAAATGGGGTCTTTTGAGCGACCCTATAAAATCTACCTATAACAGGTAGAATCACCCATAGCCAACATCATTCTCAATGGTGAAAAACTGAAGCCATTTCCACTAAGATCAGGAACAAGACAGGTCGCCCATTCTCATCACTATTATTCAACATAGTTTTGTACGTTTTAGCCACAGCAGTCAGAGAAGAAAAAGAAACAAAAGGAATCCAAATCGGAAAAGAGGTAAAACTGTTACTTATTGCTGATGACGTGATACCATGCATAGAGAATCCTAAAGATGCTACCAGAAAACGACTAGAGCTAATCAATGAATTTGGTAAAGTAGAAGGATACAAAATTAATGTACAGAAATCTCCTGCATTCCTATACACTAATGATGAAAAATCTGAAAGAGAAATTAAGGAAACACTCCCATTTGCCATTGAAACAAAAAGAATAAAATATCTAGGAATAAACCTACCTAAGGAGACAAAAGACCTGTATGCAGAAAACTATAAGACACTGATGAAAGAAATGAGAGATGGAACAAACAGATGGAGAGATATACCATGTTCTTGGATTGGAAGAATCAACATTGTGAAAATGACTCTACTACCCAAAGCAATCTACAGATTCAATGCAATCCCTATCAAACTACCAATGGCATTTTTCACAGAACTAGAACAAAAATTGCACAGTTTGTATGGAAACACAAAAGACCCCAAATAGCCAAAGCAATCTTGAGAAAGAAAAACAGAGCTGGAGGAATCAAGCTCCCTGACTTCAGACTATACTACAAAGCTACAGGAATCAAGACAGTATGGTACTGGCACAAAAACAGAAATATAGATCAATGGAACAGGATAGAAAGCCCAGAGATAAACCCACGCATATATGGTCACCTTATCTTTGATAAAAGAGGCAAGAATATACAATGCAGAAAAGACAGCCTCTTCAATAAGTGGTGCTGGGAAAACTGGACAGCTACATGTAAAAGAAAGAAATTAGAGCACTCCCTAACACCATACACAAAAATAAACTCAAAATGGATTAAAGACCTAAGTGTAACGCCAGACACTATAAAACTCTTAGAGGAAAACATAGTAAGAACACTCTTTGACAAAAATCACAGCAAGATTCTTTTTGACCCACCTCCTAGAGAAATGGAAATGAAAACAAAAATAAACAAATGGGACCTAATGAAACTTCAAAGCTTTTGCACAGCAAAGGAAACCATAAAATGATGAAAAGACAACCCTCAGAATGGGAGAAAATATTTGCAAATGAAGCAAATAACAAAGGATTAGTTTCCAAAATTTACAAGCAGCTCATGTAGCTCAATATCAAAAAAACAAACAACCCAATCCAAAAATGGGCAGAAGACCTAAATAGACATTTCTCCAAAGAAGATATACAGATTGCCATCAAACACATGAAAGGATGCTCAACATCACTAATCATTAGAGAAATGCAAATCAAAACTGCAATGAGATATCACCCCACACCAGTCAGAATGGCCATCATCAAAAAATCTACAAACAATAAATGCTGGAGAGGGTGTGAAGAAAAGGGAACCCTCTTGCACTGTTGTTGGGAATGTAAATTGATACAGCCACTATGGAGAACAGTATGGAGGTTCCTTAAAAAACTAAAAATAGAACTACCATATGACCCAGCAATCCCATTACTGGGCATATACCCTAAGGAAAATTATAATTCAAAAAGAGTCATGTACCACAATGTTCACTGCAGCTCTATTTACAATAGCCAGGACATGGAAGGAACCTAAGTGTCCATTAACAGATGAATGGATAAAGAAGATGTGGCACATATATACAATGGAATATTACTCACCCATAAAAGAAACGCAATTGAGCTATTTGTAATGAGGTGGATGTACCTAGAGTCTGTCATACAGAGTGAAGTCAGAAAGAGAAAAACAAATACCGTATGCTAACACATATATATATGGAATCTAAAAAAAATGGTTCTGAAGAACCTAGGGGCAGGACAGGAATGAAGACACAGACATAGAGAATGGACTTGAGGACACAGGGAGGGAGAATGGTAAGCTGGGATGAAGTGAGAGAGTGGCATGGACATATATACACTACCAAATGTAAAACAGTTAGCTAGTGAGAAGCAGCCCCACAGCACAGGGAGATCAGCTCTGTGCTTTGTGACCACCTAGAGGGGTGGAACAGGGAGGGTGGGAGGGAGATGCAAGAGGGAGGGGATGTGGGGATATACGTATGCATATAGCTGATTCACTTTGTTGTACAGCAGCAACTAACACAACAATGTAAAGCAATTATACTCCAATAAAGATGTTAAAAAAATAAAACAGGTAGAATCATTTTACTAGAATACTGAATGCACTTCAACTGAACCTCAACATTCTTTCTCTAAATACCTTCTAAATATATTCTTTCTCTAAAAACAGATACCATGTCAGGTCAAAGTTCCCCTTAAAGTCTACGATGAGTCTTGAGGTCCGCTCTTACCCCACTGCTGCAGCCTGATTGAATGTGGATGAATCTGTCTTCATGTTCTTATTGTACACCTTTGTACACAATATTATAAAATATAAAACATTATCACTTGTATGTCTAGAAAAATCACACTGAGAGTTCCCTTGAAACTAGAAATTGGCATTTGCGGCCTCAGAGGAGTTTTTAATTTGTCATGCCGTGAATTCCATTCCCATTCTCAAAACTTCAAACTACTTTTTTCCTATTTGTCGTTGCCTTGGTTCAGTTCATTGACAGTGCTTAACAACTCATAGTGGCTTGAACTGAACACTTTGTAAAGTCATCTCAGAGCCCTTGAATTAACTTATTCACTCTTAAATGCAATTTTCAAAAATGTTTAAAAAAAAAACCCTAATTTTATTTCCCTGTAGGATCCATCCTTTACTGCGCTGTTAACCACTCAAATGCAAGTCCAAAGAGAGATTGTAAATAAACACAATGAACTAAGGAAATCAGTCTCTCCACCTGCCAGCAACACGCTAAAGATGGTAAGAAGCAAGAATATAAATAAAGTGGTGTGAACCAGCAGTGGTAAGAGCCGGCAGCTAACTGGCATCTCTTAAGACTCTTGTGGCTTACAAAGTTCTGTCTCTATTTTTCTACTTCATTTAGCTCTGTCATGGGCAGGGCAGAAATGAATTTTCCTTTATAATAGTTAAACAACTTGTCAAGATTACAGGGCTCTTAAGCTGGGAAGGCAGAATTTAGAAGCCAGATCTTCAGACATCAAATGTGAAGGTGTGGGCTTCCCTGGTGGCGCAGTGGTTGAGAGTCGGCCTGCCGGTGCAGGGGACGCGGGTTCGTGCCCCGGACCGGGAGGATCCCGCGTGCCGCGGAGCGGCTGGGCCCGTGGGCCGTGGCCGCTGGGCCTGCGCGTCCGGAGCCTGTGCCCCGCGACGGGAGAGGCCACAACAGTGAGAGGCCCGCATACCGCAAAAAAAAAAAAAAAAAAAAAAAAAAAAAAAATGTGAAGGTGTTACATTTTTGGTTCACTATCTTCCCTAGTCGAAAATAAGAAATCTCCTATCCTTCAGGATCAATGCCATTTAGGGTAAATAACAGCCCATTTCCCAGGGAATAGTCCATAAAAGCTAGACATCTCCCATGTGGACACAGTGGGCTACAAATGGAATTGGCAATAAACTAGGTCAGCGTATTACTACTGAAATATAGTCAGACTGTCTCACATGTTAGTATTTAGAGCAGCAACATTATTAAAAATCTTAGGTGTGGCTGCTACGCTATCATAGTCAGATAATATATTAGGTATTTCTCTCGTTAGACATACCTGTGGACTTGTCTTTGTGTGGAAATTGGCACTGGGACAGATAAAGACACACACACACACATACACACAAACAAAAAGGTACTTTAATACCAATGACAATTAGATAATACATCTACAGAAGTTTTAAAGTAATGCAAATCAGCCTACCAATCAGATTTTAAAGCATATACTTCATTGGAGTTGAATCTTTGTGTATTTTGTTTTTCTTGCGACATTTAGGAATGGAGCAGAGAAGCAACAGCAAATGCTCAGAAGTGGGCAAACAAGTGCACTTTAGAACACAGTAATCCAGGTGACTGGAAAACCAGTATGTAAATGAGTCAATGTTTGTTGAATAAATGAGCAAATAAAATATTAGACAAATAAAATAGGATAGACCATTCTGGGGCATTGTAATCAGAAGACTTTGTGAATAAATGTTGCTTACATGGCTGTACTTTTAAAATTAAAGTATCTGTATAGAGAGAGATACGATAAGTACTATTTCATGCTTGTTGATTATTTACATTATGCAAATTATTTCTTAAGCAGCATCTCATTTGTTCCTCTTGATGAGCTCATGGTGAACAGGTCATGCATAATCATTTTCCCGATTTTAAAGATTAAAAAGTAAGGATGTGGAAGGAATGAATTATGCAAGAACACAACTGGTAGGAGTATCATATACTGGAAAGTTAACCAGGCTTCCTGATTTCTCACCCTTTGCCCTTTTTGTGATATTGTGTAGCTGTATGGTGTTTTGAAATTAGATTATTTTGCATTCACAAAATGTGTTAAAATATGTTGAACTGTTCCTGAATTTTACTCTAAAAATATTTAAGTTTTTTTTAATCAGGATGAATATTTTGGGTGTGTTGATTCATTTTTTAAAGTTTTGATAACAAATTTTCAAGTATTTTTTATAGACTGTGTACCTATAATGCATAGAATAATATATTAGACTCGAAAAAACGTGAAGACGTATCTTACCAAGGATCATAAAAGCCATGAGAGAAAAAAAACTTGTATTCACAAACCTTACATAAAATGTTTTACATTATCAAGCATGATATACACATAGGTACGCCCAATTTAAAGGTAGTGAATAACTTACCTGTCATTTCAGTAGAATTGTTCTTGTTTATATTGTTGATGCAAACATTATGATGAAGTTACAACAGGAGGCGACTGTGTTCAGTAGAACATTGGAACAAATGGTCTTAAAGATCCAAGTCTACTGTTAGTTTCTAAGTTTCTGTCTTTCCTTATTAAAGGAGATATCCAAAAACATTTTATACTTTCTTTAAGCAGCACGTAAACATTATATTTCAAGTCACCAAAACGTAAATATTAAGAGAGGGCTGAAAAGGGTAACGTTTCTGGACCTCAAGGCACTTCTTTCTTCTTTAAATTAATTTTACTGTGGTAAGAACACCTTTTTTTTGTTTTGTTTTTAAAAAATTTTATGCTGCTAAGAACACTTAACATGAAATCTACCCTCTCAAGAAATGTTTAAGTGTACGATACAATATTGTTGATTGTAGGTGCCATGCTGTCCATCAGATATCTAGAAATTATCTTGCTTACCAGAAAGTTTATGCCCATTGATTAGTAACTCCCCATTCCTCCTTCCCCCCAGCCCAGCAACCACCATTCCACTCTTTGATTCTATGAATTTGACTATTTGAGATACTTCATACTGATAGAATCAGGCACTCGTTTTCTGTGACTAGCTTATTTCACTTAGCAAAATATCCTCAAGGTTCATTCATGTTGCTGCATGTTGCAGAATTTCCTTCTTTTCTAAGGATGGATGATATTCCATTGTGTTTATATACCACATTTTGTTTATCCGTTCATCTGCTGATGGACATTTAGGTCATTTCCACATCTTGGCTATCATGAATAGTGCTGCAGTGAACATGAGAATGTAAATATCTCTTCAAGATCTTGACTTCAATTCTTTTGGATAAATACTCAGAAGTGGAATTGCTGGATCATTTTGTAGCTCTACTTTTAATTTTTTGAGGAACCTCCCTACTGTTGCCTATAACAGCTACACCAGGTTTTATTCTCACCAACAGCGTACAAGAATTCCAATTTCTCTTGCTGTCTTTTGTTTTTTGAGAACAGACATCCTGACAGGTGTAAGGTTATATCTCATTGTGGTTTTGATCTGCCTTTTTCTGATGATTAGTGACATTGAGCACCTTTTCATATACCTGTTGGTCATTTGTACATCTTCTTTGGAGAAATGCTGTTCAAGTCCATTTTGCTCAAGGAAGATTCTTAAGTCATTTCCTCAGGCAGCCCCCAGAAAAGATGGATCTCTTGACAGTCCATCCAATTCTTTCCCTCCCCAGGGAGAGGCTAAGAGCTGGAGTATTTTGTTTGTTCACTCTGTGCTGAACCAGGAAGGGAGGCTATGGCAACTGCCACCCCAAATATCTGTCTCTGTTCTCACTAGCCGCAGGCAGCGAGCTTATGCTAGGTCTTGATAGCATTCCAAAACAGGCAAGTCAGGAGCCAGTCCTTCAGGCAGCCTCTGGAAAATGTGTGGCATCAGATGACCAAACCAGCTTCTTCCCTCTCCAGGGAGAAGCAGGCAGCTGTGGTTTTTGTCGGCTTGCTCTGTGCTGAGCTGGGGAGAAGGGCTATGGCATCTACCAATCCAAACTGCCATCTCAGTTGTCCCCCAGGAAACAAGATTGCGCTCCAGGACTGGCAAGAAACATGCCAGTTCTTTGGGTAGCCCCAGAGAAACTGGACCACTGGACACATTGATCAACTCTGCCTCCCAGGGGAGAAAGGAAAACAATGAAAGGATTTTTCATTTGCTTGCTCTGTGCTGAGCCAGAGGGAGGAGTTATGGTGTCTAGCAGCCCAAACACCATCTCCACTCACCACCTCCAAGACTAGCAAGACAGAAGCCAGCCCTCTGGGGTGTCCCCTTGGAAACGTGGGGTTGCTGGACACATGAGCCAACTCTTTCCCTCCCCTGGAGAAGCTGGGAGTTAGAGGGTCTCTTCCTGATTGTATAGCACGGTGCTGAGGGTAGGGATTCTCGCAAGAGGGTTTTCCAATCTCCCTAGAGGCTTCAGTGAGTCTGGTTTCATATCCCTCAGGGTCAGGAAGCCTTTGGTTTTGTTTTTGGATTTCTGACAAGGGCAATTTGTTCGTGAATTGTTGCTGAATCAGTGTGTGTATTGGGGAAAGGAGAGTCCAGGGCTTCCTACCTCACCATTCTGCTGATGTCACCCTCTGCAAGGTCCTTCCTGCCTAACTCTCTGAGGAGACATTATGACTCCTTAGAGAGTTATAACTGTAAGTTATAATATAACTGTAAGTTATATATAACTCTCCTCAGAGAGTTATAACTGTAAGTTATATAACATTAAATAACTATAATGTCACATTGTGACATTATGACTCATGGATTAAGGGAAGAGCTACAAGTTTTGAACACCTTCCTGATGTCAGTTGACTCTTGATTGGGACTCTTAAAGACTGCCCGTAAACCTTTTTTTTCAAAGTTTATGCAAATTCATAATCATAAATATTTATTCTGGCTCCTATATGTGAAAAATCTCTGCTGAGGGTGGGTAAGAGGAGAGAAAAAATAAAATTTGGTTGTTGCCTTTCGTACGCTAACAATACAAAGCTGAGAGCACACACATTATACCTGTAAAGAATTTAGCATGAAAAAGAATGCATCTTTGACAATCCACAGGGAGAAGGATTTTGTTTGGTTTGGTTTTGATTTTTATTGAAATATAGTTAATTTACAATGTTGTGATAGCTTCAGGGGTACAGCAAGGTGATTCAAACATACATATATATATATATTTTTACATTCACTTCCATTATAGGTTATTACAAGATATCGAGTATAGTTCCCTGTGCTACACAGTAGGTCTTTGTTAGAATAAATTCTTCTCAACCTATTCGAAGTTTGCATATTGTGGCCAGCCCAGTGGGCTAGGTAGATCTGTCTTCTATTCAGCTTTACAGGAATGGAAGCATCTTTTTCATGTATTAACAGTTAGCAAATACAGGCACTGAGTTTGAAGGGCAACATCCTTGTGTTCATGTAGTTGACTTCTCTTGCCACGGCATGCTTTTTTGTTTTCTTCATGAATGATCTGTTCACACTTAGGTACAAAATGTGGTGAGAATCTCTACATGTCAAGTGACCCTACTGCCTGGTCAGATGCAATCCAAAGCTGGTTTCAAGAACACCACAATTTTGTCTATGGTGCAGGACCAAAGAGCTCCAGTGCAATTGTTGGACATTATACCCAGGCAACCAGAACAAATGAAAAACTTCTGCCACAAATGCTCTAACAGAGAAAGCTTCTCCAAATGATGACCAACACCAATGTTCAATCTGGGGGAAGGGCTTGAGTATGATAGAGTCCTGGCGTTTGGCTGGTATTTCATCTAGAACTGTTGTCTTTTTTTTTCCATGGGCTGCAAAATTCTTGGCAGGGAAGTACACCCTGTACTTTTCCAACATTATAAATGGATACATGAAATTTAATATTTTTAAAGTTTGTGACTTTGTTTCAGTAATTTAAATATTTCCATAAGGTGTACGGCTACAAACTATAAGTCACTTTTTTTTCTTTCTTTTTAAATATTTGGCTGCGTTGGGTCTTTGTTGGTGCACACAGGCTTTCTCTAGTTGTCGTGAGCGGGGGCTACTCTTCACTGCAGTGTGCGGGCTTCTCATTGCAGTGGATTCTCTTGTTGTGGAGCATGGGCTCTAGGCACGTGGGCTTCAGTAGTTGTAGCATGCAGGCTCAGTAGTCGTGGCACGTGGGCTTAGTTGCCCCGAGGCATGTGGGATCTTCCGGGACCAGGGATGGAACCCGTGTCCCCTGCATTGGCAGATGGATTCTTAACCACTGCACCACCAAGGAAGTGCCAAGAATCACTTTTTTGTTTTACATTTGCTATTATTTGTTTTCCCCTCTTCCTTAATGTGCTCTTACATATTTCCTTATGCATTTGTAGCTTGTTTGGTACTCATCTTTCCGTGTTGGATGTGGAATTGCCTACTGTCCCAATCAGGAGAGTCTAAAATACTATGTTTGCCAGTACTGTCCTGCGTAAGTATATACTAAAGTTTAATACCAATAATTCCATCGGCAATTTAATATTTTAAAATAATCTTACATTTACCCAATCAAAATAAAAAAGCATATTTTAATAAAGAGAAGGGATAAACCTTTGGAAATACTGCTTAAGGTAAGATACCTTCAACTTATCAGAGAAGAGACCACGTTCTCATTTCCAAGAGTAAAATCTGAAACTCTCTTTCCTCAATTATGAAGTCATGTCTTTTCTCTCAATTGCCTTTCCCCAGGGCTCAAGGTTATTCTCTGGGCATGTGTAATATGCATTTCTCTAGACTTGATGTCATCAGTTCTCACTAATTTCACACCCTAGGTGGGTGGAAGCTTGATGGTTAAGCAAGAGGCAGTAGTGGAGTGGAAAATAAGGGATAGTAAATTGTGATTTCAGCCCTTTCTGCTGAAACGTTCCTATTCTTACTTATCTTGAAAACCATATACGTTATTATCATCAGAAATGATTCATTCTTCTGGGTCTCAAAGGTTTTTCAAGAGATCTTTAATATATGTTAGAGTCCAGAAAAAGGAAACATCTTAAGCTTTTGTTTCTCAGAAGTTTTCACCAAGAACTCCATAATGAACAATTCCTTACAGTCTTTATTTGTAACAGGAAACATGCTCTTTCATTAAGCAAAACGTTTTAAGTTCTCCACAACAAATCCTATGGATAAACTAAAGACCTAACCTCAACATATCTGCTAGTCTTAATTTCTTTTAAAATGTGAAGTTCTTTACCACTACAGGCAGGGAGGCCCCAAACGAAGCCTCATATAGGATTTATTTGGTACTATAGATGACCCAGGGATATGGGTCTCCAGTTTGAGAAATATGACCTCCAAAGTCATTTTCCTGAAAACAGCTATTAGAGTTTAGTAGAAAGAATAGATAGGTCATTTGGGGAAGGATAACACGGGCCTAGGAAGACCCTGAGCTCACCTCCTCCCATGCACACACTGAATCTACACCTACATATAAAGAAATTGCCCCCAAAGCTGATTTAACAGCTTCTGCAGATAGAAGGACCACATAGAAATTAGTAGGAAAGATGGAAACACTGTATCCATGGGAACCCCACCCCCATTTTAGTGATCTGCAGTAGGAGGTATATAGCTGAGGGGCTTGAGAACAGACTCACCTGCCCTGGGACACAGCAAAAAAAAAAACCCAGCAATTTAAAAAGCATTCAGACTATTCAGAAGGAAAATCCATCTACTAACCTGAGAGCTTCTTCCAAATGAACAGGGAACTGCTGGAGCCCTCCCCAGAGTCGAAGGCACCAGCGAGCACCATTGTTTGGTCCCCCTGGGACTCCCCCCAGTACACACCTTCCCCAGCTGCAGCCCTAGCCATCCCACCAAGGCAGCCGTAAGCACAGTGCTCCCCAGGGACTTCCTCTAGCCTGGCCCATTCCAGCTCAAGCTGTTCTGCTAAAGCCACCAGTCACAAGCAGTCACAAGGGATGCTCTTACACAAGGCCACTCCTTCAAGACCGAGAGCAGTAGCTGTTTAGCCTAAATCATAGAAAAAAACCCAAAATTTAGCAATTATACTCCAATAAAAAATTTTTTTAATAATAATAAAAACAAAATTCAAACAAAATGAGGAGACAGGAATATGTTCCAAATGAAAGAACAGAATATAACCACAGGAAAAAACTCTAATGAAATGGAGATAAGTAATTTACCTGATAGAGTTCAAAGAAATGGTTATAGGATGCTCACTGAACTAGGGAGAATAATGGAAGAACACAATAAGAATTTCAGCAGACTTAAAAAATAAAAGAACCAATCAGAAATGAAGAATATAGGAACTGAAATAAAAAATACACTCAAGAGAATCAATAGCAGATTATATGATACAGAAGAACAGATAAGCGATCTGGAAGATAGAATAGTGAAAAATCACCCAATGAGAACAGCAAAAAGAAGAAAGAATTTTTTTTTAAATGAGGAGAGTTTAAGGTACCTCTGGGACAACAGCAAGCTACCAACAGCTAGGGGTCCCAGAAAGATAAGAGAGAGAAAGGAACAGAAAACATTAAAAAAAATAATGCCAGAAATCTTCCCTAACCTGAAAAAGGAAACAGACATCCAGGTACAGGAAGCTAAGAGAGTCCCAAACAAGATGAACCTAGAGTTATACCAAGACATAATTAAAATGGCAAAAGTTAAAGAGGAAATTTTTAAGGCAACAAGAGAAAAACAACTAATCACACAAAAGAGAAACCCCATAAGACTATCAGCTGGTTTCCAGGAGAAACTTTATAGGCTGGAAGGGAGTGGTAGGATATATTTAAAGTTCTGAAAAAACAAAAACAAAAAAAGCTTACAACCTGGAATATTCTGTTCAGCAAGGTTAGGTTATCATTCAAAATTGAAGGATAGATAAAGAGTTTCCCAGACAAGCAAAACTAAAAAAGTTCATCATCACTAAACTGGCCTTACAAGAAATGTTAAAGGGTCTTCTTTAAGCAGAAAAGCAAAGGCCACAACTAGAAACAGAAAACACATATGAAAGAATAAATCTCACTGGTAAAGGCAAATATATAGTAATGGCAGTGGATCAGCCACTTAAAAAGCTAGTATGAAGTTTAAAAGACAAAAGTGCTACTATCAATTGTAACTGCAACAAGTAGTGAAGGACTACACAAGGTAAAAAAATGTAAAATATGACATAAAAATCATAAAACAGATGGGGGTAGTAAAAATTTAGTGCTTTTAGAAAGCCTTTGAACTTAAGTGACTATCAGCTTAAAACAGCTATAGATACAGACTGATATATATGAACCTCATGTTAAGTACAAAATAAAAACCTACAATGGATACACAAAAAATAATGAAAAAGAAGTCCAAAGCTAACACTAAAGGAATCCATCAAACCACAAGAGATGTACAGATGGTAACTGGAATTACTGTGGTGATTTCATAATGTATAAAAATATCAAACCACTATGTTGTACACGTGAAACTAATAGAATATTGTGTGTCAAGTATAACTTAATAAAAAAATTGATAGATCCTTGGAGAATGCATCCAAACTCACTGCCTGGCTGTGAGAGGGGAGGCATCGGGAACCAGGCATCTGGAGTGAGAGCTGAAGTGAATAATGAGGAAAGCGGGAGTGACAGCACCTCCAGAACACTTTTGTGTCTACGTCACAATCTTTCCAAGGGCTACCACATGGACAGCCATGTTCTATGCAGGAAGACAGATTCAAATACATCACTTTGGGTCCTTGCCTCCCTTGACACTACTGAGACTTGCATTCCCATGTGTTTTCTGATGAATTAGATAAATTTAACAGCCAATAGGATAATCATCATCGATGAGTTACAAGTTAGTCACTGTAATTGACTACACCCAGGCTATTGGCGTTTATCAAAACTTTTTAATCTCACTTTCCTTTTTCGGTAAACATAAAAATCACGCACTACCTCTAGAAACTCATAAACCTTCCCCAGCTCTCCCTGACCCACAAATACACACACCACAAACTAGTTAAATAGCACAATGCCATCTCGAAATTAAAAATATATATATTGGAGCTTTACTGTCCCTAGTTCATATTAGAAGAATTAGGGTATTTATCCTCTTTCAAATATAAAATTATATTGCAACATTGAGTATTCTTTTTCGTACTGCAACCTCCTGCCCCCAGGATCTTTCCCCATCTCTCAAAGTGATATATTTATCCCTAGCCAGCTCTCTGCGGGGCACGGCCTTACCAATCTGACCAAGTCTACTGGGAGATGAAAAGTGTATTGCTGCAAAGAAGTTATCTGGATGCTTTAGACTAGTTATGCCAATGTAGCTACCCAGCATGAAGAAGTAGAGTCAAGGAGATGGGTCGATGTGTGTGAAGTATTTCCTTAATTTGGATGTTACGTAAATTACATGTGGGGGATTGTAATTTTTCAGATTTGTTTTGTAGTTTTTTTTTGGTTTTTTTTTTGGCCTGGTGGTGCGGCTTGTGGGATCTTAGTTCCCCGACCTAAGGGGTCGAACCTGGGACCACAGCAGTGAAAATCCAGAATCCTAGCCATTGGACCGCCAGGGAATTCCCCTCAGATTTGTTAACAGAACTAAAAACGTTACATATATACTTATATACATTTAGTGATTGATGTTGCCCTTGGCAACTAAACAGTAAAGTGAAAAATATTTGACAGTGTGTATTTTACATTACAGTGGTAATAATGTGAGTAAAAAGAGTACCCCTTACCAACAAGGAACACCTTGTGCCAGTTGCCCTGGTAACTGCGACAGTGGACTATGCAATAAGTTTGAAGGGATTAACTTGCTATTATAATCAAGAACTGATGTTTAATTTTCTTTTTATGGATAAAGAAATCTCCCAAAGTAACCAATTTAAATAACATCTTTATGCCAAGACAAAACGATTACCCAACAGAGTGTGTTTAAGTAAACATTTTACACATTTCAATAACCTACATATTCTCTGTAATGAAAAGAATACAGGCATACCTCAGAGACGTTGTTACAAATCACTGAAAGAGAGAAAATATGGCTATTAAGCGAGTCACACAAATTTTTGGTTTCCCAGTGCACATAAAAGCTATGTTTACACTATACTGTAGTCTATGAAGTGTGCAATAGTATTATGTCTAAAAAAAAAAACAATGTACATGAAATTAAAAATAATGCTTTTGGAAAAATTGCACCAATAGGCTTGCTCAATGTAGGGTTGCCACAAACCTTCAATTGTAAAAAACACAATATCTGCAAAGTACCGTAAAGTGAAATGCAACACAATGAGGTATGCCTATATTACCATATGTAAGATAATGAAACATCTAGCATCCATTTGTTTCTGTGACGTCGCAGAGCTCATTAATAACTATACATTCATGCTTCTGATAATTTCATCAACGTTAGTATCATTACACCAAAGGTAGTATTTTGAAAGCATAAAAATGTATAAATCTAAGGATGTGAGACCACATTGTGTCTCAGTCTATACAGGCAAACTGAATGTTTCTTTTGTGCAAATGAGTTCCTCATGCTGAGTACTGCATTTTTTTTCTAAAGTATAATTGGAAGCATGGTGATCAACATAATAAATGATCACTTGCCCTATAATTTACTCATGGTTTTGTGCACATTTTTAATGACAAAGTCCAACCTGTATATGATATGGGTTCATAGAATCCATAAAGATATTGTTGCAAAAGGAGGGAATAAAATGTCATATGTGTCATTTCTAAACCTGTCATGATCTGAAGTAAAAATAGCTGTTGGTTTTTTATAGTTGGGATACTTTTATTAAAATTATTATGGGGCTTCCCTGGTGGCGCAGTGGTTGAGAATCCGCCTGCCGATGCGGGGGACACGGGTTTGTGCCCCCGTCTGAGAGGATCTCACATGCCGCGGAGTGGCTGGGCCCGTGAGCCATGGCCACTGAGCCTGCGCGTCCGGAGCCTGTGCTCCGCAACGGGAGAGGCCACAACAGTGAGAGGCTCGCGTACCGCAAAAAAAAAAAAAAATTATTATGAACAATAGAGTTGACTCATTCCCTGAGATTTTTACCTTTCAAATGCATTCACCTTTAGTCAGCATTCTTTCTTACTGAATTATAGAGCTATAATTCAGAATACTGATGATGTCAAAACTATAAATTAACTAAAGGAAAAAAATCAGCTAAAAAAACATGGAATAGGCTTCCGGGAAGATGGCGGAAGAGTAAGACGCGGAGATCACCTTCCTCCCCACAGATACACCAGAAATACATCTACACGTGGAACAACTCCCACAGAACACCTACTGAACACTGGCAGAAGACCTCAGGCTTCCCAAAAGGAAAGAAACCCCCCACGTACCTGGGTAGGGCAAAAGAAAAGAGAATAAACAGAGACAAAAGGATAGGGACGGGACCTGCACCAGTGGGAGGGAGCTGTGAAGGAGGAAAGATTTCCACACACTAGGAAGCCCCTTCGCGGGAGGAGACTGCGGGTGGCGCAGGGGGAAAGCTTCGGAGCAGCAGAGGAGAGCACAGCAACAGGGGTGTGGAGGGCAAAGCAGAGAGATTCCTGCACAGAGGATCAGGGCCGACCGGCACTCACCAGCACGAGAGGCTTGTCTGCTCACCCGCCAGGGCGGGCGGGGCTTAGAGTTGAGGCTCAGGCTTCAGTCGGAGCACTGGGAGAGGACTGGGCTTGGCGGCGTGAACACAGTCTGCAGGGGGTAAATGCGCCACGGCTAGCCGGGAGGGAGTCCGGGGAAAAGTCTGGACCTGCCGAAGAGGCAAGAGACTTTTTCTTTCCTCTTTGTTTCCTGGTGCGCGAGGACAGGCGATTAAGAGCGCTGCTTAAGGGAGCTACAGAGACGGGCGCGAGCCGCGGCTAAAACAGCGGAACCCAGAGACGGGCATGAGACGCTAAGGCTGCTGCTGCCGCCACCAAGAAACCTGTGTGTGAGCACAGGTTACTATCCACACTCCCCTTCCGGGGAGCCTGTGCAGCCCGCCACCGTCAGGGTCCCGGGATCCAGGGACAACTTCCCCGGGAGAACGCACGGAGTGCCTCAGGCTGGTGCAACATCATGGCGGCCTCTGCCGCCGCAGGCCCGCCCCGCACTTCATGCCCCTCCCTCCCCCGCCCCCCCGCCCAGCCTGAGCCAGCGACCTACACGCAGAGGCGGGGCCAAATCCAAAGCTGAGCCCCTGGGAGCTGTGAGAACAAAGAAGAGAAAGGGAAATCTCTCCCAGCTGCTGCAGAAGCAGCGGATTAAAGCTCCACAATCAACTTGATATACCCTGCATCTGTGGAATACCTGAAGAGACAACAAATCATCCCAAATTAAGGAGGTGGACTTTGGGAGCAAGATTTATGATTTTTTCCCCTTTTCCTCTTTTTGTGAGTGTATGTGTATGCTTCTGTGTGAGATTATGTCTGTATAGCTTTGCTTCCACCATTTGTCCTAGGGTTCTATCCGTCCATTGTTTTTTCTTAATAATTATTTTTTATTTTAATAACTTTATTATATTTTATCTTACTTTATTTTATTTTACTTTATCTTCTTTCTTTCTTTTTTTCATCCTTCCCTCCTTCTTTCCTCCCTCCCTCCTTTCTTTCTTTCTTTCTTTCTACTTCTACTAATTCTTTCTTTCTACATTTTCTCCCTTTTATTCTGAGCCGTGTGGATGAAAGGCTCTTGGTGCTGCAGTCAGGAGTCAATGCTGTGCCTCTGAGGTGGGAGAGCCAACTTAAGGGCACTGGTCCACAAGAGACCTCCCAGCTCCACATAATATCAAATGCTGAAAATCTCCCAGAGATCTCCATCTCAACACCAGCACCCAGCTTCACTCAATGACCAGCAAGCTACAGTGCTGGACATCCTATGCCAAACAACTAGCAAGACAGGAACACAACCCCACCCATTAGCAGAGAGGCTGCCTAAAATCATAATAAGCCCAAAGACACCCCAAAACACACCACCAGACGTGCACCTGCCCATCAGAAAGACAAGATCCAGCCTCATCCACCAGAACACAGGCACTAGTCCCCTCCACCAGGAAGCCTACACCATCCACTGAACCAACCTTAGCCACTGGGGACAGACACCAAAAACAACGGGAACTACGAACCTGCAGCCTGCAAAAAGGAGACCCCAAACACAGTAAGATAAGCAAAATGAGAAGACAGAAAAACACACAGCAGATGAAGGAGCAATATAAAAACCCACCAGACCTAACAAATGAAGAGGAAATAGGCAGTCTACCTGAAAATGAATTCAGAATAATGATAGTAAAGATGATCCAAAATCTTGGATATAGAATGGACAAAGTGCAACAAACATTTAACAAGGACCTAGAAGAACTATAGATGAAACAAACAATGATGAACAACACAATAAATGAAATTAAAAATACTCTAGATGGGATCAATAGCAGAATAACTGAGGCAGAAGAACGGATAAGTGACCTGGAAGGTAAAATAGTGGAAATAACTACTGCAGAGCAGAATAAAGAAAAAAGAATGAAAAGAACTGAGGACAGTCTCAGAGACCTCTGGGACAATATTAAACGCACCAACGTTTGAATTATAGGGGTTCCAGAAGAAGAAGAGAAAAAGGGACTGAGAAAATATTTGAAGAGATTATAGTTGAAAACTTCCCTAATATGGGAAAGGAAATAGTTAATCAAGTCCAGGAAGCACAGAGAGTCCCATACAGGATAAATCCAAGGAGAAATATGCCAAGACACATATTAATCAAACTGTCAAAAATTAAATACAAAGAAAACATATTAAAAGCAGCAAGGGAAAAACAACAAATAACACACAAGGGAATCCCCATAAGGTTAACAGCTGACCTTTCAGCAGAAACTCTGCAAGCCAGAAGGGACTGGCAGGACATATTTAAAGTGATGAAGGAGAAAAACCTGCAACCAAGATTACTCTACCCAGCAAGGATTTCATTCAGATTTGATGGAGAAATTAAAATGTTTACAGACAAGCAAAAGCTGAGAGAGTTCAGCACCACCAAACCAGCTTTACAACAACTGCTAAAGGAACTTCTCTATGCAAGAAACACAAGAGAAGGAAAAGACCTACAATAACGAACCCAAAACAATTAAGAAAATGGGAATAGGAACATACATATCGATAATTACCTTAAATGTAAATGGACTAAATGCTCCCACCAAAAGACACAGATTGGCTGAATGGAAACAAAAACAAGACCCATATATTTGTTGTCTACAAGAGACCCACTTCAGACATAGAGACACATACAGACTGAAAGTAAGGGGATGGAAAAAGATATTCCATGCAAATGGAAACCAAAAGAAAGCTGGAGTAGCAATTCTCATATCAGACAAAATAGACTTTAAAATAAAGACTATTAGAAGAGACAAAGAAGGACACTACGTAATGATCAAGGGATTGATCCAAGAAGAAGATAAAACAATTGTAAATATTTATGCACCCAACATAGGAGCACCTCAATACATAAGGCAAATACTAACAAACATAAAAGGGGAAATCGACAGTAACACATTCATAATAGGGGACTTTAACACCCCACTTTCACCCATGGACAGAACATCCAAAATGAAAATAAATAAGGAAACACAGGCTTTAAATGATACATTAAATAAGATGGACTTAATTGGTATTTATAGGACATTCCATCCAAACACAACAGAATACACATTTTTCTCAAGTGCTCATGGAACATTCTCTAGGATAGATCATATCTTGGGTCACAAGTCAAGCCTTGGTAAATTTAAGAAAGTTGAAATTGTTTCAAGTATCTTTTCTGACCACAGCGCTGTGAGACTAGATATAAATTACAGGAAAAGATCTGTAAAAAATACAAACACATGGAGGCTAAACAATACACTACTTAATAACAAAG
Organism: Phocoena sinus; assembly: GCF_008692025.1. Lineage (NCBI taxonomy): Eukaryota > Metazoa > Chordata > Mammalia > Artiodactyla > Phocoenidae > Phocoena > Phocoena sinus. The sequence continues at coordinate 76,744,802 of NC_045773.1, read as the reverse complement.
TGATCACAGAAGAAATCAAAGAGGAAATTAAAAAATACCTAGAAACAAATGACAATGGAGACACGACGACCCAAAATCTATGGGATGCAGCAAAGCAGTTCTAAGAGGGAAGTTTATAGCAATACAATCCTACCTTAAGAAACAGGAAACATCTCAAATAAACAACCTAACCTTGCACATAAAGCAATTAGAGAAAGAAGAACATAAAAACCCCGAAGTCAGCAGAAGGAAAGAAAACATAAAACTCAGATCAGAAGTAAATGAAAAAGAAATGAAGGAAACAATAGCAAAGATCAATAAAACTAAAATCTGTTTCTTTGAGAAGATAAACAAAATAGATAAACCACTAGCCAGACTCATCAAGAAAAAAAGGGAGAAGACTCAAATCAATAGCATTAGAAATGAAAAAGGAGAAGTAACAACTGACACTGCAGAAATACAAAAGATCATGAGAGATTACTACAAGCAACTCTATGCCAATAAAATGGACAACCTGGAAGAAATGGACAATTCTTAGAAAGGCACAATCAGCCAAGACTGAATCAGGAAGAAATAGAAAATGTGAACAGACCAATCACAAGCACTGAAATTGAAACTGTGATTAAAACTCTTCCAACAAACAAACGCCCAGGACCAGATGGCTTCACAGGTGAATTCTATCAAGCATTTAGAGAAGAGCTAACACCCATCCTTCTCAAACTCTTCCAAAGTATAGCAGAGGGAGGAACACTCCCAAACTCATTCTACGAGGCCACCATCACCTTGATACCAACACCAGACAAGGATGTCACAAAGAAAGAAAACTACAGGCCAATGTCACTGATGAACATAGATGCAAAAATCCTCAACAAAATACCAGCAAATAGAACCCAGCAGCACATTAAAAGGATCATACACCATGATCAAGTGTGATATATTCCAGGAATGCAAGGATTCTTCAATATACGCAAAACAATTAATGTGATAAACTATATTAACAAATTGAAGGAGAAAAACCATATGATCATCTCAATAGATGCAGAGAAAGCTTTCGACAAAAGTCAACACCCATTTATGATAAAAACCCTGCAGAAAGTAGGCATAGAGGGAACTTTCCTCAACATAATAAAGGCCATATATGACAAACCCACAGCCAACATCGTCCACAATGGTGAAAAACTGAAAGCATTTCCACTAAGATCAGGAACAAGACAAGGTTGCCCACTCTCACCACTCTTATTCAATATAGTTTTGGAAGTTTTAGCCACAGCAATCAGAGAAGAAATGGAAATAAAAGGAATCCAGATCAGAAAAGAAGAAGTAAAGCTGTCACTGTTTGCAGATGACATGATACTATACATAGAGAATCATAAAGATGCTACCAGAAAACTACTAGAGCTAATTAATGAATTTGGTAAAGTAGCAGGTACAACATTAATGCACAGAAATCTCTGGCATTCCTATACACTAATGATGAAAAATCTGAAAGTGAAATCAAGAAAACACTCCCATTTACCATTGCAACAAAAAGTATAAAATATCTAGGAGTAAACCTATCTAAGGAGACAAAAGACCTGTATGCAGAAAATTATAAGACACTGATAAAAGAAATTAAAGATAATACAAATAGATGGAGAGATATACCATGTTCTTGGATGGGAAGAATCAACATTGTGAAAATGACTCTACTACCCAAAGCTATCTACAGATTCAATGCAATCCCTATCAAACTACCACTGGTATTTTTCACAGAACTAGAACAAAAAATTTCACAATTTGTATGGAAACACAAAAGACCCCGAATAGCCAAAGCAATCTTGAGAACGATAAATGGAGCTGGAGGAATCAGGCTCCCTGACTTCAGACTATACTACAAAGCTACAGTAATCAAGACAGTATGGTACTGGCACAGAAACAGAAAGATCCATCAATGGAACACGACAGAAAGCTCAGAGATAAACCCACGTACATATGGTCACCTTATCTTTGATAAAGGAGGCAGGAATGTACAGTGGAGAAAGAGAGCCTCTTCAATAAGTGGTGCTGGGAAAACTGGACAGCTACATGTAAAAGTATGAGATTAGATCACTCCCTAACACCATACACAAAAATAAGCTCAAAATGGATTAAAGACCTAAATGTAAGGCCAGAAACTATCAAACTCTTAGAGGAAAACATAGGCAGAACACTCTATGACATAAATCACAGCAAGATCCTTTCTGACCCACCTCCTAGAGAAATGGAAATAAAAATAAACAAATGGGACCTAATGAAACTTCAAAGCTTTTACACAGCAAAGGAAACCATCAACAAGACCAAAAGACAACCCTCAGAATGGGAGAAAATATTTGCAAATGAAGCAAATGACAAAGGATTAATCTCCAAAATTTATAAGCAGCTCATGCAGCTCAATAACAAAAAAACAAACAACCCAATCCAAAAATGGGCAGAAGACCTAAATAGACATTTCTCCAAAGAAGATAGACAGATTGCCAACAAACACATGAAAGAATGCTCAACTTCATTAATCATTAGAGAAATGCAAGTCAAAACTACAATGAGATATCATCTCATACCAGTCAGAATAGCCATCATCAAAAAATCTAGAAACAATAAATGCTGGAGAGGGTGTGGAGAAAAGGGAACCCTCTTGCACTGTTGGTGGGAATGTAAATTGATACAGTGACTGTGGAGAACAGTATGGAGGTTCCTTAAAAAACTAAAAATAGAACTACCATACAACCCAGCAATCCCACTACTGGGCATATACCCTGAAAAAACCATAATTCAAAAAGAGTCATGTACCAAAATGTTCATTGCAGCTCTATTTACAATAGCCAGGAGATGGAAACAACCTAAGTGTCCATCATCGGATGTATGGATAAAGAAGATGTGGCACATATATACAATGGAATATTACTCAGCCATAAAAAGAAACGAAATTGAGCTATTTGTAATGAGGTGGATAGACGTAGAGTCTGTCATACAGAGTGAAGTAAGTCAGAAAGAGAAAGACAAATACCATATGCTAACACATATATATGGAATTTAAGGGGAAAAAAATGTCATGAAGTACCTAGGGGTAAGACAGGAATAAAGACACAGACCTACTAGAGAATGGACTTGAGGATGTGGGGAAGGGGAAGGGTAAGCTGTGACAAAGCGAGAGAGAGGCATGGACATATATACACTACCAAACGTAAGGTAGATAGCTAGTGGGAAGCAGCTGCATAGCACAGGGAGATCAGCTCTGTGCTTTGTGACCACCTGGAGGGGTGGGATAGGGAGGGTGGGAGGGAGGGTGACGTAAGAGGGAAGAGATATGGGAACATATGTATATGTATAACTGATTCACTTTGTTATAAAGCAGAAACTAACACACCATTGTAAAGCAATTATACTTCAATAAAGATGTAAAAAAATAAAGTCAAAATACAGGAGTTCAAAAAGGCAAAAAAAAAAAAAAAAACCATGGAATATTTCTACCTCTGCTGAGTGCTATATTAGCTAAGGAGCTTGGAATTTATCCTATTAGCAATAAACACTCAATTGAAAGGTTTTCAGCAAAAGAGTGACAAGGTCAGAATCATGTTTGATAAAGAGCTTTCTAGCAATGGTAAGTAGAAACTATTGGATGGAAGTCAGCAAGAAAACTATTGAAAAACATGGATTAAAAAGAAATTGAATGTCTTGACCTCATTACTGGGAAAATGAATGAAGAACAATGGACAGGGCTGAGAGACAAGAAGTAGAATAGCCAGTGTTTGTTACCAGTGCTGGTTGGTGCTGGTCAGAAGTAGAAAAGAAGGAGTTCAGATTGATTCAGTTCCTGGCCTGAATGACTGAGTAGTCAGGGAACCATTCCCCTGGGATTGTGGGAGGGGAACAGTCACCTTGGATCCATTGTGGGTAACAGAATGAGTTTAGTTTGAGATTTGTTGGGTTTGGGGTCCCTGGAGAACATCCAAAAAAGAAACATTAGAAAGCAAGAAGGCATATTATCATTGTTTTACATCTCTATCTTCCCACTGGAATTACTTTCTCCTGAAAGAGAAAGCATTGGTGTCTGAGGCAGTGTGTCCAATAGGATGAAATGATAAGGATGTTCTCTATCATCATGTATCTTACAAGTAGCCACTAGTCACACGTGGTCATTGAACACTGTGGCTGGTAAGATTAAGGAACTAAATTTTTAATTTCGCCTAACTTAAAATAATTTAAGTTTAAATAGCTCTATGTGTGTAGTAGCTCCTCCCATATTAGATTCTGTAGGTATTTTACTCTCTTTGCTAAGGGAGAAAAATAGGTCAATTCATTTTACAAACATGTCACCAAGTTCAAAATAAAAAGTGATGGATTAATCAGTGATCTCAACTAAGGCACCTCGTATGTCCCTCAAGAAGTGAAAGGCCCCTTGTGGTGTGACACTGACTTGTTTGTCCAATCTTACCCACTCATACACTTTGAATATATGGATTGTTTTGTCGTTACTGAGAAAAATGATAATGAGGTAACTCATCTGTTTTTGTTACAGCCAATTCTTGTGAGTATGAAGATCTCCTTAGTAACTGTGATTCCTTGAAGAAAACAGCTGGCTGTGAACATGAATTGCTCAAGGAAAAGTGCAAGGCTACTTGCCTATGTGAAGGCAAAATTTACTGAAATGCCCAATTTGCACTGTGCAGGACTAAGTGGAGAAAATCTGCATCATTTAGTTGACACATACCAAGAGGGAAATTGTAGGCATGTTAGTTACAAATTTGATTCCAAACAGTAAGGAACCTTTTTCTCCAGGATATTTACAGAGATCTCTTTCATACAATGATTTACAAAAGTAAGCTAGTCTATGACAACAACTTTGGACTGATACAAATTTGTCACCTTACATTTAATTAACTGAATCAAGTTGAGAATTTTGAAAGGAGTACAACCACAGGACTTAGTCACTAGAACTTTGGATTAAAATAAAGAATTACATGTTTCCTGAAACAACATGCCAAAAGAAAAAAAAAAGACTGTAACATTGTCATTCCTATTCCAAGATTTTTTACATGTTTAAAGAATGAATTCAAAGATTGACATCTACCTTTGTCTTATGACATCCTCTTTAAATAAAAGCAAACAGCTTTTAAAATAAAGAATTTAAGCAAACACATGTATGTGATTCTTGAGTCATATTTTATAATATTCATATATAACCCCAGCTAGACTAGCCCAGGTATGTGATTAGACAGAGCAAAATTTCTGAAAACATTTGCCTATAAAATTAAACTTTGGGAGTTCCCTGGCAATCCATTGGTTAGGACCCTGCATTGACACTGCAGGGGGTCAGGGTCGATCCCTGGTCAGGGAACTAAGATCCCACAAGCTGTGTGGCACAGCCAAAAAATTAAAAAATTAAATTTTAACAATAACAAAAAGGAATCAGTTGTATTCTCATTTTGCTTTTTGCTTTTTGACATTTTGCTCTCTTCTGCACTGGTTTGATAGCCTACCTTTTGTGTAAAAAGAAGAGTAAATACAAAAATACACATGTAATTTCACATTTATGCAAAATGTACATGAAACATGGGAAAAGTATACCAGAAACTAATGAGATTGGTTATATAGAGTGGGTAGGTCAGAATGGGTTGGGCAGGATGGAGGGTGTCAAAAGGCTAGGAGAAAATGGGTGGGGTGTGACACTTCTCTATTTCTTTTTATATAGTTTTAGCTTGTGAATTTTGTTTCACATACTCTTCTAAATAAAATATAATCAACAAGGGTGGGCAGAAAAATCCAAAATGAAATAGAAACAAGAATAAAATAAACTGTATTGCACATAGATCAAATAATCACCATAAAGGGTGGGAAAAAAGAATCCAACTAATGTTTGAATGTCATATTTGAACTGTATGTCATCTATATTTATATAAACAAATGGTCAACTCTAGTGAATAAGATTTTGTTTTGTTTGTTTTTAACATAGACACATGGGTTAGTAATTCTGAAACTACTATGTATCCTATGAACACACAAATAAATAATTATAAATAATGGAAACCAGGTTTCTCACTGTTGGAGAAAGGCTTTACACACATGGAAAGAAGGAATACAGGATTAAACCCTGTGTTGTTGCATTGGAATTGGAGGTATTAGTGTGAATTTGTAGTTTTTCACATATACATAGAGGTGTTAGAGAAATAGTGAACAGAACAGAAGGAATTCCTGCCCTCATGCATGGATAATTTTTGAAACTGGAGGATAAGAACATAAGGGTTCCCAGAGCCACTAGGGACACAAACCATTCTTTGGGATGATAAAAATTGTTCGTAAAATGTAACAACAAAATGTAGTGTTAACCACTTTTAAATGAAACACATAGTGGCTTTGAGTTAAAGAAAGTTCCAGGGACTTCCCTGGTGGTGCAGTGGTTAAGAATCCGCCTGCCTATGCAGGGGACATGGGTAAGCCTGGGTGCTACAACTACCGAGCCTGCGCTCTACAGCCTACGAACCAGAACTACTGAGCCCACGTGCCACAACTACTGAAGCCCGTGCACCTAGAGCCCGTGCTCTGCAACAAGAGAAGCCACCGCAATGAGAAGCTCACGCACCGCACTGAAGAGCAGCCCCCGCTCGCCGCAACTAGAGAAAGCCCGTGTGCAGCAATGGAGATCCAATGCAGCCAAAATATAAAATACATAAATAAATAAATTTAAATCGATGTGATGCTAATTAGAAATTTTAAAAAGTTCCAGGAAAAAACGGTTTCACGTTGGCCACATGAAGTATTAATTCTTATCCCGGCAACGTTGGCAGCCAGCAACAAAGACGGTAGTAGATGATAAGCGGTCACTTCAGTGGCGTCCAGAAGACAACCTCATCTTTGAGATCTGGAGCTATTGGAAACATGTTCACTGAGAGTCCCCAAGCATCAGAATCCTTAGAGTCCCAGATCTGTGAAAGAAGGTGGGGTAGAAGAGTAGAAAAAGAGCAGATGCTATGGGGGAGGTAACAGGATCTGTTAGCACACATGAGAAAATCCCTGGGGGCACCCAGTAGCAGTTGGGTGAAAAGTGTAGGGTTTATGGCTCTTTCAATAGCAGGCAGAAGGGAACACCCTCTTCCCTGTCACATACATGCACACACATACATGAAAACAATTGATGGAAACTGTCTTAAAACCAAACCCCCTCGTACTGGGAAATACGATTATAAAATGTACTCTAGATCTATATATAGAATATTTAAATGTCATCAGGTACTGATTTCGCTGTTTCAAATTGAGATAATGTTTCTCTTTTGTAAGTGAAATAACGCATGTAAGATATTTAGGAGTAAGAGAGACTAATGGTGCTCAGTAAATTCTAATTTACTTCTCTGTTTCACCTTAGTGCTACCAAAGTTAATTAGAAAACATTCTACATTCCAGGTGATATGCTGATTTTTTTACATTCATTTTTTGCACTTTATCCTCACAATAGTCTTTTGTCTGCATTTTGCAGGTGAGTGAACAGGGACAGGAGGGTTAAGTATTTTGTCCTGATATGGACTGCTACCCAACATCAGAGCACAGACTCAACCCTCACGGTTTTAGGGAATACACAATGCTGTTTCCTGATCTAGACTGAAATTAATTGACAGTTTGGATTAAAAATGCATTCAGACAAAGGATTTAATGGGAAATGAAATAAAGTTTTATACAAAGTTTTTAGGTTCTTTGTTCTATATTTATGGAGATGTGTTTATTTTTGACAATGTGACATTTAAGACTTGTATTAACAGTTCAATGGTAGTCAGGCATGGAATACCTCCTTAGAATTTTATAAAATTACATCATGATTCAAGCCTATTGACTTCCATTTCTATTATCTTAAAAACCTGTTCTATAGTTATAAAAAAGGTGACAGGAAATAAATTAAAACTTGAAGAGAACTAATTAGGCTGGGTGAGGGCATGAAGGAGACTTCTGGCATTAGTATAGCTGGTTTCATAGCTATACACCTATGTAAAAATTAAATTGGCTATATACCCTTAAGATTTTGTGCATTTATTGTATATTAATTATGCTTCAATTTTTTAAAAAACGATGCAGGGAGGGAGGAAGGAAGAAAAAAAGGAAAAGGCAAAAAAAGTAAAAGAAAATAGGTTACTATGATATGACAAGGAGCACAGGTTTGGGAAGAAAATCTGGTTTTTGTTTGGTGCATATCATGAGTGGAGGTATGGAGTGGCAGTTGAATATATGAGTCTGGGATTCAGTCTAGAAAGGAAATAAAAATTTGGAAATCATCTCTGTATAGTTGATACCTACAGTCATGATATTAGATTAGATTCCTAGGAAGTGATTGAAGGAATGTGCTAAATCCCAGAATATGCTGAAGCTTGGAAAATAAGATATAAATGTTCACCAAAAGTGTCAAAACAGGAGAAGAAGCAGAAAGGACTGAAGAGTATAATGTAAATGAATGTCAGAGAGACAGATTGCTGTGTAACTCCTATCATTTTTTTCAATCAAAGAAATGAATCTTTAAATTCTCTATGCCTGTGCAATTACCTGAAGGAGGAAAGGAATAATTCCATCTCTAAGGAGACACAAAAGGATCATCCAGATGCTTGGGGAATATTGAAAACCTTTTGAAAATGATCATGAAATTACTGTCAGTTGATAGCTATCAGTTAACCCTGAAAAATGATGAGGAAGGAGGAGCCGTATAAGGTGACTGACATGACAAATGGAAGGAACCAGAAAATCTTGAAAGCTTGATATTAACCTGTGGGAAATTCCTATGATTTAAAATATTTTTCTTATCGTCTTATATTTAAAATATTTAACTTATCAACCCAATCAGGTTATACAAGCTCCTTGGAGTTATGGACGACTTTTCTCTTATGTCCCCTAAACACTCAGCACCCTGTAGAACAATATTGGATGTTCAGGGGATGTTTGTTGTGTTAAGTTGTTTCTAAACTCCTTTTCTATTTCTTTCTTTCTTTTTTTTTTTTGCGGTATGCGGGCCTTTCCCTATTGTGGTCTCTCCCGTTGCGGAGCACAGGCTCCGGACGCGCAGGCTCAGCGGCCATGGCTCACGGGCCCAGCCGCTCCACAGCATGTGGGATCTTCCTGGACCGGGGCACGAACCCGTGTCCCCTGCATCGGCAGGCGGACTCTCAACCACTGTGCCACCAGGGAAGCCTCTCCTTTTCTATTTCTTATGTTACTATTTTTATTTTTAAATTCCTGATGGATTTTTTGGTATATTCACCCTGCAAATATGAAAAGCCAGAGCTGAAAAGGACCTTCAGAGGTTCTATGGCCTACACTCTTTTTCGAGATGAGAACACTGAAACCCTGAAAGAGGTTACAGAAGTAATTAGTACAAGTTACAGGTCTAACATTGATTCTAAACCCAGGTTCCCTGAGTCCAATTTTAGTAAGTGTCTCACTAAAACTACACTTATTCTTAAATATCATCACTGCTTACCTCTCTACCATAATCATATTTGCCTTCATTACCTATTTCAGTATCAATCCCTCAAAAGATTATCTGCTTTGATTTCTTGACATTTCCTCAGGTACATCTCTATTCATTGTTAAATTTGGTCTATGTTTAACTAGAACTCTGTTCAGTAACCCGCACCCAGTACTCTGCTCAACGTTAGCTACCGAGTAACAATGTAATAAATGGATACATGAACAAATAAGTAAATGAATGAAAAAATAACTCATTAATTGCTACAGGAATGTATTTTGTGAGACTGACACAGATTTTTTCAGAAGCCAAAGGGTTCTTTACCAAGAAGGATGTGTTGCCAAAGAATTTCTTAATGTACTTCTTGCTAAAATTGTACATGAAAGAACACTACCTGCTCCCTAATTTAACAAAAAAAAAGAGAAGAGAATAGTGTCGGCTCCACCTTTTTGGTAACATGGACCATCACTACTGTTTCTGTGGGGAAGAGGAAATAGGAGCCAGCTTCCCTTTGAAATATAGTAAATACAAGGAAGAAACATACATAAAGGAATATTGAAAGTTTAGTTGATTCCCAAGTCCTCTCTCTCTCCTTAATACGATGTTTATTGTTTTAAAATGTTAAGTTGATATATTGGTTGTTTGGTGCCTATAAAATTGAAAGAGAAAATAACAGTGTCTAAAACTGTAGCATAAAGGAACATACCACAATATATTTATTTGATCGAACAAGAACATTGAAATTAAAAGGCAACTCTGAGCACTGATATACATCATTATATTTATAATTGAATATCCAACACCATTATGCATACCTCTGGTAAAAAAAAAAAGGATAGTCTTTCATTCAAAAATATATTAAATATATACTGAGGATCTACTATGTCCCATATGTACTGATTAGTTGCATTGGGAAAGCCTCACTTTATGGAAGGTATGGATCTCCTCAACATCTTAAAACAATGTGGGCAGGTTTTATAATGTTTTCTAAATATAAAGAACTCCAGGACAGGAGGTCATCATTATTATCAGGGATGCACATTTGATTTAGCTTTTTTATTGGTAACTTGGAGTTGTGAGTTAGGATGCTGACTTGCCAAGTTTTAGGTTGAACTAGAGCTGGAGAGGATAACAAACTCAAAGGCAACATGAAAGTCATCAGTGGGGTCAAGTCAAACCAATGTACAAAAAGAAAGGAAGGAAAGAAGGAAGAAAGGAAAGAAGAAGGAACATTAATTACATAACTCAATAATAAAAAAAATAATATGAGAAAAGACAAGGGATACCTAAAAAAATTATGTGGCCATCAGAGGGATAATTTCTGCAACTTGCCGAGTCTTACTGCAAAACAACATAAATAAGAAAATCCAATAGAAAGATAGGCAGAAGTCCTTATCAGATGATAAACAAATAAATACAATCACTAATAACATATGTAAGGAGGCCTGGCTTTATATATAGATATAGAGAATGAAAACTTAACATTTTTCATGCATCACATTGATGAGAATTTAAAGTTTAATAGTACCCAGGGTAAGGGAAGAAAGCAATCACTTTTTTATGTGAGTACACATTAATGCAAATTTGAGGACAATTTGACGATTTTTTAAATGCACATATGCTTTGATCAGCAACTTCACTTCTGGGAAATTCTTCAATAGCTATATTTACTTTTATGTGTGTGAAAATGTCTGAACAAAATGATATGATTGCAGTATTGCGTGGAATCATAAAAAATTTTTTAAAAGGCTGAAAATAGCCTACGTGCTTAAATCTACATCAGGAAGGAACTGAGTAAAGACCTTATGGTATGGCTACAGGAGGAGTCAACAATTTTTTTAAAATTTTATTGAAGTCTAGCTGATTTACAATGTTGTGTCAATTTCCGCTGTACAGCAAAGTGACTCAGTTATACATATATATATATACTTTTTTCATACACTTTTCCATTTTGGTTTATCACAGGATATTGAATATGGTTCCCTGCTCTATAAGGTAGAATCTTGTTGTTTGTCCATTCTCTATATAATAGTTTGCATATGCTAATCCCAAGCTCCCAATCCTTCCCTCCCCACCCCCACCCCCCGCCCTTCTCCCCTTTGGCAACCACAAGTCTGTTCTCTATTTGATGAACTCTTTTTGTAAAGGTCAAGATAGTAAAATTTTTAGGATTTGTGAGCCACATAAGATCTCTATCACATATTCTTCATTTTTTTTCTTTAATATAGTATTGGCACAGACTTCTGATCTAGAGAATGGGATACCATGGCCAGTAAAAATCATTCATGTGCAAAGAAGGACAAGTCATGTGAAATATTGTTTGGCAAAACCAAAAAGAACAAAACGTGTTTTCTTTATCTAAAGACCTTCTTTCTTATAATACTGGAAAAAATGGTATCCATCAGGCATATGTACATATATTTACCTTTTTCACTCCTGTTCACATGGGAAAACTGTCCTTGCTCCATCCAAGGCCAACCATGGAACCCATGCTCTGGAGCCCAATTCCTTTTGCTCACACGAAAAGCTATTTTTTTTTCCTTCACAGGAAAATTTCACATTGTTGTCTTTGTTAATTCCTTCATTTAGACTTTCCCATTTTTCTCCTCAACCCACTCCATTCCAGCTTTCATCTCCTCTAGGCCTCTAAAATCATTCTCATTAGGGTAAGTAATACCTGAAAGACTTAGTAAAAGAGCGCCAACGACAATTAGCCCAAGAAAAAGAACAACAGTGTCAGAGTCAGACAGACTTGCATTTTAATTGCGTCCTGGAACTTTTCTAGGTGCTGTTAGATTTTGGGAGTGATTTAGTTTCTTGGTTTTCCCATTTGTACAATGACAGTAAGAAACAAACCTACCTTGATGGACTGTCTCAAGGATAATAACCTGTGTAAACAGTCTGGCAGCTATCAGGTGCCAGTGGATGTTTAAAAGGTCACTAAATGCTTACTGGAAAGACACATTAGTGCCGGAAGCCCAGTACGCTGATGCACCTCGATAAAACGCAATGGGGAAAGAAGCAAGACCCGGGAGGAAAAAAAAAAGTTCTGCCATACTTTCTGGGAGGCCCTTCAGTTCTAACCTTATCTTTGGAAAGCAGCTTGCTCAAGACCGTGCCTGGTTTACACGACTTCCCTTTCATTTTAGCTGTACCCTCCCTTGGGCCCAACGGCCAGGACCCTAATCAGGCGGGATCTCCCTGGAACCCAGATACAAGTTTCTGTCCCCACCTTTCTCCTCTACTATCATCTCCTTCTCTTTTGTTCTTTATTTTAATTTTGTACAGTGGAATTGCAGCTACAGCATTTTATTATGAGTGAATTTACAATAGGAGGAGAAGGGCAGTTCACCTCTGGAGTAGTTAACCCTAAAATCCATAACCCCAGTCTAATCATGAGAAAACATCAGGCAAACCCAATTTGAGGAACATTCTGCAAAATATCTGAGCAGTACTCTTCGAAAACATCAGAGTCTAAGATGACTAAATGTAATATGGGATTGAACCCTAGAACAGAAAAAGGACACTAGCAAAAAAGTCTGGAGCTAATAGCATTTTTAATAGCTTTTTTTTTTTTTTTTTTTTTTTTTTTTTTTTTTTTTTTTTTTTGCGGTACGCGGGCCTCTCACTGTTGCAGCCTCTCCCGCTGGGAAGCACGGGCTTCGGACGCGCAGGCTCAGCGGCCATGGCTCACCGGCCCAGCCGCCCAGCGGCACGTGGGACCTTCCTGGCCCGGGGCACGGAACCCGCGTTTCCTGCATTGGCAGGCAGACTCTCAACCACTGCGCCACCAGGGAAGCCCAATTTACTCGTTTTGATCATTGTACTATGACGATGTTAGATGTCAACACTAGAAAAAAACTGAATGGAGGGTAATAAGGAACTCTCTGTTATCTTTGCAGTAGAGATAAATCTTAAGCTATTATTCTAAACCTAAAATTATTCAAAATAAAAAATTTAAAAATCTCTTCTGCTTCCGAATGTTGATAGGAGATAAACACTTTAGTAATTTTATTATTTAAATAGTATGCCTTCATTTTTCCAATATATTGTCCTTATACCAAGGTTTCAAATTTTTCCCCCAAACTGCCCCATACACTTGACACTTTGTTAGCTTTTTTGTTTGTTTGTTTTGTTTTGTTTTTTCGGTACGAGGGCCTCTCACTGTTGTGGCCTCTCCTGTTGCGGAGCACAGGCTCCGGACGTGCAGGCTCAGCGGCCATGGCTCATGGGCCCAGCCACTCCGCGGCATGTGGGATCTTCCCGGACCGGGGCACGAACCCATGTCCCCTGCATCAGGCAGGCGGACTCTCAACCACTGCGCCACCAGGGAAGCCCTAGACTGAAAATTTTTGAGGTAGCAAGGAGTGACCTCCTTAAAAAGGGGATGTTTTTATAGAATGTCAACTATGGCTCAACACTTAACCCATAGTAATGATCAGATTTGAAGATTCTTTGACCATTGGTTGATGAGATTCATCCATTTAATAGGCAGGGGTAAATACATGTTAGTGATGCCCACTCTTTCCATAGTAAAAACTACATTTAAATATAGAATTATATTTTAAATATATATTATATAATATAAATGTATAACAGTCCTCAACAGAATAGAAATGTAGTTTTCATATCTTTTGATTTGAAAAGTACATAGGGCATATTTTTTTTTCTCAGTGCGAAGTTTGAAGTTCATAGCAATTTTTAGTATTCTGCAGTAAAGCCATTATGTATCAGGGACAAAGTTTGGGGACATCTGTCAAATAACTATATGCAAACATAAAATATTCTCTATTATCTAGATGTCCTCACTGGGGAAAAGAGTGCCTCAAGTAAGAAAGTTGACATCTATCTTAATTTGATAGTACCTTCCAAATTAAAGTAAAATAAAATATAATAAACAGAAGACAGAGCTAAAATTAGAAATGTCTTCCTTTAATATTTCAGAAGATTCTTTGACATTTTTCAGTACCTTGAGATCAGCAGGAACCTAAATTATCTTACACAGAAAATGAAATGGTATAGCTGAAAGAAGTTAAATTTAGGAAATTGGACAGACATGTTTGGCCAAGCTCTGCCTTCTACCTGCTGTGCAAACTTGAGCAAGTTGCTTAAACTCTCTAAGCCTCAAGTTTATTATCTGTCTATAGAGTTCTCTTCTACTTGGCAAAGTTAGCTTTACTGTCTTTGTTAAGGATCATTTCACAGGTCCTCTAGCTCTTCTCATGCAACGCCGATCATATGAGGGGTGTTGAATTAACTTTTCTAAGGTGCATAGGATCTCCTAGGAAGATTTTGACTAATATTCCTCTAATTGTCCCTGGGATGTAGAGTTAAGGAGATTTATTGCTATAAACTAATGTGTCCATGAGAATTACCAAGGACAAGAAATGATGAGGAGATTCCTGAGGTAAAATTACATTGAAACAAAGGGGAAGTAAGGCCATATTTAAAACAGACTTTTTTTGTTTTTGGCTGCTTTGGGTCTTTGTTGCGGCGCGGGCTTTCTCTAGTTGTGGTGAGCAGGAGTTACTCTTCATTGTGGTGTGCGGGCTTCTCATTGCGGTGGCTTCTCTTGTTGTGGAGCACAGGCTCTAGGTGCGGGCTTCAGTAGTTGCGGCACGTGGGCTCAGTAGTTGTGGCTCGCGGGCTCTAGAGCGCAGGCTCAGTAGTTGTGATGCACGGCCTTAGTTGCTCTGCGGCATGTGGGATCTTCCCAGACCAGGGCTCAAACCCATGCCCTCCTGCATTGGCAGGCGGATTCTTAACCACTGTGCCACCAGGGAAGTCCCCAAAACAGACATTTTTAACCAGGGTTCCATGGATAGAGTTCAGGTGGCCCATATACTTGAGTAGGAAAAAAAGTGCATTTAATTGAAATTCAGTATTTCCATTAGTAGTTTTATGACTTTGTCACCAATAGAAATCCCAAATAATTTTCTCTCATATTATTCTTGTTCCAAATATCTTAAAATAATGAGTAAAAATTGTTTATACTCATACTCCTACTTTGAAGTTATACTAGTTATTAGAAATGCCACTAGATCTTGTTATTTTCTATATTATGAAGACGCATCTACATCAGACTTTTGGATTTTATTATATTTTGATCCATGAATTTCAATGCAACTGGTTAACTTGATAATTCTATGCATGTTATTTTGTACACTTAAGAAATATTTCGAGAAGGAATTCAGAGGCTTCAACAAACTGCCAAAGTGTCCATAGCACAGAAATGTTAAGAACCCTTGGCTTAAGACAAGGGACTACACCGCAGACAGCTGCTTTGGGTGTGCTGGAGCTCACTCTGGTCCTGTAACCCAGCTCGGTGGTAATATTCTGGGAAATAATTCCACAGCCATGTAGGATGATGAGGAAACACAGGGCCCCCCAGCTAGAGCCCTGAGGGGTGGAAAGAGCCTTTTTGGGGACAGGAAAAACCTTTTCTTCACTAGATACATATGGGATCGTAGTTCCCCGACCAAGGATCAAACTTGGAATTCAGGGCCCCTGCAGTGGAAGCTCAGAGTCCTAACCACTGGACTGCCAGGGAATTTCCTGTTACTTGGTTTTTTACAACCTTGTGTAGAGTTTATCAGCATTAGTACTTTGCCTTTATGATCTGTTGGAATTATCATGAGCACCCTTTGGGCCACTGCAAAACCAAAACCAAAGTGGAGGATGTACATGTGTGTCCCTGAAGTTAACCATCTGAATCCACTCCTGTGGTGCCATCTTTCACTCAGTACGATAATCTCTAGGTCCTTCCGTGTCACTGCAAATGGCATTATTTTGTTCTTTTTTATGGCTGAGTAATATTCCATTGTATATATGCAGCATTCTTAATACTGAATGCAAGACCCTTTATAATCCAGCCCAGCTACCATTACAGCTTTATCACCAGATACCCCACACCTGGTCCCTCCCCATTTCACCCAGCTTTACTTAACGAATTGCTATTCCTCAAATATGCCGTGTGCTTCCAAGCCTTATGCTAGTCCCTCTTTCTGTTTTACTGGTAAAGCCTATTTATTTTTTTAATGCCTCCATCCATAGCATTTCATGTGCTAGTAGTGTTCTTGGGCCAAGACAAAATGAGTTGCTGCCTCATTTATGTTCCCCAATACTTTTACGAACACTTACATTACTTATCTGTTTTTATATGATCACTTGCTTACATTTCTGTCTTCCCAACTAGATTAACTTCCTCAAGGAAGTTAATAGACCCATTCTATACTTTGCTTACTTTTGTGTCTCCTAGAGGGCCCAGCTCAGTGCCTGTCATACAATTAGCACCAAGTTTCTGCTGAATTAAAGTTACATTAGAGACTAGACACTAGAAATAATGCCACTTGCAGCAACATGGACGGACCTAGAGATTGTCATACTGAGCGAAGTAAGTCAGACAGAGAAATACAAGTATCATATGATATCACTTATATGTGGAATCTAAAAAATGGTACAAATGAACCTATTTACAAAACTGAAATAGAGTCACAGATGTAGAAAACAAACTTACGGTTAACAAGGGGAAAAGTTGGGGGAGGGGTAAATTGGGAGATTGGGATTGACATATACACACTACTATATATAAAATAGATAACTAATAAGAACATACTGTATAGCACAGGGAACTCTACTCAGTGCTCTGTGATGACCTACACAGGACTAGAATCTTAAAAAGAGTGGATATATGTATATGTAAAACTGATTCACTTTGTTGTAGAGCACAACATTGCAAATCAACTATATTCCAATAAAAAATTTTTTAATTAATTTAAAATTTTTTTAATTTAAAAATGTAATAAAAAGGGGAAAAAAGAGTCTAGACACTTGTGTGCAATAGATCATTTCCATCAGCTGGCTTCTTTCAATCTATATTGTATTTTCTTCAAACCACCATTTACAACAGTTTGATTACAGAGCATAATTCACTCCACTGGATGGGGCGTTTTCACCAGTCTTGCCCATTTTTTTTCTTGCAATGTCACTGGAGTGCCTTGAGCATGCAGCCTAATTCCACACACAGAGCAGCCCTTCTGTCCTTATCAACCTCCCACAGACCGCGAAGCCCTCACTGTGCCTCTGTCCTTTGCCACAAACATGAGGTTCACGTTCCCTCTCATGGCCATTGGCCTGGAAGTTGCCATGATTGTTTTATTTGGATTATTTGTTCAGTATGAAATGGATCAGAATGTTTCCCAGCAGCCCAACAGCACCAAGTCACCTACCGTGGATGTGGACAGATACCTTGACCTGTATCCTCGTGAGTAAGCAATCTGCTTCTTATTGTACATTTTTGGGTTCTCAGAATGTGGACCCATTTTACGTTCTCAGAATGTGAGGTCTGTGAATACTGTAACCCCTAGCACTCTACATGGGAGCTCTTTACAGAATTATGTGATAGTTCTGAGTGCTAAGGTTATTATAAGTTTATGCTGGGGCATCTGGTCTCTATAGTTAATGTGTTTGGATAGAATCTGTGTTTATTAAAATATCAGAACAAAGAAGCTGAAAATGTAAATAATTGATCAATGTTTTGTGTTGCCTACATGCTGCTAAATGACCTTATTTTTCCCTTCATCACTAGTTCTGCAAGGTATAAAAATATCCCCCCCCCCCAAAAAAAAGACTCAAAGTTAACTTTGGAGGAGAAAGAGTAGAAACAAAATGGAATATTGAGAAGGAATTCATGTAAGGGCCTTAAGGTATAAGAAGGGGTATTAAGGATGATATAGGATGTATATGATGTACTCAAGGCTTTATAATATTCTGAAAGGAAGACCGTTTGTTCCTCTGAGATGAGAAGAAACGTGTGAACACCTGACATATTTTAAAAGCAGGACCCTTCCCTGGGAATGGCAACTGGAGGAAAGAACGGATATAGTTTCAAGTTTGGACAGGCAGGCTATAAAATACTTAGTATAAAAATAATAACTACCATTTACTGACTGCTTACTATGAGCCAGGCATATTCATCACCTTGTTAACCAGGGAGGGAGGTTGTGATATAATCTTGTTATATAGACTGTTTATTCAGTGAGGCACAAATAATTTTAGTATTTATTATTTATTAAGTGTTAAATTTTATTAATTTATTAAATTATTTTTGTAGCGATATTTATTATAGTTCTATAGCATATATCTAAGCTTTTTTAAGAAAATATGACATTTGTTCTCTCATTCCTACACATTTTTGAGGGAGTTTGTATAATGCGGAGTAGTCTCATGTAGAAACTGTGACCTAGAGCTGCCAAGCGACTCTGCCAAAATGCACATTCGCAAGTTAAGGGCAGAGTTAGGATCATAAGTCAGAGACTCAGGGTCCAAATCTAGTTCTTTTTACACTACATAGATATCCAAACGGGTTCTTGATTAAAGAATTTTATAATTTGCAAGCTCAAGAACACCAAAACAGAAAAGAATTCTGTTCAACTCTGTATGCTTTTGTACATTTCGTTTCTTCATCCAGTAAACATTTTTACTGTGTACCAAGCATGTGCTACAGCAAACTTACTCAAAGATAAAACAAGTAAGATGTCTTTATTGTAAGACTCCACTGTTCGGTACAAATGTAAACGAAGAGCTGCAGTATGGCATAGAAACAAAATGCCAAAAATATAAGATTAGTGTTATTCAAATAAAGTTATCTTAAGAGATTAAAAGCTTTGTAATTTGCATAATTCAAGCTGAATTCTCTCAGTTCCAGTGTCAACACTCATAGGTAAAACTTCAATTCAGAATTTGAGATAAAAGCCAAGTTGGAGAGAAGAGTTACTAAACATGGTCATTTTCTTCAATTGCCTAGCAATCATCTAACCTTTATACTCTGCTTGCAAGGAACATAGAAATTCATTCATTTTATGATGCATTAAGAAAATATCTATTTAGCTCCCAATTCTCGTCAAGCAATCTTCGAGGTCCTAGGCTCTAGGCAGTAAATAAAGCAAAGCGAACAAAACAAGCAAAGTCCACGCCCTTGCTATTACCGAAAGTGGAGTCTGGCTGCTCGCTGCTCAAAAGCCAATAAAGAAGCAAGTTTGGTGGAAAGGAAAGTTTGCTTTATTATAGATGCTGCAGCTGAGGGGGAGGGCAGACTCCTGTCCAAAGGCCGACTCCCCCCCGCCCCCCGACAATCAGGGCGCAAGAGCTTTTATAGACAGAGGGAGGGGGCTACATGCAGAAAGAGCACAGTCAGCTCTGACAGTCCTCTTGATATTGGTCATCAGTGGTACGATCAGTGTCATATTGATTGTTTTAAGTACTGTTAGTTTTCAGTTCCAGGGTTGGTTTGTTCCCATTTCGTTGAGGCCAATTCTCAGAATTGTGACAGCTTATGTCATGGCTACAGTCTGTTCATCATGTAGTTAACTTCTTCCACCTGGCCGGGGTTTCAGTGTCTATAAGGCAGCTCACAGCATGTGGCTCAGGATATTATCTATAGCCCATGAGGAGGAACTAAAGGTCCTTGACTTTGGTTAATGACTAAACTATTATTATTTAGTCTTTTTGGACTGCTATTCTTTGCTTCTGCATTTTCTCACTTCTATTAAACTTATTCTTTGGCTACAGTTTTTCCACAAAAGGCAGGTGGAGAACATGGATTGGGCGAGGACCATAGGGTCCTGCTCTATTTCATTATAAAGTTTACATTCCAATGAGGAAACCCAGACCATACACACACACACACACACACACACACACACACACACACACATATATATATGAATAGATATATATTCAATATGTATATATATATTCATATTCACATATGTACTGTGCTGGGAGGGGAAAAGCATTTACACATATATACATATATGTACATGTGTATATATATGCATATACATATGCATCTCTGTGTATAATACAAGCAAATATATACATGTATATATTTGCTTGTATGTTATACATATACACAGCACACAGCCATACACTAACACACACACACTCACATGGTAATAAAATGCCACAGCAATAAACAAAGCAATATTTAAAAAATAGATGTACCTGGACAAGGGGGATATCCTTTCAGCCTTTCTCAACCAGGGTTATGTGAATGAATTAAGTCTTACTAGCCCAAGGCATCCACTGCATACAATTAATTAACTTCTCTTCTGTGCTTCTACAGTGGTACCAATCCTGTACCATCTTTGAGAGAACTAGAAAATAGTTACTTAAATCATTATCTTGTTCCATGGTTTAAGTGAGAAATCTGATTGAGAAAGGCAGTTAATGTAGAGTCTGGATAGGTCTTTTTGATACGAAGTGACATTAAACAGAACTAAAAGAGGCAAGAGAATAAGCTATATGGAAACGGAACAAGGACATTTTATATGGAAGAAACAGCAAGCGCAAAGGCACTGGGGTATTTAGTATATGCAGTGAGCAAGCAGGGAAAACAAACTCAGAAGTGTGAGGGTTTGGGTGCTACAGAGCCTTGTAGACTGTTGTAAGCAAACTGTTTTTATTCTGAGTTGATAAACAATTGGAGGACTTTGACAGGAGGAGTATGATATGATTTAAGTTTTAAAAACATTCTTCTGGATGTTACGTAGAAAAGAGTTTGTAGGGGATAAAGGGAACAACTAGAAAGTCATATTACAAGAACCATCTAGTAATCCTGAAGAGATATGAAAGTAGGCTGGACCAAGGTCATAATGGAGGAAGTTCCGAGAAACGGTCAAATTCTGGCTATAACTTGAAAGTATCGCTAAAAGGATTTTCTGTTATATCAGCTGTATCAAACATGAAAACAAGAGAGGGATCAAAAAATGATATCTAGGGCAGGATTCTTTTTCACTTCTTTAAGGGAAACATCAAATCACAGTTGCCAATAATAATAATGATTAACAATCAACAGCCAACACAGACACACACAAACCACAACATCTTCCTCACTATAAGGGCAGTGAAGCCAGGACATAGGCAGGGGGCAGGATAAGGAAAGAAGAATTTAAGCAATAGAGGTCCCTGGGGGCCCAGAAGAAGGGCATTACACAGAACACAAAGTGAAATTTTACATGGAAGGCAGTCTTCACTCATTCAAAATGCTCCCCGTAACTCAAGTCTATACACAATTAAAAGTTCTCTCTTCTGTAAGGTGGCTCCCAAGATCTAAAATTCTGGTTAGTACTACTCTTCCAGTTCAGCTATGTTATCACTGGTTAAAATATTTTGTAGAACAGCCCTAGAAACCACACAATTATACTAATTATACCTATATATTTTTTCCTACATTTCAAACAATTGATGTACATCAAACTTATGCAACAGCATAAGTCACTGGAGAGAAGATTATTAAATATTCACTCACTAAGAAGCAAAGTTCAAGTCAGGTCAACAAATATTTGGGGGCACCTACCCAGCACCATGGACGGTGCCAAGTTCAGGGGTTCAAGCACAGAAGAGGCTCATTTCCTGCCTAAGAAGTTCACAGGGACTTTCACCAGTTCTCAGTTGCAGTGTGGTGAAAGCTATGAATTTTTCACAAATAAATAAAGTAGGACCTTAATTTATATTTAAAATAAATTCAATTGGATATAATTTTATTCATCTCTCTCCTCTCTTGCATTCCTCACTATGCAATGCAGAGAAAGGGGTGATATCACACAATCCTGGCATCTGCTCCCATCCCAGGGCACAACTACGGAAGTGGGCAACACACCTGAATATCACATTGCATGTCATGATGGACCTCAGAGAAACTCATTTGAGGAACTAGATACACTCCATGGTTTTTGGCCTTCATGGCACCCAGCAAAGTGTTGGCCAGTTTGTTGAGGCAAATAATTTGATAAAGGAATGACGTTTGGCTGTGACTGTCAACTAATCCTTGCTAACACATAGCAAGACTAGAGAAAAGTAAAGTTTAAGGAGAAGGCTCCTTGAAGGCTGTTAACATGTTACTAGAGATTCTACAAACACAAGGTCTTTAATGCCTACAGGACATTAAAACCACATCAATGAACTTTATGTCCTCTGTTAAACATAAGAATCCATTAGTCTTTTTTTTTTTTTTTTTTTTTTTTTTCAGTACGCGGGCCTCTCACTGCTGTGGCCTCTCCTGTTGCGGAGCACAGGCTCCAGACGCTCAGGCTCAGCGGCCATGGCTCACGGGCCCAGCCGCTCCGCGGCATGTGGGATCCTCCCGGACCGGGGCACGAACCCGTGTCCCCTGTATCGGCAGGCGGACAATCAACCACTGTGCCACCAGGGAAGCCCCCATTAGTCTATCTTGAACTTTGAATGGATCCCATGTGTGATCTTGTTACACTGATCATTTGAAAAATACTGATTCACAGTTATGCAGATACTCCAAATGTTGACATATTTCATTATATAATATCAAAAAAGGATACTTGTTAATATCACCAACAATCTCACCAGAAACCCCAAGAAGTTTCAGAAAGCTGACAAGCTTGTAGTGGCAGACATAAATTTTCTGAAATTCTAATTTTTAATTTACTTCTAATTTTTTAATTTACTTCTTATTTAACTAAGTATAGTTGATTCACAATGTTGTGTTAGTTTCTGGTGGAATTCTAAGGTTTTTTTTTAAACTCAAAATGTATTACTGGCAACAAATACTGTGAGTTCTTTTCACTGAAATCACATCACTTCGTTCATTTTTCAGAAAAAGTTAATACCCATTTGAAAAACCATAGTTTATATCAATCTTTTTTCCAAAAAAAAAAAAATGGAGTTCTGTGGAAAAGTTGCTCACTCAGCTCATAACTCAAACAATAACAAGCGTGCTTTTTCTTTTCTGAGACGACCATCATGTTTCAGTAGTGCTTTACATGTAAAGACATGTATGAGAGGGTCAATAGTTACAATTAATAATTTTTACTGATTCATCAAGGAATCTGTAAGTAAAACTGGCTTTTTTTTTTCATGAAGAATACCAGACTACTAATTCAGTTTGGTACCACTGCTTTCCTTCATGCTAAAGTACATGTAGTTTTCTATACCATTGTTTTTCATCATCTGCGGAAATATCAACACAGTGAAAAAGTCAAATAACACCCTGAATTAGAATTATCATAAAAATAATTTTAACCTCAGATTCCCTGAAAGTGTTTCCAAGATGCCCAAGATGTCTGC
Organism: Phocoena sinus; assembly: GCF_008692025.1. NCBI lineage: Eukaryota > Metazoa > Chordata > Mammalia > Artiodactyla > Phocoenidae > Phocoena > Phocoena sinus. Next base: position 76,721,269 of record NC_045773.1, on the reverse strand, counting down.
AGATCACACTTGAAGAATTACTGAAGATATAGGTAAACTGGCAACGAATGTACACAGCACTAGAAATTATTTTATGAATTTCAATACCAGCAACAGATTAGTACGATGATTTATTTTTAAAATCCCAATTTAAGAATATGCTCCTATTTTATTCAGATATCATTCAGTTCATTTATTTATTTATTTATTTTGGCTGCACCACACGGCTTGCAGGATCTTAGTTCCCTGACCAGGGATTGAACCCAGGCCAGGGCAGTGAAAGCACCGAGTTCTAACCACTGGACCACCAGGGAATTCCTCATTCAGTTCATTTATTACAAAAGATTCAGCAAATCTAGATATACGTGACAGGCAAAAGGTTACAAAAAGTGCAGGGTAAATGATTCCTAGGAAATTGTTTGCTGCGATCCTAAGTGATACAATGCTTGAATTAACATGCTGTGTTTTATAATCTAACAATAAGATACCAGCCTCCTGTATGCTGCCTTTGAGTTGACTCATTTTGTTTACTTAAAAGGACTGGAAGCAATGAGCACAAATAGAACCCATATCTTGCCTTCTAACTACCATTTTCCACTCAGAGGCTCATTCCAGGTCAGGGCAAAGAAAGCTCAAGGTAAGCCAAGTGTATAAAGACTAATGGGGGCATGCCAAGAGAACACAAGATCCTACTTGAAAGAGCACCAGCTAGCCAAATTGGGGATAAATAGAGCATTAAAAATAATAATGGTATGATGGTAATAGATTATAACACACTGAAACAAAGAGAAATTGATGATAAACGGGCACAGACAAGCACATAAACAAATGAAATAAAACCAGAGGGACGTGCAAAATCTTACAGCTGTGCCCGGTGACACTGTGCAGAGCATCTGGTTCTTGAGGGTCATCTAGAAGTATGTCAGGTAAAGAAGTGTTGGGTATAGGGGAATTCCCTGGCAGTCCAGTTGTTAGGACTCAGCACTCTCACTGCCAGGGCCCCGGGTTCAATCCCTGGTCAGGGAAGTAAGATCCCACAAGCCATGTGGCATGGCCAAAAAAGAAAAAGTGTTGGAGGTGGGATGGGGCGGACATTCTAGGCAGCACCCGTATACAGGAAATAGAGGAGAAAGAAGGTTCTGTTTCATTTTTCTGTTGGTTGGTGGTGGGAGAGGGAGAGTTGGAATCATCAGTTGCATTTCAAAGATATTGAGTTATCAGGGCTTAAAAGATACCCTAGTCCAAGATAAATGTGAAGTAAAATATAGAACAAAAATACCAGACGTTGCCAAGTTTACTTTAGAGGCTAAAGTTGCCTGCTATTGACGGAGACAGACAAATACAATAAGATATCACTTACACGTGGAATCTAAAAAATAATACAAATGAATCTATATACAAAACAGATACAGACTCACAGACATAGAAAACAAACTTATGGTTACCAAAGGGGAAAGGGAACAGCGATGGACAAATTAGGAGTATGGGATTAACAGATATAAACTACTATACATAAAGTAAATAAGCAAGAAGGATTTACTATATAGCACAGGGAATGTTATCCAATATCTTGTAATAGCCTATAATGGAACATAATCTGGAAAAAAAAAAAGGCAAATCACTATGCCTTATACTGAAAGTAACACAGTATTGTAAATCAACTATACTTCAATTTTAAAAAATTGCCTGCTACTGAGAATATCTGATTTAGACAAGTCTTGGAAGTCCTTAAAACCTGTCAGAAGACTTCACAAAAGTTCCAATCACTAAAGAAATCCCTTTTTCCTTCTATGAAGAGGATACTTAATTCCTTTAAAGGCAGAGTCTTGCACCATAAAACTAAACTCATGACCCTCTCCTTTGTCCCCACCCTCAAAAAAAAATTCCTAGTGCAGGATGAAAGACAATACATAATCCTGTTTATAAACCTTTTTATCCATACCTTTTATACAGAATCATTATTTGTCAAGAGCCTTCTCAACTTTGTAAGCTCTCTTAGATGAGGTTCTTAAAGCCCCCTTGTGGCGAAAAGCAGTAACAAGAATTAGATTTGGGGGAGGGGTGGGAAACAGTGGAGCACTGTTAATACAAGAAATTCCTCCCTCTATATAACGTCTGGTTTTCCAACAAAGGAAGAGGGGGATAGAATCTGAATAATTATTACTCCCAGTGTGAGACATTAAAAAATGAGTTAAAACAATTTTTAAATTAGTTGGTTACTGCACACTTTAAAATCAGCTGATGACAGGAGGAAAAAGAGTTTTCTAAACAAGAACGTTTAGAAAAACAACTTGGCGTAATAAAAAAAAAACAGTGAAGACAGTAAGCCTGGGTTCTTATTTTTATTTTAGTTTTGTGATTATAAACAACTCACCTAACTTCTCTGGATCTTAGAGTCCTGACCTAAAAACAAAATAAAATAAATGAAACAACTTATAGAGCTAGGAGAGACTTTGGGCTTCATCTAATCCAAACTGTTCTTTAAAGAGGAGAAAACTGAGTTGCAGAAAGGTCTAGGAAAATCATAAACAGTAAGTCACGCATACTCTCTGAGCTCCACTCCAACTTAGTCTATGATCTAAATCAAATGTTTATATAAAAAATTTAAATGGTGGTAAAACAATCTGTAAAAATAGATAAATGCATGTGGTCACCTATATTTCCAAAATCAAACAGGTTGATGTTAGTTGACAGTTGCCCATTGGCAGGTCAGGTAAAATCCCAATTCTGAAGTTCTCTGGGAAGATATGAGATGAGGGTGGGCATCCAGAATGCGGGTGTAAGTCAGATTATTGCCAATAGGCATTATCTCACTAGGAAAAAAAAAAAGACTGCAGCATTCTCCTCTCTGAGACCTCCCTCAAAGCTGCTAATGAGAGGGAATCTTCAGAAATCTTTTTCCTTTTTCACCCTCCTCAGACTGACTGTCTTGGGAGGTTGCACCAACAAATAAAATGACCAAAAGGCTCACTGCATGGATGGAGTCGAAAGAATGATGACACTGTGTGTACCTGATCAGCAGGTTTGGTCTGGTTTTCTCATTCTCTTACGTTTGCAGCACTCATATATAAGTGAGACTAGCTTCTAGACCACCAAAGGAACCTCGTAATTCAGTCTATGATGCCAACTTCTGTCTGTCCTGGTATTTGTCATAGAGTAAGATGGTAGGGTAAGTCCCCACGGCTCCGACCAGCCCTTTTCAAATACTGGGAATCTTTGGAAAGACAGCCTCTTCATCCACTTCCGGGTTTGTGATCACTGCCACAGATTAGTTGATCGGATTTAATCTGAAATGTTTGAAAAAAATGTAGTATGCAAGCTGTGTTGGGGAGAGAGTCAGGACAGTTCTACAGAGACGAGGGGAGCCCAAAGGGAAGGTGCTACAGACTCTAAGAGCGACATTAGCCTGAAAGAAGGTTATTGGGGAGTGTCTTATGATCAACACCTGCAGCAGAAGTGTTTGGGCAGAGAGAGAAGCCTCAGCTGACCCCACCAGAAACTCTGAGACTGGGATTGTCTAGCTTCAGGTGGCCCTCTCCCGAGGCAAGGGGATGCACATGTCAACCAGTCATTGGGCTCAGGCTCCCCGAGGGAAGGCCTGTGACCTGTATAAGACAAGAGTGTTTCCCAGAGGGAAGGGAGAGCTGTCACCTTGCAGTACTCCCTACAGCCCCAGGAAATGTGAAATATAGCTTTTGCAGTATTGCAGATGAGAACACTGAAGCTCCCAGAGAATAAGTGACTTGCCCAAGGTCTCACAGTCACGTGATACAATTGGGGGATATCAGCCTACATCTCCAGAACCAAGTCAAGTATTTGTTCCTCAAGAGGATACAGCCTTCCTTCCGTCGGCTTAGAAAGTGTTAATGAAGACATTATCCCATATGACTTGAATAATGATCTAGTAAGATTTCCAGGGCTGGTCCTATTATACACATTTGATAGATAAAGACAGCAGCTCATTCATTTAGTCAATGTTGCCTCTTTTCCTATATGCACGCTTTTATGACAGATTCAGGGGAGCAAAGGATGAGTATGCCCTAATCCCTTCAATCAGGAAACTCACAATCTAGTGCAGGCAATGGACACCTCACCAAATAACTATTACAGTGTGATACGTGCTAAATAAATGGTAATGCAATGTGACAAATGCTCAAGCTGAGGTTTGGAAAAGACAAGAGGAAATATTAATTTTCCCTGGTAATATTGGGAAAGTCTGCAAGAGCGGGTGATACTTGCACTATGTTTTGCAAAGTTTTCCTCAGGTGGAAAGTAATGGAAAACTCTTCAGGGAGAGGATGAAAGACACACTGGTATGATAGTGCATAGTCTTCCAAGAAAAGGCTCAGACACTGAATAATTTGCCCAAGGTCTCCTGGCTGCTAAGTAACCAAGCTGTCACTTGAACCCAGCCTTTGGCAGCCCAGTTAACATTCCCTTTGTAGTGTTTTCTGAAAAGAATGTAGCACTTAGTAAATGGAATATGCTATGATGTAACACTTTCTCAGTGGTCCCCTTATGCAGATTTTTTTTCCTCTGCTCTTTTGCAGTCTTCCAAGATGTGCATGTTATGGTATTTGCTGGGATTGGCTTCCTCATGACCTTCTTGCGAAAATATGGCTTCAGTAGTATGGGCATCAACCTACTCATTGCTGCTCTGGGCCTCCAGTGGGGCACTATTGCACAGGGGATCCTGCAGAGCCATGGAGAGAAATTCCACATTGAAATCAAAAAGTGAGCACCCCTTATTTTCCAACCATTGTGTTTTCAGAGCAATTGTTTCTCTGCTTAGTCTCTTGACAGCCAGCCTCTGAACTAGCTTGCAAATTGTTTCCTTTCCATGATAGAAGATCGTTGAGATCCAAGGATCTAAATCAATGCCTTGCTCAACTGAGCTGGACCATACATTCATGTCTATATCCACTATGATTTGACCTTAAGGGTATGAGAAATCTCCTTCCATAAAATTATTATTCCTTCCTTATTAAGGTAATAATAATAATAATTATTCCTTTACCTTATTAAAGTAAAACCCTAAATGAGGTAAAGAACAGGTAGGTTAAAGGAAATGTGAGAGCAACTAAAGATGGTATGTTAATTGGAGGTGGGGGTGGGCAAGGACGTGGGAGAGGATAAAAGTAGGCCTGGGAGAAGCACCTGATGGGGACAGGTGGGGAGAGGGCCCTTGAACTCTGGACAGGGTGATGCTATAGTTCATTACAACTCATATATGTGGGGTGTGCATTATTCTTCAATGTCTTCTTTCTTCTTCCCTCAGCATGATAAATGCAGACTTCAGTACAGCCGCAGTTCTGATTTCTTTTGGAGTTGTCCTGGGAAAAACAAGTCCAATGCAAATGCTGACCATGACAATTTTAGAAATTGCTGTCTTTGCTGTCAATGAATATCTGGTTGTCGAGGTATTTGGGGTAAGTGTTCTAGTGATACTTACCTAGCTTTGAACACCACAACACATGTATTGGATGCCCACTATATTCAGGGACAAACCTTGGTGACAGTGATACCATAGCAAATAGTACTCATAGTCATCATTTGAGTGCCTACTGTAAACCGGGAGTTTTATAAACATTATTTAATTGCAGTATCACCACAACAGTGTAAAGTAGGTATTATGATGTTACTATTTATACACAATAAAACTGATGATCACAGATGCTAAATGACTTACTTGCCTGAATCTGGATTCAAATCCAGAATTTTCTAGCTCTACAACTCTTTTTATTAAAATACATTTTCTATCAATGATCAATTCCTATTTATATTTCAACTACTCATTGAATAGCTCTTTCAAAGCCTTTTATTAAAGCTTAGATGAAATTTCTTCTCCTCCGTGAAAATCTCATTGATTCTCCCAAGGAAAATAAATAGAATATTTCTGGGCACTCTCCAGTATTTTATTTATGCCTCTATTGAACATATAATTCAATAGCAAATACTTTTGGTAACTTTCTAGGTGTCATGTGTTGGTGATTCAGTGACAAACAAATAGTTAAGGTCTCTGTCTTCATAGGGTTTACAATCTAGTGGGGGAGACAGACATCCAACAAATGATCATACATTCAACCATCTACCTATAGAATCACGCACACATACACAAAAATATTACTATAAATTGCAACACGTGCTTTGAAAAAATAAATAGAGCGGCTCTGAAGGAGTATACCTAAAAGATCTAACTTAGACTGTGGAATCAAGGAAGAATTGTCCGAGGAAGTGACAGCTAAGCTGGACCTGAAAGGTATATAGGAGTTTATCAAGCATGAAAATGTAAATAAATTAATAAATTTGTATCATTTTCCTACTTTAATAAGTACAGAGCAATGCCTTGGGTTTGGCACACTGAACTTTCCATCTAGAGACAAGAAATGTAGAAAACTGGATCAAATCCATTGTGTCCTGAAGAGGGACCTAAAATGCGCTTCTTCAAGTGAATCTTGGACCTCAGCTCATTTTTTTTCTTTTTTTTTTTTCTTTTTTTTTTTGTGGCGGCACTGAGCAGCATGTGGGATCTTAGTTCCCAGACCAGGGATCGAACCCGTGCCCCCTGCAGTGGAAGCACAGAGTCTTAACCACTGGACTGCCAGGGAAGTCCCTCAGCTGGTTTTCATATCATCATTGCAGGGTGAAGCTTCTTGAACCTTCAAGTCTTTGAGTTACAATGAAGTGAGCTTTTACTGCAATGTCAAGTGAATGCAAAAATCATGTTTGTTTTGTGTCAAGTGCAATGCATAATATTTCACTGAGAATCTCCCTAACCTGGAAAAGTAACCTAAAATGTATTGAGTGCCCACTAAGGACCTAACAGTTGAAAAATATGGTCCCAGCTCAATCTTACCACAAACTGTATTAGCTGGGTAACATTTCCCCATTTTACAGAACTGGAGATTCAAAGAAGTAGAGTAATTTGACTAAAGTCACATCAGAGAAGTACCTGACCTAGGACTGAAAGTCAGTTCTGTGTGGCTCCAATGCTTGCACTTCTTTGTTTTTCCTGATCCTGTTTTATTCCCTTTCTCTGACACATTTTTTCTCTTTCTTGATCTCTTTTTCTTTAACCCATGAAGCAGTTCTTTCATTGACCTCCCTCCTATAGTGAGTTTCACCTCTATTTACATGAATGTTTTGCCACCCTCAGGCCTCTGATGTTGGAGCATCAATGACCATCCATGCCTTTGGGGCCTACTTTGGTTTGGCTGTAGCAGGCATCTTGTATCGATCAAGCCTGAAAGAAGGGCATCGCAATGAAGAGTCTGTGTACCACTCGGACTTGTTTGCAATGATTGGTGAGTTGGGATGAACTTGCCTGATTTTTGTCTATTTGGTCAGATGCAAGGGAATACCCCTATTTTCTCCTAACTCTTAGATAACAAAGCATAAAAGTAAAGACATCTTGTCAGTGCCCAAGGCAAATGGCTTCCCCTGGACTGCCTTCCATATTCAGAACTAATACCCCTTTTTGTGATTTACTACAGGGACTCTTTTTTTATGGGTATTTTGGCCCAGCTTTAATTCGGCCATCGCTGATGCTGGAAAGAACCAGTACATGGCCATCGTAAACACATACTTCTCTCTTGCCGCCAGCGTGGTTACAGCCTATGCATGCTCCAGCCTTCTTGACAGCCGAGGCAAGCTCCATATGGTAAGTGCCATGTTAACCCCCATGGAACTTTCGCTAAGCAACCCTGATGGCTGCTCTTATGACTAGTTCACTTCTGCATCACTGCTGAGCTGCCCAAACAAATCACAACACTGCAGACCTTGGAGAATAATCTGAAAATAACATTCCTTTATTCTTCAAATGTGTACTCTGGCAAATCTAGTAGGGAATATAATTATGCAAAAATGAAAGATCTGAAGCATATTTCTTTAATGATAGAGCTAACTGTCCCCAAGTTCTTAGAAAATCTTTCTTAGAAACAGGAATTTCTACAAGAGTAAAAAAAGAGAGTGGGGGAATGCAAGTTGACTTTCTAACAGCAGATATTTCTCTCAAAGAAATAACAACTAAATGTAATGTGGGATCCTGAATAGGATTCTGGAAAAGAAAAGGGATATCAGTGGGGATACTGGTGAAATTCAAAAAGGTATTTAATAATATTACACCAATGCTAATTTCCTAGTTCTACAGTGATGTAAGACGTTAACATTGGGGAAAACTGGGTGTGGTATATATGGAAACCTTCTGCAATATTTTTGTAACTGCTACATGTCTAAAGTTATTTCAAAATCAAACTTTTTTTATATCTCCCCCAAAATAGTCTTTTGAGTTTCTTGACTAAGAGCTTAAAGAAATATCAGTGAAGGAATAATCCTCAGATCAGCCACTCTTCCTTTCTGAGCTGAGGGAGAAAAAAGATATTGTACCAAAATATTACTTTCTTTTTTAAAATTTTTAAAAATTAATTTATTTATCTTGGCTGCGTTGGGTCTTCGTTGCTGCGTGCGGGCTTTCTCTAGTTGCCTCGAGCGGGGGCTACTCTTCATTGCAGTGCACAGACTTCTCATTGCAGTGGCTTCTCTTGTTGCAGAGCATGGGCTCGAGGCGTTTCACTAGTCGTAGCACACGGGCTCAGTAGTTGGGCTCGCAGGCTCTAGAGCACAGGCTCAGTAGTTGTGGCGCACGGGCTTAGTTGCTCCACGGCATGTGGGATCTTCCCAGATCAGGGCTTGAACCCGTGTCCCCTGCATTGGCAGGTGGATTCTTAACCACTGCACCACCAGGGAAGTCCCACTAAAATATTTCTAAGCATAGCTAAGGACATGTATTTCTGTTCTCTACAAATTGTTTCATGAGAAAAAACTGAAAACAATAAAAAGAAGCAATCGTACATGTACAGCTCAGTGGTTCTCTTTCAAAAGCACTGATAACCTGTCTTCCTCTGGCAGAACAATCAGAATATGATTTTTCTGAGGAATTCTGGTAAATGGAAACTGGTTACTCTTTCCTCCACCCTCAAATGTTCTCAGAAGAGTGACACTTGCAAAAGCTGTTGTCTTTGATGTGTAATGTGTACATTTCAATGTCTCTAAATCCCCTCTTTGATTATGGGAATATCATGGACTCTGCAAAAGCACACAGTGGCCACAGGCTTCTTTCAGTTCACGGTAACCACAAATGCATTCCAAAGCTGCATAAAGAGGCAGAACACTGCCAGAATAACTGCTGTATATTCCCACCCTCCTACTACAACTTCTTTTGATTTCCTCACATCCCTCTCCACACTGGTCTTACTAACCTGATCTCTCATGCATGACCAAAGAACCCTACAGCAAGGATACCAAGTGTCAACTGCTGGGAAGAAACGCCTTCTGAAATTACAAAGGACCTTCTTCTTAAAAAGGAATCCTGGGACTTCCCTGGTGGCACAGTGGTTAAGATGCCATGATCCCAGTGCAGGGGGCCTGGGTTTGATCCCTGGTCAGAGAACTAGATCCCACATGCATGCCGCAACTAAGAGTTCACATGCCACAATTAAGGAGCCCTTGAGTCGCAACTAAGGAGACTGCCTGCCGCAAGTAAGGCTGAGCGCAATCAAATAAATAAATAAAAATTTTAAAAATAAATAAAAAGTCCATTCCCCAAAAATATTAAAAATAAAAGAACGAATCCATAACCCTCCCAACTGAAGAATGTGTGGTGTATGGAATCCACTGAACCCATGATTGCTACAGTCCTTCTGAACTCCTCCTCCTTCCTCTCACCTCACTCACATTTCTGTGCCCTACACAGGTTCACATTCAGAATGCAACCCTTGCTGGAGGAGTGGCTATGGGCACTACTGCAGACATGGCAAATACCCCACACTATGCTATGATCATTGGGAGCATTGCAGGAGTGGTCTCCGTGTTTGGGTTCAAGTTTCTGACTGTAAGTATTAACAAGACACTCTGAGTCAAACTTTGGATCTGCCCCATCTTCTTCTCGCATCCCACCAGCAGAGAAAAGCTACGAAAAGTCCTTTCCTAAGCACCTCTCCTTGGGTCATTCAACATGTCAGTGTTCCAGTGGTTTCTACTCTTTCTTGCTTTCTTTTGTTTATATCAGTTACTTATAACAGTATGAACTGAACATACTTGTATTGCTTTCCTCAGGGCAGTTCCATTAAAGGTTTTGTGGTTGTTGATGTTTGTTTTGTATAATTAAGGACTCTGAGCCCTATTCATGGGATTTAGGATACCATCAGTAGGTAAGAATGAGTAGGAGTTAAAGTCACTCACCTTCAAATCTATCTACCTAAGACTGAAATGAGCAGTTTTGCCACCAGTGTATTCAGATTCTTTGATGTAAGCAGGTGTCAGATAAAGATGGGGAACTGGCCTGCAGATAAAAATTTTCCTGCATGGTCATTGACTTCAGTCACACAGCTCTCTATAGCTAACAAAATAATAAAGCTTCCTCTTTTTACAATTTTAGCCATTTTTCACTACTAAACTGAGGATCCACGATACGTGTGGGGTCCATAACCTACACGGCTTACCTGGTGTGATAGGAGGCCTCGCCAGCATTGTGTTCATAGCCTTGGAGACAGCTGACACGTGAGTGAAAGAATGGGTTTTCCTGTTCCCCAAGGTCAAGTGCTGTTTTCTCTTATTCTTAGAGAAACCCAGTGATGAGAGAGCTTTTTCTTTAGCAGTCCAGACCACAGTTCGTAAGTACTGTTCTTATTGAAGCCAAAGAGACACAACCAAGATAAAAGAATTGTATTGGAAGATGTTTCTTAACCAGCATTATTAATGTTTTTTTTTGTTTAATTAACGTGTTTATTTAAATTTCTCTATCATAGGCAACTGTTTCATTGCAGATAGGACAATTTGATCATCACATTCAGATTACAGTAGGCTTACTCTTTTACTTGGTCCTACCAAAATCAAGCATATGGAGCATATATGATGAACTGGCAACCTTTGCATCCAATCCACACAAAGAAGGATGAGTTAGCATAATGTGGAGAGCATTTGGATCTGGGGAATCAGAAAGACTGGCATATGGTTCCAACTTTGCTACCTAGTTAAGTGGCTTTTGACAAGTCACTCAGCATTTCTGGTTCTAAGTTTTCTCATCTGTAAAATGAGAGACTTGTACTATTTATTCTCTGAAATCCCTTCTAGGCTCTAACAGACTTAGATTCTTCCCCAAGTGGCCAGAGAAAGAACAGCCATCAGTCAAATTTAGGAGAATGGAAGTGATGCCATAAGCCATCAGTTGTAATTTTATGCAACAAGATTGGAACAATTTGATATGAATGTCATCCATGCAAAACAGCTAGGAAAATTGTAGAGTTCAGATCACTCAGGGAGTAAGGAAGGAGGAATCAAAATGCTCAATTTTTGATTGAAAACATGAGGAAAAGGTGAATGTGTTTGATGATGTCTCAACAAGTCCACTGGCTGGAGTTATATAATATGAAAAGAAAGTGTTTCTCTTCCATTTTAGCAGATTAAAATATTACCATGTTAAGACCAGTAATGATAAATATTTGAAAAACTTGCTTCATCATATTTTCTACTGAATAGACAATTTGCTTCCTCTTCATGTGTATAGGTGACCCATTTCTTCTGTTGTTTTATTATTTTTTTTTTTTTACTACTTTTGTAAATTTGGAGGACAACCCCAGAAATATCACATCTTCTTTTAGTTCTTTCCAGGACCCAACAGAGTGTTGAGACCAAACACTGATGTATTTTAATGCAAATCAAGCATGACAAAAGTTTGAGATAAATAGTTCAACTCCTAAGTATTATAGTGTGTAAACGTTCTGCACACACACTTAAGAGGTGTCTCAGGATTAGAAATAGAGGAATTCTTGAGCATCATGCCTGGATCAGTTCCATAGATGCGATAAAACTTGTCTGTCTGGCCCTCAAAGGCTGGGTCTTGCTGGGTGGCCAGATTTGGGGTAGGTTTCATGGTTAAGAGTCCAATCCTTGGGTATACAGGTTTAGCAACTTCTTAATTTACTCAGGAGGCGTTGAGAGGGGCAAGCTTTGGAAGGCCCATTCACATGTGTGGGTAAAATTCACACATATTTCACACAGCAGATAAAATACATTTGTACAAGAGCCAAATCTATTTACTCACATGTGTCTATTCAGAATATTACAATGCAAATCGGGTTTCTTGGTAAGCATAGAACAAGGAGAAGTTAATATACTTAAGGGACATTTTTTCAAGTTATGGCAGCTTTACTCTAACAGTGCTGTTAATTTTGTCTAACTCTGTGTTTTCCAAGCCTATTTTATCATGGAATAACTTTCATCAAAAACATCTTTTAATACCTTGTAAAAGATCTTGGCAGATTCTGGTAAAATTAACAGGCAGCTTACAAAAGAAGAAAATCAGATGAGTTAAACACATATTAAATATTCAACCTTGCTAGTAATCAAAGAAATGCAAATTAAAACAAATTATCCATTTTTCAGTTATCAAATTGATAAAGATTTAATAAATTATAATATTGAATGGTGGCTAAAGTGGAAACATGGGGATATAAATTATACAAGGTCCTATTTGGAAAAGCCCTTAAGAAGAATATAAACCTTTACTGATAATCCCATTTCTAGATAGGTTTTATTTTAGGGAAATTATTGGACAAGTCCATAAGCATATTCCTAAGAGGATATATTCTCACAGCATATTTAAAAATATGAAACATCAGAAGCAACCTAAATACCCAACCTATAGAACTATAATTACAGTATATCTGTACAGTGTAATACTCTAGTAATTAAAATTATGATCCAGATCTACATTTACTGACATGAAAAAACATTAAGATTTAATGGGAAAATCAGTATCATGACATGATTGCATTTTTATAAAAATACTTGCTTATATTTTACATGTTTATACTGATAAGATTGGAGGGAAATTAAACTTTTTCCCTTCTTAATTAGTGGTTTTGAAATTTTTACAATGATCATATATTACTCGTACAAATTTTTCTTTAGTAGAAAAAAAATAATAAACCCTTCAGATAAAGAGAAAAAAAGGAATCTGAGTTAAGTACATTCTTCTCCCTGAAGGATGAGGAAGAAACCACACATTCTCCTAGTTCAATGGTTTGCTTTCCTGCAATAACTCAACTATTTGTTAATTGCCTGTTAAGAGTGAGGCACTGTGCTAAGGAGATTCCCACACTCCTAGTTCATTTGACACCCTTATGCATTTCTATAGCTTTTTATCACATTCTTCTATTCCCCAAATTATAAGGAATTTTTCACTCATTAAATTTTAAGGTAACTACTTCTAAGATATAGATGCACTTTAATATTTTCAGTGAGTTGTCCCTACAATACCTGGTAAAATTAGCTTTTCTGATTTTTTATTTCATCACAATTGTTTCTGGGGGGATGAAGTAAGGAGAGACGGCTGCTCACATTTGTTTTGTATATTGCTCCATCCTCAGTGCCTAGAAGGGAAGCTGGCACAAAGCAAGTACCCAATAAGTAGCTGTTGAATGAATCAGAACCTCGTACCACATTTTTAGAAAATACTAAACCCTCTAAGGAAGATCTCTTTTTTTTTTAAAGTCTTTATTGGAGTATAATTCTTTTACATTGTTGTGTTAGTTTCTGCTATATAACAAAGTGAATCAGCTATATGTATACATATATCCCCATATTCCCTCCCTCTTGCGTCTCCCTCCCACCCTACCTATCCCACTCCTCTAGGTGGTCACAAAGCACCGAGCCGATCTCCCTGTGCTATGGGGCTGCTTCCCACTAGCTATCTATTTTACATTTGCTAGTGTATATATGTCCATGCCACTCTCTCACTTCATCCCAGCTCACCCTTCTCCCTCCCCATGTCCTCAAGTCCATTCTCTACAGCCACTATGGAGAACAATACGGAGGTTCCTTAAAAAACTAAAAATAGAACTATCATATGACCCAGCAATCCCACTACTGGACATATACCCTGAGAAAACCATAATTCAAAAAGAGTCATGTACTGCAATGCTCATTGCAGCACTATTTACAATTGCCAGGACATGGAAGCAACCTAAGTGTCCATTGGCAGATGGATGGATAAAGAAGATGTGGCACATATGTACAATGGAATATTACTCAGCCATAAAAAGAAACGAAATTGAGTTATTCGTAGTGAGGTGGATGGACCTAGAGTCTGTCATACAGAGTGAAGTAAGTCAGAAAGAGAAAAACAAATACCGTGTGCTAACACATATATATTGAATCTGAGGAAGATCTTTTCATCATTCCTGAAGAAAAAGGTAGTTCCTGTTTAAGTGCTTATAAGAATTTGTGAACGTTGATCAAGAGTTTCAAAGAAAATAAATATATGAGATAAAAGAAAACTTGTAACAAATGTTTGTTTGCTGGTATGTAATGATGCACTCTGGCCTGGAAGGGGCAGGCATGCATGCCCTCAGGAGATGAGCTTTGTTTGCTGGCTTGGAAAAACAATGGAATTTTTTTGGCCTCCTAGGTCTGCCATGGCCATGCAGGCAGCTGCGCTAGGTTCTTCCATCGGAACAGCACTTGTTGGAGGGCTAGTCACAGGTGAGCATAAAAAGTAAACATATGTTTATATCTCATGCTCTCAGCATAATAGATGATAATAAATATTGGTAAATTTAAAGTTTTTCTAAACTTCTGACAGTAATCATGTAAGCTCAAGGGGATGACTTTACAACAGTATTTTAATTACTTTGCAAGTTGATTTTCCTCTTCAGCATCATAACATGACTTATTTTCTCCCCACTTTCACAGGTTTGATTCTAAAGATACCTATCTGGGGACAACCAGCTGACCAGGACTGCTATGATGATTCTGTTTATTGGGAGGTACTATATAGTGTTCTAAGGACGTACATGATGACTACACTAGGGAAAGTTTTGCTCACCTCATGTCTAGATGTCTGTGTGGCACCCCCATGATGAAATTGGTTGAACTCCCTATTTATAGAGAGAAATTGAGAAAATGTGCCCAGAAAGATAAAATCAGAAGCTATGATATTTTCCAAAGCAGAAACTAGATGAAGAAAAGACAGACTTTAGTTGGCAAGTGCCCTTGCACTCCTCCGAGGGCAATAAAAAAGCTCCTCATAAAACTGTAAGAATCCTGGGCAGTGGTGTGAGATTTTACCCCACATATAAAAGTTGACGAAACAGGTGGAGCACCAAGGTTGAAGAATTTCAGTGAGTACACAAGAGGTTCTAGGACTAACAAAACAACAGCTTCTTTCCATCCTGCAGTTTCTACCTCTTTATTTCATTGACATTTTCTCCCAAATTATTTCCTGCAAAGCTTAAGACTGATAGATATTTGGATGTGTTCCATGGGATTTCCAAAGAGAACAGGTTTGGGAAAGCGAATGTAGTCAGGGTGGGCGGGATAAATATTTTTGTTTTATTATTCTTTCCCAACTCAAACAATTTTTATTTCCAGTTTTTTCTAAGCTTGAATAATAATTACAGAAAATCTTTGTTGTGATACTAACCTCTGACAAGCCCAGTGAAAGAAACTATCAAAAGTGCCCTAATCTTTTCTTTTTTTTAAGGTCCCTAGGAGGACAGAACTGGACGTGTTCAGTCATTTCCATGAACATGGCAACCGCAACCAGTTAGAACCTGAAGCCTAAAAACCATTCCTGTGCCTCCGCCTCTTTGCCCATTGCCTAGACTTGAAATAAGATGGCAGCATCCAGTGAGAATATGGACCAGAATGGACAGATCCTGAGCCCCAAATGTCCAGTGTGAAAATGTTTTAACATAATCTGGTGCTGTCTCTTGGCATCAATGATCGTTTGATTGAAGAAATGTGACATACAACAGATGGTCAAATGGATTCTATTCAGGACTCCCAGATTACTCTTGCCAGTGGGTAGGTACAGGGTGAACATTCCATGTATTTTCTTGTATCTTTTTTTTTTCCACATAGAGGAAAATTTACAAAGAAACCAACATTTTCTAATCATGTCTTAATGTACGTACTATGTCTTCAATCCCAAAGATTATAAAACCGAAGCCAATGAAACAATAATTTATGTAAGAAATCTATATAAGAAATAAGAAAGAAACGTACGTATGTAAAGCAGTAATATGATTGTTTTTTGACTGAGCTCTCTTGATTCTAAAAATGGTCTAGTTAGTAATGTTATGTCTTTGTTTTGTTGGCTAAAAAAAAATGCACAACCTAAAAGTTGAGAATCGTGTTCTATTTGGTAGACTTTCTGAGGACATAAGCCCGGGAGACAGCCTCTCAGAGAGTTCTGACGGACTGCTTGGAAGAGGTAAGGGAGGAACCAGGATATACAGGAGTGTTGCAACAAAGACCAAGTAGTCAGAACATCAAAAGATTACTGTTAATTAAAAACAACCAGACATCTCAAGTTAATGAATTTGGCACTTTTCTATGTATGGGAAGATGCAAGAGTCTGGGCTGCGCACCTCAGCTATCTGGGGCCAGTAGCCTGTGGGCATCCTGCTGTTTGCATCCTGAGCTCCTTCAGGGTTCACCCTCAAGAAAGGAGGTAGTGGCTAATGGCTGCAACATCCTTTGTTTACTGATATGGCAGGCAACATGTTTCATTCACAGTTTGAATATTCTTATGCTTAACTTCCTTTGCATGTTTACTATTTGCAATAAGAGCTCAAATGCTATCTGACCAATGTCTGTTTTGTACAAAATTTCAGTGGATTAAATCTTATTATACAATAAAGCATTTGTCTTTTTTCTTTGGTGGTTAGAATTCATTTTAGTAACAAACACACACATTACACACACATACACACACATTCCTCATACTTAGTCCATACTCAGTTCAAATAAGTTGTTACTATGTATTCACTACCAAAAAAATCAAGTTAATGTCTCATGTTATAGGGTACGTTTTGAAGAACTCAGTTTTAGAAAAAGGTAACTGACATAGTCATATAAAACCATTTCTAGGGAAATAACATAAAATTTTTTTCTCTCTGTTAACGCTGAAGATTTTTCTTCTATCTCTGGAGTCCTGGTCTCTTGCCAGGATGCGCTTAAGTATCAGTGAGGCCCTGCCATAATTAACAGGACTTCAGTTTCTAGATGCTAGAACTGAAAAATTATAATAACAATTAATTAATATGTTATTGCTCTGGGAAAATAGTGTAATTTATTGTAGATCCTAAATATTTTACTAGATAAAATAGGTGACTTCTTTCAAACCTGCATCAGTTTCTCTTTCAAATGGGCTTTTTGAAAAAGCTCACCTATAAAAGTCCACTGTCCCCACTCTTGATGATCATCACAAAGAATCATTTTCGACACCAGGATGTCCCAAGTCCTCCTCATTCCTCTGATCATAAGACGACATTAAGAGGGTCTCCAGAGAGTTCATTTGGATATGCAGGTCAATAGGTTTCAAAAAAAACACATTTATTCTAGGGCTTCCCTGGTGGCGCAGTGCTTGAGAGTCCACCTCCCAATGCAGGGGACACGGGTTCGTGTCCCAGTCCGGGAAGATCTCACATGCCGCGGAGCGGCTGGACCCGTGAGCCATGGCCGCTGAGCCTGCGCATCTGGAGCCTGTGCTCTGCAACAGGAGAGGCCACAACAGTGAGAGGCCCACATACCGCAAAAACAAAAAAAACAAACATTTATTCTAAAGTGGCTACTTGAATGCTCGACTGGGCAGCACGTATACTAAAATTGGAATGATATAGTGAAGAGTAGCAATGGCCCCTGCACAAGGATGACACTCAAATTCATGAAGCATTCCCTATTTTATAAAGGTGGGGGGCACTTCCCTGGTGGTCCAGTGGCTACGACTCTGTGCTCCCAAAGCAGGGAGTCGGGTTTGATCCCTGGTCAGGGAACTAGATCCCACATGCCTCAACTAAAGATCCTGCATGCCGCAATGAAGATCCCACGTGCTACAACTAAGACCTGGTAGAGCCGAAATACAAAAAAAAAAAAAAAAAAAAAAAAACGATGCATGGAACTTCCCAGGCGGTCCTGTGGTTTAGACTCCGTGCTCCCAATGCTTCAGGGGGCACGGGTTCGATCCCTGGCTGGGGAACTAAGATCCCACAAGCCCTGTGGCGTGGCCAAAAAAATTACATTAAAAAAAAAAGATACAAGGCTTCCCTGGTGGCGCAGTGGTTGGGAGTCCGCCTGCTGATGCAGGGACACGGGTTTGTGCCCCGGTCTGGGAAGATCCCACATGCCGCAGAGCGGCTGGGCCCGTGAGCCATGGCCGCTGAGCCTGCGCGTCTGGAGCCTGTGCTCTGCAACAGGAGAGGCCACAACAGTGAGAGGCCCGCGTACCGCAAAAACAAACAAACAAACAAAATAAAACAGAAAAGCTATTATGCCTGCAGTTCCAGTTTATAATAGCAAAAGGATACAGATTAAAATCAGGTGAAAGAAGCAGCACATAAGACAGGGTCTAAGAAAGTTCCAGACACAGTCTTCCAGTGGTCTGCTCCCAGTGGAGTCAAGTGGACTGGGCTTACTAGCAGCAATGATGTGTGGCAATGTGCATGAAGTACTGGCAACCAGAAAGATCACTCAGCCTTGGCTTCCAGGGTTTTTATTTGGGCTTTGTCACATACACTTGGCCAGTCACCCACATGGCTGACCTTAGTGTTTACCCTCCAGAGACTTAGCTATTACCACACAGCCAAAGACCACACCATAAACCATATTAGCAGAGACCATCCAGGTGGCCCAAGGTTCCCAGGTAAACAAATACACTTTATCAAGCAGGACATTCCAAGGTTCAGGGGTTACCTCCCAGAAGCTCAGAGCAAAGGCCAGACCTCAAACAATTACATGTTATCAGTTTACTTAATACTTATTTGAATGATGCATTTTTAGTAACTTGCCTGTATAGAACCTTTCAAAAACATCCAACTCAACGCTCACTTGTTTTGTAAGTGCAATGAATGAAAGTGGTCATTTCTAGGTTGGCTATATTAGAAAGACTATAAAGACAAGTTGCTAAAACAACAACAACAAAAAGAAACAAAGAAATTGCCCTTGCATCAGACAAGAGCAACATATAAAATAAAATAAACAAGACAACAATCAAGACTGGGAAGTAAACAACACAAAAATCTAGAAAGATTCTTCATTCAGATTGCTTGTCTAGTTTCTTTCTGTTATTTAAAGAATCTGAAGCTGAATATCTTAGACAATGCACTTTTTGTGTAATTTATGCCAGGAAGAAGATAGGAAATTTCAATCAGCAGACCCAAGGGTGCACCCTTGACCTTACCACAAAAAGTTGGTGAATGAATGCATGTGTGTGGATCTCTATTCTCTAATTCTTTTTTTCAGTTTTTAGCAATTTTTTTCAATAATATGTCAAACGTTAGATAATAGGGATTTGACAATGTTGAATTTTACCTAAGCCCTGTGCTTCTGGAAACAGGGAAGTTTAAAGGAACCTCACAGTTTACATAAGAAAAAAGAAAAAAAAAAAGCCTTTCCCCATATGATTAGATAAGACTCACAAAACCCCTTGTTTACCTGTGACAAGGCCAGGCACAAATTTCTATGCTTTGCCTCATAACTTATCTCCTGAACTACTCATTTCACTGACCCATCAGAACAAAACACTTGTTAGACAAGTGTTAAGCTTCTCTCCTTCCTCCAGAGCCCTGAACTTTGGCCCACACCCAGCCCTGAACTTTTGCCCACACCTAGCATGAGCCAGCAGACAACCCTGCTCAGAATAGGCTGGCTTGGGGTGGGAGGTGTGAAAATTCTCTGATACTATCCCACCTGTCACCCCACTTCCATGCACCCTGTCCTTCCTGGCCTTGTTCACCCCTCTCTGTACTCCTAAGATGCTTGCAGACTTCATTATGATTGCAGCATTCACCCTACTACAATAGTCCCTTTCCCTGCCTTGCAATAATCCTTTTGAACTAAGTCTCTGCTTTCTCAGTTGGTTTTTGGTTTGACAGATGTGACTAAATGTTGGGGCTATACAGATTATAGGTTACATTTATGTAAGGGAAACTAGGCTAAAATTCATACTGAGGCAAGAAAAATAAGGTAAAGTTCAGGAGTGAATATGAAAATGAAGTTAGGGACCCACTCATCTGTTTTAAAGATTCTCAGGGGATTTTTACCTGAATATGTATATAAATATATTTTTTTGTCATGTGAATATTCTTAAATCTGAAAATGCTATATGCATATATTTTATATATATAGTATGTCTATGAACCTAAAATATTTTTTCTTTCTTTCCTTCTGTCTGTTCTTTATTTCTTTCTAATTTTCTTCCTTATTTCTCTTCCTTTTCCTCTTTTATAGACTAGAAGGCCTCTCTCCTCTCTACTGCTTTTTTTGAGTCACTACCCAGTTGGCAGCCAAATGCTGCCCTTCCTTGCCCCCCCTCATGCTTTCCATGCCCTTTTAATCTCAGGCTTGGGCACAGGGCACAAAGCCCCTCTCCCTGAGGTCCACCCCTAAAACGTAGCCCAGCTCTGAGGCACTGAATGTTTTTGGTGTGTTTACGCCTTATCCATTCCAAAATCACTTTAAGTAGTAAATAATACCATTTAGATTGATTGGACGATTTGATTAAAATTCTCAAACTCTACTCAGATGGCCTATTTCTGGAATTCTTTGTATTTCTGGTTCATGTCTTAAATCTGAGAAATTAGTTTTTAACTATTGACTAAAGAAATTGTGGTATACATATACAATGGAATATTGTTGAGACTTAAAAAAGGAAGAAATCTTGTAATCTGCAACAGCATGGACAGAACTCGAAGGCATTATGCTAAGTGAAAATAGAGAAAGACAAATAACATATTATCTCTCCTTGTATGGAATCTAAAAATATATATACAAAAAAAAAAAAAAACTATGTTCATAGATACAGAGAACAGACTGGTGGTTGCTAGAAGCAGGGAGTAGAGAGTAGGAGAAATAGGTGAACTATTTTTTGGGTGGGATTTTTTGGTTTTTTTTTTTTTTTCTCGGTATTTTTAGTTTAGATAAATTGAAAAGAAAAAGAGATAGAAGAGTTCATCACCAGAATGTCCATACTACAAAAAATGTTAAAGGAAGTCTTTCAGGCAGAAAGAAAATTATACCAGATGGAAACATAATACACAAAGGAATGAAGAGCACTTGAAATGGTGACTATTTGGATAAATACACAACTTTAAAAAAATTTCTTACTATTTAAGTGCTTTAAAAGATAATTAAATGCTTAAACAACAAAATAACAATGTACTCTGGTAATTATAATATATGTAAAGTAAAATGTGTAAGAATAGTATCATAAAAACCAGAGAAAAAGGAATGGACATATACTATTGTAAGTTTTTATACTATAAGGAGTGGTGTAATATCACTAGAAGATAGAGAATGATAAATTAAAGGTGTGTACGAAATCCCTAAAGCAACTACTAAAATAACAAAACAGTTTTATAGCTAATAAGCCAACAAAGGCGATAAAATCAATTTATGTTAAAAAAAAAAAGATAATCCAAAAGGACAGAGAAAAACAGGAAAAAAAGAGCAAAAAACACTAACATAAATAGAAAACAAATAGCTTAACAATATTACATCAAATATAAATGGGCTAAGGGCTCAAATTAAAAGACTTCTCCTTATCAGATTAAATAAAGAATACAAAACCCAAATATATGCTGCCTTCAAGAAATGCACTTTAAATATAAAGACAAAAATAGGCTTAAAAGTAAAAGGATGAGGAAAAGATATTCCATACTAACACTAGTCACAAGAAAGCTGGGAGAGCTGTATTAATATTGGACAAAGTAGATTTAATAAAAAAGAATATAACAGTTATAAAAAAGGTAATTTCATAATAATAAAACAATCAAGAGGGCATAACAGTTCTAAATATTTATGCCCCTAATAACAAAACTTCAAAATACATGAAGCAAAAATGGATAGAACTGCAAAGAGATGTAGGTAAATCCACCATTATGGTCACAAAAATCATTACTCCTCTCTCAATAGTTAACAGATATAGACAGAAAATCCCCAGCTTTCTTCACTCAGATCTTAGGAGATAAGGTTGAGTATATCCAGCAATTTTCTTTATACAGTCAGAATCAGAGCAATCAAGAAACATTTGATTGCTGGTCAGCTATCATCATTTCCAGGTGCTATATTAATTAGAGCCAGATGTGTGAATCAATACTGGGAAGTAGCAATATATTAAAGAAATTAATAGCCCAGGAATCAAGGAAACTTGAATTCTCTCACTTAATAAATACATGACCTTGGGCAGATTGGTTAACTTCTTAAAGCCTCATTTTTTTCATTTGTAATATTGGGATTATAACAGCATCACTAGGATCTATTACATATTACATTACCTATTATTATAATAACAATTTGAATCAGCTACAAGTCATTTTAAGCCCTGACACGCTCCCATTTGGTCTGATTGGAATCTCTTTTTTGTCTCTCCCTCCGTCCTTTGTTTTAGAAAAAGAGCTTAGTTGATGGGAACACTGTTAAGTGTGGATATCACAGAAAAGATGTCACTGAAACTAACAGTCACTTTTTATGCAAAGAAATACAGCCCTTTGTTCTGTGCCTGCAGCTGCCTCTTTTAGACTTGGCTCAAGGTTTTCGTTAGTGCCTGCCAGACAGGATTATCTAGGACTGTGTTCCAGCAAGCCAAAGTCATGCCAAGCAGAGGAGTCAAGTAGTTGTATCTATTGAGTATCATGGCATGAAGCCACGTGGTGTGAAGAACACACTGCAGCAGGAGCAGACCTAAGTCCTAATCGTAGCTCTATTAGGAAGAAGTGCATGACCCTTACCAAATCTGAACTCTCTGGGTCTAAATTGCACTACCCATAAAATGACAGAATTTGATACGCATGGTCACTCAGTTTCCCCAAATTCTATGTTACTAGGAATGACTCTTTAGAAACAAAATGTTCAGAAGACTTCAATCATTCATTTACTCCTGCATTTATTGACCAGTTTCAATTCAGTAAGTGTCAGGAGCTGTTCTGTTCTAGACATTGGGGATTCCATAGTTGGGGGCAGGGGGTAGGAATGGTCAGGGGAAGAGTCCTTACTTTCAAGAATTTTTAATTCCTTGGAGAAAAAGAATGATACACTAAAAGGTAAATATATAATATAATGGCAACCAGTAAAAACTTGAGGAAATATTGCTATCAAGAAGACAATAGGTAAAAGATTGTTCAATCCAGTCTATTAATATAGTTCCTTTTTCATAGTCATTCTAACACAAAAGGGAAAGATATTTCTTTCTTGATCAAGTCAACTGAATGAGTTATCTCTCAGATGCATGGTTAAAAGTCAGTAGCATAAAAAGGTAGAAAATTTAGTGACAGCAAAATGAAAGAGTCAACTCTGACAGAAGGGGGATACAGACAGAAACAAATGAAAATGCTTGTCAGGGAACAAAAGAGGGGAAAAAAATGAGAAATGCCAGGTATAATTCTAAGTATATTTCAGGAGCTGTGTATTTGTTCATTCTTAACTTGTCACAACAAGTCAACCATTTATGTATTATTACTATTTTCCTCAGTTTAAAATAAAGAAATGAAGGCTCAAAGAGGTTGAGTAACATGCTGAAGGTCTGTGCTAGGATCTGCACGCAGTTCTCATTAAGTTAAAAATCAGTGCTCTTGGGCTTCCCTGGTGGCGCGGTGGTTGAGAGTCCACCTGCCGATGCAGGGGACACGGGTTCGTGCCCCGGTCCGGGAAGATCCCACATGCCGCGGAGCGGCTGGGCCCGTGAGCCATGGCCGCTGAGCCTGCGCGTCCGGAGCCTGTGCTCCGCAATGGGAGAGGCCACAACAGTGAGAGGCCCGCGTACCGCAGAAAAACAAAAAAACAACTTATTCCCAGTCTTCCTAAATGAGAAACAGACTTTCCCATTTTTTAGAATTATGTATCATTATTAACATCTGGGATGTGCTTTATCCTAAAATTCTGCACAACATTCTCATAAAATAAAATTCCACTCGATTGAGGCAAGAATGTAACACTTTGTTTTTTCAATTCACTTAAGGTTATTTGTGATGGCTGCCCAGGATAAAATTATTTCATCACTAATGATTCCTTTTCCTCTTTCAGAAGAAAGATACATCTACTGACTGTTTCAGTGATGACAATCTGGTGGCACTTGTTAGTAATCTGTTTGCAGCAGGTACAGAGACCACAGCCTCCACGCTGTGCTGGGGGATTCTGCTCATGATGCGATATCCTAAGACCCAGAGTAAGTCTTCTAAAATCCAGAGCATTGTCTGAAGGAGAGGAAGCAGAAACTCTTGGACTGGACAATGCAGAATTCTAGAGTTGCCCTGATACCTTAATTTTTACCCTTGAGGATAGTTTGTACCTTTAGTCTCCTCGTGATATAAGAAAGTAGATTTTGCCCTCTAAGCAACCTGAGATGGTCTGAAGGCATCACTACGTGCAGGTCCCCAGAGGAGCCCTAGGAATAGAGGCCTGGAGGTGGAAGCAGTGGGGGGAAAAGATGAGTCAGAACTCAGAGAGCACTTGGGCTTGACTTTCACATTTAAAGAAAATGGGGAGACTGTTTCAATACCCGCCTCCCACTGCAGACTGTAACCGTGCTTTGTTTTATCCAGAAAAGGTCCATGATGAGATCACCAAAGTCGTGGGTGCCTCGAATGGCACACCGAACTCAAATGCCTTACGAAGACGCTGTCATTCATGAAGTACAGAAGATTTGCTGATATCCTGCCCGCAAGCTTACCCTGTGCAACCACCACAAATATTATATTTGAAAATCACTATATTCCAAAGGTAAGGGTTTAAGAAGAGGGGTGAGGGGAAAGGGAAAGAACACCGTGCTGCTCAAAATCACAGAGGCGCTGAGATGAACTGGTGAGAGCTAGGTAGAGCGTTTTGTTAGAAAGAGCCTTGGAGTTGTGGGGCATCTAACTGACCCCGTGCTACTGCTGTTAGGTCCTTTTGTTTCCCTGAGCCCCAGTCTTCTCTTTCATGGAATGGAAATAATCTAGCACAACTACAAGGAGAAAGTCCATGTATGATGCCCAGGCATAGAAATGAATGAATGGATGAATGGATGAATATTATTTAACAAAACACTTAAAAGCAGTTGATTGCTTTCTGTCACTTGAAAACTATACCAATTCCTGCAATAAAACAGCTAACCACAATGATAGTATGGCAAAACTTTCTTCAAGAGGAAACTGAGGGCTTCCCTGGTGGCGCAGTGGTTGAGAGTCCGCCTGCCGATGCAGGGGACACGGGTTCATGCCCCGGTCTGGGAAGATCCCACATGCCACGGAGCGGCTAGGTCCGTGAGCCATGGCCGCTGAGCCTGCGCATCTGGAGCCTGTGCTCCGCAACGGGAGAGGCCACAACAGTGAGAGGCCCGCGTACCGCAAAAAAATAAAAATAAAAAAAATAAAAAATAAAAAAAGAGGAAACTGATTCACCAAGCTGAAGCAGTGAACATTGCCCTCGATTTCAAGGCAAGCTTTTGCTTTTATTATTATCTTAGTGTAGTTTTAGTTTTCAGAATACTCTTTCCCATATCAAAATTAAAACTACTTTTGTTGACAGCCCTACATTGTTTCAGAGTATGTGGCATGCTATGGAAGTGGGGTAGCTTACTTCTGAGGATTTGTTTTGATGGGCTTATTAAATTTAGTTTGTCCACCGTCACTGCCCCTGGAGATAAAAGATCAAACCTTCACAGAGCCCCCAGACCCACCAGGAAGGCTCAGAGTCACCAAATGAGGACTATTTAACTCCCATCATACGAATTTAGCAACTGGAATTTATCAGAAGTTAAATAACATGCTGTTATCACATAGCAGACACATGACTAAGAATTTATTCCCAGTTCTGAATCCGAAGCTTGTGTTTTTTAGTAGGTACCGAATGAAAATTTGGTTGAGTACATGACTACTCCACACTCAATCCTAAGCCCCACCTCCCCCTTCTCCACTTCCTATTCCTTCTAGAACACACTGCTTCACAAAAATTGCCAACCAAGGTCACCATACATCTTAAAGAGCCACTTTTTTAGGAAGAAGTTTCATCTCTGTCACTAATAACACTTTTATCTCTAGGGCACTGAGGTCATCCCTGACCTCTGTGCTTTGGGATCAAACACAGTAGGAAAAACCAGACACATTTAATCCTGAGCATTTCATTTCCTTAACTCTACCAGGAAGCTTATCAAGAAGGAAGCTTTCATGCCCTTTTCAGCAGGTAAGGCATCTTACTTGAGAAAGGTGATTTGAAAAATCTGGAGAGATTTGGCTTTGTCTTAGGCCAGTGCTAAGGTTTTATCTTTCCATGTGGCACTAAACTTCAGAAATATGGAAGAGTCCTCCCGCCGGCTTTCAATTGGCTGTAGGACATTAAGCATTGGAAGGACATTTTCTTAGGGAGTCCTTGAAGATTCCTTGTGGGTGAGGCTAGGTCGGGCAGAGTCTCAGGAATTTGAAGAGAAAGTCAAGCAGGGCAACGATGGGCAAACCCACTTCATTCCAACCAGAGAAGCTTTGTTTTAATTGTGTAAATACCAGTGTTTCTCTTAGGATTTCTTGAAGAAAGCAAAGCGGGGAAAAGAAAAGAGCTTTACATTAAATTTGAAATCCATGAACTAAATGAACTTACTCTATAATTGTCTGGATTTCTAAGAACCTGAAATGAGTTCTCCATTTCCAGAAAAGAGTCTTAGCAAAACTTCACCATAAGCAGTTTGTCATCTTTTCACTTGTACAAACAATGGCTTAGCATCACTCCAGATTCCCATTCTGTGATGGGTAAACAGCAGTCACCCCAAAAATAGACTTTCTTTACCTACTGGTAACTAAGGAATGCAGAGAGATACAAAGCACAATCCATTCTCCTAGTTTTTACACACATACACACATAGGCACAGGATAATATACAAGAAAATGTTGCATGTATTCATGACTCCTGCTTTAAAATGAAAAACATAATATCACACCTGGAACAAGAGGTAAAGTAAATGAAAAGTAACATACATGTATTCGCAGTGTTTCAAGCTCAATTTCTCTCAACACTTCCTTGCATTATAGTTTTGGGGGAAAAAAATGCCACAGAAACGTAAACAATGATCTCTGGAGGATACGCCAGCTACATCTAACTCCAAACCTTCGTTTTACAAGTGAAGAGATACATACTGATTTCCAGAGCCCTTTATCAGCTCTTGGACTTACTACTGTTCATCTTTAAAGAAATTATGTTTTCTATGACACCCTGTAAACAATAATTACTTTGACTTTTATTCTTGAGCTCTGACTGACACTGTTCAGGGCTTCCATGGTTTCTCACGCACCTGGACCCGGAGCTTCTTCGGCCTACAAGGCAGCAGCAGATAGATTTTTGCAGGGTGGCCCCATCCTTAAAGGATTTTGCCCAGCTTACCTCAGGAATTCTACTTTAGGAAATCTAGGAGTAGTAATACTGTTTTTTATCATACACAAACAGAAATATTACTAAAATATAATCCCAAGTGTCACAATAAGAAAAAGTATTATAAAATCAATTTTATGCCTGAACTGTGAGAGCTAAATCTCTCCAAACCCTCATGTTTCTCTGGTTGTGTTTGAAGGCACTCTTTTCCCCAGTTCTATCCTTATCACTTATTACTTACTGCATTAAGGTAGAGATTTTACTTTCTCTTATATAGGGATTAACAGAAACAGCTTTGATTCGAAATCAGGAAATCTGAGTTTGAATTCCAATCCTTTCAGTCCCCCGTTCTTATGACTTTATGACTACATGTTGGCAGTGGCATACTTAGTGAATGTGACACCAGTAGCAGATAATTTTTAACACTAATATGAGAAAATAATATTCAATAATAATCATAAACTAAAACAATAACTTTGATCCTTCTGTGAGTCTGATATAATAATTATGTATGTAAACTACTGTCAAGTAACTAATAAACTTTAATAAAACTGAAATGTCTGCAAAAGAAACAGAACTGCTAAATTATACAATTCATGGGATATTTTATTTTCTTGATTCATTCTTTAGTTTTAAAATGATGAATAAATAATAAATTTCATGTTAATTATCCAAATCTAATAAAACTGTTCATGTGTGAACTAAATTTGCACTTATTGAACAAAAAATATTACATTTCGCTGTTTCCCTATTTAAAATTTTATACATGTCACATATAATGGCAGAATTGAACTCTAGTTCTTTTTCTAAATCACTACAACCACTGGATTACAGTTTATATTGAATCTACTCTTTTTTTTTAAAAGTTTTTTTTTTTTTTAACTAATTAATTTGGTTGTGCTGGGTCTTAGTTGCGGCAGGTGGGCTCCTTAGTTGTGGCATGCAAACTCTTAGTTGCAGCATGCATGTGGGATCTAGTTCCCTGACCAGGTATTGAACCCAGGCCCCCTGCATGGGAGCAAGGAGTCTTAACCACTGTGTCACCAAGGAAGTCCCTGAATCTACTCTTAAAATGCAGGAATATATAGGGGTCGGAGACACAAAGTGCATTCCAAGTGAGTAAGAAAGATTCTGAACTCTTAGGAATTTACTCTCTAAATGAATGCATGTAACTGATTCTGTGTGTGTGTGTGTGTGTGTGTGCGTGTGTGTGTGAGAGAAAGAGAGAGAGAGAGAGAGAGAGAGATAGAGAGAGAGAGAGAGAGATTGACTTGGGGGGCAACACTGAGAGTTCTTTAAATTGTCTTCCACATAGAAAAATAATAATAAAGGACAATGAAAATGTGCTCATTGGAGGCTTACCTCTGTATTATTAAAGTTCAAACAGAAATCACAGGAATTTTTTAGAATTTAGATCAACAATAGATTTTTTTCAGGGACAAGTATTTTATTACTAAGTCCGTGGTGATGATAAAAAGCACACAGGCTTTTAGTCCAGCATTATCATTTTTTTTTTTTAATCTCTGAAGATGTTGTACTGCTTATTTTTCACTCTTGGGGCAAACCCTGCCCATTGCCTAAATATAATCCTGCCACTGAATATAGGTCACAGAACCTCCTTTCTTCTACTCCCATATTTTGATTTAATATTATTTCAATTGTAAGTTTGCACATTTTCCCATCCAGTTATGTTGGGATGGAAAGACTGTAAACCCTGAACCTATAACCTCAGAAATCTGGGTCAATATTGAGGCTGGCTTGGGAAGTCCATAGGCTTGCACAGGGTTTCTCTCTGAAACATGGACATCAGTGGTCAGAGAATGCTTACACAAGGTGACTGTGTTCACAAGCCCTCCCCTTCAAGTTCTTTTGATTTGGTAAAAATTACCTGGTGCCCCATATACCTCCCTGTCCCTCTCCCAAGTAAGTTGAATTCCGGTTATGCAATTGTACCGGCTTTTCCATGGACCTAACAGGCTTTCAAAATAAGCTCAAAGTCACAAGAGTTTTTAGAAGTAAGACATGTGCCTAAGGATGATCCAACAGGCACACAAATCAGCTTTAACACTCATGGTTCCAAGCCTGGAGCAGGCTGTCCAACAAACCAGCCTTAAGATTAAGCTTGTGCACTAACCAACCTCAGTGATCACTGGGTAATACCTAGGTGAACCTTGACTTTTCTCTCAGTAAGGTAGCATTAGTCCATTACATAGCATTTTGGGTGCCAACAGTCAGGGCTGAACTATGCCAAAGCATAGTTCACCCCATGAAGAAACTACTTGTGGTGCTGCATTCCGGATGTTTTCAAGAAATAATTATAACATGATTTTCTCCAAAAAAGAATTCTGTGACTGGACCTTCCAGAATTCTGTGACTGGGTCTTCTAGTTTCTAACTTCTAGTTTCTAACAGAAAAACAGTCTTAGTAAAAACCACTGGTTTGGGTTTGATATGGTTTCTTGTGTTGTATGCCTTTTGCTCTTAAAAACAAACAAACAAAACAAAAGCTGGTTAGGATAAAAATTAAAATCGACAATAACAACAATAGTAACAATAATAATAATTTTGAGTATTTATTGTATACCAGGCACTGTTCTAAGTAGTTTAAACTTACTCCTAGAAAAAAATCCTGAGGCTGATACTATTTACCAGGTGGTAGAACTTGAATCTACAACCTCTGGAGCAACTAGCCTGGGAAGGCAAACCACAGCCTCTGCTGCAATCAGCCCAGAAAGACCAGGACTTACTTGGTCAATGACTACCAGCTTCCCTATTTTTCTTTTTCTTTTTTTTTGCACCCTTCCAACTCAGGACCTACCAGAGAGAGCCCTAAACCATTATATAAGAAGCCCCTCTTGATAGCCCACCTCTAGCTTTCCCATGCTAGTAGCTTCCAATCAGAGCATACATGAAACCCCTCCTTTCTTTACTGTTGTCAAACAAAAATTGTACTAGACCGAGTTAAAGAAGCAAGGAAGACTTTATTCAAGTCTATTGCAATAGGGGAGAGAGACGGAACTCAACTCCTTTGAAACAAAAGGTGGGATAGCTTTTAAGCACTGGGGTGAGGTAGTGGAGAAGTACTAGAGGGGGAGGTTGGTCAAAGCCATTAAGCCATCCGTGTTTGCTAACTAAGGCTTATGAAGTTGGGCTCTGACCCCCCCTTGCAGAGACTGGGAGTCAGGGGCCCCCATCTTTCTAGATTACATTTCAAAGGGATGGCTTCCAGATGCTTGAGAAAGAAGGTCCTGTTCCTGGGTTGTAAAACTGGCAAGACGTTGGGAGATTTATATCTCAAAGGGGCAGAGAAAGAAATTTACAATTGCAAGTTTTCTCAAGTAATGCTCTAAAGAGCTCAGGAGCTATAGTCAGGAAGAAACCTAAGGTTTAGTTGAGCTGAGAATAAAGTTAAGATCATCTTGGTCACTGTAAAACTTTCCCACTGCCCCGCCTGCCTTTGCTCCCTGGCCCAGTGCAAGTGATGCTGGCTGACTCCCTTTCTATAATCAAGCTCTGAATAAACAGCCTCTGATTGTCCTACTTTTGTGAAGCCTGCAGCCTCCTAAAAGTAGTCATTCTATCTTACACTTAGAAATCTGAGTTTGAATTTAAATTTATTCCTTGCTTTAAAGCTAACCAAGTCTTATGTTTTGTTAACTATTAGCTACATTGTGCCTAATAAATGATTATAATTCCTTATTCTTTCCAAAGTAAATTGGACTGTTTCTTATCTTCATCTACAGAAGAAAAGTTACAAAGATTTGCCCTCCGTAATGAAAGAGCAAAGTACTGACCAGGGTTATAAGGATGTCAGGGTGTTCAAGAGTCACAGCCTGCTTTCTTATCTGAATCAGTTGATTCAAATTCAGGCTCTACCTCTCTCCCCACCCCCTGGCAATTCATTACAAGTGGCTGGCGAGTCTTGACTCAGCTTGCAAGTGTTGGAATCGGCTTTCTTTAATGACTTCCTGCCCTCTTCCCTTAAGGGGATTTTTAAGTAAGTAAGGTTTCACATTCTTAGACAATAAAAGAACCACATTTCTGAAATAGTTTGAACTCCAATAACCAATCAATCTTTCATTAGGAAAACTTTA
This sequence comes from Phocoena sinus, assembly GCF_008692025.1. Taxonomy (NCBI): domain Eukaryota; kingdom Metazoa; phylum Chordata; class Mammalia; order Artiodactyla; family Phocoenidae; genus Phocoena; species Phocoena sinus. Next base: position 76,689,807 of record NC_045773.1, on the reverse strand, counting down.
GAATAATAAGGCTCTTTAAAAAAACACTGCGAAGCTTTTTAGAGATCTCTTTGCCAATTCACAAATCAATATATGTTTCACTCTTTTGTAATCTCTAAATGTTTTCATAATTCTACAAAGTGTTATTACCATGGCATTGTTTTCCATATAGAAAAAGAAAAACCTTTAAGTTTTTGTAAGTGACAAAGTGGGATACAGAACTAAATATAGCATATATGTCAATGCTTCTCAAACTTTAATGTGAATCACCCAGGGATCTGGTCAAAATGTGAATTCCGATTCAACAGATTTAGAGTGGGGCTTGGAATTCTGCATTTCTTTAAAAATCATTCTTGGAATGCCCAAGCTTCTGGTTCACAGACCCCACCTTGGATAGCAACAGTATACGTTAGTTTACATAAAAACAATACTCAGATTTTATATACAGTTTATGATCAGAAAAGTGTATGTATATACACATTAAAACATCAAATAAATAAAACCAGACTGGAAGCATACCAATTACTAAAAGAGATTTGGGGTCATGGGTGAGTTTTTGTTTTCTTTTATTCCATTTTTCTTTTTCCTCACAAAATAACATTTCCTCAAATTTTTTTGCAATGAATATAACTTTTTCTGTTAACAGAAAGCCTTTTTTCTTTCTCCTTTTTTCTTTCTTTCTTGTTTTTAAAGCAGAAAGGCACATCAAGTGCTGGTGATGACCAAGAAGAATAAGATCAGTGATTCAAATGTAATGACTCTCAAAGGTGATGGAGGCTGTGGACAAAGGTTAAGAGAGGTTGACACTTGCTTTGATCCATGGCAGTTATGTGACTATAATATGTGTCTTATGGTCACTTGAGTGGTCAGCTGGCTTCCAAAGTCCTTGCTGTGACTCATCCACATAAGACAATTGTAGATGATCACACTTTTGGTGAGGTGGAGGTAAGACCACAGAGCCAAGACCCAGTCATTCTCAGAGACTTCTTGGTATTGAGGATGCCCAGGCTTCCCTTCAGATTCACTCCCAGGACACTGTTTGGTTTCTTTTTTAAAATATATTTATATATTTATTTATTTAGGCTGCATTGGGTCTTTGTTGCTGTGCGTGGGCTTTCTCTAGTTGCGGTGAGCGGGGGCTACTCTTCGGTGCAGTGCGCAGGCTTCTCATTGTGGTGGCTTCTCTTGTGGAGGAGCATGGGGTCTAGGCTTGCAGGCTTCAGTAGTTGTGGCACATGGGCTCAGTAGTTGCGGCTCACGGGCTCTACAGCACGGGCTCAGTAGCTGTGGCGCATGGGCTTAGTTGCTCCGCAGCATGTGGGATCTTCCCAGACCAGGGCTCGAACCCATGTCCCCTGCATTGGCAGGCGGATTCTTAACCACTGCACCACCAGGGAAGCCCCCAGGACACTGTTAATTGGGAAAAGATTCCTCAGCTTCCTCCCACAGCAGGGTTCTGCTTGGATTGGGAAAATCTGTGAAGCAAATTCAGTAGACTTCAACTTATTACTTTTTGAATCAGGGAGACATCTGTTTATAGAAGACGTATAAGGGGTTAAGTACTTTAAAAATAATTTTTACTTAAAGGAAAGAAAATTAACCCAAACGTATTTGGATTAAAGGAGTCCAGCTGACTTGAATACTTTTTTGACAGAAAGGAGATGAAATGAAAATTAATTGTGCCTATTCTGCTTTTCTGAGATGACAAGGGCATCAGATTTAAAATCCCTGAGGGCAAACAAACTAACCTGACAGGTCCTAAAGAAAGTACTCCAAGCTCCTACCTGCCAAGGGGAACTAAGCAGTCTGAGAAACCTCTTCAAAGACTGTCAAACATGGTGTACCTTAGGCCTCTTAAACTTAGGATGAATCTTATCACAAGCTATGTATGTGGGGGGTGTCATTACTAAGGAATTTAAATTTACTGATCCATTAAATGTTGGGGAAAGCTAGAAATAAGAATTTTGTTTCAAGAATGCAGAAAAAAGTCCATAAAAACCACTTGTTTGGGTTCTATAAGATTTCTTGTGTTGTATGCCTTCTGGTGCTTTTTATTAAATAAAGCCCTAAAGCCTGGTTAGGATGAAAGTGAACTAAACAATAACGATAATACTAATACTAATAATCGCTCACTTTATTTATTATATGCCAAGCACTGATCTAAATATCTTTCATCTAACTTAATCCTAGGAAAAACCCTATAAGATTGATACTATTTATTATCCCTATTTAACAAATAAGGACCCAGAGGCACAGAGAGGTGAAACACTTGCCCAGTGTCACACAGTTAGTAAGAGGTGGAGTAGTTGTGAACCCAAGTAGCTTAAGTCCTGAGTTGGCTCCATAGGGAAGGCAACAGAATGCCGCTACCGTTTTTGGTCAACTTTTAAGAGGCTTTTCTTGTCTCTATTCAAAGCTCTATCACATGGGGCATATGTTGACTCACAACAACCAAACTTATTGAGTCAGGTCTGAAATTTGTCTGCCAAGAAGTTTAACCTCACACTGGAGCCAGGCAGGGTTGTTGGATGAAAAGATCATTCATTTCATGGAGTCTGTATTACCTTTTCTACCTACCAAGCAGTTTTGAGCACAGATGAGCTCAGGTGCTGAATTCCTCTCTCAAGTGAGGATCACACTGAGAACTGCTAGTGATAAATCTCAAGCCCACAGGCCTGGCCAGACTCAGGGACATCAAGGTGATCTTAGTAGTTCTCATAACTGACTGAGTCAGAAAACCTAGGCTGCCCTCACTCATCTTTTGACTCCCTAGAAGTAAGTCCTAAAGGCATCCCCAAACTTTTAGGAGGGAGATGATCATATTCTTACCTACTTAGTAGGCATATGCAGTAACTAGCTTCGTGACCTACATAAGCCACATGGCTTCTAGGCCTAGGTTGGCTCAACTGTAAAATAGGGACATATCTTACCTATCTTGTCTGCCAAGAGGCAAGAGGTGGATCAGATGATATTTGAGGGCCTGTCAAGCTCTAAACTGAAGATAAGGGGCAAAGGAGGAAGAGTAAGGGAGGGGGCCCTCCCTGTTCAATAGTTTACTCCTCAAAAGCCAGAGTCCCATTTGTTTTGTTAATTCCTGCAATAACCAGATAACTCCTTCAGTTCATCAGGTCATCTCTAGAGGGGGTGCTTTGCTCCTAACACACCTCCAAACCAGGCCCCACTACTGGAGTTAATAAAGATAGTGTTTAATAAAAAATAAACAAAATAAAAATGAGTTGTTTCAATAGCATCAGAAGAAATTTTTTTTTAACAGTATCAGGAGAGATTTTTTTTCAATCCAGTCTCGACTACAAATCTTATTAGTAAGAAACTTCGAATAAGAATAAGATATACAGTCATTTTATGGCAAACTATATATTTCTATCTACCTTTGGAGCAGAAGATTTATCTGCAGTGTTTCAAACATTAAGATAACTAAAAATTTCATATTAATAGCATTTTTACTGAACTAAATTAAATACTTGGGGTAAAGCCCTTTGAAATAGCATTTCACCTTCAAAATTCAGTCTTCTGTTTCCTCCCCTTCTTTTCCTAGCTCCTCTCTTTTCTTCCTAACACTTAAAGGTAATAAAAACATTTTAAAGAAAGAAAGAAAGAAAGAAAAAGATGTGCACACCAGAAGACAGTAACAAAAAACGATTTTGTTTACTGGCTGTTTTGTTTTACATTTTATTTTCTCACTTTTTACTTTCTTTTTCAGTTTCAAAACAAGCCTCTCTCCCCATATATTCCCACCCCCACCCTTCTGCAGACAGCAGACTTCAAACTTCACTTCTGCTTTCAGGTCTTAAAGAGAAGGGGAGGGCGGGGAGGCAGAAAAGTGACCGAGAGTTATCTCAAAATAAAAATTAACCACAGATTTTCTTATTTCAAAATTCCCACGTTCTGCCAATTTGAAAATACCTTTCCTCCCCTCTTCTAAGGTCCCCAGACCGTCAGAGCATTTAAGCCACAGTATAAAGGAGGTATCGTGTTGCTTACAGTTCTTCAGTCTGCACTGGGTGCCGTGTGCCTCCCTGAAGCCTCTTAAAAGGTTCTTGTTGTCGGTTAACTTCTGGCTGGAGTTTCCGGAAGAGCATTTTCTTTTCTTAAGGATGAGCGCTCCTTCACCAACTCCTGAACGTTCCTCGGACTCCTCTTCCCCACTGAATCTCCTCGGGGAGTCAGGTCCTGAGGGACCGTGAAACTCTCCCTCCGCGGCGTGGACACAGGGGTCTCTCTCTCTCTCTCTCTCTCTCTCTCTCTCTCTGTGCCGAGGGCTCGGGATTCTCCAAGGGTCCCGGCGTCCCCCAACTGGTCTCACTCCGTGTTGGCGGTGAAAGTGACCGCGGTCATGGAGCGCTCCTCGGTCAGCGTGGTCATGCAGCCCTTCGCCCACGCGACCTGCAGGACTTCTTGTGTCACCTCATAATCCACGACCCGGACGAGGAGGGGTTTGGGTGGGTGCCCTGGAGCTCGGGAGGGAGCGTCTACACGGCTGCCAGAAATTCGCTTTTCCCTTGGAAAGAGAGGCGAAGGGCAGTCGGGTTCCCGGTCCTGTCCTCCCGCTTTGAAAAGGTCCTCCTCATCGGCCACTTCTTCCCGTACGGAGTCCCCCTGAGTTCCCAACCACCTCTCCGGGTTTAGAAGAAAGAGCACTTTCTCTCGGACCCAGGAGTCACAGTCCACATTCTCTCCGGGGCTATGCTCGTGGGCGCCGCGCCGGCTGCTGCTAGCCCCCGCTACCGAGGGGTTCGGCGCGCCCAGGGCCAGGAGAGCCCCGCGCTCCGCCTCGCGCACAAACGGCAGGGCGCACCACCCGCTGTGGGGCGAGGCCGCGAGATTCGGAGACCCGCGGGGACCCGGGGCCCCCATCCCGGGAGGAGGGCCATTCATCCGGTGGATCTTCCGCCGGTTCTCGCAGCGAACGCCAGAGGAGCTCTGAAAAGCGCAGGACTGCTGATCGGCCGTGGGCGTGGCCTCCGCGCTCCCCGCCTCCCGGGCCTGGGACTGTCCCCGCCCCCTCCCGTCCGCGCCTCCCTCCCTCTCTCGCGGCTTTCGGGCTTTTCAAAGGCGAAAAGCCTCACTTCCCCCGCAACCCCACGATCGCTCCTCCTCTTCTTACCTGCGATCCTAGACCTGCGGCCGTGATCTCATTTCTGAGTCTTTCCCCTATCTCTTCTCAGTTCTATCCTAGTTTCCAGCCCACCACCGTTTTTGTCTCTAAACAACAGGAGACACCCTTGCACCGCACACACACCCACACTGCCCCACGAAATGCCCAACACAGTGTATGTCTTCTTTCCAAGGACTCTCCTTGAAGTGAAGGAACATGGAAGTTAAAAAAAAAAAAGTCTTATTTAATCAAGTTCTTCTGATAAAAGTTTCCGTGTCCATTCCGAATCCACCCTCGCCATCCTACCAAGATTATCGAATGTAGATCAAAAGCATCTGATTGGGAAAGTTGAGCCCTTTGAGAAAACGCCTTTGTATTGTTTGTTGTTCTTCGTAGGAATGCGGGAATGTCACACCGGTCTTCATTTTGGTTTTGGTCATGCTTGTCCAAAGGGGCATAAGTGCCTTTGATCAAACGGAAATAAACAAAACCAAACCGCTATAAGAACTTAAGGATTTAGAATTTTGTGTTCGTTTTTAAAATTTCCCCTTTCACTACACCCCTACCTCCCTCACCCACCCCCACCCCTACACACACACACACACACACACACACACACACACACACACACCTGTTTAACCCCAGAAGTTAAAAATACATATATATGGATCTCTGGGTAGCCTTTCAGAATCTCTCGTTGCCAGGCCCTCTGACATACTTAACTTTGCCTGAGGGTAATGTGGAAAGCTAGCTAACAGAAAAAAAGAAGCTTAGCTTGTGATTTCCAGTTTGTCCTTGGTTACAGGTCCTTGCTTTATTAGAAAGTGTTCACTTTTCCTGTCTGCTTTAGAAAAAAATGACTGCAATGGTGGAAGTTTCTGCCCATACTTTGAAGGACCAAGTAGTATGGTGAAAGATATTTTGGAAAGAGAGGACCTTCTGATGTCTGCTGACTGGATGCCTGACCTTGGGCCAGTTACTGCTAAATTACAATTAACTAAATTTTTCGAGTGTATTAGGCAAGAATTGCTCTAAGCATTCGATATATTTAAACTCATTTATTCTTTTCTTTAAAATAAATTTCTTTTTGGCTGCATTGGTTCTTCATTGCTGCGCACAAGCTTTCTTTAGCTGTGGTGAGTGGGAACTACTCTTTGTTGCGGTGCGTGGGCTTCTCATTGCGGTGGCTTCTCTTGCTGCAGAGCACGGGCTCTAGGCACGTGGGCTTCAGTAGTTGTGGCTCTCGGGCTCTAGAGTGCAGGCTCAGTAGTTGTGGCGCACAGGCTTAGTTGCTCCGAGGCATGTGGGATCTTCCCCGACCGGGGCTCAAACCTGTGTCCCCTGCATTGGCAGGCGGATTCTTAACTACCACGCCACCAGGGAAGCCCAAACTCATTTATTCTTCACAGCAAACTAACGAAGTAGCTCTACAGTCTCCTTGAGAACTCTGAAGCACAGGGAGGTTAAGATCAAATACCAATAAACAGTGGAGCCAGGAGTCTCACAAGTTTAAATGTTTGGTCCTATTTTAAATGACCTTCTTTAAATGTTTGGTCCTATTTTAAATGACTTCATGTTCTTTTCTGTTCATTTACTTAACCAGGAATCACTGAGTGTGTGCTAAATGTCAGCTACTGTTCTAGGTGATGGAGGAAAGAAGCTGAATTGCTTGTCCTGTTGGAATTTTCATTCTTTACATCAGTTACATACATCAAATTCTCTGTTCAAACGTAGGAGATAATAAGTTAACTTTAATGCACAAGAAAATCAACTGCAGGCTAATGCCCTACCCTACTCTCAAAGATTCTACTCTTATAGGTTTCGGGGAGGGCTTAGAATGTGGATTTTTAGCAAGACCCTCAGCAATTTTGATGCTAGTGGTTCATAGACAACATTATAAGAAACATTACCAACGATAATACTCTAGACCATAGATAAACTCTAGGCCTTTTTTTGCTTTCATGTGACAATAAGAACATTGTGTTTTCCTTCCTTGCAGGAATACTGGGAGAATTCCAATGAAGGTGTCTGTATTCTGAGGGAAGTGTAATGTAAACCACAAGATTTATTGCTTTCAAATTTTCATGCCTATGGGGATTGGGTGAGGGATTAGAGTGGGCATGGGGAATGGGGAAAACCTATTTGCTGAGGAGTGAGCCTGATTCACCCACCATAAAGCACCTGAATTTCTAGATGTCAAGAAGTTGTGTATTAATGCATAAAAGAATGTTAAGAGGAAACGCCAAATAAATTAAACTTCAAAGAGATAAAGTCTAAAAAGAACATAAACAAAGAAATAGGCAGCTTGCCTTCAGGATAGTGGTGTCTGCTATGCTTTAATATCTCACAGTGCATAAAAGCCTGATAAAGGGTGCTGATAAAGTGAACCCATTTACTTCCCCTCTGAACTGCCTACTACCAACTCTAATTTAAGGAAAAGAGGCTTTGTCATAAGGATATTAGGAGATTTGTTAGGAGATATTGACAGATTTGTTGGGAAAGTGGGAATACCAGACTTTAAAACAGGTAGAAATCAAAGCTGTTGCCGAGGGAATAAGGAGTTGGTACAACAGGAACAGATTTCTCCGCTGGATGGAATGCACTCCAACTCTCACACTTGTCCCTGTAGCATTTACTCAGGAGTCAAATTCCACTCAGAAGTATCCATCTGGCTCAGTTTATGCAACCTGCTTACCCCTTCACAATACAGGACAGTAAATGAAAAGGTACAGTCAAAGAAGCCTTTGGGGGATCCCCTTGGTTTCTGTAATGGAAAAGCAAACAGCTGGACTTTCCCCACCTAATAAAACTGTATGGTAGGGAAAGGTAACATTCCAAAAAAGAAGTCAGGGTGTTGTTAAGAATTTTTTTAAATTGCACTGATGTCTATCACACTAACTATTATAAACAGAGTGTGGATATGGGAGTGACAGATAGGGTATTCTGGATAAGGCAACATTATGAGCAATGGTGCAATGGTGAATATGGAGGCACGTGTAGAGAATAGTTTTGTCCTTGACATTTCTCTTCTCTCACGTCTAAAACACTTTCCATGATTTTATCCATCCCGTGGCTTCAACTGCAACCTGTACTCTGATGATTCTCCAATTTATCTCTCTATTATAGACCATGATGCTTATTTCCAGACTTGTGGTAGATTGTATTATTGTCTCAAATTATTTATTTCCTCATCCTGAAAGAAGATCATACCTCCTGGCTTGTGTACCACATGACTTGCAATGCTCCTTATTCCCATACACTTCTCTACCCCACTGATGTTGACTTTGGCCGTGTGACTTGCTTCAGCTTAAACAGGTGTGACGTTGGATGCATCTGAGCAAAAAGGAAGAGTCATTGCAAGGTTGGCCTTGGGCAGGCTCCAATCAGAGCTGCCATCTTTGCTGTGATCTGGGAATGAAGACAGTACATGGGACAGAGCTGACTGGAATCCAGCAAAGTTACAGCAGCTGATACATATTCTAAGCAAGAAACAAACTTTTGTTACAGTAAAACAATGAAATTTGAGGGTTGCTTCCTACCACAGTCTAACCTAGTGAAAAATGTTTCTGTTCAATTTTCTATTGGACACCTCTTTTGAATGTCACTTGAGAACTAAAATGTTGCCTGCCATATCAGTAAACAAAGGATGTTGCAGCCATTAAGCCATTACATTACAGCTGCCCAGACTGTGGGCCCTGAGGGAACTCAGGATGGAGGCAAAGGGGCTGCCCACTCCAAGCCCATCTAGCCGTCAGCCCCGGCAGTCACCCCCGACGGTGCACCTAAGGAAACTCAGGATGAGAAAGCATAGGATAACTGCCCCAGATAGCTAATTGACCCCAGATAGCTGGGGTGCATAGCACAGGGATGATTTCAGTGAGCCCAGACTCCTGCATCTTCCCAAACATAGAGAAGCGCTAAACTTAACTTGAGATACCCGATTTTCTTTTATTAACAATAATCTTTTGATATTTCAACTACCTGGTTTTGTTGCAAAAACTCCCCCCCTCCCACACCCACCCCCCGCCCTCTTCGGAGCAGTCTCTCAGTGTTATTTGAGATGCTGTCTCCCAGGCTTGAAGTCCTAAGAATGTCCCCCATATAAAACATAACTCTCAACTTTTATGTTGTGCTTTTTTTTTTTTCAGTCAACACACTAGAAACCTAAAATACCTAAAACTGAACTCATTATTTATTCTCTTAAATCAGTCCCCTCTTTCAAGTGTTCCTTATCCCAAGGATTAGCTTGACTAGCAATTCTATTGTCTTCCCTTTCCCTCAGTGGCTAGACCCACCCCACATATCTAATATTTAACTGAGTGCTGATGTGTATGTGTGTATTTCCTCTCTGCCCTTACCTCTCCAATCCCCATAGCTACAAAAATAAACTCAGACCCTTAGGCATGACATAAAATATCTTCAAAATCCTACCCCAGCCTATCACTGTTTATAGTTTAATGAATAAATGAAAAAAGAAACAAGCCACCTAAATGAACACAAAGTGCAAGTCTGAGACTAGGGTGAGGTTATTGTGTATAAATAAAATCCAGCCTGATTATGGATAGACCTTGAAAACTACGAGCCTTTTAGAAGAGATTCTAATCATATTTCCTTTGACAACTAAGGTTCTTGGGACCTGAAGAACTCAGACTGTGCAAAGAAAATCTACACTGGACTGAGTCAAGTGACTGTGATGGGCCGTGTTATCTTGGGCAAGTCTCCCAATGCCTCCAAATCTATGTTCTCATCTGCAAGGTATAAATAATACCTGTCCTGTGTGCTTCCCAGGGTTTTCGTGGAGGTCAAATGAAACAATTCTGGTAACACTTTGAAACTATGAAACTTGCAAAATATTTTAAATTTACTTTTTTTTTTTTTTTTTCGGTACGCGGGCCTCTCACTGTTGTGACCTCTCCCGTTGCGAAGCACAGGCTCTGGACGCGCAGGCTCAGCGGCCATGGCTCACGGGCCCAGCCGCTCCGCGGCATGTGGGATCTTCCCGGACTGGGGCACGAACCCGTGTCCCCTGCATCGGCAGGCGGACTCTCAACCATTGTGCCACCAGGGGAGCCCTAAATTTACTTTTTTAAAGTTCATTATTGTTTTTTAGAACTGGGAACCCAAACCACAGTTTTTAATGAAATCCTTAGGGAAAGATGCAGAAGTCAATGGCTGGAGCTAGACAATAAGTACCAGACCCATAATCTTAGAATAGAGGAGCTAATGTTATTAGTTATAAATTGGAGAAAAAAGAGGAAGAGAGGGAATGTGGCAGTTCTGGGGATATCAAGCAGCTTAGCCCAGTGGTCTGAGATAAAATGGAAACTGAGGCAAATTTTTTAAAAAGGAGTCTTTGTTTTAAATTTTGTATTACCAAAGGGTGTGTTCCTGGGAGAAGAACATGTGGCCCTGAGACTAACATGGTATATATGTATGATATTTTTTGAATGAAACATTTAAGCACATTGCCTTTTCACTCCACAGAGAGTTGGCGACCCTTAAAAGATGTCGGCCAGGTACTTTGAAAGGACAAAGAATGCTAGGTGTGCCAGTTAGCTGCAAGAGATGATGCATGTAGCGCTCTGAATAGTAGCTGCATAAAGGGGATTTTTAAACTATAATTCATTGTCAGCTGCCTGCATTATCCAACATTTTAAAGCATATTCATCATCCTCCTCTCCTGTCAGAGATTGGGATTTAAGACCAGGCTCTCTCATTGACTATGAATAAACAACTTATTTAACAGGAAATTTTGTCATTAGTAATTGAGTTGGCATTTTATAATAAAGAACGAGTGTTCTTTACCCTACATTCATCTTCAGCATAAACAAAATTTGACTTGTTCAACAGCAGCCTGTAGTACTATTCCAGAGATAATTCAATCTTTGACTCAATATGGGTGAATTAATACTTATGAAATACTTCATATAAAATAATCACTCAGGTTAGTAAAATAAAGGTCATGATCTTAATATACCCAATCTTGATTAGTTTATAATAAAATATTTTTAATGGGGCAAGGCAATTTTTCTTCCCATTATGTTATTTTATTAACCAATGTGCATGTGATCAGATATGGGGTATAACAGCTGTAGAAATCCTCAGTGATATTTTACATCTAGAGAGATTTCATTCCCCAAATATCTAGCTGTTATAATTTGCTACGTTTTATCAACAAGAGTGGCTGGAAAATACTGAGTCTCTCATTTAGCAAGTCTGCAAACGAGTTGACCTGGAATGTCTAGGAACTCAAAGAAACTGTTAGTAATAATCCCTTGTTATCTCTTATTCATACTTCATAATTCATCCCTCCAGGGCAAGGCTTGGACAGAATGTTGTAGTAGATTAAACTGATCATTTAGTAACCCCACTGCTTATCTCTCCTCCCCCTTCTTTCTCAACTCTTTTACTGAGGACAATCTTATGTTATTTTCAAAGCCATAAATTCATTAAGAAAGGCATGGAATTTAGCCCTCCTTCAGTTTAATACTCCTGATAGGTACCCTTTCCTCCTTTCCTCTGACCATGCTTTGTGTCTCTTTTACCTCTTCTCTGCACTTTCTCCTCCTTTTTTTTTTTTCTGGTCTTTTATGCAGTTCCTTCCTTCCTTTCTATTGTGATATAGTGCAGAATTTGAGAGCGTGAGTTATGGAGCCAAACTCCCTGGATTTAATATCTCCCTTTGCCATATATTAGCTGAACGACTTTAGGCGGCCTACTTAACCTTTTTCTTACCTTAGTTTACCCATCTGAAAACTGGGGGTAAGAATAGTACCAATCCCATAGGGTTGTTGTCGGGAGCAAATGATTTAATATGTGTAAAGCCTCTAGAACAGTGCCTGCCACATAGTAGATGCCATTTCCTCTAGAATAAATGAAGGCAGGGATTTTTAAAACTTTTGTTCACCGCAATGTAACTATCACTGTTGTATCTCCAGTACCTAGACCAGTGCCTGATACCATTGTTGAAATAATTAATTCTCTATTTCTACTGTGTTTATCTTTCAGTGTTTTTCTTTGGAGCTCTGCTTCTTCTTTCTTTCCTCCTTTAAGACCTCTCCGTTTCTACTTCTGCATTCTTTGCCTCTCAGGTTTCCATCATCTATTGCTCACCTAAATTGTCTCCTATGTCTCTGGGTCTAAGGTTTTTGAGTAGAGTCAAACATCACAAATTCAACATTTATCAGTAATTATTAGTCATGGAGTTTCCAATGAAAAGAGAAAGAACTCTTGAGTCAAGGAAAACTGAGAATAAAATAATACTTTAAATGCAATATTTTACATTAAATTTGTGGTGACCTGTGTTTGTCATTTATACATAGGTTAAGCTGCCTGTAAAAATCTGCCACTTTCTACCATTAGTTTTATTTTGATTCAAACATAAAATTAGTTAAAAGAAGAGTGTAATAAACAGCTGTTGTTCACCTGGATTCACTGATATTTTATCATATTTGATCCCTCTCTGTCTTTACACACACACACTATATAGACATTACTAGGAATTATTTGAAATTAAGTTACAGATATCATACTTTACTGCTAAATATTTCAGCATGCATCTTAACAAAATAAATGCCACCACATTACCAATATCGTACTTAAGAAAATTTACATTAATTCGATAGTATCATTTAATGTATCATAATAAATTTTTCCCAGTGGTCTACAAAATGTGTGTTTTAGAGTTTGTTCCTCTGATCCAGAATTCAATAAACGTTCATGAGTCGCAGGTGATTAAGCTTCTTAGTCTCCTAAAATCTAGAATGAAGCACTCACATCTTTTCTTCCCACCCCTGATATTAACTTTTTTGAAGAGTTCAGGCCAATTATCTGATAGAATGTTTCATCCACAATTTGGATTATTCTGATTCTTCCCTTATGATTAGATTCAGGTTACGCAGTCTTGGCCAGAAATCTATGTGGTGATATATTGCACTTCTCACTGCATTGTGTCAAAAGGCACACAATGTTGGGTTCTTCCACTGCGGCTCATGCTAAGTTTGACCACTTGGTAAAGATGGTGACCACCGGTCATCTCCATTATACAGGTCCATTTTACCCTTTACAATTTGTAAGTAGTAATAATATTAAATAAATTTTATTTAATATTATTTAATAATAATCCTTGCTTGAGTTAATTCTTAAATTGGAGATTGCAAAATGTCAACTTTCTAATTTGCCATTCCTTCTACATTCCTTAGTAGGTATTCTTCTGTAAAGAAGAGTTTTTGTTTGCCAGACCACCTCATTTTCTTATCATTGTGGATTCAAGGATTTTTTTTTTTTTTTTTTTTTTGCGGTACGCGGGCCTCTCACTGCTGTGGCCCCTCCCGTTGCGGAGCACAGGCTCCGGACGCGCAGGCTCAGCGGCCATGGCTCACGGGCCCAGCCGCTCCGCGGCATGTGGGATCTTCCCGGACCGGAGCACGAACCCGCGTCCCCTGCATCGGCAGGCGGACTCTCAACCACTGTGCCACCAGGGAAGCCCGGATTCAAGGATTTTTAAAAAAAATTCATGTGTTATAATCCACTACATTATTGTTATTTTCGATGCTGTTATATATGGTATCAAATTTGCCAAGTAGGAATTTTGTTGTACCAGTTCTGATTTCTTTTGACATGACCGATTTTTTTTTTTTTTTTAAATTGAACCCGGGTCCTTGGCAGTGAAAGCGTGGAGTCCTAAGCACTGGACCGCCAGGGAATTCCCAACATGACCACATTTAGTCTCGAGCATTTCCTTACTTTCTTGCCCAAGGTGTTCTTTCCTTTTCCTGTTCTTCAGCCTTTTCTCCAAGAGTTCTATTTTCCCTGAAAGGTATTTATGAAGATCTGACTATCAGGGATGATCACTGAGTGTTGTTACTTGTAGCCCTTTTTAGTCAACAGAGCCAAAGAATAGATGTTATTTTTAATCCCAGGTTCCTACATTGTTCAAAAGTCAAAACAATATAAAAGGGATATATATTCGGGGAAGTCTTGTTCCCATCCCTAACTCCACTACTTATAGGTCACTTAAAAAATAGTTTCTCGTTTAATCTTCCTGTGTTTCTGTTTGCAAAAGAAAAGTTAGCAGAGATCTATTTGATATACACTAATTTTCTCATTCTTTCTTACATACTCTTGTACATGTAGCTTTTTTTTCCACTTAAAAACGTATCATGGAAATTACCTCAAATTACATCACAGAGAACTTCCTTGTTGCTATAAGTGCTTCACTGTGTAGATGTGTCGTAATTCATTCACCTGGACTTTGAAGGATGGAAATTTAGGTTGTTTCTAAAAGTTTGTTATTACAAATAATATTGGAGTGAATAACCCAGTGCAAACATTGGTTTTATATTTGTGGAGGAATCCTCAGGGTAAATTTCTGGAAGTTGAATTGCTTGTATAAATGCATATGTATTTTATTAGATGGTACTGAATTCCCCTCACTGGAGTTGTAACTTTCCTACTCCCACTACCAGTATATGAGTATGCCTATTTTCTACAGCTTCAAACTTGGGTTCTCAATATTTTTTAAAAGTATTGCATGACAGTTTAATCACACTTTTTTTTTGAGTGAAGTTAAGCATCTTTTCCTATGTTTAAGGGTCATTTTATTTGTTTTTCTGTGAACTAACCATGTCTCTTGCCCATTTTTCTGTTGGATTTGAGTAAATTTTTTTTCTCCTCAGTGTTAAGGGTTCTTTATATTTTATGGAAAATAGTTCTCTATTTGTGATATAAATTGCAAATAGTTTCTCCTAGTGTGTAATTTATATTTTGACACCAGATCTTTTGCCACTGAGAAATCACACACATGCACACATACATATGTATTTTATTTATCAAACTTAATATTTTTCTTTTATTACTTCTGAATTTGGAAAGCCTTTCCTAATACCCACATTATAAAGGAACCAACCAATGTTTTCTTCTAGTATTTGTATGACTTTTTTTCTTTTTAAAGGCTTTATTTATATCTTGGATCAATTTGCAGTTTATTCTTGTATAGGTATGAAATATGAGTTTAATTTAATTTTACTTTTTTTCAGATTGCTATCCATTTGTCTCACTGCCACTTATTTAAAATTCCATCTTTACCCCAGCGACTTGAGATGCCACTTTGATCTTATTTTAAACTTTCCTGTGTACTTGTTATTTCTGGACCTTTTTTCCCCTTTGTTCTGCACAATCATGTACCATTACTACACTTTATATAAGTTTTATAGTATGTTTTAATGTTTGTGGGGTTAATCTCCCCTTTTAACCTATTTTCTTTTCCTGAAATTTGTATTGTTATTTTTGCATATTTATTTTCCATGTTCTTAGTCTCAGGAATCTGATGAAAGGAAATAGTCAAAAATGCAGCAGAGAGACTTCCCTCGTGGTCCAGTGGTTAGGACTCGGCACTTTCAGTGCTGGGGCCTGGGTTCAATCCTTGGTCCAGGAACTAAGATACCACAGCTGCAGAGCGCAGCCAAAAAAAAATGCAAAAATTCTAACGGGACAACTAGAAATATATCAAGTGCTCTCTTTGGGAAATAATCTAGAACTAAAATCTGACATCTCGTGTTCACTGCAGTAACTGCATGGTACTAACTAAAGTCTGACAGTCTTACTGGATTATAAGCAATGTCTTTTAACAGTGTTTAAAACCTAGAGTATATTTTGCCTTGGAAACACATAGATCTGTTAGAGGGAGAGAAAGCTGCACATCAATTAGGAAGAAGAATACCCGGATGTTAGCTATTTTTATTTGTAACTTTTAAAATCACAAGAGCCAGAATAAGGGGGAGTGAACAAAAGTTCACTCAAGAAAATAAAGTTCACTCAAGAAGTGAACAGGGACTTCCCTGGTGGTCCAGTGGTAAACAATCTGCCTTACAATGCAGGGGACTTAGGTTTGATCCCTGGTCAGAGAACTAAGATCCCACATGCCATGGGGCAACTAAGCCCCGTGCCCCTCAGCGAGAGCCCATGTGCCTGCAAACTACAGAGCCCACGCACCACAACTAGAGAGAGAAAACCCACACTCCTCAACAAAGATCCCTTGTGCCTCAACGAAGACCTGACGCAGCCAAATAAATAAATAAAAATAAATAAATAATTTTAAAAAGAAGTGAACAAAATTGGAACAGGGCTGGAACACATATGCCACCAGTACTGCTGAGGTTGGAGGGGGTAAAGAAAAGGGGAGAGGCTGGGAGTGGCTTCTTTCTCTCTTTCACCTCACTGCTCAGGTACAGTAAGATCAGAAAAAGCAAAGGGCTGTCGGCAACTGGGTTTTAATAGCTGGAGCCAAGATTTCTATCAGAGATTGAGAAACCTGGGTGAATAGAAACTTGGGGAAAGAGAATTAGGCTGTTAATGTTACCTATACTGACACAACAATCCCTCCATCTGCATTTTTTTTTTTTACTATTTTTATTTTCCCCAACTAAAATAATTTTAATGCTAACATCCCAGGTTAGAAGGGAGAAATCATCTTTGTTGTAGGTGCTGTGCTATTCCATTGGCTGTGTTTTACTTTTTTTATTTTTTCTCTGCTCCTAGTGTTTACTGAGATTAGGGAAAATGGATACAAAACTTTAGGTATTATCACAGACAACTTAAAGAAATTTAATTTAGAGTTCTTTCATGTTTTTTTCTCAAAATTCAAGTCACCAAACAAAAATTTGTCATGAAAAATGCAAAATGAGTAGAAACAAAACTTGTGTTATTAAATGAGATTCTATTCTAGAGGATGTCTAAATGTCCTCCGAAACTGCCCTGCCTTGTCCTGCTCCCAAAGTTTGAGAAGACTGAAATCTCCATTCTTCCTCTGTATTTCCCCTCAGTGAGTCTTAGGCAGAGTGAACATTCATGCTCACTAAATACACAGACAATTGCAAAACCCAGTCCGCATCCACCCAGAGCAAAGTACACGTCTCTGCAGAGTTGAGCATGTTGCCTGTACTGAGTCCTCAGAGTTCCTAGCTGCCTGAGAGGCCAATTAGCATAATAATTCAAAGTACAGGCTTCAGAATCTGACAAACTCAGGCTCTGATCACGACTTAAAATCTGCATAACCTTTGATGAGTCATAACCCACCCCCCAGCCAGAATTCCCACAATAAGATAAATCACACACACACACACACACACACACACACATACACAAAAGTATATATAAAATTTGGCACAATTATCAGCATGTAGTTAAATGTTAAGTAAACAGTAGGCACATTATTATTAGTAAGACAATAAGGCACAGGGCTATAATAATGATGCCATGTACCAGCTGGGAGTAACCCTCAGTTATCAATGCTAAAGATAATGAGAATCCCTGGGGCAGAAACTAGACCACGTTCTCCCGAGAGATTTATGGACCCCAGTTACTTAGACCTCTTCCCTCTGGCACCAACGATAAGTCTCTAGGTAACAACTGGCTCATGGTGACCTAAGCATACTGTCACTCCCAAGGAATCATATTTTTTTTATTAAAACAAAGCTCTCCTTCAGCCAGTTTGTTTACTTTTCTAAGAATAAACACCTAAAATTTAGATTTCCTCTAATCTTTGTAGTTGGGATGTTTGTGACCTCCATGGGGTAAGAAACCAATATTTTCCATATGGCTAAGTCAACTTTATCCAGACTAGATAAATCCAACCATTGTGTTCGTGTCTGCTTTTATTGCAGATAGAAGAACATAGCTTGTGATGTTTTATCTCTTCCTTTATTTTCCTTGAAAGATATGCATACACAATCAATTGGAATCCAAATTAAAACAAAAATTCTGATAAGGATAAAAGACTAATAAGAGTATTGATTATAATCATTTAATCAATTTAATCATTTAAATTTCCTTTATGAAAAAGATACGTGGCTTAGGGAAAAAAAAGGTTGAAATCAAAGTAACACTGTTCTGGCTCCGCCTCTAGCACTGATTATCTATATGATCTCAAAGAAGTCATTTATTTTCTTTGGCCCGCAAATCTTCATATGTAATGAGAGAATTAAAGTTTATCTTATCAAAATTCTCTGAGTATGTACATATGCATACAGAAACATGAAATAAATGTAAATATATGTGTATGTATGTTTACATGTGCATTTGCATATCCAGATTCACACCTACGTATGCATCTTAGTTTCCCATGAAAAAGCAGATTATAAACAAGGGGGCTGGGCTTCCCTGGTGGCGCAGTGGTTGAGAGTCCGCCTGCCGATGCAGGGGACACGGGTTCGTGCCCCGGTCTGGGAGGATCCCGCATGCCGCGGAGCGGCTGGGCCCGTGGGCCATGGCCGCTGAGCCTGCGCGTCCGGAGCCTGTCCTCCGCGACGGGAGAGGCCGCAGCAGTGAGAGGCCCGCGTAACGCATAAAAAAAAAAAAAAAAAAAAAAAAAAAAAAAGGGGGCTGGAATAGGTGATAGGCAATGTCCAGTCCTATGCCAACTGTTTCGAGCTTTTAAAAAAATTTTTTTTATTGATTTATTTGTTTTTGTTGTTGTTCGTTTGTTTCTAGCTTTTAAAATGCCCGTATCTTCATTCCTCCATCCAAGGCAACTGAGAAATGGAAGCTTGTTAGCAGTACAAATTCTCAGGCCTGACCTCAGACTTACTGAATCAGAGGCTGTGGGGAGAGGCTCAGCCATCTGTGTTGCAACCTGCCCTCCGGGTGATTCTGAAGGGCACTAAAAGGTGAGAACCACTGCATTTAAACATTTCCAGGGAAGAACTAGATGCTACAGTCCTAGGCAGAAGTGGAGAGACAGTAATTAAAGGGAAAAAAGCAGAATATTCTACAGAGAACTTGAGTCACAGGTGGTAGGAAGAGAGTTTGGGGAAACAGCAGTGGCAGGCACAGGGGAGCATTATTTTGGGTCGTAGGGAACTGACGTGGTAATGAGAACACCGAGCAGAAGCCCAAGCAGCAATAAGGAAGCAGTGGCCACATGCTCCCGTGTTAAATCACTTGTTCTCATGCAGTCATTTCTGCTCCTTTGCGAAGACCCTCTGACTTTAGAACCTTCTTCCTACAGTGGATCGCAAAGGAGGATAATTATCCTGTTTTTAGCCATAGCTGTCTCTGACCCCTATAGTCATTACTTTAGAAACTTGAGACAGGGAGAGTTAGCCATTCCCAGCCTAACCCTGCTTGTCTTCTGGTCCTTTTCAAAAATTTAAGGTTCTCCTGATTCTAGTTTTAATTTTTCCCCTCATTGACAGCTAGGAGCATGTGTATGTTCAGAAAAAGGAAGAAAATTCCTGGAGTTCTAATGGGCTAGGGGTGAACCTGCCCAGAGAAAGCTGCAGGGGTGAGAATAAGCCTATAGAATCGACCAGGCAAGAACTCAGCTTGAATGCTGTTTAGGAGGCTGATGGAGAACACGTTGTCATCCAGGACGTTGCCCTGAGAGGGGAATCCCTGGCTTTGCAACTTCCTGGCCAGCGTGAGGGCCACCAGCCGGCTGTAACCTTTCCTGCGATGCTCTGGCAGGGTTTAGCCATGGCACATGGTGGCAAACTGGTCTGTGACAGACCAAGACACAGGGTTCCCCTTGTCATCATGGACACACACTCGGGAAGCAGGAGATGAGGTTGGCAATGTACCAATGACACTGTTCATTGCTGTCCGGTTGAGTAGATAAGGATCAGCAACACAGGTAGGTTAGCTGTGCAGAAGAACTCATTCTCGAAGAAAATGACATGAGAAGAAATACGAACTCGGTATCACGGGACCACAAACAACTACTTCTCTTTATACCTACTCAAACTGAGAAATCATCCTCGAGATAGTGCCTTGCAAATACCAGAATATTTTCAATAAATTAGAATCCGTCACTCACCACTTATAAACATCTTTTAGCGTTTCATTTCAGATAGGACACAACACTCATTATATTAAATTTAAGTCTTTCCTTCCAATTTTATGCCCCTTTGTTATTGTCCTCAGAATAGATGAGGCAAGTATTTCATTTTTCTGTAAAACAGATCTCAGACTTGATCTTATTAACTCCTGAAACTGCTGATACCCTCTCTGAGGGCCTTAAACAAGTCCAGATTCTTGGACCCCTAATCGTTTCCTTGGTAAAAAATAAACGTTTTAGGATAGAATTTCTATCTTTATGCATCCATGACCAGAAAAAGAAATAGAAATTTCTTAATATTCTAGGCATACGTAGATGCTCAAGAAATGCTAGCTCTTCCAGACCTTTCCCTATAAGGTCTGGAAAAAGGTTTAAAAACCCATGACATTAAAAAAGAAAAAAAAAAAAGAAAAGATAAAAATTGGTGCAATTTCTGAGAACTGAGACGGATTACTTAGTTGCAACTCTCTGGGGCTGGTTGTGCTTCCGAATTTGCTTCCATTCTTGAAATTACCAGTGTCCTAAGACCATCCCCACTTCAGAGCCTGGTAATGTCATTCTCACTATGTCCTTCTTTATAAAGAACACGTTTGTGTTTTCTTTCTATTAGTGGTTCTGCAGTGTTAGCTCACATTCCAGGCATTCTGTGGGCTCTGGCACTGGGTCACTCATCTAACAACTAAGCAGGGGGAAAGAATAAATAAATACAAGCAATAATGGGCTCAATAGGCTTTTTCATTTAATTCTTGAAAATAAACTTCAAAACAAAGTCAAAGAAGCCTCAGGCAGAAATGTCACTGCAAATAAAAACACTAACACATGTGTTTCAGGAGTGACAGTGGAGACTATGACTTTGTATGTGAAGGGCAGATATCCAAAATAAGGTGTCCAAATTTGGGTAATGATGTAGGTGTTAAAGACAAACTGTGGGACTTCCCTGGTGGTGCAGTGAATAAGAATCCGCCTCCCAATGCGGGTTCGAGCCCTGGTCCGGGAAGATCCCACATGCTGCGGAGTAACTAAGCACGTGCACCACAGCTATTGAGCCTGCGCTCTAGAGCCCACGAGCCACAACTACTGAGCCCACGTGCCACAACTACTGAGCCCACGTGCCACAACTACTGCAGCCCGCGTGCTGCAACTACTGAAGCCCCTGTGCCTAGAGCCCGTGCTCCACAAGAGAAGCCACCACAATGAGAAGCCCATGCACAACAAAGAGTAGACCCGCTCGTCGCAACTAGAGAAAGCCCGCATGCAGCAACGAAGACCCAACACAGCCAAAAATAAATAAAAATTTTAAAAATTTATTTAAAAAAAAACCAAACTGTCTAACTTCCTATGCAGAAATAAATCTGATTTTAAAAAGCCTGACTGGGGATCGAGGAAAATTTAAAACAACATCTCAGGGACAGGACGGTAAACAGACTGTGGGAAACTCAAACTCTATAGGACAAACAGCCTGACCTTTTTTACTTCCTAGCTCTATCACCACTTACTATTTGAGTGATCTTAAAACAAAGTTACTTAGCTTCCTTTGTCTCTGATTATGCAGGATGGGAATAACAGTGACTGCTATGAAGTTTAATCCCCATAGGGATGTTACTAGGATTAAACATTGGTATAAATGCATGTATACATGTAATGGGCTTAGAATAGTGCCTGGCATATAGCACATATCAATAAATATCAGCCATTTTAACCATTGTTATTTTTGTTATACAGCACTGCCATTCCATTTGAAAACTTACCTTAATTTTAAGGACCTCCTTGGAGGTGGAAATGGGTAAAACTGGCTAAGGCACATTTGTTTCTGTTAGTTAAAAAAGGAAAAAAGTCTATGTAAAAAAAGTACTCTAAGTTTTATTGTATTTGGAAAACATCACTCCTTCATCTTCCTCTTTGTCCAATTTTAACAAGTATAACCAGTCTTTGGATATGGTTGCTACAAACAGCTGTCACTTTAATGAGGAGACAAACACCTAAGGCAAGAGAAAGTGGTTGTGTGGTGGTTAAGTGGTGAGAAATACATTCAAGGGTAGCAACTCTTAATGAGAAAACTAGTTAGAACAGAAAAATGTATCAGTCACTTAGGACAGAATAAAGCACAAATGGGAAATTTGAATTTCTCTCTGCTTTTGCTTTCCTTCTTTCCTCTCTCTTCCTTAAAGCTGAATTTCTTGACAATGAATGAAACCTGAGAGGATTTAGGATACTTCTGTTCGGAAACTAAGCCAACCTAAATGATTCAAATATTAATGCTGACAGGTGCACCTGCATTTATTTCTGGTAAATAGAGAATGCCAAGAAATTCTGTCCAAATGAAAGAAAGTAAATCCCTTAATTTTAGGTTGCTGGGCAGGTGTCTCATATTTAAGCAAAACCTGTTTGTTAAACATATGCCCAACGGAAAGCTGGAGAATGGTAGAACCCATATAAAATAATAACTTTAAATGACTGACAGTAAACTGTGTTTCTGTAACATCTGTACAGGCTGCCTTTCCCCCCCAAATCACAACATTTTCCCTCCTTCCTTCAGCAGCATTACTGGGGACCCATTTTCCTGTATGTTCAGCGACTTTCCCTTTCAGCCTTTTTCAATCTTTTCCAATCTGATAGGTGAAAAAGTTTTGCTGTTTTAATTTGCATTTACATGATTATTTTAAGGCTGAAAATCTTTCAAGTACTTACTGGCCATTTATGTATTTTCTTCTGAGAACTGCCCATTTTCCTATTGGTATTTAATCTATTTTTTACTGGTATTTTAGAGCTCTTTATGAATAAAGATATTATTTTTGTTTTATATATGCTATAGATATTTTTCAGTCTGTGCTGTGTCTTTGGCTTGGTTTTTTAATTTTTATTTTAAAAAGTTCAGTTTTATGTAATGATCTATTAATTTCTTTTTCTTTATGGTTTTGTCTCTGTTTATAAGAATAATACAGGCATACCTGAGATACTGCAGGTTCAGTTCCAGACCACCACAATAAAGCAAATCTTGCAACAATTTTTTGGCTTCACAGTGAATATGAAAGTTTCGTGTACGTTGTACTGTAGTCTACTAAGTGTACAACAGTATTATATCTTAAAAAACGTATATACCTTAATTTAAAAATAATGGTGTTGGAAAAATGGCATCAATAGACTTGCTCAAAACAGGGTGGCCACAAACCTTCAGTATGTAAAAAACACAGCATCTGCGAAATGCAATAAAGTGAAGTACTACAAAACAAGTATGTCTGTCGGGCTTTATCTACACTGACATCAGTTATTTATTCATAAATTCTGTTCAGTTTCTATTTTTCTATTTAATTTTATTTATTTTGAATCTATTCTGTCATAAAGTAGGAATATTTACCACCACCCTCCACCTCCATCCCCAGTGCAGTTGGTTCGCTAGCTTTCTCAAGACCATTTATTGAATAATTTATTTTCTCTACATTTTATTTGATATTCTATCTTTATTACAGGCTACATTTTTACACCATATAGGCTCCATTCCAAAATATTTATCTTTTAGAATTTAAAGTTTCTGGCACGGGCACTTATCAGTCACCGGAGAGAAGGTGTATGATAGTTGTCATGGCCTGTGTATGTGAGAATTTAGACAGATGAGGATACTACATAAGATGACCATCTGAATTACTGGGACCTTGTGCAGTTGAATTTCAATTTTATTTGGGTCTGTAATTAACTCTTAAATTCTTCACAAAGAGTATACCACAATTCAACCTTTGAAGAAAATATTGTGTATGTTGCCTGCTACGTGCCAGAAGATACTGTACGTCTCTCAAAATTAGATCATGTACTTTTCAAAGCTACAAGAGGGTAGTATGACCAGTTTATGCATGGTAGAGAACTACCCCTCAGCAACAGTGGTAAGTTGAAATTCCTGTTGACTTTCAATCAGCTGTTAAACAGATGTTCTGAGGGAAACAGCAGACTTAATGTAACTCCTTCATCCCCACCAAAAGCGATTATAAATGTCATGGTTAATGATAAAAGTGATTTGGGGCTCTACTTGCCAGTCTAAAAACACAAGGGTTTTTAAGTTTTAAGACATGTTGTGAAATCTTTTTCCTTTAGCTGCTTTGCCTGGCATGTAGCAGACAGTCCAAAGTATATACTGTAATGTTCTCTTTAAATGCTGCACTATAGGTTTCCTTTCTCAGAGTTTACTTCCCTTAAGATCCATTAAGGTCCTTTTTGACCATTATTTCCTAAGATCTGTTTTTTGACGCTTTTGCTGAGCTGCCCAGGGTTCCCCATGACGTGTGGTCTCCCTCACTGCGGTGAGCACTAAATCCAACTTACTTAACTGCAGCTGTCTTCCTGGTGGTCTCAGCCTGGAGGGCATTAACAAAAGTATAGCACCCTCTAAATTAACTGACAAAACATTCTAGGTTAGACAGAAAAGTAATTAAATTACAAGTTATTTTATTTTATAAACAGATAAAAGCAACCCAGACAATATACTGTGGTTGGTTAAAAATGATTTTTAATATATTTAAGCGATAATTTCTTCATGTGTATATGCTTATTATCGCAATGAGAAAAGATTTAGAAAGAAGGGATTTTTTTTTTGGTTTGGTGTTTATTTTAAGGGAATAAATGAACATGGGTTCGTTTTTAACAATTTTATGAAATAAAGGTATGCTCTGATGAGAGTAGAAAATAAATATTCAACATCTATTCACTAACCTAACCAAAGAAATAAAATGTTCATGCTACCTCTAAAGTT
This sequence comes from Phocoena sinus, assembly GCF_008692025.1. Taxonomy (NCBI): domain Eukaryota; kingdom Metazoa; phylum Chordata; class Mammalia; order Artiodactyla; family Phocoenidae; genus Phocoena; species Phocoena sinus. The sequence goes on along the minus strand of NC_045773.1, from coordinate 76,665,141 downwards.
AAAGACACCTGGCAGATATTAATTATGCCACAAAAAGTCTAGGGAGTTATGTAAAAGAGCAAAGGCATTTGGGGACTTCTAGAGTTCCACGTGACCAGACAGAAAATGCAAGTCATCAGCTAAAAAACAATATTGATACCAAACACTTACATGTTTATGTGCTAGGCACTATAAACACTTTACATATGTTAAGTCACAGTATCATATTTCCTCTGCACTAACCAATAAATGAACTCTATTCAGCCATTATAAACCATCAGATTGTGGCTGTTCTCATTTTAGGGTTTAAGGCAGATAACTGGAAATACAGCAACATAAATGTGAGTTCCTAGATGTGGGAATTGATAAAAACAGTTTTCAAGGCCTACAACAGATGTATAGAGGTTAATGGTAGATTTATAGAGGTTAATTTTAAAGTGCATATTAGGAGAATCCTGAAGAAGCCTCAGCCCCGGCAATATCACGTAGAATAACATTTTTACAAATTCGTAAACATTAAATTCATATGGAACAATCTACAAACAAAACAAAACAATAAACTCTTTAAGAGGCATCCAGTCTCTTATAGACTTCTTCAATGAAAGTTAACATGTTTTTCATCTGGGGTGAATTATGGAGAACATCTAAGTCCTTCAGAAGAGCGTTCTGGTTTGGAATTAGCATCAAAATTTCTTTCTGTGAGCATGACAATAATTCATTTTTTAAATTTTATTTTTTTGATAATCGATATTAACATTATATTAGCTTCAGGCAGACGGCATAATGATTTGACATTTGTATACACTGCAAAATGATCACCACAGTAAGTCTAGTTAACATCCATCACCAAACACAGTTACAAACTTTTTCTTCCTTGTGATGAGAACTTTTAGATCTACTCTCTTAGCAACTTCCAAATATACAATACAGTATTAACTCTAGTCACCATTCTGTCCATTACATCCCCATGACTTATTTATAAATAACTGGAAGTATGTACCTTTTGACCACCTTTACCCATATAATTAGTTTTTAATCTTTCATTATGAAAAATGTTATATGTATGTTATTTAGAGAGAATGGTATAATAAACCTCATATAATCTTCACTCAGTTTCAATTATCATCAACTCACTGCCATTCTACTTTTAAATCTATGGTATTCTGTTTTCCCTCTGCCCATTCCCATTCCTCTCACCCTAGGCAGATTTGAGACAGGAAAATTTTGTTACTTTCTGGGGAAACGTAAAAGCTTTCTACCACTGTAAACACTTACACTATAATACCTGTGGGAGTCCTTTGCAAAGGTAAGTTAGCAGTGTGCTGTGTACGCCCAAATGGGACACAGTACTGTCTTAGGAAAAGTTGCACGCGCCATTATCAGAAGCACAAACAAGAGCAGCTGTCGGGATTTGCTTTCAGAAACCCCTCCTACAGCCATGACTGCACAAATGTGGACACAGCACTGTCTTAGGAAAAGCTGCACATGCCATTATCAGAAGCACAAACAAAAGCAGCTGTCAGGATCTGCTTCCAGAAACCCGTCCTACAGCCATGACTGCACAAATGTGGACACAGCACTGTCTTAGGAAAAGCTGCACACGCCATTATCAGAAGCACAAATAAAAGCAGCTGTCAGGATTTGCTTCCAGAAACCCGTCCTACAGCCATGACTGCACAAATGTGTAAAGATATATGCGCAAGGATGTTCCTAGTATTACCTGTAGTAGCAAAAATTATTTATTTCCATCATCTTCACAAATTACTACATTATGGCACATCCATACAATGGAATGCTATACCGCTATTGACAAGAATGATTATACTTATACACTTATATGTATAATGATTATACATATATACAATTCGTAACTGGTGATGCAGTTAATATGGTAAATTGGTACTTACCTGAAGTATGGGTGCTTTGAGACTCTTCTGAGAAAGTTCAGGAAGAGAGAGTACCTCACTATCTATTTGAAACATCTAAAGTAGAAAAAGAAAGCTACAGATTATTTCATAAAGCTAGATTATTTCAAAAGGCTGACTTCTCTTATTACACTCAAAAGCTGTCTGGGTAGAATCTAATCATGAAAAATTATATCCAGATTCTAGCGATACTTTTTTTTTAAACAATTACCTGTTTTACCTTCCTTTCCTCTTCTTCTACCTCATTTCTCAGAACATGAACTTTGTTCTTTAGGCTGTGAATATCCCCAGTCATTGACTCTACGGTCTCCACTATTTTATCTGTTTCTTCCTGCATCAGAGAGAGAAAGCTAATGTTTTAAATTAAATATACTATTAAATGAAACCCAAACAGCTATTAATATATACATACATATTTTAAAAACACCTTATATATTGAAACACTTCTGGAAGAAACTGATAATTTTCATTTTTCTTTCAGAAAACAGACTCCCTAGAAATTGATTTACCAATGGAACAAAGATGTATGTGAAGCTTTCCTCAAAAACTTACCAAAACTGCAGACATCAGATATCCTGGAAGACCTGTGTGAATCTAGCAGAGCCCAAGGACTGATGGCAACAGGTACAGGAGCATTCCTTAAGCGGTATGTAACAGCAGAGAAACTCTAACTTTAATTTAGGAACATCTGAGTGCTATTTTCATTTGCCAAAAGAAAGAAATGCTGAACATTAGGGCAGAGATAGTAATAGAAAATGAGTGGCAGTTTCCCACCTAAAAAAATATATATATCTTATGGGGGAAAACAAAGAGAAAATAAGAAATGAATGAAATGAGTATAATGATATCAGGGGTGTACGGATTGCAGGCCACACATAGAGTTAGCCAGCTTCCAGGTTTCTAAATGGTATTAAGTACTGCACTGCTTTCAAATCTAGTCCTAGCAACAGCCAAGGATAGCACTGCCCCGGGGATCACACAGAAGTCATACAGAAATAATAACTCTTAAATCCTGCGGAGCGATATGGCTGATACTTACATCTACAACATTCTCCAAATACTGGAAGCCGAATTTTTACCGTCAACTACAGTAATTTTCCTCAACAAATATATTATGGCTTCTAGTAACCATTAAAAAAGGTACCTGCAGAGGTCTGCAACTGCCCATAGGCTGTTTTTGATCAGTCCAAGAGCTATGAATGGTTTTTACATTTCTAAAGTATGGTTAAAAAACAAAACAAGACTATGCAACAAAGACCATACATGGCTCACAAAGAGTAAAATGTTTATCACCTGGCCCTTATAGGAATAGTGTGCTAATCCCTGAGTACCCAAGACTTTGGGTCTGTGAGCTACACTTATTAAACCAAATAAGGTCACATTCATGGGTTCCAGGCATTAGGACTTAGACATACCTTTTGGTGGGCCACCATTCAACACACTACAGAAGGGAATGAATAATAGCACTGAATGAAGGAAAGGGTTAATGTAATAAGAACTAAAATTTTTCAGTATAATTAAAAAATTAATTTTGTTCCATTGCTCTGGTTATCTTCTTTGGGTATTCATACCATACCCATGCTGTGTCTTTTTTGCCAAACTTTTATATTTGTCACTTTTTCTCAATACCTTAAAAAAAAGTCATTCTTTCTTTTCGAGTCTTAAAATTTTCTCCTTACTTTACCTTTTACTTAAGTATTATTTGTTCTGTTCATTTGCTTATTGCTCCTTCTAATTTAGTCTGCATTACTAAAAGTTTTTTTTTTCCTTTAGCTCTAATTCTTTCCTGACTCCCATGGCTTCATTTTTTATTATTTCTAATATTTATGACTTTTTTCATACCTTCTATTCTTTTTCTAAATTTCTTTCAGCTCACTTGGGAAATTAGGTTAGCATTCATCTGTTTTGTGAACACGTATTTTTGGCATGCTTTTGTTGTCTGTAGAAATGTTACTTTTTGTCCTTCTTCTAATATTTTCTTATGTTAACTCTGGTTGTGAGATCCAGAGAGATTAAAAACTATACCCCAGGGCTTCCCTGGTGGTGCAGTGGTTAAGAATCTGCCTGCCAATGCAGGGGACACAGGTTCCAGCCCTGGTCTGGGAAGATCCCACATGCCGCGGAGCAACTAAGCCCGTCTGCCACAACTACTGAGCCTGTGCTCTAGAGCCTGTGCGCCACAACTACTGAGCCCGCGTGCCACAACTACTGAAGCCCGCACACCTAGAGTCCATGCTCTGCAACAAAAGAAGCCACCACAATGAGAAGCCCGCGCACTGCAATGAAGAGTAGCCCCCGCTCACTGCAACTAGAGAGAGCCGGCGCACAGCAACGAAGACCCAATCAGCCAAAAGTAAAAAATTAATTAATTAATTAATTAAATGAATTAAAAAACAAACAAAAAAAACTATGCCCCAGCAGGTCCTATACCATCTTCTCGGTATCGCTAAAAGACTTTGCTCACCACTGCCTTTCCCTAGAACCAGCAGTGAGAGTTCAATGAATGTGTCCTTGTTGCATGAACACAACTTCTCTTACTGGTAACTGATACAGGTTTTGGAAGGTCATCACCAGCAGTAACTCTAGGCTGCAGTGCGAAAAAGCCATTCTAAGTAAGGCACATCGGACAGATAAAACCTACAAACTCCTAGTTCAAAGACTCTTATGCCAATGAAGAACTCTTATGCCCAAAATGCCAACAGTGCTTCAACTGAGTAACTGACTGTCAAGCAAACATTAGACTGTTGTGATGTTATAAGAAATATACCTTTGATTTTCATCCCTGATTCCTGGCACAGAGCTTCCAAATCCTTGGCATTTTCTGAATGACTGAAGTGGGAGGAGCACTTTTGGTGATTCATAATAAGCCCCTTTCAACCATACCTGAATTTATGCTAATGAATAACTCATAAAGGATGGAGGCTGGTTGCCAGAGCAACCAAAATCCTGTGATCAGAGGGTTGGAACTTTCAGCCTGGATCCTTGATCTCTGAGAAGGGGAGAGGGCCTGGAGATTTAGTTAATAATAGATATGCCTACATGCTGAGGCTTCCATAAAAACTCTAAATTACTGGATTCAGACAGCTTCTAGGTTGGTGAACACATGGAGGTGCTTGAACAGGCACGGGAGTTCCGTGCCCCTTCCCATATACCTTGCCCTATGCATCTCTTCCCTCTGGCTGTTCCTGAGTTGTATCCTTGATAATAAACCTGGAATAGTAAATAAAGTGCTTTCCTGAGTTCTGTGAGCTGTTCTAGCAAATTATCAAACCGGAGGAGGAGGTCATGGGAAGCCCCGATTTATACTTGGTTGGTCAAAAGTACAGGAGGCTTGGCCTTGCACTGGCATCTGAAGTGGGGGCAGTTCTGTGGGACTGAGCCCTTAACCTGTGGGGTCTGTGCTAACTCCAGGTAGTTAGTGTTAGAATTGAATTGTAGGACACCCAGTTGGTTTCCACAGAGAAGTGGAGAATTGCTTGGTATGAAAACCCCACAAATTTGGTGTCAGAAGTTTTGCGAGTATAGAAAAACAGTTTTTTCCATTTAAGTCTATTTATGCTTTTGGCACATGGAGATCGTTTTAGGTGTAAAAGAGAGATGCCTCCCAGCGTTACAAAAATCAACTATCATTTACTGTCTCTGATTAAAGACTATTTACTATCTCTGATTTAGTACTTTATGCAAATATTAAATGTTAAAATAACATTTACCATTATTATACTTTAAAACCTTTTAAAATAACCTTTAAAAAAAGTCAAACTCATAGAATCAGAGAGTACAGAAGTGGTTGCCAGGTGCTGGGGGCGGGTGGGAGAAATAGGGAGAAGTTAGTAAAGGATACAAACTTGCAGCTAAAATGAATAAGGTTTGCGGATCTAATGTAAAACATGGTGACTATAACTGATATTACATAACTGAAATCTGTATTATATAATTGAAAGAGAGTAGAACTTAAATTGTCTTACCAAAAAAAAAAGTGAGATGACAAGGGAAATTAACTAGATGGGGAAAATCCTTTCACAATGCATAGTTTTATTAAATAACCATGATGTACACTTTAAATATCTTACAATTTTGTCAATTATATCTTAGACAAAGCTGAAATTTAAAAAATAACCTATATTAATGTTATCCAACTGTTCATTAACTGGGGGAGCTAGGGTCAGTACTGAAAATATACTCTTGCAAATTAGTAACATTGGGATGAAAGTTAAATTCAATCGCATACAATGAAGAAAGTGACGCAACCACTAAAAAATACCACTCTATAAATTTAGAATATATGTAGATATCAATAATTACCTTAAATGTAAATGGACTAAATGCTCCCACCAAAAGACACAGATTGGCTGAATGGATACAAAAACAAGACCCTTATATATGCTGTCTACAAGAGACCCACTTCAGAACTAGAGACACATACAGACTGAAAGTAAGGGGATGGAAAAAGATATTCCATGCAAATGGAAACCAAAAGAAAGCTGGAGTAGCAATTCTCATATCAGACAAAATAGACTTTAAAATAAGGACTATTAAAAGGGACAAAGAAGGACACTACATAATGATCAAGGGATCGATCCAAGAAGAAGATATAACAATTGTAAATATTTATGCACCCAACATAGGAGCACCTCAATACATAAGGCAAATACTAACAACCATAAAAGGGGAGATCAACAGTAACACATTCATAGTAGGGGACTTTAACACCCCACTTTCACCCATGGACAGATCATCCAAAATGAAAATAAATAAGGAAACACAAGCTTTAAATGATACATTAAACAAGATGGACTTAATTGATATTTATAGGACACTCCATCCAAAAACAACAGAATACACATTTTTCTCAAGTGCTCATGGAACATTCTCCAGGATAGATCATATCTTGGGTCACAAATCAAGCCTTGGTAAATTTAAGAAAACTGAAATTGTATCAAGTATCTTTTCCGACCACAACGCCATGAGACTAGATATCAATCACAGGAAAAGATCTGTAAAAAATACAAACACATGGAGGCTAAACAATACACTACTTAATAATGAAGTGATCACTGAAGAAATCAAAGAGGAAATAAAAAAATACCTAGAAACAAATGACAATGGAGACACAACGACCCAAAACCTATGGGATGCAGCAAAAGCAGTTCTAAGGGGGAAGTTTATAGCAATACAAGCCCACCTTAAGAAGCAGGAAACATCTCGAATAAACAACCTAACCTTGCACCTCAAGCAATTAGAGAAAGAAGAACAAAAAAACCCCAAAGCTAGCGGAAGGAAAGAAATCATAAAAATCAGATCAGAAATAAATGAAAAAGAAATGAAGGAAACAATAGCAAAGATCAATAAAACTAAAAGCTGGTTCTTTGAGAAGATAAACAAAATAGATAAACCACTAGCCAGACTCATCAAGAAAAAAAGGGAGAAGACTCAAATCAATAGAATTAGAAATGAAAAAGGAGAAGTAACAACTGACACTGCAGAAATAAAAAAAATCATGAGAGATTACTACAAGCAACTCTATGCCAATAAAATGGACAATCTGGAAGAAATGGACAAATTCTTAGAAATGCACAACCTGCCAAGACTGAATCAGGAAGAAATAGAAAATATGAACAGACCAATCACAAGCACTGAAATTGAAACTGTGATTAAAAACCTTCCAACAAACAAAAGCCCAGGACCAGATGGCTTCACAGGTGAATTCTATCAAACGTTTAGAGAAGAGCTAACACCTATCCTTCTCAAACTCCTCCAAAATATAGCAGAGGGAGGAACACTCCCAAATTCCTTCTACGAAGCCACCATCACCTTGATACCAAAACCAGACAAGGATGTCACAAAGAAAGAAAACTACAGGCCAATATCACTGATGAACATAGATGCAAAAATCCTCAACAAAATACTAGCAAACAGAATCCAACAGCACATTAAAAGGATCATACACCATGATCAAGTGGGGTTTATTCCAGGAATGCAAGGATTCTTCAATATACGCAAATCTATCAATGTGATAAACTATATTAACAAATTGAAGGAGAAAAACCATATGATCATCTCAATAGATGCAGAGAAAGCTTTCGACAAAATTCAACACCCATTTATGATAAAAACCCTCCAGAAAGTAGGCATAGAGGGAACTTTCCTAAACATAATAAAAGCCATATATGACAAGCCCACAGCAAACATCATCCTCAATGGTGAAAAACTGAAAGCATTTCCACTAAGATCAGGAACAAGACAAGGTTGCCCACTCTCACCACTCTTATTCAACATAGTTTTGGAAGTTTTAGCCACAGCAATCAGAGAAGAAAAGGAAATAAAAGGAATACAAATCGGAAAAGAAGAAGTAAAGCTGTCACTGTTTGCAGATGACATGATACTATACATAGAGAATCCTAAAGATGCTACCAGAAAACTACTAGAGCTAATCAATGAATTTGGTAAAGTAGCAGGATACAAAATTAATGCACAGAAATCTCTGGCATTCCTATATACTAATGATGAAAAATCTGAAAGTGAAATCAAGAAAACACTCCCATTTACCATTGCAACAAAAAGAATAAAATATCTAGGAATAAACCTACCTAAGGATACGAAAGACCTGTATGCAGAAAATTATAAGACACTGATGAAAGAAATTAAAGATGATACAAATAGATGGAGAGATATACCATGTTCTTGGATGGGAAGAATCAACATTGTGAAAATGACTCTACTACCCAAAGCAATCTACAGATTCAATGCAATCCCTATCAAACTACCACTGGCATTTTTCACAGAACTAGAACAAAAAATTTCGCAATTTGTATGGAAACACAAAAGACCCCGAATAGCCAAAGCAATCTTTAGAACGAAAAAAGGAGCTGGAGGAATAAGGCTCCCTGACTTCAGACTATATTACAAAGCAACAGTAATCAAGACAGTATGGTACTGGCACAAAAACAGAAAGACAGATCAGTGGAACAGGATAGAAAGCCCAGAGATAAACCCACGCACATATGGACACCTTATCTTTGATAAAGGAGGCAGGAATGTACAGTGGAGAAAGGACAGCCTCTTCAATAAATGGTGCTGGGAAAACTGGACAGGTACATGTAAAAGTATGAGATTAGATCACTCCCTAACACCATACACAAAAATAAGCTCAAAATGGATTAAAGACCTAAATGTAAGGCCAGAAACTATCAAACTCTTAGAAGAAAACATAGGAAGAACACTCTATGACATAAATCACAGCAAGATCCTTTCTGACCCACCTCCTAGAGTAATGGAAATAAAAACAAAAATAAACAAATGGGACCTAATGAAACTTCAAAGCTTTTACACAGCAAAGGAAACCATAACCAAGACCAAAAGACAACCCTCAGAATGGGAGAAAACATTTGCAAATGAAGCAACTGACAAAGGATTAATCTCCAAAATTTACAAGCAGCTCATGCAGCTCAATAACAAAAAAACAAACAACCCCATCCAAAAATGGGCAGAAGACCTAAATAGACATTTCTCCAAAGAAGATATACAGAATGCCAACAAACACATGAAAGAATGCTCAACATCATTAATCATTAGAGAAATGCAAATCAAAACTACAATGAGATATCATCTCACACCAGTCAGAATGGCCATCATCAAAAAATCAAGAAACAATAAATGCTGGAGAGGGTGTGGAGAAAAGGGGACACTCTTGCACTGCTGGTGGGAATGTGAATTGGTTCAGCCACTGTGGAGAACAGTATGGAGGTTCCTTAAAAAACTACAAATAGAATTACCATATGACCCAGCAATCCCACTACTTGGCATATACCCTGAGAAAACCAAAATTCAAAGAGAGTCATGTACCAAAATGTTCATTGCAGCTCTATTTACAATAGCCAGGACATGGAAACAACCTAAGCGCCCATCATCGGATGAATGGATAAAGAAGATGTGGCACATATACACAATGGAATATTACTCAGCCTTAAAAAGAAATGAAATTGAGCTATTTGTAATGAGATGGATAGACCTAGAATCTGTCATACAGAGTGAAGTAAGTCAGAAAGAAAAAGACAAATACCGTATGCTAACACATATATATGGAATTTAAGGGAAAAAAATGTCATGAAGAACCTAGGGGTAAGATAGGAATAAAGACGCAGACCTACTGGAGAACGGACTTAAGGATATGGGGAGGGGGAAGGGTGAGTTTTGACAGGGCGAGAGAGTCATGGACATATACACACTAACAAACGTAGTAAGGTAGATAGCTGGGGGGAAGCAGCCGCAAGGCACAGGGATATTAGCTCGGTGCTTTGTGACAGCCTGGAAGGGTGGGATGGGGAGAGTGGGAGGGAGGGAGACGCAAGAGGGAAGACATATGGGAACATATGTATATGTATAGCTGATTCACTTTGTTGTAAAGCAGAAACTAACACACCATTGTAAAGCAATTATACCCCAATAAAGATGTTTAAAAAAAAAAAAAAAAAAAAGAATATATGTAGAGCTGTTGCTCACAAATAAATCCTTTCATTGTTATTCTCAATCATATGGAAAATCTGGAATGACCTATTTGTGAATGGTGAGTTATTAGAAATCGTTAAGGATGCATTTCTTGCTTAAACTACCACCACCTCGTATTTACTAACAAAGGTTAACAAACTTATTGCTTTACAAAGTTGAGTTGCTAACAAAGACCATATCTACAAACTACTTTAAAATGGCAAACGGATATATGGTCCAATCTGTTTTAGTTTTAATAATTATTTAATAAGCTCCTGAGGCTGCTTTTCTTAATTGTTCAAGTATCCACTAATTAAAAGCCTGCAGTTTATCATGACAGCTAATATTATCTCCCACTATCTTCTACAGAATAATGATTAAGAATCACTTGCCCTGAAATCGGACTAATAGGTTTTCATCATAACTGCGAGTACTCTAAGGTTCAGCTAGAAATGCCAATATGTCTCTTTTGCACACTTGTAAAATGTGAAATATAGCACAGGTCTCTTTAAGTCATTAAGGGCTATAACTGTAAAGTGCTTTGAACAGTGACTAGAACATAGAAGGTCCTCATTACATGTTATCTATAATGATTAAAAAAACAGTAATGATGATGATTGTGTTCTTCTTGCCAATAAAGTTGCATATACAGGACAGAAAAACTAATATATGTGTTTTGAAATGCTACAGCATTTAGTGATGAATTCCTATAATCTGATATTTAAAGTCTGATGAAAAAAATAAGACTGCTACTTAATTACAAATATATTAGAAATAGTCTTAATTTTAGAGGCCCAAAGTTCAGGCAAAGTTTTTGCTTTGTTAAAAATAAAAGTTAATGAAAAACCTGGTCCAAGATCTAGTATTTGTTATTTGAAGAATATCATGACAATTTTTAAAACTTTTTGGTCTTTTCCCCCTTCCCCTCTAAAGAAGAACTCCCTGTTCAAACTTCATACCTGCAATAATGCCAGACCCTCTTCATTAGCTCTGTGCTGTGCCCTTTCCATTTTCAGTAGACTTGACACATGAGTTAAATCTTGCTGCTTTTTGGGAGGGACTTTCAGGGTTTCACACAGTTGCAGCAATCTTACGGATAGAATAAAAACATAACTTTATTTTTGAGTACCATTAGTATCATTTTTGTTTTTTTGTTTGAAATAGTATCATCCTCTTTTTTCTTCCCTCATACTCCCAAGGGCTGTAATGTTCTTTTTTTTTTTTTAAATAAATTTATTTATTTTATTTATTTATTTTTGGCTGCGTTGGGTCTTCATTGCTGCACGCCAGCTTCCTCTAGTTGTGGTAAGCAGGGGCTTCCTTTGTTGTGGAGCACTGGCTCTAGGCACGCGGGCTTCAGTAGTTGTGGCACGTGGGCTCTAGAGCACAGGCTCAGTAGTTGTGGCGCACGGGCTTACTTGCTCCGCAGCATGTGGGATCTTCCCGGACCAGGGCTCAAACCCGTGTCCCCTGCATTGGCAGGCGGATTCTTAACCACTGCGCCACCAGGGAAGCCCTGTAATGTTCTTTTATTAACAGTGGCTAATCTTAGCAATAAGTCACCCCCGCAAATCCCTGACAAATCATCATTTAACCTTTCAATTATATTTCAATCATTTTTTAATTGCATAACTGTATTACCTTTTCTTTAGGAAGTTCAGATGATATTGAATTTTTTCATTTTCTCTAATACTGTTACTCAAAATTGCTCTAGAAGAGAAAAAATAGGGATTGAATAAATATTAGTTTGAAACATAACTAGTATAATCTGTTTACTTTTTCTCTCTGATATCTTTCAAGTACCCCTTTTTACTAGCCAGGCAGAATCAATCACTTTTTCTTTTATGTTAAATACATTTAAAGCAGAGGAATAATCTAAGTTCTTTTTATCATATTATATTGTTGTAATTAATTTATAGGCCTGACTCTTCTGATAGATTTCAGCTCCCTGATGGCAGAATCCTGTCTCTGTATTCCTTTTGGCATGTTAGCTTCCACATAAAGTGTTAATTTGAGCTAACTTCTTCCTAAAGTATCCCTCACCAGAAAAAGTTGTAGATAGCAGATCAAGCAAAGATTTCAATTTTATCCCACTGATGAAATTCCAAGTTTCTGAAATTAATAAAGACATTTTTGCTGAATGCTAAGGCCATCAAAAGACATTAAATAAATCTTCTTGCAAAAGAGAAAAACACTCTATCACCATAAAGTAGATAATAACATTTAAAAGGATACTGTCTATAGGAAACATATAAGCAGAAATAAAGAGAATGAAATGGAAAAAAATTTCATACTCACATTATTACTGATTCCATCATAGTTTGCAAATGTTCTCTGCTACTCTTTGAAAGAGGTTGCCAGGTTTTTCTCTTGTGGGTTGCGATCTTTACCTGTTTTAGATTAGCATGCTTTGCTTGTCCTGTCACCGGTGAAAGAAGAGACTCTGGTTTTTCTAGAAGTTTGTATGTTTTTACTTAAAAAGTGATTCAAATATAAATTTATCTAAAAGAGCTAATGGAATTATCAGAACCAATATTATGAAGCTGTATAAACTATTTAATTTCCTTTTTATTGCATAGCCATAACAGGCCAGGTATTGAATATGAATATGCTATTGTTATGTTAACTAAAATACTATTAAGTGATGTTGTGGATACAAACTCAAGACAATCTTAAATAAAGAACCAAGCTACAACTATTAGGATTCAACACAAAAGTCTGGTTCTCAGAAATGACCTCAATTAAAGGGCTTTATTGAGAAGACGAGAAAATGATTTCTGCCAAATGTTGGATGGCAACTGAAACAAAGGAGATTAACCAAACCACAAACAGATCATCAGTGTCTACTAGGTTGTTGATATTATTCTACTTATAAAAAATAAACACACACAAAAAAAATAAATAAATAAAATAAACAAAGGGGCTTCCCTGGTGGCGCAGTGGTTGAGAGTCCACCTGCCGATGCAGGAGACAAGGGTTTGTGCCCCGGTCCGGGAAGATCCCACATGCCACGGAGCGGCTAGGCCCGTGAGCTATGGCCGCTGAGCCTGCGCGTCCAGAGCCTGTGCACCGCAACAGGAGAGGCCACAACAGTGAGAGGCCCGCGTACCGCAAAAAAAATTTTTAAAAATAAACAAAGGAGGTACACTATTGGCTCACATGAAGATTAGTTTTGGAGAGAAGGGAGATTAAATAATTACATTTCAGGTATGCAAAGCATTACAAAAGAAAAAGTCCAGTGCACTATGGAAGTATAAAACCGGAGGACCTAACTTGGTCTAGGGTGACGAGAGGTAGAAAATTCTTCCATGCCGAAGTGATGCTTAAGTAAAGATGACTATTCCAAACTAATTTACTCCAGACAAACTTAGTGGTTCCAATCTAATCTAAATAGTGGTGGCAAAACAGAAGCATATTTGTCTCAAAGAGAAGTCAGTAGGTGTGTCTGTATATCACAGATCAGTAATAATTCAGACTGGGGTACACTTTGAATTTCTCTTGCTCCTTTCAACTTAGAGCCCTACACAGTATTTTGCTACAGGTGGTAAGTAAAATTTCAGTTGACCAAAAGAACTGACCAACCAGTACTACTTATTCTTGCAAAAATAAGAATGTAACTGTTTTTTACTGTCTTTTGCTTATGCAGAACTCATAAACAAGATGCTGAGAATTTTTTCATAAATATAGATAGCTTGGGAAAGATAGGTTAAACAAGACATAGAAAAGGAATACCTTCAGAAGACAGGTGTTTTGGATGACTTTTATTTTTTTTCGCTGTGTTTCTAACCTAGAGGGAAAAACACATGTGCACGCACAAAGAATTAAACATTAGACGAAAAGATACTGCTATTGCAGTAGATTTGTCATGTACGTTGGAGAGAATTCATATACCTTCTGGCAAGACAGAAAAAAAGTATATTGCTACTTCTAACGAAAAAGGATGTGTATTTATCACAAGCAGAGGATATACTAAAGCAATTCCTGAACAATGGTGATAAAGTATAATAGAATTTCATATGGTGTCAAAGAATGTTTTAAAGAAATCATACTCATCTTGCCTGTGAAATAGTGTTATATACTTTTCCTGAAAAACAAATATAGGCATTGTCTAATACAGGGTAAATAGAGAAAAAATGTTGATTATTTCTTTTATGGTAGGAAGAAGCTAATTCCTCCGAAACTAATTTTTCTCTATGTTAATAAAAATCTCCTCCATCAATTGACAGATTCTCTTGTCTTTTAACATATGAATGCCATAGAATCTGTATACTATATTACCAGTCTTCCTATTTAAACACCTTAGCAATGCCCCATCGCACTTCTTCCCTAAAGAATTCTCTGATCAATATCTTTAGAAATTGAGGTAAACAATTTTTATGTGAGAACTTTTACAACCCATGTTGCAACAGCTCCCATATAACAATATATGTGGAATATGAATTACTATAATTTGTAGTAAAGCTGACCTTTAGTCTTCACATACTCCTTTACATAGAACAGATACTTCTAATCAGAGTCCTGAATGATAAACTTGATATTTCATTACCTCTTTCTCTGATAACTCCGCTTCTTCAATATCAATTTTTCTTTTTGGATTTCTTTTTAAATGTTGAGACCTTTTCTTAGAAGGATTTGCTTTGCTAGACATCTTGATGTAAACAGAACAACTATAACAGTGCTTCAAAATGTCTGTAAAGATGAAAAGAACACTAAAGACTTGTTTTATTAAAAACATTTTGTTAAAAAGACTACCTATAAATGTTCCAAATTTGCCTGTAAAAAAAAATCATAAAGAAAGTTTTGGGATAGTATTGTGTGTTTTTAAAACATTTAAATATATTTTAAAACAAATAACATTGGTTCTCATTAGAGTAAAGATATCTAATTCAATTTCTTTCCTAAAAATTTCTTCCATTTGTATGGCAATAAAAAATCTTATATAAAAACACTTTTACACCTCTTACTTTATACTCCCCCATACAATAACGTTATCTCTATATTTAAATCCAAGAAAATGGAAATATATAGTGCTAAGTTATTTTACTCTGGTCACAGATAATGTCAACTCAAAGCATAACATTCAGGCCTTCTTATTTTAGGCTTAATGGATTTATCATTCAACTTAATGTCAAAGATGGGAGACGATAATTTTTAGGATTATACCATGAATCTATGTTGTAGAAATTCATGTGGTAAATTCACTCATAAGGAATTAAGAATTAAAAAGTTAAGCTTTTACTGGGTTATGTGCATTTTAACAAAAGCACATAAGTATACTGATTACTCTGTCTTCCCACACATTACAAAACAGGCACTGGAGTGGGGATGAGAATGTCAATGACAAAATTTAGAAAAATTCCCTTTCCCCATTTAATAGTTCTTTATCACCAAACTCATTTCTGCTAAAAGAAACAGAGGGATAAAATATATATTGCTGCATTAGATCATAAAGAGCAGATAGCTAAGAAATTACGTACATGTTTGGTATAGTACACGTGAACACAAACCCACATACACACACACACAAGTATGTGTGGTGTGTACATTATATATACATATTTTTCTAGACATATAGAGTTAGATATATAGAGAAACCAGTCACCATTCCTTTTCTAAAAATTCAGAGTTTATCACGTAACTACAATTTAAATATACATGCAGATTTAGAGACAGACAATAAAGTGGGTACTCTGGATAAATCTATTCTCTCAAATTTTAAAAGGAAAAGTTCAAGCTTTTCTTTTTCCCATAAGACAAAAATAGTGGGAAAGAAAGAATTAACTGAAAGATCACAAACCATACTTGGAGACTACATGTCAGATCAGTTACAAAAAGCAGTGGAAGCTAAAATACACTTTACCCTGCTTTTGAACAATGTGGCACCTTATTCTACACCCAGTCTCCTCTGTTGCATTCCTGAAATGTCAAATTCTCTCAACTTGACATCCATGCCATATACTTCCCCTACTTAAAAGCAATCCATATGAGAGTTTTACTTGTGGACCTCTCCTGGAAGGACTGCCATGTACAGTACAGTTGTTCACTGAAGAAGAGCATCCAGGTGAGAGAACAATTGAAGGCTGAGATTTAGTCCTCATTCTATTTAGGAGACTAAAAATGGTGCAAATTCCTTCTCACTCTTGTTATTGAGAGGTGAAGTATATGTCCCCTTGTCTTAAATCTTACAGACTGTGCAGCGGTTTGAGCAGTAGAATATGGTGGAAATGATTCTGTACCAGTTTCCTGGCCCAAATATGAAGAGACTAGCAGCTGCAACTTCCCCTTGCTTGGAATATTTGCTCTTGAAACCCAGCTAGCACTCTATGAGGAAGGCCAACACGGAGAGGAACTAAAGACCCAGGCAAAAGCCCCAGCTGAACTCCCAACCAATAGCTAACACCAACGATTGCCAGCCTTGCGCATGTACCTAGCCAATACACTGCAGTTGACACTGCGTGGAAACAACCCTACCAAGTCGTTTCCAATCCCAAATTTTGGAACAAGATAGGTAATTTTTTTTAATTAAAAAAGAAAAATCCTTCCGTAATACCTACCTTATAACATCCAAACTCTTTACCATAACATTTATAGTCCTTAACAATCTAGACCTGCCAAGCTTTCCATACTTCTCTCCCACTACTCCTCAATTGCATCTCCCTCTCCAGATAGACTGGATTTCCGGAACACACTTTGAGCAGTGCACATACTCTACCCGAGCTGCTCTCTCCTGTCTGTGCCCAACCTCCTCCCAGATCATGAGCCACCTGCACCTGAAAGCCTTCCTAACTACTCCACCTCAACGCTCTCTAAAAGTCTGTGGGCTCTTACGGTCTCTTTCATTTGGCACTTATTTATAGCTTGGTTTTGTTCATCGTTTTTCTTGATATTCTTTATTCAGTAACATGTAATTCAGTGCTACTCCAAATTTGATTTACAAACTGTTTGTTACAGTCTTTTAAAGTACAGACATTAAAAGTATTCATTTAGAAACTTTTATGGCAATTTGACAACAATTTTATGTATGTTAGATCTGGCCAAAAAATAACTGGCTTTGTTTTTTCTTTTTGTTTAATTTTTCTAATAATTCATAAAAAAAAGACTTTCATTTTTAGAGAAGTTCTACGTTTACAGAAAAATTCAGCAAAAAGTACAAAATTCGAGCATACCCCCCCCCCTTCCCTACTATCAACATTCCATACCAGAGCAGTGCATTTGCCACAGTCCCTGAACCGACATTGACACATCCTATCACCCAAAGTCTATGGTTTACATTAGGGCTCATTCATGGGTTTGGCTAGTATTCAGTTTTTTTTTAATTGTATTTTACAAAAGTATCAGTTGTGACTGATTAAAAATTTAAAAAAAAAATTGATCCTTTACCACAGACAGTTTGAAAAGCTCTGTTTTCACTGATACCTACTTGAGGTAATTAGCCATACTGCAGAAAGTTCCTCCACCTCGGCACTATTAACATTTTGCATGGGATAGTTCTTTGTTATGGGGGCTGCCCTGGGCACTGTGGGATGTTTAGCTACATTCTTGATCTCTACCCACTAGATGCCAGGAGCCCCTCCCACTCCTCCAACTTGTGACAACCAAAATTGTCTCCAGACGTTATCAAATATCCGCTGGTGCAAAACTGCCCGAGGTTGAGAACCACTGCCAAGAGCCAGCCGGGGATGAGGACAAATTGCCCAGGTTCCAAATCCCAGCTGTCATTTAACTAGCTGTATAGCCTTGGGGAACTAAATTTACTCACTTTCCCCACGGCTAGAAGTATCAATATCAAAGGCTTTTGTAAAGCTAAAAGGTTGTACAGAATACATAAAGTGCCTAGAACTTGGGACATAGTAAGAACTCAATAAACAAAATAATCTACTGTTACCATTGGGCTAGTTGTAGCATATACAAAAAGGAAGAGTAAACTTTGGCCTGTTTTGGATCCACAGGAAACCATAGGCTAGTGGTAGTAGCTAGAGACATATGAAAACAATTCCTATGTATATTCAATTATACACAATGCGACAAATGTTACGAGACAAATGAGTGAATATCTCAAATTGGTGTGGGTATTGCGGGGGGACATACAGAATTCAGAGAAAAAAGTAATATTTGAATTACATTTTGAAATATTTAGCCAGAAGGAAGGGAAGTAAAGCATTTGAGAGAAAAAAAGTGGCAGGACACTTCAAAAGAAACTGGTCTGTTCAGGGACAGAAAAAATTCAGAGAGGCTTTGACGTGTACGGGAGGAATGGACAGAAAAAAAGACTGGAACTGTAGTTTGCAGCCAGACTATATACTGCAGTAAAGAATGTATTTTTTACTCTGTAGGAAACAGGGAAATATTCTAGGTTGTCTTGTTTTCTTTGCCAGCGTGCTGAAACTCGTGGAAGCCACCAAGCTAGACCTCTGTATGGGCACAACGTCTGGCAAAACTGCAAATACACAATGTTTACCTCTTGACAAATGAGGCCTCGGGGTAGCGAACGCTGCCGACGCAGCTTCCTTAAGGCTCAAAGGCACTCATCACTAAGGCTGCACTTCGCCCCACGACTGACTGCGGGAGAGGTTAAGGAGGGAGAACAAGTATTACAATGATTCGGGGAAAGGAGGGAGGAACCATGAGTGGCTTCACTCCCTCCTTGAGAATCAAATACCACTTTTTCAATCGCTGGCTCCGAAGGGCACACCTGTTCGGATCTCCCTGCTCTTTGAAAACCACCTCAAGCTCCTCAAACACGACTCGCCGAGTTTGCCACCAACGCGCCGGACACAAAACTCATCCCCAAACTGGAGCCACCGTCAGGGAAAGCGCTTTCACTACTCACCAAAGACGCCTCTTGAATCCTTCCAGGTGCCGCGTTCAGAGAAATTCGCGCCAAAACCTTCCACAGCCGCGGAGACCCGGAAGTGAAGCAGTAGAAACCGGAAACGCTTGTGAAGAGAGGAGGGCATCTAGCCACGCCCCCAACGTCATCGGGAGCGCTCCCGCGAGAGTTCAATGAGATTGGCTGGAAAGAGGGTGATATCCGCCGACGCCCCCGTTCCGTCTCGCTGGCCTTTGCGTTTGCTTGGTCGCAGGCCCAGCTTTGGGGACCTTTTACTTGTAGGGCTGGGGGCGACGAGGTCCAGCCGTTCTCTCCCGCATCCGCGGTCCGAGATAGGCCGACCCGTGAGTAAGACCGTGCACCTTGAGGAACGTCAGCCTTTCAAATCCCTCCATTCTTCAGACTCCTGTCTCCCCCCGTACCTGTCCTCTGAGCCTCGGTCCTTTCCCTCCTCCCAACCTCCTAACTTCCTCCTTCTTTACTTTACGACTGGGAAGGGATCCCACTCTCCTTTACTTGCTTCTTAGGTTTAGATTCTCCACTGACCGCTCTCTTTCAGCGAGGGGGAGTCCGGAGGTACTGCAGGATAGAAGGTGCCTTTAATGTCCCAGAGGCCATGTCGCCATCTTCCTTGGCCCCCCAGGCACCCCGAAGTTTCTCTAGGCCGAGGGCGATTGTAGATTTCAGAGGGATGTGCTGGCTTCACAGCTGCCTTCCGTCTAGGCCGCGGTGATTGTGAGGGTTTTTTGTAAGAGGTGGCGGGAGTGGAAGTGTCTTTCTGTGTACAGATGAAGGTAAGGGTGAGAGGGGGAAAGACAGGTCTAAGTTGACATGAAAGTGTAAATTACTAACTTGTTCTCATTTTTATCTTGAAAGAGCAATCCTTCATAAGCTCGAAACTCTGAATAATCTGTGTATGTGTGTCACAGTTAAAATCATTTGATGATTTTCTCCCAATATTTTCTTATGGTTAATGATTTATTTATGCTAGTAGTACATTTAATTGACATACTATATGTTGTCCTCTCCAAGCTAGCTTTTCTTGAAGTATTAGTGCGGAACCACATGTAAACAAACTTGAAAGTTATTTGATTCAGAGCTGTATGTAGGTGTTTTACCCATATTTTTTGAGGGTGTGGGGTCAGGCTTGCTTCATCGTTGCCCTTTAATACATTCTAACCATCAGTAACTTATTATATTTGCTTTGCATGTTGCTTCTTTGGATGCTGAAGCCTCTCTTGATGGATATGAGAAGAATGCAGAAATCCTGTTGCCATCAGCAGAAGTTGTGTTCTTATCTAAAAGTGATGTCTATTTCCAACCGTTACCAATTTGCCATGCAATTTTAGGAAGTCGCTTATATAATATAAGGCTCTTTCCTATCATTTATCCAGGTTTAGAAAAGCCCTACCTGTATTTTGTGTGAAATGAGTTTGATATTATCTGTCTGCAATCTAGTCTCAGGCAGTTTTCAGATTACTTTTTATATCATTACTACCCTAATGGTTCAGTTATAAATTACTTATTTTTCTCACCCACCTTTTAAGCTGGTACCTGTAGTTTATGGCTCACAAGAACTTGGATGACAAGGACCCCATGGATTTAATAGAATAAAAATCATTGTAGTTAAAGGAAAATAGGAATTGTTTTTGTTGTATTTCTGTTTCGACTTTGTTCTATGCACTTTTTTAACTAGTTGAACACATTGCATTTACAGTTTTTTATCTTTCACTTAATACATTTGAGCCTATCTCCTTTTTTAAGAAACTGTGCATAACATATTTTAACTTATGTATAATATACTTACAGATAAGTGCACATATCATAATTGTAAAATTTGAGGCATTTCCACAAACTGAACACATCTGTATAATAGGAATTCAGATCAAGACCATCACCCCAAAGCTCCTTTCTTGCTCCCTTTCTCTCGTAGTCACCATACGTAACCACTCTTCTGACGTCTGACATCAAAGATTAGTTTTGCTGAAGTCCTAAACATATTTTAATAGCTATATAAAATTCTATAATTTGTATATACTGTAATTCACTTATTTCTTCATTGTTAGACATTGATGATATTTCTAAGTTTTCTTTACTACAAGTAAAACTGTAGGGAACATGTATTTTTATCTAGTAACTTTCCCAGGACTGATGGCCCTCAGTGGAATGGCATAATCATTTCAGAGACCTTTTGTGCGTATTGCCACTTTGCTTTTGGAAATAGTTAAATCAGTTAATACTCCCACCGGTGGATTGTCTTTTTGTTTCACAACTCCCTAACAAATGTTGGGTATTCTTATTTTCTTTTAAGCTCCACTAAATTGATAGGTAAGAAATAGTATGGAAAATAGAATTTTAGGCTCACTTTGCTATTGCCTTATCTACTACATGGCATGATGAATATACTGATAAAATTTGCAACTCAAAATCTTTTAAAATACTAGGCTCTACATATTGAGACTATATGACTCTGACCAGGATTTAGTAACTCAGGTGAACAGTTACTGCTTTTCTGTGTGGAATTTTGATCAAGCCACTTTATTTCTGTATTTCTCTGGACTTTAATTTCTACATCTGTAAAATGATGAAATCGGACTTAGTTACCTGAAATGATGAAAAAGACTCTGCTAATTATCAGGAATATACAGCTCTGATATTGGATCACTTTATAGAATAGAGGAGAATATATACAGTATATGAAATTTTGTATATGTGTGTTTTGTATAAACATAAAACGTATATAAAGAAATATTTTATATGAACATAAAAAAACGTTCTAATATATTGTAGTGTGGGAGATGATAGATGTATAAAGAGGGAAACAGAGCTCTGTGGTATGGATTACTGAAGAGGCCATTTAGCTGAGCTTGTAGTTTCAGGGACAGGCTGTGCGTATATTAGTTAAATGCTTCCTAGGTTTAAATGCTAGCTCTTCCGTGCCTCAGCTTCCTCATCTGTAAAATGGGGATAATATTAGTACCTATTTCTTGGTGGTGTTACGAGGATTAAAATTGCTTCTCTACATAAAGTCCTTAAGGAGTGCCTGTCACATAGAAAGGCCCGCGTACTGGAGGTGACGCTTTAGCCAAAGAAGAGTATCTAGGTCGATGGAAGAGCAAGAGCATGTCCCGGAACTTTGACGTATGCAGGGAACTGTAGGTAATCCAGTATCTCTAGAACACAAAATGTGTAGAGGTCAAAGGCAGAGGTGATTCTGAGCGATAAGCAGGGATCAGGTCATGGGGGCCTTGAATATCTGTTTCGTTCACCACTTTTTTCTTCAGCGTCCAACACTGTCTGTCATAAAGTAGGTGTTAAATAAAAACCTTTTGAATGAAAAAGTTAGTTAGGAGGCAACGCTCGATCCTCTACATGATGCAGAGCCTTTGAAAAATTTTACGAGAACTGTGATACATGATCATATTTTCATTGGTGTCAGTGTGTGGAGTGGATGAGAGGGGGTAAGACTGGTCAGTAAAACCAAGAGTCTCTTGAGGGAGAGGACTAGAACTAGAACAATGATAGCAGTTGTGGAAAAGAGGGACCAGAGTTATAAAATATCAGGTGGAGGGGGCAGCAGAGGAGAAGAGATGAAATCATACTGATATACCCTTTCTTTCTCTTTTCCCTTTTCACCAAAAGCTCCTATTTTGCTGCTGTCTTATAAATACATACTCACTGTGTTTCTTTTTCTAGGTCAGTTCTTGTTCCTGTTGGGTGTTTTCCATGCTCCATCATGCTGACGGCTAAGAGTCGGCTTTTTTTGCTTTCACCTCATCACCTGAAGCAGCTGAAAGAGTCATCAGGCTCCAGGCTTATATGGCAGCGACTTCTGCATCAGCAACAACCCCTTCACCCAGAATGGGCTGCCCTGGCTAAAAAGCAGCTGAAAGGCAAAAACCCGGAAGAACTAATATGGCACACTCCAGAGGGGATCTCCATAAAACCTCTGTATTCCAGCAGGGATACCAAGGACTTACCTGAAGAACTTCCAGGAGTAAAGCCATTCACACGAGGGCCGTATCCCACCATGTACACCTTTAGGCCGTGGACCATCCGCCAGTATGCTGGTTTTAGTACTGTGGAAGAGAGCAATAAGTTCTATAAGGACAATATTAAGGGTGAGATTTTAGTGAGACGTAATATTTATGGTCAAACATACACTTCCTCATCTTAGTTTTTTTGAAGGGAGGCTGGTTAATCTCTATAAAGGTAATAGTCACTTTATAACTTTGTAGTTAAGGCTATACTCTGAAAAAAATGAATGTTTTTCAACTTCCACGGTCAAAAAGATAGATGACCCAGAATAAAGTACTAAATTCTTGAGAGTAAACAATACTTACATGCACATTGTGTAAAAGGAATTAGGTGAAGTGAAGCTATATGAAGAAAAGAGACCTTGGCTTTGCCTTTGAGAAGCTTTTACTTAAAACCATCAGGATAGGAATTGGAGGGGAAAGTGGTTTAAGTGATGACCCAAGAAAGGAATAAACAAATGATCATGTACAAATTTTAGTTTTTTGCATGGTTTTCATAATTCTATTTCCCATAATATTTGAAAGGTCAAGACAAGAACAAAAATAAGCGAGCATACAAATACTAAATTATGTTAACTATATACAAACAGCCATATCTTTTCATGAATTTTAAATATATTTCTATCAAAAATTGTTAAGATAGGGCTTCACTGGTAGCACAGTGGTTAAGCATCCACCTGCCATTGCAGGGGACACGGGTTCAAGCCCTGGTCTGGGAAGATCCCACATACCACACGGAGGTCTGGGAAGATCCCACATACCACGCGGAGCACAGCTAGGCCCGTGCACCACAGCTAGTGAACCTGCGCTCTAGAGCCCGCGAGCCACAACTGCTGAGCCTGCATGCCACAACTACTGAAGCCCATATGCCTAGAGCCTGTGCTCCACAGCAAGAGAAGCCACCGCAATTAAAAGCCCGCGCACCGCAACGAAGAGTAACCCCCGCTCGCGGCAACTAGAGAAAGCCCACGGGCAGCAACGAAGACCCAACACAGCCAGAAATAAATAAAAAAATTTTTAAAAATCGTTAAGATAATAAAATCTTTAGATGGACATGAGATATATGGCACGTTTGGTTCCATCTATCCTTTACTATAGTGAAGTCTGGAATTCACTTTGTGCATTTTAGCACATGGGAAACAGCAGACTTTTAGTAGGAAATAAAGTATTTGTTTTGAGCATAAAAAATGTTTATTATAAAAGTATAATGTGATGAGATGAATCAACACTAAGTAGTGTTAAAGAAAATCAGTTTACTTTGATGTCAGACTCTAATCCTACATTATTTTTCTTTATATATTTAGCCGGTCAGCAGGGATTATCAGTTGCTTTTGATCTGGCAACTCATCGTGGTTATGATTCAGACAACCCTCGAGTTCGTGGTGATGTTGGAATGGCTGGAGTTGCTATTGACACTGTGGAAGATACCAAAATTCTTTTCAATGGAATTCCTTTAGAAAAAATGTCAGTTTCCATGACCATGAATGGAGCAGTTATTCCAGTTCTTGCAACTTTTATAGTAACTGGGGAAGAACAAGGTGTACCTAAAGAGAAACTTACTGGTACAATCCAAAATGATATACTAAAGGAGTTTATGGTCAGAAATACTTATATTTTTCCTCCAGAACCATCCATGAAAATTATTGCTGACATCTTCCAATATACAGCAAAGGTATCCTTTGTGGTTATTATAGATTTTGCTGTAGTTCTTTGAATGTAGGAATTTTTATAAAATGCCATAGCCTAATTTGAATTTGGTAATTGAGTCAGAGTAATAGTTGTAGTATAGAGTCAGGGTGTGGGTTTTGAGTTTATGTGTGTGTATTGTTTTTATTTTTTGGTCTTTAATATACTAGTTTTATGGTCTGTCATTACCTGTGGGAATCTGGGCAGTAGATATTTACTGTATTTTCTTTATTAAAATTTTTATTCTCTGATATTTGTTAGAATCAGGGAGGGCTCATAATTTACACTTCTTTTATTTCTCTCCAAAGTTCAGATCCAGTTGTGAATAGACACTGGTGTCAGACAGATGGGGATCAAAATATTAGCTTTATTTCTGCAAAAAACTGGATTAGAAGATAACACTTATATCTGCAACCACAGTGAGATCCCTAATATTTCACCCCTGAACTAGGTTCATTTTCCCAAGATTGGTGAGCAAATAAGGTTCTTATAGTATTCCTATATTAGCAGCAATCCTTCTACAGGGAAACATAAAGCTTCTTCATTTCCTGTGAGTAATTCATTTATATTTTCCCCATCATTCCCACTTTACTTTTTGCTGGCAATGCTCTCTTCTTACCTACCTTAAAATTAGACCATTATTTCATAGCAAAGGGCACATCTCTCCTCCATCATCAAAGCTTTTTTTTAATCTCTTTACCTCTTGTAATTGCTGTTATCTCCGAACTCTTGCTAGCATTGCCTGCTCTCCTCATTTGATAAACTTTATACTTTTCAATTTTATTGCTTTTCATAGATTCCATCTGCTCACATGAATTGTATAGAATACATGCCTATCACCTTTTTCAATTTCAAGAACACATGCACAGGAGGATTGATTTGAGCAGTATATGACACACACACATACACAAATAGCAGTAGCTTTAAATAGGAGTCAATTCTGTTTCAACTGAAAAAAGTCGGAAGGTAGACTCAAGGTCTTGGTTGTATGGAAACACCGCAGTCGTGAGGATTCCAGCCTCCTTTCATTTGGCTTCTCTATTGTTTGTGTGCCAGCTCATGATTAAGGAAGTAGGTGGGCCGGCTGTGTTTGTGTGGGGAGAGGGACCTAGCCCCTCTGATTAAAGGTGAACTTCCAGAAGGAACAAACTTCCACTTATATCTCAGTTGACAGAAAGAGGTAAGATTGGAAATGTAGAACACTTTGGCACTGAATGTATGGTTCAGGTACAAGAGGAGAGTAGAGGATGGCTATTGGAGTGGATAGTACCAGTCTGCTGTTATGTACTTGGGCATTTAACCTTGTGAAACACTAATGTCATCTGCAAGTTCAAAATTGCTTTATATAATCTTTCATATAAGTGATAAAAGTGCCAGTTTCAGATATTGATCAAGTATGTTATTTGAAGTAACTTAACTTTTATGTTGTTCCTCTAAAAAATATTTAATTGTGACAAAATACACATAGCATAAAAATTACCATCTTAATCATTTCCAAGTATACAGTTCAGTGGCTTTAAGTACATTCACATTGTTGTGCAGCCATCGCCACCATCCATCTCCGGAATTCTTTACATCTTGCAAAACTGAAACTCTGTACCTATTAAATAATAACTTTCCATTCTCCCCTTCCTTCAGCCTCTGGCAACCACCATTCTACCTTGTGATTCTATGAATATGACTACTCTAAGTACCTCATATAAGTGGAATTATACAGTATTTGTCTTTTTGCGTCTGGCTTATTTCACTTAGCGTAATGCCCTTGTTTCATCCGTATTATAGCCTGTTTCAGAATTTACTTCCTTTTTAAAAAAAATTTATTTAATTTATTTATTTTTGGCTGCATTGGGTCTTCGTTGCTGTACGCGGGCTTTCTCTAGTTGCGGTGAGCGGGGGCTACTCTTTGTTGGGGTGCACGGGCTTCTCATTGCAGTGGCTTCTCTTGTTGCTGAGTACGGGCTCTAGGCACACAGGCTTCAGTAGTTGTGGCTTGTGGGCTCTAGAGTGCAGGCTTGGTAGTTGTGGTTCACGGGCTTAGTTGCTCCGCAGCAAGTGGGATCTTCCCGGACCAGGGCTTGAACCTGTGTCCCCTGCATTGGCAGGCGGATTCTTAACCACTACACCACCAGGGAGGCCCAGAATTTACTTCCTTTTAAAGGCTGAATAATATTCCAATGTTCCCAGTGTTTCTACTATTCTTAAAAAAAATTCTACTATTAAACTCCTCTCAGTAGAGAAGCACATGTTTGTTTCCTTCTCATTTGTAACTCCAAATATATTCAAGTAGTCTCTCAATTCCATGTAATTCAATCCCCTTATTGCTTTTGTGATGAACATTTTTCAAGAACTCTTGGTTAGTTATAAATAAAATATTTGCAAATGTAAAATACAGATAATCTATACCATACACTAGCAACAGCTAACTTTTTATGATTACTTACTGTGTACGGGCATAATACTGTACTAAGTTGTTTAGATGAATCATTTCTTTTAATCCTACAACAATTCCATGAGGAAGGTAGAGTTATTATCTCTATTTTATAGGTTAGGAAACCAAGAGATAACAAGGTGAGAAACTTGCCTATAGTCTTCTGGCTAGTTAAGTGACATGACTAGAATTTGAGCACTCTGACTTGAGTCCATGTTCTGAACCAACTGTAATGAGTGTCTGATTTAGTTTTTATTATTTTATCTTTGGTTAATTCTTGGAAGGATAATCATTTTTTGGTTCTGCAGGTTCTGTGTGATATGTACCCCACCTAATGTGACATTTTAGGGGGATAGTGGATTAGTGGTTGTGGTAGAAGGAACCTGTCTGAATTATCCTTAGCATTAAATGTCACAGTAAATCAAACTGAAATCTTTGATTTTTAAGCCATGCATTTTTTCCTGTTTTGATATATAGTACTAGCACTGAACCATTTTCTTTTTTTACCCACTGTGTACTTATTCATATTCAATGAGTTCATTCAAATAAGATAATTAATAACTAGTTAATAATAATTAAATTTATACATCTTCAGCAGATTCTCCCAAAGGTTTGAGGTCTTAGGACCTCTTATGAGGTCGAAGTCATGAGTTTGGAATTAAAGATGTCATCATTCAGTTCTTGGGCCAAAGGTTACATTCCTAACCTCAGCCAGCTAATTTCAGAGTTTAACTTTCGGTGCTAAATGATGGTTGGTGATTCTTTTTCACTAGAAAAATAAACAGGTACAGTCCTTACAGTGGTTCATTGGATCAGCCATTTTAATTGGAAAGTGAATTGAATGTAACTAAACATTAAATACTTTCAGTTAATATTATGAACTAATTAGTATATCTGAATCGAATATCATTTTAAAATAATATTGTCTTTTAGAAGATAGATTTAATAGAACCTTTCTTATATTTTTATTTACAGTTGTATTTTTTTATTATTTTATATAGCACATGCCAAAATTTAATTCAATTTCAATTAGTGGATACCATATGCAGGAAGCAGGAGCTGATGCCATTCTGGAACTGGCCTATACTGTAGCAGATGGGTTGGAGTACTGTAGAACTGGACTCCAAGCTGGCCTGACAATTGATGAATTTGCACCGAGGTGAGTAAATTAAACTCAAGTATTGCCTCAACATTAAGAAAGTTCACAGGACCATTTTATGAGTGTATAGCAAAAAAAAAAAAAATATATATATATATATATATTTTTTTTTTTTTTTTTTTTTTTTTTTGCGGTATGCGGGCCTCTCACTGTTGTGGCCTCTCCCGTTGCGGAGCACAGGCTCTGGACAGCGGCCATGGCTCATGGGCCTAGCCGCTCCACAGCATGTGGGATCTTCCCAGAACGGGGCACGAACCCGTGTCCCCTGCATTGGCAGGCGGACTCTCAACCACTGCGCCACCAGGGAAGCCTGCAAAATATTTTGATAAAAATGAATTTGTATATATAAATATACCATATTTTTTTTATGTTTTATCTGAGTGATAAAGAGGGAATAAGCCAATACTGTTTATAATTAAAATTCAGAATTAAATTTTACTGTACTTCTTGGTAAATTAGAGGAATTTTGGCCTCTGCTGTTCAGAGAACACAGTTAATCGGCACATTTGACAAATAATATTAAAATGTAAATATGGTTTTCAAGACAGATTTGCTTTTGTTCTTTTAATATTTCCATTTTAAAATACAGAAGTCATCTATTATTACAGGTTTAAGGTTACTGAAGTACATATGCTTTGATTTTAATTCAAACTAAGTAGCTTGAAATTAAAATCTGAGCTTTTTGTGTGTATGTATGTGTGTATGTGATACAATTAATTTCCATTTCATAATCAAATTCTGGACTTTACTATTTTAGGTTGTCTTTCTTCTGGGGAATTGGGATGAACTTTTATATGGAAATAGCAAAAATGAGAGCTGGGAGAAGACTCTGGGCTCACTTAATAGAGAAAATGTTTAAGCCTAAAAACTCTAAATCTCTTCTTCTAAGAGCACATTGCCAGACCTCAGGATGGTCACTTACTGAGCAAGTATGTATAACATTTAAAGTGTAGAATTTTAGTAGTCATATATTTTCTTCTAAGCAGCTTGGCATAGTCAAGAAACAGATTTAAGAACTTATCTGCTAATATTTGAAAATCATAATTATTCTGAAGCGTAGTGCATACTTATATTTGTTTTTACACAAATTATAATAAATAAATAAAATTGGCCCCCTCTATTGGTTAACAATATAAGATCATTTAAATCTTAGCTTACATGCAGGGCTGTGTATTTTACTTTTTTAAAAGTAAAAAAATGTGATGATGAGGAAGAAGTACAAATTATAATTTAAGTAATATTGTCTTAAATAATTTTAATGGTTAAAATTCTTAACACAAAATTTCCTCATTAAAATTTGATTTTATACATACAAATTTTTTTATTATAGTTGTGTTTAAATAAGCATGCATGCAAACAAACAATTTAAAAACTATTATCACTTGAGTAATCTATTTAAATTTCATTTCATTAAAAAATTATGCGGTGGTGATCTTTTTTAACATGCATTTTCTTTACATATTAAATTATTTTGATACATTAAAATAATTTATAACTTTAAAGTTATATTGCTTTTATAAATTTAAAACAAAAACTAGTAGTCTCCATATTAAATATGATTTCAGGTACTTATAAATGGAGAAAAATAGATTTCAGAGTTGGAAAGAACTTTAGTAATTGTTTTTCACTTAGCCTCCTCATTTTTACAGCTAAGGAAGCTGAAGTTCAGAAAGGTCCAATGACTTGTCCAAATCACAGTTAGGAACAGAATGAACTAGAAGTCATATTTCTTGTCTTATAGTCCATTGTTCATCTGTTTTATTAATCATTTATTAATAAATCATTGTCAGTTTTGTGCACCTCATTAAGGTAGATACTTCAAGGTATACAATAATTAGGAGATAGTGAACTATGAAATGAAGTATGTTAATAATCTAAGTAGACAAAGTATACATTCATGATGCACTTATAGAAGACTATTTAGGCAATACAAAAATAAGCACAACAAATACTTATATTTCAGATGATTATAAGAGGCAATGTTTTAGTGCCTAAGCACAGACTAGATCCTTTGGCTCTTAATCCTAAATCTGGTTTGTTTACTTATTTGTCTAAATTTATTAGATATTCTGAAGACTAATACAGACTTTGGCAAAGAAAGTATGCATCAGCCACTGCTTAATCATTGTCATCTTTTACGGCTGCAATATATATCAGTTGTTGCCTTGTTTTGTTTTGATTTTTTACCTTTTGCTAAATGTTTTAGGATCCTTACAATAACATCATTCGTACCACAGTAGAAGCAATGGCAGCAGTGTTTGGAGGGACTCAGTCTTTGCACACAAATTCTTTTGATGAAGCCCTGGGTTTGCCAACTGTGAAAAGTGCTCGAATTGCCAGGAACACGCAAAT
Source organism: Phocoena sinus (assembly GCF_008692025.1). NCBI lineage: Eukaryota > Metazoa > Chordata > Mammalia > Artiodactyla > Phocoenidae > Phocoena > Phocoena sinus. The sequence goes on along the minus strand of NC_045773.1, from coordinate 76,634,261 downwards.
CATTATTCAAGAAGAATCTGGGATTCCTAAAGTGGCTGATCCTTGGGGAGGTTCATATATGATGGAATCTCTCACAAATGATGTTTATGATGCTGCCTTGAAGGTCAGTTTCTCCTCTTTGAAACTTTGTTTATAAGATTTACATATTTATAAAGATTTATAGATTTTTGATTTATAAATCAAATCATTTATAGATTTATATCAAGATTTATAAAGTGTTTCAGAGAAAAGGGAATTTTAGATTTGACTTTATAGTATTTAAAACTGAAACTTAATTTAAAAATACATTTGTATTTGTATTAAAGTATTTTATTTCAAAGAGTTAAAAAGACAACTAATGTTAAAAGACTATAACAAAAAAGCAGTTCTTTCTCCTCCACTTGCTTGTTTTCCTGCTTCCTTGAGTCAGCTACGTCTTTTTGTTTGTTTTTATCTCCATGTTTTAAAATTACATGTATATACTGTTTGTTCTAATTCAATCAATTTTAGACCTTATCTACTGCTTTGCTAGTATGGTAGCTTTGTATTTTAGCTGGATCTTGTCCCTTCTTTCCTTTGTCCCATATTACCAGTATAATTATATCTCAGTGTAAATCCTTCCTGAAGTCCTCTATATTCTCATTTGATTTAGACTGGTTTCTCTCTAGACCGTTGTTGTCCTTGACCTTCCCTTAGTCATTATTGTCAGAATCCTTTTCACCTCTGCTATGTTGAATCTGTGTCCTGAATCCTGTCTCTTTGTTGATTATCCCTTGTTATTTTGAAGCACGTCTTATGGGCACCTCCTAAAAATGGTGCATGGGAGATGAATTAGTTGAAACTTTGGATGTTTGAAAATATCTTTATTCTACTTTCATATTTAATTGATAGTCTGGTTTTGAAATTTTTCATTTGGGAGTTTGTAAGCAAATTTGTAAGCATTCACCTACTTTTTATTCTAGCTTTCAATATTTCTGTTCAGAAATCTGATGCTATTCTCACTCACGATGTCTCTTTCTGAAAGTTTCAGGATCTCTTCTTTATTTTTGTGTCGATGTACCTTGGTGTGTGTATTTTTTCCTGCACTGTCCCCTTTGGTGGACATTTTTCGCCTGGCCCCTTTTTCATGTTCTCATAGCTCTGGGAAATTTGTCGTGTATTATTTCTTTGATAATTTCTCTCCACTCATTTTCCTTTGGTTTCTCTTTTTAGAACTTATGGTTATCAGGTAAGGACCTCCTTAAATGATTTCTGACATTTTTATCTGTTCTATAATGCATCTTTGAGTTTTTCTTCTGGTTTTTTGGAGAGTCATCACCTTTATCTTTCTACTTAAATACTTTAAAATTTATATATCGTATTTTTAATTTCTGAGAGCTCATTTTTGTTTTCTAATTTTTCCTCTTGCATTCATACTAGTTGTTTCATTATTACAGAATCTCTTCTTCTTTTTCTGAGGATCATTATATTTTTTGAAGTTTTCTTTTATATCCTGTATTGTCACTGTTTCCTCTGTGTGCCTTTTTGTTTGCAATCTTATCATTCAGAATGTAGGTTTTTGTTTCAGTAAGACATCTTATCCTTGCCTCTCCCTGTACTTGATGTTTCACAGTCCATTGCTTCTCTAGTTCAGTAAATTTTGGTTTTCCTGACAGAATGGGAGAGAGGTAGTTGCAAATTCTCAAGTAGTCCCCTTCTTTTTTAGCTTCCTAGAAGATTCTTGGCTTCTGTTGAATCCAGTACAGGTTCTTCTTTCTTGAATCCATCAGCAGAAAGCCAATTTGACCTTGCTCCTATCTACAAAATCGTTTTTCCATTCCACCATCCATTTTCCACTGTCTCATGTATATATGAGGCTGTGATTGAAGATTTAGGTATTTCTTGATGTCAGTAATGCTAGAGTTATATCATTACTCTGCTGCTCAAATCAAAAAATAAAATGACATTTTGAAATATACTTTTTAGAGTATTTATGTAACCATGAAAACTTTATTTATGTAATTAAAAATTACAGAATTAGTGTTATCTTTAGTTGGCTTCTAAGACTTGAGCGAGAGATTTTTGTGTTTTCCAAAATATACTTGTTAGTTTATCTGTTGTCTTTTTAAATAATTTTAAGCACAGAATGTCTTTTTTTCTTATTGATATAATTGGCATATTAACATTGTATTAGTTTGTGTACAATGTAAGGATTTAATATATGTATATATTGTGAAAGGATTATCAGAATAAGTTTAGTTAACATCCATTACTACACACAGTTACAGATATTTTTTCTTGTGATGAGAACTTTTAAGATCTATCTCTTAGGGCTTCCCTGGTGGCGCAGTGATTGGGAGTCCGCCTGCCGATGCAGGGGACGCAGGTTCGTGCCCCGGTCCGGGAAGATCCCACATGCCGCGGAGCGGCTGGGCCCGTGAGCCATGGCCGCTGAGCCTGCGCGTCCGGAGCCTGTGCTCCGCAACGGGAGAGGCCACAACAGTGAGAGGCCCTCGTACCGAAAAAAAAAAAAAAAAGATCTATCTCTTATCAACTTTCAAATATATAATACAGCATTATTAACTCTGCAGAATTTCTAATTAATGCTCTATTGTTAATTCTTTTCTTATGAAACATTAAATTTACCACTAAAATAGTTTATAATTTTATTAACATTAGTAATTATATAACATAACACATTTGTATTGTTTATTAAAATATTTTCATCTTCTCTTCTAGTTTTATTAATCTGTTTTTCCTTGTTAGCTCATTAATGAAATTGAAGAGATGGGTGGAATGGCCAAAGCTGTAGCAGAGGGAATACCTAAACTTCGAATCGAAGAATGTGCTGCCCGAAGACAAGCTAGAATAGATTCTGGTAAGATAAAATAGAAGAGTTTATATGTGAAATCCAGTATTTAAAAAGAAATATTGGGGCTTCCCTGGTGGTGCAGTGATTGAGAGTCTGCCTGCCAGTGCAGGGGACGCGGGTTCGAGCCCTGGTCTGGGAGGATCCCACATGCCGTGGAGCAACTGGGCCTGTGAGCCACAGCTGCTGAGCCTGTGCATCTGGAGCTTGTGCTCCGTGGCGGGAGAGGCTGCAACAGTGAGAGGCCCACGCACCGCGATAAGGAGTGGCCCCCGCTTGCCGCAACTAGAGAAAGCCCTCGCGCAGAAACGAAGACCCAACACAGCCAAAAATAAATAAATAAAATGATGTAAATTCTATTAAAAAAGAAAAGAAATATTAATTTCTGTTTGAAGATAACGTATAAAGTTAGTAAAACAAAAATTATAGAAAAATGAAACTTGGATAAAATGTTTCTCATGAATCTATATGTATCTATCTCTGTGTTTGTATTTTTGCATGCCTGGATGCACATAAGCAAACATATGTACAAAGTATGTGTGGAGGTTTGCCCATTTATTATGTGTATATATGTGGGTAGATATCTCCACCATTTTGAAGATGACATTATTATTGGTCATTGTGCTCTGCATTGGACTATTCATTTATTTATTCATTCAATCAGCCAATACTTTTTTAGTCTTTAGTATTTGAGACACTGCTATGTCTGGGCATACAACTGTGAATGAGACAGACATGGTCTCTACACCCATAGAGCTTACATTTTGGTAAGAGAGAGAGAGAAAATGAACAAGTAAACAAATAAATAGACAAAATAATTACGGATTATGGTAAGTTTTATGAAGAAAATAAGAAAAGACGTATATCCTGAGGTAGGATATACCTCTTTTCTTGGCGGTATGTCTTTAGCTAGAGTAATAATCTGGTAGTTTGAGGCAAGATATATTTATAGTGTTAAGGAAGTATAATTTGTAATTCTGGTTTATCACTTATAGATTTTAAAGGTATTTTTTGTTTAAAAGTGATTGGCTGTAAGAGGATTCAAGAAAATATTAGAAAAGCCATTGCATGTTTGTCTTCTACCTTATAAATCTTAGTTGGTAGCTGCTACTAGAGTTTTAATTTTGTAGTGTTAGAAGAGAGTTTATCAGAAACTCTGGGAAAGCATATAGTTTGGGTGAATAATCAAAGTCCTCCCTTACAGAGATTCTGATATATACCTGTCTTTTCCCCTCCTATCCCCATTCCATATTGGTTTTCACTGATCTATATTGAAATTTCATTAAGAGTAAGAATGCTACTTAAAAATACCAAACATATAAGGAAAATATGTGTGGTGATTAGAGCATTACTGTTAGACAGTTATTTGTGAATAGAATCTACATATTATTTTCCTCTGGGAGATTAACAGGTTCTGAAGTAATTGTTGGAGTAAATAAGTACCAGTTGGAAAAAGAAGAATCTGTGGATGTTCTGGCAATTGATAATACTTCAGTGCGTAACAAGCAGATTGAAAAACTTAAGAAGGTAATAACAGCTATCATATTTTGAGCGTTTTCTGTGTGCTGGGCACTGTCCAAGCCCTCATGCTGTCCTGCTGCATTGTTAGAACCACCATATGAAGTGTGTATTATTTCCCAGCATTTTAAAGGTAAGGAAACTAAAGGGAGATGGAGAAACTTGCCCAGGATAAATAATTAAGCATCCAAGACTCAAATCTCTAAGTCTGTTGACACCAAACACTCATGTTTTTAATCATGATATCTGCCTCTGTGAAACTTATATATTCTTATTAAAAACCACACCATAATAATAATGCCTTCTATAATTTACACATTTGAAGTAACGCTTAGATGATTATATAACTCACTCAAAGTTAAAAACAAAATTAAGTTCAGAGTCCATATTTGAACCCAGGTCTTCTCATGGTAATTAATTTCCGTGTTCCTGATACTACTATGAAAGAATCATTTGCTTTCAATTAAAAAAAAAATTCAAATATATTTGAATAGTGCTTTAGTAAGATACAGTTTAGAATGAAAGATATTTAGATTGAAACTAGAGAACTGTTTTAATTTCCAGTTTCTCACTGAGATGAACCAAAGTATATAAAATACTAAAGTAGATAAAACATTAATTCTTACTGCTGTAACCTATATATTTCTATTGTATGAAGCTACTTTGGTCTCTTAATCTCTGGCTTTAGTAATTACTGCTATTTCTAAGGCAGGAAAGTTGAAATTCCTTAATGGTTTTCTCTGTTAACTTTCCCTATGATTGTTTAAGATAGGACCTTTTCCCCCTCAGTTCACATGTTCTTTAAGAATCCAGTAGACGTTGTCCAGTTAGACTGTATGTATAACTTTCAACTTCCATTTGTTTTTTCTATTAGAGTTAATGACAGATGTTTAATGATATTATTTCCTTTTTCACCCTCATTCAGGAGATAATGACTCCTCTCCCACATTTTTGTCATTTTTTAAAGGGTCCTATTTAGGATGTAGCATTATATTTCCAGTGGTCACAAAAGTCTCAATATTTATTATACTTGGAAAACTGCTTTTTTCCTCTCTTGTACTTAAACTCTCTTAAACGCACAGCTTGAGGGCATCCACTTACCATAAATGATGATCTACCTTATTTGGGGTAAGAGTGAGAAATTCAATAATGATAATGGATTTGGGTTCCTCCTTGCCTTTAATATAAATTTTCTAACCCACCTCTGCTTATAGATATGATATAATTTTAGTGGCATCTTAGGCAGTATCATATTTTAGACTTTTTTACAGGTGGTGAAAACTTATACAAAATTGGATTTTAGGTAACTTTGTTTAGGCAGGTTGTTGGCAGAGCAGAGTAGAGCTAAGACCCAAGGGAGAATGTTTTTGACTACACTTTTCATTGTCTTTCTCTCTCTTTTGCAGTATTTCTCATTGTCTCTGTCTCTCTTTTTCTCTCGGGATTATTTTTAAGTAGAATAGCAATATACATACATATTATTACCAATAAACTATTAATTAGCTAAGGGAAACTTAAAATATAACTGAAATATTCTGTAAGTTGTAATCTATTAAGTAGCATGTACTACTTGGGAGGGTCAGCACTATTATTTATTATTGCCCTGCTTGTTTCTGAATTATCAGTGTTATGCAGAATTTAGTATTATTTTAGGAAGTCCTTAAATGTTGAGGGAGTGAATAAATGTAATGAATATCAATGCTAGGAAACATTATTCTCTTCTATTTTTTTCTTTTGTTTTTAGAGTTAGGATTATGGAACAATTTCCATATGATATAAATAAGAGTATAATCTGATCTCTGTTTTATTCTCTAATCACATATATGGTCCCTTTCCTTACCCTTTTCTGTAAGGTCAAATCCAGCAGGGATCAAGCTTTGGCTGAGCGGTGTCTCACTGCCCTGACTGCATGTGCTGCCAGTGGAGATGGGAATATTCTCGCTCTTGCAGTAGATGCAGCTCGTGCAAGGTAAGGATATGTAAGTTTGGAGATTTCCAAATCCTAAAAGTTGACCAGTTTAGTTTTTCAGGGTGTACTTAAATAAAAGGCTGATTCTATAAACCATGTGAGCCTAAAAGAAAATATTGGAAACCAAAAAAAAATAAAATCTTGTTTTTCTTCAACATCTGTGCATTTAAAACATTAATACATTTTGAATGAAGTGTATTAATATTCATGTATTTCCCTGTGGCTCAGGACATTCGGAGCTATTATAATAAACCTGTGTCACTGATTTGCATGTTGAAGTTTGATGTACTTTCAAGGATAGGGAGACATTATTAAGTTGGACAGTAAGCAAACCTGCCCTTTGTCCAAGCTGGACGGTATCTCTGTTTTCCAAGGCTGTGTACTGTGTAGACATCTCTGAAAAGATAGTCCAGCATAAAGGCAGTCAGTGCTTTGCCTTACAGAACATGCATAAAAGCAAGTGACACAAAAACTTTTCTCCCAATATACAATAATGTCAAAAAGTAAATTATTTTTGCTTTTCTTGTTTATTGCTTAATATAATGGACTTTTAAGTTGTTTCAAGTGCTTAAGTGATGGAGTGAATAGTATATCGGTTGTTTTTTTGTTTGTTTTTCAGTTTTAATTTCCTTTTTTTTGTTGTTTTTGTTTTAATTTCTTAAAAGAAATAAGATGACTTCTCTGCTTAAAATCCTTCAGTGGTCTCCCAGTCCTTTTAAATTAAAACGTAATCTTAACCATGGCCTGCAAGACTGCTGGATATGATCCTTGCCTACCTCTCTGACCTTGTCTTATCCTACTTCCTTTGTTATGCTGTGTACCAATGTCCTTCTTTCTATTTTTAGAACATAAAACATGTTTTCCTACTTCTCAGAGCCTCTGCATTTAGCATTTCCTTTTCAAACACTTCTCCCTCTTAAGTTCCCTTGCGTGTCTCTTTCTCATCATTTAGGTCTTAGTTCAGAAGCTGTATCTTCATATCTTCAATATCCCTAAAACATTTTTCCCAAACACCTCATTCCATTTTGCCTATTTTAGTGTCTTTATAGTATTTATTACCATATGAAATTATCTTATTAATTTGTTTGTTAGTGCATTATCTGTATTCCCTGACTAGATGATAAATTCTGCAAGAGCGGGTACTTTTTTTTTGGTCTTATTTATCACTGTATCTCTAGCACTTAGCAGTGCTTGGCCCATATTAGGCACTCAAGACGTGTTGAGTGAATTCATAACCAAATGGAATATGCTAAAAGATTTACTTTTTATCAAAAAATATCAGTAGGAATTTTGGTCTTTGCCCATTTGTATTGTTAAGCAGTGAATTATTCAGTAACCTTTAGATGCTTGTCTATTAGTAGTTTTTAGGTCATTCGGTCATTTTTCAGTAAAGGCATTCAGAATCATTTTTTTTCATAAGTATTCTGAGGAAAGATCCTATCATGAATGCAGTAGAAAGCATTCAGATTTAGATTTTTGACAGCCTGTTTTTGACTTAGGTAAGAAAATATGTCTAACTATATTGAATGTTAAGTTAAATATTTTTATCCCAAATGATGTTAACAGAACTTCCATTTAATATTTTAGATGTACAGTTGGAGAAATCACAGATGCCATGAAAAAGGTATTTGGTGAGCATAAAGCTAGTGATCGTATGGTGAGTGGAGCCTATCGTCAGGAATTTGGAGAAAGTAAAGAGATATCATATGCTATCAAGAGGTAATATGTGAGATTTCTTAAACCAGAATGTCATCTTTTCTGTTAACACAATCCTCATGAATCTACGGTGGGCTTAATTTTTTCATATACCGCTGGAAAATATTTGACTTGTACTTTCCTCTTAATCTGTAGCTTTACTAAAATAATATCTTGAACTTTCACCACAGTCCCCTTTAGGAGTTTCTCATTTCAAGCAAATGTTTGTTTAACTAACATTGATATTGCTTCATATCCTCCAGGTACTTAGATTTCAATCTCCTTATGATGGTACATTTTCATATTTTCTTAAGTTTTATTTACATTGTTTAATTGCTCAAATAATTATAAAATCTTACTTTTCCTATTTGAAAGTAAATATTTGGTTGCCATCTATGCAAAAATTAAAATCACTCGTCACTGGGCTGACAGTAAATAACAAACATGATTTGGAAATATGAATTAATATAAATTGATCATGCTTCTGAAGTGTGAGTAGTAGCTTCCTGATGATTAGTTTTCTCAACCACTGTAATAAATTTTCCATGAAAAATATTATGTCACTACTCATATATGAAATAAATATCAAAACAGCCAAGGTGAAAGTCATCGAAATGGAACATTTTTTTTTCTTTTAACAAAACTTTGTTTCTTCATGCTTTTTCATCTGAGGTGTAAATTTATTGATTTAAGCAAGCAAGTATTTTGATTATACATTAAGATACCACATTGAGGTCACCTTGGGGGAGTTCACACTTGTGAAGGGTAAGTGAGGTATGGACAGTTCAAAACAGCTAGTGAGTCACGTATATGTACAAATACTTCTGAAGGCATTTTTTAGTTTATATTTAACTATTTCTGCATATTGTACTCTGGGGACTGTCTTAAGTTGTAAAGTTATTTCCTTATCTTGCTTCACTGTGATGTTCTCAGTGTTACAGGCTTACAGTCTGTGCCATCTTTCAAATTTTTTTCCAAGGGGGGAGATGGTAAACATACTCAGGCTTTAATGGAGTTCTTAATGTGAAACAGAGATATTAACAAAATATGAGTAAACAGATTAGATGTTTTAAATAAACTTGAAAGATTTACTGCAAATAAATTAGAGTCTTATATCTTACCTTTGGGCAATTAATATATAACTGTTGTATTTTTAAATGTTCCTTAGGGTTCAGAAATTCATGGAATGTGAAGGTCGTAGACCTCGTCTTCTTGTGGCAAAAATGGGACAAGATGGACATGACAGAGGAGCAAAAGTTATTGCTACAGGATTTGCTGATCTTGGTTTTGATGTGGATATTGGTCCTCTTTTTCAGGTATTGAAAACTGTTGGGAGGAATTTCAAGTACTATTGCTACATACTGTGGATAGGTCAACTGGAATGAAGACTAAAAGAGTATTCATTGCATTTTCACCAGGAAAGAAGTAAATCTTCCTGAAGAGGCCCAGCCTTTATAGTCTCCCATAAGAGTTTTCCCATTTGGGATTTTAAAATATTACTCTAGAGAGGCTAGAAGAAATTGTTACTATAAAGAGTTAGTACAGACTTCTGGAGATATGTCCTGAACTGTGTTGGTAGATAAATATGTAAATGTGTTTAGAGTCTTAGGCATTTAAGGTGGGTTTTGTTAAGAATCTCAAATATGTTTCAGATTAAACAAATAGTATATACACTGTATTTAGATTGCTTTCAGTCTTCCTCTAAGTTGAATACTTTCCCATTCTACTTTTTTACTTACATTTTGCTGTCCTTTTGCTTTAGTTTGTTTGTTTTAAATAGTGATCAAATATAATGCATTTTCAATATTTAGTGGTTAGCTTTTGGGAAATAATTTTTCATAAAATAAAAGAATTCTAAAAAATTGTTGTCTAAAGGAACATTGGCATCTAAAGGAATTTCTCAAATAACCAAAAGTTCATTTCCCCATTATATACCATCTGCAAAAATATAATTTGTCTTTTAATACCACCAACTTTGTTAACCATAATTCTACATCATTAAAAAAAAACTTATCTGTGGCTGAAGGTACAATCATACAGTTCTATGATGACTGATTTAATTAAAATTAGATTTGATGTTTTTAAAATTGCAACATTTTATCATTTAAAATACAGTTTAATTTATATAAACATAAGGCATGGAACTGAATTGTTTAAATGGAATTTTTAAATATATATTTACTTATTTATTTATTTATTTATTTATGGCTACTTTGGGTCTTCGTTGCTGCACGCAGGCTTTCTCTAGTTGCAGCGAGCGGGGGCTACTCTTCGTTGCGGTGCACAAGCTTCTCAGTGCAGTGGCTTCTCTTGTTGCAGAGCACGGGCTCTAGGCGCGCGGGCTTCAGTAGCTGTGGCATGCGGGCTCAGTAGTTGTGGCGTACGGGCTTAGCTGTTCCTTGGCATGTGAGATCTTCCCGGATCAGGGCTCGAACCCGTGTCCCCTCCATTGGCAGGCAGATTCTTAACCACTGTGCCACCAGGGAAGTCCCTAAATGGAATTTTAATCTAATCAATTTTGGTAGCATGGATGATATGAATAACAAATCATGCTTAAATTAAATGTCTTACCTCTAAGAAATCAATAGCAGGAATATGCACACTTTTGAAGGTTTTAATTTCGTGTGTTAATATTTTTCACAGACTCAAGGTTTTACCAATATGTTGTATGACTTACCTAGAGATCTTCTTGAATGTAGATCCATTACTGAGTATAAAATCTTTTGATTCTGCACTAAAATTATGAGCCTTAAAATCGTGCCAACTCAGAAAATTCACAGATTTTGATAGTATTTTTAGTGCTTATAATTGTGCAGTGGTTTCTCAGGTGGCCTTATCCTTCCCAGTTGTCTTAATTTACATTACATTTACAATAAGAAACTTGTAGGTACTTTTTATATGAAATGATTTAAATATATGTGTACAGTATCAAAGCAATGTCACGGACTCATTACAGAGCAGATATGATCTTTGGTAATTCAATTCATAATAGAATGTTTAAAAACATCCTTTATGCTTCTATATCCCAATGGTTAAATCAGTTAATAAATGAGAGGCATGCCCTCCTTGGCACCATCCTTTCTCTTGTTTATGCACTTTCCTGGGTGCTGTAGCCCCTTAACTAGTTTCTATAGTTCTCACCTTATTTTGCTCCATATATTACTGTTAATTCTGTGTTTCCATGGAAGAATGAGGTCCTGGAGCTTCCTAGTTCACCATCTTGTTCTTTCCCATTCTATTTTAAAACCTAAGGCTCACTTTTTCATGTTGCATTTTATGTTCAGTCTTTTACTTCTTTATAAATCCTATGCCATGTTGCCTCTCAGTAAATGTTGATAGTGAAGACAACAGATGTATTTTTTAAAAATTATAATGAAGAGATAATATATACTTTGCCTATATTCCTACTTTATCTTGAACATTTTGGGGGGAATTATATTTTGGTGTAACTTAAATCTAATTGATAGTTTGTAGTGCTAGAAGCAGATATAGCCCTGGTGTTTATTATAATAATTGGATGAGTTGGTATTTGATGATGAAATATGAAGTTATATTCACTTCAAGATTTTTAATGAGGAAAATCTTGGAATGTTGATTGAAGTAGTATAACACTTTAGAAACACTTTTCGGAATAAATAATGATTTGTCTCTTTACTTTTGAATTGTTCAGACTCCCCGGGAAGTGGCCCAGCAGGCTGTGGATGCAGATGTTCATGCTGTGGGTGTGAGCACACTCGCTGCTGGGCATAAGACCCTAGTTCCTGAGCTCATCAAGGAACTCAACGCCCTTGGACGGCCAGATATTCTCGTCATGTGTGGGGGGGTGATACCACCACAGGTATCGTTCATCTCCTACATTTTCTAGTACCATGATGGGAAACCTGAGTAGCTTATTCATAGTCCTTTAATTTTCTATATACTTTCTCTAAAAATTTGTTGCAGATTTAGAGCCAGATCATTTCCTAGGTCATTTACTAAGTAAATTCTATAAAAGTGGTCCATGTTGTTTTCTATTCAGAATATATTATAATTCAATATGCATAATTTGATTTAATAATATATAATGCTTGTATGAGAGAGTTGCCTCCCTACAAACTAGTCACCTAGATAGAGATCTATCTTCTTTATATTCAATAAGCAATGACGGAGAAGGAACAGGATAAAAGTAATAAAATCTCACAACTGGAGTAGCAAAAAATGGTGAACACACAGTGACTATATCAGCCCCTCCCTAGAGATAGAGTGAGCACCCCTTGTCCTAGCAGTGGAGCCAGTCCTTTAGTCAGTCAGTCGGTAGCACTTCTGTTGTTTTAGAGTCACTGCCTTGTCCATTTCCTGTCTGTTCCCATCCCTAAATGTTGCCTTCACTCAGCACTGTATAAATTACTTGGTCCTGTAAGAGGCCCTTTTTCATGAAGCTAATTTGATTGGGGAATAGTTTTCTTAGAGCCAAAAATACCTAATTCAGACATAAATGGAGTCAGCCTGTCCTAAAAATTATTGGCTGAATGGGGCAGAGGTGGATTCTTGAACAAAAAGGTAGATCCTCTTAGGAAAGGAGAAATGGATGCTAGGTAACAATAATGTCAATTAATTTATTAAGGGGGCAGGGACACCTTCCTGATAAGTTAAAATAGTTAAGATATAAATTGGGTCTATTTCCAATTTAATTTTTAATTATATCAAATTTTCTTCTTTTACTAAGAATGGAAAAAGTATTGAGTTACAAGAACTTTACATGAAAATGTTCCTAAGTAAATGGTTCATACATACTATAAAGGCCTCACCACTATATAGCAGGAATCTGTCAATGACATGTGACCTTGTGCCCATGTCTACAATTGTTTTCCCTCCATTACAACTCAGAATATAAAATAATGAATACACTACTTAGGAAATGAGAAAATACACATATGTATGAGGTTGTGAGATTGGTGACAATGTGGGGCTGGTGACCAAGCTATGTATTACTTATTCTCTCTAACAACACAATACTTAATGTGTTACAGTCAACACAAAACTGCTTTTGTTAGCACATTTGCTCTTATCTTCATAAATATAGTTTACTACTTGGGAATATAAAGGGCTTTTAGTCTTTACTGCTGTCTGTCTGTGGAACACTTCTATCTATATTGCAGTTTTAGAGTCTATAATCCCTAAGCTCTTGGGCATGACATTAAAATTTAAGAACCAAAATAATTAGGCAGCACAAAATACTGGCATTGACATATGAATTGAGAAGAAATGCAGGCCTGTTATATAAGTGAGCTGACATTTTCAAGAAATATATTTTGTATAAGTCTCTGGATATTTAAATTACCTAGAATATCTGTAGGTGTTTGCCATACTTTTTTCCCCATGAGTTTAAAGACTAAGGATCATATTCTGTAATGACACACTTGTGTGTTAACATGGGTATCCTTTATAATATAATTATGTATCAGTTAACACCCATGCATTTTTCTCATTATTTGTTTCCAGTAAATATATAAAATGTTGCTATTATTCAACTGAAAGTCTCTTAGATTTTAGATTAGAAAGCACTAATATATGGCGGTTAATCAAAATGATTGAGCCATTGCCATTGTGGAGCTTATAGCGATAACACATGTTAAGTGCCATTGCAGAATTATGGTATTACAAGAATATTATAAGGAAATAATAGAGATAGAAAAGAAGTAGCTGGGGGATAATTAGCATGACCATGTAATTAATCATCCAATGTGATCACTTTTAAGAATGAAAATGAGTACTACTAAAAAGGATGCTGCAAAAATAATCCAATTAAAAAATGGACAGAGGATCTAAATAAACAGATGTCGACAGGTACATGAAAAGATGCTCAACATCATTAATTATCAAGGAAGTGCAAATCAAAACCATGCGATATCACCTCATATCTATTAGAATGGCTATCATCAAGAAGATAAGAAATAACAAGCGTGGTCAAGGATGTGTAGAAAAGGGAATCCTTGTGCTCTGTTGGTAGGAATGTAAATTGGTGCAGCCAGTATGGAAAACAATATAGAGACTTTTCAAAAAGTTAAAAATAGGAGTACATATGATCCAGCAATTCCAATACTGGATATTTATCTGAAGAAAACAAAAACAGTGACTTGAAAGATATATGCACCCCCATGTTCATAGCAGCATTATTTACAATAACCAAGACATGGAAATAACCTAAGCGTCCATCAGTGGATGAATGGATAAAGAAAATGTGATACACACACACACATACACACACACACACACACACACACGCAGAGGAATATTATTCAGCCATAAAAAAATGAAATCTTGCCATATACGACCACATGGGTGGATCATGAGGGTATTATGCTAAGTGAAATAAGTCAGACAGAGAAACAACAAATACCACATGATCTTACTTATATGGAGAAGAACAAATTGATGGTTTGCCAGAGGCAGTGGTAGAGGGTGGGTGAAATGGGTGAAGGGGGCAAAAGGTACAAACTGTCAATTATAAAATAAATAAGTCCTAGGAATATGTGTACAGCATGGTGACCATAGTTAATAGTACCGAACTGCATATTTGAAAGTTACTGAGAGAGTAGTATGTAAGTAAGTAAGTAAGTAGTACCTTAGAGACTAAGGACTAAGGACATAGTACTAAGTAACTAAGAGAGTTACCAAGAGCTCAGTGTGTTACAGAGTTTTAAGTATAAATCTTAAACTCACGACTGACAAGTTGCACTCACAAGTGCACACACAAAACTCACAAGTGCACACACAAAAAATTGTGTAACTAGGGTGACAGATGTTAACTAGACCTACTGTGGTGATCATCTTGCAGTATATACACATATTGAATCATTAAGTTGTATACCTGAAACTAATATTATGTGTCAATTATACCTCAATAATTAAAAAAAAAAGACTCATGGGAAAAAAACCAAAAAAGCTGTTGCAGCAATAAGCACAAACCAGAATGTCCTGGATGTATGATCAGCCTAGTGGGTGAGGGTCAGGGCTTTAAAGCACGTCCTAATACAAATATTCTGATATTAAAACAACCCAAAGCCTGGAGCAGTATTTGTGCCCTGGGAATCTTTTCACTCAAACTTTGTGTAAAACTAACAAACAGCAGCAGCAACAACAGAGAATTTTTTTAAATGAGTTAATTTTCATTTCTAGGAAACCTAATTCCATCACGAAGCCGAATTCAAAGTACTACACCATTCACTAGCTGTAGACAAAATTACCTTGGAGGAAATAAATAGCCTTGTAAATTTAAAGCTATAATGTGTTGCTAAATTTAACACAAATAATGGCAAGTAGTAAAAATTTAGATGAGAGAAAATTATGGTTTAGGGCTCAGAAGCTCTCAGTTGGTGGACCGTACAGCTTCCCACCACAAACAACATGCTGGGGTGTTTGGAAAATGGGCAGGATGTCTTTTGTTCTTTTAATGTCTTGGAGTACTAACGGTGGTGCTAGTGGCAGTTCCAATCAAGGAAGAAGTTTTCAGCCCCAAATGCCAAGAGTGTACCGGATGAGAAAGTTTGAGGCGTTGGGGATAAAGAAGAAAGGACAGCATTCATTGTCCTTTTGTTTCATTTTCTTGAAATTAGAAATATTGTCTGTTTTACTAATTAAATTCTTTCAACAGGATTATGAATTTCTGTTTAAAGTTGGTGTTTCCAATGTATTTGGTCCTGGGACTCGAATTCCAAAGGCTGCCGTTCAAGTGCTTGATGATATTGAGAAGTGTTTGGAAAAGAAGCAACAATCTATGTAACATCCTGTTTTTGTTTCAGCTTTCTAAACTATTCTTTCACTAATGATCAAAGAAGCCACGTCTTCAAATTATTCAACACCTAATATGTGCTTTCCTGAAAGCTTTACATTCAAGCACCTGACTTATAAGAATGTTGTTATGCTATAAGTGTGTATGTATAGTTTCACTTTAATTTTAATTTTAAAAATTAAAAAAAATGCTTAAAAACTCTCTATAACATATGCTCAATACTTTGTCAGAAACTCTAGACAAAGGTATTATTTTTTTTAATTGTGATATTTATTTGAAAGATTTCTTATAAACCTATTTACTTTCTATTTTAAGAATTAAACAATGCCTAAAAAAAATCTGACTAGTCCCATTCTTTAATTTAGTTTTACATTGACTTGAACACCAGAAGATGTAATCCATATATATAAAATAATTATACCTATCTTGGAAAAAATAATGGGAGTGTTTATGTAGGGACTATATTGTGATTGTAGTCCTCAGCCAAATTCTACCAGAATTACTTCGTAAGTGTATTAAATCAGACCCAAAGTTGGAATGGGGAGGTAGGGAGGGGAATGGCAGAATATTCCTTCAGGTCTGACTTTACTTTCTTCCTGAACGTGAACACGTGAGCCTGTTATTGCTAGGCTTGGCTTAAGACTCAGGAGAGTGGATCTTTATGAATAGTCCCTAAAATGAAAGTGCTCAGGCTGTTAACATGGCTTCCTCCAGAATGATGATGTGAACCGGGGGTGTTTGTATCTGAAAAGGCAGTGGTGTGATTCAGTCTGAGTCTGAAGGCCTGAGAACCAGGGGAGCCTGTGGTGTAAATCCCAGTCCAAGGGCCAGAGAGATGAGATGTCCCAGCTCAGTTAGTGAGATGGAAAAAAGTGGTGAATTCCTTCTTACTCCAATCTCCTTCCTACTCCAGGCCCTCAACAGACTGGATGTTGCCCACTCACATTGGGGAAGGCAGTCTGCTTTGCCAAGTCCACTGATTCAAATGCTAATCTCAGCCAGAAACACCTTCACAGACACACCTAGAAATAATGTTTAATCTGGGTACCCCATGGCCAGTCAAGTCAACATATAAAATTAACTGTCACAGAGCCCCTTGACATTGCTAATGGGAACGTACAATTATACAGCTGCTGTGGAAGGTGATATTATTCCTCAAAAAAATTAAACAGTTACCATATGGCCCAGCAATTCCACTTCTGGGTATACATGCACAAGAATTGAAAGCAGGGAGTTACACAGATATTTGTACATTAACCTATGTATATTAATGTTAATGGCAGCATCATTTACAATAGCCAAAACATAGAAGCAACCCAGGTGTCCACTGACAGGTGAATGGATAAACAAAATGTGGTATATACATACAACAGAACGCTATTCAGCTTACTTCTAAAACGGAAGGAAATTCTGACACACGTAATAATGGATGAATCTTGAAGACGTTATGCTGAGTGAAATACGCCAGTTACAAAAGGACAAATATTGAATGATTCCACTTATATGAGGTACCTAGAAGAGTCAGAAAGTAGAATGGTGCTTGCCAGGGCCTGGGGAGCGCAGGGGACGGGGGATTAATATTTAATGGCTATAGAGTTTCAGGTGGTGATGGTTGCACAACAATGTAAATGTACTTAAAGCCACAGAACTTTACACTTAAAAATGGTTAACATCGTAAATTTTATGTTTTGTATGTTCTACCACAACAAAAAAGTATTTAGGACAGCCCTGGCATATGGTACATATGGTACATGTTTTATAAATGTTAGTTGTTATTATTAAACAAGAATGAATGTTAAGTCATGAAACTGGGAAGGTAGGCGCTGACCGATTTTGTACAGAGGCTTGTACAGTTCAGGGATTTGGACTTTATCCTGAAGATAAAGAGATTCATAGAAGGGTTTTAACCAGGGAAATAGTCTGATGAGATTTGTTTCAGCATAACAGCTGTGTGGAAGATGCCTTTTAATGGAGTCGAGACTGGAGATAAGAATTGAGAGACTGTTACAATAATATAATACAGAAATTCTAAGTAAGCTTATCTGCTGCTTAGGTGCTGCTCAGAGATGGCAAAGATGGAGAGACTATGATCTTATTTTTGGAAGATTGAATCGACAGAATCTGACTTTTGTCTTAAAAAAAAAAAGGCTCTTGATCCTTAGGTATTTGCTGTGTGGAATCTGCTCTCCTCTCACCCACTTTAGTTGTTCTTTTGTGGACCTTTTTTGATGTGCAGTGATTTCACGACTGGATACACTGGCATAATGTCAACATTAGGAAAAGTCAGAATTACAGGATTTGTTTTCTAATGATTTTTTGGTCAATACCAGAGCTTTAGAAGCTTTTACGGCTTTGGAAGTATACTAGAATGATGTCTCTAGGCATCTGAAGATGTCAAATCCTTTCCTTTAATGGAAATATAAGTTATATAAATATGAATATTATAATAGTAATATAGGCAGTGGAGGAGAGCTTCGAAGGTGCAGCCTTTCTGAGCAAAACTTGCATAGAAGTAGGAGGGATAAGCAACAAAAGAAAACCGGATGAATTCTTCTGATTTCCATTTCACGGAGTGGGGATTCATTTAATCGGGTGGGGATGGGGGGCTGTTAAACAGCTCTAGGTCTATATTCACAGACAGTAGTATCTGTATATTCCTATCCACTTCGTACTACTCAAAATTCTTTTCTTTAAGAAAGAACCTAATAAAATCATTTACATTAAGGCATAAATGTCTGCCGGCACTGACCATGTTTGTTTTCTCAGGAGTATTTTTATTTTTTAAAATTAATTTATTTTATTATTTTTGGCTGCATTGGGTCTTCATCGCTGCGCGCGGGATTTCTCTGTTGCGGCGAGCGGGGGCTACTCTGTTGCGGTGTCTGGGCTTCTCATTGCGGTGGCTTCTCTTGTTGCAGAGCACAGGCTTTAGGCGCGTGGGCTTCAGTAGTTGTGGCTCATGGGCTCTAGAGCGCAGGCTCAGTAGCTGTGGCGCACGGGCTTAGTTGCTCCGCGGCATGTGGGATCTTCCCAGACCAGGGCTTGAACCTGTGTCCCCTGCATTGGCAGGCGGATTCTTAACCACTGTGCCAGCAGGGAAGTCCAACCAGGAGTATTTTTATTTTAAACGAGGAAAAAAAACTTACCAAAGTGATGAATATCTAAATATACTTGTTGCTATTTGGTAGACACTCAGTAAAAATTGATGATGATGATAATAGTAATGGTGATAGCAACTAATGTTATTTCTACCAATAGATAAATCCTGACCCATTTCCAACAATTATGGACCATGCTTTAGACCATTTGACAAAGTTTGATTTTTATAAGTACCTTAAAGTTGAGACATAAAATTTAAAAATATATATTTTTTTCTACTAAGATATTCTTATATAATTTGTGCTTATCATTATGAAAAATGCTCTCAGCATTCAAAACTATTTTCAAAGAAAATTATTTTGGTTTTCCTGATTAAACAATATTATTGTTTTCTGGTTCTCAGATCCTCCTTTTATGTTATTTGATTTTTCTACTCTACCTGTAGGTGTCTCCCTAAGTTCAGGATTATTCTAGTTCCCTGAAAATATTCGAAATGATGCCCATTCTGGCAACCCATAGGTGCTATAAACAAAATTTCTTTAATAATCTACTTAGATGCACCTAATGTCATCCTTTGTGATTGTGATCTATGGTTGATAAAACTAAATGTTGATAATTGTTCATGAACTGTACTGCGTTTGTGCTAAAATGAGCAATTCATTAACAGTGAAGCTAGACTATGACCTTGGATATGAGACTGTTACTGAATTCTATTCAGTAAATCCATCCCTAATTCACACTAACTCATTTTAAGTTACTAATTCTTCATGGCATGTTTCCTCCCTCTGCACTTGAACCTCTTATTGTTATACTGACCTTCTCTTTCCATTTACCATGAGATCAGAGAATGATATTAGGAATACTTATACACAACGCAATATACAGATTCCGTTAAAGTCCTTTAACAAAGAGAAATGCAGAATTTAATAACTTCTTTCAGGATTACTCGAATATCCTTTTGATTCTGAGACCGTGGACAAAATATCAATTTAGATAAGTGCCATGAATTCATGTAATGTGTACTTCTATTGGTTGACTCTCGGTTGTTAAATTCTAATATGCTGTTACTCTTTATTTTTTTAAATTTTTGGCTGTGTTGGGTCTTTGTTGCCGTGCGCAGGCTTTCTCTAGTTTCGGCACACAGGGGCTACTCTTCGTTGTGGTGTGCAGGCTTCTCATTGCGGTGGCTTCTCTTGTTGTGGAGCACGGTCTCTAGGCGCGCAGGCTTCAGTCGTTGTGACTCGCAGACTCTAGAGTGCAGGCTCAGTAGTTGTGGCACACGGGCTTGGTTGCTCCGTGGCATGTGGGATCTTCCTGGACCAGGGCTCGAACCCCTGTCCCCTGCATTGGCAGCCGGATTCTTAACCACTGCGCCACCAGGGAAGCCCTAATATGCTATTACTTTTAGAAAATAAAGACATACAAGATTTTATTATGTTTTAGCAGAGCTCCACGTGGCCAGTACGCATTACATATATCTATAGAAAAGAGACATTTTTATGTTAAATTATTACCAAAATAGCCTAAAACTTGTAGTAGAGTAACATTGATGATATTCTCAGATTTTCTGGACTATCTTTACTTCAAACAATCTGTCCTATTCTCTCCTTTAGTTTTCTCATTCTCGTTAGACCATATGGTCATCAGAGCAATGTTAGTGACAATTTTCTGTCAGAATAAATGGTTATCTGGACAATAAGTTGTGAAGGACACTAGGCAGATGGCTGTCTTTACCTCTAACATGTTCTTTGGTTTAAGGTATCAAGACCTCTAAAATTATTCTTCAGAATTGCAGATATATCTGATAAAAGCCTACTATTCAATTGAAAATTTAAATTAGATTCTAAAAGCATTGACTGAGAGGGCTGTTGCTAATTCTGCACGGTTGTGCACTGCCCACCTCCAGGGAGAGCCATTTACTTTGTAGTCTTGCACTGTCACAGCCCTGCATACTTTGTGCTGCTGTTTTCCGCCTTGAAGGGGGCATAACGGCAGAGCCCATGTCAAATGTTTGTCTTAAGGATTAAATGAGATAGTGCATGGAACCCACTTTGAACTGTGCAGCCTGCAGAGAAAGACCAATCAACATTTTCTATAGTAATTGTTACACTTTATGCTAGCCTCACTTCTAGCCCTTGGAAATAAAAATAATGTGTACATACGACATGGTTCCTCTCAAGGAGATGGTAGCCAGTTTGCAGGAGATGAACTCACAGGAAGATTGTGACTACATGATGTGAAGGAAGTCTCCACATGTTGCTGTGAGAACACAAAATTTCTGACTCTCATCAAAGTCACTGCTCAGTTGGACAATAAATTTGACCAAGAGAAGAAATAATCAACTAAGGATGATTTCAAAGATGCCACCCCCAAATATACTTTCTCACATGCTTAGTTGTGCTGGAAATTCCTTTAACAGCAGACCACATCTTTAATTCTAGTTAGGACTGAGAGTAAACTCTAACTCTGGGAGAAGTGTTGACAATTCATATTAGATCTTCTTACGCACATACATTTTGATCTGGGAGAGAGTATAAAGGAGCTAAGAGAATAAAAAGGGTATTTGTGTGAGTAATAGAATGGGGGCAGGGGGAGAGAAGAAGGGAAAATTGAGGCACATTCTTGCAATGGGTTTTCCTGAACAATGGGAAATTGGCAACAAAGTTTTTTTTGGTTGTGTTTTTTTTTTTTTTTTTTTTTTTGCGGTACACGGGCCTCTCACTGTTGTGGCCCCTCCCGTTTCGGAGCACAGGCTCCAGACGCGCAGGCTCAGCGGCCATGGCTCACGGGCCCAGCCGCTCCGTGGCATGTGGGATCTTCCCAGACCGGGGCACGAACACGTGTCCCCTGCATCGGCAGGCGGGCTTTCAACCACTGCGCCACCAGGGAAGCCCAATTTGAGTATTTTTAACAGGTGTGTATGTGTGTATTTGTGTGCATGCATGCGTGTGTGTGCGTATGCATGCACACGAAAACATTTTTTACTTCATATTTTTGCTGAGGGTCCACTTACTGGTACTGAAGATATGTGGGTGATGTGGAAGCAAACTATTGTGGGTACTGGTGGGTATAATGCTTTCTATTTCTAAGATTTTTTCTTTTTATTCAATACACATTTATTGGGCAGCTTGGGTATGCCCGCAGCCTTTCCAGGGTCCCGGGGAAACGGAAAGTAATAAGAGACGAGAATCTAAGTCCCCTTGGCCTGTGTGCCCTGGGAGGGTAGGTCGGGGCTGTCTGAGTCCCCGCTGGGCCCCGAGGTGGGTGCAGGGCACACAATAGGGCTCACCAATTGGTCCCGGAAAAAACGCGAGAATCGATGTGCCACGCCCTCCAGGCGGAAACAGACCCAACATTGCCGAGGCGTCCCGCTGCTTCCGGGAACTCCACCTGCGGACCGGGGGGCCTAAAAAGGTCGGACCCGCTTGCCTAGCGCCGTCTCCGGGGTCCTCGCAGCTCAGAAGACCGAGTGAGGTGAGTGAGCCGCGTTTCGGTTCAGGCCAGTAGCTCCAAAGCACCCTCCATCCCTGCGCCTTCCACCCTTTTGGCTCCGAGGCCATGTTTGTTCAAGATTCCACCCGCGAGGCCTCCCCTCTTTTCCATCCTCGACTCCTGCTACCTTTTGGAACCCTCGGCGCCCCCCCTGGACACATCCTCCTGCCCAGTGACCGTCCCCCTCGTCAGGGCGCCCCCAGGGCACACGGAGACCCCTCCACAGACTGGCCGGGCGCCGGGGATCTGGTAGCGAATCCCTTTAGCTTTTCCCTCTAACCTGGAGCATACCTTCATGAGCTGGTGCACGGCCCTTTCCAGATTCTTGGACAGCAATACCGTAGAAATGAATATTGCTTCCTCAAGAATCTTAGACAAGCAAAGCTTTTTATTAGAAGAGATAGAATGTGCACAACGGAGAAAGCAGGGGGGGAAAGGGCCAGCTCCCCAGGGCAAGTTGCTTTTATAACAAAAGACAAGGTGTGTCTCATAATCACTGATAATTTCTTTAATCAGCAGTAGGGGGCTCCAGGATGGCTGTCAGGAATGGGGAGTGCTTCTCTGAGAGGAAAGAAATGCAGGAGAATTTCCTGCAAGAAAGCACAGGAACGGATAAGGTGCAAATGTATAGTTGAGCTTTTTGTGTTATGGCAGCTAGGTATACTCGTCAGTATAACAGAGATAAAGTTAATCTTTTAAGCCTGTTTTTTTACTCCTTCTGGGACTCAGGCCCCCAGGGCCTTTGTTCTTTGGCTTCCAAGGCCTAGTTTTGCCCAAGGCGTTCCCTGGTCCTTTTCCAAAATGGCTGTGCTCTTGTCTTCCTGTCTCAGATGCAGTCAGGGGACTCCAGCAGAGCCTGGGAAGGAAACCCTCAACCCCACCCTGGGGACTAGGGCTGGGGAGGGAGCGGTGCCAGTGTGTTGAGGTCACTGTCTGGGGGCCTCTAGTTCTAAGATTCTGATTGCAATATGAAAATACATGTCCTTTTTCTTCTTTTCATTCTGTTGATCAAGTGGCTTCTCTAGGCATGTGTTTTTTAAATTTATTTATTTTGAAGTATAGTTGATATACAGTGTACAATGTTGTGTACAGTGTGTATATATATATTCTTTTTAAGATTTTTTCTGTTATAGGTTATTACAAGATACTGAATATCTGCGTTATATAGTAGGTCCTTGTTTATTTGCTTTATATCGGTATGGAGTACTGTGTGTATGTTAATCCCAAACTCCTAATTTATCCACCCCCCCATTCCCTTTGGTAACCATAAGTTTGTTTTCTACGTCTTTGAGTCTATTTCTGTTTTGTAAATAAGTTCATTTGTATGATTTTTTTTAGATTCCACATATAAGTGATATCATTAGATATTTGTCTGACTTCACTTAGTATGATCTCTGGGTTCATCCATCTTGCTGCAAATGGCATTATTTCATTCCTTTTTATGGCTGAGTAATATTCCATTGCATTTACATATATATCTCTCCTCTCTAGGTTTTTTTGGTTGTGTATCAGCTCAGCCTCTGTGAATCATGTCCAGTTGTGGAAAGAGCATGGACTTGGGCATTAGATTGACTCAAGTTCTAGTTCAGCCTTTTTCCAGATGTTGGATTGTGGGCAACTTCATCTGCTTGTCCTGCTGGGCCTCAGTTTTCTGTCACCCTCCTTGAATGTTTTGTATATGAATATATGTCTCAGACAGAGTAAACACTGAAGAATGTTAGTTTTACTTCCCTCAGGGAGGGAGAAAAATGTGTGGGTTATCCAAGAAGACAATGACACAATCTTTCACTCAGTTAAGACTGGAAGGGAAAAAAAAAATGAGATTTTCTACTTTACTTTGACTACTAAAGATATCAGAGGACGCTAGTACATAGGATATGTTATTTATTTAGTCTGTTTCCAAGGTGTGGATTTGTGATTTATAGAAATCTACAACAGCAAAGCCAAAGTAAGTTCTAAAAATGGATTTGATTTGCGTCACCTTGTCAGCTTAGAAACAATATTATGAATACAAGTGACAAAGTCCTAAGGAAAGGCAACAGCATGCCACTTTGCTGGCTTTCACAAAACTTAATTTTCCATGCAATCTCTAGTACATTAAAAAAATGAAATGTAACATCAGTGTTGAAGGGTGTCTCCAGATGGCCTTTTATTAGCTGCTGAGAAGGCTGCTATTATTCTCCATCAACCGTACACATCGCAGCAACAATTCTCACCTTTATATGCAATAAGCTATCACTGTTGCATGAGATACTAAATGACTCTTGGAGGACTGGTCCCTGAAATATTTTTTGAAAGGCCATGTGCAGACAGAGTTCACATGACCACAAATCTGAATTTGTTCTATTTACTTGAAGGTCAGACAGTGTTGGTTTGCAACCTTGGGAGCTCGGTGGGTGAAATCTGAAATTGGCCTCCATACGTGGAGGGCAAAGAGAGAAAGAGGAAATAGGTAGATCACTCCAGATTGGTGTGATTGGTAAGTTTTAATAGGCAAGGGAGCTTACACCTGAGGCTTGTCTTGGATGAGTGTAAGCTGAGTAGATCTCCACACCCATCCATCAGAATCTTAAAAGTTTATGTGGAGGCCTTGACTGGTTTCAGTCACGTATTCAGTCCAGATGTTCTCAACAAAACAGTGCTCTCTCAAGAATTGTCCTTGAAATGTCTTCGGCTATGGGAAAAGTGGGTGGGACGTACATTCCAAGGAAAGGGAAGGGGGTGAGGCACCTCCGATTGCCTGGGTTCAGCTCTTGGGTCAGCTGGTGGTCATGTCCTCTTAATGACCTCTCCCAACAGACAATGCCAGTGAATACTTTTTGCTTGTTTTTTGTACTTTTAATAATTTCTGCTTTCTACCTCTCTTATGTGAGTTCCATTGAATGGAATAATCTCTGAAAAATTTTAAAGTGGAAAAAATTAATTATTATTTGAGACTATTCAACTGAGCACATCCCATCAGCTCAAGACTAGAAGTTCCTTTGTAAGGCCAGGTCAACTTAGTTTTTTAAAGAATACTGAGGGTAGGGAAAATGTTTAACTCCACTTTACATTAGCGTACAGAAAATTTTTGTCTACTTTCTGAGCTTCCTGCTGCTTTCCAGCACCTCTCCCTGTTTCTAATTGCATCATTTTCATAAGGATCTGCATAGAGCAAATTCATTCAAAGATCCCTACTGGTACAGATTTAAGAAAAAAAAAACCTAGAAAGATGTAGAAAAGGTAGGGCTAAATAACTGTGTTTTAGGCAAAATTTTGGATGGAACCTAGGTTTTTTGTTTTTTTTTTTTTTTTTTGCGGTACGCGGGCCCTCACTGTTGTGGCCTCTCCCGTTGCGGAGCACAGGCTCCAGACGTGCAGGCTCAGCAGCCATGGCTCACGGGCCTGGGATCTTCCCGGACCGGGGCACGAACCCGTGTCCCCTGCATCGGCAGGCGGACTCTCAACCACTGCGCCACTGCAGGGGACACGAGTTCGTGCCCCGGTCCGGGAGGATCCCACATGCCACGGAGCGGCTGGGCCCGTGAGCCATGGCCGCTGAGCCTGTGCGTCCGGAGCCTGTGCCCTGCGGTGGGAGAGGGCACAACAGTGAGAGGCCTGCATACTGCAAAAAAAAAAAAAAAAAAAGAAAAAGAAAAAGAATATGGCACCCTGGCCAACATCCATCCTGGCTGGTTGGTGTTCATGTCAAATGATCTGGGAACCAAAAATAGTTGCGTAGGAAGAAAATAAACTCTCATTAACAATGAACATCACATGTGGAGGGAGAAGAGAGCTGAATAAAAGACTGTGGTGTCCTACTCTCTAAAATCTGCCTACATTCTTTTTTCTTCCCTTAACTATTCATGAGATACTGAGTTCCATGTTTCTGTCAGAGCATTTACTAATTGGGGCTACATTAGACTCTGCTGTTAGAGCACAGACTAAGTCTAATTCACATTGATTTTCTCCACAGTCTAAACTTTGCGCAAACAGTAAGTGCCCAATAAATACTGTAGAATTAAACTTCTCAGTAGGGCTTGCATTCATGACCCCTGTCTTAGATTTACCTATTCACTGGGTATTCATTTTTTCTTGTCTGCTCATTTCCTCTTCTCCTAGACTATTGGCTGATTTTTGGTGGCGATCTGCCTACCTAGTTCCAATTCCAGTTGATCCCTGTGATTTCTAAGTTTGTTTACTAGTAGACTTACAAGGTTGAGGAAGCTTAATTTGTACTATATTACTAGTCTTTTTCCATACAGAGATTCAATTTCCTCCTTAAAAATATGGAAAGGGTAATTTAATCTATTTTTCAGGGCAATGTGAAGATTAAGTGAGATAATTTATTCAAAAGGACTTTGTGAACTGTCAATCACCATACAAAATGATGTTATTATTAATTGTAAGCTCTTTGAGAGTAAAGTGTACCTTGTACCGTGGCGGGTTGTGTTGACTGCTGAAGCATCCTACAAGCCCCTTTGTGTTTCCTTGCTGGCAGAATCCTCCTTCTGCCGTAGAGGCTGAAGATGCCTAAATACTCTCTTGGCTGCATTCTCCAGCAGCTAAGACTTGGGCAGGGGACCCAATTCTAGCCAATAAGACCTAAATGAAAATCAGCTCTGTGGTTTCTGGGAAATATTTAACTCTCTTATTTGAAAAATGCATGAAAATAAAATATCCTGTCTTCTGCCTCTCTGTGGTTGTCTAGAACTCTGATGGCGATCATGCCACTCCAAGGAGAAGAGCCAAAAGGCAGAGTCAGTAATTTAAGAGTGGCAGAGTGGAAAGCTGTATGGAACATGGGCCTCTGATTCTATGGAGTGACTACTGAATGGAATATATAAATATATAAATGGAATATTTATAAATGGAATATTTCCTGCCATATGAATAAACAAAGGATGTCACAGTCATCCACAATGATTGCAGCCCTCCAACATGGGCTGGTGAGCCCCGAGGAAACTCAGGATGTGAAAACACAGGCTCCTGGCCCCAGATAGCTGAGGTGCATATCACAGGAGTGATTTCAGTGAGCCCAGACTCTTGCATCTTTCCATACATAGAAAAGCTCTAAATTCCTTAACTTGAAATGTCTGGTTTTCTTTATTTAACAGTAATCTTTTGACTTCCCAATTACCTGCCCTTTGTTGAAAAACCTCCTATGTAACCTGGCTCTTCCCCTCCCCTCCTCAAAGGAGCAGTTTCTCAGAGTTATCTGAAATGCTGTGTCTCGGGCTGCAGTCCTCATTTAGTCCCAGATAAAACTTAACTCGCAACTCTCACATTGTGCGTACATTTTTTTAAGTCAGCACTGCACAGACCCTGGAACTGCCTGGCCTCCAGAATTTTTGTTATGGGGGAAAATAACTGTTCTCACCAATTAAACCAGTTTTAGCTGTGTATTCAGTTGCTTGCACTGAACGCATTCTAGCTAATATATATTTCTAATATATCCTTCCCAACGTCAAGACCAAGTTTGTGTTCTTTTTTCAAAACAATTTTTTTTATTGAGGTGTAATTGGTATACAATGTTATATAAATTTCAGGTGTACAACATAGTGATTCACAGTTTTTAAAGGTTATACTCCATTTATAGCTATTATAAAATATTGGCTGTATTCCCTGTGCTGTATAATATATCCTTGGTGGCTTATTTTATACACAGTAGTTTGTACCTCTGAATCCTCTATCCCTATCCTGCCCTTCTAGCTCCCCCCTGGTAACCACTAGTTTGTCCTCTATATCCGTGTAAGTTTAGGTTCCTAAATACTCCCTGTTTGATTATATTTCTCTTCATCACATGTTTGTGTAAAATGGGTACTCATGGTCCCAGACTCCTTGCAAAGGCAAAGAAATTGCACCCTAGGAAAACAAAGACAGATTGTTCAGATTATACGACCTTGTCCTTAGCAGGACTCCACAGGCCCAAGGCCTGAAATAAACTTGACTTAAATTGAAAACAGACATGCTGTAGGCACGATACAAAGATTCACTGGGAAATGGAGACCATGATTGAGGACGGTGTTTCCAGCTGACTCTGCAGACTGGAAATGCAGAGCTTCACAGCCTCTTACTTAAACAGCCCCACACTTGCTTCATTGTGGTGAGTGCTGTTTCTTCTCCACTTCTTCCTACTCCTCTTTCTCATCCCTGGGGTGAAATTTGTGTGATTTAGTGGGCCCTGTAACAGTTTAAATTCAGAAAGACTGGTCACAGATATGCTCAGAAACTCAAAATCGTGTGCATGCTTTCTAAGGGAACGGCCCTTAGAAAATCCCAAGGCTATCATTGAAAATCTGTATCATCTAAAATAATCCATCTAACATTGTTTGTCAGGCTATGACCATAATATAGATGGTATTGGACGCATTTTACCAGTTGGATAGTCTTCATTGTTAAAGCTTTGCTTTCTAATTTGATCCTAGCCAGCCATTAACTCTCGGCATGAAGAGAAAATATTGCTTGAAAGACAGAAATGCCCTCATCAGGTGATTGTGTTGGGCTGCTTGTGTTGAGAGCCCACTGGTCATTAGTGGCTACAACAGTTTTATGACCCATTAGTTTGCTTGGTGGTGGCATGATGACCCTAACGACTGACCACAATGAGGCTCTGTTTCCCACCACAGCTGGAGACCTGTGGAGCCTCCTTTTAGATGTGAGGACACAGCTCCTAACATTGAGAGTTCCCCAGAGTGACAGATGGAGTTTCAGTCATCCAAGGGCCCAGTCTTCCTTCTCTCATAACTGATATTGCTGCCAAATTCAGCAGTTTTATCGGCTGCTGTGAAGACTCTTAATGATCAAAGCCAGTCGTACTGTTCAATGAGGCAGAAAGAGGACACAGATGTGAGCAGAAAGGCATAAAACCAGGGAACACAGATGAGAGTGAGAAAATTCAAATCAGTGATGGAAACCCTGTCTGGAAAAACTCCCTGAGTCTAAAAGTGTCCGCAACAGAGAAGTCTCCAGTGCCCAGGGCTAGGTGGTGAGAGAGCTCTTAAGAATGCCCACCCAGGGTGAACTTGGATTTGGATAATGGCAAGACTGACACAAAGGAGGATTATTGTCAATGGGTCTCCAGCAGCGTTAGCCTCTTAGGCACCTGTGGTCATTTTAGCTCATCTGCAACGGGTGAAGAGAACAGGTTGAGCTGCCTCAATGTTAAATGTGTCTCAGTTGGAAGAAGTGCAATATCAGAAATGGCCAGGAGAGGTCAGCATTCAGGAAGCTATGGGAGGACTTGGCTGTTTGGGGAAGCTGTGAGAGCCACAAGCAATCCAAAAGTGATGGGAACCTCTGACACAGAAAGGAAAGGTGTGGCTTTCTCAGGGACTTGAGCACGCATTAGGTTTTTGGTGAGTATAGCATGGTAGGATTGCACGGGCCCAGTCTTTTCAAGGCCCAAGACTAGAGCTATTTATTGTCTTTATAATTGCTTATCTCCTGCTATTTCTCCTCAAATACACAATATACTCTTTTCTTTCCTTATCTTTCTGTTATTAATGCTTAGCACTTTTTATAATACTTATGTCTGTCTAATACATGTACACACATATATAAGACAGATAAACACACATATGTCTGCAAATTGGATTTGTTTCTGAGTGTTTATCCTAAAATTTGCAACTAATATCGTCATGTCATTAAATACTTTTGAAAGCATAACTGTTAATGACTGTTTCCTATTCCATTGACTGCATATAAGTAATTCATGTAACTATTTCTTTATTGCTGAGTTTTTAATGTTGTTTAGTGTGGGGGTCTACTTAAGCTCAATGCCATCCTCCTTAGGGAGAGACCAGCTAACATGCTTTTTGTGCTTTGAGGACAGAAAATTAAGGAAGCAGCTTATTATAGTAGAAATTACTCGGGATTTAGACTCAGCAGATCTAGATTTCCATCTGAGGTCTACCCGCTGTTAGACAATCATGTAACCTCTTTTAACTTTAGCTTTATCACCTATAAAAATAGGATTAATCATATATGCTTTATGAGGTTATTAAGTTAGAATGTTTTTGTGAAAATGAGTCAAACATTGGGAAAACAATGGCACTTAGGGCTAAAAATATGTATATATTTTAGGAATTATAAGGGCTTTTCCTTTCTAAGCAAAATCTTTAGGAGAGGAGGAAAACTAAGCAGCAGTAATACCCATACCAGTCAGGGTTCTTGGTTACAACAAAATAGAAACCAATTCTGGCTAAACGGAATTTATTGAAAGGGTAATACACAGATCTCTGAATTTAAGGGAGGGCCAAAGAAATAGACTAGGAAAGCTGACCAAAATTTGAAGTCATGTCACAACCAAAATTTCATCCTGGAAATAGGAGCATCCCTTTCTACATTATCACTGGACTGGCCTCCAGGAAGTCAGTCCCTGTTGTCAGAAGCGTCTTCATCCTTAGATGCTCTGCTAGTGCTTAACTCTTAATTTCACCACAGCTGCTCTGAGTAAACAGATTCTTTTTAAACATTTTTTTAGACAAATGAAAACATGTTTTATTTACAAGAATAAAAGTCTGTACACTGTGTACACATAAAAATATACAAAACCAAATTAGAAAATATCAAAGTGTTAAAATGTATACAAAGACTTTTAAAAGGTTACTCCTGGAAAACCTCAAGCCTTAATTCGTTTTAAGAGTACACATTTCAATTTTAAAAATTATCATACAAAAAAATTCCCAAAGCTGTCAAAAAAGTTCACCGGTTTCCACCGGAAAAACTTCATAAGGATTTTATCTAGAGTGAGACAGGATGTGTGGTATCATAAATGTTAGGTTTTAACACATTCCTTCTTTAATTGCTTTCAACGTTTCTGTAGTTTTTATAGTGTATGTTCTATCCCTCTTCTGTTAAATTTATTACGAATTTGATCTTTAGGATACTATTTTAAATGAATTTTTCAAAATTTCATTTTCAGATAGCTCACTGGTAACGTATAGAAACCCAGTTGGTTTTTGTATATTGATCTTGTACCTTGCAAATTTGCTGAATGCATTTTATTCAGTTAGCTTTTTAGTGGATTCTTTAGGATTTTCTATATGCAATATCATGTTATCTGAAAATGGAATAGTTTTACTTGTTTCTTTCCAATCTAGTTGCCTTTTATTTCATTTTCTTGCCTAATCACCATGGCTAGAACCTCAGTACATTGTTGAATAGAAGTGGCAAGAGTGCATATCCTCATCTTGTTCCTGATCCTTAGGGGAAAAGCATTAAGTCTTTCACTATTAAGTATGATATTAGGTCAGTTTTCCATGGTGCCATTTATCAGCTTGAGAAAGTTTCCTTCTATTCCTAGTTTGTTGAGTATTTTCGTTTTTGTTTTTTTGTCATGAAGTGGTATTGGATTTTGTGCAGTGCTTTTATTTTGCACCTGTTGGGATGATCATGTGGCTTTTGTCCTTTATTCTACTGATATGGTGTATTACATTGGTTGATTTTCAGACGTTAGACTACTTGGTCATGTCGTACAATTCTTATATATTATAGATTCTGTTTTCTAGTGTTTTATTGAGGCCTTAATTTTCTCTGAAATTTTTTGTATTATTTTCTCAAGGTTCAAAAATGCAGTTGGGACGTCTGCTGGCTAATGTTATGTCTGACAGCCATGCCCCAACTGCCAGAGTGCTGGGAAAGACGCTTTTTTTCCTTTTCTTTTTAGGTAGTAAGAGATGGAACCCCACCTCTACTCCCTCAAACAGAAAAAAATGTTTGCATACTAGACATCCCAAAATGACAAATATTCATTTTAACGTTCCATACAAACAGCCACATTTTGGAAGTCATTATTTTGTGTTGTGTATTCATATTCATATTTATAAGCATATACAGAATTATACCGTGAAAGGGGCAAGTTTTTTTGATCTCATAAGGTGAACTGAATCACCCTGTTTTGCATTTTCACTTTGATGTGCAGCCTCTTTGGTGCCTCTGGGGTAACAATGTAGGCAGAGGAGAGGTTTACTACCTAAAGTACAGGACACCAGTGTTAGTGCTGAGGGCGACTTTTGGTGGCATGAATATGAATGTATTTCAAGTGCTACAGAGTTTCTCTTTCTACTTTTCAAAGCCATTGCCTGCTGCTGGTTGAGGATAGTAACAGTCCATCTCAGAAAAGTTGGAGGTCCCCTTTTATCCTCACTGAGTTCTAGACTTCTGTATTAATTCTTCCTCTTTAGAGCACCCTTCCACTCTCAACACACATACCCATGTGGACTGGGAAAGCGAGTGTGGAGACCCTCCCCAGCCCCAGGGTGGGATTTGGAAGGTGAGTCAGAGGGAGGTACAAATCTGAGCTCTTCTAGCACAGGGAGAAATCAGCAATCGAGGTATTCAGTGCATGCTTGTGGATGGATTACCTTAAGCTCCATGATTTAGCCCAGTGAAGCCTTCCCAGAACACTAGGGAGAGAGCTGGACATCTCATATCGTGCTGATCAGAATTCGCTTTTGAGTTTAGGTCACGAAACCCTGGCCCCAGGGCTGAGGAGCTCTCCTCTGTTACCTTTCAGGTTATACTCTACTGAGGGCAAGGTGCTGCTGTTAATTGGACACATTGGTCTTTTGGTGACAGGATGATACTACTTAACATCCAGGCTGTCTCCCAGTCTGCTGTTCAGAATGAATGAGCTCGTTCTGTGATTCCAGAGGAATGCAGGATAATCGTCCTCTCACGTTTTAAATCAAACCCTGCCTTTTTTTTCTTGGAAATTTAAAATGGTTGGATACGTGTTTATTTGAGAGAGGAAATGCTTCTGAATCTTGCTGGAGGGGCATTAAATGAGGATTGCATTATTAAGATGGAACGGGGGATCCTGAGCTGAACCAGGAAGCTGCTAGTGAGAGCTGGGTGATGCTGATCAAGACACCCTCTGAGGATAAATGCTGCATTTATGGGCACCATCACATTTCTGAAGTGAAGAACAAGGAAGTGGGAGACTGTGGGGGGGGAAAAGCCTCCTAAGGTTATTTACAGTTTTTTTTTTTTTTTTTTACAAACAGAGCCAAGTTCATGTTCAGGCCAATAGGAGAAGCCTATTTATGGAATGGGATTTGAAAAAAGAGAAAAATGGTCTCTGAACTCCATGAAACCCCATTAGCTTATCAGGCATAACTCTTCAGTGATGCTCTTTTCAGTTGAAATATTCCTGGGAAAGGAAACATGTGAAACCATAGTTGGCTTTTGTCCACTTATCTTTAGACACTTACTTTCCCCTCCCCTCATTTATTTAAGACACTATTATTTGGTATCTACCGCATAGGATTTTCTTGGGGTGTGTGTGTGCATGCGTGTGTGTGTGTGAGAGAGAGAGAGAGAGAGAGAGAGAAGGTGGGTGGGGGGGATACATAGAGAAATTATAGAATTTTTCCTCTTTAGAGCTTACAGCCTGGTTAAAAAAATAACGCATGTGAATAAATAATATAACACACACAGTGACA
Source organism: Phocoena sinus (assembly GCF_008692025.1). Lineage (NCBI taxonomy): Eukaryota > Metazoa > Chordata > Mammalia > Artiodactyla > Phocoenidae > Phocoena > Phocoena sinus. The sequence goes on along the minus strand of NC_045773.1, from coordinate 76,600,464 downwards.
TATACCTTGAACAAAGTAAAGGTGGATTTCAGAAAGGAGAAAATTTCCTTAATTCTTTTATCTATTTACTAATCTTAAAGTTTTATCCAGTCGATGTGTCTTGAGCCATACTCTGTGCCAGGCACTATGCTAGGCACATGTGAAAAAAATAAGGACAGTCTTTTTCTTCATGGAGCTTAAAGTTCAGCTAGGGGACAGAATTTAGAGACATAAGCCCATCACTGCACACATAGTTACACTTCGTGTGTCAACTCTAGCCAAATAAAACAGACTGCAACAAATAGGGGTAGGTACTAAGGTGGTCTTATTTAATTTGGGATGTTGGGAAAGGCCTCCTTGTCAAAGTGACATGTAAGTGAAGATCCGAAATTGAGGAGGAGTTAGCTGGCCAAGGATCAGGAGAAGAGCGGAGGCAGCAGGACTTCCTAAAGCTCAGAGTGGAGGAGAAAACAAAAAGAGACAAACAGAACTCCCATGGCACCTTGGAAACTTGAAACTGGAAAGTTGGCTGGTGGAGTGTAGGAGAGATGAAAGTAAGATGAAACACAGGATAGGGCAAGTACTGATGGGGTGAGCAAGATATAATAGAATGTCGTGGAAAGTGATCGACAGGAGGAACCCAGCCCTTAATGACAGTGCAGTAAAAGCATGAGCTTAAAAATGGAGATGATGTTCCTAAGAGACTTTCATGAGGGCTTAATTAATTAAAGAGGGTCAAGTACCTACCAAGTGTCTCAGTGCATAGTAGCTGCTCAACAAATCTCAGCTCTCTTTCTTTCTCCCTTCCCATTTCCTTCACTCCCTTGTTCTCATTTTCCTTTCTGGAGAAAAGAGGTATAGCCAGATGGCTTAGTGGGCATCAGATGTTGTTGGTCACCTAGAGACAGAGAGGTAAACAGAAGTGGGAGCCTGGAGTTTTTTGGGGGGCTGTATAAAGTAGACCCCCTAGAATGGAGCCAAATCTGAACAAAGAGAACAAAGTGGTGGATTCTCGAGATGTCTTTTGAATTCTAGATCAAGCTGGTGCCTGAAGTCAGATATCAGACTTGGGCAAGTGAACCGCCCTTTTTGTTTGTTTAAAGGCTGTCACATTCATTCATTCATACCTGAAAGATTCCTAAATGATACAGGCCCCAAATTTGTCCATAACAGAAGGATGAATTATGGGGAAAAGGAGAGAAAAAAATCACCATGAAGGTCACCATAACTGAAATGAATGCCTGGCATGTGCAACACATTCTGCTGTGGAAACTGCTGAGACAAGGCTAGAACACTCTAACACCTGTATGTGCTTTGCACATCATGTCCCCTCACCCATGGGGGAAGAAAAGAAGATTGATGAAACCAATTCAGTAAGAGCTCAAGAAGCTCCAATACCAGGTATTGGTGCAGAGGGACTGCTGCTCGGATTCCATAAGAAAAAAATACACCCACGAGTTACCATATGTTACAAAGCTACTGGAGCAGAAGTGTTCTCCAGGTTACATATATAAGCATCGCTGAGGTGGCTGCAGATATTTTGGGAATAAAAACCCTAAAAAGGGAAAGAATATATGTTTGTTAGCAGGGTAGGCATTGGTATTTTTCCCTGAGAGAGCCTGGGATAGTGCAGTCTGGGGCATAATCATGGCAGGTTCCCCAGATACACTCCGTGTTTCATCATTTTCATGCTTCAGAGCATTCAGTCTCCAGAGAAGAAAGACAGTGCATCCTCAGTGTTGAAATGTCATTTTCAATCAATGTCAGGAATGCTCTTTGGAGATGTTAAATTTGTAAGTCTATCAAGGGATTGGATATTTATTTGAGCCCACTGTTGTTGCCAACTCAGGAACTTGAGTTTTATGTTGTGTTCTGCCTTTAATTAGCTGGTCATCTGGGCTCCCTGGGTCCTCCTTTGTCACTAACTCTAGATACTTGGATAAATTTTTAAACCTCCTTGGTTTATTTTTATGCAAAGTGTAATAAATAATATATCACAACAGCAAGATCCTTTCTGACCCACCTCCTAGAGAAATGGAAATAAAAACAAAAATAAATGGGACCTAATGAAACTTAAAAGCTTTTGCACAGCAAAGGAAACCATAAACAAGACGAAAAGACAGCCCTCAGAATGGGAGAAAATATTTGCAAATGAAGCAACTGACAAAGGATTAATCTCCAAAATTTACAAGCAGCTCATGTAGCTCAATATCAAAAAAACAAACAACCCAATCCAAAAATGGGCAGAAGACCTAAATAGACATTTCTCCAAAGAAGATATACAGATTGCCAACAAACACATGAAAGAATGCTCAACATCATTAATCATTAGAGAAATGCAAATCAAAACTACAATGAGATGTCATCTCACACCAGTCAGAATGGCCATCATCAAAAAATCTACAAACAATAAATGCTGGAGAGGGTGTGGAGAAAAGGGAACCCTCTTGCACTGTTGGTGGGAATGTAAATTGATACAGCCACTATGGAGAACAGTATGGAGGTTCCTTAAAAAACTACAAATAGAACTACCATACAACCCAGCAATCCCACTACTGGGCATATACCCTGAGAAAACCATAATTCATAAAGAGTCATGTACCAAAATGTTCATTGCAGCTCTATTTACAATAGCCAGGACATGGAAGCAACCTAAGTGTCCATTAACAGATGAATGGATAAAGAAGATGTGGCACGTATATACAATGGAATATTACTCAGCCATAAAAAGAAACGAAATTGAGTTACTTGTAGTGAGGTGGGTGGACCTAGAATCTGTCATACAGAGTGAAGTAAATCAGAAAGAGAAAAACAAATACCGTATGCTAACACATATATATGGAATCTAAAAAAAAAAAAGAGGTCATGAAGAACCTAGGGGCAAGATGGGAATAAAAACACAGACCCACTAGAGAATGGACTTGAGGATACGGGGAGGGGGAAGGGTAAGTTGGGACAAAGTGAGAGAGTGACATGGACATATATACACTACCAAACGTAAAATAGATAGCTAGTGGGAAGCAGCCGCATAGCACAGGGAGATCAGCTTGGTGCTTTGTGTCCACTTAGAGGGGTGGGATAGGGAGGGTGGGTGGGAGACACAAGAGGGAGGTGATATGGGCATATATGTATATGTATAGCTGATTCACTTTGTGGTAAAGCAGAAACTAACACACCATTGTAAAGCAATTATACTCCAATAAAGATGTTAAAAAAATACATATCACAGAGATGTTGTGAGGGTTGAATGCAGTAACTTAGAACAGTGCCTGGAGCACAGAATAAAAAAAGATCTCAAATGAGTCTACACATACCCTTGAAGTTATGATTTTGGGGTAGGAAAAAATATATGGGAACGTTTCTTATTATGAGACTTCTTACAAGTGAACAGTCCAAAATCCAATAATCTTCAGCCTCCCCAGTGTATCCCTAAGGATGAACCAAGTGCCATTGTGAAGTAAGACTTAATCAGGTTGTCTTCATAAGAAGGAGGTAACAGTATTCACAGCACTAGACTCCAGGCTGAGCAGTGAGAGGTTGGGACATCTTTGGAAAGAATGCTTAAATATAGAAATGGTGCATTTCATCATTTCAACATATATGAGTTAGGTCCATCTGTATTCTGTGTATCCATTGTAGTGTCCTTGTGCTATCCTTATCTTGTAACTGAATGAAAGTGTGAGGTGTCTGGAGGGATGGAACAGTGCTAGGGATGTAATCATTATTTCTTAAAAAACTAGAGGATGAGAGCAAATGTCAAATCATAATTATTACACCTGAAACTAACATAATATTATACATTAACTATATTTCAATAAAAATAAATAAATAAAAGAAATTCGGGTTTGGTAATACCACTTGGTTGCTTTACATCTTTCAGTAACTCCACAAGGATAAACTCTTTCATGTGTGCAAATATCCTCATCTATGATCTGTCCACTGCCTAACTGCATCCCCCCATATCTCTTCTTTCTCTGCTTCATAATTTACAATCTGTCATTTTAGAGCTATTCATAGTTCCCCGCTGTGTTTTCGTTCATATTACCCCTTCTACCTGGCATGACCTTCCCTACTCTTCTCTCCACTCCACCCTTCTGCCTGGTTAACCACCTACACACCTTGATCTCAGCTCCAGTAGCTACTCAGGAAGCCCTTCCTGTACCCAATGGCCTGAGTTAGCGGTCACATCCTAGTGAACATTCAATGCATGTCCACAACTCCATCAGCATACCTACCTCAAAATTTTATATTTTTCTGTGATGGTCTGTATTCCTCATAGACAATAGGTTCCTTGTGAGAAGAAGCTATTTATTCATCTTTCTATACCCTGAGCTCAGCAGAATGCTTGGAATATCAGTTTAGTTCATCCTTTATTTGTCTCCCAAAAAAGACTTCTTAGGAGAAATCACCTCTGTCTCATTTTGGCAGAACTTTTTGAACTTGAAACTGTTAATTTCTGTCAGATACATTTATTTTGCGCTGCTCGTAAGATTAAAGGCTTGAGGCTACAAATAGGGAATGAGAGATTAAGTAAAAAATAAGATAGGTGAAAGATGTACTATTTTCTATGGATACATATCATGAGAGTCCAAGATACTTGTTTTCCTTTGGAATGCCAAAACTAACTGTCATAACGTGGTGCCATTTCTGTTTGTTAAATACTGTAGGTAGTACTTAGAATATTAGTATCCATGTGGTTCATGGTGTAGGCAAAAATATCAAGTTCCATTCTTTGAATGGAACACTTTTCTTTACCCATGTGCCTGAAAAATATTCAGGGAACGAACAACCTGAATTCTCCCATTTTTCATCCCAACCTTCGTACCTTAGGACTTACTTCAAAGTCAGGGCAAACTTGGGACTCCCAACTACTTAGACAATAGGTAGCTCTAAATTGCAATATTTGTTAGGGATCTTTAATTAATATCTACATTCTTGAGTTATATGGTAACTGGTTTTATCTAATTTATTCTAAGTCCCAAAGAGGAAATCAATTACTTCCTCTACACTTTTGGATAAACTGAACCTGTCCTACTTTCTGAGTATGTCCCAGCATTTACCTATGGGTATATCTTCTTTGATTAGAGCTATCATAAAGTCAAGCATAATGCTCCAGAGATAGCACTAATGGAATAACTTTTAATTATTAAAAAACTCCGCAAAACCTGTGGGACTGCATTTACATCCATGATTTTTGTTAATGCGTTGAAGCAAAGGGCCTGTCTCTTGTGATTCATTAGAATCATCATGAATCTCCTCTGATTGCTGTTTCTTTCAAGTACCACCGGGATGCATTGCTGCCAAATGAAAGAGGATGTCAGAGGAAAGGAACAAGTTTCTGTCCTTAAAAATCACCTGGAACCTTCATTAAAAATGAGAGGGACTTCCCTGGCAGTCCAGTGGTTAAGACTCAGCACTTCCACTGCAGGGGGGCACAGACTGGATCCCTGGTTGGGGAACTAAGATCCCACATGCCACGTGGCACAGCCAAAAACAAACCAAAACAAAACAAAAAATGAGAGACTGACCCTAATAAAATACAGGAGAACCAAGATGAACAAGCCCGGATGTTACCTAAAAGCATCTGCCCTCAGGACAGCAATCTCTACTACAACTTTCTCGAGTGCTAGTAATTCAGTTCCCATCTGGATATATCAGCCAGGGAGCACATTCTTCCTCACGAGATGCATATTTTCTATACATATTTTAAACAATTGCTTATTGTAAATTTTTATTTTATATTCTATTCATTGCCTTTACATTAATACTTTAAACTTCGTCCAGGTCCACATGGGCTTGCCCCTCTCCCTTCCTGTCTCCATTTAACCAGATTGAAATTTTATCCACCGACATTAGTTTGGGATCAGACAGGTGTGCAGCCAAATCTCACTCACTTCTTAACTGAAGGACCTGAGCTGTGTTACTTAATATCTCCAAGCTTCAGTTTCTCATCTGTAAAATTGGGGATGATGATGATGATTACAGAGTTGTTTTAAGAATTAAGTTTGTTAACTACGTACATGTTACTAAGACATACACTCCTCTCTTTTATTTATTTGGAGTTGGGGTATCCAGAGTATCAGATCCTATCCCTGACCTCAAGTTGCTCAGAGTTTACCGAAGAGAAGAGATGATAAGCATTGATTGGTATAATGCCGTGTGTTACTAGAGCTATACATGGTGCAAGCCTATATGTACATGTCCTGGTTCATCAGCCTATCCATAACTTTGACAAATAACTTAATTTCTAAGTAACTAAAATTTCTAAATAACTAAATTTTCAAAAGTTATATCTATATTTATATATCATAAATCTTAGAAATTAAAGATAATCAAAAAGAGGAAAAAAGAACCATACTCCACTCCGAGCACTGCTGAGATCTTTTATTCATTTTCAAACTTTTCTTCTGTGTTCTATATTTACCTATATCTAGATATTATACGTTTATAAATAAAAGGGTACACATCAAATACTGCATTTTGTGAACTTACTTTTCCCCTCATCAGTGGACTTACTTTCCAGAGCCACATTTTAAACACCCTTTATTTTGGGCCAAAATGCTGTATTTTGGATACTCTCGTCCTCTAGTTCGCTGTTTCTGTTTCCTTTTTCAAGGTCTCGCAGAGGGAATTCAGTGTTCTCTCTACGAAGGTAATTCCTGCCAGGGCTTGGTTGTGACAGATTGCGGTGGCAGTGCACTGTCAAGTTTGGTTCCCAGAACTCTAAATGTCACGTTTAAGCTCTGCTGTGTGGCCGGACCCTTTTGCCAGAAAAGATTAAATATAGGACCAGGTTGCTTTTCCTCCCACCCCACTGCAGCACTCAGAACACAGAGAAAAGAACATGTAACCTCTACAGTTTTGTAAAATCTTAACTGACTCCACTAGCTTATATTCCAAACTAATTCAGACAGAAACAGGGCTGAAGTTTCTTTTTCATAGTCTATGCAAAAAAGGTTTTTACAGAGAAAATTAATAACATAAACATGTCCAGAAAGTAATAGATTCTTGAAAAGAAAATTATTTTTATAGCTTCTGGGCACATTATTTAGTTACAAACATCATTTATATACAAATATTTTGGACACTTCAACTTCCCACCACCTGTGTCTGCTTTCAAGAAATTCACTCTGATTCTCAGAGTGGGCTGGAGAAAAGGGTGTCTAGGTCTGTGCAACTAGATGTCTAGGTCTTTGGTAGAGTTGTATGTTTCCAATGCTGCTTTCCCAGATGCCTCAGACAATGCTTCTCTCGCAGCACAGAGCAGAGCAAGTCAGTCGGGGCAAAGGATTAGGGTTCTTCCTTTCATTCTTGTTATTCAGCTTAACTTCTGCTGAACATGCAAGATGAATAAATTCTAGAGATCCGCTGTAAAACATAGTAATTAGCGTTAACAATACTGTATATCTTAAGTGGGCAGATCTCATGTTAAGTGTTCTTACCACAGTTGAGAGAGGGAGGGAGAGAGAGAGAAAAGGGAAGAGAAGGTAGGGGAAGGTAGGAAAGGAAGGAAGGAAGGAAAGAGAAGGAAGAAAGGAAGGAAAGAGAAGGAAGGAAGGAAGAAAGGAAGAAAGGAAGAAAGGAAAGAGAGTAAAGGAAGGGAAGGTGGGATTTACTGACAAGGGATGATGGTCCCCCTTCCTGGCTTTGACTAACAGGGATATTTCAGACATTAAATTTGAATGGTTTATTTTCTCATCTTTTATCTTCCCAATTATTCTCCAGAGCTGATGAAGTAACTGACAAGCTGTTGCTCCAAACTGTCCTTCCTTCACTAGTTTGTTTTACTTTTTAGATTCCACATATCAGTGATATCATATAGTACTTGTCTTTTTCTGACTTATTGTACTAAGCGTAATACCCTCCAGGTTCATCCATGTTATTGCAAATGGCAAAATTTCATTTTTTATGACTGAGTAGTATTCCATTGTATAAGTACACCATATCTTCTTTATCCATTCGTTTGTTGATGGACACTTAGGTTGCTTCCATATCTTAGTAGTTTTAAATAATGCTGGCATGACTATTGGGGTGCATATATATTTTCAAATTAGTGTTTTTGTTTTCTTCGAGTATATACCCAGGAGTGGAATTACTGGATCATATGGTAGTTCTGTTTTTAGTTTTCCAAGGAACCTCCATACTGTTTTCCATAGTGGCTGCACCAACTTACATTCCCACCAATGGTGTACAAGGGTTACCTTTTCTTCACATCCTTGCCAACATTTGTTATTTGTTGTCTTTTTGAAAATAGCCATTCTGACAGGTGTGAGGTGATATCTCATGGTGGTTTTGATTTACATTTCTCTGATGATTAAGGATGTTGAGCATCCCAGGTCTTCTGCCCATTTTTTAATTGGGTTTTTTGTTTTTTTGATATTGAGTTGTATGAGCTGTTTATATATTTTTTATATTAGCCCCTTATTTGTCATAGCATTCGCAAATATTTTCTCCTGTTCAGTCGGTTGTCTTTTCATTTTGTCAATGGTTACCTTTGCTGTGAAAAACCTTTTAACTTTAATTAGGCCCCCATTTGTTTGTTTTTACTCTTGTTTCCATTGCCTCATGAGACAGATGCAAAAATATATTGCTACAATTTGTGTCTGTTTTCTTCTAGGAGTTTTATGGTTTCTGGTCTTACACTACTTTGAGTTTATTTTTGTATATGGTGCGAAGAAATATTCTAATTTCATTGTTTTTACATGTAGCTGTCCTGACTATTTTAATTGAGGTTTCTGTTTATTAATTTTTACAATATCAATCATCATTACTACTTCCTACTACAAGTTTTGTATAACTCTCAACCTCTCTTTCTTTCCCATCCTCTGAAACCAGTTAAAAGGCACCTCTTGGCTTGATACATAGTGAAGTGATTATGTCCAAATTGAACTGAAAATTATCTGTTTGACAGCCCCATACAGCTCAATGTGCACAGCAATATTCAGTATAAAATGGAAATGATGTAATGTGATTTGATCTGAGCAAATCCAGAAGGTAAAGAAGTAAAAACAGGTGCTTCAGACTCACATTGTACTATTTCCTACTGTGCTGTTGCTTTCCCCTCCACCTATAGCTGTGGAAGAGTAAGGACTAGTTTTTATATGTTATCTGCCTAGCCAGTTAGCAGCGTTGGTCCTGAACATAGTAAAAGAAGTCCTTTAAATGGGTAACACTTCGGGTTGTGCCTTTGGTCATTTACTTCAAGTTGGAAGGGGACTTGAGGTACAGAACTACAGTGATTCAAGGGCAGAGACTAATAGGTTGGTCAAATGGTCAAGGACATGGAAAGAATAGGTTGGAAAATTGATAACAGAGGTGTTTGGGTGAGGGGTTTGTAGTATGAGCACAGAGTGTGATGAGATGTATATCTCATATAAATGTTTCTCAGACGTCTTCAATTGATGAGAGGGTCTTAGAGGTGCACTGTCCAGACTCACCTTCAAGTCAAGATATTCCCCCAACTACGGCAAGTGTTGGCTGTTTCTTTCTGCCAGAATTACCCTAGTTGATGGCAATGGACTCATTCAAGAGTAGTTCCCCTCTTCAGGAGCAGTCCACGTCCAATTACTAGTAGATGTAGTGGTAAAGCCTCACCCTTTACCTCAACTTAGGAAAGCTTTGAAGGGCCCCAAATACAGAGCTTCCTGTAGAATTGGCTGAGACCTCTGTTTAAACTGTACTGTTTCTTTCTTTAGAATTATCAACGCAAAGATCCCACAGATAAAATGACTCTAATAGTTCCTAAATTCATTATTTTTTAATATTGACTATTTCATGTCAAGTTAACAAATAACAGGATATTTGATAATTTGATTGATTATATGAATATATGCATCTCAGAATTTGGGTAAGGCTGACTTCATGGTTCAGAAAAGATGTGCCTACCTAGAAATGGTTAGGTTTTTGTTTATGAATTGTAACAGTTTGTAAGCACCAACTTTGCACAGTTGGCAAAATTAAGGAAGTTTTAAAACAGACTTAAAAGAGGTTGTTGCGAATACAGTAAGACTTGTCGATTCCAATCTGGCTGAGAAATAGAGCTCATAACAAATCCGTCTATTTGGGAAGGTGAGCTACTTTCTCTATAGTCGTCATCGCCTATGATCAGCAGTCCTAGGACTTCCGAGAAGCATACGTATTATTAACGTTAGGACAGACTCTCAGAGCTTCTGAGATCCAGATGGTTGTCACATATACATTGAGAAAGAGCAAGGTAATTAACTGAAGAAGGATTTTATGAAAAAGGATGGAAGGAATGTAAACCATGATGCTTCATCAGGATGTCTCTTCTTTCACTTAGTTCTGTAGCAAATGTACCTTAGGCACCTGCTGGGTGATATTTTCATTTTACATTAACTTATCCTACTTCATTTATTGCCTAATGGATTCTGTAACATTCTGCATAAAAATCGTAGGAGAATACCATGTCAGAAGCTCATGATTTTATGTGTAAAGTTTTCTTCCACCAATATGACTTAAGACCCATGAATTTATCATAAATGCTCATATAAATAGTTGTCCTCATTCAAGGAGATTATTATATTTGTTGGTAGTTGCACTCAAGATTGTTATCAATTAGGGATTGCATTTGGCATGATGTAACAGAAACCTGACTACAGTGGCTTAAGCCAAGAAAAATTTATTTTTTGTATAAGAATTATTGAGGCTCGTGGTCCAGGTCTGAGGTAGCAGCCCTTTGAGACCACCCATATTTCAATCTTCCTATAGCTTTCTGTCCCATCACCTTGGGCATGTGGTTCTCATACGTTTGGTTTCATGATGGCCGCTTTAGCTCCAGACCACACTCCAAGCATAAAAAAGGAAGGAAAAAGAAAGAGTAGGAGAATTGCTTATCTCAGTAATACAGAGCATTTGTAGAACCCCTGGTAGAATATGGCTTGTATCTCGTCCAGAAATGTGTCACATAGCCATCATTGCTGCAAGGGAAGCTAAAAAAGGTTGATTTTGGTTGGCAGATAGCCTGTAGGTACAAAAGCTGTGAGTAAGAAGGAAGGGGAGAATGGATACTAGGTAGGCAAGCAGTGGTTCTAACAAAATGGATTTTGACTGTATTTTACCTTCCTTCCCTAAACTCTGCCTGCCATTGCTAGATTTTGTTGACTTACACTGTTATCTACTCTGACACTAAAAAGTTAGTGATATATTTCTATAGAGTAATTCTTTGCATATGAAATGGCATTCGAGTATGCATAAACTCTCTCTGGGTACTCATTTTTATGAGAGGAGCCATTTTTAGTTAAGAGGTTGCCAAATTATCCTCTAAATAGTACCGCCAAATGTGTAATAATATTTCACTACTAAGAAAATTATTGTATTAAGCCTGATTCCTGATTAACTAACTTTGAAAACTCACCTTTCGATCAATGCCACGTAAATGAAATTTTTCCTTGGACCAGAAAAATCATCTTTACCCTATATGGTTATATGTCTATTATTAAAAATGGATGAAACGTATTTTTTCTTGCACCTGATAATCCTCAGGTTGGTAAGGACAGTTTTAATTTTCCTGTGGTTCAGGCACAAAAATGATATCTCTAGCTTCATTGGCAATAGAATGACTTGCTTAGTTTTAAATGACTTAATTCCGTGCTGAATTTCACTGGTATGCTCTTCCAAAGCAGGAAAGCTTCAAACGACAAACTTCCCAGATTGCTAAAAGAGTCCTCTGGTAAGGAGACACTTGAAAAGAAGTTCAGTATCTGTTTACTGCCATCACCAGTTCAGCCTGTCACAGATGGATTGTAAAAAAAAGTCAAACAGAAGCTCATGGCGTTTTCAGATTCAAAGATAAGAGTGTTTTGATTTCTTAATTAACAAAGGAAAAAATCTAGGGGCAAAATGTTGCAACTAAAATAATACAATTTTTTAATTGGTTTATCATTATTAAGAGGTAAAGATTTGGATGGGTCCTGAGGGAAATTTTAGCAGTAGAAGATTACAGTGTTGAGAGTTTTTCTTAAAGAAACGCATTAGAATTGTTCTTGTTAAGTAAAGCAGTATTTATTTATTTATTTTTTAAACATCTTTATTGGAGTATAATTGCTTTACAATGTTGTGTTAGTTTCTGCTGTATAACAAAGTGAATCAGCTATATGTATACATATATCCCCATATCCCTTCCATCTTGCATCTCCCTCCCACCCTCCCTATCCCACCCCTCTAGATGGTCAAAAAGCACCGAGCTGATCTCCCTGTGCTATGCAGCTGCTTCCCACTAGCTGTCTATTTTACATTTAGTAGTGTATATATGTCAGTGCTACTCTCTCACTTCGTCCGAGCTTACCCTTCCCGCTCCCTGTGTCCTCAAGTCCATTCTCTACGTCTGCCTCTTTATTCCTGTCCTGCCCCTAGGTTCATCAGAACCTTTTTTTTTTTTAGATTCCATATATATGTGTTAGCATACGGTATTTGTTTTTCTCTTTCTGAATTATTTCACTCTGTATGACAGACTCTAGGTCCATCCACCGCACTACAAATAACTCAATTTCGTTTCTTTTTATGGCTGAGTAATATTCCATTGTATATATGTGCCACATCTTCTTTATCCATTCATCTGTCGTTGGACACTTAGGTTGCTTCCATGTCCTGGCTATTGTAAGTAGGGCTGCAGTGAACATTGTGGTACATGACTCTTTTCAGATTACGGTTTTCTCAGGGTATATGCCCAGTAGTGGGATTGCTGGGTCATATGGTAGTTCTATTTTTAGTTTTTTAAGGAACCTCCATAGTGTTCTACGTAGTGGGCGTATCAATTTACATTCCCACCAACAGTGCAAGAGGGTTCCCTTTTCTCCACACCCTCTCCAGCATTTCTTGTTTGTAGGTTTTTTGATGATGGCCATTCTGACCAGTGTGAGGTGATACCTCATTGTAGTTTTGATTTGCATTTCTCTAATGATTAGTGATGTTGAACATTCTTTCATGTGTTTGTTGGCAATCTGTATATCTTCTTTGGAGAAATGTCTATTTAGGTCTTCTGCCCATTTTTGGATTGGGTTGTTTGTTTTTTTTGATATTGAGCTGCATGAGCTACTTGTATGTTTTGGAGATTAATCTTTTGTCAGCTGCTTTGTTTGCAAAGATTTTCTCCCATTCTGAGGGTTGTCTTTTCATCTTGTTTATGGTTTCCTTTGCTGTGCAAAACTTTTAAGTTTCATTAGGTCCCATTTGTTTATTTTTGTTTCTATTTCCATTTCTCTAGGAGGTGGGTCAAAAAGGATCTTGCTGTGATTTATGTCATAGAGTGTTCTGCCTGTATTTTCCTCTAAGAGTTTTATAGTGTCTGGCCTTACATTTAGGTCTTTAATCCATTTTGAGTTAATTTTTGTGTATGGTGTTAGGGAGTGTTCTAATTTCATTCTTTTACATGTAGCTGTCCAGTTTTCCCAGCACCACTTTTTTTTTTTTTTTTTTTTTTTTTTTTTCCTGTACGTGGGCCTCTCACTGTTGTGGCCTCTCCCGTTGCGGAGCACAGGCTCCGGACGCGCAGGCTCAGCAGCCATGGCTCACGGGCCCAGCCGCTCCGCGGCATGTGGGATCCTCCCGGACTGGGGCACGAACCCGTGTCCCCTGCATCGGCAGGCAGACTCTCAACCACTGCGCCACCAGGGAAGCCCCCAGCACCACTTTTTGAAGAGGCTTTTTCTCCATTGTATATTCTTGCCTCCTTTATCAAAGATAAGGTGACCATATGTGTTTGGGTTTATCTCTGGGCTTTCTATCCTGTTCCGTTGATCTATATTTCTGTTTTTTTGTCAGTACCATACTGTATTGATTACCTTAGCTTTGTAGTATAGTCTGAAGTCAGGAAGCTTGATTCCTCCAGCTATGTTTTTCTTTCTCAAGGTTGCTTTGGCTATTCGGTCTTTTGTGTTTCCATACAAACTGAAATTTTTGTTCTAGTTCTGTGAAAAATGCCATTGATAGTTTGATATTTTAGAATCAACTTGTAGATATCTACAAGGAATTCTGCTAGGATATTGATTGAGATTGCATTGACTCTATATAGATTAATTTGGGAATACTTGACAACAATATTGAGATTTCCAATCTGTGAACGTTATAAATATCTTTATTTATTTAGATCTTCTTTAATGATTTGTACTTTTCAGCATAGAGAACCCTTGAATATATTGTTAGCTCATTACCTATTTAATTTTTGTGTGGGATTATAGATGGCCCTTTAAGTGTTTTTGATTTCTGGTTGTTCATTGTTAGATGATAGAAAAATAACTTTTTTTTGGTTTTATTTTGTTTTGTTTGTATATTGATCTTGCATCCTGGGATTTTGATGAATACACTCATTAGTTTCAGAAGACTTTTTAAAAATTTTCCTTTGGATTTTCTATGTAGACAATCAAGTCAGGCAAAGGAGACAGATTTACCTTCCTCTCCAACATGCATGTCTTTTATTTGTTTTTCTTACCTTTATGCACTGGTCAGGACTTTTAGTATGATGATGACTAGGCGGGTTGAAGACAGACATCCTTGTCTTGCTCCCCAACTTAGGAAGAAGGCATTCAATCTTACAACATTGCACTCCTAGCTTGCTGAGAGTCTTTCTCATGAGTAGATGTTGACTTCTGTTAACATGCCTTTTCTGCTTCTTGCTCATCCTGTGAATGGTTGCCTGGCTCCCCTCAACTTATGTAAACAGAAATACACATTGTTTATGTTTGGAGTCCTTTAGGAAACATGTGCCTAACCTAGCAGACTGAATAATTTTCCTGTATTCAAAGCCAGAACATAAGAGAAAAGAAAATTAAACTCACTTACTGATAATGAATAATCAGAAAGTTACTCACTCACTGATAATGAGTAAATTGTTTTCCCCATCTACAAAAATGTTGGGCTAGATGACCCATAAGGTTCTTTACAACTGTAATACTTTATGGTGCTAGAAAGCGTAGTGCTTCTATGTTTAAAACTGGAAATCAGAGAGCTCTGAAGCTAGAGAAACTGGTCTGGAAATCCAGGTCTAGGTAGGGCAGCAAAACGGGAGGAAGTAGGCAGCCATGGGCAGCATGAAGGCGCTAGGTGCTTAAGAAATTGTATGTGTACAAAACTGGTATGCTAAAAAGAAATACAAAGGAACATTAAAAGAAACATTAAATTTCATGTATGACTAGGACAGTTAAGTAACTTGTCTATAACTGAACTTCTGTATGTTATATGTTATGTATGTCATACATAACATATATGCCATGTGTCAACATGTTACATGTTATGTGTGGCACACACAACATATATGTTATGTGTCACACATAACATATATGTATATGTTACGATCATTCAAATACATCATATGTTTGATAACATCAATTATATTAATGGCAAATATATAAATTCTAATTGTTAAAGTATTCTAAAGAAGCTAATGGAATATAGTTCCAAATGAAAAGAAGACAGTCTTTCTATATTGGGAGAAATACATATTTTATATTATTCAGGCTTTTGGAAGAATTTTGGTCTTCCAAGAGGTACAGGTAAATTCCCAACTTCACTTTCCAAATTTGATAAATTACACAAAAATTTCCTGGACTGTATCTTGGTCATTAATTTTTTTGTCTGAAGTTTTCCTGAATATGCTTTTGCTTTATAGATCCTTGTGTATTTATTATTAGGTAAAGTAGTTTACCAGCTCATTTATCATTTCATGGCAATCTGTTGGGGTTCTTTCTTTATTAACTTAAAAGTTAGCTAAAATCAGTAATTTTCATTGCTGCAAGGAGACTTAGATTCCAGTATCTTATCAGTAGCAAGTTTTCTCTCTTTTTTTTTTTTTGCGGTACGCAGGCCTCTCACTGTTGTGGCCTCTCCCGTTGCGGAGCACAGGCTCTGGACACGCAGGCTCAGTGGCCGTGGCTTCACGGGCCCAGCTGCTCCGCAGCATGTGGGATCTTCCCGGACCGGGGCACGAACCCGTGTCCCCTGCATCGGCAGGTGGACTCTCAATCACTGCGCCACCAGGGAAGCCCAAGTTTTCTCTCTTTTGAGTTATAACTTACCACCTTGTCAGGCAGCCCAAATGGCATCCTGGTAAAACGGGCAACTTGTTATAGTGATCTTAAGAGTTAATCAACCATATCCTGGATCTGGGATATTTTGGATATCTTTTTTCAATTTTTAGTCAGCTGTTAGAGAAATTTTAAAGGTGGAGTAGTTAGGTGTTAACTATTTGATATACCATCTATGAGGACTTTGGGAAGTATCTCTTAATGAAAATGCTTTAATGAAAAACTCTTTTATGGTATCTATACATTTTTGAGAAAAACCACAAGTGATAAAAATTACTTTTCATGGCTAAGTGACTTTTTAGGCATTAATCAAAACAAAAGATCTATACTGTGGGCCTGCAAGATGGTAGTAAATGTGTTTTGCTGCACATCTATTAACAGCTTTGATACATCTTATTAAAACAATTCTGGGAAATGGAAACTTAATTAGCTGGCTGACTCAATTTAAAAGAGATTTTCAAGTGCTATCCCCCAAAGCATTAACTTCAGAAAGTTCCAGCTGGAACCCAGGATTTAGCTGAGGTTACATTTTTATGACAATTGTCCCATAATAAATATGCAGAACCACAGTTCATAGACACTTTCTACTGCTGGTTTCTGTACTCTGCTGTAGTTGCTTAGTCCTCAAAATCTGAGCTGACGTGGGATTGTGTTTAAGTGTACTGTTTTGAAGAGATGTAGTACTCTACAGAGTGAGGGTCCAGCCTGGGGAAGGGTCAGTTCTTTCTCCCTGATCAATATTGTCTACAGTTCTGTGCTGGGGAGGCCTGGAGCTAGTGGACAGATTGACTCCTGAGGGATAAAGAAGGTTTCCTAGTCCAGGCTGGAGCAGAAAGTTGAATGCATGCCAAGGAGCTTGGGGAAACACATATCACAGTGTGGGGAAGTTAAGGCCATTTTTAAAGAAAACTACTAAGCACAGAAATATCTCTTCATCTAAAGAAATGGATTCCTTTGAAACGTACAGTAACAGCAGTAGTAGTAATGTGGGCACATTTCTTTCTTCCTCCTGATGTTTCTGAGGGGGCTGAACTGGTGAAACACTACATTTCCCCCCCACCTCTTCACCACTTACTTTACTCTAGTTGAAAGGGGTGGCTTATCTCTGGCAAATTTATGAAGACATTAAACCAGGAAGGAGTGAATACCCTCTACTCCTTCACTCAGGAAGTCTGAACCTGGGCAGGTTCTCTTTGTGGAAAAGCATTTAGTTCTCACGTTAAGCTCTCCAGTCCACTTTAGTCTTTATGGATTATCACAGTGATATTTTGGTCTTTATCAGATTCCCTTTCTCTTATTTCAGAATAAGATTCTGAACAATTTTGTGTTCAGAATTTGGAGAGAGAAAAAATATCCTATTTCTTGGGCCTCCTGGGAAACCCCAGCAATAATACCGGCTTACATGTACAGGGTGGTTCATGTGTGTCCAGTCCCAGATAGTCCTAGTTACTGATGTCAAGATAGAGGTCTTCCTCACACTTGGAATGTGTCCAGTGCTTCTATCCTAGGTAATTGTAATTTTATAACCTTAATATTTTAATTATAATAAGGGTAAAATCTCCATGATAATTAGAACAGAATTACGGAGTTTTAAGGAATAGATACATAGGTTTTAAAGAAATATGCTTTTATGCAGAATTTTCTGTAATGCATGACTCTACTCAAACCCAAATCTCACACATAGTTTGCACATAGAATAAACACGATGTTCTTTGTTGATATTTCCAAAAGCCACAACATCAGTTCTATGTGGGCTGCTTTCTTGGAACACAGAGCATTATTTCTTTGGCTGAGAAATGGAATAGTCTGTGAAAATTTTTTTTCCTGGCTTAAAATTATTTTTTCCTGTTTTTCCCTTTTTGAGAGATCCATTAATTTTTTCAGGTTCAACAAGGACAGAGTCCAGCTTGTGGCCATGTACATGGTACTATCTGCCTATCTCCATTTTACCAAGTATGGGGGTGGTAAAGAGCATATGGAAACATTAACAGGCACTGTGAAGGTCCCTTAATCAGTGGTTCTCTGAGTGTGATCATTGCACAGGCAACATCAGCATTACCTCAGAAGTTGTTAGCAATGCCAATTCTTAGGCCCCAACCCCAGATCTACTGAGTCAGAAACTCTGGGATTGGGTTTAGCCATGTTGCATTTTAGAAAGCCCTCCAGGTGATTTTGATACATACTAACATTTGAGAACCACTGCCTTACCTTGGATAAAACAGCTCCTTGTTGAAATCCTCAGCCTGGGAGAATCCAATTCATTTGGGAAAAACATATCCACCTGCTAATCTTGTCTGCTCCCATGCATTTTTTTTTTAAATGCAGGCAGAGGGCAAACAGCCTCATTTCTGGGATTAGCAATTGTTATCCATCTGGTTGTATGGAATCTTCTGTTCTGAATTGTAACAAGATTCCACAGTTGTTTTCTGAGTAACTGCTATGTGTCAGGCAATGTGCTAGGCTCAGCGAATACAGGAGTGAAGAGAAGTGAAATCTCTGCTTTCATGCATTTTACTGTTTAATGACAAGAAATTTCAGGAGCAAGCAAATATATAAATGATTTCAGATTGTGATAAGGTTTAGGAGAGGACTGTCAGAATGTGGATCTATTTACATCATGTGGTCAGGAAAGGTGCCTGGTCTTAGCTTTGCCTGAGATAGCACTGAGCTTGGCCTTCCGTAAGAACTGATGGAAAGCCACCGTTAGGACAACATGATGATCTGTGGGAGGGAGACTAGCATGAGATGAGGTTGGGTTTGTAGGCGGGGATAAATCATTGTATTCCAAAAGAATTAGTCTGGGGCTTCCCTGGTGGCGCAGTGGTTGAGAGTCCACCTGCCGATGCAGGGGACACGGGTTCGTGCCCCAGTCCGGGAAGATCCCACATGCCGCGGAGCGGCTGCGCCCGTGAGCCATGGCCGCTGAGCCTGCGCGTCCGGGGCCTGTGCTCCGCAACGGGAGAGGACACAACAGTGAGAGTCCCGCGTACCACAAAAAAAAGAAAAAAAAAAAAGTCTAGATTTAGTATATGATGGTGAGGATGACAAAGTGACAAAAGGAACCCCATACGAGTTGTGGAATGCAATGTAGTAAGACAAAAATTACATGAATTTGGGATTAAGATAACTAGCATCAAGTCCTGGTTCTTCTGTTCACTGGTTGTATGACCTTAAAAAAGAGGTCATTTTTGCCTCTTTGCTCATTAGTGTCTTCATTTGTATAATGGGGATTATATTGGTTGTTGTGAAGAACTAGGAATAGGCTTTTACTGCTAGAAAGGTCAACAAGTGTTAAAGATAGGAGGAGAAAAAGGAACCTTTTGAAGATATGGTCTGTGAAGAGGAAACCCTGATCCCTTTGGTGGTAGGAAATAGATGCTTACAGTGTGGGGGAGTGGGGTCGGCAGGGAGAGAGAGAGAGGGAGAATGAATCACAGAATTAAAATAATTTTTTTTAATGTTTCATTGCAATCAGTGGATGAGATATTTTTCAATGGCCTAAAATGTCATTATCTTTAAGTTGTCATCTAAAAAAGATTAGGCTCATTTCTCCAAGGAGCAAGTGGAGCAATGTGTTGTATAATTATCTAGTGAATATGATTTTTATTATAATTGTATATATTACCATACCATTTCCCACCTATGTGATTTATTCTTAGATTATTTTCATAAGTTTTAGCCTTATTATACTCTCAATTACTAAACTTGCTTTTCATTCTTTCCTCCCACTCTAAATTTATATCTGGCTCATTTTGTGTAAGTTCTTTGACTGGGCTCATGAACTGGTGTCACAGGATCAGTACATGCAATCTCTATGATAACCAGTCTGGGAAGTTTCTACTGACGTTATCTTTAAGCAATCTGATTCTTTCTTTGGCTGTGTCCTGTCTACTGATGAGCACATCAAAGCAGTCTTCATTTCCATTACAGTATTTTTGATTTCTGTCATTTTCTTTCTATTCTTTCAGAGAATTTCTGTCTCTCTGCCTATGTTATCCATCTGTTCTTGGTTATTGTTTACTTTTTCCATTAGAAACCTTAACATATGAATCTCACTGATTTCAAAGTCTCTATGTGATATTTCCAAAATCTGTGTCATATCTGAGTTTGGTTCTGATGCTTGCTTTGTTTTTTCAGACTGTGTTTCTTCTTGCCTTTTAGCAGGCCTCCATCTGCATCTGTTCCATTCCCTGTTCCGAGGGCGTAGCCCTCCAGGGGCTCCAGCCGATCATCTGGTATGTTCATAGGAGCCCATTCCTTGGAAGGCTCCTGGTGCCTTTCACCTTAGTGCTGTGAGACTGTAGGGCATTCCATTCTGCTTGCAGAGGTTTTTTTTTTGTTTTGTTTTTTTAAGCTCATTTCTTTAATTCCTTGTTTTGCATAGCTTAATAATTCAGCAGATTTCTTGAAATGCCTGCTGTGTGTTAGGATCTCTCAATTCTACAGTTATATCATTCTAGCTCCAATGACCGCTAAAGTTTGATTGGTTTTAGGTCCTATAGAGGCAGTCCTATTTGATTCCAAGCAAAGTCTGAATTCTTAGGCATTAGCCTGTTTTCAGAACTGGCAAATGCCTGCACGGAAAAGGTAGTTATCCATAGAATAATTTTTCTGAAGCTCCTTTTTTTTGTGTAATTGTAGTCCCTGTGGTCCTCATTACTTCTGCAGCTCCATGGTTACTTGAAACTGATGACTTCTTTAAATTGTATCTGGATTTCTTGGCTTTTCTTGGCAGGAGTGTTGGTTCGCTGTAAACTGCTTTATCCCATTTTGAAGTGGAAGGTCTCCAAATCATGTCATTTAAAGCAACACCTTTATTAAAGTTGTTCTCAGTATTGTCTGTTCTGTAGCGACAGCACTGTGGATGTGTAACAAAATTAATACATTTCTTTAGGTTGAATAAAGCATAAATTCTAATAAAAATGAAGCATTCATCTTTATAAATAAAATTATTTATGAATAATAACATCATAGAGCTTACATGAATCATTAACCATAACTTTGTAATTTTACAAATGAGAGTTTTGAGGCCTGGAATTAATGCATTTTGTTCGTTTACTTATTTTTCTACCAGTGTTTGGGGACTGATTTTGTGCTAAAAGCAGCACCACTTGCTGAGGTTACAGAGAGAGCAAGATAAAATTTCTGCCTTTTAGTGAGAACCTTAACTGTAGTAAGGATCTGAACAGTAAATGTATAAGCCCAGAGCAACACAGGTACTAAAATATAAATATATATTGGAACAATATGTGAGCATACTACACGTAGTAACTGAACGGGGGATTCTGAGAGAATTTCACAGAGTATTTTAAGTGAGTCTTAATGACTTAGAATTATTTTGATTTGAAAAGGAGTGGTGAAAAGGCATTTTAAGTGAAGAATGGCATATGAAGTGTCACCATATGAAGCAGCATGAGATTTACAGTTTAAAGTGCATGATGGGTTTTTGATAGTATATCAGTGTGGTATAAGAATGGAAACTCAAGACTCATATTGTCAAGGGCCTTATGCACTATGCATAGGAATTTGGATTCACTGTGCTGTCGGGAAGAGCTAGTAAAGTGTTTATGTAGGTGAAGCTTGACTAGGTTCAGGGTGGCCAAATAGAGGTTAAGTGGCTTGTTATCATTAACAGGAAGGAGAGTTAAAGTCATGATTGAAATCCAATGTTCTTGTTCTTATTAACAAGTAGACTATAATAAGAGTATAATATATGATAATAATATTTATTATACATTTACTATGTGTTTAGTTCCATGTTTTTATTTTAATCATCACCATGAGGCTATGGAATAGAGAAGAATTCTGCCTAGAATGACTTGCTGATTATCAGTAGGAAAGGATACTTTTGAGCTGCTATGCTTTGATCTTCGACCAAACCTTGTATATCTGCAGTTTCTATTTGCCTGAGAACAGGAAGAGTGAGTAAAAAGAGCTACACCTTTATCACTTCAAGAAACTGAGAGATTATTTTGTGAACTTGTAACAAAACCCATTAAACTATCAAGACTTCTCAGCTAGATTAAAGTAGGTGGTAAGGGGGAAAAAATGGTTTACAGACAGAAAAAGACCTTAAAAAAAATCACATGAATGCCTTCAATAAGTCATTACATGGACCAAAACAATGCCGATGTCAGTCCGTATGCTGGAGCCATCACAGAGCATCAGAGTTTAGGTTACAGGGATGCAGGAAGAGAATGTTGGCTACAGGTCAACAGTGAAAGATTTTAGTATCCACTGAGGAGACTGGATGAACTATTTTGAGACTCTGCCAGGGGTAGGAGGGCTATTACAGGGTGTGATGAAGATGACTGCTTGTATTGTTTTCTCTAGTGGGTGTCCAAACTACTATTAATAAGGTCCATAGTTTTGGTTGTATTCTCCAAGGTTGCAGTGGAAATCAGGAAGCTATAAGACAGTTGAGTTTGGCTAAGTAAGAAAATTACCAGTTATACTCAGAAAACAGGAAACAGTATAAGACCATAAGTTAAATGCTAAAAACGTGACTTTCTTTAGTTGAGGGTTTCTATCTCATTTATTGTTTAAAATGTTGAAGTCTCAAGATGAAAAATCACCTAGAAGCAGAAATCATTTTTAACAGAGTCAGTGATTAAGCCTGCGGGTACTCAAAAAGCCTTTTGTTACAAAGAGTCTGGTATATAAGATGGTATTCTCTGTAGTATATTTTTTTCTATAGATCTAAAGGACTAATCATTTCAGCAAAGGCTGGAACTCTAAAGCACTAGAATTTGTTTTGGTCATACATTGCATTACTTTTAAATGCCCAGGCAATAAAGGTTATCCATTCTGTCTTCCTGGAATATAAATTGATGGAAGAATTGTGAATTTTCATAGAACGTTCATCTGTTTGATGTTACATTGTCAGGTGTGTGCATTTAAATATTATGGATATTGCCCAGTACTATTCTGTTTCCTTAGAGGGAAGAAGGATGAAACCTCTATATGCTTCTAGTTTTTCTCCAGGTTTCTCCTGCTTTTCTGGGACCGGGGGTCAGTGCACTGGTTAACCCAATTCTTGTCTTTCAACATCTTCCTGTTGGCAGGCTATAATCAGAGTCAACCTGCCTGCATCTCCAAAAACTGCTCTGATTATCCTCACCTCACAAAGGAACAGAAACAAGACACTTGAGGGTTTTGAGGATTTTGTACAATTCACCTATCAAGTTTCTATCGATAGAGCTACTACCTAGCTAGTGAGCTAGTCTTTGAGGAGCTGCCTTGTTAGAACTTCAGGGATATTATACTAAATGGCTAAGACAAATCACTTGGGAAAATATCCTTAACACATAACCTTATGGCCAGACTAAATATCTGTCCCATGAATAGTCAAAAGGAGATAAGACAGTGGGGAGAGGAAGATTAGAGAAAGAATGAGAGGTGAAGCAAAGGGAGACAGAGAGGAAGTTTAAATCAAGTTGATTTACGGGAGGCATGGATTTTAATCCACAGATGATAAAGGTCCTGACAGCAAACTAGAGATAAATGATTTCTTAAAAACAAATGGCATTGAGGATTTCCCACTGACAAAGAGAAATGAACAACATAAAGAATAAAAAGTTGAGGGAGTTGCCTAAAAGAAAGAAAACCCCACAAAAAATAGCTTTGGTGTTTACAATTACTATTCAAAGATACACATCTTTTAGAGATAAAATGAAACTGCTGTAAACATCAGCAGACTATTTTCCTATTTTATCTGTTAGTTAAACAGACTTCACATGAGAGAGGCTAGGAAACTCTATACTATCGAATCTTGTATTAAAAATAGTCAAGGGAATATAAATCACGGTGTGCAGCTGAGCACTTGCTTATTCAGGAATGGATGATAATTTCTGAATTATTTATGCTCCTCTGTGAGGAAAACCCCCTGCCTTTCAACACATATATTTGTATTTTTGAAGATTGGCTGCCAGCTTCTGTTTATTAGGGATACAAGACTTTGCTTTTGCATTTGTCTAAGAGTTAAGTTTGGAATTTATGGGTGAAGGATCGCTCAGTCCCCCAGCAGGAAAGAGCACACTCAAAAGGGTTTACCTAGAAATAATTTAATGAAGAGCTACGTGCAAGGGTGAGTTCAGAGCAGTGGGAACCGGTGAGGATTCATCAGGCAAGTGGCGCTAGCAGCTGCAGAGGATATTAGAATCCTTAGGCAGGAGCAGCAGCCTTTGCCAGGGTTAAGCTGGGAGTGGGATGAGATGTGGGGCAGTAAATAGCCCACCCCTCTTCTTCCCAGCTTTCGACCTCCTTTCAGAGTCTTTTATTGATTAAACCCAACAGGAAGTCAGAGGCAAGAGAGCTTCTGTAATGTAATCCATAGAAGTTTCAGCCTCTGAAACAGGGCACATAGGAAGAGGATTCATTTGGTACATAAGATAATTAAATTTGGGAAATAATTTACTTGATGCCTATAGAAATCCAGATGGATGTTCTTAGTTGAGGCTGGAGAAAAGTTAAGCCGAGGGATATAGGTTTACAAGGAATCAAGCATTAGTCATTACGCTCAGCTTCATAATCAGGGTTCTGTCTGAAACTTTTCCTTTTTTCTTTCTACCCATATACATAAGGGATGAGTCTATCCACTCCCATAGCTTAAATTCCCATTATCACCCATTATTATGTTGCCACTTTAGAAAGTCTGTACTTGATACAAATGTATATTCTATTTGTACATGTTTATATATATAGTAACGTATATTCTTGTCAATTACTTCAAGTTTTTCTAGTTTTTATACTTCAATTCTTTGATATTATTGTTGATTTTTAACTGATCACTATCTCAGTTACTGATAGGTGTTTTAAAAGTCCTGCAATAGATTGTAATTTGCCAATTTATTTCTATGATTTTTTTTTCTATTTTTTCTTTATATGTTTTGACTATATGTTACAAGGGAATAGAAATTCAGATTTTTATATTTTCCTGGTGAATTAAATATTTTTTCATTGTGGAAAACTTCATTATGCCTAACAGTTCTTTTTACCTTAAAATTCCCTTGGTTTGATGCTAATATAGTCTTCTTTCAGTGAGATTTGTCTGATCTCATTTCTGTATTTCCGTTGTCAGACTTTTTCTTACTTTATATTTTAGGTGTGTTTCTTATAATCTACATATGACTGGGGATTTTAAAAACTTACTCTGATTATCTTATTCTATTAACTGTAGAGTTTTTGTCCATTTCTTAAAAAATCAGGTTACTGATATACTTGAATTTCTTAAAGCTATCATACTCGTATTTGGCCTTCTTTCCTTTTTGTTTCCTTTTTTCCATTTTCTTCTCTATTTCTATTCTTTTAATGGTTTCCAATGTATTTAACATATATGCTTAACTTCACAAATAATCAATTTAGTTATCCATATCCCAAACAATATAAGCTTAGAAAAATATAACCCCAGTTACCCAAGTGCCAACTCATACATCACTCTCCTCTTTCAGTTCTACCTCTTTAGCATTATGAGCTAGACATTGTAGCAGACAGACTCTAGGGTGGCCCCCGATTTGGTATCCATGCCTTTGTATAATCCCCTCCCGTTGAATGTGGGCAAAACCAGTGGCTTGATTTTAGTCAACAGAATATGGCAAAGATGATGGGATTTCACTTCCATAGTTACTTTATGATATATGATGCACTTTGCTAGCAGATTTGCCCTAAAGGCTCTCCTTGCAGCTTGATAAAGTTAAGGTTCCCCTTGTTGGGGAGGCCCAAGAGGCAAGAGGTTAACCCAAGAGGTTAAGAGGACTGTAGGACTGTAGGTGGCCTCTTTCCAAGAATCAGCAAGAGCCTAAAGCCTTCCATGCAAAGAAATGAAAATTTCCGGTCACTCAAATAAACTTAGAAGCAGATCATTCCCCAGGTGAGCCTCAGATGAGACTGCAGCTTTGACTCCAACTTTGATTATAGCCAGCTATCCATGCCTAGACTTCCGACTCATAGAAACTGTGAGATAATAAATGTTTGTTGTTGTTGAGTGAATAGATAAGGGAAATTAAGAGGTACAAACTTCCAGTTACAAAATAGATGAGTTACAGGGGTGAAATGTACAGCATAAGGAATGTAGTCAACAATAATATATCTTTACATGGTGACAGATGGTAACTGGATTTATTGTGGTGATCATTCTGAAATGTATAGAAATATCAGATCACGATGTTGTGCTCCAGGAACTAACATAGTGTTGTAGGTCAATTCGACTTCAAAAAACAAGCAAAGTCATAGAAAAAGAGATCAGATTTGTGGTTACCAGAAGCAAGGGGGTGAGGGGAGGTGGAATTGGATGAAGGTGATCAAAGGTACAAACTTCCAGTTTTAAGATAAGTAAATAGGGATGTAATGTACAGTACGATTAATATAATTAACACTGCTGTATGTTATATATGAAAGTAGTTGCGAGAGTAAATCCTAAGAGTTCTTATTACAAGGAAAAAACTTTTTTAATTTAGTGTCTATATGAGATGATGGATGTTCACTAAATTTATTGTGGTAAACCCTTCGTGATGTATGTAGGTTGAATCATTATGCTGTACACCTTAAACTTGTACAGTGCACATGTCAATTACATTTCAGTAAAACTGGAATAAAAAACGTGGGTTGTTTTTAGACACGAAGTTTGTGGTATCTTGTTACACAGCAATAGATAACTAATACAGATATTAATACTGCTTTCTTCTTATTTACCCATGTCTACTGATGAACCCATCAAAGACATTCTTCATTGCTCTTACAATGCTTTTGATTTCTGGCATTTCCTTTTGATTCCTTCTTAAACTTTCCATCTCTCTGTTTCCATTGCCTATCTGTTCTTGCATGTCTACTTTGTCTATTAGCGTCCTTAGCATATTAATCATAGTTATTTTAAATTACAGTTTGATAGTTCCAAAATCTCTGCCATAACTGAGTCTGGTTCTGATACTTGATTTGTCTCTGTATATGGTATTTTTGCCCTTTAGCATGCCTTAAGGTTTTTTGTTGATAGCTGTCCATTGTATATCAGGTAAAAGAAATTGAGGTAAATAGGCCTTTTGGAAGGTTTTATGTTTATCTGGCTAGGAATTATGCTGTGTTTACTGTTTGCTGTAGCTATAGGTATCAGAGGTTAAAATTTCTGAGAGTGTCCCCTGTTCTTGGATTTCCTTAGAGACTGTTTCTTAAATTGGGTATGAACCTTGCCGTTCTTTTAGCTGTAATCCCTTGTTATCTTTTAGGAACATGATTGATGGGATGATAAGGTGTGAGGACAGGACAAATATTACATAATCCTATGATTAGGTCTCAGCCTTTTAGTGGACCTGGGCTACTGGGCTGTGACTTTCTTTCACAAGAGCTTCTTGGTTTTTTGTTTGTTTGTTGGTTTTTGTTTTTGTTTGGACTAGAGGGACATGAGGTTGGGTATTTCCCTTCCTCCAGGTTGGTTGAGCTGTAGTAAAATTCAAGCCAGTTAGGCTCTGGTAAAATAGTTTTTGTTTGAGGGCAGGCCTCTGTTAAGGTGCACAAAGGAATCATCTGAT
This sequence comes from Phocoena sinus, assembly GCF_008692025.1. Taxonomy (NCBI): domain Eukaryota; kingdom Metazoa; phylum Chordata; class Mammalia; order Artiodactyla; family Phocoenidae; genus Phocoena; species Phocoena sinus. Next base: position 76,572,929 of record NC_045773.1, on the reverse strand, counting down.
CTTGACCCTGAAAATGTGCTGGGGCTCCAAGCACATTTTCAGGGTCAAGATCAGAGAATGATCTTGAGGTAAAACTCAGGAGAGTGTGGTGGCCCCTAAGGCTGGAGGTCCAGAGGGTTTTAACTTTCCAGGTGGCCCACCTCTCTCTCCAGCAATTAGTCTAGCAATTTAAGTGCTCCTATGGGTGCTGGCTCTGATAGCAGCTTCTGTTCCCTTCTTCTCCTGATAAGCTGTCATTCTCTTTATCTGCGTGTGTCTCTTCAGGTAGTGGTTTGCCCAGTGACCTCAATTCTCTGATGCATCTAAGAAGAGTAGTTGATTTTCAGTCTGTTCAGATTTTTGCTTGCTGTGAGGCAAGAGTGACGACTTCTGATCTCTTTAAATATTGCACCAGAAAGTGGAAGACCTGAGTTTTTTTTTTTTTTTTTTTTTTGCTTAACATCATTCTGGAATTTAAGAGTACTGATTCCTATCATTTTCCTCCAGTCTAAAGAGTGTCATTGTCCTTTACTAAGGTCTGTTGTTTGCCAAGCCAGTTTTGTCTTTCTACACTTTTTACTTATTCTTAATTCTTTTTTTTTTTTTTTTTTTGCGGTACGCAGGCCTCTCACTGTTGTGGCCCCTCCCGTTTCGGAGCACAGGCTCCGGACGCGCAGGCTCAGCGGCCGTGGCTCACGGGCCCAGCCGCTCCGCAGCATGTGGGATCCTCCCGGACCGGGGCACAAACCTGTGTCCCCTGCATCGGCAGGCGGACTCTCAACCATTGCGCCACCAGGGAAGCCCGAAGTAACTTTCTTTTTACCACAGCTAACTCCTCTTCCTCTGCTCTAGATCCCAAACACTAGACTACCTTCAATAAATTAAGTTGAATGACTGTGTGTATGTATGTATGAATGAGTGCATTCTTTGTTGCCCTTGAAACAGGAGGCTCTTTTGGTACTCCAACTTTGGCCAAGGCCCCCAATACTAAGAACCACACAATTGATGTTAAGAAGCTCCCATTCGGGCTTCCCTGGGATAAGAGTCCCAGAAGATAAGATGTCAGATCCAAGAGCAGTCACTGTGACCGTTATTATTATTGTTTTTTAAATAAATTTATTTATGGCTGTATTGGGTCTTCGTTGCTGCGTGTGGGTTTTCCCTAGTTGCGGCGAGTGGGGGCTACTCTTCGTTGCGGTGCGCAGGCTTCTCATTTCTGTGGCTTCTGTTGTTGTAGAGCACGGGCTCTAGACGTGCGGGCTTTAGGAGTTGTGGTGCACGAGCTTACTTGCTCCGCGGCATGTGGGATCTTCCCGGACCAGGGCTCAAACCCGTGTCTCCTGCATTGGCAGGCAGATTCTTAACCACTGCGCCACCAGGGAAGTCCGTGACCATTATTATTATCATTCACATCCAATCTGGAAGTAAATTGGAGTGCCACCTGTTTCAAGTCAAGCATGGACTTTGGTGCAAGACATATGTTAAAAGAAATAACATGCAAAATGCTTAGTACAGCACCTGTCACAGATTAGAAATTTAATAAATGTGATTTTCCTCTGTTAGCAAATATGATTTTAATTGTTTGAACATTCTATATGCTGAAAAGATTGAAACCAGTGGACCGTGAAACAAAACTAGCTGTGAAAACTATAAGAACAACTTGGGAGATGTAAGTTAGGAAAATGCAGCATCTTGGCTAACAAAATTTCTGAAAGAAAAAGATGAAACGTTTTATGATCTTGATTTTTTATAAGAAAATTTCTCTCGATTTAAAAATACTGGCATTTCAGTTGCTGCTAATGGCAGAGTAGCTTGGTTGGATGGAACAATCCTCCTAAGGTAACATTTATAAAATGCCACTATTTCTAGGCACTAGAGAGCAATAACAAGCAAACAGAAACTGTACAGCAGCTTACCCTTGAAAGAGGAATTGGAACAGTTTCTGACTTTGTGGCCTTTTGCATGAGAGCACTCCCTCATTCATACATAACTAGGGATTCAGAAAATCATAGTCGTATAAGCTTGAGGTATCAAAGGATAGAGTTAAGGGCTGGAGGAACAGTCAGAAGTTTAGGGGAGGGCTTCCCTGGTGATGCAGTGGTTGAGAGTCTGCCTGCCGATGCGGGGGACGCGGGTTCGTGCCCCGGTCCGGGAAGATCCCACATGCCGCGGAGCGGCTAGGCTTGTGAGCCATGGCCGCTGAATCTGCGCGTCCGGAGCCTATGCTCCGCAACGGGAGAGGCCACAACAGTGAGAGGCCCGCGTACCGGAAAAAAAAAAAAAAAAAAAAGTTTAGGGGAGAAAATCTTCGAAGGGAAAGAGTCATAGGGGAGCTGAGTCCTCCAATATGCCCAAATAATTGGTTGACAGCTATATTATACAGATAAAGAAAAAACATCAAGGATCCAGTGAAAAAAATCAGCAACTGTAAGCCGAAAAACTAAACAGAAATGTCAACTGCTGTCCATTATATGAAAGACAAAACTTAGAGTTTGAGTTTATTCAAGTTAACTATACTAGAACAAAAATCACTATCTAGAGACTATACAATAGTCTTCTTTATGTTAACAATCATGGTAAAATTAGATAACAATAAAATAGAATATTATTGTCCAAAACTACATTAAAGATTCAAAGAAAGAGGAATTAATGTGAATAGAGTTAGCTTATTTCATAGAAAAATTATGAATGATGATAAGCCTAGGAATAGGAGTAACTTGAGGGCATAGAAAGAGAGCAAATCATGAGCAAGTGCATGTAGGTGAACAAATGTCAGACACTTTGAGAAAAGTAACCTGACTAGAGAGAAGATATTGCTAACAGTGAAAAAAATAGAGAACTTTAAGGATAAATCCCAGTCCTGCCATAGATGTAATTCTGTGCAGAAATTCTCCTCAAACCCTTGGGAAACTTTTGTGCTGTGTATTCACAGAGTGAGGCTATGAAACTTCTGGTGGAGAAGAGCAGCTGAGAGGCTGACAGCTAAGCAAAGATTTCAGAGGCTACAGGTGTTTGGGAGATATTGGAGCTCCTGCTCAACTAGTGAGGAGAGAACTTGGCGAATAACAAGCCTTTCAATTGAGACCTCAGAAATGCCATACTCAAGGAGTAAGCCTCACGCTTTAGGAGTGAAGATTACACCAACAGACTGAGGACAGAACTGAAATGAACCTATCCTACCAAATCCCAATACTAAGCGTTGAGAGGGTCAGGATGATTTGCTGGAAATTTGCCTGCTATTATAACATAATTACATAATCTTTTGGAGACAATTACATAATTTAGAGCCTCAATACCATTACATCTGCAATGTTTATAGAAATTTCAAGAATCAGAAAAAGGTGACTAGTAATCGAGATAAAGAAGTTAAAAGAACCAGACCAAAGATGATCTAGATGTTGGAGTTAGCAGAGAAGGGCTTAAGAAGAAAACAGAAAAAGATGACCAAAAGACATAAAAATCTGTCATATTTAACAGAGGATTAAATTTCATTATAAATAAAGAATGGATATTCTAGAAGTGAAAAATACAATACCTGAAATAAGGAATTTGTTAGAGATGTTTAAAAATAGGTTGGATACAACAGAAGCCAGTATAAGTGAACTTGAAATCAGGGATGCAGAAAATAGCCTACATTGACTGCTTGCAGGGGAAATATTGAGTCTCAAGTTTTATTTAGGTTATTGTCAAAATATCTTATATTAGGTACAACTGATGACAGGAAAGGAGAGAAGGGAGAGAAAATAGGAGAAAAGTAATATTTGAAGTAACAATAAACAGGCATTTTTCAAATTGGATGAAAGATTTCAACCCACAGATTCAAACCCTTAGCTCAAATAAACCACACCTAGGGGCACCATGTTCAAACTTCCAAAACAAAGATAATATCTTAAATATAGTTAAGAAAATAAGACACATTACATTTAGGGGAACAGTAGTAAAAATAATAGCTGATTTCTGAAGAGAAAATATAAAGCCAGAAGACAATGGAATGACATTTTGAAGTGCTAAAGGAAAAAATAATTGCCAATCCAGAATTCTCTTCCCAGCAAAGCTGAAATAAAGCATTACCTGATAAACAAGAGCTGAGAGCCATTGTCACCAACAACCAGCACTAAGTGAAATTCTAAAGAAACTTCATCTGCCTGAAGGAAAATGATGGTGTTGCAGAAGACTGAAAAGTAATGAACAGCGTCGGAAAAAAAATTAAACATACAAAAGTCTATTGACAGTTTACAACAATAAAAAATTTGCTTAATTTTCTCTCCATTAGCAGTCTATGCAAATACCTGTAATCACATCTTCCCTAGCATTATGTATTTTTATTTTAATACCTTTGCTAACTGGATAGATAACACAATATCATTATTAAGTTAAAGATTTAACATCATACCAGATTCAAAATCATACCAGTTGATTGATTATGGGTGGTATAACAGGGACAGTCCCACTTGCAAAGAGATGGTTGTACTGACTGCCCAACTTCTGAGCTCAGAGCATATACCTATTGTACAATGCTGCCATATCCAGTGATATCCTGGGCTAAACAAGTTAATGTAGCCTAAGAAGGGTATAAACCATCAAGTCCAGGCAGAAAATGAGTGAGGGTTGATCTCTAGTTCATCTTGATTCCTACATATATTTATACCTGGAGTATAAAACCTATAATTTGGCTCTTTTAGCTATAGAATATTTTTTTCTTCAGGAAAATAGTTTCTTCGGCCCAATTCTTTGGATGCTTTTCTTCCACAGCCAGGATAAGGTGGAAGACTTGTCAAATTGCCTTATAAAGGCAGCTAACTATGTCATGTTGGGGAAAAGAACACACAGAAGTTGGGAGACAGGTTTAGGCTTCGCTTGTTTGCTTTATCTTGGCTAAAACATTTACTTTTCTGAGACTTAGCTTTCTTATGTAATGTCATTACATTATCTTATGTAATGACACGATAATACATTACTTCTAAACCATAAAGCACTTTTAAAATGTAAGCTATTCTTTTCATTATCTAAATGACTCACATATTTCCAGTTATATGTCGAGCCAAAAACAGTGGATTCTACTTCCAGGTCCTAAGACCTAGAACTGACCTGAAATTTGAAGCCAAATATTAAATGAGAGAAGACAAAATGTATTTTTAACATAATATTATTTCAAACCACTATAGAATTTTACCATTTTTGACGTGTTTAAAATCACATCTTTTTGAGAGAATATTCCAAATTTTTTAATACCATAAAATAGGCTGAATCAGTGCATTTTGAACAAAAATGAATGACATCTCAAGCTTTTTGTGGGGTTTGGAATAACATAATTATTATAAATTTTATATAGAACAAACTCAATACAAAAAAGAAAAAAAAGATGGCAATATTTCCTAATACGCAGTTATGACAGATTAATAAAATTGAGTTAACTGATAATGTGTTTATGTTCTACAGTATATAAATAATGCTAAATTGTTACATCATGCAACTAACCCATAAAGAATTTATAAGTAGATTTTTACATAACAATTACCAGCTTGATGAGGGTAGAGGGGAAAAACTGATGGCAAAAAGTGGCATAAAACATGATTATTATTCTAAAATTAAAGTGTTATGCTATGAAATGAAAGGGCCTTTACCAGCTGGATGTTAATATCTTAGAAATGCTTTTGTTCAATAATTGAAATGCAAAAGCCAGTCATTTCCGTTTTATTGGATAGAGGAAGCCATAATGTAGATTTTTATAGGGGCATTCAGAGTTACTGCTATTATCTATAACTCTTTTGGCCTTTTCAAATGTAAACAACCAATGTAAATTGTTTTCAGTTGTACTGATTTATGTTATAATCATAGCAATTATAATAAGGCAAATCCTATTTTACAAGTCAGTGAAGCACTTTTAGCCTGTCACTGTCGAATTACAGCTTTTAGAATGCACCCATGGGTCCTTACAGTGTTTGTGACTGCTATCACACTTTGACACTATCACTTTAGAAGTCTGTGCATCGATTCCAACACATCTATCGTTGCCCCAAATATTTTGTGACTTTTCTTTAAAAATTATTACAATGGATTTTGTTTTAAATATCCTCAATGCTGGGAAATCTGTTCCTTGTGGATAATCATAATATTTAAAAACAGATATAATTGTTTTGTAGCAAAGATGGTAGAATGAATATATGAATATATTCATTAATGTATGGATATGTATATATTATATATATATATATTTCTGTCTGTTTATCCTATCTGTATAATAGTGAAAAAAATCCCCAACTTTTTAGATAAGGTGATTAATATTCTCAGTGGCACACAATCTACTTTTGTGGCAATTCCAGAAAAAGTATTTGAAAGATATGTTGAAAAAAGGTCATCGCTAAAATAGTCCTGAAGGAAGATACTTCTGTGAAGTATAAAGAACTATTTAATATGTAATTTATGGTATGCTTATTAAAAGATTTGGCTATTTTGTAGCTGCATATTAACTAAAAAGAGCTTTAGATCATTGTAAAAATGGTTTATGTTTTGTTTATTTTTAACTTTTCATTTTGAAATAATTTTTGACATATACAAAGTTGCAAAAAGAGAACTGGAAGTTCTTGTACAAAGCTTAATAGTTTAGCAAAGTACAAGTATCCAAAGTAGGAAATTAACACTGATACAATACTACTAACTTATGGACTTTATTTTATTGCCAGTTATGCAAATTGTCCAATACAGGATGCCATATTGCATTTAGTTGTCACGTCTCTTAACTCTCCTCCAATCCGAGACAATTACTCAGTTTTTCTTTGTCTTTTATGACCTTTACACGTTTGTCAAGAAATGGCCAATTATTTTGTATAATGTCTCCCAATTTTAATTTGTCTGATGTTTGTTTTTATTTAAATTGAGGTGACATTGGTTTATAACATAATATGTTTCATATGTACATCATATTTAGACTTCTGTATACACTGCAGTGTGTTTACCACCAAAAGTTTAGTTTCCATCCATCACCACAGAGTTGACTCCCTTTACTCATTTTACCCTTTCTTCCACCCACTTCCCCTCTGGTGACCACTAGTCTGTTCTCTGTAGCTACATGTTTGTTGTGTTTGTTCATTTATTTTTAATTTTTTTATATTCCACATATGAGTAAAATCATACAATATTTGCCTTTCTCCATCTTATTTTACTGAGCATAACACCCTCATCCATGTTGTCACAAATGGCAAGATTTCATCTTTTTTTTAGTAGCTGAGCTGAGTAGTATTCTATCATGTGTGTGCATATATATCTACTTTATCCATTAATCTGTCAGTGAGCACTTAGGTTGTTTCCATATCTTGGCTATTGTAAATAATGCTGTAATGAACGTAGGTGTTCATATGGTATTGGTAGGTTGTCTTTTTCTTTTGTTGATGGTTTTCTTTGCTGTGCAGAAGCTTTTTAGTTTGATATAATTACATTTGTTTATTTTTGCTTTTGTTTCCCTTGCCTGAGGAGACATACCCAACTTTCACCTGGTTGGTTAAATTTATCACTAGGTATTTTACTCTTTCTGTTGAGATTGTAAATGGAATTGCTTTATAAATCTATTAATTTCATCTGGTCTAATGTTTCATTTAAGGCTGCTGTTTCCTTGTTGACTTTTTGTCTGGATGATCTGTCCATTGATGTAAGTGGGATGTTAAAGTCCCCTATTATTATTGTGTTGCTGTGAATTTCTCCTTTTAGGTTGGTTAATAATTGCTTTATAAATTTTGGTGCTATGTTAGGGGCATATATATATTAATAACTATTATATCTTCTTGATGAATCGTCCTCTTTATTTTTATTTAATGCCCATCTTTGTCTCTTGTTACCTGTTCTAGACTTGAAGTCTATTTTGTCTGATATGATTATGGCTATACCCACTTTCTTTTGGCTGCCATTTGCTTGGAATATCATCTTTCATCCCTTCACTTTGAGCCTATGTTTATTTGTAGAGCTGAGATGAGTCTCTTGAAGGCAGCATATTGTTGGGTCTTGTTTTTTAACTCTTCTAGCCACTCTTTGTCTTTTGACTGGTGAATTTAATCTGTTTACATTTAGAGTAATTATTGATAAATGAAGACTTAGTAATGCCATTTTATCTTTTGTTTTCTGGTTGCTCTATATCTCCATTGTTTATTTTACTTGTGTTTCTGTATGCCATTTTAGTTGGGTGGTTTTTTATGATGTTTTTCCCAGTTTCCTATTTTTGTTGTTGTTGTTGTTTTGGTTTTTTCGCTTTTTGTTTTTGTATTTCATGTCTCTGCTCTAGATTTATGTTTTGTGGTTACCATGAGGTTTGTATAAAGTGTTTCATATGTAAAATACTCATTTTCTGATGACAGCATGTTATCTTCACAGGTCTATATGAATTTCGCCCTTTTCTTCTTCCCCATTTTAAAAAGAAAAAAAATATTTATTTATTTATTTGGCTGTGCCGGGTCTTAGTTGTGGCATGTGTAACCTTTATTGCTGGTGCAGGATCTTCATTGTTGCTTGTGGGATCTTTAGTTGCAGCATGTGAACTCTTAGTTGTGGCATGTGGGATCTAGTTCCCTGACCAGGGATCGAACCTGGGCCCCCTGCATTGGGAGCGTGCAGTCTTAGCCACTGGACCACCAGGGAAGTCCCCCTTATTTTTGTTTTATTGTCTCTCCATTTATTTAGTTTTTTATTCTGTTCATTAGAGTTTTTTACTTTTTGTACTTCTCCTTATATAGAATTTATACATATTTTGTTCGATTTATGCTTCAATTTTTTTGTTTTTGGGGTACAAATGTAGATGATGGCGTGCTTCTAATTTCAAATTCCACATTTTTGTTGTTGGTATATGGGAAAACAATTGACCTTTGTGTATTAGTTTTGCATCCTATAAACTTAGTGTATTGCTTTTTAGTTTCCAGAGTTTTTTGTCATTTTTTCAGACTTTTTACATAGAAGATCATGTGTTCTGCAAACAAATACAGTTGTATGTCTTCCTCCCCAATCTGTATACATTTTTTATTTCCTTTCTTAATTTACCACATTAGCAAGGACTTCTAGTACCGTGCTGAAAAGGAGAGGGACATCCCGGCCTTGTATCTGATCTTAGCAGGAAAGCTTCGAGTTTCTCAGCATAAAGTATTCTGTTAACTGTAGGTTTCTGATAGGTAGTCTTTATCAAGTTGAGAAAGTTACCCTCTATTTCTAGTTTACCAAAACTTTTTATTATAAATGACTGTTGGATTTTGTCAAATGCTTTTTCTGCATCTGTTGATATGATCATGTGATTTTTGTTGTTTAGCCTGTTGATGTGATAGAATTCAATTCTATCAGCTTTTGCCTCATGTAATTTGATGCTCTGTTGTTAGCTCTACATGTTAAGAATTTTTATATTTTCTGTTTGTAAAAATTAGCTTATTTTTCCTTATTAGACTTAAGTCTCTTAACCTCCTCCAAGTGCTAATACCCAGACTAGAGAATTAACTCCAGGAATAAAAGTGCCACTGTTTTCTGCTCATCATTCTCTTCAATAAAAATTACGGTTTTTAAAAAATTATCTGATGATTTTTGGTTATGACAAGAGCAATGATATCTGGCAATTCTCTATATCCTAACTGGAATTGAAACACTGAGTCTTCTAATTTGAAGCTTAAATTGGTGCTTTTGTTGCTTACTCTATGCATTGTTTCTATAGTTAGGAAAGTGATATTATCAGTGGTGAGGTCTTACTAACATTGAGCTGTGGCAAAGACAGTGTACTGTGATACATTTGGCAAAATATTGCTATAAAGGTATTATTTTAGGCAGGAGAGTCCTTAAATCTAATTATGTTAAACATTAGTAAATCAAGTAGATATTGTTTATTTGCATTATAAACATTATAATAAATTATACTAAACCCTGTTATAAACATTATAATAAATAAATTATAAGCCCTTGATGTTTGGATTTCTGTGCTTAATAGCACTGTCAGGAATGTCACACCTATTGCAAATAAGTATCGTTGCTGGTATTGATGGACACAGTGAGAATATGAGGAATTGATAAACAAAATTCATTTGGAGCTCTGGTACAATGACAGCAGGTAAAATTAGACAATTGCTTAACTAATATTCATTGATTGGTAACTACTTACAAGACACCATGGCAAGAATTATAACTGGTAAATACATTAAAATTTATATGTCCTTGTATTCTTAGAAGTTAAATATAAACTGAAAACTCCTGGTCCTGGAAATATAGATAGATAGGAGGGAATCTCAAGAGTGACCTTGTGTCTTTCTTTTGCTCTTTCAAGTTTATCTTTTTTTATTTTAAGGAACGTTTAAGAAAAGTAAATTTCATCAAACATAGATCAGAACATTTTTGTTCCACTTATGAAGTCTTTATTTTTTTAAAGATCATTTTTATGGGCGTGTTAAAAGGGAATTGGAAATATGTCATTAGAAATTCTTGACCCTTGCATTTGTTCCTTTGTTCTCTAAGGGGAAAATACAAGGAAGCTCTGACGATGATCAGTGGGAGAAAAAAATTAAGTGCCTTGTGGAAGTGGCTTGGAAAATAGAAAATATTCATATGTGTTTATTTTGGGAGACTTTAAGGTTAATGCTTTTTAAATGCTCTAAGTGAAGAGCTGACTATTTTAGAAATCCGTGACCCTACTCATCACGTATGCAGATTGATTTGACTTCTAAGTTTGAGAAATTAGTAACCTCCAGAAGGACATCAGAGTGATTCCTTCACACAAAAGCATGAACTCTCTTGCTTTCATGCTGCAGTTGTTAACACACTGCTCATTATTTCTAGTGTCATTCTTTATTATACAAATAATGAGTGATAAAATAACTATTTCAACAGACATTTATTACTTTACATAATAAATGTAATGTAATATTTATTACATTATTACCAAGTATGTTCCAGACACTCTTTGCATTGCTAGAGCTATAATAATAATGAGAAGAGTGACCAAATACTTCATCACCAAAATGACATCCCTTTGAAAGTGGTGCTATAAATAGTTTATGCCTGAATAACACAGGCAAACTGCAACTATGGTCATTTAAATAAAAAGGCACAGTCTTTTTTTTTTTATTTCTTTTTGCGGTACGCAGGCCTCTCACTGTTGTGGCCTCTCACGTTGCGGAGCATAGGCTCCGGACTTCCAGGCTCAGTGGCCATGGCTCACGGGCCCAGCCGTTCCGTGGCATGTGGGATCCTCCTGGACCGGGGCACGAACCCGTGTCCCCTGCATCGGCAGGCGGACTCTCAACCACTGCGCCACCAGGGAAGCCCCAGGTTGTCTTTTTGTATGTTGTTTTTTTGTTTTGTTTAGCCTCATTTTTTTTTTTAATTGGAAAAATTTGAAGGAATATAAGGGGAGAGTAAGTGATGAATTGTTTTTCCTACTGAAATTTTTTAAAAAAAGGAGGAAAATATAAAAAGGGAGGGATTACGTTAAAGTGTATATATACATTCCCAATCAACTCTAAGGACATATAAAAATTAAACATAAGAGGCTTAGTTCTTCCCAGTAAGTGTAAGGGAAAAGATGTTCCTTCTTCCTTTTTCTCAGAACATTTTCTTTTGTAAACTTATAAACTCTTTCTCTGCACCTTTGAGATGTGTGTACATCTTTTTAAAAATGCCTGTTATGTTACTGAACCAAATTTGGGTCCATTTGCCGGACGTTCAGCAGTGCCAATCGGGGTTGTGGTAAAGGAGAGTATAGCATTTATTGCAAGGCCAAGCAAGGAGATCACGCAGCTTATGCTCAAAAGACCTGAATTCCCCAATGGCTTTCACAGAAGGGCTTTTAAAGACAGAGTGAGGGAGAGGGTCGCAGGGTGCATGATCAGCCTGTGCACAATTCTCTGATTGGTTGATGGTGAGGTAACAGGGTGATGTTTTGGGAATTTCAGTCTTCAGCCTTCTGGTTCCAACCAGTCCGGGGTTATGTGCTGGTGGTAGGCATGCAGTTAACTTCTTCCACCTGGTAGGGGTTTTAGTATCTGCCAGATAACTCAAGGATATGGCTCTGGATATTATCTGTAGCCCTTGAGGAGGAACTAAAGGTCCTTGACTTTGTTTTATGGCTAAACTATTATTATTTTGTCTTGCATGACTGCTTTCCTTTGTTTCTGCATTTTCTCACTTCTCTGATTAAATTTGTTCTTTGGAACTAGGGGAAGACCTAGGAGGCAAAAGCTTTTCTATAAACAAGAGGCGAGAGACACGGGGGTCTTTCTCCAGGAAGGCCCTACAGGGTTCTGCTCTGTTTCCATTGCAAGTTTTACAAGTCAGGAATGGCTTTCTCAAGGACCTGAGAGTCATCACATCAAGGGAGACAGCACCCTGTCCCCAAATTTCTATGGGAGGATAGGAGCCTTACAGGGTATGCATCTTGCTCTCTACTTTGAACTCACTACTCTTCTCTGACTGGCACAGACTCAACCACACTTCTAAGAATGCAGCTTAGGACATGCTGCTGTAGTACCCATAGTAAATAGTCACCTTAGCCTTTATTGGTGGTCAACTAAAACTTTTTGAGCAATTTTTTTTTCACATGAATTTTGCCAAAACAGATATCATCCATTCTGAATTAAGAAAGTTGATTTTCTTTCTTTTTTTTTTTTTGCAGCCCTGTGAGAACCTATCCCATCCTCTGCAAATAGGCTCATTATTCCAGTGCATTGAGCTAATTTTTAAGCTTTATTTTATCCCTCAGTAGATTAATCATTCCTCCTAGCTTTGTGCCACTCTGTATATTTAGTGAGCATAACTTATACTCATTTACATTTGGATAAAGATACTGAGCAAGATTACTAAGAAGCTTTTTCAGCCTGTGACGTAAAGCCGTCTGTCAGGTGGAACAGATTTCTCTTTATAGATATATTTTGCAGAATAGTGGTACCACCAGCTGTAAATCTGGTTGACCGTATTATTTTTCAGTTGATATTTAATCTTCTTCAAAAGATAGGAAACATGTCTTTTTGCACTGAAATGAAGACCCTTTCTGCCTATATTTCCCTGCTCCAATAGGAAGTGGACAGGCTAGGAATAATTTCTTCTTAATGAAATCCTGTCATTACTTAATGGTTATTATCTTTTCTGCTCTTAACCATCTGTTTTAAAATGCATTCTAGAATACTTTCATAAATTGATGTCAAGCTTACTTGTCTAACTACATTTATTTTTCCTCTCCATGACAACTGGAAAATTTAACACCTTTAACTTTTACTTACACTGTTATTCTTCATGGGCTGTAAATGATTGCAATGGTGGCTCTGCACGTATCTGCAAGTTATGTTAGTATCTTGAAGGACTAGACATTTAGCTCCACAACTCAGGCTTTTTGCCTCTTTGTTCATTATGGTATCCCCAGAGTCTAGGACAGAGCTTGGCACCAAGTAGGTGCTCAGACAATATACATGTTGAATTTGAACAATGGAAAGATGATGGACTTTGGGGTTATGTAGATCTGGGTTCAGTCCTGAGTTTTTGCCACTTAACCACCAGAGTGGATTTTTTAAACAGTGGTTTAAGCCTTTATTTATTTTTTTATAGATGTACCTATTATGCTATTAAAATGTTCCTGCTCTCTGGTATTGTATATTATTGGGGATTGTGGGAGGCACTGTTAAAAACAAGACAAAAAGACTCCCAAAATGGAGTCACTTATGCTAAGCCCCACATCACCAAACCGAGACTTAATTACATTTTCAGCTCTCCCAGAAATGGAATCTTAAACCAGTCATTCAGGAATCACCTTATCAGCACTAGTTAGGTCATCTACCTGATTGACCCCTGTGTCATCCCATAAAGAAAAGTAACCTTGCCATAACAATCCACTTTTTTTGCCCAGTACAACTTCTTCTTCCTGCTTCCTGGTAAAAGTGTTCCATTTTTTACAGCTCCTTGGAGCTCCTTTCTAAAGACACCATGCCCCATAGAGTTAACAGAAGCCAATAACTAATAGAGATTCTTGAACAACAGGTAAGGGAACAGGTTGTTAAAAAAACTACTTGGCTTGTAAATGACCTTCCCAGCTTCACGCAGCCCAGTTGTTTTACAGGAACTTGGGTGTCAGCTCCTGGCCTGTGCGAACCGGCTGGGGCTGGTTGGGACCACTGACCGTAAAACTGGGCCTGTGTAGACATCTGAGGAATAGCTTTTTATATTAGAGCACTGGAAAACACCACCCTCAGATCATGCTAACCCCTCTGTCTTGAATATGCAGAAGCAAGTAATGCAGATGCACCTGCTCAGAACACCAGTTACCCCACATTTTTGCTGCCTCCAATCACTTCTCCCCATGCCTAAGACCACCCTGCTTATCCCATAAATGTCCCAACCCCCTCGCCTTCTGGGAGGCAGATCTCCTCCTGTATCCTCACTTGGCTGCTTTGTGAATAAACTTTCTTGGCTGTAAACCTCTGCATCTCAGCATTTGCCTTGCTATACGTTGGGCAAATGGACTGGTTTGTAACACTGTCTGCTAGATTGGATGCTGCTCAATTCGCGAATCATTGAATAAAGCCAATAAGCCCTTTAAACTTTGTTGATTTTTTTTTTTTTTTTTTTTTTACAACACGGAGAAGCACTGCTTAGATCCCTCTTGAGGAAAGGACTCCCTGTCCACCTACCAGGAACATAGCTATCTGAGAGCCTCCAGCTGTTCACAGTTTTAGGGTCTGCTTCAGCTTTTGGACCGTGGTCACACTTTGTTTTTGGGGGGAGGGGGCAGCTCCTGGCTAATGATGAGCAAGGAGGTGGTAACAGAGCTTCATCATTTCTCCCATGAAAAACTTCTCTAACAAGCAATCTTTGCTCCAGAGCTTTGGGGGGGCTGGGGTCACTGTCTGGTGTGCATCGCAGTCTGATGGCTTCTCCCGCCAGGAAATTCCTTCCTTCCCTTCTGCCCCTGAGTAACTCCTACTCCCTTGAGCTCTTAGATCAAGCATCACTCCCTCAGGAATACCTTCCTACCTAGGACAAAGTAGGAAGCACTTTCTCTTGGTTAAACTTTATTTTTGCAATTATTTGATTAATGTATCTTTCTTACATTAGCCTGCAAGCCTGTTGTGTCTGTTTTTGCTCACTACTGCATTGCCTTGGCCTTGGACAGCACCATGAGCGATAGTTATTAAAATAATCAGTAAACATTTGCTGGTTGAGGTTGTAGAGTAAAAATACTGTAAAGAATTTTGACCTGTAACTTCATACACCAACTGGTCATGCAAGGTTTGATGTTTAGAATGAACTATTTCAAGACTTTTTGGACTAGAGCTTAGTTGATAATGCAAAAGATTATGTAGAAGAATGAGATGATGAAGATAAAGAATTTAGGTAGGATATTAATAGGAGTGCAGAAAAGGCAATGAAGACAGGAAAAATTGGAGAGGAAGTGCATCAGAGCTTAGTGAGTACTGAATGTGAGAGGTAAACAGAATGTTTTGTTACTTAAAAAAAAAAAAAAAAGACAGAGACTAAAGTTAGTGAGAATGGAGGTTTCTCCTTGATGAGGTTTAACCACCTACTGGTTTTTCATTTACCCTGTCATCCTCTGTGGTGCTGAAAATAGCCAGAGAGCCAGGGCAGTTTAACAGTTGTCCTTTTGCTCAAGGCTACATCTAGCAACTTAATTATTATTTTCAGTGCCGGGTAGAGATAGTTCAGTTTCCTTGCTTAGTGATTTGAATGAAAACAAGTCATCTTCAAGAGCTCTGTGATACTATTCTAAAATTTAAGAACAGGGCAGGAAGTAAGTTATCTGTCATAACCCACGCTGATTTACTTAACCAAGCACAGAATGCATTATATTTTCAACATGGAACTTATTTCTCTGAGGCAATACACAATGTTGAACATCCTGAAAAAGAATGATTAATCTTATGGGGCAAGCCCAGGGCTCACTGCTTTTTGCACTAAAAAGTCAGCCCACACCTTGCTGCCCATGGGCTTGTTTCTTCCCACTCTAATCTTTTAAAAGTGTTCCCTCACATAAGGGCACAGAGAAATGAAGGTATACTGTGACCCCCTTTGTGTACCTGAACAGTATTAAGTGTTCAGGGAAGGAAGGCAGAAAGGAAGGAAATTAGATCCACTATAGGAAAAGATATAAGGAAATGTGAAGACATCATCCATAGGAAAGAAGACAGAAATGAACTGGAGATGGAATGCTGTGGAAGAAGAGATAATGTTTTTATTTTTCTCTTTTTGGTTTGAAAAGTGAACTTGTTTGGGAGAAAAAAAGAATAATGGGATGGCAGAAGGAAAGGAAGAAAGAGGAGTAGAAAGAGATGATTGAGGAAAAGAGCAGAAGCCCAGGTCTTGTTTATGTATCTGGTTTGGGTGAACCTGACACTCAAATCTGTTTGGCTTGTATACGACCAATAGTCATCTCTAGAGGAACTAAGTTCAATTAACAACTCATATGGGAATTGACATCTACTCATCCTATATTAAAAATAAATAGAATCTAAGCATTGGTAAGCTATGGGTATTGCACTAGTCCATTTTCAGGGTACTCCTTGATTAGAAAAAGGATAGGGGATTTCACAAGAGACATAGAATTATGCATTTCAGAGCAGAGACTGGAGATAGTGAATCTGCTGCCATCTAAGGTGCCTGAACCCATTTCTTCTTTCCTGGATGAACCCCGGAGCTTAAAGGCCTTCTCATCGTGGTCTCCAAGACAGTAGGAAATAGTCTCAGAGCACTTGAACAAATGAGCTTGGGCAACCCTGCCTGAGAGGTAGTTAGAATGCTGAGGGTCCGTTTGACATTATTTTGTACAGAATCCAATGTTTGAATCTTCTCTATAACATTAATAAGTAGCAGTACAACCTTTGCTTGAATACCTTAGCATTAGGAAGTTTATGAAAATTTATCAACATCTGAGGTGGCCACTTCCATCTTTGGAAAGTTCTGTTAAAATTTTCCTCTTATATTGAACTGTCATCTGCTTCCCTATACCTTCACCCTCATTTCTTTTCATCTACCATTTGTGCCCACACAGAACACATTTGCCTTTTTGCCATGTCTATTCTTCCTGTGTCTTTTCTTCTCTCAACTTTTGCCAAATGTTTTTCATACAGTATGTCCCCCACAATATTCTGGTCACTTTTTGTAAACCCTGTAATATCTTATTTAGCACCTTATGCTATAGTTTCAAATTCATGTTTTGTTATGCATATATCAGTACAGGGGACTTAAATCCTCAATCTCCATACTTGAAACCCTATTGTGAGATATTTCCTCCAAAACAAATTGTTATGTGGTCGTTTTCTACTATGTTTGCAAACAAAGTAACAAATACAGCTTTCCTTTGCTCTTTTTAAAAATACGAATATTTTTAATGATGCAATTTAATTCAATCTACAAATAGTTAAAATTTTTTATTTTAGATTTTTGAAACTACAGAGGATGCTGTCTCTAGAATAATCAAAAACATACAACAGTCGTCTGTGAAATTAAAAATTGAATAGATCATGCTTTTGACTACTTATATAATCAAAACGAAAGGTCATAACTAAGAAAATTTTAGGCACGATTCATCTAGACATATGCCACATAAGTTAGCAAAATGCATAAATCTCACTAAGGCTCTTAAACAGGGAGTTCTTTCATAACATACTTCCCTCAATTACAAATGAAAGGTTACAAGAAAGAAAATGAAAAATAATGACAGACAAAGTTGTTTGCTAAAGCTGGGACATAGGAAGAACAACCCTGAAAAATGGGAATAATATCTGTTAATTTTGAAAGAAAGGTGCTTTGGGCGCTGGAAGCACCTTTTTTATCCCTGCTTTTTCAGATATTTGTGTTATTTACCAAATATGAAATCAGAAGATACTGAAAAATTGATGCAGACTTACCATGGTTCTTCTAGAGAAGGTGCTGAATATTAGAAGTAACATAATCTTATCATTATGGTTCCTTATCATAGAGAACCAAATGAGAACTGCATATTTTCAAATTAATTAAATAGTATCTTCTCTGATGGCTATTTATTTTATATTTCACAGAATTGCAATAGATTAAAAAATTGGAAATTAGTTCCTATAAATTAGCAGTTTATTACTTGCTAAAGTATTTTTGGAGAGACATGACAACTGGTTTTATTCTGATTGCTTCAATAAAATATTGATACCTGAGGAAAGAGAAGCCAAAGAAACACAACAAAGGCTAAAACTTTTTGTTCTGTTGTTTTGTTCATAGCTTTTTGTTCGTTTAAAAAATCTATTTTCTACTTTATTAAAATTTTTATACTTTAGTAAAAAAAGTACCATTTACATACAATAAAATTCACCTATTTTAATTGCATAGTTCAGTGAGTTTGAGGAACGTAAACATCCATGTAACAATGTCATCAAGATACCCGATAATTCTGTCAACCTAAAAATTTTCCTGCAAGGGCCGCACATTTCGAGAGAGGATGGTGATTTCATATTTTTGCTAAGTAAGCAATTATGTGAAAAGTGAGGTTGAAAGAATGTGCTTGCCAGTGCCCAAAGTTCCTTTTATACAAAATCCCTAAATAGTTTAACAAAACCAAATGCATCGTGACTCTGAGTCTGCTAGTGTCAGCAGTACCCTGGAGACAAACACGGGTTAAATGCATGTGGCCAGCATCACCATTCCACGGCTGTAAAATAAGATCCAGTCCCTATCAAAGCAAGTAGTAAACATTACTAGTGAGTTGCACACACTGCTAGATAGTATCATCCTAACATTAGAAAGGACCAATCTGGTCAAAGCAAAATTACACCGGACAAAGTTCAACAGGTAAGGAAGGCTTTATCAAAGTCATTGCTGTAGGGGAGAGAGATCAGAACTCAACCTGAGCTCAACTCCACAGAAACAAAGGGCAGAGCAGGAAAAGTTTTTAGAGCTGGGGTTGGAGGGAGAGGCCATCGTAGGCCATCCGTGTTCCCTAAGTGGCCTTATTCAAAGGAAAAGTAAACTTTCCCCTATCTTATTGACAGAAGGAAGGTTTAAAACTTGGAGGAAGGCTCCTGTGGAAGTTGGGCTCTTATTCTCCCACAAACTGGAAGAAAGAGGCCACATTTTCCTTGATGGTTACCTTTCAAATGGATGGCTCCCAGGTCCTTGAGAAAGACAGTCCTGGGATGCAAAACAAGTAAGAGGCTTTTAAAATATTTACACTTCAAAGAGGCAGGGAAAGAATACACAATTATACATTTTCTAAAGTAAATGCTCTAAAATAGGGAGAGGAAGGACCTAGAATCTGGGAGAAGCCTGTCTAAAGTTTATTCAAGCTGAGAGGAACGCTGACCATGGAGTCCTTTGAGAATTCACCTCTTTTCCTGTTCTTGATTTACTTTCAGCTGAAGGTCAACACCCCACAATCAAGAATGCTTCTAACATCTCTGTACCTAAGAGTACAGGCTGAACTGTTCCCAACCAGCAACAGAAAAAGGAAATTATTCTCTTCCTTAGTCCAGTGTTCACTTTATTTTCTGTCTCATGATTAAACTTTTCTGAGTGTGATTGACAACTAAAATATCTAACCTTTCTTAGAGAAACCCAAACCCCATCCATTCCTGTGAGTTCCCAGTGACCCAGACAGAATAATCACTGTGGTACATTTTACAAATCTCGGTTATTCAGCCTTCAATGACAGCATTGCGATTAGAGTCTTCAGGGTCAAGCCAAGTAAATTCCTTTTTACATTCGTCCTTCAATATCTGTATTCCTGATCTCTAGAGAATAATTATCTCGAATAGGAATCACAGAATTTACTGAGAACAAGAAAAAATTTTAAGGCAATTGGAAGCTATAATTCAGATTTGGAAAAGCAAATCTGTAACTCTCATGCATTATAGTTCTGTCAGAGCTCTTCAGTTCATTTTATTAAGCTCATTCTGAAGCATCTATAATATATTTGGGTTTTTCACCTGTATATGAAGCTCCCCCCCCAATAATAAGTAGGTACTTACTTGCATTACCAAAAGTACTCTCTCAGAAGAGTCTTCCCCAAATGCAAATTTTAGTTTCCACCCTGGTAAGCAGAAACTGCTTGAGATCCCACAAATGATAGTTCTTTTCCAGCCTAATATAAGTTTTACTATCCTCTCTAAACCAGGAGCCCTGCTACAATTAGGTTATGGTAATTGACCAGCATCTGCCATCTTCCCAGATCCCTCCAGGTAATTCAGTTTGATGATTGCCTACAGCTGCTAAGACTAAATTTGGAATCTATTCTGTATCCAGGAGCATTCTAGTAATTCCCATTAGCATTTAAAATTAATGTTTTCAGGCTGCTAAGAAAATGGAGACAACTTTAAATAATGAAGGACTTGTATTTCCCCTGATAGATAGAAAGAGTTATATTCTCTGGTTTTGGCTACATATCTCCTGTCCAGGTTCATTATTGTTTGTGTGAACTCACCAAGAGAAAAAATATATCAGGTAGCTGCATTTTGCTTTTTCCGGTTCCAGAATCCAGCTTTAGAAAAGAAATAGAGGAAAAGAAGCTACAGGATTCAAAACCAAGTAGTGTCCTAACTGGATACATACCTCAATTTTCCACAGAATTCTAAGGAGAAAAGTCTTAAAATGCTTATTTCGATTGCAGGACACTAATATCAGATGTAGTCTATGACTGGACATTGATCTGCATCTTGGTAATGCAGAACAAATGAAAGAGATGATTTTAATTTTAAACAAAAGCTTATTGAAAATCGGGAGTTGATGACAGTAATCTCCAGAGTCAAGTAACCATGAAATAGGCTATTTCATATAGGATATAACTGGACAAACCAGAGGACTGGGTCTCATCTGCAGGAGCATAGTATGGTTTCAATGGTGCTATTTTATAAGTGTAATGAGTAGGGAAATTTCTTCCATCTGAAGACTACTGTCATACCTCAGCATTGAACTGGGTAGCAGAATCAGCTAATAAGGTAGCAGTGGGAAGAGGAAAAGTATTCACGCAGAGGGAACAACAGTGCAAAGACCATGGGGGAAACAAAGAACTAGATTATTTGGCCATCAAATTGGAAAGTGAATGAGGTCCAGTGCCATGAGCAAAAAAATAGAGAGCCTTGGGAAATAACATCAAAGAGGTTGGCAGAGGCTAGAGCTCGGGAAACCCAGGTGACTATACAGGCATGGTCCTGATTAGGTGTCAGTGATGGGGTTTCACCAGGTGAGAAGCAGAACGTGGAAACAGCTCAGGCTGGTCATGCTCTCTAGAGTCAGCTAACAAAAGTAGTTTGATACAGTTGTGTTACACCTGCCATTTTTGTGAGGAAGAAATGAACATTGAAAACTTCAGAAAGGGACTTCCCTGGCGGTCCAGTGGTTAGGACTCCACACATTTACTGCCCAGGGCGAGGGTTCAATCCCTGGCCGGGGAACTAAGATCCTGCAAGCTGCAAGGCCAAAAAATGTTAAAAAATAAAAAAATAAGTAAACTTTAGAAAAAGGGCAGAAAAAAAGTCCTAGTGTGTATTCTTGGTAAGTTAGGGGTAAACTCTAGGAGAAAATCAAAATCATATGTAACTTGAGGCTGGTAGAAGATTTCAATCTAAGAAATGGAAGTTAGGAAAGAGGATGAAGATGAAGAGCGGCAGAAAGAAGACCTAAATGATAGTAAAAACAGTAAATTTTGTGGCAGATATAAGTCTTTATATATGTGATGTTAGTGAAAATGGAAGAGTATGGACATCTAAAAATTCCCTCCTCCATAAAAGCAACAAAATAAATCTTGCAAAAGAATGATCAGAGTTGAAATTATTAGAACTTCACTCAAGGCTTGCAGCAATCTAGAGAGCATTTAATCAAGCAAAATGATTGAAACCAGATAAAACCAGTGAGCAGTATGGTGTTTTCAGCAGCGCTAGTTCCATCTCTTGCTTTCAGTTTTATCAGGAGGCTCAAAAACTAAGAGCCAACAAACAACTGTGGTGAAAACTGGAAGCCTAGAAGTGCTGGATGGGGGCAGAAGTCAACTTCAGCTTGTTCAAAGCCTTGTTCCCAGAGTATTATTATTTGACCTCTCTCGTGCTTCCTTGGAAGACCATTTGCAAGGCTGCTGTGTTTGACCAACTCAGAACTCATGCATGTGAAATACCTTTCCCTGGGGGGAAGGAGGGTGGTGATGGGGGTAAGCATTTGTCCAAAAAAAAAGAGAGAAAAGCAACATGGTTTCACCTCATCCTTGTGGGACCATAGTGCCTCTCATCAGAGAAGACAGTTTCCCTCTTTCAGTGTTTTAGGTTCCTATGAGTTATTGCTGCTGCTGCTGTCACTCCTGCTGCTACCAAAAGATAGCTTGGGGGCTGGGGCACTAGAGAATGGAGAAAAGAGAAACACAGGAGAGATCTCCCCACTCTTTCTGAGTGTTAAAGGACCCCTTTCTACTCCTTAAGTCAGAACTAAAGTGCTGCTCCTTGAGGTCTCTGTGGACACTGATGCCCACTTTTAGGTTTTAGCATGTGTTGAGTGGAAGCCTTAGGAAACTGGGGGAAAGAAAACAAATACAAAAATGGTAACACACCACTGGTCCAGTGCTACTTGGGATTCTGCTCTCCTTCCCCAAGCCACCTGCCATATTTACTTTTCAGAGCCCTCACGTTGCTGCTCCAGACAGTCTCTCCAGGTCTTATAGTTGCATTCAGTGGGACAGACAGGACATGTGTGTTTACTCCTTCTTACCCAGAACCAGATCCCAATCTATTTTTCCTTCTTTCTCTTTCTGGGCAATTTTAGTTACGCAATCTGGTCATCTTGTGTGTATTTTTTTTTTCTGCGTCCGTTTTGGAACAAACAGAAAAAATGGAAAAGAAGAAAGAAGGTATGGAGGGAGGGTAAAAGGTAAGAACCAGGAAAATTAAAAAGGAAGAAGGGGGAATTCCCTGGTGGTCCAGGAGTTAGGACTCCACACTTTCACTGCCGAGGGCATGGGTTCAGTGCCAGGTGGGGCGGCTAAGATCCCACAAGCTGCACAGTGCGGCCAAAAAAAGAAAAAAAAAGAAAAAAACAGAAGGAAGGAGAGGAAGATCTTCTATACGATAGATCGTCTGAAAACATTTAAACATTTTGCTTTCTAGAAACTTTATTCCATCTATATAGCAGACGAAGCCAATTTTTTATACAATAATGGACATTTAAATGCAGAGGGGCATTCCACCATAAGCTTAAAACTGTGCTGTGTCTTCCCTTCTTGTCAAACTGTATTTACACGACTTTGTGATTTGTTTTTATTTAGGGATGTCCAGTAATAGATCTCACATGTCAAGTGTCAGTTTGCTACAGAAATAAAACAATTACAGGTTGCCGTCTCACATTGTGGAATATCAGTTTTTTCAGATGCTTAAGTTGTCTGGCAGTCAAGGATGTTTCCTGGCCCTTCCAGAACAATATCTGTCCTGTGCTTCAATCTCACTCCATTTTATACAGGCCTGGGACTATTTGGTAAATTGATGGATCAGTTTTCCAGAGGTTTGCAAGCATCCAAATTCTATTCACATTGATTTTTGTCAGAAATGAAGAGAGAGTTTCTTAGAAACCATATTTTTCTTTGTATTATGTTTTATAGTTCTTTCCGGTTTTTATGTGTGGATGATTCGTATTAGGCATGGGACCAGAACTCCATTTTTCCTCTTTCTAAGTTCAGCCGGTTGATGTAGCTAGGATTGTGAGTGTAAATCTAAAGACATAGAGGAGTGCTACATTATGTGCTCATTTAAGTGTTATTTCCATGACTGTACATAAAAGGGGTAAATAGATTAAAACTAATATATTGAAGTCTGTCGAAGTAAAGGGTCATTCTACATTCACTGTAAATGTGGGCATGCCCAGGGATGTCTGGACAAGTTTTAGGGTAGATCCTCTAATCATTTATTTTTTGAAATTCTGGAAAGAAATTCTTCTATACCAGAATGGAAACCATAATGGTTTATGCCATTTGCATGTGGTTTAGTCCATAAGCTTGTCCTAAGACAAGCTTGGTCATTAGCGAAGAGAAGGACCGATGTTTATTATAGAGTATCGTGTGTAACTCAGTTTACTTGCCAGCCAAGCTCTCTGTGATTCATTCCGGGTCTTCAGGAGAGGGTTCTTCAAGAAAGGCTAAAAGAGCCACATCTTTAGTATTTTTGTAAGAGCTGAGTGACCTAGACAGCATTGATCTCTCAGCCACCTTTGTATAGAGATTGGTGATATTTGCTTTGCCTCTGAGAAGTAAATAAATTAAGCTGTAGGGTGGAGGAGGGGTAGCAAGACACATTTCGAATCACAGAGAAAGGAATTGTGAGAATGGTGGAGGGGTGGCAACTTCTTGGTCAGGTTCCTGCGAAGCCAACATCAGGATCAGAAAAAGGAAGATGATAGATCCCATGGGTGCAATCAGAAGGCCATGACCACCTGGGAGACAGCCCCTGGAGGCCTCCCAACCAGTTCAGAAGAATGCGCGCTCTGCAAAAGCTCCCCAAACTGCCCTGAAACAGAAGAATCCCATTTTTTTCATTGTTATTATGGCACTGCAAACCTATTTCATACGAAAAACATGTTACATACGTGTTTCTTTTTCTTTTACCTGAAAGAATAAAATAGAATTTAGAACTTGTAAATATTGAAGATAACACTCAAGAACATAAGTAAAAATTTTGTCGAATACAATGTTTCTACCGCTTTTTTTTTTTGCATTTTACAATTACCAAGTTCCAGAAGACTCGTATCAGCAAAAAGAAATAATAATAATAGCCAAAGTAATAATTATATTCAAAAGCCAGAAGGGCATTATAGCTGAGAGGTTTGATTCCTATTCTCATTCCAACCTGTTCTAGTAATTCCTTTAGAGATGTTTGCAGCATCCTATGGTTTCTAAAGCTATTCATGATCAGCTGTGAATAAGACAAGGCCCTTTTCTGGAATTTTTCAGGAGCATTTCCTAAATGTTCCTGCAGGTGTTTTGGATGTAACATAAAGATTTTTTTTTCCCTTTTTGAAATTTTACTAACCTAGGAAGTCTAGTATGTTGGGAACCTTTACAACTTTGTTATTATTGAAAGCATGTTAAATTAAGTTTTAAGATATCTACCGTCTTAACCCAGATGTCAAGGAAGGGGACTTTGGACATTATCTGAGCCAGAGATTTTCAGTGTGGGAAAGTGAGTATCAGAATCACATAGATGGTCCTATTTCTGGACAGGGGATAGGAGACTAGCGGGGCATCCCTATACCTGTAAATTTATTGAATTTAGCAGAAATGGTTTTTTGCATAGTGGGCATCAATCAAAATATTTCAGATAACTGTCTCTCTGAGATGGGTGCTGCTTCTGCCTGGAATATGGGCACGTCTCCAGGTGACAGAGTAGACAGCTGCATAAGATCACAAGCATTAACAGTGTCTGTGAAGCAAGCCAGTTTAACAAAAAATATTTTGTTCACCAATGATTATATAATATGTGTGGATATGAGGACTTGAGTAGAAAAATTGAAATCGATGAAACCCAAAAAAGCTAAAATTGAACTACTCAGAGTTGTGATTCCCCAAAATAAGTGCACAGTATTGGAAGATGCCAGTGATGGGAACAACGCTGTGTAAATGAAGGCATCCATGTTTTGGCTGAAATGCTCCAATGCCAAGGCTGTGAGCTCCTTAAAGCACAGGACATAGGTCTTCACTTCTGTAGCTCTTTGAGTTATGCATTCATTCACTGAATTGTTGAGGACACACTAAAGCCCAATGCTATGCTAAGCATGGAAATCATGGTGAACAAGTTAATGTGATACCCTGCTTAGTACAGTGTCAAAAACAAGGTAGCTTTAATAACCTTTTACTAAACTGAACTCCCCTTCATTTTCCCTCCCTCCCTTTGTTCTGCAAATATTCATTCATTCATAGAATGATGTTAAATTATCAGTAGTTGCATATCTAATCTGTACATTTTAAAGACATATTTAAAAGTAGTTCTGGCTGGGTTGCAGAATTTGGGCTCTTTATAAATAGGTTTCCTGATCTTTACTCATTACCAAGAAAATTATAATGATTGGTGAAGGGCTTAACATCATTTTCAGTCATTGCCTTTCTTTAGAGATTCTTGTATTACATCCTGACTCATTTCCGATTTTACCACTAGCATATCTTCTTTCTCAATCCTCTTTTAAAGCTATTTTTGTAAGAATCTTTAATTTAGTTTGTTGCCATATATGTCTTCTATAAAATATGACCCACTGACACTAGGATTTTGTCTGTACAATAAGCTATCTTTCATTGGATAGATGATTTGCATTTGCATTTTTATGTCTTTTTACATTCTTTTATGGTCAGAGTTAGTGAGAGATCTATCTCCCTGTATATTTATCTTCCAAAACATCAAGAACAGCTGTTATTTATTTAAAAAAATAGATACTTTGCGTAACGTAATATGTTTTTCTCCTGACCTTCAGTAGTGACATTTGCTTTCATACTGCCTGGTAGGTTTGTGTCTGTTGGATTATCTAAATGAGTATACATCAAATCTCATTACTTTGCAAGGAAAACATGGCCTTAATATACTCAGTAATTGTATTCACTTTACATTCTGTTTTTTTTTTTTTTTCTTCATTTTCCATTGTCTTCAGTTTCCCACCTACTCTGTATTGCTTTTTCTGGTTACCATTGAAATGGTGAATCACTGAATATGGTGGAAGAGAAGAGTAGAGCATACAGGTCAATTTTCTAGGGCCTGGTTGCTTTTTCTAGCTAAATATTACAATTTGAGTGGCTCTTAATCCTATTTAATCTATATTGTTAGGGAATATATCTCCTGCCATCCTGAATTACCTGGAAATATCATCATTGATCATGGGATGGCAGAATAAAAAATTGTTAGAGAAGGAAGACAACTTTAAGCTAATTCCAGTAATCCCCTGAAGTTACAGGTAAATTGTATGTAAATGGTGCATATGTGAAGATGTAGCATTTCCTGAGCAGAAGGACCCCTAGTTCCAGTAGACTCTTAAAGGTATCCTTGATCCCCTCAAATAAAGAGCAGCTATTCTAGTTTGACCTATTTTTTTTTAAATAAGAAAACAACACATTAATTGTAGTTACTGAATTAGATGTTCACACTTCTGCATCTGTTTCATGTTCTAATTTCCTCAAAATATTTCCTCTAAGAAGGAGAAAGTTGCTGTTTATACATCTTGTAGTTCTCTTAAATTCAGTCAGGGCTTTGTATCCATGGGTTCCAAATCTGCAGATTCAACCAAGTATGGATGGACAATATTCGGAAAAAATTCCAGAAAGCAAAAGTTAAATTTGCTGCTGTAGGCAACTATATACATAGTATTTACATTGTATTTACAACTATTTACACAGCATTTACATTGTATTAGGTATTATAAGTAATCTGGAGATGATTTAAAGTATATGGGAGGATGTGGGTAAGATATATGCATCATTTATGAAAAGGGAATTGAGCACCCTTGGATTTTGGTATCTGCTGGGGGTTCTGGAATCAATCCACTGAAGATACCAAGGGATGTCTGTATGTGATCTACAAATATATGACCACTTGTCCTTAGAGCCTCTAACCTGTGCAGCCAGAAGAACCCTGGGGGCGGGGGTGAAGCTCCTGTGTAGAGTTTACTGGCTCTGCAGGATGAAATGACCCCAGTAGGAAAAGACTGCTGCATCCTATGCACACATTCCATTGGTGTCCATTCGTAGGGAGGCACTAGAAATCAGACTCTGCTTCTTTCCCAGGGTTTGCTGTTTTTGCTAGTCTTTGTGTTTATTGTTTTTTGGTTTTGTGTTTGTTTGAATTGTAGGCTGTCTCTTTGCCTAGTGTCAGTCTGAGGTGTAAACTTAAGGTCTTCTCAGGTCTTTTCTGAGCCTTTCCCTGGACATGCATGGTCACTTTCTGATTTTCCCTGCCTATGCAGTTGTTTTTGAATCTCCTAGTCGTTAAGGTCTGGTTCTCAAAAGAGAAAATTGAAGGGAGGAAAAAGAGGGTGCTGGCCCTTTAAATTCCTTGGCCGTCACTGCAGCCAGAGCGGGAGGGGCTTGCAACAACTGGGGGAGGTACAACAACAATGGTGGCCTACCTCTTTGTCTGCACCTCTTTGATCAGAAGTAGCAGTCAGCTAGGAGAGCACAGACCCTCCACATTTGGAAGACTGGGTCCTTTCAGCCCACTCTGGCTCCTGGAAGCTGCATGCAGCTTGGGGATAGGTAGCTGCTACTGTGCTAAGAGCTGAAATTGATGAAAATTAACTAGCAATTTACTGTCCAAGTCTTCCTCTAGAACTTGCAAACTGGATACATCAGACATTCTGTTTAGGTGGAGAGGCTGCTTCTTGGTGTTTCCTGCTCTGCCATCTGCTACGAATTCAGCTGTTGTAACATTTAAGACCATGGATCTGGCAGCTCTGTAAAGAATGGTTTGGAAACACCTGGGGTAGTGGGTGACTGGAGGCAGGCCTGCATCAGAAGACTCTTACAAAGTCTAAGTGTGACTTACTGAAAGTTTGAACTTGGACAGTAAAGGCGGAGATGTTTAAAGAACATGAAAGTTCTTCAACAGGCCACATAAAACATATCTAAGGAGGCAAAGTTTGGGGCTTCCCTGGTGGCACAGTGGTTAAGAATCCACCTGGCGATGCAGGGGACACGAGTTCGAGTCCTGGTCCATGAAGATCCCACATGCCGCGGAGCAACTAAGCCTGTGAACCTCAACTACTGAGCCTGCGCTCTAGAGCCCGCGAGCCACAACTACTGAAGCCCGTGCACCTAGAGCCCATGCTCTACAACAAGAGAAGGCCCTGCAGTGAGAAGCCTCCACACTGCAACGAGGAGTAGCCCCTGCTTGCCGTAACTAGAGAAAGCCAGCACGCAGCAACAAGGACCCAACACAGCCAAAAACCAATAAATAATAAATATATTTTTTTTAAAAAAAAGGAGGCAAAGTTTGGAAGGAAAGAAGAAAATCAAGGATACCACCAAAGAAATGGAAAGAAAATGCTTATTCACTGGACAGAAATGAAGCCTTTTGGAGGTTTCATTTAGAAATAAAGGCACTCTGGTGGCAGTGAGAATTAGGATCCAGGCCAAAGTTACCGATGTCTATCTTTTTTTTTTTTTTTTCCGATGTCTATCTTTTAAGTCATTTTAAATAAAAGGGAAAATTGATAACAGCAAGGAGCAGGGCCCTTCTGCACCCTCTGGTGGCAACGATTATGCCTTTTAGTTCTTATCTGGAATGTACCCTCAGAAACTTAGCAGAACTCCAAGAGCTGGCTCCAGAAGGGATGCTTATTGTTCTAGTCTTAGTTGTTCCTGACTTTTCTTCTACTTTGTCCTATTTACTGAAATCAAACCAGTACAAATTTGTGGTGCACTTTTCAATTTCTCTAACAATCCTGTAAATTATCATGGACGATAGAAGAAATACAACACAAATTTCAGCTACCCTAAGCTTCCTTGACCCCTGGCTCAGAATGGACTCTCAGGGGTTAGCAGTGAAGATCTCACCATGTTCTGTCCTTGATATTCAAACAGAGTGGGTATGGGAAAGTTGGTGATGACCTACAGGGCAGGTATTCAGAAAAGATGGATGCAAATTAAGCATCTGCATATTAATATGGAAACTGTAAATACTAATTCAAATAATGGCCTTAGGGAGTTGGAATTCTTCTTTTACCAAAAACCTTAGTAACAAATAAAAATAAAAGTTTTACTGCCGCTAACCTGAAATTATCTACCATTTGCTAACATTCCTGGATTTCGCTCTCATGTTGTCCCTGATAATGACTTCAAATGTTTCCTTTCCCCTACTGACCTGTGGAAATAGCTTTTTCAGCAAAGTTGCCATTTTACCCAAATAGCATGGTCCTGCTTCAGAGATTACATAGATTAAAACAGCTGCTCATTTTCTATTAGTCTGCGAAGCTGAGCTGGGCTCTGGGACTCTTGGAATACCCCTTAGGTCTCCCAGTACCCCAGTGTGATCAGTGGTGGGTGACAGGCTCAGCGCTCGGTGCCTCACTCCAAACTTGGACGCGTTTTCACATGTTACTCAGCAGAAAAGACATCCCTGCTCATTGAGGGAAGGGAGTAATGGGAAAAGCTTAAGGTAGGAGGGGAAGCACTGAAATGAGAAGTGGAAAGGAGGACTGTATCCGTTCTTATCCATCTGAGAGACCCTGCATGTACCATCTAACACTGTGGATCTCACGTGTCACTTCACTTTTCTAAACTTAGGAGTTGGGCGGGACCATGAAATAACCCATCATTTCTACAGATTTTATGTTCTTTACAAAAATGTTAAAGAGTACTATGAATTAAGTTTTATTTTTAAATTTGTTATTATAAAACAAAACAGATATAGAAAACCACACACAAAATATATTGCCTATTTTTAAAATTTTTATTTATTTTTTATACAGCAGGTTCTTATTAGTTATCTATTTTATACATATTACTGTATATATGTCAGTCCTAATCTCCCAATTCATCCGCCACTCCTGCCGCTTTTCCCCCTTGGTGTGCATACGTTTGTTCTCTACATCTGTGTCTCTATTTCTGCCTTGCAAACCAGTTCATCTGTACCATTTTTCTAGTTTCCACATATATGCATTAATATCTGATATTTGTTTTTCTCTTTCTGACTTACTTCACTCTGTATGACAGTCTCTAGGTCCATCCACGTCTCTACAAATAACCAGATTTCGTTCTTTTTTATGGCTGAGTAATATTCCATTGTATATATGTACCACTTCTTCTTTATCCATTTATCTGTAAATGAGCATTTAGGCTGTTTCCATGATATTGTACAGAGTGCTGCAATGAACATTGGGCTGCATGTGTCTTTTTGAATTATGGTTTTCTATTGGTATATGCTCAGAAGTGGGATTGCTGGGTCATACGGTAATTCTATTTTTAGTTTTTTAAGGAACCTCCATACTGTTCTCCATAGTGGCTATATCAATTTACATTCCCACCGACAGTGCAAGAGTGTTCCCTTTTCTCCACACCCTCTCCAGCATTTGTTGTTTGTAGATTTTCTGATGATGCCCATTCTAACTGGTGTGAGGTGATACCTCACTGTAGTTTTGATTTACATTTCTCTAATAATTAGTGATGTTGAGCAGCTTTTCATGTGCCTGTTGGCCATCTGTATGTCTTCTTTGGAGAAATGTCTATTTAGGTCTTCTACCCATTTTTTGATTGGGTTGTTTGTTTTTTTAATATTGAGCTGCATGAGCTGTTTATATATTTTGGAGATTAATCCTTTGTCCATTGATTTGTTTGCAAATATTTTCTCCCATTCCGAGGGTTGCCTTTTCTTCTTGCTTATAGTTTCCTTTGCGGTGCAAAAGGTTTTAAGTTTCGCTTGGTCCCATTTGTTTATTTTTGTTTTTATTTTCATTACTCTAGGAGGTGGATCAAAAAATATCTTGCTGTGATTTATGTCAAAGGGTGTTCTTCCTATGTTTTCCTCTAAGAGTTTGATAGAGTTGGGTCTTACATTTATGTCTTTAATCCATTTTGAGTTTACTTTTGTGTATGGTGTTAGGGAGTGTTCCAGTTTCATTCTTTTACCTGTAGCTGCCCAGTTTTCCCAGCACCACTTATTCAAGAGAGTGTCTTTTCTCCACTGTATACCCTTGCCTAGATTAGTTGTCTAGATTAGTTGACCATAGGTGCGTGGGGTTCTCTCTGGGCTTTCTACCCTGTTCCATCGATCTATATTTCTGTTTTTGTGCCAGTACCATATTTTCTTGATGACTGTAGCTTTGTAATATAGTCTGAAGTCAAGGAGTCTGATTCTTCCAGCTCCATTTTGTTCCCTCAAGATGGCTTTGGATCTTCGGGGTCTTTTGTATCTCCATACAAATTTTAAGATTTTTTGCTTCTAGTTCTATTGTCTTAATTCTGCTTGCTTCTGCACAAAATCTGTTCCATGTGAGAGTGGGTGGACTTTTCTTCTTCCTATTGTGGGTTTTATGTGGACACTTTGTCATTAAGTTTGTTGAAGATGATGTGTGTTATTCCTTTTGTTACTCTAGTTGCCTTTTCTATTTCGATGCTTCCGTGGCTAACTTGCTGAGTCCTTGCTAAAAATTTTGGTGAAAATTATTTTTAGGCTCTCTCTGGAAGGAGTACCATGACTGATTAACATCATCTGCCATAGATTTGAAATAGGGGATGGTAGGATGTTAGAGGACTGTAAATATAATATCTAATGAGAATAAATGAGGGGAAGGAGTACATGACAAAGCAGGTTGTCTTCAGATCTTTGTACCCTAAACTGAATAATTTGTGCTTATCTTATAGCTAATGCCAGTTTCAGAAGAATAGTTCCCTTTTAAAATCTGTTCCAATAGCAAACAGATAATTTTGTGTAACAAAGTTGCAGTATCCTCCCAAACAACCTGGCTCAGGTGCTTTAAAAATTACATTGTTCTAGGTATATGATGCCACTCTACCACTGTTAAAAGAAATTTGTGGTACAAATTTCCTTCTCATTAGTTTCTTTTCTATTTCTCTTTATTAGTTATATTGGGGCATTTTGGAAGAACTCTACTTTCTCTACTTTTAGGTCCTATTTTATGTTCTATTCGCTACTTTTTTTTTTTTTTTTTTTTTGCGGTACGCAGGCCTCTCACTGTTGTGGCCTCTCCTGCTGCGGAGCACAGCCTCCGGACATGCAGGCTCAGCGGCCATGGCTAACAGGCCCAGCCCCTCCGCAGCATGTGGGATCCTCCTGGACCGGGGCACGAACCTGTGTCCCCTGCATCGGCAGGCGGACTCTCAACCACTGCGCCACCAGGGAAGCCCTATTCGCTACTTTTGTATTTACAAAAATCTAAGGTGCTAAATTTTTTCCCCTAGATTCCATTAATATGAATTAAAATGAACAAACACAGAGGACTAAGCGAAGTCAATTATAGACAATTTTTGGAGCTGTGTGTAAATGTTATTGAGCTGTGGTCTGGATGGGACAAAACAACTTATTTTTTCAGGTTCAGGATTCTTCCTAATCTCTAATGGCACAGTGCTATTCTAGCAGCCTACCCTTATATCTGTTCTGCTTTATTCTGATTTGTTTTTGTTTTTATTGTTGTGGTTTACTCACACTCTCCCTATAATCATAAATAGATGTCTTGACAAACATTGATTTTTGTTCTTTCTATTCAACCTTAAATCCATTCAATTACATGCATTTAGGTACTAATCAAATTAGGTCTTTTGGAATCATTTAGTGTAAAATGATTCTCAGGTTCTGAAACATTAGCCAATTACTATTTCTCACAGTCCCAAATATAAACTTTGGCATGTTAAACTTGTTAAGGTGAAGGACTTTTTATAAGTCTATAGGAAAATATATACTTTTACAGTGAATTTTAACAAGCAATTATCAGTGTGAGTAATATTCTTTGGAACCTTCTAGCAAGGAAGTACTGAAATTATACTGAAGCATTATCATTTCTTGGAACAGTGCTGGCCTCATTAAGGTGACCTCATTTCATGACAAATAGAATGTAACCAAACAGCTTCTTCCATCTGCTTTTTGATTCCTAGATTTGTTTATCCACAAGGAAAAATGTTTTTTTTTATTGTATAAGTAGAGATTAAACTGAATATGAATACACTCTGCAAAAGATGTTAGCCTGCTGAAACTCTGTAGTAAGGTGTAAATGTCTGCCCTGGTCACAGATTATCATGGACATTTAACACAGTAAATTGCACAAGCAGATTTATAGAAGATCAGAGGCAACTGAGAATGAGAAATGGTGGCGGAGAGTTACCTTCCTTTTGAATTGAATCCCTCATTTCAGACTCTGAAGTCTTTGATGCTGTATTTCTTCATTTAATTCTGTGAGCAATTACTGTATTCATGCCTGCTATATGAACCAAATAATTACTGGTTTTGCATAATCTCCTTTGGGTTTTTGTCACTTGTAAGTAAAAGATCCCTGACATACATCAATCAAGAAGAAGATGAGGGCTTCCCTGGTGGCGCAGTGGTTGAGAGTCCGCCTGCCGATGCAGGGGACACGGGTTCGTGCCCCGGGCCGGGAAGATCCCACATGCCACGGAGCGGCTGTGCCCGTGAGCCATGGCCACTGAGCCTGCGCGTCCGGAGCCTGTGCTCCGCAAAGGGAGAGGCCACAACAGTGAGAGGCCCGTGTACTGCAAAAAAAAAAACGAAAAAAATAAGAAGATGAACTGGAATTATAAACTAATTCAAAAGATCCTGCCACCTTTCTCGATAAGGATTCTTTGTCTGAGTTGCAGAACACAGG
This sequence comes from Phocoena sinus, assembly GCF_008692025.1. Taxonomy (NCBI): domain Eukaryota; kingdom Metazoa; phylum Chordata; class Mammalia; order Artiodactyla; family Phocoenidae; genus Phocoena; species Phocoena sinus. Next base: position 76,538,699 of record NC_045773.1, on the reverse strand, counting down.
AAGTGATTGCAGTGACTATACTCTCAATTTATTCCAAAGATGATACCTAATTAGTATCATTCTAAATGAACAGGAGAGAAGTTAATTCATTGCATCAATGAATGCCTTAGGGCTTTAAGGTTTAATTCTCTCAACAAATGTCAATTTCAGTTGAGAAATGCTGCACTATCCCTTAGTAGTTGATTTTTTTTAACTGTCCAAATCTGTCAGTTTACATTTTTTTCCATGAGTCAGCCCCACATGGTGTGTAATCTCAGAAACCTGATTCCTTGACATCACGTCAGGCCACACAACTTACTAACTGGGTGACCTTGTACAAGTTAACTTCTCTCTGGCTGAGTTTCCTCAATATGTGAAATATGGGTAGTAACTTATCCCATAGGGTTGTTGTGAGGGTGAAATGAGTATGTGATTAGAAGAGTTCTTGGCCCATGGTAAGAAAGGAAGTTGCTGCACTGCTATTGATGTTTTTAGCAGACTTATTATTATTAAGTTTATCCTATTTTATTTCTTAACAGATAATTTTGGTTAATGAAAACCATTTATCTTTATATTAAATACTGCATTTAATAAAGAAACAAACTCAGTCTTTTACGTTTAGTGCTCACTAATACATAATGTATACAAATTCTTCACTTTCATATAATTTAAAAATCACTAAAGTCCCAGTTAAGTTTCAAGCACCCAGTTAGATAGAATTGAAGTATCATGAAGCTTTTTACTTTGGCCTGTGATTCAATTTATAGAAATGAGTATTCCAGGTTTGTCTGGACTGTATAATCATTCATCAGAGTTAAGGAAGAAGAATCACAGTATTTTGGGCTGGACTATAGGAACTTTGGGTTTTTATTTCATAGAATACTCATGAACCCCAAATTTACTAGGACCTAGCATAAGAAATAGTCATTAACTTCTACAGAGTGGAGGGAAATCTGTCTATTTCCAATTTGTGTTTAGCTTTTGGACCCTAAAAATAAATCAGAATTCATCATAGAACAGTATTTAAATTGATAGACTAAAAAATAGACTTTAAGCTTTGACCCTGTATTCCCCTCCCAATGATTATACTAAGTGCACAATTCAGATAGTGTTATTTTTCACAACATGCTTTATAATACAAAAGTAGAAATAATGTAAGGGCTTAATAAGGAGACAATTTTAGAAGTATTACTTATCAGGAGAAAGTAGCAATAAGGGTAAATATTGAATAAAAGAATAAACACACATCACCTAAAGCAATTTTCTTCTATGTTGTAGATCCAAAATCAAATTGAGGTTGCAATTTTATTAGTTTTCAAAATCAAATTGAGCTAGCAATTCTCATGTGAACTTTGTGCGATGTTGTATGTATGGTCCTGACTTACTGAAATGTCTAAATGGTAGCTCAGTTCCTCTCTAGAGGAGAAAATATTTACCTAAGGAAATCCCCTCTATATATTATTCAGCAGGCTCAATGCTGAGACACCTGAGGATACAGCATAAATGACACTTTGGGATATCTCTTATACTTCTTAATCCACCGAACAAAGCTTGGTGTTACATTCCGTTACGGGTGAATACCATAGATCCTTGACACACTCCCTGTAACAGTCAGAGGAGCACAGGCTTGGGAGGAATTTTTAGAGTTAACCTAATTTATCCTCTAACTAATAAGATATTCCTTGAATTCCTCCAGAGAGACCACTTAAATCTGATTCTTCAAATGTGTCTTGTTTGATTATTTCAGAATCACTTTTCCTAATTTGTTTTAATAATTCACAACCCAGGGAGTAAGTTTATCATTTATTTCTGACCTAGCTCTGGCCAATGTAAGACATTCTTGTTCTATTAATAACTTCAGTATTGCATTTGTATTACATTCATTAGGAGAACATTAGGGTGCTTAAATATCCTGCTCCAGCAACTCTTGCCGCAGAATCAAGTAACCAAAAATTTGCAACTGAAGACAGCCATTTTTATCAGGCTGGCAGATTCTGAGGCAACAAGAGTCAAACACAGCACCAAGGATTGCTTCCAAAATGCCCAGGAGCTCCACTTCCAAGACTTGAAGGTAGAGGTTAATTGGCAGCTAGAGCATGGGATCCTCTGAAGGCTCATTCATCCACATGTTTGGCACCCGTGTTAGGATGACTCGAACGCTAGTAATGCTGACTAGAGCACCTAGACAAGATCTCCTTGTGACTTCCCCACAGGATGTTGACCTGAGGTTGGTTAGTCCATGGGGGCCAGGGTTTCAAGATAAGTGTTCCAGCAGGCAAGGGGAACCTGCTCCTGGTTCCTTTTATGACCTAGTCTCAGAAACACTGTGTCATTTCCACCTTACTCAAAGTAGTTACAAGCCTGCCCACATTCAAGAAGATAGGGCTAAACTCCCCATCTTGATGGGGCCAAGTCAAGGTCACAGTGTAAAGGAACATATGAGATGGAAATTATTGCTGTGAGCTTTTAGGAAAATACAACCTACCACATTCATTAAGACTATGAAATAGACTTAATGAGATACACAAGTGTCCAAACTTATATACTTCTTTATTTCAACTTGTATTTGTACATAAAGTGCTATAGTAATTTATAACAAAATACGGTTTTCTAAAATGTATTACTATTTCACTCCCCTTACAGTTCTACAAAATCCCCCAAAAGTGAGTGAGGTAAAGAAAAATTTTATGGAGTCCAAATGTATGAAATGCAGACGTTTACTTCACTTCACCTACATTTAAATTACTCTGCAATTTTAAAAATTATGGGTAAAATTAACATATTCATATAGCAGTATCCAGTTAACAAAGACTTCTTCTTTCTGATTGATGACAGAGGTAAATATTATCATTACTGTTTTATGGATACCGAAACTGAGGCTCAGAGATGCTGTGTGAGCTCTTAAATGGTGGAACCTGCACACTTGGTTCATTTCCCTGCCACTCACATCTCAGTTTCAGAAAAGCATTCTCTATGTTGAATTTCATTTACTAAATTTTCCTCCTCTCAGTTTACTGGACATATATTGGCCATTTATATTTTCTGATATTCTGTAGTTGTGTTATACTTTAAAACAGAATGTGTTGACAGAAATCTATATCTGATAATATGATCATATCAACCAAAATCTCAGAAAGAGACCTGATTGAAATAAAGAGGCTTTTATTTGAGGTTTGTTAAGACTGCAGCCCAGGGGACACAGATTCAAGAAGCACTTGAATTGTGTTCCACTGAACTACAAAATGGAGGAAGCTTATAAAGGCAAAAATGGCAAGGCCACAGTTAGTTACAGAAGTTGTTTGTCAAGAATTATAATTGGAGCTGGCAAGAAGTAAGGGTGCTTATTAAGCAAGGATTGGCTGTGCTCTGAAATGGTTGCTAAGTTACAAGCCAGGACCTGGAGATCATAAGGTTGCTGCTGGCGGATGTTGTTCTAAACGCTCTTTGTGATGTCCTTGGTTTTGATGCAGTTCAGAGAAAATGCAAGTTCTCAGTGGTGCAGGGATGTGTCTGAGACCAGATCCTCAATGGCTGCATTTTTTTATGCCTGAACTATGATTCCTCCATTATACTTTCAATTTTTCATCAATCATTAGTGTAAAAAATAGAAAAATACCACTTATTACCTGCAATGTGTCAAGCAGTCCTCAAAATGTTTTCAGATACATTATCTCAGTTGGACCTCAAAATTATGCCAGAACATATGGATTAGTTTGTCTTTTTTACATACGAGGAAATTGAAGCTCAGTTTCAGGGATTTGGAGTTTGAAAACAGGAACTTCTGACTCAATAGCTCAGCCTTGATCTTCTAGTTCAACATGTTCTGTTGAGTTCAAATTGTGTAAAAGTTATACTAGAAGTGGAATTCAAAAGAATTTTCACCTAAAGAATTTGGAATGTTAAAATTAAACTACATACTTCGTGAATAATTTCTAGTCATCTTTATAGAAGAAAAAACCCAGAAAGGTTTAAGAGAGGCTAATCACTAATCAGATTTTAATTTTTGGATAAATTTTAAAAATCTCTTTGGATATTGTTTTTTTCTTCTATAAGCAGAAAGGTTGTCTTATAATCAACTTATCACCTTGTAAAATCTTGCTAAGGCTTTTGTTTTTGCAGCTGAAGTCACAGACAACATTACTCTGAAGATAGCTCTTATTCTGAACATTTGTTAGAATATTGTCGTCATTTTTTTTGCCTTTGAATACTGTGCCCCAAATACCTTACCTAGGTCATATAGTAAAGTTCTGGGGAATGAAAATGAAAATGCAAGTGATGTGTCTGTGAGGGCTGTTCTAAAAGCCACAACTCTAGGAAATATTCAAAATATGAAATGATCCTGCTGTGTTGAGGCCAGGTAGTTGGCATTTGCCTTATTGAGTCACTTTGAGACTCATCCCCTTCTTAGAAGTACTTCACTGTGACTATGAAGACTGTTCAGGCTTCTCTGTGGATGCCGTAGATTGGTCTGGCATTTTCTATAACAGAGGCCTCTCTGTGCCCTGAGCTGTGCATTGACTAGTCTGGTAATGTGCTTGCAAAAATTATTTAGAGTTGTTCAAAAGTGAAAACCAAAGTACTCTTAAAAGCGATGATCTGGATTAAAGAATTAGGTTAAAACTATCTGTGTATTCTATATTCAGCTCTGTTTCAACATATTGTAGTATTGCTCTCAGGTTGATGAAATTTATGTACTCTTATTTTTTTCAAATAGAAAAATATAACAATGGATAAATTGTGGATTAATGCAAATTCCCAAAGGGGGAAAAAATAGAGATTTTTTCCTAAGGTGAATGCTTCTCTTTAAAAACTGTAATAGGAAACTTTTCCTGGATGTAAAATACTTAATCATTGATCAGATAATATAGTCTGGAACATTTTTGCCACCTGTTGCTTTGTTAAGTTTTCAAACAAGTTTTAGTCTTTAAACTTGCCATTGTTAATTAGAGGGGCTACATTCTTTCAAAAGGAACAGTGCTATGGATAAGAATATTTTTCCTTTTACTATGTTTTTTAAATTTACTACTTGATATACTAAATTTACTAAAATGATTCACACACATTTTCTTATTTTAGTCTCAGCAACTCAGGCAGGGAAGTTATTAGCTATTTTACATAAGGAAAAGCAGTATCTATGGCTTGTACAAAATGACACTGTAATGTCTACCAAGCATACTTTTTCCTCTAAGTTCATTGTTTTTTTCCGTACTGACACCATGGTAGCCATCTGAGCCTCAGAAAAAATTGTGACGCGGAGCACATGGGAAGTACAGATAACCAAAGAAAAAATTAATCCTTGATATATATATATATATTTATATTTTTTTAATCCTTGATATATATATATTTTGACATACTCAGGTAGTGGTGCAGCCAGTTCAGTCATACGTGAAATAATATTATTTTGGGAAGTATTTTGGAAGCAAAAACCTTTGAGCTAATGGTGACCACCTGCATTCAGATTCTCAGGTTCTTGTTAAAATGCAGACTCCCAGGCCCCATCTGAGACTGGCCAAATCAGAATCTCTGTGGGTAGGACCTTAGAGTTTGATTCTTAAACTCTTCAGGGCATTTTTATGTACTTTAAAGTCTAAGAAACACTGCTATCCATGGTAAAAAGAGAATGAGTCTCTCAGAATCACAGTGAAATTACAAATATCCTTTATCTTTCTTTCTCTTCCTGCTGGGAATTGGTGGAATAGCCAAAAAGCTAGAAGCAATAAGAAACAATGTATACCAACCTGAAAGTGATTGTCCTTTGCTGTGAAGTTGAATTTAATCCTGGATTCATGGTCCTTTTTTAATCCGCCACCATGAGCTATGTTTTTAACATCTTTCAAATGATTTTATTCCCACTTTGATGGCCGATCTTCTCTTTTTTTCCATCTTGGTACCAATAATAAGAGAAGTTAATTCCAGAAATTTGAATAGACTTCCCTTAGGTAATTTCCATATACATTCTTTTTTTTTTTTTTTTTTTTTTTTGTGGCACGCGGGCCTCTCACTGTTGTGGCCTCTCCCGTTGTGGAGCACAGGCTCCGGACACGCAGGCTCAGCGGACATGGCTCACGGGCCCAGCTGCTCCGCGGCATGTGGGATCTTCCCAGACCGGGGCTCGAACCTGTGTCCCCTGCATTGGCAGGCAGACTCTCAACCACTGCGCCACCAGGGAAGCCCCATATACATTCTTGATTATAGAATTAGTAAGTAGAACCAGGAATGAAATATCATAGATTTAAATGCATAGCAGGATGTTTACTCATATATGAGACCTGTATTAAATACAGTTTAGGTGAAAGTCTGTCGAGCCATGCTAAGAAGGGATGTGATATGGTAATGACATGTGAGATAAGAGCTTTTTTATGTAAGACCCCCCAATAAATGAAAATTTCTTGGAACTTCTACAAATACAAACACAGGTAGCTCATTTTAAAAATCATGGGGTTCTTTATAAATCCTAATGAAGAAAAATCTAAGCTGGTTAAGTTCTGGGGAATGATTGTGAATCCTCAAAGGTAAATATGAATTAGGTTTTCAGCCTGTGGTGGTTGTACCATCTTACGTGCATTCACAACCCACAACCCTAATAGTGAGTCCTGAGCCAATCCTGATAGAGGTTGGAGCCTTCTGTGAGTCAGACCTAACTTCTTTTTTTTTTTTTTTTTTTTTTTTTTGCGGTATGCGGGCCTCTCACTGCTGTGGCCTCTCCCGTTGCGGGGCACAGGCTCCGGACGCGCAGGCCCAGCGGCCATGGCTCACGGGCCCAGCCGCTCCGCGGCATGTGGGATCTTCCCGGTCCGGGGCACGAACCCGCGCCCCCTGCACCGGCAGGCGGACTCTCAACCACTGCGCCACCAGGGAAGCCCAGACCTAACTTCTGATGGGGCTTCATATTCACTTCCCCACTCAGATCTGGTCCCCGCTAATTAATATGTTATTTATTCACTTGGGCTTTGCTTATTTGCAACAGCAAAGAAAAAATAGTAAGAAAAGAAATAATAGAGACTAGCACATAAGTCTCACTTGTGAGATGACACACACATATAAAAATTTAATGAAAACTCTTTAATAATTATCCAGTTAAAAGTTGAGACAGAATGTGCTTTAGCAATTGAAAAATAGGAACATTAACTGTGGGCTAGAAGTAATAAGAAGGCTTCACAGAGGATACAGTTGGATCTGGACCTCTAGTAAAATGGGAGAAATTTCAAATAGCAGTGAAAAATAGGCAGAACATTCCAGACTTAGGAAGCCTTTCTAATCTAACTAGAGACAAAATCCAACTATAGAATACTCCTTATTTCATAATACTCTCAACACAATGTTTGGGATGGGATCTGACCAGGATAGAGTATAGTAAAAGTAATACTATTCTGCTTGTAACATGGTCACAGTTTTTCTTTCAGGAATTTCTTAATATTTTTGAAAGCACTATTACCTTTATGAAGCAAACAAGCAAAGACCAAAATAAATATATCAGTCAGCAGGCACCAAATCCAAGGGGATAAGTTAATGAAGCCCCATCAGAAGCTAGGGCTGACACACTGATGGCTCTTGCCTCTGTCAGGATTGGCTCAGGACCTACTCTGGGACCCGTTGTAAAGGTTGTGGATTGTGAATGGGCATCGGATGGGACCACTACCCGAGAGTGAAGAAACCACATTCACATTATTCTTCAAGGACACATAATCACTCCCTAGAGCTCAACCAGCTTAGACATTTCTTCATTACGATGTATAGAGAATCTCAGTGATCTGTAAAAATGAACTCCCCATGTTTCTACTTGCAGAAGTTCCCGGAGAATTTTATTGAAGAGTCTTACATTTAGATGCTTACATTAAAATGCTCTTACCTCACATTTCATTACCGTAATATATTCCTTCTCAGTATGGCTCTTAGTCATTCCCAGAAGTACAAACTTAATGTCTTAAACACTAATCATTTAAAAAAATGTTTCACACACTTGAGTGGGTTCAGGTTAGAGCATTAAAGAACTAGACTGTTGCTACTAGGACTTGGTAGTCTCTGATGTGGATTCAAGGGCCATTTCAGGATACCAGAAAAGGCGAAAGAGAATAACAAACCACTTTTGTACTTTGTAGTTTCTCACTATATTTCTCTTTGTAAACAATGTTGCTATTTCCAATATGGTGATACTTCTCCACCTTTTCCCCTCACCACAGGCAAACGGTTAAAAGCTGGATGTTTTATTTCTAACATCCAGAATGATGAATTGTTGATTGCATTGGCAGTCGTAAGCCTGAAAGAAAGGGTTTGAAATACTAACACTGAGTGTTTGTACCAATAGCTTATTTCTGTTTATATATTGTTTCCTTAGTGGCTAAAAAAACAGTGAGTACTTGAAGTGAGATAAATAGATGAGGGTGGTGAACCAACTTTTACCTTGGATATTAGTATTTGGATAAGCTTATGTTGCCAAATAAGTGAAAACTGTGAGGTTGACAAAAATTAGCTATATATTCATATTTTAATATATTAATATTAAACAAATTATTATTTCTTTCAGAAGAGTTTATTCAGCATGTTCAGACATGCTTTTCCAATTACTTAATTGCTGTAATGTCATTACAAATAGGTTCTGATGAAGCACATGTTTAGTATTTTTAAAAACACTATTAGACATCTCGTAAATTAAAAACAGCATCTGCAGGGATGGGGCAATTTAATTGGCAGCATGAGATTTTTTTTTAATCTTTAAAAAAAATTATTTTGAAAAGTATGAAGACTATTAACATCATATGAATTACCAGGAATAGATCTTGAGTCCTGGACTATATCTCCTTTCTAATTCTCATATTGTAAGATAACTTCTTTAGTCAGACAAACTCTTAGAATAAAAATTAATGTTATCAAAAGTAAACTTGTATTTATATGGAATGAGAAAATTAATTGGTCTTACTGATTTAATATAACAGTCATAACTATCACAAATCATAACTCAAAATTTTAGTGAGATCCAAGCGAGTATAGCTAATTTCAGTGAACCCATCAGTGTTCGCTTAGTTAAAACAAACACCAAGCACATAAGCCTCCATGGTATCATAGTGAAGTTTTTCTATTATAACCTTACCAATTCCTTATGAACTCAACTTTACATCAAATTCCATTAAATATACTTGACTCACTAGTAGTATGAAACTATTCTAATCTCTAGTCTCCATCCCTGACCCCCTCACCCCAACCACATATGTAGTACAGAAAGGATTCCAGTGCTTTAAGCCCGGAGGTGCTATCCAAGTCCTTTAAACTAACAATAAATTATAATATGTTTAGTTTTGAATATATATCTCGGGATATATTGTTTACTCCTAGGGTGGCCCTTGGGAGCCTGGAGAAAATGGTAACCCATGGTGAGTGAAAGGCAACTGCCTGAATTGCCATTGTAAGTGGTGGGGAAGGATTCAAGAGCCCTCGGAAGTGGGTATTCTGAGTCAGATATATTATGTGAGGCCAAGAGACCCATCAGAAGATTATGTTCCACAGGAGGGCCCAGAGGCCAAACCATTCACCAAAGATATTGGGGATGCACTGGTGAGAGAAGCACCAACATCACCAAAAGGGTCAGTGATGATTCTTCTCTGCAGGCCAGAAGAATTAACTCCACAGGGAAAAATTTACAAATTCAACTGTGTCAAAATTAAGAACTCTCGCTAATCAAAAAAGCACCATGTATGTACAGAAAAAATAAAAGTCATGGAGATTTAATATTTGGGACATATATACCCACAAATGACTTGTTTTTATATTAATTCTGGTGAAGATAGCTGCCACTAAGAAAAAAAAAAAACAACCCCACAACATCTCAGTAGTATAACACAACTAAATTTCTCATTCACGTAAAATTCAGTTCGTGGTCAAGGTAGGGGTAGGGGAAGCTGTGTTCTCTGCAATCATTTAGGGACACAAACTGATGCAGTCTCTGGCATCTTCCACACTTGGCTTTCGAGGTCACCCAGGTCATCAACATCCACCAGTAGGTGGGGTGAGGAGAGAGCATGGAGGCCAGATGTGGAAATGGTATACATCACTTCAGCCCACGTTCCGGTGGACAAAACTCATTCCAGGTACAACCTACTGAAAGGCAGACTGAGAAATGTAGTCTAATACTGTGCCCAGGAGAGAATGGAAATTATTTTGTGATCAACTGGCCAATCTCTTCCTTAGCCCACCTTTTTGTTATCAAATTTATCTTCTTTCCAGACATAAAACACACTTACCTTCTCTGGAAGGATTATCTTCCAAATTCCCATCTAGTTGGTGCATCCCAGTTGAGGGCCCACATCTCATAATAAATGTGAGGTTCTCTCTCTCTCAAGACCTGGAAGTGCCTCATTGTGGTCCTGTACACTATAAATTATGAGGAAAATGACTCTCCACCTCTCATGTCAATATTTGAAGTTGATCAGTATCTGAGATATCATGTTAATATCTGAAGGGGAAGAAGCCATTCTTGAAGGCCACACAGCTTTCACAACCTGTGTCCGGCCCATGCTAATTTGGAGCACAGTAGTGGGTGTAAAGATTTTTTAAGGCTCCAACAATCATAAGCTTTTTTTAGTTCATGTGTCTGGTTTCACTGTCAATAAAACTGCCTCAAATACTTATTTGGCCTTTGATCTATTTCCACACAGTTCCATGAGCCAATATGTATTAAAGTTCATCCTTGTGTAGATTTCTCAAATCTCATTTATTTCTTTATTTCCTCTCTGCCGTGCTTTTCTTTTTCACATGCTACTATAAGCCATGATAAATAATAGGTGGAAAGGTTATATCCTCAGTTAGAGTTTTGCCACAGACCTGAGTCTTAATGGATTTTTATCACTCATAACATTGCTCAGTCTTACTGATTACTGTCTGGCACCTAAGAGAAGACAGCTTTTCTAACTCTCAAGGCCTCGCCTTTTATCAGTGGGTACTGGCTCAGCTGTAAATGAGTATTTTTCATTATTGGAAAACCTTCAAGATTGCCATCGGTGATATCTTTAAAAACACAGAGAATGAAGTAAAACAGTCTTAAATACACTTGATTAATAAAGCCTTTTTTCTTTTATGGACTCAAGCTTAGTTGATGTTCTGGCATTGCTAAGAATAGATGAAGTGCCCTTAGATCAATCTGCAGTGGCTTCAATCTGAAGTGCACATCATAAAGTCACTAATAGCCAAGGTGGATTGTATCTTGTGCTTTCCTGGACCAGGTTCTTCCTCTGTTATCCAACAATTTTGAAATCATCTCTTTCAGATGGCAGTCCTATCATAATCTCAACTGAGAATGCAACTAGAAAGCATCTCATCATTCAGACAACTCACTCATTCATTAATGACAACCTACGAAAAGTATAACAAAAGAGTTCTTTGTATAATTGAAATTCTGGAGAGTTTTTAAAATATGGCATATGCATAAGAATAGTGTAGGTATGTTACCTGTCACAGGGCGTTCATTCTGTAAAGTCATTTACAGAAGCAATTCCTATTTCTGTCATTTCGATTTTGTGACCATGATCTTAGTTCCACTAAATATGTTTTTTGTTTTATGAACAGGTGCTAACTTAAAATAAATTACAATTCACTTGCTATGGAGAAATTTCAGGAAAATTTAAATAACCCTTGAGAGAAAACATAATGGGATTTACCAAGCTAGAATTGAGATCCCATTGTTTGCTTTCCATTCAGTTGAAATAAATTTGCATTTTTCTTAATTTAGTCTATCACATATTAACATTTTAAATAGGATACGACCTTTAACTTGACCCTTCATTTCTTTTCATATTCAAATATGACATGTCGTTCCCCAAAATAAAATTTCAAAATTAGCTTCACTTACTGTATACATAACAAATACTTTGAAAAACATTCTGGATTTACTCTTAAGCAAACATTGTGAAAGAGACAATTAGTCACTATTTAATAAATAAAGATTACTAGTGAGAAGGTGGGATCATTAAGAACCATCTTAGATGTCTCCTTACCACATGTAATCTTTTTTTTTTTTCATTTATTCACCCCATAATTTGGAGCCTTTATAATAATGTGTAATGTACCTTTTTATTGTTCTGAACATTTAGAAACAAATTTATGGGATATTTAAATTATGGAGTGGAGCAAAATCTTCTTACTCCAATTGAGCAGAACAAATGAGTTTTTTAAATACTCCACTTGCTATAATTAACTTTAAAAAAATTCCCAGTTAACAGGTTTCTTTAATAATTTAACTGCTCTTTAAATTCATTTTATTTTATGCAAGGACAGTTAAAAACCATTGGCCAAAATTAATGGACAATAACAATCCCGTTAACTTTTGAGAAATTATAGTCACTTCTAAATAAGTTTGCATTGACAGAGCCATTTTGTGAATTGTTTGAGGAACAGTTAATATGTTTTCTAGCTGATCTATTTGTATTTGCATCTTCTTTCTATAATTTGTATGCCACACATGACTTCTATTGACTTCCAAATTAGATCCTGATTTCCCAATCTAAATGAGAGAAGTGAGCATTCCAGTTTTAGCTGGAGGTCACTTTGAAGCAGGCAACTCTAGAGATGTCATGAAAAACAAGAACAGAACAGAAGGCACCCTAAACTTTCTCAGTATCTGTTTATCTGCTGTGCATTCTTCTTCTTCGCCTCCTCATTTTCATCCTCATGATTAATATACTTATTTATTGGGATATATCTTCTATTCATCCCCTCCTATTTCTTCTCATTTGAAATCTTTGAGATACCCACTGGAGTATTTTGTAGACACGGCAAATGAACCTTAAAGAAGGAAGGTAACTTGTCCAAGATCCTAAATGTAGCAACAGGCAGAGCAGGCTATCTATCCAGTGGTAACTCTTTATTTCCTAACTTATATTAGGAAAATAAAGAGATCGTTCTAAGGGACAACTGAAAAATTTAAAAAAAGCACAATTAAAACATTAAAAAAGAAAACTTATCAATCTCAATCTTACCTCAAATCAAAAATTCAGTCGGGGGAAAGTGCTGGACTTCCCAGAGAGGTAAGTTCTTTTTCCCTTTGACTCTGTGGGGCCTTTTGTTTGTAACCCAGCTTCACAGTTTAAAAAAAAACATCTACAATAAGATGAATGTAGTGGTTTTTGCATAATTTTAGGACAAGCAGACTCACTTCCAGTAGGACAGGTGCCTACCAGGTGCATATCCAGTAGATATTTCAGACATTGAACTGACAGCACTGAAATGAAATAGGAAGAAATAATTCTAGTTTGTGTACTTACTACGTGGCATTTGTCACTAAACCTGCTTGGGCCCCTTTTTTCCCCCTCACTTGTAAAATTAGATCCGATGATTTTTACTGAACTCAGGTCCAGCTGTGCACTGCTCAAAAAAATCAGAGAGAGAGAGACAAATATTGGTAGAAAAGAAAGTTGCTTTTAATCAGAATGCTGGTAATCTGAGGAGATGGTACACTCAGTGTCCCCCAAAAGCCACCTCCAAAGATTCTGCTCAGCCGTGAAAGTTTTTTAAAGGGACAAAATGGAAGTAATCTCAGTTAATCATTGAGATGGGGGGTCAGAGTTACTGCCATCCCCCACTGTGTGCAGGCTTGTGTGCAGCCTTGTCGACTTCTCGTGATTTTTCTTCAGATGCTCTCTTGTTCACACAGTTTGTTTGCAAAACTACTGAAAGGGAAGCTTTCAGTAGAAAGAGATCTGGTCATCTGTTAATTATTCTTCATTTCTGCTTCTTTGATCTACAGAAAGAACCAGCAGTTAGGCAAGGTGTTGTGTTATCAAAAGATCTGAAAGGTGTGCTAGGCCCAGAGATGAGTAGAGTATGGGGGTGCCTGGTTTAAGGTTAGTGGACTTAACGAACACGCTCTCAGAAAGGAACTCATTTGTATGTAGGGGACTTACTGTACATAAGTTGGTGTCACTTGGAATAATGCATTGTTTGAAGACAGAATAACAGTGGTGCTCAGCTTACTTATTTAGAGAAGCAAGACATGGAGCTCAAGAGTGCTCATCTCACTAGGAGGAGTAGGAAATATTTTTTAAAATCCTATGAAAGTAATAGTTATTGGTGTGATAGCCTTCATATAATTTACCCTTGTATGTACATCTGGGATTGGAATTCACATCAACCATGAGAATGTAGGTATTTTTGGTCAACAGGATAGAATGTGAGCGTACTCATACTAACCAAGTTAGGTGATATCTAGCAACCCACAGATTAGACCATATAGACTGTATCCATCTTATCCAGAAAAATCAAGACTTTCACTTAGTGTTCCCTGGAAACTCCAAGGTCAAGTCCAAGACCCAGTGTACTACAAAAGTTTAAAAAGATAGCTTCAGAGGTGACTTATATGTATATCTGAATAATAGTACTATACATTATCTCAGTATCAGAAAAAAACTCAAGATACCTATGCTTTCTTTAGTAAATTTATCTAAATTTTTGACATTTCTTTGAATTATTTAATCTTCTCATTTACTTCACCTCTTTCTTTACAATCGAAACCTAGTATTGTCTGAAAGATGCCCCACTAATCATTGTCACTCTGAATAGGGAAAGAAAGACTAAACTTTAACTGTTTTTAGCTGAAATCATTATATTTCCAGTTCTAATAATGAGAAATACTAATTTTTGTAAAAGAAAAGCAGGATGCAGGGCTCCCTGGATTCTTTTTCTATTGCAAAGATTTAACTCTCAGTCTTTGACCGTACTTCAGAATAATCAGTGATACATCAATCTGTCCATTCTGAGTTCTTGTATTCAAGTGTCTTGTAGTTAGAAGTGGCTCAATTCAGCGAGATATTAAATGCCCTACATGTGTGAATGGGATTAATAAGGGAGAAATTAAGCTGATGGCTCTCAGCACTTAACTCTGTTTCTTATGCAATAAGGATAAGGAAAGTTCCTTGTGATAAGGAAACTTGGAATTTCTTTTCATAATGAAATAGTCACATCTGACAAATTGAAGGAGAATGTTTAACTTCTTAAATAATGTGATAGTTTTGCCTGTTGGTAAGAATGTAAAACCCTTTTCAAGTTACCCTTAGGTAAAATGGCAAAGAAAAATTATATATTTGTATATCTTAAATACAAACACATATTCATTTTTTATTCAGTCTTTGCACAGATATTAATTAATTAGCAACAATTATGTGCTAGATTTTCGCCACCCATCCTATCCTTTGTGGAGTTTATAGTCTAAATGAGAAGACAGAAAATGAAATAAAACAGTCTTTTAATACAGCAGAGTGTGTGTTATGTTAGGGAAGTATAGGGTATTATGAGAGTAAATATGGGCCAGTCGGCAGCCATGGAGCACATGATTGACATAAATGCAAGGGGTAGACTGTTATGTATTTGAGGTGTGGTCTAAACCAAGGGTTTGCACAGTTTGTCTCTAAAGGACCAGCTGGTAAACCTTTTAGGCTTTGTAAGTCATGTGGTCTCTGTCTCAGTTACTCACCCTTGCCCTTGGAGCACAAAAGCAGCTATAGGAAATACGTGGAGTATTTTGGCTGTGTGCTAATAAACTTTATTTATGAACACTGAATTTTGACTTTCACATTATTTTCATGTGTCATTATTCTTATTTTGATTTTTCTCAATCACTTCAAAATGTCAAACCTATTCTTCGCCCTCAGGCTGTACACAAACAAGTGATGGTTAAGATTTGGCCCACAGGCTATATTTTGCCAATCCTGGCCCAAGAAACAAGAATAAAAGAAAAGAATAACTTTTAAATAAAGAAGAGAAAATTGATGCTAAGATTTATTCACATAACTTTTACTGCATTTCATTTCATTAACACAAATATTCTGGAAGGGAAATAATACAGTTTTGTTAGGCTCCTTTTACAGCTGAATAAATGGGCTTATTCAAAGTCCCCAAAGTACTGATATATAGTTTTCAAGTTACTTTATTGACCAGTAAATGCACTTGTTGGGTAATGCAAAAAAATTTTTCCATGATTATCAATATATCAAGAATTTTACCTTGTTCCATGTATTTTTCTAGGTTTGAGGCACACAAAAGAAAAATGTCATGAACTGTATCCTCAAAGAACTATCAGTCCAGTGGGGAATGTTGACATATGAATAATAAAAGGATAGTGTTAAGATAAAACTTTATATATTTCAGCAAGCATTTATCGAACAACTTTTATGTGCCCGGGGTTCTATTGTTTAAGTGCCGAGAAAGTGGTTCCACAGACACACAGGTTGTTGCATTTTACTTTCTATTGGTGTAAGACACAATCAATAAATAGAGGAATCAATAAAATAATTCCTGCTAATTATAGTATTATGAAAAAAATAAAGTGATATAATACAGAATGACTGACATTATATTGGGTTGAGTAGTTAGGAAAGCTCTCTCTACAAATATGGTATTAAAACTATTACGGGGGGTGGGGGGGATCCCTTCCAGGGCCCGAGAGTGGACTCTTGTCTAACACTTGGAAATGAATTGTCCGAGGAGACACAAATACTGACAAAGCAAAAGACTTTATTGAAAAGGGATGCTCGAGCAGAGAGCAGCAGGGTAAGGGAGCCCAGCACTGTTGTGCCTTGTGGCTCAAAGTCTCAGGTTTTATAGAGGTGGGGTGAGCCTTCCAAGCTGTCCCTGGCCAATCTTGCTCGTACCCATACTTGGTCTGCCGACTCAGGGCCCTTCCTGGTGCTGCGTGTATCTCAGTCAAGGTTGACTCAAGTGTGAGGATTTCTGGGAAGTTGGCAGGATGTATTATGGGCTGGCATCTCCTCCCTCATTTTGGCGGCTCCCGAATTCTTCTGGTTGGTTTTGGCAGTAGCTTGTCAGTATTGTGCTCCTTATCAGGACCTCCTGTTGTGAGACAACTTACGCAAGCCAAGCGGTTATTATCATGCCTGGCCAGGGCTAGTGGTTTCAGCCAGAGGTTCCCTAACAAAACTGAGAGTTGAATGCTGAGCAGGGCCCACAGTGTGTAAATCAAGGAGAGAGGCTGCTAACTAGTTTGCCCTGTTGGAGGAACATACTGAGGGCCACTGCTGTTGGTGTAAAAGAAACAAAGGAGAGAGGTAAGTCAGAGGCATACTTGAGATAAGACCAGAAAAGTAGGCAGAGTTTGGGTCATCCTATGGTAAGAAATTTTTACTTTATATTGTATATAATGGTAAAATTGGGGTAGTGATAAGGTAGGAATTGACATGATACAATTCACGCTGACTGCTGTGTTTCGATTGGAGGAGAGGAAGTGTAATCAATAAGACGGGTTAGGATACTGTTGCCAGAAACCAAGTGGGAGACATGTTGACTTAGACTAGGATAGTGACAGTAGAAATAGAAAAAATATATATATATAATTTAGGATTCAATATTTATACTGAGAAATGATTTGTTTTAAAATACTTAAGGTGCTTTAATTTTAAGAATTCTACTTTCATGCTGATGAATCTATTAAACCCCTTTCCTCCTTTTGATAATCACTTAATTCGCTTTCACAAATCCCCATTTAGAAACTTCCACTCCCAGAGGCACTGCACATAAATATCCTTAGCACATCCCTTCTTTACTTCCTCTGACCTTTAATATGCAAGCATTAAATTTCTTTTACTGAAGACAGTCTTTCTTTGTAATGTCTTATTTTCATAATTTATTTTCTTTGACAGCATTTGTTAGATCTGTCTTCTTTTGAAAAGTTGCCTATGAGACTGCTCATAAACCTCTTGTCTGCAAAAGCTTTATCCCTTGCAACTCTGGGTCAGTCAATTGCTTTTTATGTCACCTGAAGCAATAATTCTTAATCTTTAGCTTTCCTTAGAATCATCAGGAGGAATTGTTAAAACACAGATAGCTGGGCTCTGCTCCCAGAATCCTGATTCAGTGGAGCTGGTGGGGCCTATGGATTTGCATTTCTAACAAATTCCCAGTTGATGGTGGCCTGGGGACCACACTTTAAATTGCGCTGGCTTATGTAACATTTCCTTGTTCAAAAGACTTTTGATCTTAGCTATCTCGATATTCCCATATGCTTAGCTACTTGTTTCTCTAAATTTCTTGCCCTTTGTTGTCTTATATACAATCCCCCAGCATTTCTTCTCCTTTCAGTTTGTGTGAAATTCATATCATGCCTTATTTACACAGAAAAACTTTTTGTGAAATGGAAGGTTAAGTACATATGGCTCTTTGTTATAACTGAAGTTATGTACTTGTACGGATGCTAAGAAAGCAAATGCTGCCATGGCACGAAGGTGTGAGCTGGATATACATTTAGCCTCTACCAAACACTGCCTCTGAGTTTTAACACCAGCTCCTAGACTCTTGTGGCTGCCTTGTGAAGGGATCAGACTCCTTCAATCAGTGGTTTGTGTGTTGATACTAATGACTTCATACACCAAAAATGTTTGAAAAGAAGTGGATCATTCACACGAGTGGCTTCTGGGGAGTGAGGGACACACACAAGCTGGTCCAGAATGGCTTGAAGGAAAGGAGTGGTGCATTGGCTTTCATTTGAATTGTGGCTAAAAGGTGGTGTCTGTCGGGGGAGTCTCTACTTATGGGATTGGGTTTGCGTGATATGAATTCCCAGAGAATGAGACTGAGACAGAGACAGAGACAGACTGAGTGAGAGAGGTCTTATTGACCTGCCCGGATGTGGGGCAAAAAGCAAAGGGGGAAGAATGGAGCTGGAGAGCTGTCAGTGGTCAAAAATAAAGGTGAAGTCGGACTCTTTATTACATGGAGCTGTTGGGTCAAAGTCCTTACCAGTCAGCCTCTGATTTTTCATAAATGTTCTAAACATTTGGTAATACAACATAAATTCATTAATTTCAGGGTAAAAATTTCCATCTTTAGAAAGAAACATAACCTGATGTCCGTACAGTGATATCAGAGTACTTTAACCACAGAAAAAGGCATGGATACATAAGGATCTGACAGACTTAAATGATTTAAGTTGACACAAAAAAAGACAAATAACAAAAATAATGATATGAAATGTATTTCAAAAGAGAGTGATTTTGTATAAGTGCTTTAGAAAAGAGGTTGGCAGTTTTTAATAAAATTAAACATATACCTACAATATGATCCATTCCTAGGAAATCATGTCCTAGGAAATCCCATTCCTAGGTATTTATGCAAGAGAACATGTGACCACATGAGTTGTTCATAAATGTTAATATCACATTTACTGTTAAATTTATTATTAAATTTATTCATAATTGCAAAAAACTGAAAACCTACCAAATGTCCCTTACCAGGTAAATGAGTAAACAGAAACTGTAGTCTAGGCATATAATAGAATATTACTCATCAGTAAAAATGAAGAAACTGATGATTTATGCCACAATGTGGATGAACTTCAAAAATATTATGCCTTGTAAAATAAACCAGACGAGAGTCCATACCATATAATTCCACGTATATGAAATCCTAGAACAGATAAAAATGACCTACAGAGCTAGAGAAGATCACTAGTTGCTGTGACAGGAGAACGGAGTAGGGAAATGAATGCAGATGAGCAGAGTGGATTTTTTTGGTGGTAATGGAAATGTTTTGTATCTTGATTGTGGTGGTGGTTACATCAGCATATGTATTTCTCAAGATTCAGTGAACTGCATACTTAAAACAGATGCATGTATGTAAATTATACCTGAATAAAGTTGATTAAAACAAAGAGACAGTGATTTAAAAATGAAAGGATTAGGGCTTCCCTGGTGGCGCAGTGGTTGAGAGTCCGCCTGCCGATGCAGGGGACACGGGTTCGTGCCCGGGTCTGGGAAGATCCCACATGCCGTGGAACGGCTGGGCCTGTGAGCCATGGCCGCTGAGCCTGCGTGTCTGGAGCCTGTGCCCCGCAACGGGAGAGGCCACAACAGTGAGAGGCCCGCATACCAAAAAAAAAATAAAATAAAAAATAAAAATGAAAGGATTAAAGAGAACCCCTTAGGATAAATGGGAAGGAAATCCAAGAAAAAGGGGATATATGTATACGTATAGCTGATTCACTTTGCTGTACAGCAGAAACTAACACAACATTGTAAAGCAACTATACTCCAATAAAAATTAATAATAAAAAAAAGAGAACCCCTTAGGAAAATGATGGCAATAGTAAATATTGAAAAGGTAAAGTTGCCAGAAACAGGAGGTAGGTGGACGTGGGGGATGAGAGAGAAGGGATTCCAGATTTAGGGCCTGTGTAACTGAGGGATGGTGGTGCCATTCTCTGAGAGGGGACTTAGAAAGGGCATCTGCATGCCCAAAGATATCATCTAGTATTTGATTCTCAAAGGGATGGTGTATAAAATCTCTGCCACTCAGAGGAAGTGAAATATATGATTAAAGTACCACATTCCTCTTTTCTGCAAGCATGAATAGGCAACTTTCAGCTTCTGGAAATAATTATCTAAGTCCAGCTTGCCCGTGGGTGGATTAGCCTCATTGATGAGTGCTGGTCAAGAAACAAGCCAATGACTTTGCTGAATAGGCCAGTTTTTTGGCTTTCTCTAAAAGAAGAAATCACAAAATTAATTAAAATCTGATTTTCGTGGCTCTGTTTAATCTATTTCCTTTGAGAACTTCAGTCATTTTTATCAACTCTTTCTTTAATATTATTTAAAATTTCTGTTGAAAGAATTTTAAGACAGATTTAAGAAGTGAGAGAGGGGCTTCCCTGGTGGCGCAGTGGTTGAGAGTTCGCCTGCCGATGCAGGGGACACGGGTTCGTGTCCCAGTCCGGGAAGATCCCACATGCCGCGGCGCAGCTGGGCCCGTGAGCCATGGCCGCTGAGCCTGCGCGTCTGGAGCCTGTGCTCCGCAACAGGAGAGGCCACAACAGCTAGAGGCCTGCGTACCGCAAAAAAAAAAAAAAAAAAAAAAAAAAAAGAAGTGAGAGAGGACAATGATAATACATTTAGAAATAGAAGCTTGAAAAATGCAGTGTTATTCAATAGGATGAGCTTCAAAGTTAAAAGGCTCAAATTCTGTTTGTAACTGCCTCTACTCAGTTGTATCTTTAAGGTTATATTCCTTAACCTTTCCATGTCTGTTCCTCGAGTCTCCATGTAGGATAATAGTATTTCTATTCATTGTAGAAACTTGGCATGAGGTTTGAATGAGGTCTGTAAAATTTGCTTTAAAATAAAAGCCTCTGAGTACCAAAAAAAAAAAGGGATCTGATTTGAAGGGAGGAACATAAGGTTAATCTTGGACCACCTAAGTCTGAATTTCCTTTGATACATCCAAGCAGATATATAGGTTGTTGCTGTACATCTTTGGAAGTTAAAATGACTTTGGTTTTGACATGCATCATCATTTTATATAGCTCTTAAAAGGAAAAATAACTAACTTGCATTTTTTACCCAGATTTTAGAGGTGTTAAGATATGAAAAAAAAATCTTAGAATTGATGATGTAAGGTAGTGATCAGGGTTTGGAATGAAATAAAATCAGCTTTAGATTTATCAGTGTATTTGGCAAATGAGATAGAATAGAATAGAGCCTAAGGCAGTAAAAGAAAAGCAATCCTCCTTCCCTACTCTACCCTCAATACTTTGGACACCACGCCAACCAATTCTCCAACTATCTGAAAACCCACTGCATGTCCTACAATTCAACTGTGATGCAAATTACCTAGCATTGGTGCAGGCCCCAGTTATACAAGTCTTTGCTTCTCACCAGCTGGCTATAAATCAGCAGTTCCCATATCTCCCTCCTCAGGTTTGATAATTTGCTCTAATGCCTCACAGAACTCAGGGAAACACTTATTTACATTTGCTAGTTTGTTATAAAGGTTGTAATAAAGGATACAGATGAACAGCCAGCTGAAGAGGTACATAGGATGAAGTCTGGAAGGGTCTGGGGTGCAGGAGCTTCTGTCCTCATGGAGTTGGGGGCACCACCCTTCTGGCACGTGGATGTGTTCACTGCCTGGAAAGCTCTCTGAATCCCACAGTTCATGGATTTTTTATGGAGGCTTCCTTAGGTAGGCATGATCAAATAGTAACTCAGTCATCAGCCCCTCTCTCCTCCCTGGAATATGGGGTGTGGGACTGATAGTTCTGAGCTTCTAATCATGCTTAGTCTTTCTGGTGACCATCCCTCATCCAGGAGCCCGCCGAGAGTCATCTCATTAAAATAAAAGATGCTCCAGAAAAATCCCTAGGAATTTAGGAGCTCTGTGTAAGATGCTCTGATCAGCCCAAATCACTAAGGAAATTATAAGTGTTTTAGGAGCTCTGTGTGAGAATTCAGGGACAGAGATCAAATATATGTTTCTTATTTTGTCACAGGCAGAGACTTGAGGATGCCCCCTCTCCTTAATCAGGAGATTAGGAGACCCAGAAAAGCCTAGAGTGATTGCCCAGGTCTAATGTACATTGTCTCTTGGGGCTTCCCTGGTGGCGCAGTGGTTAAGAATCCACCTGCCATTGCAGGGACATGGGTTTGAGCCCTGGTCTGGCAAGATTCCACATGCCGCAGAGCAACTAAGCCCGTGTACCACAACTACTGAGCCTGTGCTCTAGAGCCCTTGAGCCACAACTACTGAGCCTGCATGCCATAACTACTGAAGCCTTAGCGCTTAGAGCCCGTCCTCCAAAACGAGAAGCTCCCACTCGCGGCAGCTAGAGAAAGCCTGTGCACAGTAACGAAGACCCAACGCAGCCATAAATAAATACGTTTATAGAATAAAGTTGTTTTTTTTTTAAAATGTACATTGTCTCCATGGGATACTCTTATCTACTTAAAACCTTCTACAGGGTATTGTAATTGAGATGTTTTCTCTGAACCCTAGGTGGTGGGAGGGGGATCCTACCTTCATGCTAGAATTAAGGAGCTCAATCAGAAATTCATGAACGAAACAAATTTTGGGAGAGAAGGTGGCATATACTATCTCATTCTGTAAGAAAGGAACTTCAACAGTGAGCAGATAGGATCGAGCCCTCTTATTTATTCAACCAGATGGTACCTGTCTCACAATTGTGATTTCTCTTTCACAACTGCCCTTGACATTCCTGTTAACAGAAAATCTGTGCCTGAAGAGTCCTCACAACTCTCCCTCCTAGGGATGCTCAGCCTCCCATGATTCCCTGTGGTTACTGTAGACTTTCTTTCAACCCTCTAATTTTGCTGTTGGTTGCAGCTAATTCAGCTTTAATGAATACATGGATGAATGAATGAATGGTGAGAGAACTTTTAAATGGCATGCAGGGATATGTTGGTATAGTCAGTGGTTTTTGAACAAAATCAAGGGATAAGACAGGATCTGACACCGTAGTAGTGACTCAAAAATTTTTGATAAATGAATGAACTTTATGGGAAATTCCTTTATTACATAAAACAGATAAAAAGTAGAAAGGTTTATGCTTAATGTAGGCATAAATAGAAGCATAGAATGAGAAACAAGAATATCACCTCCTTTGCCTTTCTTGTAGCCTGAAGCACTTCAGTTTAATATTTGGGATCCAAGAGAAACTGATCAATAATCATCTGGAGTCATTAGGCAATGGCCAAAGATCAATGAGCTGTTTTAGAGAAGCGCTTTGCATTACTACATGTTAATTGAATGTTGAAAGAATGAATAATCTACATTAATGCATTAATATTTCATCTGCCCAGATATGTTCTAATAATTGAACAATAATATATAACCATAGGATAAAAAGCCATTAATAAAATCTAGATCTAGTCACATCAGGCTTTGGGGTACATTTTTTTTTTTTTTTAAATGTCGGTTCATTGGTTTGTTTATTTATTTATTTTTGGCTGTGTTGGGTCTTCATTTCTGTGTGAGGGCTTTCTCCAGTTGCGGCAAGTGGGGGCCACTCTTCATCGCGGTGCGCAGGCCTCTCACTGTCGTGGCCTCTCTTGTTGCGGAGCACAGCCTCCAGACGCGCAGCCTCAGTAGCTGTGGCTCACGGGCCTAGTTGCTCCGCGGTATGTGGGATCTTCCCAGACCAGGGCTCGAACCCGTGTCCCCTGCATCGGCAGGCAGACTCTCAACCACTGCGCCACCAGGGAAGCCCTGGGGTACATATGTTAATTTGTCAATTTTACCTTATCATACATGACCTGTTAGATCTGAATGATATTCAGTGCTGATATACTATATCAGTTGGAAATATATTTCCTCTCCTGTGCCACCAATGTTATTATATTTGTGGCTTCCGTTAAAAACAAAATACAAGGGCTTCCCTGGTGGTGCAGTGCTTGAGAGTCCGCCTGCTGATGCAGGGAACATGGGTTAGTGCCCTGGTCCGGGAAGATCCCACATGCCACGGAGAGGCTAGGCCTGTGAGCCATGGCCGTTGAGCCTGCACGTCCGGAGCCTGTGCTCCGCAACAGGAGAGGCCACAACAGTGAGAGACCCGCGTACCGCAAAAACAAAACAAAAACAAAATACAAACTTTAAAACCATAAATACTTTAATATTTTAAATTCAGTTACAGAGGCTGAGGAAATATTCTCTCTTTTAAGTCTAACTCTGTTGACACATTTCAGTGTAGTCACCTGTCTTCAGGACTCTGAAAAGTTTGGGCACTTAATTTTCATAATGCCAACTCCACGAAGATAGTGACTCAGACTGAAATAGCTTGAGTGCTGAGTAACTGTCTGTGCATTTCAGTTGAAGCTTCTTTTTTCAGCTAGATAGTATAGTTTTTTCAAGTTGTCTTTTAAAGCAGTCTTATCTTTTCTTCTTGCCTTGTTCACAGTAACCATGTAATATCACCTCCGTTTTTTTCTTCTTTTTTTAATGAACTAAAATTCAAGGATTTCTGAGAATAGAAGGAAAGAAGTCATTATTCATATATATGGAACATAAACTGCAACTGTTAATGAATGTGCCTTAGGCATTTATTTAATAAAACCATTTATCCAACATTACGGCGTTTGAATCAGTATTCTTGACTCAAAACGTTAATTTTCATAATATGAATATATTTGTATTCTAAGTTCTTGGTAACTTGCCTGTAATTATTTTAAATATTTCAATCTGTTAATTTTAATTTATACTCTAGGAATAGTTAGTTAACCCTTGATATTCTCTAATTTAGAGTATAAAATCTGGGGAAAAGTGTTAGATGGTATTCAAATTTCAACAATTCAGAAGGGGCTCTTAACCAAAACTTTCAATTTTGCTTATCTCCAGTCAATGCCAGTGGGTTTATTAATTAACATAGTGGGTACATGTGCTCGGCCCCGGGCGTCCCCGGGAGTCCCGACCAGCAGGACAAATCCTTGTGAGTCCGAGGAGGAACCTGTAGGGGTTGAAAAGAGAAGAAGGGGCAGGAGACGCGAAAGAATGGAGGCAAGACAAAATCCTGATCAAGCCTCAAACCTTTATTGCTGCAGTAGCTGTATTTATACAGTACAGAGAAAGGGGGGCGGGATCCAGAATAAGGGAAGTACTTGGCAAATTATCATTGGTGCTGCGTGCGCGGGCTTTCGTTGGAAGCGCGGGCTTTCGTTTTTAGGCGCGGGCTTTTATCTCATTAAGCAGGAAGAGAAGCAGGATGTCGGCCATCTTCTAATGGCGAAAACTTCTTGGCTCCCAACATCTCCTCCCTTTTTATTTCTTTTAAGGAGGTGGGCATTAACCGAGTGAGGGAGTAGTGACCTGAATCCTCCCGTGGACAATGTATGTGTGTCCACCATTGCTGGCTCTTGGTATCTTTTGGGGAGGAGAGGCAGAGCCAAGAATAATCTTAGATACTGAAGCCAAAAACAATGTTTAGATACCAACCTCTTTCATAATTCAGGTATACTCACAGGGAATAACAGAGATTACCTTATGTATAAAGGTTTTCCCTTGTGCGTGCTTTGCTGTCACACTCAACTCGGTACCCATACCCTCCCATCAAAGAGGGGGGTAGGCATGTCTCTGTCTCATGCCGCTCCAGTGGAGGGGCAGCCAGAATCATCTTTTGGTTCTGCTTCAGGTTAAATTCTGAGGCAAGTGTGGAGGGGGTTCAGCCTGGCTGACAACCAGCAAAGATGACAGGATCAGGGTCACAACGGATAGTCCTTGTTGTCTTTGTCGTCTTTTCAATGCCAAGAGGATCTCCATCTTTTTCTGAAAAGGAAAAGAAATACAATCTCAGGGAAAAGGGCCCTGGATAATTTTCATTATTTCATAGAATTTATAGGTTTAATAAGACGCTCGGGCAGCCAACGTCTGGGTGAGGGGAACTTGTCCAGATTTTTGAGGAACAAACCGAATCGCCCCTTGGTTCGGTTCCAAGGAAGGGGCCAGGGGCTGGCCCCGTAAAAAGTTTCCCTGTTTTTTGGGGAGTAGTTGGCCATTTATGTCCGTTTTTGAATAACATTCCGAAGACCAATGTTTGCTTCTTTTACAGCGAGGACAAACGGTGGTGGGAGGAGCTCGGGATTGATGTTGGGGTTGTTGTGGGTTAGCCTTTGATGACTGTCCTTGTCTATATAGTGGACAATCCCGGGCAAAGTGTCCAGGTTGTTTGCAATTATAGCAAGTTTTTTGTTGTTTGTCTAGGGCGGATGTGTCTTCAATAAAATCTTTTAGGGCGGCTCCTATTGCAAGACCAACAGAATGGGAAGGACCAATTCCGGAACACAATTTAATATAATCAGCAAGGCTACCACCACGATGAGCCCGAAGGGCAGCCTGGCAGGCCGGATTAGCATTTTCATAAGCTAAATGTTTAACAAAGGCGTTATCAGTTTCACTGTCGCCCACCAGACGTTCGGTGGCGTCCGTGAGGCGGCTAATAAACTCACAATAAGGCTCTTCTGGTCCCTGGCGAATTTTCGCCAAGGAAGTTGTGGCCGAACCCTTAGGCGGAAGGCGGCGCCAGGCCTTAAGGCCAGCATTTTGTATTTGAGCCAACAGACCAGGGGGAAAAGCAGCCTGAGCCTCATTGGAATCATAGGGGCTGCTTTAAGAATTGTTTCTCCGGTCTCAACAACCTTTTGGATATCGGGGTCAAAAAAATGACCCATAAGAATCTCTCTAATTAAATTCCAATATGAAAATGCAGTCACAGGTACTTTAGAAGGCCCAAAAGTCTTATAATAATCATTTAAACAATCTCCTATACGATTCCAACATTTTTTATCTATCGTCCCTTGTGGGAACCATGGGCAAACATCAGACAAAAATATAAAAAAAAATCACGCAAATCTTTTTTTCTAGCCTTAATCTTTCGCATCTTGAGGGAATCCTCGATCCCCTGAAGAAAGAGTTCGTGGGAACTCAATTCCTGTCCCATTTTTAAGCTCCACTTACTCTCTACCGGTCACAACTGCCGAAGGGCGGCTAGTCCTCCGGGGACCTAATCGAGCCGCACTTTCGAGTTCACTCTCGCGGCGGCTCAGTGGGTGCCTGGCCAGGCGTTCGTAAGCGTGCTACCTCCGTTAGGATCCGTTCCTCGGGCCCCACGTTGGGCGCCAATTGTGCTCGGCCCCGGGCGTCCCCGGGAGTCCCGACCAGCAGGACAAATCCTTGTGAGTCCGAGGAGGAACCTGTAGGGGTTGAAAAGAGAAGAAGGGGCAGGAGACGCGAAAGAATGGAGGCAAAACAAAATCCTGATCAAGCCTCAAACCTTTATTGCTGCAGTAGCTGTATTTATACAGTACAGAGAAAGGGGGGCGGGATCCAGAATAAGGGAAGTACTTGGCAAATTATCATTGGTGCTGCGTGCGCGGGCTTTCGTTGGAAGCGCGGGCTTTCGTTTTTAGGCGCGGGCTTTTATCTCATTAAGCAGGAAGAGAAGCAGGATGTCGGCCATCTTCTAATGGCGAAAACTTCTTGGCTCCCAACAGGTACAGAACGTTTTTTCTTTTTTGACTAAAAATATAGTACACATATTTTCAGTCTTGCAAAAATAAAGTGTCAGAATCTAGTACTTGTAGTAGCCTATGTAGTTTAAAAAGGCTCAGAACCCTGACTGGTCCTATATTCAGCAGCCTACAGAGGATTCTGATACATGACTGAATCCTGACACTAGAGCATTCTGCATTGGCTTTACTACATCTTTCATGCAAGACAATTGTCTTAGTACCTAGAAAGATAGATTACTGAGATTGCACTGAGTTTGCAAAACCGGTTGTGAGACTTTTTATACCAGTTTACACACAAACCCTGTATACACACCTGAATTTGTGACTTGCTTTCATTGTCATAGGGAATGTTATATTGGAATATCTACACTCTTCTTATTACTAGAGGTTATACATAGACTGAAAGGAACTTAGTAATATTAATGACCAAACTGAATTTTGTAAGCTTACAACACCAAAGGGCCTATCTTGAAATATGGAGAATGCAAATCCATAAGTTGTATAAAACACATATGGTTTAATATAAAATACAATTTTAAAAGTAAAGGAAAGCCACTGTTTTTAAACTTACGAGATTATTTAAGTACTATCATGTGCTGGGTCCTTTACTTGGTGCCTTCAGCTATTTGAAGAGAGGTGACATCCCAACAGCTTTCTGCCTAGAGTTATATGCATAAGGTTAATATTTTCTAGAGCAAGAAGGGATGTTTATTTTCCAAGAAAGAGCGATTTCTAAAAATCCCTTCAAAATTCTTTGGTGCCTCTGTACCTGTGCCAGATACTCAAGAAAGGATAACTGTTTCAGTTCAGCCCAGGTACCCGAAATCATCAAGAAAAATATTCTAA
Organism: Phocoena sinus; assembly: GCF_008692025.1. Classification (NCBI taxonomy): domain Eukaryota; kingdom Metazoa; phylum Chordata; class Mammalia; order Artiodactyla; family Phocoenidae; genus Phocoena; species Phocoena sinus. The sequence continues at coordinate 76,510,092 of NC_045773.1, read as the reverse complement.
CCACATTGCAAATCTCTCGTGACAATTAATTTCCTCAGAAGATTGCTTAGTTTATCAGGAGTGAAGTGGTGACTCACAGCTGCTCTTTTCTTCCTCCTTGCCTACCTGGCCCCTTCTAACCGTAATTTAACCCCCATTGCCTAATAATTTAAATACCTGGCAGTTTCCCTTAAAACATTCCTTTTGAGAAATGGGGGAAATACTTTGACAATAATTTTTCTTACAAGCTAATGGGGGATGATTATTTTTGAAAATTATACTTTTGAAAAGATTATTACTTTTCAAAGTTATTACTTTTGAAAAGATTAAACATGACAAGGCCTATAAAAAATAGTCCAGTTAATCTATTCCATAATAATAAGAATAGCCATACATTCCTGTTATGGATCTGGAAAAGCTTAATTGAACAGGAATGTAAATGATTGACTTTTTCTCACTTGCCAGGAATATTTTGGGGGCTATTAATTCTACTAGTAAAATTTTTTTCTCAGGACATTTCATATTTCCTGTTACTACATTTTAAAAATTCATAATGGGTGGTAATTATTACATCAGTTGCCTATCCAGCCCATGTTGATTTTACCAGAAATTTCAAGATAGACTTGGGGTTTGAGCCTTAATGACAAAGTTCTAATACAATTATTATTATGTGTGTGTGTTTGCATTTGAGAAAGGGGACGTTTTCCCAGAGTTTTGGCATTAAACAGTTAACATATATGATTTTTTAAAATTAAATGTAAAGTGCTGTGTTAGCAATGATTAGAAATAGGAGCTTTCTTAGAGTTGTATTGCATTTTAGCAGGAATTTGCTTTCCATATTAACTGTAGACTTATAAAATATATGGTGGATCCATAAAGTGTCTCAGTAATGTACTTAGCTCATACTGCTTTAAAACACGTGATGTTGGGATATTTCCCTGAGTGTGGCTATTGTAGGCATTGCAGATGTTTTCCTCTTTCCTCATTACAAGAATTATGGCAGTTCATCTTATCTTTAGACTAGACACATCTATCTCCCTTTATTTTTTTCTTTTTTCAGGAGTTATTCAATAGAAATCCATGATTATTGTGTAAATGTTTTGTGAATATATAACTAGAGAATAGCAAATTGGATGTCCAGACTATAGAGCTCAAGACTCATTGTCCCATCCCTGTTTTGATGAAGACTGAAGGAAGAGAACAATTTCTTACATAAATGACAACATACTAGATGAATGGTCTTAACAAGAATAATTTCAGATGCAGGAAGGTACTATTTTGTCTCCATGGTATAGAAATTATCTGTGGACGGATTACTACATCTTACTCTTGAGTGCATGTGTAGGACCAGCATGCTGTCATACCATCTTGTTCAATTAGAAGTGCCATGCATATAAGCTCATCCATTTCCCCCTCGTCCCAGCCTCTTGACAACTACCATTCTACTCTCTACTTCCATGAAGTTGACTATTTCAGAGGCCATTATCTTAAGAGAGATCATGAAATATTTGACTTTCTGTGTCTTGCTCATCCCACTTAGCACAGTGTCCTTCAGGTTCATCCATATTTTTGCAAACGGCCAGATTTTCTTCTTTTTTAAGAGTGGAATATTACAGTTATGTTTTACATATTTTTGCCACATTTTCTTTTCCTTTTTTTTTTTTTTTTTTTTTTTGTGGTACGCGGGCCTCTCACTGTTGTGGCCTCTCCTGTTGCGGAGCACAGGCTCCGGACGCGCAGGCTCAGCAGCCATGGCTCACGGGCCCAGCCGCTCCGTGGCACGTGGGATCTTCCCGGACCGGGGCACAAACCCATGTCCCCTGCATCGACAGGCAGACTCTCAACCACTGCGCCACCAGGGAAACCCTTGCTACATTTTCTTTAGCCGTTCATCTATTGACAGACATTTAAGCTTCTCAAATCATCAAGGTATACACCGAAAATGTATACAATTCTTATTTGTCACTAATACCTCATAAAGCTGAACAAAAGTGGGTACATTATATATATGTGAATATACATATGTAAATTAGAATGAATGTGGTATATGGATCCATTTTAATATATTTAGTATCATGTAAAATGAGGTATCAAAAACATTTGCGTTAATAGTATGACAAGCAGAAAAATACTGTGTTGATTGTGTGTCGTATTATAACTTTTCTGTTGAGCCTAGTAAACCCCCACTTTCTTTTTATGGAAAAAAAGTCAATAACTGATCTTTGAGACTGAGACTGCTATATATTTCCATCTTTTTAAAAATCAACTTTCTCATATATCTTCTAGTAAAGGAGATGTTAGTGATGGGGATAAACTAATGCAAAAATTAGTGGATCTGACTCACAAAAATAAGTTAAGTAAACTTTAACAAGCTGAGCAGTGTCTCCTTAGCTTTCTGCTTTGGGGAGAACTGTCCAGCATAATTCAGACAGTAATTAAATCAGAAAAAGTAATCAGTGTAGCCACAGATGTATCAATTTTGTAGTTAAACTTCTGGGGGGATTAAAATTGGGATTTTCCCACTACAGTTTTGTGGAATGCAAAGCAATTTATGTTTCTTCTAATTTTTAGAATACCCTACTCATGCAGAAGATAATTTCTCTGATCCAAGAAAAAAGATTTCTCCTATGTGGGCAATGAGCAAAAATAAGTATACAAGGGTGTTTGGTCATACTTGTTATTATACTTAGGCTGGTTATGTGATTACAGTTTACTTTTTTGGAATAATTATTAAGCAAAGTATTTGACAAAACTTTGGCTGAAAAATTAGTACTGTCCTGAAAATGGGTTTCTAAAGAAAATATATTTATTTAGTAATCCCATTGTTAAGTGCAAAATTAATTTCCTCTGTTTTTTTTTTGCATTGGATTACTCATTTTGTTCCTGGAACTTTCTGCAGGAAAGTTGTGTTATGTTATCACTAACTTTTGTGTTGTTAATAGAGTTTTGAAAGCCAACAAAATCAATCAAAATGGTGTATTTATTTTGGGGAAAGAATGTAGGAAAACATTAAAGTAATAGAAATAGGGCTTCCCTGGTAGCGCAGCGGTTAAGAATCCGCCTGCCAGTGCAGGGGACACAGGTTCGAGCATTGGGCCGGGAAGGTCCCACATGCCGTGGAGCAACTAAGCCCATGTGCTACAACTACTGAGCCTGTGCTCTGGAGCCCGTGCTCCACAACAAGAGAAGCCACTGCAATGAAGAGTAGCCCCCACTCACCGCAACTAGAGAAAGCCTGCCTGCAGCAACAAAGCCCAATGCAGCCAAAAATAAATAAAAATAAAGTAATAGAAAATTGTTGTGTCCAACTCTGCTAGTAGACTTCAAAATATTCATTGTTTCTACCTTGCTTATGAAAAGAACCAATTTTCTTCAGCGTTTGTGACTAAATTGTTAAAACAAAACAAAACTATATTTCCTAGTTACCCCATCCAAACAAGGAGAAGATTCTGGTGCTGGGGTTCCTTTCCTGATAACGAGGCCATAAAGACCATCTCCTTCCTCCAGCAATGCAGACAGGAGCTGCTGGTAAGGCAATCGTCTTGTGGCCATGAGACTATCATGGGGATGAAACTAAGGATGGTGGAGCAGAAAGACAAAAGGAGTGTAGGATACTGAGGATAATTTTATGGAGCTGCTGATCCAGCCCCGGTCTGCCTATCTTATGAATCTTATGTTATCACACAAAAAGAAATTAATATTTGGCCAAGATATTCTAAACAGATTTTAATTCATGCAGTAGATCACCAGTCCTATCTGATAAAACCATCAAATGCAAAAATTTTATATCATAAATTTAAAAATTGTAGACAATGGCTCATATCTTAGATAGCAAAGGTCTTGAATACCTTCTTGCAGAGTGATTGGTTATAAGCAACTGTGAATATTTTATTTGTACATAAACAGAAAATTAGTGCATTATTTTACAGAATACTTCCTACAACACAATGCTAAAAGTTCTAGAATTTTCAGGAAGTCAGATTTAGTATGAGATAGTCAGCAAAGCCTTTCCTATCTATAAAACCCCAGACTCTAAAATGGAGTTTCTTAGTGCTTTTCATGTTTGGAGGCATGCAGTGGTATGGAATAAATTTTCCAGTGAATAAATTGCTGTGTAATGTTACATAAAATGTCAGTGCCTCCTGGTAGACGCCTGAGGCATATTTACAACAAAATAAAAAAGATGAAGGAGCATTTTGATGAGGCTTTTTAAATGATTCATGGCTGACTTCTTTTCCATCCTTTTTTTCAAAACAGCATCTTCAGCTAATTCTTCAGTCTATCTAAATGCACACCTAGCCAACCATCTAGATCTCAACTGCTCTGGGAATCAGTTCTGTCGTTAATGATGTAAATGCTTGAGTAGTTGTGTTCCAGGAATATTGGCTGGAGGCTATGGCAGCTAAGGGCAGGAAGCCAGACACATCAGATAATCAAAGGATTTTTTTTTTTTTTGTAGTTTCCAAATATCAGACAGGTAGCTATGAACAGGTTCCACTTGTATGTGCAAACATTTTCTTTAGTGTTATTTAAACACTAAATAACCACCTTTGTTAAGAGGTGGAAAGTTCGCCAATAAAAGTCTGTGTTCCAGTGAGTAAACTAAACATTTATAGGAAGACATAGTAAGAAGGTGTGGCCACGATGGCAAAGTAGAAAGACCCTGAGCTCACCTCCTCCCATGGACACACCAGAATCACCACCATCTTCAGAGAAACTACCAGTGAGCATGACCAGAGGACCAGCAGAAAAGTTTTTCCACAGCTAAAGATATACAGAAAGAAGCACAATGAGACAGGTAGGAGGGGCAGAGACGTGATATAGTTAAGACTCTAGCCTAATTTATTTTTTTAACTCTAGCTCAATTCAATTCCAAAATTTCTTTTTTTTTCTCAGCACAAAGTCTTCTGACTTGTTCTTTGTCTCATCTCTGTAACTGCTATTTTTTTCCCCAAGATTTTCTTGTCCTTTACTTCCTTTACTTTTAACCCTTATTTTGAATTATGTTTTTCTAGATTTGAATATGGTTTTGTACATGTTTTATGAGCTTTAGCTCTTAGAGCACTGCTAAACTCTTATTCTTTATTGCTGTGTAATTTACCACTTCAGGAAAATAATTTGTTATAATTTTATATTGCAAACCAATTAGGGTACACCAGTAGAAAACTGACGAGTGTGGCCACTTGAGTCTGTGAGGGTAGAATACCCTGCTAATCCTCCACAGCTCCCAAGTGAACATGGCCAATTCCCACAAGATAACTCTGACCAAAGGGGAAACAGCCCAAGGACCCTGCTGTTCAGCATTGGTCAGAGTTCCTGTGTTTTGCCTTACACTGTTCCTTTTAATTTGCATTATGTCCATTTGGGCTCCTCTTTTCTTTCTTGTTTTATATTTTATAGGAAAAATAATTACCTACTAATAATATTTTCTTGGAAAATGGTTACTTATTGTTGATGATGATCAACCATTTGAGACTTTCTTTAGGTTTCGTAAATATTTTCACCTCTGACTCTTCTCAGCTTACAGTCTTATGCTATATCAGTAATTCAATTAAATACAAAAATCATGTACTGAGAGGATATGTGTTCTAAGGATTGCTTGAAATGTTTATTGGGCAAGGAACCTGAAAACCATGAGCTTGGTTTCTAGGTTCATTGGAAGAGGTTAGCACATATAAATTAATGAGCAAGTAACACATGATTATAATTAAGACTACAAAATGAATATATTTAAGAAATAATATGAATGATCCTGACATTAAATTGCATTGGTCAATAGGAAGGAGTTTGATTTTCTTTCTTGGCTGGCATTAATGAAAGAAGCATGATGTAAAAAGTGGATGCTGGCATCCACATATATACTGATTCTGACCCTAACTGTACTTTCTTAATGTTTCATACTGGTTTCAAGGTTTCGTTTTTTTTTTTTTTTTCGCGGTGTGCGGGCCTCTCACTGCTATGGTCTCGCCCGTTGCGGAGCACGGGCTCAGTGGCCATGGCTCACGGGCCCAGCCGCTCTGCCGCATGTGGGATCCTCCTGGATCGGGGCACAAACCCGTGTCCCCTGCATCGGCAGGCAGACTCTCAACCACTGCGCCACCAGGGAAGCCCTGGTGGGCTTTCAAGTTTTTAACTCAAATATTTGGGTTTTAGGTTTTTAGTTTTAATCTTGGACCATGATACTCATTCCTAATTCTTAGTCCTGGGTTTCAGGTGCCTATTTATTACTAGTAAAGTGCTTATTTACCTTGAAATTATTTCATATGATTCCATATGGTAAAAGATCTTTCCATATCATATGCAGCCATTCCCCCCTTCCTTCCACACACATTAATTGAACACATAGAAACTGTTAGACATTGTCATAGAAAATGGAAATATAACGAAGCTTTTGAGTAGCTCATAGTCTACTAGGGAAATTTACAATATAATACACTCAACTTTTTAGATTCTGGCTTCCTTAGTTATAAAAAAATGGAATTTTCTCACCATTTTTTTCTGACATTTTCTCCTACACGAAAGAAGCTCCTAGCCTCCCTTCTGTTAGATCACCTTAGCAAAATTTGCTGCCAAAAGTCTTATCAAGAGATTTTCAGCAACTGTTAGGCAGCTCAGTGTATATCTATTGAATAAAACACCAAATAAAATCATGTAATGTGGAGAGTAAAGGAAAGCCAGTATCTGGAGGCCATGGAAAGGTGGACACATTTGTGATGGTTGATGGCACCACACACTGTGGGCCAGCAGAACACTGGGAGGAAAATTAACAACTGGCACCACAAAATTCAGAAGGTTGATGCTGTCCTTTGAGAAACAAAATGTACAATTATAGCTTTGAATGATAAAGTTCACTGGAAGGCTTGGTAGCTCTGATTTTATTTATTTTATTTACTCTTGACTGTGTCAGGTCTTAGTTGGAGCACTCAGGATCTTCTTTGAGGCATATGGAATCTTTCGTTGTGGTGCGTGGGCTCTTCACTGCAGTGCAGGGGCTTCTCTCTAGTTGTGGCATGTGGGTTTTCTCTTCTCTAGTTGTGGCACGCGGGCTCCAGAGCACATGGGCTCTGTAGTTGTGTTGCGCAGGCTTAGTTGCCCTGGCATGTGGGATCTTAGTTCCTGACCGCGGATCAAACCCGTGTTCCCTGCATTGTAAGGCGGATTCTTTACCACTGGACCACCAGGGAAGTCCCTGGTAGCACTGATTTTAAATGTTGTACTTTTACAGTCACACTCTGTGTGACTAAAATATTTTAATTCAGTACTTGCAGGTACAGAAAAATTCAAATTTATTTTGAATAAAAATGCTATGGAACATTTTAAACTTTTCCAAGCACGTTAAAATCCAAGTTATAAAAGCATAGAACACCCAGTAAAAGTTGAGGTATTATTACTAGCTCTATGAGATGTAGAAGGAGAGGTTTTATTTTTCTGGAGGCTTTTATTTCAGTGCTGGTCCCTGAGCTGTACAGAAGCAGCTTCTGGGGATCAAAATCACACTTAGGACTGTTTGTAACTGGAAGCAACAGTAGTGATGATATTAGTCTTTGACCTCCAGGCATCTCAGTATGGGAGTTAAGGTAGAGATGACCAGGGGACAAGAGTAGAGCCCTCACTGTGTCCCTGGAGAGAAGGCTATTCTGTGGAGCATAGTGAATTCATTCACCATGAATTTCCAGTCTGTTAATTTGTTGTGAGGAAAATGCTTTTGAGTTAGATTAATGGAAATTTTTATATCAAGAATTAGGAACAATATGACAAACCCACAGCCAACATCATCCTCAGTGGTGAAAAACTGAAAGCATTTCCACTAAGATCAGGAACAAGACAAGGTTGCCCACTCTCACCACTATTATTCAACATAGTTTTGGAAGTTTTAGCCACAGCAATCAGAGAAGAAAAGGAAATAAAAGGAATCCAAATCGGAAAAGAAGAAGTAAAGCTGTCACTGTTTGCAGATGACATGATACTATACATAGAGAATCCTAAAGATGCTACCAGAAAACTACTAGAGCTAATCAATGAATTTGGTAAAGTAGCAGGATACAAAATTAATGCACAGAAATCTCTGGCATTCCTATACACTAATGATGAAAAATCTGAAAGTGAAATCAAGAAAACACTCCCATTTACCATTGCAACAAAAAGAATAAAATATCTAGGAATAAACCTACCTAAGGAGACAAAAGACCTGTATGCAGAAAATTATAAGACACTGATGAAAGAAATTAAAGATGATACAAATAGATGGAGACATATACCATGTTTTTGGATTGGAAGAATCAACATTGTGAAAATGACTCTACTACCCAAAGCAATCTACAGATTCAATGCAATCCCTATCAAACTACCAGTGGCATTTTTCACAGAACTAGAACAAAAAATTTCACAATTTGTATGGAAACACAAAAGACCCCGAATAGCCAAAGCAATCTTGAGAATGAAAAACAGAGCTGGAGGAATCAGGCTCCCTGACTTCAGACTATACTACAAAGCTACAGTAATCAAGACAGTATGGTACTGGCACAAAAACAGAAAGATAGATCAATGGAACAGGATAGAAAGCCCAGAGATAAACCCACGCACATATGGTCACCTTATCTTTGATAAAGGAGGCAGGAATGTACAGTGGGGAAAGGACAGCCTCTTCAATAAGTGGTGCTGGGAAAACTGGACCGGTACATGTAAAAGGATGAGATTAGATCACTCCCTAACACCATACACAAAAATAAGCTCAAAATGGATTAAAGACCTAAATGTAAGGCCAGACACTATCAAACTCTTAGAGGAAAACATAGGCAGAACACTCTATGACATAAATCACAGCAAGATCCTTTTTGACCCACCTCCTAGAGTAATGGAAATAAAAACAAAAATAAACAAATGGGACTTAATGAAACTTCAGAGCTTTTGCACAGCAAAGGAAACCATCAACAAGACCAAAAGACAACCCTCAGAATGGGAGAAAATATTTGCAAATGAAGCAACTGACAAAGGATTAATCTCCAAAATTTATAAGCAGCTCATGCAGCTCAATAACAAAAAAAACCACAACCCAATCCAAAAATGGGCAGAAGACCTAAATAGACATTTCTCCAAAGAAGATATACAGACTGCCAACAAGCACATGAAAGAATGCTCAACATCATTAATCATTAGAGAAATGCAAATCAAAACTACAATGAGATATCATCTCACACCAGTCAGAATGGCCATCATCAAAAAATCTAGAAACAGTAAATGCTGGAGAGGGTGTGGAGAAAAGGGAACCCTCTTGCACTGCTGGTAGGAATGTGAATTGGTACAGCCTCTGTGGAGAACAGTATGGAGTTTCCTTAAAAAACTAAGAGTAGAGCTACCATACGACCCCGCAATCCCACTACTGGGCATATACCCTGAGAAAACCATAATTCAAAAAGAGTCATGTACCAAAATGTTCATTGCAGCTCTATTTACAATAACCAGGACATGGAAGCAACCTAAGTGTCCATCAACAGATGAATGCATAAATAAGATGTGGCACATATATACAATGGAATATTACTCAGCCATAAGAAGAAACGAAATTGCATTATTTGTAGTGAGGTGGATGGACCTAGAGTCTGTCATACAGAGTGAAGTAAGTCAGAAAGAGAAAAACAAATACTGTATGCTAACACATATATATGGAATCTAAGAAAAAAAAATGGTCATGAAGAACCTAGGGGCAAGATGGGAATAAAGACACAGACCTACTAGAGAATGGACTTGAGGATATGGCGAGTGGGAAGGGTAAGCTGGGACGAAGTGAGAGAGTGACATGGACATATATACACTACCAAACGTAAGGTAGATAGCTAGTGGGAAGCAGCCGCATAGCACAGGGAGATCAGCTCGGTGCTTTGTGACCACCTAGAGGGGTGGGATAGGGAGGGTGAGAGGGAGGGAGACATAAGAGGGAAGAGATATGGGAACATATGTATATGTATAACTGATTCACTTTGTTATAAAGCAGAAACACACCATTTTAGAGCAATTATATTCCAATAAAGATGTTTAAAAAAAAAAACGCGTATATGAAACCTGCCCTCATGGACCAGTAGCATGGGAAGTGGGTAGGGAGAAAGATTTAAAAAAAAAAAAAAAGTTGCTTGTGAGGAATTCCCCAGTGGTTAAGAACTCTGTTTTTCCACTGCAGGCGGCACGGGTTCCATCCCTGGTGTGGGAACTAAGATCCCGCATGCTGCCAGACACAGCCAAAAAAAAAAAAAGAAAGTTTGTGTTTGCAATACACATCATAGAATATTATCATAAACACTGTAATGAAGAAGACTATTTTGTAGGCAGCTTTATAAAATCACTGGCGCATAGAAGAATGTTGAAGAGGACAGGAAAATAGTGTCTGAAATATAATTTTGGTTGGTGAGTACTCATCATTTACTATGAGCAAGCCTTAAGCAAGCCTGACTCTAAAGTTACACAAGTCTATCTAGTTTCTCTCTAAATAATAATCAGATATACAAAATGAGCCCCAACTGAATCAAGCGAGGAAGAATGAGCACTGGCTGCATCAGACTCAGAAGGCAAGTTGATGAGAAGTTGCTGCGTTTTTGATTTATTAAGCAAACAACAGCCAGGGAGATAGATAGAGAGGAGATAGCTCATAAATATAGGTAAAGTCCCCGTTGGCCCACTTGTATTTGGACTTCCGCTGAACTGCAAAGGTGAGGAAGGATTCCCTGTCTCTGTTGCTACTGCCTCCCACAGTTTTGAGTTGATGGGCTAGCACTGCACCACCCTGGAGAGAAGGATTCCTTTAATTCTAATTCAGAACCAACCACAAATGTATGAGATTCCACCAGCCCAGAGTTTCTCTACCTCAACACTGTAGACATTTTGGGCTGGATTATTCTTTATTATGGGAGCTGTCCAGGGCATTGCAGAATGTTTAGCAGCATGTCGCCTCTGCCTGTTAGATGCCAGGAGAAATCTCCTAAATTGTGACAACCCAAAATGTCTCCAGATATTTACAGACATACCCTGGGAGGCAGAATAGTCCCCGTTTGAGAACCACTTGTACTAAACCATATACAGGATCTCTATGAGAAGCAATAGTAAAGATATCTGGGACCAGAAGCACCAGGAAAATAGTACTCCCCTGAGGCCGCTGCAGATTTAAACAACTCATTTCTGCAGGCCATTTTATGTAAGAAACCATTGAAAGCAAATATATATAGAGAGAGAGTAATTATAAAGTTTGGCTTTCATTCTCTCTCTTCCTCAGTTACTCAGCTATCCTGGACTTATTCCTGCCTTAGTTTGTCTGTGATATACTCAGGAAAATAGAGATGTTTCATGTTGTGGAAGACATTTATTAAGAAGAAATGCTACAGAAACACATATAACTATATTGCTAAAAATAAGTATAATTTTACTAATTCTTTGCAATGTCAAACTTCCTTCAAAATGGAGGGAACATCTGAACTGTATAAAGCTGTAAGTCAACTACAGTTTATTTTGTTTGTGTGTCGAATAACTGGAACTAGTTTAAAATACCACTAAAACTTCCACTTTTATAAAGTTTCACACATTTAAAAAACTTACTAAATACATTATAATTTGTGATTTTCAAATCCTGGTAAGCTGAAATTATTTTGTCCTTTATTTCTAGATAAAGAAGTTCAGGCTCTGTTGATAGACACTTGGGTTTCTTCCATATCTTGGCTGTTGTATGTAGTGCTGCTATAAACATTGGATTGAATGTATATTTTCGAATTACTGTTTTTGGTGGTTTTTGTTTTTTGTTTTGGATGTATACCCAGGAGTGGAGTGGAATTGCTGGATCATATGGTAGTTCTATTTTTAGTCTTCTGAGGAAACTCCATACTGTCTTACATTTAGATCTTTAATCCATTTTGAGTTTATTTTTGTACATGGTGTGAGGAAATGTCCTCATTCTTTTACATGTAGCTGTGCTGTCTTCCCAGCATCACTTATTGAGGAGACTGCTTTTTCTCCATTGTATATTCTTGCCTCCTTTGTCATAGATTAATTGAACATAAGTGTGTGAATTTATTTCTGGGCTCTCTATTCTGTTACCTTGAGTTATGTGTCTGTTTTTGTGCCAGTACCATGCTGTTTTGATTACTGTAGCTTTGTAGAATAGACAAATGGATAAAGAAGATGTGGTATATATATACAATGGAATATTACTCTGCCATGAAAGAATGAAATTCTGCCATTTGCAACATGTGGATGGACCTAGAGAGAATTATGCTTAGTGGAATAAATCCTACAGAGAAGGACATATACTGTATCACATATCTGAAATCTAAAAATATAACACAAATGAATGTACATAGCAAAGCAGAAACAGACTCACAGACACAGAAAACAAACTAGTGGATGCCAGTGAGGAGAAAGAAGGAGGGAAGGGCAAGATAGGTATATGGGATTAAGAGATACACACTACTATGTATAAAATAGATAAGCAATAAGGATATATTGTACAGCACAGGTAATAATAGCCATTATTTTGTAATAAACTTAAATGGAGTATAATCTATAAAAATACTGAATCACTATGCTGTTTACCTGATACTAATATAATATTGCAAATCAACTATACTTCAATTAAAAAAAAAGAAGTTAAGGCTCAAAGAAATTAAATGACTTGTTTCAGGGTGTGTGTGGGTTTCTGTGTGTATGTGTAGAAGTGATGAAAGAGCTGGGATTTCAACCCATATGGTTAAACCATTGGATCCATGTTAAGAAGTCGCATCCGGTAGGAAGTATTGAGGAACCTGATTTCATAAAAATACATGAGTGATCTTAATTAGAATATCAATTTTTATATAAATGACCTATGTAAACAACATGAAACTATTTTCTTTATAAGGGAATTAAACTGGCCTTTTATGGCTATGCTTTCACTGATAACTTGCTCCATAAATGCCATTTTTCACAGACTTTAAAAGCTGAAAAAAAAAATCACGGCACTGTCTGCATTATTTATGAATTAGTGGCAAAAATCTAATGGAATTTTTCCTCTCCAGAGAGATAACATGCTCCTTTTTTCCCTCTATATTTAAGTGCTGCAGAGAAAATAAAAATTAAAAGAAAACTTTGCCCTTCATTTTAGTCTTCTGGAGGAGACACAGCAGCGGAGCAGATGTCAAGAGTCATGTTCAGCATTTTAGGAAGAAGATTTGTTAGGCAGCTGCTAACCGTGTGGGGCAATGGCAGGGCTTGAAATTTGGCAAAAGCAGGGCTTAGAATTCTGCAGGGAATTTTCCCAGACAGATTTGAATCAGAAGAGATGAGGCTGGTTACAGGGCAAAAAAGTTGGTGAATCCATCCAAATGCTGTCTCATGACTTAAAAAGAGTTTAACATATTTGTGACATTTACCATGAAAGCAGTTTAAGGTCTGTTGTCAAGTGGGAAAAGCAGATCACAATACATGATGTTCATTCTATAAACTCATTTTATTTGATTCTATATGTATACTCCTGGGCATATTTATTCCCAGAGAGAAAGCAGTGTATTTCCAGAGAGAAGGGTAAAGATGAAAAGGTTAATCATATTGTCTGTGGAGTGGGGTGGAGATATGGTGGGTATGGTTTCTAATTCCTTCTTTTGGCTTATCAGTTGTTTCTGAATTTCTTTACAATTAACATTTACTACATCTGAGATGTTTTACATTATTGAGTTACTGATGAATTGTGTTATATAGAGTAGGACATGCACCCTGAACTGACATTTATGTAATCAGAGTCCTAGAGAAAAGAAGGAGAGTAGGCCTGAAAATGGGCTCAAAGAAATAAGAGTTATGGCTGAGTAATATTCCACTGTGTACCTTGCTAATGGTAGCAACATGGATGGATCTGAAAGGTATTATGCTAAGTGAAATAAGTCAGACAGAGAAAGACAAATACCATATGATTTCACTTATATGTGGAATCTAAAAAACAAAGCAAGTGAACAAAACAAACAAACAGGAAACACAAACTAAGTCTAAGTGAAGATCCTGCTGAATTTGGCAGCGTAAGAGACAAGCTAGTACAGCAGCTGCCTAGGCAGTTCCACTAGCCACTGCAGCTGGTGCTCTCAAAGCAGGTTTTCCGCCCCTGACATCTGGAAGATGGCTTCCAGCATCTCCAGCTGTGACCACAAATGGGCTGACTTCAGCTTGGCCAGCTGCTGTGGACATCCACTAGGTCCCTAATCAATTCTGTGAGTCATAAAACCAGTTTAGGCCGCTAAACAATCAGCAGCTTTCCTGCAAGCAGTGCGTCCAGCATGCTGCAGTCATTTGAGAAGGGAATTCATCAGTCATTCAAGAAACATTGTGTCTTCTTGCTGAGAGCTGAATTGCTGGCTAGGAGAGAATTGGAAAGCAGTTGTTCAGCGCTTCTGATTGCTCACCTGGTAAAATTTATTTGATTGCAATTTATATCTTGATTACAGCCTGAAAAAACAGTTTTTGAAACCCTCGTGATCAAGTGATTTAGGTAACTTAGATTCTAATAATAAAATTGAGATTGTTTAAGGCCACATCCCCAAGAAACCATTACCCATAAATCTGAGTCTTCCTGAGCATGTTAGGTCAGTGATTCTGAATTTAAGTTCACTACAGGCCAGAATTTCCTTACATTCGATAGTGTTGAGCTTACAAGTAAAAGATGTCAGGATGGGAAAAATATAGATTAGAGAAAATCTGAGTAGTAACCCACAATCAGGGAATAGTGGATGGTTAGGTATGAAGCTGTGAAACCTTGTTTTCTTTTTTTTTTTTTTTTTTTTTTTTTTTGCGGTAACGCGGGTCTCTCACTGTTGTGGCCTCCCCCGTTGCAGAGCACAGGCTCCGGACACACAGGCTCAGCGGCCATGGCTCACGGGCCCAGCCGCTCCACGGCATGTGGATCCTCCCGGACCGGGGGCACGAACCCACGTCCCCTGCATCGGCAGGCGGACTCTCAACCAACCGCGCCACCAGGGAAGCCCGAAACCTTGTTTTCTAATCTTCAAAGAGTGTATTGCAAAACTCTGCTCTGGAGCATACTTTAAATTTTTATATCCTTTTTATTTTTCTTACTTAAGAGCATGTCTTCTTTTGATTTTAATCTTGTCTACTTCCAGTCTTGGGTCTGTGAAATTCAGTTAGGCATATTGTCATATAACCTGGATGATGTTTCTTTAGTGTCTTAAGATTTTATTTCTTTGTCTCACAAAATGAATAAGGATATTAACTGCCCTAACAGCTAACACAAATATAACAAAGAGTAATATAATTATAATCAGTCTGTGAAAATGCTAAGCATCTAATCTGTGCCTAGATAAGGAAATAGTTGGAGGGGGGGAATGTTAGTTAGGATGCTCTCGCCAGCAAATAGCGAAATACTGGCTTAATAAGAATGTGTTTTCTCACTTGAGATTTGAAAGCGTGCAGCTTTAGAATTAATATAGTGACTTAAATCATCAAAAATCCAGTCTATTCTTCTTTCAACTGGGGAAAGCTCAGCCTGCTGACTTTTCTTCTCAGAAACACTCTGTGTTTACAAAGTGGCTGATACAACTCAGGGTATCTTATATTCACACAATTATAATAACACGCATACACACACAAACACACACACATGCGTGCGTGCGCACTGACACACACAG
Source organism: Phocoena sinus (assembly GCF_008692025.1). NCBI lineage: Eukaryota > Metazoa > Chordata > Mammalia > Artiodactyla > Phocoenidae > Phocoena > Phocoena sinus. Next base: position 76,494,472 of record NC_045773.1, on the reverse strand, counting down.
TAGTTTTTCCTTGTTTATCTCTCTCTCAAGGATGAAAATCTTTCCCTCAGATCTCTCAGGGGCCTTTCTCTCGGGTTCCATTATCCAGAATGACTATGTCACCCTGGATGGGGACAGGCCCTACCAGTCAGAAATAACTGTGGCACGGAGGTGGAGTTCAGATAACTGTTGAGTAGACAACTATTATATAACTGCCACAAAGCAGAAGATGTTTTCTTAACTTCAAAGGCTTACAAGTTGATTATAGTCGTTGGACTTTTAATTATATCTTTTGTACACTGATTTCAATTTGCAAATTACCTCAAGCATATTGTTTTACTTAGCTGTGACACTAACCGTGTAAAGTATGTATTATTGCTATCTCCTTCTGCAAATAAGAAAATTAAGTCATGGAATGAAAAAAATATTACAATTTAAGCTTTCTCATATATTATAGTATAAAAAGTCTCAGAGCTCAATGTCAAGAGATAATAATACACGCATGCCCTGGACCTATTGTGGGTTCAGTTCCAGAGTACTTCAATAAAGTGCATATCTCAGTAAAGTGAGTCACAGAAAGTTTTTGGTTTCCTGGTGCATGTGTTATGTTTACACTATTCTGTAGACTATTAAGTGTGGAATAGCATTATGTCTAAAAACCAATGTATACACTTTCATTAAAAAATACTTTATTGCTAAAAAATGCCAACTATCATCTGAGCTTTCAGCGAGTTGTGATCTTTTTGCTGGTGGAGGGTCTTGCCTCCGTCCTGATGACTGTTGACTGATCAGGGTGGTGGTTGCTGAAGTTTGGTTGTGTCAGTTTCTTAAAATAATACAGCAGTGAAGTTTGCTGGACTTTTCCTTTCATTTGAACACTTAGAGGCCATTAAAGTGTTACCAGTCGGTCTAATTTCAATACTGTGGTGTATCAGGGAATAGGGAGCCCCAAGGAGAGATGAAGGAAAGGCTGGTTGGTGGAGCAGTTAGAACACACACAACATTATGAACTAAGTTCACCATCTTATATGGCATGGTTCGTGATACCCCAAAACAATTACTATAGTAACATCAAAGATCACTGATTGGGCGTCCCTGGTGGCGCAGTGGTTAAGAATCCACATTCCAATGGCAGGGGACACGGGTTTGAGCCCTGGTCCAGGAAGATCCCATATGCTACAGAGCACCTAAGCCCGTGCGCCACAACTACTGACCTGCGCTCTACAGCCCTGCGAGGCACAACTAATGAAGCCCGCATGCCTAGAGCCCATGCTCCACAACAAGAGAAGCGACCACAACGAGAAGCAACGAGGAGTAGCCACCACTCGCCACAATTAGAGAAAGCCCATGCACAGCAACGAAGACCCAATGCAGCCAAAAATAAATAAATAAAATAAATAAATAAATGAAATAAAGATCACTGATCACAGATCATCACAACAAATATTATAATAATGAAAAATTTTGGAATATTGTGAGAATTGCCAAAATGGGGCACAGAGACATAAAGTGAGCAAATGCTGTTGGAAAAAATGTCGCTAATAGACTTGCTCCACACAGCGTTGCCACAGATTTTCAACTTGTAAAAACCACAACATCTACAAGTGCAATACGGTGAAGTGCAATAAAACGAGGTATGCCTGTAATGGGTTTGGAGATGAAGCATCTTAAATCAGAATGAAGGGAATCCGTTGATCTATGATATCAACCCTACTGTAAAACAACTGCTATTGTAGATAAAGTAGATACAGAGTATCTCCCAGAAAGATACGGCAATGTCCTAACCCCTTGGAACCTGTGAATGTTTGGGAAAAAACTCTGGACAAAAAATGAATCTTTGCAGATGTTAGAGGGGGCCCTAAGTCCAATGACATAATTCCTTATAAAAGAGAGGCAGAGGGAAATTTGACACAGAAAGACACAGGGGAGAAGGCCATATGAAGATGAAGTCAGTGATTGGAATTATACTGTCAAGTCAAGGAGCACTTGAGCCACCAGAAGCTGGAAGAGGAACAGAAGAGTACATGATTCTCTCCAGTAGCCTTCAGAGGGAGCCTGGCCCTGCCAACACCTTGATTTTGAACTTCCGGCCTCTAGAACTGTGAAAGAATACATTTCTGTCATTTTTCAACTACCCAGAATGTGGCAAGTTTATTACAGAAGCCCCACAAAACTAATATAGGTTCACATGTTCACTAAGGAACATCAGGCTGGCAGGGATGTGCAGAATGCATTAGATTGAGGTGTCAATTTACTTAATCCTTTAAGTAATATGAGGGTGTGAAAGTGAGTGACTGAAGCTGAAGTTATAGGAAGAGATGCATCTGAGAGATTTCCAAAGGAAGGAAAGAGCAACCAAATAGAAGATGCACAATAGGAAAAATCAAAGGTAATTCTAGAGTTCACCTGGGACATGGAAAAAATGACAATATCACTGATAGAAATTGAGATGGCAAAACAAAAAATTTATTTGACGGGTCTGTCAGTGGTTGGGATGTAGTATGTTTAAGGTAATGATTCAAGTTCCACGCAGAAAAGCCCAGCAAAGTGATGTTCAGAGTGAAATCAGGACCTTCCTTTGGGAACCATTTATAGAGCAAAGATAGATAAGGCACGAGTAAGGCATGAGTAACAAGATACCAACCACGTGGAGGATATACCCAATTTAGGAAGCCCATTGGGTTCCTAGGCCTGGCCCATCCTGTTTGTTCAGGTGCTAGGATGTGTCACCTACTCAGTGATAGAAGTGGGATGCTTCAATATCCCTAGCCTTCAATTACTATCATGTTAATCTGGTTAGTTTTCTTCCTAGTAGATTTAACCAGCTGAATTTATCAAATATATCACATATATCATCATATATATGTGTGTGTATATATATATGTATAAATTCTGTTTTCATGAAAAATGTCCTTGGAATTTTGATAGGGTTTTCATTGAATTTGTAGATTGCTTTAGAGAATGTGGACATTTTAGCAAAGTTAATTCTTCTAATCCATGAGGATGAAATATATTTACATTTTTTTTGTGTCTTCAATTTTTTTCAACAGTGTCTTATAGTTTTCATTATATAGGTCTTTCACCTCCTTGATTAAACTTATTCTTAGTATTTTATTTTATTGTTGCAATTATAAAGGGGATTGCTTCTTAATTTCTTTTTCTGCTAGCTCATTGTTTAGAAATGCAACATATTTTGTCTGTTGATTTTGTATCCTACCACCTTACTGTATTTATTATTTCATTTAGTTTTTTGGTCAAGTCCATAGGTTTTTCTATATAAATATCATGTCACCTGCAAATAGTGACAGTTTTACTTCTTCCTTTCCAACTTCAGTGCCTTTTATTTCCTTTTCTTGCCTAATTACTCTTGCTATGACATCCAATATTTTGTTGAATAAGGGTGGTGAGAGTGGGCATGTCTCTAAGTATGTCTCTATTAACAACATAAAGTCTTTGATGGAAAGTCGTTCACAAATAGACTCTTCTTCCAATTCTGAATAAGTATCTTTATTTAATTTTTCTCTGTTATTGATATTCAGATATAGTTGGAATAAAATTCTGTCTGGATCAAGGACATTTCCTTACAAATACATCAATATTGCAAAGCTTACGTCATATCATATGATTTTAGACTGAGAAAAAATATAAATACTGTTTGCCATGGTTTTTAGTACCACCTTCTTTCTCGATCTCAGCTGTCTCTATTTTTTGTCTCCTAAACTTTCTTAAGAAAGTTGACAAATGCTTATGCAACTGTCCTCCCAGAGGCTTCTGTAAATATCATTAAGACTCTCTTTCCAGACTGAGAAAAGTGCCTTGGGTAGCTGCCTAGCCTGGTCTCATTATTATGCATCTGCATTGCCTTCTTGTGACAGACAGCAGAGAAAATACAGAGACAGGAGGGTGGGGAATTAAATTATGTGAATTTTCCTCTGGTGACAAGGTGATGAATCAAATAACCACACAGGTCTCTGAATATCTATTTTTATTCTTCATTCCAGGAATTTCCCGAGCAGGTGAGGCAAACCACCAGAAAATCTAGAAAATTCATTCATATTGAGGTCAGTTGACAGTCTTTCACAGAGTGGTTCTGAAATTCACCCTTGACTTCTGAATAAGGGTTCACTTTAGAGAAGAAAAGTACGAGAGCTTAAGTAATTAACCATTATGTTTTGTTCAGCATTGAAGTCTGTATCTAAATGGATATCTAGGTGACCTAAGAAGAGGAATAAAAAGTTTTTTATTGATTGGAAACTTTGGCTTTTATCCTGTGTATTTGCTCTCATTCTTGATTTTTAACCATTAGTTCCTTCCATAAATGAATATAATGTGAAACTATTGTTTTTTACTATAACTTACACATTTTAAAGAATTTTGGTTCCTATTAAATAGGGTTGTTGAATTTGGGAAGAAAATTAGAACAGAGTTATGCCTGGATTTTCCAGGGTAAATAAAGAGGAAAACAGTATGAGAAACGAGATGGCAAGGGTTAGAAATAGAGTCTGTATCTACTGTGATTATATAGAACATGCTCAGAGATCACTCTTAAATAATATTTTGTTGCTCAAAGAAGTGACTGTAGATCCATATCTGAGGAAAGAGAAAAACAAGACAAGGCTGATTCAAACCCAATAATTAGAAGGTCAGTATGTACCCTCTTCACCTACAGGAACCAGGCATATTCATTGTACTTACACATCATCCATCTATCCATCTATTCATCCATTCATCCATCCATCCATCCATCCATCCATCCATCCATCCATCCACCTATCAATAGTCTCTCCATCATCTACATAATGAATCTATTATTCAAAAGAAGGTAAGGAACAAACTGTAAAATAGATCAAAGCAGAACTGCTCTTTGTCAAGACAGAGCCTTTACCTTTTTACCTTACTTCTCTGGCATCCTTGCTCTTCAGAAAGACTATGGAGAGGAACATAGTGCTCAGCTTGAAAACTACCACTCAGAGTGATTTCTGTATTAGGAAAACCCATTACTGACTTATTCTCTATGGAGATCTTTGCAAAATTATGAAGGAAGACAAGATAACTCTCTTTCTTTCCTTTCTGGCTACATCTCTTCCTTTCTGGCAACTTCTTTCTTTTTTGAATGCCTGGAACTTCCCTACAGCTTGTAGTTGATGAGATCTGCCCTCTTCGGCTCCTAATTATTATCCTGCTCACGTTTGCCCACTCTTATTAATTCTTCTTCATATGAATGACTACTGGCTTAATTTACCCAGAGTTAACTGATCTCATTACACTGTATAGAGGAAAAAAGTCTTGTATAAAATGAATAAAAACAAAATGATTCCTGGCTTACTTTGTTTCCTCTTAAAAAAGATGCAAGTCTTGAATCTGACCTTGTAAAATTTAGGTGAGTTTACAAGTTGTATTTTAGGGCACAACAGTGTTTTAGATGTATTGAAAATCCTACTACATAGGTGTTTGCCAACTCACCTTACTAAGACGTGCAGCTCTGCTTCTACTTTGCCGTGTATGCTCGTAGGACCTAGTGTAGTGTTGGTGCACTGCGTGGATTTTACACATACTTGTTGAATTTTATCAGTAAATGTATTTATGTCTAATAAGAGAGCCATGAGTGTCAGGACCTTGTTTGTTACAAAACAATGACTCTTTTAGCATCTGTAGGTGAGAAGTTCAGTGAGAATGGGTAAAATCGGGTTCACTAAGAGGGAAAGGGGGTTGAGGTCTGGATCTTATTTAGAACACACTTGCATGGTACAATGGCACTGGTCTAGCAATGGGTCATATTTGTGAATCTTACAGAATAATGGGATCTTCTGAAAAACCTTGTGAAAGTTATAGACCTTCTTTATACAAAATATGCAAGCAACAACGTGGGCAGTGTGTGGACATTTTAGGGGCTTCATGATGCCTTGTAATCCAACCCAATAGATCTATAAACTCTATGTTAAGAATCCCTGTTCTTTTACAGTCTAAAATAGGGCTTAGAGATGTGGTGATTGTGGAAAATGAAATTCTCTATGGTTATTTTTCACGTTAGGACACAGAATTCTACTATTAAAGAAACTGCAGTGGCCCTATGGGAAGCAGGCTCTGATAAATGAATTGTGACTTCTATAACTTAGCACCAATTACAATTGATAGTGATAATTTGTATATGTGTTGGTCTGTGTGGTTGAGTATGCTGACAGATAATGCTACTAAATTAGTCCTATTTGATTCATGGAAAATGCCAACCAATAGAGTCTCACATGACAGCTAATTTGCTTAATAATGACTTAAGATTTCGCATTTTATTAGTGAGTATTAGTGACTCAAATAAACTCTGGGAACTGACAAGATGCAACTTGAAAGCTGCAGCTTGTAAAAAAAAAAAAAAAAAAAAAAACAGAATGATGCAGTGAAATGACCCTCAGTGTCCTTGATTCAACTCCCTCAAACAGAGAACAGTGTGCTGTATTAGAGCTCTTATCCAAGGGTCCCTTTTGCGTAAGTGATAGTTTTATACAATATTAAGGATTTTTTGATGGCCAGAGACAACACACTGACATTCAGATGAAAGTCAGAACTTTTCCTTACTTATAACTCCAAATGAAAATTGCCAGACAGGGCCACAGGGGTGGCACAGGGATTGGTGGGGGGGTGGGGGGGTGGGACAGAGTAACAGCATGCATGACCTGTAGGGGGCAGTTTGTATAGGGCAAGAGAGGAGGTTTTTTCACGGATCCATGGATTGGCTAATCTGAATCAGTTTTGTAGGCTCCAGCGCATAGGGGCTGTCCCTAGTTGTCTGGTCCTTTCACTAAAGCAGGTGCATAATGGCTCCAGAGTGTAAGGGCCCCATATTGGGTCAAGACAACATTTTATACATATATATATGTATTTATATACATAAATATATATGCATATATAAAATTACATATAAAGTACATACATATGTTTATATTTTTAAAATATATTAAAATATACATTTTTATATATAAATATTTATATATGTGTAAATTACAATGGCCAAGTAATCCAAGCCAGAGTCAAATATAACTTTTTCCTTTTCGTGATTCTATTATTCCTGAAATTCCTAAATTTCATTTTTTTCATAATCTTTCATTCACTCTACTTATTAAGACTGATCTGCCTGCTTAGCTTCTTCAAATTCTTCATGCTGTCATCAAAGTAAACTTTCTAGTTTATAAATGTGATCATATCATTCCTGTGTTATAAAGTATGACAAAAAATATTTAAGAGACTAAATCTCAGCCTCTCAAAAATATTTAAGAGACTAAATCGCAGCCTCTCAATGTTGTCTGCAAAGTCATGTCCAACTCTACACTTTTAACCTCAGCTCCTCTCTTACTCCACAACGTGTCAAGCTTTGTTTGAGAAATAGAAAAAATAATAGTTAAGTGAATGAATGAACTGAGTACGGCATGCCAGTAATACATTTTTTCTTAAGCATGTGTCATATTTTACTGACTTACTAGTAAAAGAACAAGCAAAAGGACAGCAAAATTGTCTTTGCAGGTGAGGTATGAAAATGGAGGTATTATATAGATGGTATCTAGAAATATTACAATAACATCTATATTTTTGAAAATAATTATTAAAGTTTCATTTCATGTGGTCACATGGTACATTGCTTGGTCTGTTTAATGACAATTCTGACTCCATATTTTGATGTTTAACCATTGCCAGCTTTTAAGCTTGCCCGGCCCTCTTCTTTGCCCCACGAGCGGGCTAGCTGATAAAAAAGCTCCCTCCTTTGGTGCCAAAGGGGGATTCAAAACACACAAACACCGGACTGCATGCAGGAGCTCTCAGTCCAGCCCCATCTCCTCACCACAGTAGGAACTCAGGCCAGTCTCCTTGCCTTGCTCTCTCAAGCCATTTTGGACAGGTTTGAGAGGTTTGTCCTGCTCTCCTTAGAGAGCTCCATTATGTAAGTGCTAAACCTGTTTCATAGCCTTTTGCTGTGTGTGTGTGGCATGATGTCTTGACATCTGAACCAAATGTGGGGTGGAGGTCCTGCCTGCTCTTGCAGGGTGGTCATAACTGTGTGAGATGCCAGGTGCGTCATCTATGCATCAGTTATGGCTAATCAGTACATTTCAGAAGGACTCAACTGCGATTGCGATTATAGATGTCATGTTCCTTTATGGTGAACAGTGGGGCCAACTGACATGGAAGCACAGAAAGTGTTGCAGAGTCAGACACACAGCAATGTGCAATAAGTTCTATTTTTAAAATTTATTTTTATTGAGATATAATTGACATAGAACATTGTATATGTTTAAGATGCAAAACATGTTGATTTGGTACAGTTATACATTGGAATATGATTACCACGGCAGCGTTAGCTAACATCTCTATCACTTCACATAATTATGGGGAACAGTTAAGGTCTAGCCTCTTAGCAACTTGGAAGTTTATAATACAGTATTATTGTCTATAACTGCTATGCAGTGCATTAGATCTTCAGGGCTTATTTACATACATACTAGTTCCAAGTTTGTACCCTTAAGCAACGCATTCCCAAGTCCCCTACCCCTCAGCCTCTGGTTGCTACCCTCTGTTTCTACCAGTTTGGCTTTTTTAGATTTCATATATTAGTGATATTATACAGTATTTGTCTTTCTCTGACTTACCTCCCTTAGCATAATGCCCTCAAGGTCCATCCATGTTGTTGCAAATGGCAGGGTTTCCTTGTTTCTGAATAACGTGTGTATGCGCATGTGTTTATATATATATCTCACATCCTCTTTATCCATTCATCCATTGATGAATACTTAGGTTGTTTGGCTTCTGTGAATAACGCTGCAGTAAACATGGGAGTGCAAATATCTCTTTGATATCCTCTTTTCATTTCCTTTGGATATCCCAGAAGTTGAATTGCTGGATCGTATGGTAGTTCCGTTTTTAATTTTTTGAGGAAACTTCATACTGTTTTCCATAGTGACTGAACCAATTTACATTTCCAGAAAGAGAGAGCAATTGCCTGAGGCTATTCTTCAGGGGAAAGGCTGGAGAAACAGGGAGCTGTGGTCTCCTGGGATGACTTCTAAGCTGCTTGCTGCTGCTGGTCACTGCCCAGAGGAACACTTGGCTCCAAGGATGTGCCACAGAAGGCCTATTTGGGTTGCTGCAGCCTTGAACCTTGGCAGTCCTGGGATTGGGATCGCAGAGGCCCACACCAGGAAACCGAGTTGCTGCCCTGGGCCTTGGGCCTTGGGCCTCCTGGAGGTCAGACTTGCAGCCTGAGCATATGCAGTTCACTCCCGCTTCTTGCCTCACAGTCAGGCCCCAGCACAGCCATTGGGCCACAGCTTGGTCCCCGACAGCTGGCCTAGTCCCTGGGGCAGCCACCACTGCACTGTGACCTGACTAGGGGGTGGGGGAGGCATGGGTGAGGACCGGGGCATGAGCCAGACTCCTTCCTGATGAGTCTGGGAAAAGGGGCCTCCGGCACCCGGGGCACCCAGGTGTCCTCATCCCAGGACTCTCCCACTGGCCTCTATGGAACTCCCAAGGTCCCATGAGATCTGGCTTCCTCTGGGGGAGGGGTTGCGGCAGCAGCTTCTCAGGCCTGATTCTTCCATCTTCTGAATCGCTCCTGATGGCCTGGGTAAGCTCTCAATTTCTCATACTTCTCATTATTTCCTTCTGCAAATATTGTGTACACAGAAGCCATGTAGAATGCGTTTCCTTATCAGAAAATCTTTGTAAAAGCAGAACTTCTATGAATGGATTCAAGCCCAAGGGGGTAAAACAGCAGCTGTAAAATAAAAATATTCTACAAACAAATCACCTGGATAATGACGCTGTAGCAGGAAGACGTGCCCCTGGATTCAGAGAGAATGTCAGCAGGAGTCTGGAACTAATAGCTAATTCTATTCTTGATAAGAAAGAAACTAGAAACCACTGAAGAAGCTAGAAGTTCTTTTGTCAATAAAAATCAGAACTAGAAGACAAGAAAGTCTAGACTTGGAAAAAAAAGAGAAGCAGCCAAGGTAGACTTCCATTATATAAAGCCACAGTACTTACTTTAAAAATTAATTGGGCAATATGCCAAGAAAAGTGAAAACTTCAAACAACGTTTAAAGTGATTTAAAATTGGGTTTCTATTAAATTCTTTTTTATTTGCTTTAGTGCTCAATTTTCAAAGCCTTCAATGTAGGTACAGAAAAATTATATATATGTATGTGTATATGTGTGTGTGTGTGTATATATATACATATCACAATAATTATGTAATCTCAGTGATGGATTACTTTCTATATCTAAATTTTATTCAGTGTGAGAAAGAACAAGCAGTCCTTGATAACTGGAAACTGATCTGACATGTAGAGCTAGGACTCTGTTGCTAGAAGCTTCCCTGCTCCTTGCAGTTCAAAATCCACAAATGTTACTTTGCTTTTCTAGGTGTTTGCCTATGGACTCTTCATATAAATTAGTGTAAATCAAGGTGGTTTTTCCATCTGCAGAAATGACCTTTAAGAATGTTTTCTGAACTGAATTTAAATGAAGCTGAATAAAACATTATGTCTGCATGTAATTAAAACAAACAAAAAAAAGTCCAGTCTTAGTTGATTACCTAAATCCTTCATTTGTTTTTTTCAAATTAATTTGAGCTTTAAGCCTCACTCATGAAGGACAGAAAATGACAACTCATCCAATGTGCAGGCCTTCCTTTCAGTTTCCCATTTGTTGAGCCTTAATACACACTTCTTAGTAATATTTGTGGTTTCTTAGGGGTCTTTGATATTCTTATTTAATGCTATTACATTAAATATCATTTTTCCCTAATGGCCTGTGAGTGAAAATGCAATGATTGAATTTGTGTAAAATTCCAGGGGCCTTTTGGAAGCAGCCTGACTCACAAACTAACAAGGGGTCCAGAAACTTTGTATAGAGTGAGAGCAGATTGCAACAGAGACACAAGAATTGAGAGCAAAATCTCTCTTGGCCTCTTTTAATCTCTATTTACATGGGTGTTTAAAGACCCCAAGTAGGTTTTGGGGAAAGGTATTACTTATGCCTCATTTTTCAAAGAAGTTTTCATTTTCATGTTACTATTTATTGACCATCTGCTATGTGTCAACCAATGTTGTAGAAATTTATATATCTTCTGATACTAACAGCAGTACTTCAAGATAAATTTAATTATTCCTGTTTTATAAATGACAGAACTGCAGCTAAGGTTGATTAAATAACTTGCTACATGTCTGTCTTAGGCCAAAGTCCTGCGTTTTCCACTCTCTGAAAATAATAACTATTTAGTCCTACTAAAATATGAGGAAGTTTTCACTCCGTATTTGAGCATACCCTTTAGTGAACAGGCAGAAAATATCTCCCCAAATGCCAATTAAATAGATCCGCTTAACTGGTTAGCAGTTCACTTAGAATTGTTGTTTCTCTTCCTGGTTCATTACGAAGCAATTATGTCTCTGGCAAGTGAAGGAGATAAAGATGACTATATTGACTTAGAGGAATAGCTTTGCCAGAATCCTGTCTTTGAGTTCTTGTGCATCGAGTATTGAGACCATATTTTACATAATAAAAGTTCCATTCTCATTTAGCAGCAGTAAAATATTTTATGTTGTTGCATTAGGCAGAGACTAATTAAAATATACTTCTTTCTGCAAAAAAGTCACTTAAAATGTTACATTTCACAGTGATCAATGTATGTGGGGAAATAAATGGCTCTCACATCAAAGCATTTGATTATTGTTTCAAGCCATTCCAGGTTAACGCAGGCTTGATGAACACCTTGCATGTGAGGATCCTGGGACCAGCCCACGTTTGGGCAAATCTCTTTCTTTTGTTCCTAAGTATGCAAGCTCCAGTTTGAAGAGAAAGTTTTGCTTTAAACTTGGACTGAAGTTTTCTAGCAAATAGATTCTTCTTATTCAGGACACGTACACAAATTGCTCATTGAACAGCAACATTACCGGAATGCTGTTCCTCTTGAAAAATTGCAGCAAAATTGAACAAAACAGTAAAGAGGAGTGGAGAGAGGGAAGCCCTGATGTCAGGGTGATCCAGGGGAGGGCCAGCCTGGCAGAGCCTGCCAGAGAATAAAATTCCGTGTCATTTGAATATGTATCAGAAGAGGAGGAAGTGACTGGCACAAAGAAAGAAGAGCAGGCGGGCAGGACGTGAAGGGAATCCTATTTTAGGAAAAATGCTGCCAAAGAGCTTTGCATCATGCTCCCCAGGGTTTCAGCTCCAGACTGAGAGCTACGTGGCATTTTTAAATAGGCCTAGAGCAATTTATATCTGCAAGATCACAACCTTAAGAATCAATTTCTGAGAATAAAATATGAATTTAGCCTTAATGAATAAGGAGGAAGAGGAAGAAGAGATATTGATAGATGTGTCAGAGCTACCAGGATCTCTCTTGGTATCATTTGATATTGCCTAATTCTTTCTGAAACGATTTACAGACAAGATGGTTAGAAATTTGACTACAGGCCACACACACGCAAACACAGAGTCATGAAATGGGACATTCAACAATTTCATGTATGTTTCCTTCAGACTTGTCTTAAATTCTGAGCCATCTTTTCAGATACGTATTAGTAGTTTTAATGAATGGAGCTTGATTCCACAACTTTCAGAGTCAAGCTGTTCTAGTTTGAACCAGTTTCCGCCACCTGTTAGCTGTTCGGATAAGTTTTTAATCCCTCTGGGCCTCATTTTCTTCAGTAAAATGGGATAATTATATTACCAATTCACGTACATATAACTGGTCTAGAACAGTGAAAAACAAATGGAAAAAAACCCAATTTTTAGCTATAATAATTATTATATTGTTCTTATGATAACGTGATCGTTATTATTTTCCACCCCTTCATCTCCAGTTTTTATCCCAGGAAAGTCTGAGTATACTTATTAAAGAAAAAGCCTCTGGAATCAAGAAGTCTGAGCTTACATCCTGTCTTCATCACCTGCCAGTTTAAAAGCTGTAGGCTGGTGACTTCATGTATCTGAGCTACAGTTCTCTCGTCTCTAAAATAGACCAGTGAATCCCTTAACTCGCAAGTCCATATGAAGATTATCTGTGGTATTTTAGGTATGATGTGTTCCGCGATAGTACCTGTGTACTATAAACCAACTTTCCAGCTACTCTTAACACACCCAGGTATATTGGATCTTTGGAGCTTTCCTTTACAGGCTGAACCCTCTGGAGAAAATGGAATCTGTAGAATGTTATAGCAACGAAATCCTCACATATTTTTTTCTCTGCAGCCATTTGTACTTTTTTTAAAATTTAGGCTATATCTTTTTAGAGCAGCTTTAGCTCACAGCAAAATTGAGGGCAAGGTACAGAGATTTCCCATAGACCCTTGCACCCCCACATGTGCTTAGCTTGCTCTGTTGTCATTCCCTTCCAGAGTGACACATTTTTCACTGTCTCCAAAGTTTTGCCTTCTCCAGAATGTCATATAGTTGGAATCATACTGGACATAGTCCTTTCAGATTGGCCTCTTTCACTTAGTAATATCCATTTAAGATTTTTCCATGTCTTTTTTTGGCTTGATATCTTATTTCTTTTAGCACCGAGTAACAGTATCTTCTCTAGATATACCACAGTTTATTTATCCATTTACCTACTGAGGGACGTCTTGGTTACCCCCAGGTTTTGGCAATTATGAATAAAACTGCCATAAATATCTGTGTGCAGGTTTTTGTGTAGACAGAAATGTTTAGCTCCTGTGAGTAAACACCAAGGATCATGACTGCTGAATCAAATTGTAAGAGTATGTTTAGTTTTATAAGAAACTTCCAAATTGTCTTGCCAAGTGGCCGTACCATTTTGCATTCCCACCAGCAATGGGAATTCATTTCTGCTGCACATCCTCACCAGCATTTGGTGGTGTCAGTGTTCTGGGTTTTGGCTGCTCTAACAGGTGTGTTGTGGAATATCATTGTCATTTTAATTTTTATTTCCCTGATGACATGTGATGTGGAACATTTTTTTCATGTGTTTATTTACCATCTGTATATCTTCTTTGGGGGAGTGTCTGTTCACGTCTTTGGACCACTTTTTTTTTTTTTTTTGGCGGTACGCGGGCCTCTCACTGCTGCGGCCCCTCCCGATGCGGAGCACAGGCCCCGGACGCACAGGCTCAGCGGCCACGGCCCACGGGCCCAGCCGCCCCGCGGCACGTGGGATCCTCCCGGACTGGGGCACGAACCGGCGTCCCCTGCATCAGCAGGCGGACTCCCAACCACTGCGCCACCAGGGAAGCCTGGCCCATTTTTAAATTGAGTTGTTTTCTTATTGTTGAGTTTTAAGTGTTCTTTGTATATTTAAGATCACATACCCTTATCAGATGAATCTTGTGCAAGTATTTTCTCCCAGTCTGTGACTTGTCTTCTTGTTCTCTTGATATTGTCTTTTGTGTTTTACATTTAGGCTTGTAATGCATTTTGAGTTGATTTTTCTGAAAGGTGTAAAGTCTGTGTCTATATTCATTATTTTATTTTTTTGTTGAAGTATAGTTGATTTACAATATTGTTCAGTGTACAGCAAATAGATTCAGTTATACATATACATATATATATGTGTGTATATATATAATATATATATATTCTTTTTCAGATTCTTTTACCATATAGGTTATTACAAAATATTGAGTATAGTTCCCTGTGCTATACAGTAGGTCCTTGTCATTTATCTATTTTTATATATGGTAGTGTGCATCTGTTAACCCAAAATTACCAATTTATCCTTACCTGTCCTTCCCCTTTGGTAACCGTAAGGTTGTTTTCTGTGTCTGTGAGTCTGTTTCTGTTTTGTAAATAAGTTCATTTGTACTATTTTTAGATTCCACATATAAGTGATAGCATATAATATTTGTCTTTCTCTGACTGACTTACTTCACTTAGTATGATAATCTCTAGGTCCATCCATGTTGCTGCAAATGGCATTTCATTCTGAATAATATCCTATTGTATATATATATATACAACACATCTTCAGAAGTGTGGATCTCCTATAGAAATTATTCTGTTGTAGCCAATGAGTAACCAAAAACAGCTTATCTCTTAGGACGAAAGTAAGCATTGAGACCAGGAGGGCAAACTTAGTTCATCTGTAGGGTTTGTCTTTGAAAGATGAGATGGCACGTTGAAAAATACAAATAAAAAGAATTAGAAGAAAGGCTTCTTTCAAAAGGGAAAGGTAGCTATCTGACAGACGTGTGTGGATTGTTGAGAGGATGTTGTGATCCTGTTCTATTGTTATCACAGTGATGATGATGATTTTATTGCTGCTTTTTGCTTTCTGAGCATCCTTTTTGCCCTCCACAGGATGGCCATCAGGTAGCTGTAGGTAACTTAGGCCAGTTTCTTTCCAGGTACTTATCTTTCAATCTACTACCTTAGATTTAGATCTAAGGTACTTATCCTTCAATCCATTAATATTTAGAGTTTTACCCATGTTTGAGGTCCACTCTTACATGTCATGTACACTTTAGGATGTTTGCGATAAATGTGTATCTACCCCATGCTGGTCTTTTAAATTAGTTTCTGTCCATTATGATCTCAAAGCAGCGAAGGAGAAATAACTGTACAGCACAGCATTAGATGATGAGCCATGGCTGTCCTCGAGCTCTGCATATGTGGGATTTAAATCAAATCATGAACCTTATGTAAAACATTTTACCACCCCTTCTGATCAAGGGATTTCCTAACACAGCATCCACAGCAATAACAGACTACTGTGAGATTGAAATTTTGACTCAGTTCAACTTAATTGATATATATAGGACATTCCATCCAAAAACAACAAATACACTTTCTTTTCAAGTGCACATGGAACATTCTCCAGGATAGATTACATCTTGGGTCACAAATCAAGCCTCGGTAAATTTAAGAAAATTGAAATCTTATCAAGTATCTTGTCCAACCACAACGCTATGAGGCTAGATATCAGTTACAGAAAAAGAAACTGTAAAAAATACAAACACATGGAGGCTAAACAGTTTAGCACCTCCATCTTTTTTGATTGCCCTGAAGTGGTTCCACCGTTTACAATACAACCAAAACCGTAAGAGTAGAACCATGGTTGTAGAAATACAATAAAATCACCACCTCATCTCCCTTTCAGTGGTTTTTGAGGTCCCTAGATGTAGTGTCCTCCCCCAGAATTCATGTTTATCTAGAAACTCAGAATGTGACCTTATTTAGAAATAGAGTCTTTGCAGATGTAATTAGGTGAGGAAATCTCCCTAGAATTAGAGAGGATCTTAAATCCTATGATTAATGACTTTATAAGAGAAAGGAGAGGAATATTTGGAAACAGAGACACAGACAGGAGAACCAGGTGAAGACAAAGGCAGAGATTGGGGTGACATGGCTACAAGTCAAGGAACATCAAGGCTTGCCCAGAGCCTCCTGAAGGTAGGAAGAGGCAAGAAACGATTCCTCCCGAGAGTCTTAAGAGGGAGCATGGCTCTGCCACACCTTGAGTTCAGACTTCTAGCCTCCAAAATTGAGAGGACAAAGTTTTGTTACTTTAAGCCATCAAATTTGCTTAAGTTTGTTTAAGCCACGTAGCAGCCCTAGGAAATGAATACACCAGGAAAGAGGGAGGAGCTCTACAGCACCTCCCCTCTCAGGGTATTTTGTCAGTACCACCCTACCTGTGATCCTAGAAAACTAAAACAAGTTTCTTTTTAAGCTTTAGCATGGTTACAATTTTTACAGTCCATTGAATGAGAATCTCACAGTGAATGTAAACTTAAGTTTGGTGCATCATTTTTATTAGTCTGTTAACCTCTAACTAACCTCTCACACATGTAAGCTACTGGAAGACAAGGGTTCTACTATTTGGATTCAATATTTGTTTAGTCCTAGATTATCTGCATCTTAAAAGTCACCCTGTACTTAAACATCCTCCATAGAATAACTGACAACTTCTTGTTTAGACTGTTTATGCTCAAAGGCAATTCAGGTTTTATTGAGGTAGCTCATACTACATTTTTGACTATTTCTCAGATTGGCCTTGTCCTCTTCTGGAGCACAACAGCCAGAATCAAATATGCTGCCTTTTTGAAGGACAGTCTTCAGTGCTGTAGAAGGCATGCAGGACACTGTCGCTGCTTAGCAAATACAGATTGGTCAAGAACGTTAGATCTTCAATTAGAAGGATTTGAAGAATCCCTGCACTGAAGGTGTCATATAGAATATATTTCATACACA
The DNA here is from genome assembly GCF_008692025.1 of Phocoena sinus. NCBI lineage: Eukaryota > Metazoa > Chordata > Mammalia > Artiodactyla > Phocoenidae > Phocoena > Phocoena sinus. The sequence continues at coordinate 76,477,297 of NC_045773.1, read as the reverse complement.
AAATATGACTCATTTCCTATAAAAAATAATTTGACACTTAGAAACCAATCACATGTTTTAAAAGTGTTCCCTCCTTCCCATGTAAGGTAAATCTACATATTCTGTGAACTTCATATTTACCTTCCCTTTGTAAACATCCCTTCTGCTTTGTTTTGAAGTCCAATACATAAATGTAAACAATGCAACTTTTCCAGAAATTGGTTGTGTGATATGATGAGCTTCCAAGATCAGTTGTGCTGCAGAACTAGGCACAGATAGCAAATACGTGTAGAAACACTATTACCTGCCCCGTATTTTTTTTTTTTTGGCGGTACGCGGGCCTCTCACTGTTGTGGCCTCTCCCGTTGCGGAGCACAGGCTCCCGACGTGCAGGCTCAGCGGCCATGGCTCACGGGCCCAGCTGCTCCGCAGCATGTGGGATCTTCCTGGACCGGGCCACGAACCCGCGTCCTCCGCATCGGCAGGCAGACTCTCAACCACTGTGCCACCAGGGAAGCCCTGCCCCGTATATTTTATAACTATGCCCACCAAGACGATTACCCAGTGCATCAAGCAATTCAGAAACTCTCTCAGGAATCACAGTCTTTGCAAACAGAATGCACACTACATATTCCAAACTTAGTCTGTTCTTTGTAGCTCCTTTTTATACTCTATCAGATCTTGGCAAAAGAGACATTTTGTAGGCAATTGTTGCACTGTGCTGGGAAGAGGGGCCCACAATGAAAATGAAATTTGTTATTGAGAAAGTGCCAGAAATTTAGAGAGAGAAAATAAGGTGGAAAACCAGTAATCCTGAGGGAAGAAGGAGTAGGAATATTCCATATGTATAATAGAGGAGAGGGTGAGGAAGTTGTATTGAACAATCTTTACTGGAATCCAGTTTTGCTCCAGAGAATATATCCAACAAGAAAGATACACCACAATCTTTAGTCTGAAAACTTGCATAATTAGAAATGTTAGCATATAAGAACAGAAGGGTATGTTTTCCAAAAATCTACCCATATCCATCATGCAGTAAAATTAACTTTTTATAAATTTTTTTTTTTGGCCATTCATAGAAAAATAAAATGACTCATGGGGTAAAAATCTTATGGGAGAACAGATTTAAATGAATGGGCAGAAGTGGCTCAAGGCAATGAAAATTCAAAGACATTAAATTATAAAATATAAGAAAAATGCATTACAACTGACAAAGTCCTCTGGTTATATGGAACATTTAGTTTCAGGATTAGGGAATAACATCTTCAGCTTATATTGGCACTTTAGAAGACCTTTGTATAACCTTAGTCACAAGGGGGCATTTCATCAAAAAGAGGGTTTTTGTGGGTGCAAACGTTCTATTTTAAAACAGCTCTCATGTAGGTGATATTTAACTTTCAAATTACAGATGTAACCAGATTTTCTGTTTGCTCTTAATGCAGTTTATGTTGACCAAGAAGGATCTGTACTCCAAGCCCATTGCTCAGCTTACCAGGTGGTTACAGACTTTACATTTCTTTAGGTACCAGAACTGAGTACAGGGAGAAGCTCTTTTTTTTTTTTTTTTTAACATGTTTATTGGGGTATAATTGCTTTACAATGGTGTGTTAGTTTCTGCTTTATAACAAAGTGAATCAGTTATACATATACATATGTTCCCATATGTCTTCCCTCTTCAGGGAGAAGCTCTTAAAACAGTTTTCTAGCAAAGGACTTTGCTCCTTGATGGGTACAATATGTTGTCCACATTCTACGGTTCAAGGAAGAGGATTTAATAACATGTTCCTTAACATCTTATGGAAAAACCCGAACGAACTTTTTGGCCAACCCAATATAGGAAGATACACATATCTTAGGGAAAGTGTTCTTTGTAGCCTGAGTACATCCTTTCTCTCACACAACCTGTAATCTAACCTAAAGATAAAAAAAAAGAACATGGTAAACCTACATTAGCTAAGTTAAAACCTCCGATAAGACACACTCTTACGTGCTTTATTGTTTTATTTCATTCTTTTATACCATTTAGAATGTCCCTTAATTGTACGGTTTTCCCTTTCTTTCATATAGCTTCTTTATGAGCTTTTCTGAGGAATGGAAATGAAAATATTCATGCTATTTGAAGGATAGAAATAATTCCTCCAATACATTAAAAAATTCAAACACTAATATATTTTGCCAAGTTCACATAACCTAAATTTATAGTTCAAAGACTAAAAATGAATTTAATAAAAAATAGATATTATAGTTAAATTTTGGTCCAGATCAGCTGAAGATTGAATAAGAAAAACCCACAATAAAGTGATCAATTAATCCTACATAAAGGAACAGATTTTAAGATTGGTCAAATTTTAGGTTGAATCTTTCTCTCTAAAGGAGAAGGGACTTGTTACAGTATTTTTGCCTTATATTCTATCAATTTTTACTTTTGCATGTAATGAAAATACTGTGAAAATTATAAAAGCCATTTAATGAATATGGTCTTACTGTAATGTAACAATAAGCTAAAAGTTCTAAAATTGTAGTTCTATTGCAAGACAAGATAGCATGGAAGTCAGATTTGCAGTAATTAGAAAAATCCACAACAATGGGCACATCCTTGAAGGACGAAGGGCATTACTATGTTAAACAAGGTCTCCTGTCCCCTAGCACCTAACTCTTAAGTTAAAACTCACTCACTTCATCAGAAACGCTTGCACTTCCCTCTCTCAAAACTCAGTGTCTCATTACATACATTTCTAATGAACACTAACCATAAAGATCCCTAATTTTTCTTGTATCCCCCTACAGAAGTCTGTAATTCCTGATCTGTTCAACATAATTAACAAGTGAATCAGCCTAGACATTAAAACCAATAGACTAAACCTTACAGAGTATATAATATTATCGAATAAAGTTAGACTCCGATGATACTTTAAAAATCATCTACTTCTGTTAATTTATAAGAAGTAAAGGAGATCAGGGATGCTAAATGGCCTAACAAAGGTTATACAGACACAAAGAGCTGGAAACTAAACATACGTAATACAGTACATTTTCCTCTGTTTTTCAATGATATAACTTGTGCTTTTATAAAATGATAAGTGAAATTTTGATGGCTATTTTAAAAAGAAGAGGGATAGTTAGAAAAATAAGATGGATTGATTACTTCGACATTATATGGACCTTGACTCATTTAGAATATAGTTTCTAATGTTAATAATTAGTTATAATAATTATGTATAAATTCTAGAGACTTTCAGAGATTTCACCAACAATTCTAAGATTATACTTTTGTTCAGATTATTTTTAAACATTTAAGTGAAAGAGAAGTAAATTCAAAATAAAAACTCATTTGGTACATAAATTTATTCTTATATTTTAAACTGGGTTCTTCCTAACTAGAATACAATTTCCTTGACGGCTGGTATAATAAAATGTCTTGCCAGTGCTTAGATAATGTCATTCGAACAGAAGATGCCCCATATGTGTCATTAAGGATGAACTTAAGATGAACCCTCTGGGACTCTTGGGGCCATGCACCTGTTTAATCATGAAGTGACAGCTCCAAAGTTGGTAGCCTCAACTTTTCTGCCTCTTGTGAAAGTCTTCTTTCTGCCACTTGAATAAAGAGTAAATAAACCACAGGAATTAAAACTAACCATGGGGAATTGGCATTTGAATAAAGGTCAAAGCCTCTAGCTAAATCTATAAATTTTTGTTAGTGGAAATTTGGGCATCAACAAAAATTAAGGTAGGAAAAGAAAAACTTTGCAGTGTCTGGCAGTCACCTTATACTATGAAGAACATGGTTCCAAGTTACAAAGATTTGGGAGTTATTTAATGATTTTTTTTTAAATTACCTATTGCTTTTTGTACTCTACTAGTCCCCAGGAATGTTTAAGCTCCCTACAAAATGCCAGCAGTGGTTTGGATGATGTGCTAGAAATATACATTAAAAATAGCAAAGTAAGTAAAGCTAGCAGGTTTTTCAAAATAACTAGTCTCAGTTGTGTGATCCCCCAGGGCAATAATTTGGAGGGTTTTGAACTTGATAAGGCCAATTTGAGCCAATGCCTTTGGGCAGAATATTAGGTGCTCTGAGATGGCCTGAAGACACACTCTTGTATAAGATCAAATTTTCAGGTTATAAATTAATTTTAACCATGCCTATAAGACTTCCCAGGCTAGGATACCTTGAACACTTTTAATGCTTTGAGTTTTGGTTTTTTTTTAAGCTTGGAAAGTTGGGAGAGGGTTAGATATGTGTGTGTGTGACTGCATATACAGAGTATCGCAGAGAAAATGCTTTTCTATTTAGCAATGACTGGAGAGAGAAATTAAAATTGACGATTGAAGAACGCATTTTAGTGCATTAACAAATTTAAGTTCATAGGTTCCTCTTTTAGCCTGTATTCTCTAAAATGTAAAATGTCTAAGACTCCCTTCCCTTTTCTTTGAGAGACAATAGATGAACTCAAACTATAAATAGGTTCACATGAAACTAAAAGTGTCAAAGAAACGTAACTTCTATTCTGAAAAAAGAGGAGAAACCTGGAGAAATCCTGGGCTCTAAGAAGTAACCTCCGTTTAATTTTCCAGTTATTCTTTATGTTAATATGCATCCCTAATGTGAGGGCTATATGTGCACGTGTGCATGCGTGATATCGGACACTTGAACGACATCACTGAAAATAATTTCAGACAATTTAGTTTGATGAACATATCAAAGTTTTAATACAAACTTACTGTACAATAGATTAATTCAACGTTTTCCTTCTTGGTATGGACATTTTCTGGGACAAGAGGTTGGCAAGATAAACATTGTCAGAGTATTTACTGAAAGAAAAGAGGTTGATTATACGTTTCTAGAGTGTTGACTGATAGCCAGGAGGGATGGAATTATTCGTTTCCTTGAACACATTTTAATCGTAGTAAAGTATAGCAGATGATTTCTTAAGAATTTTACCTGCCAACAAAGAGGTTGTCAATTACATTAAGCAAAAAGTTTTTGTCCCAGATCAAGTTTGGGGCAATTTTCTTTCTAATAACCATTATTTATAGCTTTTCTGGGACAAATATTCTGGAAGTAGAGAGTTATTTTATTGCCTAGGATTTCAAAAGTAGACAAAGTGTAAGGGGAAAAAATAAACACTAATATTTTACCTTTAAAATGGTTACTATAAAGAGACAGGGAGGAAGCACAGACCAAAGAAAACACCCTGACTGGATCTCCTCTTTTTTGGAGAAACTGCTTCCCTAACTTTTTGTACAGATTCAATATTTGTCAGCTGGAGCAACCTAAACTATAGTCATCAATCTTAGTCAAAATTATTTCTACTTCTAAAGTGATTTCGTGTATTATCAGCTGTGGGTGAAACAGAGGTTCCAAGGAAAAGGAGGTATATTTGTTACCTTTACCTAGTGGACTATCATTGTTTTCCAATTTTTGGTTCATAAATCTAGTTTCCTTTCTTATCTAAAACCCAAGTTGCACACAATTTTCCAGCCCAGTGCATCCATGGGAAATATAACTTTTAGGTGTAAATGAGAGCAGTTTGGGGCTCTGAGTCCTTACTAGGGAAATTGATGTAACCCAAGTCTCCCCCTCCCACTCTGCAGTGTCCTCAACTTCCAATCCTGAGCGGACGTCAGTATTCTTTTTTTTTTTTTTTTTTTTATAAATTTATTTATTTTATTATTTATTTATTTATTTAGGCTGTGTTGGGTCTTTTGTTGCTGTGCACGGGCTTTCTCTAGTTGCGGTGAGCGGGGGCTACTCTTCGTTGCAGTGCACGGGCTTCTCATTGCGATGGCTTCTCTCGTTGCAGAGCACGGGCTCTAGGCACATGGGCTTCAGTAGCTGTGGCACACGGGCTCTAGAGCACAGGCTCAGTAGTTGTTGCGTACTGGCTTAGCTGCTCCGCAGCATGTGGGATCTTCCCAGACCAGGGCTTGAACCCGTGTCTCCTGGATTGGCAGGCGGATTCTTAACCGCTGCGCCACCAGGGAAGCCCCGGACGTCAGTATTCTTCACAGAGGTTCTGGATACTTGTCACTTTGTGGCTTTAGCTCAAGAAATGTTATCAACTATTACTGTCTTTTTTCATTAAATAAAAAGCTCCTTGAAGAATCCACATCACAGCCACTTCTCTTTACATGACCTGTGCTTTCGTTTGCTTTTCTCGACTGTCACGCCTTCTCCACGCAAAGGGGGTTCTGGGTTCCATGCTAAGGTGAAGACTTCCTCTTCCCCAGCTCTTTGCTGCACTCTTTCCAAGGCCAGAAAGCAGTTCTGTTTGTACCCAAAGTTTCATAATTTTGCATAACTTGTCCCCACCCAGCTGTTGGGGAAGGTAGTCAAGTAGGCCTCCCTCTGGCCCGACAATGATGCTAAAGCTGGCTGCATGCCAAACTGCTGAGCTACACCCAGGCCAGCAGGGGTGGCGCCAGCACACACTGTAAACCATTAGATAAGACAGGGAGTAAGTCACGGGACTTCTTGAACCTTGAGGGTCTGGCCAGCCCCCCGGGGATCAAGAACATTCCAAGACTTACGAGTTAAGACCAAGGCATTTATGACAACAGCCAGAGCTGCAAACTTGTACATACATTGTTATCAGCCTGTGACCTGGTGCTAAACGCTGGGCTCCTTGGAGTGGCAAACTGAAGTCTCACCTGTGGGGTGGACGCACCGCCTGGGACCTTCCCAACTTGGACTCCAGATTGCTGTTCAAGGGACTTGCCAGCGCTGCTTGGATCTGGGTGTAGGTGCTTCCCCAATTCAGTGATGTACAAAGCTCTGTCTCTACTATTCTTTCTTAGTTAGTTATACTATTCTTTTCTTGATTAGTATACTGTAATCTTTGTTAATTCAATAAACTCTCTCTAAATTCTTGTTTAACTGAGTGTAGAGTGGTTATTTTGCCAGCGAATCCTACGAACCTTGAAACCGAAAAGAAGGCTTTCAGCAAAATACCAACCACATGCACATATATATCCCATCCCTTAATTTTCTCCTGAATCATTGGGATAAGAAAAAAACTTGCCTTTTCTCCTCCTTCCATAAAACAAATATATCTGTGCATAGATATGGATACAAACACATCTTTTGTGTATATATAACATGCAGAAAGATTTTTACACCAGCGCCATCTGTGCCCTAGTTCGACCAGCCTAAAAATTTACTGCTCAACATACATGTCTGCAAAGTGTCATAAGTAATCATTTTTTAACTGTCTTGGGGAAGAGCATGTAGTGAATGAATAGTATAAAAATTCCGAGGTCTTTTCTGCCCTATAGCACCTCTATATCCACACACATCTCCTGACCCCCCAGCTATGGGAGAATCGTTGGGACTGGCAGCTAGGAACCATCTTCTCCGAAGAGTCTCCTGGATGAATCCAAAACCATCAAAGAGCCTTTGGGAAGGATCTCCCCACATCCCACCTTCTACAGTTGTAGGTCACTGCAAGCAAACTAAAGAGTTCACATTGTCTGACTCTTTGAAGTATTTGATGAAAGCCACTGGATGCCAAAGAATGAACTTAGCCTCGGCAGCAGAAATACATTTAAAATGCAGTGAATACGTCCTCTATGGGTTGCCAGATGGACTTCAGAAAAATGAAAGGAAAACTCGATAAAATCTTGTCCAATGAATAAAGTAAGAAAATGCATGTATCTAAGCGTCAAGATTTTATCCTCCTCACCTTCTGTGCTATTTTAAGGAGAAATGGGTCCCGGATAAATGGGGGGGTCCCTGCTTGGCTAGCTGTGGAGTAGGTGTGGGTGTGCGAGTTTGCTGAATTGTGCTGTGTAATACAGTAAGGAGCCAACTGCAGTCTGGGGAAGCAGGAGAAACAAGAAGCTTGAAAAATGGTGCAGGGTAGGGGGCTGCATGGGGTAATAGTGAAGGAAATTAATCCTATTGACAGTCTTCTGGGGACTAGAGAATTTGGGAGTTAGACCTGCCTGTTTTGAGAAGTTTGCTGTAGGGTGGGTAATGTAAACATCTTACAAAGTTACCGAAATCTTTTCAATGAAATTTGCATAGCTCCCTGAGCTTTTCATTTGAGTGGGTTATTTCTGGATAATTTGAATGTGTACTGGGTTCTCTGTTAAACTAGAGCAAAATGGGAATAGCAATGCCCGCTTAGAGCTATATTTTTATGTGGGAAACGAATTGATAGAAATTTACATTGCATCTTTCATGACAATGTACATTTGAACAGATTTTTTGACCACATTTTTTGCTTCTAACTAAATCAAATACATATGCTAGAAGCCACTTAAGATTCACTTCTAAGTATGCTAGCTCTTGTGTTAACTTGTCCATAAATTATTCATAACATCACCATTTACCAAAATAAAATTTTTAAGATGGAACCAATTTGAACAAATTGGGAGCAGAACTTGTTTTGCTAAAGAATAATTATCAGGTAATGATATTTTACCAAAAATAACTATCAGGAAATAATATTTTCTCAAGGGAAGAGAGACAGGTTATTATCTAGGAACAGGACCAATTAAATTAAAATTGTGAATGAAGACACACGTGTGCCTGAGTATAGCATTTACAATGTGATTACATAATGTGCATTTTATGGTCTTAAGTATTGTCATTATTATTTTACACTTGAGAAATTGAGTTTGAGAGTGTTTGCCCAAGGTCGCATAGCTTATCAGCCTCTGCCAAACTCTACAAGACTCTGGACAAATTGGAAAAAAGTTACTCTTTCTTGATGCCTGCAGGTTGAATGTTGGCTAGGTTTTTCAGACCCCTCACCCTTTCCAGACCTGGCCTCTTTGCACACGACAAACATTGTTCAACTTTTCTTGGCTGCCATGGGCTTTTAAGACCCCCTGCTATGTTTGCTCTTCACCAAAGAGAAGGTAGAATCTATTTATAACTAAATATTTGGGGCACAAGCACAGAAGCCAAATCGTTTTCCTGCTTTGACCTCTAAACAGGAGCCAGTGTTTCTTTTTTTTATATTCTTTTGTTTCTTTTTTCTTAATATCTTATTGGAGTATAATTGCTTTACAATGCTATGTTAGTTTCTGCTTTATAACAAAGTGAATCAGTTATACATATACTTATGTTCCCATATCTCTTCCCTCTTGCATCTCCCTCCCTCCCACCCTCCCATCCCTCCAGGTGGTCACAAAGCACCTAGCTGATCTCCCTGTGCTATGCAGCTGCTTCCCACTAGCTATCTATTTTACGTTTGGTAGTGTATATTTGTCCATGCCACTCTCTCACTTTGTCACAGCTTACCCTTCCCCCTCCCCGTATCCTCAAGTCCATTCTGTAGTAGGGCTATGTTTTCATTCCCGTCTTTCCCCTAGGTTCTTCATGACCTTTTTTGTTTTTTTCTTAGATTCCATATATATGTGTTAGCATATGGCATTTGTTTTTCTCTTTCTGACTTACTTCACTCTGTATGACAGACTCTAGGTCCATCCACCTCACTACAAATAGCTCAATTTCGTTTCTTTTTATGGCTGAGTAATATTCCATTGTATATACGTGCCACATCTTCTTTATCCATTCATCGGTCGATGGACACTTAGGTTGCTTCCATGTCCTGGCTATTGTAAATAGAGCTTCAGTGAACATTTTGGTACATGACTCTTTTTGAATTATGGTTTTCTCAGGGTATATGCCCAGTAGTGGGATTGCTGGGTCGTATGGTAGTTTTAATTGTAGTTTTTTAAGGAACCTCCATACTGTTCTCCATAGTGGCTGTACCAATTCACATTCCCACTGGCAGTGCAAGAGTGTTCCCTTTTCTCCACAGCCTCTCCAGCATTTAGTGTTTCTAGATTTTTTGATGATGGCCATTCTGACTGGTGTGAGATGATATCTCATTGTAGTTTTGATTTGCATTTCTCTAATGATTAATGATGTTGAGCATTCTTTCATGTATTTGTTGGCAATCTGTATATCTTCTTTGGAGAAATGTCTGTTTAGGTCTTCTGCCCATTTTTGGATTGGGTTGTTTGTTTTTTTTTGATATTGAGCTGCATGAGCTGCTTGTAAATTTCAGAGATTAATCCTTTGTCAGTTGCTTCATTTGCAAATATTTTCTCCCTTTCTGAGGGTTGTCTCTTTGTCTTGTTGATGGTTTCTTTTGCTGTGCAAAAGCTTTGAAGTTTCATTAGGTCCCATTTGTTTATTTTTATTTCCATTTCTCTAGGAGGTGGGTCAAAAAGGATCTTGCTGTGATTTATGTCATAGAGTGTTCTGCCTATGTTTTCCTCTAAGAGTTTGATAGTGTCTGGCTTTACATTTAGGTCTTTAATTCATTTTGAGTTAATTTTTGTATATGGTGTTAGGGAGTGTACTAATTTCATACTTTTACATGTAGCTGTTCAGTTTTCCCAGCACCACTTATTGAAGAGGCTGTCTTTTCTCCACTGTATATTCTTGCCTCTTTTATCAAAGAAAAGGTGACCATATTTGCGTGGGTTTATCTGTGGGCTTTCTACCCTGTTCCATTGATCTGTATTTCTGTTTTTGTGGCAGTACCATACTGTCTTGATTACTGTAGCTTTGTAGTATAGTCTGAAGTCAGGGAGCCTGATTCCTCCAGCTCCATTTTTCGTTCTCAAGATTTCTTTGGCTATTCGGGGTCTTTTGTGTTTCCATACAAATTGTGAAATTTTTTGTTCTAGTTCTGTGAAAAATGCCAGTGGTAGTTTGATAGGGATTGCATTGAATCTGTAGATTGCTTTGGGTAGTAGAGTCATTTTCACAGTGTTGATTCTTCCAATCCAAGAACATGGTATATCTCTCTATTTTTATCATCTTCAATTTCTTTCATCAGTGTCTTACAATTTTCTGCATACAGGTCTTTTGTCTCCTTAGGTAGGTTTATTCCTAGATATTTTATTCTTTTTGTTGCAATGGTAAATGGGAGTGTTTTCTTGATTTCACTTTCAGATTTTTCATCATTAGTGTATAGGAATGCTAGAGATTTCTGTGCATTAATTTTGTGTCCTGCTACTCTACCAAATTCATTGATTAGCTCTAGTAGTTTTCTGGTAGCATCTTTAGGATTCTCTATGTATAGTATCATGTCATCTGCAAACAGTGACAGCTTTACTTCTCCTTTTCCGATTTGGATTCCTTTTATTTCTGTTTCTTCTCTGATTGCCGTGGCTAAAACTTCCAAAACTATGTTGAATAATAGTGGTGAGAGTGGGCAACCTTGTCTTGTTCCTGATCTTAGTGGAAATGTTTTCAGTTTGTCACCATTGAGGATGATGTTGAGCCAATGTTTCTTAAATAATGATGGTGATAACTCTGTGGAGCCAAAACTAATTTCATAGTAAGCATCCAGCGTCTCAATAAAAAGTCAGAATCACTCACGATAAAACACGGATGTGTGTGAAGTGGAGAATTACATCACCTGTTAGAGAAATATTTTCTGAAATAGCTTCCAGGCTAATGTGATTTGCCTAACAATCAAAATCTTGCCTCCCAGTAGGAGCCAAGTTACATAAGCAAGGGTTAATACTCTATTTCCTTATCATCTGAACTATCATGAAAATGGAGAGATTGAGTTATTTTGGAGAATTTCTCTTTTTTGACGTAAGTGGATACAGATTTAATTTCACAGAAGTGTAGTTTGTGTAAGCATTTCCCTTTCTGTAATAATCCAACCCAAATGGGAATAAAGCATTTAACTTAAGTGAATTTTCCTTATAACGGAAACTTTCCAGTATAAAACTGAAACTTAAAATCTTTCTAAATTATGTTATACTTTAACCTATTTTGTAAGACGATATTATGAAAGTAAGGTGATGTAATAGAAAAATTATAGGTTGTGACCTCAAAAAGAACGTGTTTTTGTTTTGTTTTGTTTTTGGTGGTAGGGTGGTGTTTTCGTTTGCCTTAAATTATTTTCTTTCTCTGAGCTACCATTTATCCCTCCATGAAATGGCTTCATGTGACTCACACACTATTTCTTGTGATCTCTGCTTCTGTGTAATATAAGTAGTAATATCACTAAACCGTGTGTATTTAATCAGCTCCATACATTCTCCAAGACTCAAATTGCCAAGGAATGGGTACCTTACTCAAGACTGTTGGATCAAGGGAAACCCCAAAGGAATCATCTGCTTGAACAAGGGGAATGAGAAGGCATTAATTACAGGGAAAAGAAACAAAAGCACCAGCTTCAGTGCCACCTTCAGGCAAAGATGGGGACAAGTTGGAGAAGGCCGTTTGAAAGTGGCATGGGTCTTCTGGCCTTGGTGACTGGGGACCCATGCCTCCTGTATCACTCAACTTGTGTGGATGGGTGGGGATGTGTACACACACACACATCTATGAAATGATAGTACTTACCCTACAAGATTACTGTGAGGAATACATGAGATTATGTACAGATGTAATTTACCATCCAACTAGATGTGATGTCATCACTATTACTATTATACAATATTATCATAACAAACAGGTAACATAGTGGCAGTAACATTACGTTTAAAGCCAGGATTTCAACTCTGCTATCTATTGGTTGAATAACCTTAAACAAGTCACTTATCTCCATTTGGCACATTCATTCATATCAAGCCCTGATTCAACTTTTTAGATACTGCTATCAGAATCATCTTTCCAAATTAAGAAATATCACTCTCCCTCGTAGAGTTGCCTAGAATAGCACTACCCTGTCTGCAAAGCTAAGTTCATGCTCTGTAGTTGGGCACACAAGGCCCTTTCCAGTGTGGACCTTGCATTTCATTTTTCCAATCCCTGGTTGCTGTCTGTAACTTTTTAACATTTTCTTAGCATCTGTGGCCTTCAGTCACTACAATGAATTCCTTGCTACCCTCCCCGACATACATTTCTGCCCCTTTGGGGCCAATCTCCACATTAGAAACAAAGTATTCTTGTATTAAAAACAAATTGTTACTTCCTTATTTAAATCTATGTACAATTGGGGCACTCCCCTGGTGGCACCTTGACTAAGACTCCATGCTCCCAATGCAGGGGCCCCAGTTGATCCCTGGTTAGGAGTTTGCATGCCACAACTAAGAGTTTGCATGCCACAAGTAAGGAGCCCATGTGCCACAACTAAGGAGCTGGCGAGCCACAACTAAGTAGTCCTGGAATGGCAACTAAGGAGCCCACCTGTCACAACTAAGAGCCCATGCAACCAAATAAATAATTAAAATATTTAAATCTATGTACAATCTTTTTCATTGTTGTTAAAGAAGAAAATTATTTTCATAGCATATGACGTCGTGAAAGGTCTGCCCCTGCCTATGTGCTGGTCTTCATTTCTTTCTACTCGTTGACACATGTTGGCTTACTGCATACCAGGCACTAGTTCCTCTTGACGGTGTAGAGACTGCTGTGGAGAACAAGGCAGTTCAGATCTCCTGCTCTCACAGAACTTCCATTCTAGATGAGGGGCAGAGACAGAGGCATACATTGTGTCAAAAGATAACGCAGAATAGAAGAAAATAATGAGGGTCGGGAGTGTTTCATTCTAAATTACATAATCAAAGAAGACTTGAGCATTTGAGGCAAGACCTGAATGAGGAGAAGCAATGAGCCACAAGTCCATCTGGGGACAGAGCATTCAGAGAGAGGAAAAACAGGTGTAAAGCTCGGGGACCTCTCACCCGAGTAAGTTCTGTTTCTACAGAACATCTTTCTCTTTCCAGGTTTTCCATGCACTCAGATTGCCTTCTGCTGCCTTAAATTTAATACCCCCTTCTCCATACTCACTTTTTATGTCACTTTGACTTTTTCTTCAGGTCTCAACTGAAACACCATTTTCTCAGAGGATAACTTCCTTGATCCCAAAGGTCTGTTGTGTCCCATTGTCATTCACTTACAATGCACGTCGTAAATTTCCTTCATACATCTTCTCACCTTCGCAGGTGCTTGCTCATTGCCCATCTGCCTTGCTGGACCGCTGGCGGGGAAGCCTGCATCTTTCTCATTCACCACGCCCTTCTCCACTGCCTTGGAGAGTTCCAGGTACCTTTTGGAATTCAGTATTTACATCATAAATGAATAAATAGAGTGTGAATGGCCTTGATAATAATCTCACAGTCTAACCTATGTGACCTTGGGCAGGGAGAGGAAATCATAAGTATTTCCTGAGCCTCAGGCTCCTTCTTTGAAATGTGGCGCAAGAATATGTGCCTGTTGTTTTGTAGATAAAAATGAAGGAGGGAAGGGAGGAGAAAAGGAAGGAGAGAGAGAGGAAGGCAGGAAGGAAACTGAGAAACGCTTTGAAGGTGTTCTCTTCCAGTTTATGAATGGAAGTCTACATTTAAGAGAAGATTAAACCCAGGCTAGATTTTCTTAGTTTTATTCTAATTGGAAGGAAAAGAATGACAGTCACTTAACACGATTGAATTGACTCAAGGGCAGAGAAACAAGACTTTACACTGTTTGTAGGCGGGTACGGGAAAGCATAGGAAACTAGAGTTGGAGCAAGTGAAACTGGAAAATAATGCTAAAAGTTAAGAAAAAGGATGACGAAGGCAAATGTCGTCAACTTCTTTATTTATCGTTCATCTTATTTTGCCCAGGAGTCTCTGAAATATCAAAACACTTCCAAAAAACTGCAATTCAGAAAGTAACTCGTCTCTCCATATTGATTATTTCTTTTTTCTGAAGTAGTTAAAACATATTTTTTTAAAAATCTGATACATTTTAATTTTTATTGTATCACACGTGAATGCTCTTTTCTTTAAAGTAATAAATGTGTGCAACCTGGGAGACTCTGATCGGGAGGTTGCACGTACAGTCCTTTATTTGGAGACCTTGGTTAGTTTCCATTTTGTATAAAAACACAGTCTTCTTTCTGTTTTGTATTAGGTTTGACAAAATAGTGTGCTGTGCAGAAATAGAGCCATGGACGTTGTGGGTTTGCCGTGAGAACACGCTCATTGGTGGCTAGCCTTCAATTTCCTTAGCTCTAATCGGGAATGTCCAAAGCAACAGTGTGACAAGATGAGATACTTGTTTTTGGAGTGTATTTTCTCATTTGTGAACTGAAAGCTGTCATGGGTTTTCTGGTATTTTAGATTGCTTTTTATGGTCCTTGGAAAAACCCAATCCCAAGAATATTTCTGATGACGTGCATAACAGAAAGAAAAAAAAATGTTATTTGTCATTGATGTCCTACTCTTAAATTCTGTGGTATAATCCCTGCTGTTATTTCCAATTTAGCCTTCAGAAAGGAGGGCAGGTTCCTCTGTGCATTCTCGTAGCCAGTTTTTAATTTAAGCTTTCACTTCCATATCCAGTAACTTCTAAATACTGAAAATCTATTTGGATTTCGTTTATTCTAATTCTATTGAGGTTTTCTCCCTTTTTATTGAAGTTCTCTCTCTTTTTAATTCAAATTATCCCACAAATGTTCCAACTTTTCTGCATTCATCTGTATAGGAAAGTCTTAAGTGCAAACTGTATTTCAGGGTAATTTAAGATAAGAACCAAACCAAATGGGTAAGGAAATTGTCACATTATCCTATATACTCTTTCCATCTGTTTGTATCCAAACAACACCTTCAATTACCATCTGTACATAAGTGACTTTTTATGGGTTCAGGTGCTGGAAGCATGCCTGTAACATCTTTAAGTCTAAACTTTGAAGCAAAGATGTCATAAGTAAATTCCAATGGTGGTTGCTTGCTAGGAGCTCTGTCACGGTTATTTTTTACTTTTAAATTCAATTTTAAGAGTATCCTTTTCATAAAATTAAATATATCAATTTTAAATGTAGAATTTGATAAAGTTGGACAAACATATATGCCTTTGTTGTCAACTTGTGAATTAAATTTTATCTCCACTAAAATATCTCCTCTGTTCCTCTGCAGTCAGTCCAATCCTATACCAACCCCCGGTAACATCTAATCTGTCTGAGATTTTAGATTGGTTTGGCCTGTCCTATAATTCTTTAATATTTTTATTATTTTATTGAAGTGTAGTTGATCTACAGTGTTTCAGATGTACAGCTAAGTAATTCAGTTATACGTAGACATATCTATTCTTTTCCAGATTTTTTTCATTTCCATTTTCATTATAATTTTTTACAAGTGGAATCATACACTAAATTTTATTTTGCATTTGGCTTCATTTGTTCAACAAGCTTTTCAAATTCACCCATCTCGTCGCATATATTCGTAGTTTGTTCCCTTTATTTCTAAGTAGTACAGTATTGACTTTATGGATATACCACAGCTTCTAGTTTTTGGTTATGATGAATAAAGCTTCAGGTACACGTCCCTGTGTGGACAAAATTTTATTTCTCTTGACTAAAATATAGGAGTAAAGTTATTGGGCCATAGGGTAAGTGTATGTGAAATTTAATAGGTAACTGTCAAACAATTTTAAAGTGGTTGTGCCATTTTACACTCCCAACAGCAGCGTATGCTGTTGGCAGTAACTCTACATTTCTACTAGATATTTGTTTTTTTTTTTTTTTTTTAGTTATAACAAAATGTGCATAGTGGAATCTCACTATGGTTTTTATTTACATTTTCCTCAGGACTACTGATGTTGAACATCTTTTTTTGTGTGTTTATTGACCAGTTATATATCTTTATCTTGAGGTGTCTATTCAAATATTTTGCCTGTTACAGCACATTCCACAAAGTCCCTTGCTCATTGCTAGTGCCCTGTCAAATACTTGTTATTGAATTCTAGATCTGTATGGGGATATAAAATTTGTACAAAAAGCTAAAATCAAACCAGAAATTTTCCAAGAAGTTTGATGTTAAATAGAGAGGTAAATATAAAATGATACACTGAGAGAAAAGAAAAATGGCCAGAGAATTATAAAGGCTACTGAATAGCTATGGCATAGGAAAAGTCTCCCAAAACTAAAAGCCTAATATGTTAACTGCCGGAACAATATAGAAGAAAAGCTTATTATTACACAATCTCAATATTAAGGAAGAGAAATGTTGCCCTCATCACTCGTACTACTTTTCTTTTCTAGTGAGTCTAGGCTTTGAGTGTGTGCTGTTGATTGATGGCCTAGGGTTTAGGTTTAGAAACTGGAGGCTGAGTGAAATGACAAAAAACAAAGATAAACAAAAACTTTGAGCAGGAGAATTCTGCTTTGGCTCTACTTTCTGCTTAACAAATTTAATTTGTAAGACAAATAATTAAGTGAGAATTCCTCTTCAGAAAGCCAGTGTGGAAATACATATATATTTTTTCTGTTGTAAGGGATCCCTATTTTAAAACATGGAGCTGGGAACAGCATTTTTTGTACTCAATTTAATAATTTTCAATGTTGTATAGTATTATTGCTATAGACAGCGCAACTGACCAAATATGAATTTTATTCAAAATCGACCTTGGTTTTATTGTATTTGCTCCAAAGAGCAGCTCAGTAAATGAATAAAACAAAAGATATTGACTTCACATTTCTTTCTGTGTTTTACAGCGACAGCCATAGTCATTTGATGCTTCTCGCATGAATTTAACTACGTGCCTTAGTTATGTTTTCGTTTTATATTTTACATTCACATAAGAAATTTTGTCATTTTGTCTTACTACATATTTAATTTCATCATATTTCTTTTCTCCAAAGACACTTACTCATTTCTCAGCCCTTCAGTATGTAAGAATGAGCAGAGGTGTAAATGATACCTTGATGAAATGAATTAAGATGAAATTGCACAATTTTGAAAGCGAAACAGTCAATAATAAATATAATAGAAAAACCTAGGTCTGAAATCACCTTGCGATGTATAATTGGAATGGAAATTGAAGGAGAAATAATAGGCATAAATGTCCAAAATAAAAGAAACCTGCAAAGAATTAATATGTTTTGCTCACTTGAGAGAAAACAACTAAAAAAAACCCATCAAATAGATATTTGAAAGATTCTTACTCAGATCAAAGCTAACTATTTGTTATGTGTTTAACAGAATTAACTTGTACTTTTCATCTTAAATTTTTTTTATTTTTTTTTTTTTTTTTTTTTTTTTTTTGCGGTACGCGGGCCTCTCACCGCTGTGGCCTCTCCCGTTGCGGAGCACAGGCTCCGGACGCGCAGGCTCAGCGGCCATGGCTCACGGGCCCAGCCACCTCCGCGGCATGTGGGATCCTCCCGGACCGGGGCACGAACCCGCGTCCCCTGCATCGGCAGGCGGACTCTCAACCACTGCGCCACCAGGGAAGCCCCATCTTAAATTTTTGAGTGTCAATAAGCTGAGCAAGACCTATTTTCTGACTAAATATATGTCTGACAGTACATCACTTTTTTTGCATTTGTGCATTGAAAGTTAGCAATGCTCTAATGATTAAAACGCCATCCAGAGTTGGGCACTCACAGTAGCTGATTTCAAATCTTAAAACTACAGTCAGTCAAGAAAGCGGTATTGGAGAAAGACTAGATACATAAATCAATGGGACAATAAGGTCCAGAGATAAAACGTTCACACATATATATGATTAATTGATTTTCAGTAAAGGTGCAAAGGCAATTCAGTGAAGAATAGTCTTTCGAGCAAATGGTTCTGAGACAATTAGACATCCATATGCAAAAAAAAAAGAAAAGGAACCTCAACCCGTACCTCACACTATATACAAAAATACAGTGTACTTCATATCTCAGATAATATACTTTATCTCTAATAGTTCCATTTGGCTTTATTTATATTTTTATTTCTCTCCTACTCATTCCTAAGTTTTCCTCTGTATTCTTAAAATATAGATCATATTAACACAAATTTTTGCATCATCATCTATTAAATGCATCGTCTGATATTTCAGTGTCATTTCTATTAGTTGACTTTTCTTCAGATTACATATAGGTCATCTTTTTCTGCTTTGCATGCTTGGTACTTTTTTTTTAATTGGTTGCTGTGCACTGTGAATTTCAATTTGTTGGGTCCTGGGTGTTGTGTTGTTCTTTTAAACCCTGTTGGGATTTCTTCTGGGACACAGTAAGTCCCTTTGAATCAGTTTGGTTCTTTAAGGCTTACATTTAAGATTTGCTAGGACAAGTTCAGAGAAACTTTTGGTATATGTGGCTGGGTCCCACTAAAAAGTGATACCACTTTTGGGACTGTGCCCAAAGCTCCATATGTCTAGAGGCCTTTTGACTGGTGCAAACACAGACTGTTCCCATCCCTGTAGAAACTCAGAGAATCTGTTCGGCTTACTGCTCACCAGTGGCATTCATGGATAAATCGGTACTCGGTCTGAGACTCGAAGACAACCCTCTTAACATGTCTGGGTAGCTCTCTCTCCCTGTATCCCTGAGAGATTCTGCCCCACAAGTTTTAGGCAACTTAACTTCCCTGAAACCTAATCTCTTCTTAATGCAGCAAGACTGCCTGACTCACTGTGCTTCCCTTCTCTTCATTGTAGTCTGGAAAGTGCCTCAAGAAAGCAAAGTAATTATAGGACTCACCTCAGTCCTGTTTTCTTAAAGGGCATAGTCTTACACTGCCTCTGGTCCGATATCTGACAAAAATGTTGTTTTATACGTGTTTTATCTGGTTTTCTAGTTGTTTAATGTGGGAGGGTAAGTCTGGTCCCATCTCTGTCTTCAGTACCAGAATCAGAAGTCCTCTGCAACTTCTAATATACAGAGAATATGCATTTGCAATCATCACTGACATGAATGAGTGAATGAATGAATGAAAGAATAAGTGAATCACTGAGTCAATAAGAAAGTATTGTGTACTGTATTTCCAATATGTACTCTGTTCTTTGCTGTGTGCTAATATAGCATATATGTGTCCCAGCCTTGCTGGTGGAGCTTTCCATCTATTTAGGGTTACCAAACTATCAAATGGTTTAATGACATGGTAATTATGCATTAATTCATTCCGTATAGCTTAAAAGTTCATTGGTGGTACAGGAAATGTAATGATTACTACAGATTGGAGTGGCTACAGTTGCATGAACAAAGTAGAACTTTAATTAGACCTTGAACTACGATGATAGATGAGGTCAAAAAAGGGGGGGAGGCCGGCCAGTGGAAGATACATGATACCTGAATGCATGGTATCAGGGGTACGGGGTGGGGAGGTGGATATGGCGGACCCCTGGAGAAGAGGAGCCTGATACAGAAAGCATTGTTACACAACAACAATGACAACAAAGCAGGCATTAAAAAGAAAATTAGGGCTTTAAAACTATCAGTGTTACCTTTGAAGTGCAACAGCAGACAGTTATTTAACCTCTTTTAACTTCTACTTTTCATCTGTAGCCCCACTTTTCCTACAATATTACAAAGACCTCAGTGTGTCCAGGAGGCAGTATTAAGAGAACATCCCCATTGGTTATAGTCATGTATCATTTTAAAATGTAACCATTTCATATCCACTCTCAGGAACCCACAGATTTGAGACTAAGATAAAAATGATCACACACTCTTCTATGCTAAATTCGTTACATATTTGACACTGATGTTACTCATTTATGTCTCAGACATTAAGCCTGAGAGCTCTGCCTTTTTTATCATGTTGATTCCCTACTTTAATTTTATTTTTGATAAAAATTGTATATATTTAAGGTGTACAGTGTGACTTGACATGCATGTACATAGTAAAATGATTACTACAATCAAGCTAATTAATGTGTCTTCTCTTCACATAGTTACGTTTTGTGTGTGTTTGGTAAGGGCACCCGAAATCTACTCTCTCAGCAGCTTTCCAGTCTTCCACACAGTATCACAAACTGTAGTCATCATGCTGTACATTAGATCTCTAGACTTATTTATCCTACATAACTGTAACTTTGTACCTGTTGATCAGTATCTCCTCATTTCTCCCACCTCCCTGCCCCTGGTAACCATTGTTCTACTTTCTGCTTCTATGGATCTGAATTTTTTAGATTCCACATATAGGTGAGGTCATGCATTTTCTTCTTTCTGGGTCTGGCTTATGTCACTTACTGTAATATTTTCTAGGTTCCTCTATAATGGCAAGATGCCCTTTTTTTTATGAATAATGTAATATTCGTGTGTGTGTGTATATTATACATCTTCTTTATCTGTTCATCTTTCAGTGGACACTTACGTTGTTTCCATAACTTGGGTATCATGAATAATGCTGCAGTGAACATGGGAGTGCAGATATCTCCTTGAAATACTGATTTGGCCTTGGCAATACATTAATATTTCTCTATGACATCAAAAGCTCAGGCAATGAAAGCAAAGATAAACAAATGGGGCTACATCAAACTAAAAAGCTTCTGCACAGCAAAGGGAATAATCAACAAAATGAAAAGGCAACTATGGAATGGGAGAAAATGTCTGCAAACCACATGCCTAGTAAGGAATTAATACCCAAAATATATGAGACTCATATAACTCAAGAACATAAAAACAGCCTGATTTAAAAATGGGTAAATAGACATTTTTTCCAAAGTGGATGTGTAAATGGCCAATAGGTATATGAAAAGATGCTTCATATCACCAATTATCAGGGAAATGCAGATCAAAACAACAGTACAATATCATTCACCCCTATTAGGATGGCTATCATAAAAAAAATAAGTAAATGGTGATGCAGATATGGAGAAAAGGAAATCCTTGTATACTGTTAGTGGGAGTGGCAATTTAAATGGTGCAGCCACTATGGAAAACAGTATGGAAGTTTCTCAAAAAGTAAAAGTAGAACTACCATATAATTCAGCAATCCCTTTTTTTAGATACCCAAAGGAAAAGACCAAGATCCTTCCTTTTTTTTTTAATATATTTATCTGTTTATTTATTTTGGCTGTGTTGGGTGTTTGTTGCTGAGTGTGGGCTTTCTCTAATTATGGCGAGCAGGGGCTACTCTTTGTTGTGGTGTGTGGGCTTCTCATTGCGGTGGCTTCTCTTGTTGCGGAGCACAGGCTCTAGGTGTGTGGGCTTCAGTAGTGTGGCTCGCGGGCTCTGGATGGCAGGCTCAGTAGTTGCGGCACATGAGCTTAGTTGCTCCACAGCATGTGGGATCTTCCTGGACCAGGGCTTGAACCCGTGTCCTCTGCATTGGCAGGCGGATTCTTAACCACAATGCCACCAGGGAAGTCCCACTGAGATCCTTACTTTTAAAGTTTCCTCATTTAAAGAGACTTCTGGTTAAGTGGAAAAGAAGAGAACACATGGGTGATTACCAGAGAGGAAGGTGGTGGGGGGCATGAGAGAAATAGGTGATGGAGATTAAGAGGTACACACTTTATTTACAAAATAAATGAGCCACGGGTATTAAATGTACAGTGTGGGAGTATAGTCAATAATAATCTAATATCATTGTATGGTTACAGATGATAACTAAACTTATTGTGGTGAGCATTTTGTAATGTATAGAAATATGGAATCACTACGTTGTGCACCAAGAACTAACATAGTGTTGTAGGTCAATTATACTTCAAAAACAAGCAAAGAAACACTCTTAGAAAAAGAGATGAGATTTACGGTCACTGGAAGTAGGGGGTAGAAGGAGGGGGAATTGGAGGAAGGTGGTCAAAGGGTACAAACTTCCAGTTATAAGGTAAATAAGTACTAGGGATGTCATGTACAACATGATAATGTAATGAACACTGCTGTACATTGTATATGAAGGTGGTTAAGAGAGTAGATCCCAAGAGTTCTCATCACAAGGAAAAATATTTTCTTCATTTTATTTTGTATCCCTATAAGAGGGTGGATGTTCAGTAAACTTGTGGTAATCATTGGTAATGATGTATATAAGTCAAATCATTATGATGAACACTTTAAAGTTACACTGTGCTGTATGTCAATTATATCCCATTAAAACTGGAAGGAAAAAAAAGGCCATCACAGACTGACATTAGATACTTAAAAATATTTTGTACAAGATTTGAAATGCAAAAGCCAATCGTTTTCATATTCTTGAGTACAGAAAACCATAAGGGTAGAACGTTGCGGGTACCTCCTGAATTACTGCTACTACCAATGTTTCTGTCATTTTTCAGATGTAGCAACCTCCGATAAATTGGTTTTAGCTGTAGTAATTTGTGTCATACTTAGCGTTGAGAGAGTTCTACTTGCCAAGTCACTCCAGCACTTCTAGGCTGGCATTGTTGAAATATGGCTTTCAGAATTCTCTCCAGGAATCTTCCAATGCCCAGCACAGTACATTAAGTCTTTTCCCCCCTAACTTATAAATGTAATGGGAATATGGACAAGACTTAATTTTTCATATTCACTGCATGGGTCTATAAACTTACTACAACAGTGCCCCACATATTTTTTAACTTTATTTCAGAAAACTTCAGAGAACTGTTAGCATAAATTTAAACATCTATAGTCATGCTATTATCCTTTTGTGGGGAGTTGGATTTTTTAAAATTAATTTTTACTGGATATAGTTGCTTTACAATGTGGGGTTAGTTTCCACTGTACAACAAAGTGAATCAGCTATATGTATACATATATCCCCTCTTTTTTGGATTTCCTTCCCATTTAGGTCACCACAGAACATTGAGTAGAGTTCCCTGAGCTATATAGTAGGTTCTCATTAGTTATCTCTTTAATACGTAATATCAATAGTGTATATATGTCAATCCCAATCTCCCAGTTCATCCACCCCCATTTTTCCCCCTTGGTATCCATACTGGAGGGAGTTGGATTGATGTTTAGGAATAGTCAACATTTATTGGACCCAAGCCTGGCAAATAAATTATATATGCATGCTGAATAAATTATGAAATAAACAACAACAAAACAAATCTATAGGAGATTAAAGATTTTGTTTGACACGTTAATTTTAGGAGTCAATCCAGATGGAACAGTTCCAGGGCACACTTGATCAAAATAGCATAAAGTAGCTGCTAGTAATGACCCTACCATGAAATATAGTACTTGATTAGACATGTACTCTGTGATGTGCTTATTATAACGTCTCATAATTTTGTAGCTACATGTTATGACTTGATGCACATACGTGTCATTCATAGTATTTACCTTGAATTTTCTTGTATAGATAACTAGAAATTGTTTTAATATAGATACCACACATTTAATAATAAGTCAATAATTTTTATGAAAATGTGTTCCTAGTTTTTCCCAATGCATTACCTCATTTGAGCCTTCTAGGTTTCTCCTCATAAAATGTGTTTCATATTATCATACTTACTTACATTACATTCCCAGCCTACCATGGAACAAACCTCTAAACTTTATTGCATAGTATGAATTCACTGAACAGCTTCTTTATCTATGTCTCTGTTTTTTTTCCCTTACCACATTCTTATTGTTATACCTTTCTTCCTCCCAGAAGTTCCCACTGCTAACAACTGTTGGGAAACATCTGAAGCTGAAAAGGGCACAATTAGGTACAGGGAATAAAGATTGAGTTTGGCTTGCCCGAGGCTGAACATTTTTCAGAAATGTGGACAGTTTTTTATTTTTTAAAGTTTTTTAATGTCTTTATTGGAGTATAATTGCTTTACAATCGTGTGCTAGTTTCTGCTTTATAACAAAGTGAATCAGTTATACATATACATATGTTCCCATCTCTCTTCCCTCTTGCGTCTTCCTCCCTCCTACCCTCCCTATCCCACCCCTCTAGGTGGTCACAAAGCACCGAGCTGATCTCCCTGTGCTATGTGGCTGCTTCCCACTAGCTATCTATTTTACATTTGATAGTGTATATATGGACAGTTTTATTTAAGTGAAAGAATCAGGAGAACTGACATACTGGTACGTTATCTAAAAAAATGGAGAAAAGTAGGAAAGGGAATAGCAAAAAACTAGTATACTGTGTGTTTATAAAAGTTTGGTTGCAAATCACAGTGATAGGAGAGTCTCCCTACTATGAACACTCTTTTCCCAACTATCTCATTATCAATACCTTTGCCACAATGATAAATATTTGTTCATAAGTCCTTCCTTTCATTTGATCTACTGAAACCGTATCTGAGGCATTAAATACGTCATAGCCTTTAACTTATAGTTGAATTTCGCTGTTTTCCTTCTTAGCTCTCTAGAAATGTCTAGAAACGTCTAGAACATTTTGAAATCTATTGGGAGACACTCCACCTGTGTCTTCTGTCTCATACAAAGCACTTCCACAGGTACTGTGGCTCAGATAAACATACTGTGAAAGTTAAAAGTATGAGGCTTGGTCTAACGTGTACCTTTGTGTATATCATGTCTCTTCCCATCGCAGCCGCTCCTTATACTAAACACTAAACTCTGCAGGTGCTCTGGATCTTATGGCATGATGATGCAGGGTCTAATTCTGAGGATGCATGTTTAAAACTTCTGCATTCAGGTGTTATCTCCTACCACTTGTTGATTTACGACTAACTAACTAAAAAGACTGATTTATGTATCAGCAAATCTACTTATTATTCACAATGGGAGATAAATCGAAATCCTTGCAAAGATATCCGTTTTCCAGTATCTTGGGACTTGGAAAGCTTTATCACTAAGTGCAGAGCTGCTAGCTGAGCAAGGACTTTTTGATTAGTAGCTCGATGTCCTTAAAGAATCTTTCATCAAACTGATAGTTCGGTGAGTCACCTCCTCCTACCACAGAATTCAACCTTTCATGCTGTTGAAAATATATATGCTAGGATGTTTCTTGTCAGAAATCATCAAGATATGTGGGAAAATTACTTGACACTGCACCATCCTCTATTTACAGGTACCGCGAGGATCACCATCATTTTTATTGGGTCTTGTTACCCATTCGGTTTTTGTTTTTTTTTTAATACACCATCTGCTTTTATTTTATTTTAAATTTTTATTTATTTATTTATGGCTACATTGGGTCTTCGTTGCTGTGCGTAGGCTTTCTCTAGCTGCAGCGAGCGGGGACTACTCTTCATTGTGGTGCACGGGCTTCTCACTGTGGAGACCTTTGTTGTGGAGCATGAGCTCTAGCTGCACAGGCTTCAGTAGTTGTGGCGCACGGGCTTAGTTGCTCCGCAGCCTGTGGGATCTTCCCGGAGCAGGGCTCGAACCCGTGTCCCCTGCATTGGCAGGTGGATTCTTAACCACTGAACCACCAGGGAAGTCCCTGTTACCCATTCTTAATTGTTTCTCAATGACCGTAATATTCAATTGAATTCAGATAATACAGATTTAGAACCATGGCCTTTAGATCCAAAAGACTATTGAATACTCATAGTGCCATCATCCCAGTCTCTCGGAAAACAGTTGACCCTTGAACAACACCAGTTTGAACTGGCAGGTCCACTTACATGCAGATTTTAAAAATAGGTACAGTAGTACTACATGATATGCAGTTGGTTGAATCCACGGAGACAGAACATGGATGATTGTACATGATTGTACATGTACACTTGAGTGATTGTGAAAACCAGAACACACAGTCAAAGTTCTAGTTCATAAATGCCTTGCTATGAAAGACGACTGATCCTTGCAGATGTAACAATTTTGGGTAAGAACCTTGGTTATACAAGAGAAATAACCATGTATAAATTAAAAATAAACTCCAGTCTCCAAATCTTCCTTGATCAAAAAAAAACACATGGTCCACTGTGGAACTTTAGTATCTGTGGATTTTGGTATCCGTGGCAGGTCCTGGAACCAGCCCCCCGCAGATGCCAAGGGACGACTGTACCTATGATTTTGGCCAGTGCTGTTGCCGACAGTTCTGTTCTTTACTGACTGAGGTCCTATAGAAATCACCAACTGTGCATAGTTCTGCTCTCATGTCTCAGGCTTTCTCTGAAACAGTGGGTTCCTCTTCTGCTCCGATCTTAGCCGAAGAGCAGCCCAGAAGTGTGGGAGGGTTTTCTCCTTCAGGGATAACCCTCACCCAACAGGGAACAATGGCCAGAATGATTGTCCTTTGCACAGTCCTGTCTTGGAGGTATTTTTAAACTATTCCAAGATCCAGTGAGGTTGGCACAGGAGCACTTTTTTTTTTTTTTTTTTTTTGCGGTACGCGGGCCTCTCACTGTTGTGGCCTCTACCGTTGCAGAGCACAGGCTCCGGACGTGCAGGCTCAGCGGCCATGGCTCACGGGCCCAGCCGCTCCGCGGCATGTGGGATCCTCCCAGACCGGGACACGAACCCGTGTCCCCTTCATCGGCAGGCGGACTCTCAACCACTGCGCCACCAGGGAAGCCCTAATTTTTATACCTGTTTTATAGGACTTTTTGTGTGTTAGAGCATTAACCAGGAACTTAAGCTTAAAATGGCAAATATTATTTAATTACTACTCTATATTTTTCTTCTTCCATGTACTCCTTAGAGTGTCTACTCTATAAATGTTATCTTCTTTGTTTTCAAGCTCAGCTTTATTCATTTACTTTTAAAACCATTTCCCAGAATTCGATGCCAGAAAGGCAAGTTGCAGAGAATGTTTAATATACCATCTTGAAAGGGAAATCAGAAACTCATATTAAATTTCTAATTAAATTATGCACACTAAGGATCGAGGATTAGTGCCACCAAACAAGTACTCTCTGGGCATAAAAAAAAACTTTCTTAAATGACAGTTGAAATGCCGGCAATTTTCTTAGCCCTCATAGGCTTGCCGCACTTTGGCATTATCCTTAAAAATTTAGATACTTGGAACAATAAATTACTAAACAATTCAATATGCCAACCAGCAACATATATATTAAATTTTTTCTTTCTGCTTCATTTGACTTTCAGATTTCATGCTTTATAAGCATATAAAGACCTGTTTGAATGAGTTAAGGGTTCCTAGTGTATTAAGAGGAGAAAAGGCCAGAGGGGAGAGTCCTTAGAACTCTTAGACTCTTAGGAACATTTTCTTAGCCCAAAGCACTTTGCTTGCCAAGGGGCAGCATGAGATTGGAACCAAACTCTCCTGATGTTGCTTCCCTACGACCTGTTAACTTCAGCAGAAAATAAATTTAAGGAGGGCTGAGTCTCTGGGGGCATGCAGGTCAAGCCCCGTATGGTATATATTTTAATCTTTTTCTTGATCGTGGATATTTAGGAATCTGATAAAAGCCAGGGACATTCTCCTCAGAATTTTTCCTTAATACATAGTAACACAATTTCATATTTAGGCTCATACGTATTATCAACAGCCCCCAAATTATCCTTGGCTCCATATAAGCGAAGAATATCTGTTTAGAAAAGTTGTTTCACTAGATCTAAACAGGTGACTTGTGTCACCAAGGGTAAAAGTCCTTTTAAACAAATTTTTCCCTCCCAATTCTTCTAGCCTTTCAAAGTATTTCTGCAACTGAAATAGTTTTGTGTGATTCAGTTATACTAACTCTTACTCCACTGAGTTGGAGAGTAGAAAAGAAGGAAAGCATTTATCTGTATAAGATGATGAAGTTCATTAATGTTTATGATGTCACTTTGGGAAATACAAACTATTGAAGACAATATATTTAAGCAGAAAAAGTATTGTTCTTTGAGGCTGTAAACTAAATTCTTAAAAAGATATAAATTATAAATATATGTGGATATATTATAATATTGTATGTATTTATATTTATGTATTAATGCAATGTATTATATATTTATACAAAATTTGTTTATTATATACACATTATTTTAAATTATATATTATATATAAATTAAATTCTTAAAGAAAACATTTATAAATGTAATTTTTATATATATTAATACATTTATAAATATATATCTATATATACTTATAAATTACGTCATTTGTTTACAAACAATGTCTTGTTAAGGTGTATGACTTGGTATTGATAACCAATAAAATTAGAAGAAAATTTTTGACCTACTTCCTTCAGTTTTTCCTGGAACATGATCTGTTTCCCTAGATGTTTGATCATCCCCAGCATATTTTTCCTTTTGCTGCTGAATCTTGCTTTCTCTGATTCCACCTTATACTACGTACCTGCCTTTCTATCGCGATCTAAATATCTCTATACGTATTTTCATTTTTCACTCCTCTTGCATCTGCTTGGCACATATGCATGTGACTCTCCCACCATTTCTACCTTTTCACTTCCAGTATATAAAAATATATTCCAGAGATATATATTTTTTAACAGCAGCAATTGAAAAGAGCTGTCACTAACCTGACTGTAGGTAGTTATAGCTTGTTTTTCACAAAACTTGAACTTAGTGAAAATGTCTTTTTTTTCCCCTATCCCCAAAATATTCCTAAGGAAGAGCAGTTCATATTTTTGAATCTGAGTATACTTGTTAAAATTCATAAATGGAGATCTGGTATTCTGTGCATATAGCAATGCTGTTACACTTATCCCCTTGAGGAAACACATTTTTTGGCTTAGTTCCAGTTTAACCTGTCCTTAAATTATGTTAAAAGATTTGTGCAGTTTCTTTGGGGAGCAATAAAAAATGATATTTAGGAATTAGAAAAGTCCTTCATTTCTGGGAGAAAAAAAAGCCCTAATTAAGTTAGCAGTTCTTTGGGGGAAAAACTTATACCTAGTTTTGGTTTGGTTTGTCTTTCCTTATGGAAAGCAAAGTCTTCATCTTTCTACCAACTTTCTTCTGCCTTTCTCCGTGAACTTTAGGAGACTATTGCTAACGTGTTCGTGTCTTATTTTTGCTATGTGCAGAGAGCAGTACTTCCCCAGACACTGCCCCAGCTAGCCTAGTGAATACTCATTTCCGCGGGGTTGTTCATCTCTCCTGGGGGGACATGGGCTCATTTAATGAGCAGACATCTGGCTCATGGCACAAACATTTCCAGGGAGTCTGAATCTCAGGAAAACTAAAACGGCCTCTTTGTAGAATTTAATGGAAATGTATTTTGACCTGCTCAAAGGTATGCTATTTTTTTAAATCCTCTGCTAAACACTCTAATTTCTCCTCCTCTCCTCATAATTGGAGTTGTGTGGAATTCACTTTTGCAGACAGGCTAAGAACAGCCCAGCAGCTCTGCCAGATGAACAGCGTGGTAGATACAGCTGCCCATCATCAGGGCAGGACTTGTTCTTTGGGAAGCTGGCTTTCCAGCTAGGATGAGAAAATATCAGACAGGCAGATATTCGCTCTGTGTTAAATGGTAAACTGCACAACCGATTGAGGGAAGTAGAACATTAGCTATAGAATGAGTGGAAAGGACAGTGGTAGAGTTGACCTTTTTTGGAGAGATGTAGATTCTCCTATGGCATCAGAGGTGAAAGAGGGAAATGGAGCATATATCTTGTCGTTTGGGGGGACATTTTTAAACCAACAAAAGTGTAGCTACTCTTGATTGGCTTTCTTTAGATATAACTTTAGTAAAACAGCACAAAGTCTTTCCTCAGATCTTGACTTTCATGGCCTCTGTAATGTTACATCCCCAGCCTTCACATACCATGTGCTAGAAGCATCCCACAGTTGTGACAATAAAAAGTATTCCAGAAATTAACTGGAGGTAAAACCACCCCCATTCAGAAATGAAAGTGATGTTTCCTAAGGGTGGTAGATGCACAACTGTTTGAGATGGTGAAAAGAGCTGGGCTTTATACTGAAACGCAACTGAGTTTGAACTCCAGGTCTGTCATTTTGTACCTCTGTGAATCTGACGAATTTATGTAATCTCCAAGAGCCTCATTTTCTTTCCTGAAATTTGTGAATAATAAACTCTAAAATAAATTGCATATAAAATGCACAGTAAATAAGCAATAACTTGAAGCCTCAGTTGGTTTTATATTTAGCAATCTTTATCTTAATTAGTGTGCATGCTGGCATTAAAATAGTTTAGTTGAGTTTCCAAAGAGGAAAAATGAAAAAAAAAAAAAAGACACAGAAGAAGAAACACATTGTTGTAAGACTCAATAGCAAGAATCAAAATTAAGACAGTGAAACGAATCTTTTGGATTTCTAGAGGCAAATGATCTCAGCGTATAATTCTACACTAGTCATGCTTTTACACATGAATGAGGGCTGACAAGAGATATTTTGCATATGTAATTACTCAAATAATGGATTCTCCACAAGCCTTTTCTTTAGGAAGTTGTCTGGACTGTGAATTTGAGAGGAGAGCTGAGAGAAAATTTAGAAACCTAATTAGTTGGGAGCTACAGAATAATGCATAAAAGTGTAAATGTAACATAAGTAACCAATAATGGACCTAAAAGTAGTAATATGACCAATTGCAAGAAAAATGGAGAGAAGGTGGTGATGTGATCATGAGCAACCTGAACTCTAAATAGTCGTAGGAAGAAGGCAATACATGAATAAAATTGAAAAATCTAGAAAAGATGATACACATACTACTACGAAATACTGAAGACGACATCAGAAGAAATATTTAAAATAAAAAGTATTTAGCTTAGGGGAATAAAACTGCAGATAGGGAAGAGTATGTGAAGAAGTATTGTTTTCATTACAAGTTATTTGTATCATTTTAATATTTTTATGTATGAATTTCCTGTTTTAAAAATATGCTTACAAAGTCATGTCCTCCAAATCCTCACTCAGATATATAAAGACATGGAATAAATAATCCCCCCAAAATAAAGTTTACTTGTAATCATTTTCTGAATTTGAATGTGAGTATGGATTAGGGGATTTGTAGCCCTTCAGATACCGGAGCAAAATCACCCTGCAGCACAAGCCAACCTTAGCAGGAGATATGCACACAGCTTTTATTTTTATCTGTCTGTCTCTCTTTACCATCCTCTATTCTTCCAGCCTCACCCGGTCTTCTTTACCTGCTCTTCACTCCTCCATTCATTTCGTTAACTTACAATGTAATATGAAAGCCTTAGGAGGCCAGTGCCTCTTCTATACCCACTGCAAAGAACTTGATAACTCCCATGACTTCCCTCATTGTGGGGAAGGGGTTAATGCAAGATCAGACACAGAGGGTAGGGGTGTCAAAGGAATTAGGCCAAGGCAGCAGTAATAATAGTTAACATTCATTAATGTCAAATAAATGCAAGGCACTGTACACGCCAAATCTTATTTGACTCTAAAGATAAGTTCTTAAGGATTACTAGTTCTGTTTTACAGACAGATACACTAGGGTTGTGGATGTTAAGATGATACTCCTCTCAAACCCCTGTTTAAAACAAAAGGTCATAGCCTTTCCTCTCCACCAAATTGTTAAAAACGAAGTTAGATTTCTGGTTGTTTCCTAAGATTATTTGTTGATTCCCCTTAAGATTTTTATTTGTTGATTCCCCTTAAGGTTGAAGCAGGCACCTTATTGAAAATCAAATATGACCAAACAAAACAAAACAGGTCTTGAGTCATTGTGGTGAATACTGTCTTTAGATGCTGACCTCAGTTTAAATTTTCATGGTGCCCTCCATGTAGATGCTGGTTCTTTTGTTCAACCGGGATCTAGGTGTGACCACCTTCCTTTCCTAATTTCATTTGTTAGGCTGGTAATGTAAAGATTCCTCCGGGGTGAATCACATCAATATATAGTGCTGGGAAAGCAAAAGTGACATGCAGAGTAAATATCAGCGGAAATAATAAGATTAGGAAAAGTCAATAAGAGATGCTGAGATAGGGAGCCCGTATTTAGATGTTAGGTGCCCCTGAGGAAGCAATGCAAGCAGACATAAATATAGATGTGACTAATAGGCCGAGGAAGGTCAAAGTGGATAAGAGGTCCATGTGATACTCATTGCTCCTCTACCTCTTACTCCAGGAAACACATGACATGAAATTGACTCTAAGTTTCTAAGGTTGTTTTTTTTTTAAATTCTGAGCCATGACAACCTCATTCTTCAAAGAATAAAAATAAGCACATAATAAAAGTGTATGAAAAGTCATCTGTCATGTCAGACAAGGAACACTGGCAAGGTTCAGTGCATATCGGTGACAAAAGCCAGATAATATCAAGTTCCACCTCAACTTAAGTAAAATGCGGGGTCACTGTGATATGCTTTCTTTATCTGTGAATATTACCTCATGGCAACGTTTTGTGGGATCGTTTTCTGACCACTTCAGATTATGCCACTGTAAATGGTGGAGTTACGGTAGTTGGTATGTAGTTCTAAATGTCAGGTTTTGTGAAACACGACAAATTCTTCAGTTATTGGGGCACCAAGTAGTGCCATTCCTATGCACACATACAAGTGCGTGCACACACACACGGGTTTTTTGAAATTTTGGACGGCAATTAAATAACAGAATAGGAAAGAGATTTTATTCCCCTTTTATTCTGTATAGTAGGCTTGTTTATGTTCATATTTTCTCTACAAACGCAAACCATTCATAGGCCAGCCCTCAACTCTGAAGGGATTTTTGAAAACAATTATTTGAAAATGCTTTAAGTGTTAGATATGTGAGATACATCACACATTTAGAAAAGTCCAGCTCTGAAAAAAAATCCAGCGCAATGACATATCACAAAGTGAATAACACATGGACACAATGAAAGTAAAACAACAACAGAAGTACATCACAAAAATCTCAGAATCTTTCATTATAGTCCCGTCAGTCACTACTCCTCCCTTCCACAGAAGTGATCACAAATCTGACTTCTATATTTTTATATAATTAAATTTCAGAAAATACTCATCAGCAATTCTTCATAATTGTATCTCCCAAGTTTTCAGCCCTAAATAATGCAGTATAATTTTAAATATTTTGAATTTTGTATAAATGTATTATATGTGGTTTTTGCTTAGGTCAACATTATGTGTATGAGATTTTTTCCAAATTCTTAGGTGTATCTGTAGAGTATTTTCGCTGTTATAGAATGTCCCATTTTATGATGATGTCTTTCTAAGTTTGATGGGCATTTTAGGTGTTTTGAGGTTTTTGTTATTATGATGGGATGATGTTGCTGTGATACATTCTTGTACATGTCTTTTAGTGAACATGCAGAGACATTTTCAATGGATATATACCTAGGAGTACAGTTGATAGGTCATAAGTATGTATGTCTTAAAATGTAGTTTATCATGCCAAACAGTTCTGTTACCACATTGACTGAATGTCCTTTCGTGAGTATTAATCCCAACACTGAACATCACTTATATTAAATCTTCTCCCACCTCCAGTTTGGACTGTGTCCATCTGCTGGCTTGGCTCAGTGACTCTGTCTCTCTTTGGCCAGATGTTTTAAATCAGTGGAGGTGTGAGATGACTTGGTCTCTGTGCTTGTTCTCCCAGGAGAATTGTACCATTTAATTTTATCTTTAAATTTGGGATGAATGCCTCAGCCTCCTATAAAATAAATTTTAGGTATCATTATGAGGAAACACTTTTCCCCAGCCTTACTGCACAGATATTAGAGAGGTGTGAAATGGAAAATGTCAAGTGCAGTGTTAGGTAAATGTTAATGAAATATGATATTTTAAAAAGAATTGAAGAAA
Source organism: Phocoena sinus (assembly GCF_008692025.1). NCBI lineage: Eukaryota > Metazoa > Chordata > Mammalia > Artiodactyla > Phocoenidae > Phocoena > Phocoena sinus. The sequence goes on along the minus strand of NC_045773.1, from coordinate 76,443,162 downwards.
ATAAACAAAATTGGAGAATGGATGACCATAACAGAAAACTACACCATTGGACTCTAAATCACACAATTCTGAAGCCTCCTTTAAACAGAAGAATAAATGACATGAAATCAAACTGAATCATCAGATTGTGACTAAATTGAAGCCAGATCTCTGTATAAATTTATTTTATTTATTTACTTATTTTTGTCTGAGTTGGGTCTTCATTGCTGCTCCTGGGCTTTCTCTAGTTGTGGTAAGAGGATTTCTCATTGGTGGCTTTTCTTGTTGCGGAGCACGGGCCCTAAAGCATGCGGGCTTCAGTAGTTGTGGCCCACGGTCTCTAGAGTGCAGGCTCAGTAGCTGTGGTGCACGGGCTTAGTTTCTCTGCAGCATGTGGGATCTTTCCTGACCAGGGATCGAACCCGTGTCCCCTGCGTTGGCAGGTGGATTCTTAACCACTGCGCCACGAGGGAAGTCCCTGTCTAAAGTTATTTTATTCAGTTAACGTCAGCAGAAGTTACAGTGAATATTCTAAATCCACCCAATAATGAACACACGTGCTAAATTTTGTAGCATCCGATAATTAAAACGGTCAGGGAGAGAAATGACAAATACCTTTGTTCCAAGAGTAAAGGAAGTATCTTAATTAAAGACTCAGATAACAGCAAATGGACTCTGTGTAAAAAACATGAATGTTTAGACCCCAATTGTTCCTGAAAATTATGGAGAATCCTCATTATTAGTAGGATAATCTTCTCAACCATACGGATAACACTGACCTATGACAATATTAAAAACGTGTCAGAGATTTCCACATTATCTGAGGAAAGAATTGATTAGTGTCAGAATCAGCCTTCTGAACTCTCCTTTTTATTCTGGAAGCACACATCTATGTGCCTTGATGAATGGCTTCTACTGATTTTCTCAGAGATAACTCTTGGAGGAGCCTGAAGATATTAAACACACATTAAAGGTTCCATTGATCTTACATAAGCAAAAGAGTGGCAGAGGGCTCATCCCTCAAAGTTGACAGAAATAGGTTGGACTCTTTTAATGAATTGTGATTGAAAGTTTCCCTGCAAGATATTAGTACCCTGCCCAGACGTTGAATGTACTCTCCTATGATGTTTTCAGATATAACATTTGATTGAAAAATATTGATAAAGGTTATGTGTAGTATGAGATCTGGGTAATGGGCATTGATGAGTAAAGGGATGGTAATAAATATTTATAAAACTATTCCTTTGTGAGAACTGCTTCACTTTATCATCTAACATATTTTCTCCAGCAACTTTTTACGACGTAGGCATTATTTTAGATAAAGAGATGGGTAACTTTATGGGAATAAAAAAATAAAATGCCACAGGTAATGCATCTTGCAAGCTGGAGATGTAGGATCTAAATTTAGAATTTTCTAGCCCCTAAGTCAATAATTGTTCTACAACATGCCAGCTCTGCAGAGAAATGACAACTTTATTTTCATAGTAAACTTTTTCTCTATGAGGCAAACATCATGATTTATTGCAATAAAATATTTAGAAAATTTAACTTTTGAGGAGAGTAAAAAATGTATTTCTTTTTTATAGGCTCAATGAGTCAAATGATTTTATCATCTTTGTAATTAGGAAGAATTTCATGTATGTTGAAATAAGCAAGAAACATATGAGAAAGCTGGTAAGAATAAGGCAGGGATTGTGATAAATCATCCCTGTCTTGTCTTTTCCTTGATTGGACTTTTATATTTTCCAAAGCTTATTTCTCATCTTTGTACAGAATTGTGTAAAGAGTACCAGGCAGGGCCGGTCAAGGTGCTCTGTAGCACTAGTGTGGACCATTGCCATCGTCGGTGGAGTATACAAATGGAAAGAGGGGGGACAAACAGGCAGAGGGATTAAGATTCTTCTCTAATAACTCACGGTTAGGTAATACATTAAACTTGAATTAGCTACTCGTCTTTTTTTCTGGATCTCTCAATTGCTCTCTTTTGAAAATAAACATATGTGCCATTCCCTCTAGACTCTCAAGTCCTCCATCTGACTTCATATTGCCACAATCTTCCAAAAACCAGATCTGGCAAACTAAAAATTCTTTCAGTTTGCTTAAGTAGATGGTTTTATATATGATCTGATTATCATTGCAGTTGAATTGATTTTGTTTGTCGAGGTAAGCAGGGAAATAACATGAGGATCAATGAAACTGAAAAATGCTTTAAAGATCTTTGAGGAAGTTAATTGTAGACTTACTAAATGCTATTTATCTAGCCTCTTTTAATAGGCCAGTTATTATATTCTTATAAATGAAAAGATGTAATTATTATTTGGTGTCTATGTTGCAAAGAGGAGCCTCTATAATAATCAACTGATATATTTAAATACCATGCATGTGGTCAACATGAAGCAAAAATTTTAAGATGCAAACATAAATGATAAATGAAAAAGTGATACACAAAATATTCATGGCAATATGTTATAGGAACACAAGTTTGCTTTTTTTCATTTTTATTTTATATTGGAGCATTGATTAACAATGTTGTGTTAGTTTCAGGTGTACAGCAAAGTGATTCAGTTATACATATACATGTATCTATTCTTTTCCAAATACTTTTCCCATTTATTACAGAATATTGAGCAGGGTTCCCTCTGCTATATAGTAGGTCCTTGTTGGTTATCTGTTTTAAATATAGTAGTGTGTACATGTCAATCCCAAACTCCCAATTGGTCCCTCCCCCGGCTTCCCCCCAGTAACCAAAAGTTCGTTCTCTAAGACTGAGTCTGTTTCTGTTTTGTAAGTAAGTTCATTTGTATCATTTTTGTTTTTAGATTCCACATATAAGCGATATCATATATTTGTCTTTCTCTGTCTGACTTACTTCACTTAGTACCATAATCTCCAGGTCCATCCATGTTGCTGCAAATGGCATTATTTCGTTCTATTTAATGGCTGAATATTATTCCATTGTATATGTGTACCTCATCTCCTTTATTCATCTGTCAGTGGACATTTAGGTTGTTTCCATGTCTTGGCTATTGTAAACAGTGCTGCAATGAACATTGGGGTGCATGTGTCCTTTCCAGCCATGTTTTTCTCTGGATATATGCCCAGGAGTGGGATTGCTGGATCATATGGTAGCTCTATTTTTATTTTTTTCAGAAACCTGCATACTGTTCTCCGTAGTAACTGTACCAATTTACATTTCCACCAACAGTGTAGTAGGGTTCCCTTTTCTCCACACCCTCTCCAGCATTTATTGTTTGTATATTGAAAATAAATTTTTTAAATAATTAGTTTTTAGTATTTATTTTATTTTTGGCTGCATTGGGTCTTTTTTTTTTTTTACATCTTTATTGGAGTATAATTGCTTTACAATGGTGTGTTAGTTTCTGCTTTATAACAAAGTGAATCAGTTATACATATACATATGTTCCCATATCTCTTCCCTCTTGCGTCTCCCTTCCTCCCACCCTCCCTATCCCACCCCTCTAGGTGGTCTCAAAGCACCGAGCTGATCTCCCTGTGCCATGCGGCTGCTTCCCACTAGCTATCTATTTTACATTTGGTAGTGTATATATGTCCATGCCACTCTCCCACTTTGTCCCAGCTTACCCTTCCCCCTGCCCGTATCTTCAAGTCCATTCTCTAGTAGGTCTGTGTCTTTATTCCTGTCTTGCCCCTAGGTTCCTCATGACATTTTTTTTTCTTAGATTCCATATATATGTGTGTTAGCATACGGTATTTGTCTTTCTCTTTCTGACTTACTTCACTCTGTATGACAGACTCTAGGTCTATACACCTCATTACAAATAGCTCAATTTCGTTTCTTTTTATGGCTAATATTCCATTGTATATATGTGCCACATCTTCTTCATCCGTTCATCTGATGATGGACACTTAGGTTGTTTCCATCTCCTGGCTATTGTAAATAGAGCTACAATAAACATTTTGGTACATGACTCTTTTTGAATTATGGTTTTCTCAGGGTATATGCCCAGTAGTGGGATTGCTGTGTCATTTGGTAGTTCTATTTGTAGTTTTTTAAGGAACCTCCATGCTGTTCTCCATAGTGGCTGTACCAATTCACATTCCCACCAGCAGTGCAAGAGTGTTCCCTTTTCTCCACACCCTCTCCAGCATTTATTGTTTCTAGATTTTTGATGATGGCCATTCTGATTGGTGTGAGATGATATCTCATTGTAGTTTTGATTTACGTTTCTCTAATGATTAGTGATGTTGAGCATTCTTTCATGTGTTTGTTGGCAGTCTGTATATCTTCTTTGGAGAAATGTCTATTTAGGTCTTCTGCCCATTTTTGGATTGGGTTGTTTGTTTTTTTGTTATTGAGCTGCATGAGCTGCTTGTATATTTTGGAGATTAATCCTTTGTCAGTTGCTTCATTTGCAAATATTTTCTCCCATTCTGAGGGTTGTCTTTTGGTCTTGTTTATGGTTTCCTTTGCTGTGCAAAAGCTTTTAGCTTTCATTAGGTCCCATTTGTTTATTTTTGTTTTTATTTCCATTTCTCTAGGAGGTGGGTCAAAAAGGATCTTGCTGTGATTTATGTCATAGAGTGTTCTACCTATGTTTTCCTCTAAAAGTTTGATAGTGTCTGGCCTTACATTTAGGTCTTTAATCCATTTTGAGTTTATTTTTGTGTATGGTGTTAGGGAGTGATCTAATCTCATACTTTTACATGTAGCTGTCTAGTTTTCCCAGCACCACTTATTGAAGAGGCTGTCCTTTCTCCACTGTACATTCCTGCCTCCTTTATCAAAGATAAGGTGACCATATGTACGTGGGTTTATCTCTGGGCTTTCTATCCTGTTCCATTGATCTATCTTTCTGTTTTTGTGCCAGTACCATACTTCTTGATTACCTTAGATTTGTAGTATAGTCTGAAGTCAGGGAGCCTGATTCCTCCAGCTCCGTTTGTCTTTCTCACAGTGATGGTAATTTACACAGTATGTTTTGAAGATAATGAGACGAGTGCATCTGAAGTAGAGATATTATGATGGGAAGTAGATATACATATTTGGAAATGTAAATCATGATATTTTGTGGTACCACAAATGTCAGATACAGACTCAACTACAATTTCGATTTTGATTATGTTGCTGTTGTTCATATGACCATGGTACGGTCACATCAGTTATGGACATCAATTTCTTATTTTAGAACATGTGGAGCTTTGATCTAATGATATCTATGTTCTCTGTGGTTTGAAAAGACTGTGATTCTAAGATTCCGAAATGTTTAGACTTTAAGCTCCAGGCAGTGGGGGAACTCGCTAACATATCTGACTGAGGACATTCTGGACAAAGTTGAATTTTGGGTAGGTGTTTTGGTGGTGTGAATTAGAGGAAAGATTTTAACCCAGGTGATCATATAGTAGAATATTGCATTAGTCCAACACAAAAATACTGTGGTGGCATTGACAGTAAAAATAAAGGGATGGCTATGAGGAGTATATTATCAAGTAAAGCCAAGAAAACAAAACCCTCTTGGTGGAATTTACCGCCTCCCAAATTTACCTTGACTCCCATTGAATCTCACTTGAATGGAACAGGTGTGAAGGTGCAGGTCTCCTGATACCCTCTCAGAGATACATTCAGTGTCCAACCCTCTTCTCCCAATGCTGGGATGGGAATCGTTGGGGGGCAGATTTTATTCTTCTAGGCTAACTGTTCCTCAGCTATGAGTCTCTGGGAGCACAGTAAAAAAATAAATTAAAATCTCTGGTATATTCCCTGACAGCTGCTCTCAAACATTTCCATCTCAGTATCCTTTACTCTATTAAATATTACTAGGAAACCCAATTAATGTTAGTTTGTTTGAGTTATGTTTACTAATAGTTACCATATTAGAAATTAAAACAGAGAACTTAAAATATATTTATTTAACTTAAAACCCATTTTTGTTAATATAATTAATCTGTTTTAATTTTTTAAAATGACCTTATTTTCCAAAACAAACAAACAGTAAGAAGAATATCATTATTTTATACTATTGCAAATCTTATTATTGTGCCTAAAAGAAGATGGCTGGATCCTCATATCTCCTTCAGTATTCAGTTACAATGTTACCTACTAGGTCACCTCTAGAAAATCCATTATACATTTATGGGAAAATGAGATTGAAAAAGGTAAATCATGTTTTAATATTGTTATGAACAAAGTTTTGCCTCTCTGGGTCCTCTGTGGTCAGGAACTCCAGACCACACCTTGAGGATCCTTATACTATGACATTTAAAGGGTGAGGGGAAAGGAGAATATCTAGATAAACACACAATAAACATGGCAATGAGTTGGCAAATCCTGAAGCAGATCATAGAGGGACTTGTATTTATTAGGAGAATTATTAGCTAACCAATGTTTCCAGAATTATTACCCATTTGAAAGAGGCACAGCAATTCCCAGCTGCCAGCTCTGCTACAAAATCATACACAAACCAAACATGTTTGGACCTTTAAGGGGCAATGATTCAACTCATGAGCATCTATCATTGGTTTATTTGTTGTAATTTTGATGCTATACTTTTTTTTTTTTTTTTTAAATTAAGGAGGCTGGGGAAATGAGAGAAGTTTATTTATTTATTTGTTTGTTTATTTATGCTGTGTTGGGTCTTCGTTTCTGTGCGTGGGCTTTCTCTAGTTGCGGCAAGTGGGGGCCACTCCTCATCGTGGTGCGCGGGCCTCTCACTATCGCGGCCTCTCTTGTTGGGGAGCACAGGCTCCAGACGCACAGGCTCAGTAGTTGTGGCTCACGGGCGTAGTTGCTCCGCGGCATGTGGGATCTTCCCAGACCAGGGCTCGAACCCGTGTCCCCTGCATTGGCAGGCAGATTCTCAACCACTGTACCACCAGGGAAGCCCGATGCTATACTTTTAATGCCTTATTATTTAGATTTTAGTTAATATGTAACTCTTTAATAGTACATTATGTGTACTCTGTGGTGTCAGGTCTCTGCTGGACCTTCACATGTGACAAGCATTTCAGTGGTTCTAAGGAATAGGAAATGCTGACTACAAAAGACGTTTATGTTACATCCTGTCCTGATCCACACAAGAAGAAATAGTGTCATAACACTGTGATGTTCTACAGAAAAAAACTGAATATTGGCTGAAAAAAAATGTAGTGATGTAGCGTGATCCTTGTGCTGGCATAAAAAGAAAAAAAATGTCAGGAATAAAAAGAAGAGTCACAGGGTTCTGCCTTCCCTTTGTCTGATATGCAAGTTAATGAACTTAGCTAACATCCTGCTGGAATAGCTGTGAGTTATGACCAGGATAAGAAGCCTTGTAACTGAGGAGTGCTGGTGGAGGTTATCTGGAGAATGTTTGTTATCAGGATAATGATAGCTTTAGACATTCTGAAATGAGATATTTTTGCATAACTGGAGTTGCAATTAGAACAGCTTCAGTATGGAATTAACAACAAAAAGAACAAACTAATTGATTACATGAAAACACAGGAAGAATCTTGTTGCAGTAGGAATGTTAAAAGGGAAGACTCATTAAAGGTCTGAAATCTATTGATTGTAGCAAGAACCTAAGATTTCTCTGATTGGGTAAATACTGTGAGGAAACTATATATTTAAAAAATTCATTGACCATGATTTTATGATTTTACACATATATGTATATATTTGGAGGGGAATATATGTATACATTCCCCTACAAATGCTTTTGATCCTGTTTTTTTCGATTTCCTGGATATTTCTGTCCTCTTCCCTTCACCTGTGTAAGTTTTAAATGTACATAAAATTGTCCATTATATAGTAGAGCTGCAAAAATATCTTCAGTTCCAGCAACCAATCGCAGTGGCTGTGGTAACGTTGTTACCGACCAGGGTTCTTGGTCTTCCTTAATCAACAGAAATTGATAAGAGGTCAGACAAGAAATTCAGGCAAGGCTTTATCGGGGCCCCTGCTGCAGCAGAGGGGAGCAAAAACAAGTAAGAGTTTCCCTTAGTCAGTCCCTAACGGAGGTGGGGCAAGCTGGTTGCTTATATGCAGTGAGGGTAGGGGCAGGTCCAGGAGGTGGGCCAGAGCGGTGGCTTAGGTGTTTTGCCCACCCCTTTGCTGCTGTTGAGTGCAGGGTGCATGCTCAGTACCCTGCTTTTGTTCCTGACACCCTGCTTTTGCTCTCAGCTCTTCAGAAGTGGCCGTTGGGTTTTGGTCTTTTCGTATCTTATTGTCCGTAATTTGCCCCAACTGCACACGTACACCATTATTTTTAGTCCCTTATAGTTTCTTTGTATGTTGTTGCTTGAGGAGACATTTGTCCAGGTGTAGGCACTGCAGCAGAGGGTTCCAGGCCCCAGCCTGTCTCAATGTGTTCCACATCACCATCTGGAAAAATAGGATCCATTAGGGTTAAATTATCTATAGCTATATCATGAGAATCCCTATTGACAGAACCCCTATGAATCTATGCCTAAATGTGTCTAACATACTTAAAAGTTGAATTGTGGTGAGCCACACTTATATATAATATACACCTTCAGTAGTTGTAACAGACCATTGTAAATGAATGGAAATTAATTGATAAGCAATTTCAATTCTTACTCATATGAATACCCGTATACACTTTTCATTTTTTATTTTATTTATTTATTTATTTATTTTTGTCGTACGCGGGCCTCTCACCGTTGTGGCCTCTCCCGTTGCAGAGCACAGGCTCCGGACACGCAGGCTCAGTGGCCATGGCTCACGAGCCCAGCCGCTCCGCGGCATGTGGGATCTTCCCGGACCGGGGCACGAACCCGTGTCCCCTGCATCGGCCGGTGGACTCTCAGCTACTGTGCCACCAGGGAAGCTCCCGTATACACTTTTTATAACACTTAATCATTTACAGACTCTATTTGCGTATTATATACTTGGTCCATGCAAAGCTGTGAGGTAGGATGGGTAGGCATTGGTTTAAGGAAACAGACTAAGAGATATTGCGTGCCTTGGTTAAAGTAACATAGTAGGTACAGTATAAGGCCAATATTTGCATCTGGATCCGATTTCATTGTAGTAGTTTCCCAGGGCAGCCATAACAAACTGGGTGATTTAAACAACAGAAATTTATTGTTTCCTAATAGTGGAGGCTAGAAGTCTGAGCAAGTTCATGATGTCATAGGATCAGTTCCTTTTGAGGACTTCTAGGGAGAATCTGTCCCAGGTCTCTCTCCCAGCTTCTGGTGGATTACCAGCGTTCCTTGCCTTGTAGATGCCTCATCCTGCTGTCTGCCTTTATGGTCCCTGGCATTCTCCCAGTTACATTGGATTTGGCCCTCCTCTATTTCAGTATGACCTCATCTTTACTAACCAGAGCTGCAAGACCCTATTTCCAAATACGGTCACCTTCTGAGGTACTGGGGATTAGGGCTTCAGCATATGCATTTGTGGGGAGGGGTGCAATTCCATTCATACAGACAGGATTACAGGATTCTTTCCACCAAATCAATCCCGCAGTTTCCTGGACATCTCCATTGTGTCCAGACAAACAAATAATACAGAAGAAAATAAAATAAGAAACCAGCAAATGAAGCAAAAAACTAATCAAGTAGCCCCTGCTGCGAGATTCACCTGTCTGTTCTGTGTGAAGGCATCTGAGTGTGTTCTTCTGCGTAGGGAGAAAACCTGCTTTCAGATGATGTAACCAGCCCCACCTTTGTAACAACCTATCAGATGGAGCCAATTAAAACAGCAACAACAGGAAATTCTCTGGCAGTCCAGTGGTTAGGACTCTGTGCTTTCACTGCCGAGGTCGTGGGATGATCCCTGGTCAGGGAATTAAGATCCCACAGTCTGCGTGGGGTGGCCAAATAAACCCCCCCAAAAACAAGACAAAGCAAAACAAAAAGAAACCACAACAGCAGCAGCAAACCTCCGTGTCTGCAGTAACATGTTCCACATGCAGTGGCTCGTACCAAATGGGAGAAGGGATATTAATTTTTACCCTGAATAATAACCCTTCAATTTAGAACTTTATGGGTTAAAACACACTTCCATACAGATTGTCTCATTTACTTCCTACAGACACAGGGCATAGGCAGGGTTTATCTTGTCCTCAGGGGATAGTAGGTGAACTCAAGCTCAGTTAAATTACATGCCTGGACCCAAACCAGAAAACCAGCAGGGGGCAGAGCCAGGAGGAACCCAACCCTTCAATCTCTGTTGCCAAGTCTTTGATGCTTTCCACAACCCACTGTGGTTTCTCTTCAGAAGTTATTTCTTTTGAATTCCAGGTTTCTCCTTACTGTTTCCTCCAAATGCCATGCTTCTCATTTCTGTGCCTTTGATCCTGTTTTTTCAGTTGCTGGGATATTTCTGCCATCTTTCCTTCACCTGTGTAAATTCTATATATCCTTCAACACTGATATTATAATTTCTCAGCTTACACTCATCTTTTTCTAAAACCAGAGGTACATATACTCTGTAAAATTTAGTGCTAGATTGTTCATTAATGTTCTTTACTAGTTTCTTAAGTCAGTTTTCCCATTTTACTTTTTTTCCATATTAGATATTAATTTTACCTCAAGGTCATAATATTTATATTATGGCACACATATATAGTATACACACACGTACATGCACACACACATGCACATTTTATTTTTTAGTATGAATTTGTCTGGCTCGGTGCTTTGTCTAACAAGGGCACCAAAGGACTATTTGTTCATTGATTAATTTATGTTCCATCTCTTTGACAGGATATTTACTCATAGTTGCCTTCCTTAGAGTCCCCAAGCAGTGTGGAAAATAGATGTTCTTTATTAGATACTTTTTGAATTAAATTGAATGTGTCCAATCACAACATACTAATATATAATGATTAAAGAAATGCCCTTGAGCTTTCATACAGATCTACTATTAACTAATTTATGCATATTTTTATGCAGTAAGAAAGCTAGTATAAAAAGTTATTTTTATATATGTTAATGAAATGAAATAATGAGAGTCACCAAATCGGGTTAATTTATATTTCTTTTTTTTTTTCTAAGGCACTAGAACTCATTTTAGTGAAACTGTTATATTCTTTGTATTTTGTTTTTATACCCTCTTTTTGCTTCAACTATGTGAAACATTATTAAAATATAATATTATAATAGAGTACATTCTGGAGTAAAGGTACAGCCTCTGCTCATTGGTTTCATAATTAAAGACAAACAACAAGAAAACAAGCCCTTCTGTGTTCCGCTTTAGCTATGGACTTGTAGTGACTTAGAAAATGAGTCCAAAAGGCCCGTCAGCACATAATCTTCTCCCATTGTCACTGTAAGATCATTCACTGTGACGCATTTTCTGGTGTGGTTAGGAAACAGTCGGCACTCACATACCTGGGAAATGCTTCAGGTCTGCTTTCTCTTGTCTATTCATCATCAGTTTAATAAATAAAATAAAAAGCAATAACTTAACCATTCCTTTAATAATGATTTTCAGCATCTCAGAAAGGCTGCTCACTGTCCAGGATGACAGAAGACACACGTGATGTGTAAAGGAAAGTGGTGAAACAAAAGTTCTGGATAATTGCAAAAATGCCGCCCCTCCTCCCTCCTGCAGTCTAAGAAAACATCATCCAGACCAGGGTGATTCTTAAGACACCTTGGATGTTTCTGGAATGTCTAAAATTCTATTTTGTTTCCTTTTCATTTTACGTTTTATTTTCTTACTGTTGCTGATATATAGAAAAACAGATTTTCATATGTTGACTTTATAGTAAGAAACTTTATAAATTCTCTTCCAGTTTCTCATAATTCATCTGTTTATTACTTTGGATTTTTCCCTGTGTATAATCATACCATCTATGCATCTGCACGTAATGGCAGTTGGTTTCTTCCTTTCTAATACCTTATATTTCTTTCTTAACCTTATTAACTAGCTCCAACAGAGCTATTTTAATTCTCAAAAGGAATGTCTTATATATTTCACCATTAACTTGGATCTTTGCGATTGTTTTTACTTAGAGATATCAATTATTGGTTAAGAAAGTTTCTGGTGTGTTAAAAATCAATATTCTGGATATGTGCTTGATCTTGATCTTATTCTGGATATGTGCTTGATCTTACCATCTTCCTTATCTTATCTTGATCTGCATCTTTTGATGTGGCCATTTGATTTTTCTCCTTTTGGTAAATACAGTAGATTATGATAATTGATCTTTATTGTTAAAATAACTTTTTACTCCTGAGATAAAATCAGATGTGCCAGTGTATTATATCTTGTGTACATTTATTCATTATTGGAATGAATTTGCTTATTTTCTGGTATAATTCACTTGTTTGGATTTTTTTTTTTTTCTTAAATGTGTGATAGAACTTACTGATGCAGTTGACTGAGATTGGAGTTTTGTTTGTGGAAATTTTTTTCACAATTGATTTGATTCTTTTAGTGGTTTTAAAAAATCCCATGTTTCCTGCTTATTACTGAGCCAGAGTTGGTAAATTACGTATTCATTTAATTTGTCCATTTCATGTAATTTTCAAATTTATTGGCAGAAAGTGTTCAAACTATCCATTTAGTGTTGTTTTAATATCTATGATATCTGTAGGGATATTTCTATTTTTTCTTGATAATTATCCAAAACTGTTTATTTTATTATTTCTTTCGCTTAGTTGGCCTACTTGATTTTTTGCTACTTGGTTGGCCTAATGCATTTTTTATTTGTTATTTTCGGATCTGAACATTATTTTTTCTTCTTTCTATGTTTTTTGGTGTTTATTTTGATTTTCTTTTCTCGCTAATTTTTAGGATAGTGGTATATTGAAATTCATTGATTTTTCACACCTTCAGAGTAGAGGTTAAACATTTAGAGTCTGGAGTCAGACTGACTGGTTAAATGTGACGATATGAAAAGTATGTAAAGGTCATCTGAAAAGGGGGAAAAAAGCACAGCTCAAGAATTTCAGTAAAGTCTACTTATCCACATTAATCCATACTAATAAAATGAATTCTAAAATTCAAAGTATGATTGGTACAAAACACTAGTGAATATTTATGTATAGAAGTTTGTGTGCATGTGTTTTACTAAAGTTTCATTTTCACTGTCTTTTAGAACTCATAACCTTAAGTTTAAAAAAAGTTTTCCAAATGCGTTTCTGTTTTCCAAAAATAGAAATTATTTCCTATTTTGACTCTGTACTGTTGCAATTAACATTTATTACTTCTTGGCATAATTATTAAAGATGTCATCTTTAATTTTCAAAAGTGTCCAGTGTAGATAATAAAAGATATGGTGATTATAATTAACGCCTACTCAATTCTTCAGTTTTTAGGCTAAATTTTATATTCTCAAGAAAGTCTTCTGTAACATCCCAGACTAGATTTGGTCCCACTACTACAGCGCTCTGCATTTATCTTTTGTAATATTGTACTTGTATTAGTGGTTTGTTCATCATCTCTCTTTCCTGCTAGATATAATCCTTAGGAGACTGGAGCTTTGACCATTTTATTCAACAGTGTAACCCCCAGAACCTAGTATAATGCATAGAAAATAGTAGATCAATATGCATGTTTTAATGAATTAAAGTTTTAAGTTCTATATTTCAAGGAATTAAGCAAAATGTGTGCAGGCAAGGTGAACAAATGAAGAAAAACAGACCTTAAACAGCTTTTCATAGGCAATACAGAAGAGTCCACTGGGTCCTTTAGAGACATGATGCCAGATGATCTCTTTGGCTTTGAAGGTAGATTATCACAGATCTATCTCCTCTTTCTTCCTCTTAAGGACGTGCCACCCTCTAGATATGTATACAGGTTTATGCATGTGTGCATACATATTTACACAGAGAGAGGGAGAAAGAAAAAATGCACCTATTTGCTAATAGTAACTACCTCTGCATGTCAAAATTTATTTTATTCTTTATTCTTTGCTACCTTGCATATGATTTATGTTAGTTATCATAAATATAAAATTTATTTTGATTATTTATTACTTGCATTTTAAAACAACGTAACTATACCAGACATTGGAGTACTCCTTTAGCATTTAGCTAGAATTTCATATTATTAATACCATAAAAATTATCTATTTGAAGAAGTAAATGGGTTGTCCACATACGGGTGTGATTTTGTTTTTTCAGGAAGCATTAACCTAAGGGTATACAACATTAGTACGTTAGGTAGTGATCGTAAAGAATATGTTTATAAAATCTAAATATTAAAAATGGCCACACATAATTTTGGACAATGAACTTTGCACCAAAACGTCCACAGTCAACATAAAACTCATTCTTTTCATGGTTGCTATACTTACAATGTTATACAACAGATTTGTAACTCAGAAACTTCGTTCTCTATTTTCATACTGTATAGAACGGAAGTTGTTATGTTTAAGTTTATATATAAATTATTTGTAAGCTCATGTGATCTATGAATGCTCACTAACAAATATGAAAGAAAAAATAAAGAAGAGAAAATACACTTCCAGATATTAAGAGACCATTTCTGCAGAGAGGATAGAAATATTGGCGTATTCATGGGATTGCTGCAATAAATCTTTTTTTTCCTTTGGCTAAGGACAACAATAATGGGTGAGCATTCAAGATTAAATCATGAGACAAAAGAAAAAGGAATCCTATTGGATTATTGTATTTTGGCCCATTCATCTTAAAATATTTTACTTATATGGAGTAAAACTGCAAAAAAATCAGTCATCTAGGAATTAAGCTGCTTAGTTGTGAAAATATAAAAATAAATTTAGCTTCTGTTTACAAGTCCATTTCTGGGCATGTACTCACATAAATTCCAGTTTCTACTTGAAATAAAGGTCATGTGAAGCAAGAAAATCAGAATTTATATTCATTGGTTTCCCTTTGCACACATCAGAAAATGGAACACTGTCAACAGTATTTTCATGATTGACTCTGGTTGCTAAACTTTCTTTTTACACACTCAGATACACAAGGTACATAAAGAGAAAATTTAAAAATTATTATTGCCCAGAGTCAATTATTACCAAATCGCTTCTGTATGAACACAAACAACAACATAAACATTGTAATGCCTTTCTCATTTTTGATGCCCTCGAAAGAAGCAGCTAATAGGAATGTTTCCTCTTGTGAACAGACTCTAGGGGCAGGGTTTAGAAATAGATGATAGCAAGAAGAAAAATTATTCCAATTATTTTTTTGAGACTCGCTGCTTAGCTTCCTCTTTATTTATCTTACCTCTTTCTTTTTCCTATCCTGTTTTCTAATAAAGCCAGAAGAGAAGCTAGATGAGCATCTCTTATGAGTGCTTGTAAAATATATAAATATTACTGCACGTTACTATTATACACTGTTAGTGAATAGGTCTACTGGACCCATGCCAGGGTCCTAGCCTGGGCCAAGGCCCCATATCTGGGCTAGGGAAGTTCTTTTTCTGATCAGATTCATGGAGCCAATAACAAAACTGTTGCTGAGACTGGAGCAGCACAAGCTTTATTCAGTGGCCAAAGAATGGAGAAGCGGGAACCTAGTTTGCAAATCAATTTCTCAACCCAGTTTGGGGTGGAGACAGCAAATATATAGGAGGGTTAAGACAAAAGGGAGGGAATTAGAAAGAGTGGGAGGAACATTCATGACTTGTCATGAGAACAGAGAACAGAGGTGTGGTTTGGACCCAGAACTGATGCAGCTCACCTTTTCCGTCCTTGTATGGGCTTTTCCAGTTGTCATGGCAGCTGTCAACTGTCTGGTGCTGTTGGGTGTGTCATTTAGCTAGTGTATTACAGTGAGCGTATAATGAGGCTCAAGGTCTACTGGAAGTCCTATCTTCCCCATCTTGGGTCTACTTGGTTCTAACCAATTCTTGTTTTTTTTTCTCTTTGCAGATTCCTCCCGAAACTTAGGTAAGTGTAATTGGTTTCTATTCGAGGGAGGGGCAGGCGTATGATTCTGGGGCAACAGCCTTGGTACCAATATTAGTGTAGCACCTATGATCTGAACTGTCACTCACTGCCCGCTTGCGCAAAACTACTACTATCCAGCGATTGGAATTTGAAGTTGATAAGGAGCTTTGTCAGACAGATTTATAACTAGCTACCTTTTGAGAAAAGGTACCTCAGGGTAGATCAATGCGCTCCAATAGAACCACTTATCACTGCACTAAATGCCATGATTCTATTTGTTATTTGATTCTATTCTTCCTCCGATCTTGGGATTCAGGTCATTTCTGATTGGTCTTGTCTTGGCCTGAAGTGCAACCATGCAAGCCAGGGGAGCCTGAATATTTTTCTTTACTTGATTTGGTCATGATATTAAAATTGATTCCATCAGCCCTGGATCCTGCTTGCTCTCTGGAAACCTCCGAGGAGCAGGGGCACAGGCCAGATATTGGCTCCTGTTGTTACTGAGCCTGGAGAAAGTCTGAATACTATGCATCTTCAAAAAAAGCTAACTAAACACATAAAAAAGACAAAAGAAATTTCAAGGAGGACTTGTAGCTTGGTTTGCAGTTTATAGACTAATTGTATTCCCAGATGCAGAGAAAACAATGTATAGTGGTCCACAAATCTGCACTGGGCTAAAAATTTTTTTAAATGCCACGCACACCCCTCTATCCATATGCACACACGAACACTCTCCCATGCTCTCTGCTCAGTCAGTTGTGTACTGGAAAAATGCAAAATAGATTAAGTTTGATTTTTAATGCCAGTCCCTCAAAGCTATGTCAATTTTGACAGTTCTTATTTCCTCCTTTCTCTCCTATCTCCAGAAACCCAGCCCTCATCTCAAATAAACATTCACCAAAGATAACAACAAGAGGTTAAAGACCTCCCAGATGCTCTTGCAAGCAGAAGGAATACAAGGGTGATCAGGAAATAGCCTTTCCTGTAGGAAACTCACTGCCTAATAAGGCCTTTGCTGTAACTTCTGGCAAGGAAGTGAGGAAGGTTTGGGGCTATGAGGGGAATGAGAAAGAAAATTCCACTTTTTCATCTTTGAGTGAATAGCACCTTATTTTCTAATTGGGGAATGACAGGATAGGTAGCAATGTAATTTACACTGAACAATTATTATTAGCCAGGCATTAGTCTACTAATTTTATATGTCAACTCATCTAATTCGCATAATAAACTTATTTGTTGATTATTTTCATCTACCTCTTTATACTCCTGTTGGTAGACTGCTAGTCTAGATATCAGGAACTCAACAGGCAGGCACTCTGATGATAAATGCTTTCCGTAGACATCAATCATCACTCCATGTTATGGATGAGAAAAACTCAGGCTCGGGAGCTTATCTGCTTAACCACAGACTAACAGCAAGTGGGAGTCAAGGTGCTCGTTTGATGGAAATCCTTAGAGCATTTTTACTAAATATTTCATTGCCTCTAATAAGAGAGATGATTATATTTTTAATTTTTAAGAAAATTTTCCTTTTCTGAGAGTCAGTGGAGGGAGAAGAGTGAAGGGCCCTCAGATTCTCCTCTTGCAATAGTTTCAACCACGGTGGTTTTTAATACATTAGCGATACAGAAAATGTCTTCAACACTTCAAAAGATACTGCAAATCAGTTATCACATCACTGATGAAGAGTTACCTAGAAGTCCCAACATTTTTCTGTGTTTCCTTTTAATGACTCAAGAGTTTTACAGCTCAGAGTTTTGTTTTTGTTTTTGTTTTAATTTAGTGAATTACTTAATGCTGGACCTGAGATTCGACCTGTGCGCTGATTGCAGGTAAGAGGTTTGGGAAGTGAAGGGGAGGAAGGAGGAAGAGATTTAATCGGCTCAAAACATAGTCTCTTTATCCCTCCTCTAAAAATATTCTCCTGATTTATACTGATTAAATAAAATATGAATCAAATTTCCTGTTTGTTCAGCTTAAAAGATCGACTTTAGAGGATTTTGTGCTTTTTCTTTTTCATGTAATTGCAGGCAGAGAAGGGCAAAAGGGTAGTAATCTTTGGAAGATTTATTAAAAGAAAAGTAAGCCTATTTAGATTCTAGCTAAAAGAAATGAATTAGCAAATGCACGTGGGCCCGCACGTGCGTGTGTATGTGCATGTATGTGTTGAATATCATTACTTATTACTCAACAAAGCTACAATAAAAGATCTCACCTCAAAATTTTTAGGATTTAAGCAATGCTCAAGCGATGCTGACGTTTGTTCGCAAAGCCATGAGTAGTAAGGCTTGAAGTGTTTCTTTGGGAGGGAGAGTCAGGGTTGCTGTGTGACTCTATGAAAGGGTCTGTGTATTAGGCTTGCCTTCCAACCTGTTGACAATGTACTGACCTCAGAAATGCTAGGTGAATAGCATTTCTTTATAAAGCTAAAGGAATACACATTCTGACACAAACTGCTAAATAGTGCTTACTACTTACTGATGTAATTATACTCTGTAGGAGTGGGGAAGAGTACGGGAGGGTCTGTGATACTATGACAAGATGGCAAAAATAAGGAAATGGAAATTGCTGATTGTACGGGGTGGGGAGAAGCATATAGTGAAAAGAAACGTGATCCACAGAGCCATGACCTGCCTTTGAAGTGGTGGAGTGTCAGAGCCCTCCTTGCAAATGAGTACTTTCCAAGTGGCCCTCCCTTCTCAAAATCAACTTCTGATACCTCAGTCAAAATTAAACACTTCATTTGCCTTTCTGCTGAACTCCTTAAACCTCAGTTTACCTCCTGCTTTATTTGGCCCTATGTGTATTTACTTTTGCACATGACTCTCATCTGTTAATTAAACGCAACAGAGTGCAGCCAGAAAGACCATGGGATATGGAATCAGTGTGCCTGGGTTCATATCCTGGCTCAGATGCTGATGAGTTCTGTGTTTTGAGCAAATCAACCATCCTGTACCTCAGTTTCTTTCTCTGTAAAATAGGCATATTAATAGTACCTACCACACGGGGTTGTTTTAAAAATTAAAGTTAATTTATATGAAGTAAATAGAATATAGCCTGGTGTATAGAATGTGCTATTATCATAATAAATAGATTGAGTTTTTAAAACTTTCTACTCCTCCTAACCAGATACAGTGGGTATGCTATTTGGCCATTCAAAGAAAACCAGGAAAACCTTATAAAGTAAATGGAGGCAATGCTTAATGATATATTCTACCTATATGATTTGAACTCCAGTCTATTCCTAATAGAGTATCTCACAAAAAGTACAGAAATTACTTCAAGAGTGTATATTTTTAGATATTGAGCTGCATGAGCTGCTTGTAAATTTTGGAGATTAATCCTTTGTCAGTTGCTTCATTTGCAAATATTTTCTCCCATTCTGAGGGTTGTCTTTTGGTCTTGTTTATGGTTTCCTTTGCTGTGCAAAAGCTTTGAAGTTTCATTAGGTCCCATTTGTTTATTTTTGTTTTTATTTCCATTTCTCTAGGAGGTGGGTCAAAAAGGATCTTGCTGTGATTTATGTCACTGAGTGTTCTGCCTCTGTTTTCCTCTAAGAGTTTGATAGTGTCTGGGCTTACATTTGGGTCTTTAATCCATTTTGAGTTTATTTTTGTGTATGGCGTTAGGGAGTGTTCTAATTTCATCCTTTTACATGTACCGGTCCAGTTTTCCCAGCACCACTTATTGAAGAGGCTGTCTTTTCTCCATTGTATATTCTTGCCTCCTTTACCAAAGATAAGGTGACCATATTTGCGTGGGTTTATCTCTGGGCTTTCTATCCTGTTCCATTGATCAGTATTTCTGTTTTTGTGCCAGTACCATACTGTCTTGATTACTGTAGCTTTGTAGTATAGTCTGAAGTCAGGGAGCCTGATTCCTCCACTATGGAGAGCAGTATGGAGGTTCTTAAAAACCTAAAAATAGAACTACCATACGACCCAGCAGTCCCACTACTGGGCATATACCCTGAGAAAACCATAATTCAAAAAGAGTCATGTACCAATGTTCACTGCAGCTCTATTTACAATAGCCAGGACATGGAAGCAACCTAAGTGTCCATCAACAGATGAATGGTTAAAGAAGATGTGGCACATATATACAATGGAATATTACTCAGCCATAAAAAACAAACGAAATTGAGTTATTTATAGTGAGGTGGATGGACCTAGAGTCTGTCATACAGAGTGAAGTAAGTCAGAAAGAGAAAAACAAATACCGTATGCTAACACATATATATGGAATCTAAAAAAAAAAAAAGGTCATGAAGAACCTAGGGGCAAGACGGGAATAAAGACACAGACCTACTGGAGAATGGACTTGAAGATACCGGGAGGGCGAAGGGTAAGCTGGGACAAAGTGGGAGAGTGGCATGGACATATATACACTACCAAATGTAAAATAGATAGCTAGTGGGAAGCAGCTGCATAGCACAGGGAGATCAGCTTGGTGCTTTGTGACCACCTAGAGGGGTGGGATAAGTAGGGTGGGAGGGAGGGAGACGCAAGAGGGAAGAGATATGGGGACATATGTATATGTATAACTGATTCACTTTGTTATAAAGCAGAAACTAACACACCATTGTAAAGCAATTATACTCCAGTAAAGATGTTTAAAAAAGAAAAAAGTGTATATTTTTAGCCCATCTTCTAAATAAGAGATACAGAGTAGTAAACGTAATTAACTCAAACTTCTTTTTCAGTATTCAAATAGCTTTTTACCAGGGGCTATAGAAGCTAGCGTGTATCTTCAAATGTTCCCATAAAACATGAAACAAGGGCATTCATCCAAAAAAGTCAGCAACAGAGCCCCCCAACTGGACAAATTACTTATTTTTAAAATACATGCAATACACTTATTCAACTATAATTTATTTAGTGCCTCTTAGGCATCAGGTGTTTGACATGTGTTGTATACACTGAAATGACTTTAATTTTGTCTTTCAAATTTGATAGAAAAGAAAACATGGTGAGTTGACGTGTAATGAGAGAAACAAAAGATGAACAACAACAAGAGAAGATGGGAATGACATAGCGTTTTAAAATACTAAACACCAGGCTAGAAGAATTCAGAGAAAGGAATGCTGGATAATTCCTCAGAAAGGAGGTCTGATTGGTTTAAGTTTTGGAATTGGGTTTTGCAAGAATTTCCTCAGGTCATCCAGTGGGATACAGAGACACTATCAACAGTGATTCAAGGAACTAGAAATGCTCTAAAAGGAGCTAACAGAGATGCAGGTGTCACTGGACAGACTGAGGAATTTAGGGAAATGAAGCTGGAAAGATCAACACAACGTGCTTTGAAAGCTTTGCTAAGACTTTATTCCATTGGCAGTAGGGCTATAGAAAATATTTGAGAGAATGAGGATCTAGAGAGAATTCTGGAAATATAATTCTGATGGCAAGATGTGGCATGGATTGGAAACGCATGCTGGATTAAGAAAATGCAATTACAAGACCACACTGTAAGAGCCTACAGAGAATGGTGGTAGTGGGAAAAGATCAAAGGGTGAATTTACGACAAACACTGATTATACAGTTATCAGAATTTAAATATAAATTAGAAGTTTTGATTGAAGAACAGGGAAAATCAAAGATGGCTCTGATCTTTCTTGCTTTCACCACAAGGAAGAAAATGATTCCATTTATTGAGATGGGGGACAGTGGAGGGAGAAAACTTGCAAGGGATTGGGGCTAATGCTTTCAGTTTTGAGAAGTGGATTTTGATTTTCCAGGGAAAGATAATGAGACAATAACCAGGAGACAGTTGGCTTTCTGAGTTTGGGGCTCATTAAAGAGATTGGGGGGGCGGGGCAGGAGAAAAATCTTGGAGCTTCTAACAGGGTGTTGTTTGAAACTATGGAAAAAATGGCCCTCTTAGTAAAGAGCTGGAGGAGCAGAAGAAAGAAGACATTTATCTATTTTGCACTATATGAAAAACACTATACTAGATTGTTTAGCTGTGTTGTTTAATTAAGGTCAAGGTCACAGATGTAAACATAGGACAAAGCAGTATTTACTGGATGAATTGATGAATAAGAGTTAACATAGGAAAACAGGGACCATCAACACTGGTATGGAGAAGCACAAGATGAGTCCCTCCGAGGACAAAGCGGGAGATTTATTTCAAGGGAGGTGATGCTTAGCAGTGTCACATGCTGCACAGTTATTGGGCAGAGTGAAGACCTGGCACATTGTAATTGGCAATTAGGATAGTTATCCTGATTTTGTTTGATTACAATTTCTGGAAACATAGTTCATCGTTGTAAAACATCAATCGACTATTTAATTTTACATCATCCTTGTTCCTCTAGTCATTATGACCCTGGGAAAGAGTCTGAAGAACTGAAGAGCCCAGCCAGCACTGGAAAGTTATCATTTAACTGATGTCTGCATTGTGATTATCTTCTCCTGTGCAGAGTAGGGTTCTAGGGACGCCAACTGCTTATACTGTCAGCAGTGGCTGCAGAGTCTGTTACGAGAACCAGCGGAGAAAGGTGAAATGGGAAAAGAAAATAGGGTCTCATGTTATATATTTAGCCAAGTCTGTATGTTTTCGTTTGGATCTATAGGGAGCATTAATGGGGCTGTATTATCAAAAGGATTTTCCTCTTTTTTCTTTCTAAGGCAGGAAAAACAGCTAAAAATTTTCTCACATTGCCTAATCCTCATAGGTTATGCCAAGTTGGCAAAGATCCTTGGCGGCCTAAGTGTCTCTCTGTGGATGGCTGCCAGTTACTGTTTTGTCTGTATATTTGGCAAATGTCGAAGTGTCATTGATTCACCTGCTGTTGGAAGGATCTTCTCTGTTGGGGTGGGTTGTGAAGAGGGTGAATGAATATATACAGGGTCTCTTTATCTCCATCAAGAAGTGAAGGTATAACAGCAGCAAATAGTTATTTCCTTTGCTTCCCCAAGGAACAAACCAAAAGATTAAAGAACAGAATGCAAAGGACGAAAAAGCAAGCAAAGAAAGGCCCTAGAGGCAGCGGTGTGTTGTTGAATGGGCTCACCAGAAAAAAAGAAAATCCTGTTTTGTATCATTTGACAGTTTCTGAGTCATACTCTCAGCATGGCCAATTTCAAACTATCCAGAGTTTAAACACCAGTTTGCAAAACGTCTGAGCAATTAATAATCAGGTCTAGTGAGCCATGCAAGCTAGTTTCAGCACGTCACTGCCTCTGTGTGTGTGCTGCAGGGGTGGGGTTAGGTCAGAGAATCGGGTGTATTTTTTGATAGCATATTTACCCATTGTAAGGAATCATCTTTGTCTTTTATCTGCCTTTCTTAACTTACCTTTGCACTGGGAATAACTGTCAATACCTCAACAATCTTTGTGTTATTTCATTACATTTTGGAGATTTGCTAGTCCACTCCCAAGATGGAGGAAAAGGACAAGCCTTGAAGGACAAATTTCAAGTTCCTTTCCTCCCCAAATCACGTGTAAATAGAGCCCCTGTGTGCTCAGAATTGACTTTGTTTCACAGTAAGGCTAAAGCGGACCCTTGTTTAACTGCTGTTTTTAGGCTTCACCAGGGCATCTGTCGTTACTGGTCAGATATTTCAAATCACTTTAAATTAAGAGAATGTGGTCCAGGGAACCATAAGTAACCTCTCAATTCAAAAGAGAAAAACAACTAAAAAAATTAAGATAAAAATCAAATACATATTTGGGTTACTTTTTTTTTGAACGACAGCCTAGGAATAAATACAGACTATGATTTTTTAATTATACTAAAGAATTCCACTGTCAAGTGTGAGTGTATATAAGAATCATGATTATATAAAATCAGTTTAAAGAGTTTATCTTAAACTATAATCAAAATGAGGAACTGTTATTTAAAAAAATTTTTTTAAATTTAATTTTATTTTTTTATACAGCAGGTTGTTATTAGTTATCCATTTTATACATATTAGTGTTTACATGTCAAGCCCAATCTCCCAATTCATACCACCACCACCCCACGGCTTTCCCCCCTTGGTGTCCATACGTTTGTTCTCTACATCTGTATCTCAATTTCTGCCCTGCAAACTGGTTCATCTGTACCATTTTTCTAGGTTGCACATATATGCGTTAGTATACAATATTTCTTTAACTCTTTCGGACTTCACTCTGTATGACAGTCCCTAGATTCATCCACATCTCTACAAATTATCCAATTTCATTCATTTTAATGGGTGAATAATATTCCATTGTATATATGTACCACATCTTCTTTATCCATTTGTCTGTTGATGAATTAGGTTGCATTTAGGTGGCTTCCATGACCTGGCTATTGTAAATAGTGCGGCAATGAATATTGGGGTGCATGTGTCCCTTTGAATTATGGTTTTCTATGGGTATATACCTAGTAGTGGGATTGCTGGGTCATATGGTAAATCTGTTTTTAGTTTTTTAAGGAACCTCCATACTGTTCTCCATAGTGACTGTATCAATTTACATTCCCACCAACAGTGCAAGACGGTTCCCTTTTCTCCACACCCTCTCCAGCATTTGTTGTTTATAGATGTTCTGATGACCCCCATTTTAACTGGTGTGAGATGATACCTCATTGAAGTTTTGATTTGCATTTCTCTAATAATTAGTGATGTTGAGCAGCTTTTCATGTGCTTCTTGGCCATTTGTATGTCTTCTTTGGAGAAATGTCTATTTAGGTCTTCTGCCCATTTTTGGATTGGGTTGTTTGTTTCTTTAATATTGAGCTGCATGAGCTGTTTGTATATTCTGGAGATTAATCCTTTGTCTGTTGATTCGTTTGCAAATATTTTCTCCCATTCTGAGGGTTGTCTTTTCATCTTGTGTGTAGTTTCCTTTGCTTTGCAAAAGCTTTTAAGTTTCATTAGGTCCCGTTTGTTTATTTTTGTTTTTATTTCCATTTATCTAGGAGGTGGATCAAAAAAAGATCTTGCTGTGATTTATGTCAAAGAATGTTCCTCCTATGTTTTCCTCTAAAAGTTTTATACTGTCCACTCTTACATTTAGGTATCTAATCCATTTTGAGTTTATTTTTGTGCATGGTGTTAGGGAGTGTTCTAATTTCATTCTTTCACATGTAGCTGTCCAGTTTTCCCAGCACCACTTATTGAAGAGACTGTCTTCTCTCCATTGTATATCCTTGCCTCCTTTGTCATAGATTAGTTGACCATGGGTGCATGGGTTTATCTCGGGGCTTTCTATCCTGTTCCATTGATCTGTATTTCTGTTTTTGTGCCAGTACCGTACTGTCTTGATTACTGTAGGTTTGTAGTATAGTCTGAAGTCAGGGAGTCTGATTCCTCCAGCTCCATTTTTTTCCCTCAAGACTGCTTTGGCTATTCAGGGTCTTTTGTGTCTCCATACAAATTTTAAGATTTTTTTGTTCTAGCTCTGTAAAAAATGCCATTGGTAATTTGATAGGGATTGCATTGAATGTGTAGAATGCTTTGGGTAGTACGTTATTTTCACAATATTGATTCTTCCAATCCAAGAACATGGTATATCTCTCCAAATGTTTGTGTCATCTTTAATATCTTTCATCAGTGTCTTAGAGTTTTCTGCATACCGGTCTCTTGGCTCCCTTGGTAGGTTTATTCCTAGGTATTTTATTCTTTCTGTTGCAGTGGTAAATGGGAGTGTTTCCTTAATTTCTCTATCAGATTTTTCATCATTAGTGTATAGGAATGCAAGAGATTTCTGTGCATTAATTTTATATCCTGCAACTTTACCAGATTCATTGATTAGCTCTAGTAGTTTTCTGGTGGCATCTTTAGGATTCTCTATATATAGTATCATGTCATCTGCAAACAGTGACAGTTTTACTTCTTCTTTTCCAATTTGTATTCCTTTTATTTCTTTTTCTTCTCTGACTGCCATGGCTAGGACTTCCCAAACTATTTTGAATAATAGTGGTGATAGTGGACATCCTTGTCTTGTTCCTGATCTTAGAGAAAATGCTTTCAGTTTTTCACCATTGAGAATGATGTTTGCTGTGGGTTTGTCCTATATGGCCTTTATTATGTTGAGGTATAGGTTCCCTGTATGCCCACTTTCTGGAGACTTTTTGTCATAAATCGGTGTTGAATTTTGTCAAAAGCTTTTTCTGCATCTATTGAGATGATCATATGGTTTTTATTCTTCAATTTGTTATTATGGTGTATCACATTGATTGATTTGCGTACATTGAAGAATCCTTGCATCCCTAGGATAAATCCCACTTGATCATGATGTATGATCCTTTTAATGTGTTGTTGGATTCTGTTTGCTAGTATTTTGTTGAGGATTTTTGCATCTTTATTCATGAGTGATATTGGTCTGTAACTTTCTTTTTTACAGTATCTTTGTCTGGTTTTGGTATCAGGGTGATGGTGGCCTCATAGAATGAGTTTGGGAGTGTACCTTCCTCTGCAATTTTTTGGAAGAGTTTGAGAAGGATGGGTTTTAGCTCTTCTCTAAATGTTTGATAGAATTCACCTGTGAAGCCATCTCGTCCTGGACTTTGTTGGAAGATTTTATTTTATTTTATTTTTTATTTTATTTTATTATTTTATTTTTTTGCGGTATGTGGGCCTCTCACTGTTGCGGCCTCTCCTGTTGCGGAGCACAGGCTCCGGATGTGCAGGCTCAGGGGCCATGGCTCACGGGCCCAGCCGCTCTGCGGCATGTGGGATCTTCCCAGACCAGGGCACAAACCCACATCCCCTGCATCGGCAGGCAGACTCTCAACCACTGCGCCACCAGGGAAGCCCTGTTGGAAGATTTTTAATCACAGTTTCAATTTCATTACTTGTGATTGGTCTGTTCATATTTTCAATTTCTTCCTGGTTCAGTCCTGGAAGGTTATACCTTTCTAAGAATTCGTCCATTTCTTCCAGGTTGTCCACTTTATTGGTATAGAGTTGCTTGTAGTAGTCTCTTAGGATGCTTTGTATTTCTGCGGTGTCTGTTGTAACTTCTCCTTTTTCATTTCTAATTTTATTGATTTGAGTCCTCTCCCTCTTTTTCTTGATGAGTCTGGCTAATGGTTTATCAATTTTGTTTATCTTCTCAAAGAACCAGCTTTTAGTTTTATTGATGTCTGCTATAGTTTTCTTTGTTTCTATTTCATTTATTTCTGCTCTGATCTTTATGATTTCTTTCCTTCTGCTAACTTTAGGTTTTGTTTGTTCTTCTTTCTCTAGTTCCTTTAGGTCTAAGGTTAGATTGTTTATTTGATATTTTTCTTGTTTCTTGAGGTAGGCTTATATAGGCATTTGGATTGTCGTGTTTTCATTGTCATTTGTCTCTAGGTATCTTTGATTTCCCCTTTGATTTCTTTAGTGATCTCTTGGTTGTGTAGTAACGTATTGTTTAGCCTCCATGTGTTTATGTTTTTTACGTTTTTTTCCCTGTAATTGATTTCTAATCTCATAGCATTGTGGTCAGAAAAGCTGCTTGATATGATTTCAATTTTCTTAAATTTTCTGAGGCTTGATTTGTGACCCAAGATGTGATCTATCCTGGAGAATGTTCCGCGCACACTTGAGAAGAAAGTGTAATCTGCTGTTTTTGGATGGAATGTCCTATAAATATCAATTAAATTTATCTGTTCTATTGTGTTATTTAAAGCTTGTGTTTCCTTATTAATTTTCTGTCTGGATGATCTGTCCATTGGTGTAAGTGAGGTGTTAAAGTCCCCCACTATTATTGTGATACTGTCGATTTCCTCTTTTATAGCTGTTAGCAGTTCCCTTATGTATTGAGGTGCTCCTTTGTTGGGTGCATATATATTTATAATTGTTGTATCTTTTCTTGGATTGATCCCTTGATCATTATGTAGTGTCCTTCCTTGTCTCTTGTAACATTCTTTATTTTAAAGTCTGTTTAATCTGATAGTGAGTATTGGTACTCCAGCTTTCTTTTGATTTCCATTTGCATGTAATATCATTTTCCATCCCCTCACTTGCAGTCTGTATGTGGTCCCGAGGTCTGAAGTGGGTCTCTTGTAGATAGCATATATATGGTCCTTGTTTTTGTATCCATGGAGTGAGCCTGTGTCTTTTGGTTGGGAGCATTTAATCCATTCACATTTAAAGGTAACTTATTGATATGTATGTTCCTATTACCATTTTCTTAATTTTTTGGGGGTTTTTTTTGTAGGTCCTTTTCTTCACTTGTGTTTCCCACTTAGAGAAGTTCCTTTAGCATTTGTTGTAGAGCTGGTTTGGTGATGCTGAATTCTCTTAGCTTTTGCTAGTCTGTAAAGCTTTTGATTTCTCCATGACTCTGAATGAGATCCTTACCAGTAGAGTAATCTTGGTTGTAGGTTTTCCCTTTCATCATTTTAAATATGTCATGCCACTCCCTTCTGGCTTGTGGAGTATTCTGCTGAGAAATCAGCTGTTAACGTTATGGGAGTTCCCTTGTATATTATTTGTCATTTTCCCCTTGCTGCTTTCGATAATTTTTCTTTGTCTTTAATTTTTGCCAATTTGATTACTGTGTGTCGTCACATGTTTCTCTTTGGGTTTATCCTGTATGGGACTCTCTGCACTTCCTGGACTTGGGTGGCTATTTCCTTTCTCATGTTAGGGAAGTTTTTGACTATAATCTCTTCAAATATTTTCTCGGGTGCTTTCTCTCTCTCGTCTCCTTCTGAGACCCCTATAATGCGAATGTTGTTGCATTTAATGTTGTCCCCGAGGTCTCTTAGGCTGTCTTCATTTCTTTTCATTCTTTTTTCTTTATTCTGTTCCACAGCAGTGAATTCCACCATTCTGTCTTCCAGGTCACTTATTTGTTCTTCTGCCTCAGTTATTCTGCTATTGATTCCTTCTAGTGTAGTTTTCATTTCAGTTATTGTGTTGTTCATCTCTGTTTGTTTGTTCTTTAATTCTTCTAGGTCTTTGTTAAACATTTCTTGCATCTTCTCTATCTTTGCCTCCATTCTTTTTCTGAGGTCCTGGATCATCTTCACTATCATTATTCTGAATTCTTTTTCTGGAATGTTGCCTATGTCCACTTCATTTAGTTGTTTTTCTGGGCTTTTATCTTGTTCCTTCATCTGGTACATAGCCCTCTGCCTTTTCATCTTGTCTATCTTTCTGTTAATGTGGCTTTTGTTCCACAGGCTGCAGGATTGTAGTTCTTCTCCGAGGAGCTGTTATTTTTAAGCTTTGGTTTTTCATCAATTAGCATTTCATAAAAAGCCGTGTAAGGAGATGTTGAGTTAAACTTTTTTCTTTCATTAACATTCATATCATGGACTCTGTTATTAATATATTTTATTACTGTTAAAGGTTCACTGACTTTGTCAACACTGGAAGAAAATAAAATGACTTTACATAACCATAAGTTACTATAACATATGGACTTTCAGCAGCGATTCTCTTGCTTTCAAATTTTGCTGAGCTACAGAAAAAATGTCTATAATTAAGGCGCTTGTGGTTATCCTTGTTCACATCTCCACTCAGCTAAATTAAGAATACTGCTAGTGTTAATTGATATCCTAAAATATGCTTTTACAACTTTGCCCAGCTTGAGTTCCTACTGATCTATGCATCACACGTAATTACTTAAATAGAAATAACTTGTTTGGACAGTAAAGTGTCTTAGGAATACAAAGTTCTGTCATATTTGAACAACCGATGTTTAGGAAGTCTTTGTTTTGGCTATTTTGATAGTAATCACCAATGTCTGAGGATGTAATGGAGCGATGGGAAAAGAAAAGGGAACACACAGGGAATTTTTCCATGTTTCATTTTAAGACTTTGAGAGCCAAGTGAACAGATTTGGAGGGACAGATTGAGTGTTGTGAGTCGCAACAAAGTAATTGTACCTTCCATCAGCTTCATACAGCCAAGATCTTTGGGTTCTGGATCACTGGATTAGCCAAGGTTAAAGAAATCTCTGCTAAACTCTCATCAAAACGTGTAAACACTTTCTCTGCCACTTACTAATCCTGATTCAAAATAATATTAAAAATATCTCCTGGGGCTTCCCTGGTGGTGCAGTGGTTGAGAGTCTGCCTGCCGATGCAGGGGACACGGGTTTGTGCCCCGGTCCAGGAAGATCCTGCATGCCGTGGAGTGGCTGGGCCCATGAGCCATGGCCACTCGGCCTGCGCGTCCGGAGCCTGTGCCCCGCAACGGGAGAGGCCACAACAGTGAGAGGCCCGCGTACCGCAAAAAAAAAAAAAAAAAAAAAAAAAATCTCCCAAGATGTAATAAATGAACTGTTGTCGCGTTATTACAGGATCATGTTAATAATAAATGTATTTGAAAGGCTTATTTACTTAAAAAAGTAAATACTTAAAAAGTTAATCTTGATTAGTTAAAAAAATATTTCTTTTCTACTACTTCATTGTGTATGTGTATGTGTGTGTATACAACTTTGAGTTTTTTATAATTACCTTTTCCAAACAATCCAAATAGTATTAACCTCTCTCTGGTTTGAGAGATAGGATGATAATCTGATGCACTCTGGAACTCTTATTCTTCAACACTTCTAAATATCTTGAGCTTCATGTCAAAAAATCTAAGGAATTAAGATTCTTGTCTTTCGTGAATGTTCTCAGGTTTGGTGAAATATGACAAGTGATGAATTTGTTATTAGACATTCATGCCATTGTCACAACCCCTCTCTTTCCAAATAGTGAGATGTTACTCCAGTGGCTTGGAAATTTACTAAACTGATTACTGAGCGACTGAGAATAGCTCTGATACATCTGTTAAATATTTCATAAAGACAAGGCAAATAAAGTAGAAATTACTTTGTGGAAAACAGGATACCCTCAAGCAGCCAGAGGTTCTCACCAATATCCCCTTCGAATAATTTATTTTCCTTCCATATCCAGAATATAAAAATATTTTCAAAGTCTTCAAAACATTTTACCCTTAATAAAAGCAGAGCAAAAAACCAAAGAGTTTAATAGTAAGTACTTGATTTTGGTTTAACAACTCACTGCCTAAATTTAAAATATTCTTACCTTTTAGTTCTTCCAGCACACTTCTATAAGGTAAAATACCTTCTAGAGCACAAAATATTTGGAATCTTCTTCAGTACACAGTTATTTTTATTCCAGAATAAGACTGATTCAGGTACTAAGTGTTCATTTTTCAGCTACACATATTGTATATCATACAATTTCTCCTTACTTAACTTGGCATAGTTTAAGAAAATAGATTCGTAAGGCTTCTTTATTTTCTTTCTTTTGCACAATTTCTTTTTTTGTGGTTGTTGGAACATCTGATTTCTGTCTCTGCCTCTTGTTGACCACTCTCTCTGTCTCTCACTCACACACACACACACACACACACACACAATTCTTAGATCCCTGTAGAAACTGGATACTTTCCTGCGAAAGTTTTAAGTTTATTCTCATTTGACTTGCTCTTCTACACAGTTACATTGTTCATGTCTCCTGAACTCTTGTCCAATACACTTTACAGTTGTCTTTGATTTGCGTCACTTTTTTTTTTAACATCTTTATTGGTTTACTTTACATTGCTTTACAATGTTGTGTTAGCTTCTGCTGTATAACAAAGTGAATCAGCTATACATTTACATATATCCCCATATCCCCTCCCTCTTGCATCTCCCTTCCACCCTCCCTATTCCACCCCTCTAGGTGGTCACAAAGCACCGAGCTGATCTCCCTGTGCTATGCAGCTGCTTCCCACTAGCTATCTACTTTACATTTGGTATTGTATATATAAAATATATCTGTTTTACATTTGGTATTGTATATATGTCAATGCTACTCTCTCACTTCGTCCCGGCGTACCCTTCCCCCTCCCTGTGTTCTCTGGTCCATTCTCTACATCTGCCTCTTTATTCCTGTCCTGCCCCTAGGTTCATCAGAACCATTTTTTTTTTTTTTTTAGATTCCACATATATGTGTTAGCATATGGTATTTGTTTTTCTCTTTCTGTCTTCACTTTGTATGACAGACTCTAGGTCCATCCACCTCACTACAAATAACTCAATTTCATTTCTTTTTATGGCTGAGTAATATTCCATTGTATATATGTGCCACATCTTCTTTATCCATTCTTCTGTCGATGGACACTTAGGTTGCTTCCATGTCCTGGCTCTTGTAAATAGAGCTGCAATGAACATTGTGGCACATGACTCTTTTTGAATTATGGTTTTCTCAGGGTATATGCCCAGTAGTGGGATTGCTGGGTCATATGGTAGTTCTGTATTTAGTTTTTTAAGGAACCTCCGTACTGTTCTCCGTAGTGGCTGTATCAATTTACATTCAGTGGGACTGTTTTAACCTGAGTCTTCATCTCTGCTCCCATATCCATTTTGTCTCTTCCCAGTGTGCTTTCCATACAGTTACATTAATTCAGCTGTGCTTTGGTTGCATCTCATTATAGTAGAGACAACCTGATGTTTATATCCCAGGAGTCAAATAGTTGAGTCCACACAGTCAGTGTTTCCCACAGGTCATCTGTGAAGCCGTCATTTTATGAGAGGGTACTGGGCCTGTTTTCTGTCTGGACATTTTGCCTGCCACTGGTTCTGATCAGCATCACTGTTTTCTGTTTTCCATTTTTCAAGTTAAAAAAAATTTTATTTGCTTGTTTTTCTACTTATTCATGATTATCTGTATACATACAATTACAGAGAGAGGAAAATGTGCATCTATCTATCCATGATAAAATGACTAAAATAGAACATCCATACATGTCAATATTCCACTAATTTAATTGATAGAAATTAATCACAGAGTATTATTTCAATCTTCCTTTTTTGTCATTACCACTTGAAATAGTTTATAATAACTGGTTTTTCATTGGTCTGTCATTGTTTTAGGTGTTTCACGTTACTGGCAGTGGAGATATTCGTTGTCTGTTGGGATAGAGATAAAAATTGGTCAGAAGTAAAGGAACAATTTTTAACATGGAAAATGGTTAATAGGAGACATGTTGGAAACAATCTCTGTGTAGGAGCAAAATTTTATTGAAACAAATACCTCATGTTACAGTATTTCCACACGCAGAAAAAACAATCCTTATGAACCTGGCAGGATACTTCATGGCTACAATGTGCTCCTCACTCAAAACAGTCTAGCATCAATTTCAAGTGGTCTCATTTCTCAATCACAGTGACATTGATAAGTGTAAACTTGGTGGAAAATAATAGAGTCTAACAGACCATAAGGAAGTGCTATCATGAGATGATTTGGTAATAAAAGCAATAAATACCTTCTAGCAAATTTTGGGTAGAGTCTTGCTAATGGTGTTACAGAATTATTAAAAAGGTAATGAAAGGGCTTCCCTGGTGGCGCAGTGGTTGGGAGTCTGCCTGCCGATGCAGGGGACAGTGGTTCGGGCCCCAGTCCAGGAGGATCCCACATGCCGCAGAGCGGCTGGGCCCGTGAACCATGGCCGCTGAGCCTGCGCGTCCGGAGCCTGTGCTCCGCAGCGGGAGAGGCTACAGCAGTGAGAGGCCTGCGTACCGCAAAAAAAAAAAGGTAATGAAAGCAGGTTTCAAAACAATTAAAATCAAGCTAAATGCAGGAGAAAAATAAAAAGCAAGAAGTAAATCAAATTAACTTCAAGATGATGACCCATTGCAAAGTCTCACCTACTGCTTTGTTCTGGATTCATAAAAGATTATTTTTTTTAAATTGTAATGCTAAAAGAGTTGGCAGACTCATTGCAATTTGGGAGCAGATTTCTCAATGTGACTTACAAATTAATTAAATAAACTGTTGGCAACACTAACAGAATATTGGGGGGAAGCTGGAAAATTGTATGTTATAGAAGCCAATTTATTTCTTTTTGAGAGAGTATTGAAAACACATTTTAAAGTTATATTTTTCTTTCCAAAATTTAAAAAAATAGCAAATCTACATTAATAAAATTATTACCAGTCTCTAAATTTACTGTACCATTAGCTAATTTATGCTAGGACTGTCTAAAGCAGTTTTGTCCCATGGAACTTTCTGAGATTACAAAAATGTTCCTTATTTGCACTGCCTGATTGATTGTCACTAGTTATTGAGCCTTGAAGTGTGGCTAGTGTGATTGATGAACTAGACTTTTAATTTTATTTAATTTTTATTAATTTACATTTAAATAGCCCTACGTGGCTGGGGGCTACAGTACTAGATATCTCTGAAGCTGAAATTGTGTATTTCAAACGTTTGAGCTTTTCAAGACAAACTGATTCTAAGCTTGTTATGATGAATTAATGTAGTTTGAAGACAATGAAACGTGTTCAGTGAATCTGAGAAATTAATCAGATGTACATGAAACTAATTTTTCAACAGTATTTTAAAACGCAGGGAAGGCAGGCATGCTCACTTTCGGTGAGAAGGTGACATTCAGTGGAGCACATTGTTTAAACAGATGAAATATTGTACATGTCTCTTTACTCTCTCTTGCACTGTCTGCACAACCAGGGCTGCAACGTCCAATACAGTGACCACAGCCAAAGGTCCCTCTTGAGCACTTGAAATGTGGCTTGAAATGTGGTCAGGATTGAGTTGTGCTGTAAGGATAAAACAGACACCAGATTTCAAGCACCTAGAATGAAATAAAGAATGTAAAATATGTCCAAAATTTTACATGTTGAAATGACAGTATTTTGGCTACTGAGTTAAATAAACGTATCATAAGTAATTTCACCTGTTTTTTTTTTTGTTTTTTTTTGTTTTATTTTGTGGTACATGGGCCTCTCACTGCTGTGGCCTCTCCCGCTGCGGAGCACAGGCTCCAGACACGCAGGCTCAGCGGCCATGGCCCACAGGCCCAGCCGCTCTGCAGCACGCGGGATCCTCCAGGACCGGGGCATGAACCCGCGTCCCCTGCATCAGCAGGTGAACTCCCAACCACTGCGCCACCAGGGAAGCCCAATTTCACCTGTTTATTCTTACTTTTCCAATGCAGCTACTAGAAATTTTAAAATCATGGACATGACTCACGTTCTTTCCATGGGACAGCCATGGAAACAAAGCCTAGAGGGATTTGAGTTGGCCAGTACAGTAAGTCCCCTACGTACGAACCTTCAAGTTGCAAACTTTCAAAGGTGGGAACGTGCGTTCGCATGTCCAATCACATAAGTTAGTTCACGTGTCTGGCATATATTGTCACACATGTGTATCCTCTACAAGCGGTTGTGCTTTTGTGTCCTTTAATGTACAGTACTGTGTAGAATACAGTAGTACAGTATCTTTATTTCAAGCCCAGGATGTCTGGAAGCAAGCGTAAAAGCAGCGGTGATGTAGCTGGTACTACTGTACTTTTCAGGGTACTGTACTGTAAGGTTAAAAATGTTTTCTTTATTTTTTGTGTTTGTTTTTTATGTATTATTTGTGTGAAAAGTATTATAAACCTATTACAGTACAGTACTATATAGCTGATTGTGTTAGTTGAGTACCTAGACTAACTTCATTGGACTTAACGAACAAATTGGACTTACAAATGCACTCTCGGAACGGAACTTGTTCATATGTAGGGCACTTACTGTATTTGTCTGCCTCTCCTCAAAGCTTGTTTAGGGTCAGCATGATTTTGAACAAGGTAAAATCATGACTCATACAAATCTGAAATAAATATGTTTCAAAGATATTATCTAACTCATTAATTAAATGAGGAAACGAGACAAATGCTACAACTGGTTCAATGGAGAATCCAAATAGATACCTTTATAGAACTGGAATATTGAAATGAACTTGCAAATGGTACAAAACTGGCTTTAACACTTCCCTGACGGTCCAGTGGTTAAGACTCTGTGCTCCCAATGCAGGGGGCACAGTTCCATCCCTGGTCGGGGAACTAAGATCCCACATGCCTCATGGCATGGCCAAAAAAAAAAGAAGAAAAAGGAAATCTATTTGCATTGCTACAATTTTTTAAAATTAATTTTTATTGGAGTTGCTCCAGAATATACAAACAGCTCATGCAGCGCAATATCAAAAAAACCAAATGATCCAATCAAAAAACTGGGTGGAAGACCTAAATAGGCATTTCTCCAAAGAAGACATACAGATGGCCAACAAACACATGAAAAGATGCTCAACATTACTACGTATTAGTTTGCTACAATTTAGATTTAATCTCTACAGAGTTGTAAAATAGCCTAAAGAAGACAGCCCTGAATATGCTATAGGGTCAAATAGCCTTCAGAGGCCCTCACATTCCATTGAAAGGATACCCAGTAATCCTCTTTGCTTATTTCAAAGGCTTACATTTCCCCTTACGTATGAGGCTTCAGTTAGAAATAATTTCATTCGTATCTCTGAATGTTAGTCTTCTCTTATATGCTGGGCCAGCAAAGAGATTAGCCAGTGAAAATGACAGTGATTATATCTCTTGAGAAGATTTCTGTGAACATATCTTAAATCCAGAGGTAGAAAGTAGGACAAGAAAGAAATATGATGGAAGTAAATGGATTTAAAGGTTGCATTTTCAGAAGATGTTTTCTCATTTGTTAAAATTACCTGCTCTGAGTAAGGCCTTGTGAGATACAGAGAAGCGCTAGGGAATACCCCTGCTCTAAGCCAGTTCTATTCTTACTTGGAATATAATATGTATTTGAAAATTAATGCAAAGTCTTAAAGCAGAATTGGAGATTGAGGCAAAATGTATTTTAAAAGCTAAGGAATAGGAATAATTAAGTGGTTTAGGGTGGACTGGAAAGACTTCTCAGAGGAGGTAGAGCTTGAACTGAATAATGTAACAAGGATCAAAGTTTACAAATATTAAGGACTGGAAGGCAAGGCTTTCTAGGCTTCCAATTTTTTTTTTTTTTTTTTAACGTGGGAAGGTGGCCTTTATTTATTTATTTTTTGTTCATGCATTTGTTTATTTCAGTCCATACTGTTGGGTACCTATTCTGTGCAATGCACTGTTTTAGGTGCTGGGAGCCATCTGTGAAAGCACTCTAATCACATAGGCTTTCAATATTAATTAGGAAAAAACTCTAGTTTGCCAGTGTTCATCTTAAGGCTTTATGTCCTGAACCTAAACTAATTTTATTGTCAACCTAATATATTCAGTTTTTCTCTAAAGAATTTGGTAATCTATTTGGATAGACAACATTTCTCATGATAAGAGTAAGTAAATACAATAGGAAGAATGGGAAGGGACTGATATTTATTAAGCACTATGTATGATTTATTAAAAAATACAAGTAAGCAAAAATTCACATAACTCTTTTATGCTTCATTAATTAGAAAATCTTTAAACAATTTCTAAGATGTAGGTGTTGGTGAAAAAAAGCAGTCCTATCAACAGAAGCCCCCTCTGTACCAATATAGAAGAGAGAGAAAATGATTTAATATTGAGTAAGCATTATTTGATCTACATGCATGTGAGATAGCATGAAAGTGACTACAGAACCTGGAAAGAGGTTCACACAAATTTCTACAGGCAAAGTATAGAAGAAAGAACGATTAAATTTCTCTTACTTCCATGAGCAACAAATAGATACATCTTGTGATTGTCTCCTGTACATCTTGTGAGAAAGTTAATTTCAGAGATATGTGTTTGCACTGTTAAGTGAACAGGTTGGGACTCTTACTGAGATTGTTACGTTTTCAAAGAGACATCCCGAAGATAATAGGATGGAGAGGTAGTTGCCTCAATCCTTAAAAACAATATTTACTTCACATAGGAAGATGCCTGATAACGTCGAAGGCATTCTTCTCTAAAGCTCCTACTTCTCCATCCTTATGTGTATTTATTCCTCTTTGTAAAGATAAAGAATGGGCTTCCCTGGTGGCACAGTGGTTGAGAGTCTGCCTGCCGATGCAGGGCACACGGGTTCGTGCCCCAGTCCGGGAAGATCCCACATGCCGCGGAGCCTGCGCGTCCGGAACCTGTGTTCCACGACGGGAGAGGCCACAGCAGTGAGAGGCCTGTGTACCACAAAATAAAAAACAACAATTGTTCTCACATTTTTCCACTGACCAGTAGGAAATACTCTAAGGTGAGATAGTATTATAATCCACAGGGAGTGAGAACATCACAGAGAACAATGTAGCTCAAGAGTCTCTGCCATCATTCCAGAAATGGAGGTTAAATCAGGAAGGCAGAACATAGAAGCAAACCATCCAAGCACCCATCTGTGCCTAAAACTATAGTAAATGTCTGCACCAACTGACAAAATCCCAACTTCTGGGAGTAAGGTTTTTAAAAACGGCTTCAGAGCAGTGCTCCAGTACTAGAGAACCTTAGTTATCTGTTGAAATTATAGCACAAGAAAGAAAAGAAGTAGAACAAAATCTGATAGAGAAGTAAACAAGATGTTTGAAAAAGAAAGGAATGCCAGGTACCCAAAAGCCATCCTAGAAACAAGCATACCTTAAAACAAGCTAGAAACCAGAGAACTGCAGGGACCACTGCAACCAGGACTGAGTGATGGGCTCAATCATGGGCTCTTAGCTTAATTGTAAACTGAGGATATTGACATAACCAGAGCCTGCCTGTCAGGCTTTCGAGAACCACTGTGGCACTGCGTCTGAAGCTGGGAAGGGGAGCATACTTCGATGTCAGGGACTGAGGAGTCAGAAGGGGACAAAGTTAATAAGGATGAGCACATTCGTGTCATGGGGTGATGAAAAGCCTGGTTCAATCCCAATTGTCCAAAATTTTCCTATTTATTTGCATTCATTCCTAATCAATCCCAAGAACTTTTTCTGCTCAAATGCTGTTCCATTTGAATGTTAAGTGCCATTATTTTTCTGATCAAATGAGCTTGGTTTGTCCTTTCACATACCAATTTGGAGCCAATCAATTTCCATTTGTAGACATCCCGGCATGTTGTTAACTGGGTCTCGTACCCCACAAAAAAAACAAGAATGCTGATCCACTATGTATTTGATTATTCACTCTCAGTAATATTCTGAGTTACACTTATAAAACAATTATTTTAACAGCTATTTATTTCCTAAAAGCAAGCAATATAAAATATTTTTAGTCTGGCACAAAAATGATAGCATTTGGGACAACTTTGTGTTTGGTGCTGTAATTTGCCTATTGCCATTCTGATTTTTTAAAAAAGTAATTCAGACTGTGTTCTTAAAGAGTGTTGTCTAGAGAGAAATGGCAATTGCATTTTCCATAGACTTCTTTCTTACCATATTATAATGTCCTAGAATGAAGTTCCTGCTAGAGAACAGTTTTATATGAAAGGATTGTTTTTGCTCATTTTGCTACTGTACTTCATGTAGTTAGAGACCTGATAAGAACAGAAAAAACGACCAAGAGCTAGAGTCTTAAATCATGAATATTACAATTAGAGCAAAGAAGTTCTCCTTATCCCAACTTGATATCCATAAGCAACACAAAAATTTTTCTTTTTGAGTAGAAGCAACAAAGATCAAGTTATGATGGTCCAGTCACTGAAATGCTTGCATACCAACAATGGGATAGGAATTTCAATTAATCAAAACAAGACAGTCTACGTGTCATTGAATGAATCAAGTCCCACTGTTCGCTGCTTACAAAATCAGTACTCACAGATGTTGGTAGAAAGTAAAGGTGCCTTTAATCAGAATGCTGACAATCTGGGGAGATGGTGAACATAATGTCCCCCAAAAACCACCGCCAAAGATTCTGCTCAGTCATGGAAGCTTTTAAAGGGAAACAGGGAAGTAATGTTAATCATTGAGACAGAGGGTCAGAGTCATCTGTGTGCAGGCTTGTATGCAGGCTCGTCAACTTGTGATCTTCTTCTAGATGTTATCTTGTTCACACAGTTTATCCGGAGATTACTGAAGTGGAAGCTAGAGAAGAGATCTGGTCATCTGTTAATTACTTATTCTTCATTTCTACTTCTTTGATCTACTGAAAGAACCAACAAGTTAGGCAAGGTATTGTGTGATTAAAAGATTTGAAAAGTGTGCTTGGGCTGGAGATAGGTAGAGCATGGGGGTGCCTAGTTTCAAAGTTAGTTACAATACAGCTTTGCTAAAGTGACAAGAAAAGGGGCTTCCTGCTGAGGGCGGTTTCCTGCAAAGAGCTGCTTACAAAGGGAATATCAATCAGGGAATCGCAGCAGTAGCAAAAAAAAAAAAATAATATAAGCAAATAAACATGCCAAAATGATCTTACATGTAATATGCCTGAAATACATTTTTTAAAAAACCTCTTCTTGTCTGCCATGTAGGAGGAAAAGCATTATCCACTTCAGTATGAGTCGTGGAATCTTATACAGTGAGAAGAGATTTATCCCATGTTAATTGCTCAGTGACTAGCAGAAATCAGTCAATCAGGAAAGAGTTATAGAGCACCCAGGGGCCCCTAACTCTATGATATATGTTACAGGGATATAGTCCTCAATTTCACATTTATAACTTTGCAAAAAAACAGACAAAACGTCATAAAAAACTTAGATAAGCCATTATATAATCATTTGTTAACCTGAGTTCAATTAGCTCAGAAAAAAACAATTATTGTGAGGGGAGAGGGGGCTGTGATGTTATCAGAGGAAACTGTGATGTCAGAAGGACTGAGGTGAACTTCGGAGAAAGGGTACCTTCTACACAGGTAATGAATCAAAGGGTCCAGGCAATTGCAAAGGTAGGGAAAAGGCAAAAACAAAGGCATAGAAGTGGGAATAGAAATGGGTTGTATGTGTGATGTGAATAAAACTAGGAAGACTACAGTGAGAATTATGTGTTGAAGCCTGGAGTGGATAAAACTTCCTAGGAAGAATCAAGGGTGGTAACAGTGATAGCCAGACAAAAGCATTTAGGTTTCCAAACATGAGTCCTTGATTAGAATCCTAAGCATATGGAGGAGTCAAAAAAACTTGAAAACATATGTTGTTTCCTTCTTTCCTGAACAGAAAGAAGTAGCTTTAAATCACGCACACGTACACGCACACGCACACGCACCCTTCAATTTCTTAGAAAAATTACGGGTTAAGAAGTCATCTAGAATCTATCTAAGGTTAAACTGTGGAAAGCAGTGCAAATAAAATGTATTACCTTGAAGGAAAGTGTCTCTCACATTAAGAGCTCTGAGGAAATGGGCTGTTGTTTCCAGGCCAGCCTGAATTAACTGGTACGTTCTCAAGGTCATTTTAGAATAAAGGAAAAAATTGAAGGAGACCAATAAAAACTCACCCTGGACTACAGATTCTTCTGGTGCGTCCCCTCTGCAAAGAGTTATTACTGACCTCAGGTCCGAGATAATTCTCCTCCTCTCCCCTCAGCATCTCCACTGCTTCCTTGGA
Source organism: Phocoena sinus (assembly GCF_008692025.1). Classification (NCBI taxonomy): domain Eukaryota; kingdom Metazoa; phylum Chordata; class Mammalia; order Artiodactyla; family Phocoenidae; genus Phocoena; species Phocoena sinus. The sequence goes on along the minus strand of NC_045773.1, from coordinate 76,402,218 downwards.
CAGCAAGGTGATGGATTAAGGGGCTGTCAGGTCTCCTTTAAGAACCAGAAGCACAGATGGATTGATTGTCACATTAGTGGCAACTCCCTGAGAGGAAAGAATTTGAAATAGAAGCTCTGGGCAGTTGCAGCCGAGCAGAGATAGCTTATACTGTCAACATGGTATTTTTTTGTTTGTTCAGTTGCTTAGATACCAAAAGTGGGAAATAATTATATGAGGCTGTTGAACAAAGTTTTACCTTGAAGTCTTAGCTTCCTAATAAATGTATGACACCAGAATTCTAAAAATAGTGAAGCTAACAAAATTAGCTGCAGAATCCTTTTGTATTAGGAATAAACATGTTAATAATCATTTGCATCACCAGAGACCATGCAGCATGTTCAGGCTTTTCTAATTACTTAGTGGTTTTAACTTCATTAAAAACAGGCTCTGCGTGAACATATTGTCAGTGTTTTAAAAATGAGCCCCAGAAATTTTATAAAAAGAGCTTCTGAGACTAAAGGAGTCTCAAGTAGTTTACTAGGTATATTTTTAACATTCTCTGAAAAATATAAAATAAAACCACAGTGAATATTCATTATCACTACACAGATAACCAGTACTGAATATTAATTTGTGGGCTGACATCGCCCTTGTAACAATCCCCAAACTCGATGTAGTTCCCCAACCCCATGGAGTGGTGTTCGTGAAAGAAAATCAATGCTATTACAATCAAATTGCATTCTGACTGAAGTGCTGATTGGATGATAGAAAAGGTAATTTCACAACATATATTTTCAAGTCTTTATGAAGCCTAGATGTGTGTAGTTTCTTTCAATGATATAGCAAATCTCATTCAGTTACAATGAACTTAAAGAAAGGAGAGAAAAAATAAAGCTTCCATTGTATCTTAGGTTTTTGATTACAAATTTCATCATGTAAATACAGGCACAAACCCATTTTAGTGAATCTAATGAAATCTTACATGTCAAAAGAAAACAAATGGTATTATATTTAAAATGGTCTTTCACCCCACTCTTCATCTAGCTCTGTGCTCCAGAAAAATAAGCTAAGGTTCTAAGGCTACAAGGACTATGCACGAACCTTCTATAAATTAGTTCACAGTTACAACTGTTGGGCACTTAGCTTTGTGACTAGCTTTATATAGAAACGGCAATTCACAGTTTATCTAAAACACTCTATGGTTAATCTTATAGATGTTTAAAGATGCCTTTGGACATGATGAAAATGATCCTAAACCATTTCAGGACACGTTTGATTAACAGTTTTTGGTCAACCTGAGATATTGAAGCAAATATTTTAATGTGTTCTTTTAAAAGTAATGAAATGGAGGGGAAAACCCCTGCAGAAATATACTTCCTCATTTCAATTTGAGAAATAGCTTTCTATCATGTTCCAATGATGGGCTTTTACCTCTTGTAGCAGGTTGTCTGCAAAGATGGCTGCCAACCATCCCTCCCATACTTATATGCATGTACTGCTGTTTCCATCAAGAGAATTCATTTTTCACTCTTCCTTTTAAATCTAAACTGGTCTTGTGACTTTCTCTGACTCATAGAATATGGTAAAAGTGACATTGTGAGATTTCCAGTTCTGGGTCTTAAGAGGTCTTACAGCTTCCATTTTGGGGGGTAAAACAGACGCCTAGTCAAGAAGAACAACTAGCTTTCTGAGGAGAGTTCCCATGAAGAGAAAATAACCTTGGGGGCGGGGGAGGAATGAAAGAATATAAAGAGAGATAGAATAACCCAGCCAGCCTTTCCAGCCATCCAAGCTGAGGTGTCAGATGTGTGGGAAGCCATCCTGGATTCCTTAGCTCCAAACAAGCCCTCAGCCAATACAGCATGGCGCAAAGATGAGCAGATTTGCTAAGTTCTGTGCAAACTGAAAATGATGAGCAAATAAATAACGAGTTCTTGTTTTTAATCACTACCTTTTAAGGAAGTTTGTTATGCAGCAATAAATAATTGAAACAAAGCTCTTTCCAGATTTTCATCTGAGGACCATTATTCTTTCTGCCATTTCTTTCCTTTTCTTTCTTTTGTTTTCTTCCCTCTCTCTCCCACCCTCCCACCCTCCCTCCTCCCCTTCATCTCATCCCTGAACTTCAGTGCTAGAAGCTCTGTCCTAGGGAACATATACAGATGGTAAAACATGGTCTCTGCTCAAATAGACTTTATATTACAGTAAAGAGAAACATGCTTATAAATGTCTAACTATAATACAATAATAATAGCAAGAATAAAAACAGGGGGCCTACACTGTAGGGGACATTTAGTAGTCTTCTGCACATACTGTATTTCCTTTCTCCCACCTACATTTCTCTGGCAAGGCAATATGAGAAAATAGAGCAAATGTATAATAATAATAATAAACATTTATTGAGGCCAAGTTCTTAACATTCAATGTAAGGTTAGTTGATTATATTCATTTTTCTACCGGAAACAATAGGAGAAACAATAAATATGAATGATAACTGAATATAGTTCTTGAAATTACCTAAGGCAGTGAAAGCTGTGCCACTTTAGCACAATGGAATCTATGCTCAGTGGCCTCTAGGGACATGTGTGCTGACATACTGCTATGAAAAAGCTGTGTGTCTTCCAAAAAAAAAAAAAAAGTTTGTAGACTTTTGAATGTTTAATAATTTTGTAAACCATACCCCTTACCCAGAGTACCACTTATTTAATAAGACAGGTTGTAAATTTACAGTGACAAATGTGTATTCTAAGAGAGAAAATGAGATTATTTGAAATGGTGCTTTTTGGAAAGAGGTGGGGCATGAATTAATGCTTGTACACATCACTTGCAAATCAGCAAAAACAGTCCGCCACCCCCATGAGGGCTGAGGTAGAGGCTGAGGTAGATGCCTCCTCTGCATGTTGCTGTCCTAGTCCTGAAAATATTCAAGTAGCCATGGAGCTGGGAGTCAGGTGTCAAAAATCTGCCAAAATAATTAACACGTTTTCTGAGTTTAATATCACTATTTGTTTTGATGACCTCAGCAACATAAATAATTTTAGATCCCCATCTTATTGGGGCTGTTCATTTATTAGAATCCCCAAAGGATTAGGATTACTCATTAGAAAATTTTCACAATACGGCTCTCCTGTATCCATTTCCTTTAAGTTTTGAAACTACTTGCAAAGGTAGGAAGTTTGATTTTGTTATGCGTATCTTAAAATATAAAATAGGGGCTTCCCTGGTGGCGCAGTGGTTGAGAGTCCGCCTGCCAATGCAGGGGACGCAGGTTCGTGCCCCGGTCTGGAAAGATCCCACATGCCACGGAGCGGCTGGGCCCGTGAGCCATGGCCGATGAGCCTGCGCGTCCGGAGCCTGTGCTCCACAACGGGAGAGGCCACAGCAGAGAGAGGCCAGCGTACCGCAAAAAAAAAAAGAAAAAAAAAAAATATACATAAAATAGAATATGAAATAATATATGTATGTATCACTTGTTTATAATACAAATTATCCTACATTATTATAAGCTGTAACTCGTTTAAAATAGAAGGTAAAAGATTAGATATAATTCCTAAACCTTAGAATGTATTTTTTTTACATTTAACAGGCTTATGGTATAATAATTTAAAAAGCATCTAATTTTAATTGATTCTTTAGAGCAAAATATACGTAGTATTTATTTTGAAGTATGTTCTAAAATGTTATACTCTACTCAATTTTCAGTTTTTTATCAGGGAGTAACAACTCATTTGACACTGAATATTTTGAATTATTGGAAAACCTCCAAGTTTGCAATGTGTTCTTCCTTAAAAAGGAAGTCAAGAACAAAATAAAGTAACTTTAAATGTCATTTAATTAATAAAATGTAGCTTTTATAGAATCCTGAGCTTAACTGGATTGCTGGCATTGCTGAACTCTGATTAAATGCATTTGGATCAATGTTAATACGCTCAACTATGGGGAGCACATCAGAGAATCACTTGTGGTTGGATGAATCATGCCTTTTGCTTTTTCCGGACTAATTTCTTTCTCCTGTATCACTGGATAATGTTTAAAATTAGTTTTTGTTTAAATGAGAGCCGATTCCAAACTCTAAAGATTATATAACTGAAACCATCATAGACAATCAGTCACATATGATAAATGACCATCTAGTCAAGACATAGTTTATAGACTCTTAGTTATGTTAATTCTTGCCATTTTAGTTTTTTCTTTTTTTGGTTTTCTTTCATTTATTCTTTTTCTATATCCCGAGGAAAAAACTATTGATTTCAACATGCTTTACTAAAACATGCTTCCTTTGAAGAAGAAAAAAATGCCAGAGTCCACCAAGTTGTCAGACCTAGGTTAGGAGAAATTTAATCTTACCTTCTCTTGGAAGAAGACAAGGTTAGCTCAGAAATGCATTAATTCTTTTTGTTCATTTCAGACCAGAGCAGCAGCAAAAACATATTGCCAAAATAAGATGCGTGGATACCCTGACCTGGTTTTATCCTTGTTAATGATGCTATTTTGTAGTCATAGTTTAATATACCATTTAATATATGCCCCAAATATATACCATCAAACAGATTTATATCAGGGAATTTATCACCATAATATCATTTAAACTGTATTACTACTCTCTCCTCTAAAATAAGCATTCATCTCATTTTAGAGCTAGGATTTAGTGATCTTTCCATGGTTACACAACTAATAAGAGAGGTCTTGGAATTACTCTCCGTGATGTATTTCACTCTCAACAGCCCAGGAATATATTTTTTTGTCCTATAGTCTTACACAGATCACACCATGACGTGAAATAAGCACTAAATATCTTTCAATTTTACCAAATTTACGTTTAAGTAATATTGTAATATATAAAATATTTATTCCTTTTATAGACTAGAGTAGGGAGGAATAAGACCAAGCAACTTAGTCTTGATATGTATGTGTGTGTGTAATTCTGTGGCCAATTATGTATTTACAGTCACTAACCTATTGGATTTAATGAAACAATTCTCCAGAGCTGGAATTACATTTTCCTATCTACACTTTTAAGAGTGAGGCATTTAGGGGGCTTCCCCGGTGGCGCAGTGGTTGAGAGTCCACCTGCCAATGCAGCATGCAGGGGACACGGGTTCGTGCCCCGGTCCGGGAGGATCCCACATGCCGCGGAGCAGCTGGCCGCTGAGCCTGCGTGTCCGGAGACTGTGCTCTGCAAAGGGACGGGCCACAACAGTGAGAGGCCTGGTACCGCAAAAAAAAAAAAAAAAAAAAAAGAGTGAGGCATTTAGAATCAGAGAAAGAGACTACTTCATCTCACAACACCTAACTGACATGCCCTCTGTCCCTGTGCTTTTCCCATTATCCCTGGAGGGTAAGGGCTGTGCCATATTATTGGCATCTGACACATAGTAGGGCCACAGTTAACTTCTAGTGACTGAAGAAGAAAACTTTGTAAAAATAAGAAGTTGCTCTTTAAAGTTAAAATTAAGGGCTCAGGCTTTTTTTCAGATGAAAACATGGTTTTTGAATTTATTTTTTTTTTTTTTTTTTTTTTTTTTTTTTGCGTTATGCGGGCCTCTCACTGTCGTGGCCTCTCCCGTTGCGGAGCACAGGCTCCGGACGCGCAGGCTCAGTGGCCATGGCTCACGGGCCCAGCCGCTCCGCGGCATGTGGGATCTTCCCGGATCGGGATACGAACCCGTGTCCCCTGCATCGGCAGGCGGACTCCCAACCACTGCGCCACCAGGGAAGCCCTTGAATTTATTTTTTATGCCTAACACCTATGCTATTTCTCACTCCACTGCCAGGTCTTCAGGAGGCAGTGTCTGTAACAGGAAGATAGCTTCTACCTCGTTTTTTTTTTTTTTTTTTTTTTTTTTGCGGTACGCGGGCGTCTCACTGTTGTAGCCTCTCCTGTTGTGGAGCACAGGCTCCGGATGCGCAGGCTCAGCGGCCATGGCTCATGGGCCCAGCCGCTCCGCAGCATGTGGGATCCTCCTGGGCCGGGACACGAACCCATGTCCCCTGCATTGGCAGGCGGACTCTCAACCACCGCGCCACCAGGGAAGCCCTGTATTTAATTTTTGATAGTTTGATTAATATGTGTCTTGGCATACTTCTCCTTGGATTTATCCTGTATGGGACTCTCTGCGCTTCCTGGACTTTATTGACTATTTCCTTTCCCATATTGGGGGAGTTTTCAACTATAATCTCTTCAAATATTTTCTCAGTCCTTTTCTTTTTCTCTTCATCTTCTCTGACCCCTATAATTCGAATATTGATGCACTTAATGTTGTCCCAGGGGTCTCTGAGACTGTCCTCAATTCTGTTCATTCTTTTTTCTTTATTCTGCTTTGCGGTAGTTATTTCCACTATTTTATCCTCCAGGTCACTTATCCATTCTTCTGCCTCAGTTATTCTGCTATTGATTCCTTCTAGAGAATTTTTAATTTCATTTATTTTATTGTTCATCACTGTTTGTTTGCTCTTTAGGTCTTCTGGGTCCTTGTTAAACGTTTCTTGTATTTTCTCCATTCTATTTCCTAGATTTTGGATCATCTTTAATATCACTATTCTGAATTCTTTTTCAGGGTAAACTGCCTATTTCCTCTTCATTTGTTTGGTCTGGTGGGTTTTTACATTGCTCCTTCATCTGCTGTGTGTTTCTCTGTCTTATCATTTTGCTTTACTTACTGTGTTTGGGGTCTCCTTTTCACAGGCTGCAATTTCGTAGTTCCCATTGTTTTTGGTGTCTGCCCCCAGTGGCTAAGGGTGGTTCAGTGGGTTGTGTAGGTTTCCTGGTGGAGGGGACTAGTACCTGTGTTCTGGTGGATGAGGCTGGATCTTGTCTTTCTGGCAGGCAGGACTGCGTCCAGTGGTGTGTTTTGGGGTGTCTGTGACCTTATTAGGATTTTAGGCAGCCTCTCTGCTAATGGGTGGGGTTGTGTTCCTGTCTTGCTAGTTGTTTCACATAGGGATTCCAGCACTGTATCTTGCTGGTCCTTGAGTGGAGCTGGGTCTTGGCGTTGAGATGGAGATCTCTGGGAGAGCTTTGCTGGTTGATATTACATGGAGCCAGGAGGTCTCTGGTGGACAAAAGTCCTGAATTTGGCTCCCCACCTCAGAGGCACAGGCCTGACACCCAGCTGGAGCACCAAAACCCTATCAGTCACATGGCTCAGAAGAAAAGGGAGAAAAAATAAATAAAATAAAATTTTAAAAAGTTATTGAAATAAAAAATAATTATTAAAAGTAGAAAAAGTTCAAAAGTAATTTAAAAAAGAAAGAGAGAGCAGTCAAACCAAAAAACAGATCCACCAATGATAACAAATGCTGAAAACTATACTTAAAAAAAAACAAAAATTAAGAAAAACGGCCAGAGAGAACCCTAAGACAAATGGTAAAAGCAAAGCTATACAGACAAAATCACAAAAAGAAGCATACACATACACACCCACAAAAAGAGAAAAAGAAAAAAAATATATCATTGCTCCCAAGGTCTACCACCTCAATTTTGGGATGTTTTGTTGTCTGTTCAGGTATTCCAGAGATGCAGGGTACACCGAGTTGATTATGGAGATTTAATCCACTGCTCCTGAGGCTGCTGGGAGAGATTTCCCTTTCTCTTCTTTATTCGCACAGCTCCTGGGGTTCAGTTTTGGATTTGGCCCCGCCTCTGAGTGTAGGTCACCTGAGGGCATCTGTTCTTTGCTCAGACAGGAGGGGGTTAAAGGAGCAGCTGATTAGGGGGCTCTGGCTCACTCAGGCTGGGGGGAGGGAGGGGTATGGATGTGGGGCGAGCCTGCGGCAGCAGAGGCCAGCAGGACGTTGCACCAGCCTGAGGCGCGCCGTGCGTTCTCCCGGGGAAGTTGTCCCTGGATCACGGGACCCTGGCAGTGGCGGGCTGCACAGGCTCCCGGGAGGGGAGGTGTGGATAGTGACCTGTGCTCACACACAGGCTTCTTGGTGGCTGCAGCAGCAGCTTTAGCGTCTCATGCCCATCTCTGGTGTCCGTGCTGATAGCCGCGGTTCATGCCCGTCTCTAGAGCTCATTTAGGTGGTGCTCTGAATCCCCTCTCCTCGTGCACCCAGAAACAATGACCTCTTGCCTCTTAGGCAGGTGCAGACTTTCTCCCGGACTCCTTCCCGGCTAGCTGTGGTGCACTAGCCCCCTTCAGGCTGTGTTCACACAGCCAACCCCAGTCCTCCCTGGGGTCTGACCTCCAAAGCCCGAGCCTCAGCTCCCAGCCCCGCCCGCCCCAACGGGTGAGCAGACAAACCTCTCGGGCTGGTGAGTGCTGGTAGTCACCGATCCTCTGTGCGGGAAGCTCTCCGCTTTGCCCTCCACACCCCTGTTGCTGCGCTCTCCTCTGTGGCTCCGAAGCTTCCCTCCGTCCCCTGTCTCCGCCAGTGAAGGGGCTTCCTTGTGTGTGGAAACTTTTCCTCCTTCACAGCTCCCTCCCAGAGGTTCAGGTCCCATCCCTATTCTTTTGCCTCTGTTTTTTCTTTTTTCTTTTGCCCTACCCAGGTACGTGGGGGAGTTTCTTGCCTTTTGGGAAGTCTGAGGTCTTTTGCCAACATTCAGTAGGTGTTCTGTAGGAGTTGTTCCACATGTAGATGTATTTCTGATGTATTTTGTGGGGAGGAAGTTGATCTCCACGTCTTAGTCTTCCACCATCCTGAAGGTCTCTCTCCACCATATCTTCTTTATCCATTCATCTGTTAATGGACACTTAGGTGGCATTCATATCTTGGCTATTGTAAATACTGCTGCTATGAACATTGAGGTGCATGTATCTTTTAGAATTAGTGTTTTCATTTTCTTTTGATATACATAGTCAGGAGTGGAATTGCTGGATAATATGGTATTTCTAGTTTTAGTTTTGTTTTTTGTTTTTTTTTTTTTTTTTTTTTTTTTTGCGGTACGCAGACCTCTCACTGTTGTGGCCTCTCCCGTTGCGGAGCACAGGCTCCGGACACGCAGGCTCATCGTCCACGGCTCATGGGCCCAGCCGCTCCGCGGCACGTAGGATCTTCCCGGATTGAGGCACGAACCCGAGTCCCCTGCATCGGCAGGCGGACTCTCAACCACTGCGCCACCAGGGAAGCCCCTGGTTTTAGGTTTTTGATGAGCCTCCATGCTGTTTTCTGTAGTGGCTGTACCAATTTGCATTCCTACCAGCAGTGTACTAGGGTTCCCTCTTCTCCACATTCTCATCAACATTTGTTAAATTTTGGTTTCTTTTACTTTAAAGGTATTGGAAATTGTTATTCAAAAACTTTTTGAAGAGTGCCTTCACAATTTTGGGGGAACAAAAATTGCAAAGAGGAAGATTTTGAACTTCAAATGAAAGTTAGAAACAGAAAAATGAGTGGTGAAAGATCAAGATGTGTACAAAATTTAATGTTATAATTTGTTAATTGTACTTGGGGATATCTTGAGCTTAGAAATAATCTTTTGATTGAGCTCATATTTTTATTTAGATAAATTTATAATTTTTGAGTAGAATAAAATCAAAGGTCTATAATTTTTGCAGCCTCTAAATAATGCAAACCATTGCAAAAAATCATTAGTAGAATCAGCTTATTTAACAAGTTTTGGTTATAAAAGTATTTTCATAAGTAGGTACGCCAAGTGGATTTGAGAAAATATAAAAGTATCTAGGCTGAAATATTTGCACACTTCAATGCACAAAAATGTAATTAAGAGTATCTTCCACTTAGAAGAATATTTTGAACTTATTAAGAACCTCAGCACTTGTAGAGAAAGTATTTACTCAAAAATATGGTATATATAGAGAAGAGCTAATAAAGTTTTCAATAATTTCTAATTTATTAAACATAGAACAACTTTGAAAGTAATTTTAGTCAGTGTTTTATAAGATATTATCAAATCAAGACATAATTTTTTTTTTGCGGTACGTGGGCCTCTCACCGCTGCGGCCTCTCCGGCCGCGGAGCACAGGCTCCGGACACGCAGGCCCAGCGGCCATGGCCCACGGGTCCAGCCGCTCCGTGGCATGCGGGATCCTCCCGGACCAGGGCATGAACCCGCGCCCCCCCACACCAGCAGGCAGACCCCCAACCACTGCGCCACCAGGGAAGCCCCAAGACATACTTTTTAAAGCTACATTCAAAAGTGTTGTAAAATAGATATGGTTAAGAATCTGATTAATGTACATAACCCTGAATCAAAAAATATCCTGCTTATTATGTAATGTTCAAATGATAAATAAGAAGTTTTTTGCTTTGGTGTACATGGATATACTTTAATTTTTAAGAAATAATTTTATTCTTTATATTATTTTTACATGGAAATATTTTTATAAGACCATCAATATAATAGACCAGTGTGTCAGGGAATAAAGTGATATATCTATATTTCATTGTCCCTTTTCACATATGTCTCATTTTAGATACAATATGTAGTCCCACTAACTATAATAGCATTTTACACACCTGCAATTGCTAAGAATGCTTTTATACTCCAATTTAATTAATAAAAAATGTATCTAAATCTCTTCCTTTAGACAACACAACTCTGTATGCCTGCCTATCTCTGGAATCTCTCTTTACCAATCCAGACAGCAGAATAAGCCAAATACTGTCTGAACAAGTACTTTAGAAACTATTAAGAAACAAAATGTCTCCTTTATGTAAATTTCTTAATTGGCATGAAAAAGTTAATTAGATTCAAACTGGTCAGAAAGTTTCATCTAGTTTGTATTTTATATTAAAGGAAAAGTCCAAAAATGTCTAGACATGAGTCCTAGTTCTTTCACTATCTGAAAGTGTTCATTGTAAAAACTCTAAAAGTTCCTGCAGCCCAGAGCTGGCTCTGCCCCCTTGGTTCTTTGGAATGGATGAGAAAGAGGTGGGGCCCATCCCAGCCTCTGCTTAGTTCCAAAATATATTTCATTTCCTTTGTAAATAAAATGACATTTATCTAATTGTCTAATACCTGGCCTACCACGATCATACTAAAACACTGAAAAATCACCATGTGATTGCATAGAGAAAGAACTATATTTTGGAAGGTAGGTGCATTCTGATGGAATACATGCTGATAGAAACAGAAATAACAGTTACTGGGGAATGAACACGCCAGAGTGCATTTACAGAATATTGACAAGAAGATGCTTATGTCTGGAATTATCCCTTATCTTTCCTGGATGCCAAGTAAATGTTTTCTTTGTTTTCAACTGCAATTTGTACCCAGCCACAAAGAAAATATAAAAGACATTTGGAAAAATTTCTCAAAGCATATAGCACAATATTTTTCTTTATTATGTAGATGGGGGAAAATGAATAGGGATCATTTCATATAATGATCTGGAAAAAAATGGTCAATTCTGTATTGATCTAAAAACAATAAAGTAGTTAAAAATAAATGTTATGTAGCCTATTAAAATATCAATTTCCTAATGATCAGTTAGCATATTTCTTATGCAGAATATCTATCAGATATTTCATAAGAAGAACTGAAAGGCACAAGCAAAAATTTCACATCTTTCCAATAGTTGTTTTTGTTTCTTAAGACTTGGTATCAAAGAAAATCATAGAAATTACTATAGTCTTATTATTATCATTACTATTTGATTTGTTTTTGAATATAAAGGGAACAGATTAGACAGCAATTTAGGGAAGCTGGATGGATATGCAGAATTTCCATCAATAGATATGTTGTCCAAATTTATGAGGAGTCAGCAACTTTATTGTGTTGATCTGACAGCACTTGCTGTCCTTTGGAAAGAAGTTGCCCTACATACATTCGATTCATTGTATAAGTTCTGGAGATAATTCTGAGACAGTGGATTAAAACTCTGATTGAAAGAATAAAATCAAAACACGCATAATAATAATAATATACTTTGGGGGATAGTTTCTTAGTAAATATATACAGAAGTTGTAGGATTTTTTAGAAAAACATATTCCAAGTAAGTTATTAACCTGATTTTATTCATTGGTTGGAATTGGACTGATCATAGTTATGGCTATTAAAAGAACTGAAATTTTATGATGGTGACGTGTTATGAAGCACATTTTTTTTTTTTTTTTTGCGGTACTTGGGCCTCTCACTGTTGTGGCCTCTCCCGTTGCGGAGCACAGGCTCCAGACGCACAGGCTCAGTGGCCATGGCTCACGGGCCCAGCCGCTTCGCGGCATGTGGGATCTTCCCGGACCGGGGCACGAACGCGTGTCCCCTGCATCAGCAGGCGGACTCTCAACCACTGCGCCACCACGGAAACCCAGCACAACTTTTAATACTTGTTACAGGCTGACATGTATTGTCAGACCTCACAACATAGTTCTTAAATTAATTGCTGAGCATTGTCAAAATTTACCAGTTCCATAATGATAACCTACTATATGAAACGTGCTAGAAATATTTTCAGATTTTTCATGGTAGGAAGGACACATATCTTTTTATTTCAGAAACACTGAATGTCTTTGTCTTTTTTTGCTGGTGTGCAATAACTTTTATAAATTTGCATATTATCAGTAGGTAATTAGGAATTGTTAGAGTCTGGGTGGAATGTGGTCCAGTCGAGCTCCTGGTCTTTGTGAGTGCTCAGCACCTTGGACAGCCCACAAAGCAGAACTGGGTACAAATAGGGAGGTGATTCATCAAAAGGATCTTGGAGACAAATAAACTATGTCTGTAGCCTTCCTAGCTCCTGATAACTTAGGAAATTTTGAATAAGCACCAGAGTGAATTCACTGTAATTCTCTGAAAACCCTATCGGTGCTATTTAAATGTAGCTTCTTGTACATTCATTCAGGCAGTCATAGATCTTAACAGGTCAGTTTTTTATAAAATCTTGTGAAATTACATATATTGCACCTAATATATCACAGATTAAGTGCTTGTTTTTATTTGGGGTCTAATTAAAAGCATGACAAACTCAAAGGCGAAATTGAGGCGAGTTTGATAGAAGGACTGTTGATATATAGGTTTAGGAAAAACCAGCAAAGAATCATGTAAGACCCTTGGGTTAGTAACAGCAGGGAGCTACCACCTCTAGGCTAAGAGGGAAAAAAAAGGAGAAATTAATGGAATCTGGAAAGAATACCAGTAAGAAGAAAGTTTCCTAACAGAAGCTGTGATCTTCAGTGAAGGTAGAAAGTATTCTTAACGCCTAAAAGTGGATGTAGGAATGATAAACAACTAGGCAGAATATATAAAGAAAAAAAAAATCGCAAGCAGCACAGAGGAATAGACTAAAAGTAGTCATGATTCTGTAACCCCCATTCCCAAAGGACCCCAGAGAGACAAGATGCGGGGACACCAGATGTCCTGGATGGAGACATAAACAGGATTATCTGATCAAGTGGTTAGAAAGCTATGAGAGTCTCAAATTCCCACCCACTCTTCAGAATAGACAAGTAACATCTTCCCTTCCATTCTCTATAAACAGTCTCTCAGAAGTTTAAACGTAGAGAAGGCTCTACTTGTGGGAACTTAGGTAGAGAAGAGAGAGCCGAGGCATAGGAATGAAATCAAGAACTTTAAGAATGTATGAATACTGTCTTGGTAGGATCAAACACTTCCCCCACCCTAGCCCCTGCCTTCAGAGCAGTGCTTGCCAGCTGTATACTCCACAGTCAGGAACATTTAAAGAAGAAACTAAGCTATTTAGAGAAAACATTTACAAATAGGAATACTAGGGCATGCCTTCCCTGCCCCATAAAATCGAGCTGGTCATCTTATCATCTTACTATGAGGGACACATTGGGACAATCCAATAGACCTTCTAATTTCCCTTTGATGCATCTCCAAAATAAATGCCAGCCAGGAGTTACCAGACACAGAAATTCTCCAAAAGAAAGAAAGTGAGAAAAAAAAAGAAATAAAAAATAGAGGAAGCAGAAACAGTGAGGTAAATAACCTATTTAAAAAAAAAGACATTTTTCTATAAAATGTGAAAAAATGCTTTAAAGGGAACAAAAGGAGGAAAAATAGAAATTAAAAAATACTTGAAACTTTAAAAAGTCAGTAGAAAGGGTGATAACACCAAACCGATTGAAACCCCCAAGGATAAAACTAAATAAATGGATGCATAATAGGAGTGAAAAGATCACAAGTTCAATTCAGGATATCAGATGTGATTCACAAAAAGTGCAGAAAAAGACAAGAGAAAACATGGTGAAAGAAATTTTCATAGAAACATTTTTTTTTTAAGATTCCCAGAATTGAGTAAAATGTGTCTGCAGATTGAAATGGCTTACAAAGTACCCACTTCAAGGAATGAGGAAGTCCATTTAAAAACATCAAAACACATTAATGATTAGTAGCTAAGGAAACTACCCTCCCATCCTTAGGATGAAGAGGAAGGGAGCACTCAGGAAACTATTTCCTTCAAATACTGAAAACAGATTGACTTCAAAGGGCTTCAGAACTTCCTGGTCATATTTCTCAAAATCTAGTCTGGAATCAACCTGCTTCAGTATTCGGCTTTTTTTTTTTTTGCGGTACGCGGGCCTCTCACTGTTGCAGCCTCTCCTGTTGCGGAGCAACAGGCTCCGGACGTTCAGGCTCAGCGGCCATGGCTCATGGGCCCAGCCGCTCCGCGGCATATGGGATCCTCCCGGACCGGGGCACGAACCCGTGTCCCCTGCATCGGCAGGCGGACTCTCAACCACTGCGCCACCAGGGAAGCCCAGTATTTGGCTTTTTAAATGCAGATTTCTAAGCCCTAAGCAAAGCTACTAAATAAAAATCTTAAGGAATTGAGCCCAGGAATTTTTTTTTTTTTAATTACTCTTCCCACACCCTCAGGTGACTCTGAAACTCACTGAAGTTTATAAAAAATTCACTTGTAATTTTAACACAAATGCATCACTTACTTAAATCTAGCAATCACTATTTAAAGAATGATACAGGATAAGTATCTTTGCGTGAGTCTTGCAGGTTGAGGAGAAGCTCTTGGAGAAGAGAGGAGGAAAGATGGGACCGATAGGGAGGAAGGGAGGTTGCAATCAATTCAAATTTACACCCCTATATAAAAAGAGAAATGTAAAATACATCCGGTCTGACGGGATTAGGAAAGGGAAGAAAAAAGAATTTTAAGAATCCCACCCACTCAGCATCTTCTTTGCCACTAAGGTAAGGTGCCTCTGCCCTACCGTAGGGCTCTAAGCAACACATTTTAATATTTGTGTGGAGACAACATGCTACAGAAGCTATTGGTTACATCTCACTGAATTATTTCCAGGCAAGAGCATAATCAGAGTTTACAGCTACATGATAAATTGTGGTTTTTTTGTTTTGTTTTGTTTTTTGCGGTACGCGGGCCTCTCACTGTTGTGGCCTCTCCCTTGCGGAGCACAGGCTCCGGATGCGCAGGCTCAGTGGCCATGGCTCACGGGCTTAGCCTCTCCGCGGCATGTGGGATCTTCCCGGACCGGGGCACGAACCCGTGTCCCATGCATCGGCAGGCAGACTTTCAACCACTGCGCCACCAGGGAAGCCCATGATGATAAATTTTATGTCACCAAAAATCTCATTTAATTTTACATTCCAGACATTTTGCTGCTATAACATTTTTAAAGCATCTCAGCTATAGCCAAAAAAAAAGGCATATTTTCCCAGGCTCCATATGCATCATTAATATTCCATTCAGGAAGACAACAATGTCCCCAAATTGGTACAAAAACATAAAGCGAAAAGCTTTGATAACTCAGGTGGAATTCTGCCAAGCTGCTGAGAATATATTTTCTTTTGTCAAATGTCTTTTCATGACTTAGGACCAAATATATTAGGGATGCATTCAATACTGTTTACTTCATATGTTTAAGAATCTTTTTCCTCCATCTTCATAGCAATGTTATTATTGTTCTCACTTCTATAAAGAAACTTATGATTCGTAAATATTTTATGGTTCTATTCTCAGAGGCTGAGAAAATCTCCCAGAGAATCCATTCATAATCCACCTAATACATCTTGGTATTCTATTTAAGTTAAAATGTTTTACGTAAGACTAAAACATCCAAATGCTTTGTTTTCACAAGGCTACATACATTATTTGAAGAAAAACTGGATGGGTATTGCTACAAGTTTCAAAGATTGGATCTTCTTTTCATCAAATAATACATTCTTAAAAGCAGCCATCAAAAGTCAATCTCCGGGCTTCCCTGGTGGCGCAGTGGTTGAGAGTTCGCCTGCCGATGCAGGGAACACGGGTTCATGCCCCGGTCCGGGAAGATCCCACATGCTGGGAAGCGGCTGGGCCCGTGAGCCATGGCCGCTGAGCCTGCGCGTCCGGAGCCTGTGCTCCGCAACGGGAGAGGCCACAACAGTGAGAGGCCCGCGTACCAAAAACAGAAAAAAAAAAAAAAGAAAAAAAAGTCAATCTCAGGATTTTTTCTCCACTATGAGTGCAATTACCAATTACCACATACTATGTCTTTACACATTTTACCATAGTATGAAACCGTAGGACTTCAGAGAACAGGAAGAGACCAATCAGCATTCAGAAATGCCCAGGGACTAAAAAACATACTTCTTTCACCACCATTTATCAGCACCACGCTCTAACCAACTGAGCTAACCGGCCGCGACTCACCATCGTTTATTAGCTATTTCATCAATATTACATTGAGCTTGAACTTGATACTATTTGCAAACATTGTCTCTGATCCTAATACTCTTAAAAGGATATAAGTTTATATTTGATTGTTTCCAAGGCCTAAACAGTATCAGGTCAGAAACACTGTTTTCCTTGAAATTTTAAATGTATAAAAAAACATTTCCTCCTATAAAAATAAGGAATATATTTTTTCTTCTGTATTAGTAGAATATACATTCTTTTAAATTTAATGTTTTTGGAATAAACTAAACTATTTAATAAACTATAAAATAATATTAATACAGATAATAGTTATTATTGATCATAAAAGCATATGGAGTTTATTAATTTATTTTTTATACAGCAGGTTCTTATTAGTTATCTATTTTATACATATCAGTGTATCCATGTTAATCCCAATCTCCCAGTTCATCCCACCACGACCACCACCCCACTTTCCCCACTTTGTGTCCATACTTTCGTTCTCTACATCTGTCTCTATTTCTGCCTTGCAAACTGGTTCATCTGTACCATTTTTCTAGATTCCACATATATGTGTTAATATATGATATTTGTTTTTCTCTTTCTGACTTACTTCACTCTGTATGACAGTCTCTAGGTCCATCCACATCTCTACAAATGACCCAATTTCATTCCTTTTAATGGCTGAGTAATATTCTATTGTATATATGTACCACATCTTCTTTATCCATTCATCTGTCGATGGGCATTTAGGTTGCTTTCATGACCTGGCTATTGTAAATAGTGCTGCAATGAACATTGGGGTGCACCTGTCTTTTTGAATTATGGTTTTCTCTGGGTATATGCCCAGTAGTGGGATTTCTGGGTCACATATGGAGTTTTGATGTTCACAGAAAGAGCAAACTGGAAATATCCATGTACATCCATGTATCTGATGTACTAAAAAGTCAGTTGGTATATTTCACTAAAAACTAAAAAAAAAAAAAGTCAGTTGATAAAAGATGACATAAAAACAAATAGTTTCATCTGACTTAGAAAGACTCCATAAGAAATTATTAGGATGGTATGATCCAACAATGAGAATTGCATGAATGAGTAGAGGCAGCTGAAAAAGTATATATTTCAACTGAAGCATGTTACAAATGCTCCAAAGATAGGGATTAAACCAGCTCTAGATATTTATTTAGTTTTGTATGCATAGTTTCACTCACTGTTTTCCACTTTCTTTCACTTTAAGATAGACTATGAAGAAACACCTCAAACATTACCTAACATGTTTCTTCCTTATTATTAAATCAACATTATTAAGACATAATTTACGTATAATAAATGCATCCATTTAAAATGTTCACTTTCAAGAGTTTTGGCAACCCCTACTAAAAGATAAACCAGGGGTCTCCCTCGTGGCGCAGTGGTTGAGAGTCCGCCTGCCGATACAGGGGATGCAGGTTTGTGCCCCGGTCCGGGAGGATCCCACATGCCGCGGAGCGGCTGGGCCTGTGAGCCATGGCCACTGAGCCTGTGCGTCCGGAGCCTGTGCTCCGCAACGGGAGAGGCCACAGCAGTGAGAGGCCTGCGTACCGCAAAAAAAAAAAAAAAAGATAAACCATTTTTTTCTCAACAGAAAGCTTCTTTAAGCCCATTTGAAATCAACGGCACCACTGACTCCTGGCCCTGGGGAACAACTGTTCTGCTTTCTGCCCCTATAATTTGTTCTAAACTTTCACACAGATGGGCTCAGTAGTTGTGTTCTTTTATGTCTGACTTCTTTTTGTCAGTATAATATTTTTGAGTTCATTCATGCTGCACAATTAATTTATTACAGAATAATACTATATTTCTGAATATATCAGCTTGTTTATTCATTTTCTCATTCATTATTTTTTCCCAGTGCATCCTTTTGGAAGTTTTATAGCTTTCGCTTTTATGCTTATGACTATGTCCATTTACAGTAATTTTTTGTGTATAATGTTATATAAGGAAGGCATTCATTCTTTCCGCATATATATCTAATTAATCCAACACTATTTGTTGAAATGCCTTTCTTTTCTTTATTGACTTACCTTAGCATCTTTGTCAAAAATCTATCAACTATGTGAGTGGCTGTATTTAAGGATATTATAATTTCTTCCACTGACCATAAATTTATCCTTCCACCAATACTACACAATTCTGATTACCATAAGTCTTAAAATCAGATTAAGTTCCCAAACTTCATTGTTTTGGATATGCTATGTCATTTGAATTTTCACATAAATTTTATAATAGGCTAATCAAGTTCTATAAAAAATAAGCTCCTGGGATTTTAATTGGGATTGCTTTGAATCTATAGATAAATTTTGGGGAAGTCACTTTGACTATTGAATTATTTGGGTTGATTTCCCAGGACACGTGGTTCACAGGATATTGCATACTATCAAGTATGAGAAATGATTATTTGTGGTTAACATCTGTACAGATTTATTTTCATATTGAAAAAACATCTTCATATACATTATCCCCTTTAATCTCTACCACGACTCTGTCAGGTAAGCATTATATTATTATCCTCATTCTGTGATAAAAGATTTGATGCTCAGATGGATTAATTACCTTGCTGAATAGAATGAAATTAGGTTGTAATGAACAGTGATTTGAAATTATGTCTCCTGACTCCAAATCCATAGGCATTCCTCTGTGCACAGAATTAGCAAACTAATATTAAATTCCAGGAAGGTCTTGTAAGGAATAATAATGATGTGCTAGAAATTTTTCATGCGTTTTTTAATAGGACTAACCTCTCCCAACCTTACAGCATACAGGAATTTGCATTTTCAAAGAAAATTGTTTTGTTTCCTATGAGTTGATTGCCAACTGATCCATAAATTCCAAAACAAAACATGAAATTAAAGAACTCAAAATGACTGCTTGGAATTTATTTAATTTCCCTCACAGAATTAGAGTGAAAGCACTTGGTAATTTTACTTAGTCTAAGGGTTTTAGAAAAATTGACTTTCAATGTTGATGAAATAATGTTTTAAATGACAACACTTAGTATTTGCAGGAAGGCAGATACTCTTGAAGAAGGCATTTTCATCTTCAGATTTAGTCAGAAATCTCTGAAAGGATAAAATTTACAAAATGTTTGTTTTGTGACTTTGCAAAATGACATTAACATTTGATGACTCTGAATGCCAGCGTCTTAGATGGAGACTCTTTTTGTTCAAAAAGTCACAGTGGGATAGAAAGTCAACTGTACAATGGATTAAACTGAGGAAGGCTCACATTAAAATTCTAAATTCCATTGAAAAATAATACAAATCCTAGAACAATTCTCATTTCCAGGGAAATGTACCATATGTCCTCTGAAACACAGGCTGAACCAAGTAAATTAAGAGGGCAATTAAAATGCTGTCCCACGGTGCTGGAATATCAGTTCACATATGGCATCCTCACCTGTAACAATTTTTTACTCTACTTGGCTTCTTTCATAAAAACAGCCATTTTTTATTGTTCTTTTAGTTTATAAAGGTCAAAATAAGATTCATTTATAATAATAACAAAATGGAATACTTTCAGAAAAGATATGTTATGTTCAAATTCAATGTTTTATTATATCAATTTTTATTAACATGTAATCCCTGAAAATCTCTTTTTTAAATTGTGTTGAAGATACTCAAGTGGTTGACAGAAGGAAATGCATTATAGACAGAGGGATGCCGTAAGAGAATAAATAATTAGTGTCATGTCATCTAGAGAGCATGTATGGTAATAAAACAGTTTTCACACTGATGATCAGAACGATGTATTTGTTTATAATTACCCATGGGTGTGCTACTTATCAACCTCTGTTCTTCCTTATTGCTTGGATGTGTTTTGCATAATGTTGAATTGAGTTTTGGAGGCCCTGATAATAGCATGTTGGTTAACAATGTAGACTATGAAATAATGGTGTCAAACACTGGCTCCAACTCATAACACTGGTATACTTACCAACAACTTATTTAATTCTGTAATCTCTCATTTCCTTGTTTATTTAGTGCAGAAATTCATAGAACTTAGCTCATAGGATTTTGTTGGTATTGTGTATGTATATGAGCATTAAGTAGAATGAACCATGTAGAAAAAGTATTTGCCACATAGTAAATAACACTCAATACAGTTAGCATATTTTATCATCATCATCACCATCATTACCTCCTTATGGACAAGTGTAGCTGTAAACATTATTCATTCCTTTGAGTAAGAACTACAAGAACATTCCTTAGTAAAATTATAAAGTCAGAAGTTTAAAATTTTCCTCATCAGATCTTTTCAGCATTTATGATTGCATTGAACACTTTTAATCTTTATGTCTTTCAAAATTTAATAAGTATTAACTTCTGTTCTTTAGTATCCAATAGTTTGAGTGAAACTCGCAAGAGATACCTAAGTTAAATGCTTTATCTATAATGGCATTCCAACTTTAACCTGTGAGAACCTCTGTGTATCATTCTAAATGATTTACTATTATTAAAAATAAATATTCTGACCAGTGTGAGGTGATACCTCATTGTAGTTTTGATTTGCATTTCTCTAATAATTAGTGATGTTGAGCATCCTTTCATTGCCCCTTGGCCATCTGTATGTCCTCCTTGGAGAGATGTCTGTTTGGGTCTTCTGTCCAGTTTTGGATTGGGTTGTTTGTTCTTTTGCTGTTGAGCTGCATGAGCTGTTTGTGTATTTTGGAGATTAATCCTTTGTCCGTTGCTTCATTTGCAAATATTTTCTCCCATTCTGAGGGCTGTCTTTTCATCTTGTTTATGGTTTCCTCTGCTGTGCAAAAGCTTTTAAGTTTAATTTGGTCTCATTAGTTTATTTTTGTTTATTTTCACTACTCTAGGAGGTGGGTCATAAAAGATCTTGCTGTGGTTTATGTCAAAGAGTGTTTTTCCTATGCTTTCCTCTAAGAGTGAGGTATCTCCTCACACTGGTCAGAATGGCCATCATCAGAAAATCTACAAACAATAAATGCTGGAGACAGTGTGGAGAAAAAGGAACCCTCTTGCACTGTTGGTGGAATGTAAATCGATACAGCCACTGTGGAGAACAGTATGGAGGTTCCTTAAAAAACTAAAAATAGAACTATCATATGACCCAGCAATCCTACTACTAGGCATATACCCTGAGAAAACCATAATTCAAAAGGACACATGTACCCCAATGTTCATTGCAGCACTATTTACAATAGCCAGGGCATGGAAACAACCTAAATGTCCAACAACATATGAATGGATAAAGAAGATGTGACACATATATACAATGGAATATTACTCAGCCATAAAAATGAGTGAAACTGGGTCATTTGTAGAGATGTGGATGAACCTAGAGTCTGTCATACAGAGTGAAGTAAGTCAGAAAGAGAAAAACAAATATTGTGTATTAATGCATATATGTGGAACTAGAAAAATGGTACAGATGAACCTATTTCCAGGGAAGGAATATAGACGCAGACATAGAGAACAGACATGTGGACACAGGGGGAAGGGTAGTGTGGGATGAATTGGGAGATTAGGTTTGACATAAATACACTACCACGTGTAAAAAAGATAGCTAGTGGGAACCTGCTGTAAAGCACCGGAAGCTCAGCTCAGTGCTCTGTGATGACCTAGATGGGTGGGATGGGGGTGGGGAGAGAGGTCCAAGAGGGAGGGGATATAGGTATACATATAGGTGATTCACTTCATTGTACAGCAGAGACAAACACAACATTATAAAGCAATTATACTCCAATAAAAAAATAATAAATAAATAAACTAAATTAATTAGCTTTCTAGAACTACTATGAATAAACTGCAACTCTATTTCTTATTTCAAAGCCTTGGAAACAATCAAATGCAAAATATCTATTTTTCTGCTAAAATCCTTCATTCTCTTTTACATATAACTGTTATTGATCATCCAGGAAAGTGAGACATTTCAACAACTGAAAATGGCAGAAAATATCATTAAAAGGCATATTTATAGACGATCTTAAACTTCTGTACTTGCCATAGGCCACTTTCACAATTAGATGATGCCATGGACTCCATTTCAGCAAAATATTTATCCATAATGTAAAATACATAAGATTATGAAGGAAACAAAATATATGTAATACATAATTTTAAAATATTAAAAAAATTTTGTTAAAATATTACATGTGCTTCTTTATTAGCACATTAAATAAGATCCAGAAATAACTATAATGTGTATTAATGTGTATAAATAATGTTATGAGATACATGCAACGATTATAGTGTGATATAAAATTATCTGACCTCTACTGATGGCAAATTCACAGGCACTGGTAATACTACTGTAGTTTGTAACCTTCACTTGTAACATAAGTTAATGCTAAATTTCAGTGAAAAATTGGTAAAAATATATTTATACAAGTTTATAGACCCTGCATGTGTGTGTGTACATGTGTGTGCGTATGTGTGTGCATGTGTATATACTCATTAGAAGAGTGAAAAAGAAACTAATAAAAATGGTCACCTAGTTAAAACAGAAAAACTTTTCCGGAAAAATACAGAAGAAAATCTTTGAGAACATCGGTTAGGGAAATATTTCTTAGATATGATACCAAAAGTACTGTTCATAAAAGAAAAGGTTGATAAGTTGGACTTCATCAAATGTTAAAACTATTGAGCATTAAAAAAACCATTAAGAAAATGAAAAGACGTTCCACAGACTGGGAAATAATATTTGTAAAATACATATCTGTTAGGAACCTATATCCAAAGTATACAAAGAACTTGTACATCTGAATGATAAGAAATGACCCAAGTAACAAATGGGCAGAACGTTCTAATAACTTTCACCAAGAAGATATGCAAATGAACATTAATCACTTGAAAAGGTTTTCAGTATCATTATTAATCATTAGGGAAATGAAAATTAAAACTACGAGATACAATTCCATATCCACTAGAATGAACACAATAATTTAAAAAGACAAGCAGTAACAAGTGTGGGGAAGGAGGACATTTGTCTATCAAATGTCCACAGTATTGAGAGCACTTTTTGTGTTTCTCATTTCATTTTATTTGACATTATAGTTATTTATTTACCAATAATAATATGTGAGAGCCACTTAAGCAAAGGATTTTAACCTGCATTTCTATAATCCTTGAAATCCTTAAAATAATCCTGTAGAATCAGTATTATGTCTTTATTTTACATTTTAGAAAACCCGTGTTCACAAAATGTAAGTCCCTTGATGAAGATCTCTTAGTAAATCAGTAAGTAAAACAGTAAATCTGGAATTTGAATTCATCTTTGCGTAACTCACATCTAGGTTCTGACCATTCCATGGTGCTTGGGACTCCCCCTTGGCAGGGCTGCATGTTATTTATCTGAATTCATTTCTTGACGTCCCTTCTCCCACAGTCCTATAGGACAAAGATTGATAATGGATGTTTAATTTAGGACAATCTGATGGGCATAGTGATGTTGTAAACACAGCTAAAGACAACGTCAGGAATCCTGGGTGCTGGTCATGCTTTGGCCCCAAGTAACAATCTGAACTTGAATAAGGTAGTTCACTGTTGTGTGCTTCAGATTCTTAAAATATAAAAAGAGGACCAATTGCTTGTTGTGAAAATTACATGAGATCGTGGATTTGAGATCTAAAGCACTCTATGAATAGGAGCCATTGGCAGAAGGGATAAAATCTGTCATCGTAGGACTGGTCCTCATTCCCAGTTTAGCCTGCCAATGCTATTATACTGACCAAACTTTGAAAATCTTTGTTTTAGGGTTTACATTGCCTCCTCTGTTTTTCAGTTTTCTTCTTGGAATGCCAGCGACAGGAAGTTTTCTATGATAGTATGTAAAGAAAACAAGCCTAGAACCTATGCATAGAATTTAGGACCGTCCTGCACATTTCTTAGTCAGTAATCGGTGCTTTGGGTAAGACCCTCAGAAAATGCTAAGAGGCTAGAGTAGCTCAAAGAGTTTAAAACCTCATTTGTTATTCATATTTTATCAGCTATTGTTTCTTTACCCAGCCACAGCAGTATTTTTGTGTGACTTGAGAAAATATTAAATTGATGCCAATTTTACACCACACAGTTTGCTCTGCCCTGAATATCCCTTCAGCAGCAGGTGGCTCCCTTGCACTATCCTTTCTGTGACTCAGACTTCTGACTGCCTGGGATACACCTACCACTTGGTGGATGCCAATCCCCTCTAAGTTCCTTGGGAGGAAAGGCCAGGTAACTCAAGAAAATCCAGAAAATCATATTGCTTTCTAAGTGCTCTAAATGTTTAATGTTTTGTTTCTTACTATATGCTGGAAATATAGCAATAGACAGAGTCTCTGTTCTATTAAGGAAAACAACTTGCACATGTTTTTTCTCCAGTTTCCCTAATTCAAAGTCTATTATGGGGTGAATTTATAATTCTTGAAAGGATAAATAGCTAGAAAAGATTGAGCAATTCACTGAAATGCTCGTCTGTTGTAAGTTTCTCTGCCTTCATATGCTTGATGGTGATAAGAAAGATGGAAGTGAGTGAATTACACATCACACTGTTCACATTTGAAGTTTTACCAAACCAGGTGGGTATTTTTCCTTATTAGGTCAACACTTTGCATGGTGATTCCGGCGCATAGCTGGACACCTCAGCCAGGCTATGTCGGGGTTAAGTGATTTTAGATTTTATATTTGAAAATTTGTATATTGAGAAGGTAGAAATGGTTTCCCTTTTTCTCTACTCTGCAGGCTATTTTAAAATATAGAATCCTGCATCTGCCATTGCCGTCCTCCATCCCTCACTTTGGAAGGTGACCCCATGAGTGGGGAGTGTTGGGGTTCCCTATGTTTAGTTGCTTAAGTTTCAGGCCTGAAATTTTATTACCCTAAAAGGTGGCTGCCAAGATAATTTAAACCAAAGCAAAACAGAGCAAGGCTAGTTCAAACAAGTCAATAAATAACTATATTCAATCACCAAGTCAGAGGTCCTGATGCTAAATATATTTATTATCCATCAGAAACCAGACAGATAATAGCAAGATGAGTGAGGCACATCAGTATCATGAAAGGAATAGTGGGGAAATGGAGAAATGGGGACTTCCTGTCTGCCTGACATTATTCATAGTAAAACACTTTAAAACAATATGCTAACTAAGTAAAGTGTATGTAGCTGCAATCTAATGCATGCGTGTTTAAAGCCCATGAAGTGAGGTTGGAAGAATCTGGACTCTGGTCTCCCCATTGTTCTGTTTTGTTTTGCTTTATTTTTTTCTGCAATCTGTAGCACTGATACTGGAACAAATAGCCATGGCCAGCTGTGGGCATATACTTACTACCAGCTACAGAAAATCTGAATGAATAAGATTCAGAAAAAAAAGAGAGTCCTTTCAAGAGGAACCCGTTTTAGTAGAGATAACTTCCTAATCAAGATAGTTTGTTGTGCCTCTCAGGTTCTTTCAAAACAAACCAGTGTCTTCTGTTTTTCATAAGAGAATAGATATCATTTATATGAATTGGCTGCTTCAACATTTATTCTCGTAAGTTCCAGCTTTCTCTTAGATGATAGAAATGCTGTTTATTAAGAGTCCAAGGGAGTTCTGGACAAAGACTGCTATTTCTATCTATACATAAACACAGCATTTTTGAAATGCAAGGAAACAATATTTAGACCAACTTTCTTCTTAGAGATAAGAGTCTGAGTTTCAGTTACGTTAGATAACTAACCCAAACCACACTTCTAAAAAAATGACTAGAACACTTGGTTCTTAACTTTATGTCCATATTATTGCCAGCTTCCCAGTTGTGGGCAAAATATAAAGCATCTGCTATATTTCTCCCTACTTTGCCACTTTCCAAGCCAATAGCTCCATGCAGTAATAACCACACAGTTTCACCCAGTTGGAAAAACCATCAAATTCCACAAAATAGAATTAATATTGGAAACTTGCATATAGCCAAAGCAACACTTACTTCTAGTAGCACAAACACAATTTCACCGTCCGTGGCAGCAGGTGCCATTAGATATGGTATTTTCAAATATAGACACTTCCGATGAAGGCAGAGTGTGTGACCTCCTCCAGAAACAGGCTGATTAGAGAACCTGTCTTTTGAGGTTCACGTATAAGGTCAAACACACACTGTCAGCACTCACTGGAAGACAATATTTGATAATAGCTCTTCAAACTCAGACCTTTAGTAAGCTTACACATAGAATTCTTCGAGTTCAATGATGTCATCATATGCTTGGAATTTCCACATTCACTGATGCATCCCAATCTCACTCACATTAAGGTATGTATGATCAAGGATACTATTTGCAGAGCACACGAGGATTCTGCCCCATAATCAGACACACTTGGGAACCAGAAACACTTTAAGGTAAAAGAAGAGCTGTAATTCAGAGCAACTGATGCAATGAGTCCACTTTGCATGGCCCACTACTGACATAAATAAATCTCTGCAATTGGAAGTCTTATCATTGTATATTTGTATTATCCTTTTATCTATTCTTTCAAGTAATTTTGAGCATTTTTTAAAACATCTTTATTGGGGTATAATTGCTTTACAATGGTGTGTTAGTTTCTGCTTTATAACAAAGTGAATCAGTTATACATATACATATGTTCCCATATCTCTTCCCTCTTGTTTTCTGGGCATTTTTAATGGATATGTTGAGATGGCAACAAAAAGTTCATGCTTAGAGGGATTGTCATTTCTGGCCTGTGGGAAGGTCTCAACAATTGTTCACTATGAATTAAAATAAATTTAAGGTAGACACCAATCAGGAAAAAATAGAATCCATGGTAAAAGTAGCAATCATAGGATAAAAACTGTGCTCCCAGCGTACAGAGGAGGGAATCTTTTACTGGAAAATAAGAGAAAGTTTCCCAAAGTAAGTGGTATTTGGAAATCTACAAACTCCCTGATCAATGAGAACAAAGTAAGAAATTCCATGTGTCTTAGTATCAAAATCAGTGCACCGGTTAATTTGTTTCCTGTTGTATATGCTCTTTTTTTTTTTTTAATGTGAAAACCTTTTTTTCCAAGTGTTATTTTTGTTTTAATTGAAGTATAGTTGATTTGCAATGTTATATTAGTTTCAGGTGCACAGCAAAGTGATTCAGTTTTACATATATATGTACATATATATGTATATTCTTTTTCAGTTTCTTTTCCCTTATAGGTTATTACAAAATGTTGAATACAGTTCCCTGTGCTATACAGTAGGTCCTTGTTGGTTATCTGTTTTATATATAGTAGTGTGTATGTTAATCCCAAACTCCTAATTTATCCCCCCCGCTTTCCCTTTGGTAACTGTAAGTTTGTCTTCTATGTCTGTGAGTCTATTTCTGTTTTATATATAAGTTCATTTGTATCATTTTTGTTTTAGATTCCACACATAACTGATATCATGATATTTCTCTTTGTCTGGCTTACTTCACTTAGTATGATCATCTCTAGGTCCATCCATGTTGCTGCAAATGGCAAAATTTCATTCTGTTTTATGGCTGAGTAGTATTCCATTGTATATATATACATCTTCTTTATCCACTCATCTGTTGACGGACATTTAGGTTGCTTCCATATCTTGGCTATTTAAATAATGCTGCTGTGAACATTGCGGTGCATGTATCTTTTAGAATTAGGGTTTTTTTTTTTTTGATATATACCTAGGAGTGGAATTGCTGGGTCATATGATAGCTCTATTTTTAGTTTTTTTGGGAAACTTCCATACTGTTTTCCACAATGGCTGCATCAGTTTACATTCCCATCAACTGTGTATGAGGGTTGCCTTTTCTCCACATCCTCGCCAACATTTGTTATTTGTGTTCTTTTTGATGATAGCCATTCTGACAGGTGTGAGTTGGTATTTCATTTTGATTTGCATTTCCCTGATGATTAGTGATGTTGAGCGTCTTGTCATGTGCCTGTTGGCCATCTGCATTTCCTCTTTGGAAAAAAATATCTATTCAGTTCTTCTGCCCATTTTTAAATCAGTTGTTTGTTTTTTTGATCTTAAGTTGTATGAGCTGTTTATATATAAGAAGTGAATATTCCTTCTCCCTGCTTTTTTTTAAACTTATTTTTCCTGAAAGAATATAAAGCGGATCCAAAATGCCAATAAGGAATCCATGCAAAGTGGTTTTTCAATTTCCCTGAAATGCCACTGCTTAACCAGCCTATGTTTTTCTATTTTGGAAAATAAGTTATTGGCGAATAGAGACCATACATGCTTCTATTTCTTACTTCTCAGGATGCAGGAAAGTGTGCAACAGTTTGGATGAGTTATTTTAAAAGAGATGTGTATTTTCTAAATGAGATTTGGATAGCAGCCTATGTCTAATCCCGCTGTGACTAAAAATGCAAAGGATTGTCAAAACAGTTTGGCTCATCAAGCTATAAAGTGCAAATGTATTATGACACTCTGTTGGCACATGTGAAACTAACAGAATTAAACCCTTGATTCTTAGGAATCCTTCAAACAAGATCTTGTTTCTAAGAGGCAAGGGGCAGTTTTTTGGGTTGAATATATACAACACTATTGGGATGAATTAAAGGCAAAATGATTTGAGGACCAATACTGTGACTTTAATTAGTTTTTGGTAATTTCATGGCTTGAATGTTACATTTACAATTAAATCTACTCATAAGCAGGGAGCTAGTTTCACTCTTCTAAGATTAAATATTGATGCTTGTTTAGTAAAAAAGATGGCTCTTAAGACCTGAAGTTATGTTAACTTTGATATACCCAATTATTACAATGCATATAATAAAAAATCTTGATTTGGTTCACATTTTTTTTTTTAATTTAATTTTTGGCTGCATTGGGTCTTCGTTGCTGTGCACGGGTGGGCTTTCTCTAGTTGCGGCAAGCGGGGGCTACTCTTCATTGCGGTGCATGGGCTTCTTATTGCAGTGGCTTCTCTTGTTGTGGAGCACGGGCTCTCTAGGTGCGCAGGCTCAGTAGTTGTGGTGCATGGGCTTAGTTGTTCTGCGGCCTGTGGGATCTTTCTGGACAAGGGATCGAACCTGTGTCCCCTGCATTGGCAGGAGGACTCTTAACCACTGAGCCACCAGGGAAGTCCCCACACTATTTATAGTTAAAGAAAATATGAAGCATTTCATCTGAACAGTAAACCATTCTTTATGGTCAATAAGTTAAAAAATATCAAGGTTCATTAATTTTGTCCAAGCTTCATTGTTGTTCTCAAATAATGAGTATGTTAACAATGGCAAACATTCCTTCAATATATCTGTCAAACACTAACAGATACCAGAAAAATCCAGATGGAAAAAAATAATAATTAAATAAAGTACAAAATGTAGTTCACCTTTGGATAAAATAAGATAGGTGTTTTTGTGTCAGTCTCAGTATAGAGAGTGATGCTATCAGCTAAAAATGCCCAGGGCACCCACCTGGGTCCATATTAATTGTAGGAGCCCCCATAGACACTACCCCTTTCAGAGCTAAATTGTGGCTGGACTGGCCCTTGTGGTTTGTCTTATGGCTACAAGATGTAACTCAGCAATAACCATTAGGGGACTTTGAAAAGACAAGTTTTATTACTCACAAGTTCTACAGGATTCACCCCAAATCTGGGGCCACAGAACAAGGTCCATGTAGACAGAGAGAGAGCAAGTGGATATGGGGTTCTGCCTTTACTGGGGTCCAGGGTGGGGTGCCTAGGGTTTCGTGGGTTCACTCTTTATTGCTGAAATTAAATAAAGAGCAGGAATTAAAGTGTGGAAGGAGGGGGACCTTCAAGATGGCAGAGAAGTAAGATGTGGACATCACCTTCCTCCCCACATTACATCAAAAATACATCTACATGTGGAAAAACTCCTACAGAACACCTACTGAATGCTGGCAGAAGACCTCAGACTTCTCGAAAGGCAAGAAAGTCCCCACGTACCTGGCCATGTGGCTGACAGGGTCGTGGTTCTCCAGCTGGGTGTCAGGCCTGAACCTCTGAGGTGGGAGAGACGAGTTCAGGACATTGGTCCACCACAGACCTCCCGGCGCCATGTAATATCAAACGGTGAAAGCTCTCCCAGAGATCTCTGTCTCAATGCTAAGACCCAGGTCCATTCAACAACCAGCAAGCTCCAGTGCTGGACACCCCATGCCAAACAACTAGCAAGATAGGAACAAAACCCCACGCATTAGCAGAGAGGCTGCCTAAAATCCTAATAAGGTCCCAGACACCCCAAAACACACCACCAGAAGTGGTCCTGCCCACCAGAAAGACAAGATCCAGCCTCATCCACCAGAACACAGGCACCAGTCCCCTCCACCAGGAAGTCTACACAACCCACTGAACCAACCTTACCCAGTGGGGGCAAACACCAGAAACAACAGAAAGTACAAACCTGCAGTCTGCGAAAAGGGGACCCCAAATAGAGTAAGTTAAGCAAAATGAGAAGACAGAGAAATACACAGCAGATGAAGAAGCAAGGTAAAAACCCACCAGCCCAAATAAATGAAAAGGAAATAGGCAGCCTACCTGAAAAAGAATATAGAGTAATGATAGTAAAGATGATACAAAATCTTGGAAATAGAATGGAGAAAATATAAGACATGTTTAACAAGAACCTAGAAGAACTAAAGAGCAAACAAACAATGATGAACAACACAATAAATGAAATTTAAAATTCTCTAGAAGGAATCAGTAGCAGAATAACTGAGGCAGAAGAATGGATAAGTGACCTGGAAGATAAAATAGTAGAAATAACTACCACAGAGCAGAATAAAAAGAATGAAAAGAATTGAGGACAGACTCAGAGACCTCCTGGACAATGTTAAACACAGCAACATTTGAATTATATGGGTCGCAGAGGAAGAAAAGAAAAAGTAAAGGACTGAGAAAATATTTGAAGAGATTATAGTTGAAAACTTTCCTAATATGGGAAAGGAAACAGTCAGTCAAGTCCAGGAAGCGCAGAGAGTCCCATACAGGATAAATCCAAGGAGAAACACGCCAAGACACATATTAATCAAACTATCAAAAATTAAATACAAAGAAAAAATATTAAAAGCACCAAGGAAAAAGCAACAAATAACATACAAGGGAATCCCCATAAGATTAACAACTGATCTTTCAGCAGAAACTCTGCAAGCCAGAAGGGTGTGGCAGAACATATTTAAAGTGGTGAAAGGGAAAAACCTACAACCAAGATTACTCTACCCAGCAAGGATCTCATTCAGATTAAATGGAGAAATAAGAACCTTTACAGACAAGCAAAAGCTAAGAGAATTCAGCACCACCAAACCAGCTCTACAACAAATGCTAAAGGAACTTCTCTAGGCAGGAAACACAAGAGAAGGAAAAGACCTACAATAACAAACCCAAAGCAATTAAAATGGGAATAGGAACATACATATTGATAACTACCTTAAATATAAATGGATTAAATGCTCCATCCAAAAGGCATAGACTGGCTGAATGGATACAAAAACAAGACCCATATATATGCTGTCTACATGAGACCCACTTCAGACCTAGGGACACATACAGACTGAAAGTGAGGGGATGGAAAAAAATATTATATGCAAATGGAAGTCAAAAGAAAGCTGCAGTAGCAATTCTCATATCAGACAATACAGACTTTACAATAAAGACTGTTACAAGCGACAAAGAAGGACACTACATAATGAACAAGGGATCAATCCAAGAAGAGTATATAACAATTGTAAATATTTATTCACCCAGCATAGGAGCACCTCCATGCATAAGGCAAATGCTAACAGCCATAAAAGGGGAAATTGACAGTAACGCAATCATAATAGGGGACTTAAACACCACACTTTCACCAATGGAGAGATCATCCAAAATGTAAATAAGGAAACACAAGCTTTAAATGACACATTAAACAAGATGGACTTAATTGATATTTATAGGACATTCCATCTAAAAGCAACAGAAAACACATTTTTCTCAAGTGCTCATGGAACAGTCTCCAGGATAGATCATATCTTGGGTCACAAATCAAGCCTTGGTAAATATAAGAAAATTGAAATTGTATCAGGTATCTTTTCAGACCACAACACTGTAAGACTAGATATCAATTACAGGAAAAAAAAAACTAAAAAAATACAAACACATGGAGGCTAAACAATACTCTACTAAATAACCAAGAGATCACTGAAGAAATGAAAGAAGAAAACAGAAAATACCTAGAGACAAATGCCAATGAAAATATGACAATCCAAAACCTATTGGATGCAGCAAAAGCAGTTCTAAGAGGAAAGTTTAATGCAATATAATCCTACTTCAAGAAACAGGGCTTCCCTGGTGGTGTGGTGGTTGGAGGTCCACCTGCCAATGCAGGGGATGCGGGTTCGTGCCCCGGTCCGGGGGGATCCCACATGCCACGGAGCAGCTGGGCCCGTGAGCCATGGCCGCTGGGCCTGCGCATCCGGAGCCTGTGCTCTGCGGCGGGAGAGGCTGCAGCGGTGAGGGGCCCGCGTACCACAAAAAAAAAAAGAAACATCTCAAACAACATAATCTTACACCTAAAGCAATTAGAGAAAGAAGAACAAAAAAACCCCAAAGTTAGCAGAAGGAAAGAAATCATAAAGATTAGATGAGAAATGAATGAAAAACAAATGAAGGAAATGATAGCAAAGATCAATAAAACTAAAAGCTGGTTCTTTGAGAAGATAAACAACATTGGTAAACCGTTAGCCAGACTCATCAAGAAAAAAAGGGAGAAGACTCAAATCAATAGACTTAGAAATGAAAAAGGAAAAGTAACAACTGACACTGCAGAAATACAAAGGATCATTGAGAGATTATTACAAGTAACTATATGCCAGTAAAATGGACAACCTAAAAGAACTGGACAAATTCTTAGAAGAGCACAACCTTCCAAGATGGAACCAGGAAGAAATAGAAAATATAAACAGAAAAATCACAAGCACTGAATTTGAAACTGTGATTAAAAATCTTCCAACAAACAAAAGCCCAGGACCAGATGGCTTCACAGGTGAATTCTATCAAACATTTAGAGAAGAGCTAACACCTATCCTTCTCATACTCTTCCAAAATATAGCAGAGGGAGGAACACTCCCAAACTCATTCTACGAAGCCACCATCACCCTGATACCAAAACCAGACAAAGATGTCACAAAAAAGAAAACTACAGGCCAGTATCACTGAGGAACATAGATGCAAATATCCTCAACAAAATACTAGCAAACAATCCAACAGCACATTAAAAGGATCATACACCATGATCAAGTGGGGTTTATCCCAGGAATGCAAGGATTCTTCAATATATGCAAATCAGTCAATGTGACACACCATATTAACAAGTAGAAGGAGAAAAGCCATACAATCATCTCAATAGATGCAGAAAAAGCTTTCAACAAAATTCAGCACCATTTATGATAAAAACTCTTTCGAGTAGGCATAGAGGAAACTTACTTCAACATAATAAAAGCCATATATGACAAACCCACAGCCAACATCGTTCTCAGTGTTGAAAAATTGAAACCATTTCCACTAAGTTCAGGAGCAAGACAAGGTTGCCCACTCTTACCACTATTATTCAACGTAGTTTTGGAAGTTTTAGCCACAGCAATCAGAGAAGAAAAAGAAATAAAAGGAATTCAAATTGGAAAAGAAGTAAAACTGTCACTGTTTGCAGATATTTGATGCTATACATAGAGAATCCTAAAGATGCTATCAGAAAACTACTAGAGCTAATCAATGAATTTGGTATAGTAGCAGTGTACAAAATTAATGCACAGAAATCTCTTGCATTCCTGTACACTAATGATGAAAAATCTGAAAGAGAAATTAAAGAAACACTCCCATTTACCACTGCAACAAAAAGAATAAAATACCTAGGAATAAACCTACCCAAGGAGACAAATTAAAGATCATACAGATAGATGGAGAGATATACCATGTTCTTGGATTGGAAAAATCAACATTGTGAAAATGACTATACTACCTAATGCAATCTGCAGATTTAATGCAATCCCTATCAAGCTACCATTGACATTTTTCACAAAACTAGAACAAAAAATTTCATAATTTGTATGGAAACCCAAAAGACCCCGAATAGCCAAAACAATACTGAGAAAGAAAAACAGAACTGGAGGTATCAGGCTTCCTGACTTCAGACTATACTACAAAGCTACAGTAATCAAGACAATATGGTACTGGCACAAAAACAGAAATATAGATCAATGGAACAGGGTACAAAGCCAAGAGAGAAACCCACGGACATACGGTCACCTTATCTTTGATAAAGTAGTCAAGAATATACAGTGGAGAAAAGACACCCTCTTCAATAAGTGGTGCTGGGAAAACTGGATAGCTACATGTAGAAGAATGAAATTAGAACACTCCCTAACGCCATACACAAAAATAAACTCAAAATGGATTAAAGACCTAAATGTAAGGCCAGACACTATAAAACTCTCAGAGGAAAACATAGGCAGAACACTGTATGACATAAATCATAGCAAGATCCTTTTTGACCCACCTCCTAGAGAAATGGAAATAAAAACAAAAATAAACAAATGGGACCTAATGAAACTTCAAAGCTTTTGCACAGCAAAGGAAACCATTAAAAAGATGAAAAGACAGCCCTCAGAATGGGAGAAAATATTTGCGAACAAAGCAAATGACAAAGGATTAAAATCCAAAATATATAAGCAGCTTATGCAGCTCAATATCAAAAAGACAAACAACCCAATCCAAAAATGGGCAGAAGATCTAAATCAACATTTCTCCAAAGAAGATAGACAGATTGCCCACAAACACATGAAAGGATGCTCAACATCACTAATCATTAGAGAAATGCAAACCAAAACTACAATGAGGTATCACCTCACACTGGTCAGAATGGCCATCATGAAAAAATCTGCCAACTATAAATGCTGGAGAGGGTGTGGAGAAAAGGAAACACTCTTGCACTGCTGGTGGGAATGTTAATCGTTGGTACAGCCACTATGGAGAACAGTATGGAGGTTTCTTAAAACACTACAAATAGAACTACCATATGACCCAGCAATCCCACTACTGGGCATATACCGTGAGAACACCATAATTCAAAAAGAGTCATGTACCACAATGTTCATTGCAACTCTATTTACAATAGCCAGGACATGGAAGTAACCTAAGTGTCCATCAACAGATGAATGGATAAAGAAGATGTGGCACATATATACAATGGAATATTACTCAGCC
Source organism: Phocoena sinus (assembly GCF_008692025.1). Classification (NCBI taxonomy): domain Eukaryota; kingdom Metazoa; phylum Chordata; class Mammalia; order Artiodactyla; family Phocoenidae; genus Phocoena; species Phocoena sinus. Next base: position 76,366,539 of record NC_045773.1, on the reverse strand, counting down.
ATAAAAAGAAATGAAATTGAGTTATTCGTAGTGAGGTGGATGGACCTAGAGACTGTCATACAGAGTGAAATAAGTCAGAAAGAGAAAAACAAATACCATATGGAACACATATATATTGAATCTAAAAAAAAAATGGTTCTGAAGAACCTAGCGGCAGGACAGAGATCTTATATCTATTTCTGAAATACCTGACTACACATGTAACCCTTTAGGTAGAACTTAATCTTTCAGCAGCTGTTTGCAATTTTTTCAATATAAGATTCCTAGGACTGTGGAACCTTAAGCACTTTAATTCTGCCATGATTTACTGGATCTTACAGAAGTGATGGGACCATTTTATAGAATAAAAAATGGGTCACAGTTGCATTACTGGACTCACAGGAGCCATAATGCAATACACCTTTTAAACAGAGAAAAAAAGTAAGGATGTGAGGATTCTATATTATACTATCCTTTGTTTTTCCTTTTCAATCTTTAGCTTTCATGATGCATCTTGTCACTTTCCCCAGAGCCCTTTTTGTGTCACTCTCAATAAAGATTATTAAAGTGGAATGCTATATCCAGATTCATTGTTATGCTAACAAATGCACAAGATTTTCTTCATAGTGTTTCTGTATTTTATTTAAAAACTCAAGATAATTGAGAAGCATAAAATCTGTGTTCACAAACCACATCTTTTCCTACACAGATTGACCTATATTCATCTCATCATCACTACTACTAAATGGTACCAGTTTATAAAATTGTTTTTATCATAGCCAATTTCTTCATCATCAGAACACTGTGGAGGTCTGTGGGTCTTTTGTGTATGCTCTTAATGACAACACATCTACATCTTATTTAAAACTATTCTGAATAGATGACAATTTACGTTTCCACTGCATTCTCTCCTCAAGGACAACTTCTCCCTTTCCCCTTATTGTAGAAAACGAATTCTTATCCTGGGTTTAATGAATGTAGTATAGTATGTGAGTGTGAAAGTTTCAAAAATCCCTTAAAACTGTGAAATGTTGGGAATTGGCACTTGGTTTTCTTTTCTCTCTCTTCTTTTTCACAGGTTTCTTCAGAGTCCATAGACTCTAAAATGCTTCTGGCTTCCCAGGGAAATTCCAGTATAATGTAGGAACTGGTGTCACAGTCTACAAATAGTAATTCATCTGTAAGCACCATTTTTGAGTTTCCCTTTGTAAGGTACCATAATACATCTTTCCTAATGCCCTCACTTACATTTGAAAAACAAATGAGAACATCTCTTGCAGTACATCTGCTAATACTTCTAGTGCTACACTTCTTGCAGAAAGAGAAGTAGAAGCAGGTTTTGACATAAGGATAGGGAAAGAGGACAAATGTCTGTGTGGAATTTAGGGGTGCTTTCACAATGTAGTGTTCCTAATAGACTCTAGCCCCCACTAAGTTGCCCCAGTAAAGATACAATACTGTAGAATGCTGAGATTTCTCTTTTCATAAAGGAATGTATCCATAGAAATGTGAACACATTGTCATTTGTAACTTTACATTTATTGATTTCCCATGATCACCTGATGAACTATTTACAAGGAAAGACCAGCCCTGAGCATACAAATGGTTAAATAGATGGTGAATATTGAAGAGTAGCTGTTGAATATGGCAACTTCTTAGCCCAGATCTGAGTAAGACATAAATTGAGGATGGGAGAGGGACAGTTCTAGACATGTGGTGAGAAGGGGAAGTCTCATCTCTCAAGAAAAAAAAAAAAGAAGGAAGAGAAGAGAGGGTGTCTTTCTCCTACACGATTTTTCTGACTCATTTTTAACCATAATGCTACATCCATAGAGACATATTGCATCTGTACCTTTTCCACATCAACAGAAAGAGAATTTAAATTGCATAAATCACTAAGGCAGTAGTTTTGTATCTTACCTGGCTATACAGGAGTTCTTTCTGAAATGCAGCCACATGTTCTAACTAGGGAAATGCTTCTCAGTTATCTGGATTGAAGGATGAACTTTTTTTTTTTTCAATCTTTCATGGACCAGTACTTTTGTAAAATACAATAAAAATGAATCAGGAGAAAAAATGAAATAAAAAGACACAAAATTCAATTTCCACTTTGTTATCAATAGATTCAGCAGGCATAAAATTACTCTGTTCAGCAGACGTTGAAAATGGACTTGAGGACACGGGGGGAAGGGTAAACTGGGACGAAGTGAGAGAGTGGCATGGACATATATACACTACCAAAGGTAAAATAGATAGCTAGTGGGAAGCAGCCACATAGCACAGGGAGATCAGCTCAATGCTTTATGACCACCTAGAGGGGTGGGATAGGGAGGATGGGAGGGAGATGCAAGGGAGGAGATATGGGGATATATGTATATGTATGGCTGATTCACATTGTTATAAAGCAGAAACTAACACACCATTGTAGAGCAATTATACTCCAATAAAGGTGTTAAAAAAAATTTCTCAATTGCTGTGCAATTTCTAAACGATTACTATCAAATTCTGCACATCATTGCAGACCCGTGACAGACGTTTTGCAGACCATCACTAGTTGGTATATCACTGTTAAGTGGCATTGCTTTAAAGGGTAGGGAGAGCAGCGCACAAAGAGAAAACTGAAAGGTGGGCTTCTGGACCTTTATACCCAATAGAGAGGGATTCTGCCTTGTAACTCTTTCTCATATCGGAACTCTGCTTAAGATGGGCTTTGAAGTATGTTTCACCTGCTTACAAACAAAATTAAAGCTCATTCACATGCTAGATGGAAATTCACATACGCACCCTTTAATTTTGTTCTCAAAGGATTCTCAGACTTAAAAATATTCTGTTAATTTTGTGGACTCTTTTTGCTTATAAGATTGTCTTTCTCTGCTTATTTCATTTACCATGATGCTTTTTATTTTCTTTTATACAACAGTTAGGTAGGCCTTTATTGATTTTAAAACTATATGTATGTAGTCAAGGTTATATTTTCAATGAATTTTGTTTCAATATAGTAGACAATTTCCGTTATTAGTTTGGAAATTATTAGAATGTAAGTGATGAATTGGATAGGTGGGATTGAAAACACCTTATATAATCTTGTGTTGTGCAACAATCTTATATATATACTTTTAAATTCCTTTAAGGGAGAATCTACATTTTGTGTTCTAGACAGAAATACTTGTGCACATCTTAAATAGACCTAAAATTAATCTCCTTTTCTAAGCTTTACAAACTTATTTCTGGTCTTGTTTTCTACTTCTCTTTATCAGACTGATCCTGTCAAATCTGCTAGTTTTATCTTCCTATCAGACTTAATACCCTTATCAATAATAACTTTAGACAAAAAGACAAACAAAAAAGAAATGTATGTTAGAATAAAAGTCATGGCTCTGTATTAGCTACATACTAGAGAATCAGACACCCAATAAAATACAAAAGAAAAAGAAAAGTAAAGCTCAAGACCCCTAAGTTACCAACTTAATGCAACTTTTCATTTCTCATCTTGGGTTTCCTTGTATATCTATTGATATACAACACTCAAGATTGATCACAGATTAATGCTGGAGTATTAAGTATTACTTGTAGCACTTACTTTTCCCCAAAACTCCATGCATTTTATTTTTCATAAGTCAGGATAAATTCAATACATACTGTGTGAAAGATAGTCAGCTGACCTCTGTGTGTGTGTCTTCTAGATGTATCTTTGGATAAAATCAGTTGCTTGTCTTAACTGCTAGAAAATTTCCTGGAAGAAAAGTTAAAAAAAAAACCCTTAGATACCTGGTCAGTCATGTGATCCATCCTCTGCCAGTGCAGGAAAATCCAACTCTCTCATTTAATTCTTCCCACATTTTATGTCTTTTCATTTCTTCTCTGTCATGGTTGGTTAGTGAGGTTGCATACTGATGAGAAAAGGCTGTGAGGAACAAAGAACATTTATTCTAACTGGAAAAGACATCAGGACAATGTTAAAAAAAAAAAAGGTCTTAGGACAATTATATAACCTTTTGCTGGTTATAAATAAAGGAGTTTAAGAGAAGGGAAGAACAAGGTGAGATTTAGTGATGGGAACCAGAATCCAAGAGAAACCTAGAAGCATGTGCTCTCTTAACTCTCTTGATTGATTCGTCATACAGAGTGAAGTAAGTCAGAAAGACAAAAACAAATATCGTATACTAACGCATACATGTGGTATCTGAAAAAAATTGGTATAGACGATCTTCTTTACAAAGCAGAAATAGAGACACAGACATAGAGAACAAATGTATGGATACCAAGGTGGGATGAATGGGGAGATTGGGAATGACATATATACACTGTTGATACTATGTATAAAATAGGTAATGAATGAGAAGCTACTGTATAACACAGGGAACTCTACTCAGTGCTCTGTGGTGACCTAAATAGAAAGGAAATCCAAAAAAGAGGGGATATATGTATACGTATAGCTAATTCACTTTGCTGTACAGTAGAAACTAACATAACATTGTAAAGCAACTATACTCTGATGAAAATTTTTTAAAAAAGAAACCATATATGTAATTTTTATAAGAAAAACTTTAATGCAATTGCAAGAAAATGCCCTGGAGCCAAGGAGTTTGTTTAATGCACTATTGTTGAGCTTCATGTCATAAAATGGAAAACCAAAACATCAATATGTTCAGAGTTGTTAGGCGATAATACAAACTAATGTATTTCAAATTTTCACAAAGAAAAGTTCCGTAAGACAGTGTTTTTTTAATAGCATATCCATATGATCACTGTGAGATTTCAGATGTTTTAAGTAGATTCTGCTTTCCTCACAAACTGAAGCCACAGAGCTCCTTTATCCACAAAAGTTTACATTAAAACTTTATTTTTGATGTAAAATTGAAGATTATTCATATTTAAATGCATACTACAATGAAGATATTAAGAAAAGAATATTGACTATTGCTATGAGTCTACTAAAATGCCATTTGTTTGACTTTACTTGTCTTTTCTAACAATATTGTCAGTTACACGAATGGAGATGTAGAAGGAATAATATTCAAATATATGGTTGATATAAACTGAGAAGGAAAACTAGTATGCTTTTAAGAAATAGTGTTTTAAATATTGGGTGAATGCTAAGTTGATGGAATTTAGCATGTATAAAAATTACGTCTTGCATTTAGATTAAAATAATAGCAGTTGTCTAGACGATTGAGGGGGTCTCTCTTCAGTTTCCACATTAATGTAACCAGGAGATTTCAGTGACCGACCACAGATTCTATTGGAGCAAACATTGAGACGGAATTTATCAAAACCCACATGTGATTTCCAGACCTCTTTAATAAAAGTACAATCATTAGATCAGTAAAACTAATTGTTCTTCACTATTTTGCAGAGGTTAGCCAAATATGGAGCATGGATTTAAATTCAAGGCACATTGTTTTAATAGAAAATTAACATCTCAAATGTGTAATCAGAATGATGATCTGGAATCTAGGATGTATAAATAAGCATTGATGAACCGGTACTATCCAATCTGTACAAAAGAAAATCAAGAGGGTAACTTGAGCCAGATTCAGATATCTCAAGAGACCTCAGGGAGAACACACTTGTGTGATTCTCCTCCAGAGGGCTGGTTTGGTGGTAGTTAGAGGGTTTTGTGTAAAGAGGAACTGCATGGTAAAGCAGCTAAATGCTGGAGCCAGACTCCCTGGGTTTAAATCCGGTCTCCTTTGCTACCTAGATGTGCAGTATCAGGATTGGCTTTTTCAGCTTTTCTGTGTATCTTATGCTCCTAACCAAGAAAAAGAACAGTGTAAAGAGCTCTTGTGAATACTACAAATCAGTGCAAGTAAAGCATTTGGAACATTGTCTGAGCGTTTGGAATATTAACGAAGGCTCAGTAAATATTAGCTTCCACTCTACGTAGAGAATGGACTTGTGGTTGCCAAGGGGGAGGAGGGGTGGGAGAGGGATGGATTGTGATTTTGGGATTAGCAGAAGCAAACTATTACATATAGAACAAGGTCCTACTGTACAGCACAGGGAACTATATTCAATACCCTGTGATAAACCATAATGGAAAAGAACTTGAAAAAGAATGTATATATATACATGTGTAACTAAATCTCTTTGCTGTACAGCAGAAATGAACACAACATTGTAAATCAACTATACGTCAATAAAATAAATTTAAAAAATACTAGCATCCACTCTAGATTTAAAATCTCCCCAACAACAAAAGTGATTGTGAGAAATCCTCACTCTGATAATTCAAGTATGCAAGCTTTTTGCTTCCTGTAAACAAATTGTAGACTCTTTGCCCCAGTTTCTCACTGATATTTGTGACATTTAAAGTCCTTGTTAATCGTGAGTCATTCATTATTAGGTATTTACATCTATGTGACACTTTTTACAGAATTTTGAACAATGAGGTTATTAGGTGCACAATTAGGTATCAGGCAATGTGAATCATTCTATTTCACTCCTCTTATTACTTTTTTTGTGTGGTTGCTCCTTTTTTGTCCTTCTCAAAACCCTTCTCTCCTCAAGTTAATACAGTTTTTTAATTCATTCAGCTAAGATGTAAATAATTGTTACTTTGAAAAGTAATTTTCCCAGGAGATGTATTTATAGTTATTTTTAATATAACAGATGTTCCCAAACTATCTAAAGGACTGAATATCTAATTTGAAATTTTTATTAATGGCAACTGTTTGGAAGAAGACTTAAATTATTAAGCAAAAGTCACTAATTCATCTAATTTTGAAGAAAGATAATGCCATTGGGCCTCTACACCTCTTAGGAAGGGGTGATAGACTACAAAGAAAGGATCTGGGAAAAGTAATTATTCATTCATTCACTCAGCACAAACGTGGTATATAGTCACTGTAATGTTCTAGAGCAGCAGTCCCCAACCTTTTTGGCACCAGGGACTGGTTTCGTGGAAGACAATGTTTCCACGGATGGGGGCGGTGGGGTGCGGGGAGATGGTTCAGGAGGTAATGCAAGCGATGGGGAGTGATGGGACCCACCACTCACCTCCTGCTGTGCGGCCTGGTTCCTAACAGGCTGCGGACCGCTACCAGTCAGTGGCCCGGGAGTTGGGGACCCCTGTTCTAGAGACTCCCTCTTAGTCTTTTCATTGGTTCATCTTCATAGATAAGAAGTTGCCACATCTCTTTCTTGGCCTCTTCTCTTTCCAAGTAATATTTTCTCCATTTGTGTCTCCCTCCTTAATATTTTTAAAGCTTCATTTACCATCATATGTCTAATGAATCCCCATTTTTAAATCTCCAAACCACACCCATATATCCAAATTCCTATTCAACTTGTCCAGTTGTAAAGCTTTACATGAGCAACAAACGCTACATTCTCAAAACTGAATCGAACAGTTTTGTTTTCCTCCTCCTATAAGTCCAGGTTTCCCTGTAGCATGCAAAAGAATCTCCAGTTGAACAAGATGAAACCTGAGTCCTGCTTTAATCCTCTCTCTCTCTCTCTCCCTCACCCCCCCATATCCAATCTAGCATTAAGCGCTGCACATTTTACCTGCAAATATCTCCCAATTCTTTATGTGCCTCTGCAATCAATAACCTCTGCCACAGTCCCTAGAAAAATCCAGAAGGTGGCTGACTTCTCCGCCCCTTTTCAGTACATTCCCCACAACGAAACCAAAAACTGCAAACGGGAAATGTTTTTTCTCTTTCCTTAGTTTTAGACAGGTTTGACATAATAAACTGCACATATTTAAATTTTACAATCTGATATGTTTTGACATATGTATAATGTCTGAAATGATCGAAACATAGAAATGGACACACCGCACAAAATTTTCCTCTGCCCCTTGTACACGTCGTCTTATTCTCTATTCCTTTTGCTCCAGGCAGCTGCTGAGCTGCTTTCTTTCACTATAAATCTCTCTGGATTTTTTTAGAATCGTATATAAATGGAACCATGCAGTGTATTCTCTTTTCTGTCTGGCTTTGCTTACTTAGCATAGTTACTTTGAGATTTATCTACATTGTGTGTAATGATAGTTTATTCCTTTGTATTGATGAGTAACATTCCATTTTATGGATCTACCCCTAATTGTTTATCTGTTTACCTGTTGATGGATATTTGAGTTATTTCCAGTTTGGTGCTATTAGGGGTATAGCTGCAGAGTATTGTGTGTGGATATATATTCATTTGGGCAAATAATAGCTAGGAGTAGGATGGAAGGGTCACATGGTAGCCTTATATTTCACTTTTTAAGAAACTGCAAATGTGTTTTCCAAGCTAGTTGTATGACTCAAAACAGCTAAGTGTGAGAGTTTCATTTGACAAATCATCAGCAGCACTTATGCTCAATCTTTTTAATCTTAAATATTCTTCTGGGTGTGTTTTGGTGTCCCATTGTGGTTTCAAAGTGCATTTCTCTAATGATGAATGATATAGAACTCTTTTCATCTGATTGTTTTCCACCCACATGTCTTCTTTAGCAAAGTATCCATTCAAGTGTTTTGCCTACTTCTTAAAAATTGGTTCTATGCTTCTTAATATTGAATTGTAAGAGTTTTTCATATACTCTAGATAGATTTCCTTTGTCAGATATATGTTTTATAAATACTTGCTGCCAGTCTGTGACCTGCCTTTTCATCATATTATATAAAATATAATTATATTGTTAAAAATATATTAACAATGTCTTTTAAAGAGCAAAATTTTCATTTTGATGAAGTGCAATTTATTGATTTATTTTCTTGTAGTTTGTATTTAAGAATCTTTGTAAGCCAATGGTTACTTAAAGTTTCACCTATGATTTCTTCTAGAAATGTCATAGGTTTAGGTTTTAAATTAGTTGTATGATCTGTTTTAGTTAATTAGTATATGTAGTGTCAGGTAAAGGTTGAGGCTCATTTCTTTTAAGCCAGCATCACTTTTTTAAAAGATTGTAATTTATCCCATTGTATTGCCTTGGTACCTTTGCCAAAAATCAATTGATCATATAAGTGTGTATTTCTACTCTTTATGCTATACCTTTGATCTGTGTATCTACCTTTGCTTCAATACCTCACTGCCTTGATTACTATAACATTATAAGTCTTGAAGTCGGGTACAGTAGGTTCTTCCTTTGTTCTTTTTCAGAGTTCTTGCTATTCTATGTTCCTTGTATATCCATATGAATTTTAGCATCAATTTGCTGAAAAAAGCCTACTGAGCATTATTGAACTGACAGGTTGATTTGAAGAGAGTTAATAGTTAATAAGAGTTAATATTTACTGATATTCCATATTATGATTCATGAGCATGACATGTTACTCCATTTACTTAGGTCTTCTTTAATTTCTCTCAGGAATATTTTGCAATTTTAAGTTTAAAGAAATAATCTCAGTATTTTAGTTTATTGAGGCTGTTTCCTATTATGTCATTTAGGCTGGGAGCAAAATTTTCCTTAATTATTATTTTCTTATTTCTTTAGTATTGGTTAGGTTTACTGTTTGCCATAGATTTTACAAGATATTATAGATTTTAAGGATCTGGGTTGTGTCATTTTCCTCTAAAATATGGTTTGTTCTGGAAGATACTTAAATTCCTAGTAGTTGATCTTGTCAACACTTGCATTTTTAGCTTCATAAAGGGGAGTCTATTTCAACTCTGCCCTTACTCCTAACGTATGGTTCTTCCTCCTAGGGCGTGGTCTTTGGTGTCTCTACTAAAAGATGAAGGTTTCTTCACTTTTGCCACTGCTAAATTCTAGCATGTCTTCAGGACTTTGTGGCTTCTGAAATTGCTACTCAGCTTCCCAGAGTACATCCTTGTACAAGGCCAGCTTAGGAAACAGCCAAGTACATTAAAGCTTGTTTTTCTTCAGTTTACTGCCCCTTGCCCACCCACAAAAATCAGAGCTGTCTTGAGTCCTAAACTGAATGTTTGACATTTTTATGGATCTTATTTCCCTAAATAGAGCCTTTAAAACACCCTCGGAGAGATAGCCTGCTGGTATGCAGGGCTTATTTTCTGAGCTTTCCATTGAGGCTCATCACCTTGGGTTGGTTGCTCTCCAAAGCCTGCAAGTGAAAGGTATTTTGTATATTTTGTCCAGCTTTTATAGTTGTTTATAGTCAGAAGATAAGCTAATTTGTCAAGGCAAGAACAGAAATACTATTTTTCTTTTCAAATGCAAATGTATCATTTATCAGCTCAAAACTCCTATGTTGCCTTCCATTTTTCTTCACAGCGCACCTGATATATCCAGTATTGTCTGACCCCTGCTTGCTTCCTTTACTTCCTTTATTTTACGTCTTCCCAACACACACACATTATACACACCGTGCTCAGTCAGAAGGGCTTCTTTCACTTACTGGGGTGAGTTGATCCCTTACTCATGATGACTTTTGTGTGTGTCTTGTGTTCCATTTACTTGAAATGCTTTCCCCACACCCTCTTTGGCATGTTAATTAAAATTCATCTTTCCGAGAACGTATCAAATATCCTTTCATGACCCCTTCTTTGAATACATCATTTCCCACTGTTAACAGGCCCCCATACTCCCTTACTTTTTTCCTTCAGAGTATTTACTACACTTTGTAGTTAGTTGTTTTTGTTTGTTTGCTTTTGCTTTACTTAATATCTGCTTTTTCCCTTCTGAAGGCAGGGACTATATGTGTTTTGCATGCACGGAATCTATTCCAAGCAGTCCTTACTTCTCACAGCTCTGATATACAAATATTTTAGTTACCACTGAAATCAGTAGATAACACCAGTGCATAGACAACATGGTTCCAATTTTAGTTACTAGCATGTATTAACTGGGAAGAATTACATAAAGTGCAAACATCATTGCTAACTCTTTTTTTTTTTTTTTTTTTTGCGGTACGCAGGCCTCTCACTGTTGTGGCCTCTCCCATTGCGGAGCACAGGCTCCGGACGCGCAGGCTCAGCGGCCAAGGCTCACGGGCCCAGCCGCTCCGTGGCATGTGGGATCTTCCCGGACCGGGGCACGAACCCGTGTCCCCTGCATTGGCAGGTGGACTCTCAACCACTGCGCCACCAGGGAAGCCCCATTGCTAACTCTTTAATCCACGAATCACTCTGTGAATAACGGATGTGCCTGTTTTTTTCCAACGTCTGTCATTGAGTGGTCATTGCGTATCTCTTATTCAGTTCAGGTACAGACAGCACAGCATGTAATTACATTGCCTCCTTGCCTCCCAGTGACAAACCCACATGACATTTTGCAAAAATGCATAATTGGAAAAGAGAGTTGGCCAACAAAGAAAAAGTGCCACTAAGAAATAAAAGTGATGATGCTGGAAGTGCAACTCAAATGGCACATAAGCGGAGTTTTCTATAGAAGAGATAAGGGATGCGGGAGTGTTGATGCCGTTTCCCCTCTGTAGACATGAGCTATGCAGTCAGAGGAATTTAGTAAAGGTGAACTTATGGAGATGGATGAGGAAAGTGGTTGTGATAAAAGGCGAAAGTTTAACTAAAGGAAATGGCATGGCAAAAATCTTCATAATTAAAGGAAGTCTGAGAGATATTTCACAACATTAGAAGTGCAAAGGATGAAGTATTGGAAGCTGATCCCAGCTGTCTTAGTCAGCTTGGGCTTTCATAGCAAAGTACTGTAGACTAAGCAGCTTGTGAACAACAGAAATTTATTTCTCATAGATCTGGAGGCTGAAGTTCAAGATCAGGGTGACAGCATGGTCGGATTCTGGTGAGAACCCTCTTCTGGGTTGCAGATGGCTGACTTCTTGTATCCTCACATAGCAGGAAGAGAGATAGCTAGCTCTCTGGCCTCTTCTTATGAGGGTATTAATCCTATTCATGAGGGCTCCACCTTCATGACCTAATTACCTCCCAGAGGCCCCACCTCCAAATTCAGTAATATTGGGATTAGCGTTTCACATGAATTTTGGGGGGACACAAACATTCAGTCCATTGTACCAACTTAGAAAGAAGTATGACAATGACAATTCACCAAGGCATGGAGAAGATGCTCAGTACTTACTCTAAGGTTTTTAAAAAAGAAAATTTAATTGTTAATATTTAAAAGTACAATAGCGTTTTAAATAACAATATACTGGGCTTCCCTGGTGGCGCAGTGGTTGAGAGTCCACCTGCTGATGCAGGGGACACGAGTTCGTGCCCCGGTCCGGGAAGATCCCACATGCCGTGGAGCGGCTGGGCCCGTGAGCCATGGCCGCTGAGCCTGCGCGTCCAGAGCCTGTGCTCCGCAACGGGAGAGGCCACAACAGTGAGAGGCCCGCGTACCGCAACAAAAAAGTACTGAATAAATACTAGTTTTATTTTTTTCATTTTCCCATATATCTATAATGGACAGTAAGAGAGTATTTAATGGTTTAGGGATGCTGAAAATCTAGACTTTGCAGGGCAAAAGTAAAGAGTGAAAGAAACCAAGTGAGGGCTTAGAAATCTGCATGTGGATTCCCCATACATGATTTGGCAAGGGCTAAGTTTTAGATGTGCAGGGCAAGACTTTGGAAACTCTAGCAGAGATTATTTGCTGCATGCCTATGATGTAAGAAGATATGCAATGCAGGGAAACTTTGTGGTGTCAACCAAACTCCAGTAGAGACACTGTGCTGAGTACCTCTGGTATCAGCTAAAAGTCCACAAGGTTTACAGTTTGAGAGTAATGACCACACTGTAGGTGGAACTAGATGCCATTATTAATCTTTTAAAATTTTATCAGAGAACTATTAAAATGAGAAGCAGGTTTATTATATATATAGAATCAAAACTTTTAGGTGTGAGGTGCTATCTCATTCAGGTTTTGATTTGCATTTCCCTGATGGTTAGCAATGTTGAACATCTTTTCATGTTCCTATTGGTCAACTGCATTTCCTCTTTGGAAAAAATGTCTATTCAGGTTTTCTGCCCATTTTTTAATTGGGTTGTTTGTTTTTTTGATGTTGAGTTGTATGAGCTACTTATATATTTCGGCTATTTACCCCTTATTGGTTATCATTTGCAAATATTTTCTCCCATTCAGTAGATTGTCTTTTCATTTTGTCAGTGGTTTCCTTCACTGTGCAAAAGCTTTTAAGTTTAATTAGGTCCCATTTGTTTATTTTTGCTTTTATTTCCTTTGCTTTAGGAGACATATAGAAAAATATTGCTATGATTTATGTCAAAGAGTGTTCTGTGTTTTCCTCTAGGAGTTTTATGGTTTCTGGCTTTACATTTAGGTTTGTGTTTATTTTTGTATATGGTGTTAGAGAATGTTCTAATGTCATTCCTTTACATGTGGCTGTCTAATTTTCCCAGCACCTCTTATTGAAGAGACTGCCTTTTCTCCATTGTATATTCTTGCCTCCTTTGTCATAGATGAATTGACCATAAGCGTGTGGGCTTATTTCTGTGCTCTCTTTTTGAACATTGTTTTCTATTGTGATTGGTTACTAGAAACTTTATTCCTTTATAAGATAATAGCACTCTGTATGCTTACTTGTTTGTAGCCAGTTGGCTAGGAAGCTATAAGGTTGTGGTGCTATGAAGAAAACTTAAGTTTTGTTTGAGGTCAGAGTTATCATTTCAAGGGAATCAGGACAGTTTTGTGACTATGAGTTATTGGTCTAGGGGACTATTCAAATTGTGGCCTCCGTTTTGGTTTCTCATTTGCATTAGGAAGCCCATTTTTGGAATGTTGGTTCCAAATCTCCTCAGGCACTTCCCAGGCGTAATCTGAAACCAGCCCCTGTAGGTGAAGGGCATGGAGAGACCAAAGAAAGAGGCAGAAGTCTCTAGATTGGCAGGTGGCAACTTTAATAAACAAGGGAACTTACTTACAAGGCTGGTCTTGAACACCAAAAGATGAGTAGATCTCTACATTAGCTTGCCAGAATCTGAAAATTTATATAGAGGCTGTAAATATGTGCAGTCACGTACAGTTGAGATAGTCCCATCATCAAGTTATTAACTCAGGGCTGTATCCTTGGGGCAGCTTCTGGGAGTGGAGAAGGCAAAGGGAATGCACATTCTGAGGACAGGGGAGCGGGTGAGGAGCCTCCAATTGCCCAGGTCAAGCTCCAGGGTTCAACTGGTGGTCATGCCTTTTTGATGACTTCCCTCAACGTGGTTATATCTAGGAAATATTCTTGCCTTATTAGAATTTGTGGAAGTCATGGATTACCATAATCATAGATTTAAAAAAATACTTTAACTATAATAACCATAATGGTGAAATATTAGCAAAATTAATCATATGTGGTTTTTTCTGTTACAACAAATATACACAATCCATTAAGAATTTTAAATTACAAAATGTATAAAATTTTAATTCAGATTCTTAAATATCCTCAAGAATAGACAGCTATCATTTTATAAGTGGACATTACCTTGAAATTCTTTTTGTCTTCATTTTACATTAAGGAGAATGAATTCTACAGAGGCAAAGGGATTTGCACACAGCTTCAGATCTCTTTTGTGATGACACCTTAAATCAGTCCTGACTCCCAATCCTTAGTGGAGACTTAAAATCGATGTTGTTTCTATTTCACTTTATTCTCTAAGCTCTGTATCCAGCGGCATAATTCTGCATCACAATGAAGGGAACTTCTCTGCACCAAGATTCTGAGCAAATGGTGTTGATGGGGCTAGCATTTCATTTTGCACGTCTCCAGTCCTATTCTCTTCCCACTCCTCTAACTTATATCTCATATAAATGGCACGTTTCTGTTGCCACAGGTAAAAGGCGCCAGAAATTGGTGCCCTGTATCCACGACTTGGAAAGGAAGAAAAAAAGGCTGATTTGCAGACAATTTTGGGAAAACCATGGTTAAACAGCAAAATTTGGAGGAGTTTCAGCCAAATTAGTAATGTTTATTACAACTTTGTTGAGAGATCCTTGACCAAATGTCCACCAAACCCCTGTCGTCTGACCTGAAATCCCATGCACTTTTTCTTTTTAACATCTTTATTGGAGTATAACTGCTTTACAATGTTGTATTAGTTGCTGCTGTAAAACAAAGTGAATCAGCTATACGTGTACATATATCCCCATATCCCCTCCCTCTTGCGTCTCCCTCTCATCCTCCCTATCCCACCCCTCTAGGTGGTCACAAAGCACCGAGCTGATCTCCCTGTGCTATGCGGCTGCTTCCCACTAGCTATTTTACATTTGGTAGTGTATATATGTCCATGCCACTCTCTCACATCGTCCCACCTTACCCTTCCCCCTCCCCGTGTCCTCAAGTCCATTCTCTACATCTACATCTTTATTCCTGTCCTGCCTCTAGGTTCTTCAGAATTTTTTTTTTTTTGGATTCCGTATATATGTGTTAGCATATGGTATTTGTTTTCCTTTTTCTGACTTACTCACTCTGTATGACAGTCTCTAGGTCCATCCACCTCACTACAAATAACTCAATTTCATTTCTTTTTATGGCTGAGTAATATTCCATTGTATATGTGTGCCACATCTTCTTTATCCATTCATCTGTCGATGGACATTTAGGTTGCTTCCATGTCCTGGCTATTGTAAATAGAGCTGCAGTGAACATTGTGGTACATGACTCTTTTTGAATTACGGTTTTCTCAGGGTATATGCCCAGTAGTGGGATTGCTGGGTCATATGGTAGTTCTATTTTTAGTTTTTTAAAGAACCTCCATACTGTTCTCCATCCATAGTGGCTGTATCAATTTACATTCCCACCAACAGTGCAAGAGGGTTCCCTTTTCTCCACACTCTCTCCAGCATTTATTGTTGGCAGATTTTTGATGATGGCCATTCTGATTGGCGTGAGGTGATATCTCATTGTAGTTTTGATTTGCATTTCTCTAATGATTAGTGATGTTGAGCATCCTTTCATGTGTTTGTTGGCAATCTGTGTATGTTCATTGGAGAACTGTCTGTTTAAGTCTTTTGACCATTTTTTGATTGGGTTGTTTTTTTGTTATTGAGTTGTATGAGCTATTTGTACATTTTGGAAATTAAGCCCTTGTTGGTCACATCATTTGCAAATATTTTCTCCTAGTCCACAGGTTTTCTTTTCATTTTGTTTATGGTTCCTTTGCTGTGCAAAAGCTTGTAAGTTTGATTAGGTCCCATTCATTTATTTTTGCTTTTTTATTGTCTATTGCCTTTGTAGACTGACCTAAGAAAACATTGGTAAGATTTCTGTCAGAGAATATTTTGCCTATGTTCTCTTCTAGGAGTTTTATGGTGTTGTGTCTTATATTTAAGTCTTTAAATCATTTTGTTTATTTTTGTGCATGGCATGAAGGTGTGTTCTAACTTCATTGATTTACATGCGGCTGTCCAACTTTCCCAAGAGTTAGTATTTTTTAACCTAGATCTGTTTGCTCATGGAGTTCACTACTCTTATATATCCCTTTATTACTGTGACTGAAATCAGAGCTGGATACTGCTTTTATTCTCACATATGCAAGTTGTACATTCAAGAATTACCATGCTTCGCTTCTAGTGTACACACTCAGATTTCATCATCACCAAGTCCTATCTGTTTTGTTCTTATACAGTCATCCCTTGTATCTGCATGGACTTGGTTCCAGGACTCCCATTGATACCAAAATCTGTGGATGCTCAATCCTTTATATAAAATGGCACAGTATTTGCATATAAACTATGCAGTCCTCCTGTATACTCTTTTTTTTGTTGTTGTTTTTGGTACGCGGGTCTCTCACTGTTGTGGCCTCTCCCGTTGCGGAGCACAGGCTCCGGACGCGCAGGCTCAGCGGCCATGGCTCACAGGCCCAGCCTCTCCGCGGCGTGTGGGATCTTCCCAGACCGGGGCACGAACCCGTGTCCCCTGCATCGGCAGGCGGACTCTCAACCACTGCGCCACCAGGGAAGCCCTGTATATATATTTTATATATTTGCTTATATCTATATATCTTTTGAATATATATGTACCTTCTTATATATATGTAGAAAGACACATATTCTTGCTTTTAACTTTTACTATAAAAGTTTCAAATATATAAACGGAATATTAAAGTGAACTACTATGTACCTCAAGATAGTTAAAACTGTTAAAATCTGAATCTGCAAATGCCCAGAGCACACTCTTCTAATGCTTTAGAGGTAGTCCTGCCAAGGTTGAAGTGATTGAACCCTCCAGAAGTCTGATTTTTCCTTTCACAAAAAGTAAGTGTCTCATGTTTCGCCATCAGTCAAACGCAATTGTGAGCCTCTTTGCCACTTCCCCTTTTCCTCTTGTCTCAATGTTTGTAACTTTCCTCTTGTTCGTTTGTGTAACTAACAATGTAGCCAGTTTGCTGCTGGATTTCAGCTCAGAGCAGGAAAGTAGCTCAGCATCCCAACTACCCTCCTTCAGGGAGCCAAACAGAGTGCAGAGGCGGAGTTAAGGCTTGGCTCAGGGTAGAACCAACTGAGGTGGCGGAGGGCGCCCAGGGGATGACAGTTCAGCTTTAAGAACTCTTTCTTTTTAGTCCTGATGAGCATAAAGAATTGCGTACCTGCAGGGCATACATTTGATCGCTAGGTGCTGGCACCAACTGCCAAGGCTGCTGCTCCAGGGTCCTCTCCTCTGGGGAGAGCCCATGCGCCCCGGCAGACATTCCACTTCTGTGCAGTCCGCAGCTGCGGGTTTTGAGCGGTGTATTGCAAAGAACCTGCACACACTGACTTATTAAAAATGAAGCATAGCCCTCTCTGCTGCTTGTCATCCAATGAAAACAAAATTAGTGCGTAGAGGATATTGGAACGTGTTCAAAGTTGCCTTCTCAAGTCTGCCTTCCACCAGCCTCTCTGGCTCTAAAAAGCCCATAATTTATTGGGCCATCATCCTCATTTCATTGATTCCTCCATTTCCTTGCCAAGGGAGGAGGTGGCAACAACAACAAAAATTCTTACCAAAAAATGACTATTCTTTAAAGAGTATTTCATTTTTTTCACCACCCACTCCTCTCTGACCCCCTCTAGTGGGACAGGTATTAACATGTTTACGAAGTCCCATTTTACAGAGTTCTAGTTAGGAAACTCAGTTCATCCGGGAGGAGAGGAAATCCACTCAGGTGGACCGGTCCACACTGGCCACCTCCCCCGAGGAGGGTGGGCGAACCTGCCGGAATGGGTGGGGGTAGGAGGGTTGCCTCGAGATGGAGACTTAAAGATCTGGGGGCTCAGGCGGGGAGCGCAGCGGAAACCGGGGTCTGGGGCCGCAGGAAACCGGCAGTTTAAGAATTTGCTAACCCTTTGGGACTTCCCTAGAGGTCCCATGGTTAAAGACTCCGTGCTTCAACTGCAGGGGGCGCAGGGTCCATCCTTGGTTAGGGAACTAAGATCCCGCATGCCCCGCCGCCGGCCAAAAAAAAAGAGAAAAGAATTTGCTGTCTCGTAGCACCTGCTGCTGTGTGTGAAAAAGTGCAAAGAGAGTGTGCCAGAGAAGCACCTAGAAAAGCGCTGGCGTGAGATGAAGGGACAGCGAAGGCGGAGGTCTTGGTGTGGACTGCTGGCGTGGCGGCGATGAGACCGCGAGGTGGGCGATCGTGAAGCCAGGTGACCGTGACGAGTGAGAGGGTCTGGTGCTGCACCTGTCACTGTGCTAGACCTGGTGGAGGATGCTGCGGCAGGTGCTTCGCAGAGGGCTCCAGTCGTTCTGCCACAGGCTGGGCTCGTGCGTGAGCCGGCACCTGGTCTTTTTCCTCACCGTGCCCGCAGTCCTGAACATCACCTTCGGCCTTGGCGCGCTCAACCGCTTCCAGCCCGAGGGCGACCTGGAGCGCCTGGTCGCTCCCAGCCACAGCCTGGCCAAGATCGAGCGCAGCCTGGCCAGCAGACTTTTCCCCCTGGACCAGGCCAAAAGCCAGCTCTATTCGGACTTACACACCCCCGAGAGGTATGGCAGGGTGATCCTCCTCTCCCCATCCGGGGACAATATTTTGCTCCAGGCTGAGGGGATCCTGCAGACCCACCGAGCCGTGCGCTTCTGCCAGTTAAAGAGGCAGCACTTCATTTCTTGCCCTAAACAAGCAGAGAAAATGCAGAGGTTTCATCTTTAAGACACAGAAGACAATTGCTTCTTTCATTGGAGGAGAAGGTGTGGATAAATTTGGAAGGAAAAACTAAAGTAAAACAATATCAAAGGCACAATTATATATTTATTAGAGGTTGGTTAGTTACTGGAAGGTGGATTGTGAGCCTTCAGCGTTGCCAGGGACTTTTTTCCCTTGCCAAGAGAAATAAACACGTAGCTACCAGCAGCCTGGCTAGAATTTGGTACTGTCTGTACTGATGTATGCCTGTGTGATGGTCAATAATAAGCTTTGACTATAATTGGGATTCCATGAATTTATGTGTGACCGTAGTAGGAATCCCACCAATCACGTATATTTGTGTTTGCATGCAAAAATAGCTGCTCCCTAGGTCTAAATGGAAATAATCATATGCTACATGCTAGGGTTGGCAAACTTGACCATAAGCAAATATTTTAGGCTTTGCAGACCACACACTATCTTTGTCATATAGTCTTGTTTTTTTCTTCTCTTTTCCTTTTTCTCTTTATTGTTTTTAACAATACTTTAAAAGTGAAAAAAAAAAAAAGCAACTCGCAGGCCAAACAAAATCATGCCAGGGGTCAGATTTGGACGCCAGATCATAGTTTGCTAATCTCTGAAATAGAAGTTTGTATATAATGAGAGGGGTTTATCTTCCCTTTTTAACTATTCTATGACTTTAGTGTGAAAATGTGTTTCCTCTTCATTTTCTAATCCCTTTTACTGTGCCCTCTAAGACTCAAGCTTGCCTGGACACCTGACCATTTGTTTTGTTTGTTTGTTTGTTTTGCGGTACTCGGGCCTCTCACTGTTGTGGCCCCTCCCGTTGCGGAGCACGCGCAGGCTCAGCGGCCATGGCTCACGGGCCCAGCCGCTCCGCGGCACGCGGGATCCTCCCGGACCGGGGCACGAACCCGTGTCCCCTGCATCGGCAGGCAGACCCTCAACCACTGCGCCACCAGGGAAGCCCAAGAGTTCACTTTTATAGTTGTAATTCCAATGTTATATAGAAGTTCATTGAACAACTTTAGCAAAAGACATCAGAGACTCAAACTAGGATTATGTCAGTAGAAATGAGAAAAAAAGTAAAGTCAACAGAGAGATACTGTGAATGTGGAATAATCAGGTTTGGCAACTGGTTGGATGTAGGGAGCAAAAAGAAATAATTAAAATGATCCCAATTTAGAACTGGCTGACTAGAAGAATTATAAATAAATACGAAAAGCTCGTGTTTTTACAGAAGGGATGAATTCAGCTTTGGACATGTAGTCATTCATCAGGAAATCCATGTCAAAATAATCAGCTGGATGTATACTAGTGTTGAAATGATTACCAGTTGTGATTTTGATTATAGGTTAGCTCTGCCTACAACGTTCATCAGAGATGTTTTTTATGACTTGGAGATGACGTACATAAAAGTATACGTTTCAGAATTCTGTGCAATGTGACGAAAATATCCTCACAGACGAGCAGTCAGGTTTCAGGAGACTGAAAAATCAAAGGTCCATCACTTCTGAGCATTCTTTAAACTGAGAAGTTTACTTTCTTTTTTTAATTTTATCAGTTTTTAGACTTCAGTAACCCAGATTTTTTTTTTTAATTTTTATTGGAGTCTAGTTGATTTACAATGTTATGTTAGTTTCAGGTATACAGCAAAGTGAATCTGTTATACATATACATATATCCACTCTTTTTTAGATTCTTTTCCCATGTAGGCCATTACAGAGTATTGAGTAAAGTTCCCTGTGCTATACAGTAGGTCCTTAATAGTTATCTATTTTATATATAATAATGTGTATGTGTCAATCTCAATCTTCCAATTTATCAAGCCGGAGGGATAACCCAGATTTTTTATGTTTCTGGAAAACATTAAGAGAATTGAATTTTGGGGGTGAAATTTATTATCTGGTTGAAACCAAGATTCGTTATGGACTCACCACAGTAGGTTTTTGCTGTTGCCATCTCATTTGCTGAGCCCTCCCTTACCCTGCAGTGGGTGATAAGTTCAAATTTTTCAGGTTTGAGAATATTTTAATGAAGACCTGTGGGTCAATTTATGTTAGTGATGGAAGATTACTGTGTGTTTGTGTAAGAGCATGAGTAAACTTTTTTGGTTCGCTCTGGTTACCACTCATGGAGTGGAGAAAACATGATAACAGATTATGTGACACATGAGGATTTAAGCATTAAAGGATCTGAAGAACATAAACTAAGAGTCGTACCCTAAGTTATCCTTTATTGAATGGCTTCTCTGTGTTAGGCACTGTGCTGCTTTTTATTTGCCTCATTTCACTTAATCCTACCAACAGCCGATGTAATATATCCAAAAATCATGTTTTTATACCATTCACAAAACATATGGTTTTTATTCTTTCTTTTCTCTTTTATACATAATCCCTTACTTTCTGGTGTCTCTGATGTCAAACATTTTCACTGTTTCCATAACCTGCAGGGGAAGGCATAGCAACTTGTCTGTCCCCCTCACGCCATTGTTAAACACTATCCATTTCCAGGTTTAATTTCTACTCTGGATTCGAACAGCTTTCAGTGGACTGTAACTGATCTGGGAGAACAATATAGCCTCATTTTTTAGGCTTTTTTTCTTCCAACGTACTGACCTTTCCCAGTCTTCTTTCTGCTTCACTTCCTTGAAGAAGTTGGTTCCTTTTGACCCTGAAACAATCTCCTTGAATTCCAAGTTATTCTGGAATCTCTCTTCCTTCTGATTCTTTGTGCTATTTTGTACATGGCTTCCTTTCCTCTTCCTGTCCCTGATGATGGTCCTGTCTATGGTACTTTTTTTTTTGACACTCCATATTTCAAGCTTTTAATAATCAGTTTCTCTTAATTAATATATCTCATAGTAGCATCTATTATGTCTCTTTTGATGACTTGTAAGTTATTTTGAGTACCAGGTGTGCACCTCAATTCCAGTCTCAGAATTTCCACTTCCTGCAAGTGAACTTAACTTGGAATTAACCATTAATTTAATGCATAAAAGCTAGCTAGAGAGGGTTTCTGTTGTTTTGTATCAAAATAAATTTACTGTCATAATAATGACAGTAAATAATAATAATAATAAATGAACTGTCATTTCTCCATAGTTCATCCCAATAATCCTGTCCCCGCTTATACTATATGCATGTACTTGGGAAGAAATGTATCTTAATTATGTGGCCTCCAAGAACATATCACATGAAATGCATTTATTAAAGGGACATTAATTGAACGAACATAGGAATAAGTCAGTCGTCACTTATTATCTATTAATCACTTATTAACTAATAATGATTATTTATTATGCTTTCTGTGTATCAATCAAAATATTTTCCTATTTGTTGGGGCATTTTATAAACATCTTTATTGGAGTATAACTGCTTTACAATGGTGTGTTAGTTTCTGCTTTACAACAAAATGAATCAGTTATATATATACTTATGTTCCCATATCTCTTCCCCTCTTGCGTCTCCCTCCCTTCCACCCTACCTATCGCACCCATCCAGGCGGTCACAAAGCACCGAGCTGATCTCCTTGTGCTATGCGGCTGCTTCCCACTAGCTATCTACCTTACGTTTGGTAGTGTATATATGTCCATGCCTCTGTCTCGCTTTGTCACACTTTACCCTTCCCCCTCCCCATATCCTCAGGTCCATTCTCTAGTAGGTCTGTGTCTTTATTCCTGTTTTACCCCTAGGTTCTTCATGACATTTTTTTTTCTTAAATTCCATATATATGTGTTAGCATACGGTATTTGTCTCTCTCTTTCTGACTTACTTCACTCTGTATGACAGACTCTAGGTCTATCCACCTCATTACAAATAGCTCAATTTCGTTTCTTTTTATGGCTGAGTAATGTTCCATTGTATATATGTGCCACATCATCTTTATCCATCCATCCGATGACGGACACTTAGGTTGTTTCCATCTCTGGGCTATTGTAAATAGAGCTGCAATGAACATTTTGGTACATGACACTTTGTGAATTATGGTTTTCTCAGGGTATATGCCCAGTAGTGGGATTGCTGGGTCATATGGTAGTTCTATTTGTAGTTTTTTAAGGAACCTCCATACTGTTCTCCACAGTGGCTGTATCAATTTACATTCCCACCAACAGTGCAAGAGGGTTCCCTTTTCTCCACACTCTCTCCAGCATTTATTGTTTCTAGATTTTTTGATGATGGCTATTCTGACTGGTGTGAGATGATATCTCATTGTAGTTTTGATTTCCATTTCTCTAATGATTAGTGATGTTGAGCATTCTTTCATGTGTTTGTTGGCAGTCTGTATATCTTCTTTGGAGAAATGTCTATTTAGGTCTTCTGCCCATTTTTGGATTGGGTTGTTTGTTTTTTTGTTATTAAGCTGTATGAGCTGCTTATAAACTTTGGAGATTAATCCTTTGTCAGTTGCTTCATTTGCAAATATGTTTTCCCATTCTGAGGTTGTCTTTTGGTCTTGTTTATGGTTTCCTTTGCTGTGCAAAAGCTTTGAAGTTTTATTAGGTTCCATTTGTTTATTTTTGTTTTTATTTCCATTTCTCTAGGAGGTGGGTCAAAAAGGATCTTGCTGTGATTTATGTCATAGAGTGTCCTGCTTATGTTTTCCTGTAAGAGTTTGATAGTTTCTGGCCTTAGATTTAGGTCTTTAATCCATTTTGAGCTTATTTTTGTGTATGGTGTTAGGGAGTGATCTAATCTCATACTTTTACATGTACTTGTCCAGTTTTTCCAGCACCACTTACTGAAGAGGCTGTCCTTTCTCCACTGTACATTCCTGCCTCCTTTATCAAAGATAAGGTGACCATATGTGCGTGGGTTTATCTCTGGGCTTTCTATCCTGTTCCATTGATCTATCTTTCTGTTTTTGTGTCAGTACCATACTGTCTTGATTACTGTAGCTTTGTAGTATACTCTGAAGTTAGGGAGCCTGATTCCTCCAGCTCCGTTTTTCATTCTCAAGATTGCTTTGGCTATTCGGGGTCTTTTGTGTTTCCATACAAATTGTGAAATTTTTTGTTCTAGTTCTGTGAAAAATGCCAGTAGTAGTTTGATAGGGATTGCATTGAATCTGTAGATTGCTTTGGGTAGTAGAGTCATTTTCACAATGTTGATTCTTCCAATCCAAGAACATGGTATATCTCTCCATCTATTTGTATCACCTTTAATTTCTTTCATCAGTGTCTTATAATTTTCTGCATACAGGTCTTTTGTCTCATTAGGTAGATTTATTCCTAGATATTTTATTCTTTTTGTTGCAATGGTAAATGGGAGTGTTTTCTTGATTTCACTTTCAGATTTTTCATCATTAATGTATAGGAATGTAGGAGATTTCTGTGCATTAATTTTGTATCCTGCTACTTTACCAAATTCATTGATTAGCTCTAGTAGTTTTCTGGTAGCATCTTTAGGATTCTCTATGTATAGTATCATGTCATCTGCAAATAGTGACAGCTTTACTTCTTCTTTTCCGATTTGGATTCCTTTTATTTCTGTTTCTTCTCTGATTGCTGTGGCTAAAACTTCCAAAACTATGTTGAATAAGAGTGGTGAGAGTGGGCAACCTTGTCTTGTTCCTGAACTTAGCGGAAATGCTTTCAGTTTTTCACCACTGAGGACGATGTTGGCTGTGGGTTTGTCATATATGGCCTTTATCATGTTGAGGAAAGTTCCCTCTATGCCTACTTTCTGCAGGGTTTTTATCGTAAATGGGTGTGGTGTTGAATTTTGTCAAAAGCTTTCTCTGTATCTATTGAGATGATCATATGGTTTTTCTCCTTCAGTTTGTTAATATGGTGTATCACGTTGATTGATTTGCATATATTGAAGAATCCTTGCATTCCTGGAATAAACCCCACTTGATCATGGTGTATGATCCGTTTAATGTGCTGTTGGATTCTGTTTGCTAGTATTTTGTTGAGGACTTTTGCATCTATGTTCATCAGCGATATTGGCCTGTAGTTTTCTTTCTTTGTGACATCCTTGTCTGGTTTTGGTATCAGGGTGATGGTGGCCTTGTAGAATGAGTTTGGGAGTGTTCCTCCTTCTGCTATATTTTGGAAGGGTTTGAGAAGGATAGGTGTTAGCTCTTCTCTAAATGTTTGATAGAATTCGCCTGTGAAGCCATCTGGTCCTGGGCTTTTGTTTGTTGGAAGATTTTTAATCACAGTTTCAATTTCAGTGCTTGTGATTGGTCTGTTCATATTTTCTATTTCTTCCTGATTCAGTCTTGGCTGATTGTGCCTTTCTAAGAATTTGTCCATTTCTTTCAGGTTGTCCATTTTATTGGCATAGAGTTGCTTGTAGTAATCTCTCATGATCTTTTGTATTTCTGCGGTGTCTGTTGTCACTTCTCCTTTTTCATTTCTAATTCTATTGATTTGAGTCTTCTCCCTTTTTTTCTTGATGAGTCTGGCTAATGGTTTATCAATTTTGTTTATCTTCTCAAAGAACCAGCTTTTAGTTTTATTGATCTTTGCTATTGTTTCCTTCATTTCTTTTTCATTTATTTCTAATCTGATTTTTATGATTTCTTTCCTTCTGCTAACTTTGGGTTTTTTGTTGTTGTTGTTCTTTATCTAATTGCTTTAGGTGCAAGGTTAGGTTGTTTATTTGAGATGTTTCCTGTTTCTTAAGGTAGGATTGTATTGCTACAAACTTCCCTCTTAGAACTGCTTTTGCTGCATCCCATAGATTTTGGGTCGTCGTGTCTCCATTGTCATTTGTTTCTAGGTATTTTTTTATTTCCTCTGATTTCTTCAGTGATCACTTCGTTATTAGTGTATTGTTTAGTCTCCATGTGTTTGTATTTTTTACAGATCTTTTCCTGTAATTGATATCTAGTCTCATAGCGTTGTGGTCGGAAAAGATACTTGAGACAATTTCAGTTTTCTTAAATTTACCAAGGCTTGATTTGTGACCCAAGATATGATCTCTCCTGGAGAATGTTCCATGAGCACTAGAGAAAAATGTGTCTGTTGTTTTGAATGGAATGTCCTATAAATATCAATTAAGTCCATCTTGTTTAATGTATCATTTAAAGCTTGTGTTTCCTTTATTTTCATTTTGGATGACCTGTCAATTGGTGAAAGTGGGGTGTTAATGTCCCTTACTATAATGTGTTACTGTCGATTTCCCCTTTTATGGCTGTTAGTATTTGCCTTATGTATTGAGGTGCTCCTATTTTGGATGCATAAATATTTACAATTTTTATAACTTCTTCTTGGATCGATCCCTTGATCATTACATAGTGTCCTTCTTTGTCTCTTCTAATAGTCTTTATTTTAAAGTCTATTTTGTCTGATATGAGAATTGCTACTGCAGCTTTCTTTTGGTTTCCATTTGCATGAAATATCTTTTTCCATCCCCTTACTTTCAGTCTGTATGTGTCTCTAGTAGACAGCAAATATATGGGTCTTGTTTTTGTATCCATTCAGCCAATCTGTGTCTTTTGGTGGGAGCATTTAGTCCATTTACATTTAAGGTAATTATCGATATGTATGTTCCTATTCCCATTTTCTTAATTGTTTTGGGTTCGTTATTGTAGGTCTTTTCCTTCTCTTGTGTTTCTTGCCTAGAGAAGTTCCTTTAGCAGTTGTTGTAAAGCTGGTTTCGTGGTGCTGAACTCTCTCAGCTTTTGCTTGTCTGTAAAGGTTTTAATTTCTCCATCAAATCTGAATGAGATCCTTACTGGGTAGAGTAATCTTGGTTGCAGGTTTTTCTCCTTCATCACTTTAAATATGTCCTGCCAGTCCCTTCTGGCTTGCAGAGTTTCTGGTGAAAGATCAGCTGTTAACCTTATGGGGATTCCCTTGTGTGTTATTTGTTGTTTTTTCTTTGCTGCCTTTAATATGTTTTCTTTGTATTTAATTTTTGACAGTTTGATTAATATGTGTCTTGGCATATTTCTCCTTGTATTTATCCTGTATGGGACTCTCTGTGCTTCCTGGACTTGATTAACTATTTCCTTTCCCATATTAGGGAAGTTTTCAACTATAATCTCTTCAAATATTTTCTCAGTCCCTTTCTTTTTCTCTTCTTCTTCTGGATCCCCTATAATTCGAATGTTGGTGCGTTTCATGTTGTCCCAGAGGTCTCTGAGACTGTCCTCAGTTCTTTTCATTCTTTTTTCTTTATTCTGCTCTGCAGTAGTTATTTCCACTACTTTATCTTCCAGGTCGCCTATCCGTTCTTCTGCCTCAGTTATTCTGCTATTGATCCCATCTAGAGTATTTTTAATTTCATTTATTGTGTCGTTCATCATTGTTTGTTTCATATTTAGCTCTTCTAGGTCCTTGTTAAATGTTTCTTGAATTTTGTCTATTCTATTTCCAAGACTTTGGATCATCTTTACTATCATTATTCTGAATTCTTTTTCAGGTAGACTGCCTATTTCCTCTTCATTTGTTAGGTCTGGTGGGTTTTTATCTTGCTCCTTCATCTGTTGTGTGTTTTTCTGTGTTCTCATTTTGCTTATCTTACTGTGTTTGGGGTCTCCTTTTTGCAGGCTGCAGGTTTGTAGTTCCCGTTGTTTTTGGTATCTGTCCTCAGTGGCTAAGGTTGGTTCAGTGGGTTGTGTAGGCTTCCTGGTGGAGGGGACTGGTGCCTATGTTCTGGTGGATGAGGCTGGATCTTGTCTTTCTGGTGGGCAGGTCCACTTCTGGTGGTATGTTTTGGGGTGTCTGTGGACTTATTATGATTTTGGGCAGCCTCTCTGCTAATGGGTGGGGTTGTGTTCCTGTGTTGCTAGTTGTTGGCATAGGGTGTCCAGCACTGTAGCTTGCTGGTCGTTGAGTGAAGCTGGGTGCTGGTGTTGAGACGGTGATCTCTGGGAGATTTCCGCCATTTGATATTATGTGGAGCTGGGAGGTCTCTTGTGGACCAGTGTTCTGAAGTTGGCTCTCCCACCTCAGGCGCAACACTAACTCCTGGCTGCAGCACCAAGAGCCTTTCATCCACACGGCTCAGAATAAAAGGGAGAAAAAGTAGAAAGAAAGAATTAGTAGAAGTAGAGAAAAAGAAACAAAGGAGGGATGGAGGGAAGAAGGAAGGAAGGAGGGAAGGAAAAAAGGTAAAGTAAAATGAAATAAATTAAGATAAAATATAATAAAGTTATTAAAATGAAAAAATAACTATTAGGAAAAAAACCCAAAAAAGCAAAAAAAATGGACGGATAGAACTCTGGGACAAATGGTGGAAGCAAAGCTATACAGACAAAATCTCACACAGAAGCATACACATACACACTCACAAAAAGAGGAAAAGGGGAAAAAATCAGAAATTTTGCTCTCAAAGTCCACCTCCTTAATTTGGGATGATTTGTTGTTACTTCAGGTATTCCACAGATGCAAGGTACATCAAGTTGATTGTGGAGCTTTAATCTGCTGCTTCTGAAGCTGCTGGGAGAGATTTCTCTTTCTCTTCTTTGTTCTCACAACTCCCGGGGCTCAGCTTTGAATTTGGCTCCGCCTCTGCATGTAGGTCGCCGGCTCAGGCCGGGGAGCGGCGGCGGGGGGGGGGTGTGGAGACACGGAGGGCGGTTCGGGCCTGCGGCGGCAGAGGCCGGCGTGACGTTACACCAGCCTGAGGTTCGCCATGCGTTCTCTCGGGGAGGTTGTCCCTGGATCCCGGGACCCTGGCAGTGGCGGGCTGCACAGGCTCCCCTGAAGGGGGGTGTGGATAGTGACTGTGCTCGCACACAGGCTTCTTGGTGGCGGCAGCAGCAGCCTTAGCGTCTCGTGCCTGTCTCTGGGGTCCGCGCGTTTAGCCGCGGCTTGTGCCAGTCTCTGGAGCTCCTTTAAGCAGCTCTCTTAATCCCCTCTCCTCGCGCACCAGGAAACAAAGAGGGAAGAAAAAGTTTCTTGCCTCTTCGGCAGGTTCAGGTCCAGACTTTTCCCCGGACTCCCTCTCGGCCAGCCGTGGTGCACTAACCCCCTGCAGGCTGTGTTCACGCCGTGAACCCCAGTCCTCTCCCTGCGCTCCGACCGAAGCCTGAGCCGCAGCTCCCAGCCCCGCCCTCCCCGGCGGGGTAGCAGACAAGCCTCTAGCGATGGTGAGTGCCGGTCGGCACCGATCCTCCGTGCGGGAATCTCTCCGATTTGCCCCCCGCACCCCTGTTGCTGCGCTCTCCTCTGTGGCTCCGAAGCTTTCCCCCTCCGCCACCTGCAGTCTCCGCCCGCGAAGGGTCTTCTGGTGTGTGGAAACTTTCCTCCTTCACAGCTCCCTCCCACTGGTGCAGGTCCCGTCCCTATTCTTTTGTTTCTGTTCATTCGTTTTTCTTTTGCCCTACCCAGGTACGTGGGGAGTTTCTTGCCTTTTGGGAGGTCTGAGGTCTTCTGCCAGCCTTCAGTAGGTGTTCTGTAGGAGTTGTTCCACGTGTAGATGTATTTCTGGTGTATCTGTGGGGAGGAAGGTGATCTCCTCGTCTTACTCTTCTGCCATCTTCCCGGAAGTCTGTTGGGGCATTGTTAATGCAACTAGGATTCAGACTACATCCTAGGGAATGAAGGCAAAATAAGTATTACACTATACGAAGTCAAATAGCTGTACATGGTGGGTTGGGTAATGAATTGCTCATCTCTTCAAGCTATTTGCATTATAGCTGTTTGTGTGTCGTTATTTTTGGAGAAAACTTTATTAAATTATGAAGTAACTGCTATAAGCCCAGTGGTATGTTCTTACAAGTAACATGTAATTAATTCCACATTGGTAGAGTGAACAACATTTTTGTTTGATGTGTCACAACAGGTCTGGGTTACAAGGTATTTCAAGGGAAAATAGCAGTTACCAAATTTCATATTCACTCTATTGCTAATCTTTCTTGATCCCAGAAAGGCTTCCTCCACTACTTTAGCTCTTCTGATTCAGTGGCCCAATTCAATTCTCTGATATCATAGGAATGAATTTGGACCTATTATGAGATACAAATTTTCCTGCGTGGTTGATATTTTATTGTATAGAAAATAACCCAACTTACACACTTAGTGGAGTTTTTACATCAAAAAGTTGACTGAAAATCCTAATTTGTGCATAACATTCATTACATTTTATACTGAAAATACACTGTGGATGCACATGTCTACTTTCTAAAAAAATTATCAACCCAATGACCAAATGAAGAATAAAAATGAATGTGTGTCCTATAACGAAATACATCTCAAAGCACACCTGATGATAAAATGAAATTTTAATGGATCAAAATGTAAACACTTTCCTTGCCTCTTCTTGATGGAAAGGTCTCCTGGAATTTCAATGCAAAATTCCCTTGATAACTAATTATTATGAAGCAAATAGGCTGCTCACAGGAGTCGAATATACTGAAGCATGTGTTCATTCCTGTCTTGTTATTAGCCTCTTGTGGTGCAACTAAATATTCAAATGAGGGACTAGAGCCTGTGTTTACTTCACCTTTTGTTAGCCCATTTGGATATAACGTAATGCCAATAAGAACAAGGTAGTGAATTTACTCCTGGTATATTACAGAGTTCTTTATTCTCTTCCAGGGCTGCTGTCTTATAATGAAGGAGTAGCATCATTTTATAGAATTTTAAAAATCTACAGCAGATACAGTCTTAAACATTATCTTAAGATATAAGTGAGAAAACTGAAAAGACCTTGCTCAAGGTCATCCAATTATTTAATAGTGATACCAGGTGTATTAGTTCTCTATGGCTGTGTAACAAATTACCAAATATTTAGTGATTACAACACTCTCATTTATTATCTAACAGTTTCTATAGATCAGAAGTCTGGGCACAACATGACTGAGTTTTCTGCTCAGGCTTAAATCAAGGGGTTGGACAGGATGCAATCTCATCTGAGGCTTGGGACTTCTTCCAAACCCAGTGATTATTGGTAGAATTGAATCTCTTACATCTATAGGGCTTGGTCAGTATTTTCTTGCTGACTGTCAACCAGGGGCCTTTATCAGCTCCTAGAGATCACCTGACATTCCCTAATATGTGGCTCTCTCCACAACAAGGCAGTTTGTTGACTTCTGCCACCTCTGACCTCTACACCCTCTTTTAAAAAGGTTTACCTGATTAGGCCAGGTCCACCCCTCTCAAGGGGAGAGGATTATACAAGGTGTGTACATCATGGGTAAAAATCTTGGGGTTCATCTTCAGTTCTGCATACCAAACTGAGTCTGGAACAGGGGGTTCCTCATTCCCTGTCCAAGTGTTTTCATCTTTATCAAGAATGACACATTAACCCAATTCATACCTCTGTACATCCTGGTTTTATTCAGAGGAGAAGCCAAAATTTAGAGACAAGCAGAAAATCATCTGAAGGCATTCCACTTCACTGAAGTTAGACGGCTGTGTATCAATTCAATTGTCTGTATGCAAATTCTTTTTTAGATTCTAGTTTTTAAAACATAACTATTGTTCCCCGAGTTGTCATAAAATTTATATGAACCTACCCCACCTAGGATTAGTGAATCTGAAAAGCATACCTGAGACGGTCTGTCATCTGACTGTCACAGTCACTCAGGTCAGGCATCACCTGCTTTCTTCAGATACTGCTTTGATCAGACTGTAGTCTGGGACTTCACTGTCTACAGATGAGATCAGAGAAGAGTAGACTTGAATAGAAGTTGTGGCAGTAATAGACGGGGTCTCAAAACTACAGGCACAGTGAACTGTAGTGACTCTCAAGTATTTGCAGGCATGTTACAAATACGCCATGAAATTCAGCTTTCTGTAGGCTTTGATCAGAATCAAAAAACCTCATCCCAGGAGGCAATCTGGTGTCACAGGTCATACACGGAGTCTTAAACTCTATCAACATCTGAACTTCTGCCAAAATGCTTTAGGGGAAAAGTGATTTTTTTCTTTTTAGAAAGAGTATCCAGACTGGAACATTCCAGAGGTTCATTTCCATCTAACAGATTTTGGTTAACTATGTGATATTTGGATAATCATCTAGATTATCTGTGCCTCTAATTATCTAAAAGTGAAGAAGTATATCTCACAATATCAACATCTGTGTTGAATTCTCCCCCTACATCAGAATATCAACTGGAAATTTAGCATTCCTCCATTGTACATTATACGTGACCTTCCACTAATAAAGAGCTGCTCTCTACTCCTGCAAAAATGTGTGTTCTTTACCAGCCGCCTTGCTCAACTTTGTTACAAACGCTTACTAATTTGGGGAAAGCCTCTCCTTTCTGCTATTTCTCTGTTCTCATTCTTTTCATTAGATGTCATGCATCCCTAGACCTTCACAGTCCATTCAACTGGTCTAATGTCAAATATGAACTTCTATTCGGTGACTTATACTTGTAGGTTCCTAACATTTTCTGTGGCTATTTCTATGACTCAGATGTAATTAAAGTCTATCTTCTACCAGTTATCACGTGCTTAAAACACATTCCATGGGTACCACTGCCATTTCCCAACTCAACGAAGAGAAACTTGGGTATGTGTGGTGGTAATGGTGATAGGTTTCTAAGAAACAGCCCCAGATTAGAGCTGTACCATCATTTCATAGCACTGTGTAGTTAAAGGACATGATACTTTGCTGTGATATGTAGAAAAATAGGGTAAAATCAGATGCATTTCCAGATCTTAGAGAAAAAAAGACAAATGTTACCTTTTCATTGAGAAAATTTTTTTTAAAAACGATAAATACAAGATTAGTCCCTGAAGCATTAGTAACTTACTCTTAAAAATAGTTTGTAAGTAGTGTAGAGTGTTTTCTAAATCTCTAAATCAAGGCCAGGGTATCTTTAATCCTTCTAATATTAATCAGGTTGGTCAGGTTGTACTTCAAAAGGACATGAACAAAATACAACTAGGATGGTTACTCAATTTTTATGGAGAGCAGTTACATTTAGCTAGTTATAAAGGTTTAGACTATAAATATATATTTATTTTAAATCATATAGAATTACCAATATTTGACTATTTTATTTACAAAATAGCAATTTCATACAGTCTAATAAAACTCATAGAAACAAACTATCATTAAAGAGGACT
Organism: Phocoena sinus; assembly: GCF_008692025.1. Taxonomy (NCBI): domain Eukaryota; kingdom Metazoa; phylum Chordata; class Mammalia; order Artiodactyla; family Phocoenidae; genus Phocoena; species Phocoena sinus. Next base: position 76,333,628 of record NC_045773.1, on the reverse strand, counting down.
ATAAGGGGGATAGTTTGAAAATGCTCCCTTTTACATTGGCATTAAAATAGTTTTCTATTTTGTAGTAGCAAAATTACAATTAAAAATTTTATGCATTCGGTAGTATTTAAATGGTGAATCTCTCCATCTATACTCTGAAAATATTGCTATTTGGCGTATAAAGTTAAGAATAATATACATGTATAATATCATCTAAGTTGCTTTTGAGAAAACTACAGGCAGTCATTAGTCAATCAGTTTATTCATAACCTCTCCTCTCTGTGCAGGTATGTCATGAATATCTTCTCTTCATTCCCTTTTGTATGCCAGATGTATTATAGCAAATTATCCTGAATTGACATGGGATTAACTGAAATGTCTTGTTCCAGTTTTGGCTCTCAAGTTATATGGCAATACAATAATATTTTAAAGGCAGTAACACGTTTTCTTTTCTGTTTTCTGTTTTTTTTTTTTTTTGGGGTACGCGGGCCTCTCACTGTTGCGGCCTCTCCCATTGCGGAGCACAGGCTCTAGCCGCAGAGGCTCAGCAGCCATGGCTCACGGGCCCAGCCGCACCGCGGCATGTGGGATCTTCCCGGACCGCGACATGAACCCATGTCCCCTGCATCGGCAGGTGGACTCTTAACCACTGCGCCACCAGGGAAGCCCAAGTAACACGTTTTTATTGAGTGTTAACATCTACGTATTCAGTGATTCATCTTTGGTGGACTCAGGAAACAATATTATGGATCAATAAATAAAGAACTTATATCGAACTCTGGCTAGTTATGAGTATTAAAGGCTAAGAGTCTATCAGCTACCTTTTAAAAAACTTCACTTGGTACAATTTAATATATTCAGTCAGTTTCTGTTCTATTGATATCAGCAATAGTGCAGTAGACTAGACCACCTAGGAGAAACAAAACTAAACAAAACAAAAAAAGAAGGAATAAAACAAAAGAAAAAGGAAAAAAAATCATCATCAACTGGCCTGCTTGTATTACTTGGTCTTAGTTTTAATGCTACTAAGAAATGTTTCATTATATTCTGGATTCTATCATAAAAATGTATTTCTTTCAGCATTCAACATTTAATACAGACTTACCAAGTTTTTTTTTCCTCTGTGTCAGGCAATACGCTAGCAGGTAAGTATTCAATGGAAGAAAAGCACTTGATTCATGCTCTCTAGAAACTCATAATCTGTTGGGGAGACACACCCAATTGATCGGAAACACATAACAGCTTTGCCACTATAAATCAATAGCATTTGAAAGGAGCTGTATTAGGATCCTAAAGAGAAATTATGAGTACCCCAAATGCAGAAGTAGGAGTTGGATGTTGAGCTTTTTCTCCCTTGTGGAGTAGCAGAGCTCTCTCAAAACCCCATAGCTTCATCACTGAGCTGGTCCCATCACACACTGGGATGGAGACCAGGCCAAAAGGTAAAGTGAATATGAAATACTGGCCTGAGGTTCACACTTTTACAAACCCTGGAGAATAAAATACATAGACCTAAATACATCTCTAGTTATCATGGTACCAGGTCCCCTGTAAATATTTCAGGATGTTGAATCACTGGACTAGTAAACTTACAATGATCAACAGACAGGATTAATTCTTACCAGAATAGTCCTAAGCTTATTTAAGTAGATATTAAGGGAACCCAAGAAAATCTAAAGAGCACGTATCAAGCCTGAACATTGTAATCTCAAAGATTAAAAAAAAAAACAAAACAGGGAATAAAAGAGTATTGGATCCTTAAAAAGATTCTGCAACATACAAATAATGAAAACAAAACATTCGTAAAACAGAACACATTTTAAAAACATCTATAGTAGGAAACACAAACTGAAGCTTCAGCAGATTTAACTTTATTTCATGTTAATTCTATAAAGTTGAAAAAATTATGTACATTATAAAATTAAAATACAACATAAAAATATGATTGAGAGGGAAATAAATTAAAAAAAAGAAACTTGGAAGAGAAAGATAAAGAACCTGAGTCGTCTAAGAGCCTAACCAAAGAATTAAACAATACAGGAAATGAAGAGCATAACTGCTACTGTAAAAGAGGTGGGGCAATCAATTATATAGAGTCTATACTAGAGGGACTTTCCCTGAAAGAAGAGGAATTAGAAAACTTGACTAAAAGAATTAGACAGCAGATGAAAGTTATAAAGAACAGAGAACAGCAGCTCAAGATACAGATTACATATTCTATCCCAAATGGAGAACTGAATGAATGGAACAAGTGAAATAATTAATGATATAATAGCTGAAACTACTCCTGTACTGGAAAGAATGTATGCACATAGGTAAATGTTTTCACTATGTGGTACAAAAAATAATGAGTTTAACTTACCCTTGAGACGTTTTCAAAATTACAGTTCAAAGAAGTAATCTTAGACCCATCTAGACAGATAAAACCAAACATATCTAAAGAAACAAACATCAGATTGACCTCAGCTTCCATTTCCATATAAAATATTATAAGATTATGGTATAACCTCTATGAGCCTTTAAGGGAACAACTTTGGCCCAAATAATAACATCTTAAATTGTGGTTTTGTATTTGACAACAATAAAAGCAAATCTGTAGTGTTTGCAAAGGAAATTTTACTCATTTGCCTTTTTCCTTTATAAATTAGATGATTGATTTCATTTGTATTAATAACAAAAGACATTTTATATATATTTGAACTTATAAACTATGCCATACATGCATTTCTCTTGGAAAATAAGTTTATTGAAGGTTTATTCTGGGTAACTTCTTTTCCTACAGCTACCATAACAAATTATCACAAACTTGGTTGTTTAAAGCCACAGCTTATTCTCTCACAGTTCTGGGGGCCAGAAGTCTAAAATGTGGGTGTCAGCACATCTGCACGCCATCTGGAGGCTCTAGGGGAGAATCCCTCTCTGCCTTTTCCAGCTTCTGGTGTCACCAGAAGTTCCTTGTGATTGCATCACCCCAATTTCTGCCTCTGTCTTCTAATGGCCTTCTGTTCTACTCCCTTGGAACTCTTCTCTTCTGTCTCTTATAAGAACAATTTGTAAGAACTGCAATCAGATTTAGGGTCCATTCAAAGAATCCAGATAATTTCACCTCAATATCCTTGATGTAATTTACATCTGCAAAGACCCTTTTTCCAAATAAGGTCACATTGGCAGGGACCACACATATCGTTTTGAGGTGCACCATTCAACTCACTACATAAACCGAAGATGACATAAAATAAGTGATTAAAGAAAATATAGGTTTTGTAGCTAGTGAGAAGTAAAAATGGTCCCACAAACTTGGGGAAAGACTGTGGTGTAGCCATGATGAGTAGCATTCAGAATTTGTTATAAATGTATTTAATAAAACAATAACTGGCCTCAAAAAAACATATTTTTTAAGCTATCCAATTAAAAGTAGCCCCGGGCTTCCCTGGTGGCGCCGTGGTTGAGAGTCCGCCTGCCGAGGCAGGGGACACGGGTTTGTGCCCCGGTCCGGGAAGATCCCACATGCCGCCGAGCGGCTGGGCCCGTGAGCCATGGCCGCTGAGCCTGCGCGTCTGGAGCCTGTGCTCCGCAACGGGAGAGGCCACAACAGTGAGAGGCCCGCGTACCGCAAAAAAAAAAAAAAAAATAGCCCCGGCTCCTGTAAGTCAGCCAGTCAAGGAACAAGCTGATACCAATAAACATGCCTCTGAGTGCCAACCAGTGCACAGCAGTCTCACCCGAGTAACCATACCTCCAGAGGTGATGTCAACCTACTTATGTTTCTAGAAGTTCATGAATTCTTAAACTTCAAGCTTCCCAAAGACCCTGTATATGTTGAAAACTTGCTCTGCTCAGGGAGACCATGACTAATTAGCATAGATTTCCCTTACTAGCCTTATCAATAAACTCAACTTTATTTTTTTCCTTCTGATAGTCAATGGTAGTCTTACCACCTTCCGACAGTACCATTCTAACACCTTTACATTTTTCACATCCCAACTTGATGATAATGAATTCTCTTTTTTAGTTGTTTCATTTTATAGCACTGCAATTAATATTTTTAAACTCCCTCTTCCTCTCCCTTCATTTAAAACAGTGTTGCTTTAGGTTTGTTTCTTTAAAATAGCATATAGTTTCTCTTCTTATTCTTGTGTCCTATAAAATGAAATATTCTAAGAATAAGAATATTCTTATTCTCGTGTTTCATAAAATGAAAGCTCTCCAAATTAGGCATATCACTTAATACATTTTAAAAATTTTGTATCATTGGGTGTATAAGCCAGGGAGAATCTTTTCTTTTATTCTTATTTTTCCAGGAGAGAAATTCTACTTCTAAGGTCAAGGGCTTTTGGAGTGCAATTAGAGAAATTAGAAAAAGTCTAAGAGAATGTACCTCCTCTGACGTTCCCTCAGAACAGACAATCTGTAGGACGATGTTTTACTTCTCTTCCTCCAGGTAGAATTCAACCTGACCTTGAGAGAGGGAAGGTCTGATTACAATTGCTCCATTGCCTGACGTCAAAAACATACAGCTTGCTGTGTTAATAGAACCTGAATAATAAAATGAAAAATGATGATGACAAAAACAATGATAGCAGTGATAAGAATAATCATATATATATATACACATATATATATATATCTTTAAGGAAAGTTAAACCTTGACTTGCTTTTGAAGAAGTTTATTTTAAATCTTCAGAAAAAAGCCTGTGTGTGCTGGGTATATCCTCACAATGCAATAAATTAACTTTCGACCTTTAATAAATTAGTACATATATTTTTATAAGATATTCTATATAATTTTGGAAAATGATGGACGATGATCCTGGTTTTCAAAACTAAAAATTGTCAAAGAAAGAAAAATATAATATTTCTAATCAAAAACTTTTATTACTCCATTTTGAGCTATACCTTTCTCAGTTATGCCTTTTATTTTCTCTGGTATAGCCATAGGTGTCTCCCCAAAGGGATATCCAGGTTTCTTCAAAGTACATTTGTTAGGATTCTAAGAATATAGACCTACAGGCATTACATGCAGTCTCAGGGAGCCCTAATTCTGGTTAATAATATGCTTAGAGGTTCCTGAAGTCACTTTTGTATGTATGATCTACTGACAATAGAACTAAAAGCTGAAAATGGTTCAAGAACTCTACTGTATGTTCTGCTAGAGGGATAAGGTCAATAATATTTGTTCTAGAACATGACCTTAACTGTGAGGTTAATTTGAGATCAAATCAGTAAATTATGCCTAATCCATGATGACACACCTAATTTTACTAATTCTCCATGGCCTGCTCTTTCCCTACACATCCTAAACTTTTAGTTATATTGGCCTCCTTTATAATTTATAATATAAAACAATATAGCTTTGTTTATAGTGCCAGAGCATAAAACATCAGAAATGGTCTTTTTAAACCCCAAACACGTAATTATCCTTCATGTTTAAAAACAAACAAAAAAGATGCAGATTTTATTAATTTGTGTTCCTTTTTTGTCTCTGAGCACATACATGGATGCTAATTTGGATGTTAATCATGTTTTCATCATATGACAGAACTTTTTGTCATTAGCAGATGTTTTAGTAAACTATTTAAGAAATGACAAATAAGCATTGCCAGTCTATATAGCAAAGAGACATTTGTTATTCTATTCTTTTCATGAATAGAAGATTCAGCTTTGTTCTTGCCTGAGTATAGAAGAGGGACAGTAGTGTTTGGTTCTCAGGGCCAGCTTTTACATTAAATATTTTAATGGCCCTCAGTAAAAGGCCTTAGAAATAGGAAATAGTATGTGCTATTTCACAAAGGTATGAGAGAACATGACATGGTCAGTCATTCTTTTCAGTGTACCAAGAGAAGAATGAAGATCAATTAGTGCCAATTATTAATCAGACAGAAAAAAGAGAGTATCTAAAATGATGACATTGGAAGGATATAGGCAACTTGGGGCATATTTGCCTCTAGGGGTCATTTTTTGTTTTGTTCTAAGTATTAAATTTTTTCCATTTGTTCTAAAATTATTTCTGAAATTCTTTCTGTTTCTCATTTCTATAAAACAAGGATAATAACAATAATATTCAACTTGTAAAATTGCTCTAAGGCTTAGATGATATAATAAATACATGTCAAGTGCTCAGACATGGACCACATCATATTTATGTGCTGTCATATTTATGATTATTACTGTTACTTCTACTACTAATACTATACTTCTTGGCTTCAGCCTCTGTGCTAGTCCCTGAAATAATATAAAAGGCACAAGACATCACTTTGCTCTTTGAGGATCTCATTGTCTATGAGAAGGAGAAGGTCTCATAAATAGTTAATACATGCGGTGAGAGTCATCTAGAAACACTACTGTGAAAAGACAGTGAGGGAAGCCAACTTAAGTTCTGAAGCAGAAGTAAGAACTCCAAAGAGGAGAGACATCATTTGAGCAGGGTCTTAAAGGATGACTGACAGGTGTTCAGCAAGGAAATGCTATATGCTAATGCACAGAAGTATGAGGAAGCATGGCGTATGCAAAGTACCAGAGGCAGCTGGTACAGCTGCAGCATAAAATTAATGATAGGAAATGAGCTGTGTGTACAGATGACCGGTTTCTTAGAGTCATACATAAAATTCATTCTAGCTACTTAAAAGAGGAAGAATTGTATTAGAGAAAATTATGTATAACATAATCTCCAGGAGGACCAGGAATAAGGTTTACAAGCTACACAAGAAACTGGGAGATGTTGCTTGTGGATGAATTTGATCCTGTTGAGACCTGTTTTTTTTTTTTTTTTTTTTTGAGACCTGTTTTTAACGTTTGCTTCGATGATCAAAAGTTTGCTTGGATGGGTCTCGGGGATAGTTCTGCCCTCACTACCAGGGCAGGAATCCTCTGGGATGTCCACTGGTGCCTCAGGTGATCACTAAACAGTGTCACTCTGGCTGGTTGGAGCAGAACCATCATTCTCTGCTCTGGGAATTGCTCGGCTTCTACCCTCCAGTTATTCTTCACCTAGCTTTGTAGAATTTAATGCTACAGATATGCAGCCTCTCACTCAGCAGATTCTAAAAGGAACCCAACACTGATTTCTGGGGATATTTTTTCTGAATATCTCCTTTGTTTTTGGAACTCTACCCCAAACTGGACACAATGTCCAGTCACCTCAAACTCCAGTTTACATCTCCTGAGATCCTGGAAACTCGGGATTCTGGATGCCACCATCCAAAAATCGCTTCCAGGGTGAAAAGAAGGATGTTGTAGGCTTCGTTTTATTTCGATTATCTCAGTGTGCACAGTCCTACTTTGCCTGTTGTTATATCTCTGAACAAGTATATTTTTTGGATTTTTTCCCCATTTTTATAGTTCATAGGGGAGGGTAATTATGGTTTTTCTTACTCCATCAAGATCTGAAATAAAATTCTACAAGAAATATTTTGAATTTTCTTTTACCTTAGGTCTAAGACATAGAGAGGAGGGAAGTATTTCCATAAGCCCATTCCATTGGCCACCTGTATCATAATTTCCTGTTGTGCTTATTGAAATTCAGATTCCTCCACTCTAATCTAATCAAACCACCAGGGACGGGTCCAAAGTATCTAAATTCTTAATAAGCTTCTGAGCTGATTATTAGGTCAAATAATGATTACAAACCCCTAGAATAGGATATACGTAAGCAAAGATAAGGTTTATAATTTTTCTTTGTGTACAATATGAGATATATATATATATATATATATATATATATAGTTTATTTATAAAAATATCAGAGCAATTAATGAACCTGGATTTGGAATACTCTTAATTGGATGCTATAGATGAAAATGCCAGGAGTCTCTTGCCCCAGATTGATAATTATGGGGTTTAGGTTATTGTAAAATATCACTTTTGGAAATGTCAAACTGTAAAAAATGACTTGCACTTCATGAAATTTTCAATCCATTGTGTGAGACTTGAGGTGGTGTCTAACATTCTCTCATAGAACTAAAAGGCATGATGAGGGAAGAATACATCATGAACCACAATCTGGTTTCCATGAGTTATCCTGAAACTGAAGGTGCCATAGCAAGAAAGTGAGAGAAAAATGTTAGGTGTTGCTGACAGGTGAGCTTAGGGAGATGGAGTAATGCTTGAGTAAAAGGCAAAGAAAACAACAGAATTTGGGGTCTTTGGAAGACAGACATTACTATGCTTACACTGTCTGACTGGGGAAGGTCAGAAGGCATCAGAAATAACCTTGTCTACATTGCATCACGTTCTGAGTAACACTTGCAAGTAATATGAAGTCATTCCAAATTAAGTGAGATAGATTAATATTGACTCATTTCTTCCTTTTAAGAAGAAAACAGTAAAGAATAATCTTGAGGACTTCCCTGGTGGCACAGTGGTTAAGAATCCACCTGCCAATGCAGGGGACATGGGTTCGAGCCCTAGTCTGGGATGATCCCACATGCCACGGAGCAACTAAGCCCGTGTGCCACAACTACTGAGTCTGCACTCTAGAGCCCACAAGCCACAACTACTGAGCCCATGTGCTGCAACTACTGAAGCCTGTGCGCCTAGAGCCCGTGCTCTGCAACAAGAAAAGCCACCACAATGAGAAGCCACCACAATATGCACCGCATCGAAGAGTAGCCCCGGCTTGCCACAACAAGAGAAAGCCTGTGCGTAACAACGAAGACCCAACCCAGCCAAAAATTAATAAATAAATATTAAAAAAAAAAAAAAGAATGGTCTTGAGTAGAAGATGAAGAGAATCTCGCTTTGTTCTTTCCCTTCTTCCTTCATTCAGAAGATTGATTTATGCCAAATTATGTTTGGGAACTATTCCAGGTGCTGCAACCTGAAATAATGCTTGCCCAAACTCTGCTTTTCCGTGTTAAAAAATGATTAAATGGGTTCTATATAAAAGTATGCCATTTTTCAGAGTAAATTATTCATTGGTGAAAGGCTGCAGAACCAAAGGAAACAACAGTCCTACCCACTCTTTCTTTTAACCTTTTCTGGTTGAAATTGGGTATTTTCCACCAGTGTATGGTGAGGGCCAGAAGACAGAATGGCTTGCTGTTAACTCAGCCTTTTAGCGCTGTCTTGATTACTCTAAGCACTTGAAAATGACTTCTGTATAGCCTTTACTTTATTTCCAATGTTTACCCACGTGACCTCACCCTGCTCCATGTTCATACGAAGAACACTGAATGTGCAAACCATCCCTTATGAGGCAATTTGAGTAAGGGAATGACTGGATCACTACTAAGTCATCTCTGTGGTTAAGACAAAAAAGTTAAACATGTGCCATGTTTGCCTTGAGCCAGCAGCTTAATTGGAAGAGTGGGATAATCTGAAAGAGTGTGGAGAGGGACACTTAAAGGCAGGACAAAGATTTATTGCAACTTCCTTTTTTGTTTTCTCAGGTGAAATAATTTAATTGCTACGTATTTTAGTTCTGCTTTACCTAAATAGACAATTCTTTCTCCCACTCCATCTCCCTACTTGGAATAGTCATTCTTTATTTCTTATAACAAAATTTTCATTTAAAAATAGTTTTAGGGCTTCCCTGGTGGCGCAGTGGTTGAGAGTCCGCCTGCCGATGCAGGGGACACCGGTTCGTGCCCCGGTCCGGGAGGATCCCACATGCCGCGGAGCGGCTGGGCCCGTGAGCCATGGCCGCTGGGCCTGCGCGTCCGGAGCCTGTGCTCCGCAACGGGAGAGGCCACAGCGGTGAGAGGCCCGCATACCGCAAAAAAAAAAAAAAAAAAATTGTAAAAATAGTTTTAGATTTATAGAAAAGTTGTAAAGAGAATATAGAGTTCTGTATACCCTGCACTGTTTATCCTGTTGTCAACAACTCAACATAACTATGGTTTACTTGTCACAACTAATGAACCAATAATGATACATTAATATTAAATAAGTTCTATACTTGATTTGCATTTTCTTAGCTTTTACCTAAGGTCCATTTTCTGTCTCAGGATTTCATCCAAGGCCCTACATTACATCTGTTGTCAAGCCTCCTTAGGCTCCCCTGGAATGTGACAGTTTCTCAGACTTTCCTAGTTTCTTATGATTTAGTCATTCTTTTTTGATTGAACAATTAATTGACTGGTCAAATATCCTTGGTTGACCTCTAGTATATCAAAACTTGGATTTTGGAGAAAATAGGGACAATAATCAGTATTCTTATTAATTTAGGTAGGTACTGCATTGTCACTTAAAATGGAATTTTTTGCTACTCTGTATGTACCCTCCCCGCAGTGGATAGAAGTTTGTAGACATAATTTTTTTCCCCTAACTAGTCTTCCAAACATGTGTTTTTCTTAGATCATCTTGGACCATAATTTGTGCTGATGATTCAACTATAAACCTGATCTTGAGAGGTAGGATGTTATTCTGTTTGGGAATAAGTTTTTATGGAAATAATCAACTACTATGATATTAACATTTTTGTCTAAATGCACACCTTGCTGCCTACTCAGTTGTTCTAACAACCTCTTGAAGCGGGGAACATCTCAAACATTATAATCAACTCTCCATCAACATGTATTTACATTTGAGGATCTAATATGATGTTGATACCTTAGTGAGAAATGTTTAAATTGGTGCCTAGGTGATCCCAGAGTTGTTTGCATTTTAACTTGATTTGTAAATATAATTATGTACAAACGGATCCATGGGTATAACCAAATGGAGGAAAAGGTACAGAAGAAAGTGAGCTTAGGCAACAGTTGTAATTTCTGCTGATATCATGGTTTTGTTGCAAGCCCATCACAGGAAAATATGTTCTGGATTCAAATATAGGACCCAATAATTCTCTGTGATTTTGAGATTCTCTTTCTAATTGAGAACTAATATCATCTCACTCTTGTGTTTGGTCCTTTATTTCTCTAAGTTTCCTTTATGATAAACCCAAAACAGGGTTTCACAATTCAGCCTCTCTACCGCATGTGTTACAGTGTCTAAGGTAAAAGATTTAGGTGCCAAATAGACCTAGGTTCAAGTTTCCACTTATTTAGTAGCTGTTGATTCATTGGCAACCTCTTTGATCCTGTTTAATGTCTTGATCCCTAACTTGAAGGTCTACAACAACTGTTTAAGAAGGAAATCTATTGAACAATGCATCACACAATAATTACTCAAAAATATTTTTACTTTTTGTAGAAAAAACAAATCCAGTTTATCTGAATACATTCAAAATAAAGTTATTTTAGTTTAAACTGAAAAGAAATAATACTGTATTTTCTTACCTTGTCAACTGAAGACCTAAAGGATATTAGTACATTAGGCATAATATTTACTTAGTCTGTTTCCAAGATGTGTATTTTATACATATGGGAATCCCCAATAGGACTCTAAACCTAATTTTCGTTAACTATGTTGGATCAGACTTCCTCTGTAACCAGAAGCGTTATCATACATTAAATGACAAAGTCCCAAGGAAAGAAGCTGCCGTGCCCCTCTGCTTGTGTTCACAAAGCTCTAGCTCATGTAATGGCTGGTGCATGAATTATAAGTGAAGTACCAATATCTTCAAATGCCCTTGATTAGCTACCACGCTAACTTTTTTCCTATTCTCCATCTCCACCTCAGAGCAACACTTCCGCTCTCCTTTGCAATGAGGTGTCATTGTGGCAAGAGATGATGAATGATACTCGGAGAACGGTTCCCTGAAGTATTTTTGGAAAGGCCGTGTGTTAGCATAGTTTATGTCAAAGGTACATGACCGCAAATCCAGGTTCTCTCCGTGTGCTTGAAGGTCAGACAATGGCAATGAGCACCGAAAGAAAGACACCTCTTGTCACTGCTTCTCTTTATGATTCATCTTTATGAAAAGCTCATTTGAGAGTGCTTTTCTGAGAAGAATTGAGAATCAAAAAGTACAAGTCATCTGTTTTAAAGAGTTTTTCAGCCTAAGCATAGTATTTGTCCTATTCATAGGAGAAAGTTGCTTATAAGTCGGGATAAGTTCACTTGTTATGTTTTAAGAGGAAAATTCTTCACTCCTACTTTAATTAGCTTAAATAAAATCTTTAATCATTTAATAAATAGTGATATCTAGCTGTAAAATTTCCATATCTCAATTCTATTTGCTGGTGGCTCTATCCCTTTCTATTTTGCATTATTTTCATAAGAACCTGTTTACAGTGTATTTATGCAGAGTTCCTCTCTATATATATGATTTTTTTTCAGAAATACCAAACAGAAGTTGAGAAATAGAGTGATAATAATGGAATACATATAACTTATGTCTATTTTTGATCTGCCCTGGAATCTGACAATGTGCTAAATTAAATTACATGGGTATCTGTTTCATTGGGACTCCAACCCTAAAATGTGACTGATCGAAATTCATATTTATAAGGCCAAGTTGCCTGAGAAATGAAGACGGATCTCTCTGCCCAGCTTATCACAACCCTCATTGGAAACCACACAATGCATGAGGACCCACAGGTACCAAAAGCACACAGAGGTGACTTCCTTGTCACCACAATTGTCTCCTACTAAGAAGATAATTATCCACTAACAATGAGAATCTTGCATACATGAAAGAGACAGCTGAATATAGCACTAGCACTATAGCTTGTGAGGATAAAAACCCTCAGTCAAAAAGAAGGGAGGAATATAAAGAAGGAAATATGAAGTGGTGGAAGGTACAGGTCAACCTTGAGCCTATACCTTATTTTCAGAGGATGAAAATAGTTTTTCCAAGCTGTGGGTCCACCATTTGCCTTCAAAGTGATAGAACTGAAGTCTTTCTTTTTTTTCAATGCCACATTTCTTCTTACTTTATTCCATACCACCTTCTTTCCCACAAAACATTCCTGTGTCCCAAAAGGGTTCTTTTTCCTGGAGTCCTGTCCCAGATCATCTTGTATCTGTAGCTCTTCCGGCTACTTTGTTACATGAAAATTCGCCTCCCTCTTGCCTCATCTCCTTAGGAACTTCATTGTCAATGATCCACTCCTGCTTCGTGCCTTACCTCTGTCTTTTAAAATCAAACTAGCTTTTTTTTCATATTTTTTAATCCAGAGGACAAAAAAAAAAAAAAAAGTAAAGCATTTATTTACGTTAGTCTAAAAGAGGCAGGAGACATCCATCTGGCATAGAATAAATGAAAGCATTCTACAAAGTACAAGGATCTGACCATAACTCAGGGTATTCTATGTATCTATCTTCAAATGCCTGGTGAGTTGGATGCATGGTGACTACCTTGCTGCTTCTTTGTGATAGCTGGATAACCTCAAATAGAGCTCAAATGAAACTAGTGCACTTGCCCCTCTGCATCCCTGACCAAATCTACCAGGAATTTAGACTTTTTCTCGTGAAATAAAATTCACCCCAGTGTCCCCTGATCATCCCGAAACAACACTCCACTTTTTGCTACCTTCTCCCTGATCGTTTAGATTACTTATTACCTGTCTGATGCTCTCATACTTTTTCTGGACATAAACTTTCTTGGTCAAAAGTATCTTGCTGATCAAATACTTTGTATGAAATCACACAGGATATACATTAATACAAGTTGGTTTAAAGAAAAATACAAATGTGTATAGATAAAAAATGAAAGTACTCCTCCATATCAGATCAGCCTCTCTGTTACTCTAAGGTAACCACTGTCTACACAGATGTGTATACTTCTAGACATTAAACAAAATTTAAATATGTACATTACTCCTATAGATTGCATTGTTTGTTTAGAAATTAAATCATTGGATAGGTGATTTTTTTAAATTAAAAGCATATCTGGAAAATTTTTCCAAGTTAGTATGTATAGATTTATCTCAGTTTTATCTGTTTCATAATATATGATAGGGCAAACATTATGCAAACCTTATTTTATCAACATTTATTTTATGAACATTTATTAGGTTTTAAATATTTTTATATTAAAAATAAAGATGCAGGGGCTTCCCTGGTGGCGCAGTGGTTGAGAATCTGCCTGCCAATGCAGGGGACATGGGTGTTTGAGCCCTGGTCGGGGAAGATCCCACATGCTGCGGAGCAACTGGGCCTGTGAGCCACAATTACTGGGCCTGCGCGTCTGGAGCCTGTGCTCCACAGAGAACAAGAGAGGCAGCGATAGTGAGAGACCCGCACACGGCAATGAAGAGTGGCCCCCGCTTGCCACAACTAGAGAAAGCCCTCGCACAGAAACGAAGACCCAATACAGCCATAAATAAATTAATTAACTTTAAAAAAATTAAAAAAAAAAAGATGCAATGAACGTTCTCCTTTTTGGTCACATATATAACATATTTTTAAGCTGATCTACCAAAGCGAAATTACCAAATCAATGCATCTGTGCTCTTTATAATTTAGTAGACATTGGTAAATTGCAAACCAAAAATATTGTACGACGGTGAAATTCCACTAATAGTAAATAGTAATTTCCACATATTTTTCTATCATTGGACATTATCAACCTTTTCAACATTATTAATTAAAAGAAAAAAATATATGTGTTGTTTCAAAATGCATTTCTGAGATTGATTTCAGAAGATTTTAATATATATTTAAACTTTTTTTTCTTCCTTGAATTGTCTGTATCTTTTGCTTATCTTTTTATTGGTATGCTTGTCAGAGTTTTTATCTAAGCTCACAATTGTCTCTGTGCATAAGTCTCTTTCCAATAGCACCAGTTTTGTCCATAAAATGATAACCTCATGTTCTCATGACAGTTTCCCCATAGAGTGTACCAACTAATTTTGAGTCAATTTTTTTAAAAAGTATGGCCATTAAAAGTACAGAATTTTTTTTTTTTTTTGCGGTACGCGGGCCTCTCACTGTTGTGGCCTCTCCCATTGCGGAGCACAGGCTCCGGACGCGCAGGCTCAGTGGCCATGGCTCACGGGCCCAGCCGCTCCGCGGCATGTGGGATCTTCCCGGACCGGGGCATGAACCCGTGTCCCCTGCATTGGCAGGCGGACTCTCAACCACTGTGCCACCAGGGAAGCCCCAGAATTCTATCTTTGATATGCTATTTTTAATGTAAGAAAGAAGTGAACATATGAAAATACATATAAAATGCACATTTGTACAAAAGAAATACAGGAAGAATATACATGAAACTAAAGAAATTGGTTACCTACAAGGGTGGGTGGGTAAAGAATAGAAAGAAGGTAGGAGGGGAATGGGTGGCAGGAATGAGGATGGAGTGGCACTTTTTTAAAATTTTAATTTTTATTTTATATTGGAGTAGAGTTGATTTATGGAGTGGTACTTTTTGAGTATATCTTTTAAAATAGCTCTGATTCTTACAACTATAGTAATATTCCACTATTACTATGTGTACTCCTCACAGATCCAAAAAATAAACAAATAATAAATCCAACTAGGATGCAGACACCACCTAAATGGAATACAAGCACTAACAAATGAAACGAATTGTATTAAATATGAATAGCATAACCATGCTGAAAGTACCAGGGAAAAAAGAATTAAGCCAAGTAATTTGAGAAAATAATACCCTGTCTGGATTCTGTAAAGCTAAAGACAAAAGTAACTGTAAATAAATACTATGTTCTCTTTAGTAAATATTTCTCATAAGGGTATGTGTTAGCAATTTTTAAACTATTTTATGTGTGGGCAAGAATTGAACAAATACATAAAGTGTACTATAGATAATACAAGTCAGTGTTCCACGATGGTGAGGAAGAGGCAATACTGAAAGGGAGAGGCCAAAATGAGCACTGCAGTGTTAGACTGGAATTAGTGGACAGGTGTGTGTGGGGGTTAGTATTTTTCCTAGCAGTGCCTGTTAAGAGACCTAGAAGCCATGGCAAACCAGAGAGCTAGTATCCAGCTCCTGGTTTCTAAACACTGTTCTCCAATAAAAGGAAACAGAGCTCCTTGGAGAAGAGGTTAATTCTAAGGCCAGGATAGGGAAAATACAAGACAAGTTTGAAACACCTTGTGATGTCACAACGTTTTGAAAAAATGGGGCTTGTTGAAAGAACACAGACGTTAACCTGAATGATTTGAGCAACAAAATAAATTATGGGGCTTCCCTGGTGGCGCAGTGGTTGAGAGTCCGCCTGCCGAGGCAGGGGACACGGGTTCGTGCCCCGGTCTGGGAAGATCCCACGTGCCACGGAGCGGCTGGGCCCGTGAGCCATGGCCGCTGGGCCTGCGCGTCCGGAGCCTGTGCTCCACAATGGGAGGGACCACAGCAGTGAGAGGCCCGCATACAGGAAAAAAAAAAAAAAAAATTATATTATTGGATTAAAACCATAGAATAAAATAGCCATAAGTCAATTCTGATATAAATAAATAAGTGAATGAGAGGAAACAACTCTTCTTTATGGGAGAATTTCAATTAATAAATTTAGAAAGAATGAAGGCAATAGAAAATCACCACTTGGCAAACACTATAGGGACAAGAAAACATCAAATAATGCAAATCGAGGGGCATTTGATAAAAACAACTCCTCAACACTCTTTAAAAGTTTCAAGGGAAGGAAAGATTAAGAAACTTTTACCGATAGCGGGAGATTAAAGAGAAATAAATAAATGCAATGTAGGATTCTGAATAGTATACTAGAATAGAAAAAGGGTATTAGAGGAAAAACTGTTGAAATTAAATAAGGTCTTTAGTTCAGGGGTCAGCGGCCTTGCTGCCTGTTTTATATATAAAGTTTTATTGGAATACAGTCACTTTCATTCATTTGCATATTGTCTGTGGCTGCTTTCAGGCCTCAATGACTGGTCTGAGTAGTTGCAATAGAAATTGTATAGCCTGTAAATCCACTAATATTTATTATCTTGCTCATTATGGAGAAAGTTTGCTGACCCCTGGTTTAGTTATTACTGTTGTACCAGTGTTCATTTCTTGGTTTCGATCATTGTGCTGTGGTAAAGTAAGATATTAGCATTAGGGAAACCTGGATGAGGGATATTTCAAAATTCTCTGCATTATTTTTAAATTTTTCTGTAATTGTAAAATTAGTTTACAATCAAAAGTTTGAAAAAAAGAGGGAAAGGACGTGAGAAAGAGGTGCTAGAATTATAGAAATTATAGAAATCTCACTCTTTTAAATTAGTATAGATCTAATTCATTTTTAAAGGGCTGAATGATATTCCATGATGTGGTTCTATCATAATTTGATCAACTGTTTTATTATTGATGGGCATTTATTCTATTTCACTTTAGCCACTGCTAATAATGCTGTAATGAACAAAAACAAAGGTATGACTATTATGTGTAAACCATTCTAGCTAAAGACTAAGTGATGACTATCTGTAACAAAGAATGAGTTATTTTGCAAGATGTTATTCTAACACTTCATTTACAAAATCTAATTGTTTTTTAATTTAAGCTTTTCACACAATTTATCAGACATGCTCCTCGATAAGAACCTCTCAATCTGTGCACTACTGCCATTTTAGGCAGAATAATTCCTTATTGCAAACTGTTCTGTTTAGTAGCATTCCTGACCTTCACTCACTAGATGCCAGTAGCACAGCCGGAATGACTCTGCACCTTGCCAGATATTCTTTGGGAAGTAAAATTGTTCTCACGGAAGAACCACTGCCTACGTGAAAGTTTTAGTTTATTTTCATTTACTGTATCGTAAGAAAAATAGGTTGAATTCAACCTTATTCATTAATCAACATACAGTTTTAATCAGTAGTGCCAAATAATCAAAGCACAACTTAACACAACAATTAACTGTTTCATTTAATATTTAAGCATGAGAAGGAAAATGACACATATATTTTCAAATTTGATTTTTATTGTCCTTGGTTATTTAAGCATTATTACAACCTTTGTGATACTTATAAGTAAATATGACTACTTAGGATCGTGCTATACCTAAAACGTCTTTTTGATTTATCCTAAATTACTGTTTACAGCCGCATAAGGGTATCTGAAATGTCAGTACACTTGAAAAAAGAGTTAACAATAATGCAAATGTAAATTACTTGTGAATTCGAAGGACCTTGTATTATAAGTATTGCAAAGAGAGAATAAAACAAGGCTTCATGAGGAACCTTTCATGAGGAACATTTGTTCATGAGGAACATTTATATTTCTGGCTCTGCCCCGCACTACCTATGTGAAGTTGGGTAAGTTATACAACTCCTGTGAGCCACAAGTACATTGTCTGTCAAAGAGGCAATACAGACCTCCATGTCTGACTCATAAAGGCCTTAATTCGTATGAGATTAGATCACTCCCTAACACCATACACAAAAATAAGCTCAAAATGGATTAAAGACCTAAATGTAAGGCCAGAAACTATCAAACTCTTAGAAGAAAACATAGGAAGAACACTCTATGACATAAATCACAGCAAGATCCTTTCTGACCCACCTCCTAGAGTAATGGAAATAAAAACAAAAATAAACAAATGGGACCTAATGAAACTTCAAAGCTTTTGCACAGCAAAGGAAACCATAAACAAGACCAAAAGACAACCCTCAGAATGGGAGAAAATATTTGCAAATGAAGCAACTGACAAAGGATTAATCTCCAAAATTTATAAGCAGCTCATGCAGCTCAATAACAAAAAAACAAACAACCCCATCCAAAAATGGGCAGAAGACCTAAATAGACATTTCTCCAATGAAGATATACAGACTGCCAACAAACACATGAAAGAATGCTCAACATCATTAATCATTAGAGATATGAAAATCAAAACTACAATGCGATATCATCTCACACCAGTCAGAATGGCCATCATCAAAAAATCTAGAAACAATAAATGTTGGAGAGGGTGTGGAGAAAAGGGAACACTCTTGCACTGCTGGTGGGCATGTGAATTGGTACAGCCACTATGGAGAGCAGTATGGAGGTTCCTTAAAAACCTACAAATAGAACTACCATATGACCCAGCAATCCCACTACTGGGCATATACCCTGAGAAAACCATAATTCAAAAAGAGTCATATACCACAATGTTCATTGCAGCTCTTTTTACAATAGCCAGGACATGGAAGCAACCTAAGTGTCCATCATCGGATGAATTGCTAAAGAAGATGTGGCACATATATACAATGGAATATTACTCAGCCATAAAAAGAAACGAAATTGAGCTATTTGTAATGAGGTGGATAGACCTAGAGTCGGTCATATAGAGTGAAGTAAGTCAGAAAGAGAAAGACAAATACTGTATGCTAACATATATATGGAATTTAAGAAAAAAGTCATGAAGAACCTAGGGGTAAGACAGGAATAAAGACATAGACCTAGTAGAGAATGGACTTGAGGATATGCAGAGGGGGAAGGGTAAGCTGTGACAAAGCGAGACAGAGGCATGGACATATATACACTACCAAACGTAAGGTAGATAGCTAGTGGGAAGCAGCCGCATAGCACAGGGAGATCAGCTTGGTACTTTGTGACCGCCTGGAGGGGTGGGATAGGGAGGGTGGGAGGGAGGGAGATGCAAGAGGGAAGAGATACGGGAACATATGTATATGTGTAACTGATTCACTGTTATAAAGCAGAAACTAACACACCACTGTAAAGCATTTATACTCCAATAAAGATGAAAAAAAAATCTAAAAAAATAAAGGCCTTAATTCTATACATCCTGCTTCTAGAAAAATGTCTGACATGTGGCAGGGCTTCAGCAAATATTCGCTGAAATAATGAATGAATAAATGAGTAGGGCATTTGCAGAAATTATATGAGACACAGTACTTGAAATCACTTTGAAAAAAAATGAATACTTTTGCTGTGATATGCACATTACATGAACAAATTACCATATTTAAAATACTTGTGAGACACCGGGTTTTGCCCACTTTTCCCTTAATAATTAGGAAAATTGGAAGAATTCACTGCAGAGAAGAGGGATACAAAAGCACAAAACTCCCAGTCTTCTCCTCCAGATTCAGATAGAGCAGTACATTTACCTTTTGTATACTAGGTTTCATCTAGATTTCAAAAAAGAGGAGAGAGTCAGTTGTTAAACATACACAGATTCCTAATGAGGACAAGAATAAAAAATCAAAAACCACAACAACTCCCAAGAAGTAAACACATTGTGATAAGAAATACATAGGGTTGTGATTTAGGCAGATCAGACTAGAAACCAGTCATCAAAGCAGAGACTGATGTCTGATATTCCTGAAGTAATCCAAAGGAAGGGGTTCATCCAAGCACTGATGTCAGAATCAGGTCACACAAAAGGGATGATGTTCAAAGTTAGCACCAGCTGTGCAAACCAATTAGTGCCCAGGCTGTCCTCGACAGCAAAATGCAGGATGGCTTTGTAATACCTGGGCGAACAGGAACCAGGCAGTGTGCAGACAACGAATGAGCAGGGCAAATGAAGCAGAGAAACAGACATAAGTCACTGGTAACAAGCAAGAACGTTGCCTTGGGCTCTGGACTTTGGTGTCTGTCTTGGGAGGAATCAGTTCTAGCCTGGCGACTCTTGGAGGAGACAAGAATTGGGAAGAACTGTTTGGGTTGTGTGGAGGTGGGCGGAAGCAGGCAGGGTTTGACATCAAACAGATCATAAAATATTGACAAGAAAAGACCAATTTGCGGCTCTCACAGAGGTGAATGTTTCTAAACTTTTCTTACTTATACTGATCCAGGTCTGAACAACTGCACAACTTGAAAGCAGATATCCTTAGGCTAATGCCAGAGAATTCTTTGAGCTCATGTATGTGCAGATGGGTCTCTGAGAACTGTTGAGTATTTATTCATGTCATGCTAATAACCCTCTAAGGTAGATTGTGTGTAATAATATTAATTATATAGTATCTATATGTTACCTATATAATATTATATATTATCTATATACTATATGTATATATTATCCTTTAAGTTTGGAAAACGAGGCACAGAAATGTTAAATAAAGTCACGAAATTCACGCAGCTGGAAAGCAGTAGAGCTGGTATTCAAGCAGAGAATTCAGGCAGGAGAACAGCGAGCACAAAAGCAGGTGTAACAAGCTTGGAGTCTCAGGAAACAGGAGGAAGTTCACTGCGGTGGGAACCAAGCACAGGCAGGCAGAGTACTAGGTGCCCAGACAGTACTCGTTTTTTAAAAACCTTCACGTACCTTCATATTTACTCCTTCTTGCTTTTAGACCCCTACATTTGAAGAAGTTAAACTGATCAGCAACAGATTTGGACATTTTAAAATGAGCACCTAGGAAGGCACAGTACATAACCCAAGGGTTTTTCGAACAAGAGTGTGTCCTCTGCCATATTAACACACACTTATGCTGCTTTACCTTGCATCCCTTCCAAACTACTGTCTTTATAGATAAGTCCTAAGGAACTTCACTCTTGTTTTCACTTCTAGAGGATTTTCATTGAATGTTTATAACTGAAATTTTGCTCATGTCCTTCAATTTGCTTATCTTAATCTTGACATTATTTGACTTTCCTTTTAGGTTGTTTCAACAGCCCCTTTTCTGTGATGTCCTTATTCTTCTATTACAGAATAGGAGATAACTTTTTTTTTTTAACAATCCTTCAATCTCTTCTATCTAATCGTCATATAATGTCTTTCTTTTTCCTTCTGAAATACTCCTTCAGTTTTAGTTACTGTAGACTCATATATTTCCTTACCACTTCCCTTAAGGCAGGGATCAAGAGAAGCTGGCTTCTGACTCAGCCTCGTGTTAGTAAGCCCGTCTGCCTCAGTCCTTTCCTTCTGAGTTCATCCTGTATCTTTTTGCCAGAATCATCTTTCTTAGCAGTCAGTTACTCCAACACTATCTATATTTACATCAACACACTGAACATAGATGTCTAAATTAATATCCTTTGGGGGGGACCTTGAAGATGGCGGAAGAGTAAGATGCGGAGATCGCCTTCCTCCCCACGGATACACCAGAAATACATCTACACGTGGAACAACTCCTACAGAACACCTACTGAAGGCTGGCAGAAGACCTCAGACCTCCCAAAAGGCAAGAGACTCCCCACGTACCTGGGTAGGGCAAAAGAAAAAAAGAAAAAACAGACAAAAGAATAAGGACGGCACCTGCACCAGTGGGAGGGAGCTGTGAAGGACGAAAAGTTTCCACACACTAGGAAGCCCCTCCACGGGCGGAGACTGCGGGAGGCGGAGGGGGGAGCTTCGGGACCGCGGAGTAGTACACAGCGACGGGTGCGGAGGGCAAAGCGGGGAGATTCCTGCACAGACGATCGGTGCCGACCAGCACTCACCAGCCCGAGAGGCTTGTCTGCTCACCCGCCGGGGCGGGCGGGGCTGCGAGCTGAGGCTCGGGTTTCGGTTTTGGACGGAGCGCAGGGAGAGAACTGGGGTTGGCGGCTTGAACATAGCCTGAAGAGGTTAGTGCACCACGACTAGCCGGGAGGGAGTTCGGGGAAAAGCCTGCACCTGCCGAAGAGGCAAGAGACTTTTTCTTCCTTCTTTGTTTCCTGGTGCGCGAAGAGAGGGGTTTAAGAGCGCTGCTTAAAGGAACTCCAGAGAACGGGCGCGAGCCGCGGCTAAAAGCGCCAACCCCAGAGACGGGCGCGAGCCACGGCTAAAACCGCGGACCCCAGAGACGGGCGGGAGATGCTAAGGCTGCTGCTGCCGCCACCAAGGGGCCTGTGTGCGAGCACAGGTCACTCTCCACACCCCTCTTCCGCGGAGCCTGTGCAGCCCGCCACTGCCAGGTTCCCGGGATCCAGGGACAACTTCCCCGGGAGTACGCACGGCGGGCCTCAGGCTGGTGCAACGTCACGCCGGCCTCTGCCGCAACGTCATGCTGCCTCTGCCGCCGCAGGCCCGCCCCGCACGCAGTGCCCCTCCTTCCCCCATCCCCCAACCCCCGGCCTGAGTGAGCCGGAGGCCCCGAATCAGCGGCTCCTTTAACCCCGTCCTGTCTGAGCAAAAAACAGACGCCCTCCAGCGACCTACACGCAGAGGCAGGGCCAAATCCAAAGCTGAGCCCCTGGGAGCTGTGAGAACAAAGAAGAGAAAGGGAAATCTCTCCCAGCAGCCACAGAAGCAGCGGATTAAAGCTCCACAATCAACTTGATATACCCTGCATCTGTGGAATACCTGAATAGACAAGGAATGATCCCAAATTGAAGAGGGGGAATTTAGGAGCAAGATCTATGATTTTTTTCCCTTTTCCTCTTTTTGTGAATGTGTACGTGTATGCTTCTGTGTGAGATCGTGTCTGTATACTCTTGCTTCCACCATTTGTCCTAGGGCTCTATCCGTCCATGGTTTTTAAAAAAAATTTTTTTTCTTAATAAGTAATTTTAATTGTAATAACTTTATTATACTTTACCTTCGTTCTTTCTTTCATTCCTTCCTTCCCTCCTTTAGACAACGAATCACCCCAAATTGAGGAGGTGGTCTCTGAGAGCAAGATTTATGATTTTTCCCCCTTTACCTCTTTTTGTGAACGTGTATGTGTATGCTTCTGTGTAAGATTTTCTCTGTATAGCTTTGCTTCCAACATTTGTCCTAAGGTTCTATCCGTCCCTTTTTTTTTTCCTAAATATTTTTAAATTCAATAACTATATTATACTTTATTTTATTTTTACTGTATCTTCTTTCTTTCTGTCTTTTTTCCTTCTTTCCCTCCTTCCTTCCTTCCTCCCTCCCTCCCTCCTTTCTTTCCTTCTTTGCTTCTTTCTTCCTTCCTTCCTTTCCTCCTTTCCTTCTTTCTTTCCTCATACTTCTACTAATTCTCTCTACTTTTTCTCCCTTTTATTCTGAGCCGTGTGGATGAAAGGCTCTTGGTGCTCCAGCCCAGGAGTCAGGGCTCTGCCTCTGAGGTAGGAGAGCCAACTTCAGGACACTGGTCAACAAGAGACCTCCCAGCTCCACATAATATTAAACGGTGGAAACCTCCCAGAGACCTCCATCTTAACACCAGCACCCAGCTTCACTCAATGACCAGCAAGCCACAGTGCTGGACAACCTATGCCAAACAACTAGCAAAACAGGAACACAACCCCACCCATTAGCAGAGAGGCTGCCTAAAATCATAATAAGGCCACAGACACCCCAAAACACACCACCAGACGTGAACCTGCCCACTAGAGAGACAAGATCCAGCCTCATCCAGCACAACACAGGCACTAGTCCCCTCCACCAGGAAGCCTACACAACCCACTGAAACAACCTTAGCCACTGGAGACAGACATCAAAAACAACGGGAACTACGAAAGTGCAGCCTGCAAAAAGGAGACCCCAAACACAGTAAGATAAGCAAAATGAGAAGACAGAAAAACACACAGCAGATGAAGGAGCAATGTAAAAATCCACCAGACCTAACAAATGAAGAGGAAATAGGCAATCTACCTGAAAAAGAATTCAGAATAATGATAGTAAGGATGATCCGAAATCTTGGAAGTAGAATGGACAAAATGCAAGAAACAGTTAACAAGGACCTAGAAGAAATAAAGATGAAACAAGCAACGATGAACAACACAATAAGTGAAATTAAAAGTACTCTAGATGGGATCAATAGCAGAATAACTGAGGCAGAAGAACAGATAAGTGACCTGGAAGATAAAGTAGTGGAAATAACTACTGCAGAGCAGAATAAAGAAAAAAGAATGAAAAGAACTGAGGACAGTCTCAGAGACCTCTGGGACAACATTAAACGCACCAACATTCGAATTATAGGGGTTCCAGAAGAAGAAGAAAAAAAGAAAGGGACTGAGAAAATATTTGAAGAGATTATAGTTGAAAACTTCCCTAATATGGGAAAGGAAATAGTTAATCAAGTCCAGGAAGCACAGAGAGTCCCATACAGGATAAATCCAAGGAGAAATACGCCAAGACACATATTAATCAAACTGTCAAAAATTAAATACAAAGAAAGCATATTAAAAGCAGCAAGGGAAAAACAACTAATAACACACAAGGGAATCCGCATAAGGTTAACAGCTGATCTCTCAGCAGAAACCCTACAAGCCAGAAGGGAGTGGCAGGACATACTGAAAGTGATGAAGGAGAAAAACCTGCAACCAAGACTACTCTACCCAGCAAGGATCTCATTCACATTTGATGGAGAAATTAAAACCTTTACAGACAAGCAAAAGCTGAGAGAGTTAAGCACCACCAAACCAGCTTTACAACAAATGCTAAAGGAACTTCTCTAGACAAGAAACACAAGAGAAGGAAACGACCTATAATAATGAACGCAAAACAATATAGAAAATGGGAATAGGAACATGCATATCGATAATTACCTTAAATGTAAATGGACTAAATGCTCCCACCAAAAGACACAGATTGGCTGAATGGATACAAAAACAAGACCCTTACATATGCTGTTTACAAGAGACCCACTTCAGACCTAGAGACACATACAGACTGAAAGTAAGGGGATGGAAAAAGATATTCCATGCAAATGGAAACAAAAAGAAAGCTGGAGTAGCAATTCTCATATCAGACAAAATAGACTTTAAAATAAGGACTATTAAAAGGGAAAAAGAAGGACACTACATAATGATCAAGGGATTGATCCAAGAAGATATAACAATTGTAAATATTTATGCACCCAACATAGGAGCACCTCAATACATAAGGCAAATACTAACAGCCATAAAAGGGGAGATCGACAGTAACACATTCATAGTAGGGGACTTTAACACCCCACTTTCACCCATGGACAGATCATCCAAAATGAAAATAAATAAGGAAACACAAGCTTTAAATGATATATTAAACAAGATGGACTTAATTGATATTTATAGGACACTCCATCCATAAACAACAGAATACACATTTTTCTCAAGTGCTCATGGAACATTCTCCAGGATAGATCATATCTTGGGTCACAAATCAAGCCTTGGTAAATTTAAGAAAACTGAAATTGTATCAAGTATCTTTTCTGACCACAACGCCATGAGACTAGATATCAATTACAGGAAAAGATCTGTAAAAAATACAAACACATGGAGGCTAAACAATACACTACTTAATAATGAAGTGATCACTGAAGAAATCAAAGAGGAAATAAAAAAATACCTAGAAACAAATGACAATGGAGCCACAACGACCCAAAACCTATGGGATGCAGCAAAAGCAGTTCTAAGGGGGAAGTTTATAGCAATACAAGCCCACCTTAAGAAGCAGGAAACATCTCGAATAAACAACCTAACCTTGCACCTCAAGCAATTAGAGAAAGAAGAACAAAAAAACCCCAAAGCTAACAGAAGGAAAGAAATCATAAAAATCAGATCAGAAATAAATGAAAAAGAAATGAAGGAAACGATAGCAAAGATCAATAAAACTAAAAGCTGGTTCTTTGAGAAGATAAACAAAATAGATAAACCACTAGCCAGACTCATCAAGAGAAAAAGGGAGAAGACTCAAATCAATAGAATTAGAAATGAAAAAGGAGAAGTAACAACTGACACTGCAGAAATAAAAAAAATCATGAGAGATTACTACAAGCAACTCTATGCCAATAAAATGGACAATCTGGAAGAAATGGACAAATTCTTAGAAATGCGTAACCTGCCAAGACTGAATCAGGAAGAAATAGAAAATATGAACAGACCAATCACAAGCACTGAAATTGAAACTGTGATTAAAAATCTTCCAACAAACAAAAGCCCAGGACCAGATGGCTTCACAGGTGAATTCTATCAAACGTTTAGAGAAGAGCTAACACCTATCCTTCTCAAACTCTTCCAAAATATAGCAGAGGGAGGAACACTCCCAAATTCCTTCTACGAGGCCACCATCACCTTGCTACCAAAACCAGACAAGGATGTCACAAAGAAAGAAAACTACAGGCCAATATCACTGATGAACATAGATGCAAAAATCCTCAACAAAATACTAGCAAACAGAATCCAACAGCACATTAAAAGGATCATACACCATGATCAAGTGGGGTTTATTCCAGGAATGCAAGGATTCTTCAATATACGCAAATCTATCAATGTGATAAACCATATTAACAAATTGAAGGAGAAAAACCATATGATCATCTCAATAGATGCAGAGAAAGCTTTCGACAAAATTCAACACCCATTTATGATAAAAACCCTCCAGAAAGTAGGCATAGAGGGAACTTTCCTCAACATAATAAAGGCCATATATGACAAGCCCACAGCAAACATCATCCTCAATGGTGAAAAACTGAAAGCATTTCCACTAAGATCAGGAACAAGACAAGGTTGCCCACTCTCACCACTCTTATTCAACATAGTTTTGGAAGTTTTAGCCACAGCAATCAGAGAAGAAAAGGAAATAAAAGGAATCCAAATCGGAAAAGAAGAAGTAAAGCTGTCACTGTTTGCAGATGACATGATACTATACATAGAGAATCCTAAAGATGCTACCAGAAAACTACTAGAGCTAATCAATGAATTTGGTAAAGTAGCAGGATACAAAATTAATGCACAGAAATCTCTGGCATTCCTATATACTAATGATGAAAAATCTGAAAGTGAAATCAAGAAAACACTCCCATTTACCATTGCAACAAAAAGAATAAAATATCTAGGAATAAACCTACCTAAGGATACGAAAGACCTGTATGCAGAAAATTATAAGACACTGATGAAAGAAATTAAAGATGATACAGATAGATTCAGAGATATACCATGTTCTTGGATGGGAAGAATCAACATTGTGAAAATGACTCTACTACCCAAAGCAATCTACAGATTCAATGCAATCCCTATCAAACTACCACTGGCATTTTTCACAGAACTAGAACAAAAAATTTCGCAATTTGTATGGAAACACAAAAGACCCCGAATAGCCAAAGCAATCTTGAGAACGAAAAAAGGAGCTGGAGGAATCAGGCTCCCTGACTTCAGACTATACTACAAAGCAACAGTAATCAAGACAGTATGGTACTGTCACAAAAACAGAAAGATAGATCAGTGGAACAGGATAGAAAGCTCAGAGATAAACCCACGCACATATGGACACCTTATCTTTGATAAAGGAGGCAGGAATGTACAGTGGAGAAAGGACAGCCTCTTCAATAAATGGTGCTGGGAAAACTGGACAGGTACATGTAAAAGTATGAGATTAGATCACTCCCTAACACCATACACAAAAATAAGCTCAAAATGGATTAAAGACCTAAATGTAAGGCCAGAAACTATCAAACTCTTAGAGGAAAACATAGGAAGAACACTCTATGACATAAATCACAGCAAGATCCTTTCTGACCCACCTCCTAGAGTAATGGAAATAAAAACAAAAATAAACAAATGGGACCTAATGAAACTTCAAAGCTTTTGCACAGCAAAGGAAACCATAATCAAGACCAAAAGACAACCCTCAGAATGGGAGAAAACATTCGCAAATGAAGCAACTGAGAAAGGATTAATCTCCAATATTTACAAGCAGCTCATGCAGCTCAATAACAAAAAAACAAACAACCCCATCCAAAAATGGGCAGAAGACCTAAATAGACATTTCTCCAAAGAAGATATACAGATTGCCAACAAATACATGAAAGAATGCTCAACATCATTAATCATTAGAGAAATGCAAATCAAAACTCCAATGAGATATCATCTCACACCAGTCAGAATGGCCATCATCAAAAAATCTAGAAACAATAAATGCTGGAGAGGGTGTGGAGAAAAGGGGACACTCTTGCACTGCTGGTGGGAATGTGAATTGGTTCAGCCACTATGGAGAACAGTATGGAGGTTCCTTAGAAAACTACAAATAGAATTACCATATGACCCAGCAATCCCACTACTGGGCATATACCCTGAGAAAACCAAAATTCAAAAAGAGTCATGTACCAAAATGTTCATTGCAGCTCTATTTACAATAGCCCGGATAGATGGAAACAACCTAAGCGCCCATCATCGGATGAATGGATATAGAAGATGTGGCACATATACACAATGGAATATTACTCAGCCTTAAAAAGAAATGAAATTGAGCTATTTGTAATGAGATGGATAGACCTAGAGTCTGTCATACAGAGTGAAGTAAGTGAGTAAGAGAAAGACAAATACCGTATGCTAACACATATATATGGAATTTAAGGGAAAAAAATGTCATGAAGAACCTAGGGGTAAGGTAGGAATAAAGACGCAGACCTACTGGAGAACGGACTTGAGGATATGGGGAGGGCGAAGGGTGAGTTTTGACAGGGCGAGAGAGAGTCATGGACATATACACACTAACAAATGTAGTAAGGTAGATAGCTAGGGGGAAGCAGCCGCAAGGCACAGGGATATTAGCTCGGTGCTTTGTGACAGCCTGGAGGGGTGGGATGGGGAGAGTGGGAGGGAGGGAGACGCAAGAGGGAAGACATATGGGAACATATGTATATGTATAGCTGATTCACTTTGTTATAAAGCAGAAACTAACACACCATTGTAAAGCAATTATACCCCAATAAAGATGTTTAAAAATATATATATATCCTTTGACCCTGAACTGTTATATACTAGTACTACTATAGATTCGTATGGCTTAAATCGTGTTCCGTGGTTCATCATTATCTATTGTGATAATGAGATTTCTCACGCATAAAAGTGGAAGTAAATAGAATGTTTACATTAGACATGTTTATTTTAAGGATTGAGATGATTTGCTTGAAAATACTTCATTAATAATACATCAGGGCTTCCCTGGTGGCGCAGGGGTTGAGAGTCCGCCTGCCGATGCAGGAGACACGGGTTCGTGCCCTGGTCCGGGAAGATCCCACATGCCGGGGAGCGACTGGGCCCGTGAGCCATGGCCGCTGAGCCTGCGCGTCCGGAGCCTGTGCTCCGCAATGGGAGAGGCCACAACAGTGAGAGGCCCGTGTAACGCAAAAAAAAAAAAAAAAAAAAAAAAAAATAATAATAATAATACATCAGCAAAAAACACTGTTATTATTTAGGGTTTTTAAAAAGTTAATCCTTTAAGATAGATATTACTGCTTAATTAATACCTTAGTATCCACTCTTCCCCCTCCCCAGCTAACTGCACAATTCATCCCATGTGTCAGAGCCTATCTCTCTCTAGAGGCTGAAAATCCCTGGTCCATTCTTTCCCAGCTTCCCTTGCAGGCAGGGCATGCGCATGTGATACAGTGTTGGCCAACTGGAACTGGTAAGAAAATCTGTAAAAGGAAGGGATGTCTGAAAAGCTTTTCTTTCTCAACAAAAAAGAAATGAGCAAAGATAATATGACCCCCTTTTTTTTCTGTCTTAAGATGATGTGTGAGGGTGTGGTACCCAGAACTGTGGTACCCATCTTGCAAATGTGAGTGAAGATGGTAAACTGGAACAAAGAATGAAACTTGGTCTCTGAGGATATTTATTAGCTACTATCAACCCTCCTACTGCCCTGCATCGAGACTTCTTTTAACATAGGAAAATGTATGTCTGCGCAGTTTTTAACACTTACTTAAACAGTCTGTTACCTAAATATTCAGTTGAAAACTTCCTATCTGGTATATATTTTTACTGCATTCTTAATAATGCCTACCACTGTTTTATGAATTTAATAAATTATAGTTGCTTGAGTAGTAATTATATTATTCTTTAAGATGTTTCTTTGTGAAATAATGGAACATCTGGTATTCTCCTTGAACAGGCCAAAAAGAAGAGTCACATAAGGTGAAAAAGCATTAACAAATTAACATAACCATGTACATTAGCTAAACTCCACAGGGCTAAGGCTTGAATAAACAAGACTTAAAATGACAGCATTAATGCTATAGGCAATGAAGAACTTCAGTAAAACCTAAAATTATGAAGAAGTACCATGCTTCCCAACTGTGATACGAAACAAAACAAAGTAAAATTCCATAGCTTTATGCTTAACATCTCCTCATTGTCTTCTTATTAATACTGTTTGAATTTTTCTCTACTTATTTTCCCTCCTGCTGGAGTTTCACTATAGTAAAAATTAAATTCAGAAACAATCATCTGGAACATTTTAGAAATACTAAAACACATTAGTGAATAACCCATAATGATGCTAAAGAACAGCCCTTAGAAAATGTAGGGCCTGTTATTTTAAACTTGGGTCATCAAAAGAAAACTACTCTATCAGCCTCTGAAAATGTTTAACAGTCCATGACCCTAGCAGAAATAGCATCAAATATATTTCAGCAGGTAGGAAATCATTGCTTTTCAAATTTTAAAGGCCTGCTTTTTAGCTCTCAGCAAAGTATGAAATTGTTGTTGTTGACTATTTGATAAAAGACCTTCTCATACGTGATCGCACTAAATTTGGTTCAGTTGCTGGCAGAAAAGCTGATTCTGTGGCTAAAATAATTTTGCAACCACAAAACTGTTTAGGAGCATAGAAGTTGTCTTACATTATCTGACCAAACTGAAGTTCCAATTTGCAAACACAGCTGGAAACCTTTGAAAGCAACTTCCAGATGTCAGGACAGAGCTTCTTCCAGACTTTTAACAGTTCCAGTCAAAATGATGTGAGAGAGAAACACGCATCCTGTGTGCTCTGACTTATGGTACACAGGAAGGCTGTTAAGAGAGTCAATTATGAATTCTCATCACAAGGAGACAGATTTCCCCTTTATCCTTTTCCTCTTTCTTTTCTTTCTATTGTATCTATACGAGAAGATGGATGTTAGCTGAACTTATTGGGGTAATCATTTCACAGTATATGTAAATCAGACTATCATACTGTAAGCCTTAAAGTTACACAGTGATATATGTCAATTGTTTCTCAATAAAACTGGTGAAAACCATTCAATAAACCTCAAATTTAAAAAAAAAAAAAAAAAAGACTGCATGCAAAAAACTGGCCAAACTTGAAAAAAAGACAACTGGGAAATAAGACACTATGCCTGTGGGAAATTGTTTATTTCTTATCTCATAGCTGTTTTGGTAGTCTCATAACCCGGACAGAGACTTATAATTATTTATTTGTATTTTGTGATCGTTCTGGGTTTTACAGATTCTCTTGAATCTCATTAGTGCAGTGGTTCTCTTACTCTAAGTATAAATGTAATTTGAAAAACTCCTTAGCATGCAGAGGTCTAAGACTCAACTTCAGAGATCTAAGTATGAGTCAAAGTGGAGAAAGGCATCTTCAAGTTTTCCCCATCCTCTCCTGAGACCTCTGCCTCAGACAGAGACCCAGGAATAAAGGTTCCAGGGCTGTGCTATTTGTGGAGAACGTGAAGGGCCAGAGGGGCCTGAATCTCTCACTGTGATGCCCTTCAGAGACTGTAGTGCACTGGCTTTGCTCCAAGTCTGGGGTGGGAGGCCGCCAGGGAAAGCCTTTGTCATTGCCTGTGGTCAGGCCTGAAAAATCACACATGGGTTTTCAGTCAGGAGGTGGACTCCTCGACTATGCCAAGAAAGTCAAGAAAGAGTAGAGGGACGGGAAGTAATGAATTAAGGGAGAAAAGTATAATCACTTCTGAAGTGCTAGCAAAGCACTTAAGTCACACCTCCTTCATATTTTTATGGACATTGCCAGCTCCCTAAGGAAAGCAAGTTAGTTAAATACTGCTTCCTCTTTAAAATTTTATTTTTGTTCTTGAACTGTTATTAACTCTATTCTAAAAAAGATAACATCTACAAGATATAAATGCCAATTCTATTAATAAAGAGAGGTAAGTAATTAGGCAGAAAGAAAACCGAATGATCAAATTATCATTTTCTTTGGGTGAAAGGATAAGACACTAGTCATTTCCAGCACAGTAACTGATCCAAGGAAAACTATTGCTAGCCTTTTATTCTAATGCATTCCCAAGGAAGACGCAAGGGGCGAGACCCTCTCATTGGCTCTCCATTTATCTATGTATAATTTTCTTAAAGAAAGATACAAAATAACATGGTTCTGACAGCAAAAATTTCATTTCCCTCCTTTTTTAAAAAAAATCAAGTGCTCTTTGCAATAACTCTGAGTGGAAAAATGACAACTCGATATTGGGTTTCCAGCACAATTATGTCTTGTGAAGTCTACAAAAATATGTAGTTAAAAAAATGCATGATTAAATAAGTTACTTTATTTCTGAGTTCCTTTTTATTGAATATCATAATGAAATTTAGTTTCCTAGTAAATAAATCTGTTTATCTTCTCCCCTAGGTAAGGAAAGTATTTCAATACAATAACCTGAAGTTTCCTGATGAATGTAGTTTGTTTTGAGTCCTCTGCTGTTTGGACCTAAGAAGTCTTTGCCCAATGCTGGTCCCATAAAAAGCCAGACTATAGGGATTGAAAATAGGCCTCTTCAGAGAAAACTCACCATGAGTGATGAATATTTCCATCAGGGTCAGGCAGGCTTCGCTTCAGAGCTGGGGTGTTGGAATGAATGTGTGACAGAGGTTGGTGAGATCACTGTTCACACTTCTTGGGCCTGTGCACTCCTGAAAGAAGATGAACATGGTAAAAATGAGAGGACTCTGTCTGAAACACCACACAGGAAGAGCTAAACACACAAAAATGAGTCTATTCATAACTGGCCAAGGAGGGAAATACCAGAGATGTGGAAACAGCCTGGTGGTGGAATTAACAGGATCCTGTCGGTGGTTTGGAAATCCACGGACCATGGTAGGATGACAAGAAGTATAGCCGATGGCTAAGACCAACAGAGCAACAGTAGGCACAGACAGACAGCAGACATGTAGACTAGCATTGATTCTGAGAGATGCCCACAGTGAAGGCTCCAAAGAAAAATTACCATTGGTTAGGGACTATAAACAGTGTAGCATTTGTGGGCTGCAGTTGAATGAAACAATTCATTTTTTTTTCTTTTTTTGTTAACCTTGGTACAAAATTATACATGACAAAAAGTGTTCCAACTAGGGCTTAAAGATCTGAGTTTCCCCAACAGTAACAAAGGAAAACATGCTTCTGGCTGGGGCTGATTCCAAGCACACAGCCATTCCTGTACACGCATTACTTGTAAGCCTCTCTGGGTCCTTGACAGTATTTAGAAAAGAAATCCCAGAAAGGGCAGGTTTTATAATTAATCTAATGGTGAGGGCACATATTCACCAGCTGATGAAGAGGTTTGGGATATAATCACTCAAGGGTCTCGAGACATCCTCTTTGGTTGCCCTTCACCCAAGTCCAGGGATTTCAGTCCCTAGTTGGTAAGATACTACACCTCAGTTGTAAGACCTTTGAAAGATGCAAATATTAAGTGTATCAAGTGATTTGAACTTTATTATTGCCAAATGCAGTAGGGGGAAATGCAAAAGCTTGGCAGTCAGGTAACCTAAATTTTATGCCTGAATCTGAATTTTAGTTTCTCTGGTTTCAATTTATTAATTTTTAAAATTAGAAGCCTGGACACCATATTTTCTGAGTTTTTTCCCATTAATAATAAGTAACAAACTTCAGGCAACAGCTTATCTAATATTCCACACTGATTCACATCTTGAGAAGTATCTTTGCTAGAGATGCTGATTTGGCAAAGCAGAAAAAATACATCTAGTCAACTGTGCAAGATGTGATTTTTGCATAAGTCCTAATCAGCAGGTCCTGTGGAAATCCTACTACTTTGATGGACATTTTCTTCTTTTAGACTAAAAATGTATAATTTTCCAACTGAAAAAGACAGATGCCTTCTAGAGCAGCTGGCTCCTGTACTGTAGGTCCATTTATTAAATTAGATTTAGATGCTACCCTGGCCCAGGTGGTATGTGTGCAGAGTTAGAAAATTTCTGCACTTGTTGGATCTTATCACTGATATTTTTTTTCTCTTCTCCACAGACCAATTTTTTCCATGAATCAATTGTCAAATAAGTTTTTTAACAAGAGTGCAGTGAAAAGTTATAAAACCACATTTTAATGGAAAGTAGTTTATTTGTACAGATTAAATATTAAAGCAGCTTACTCAGTATCACATAGTTTTAGTCCCTCAAAATACTTTCTTACAAAATATTTTCCTACAAAATTTTTGTATTTAGCCAAAGACTCTGTGAAATTATATACTGTTCTTTATTCAATGTAGCACAGAAGACTGTGTGTAGAAAATGCTAAAATCAAGTAAAAACTAACTAAAATAATATTTACTAACTCTTCATAGTTACTCTTGGTATGCTCCTTTTTAGAAAAAAAATACTGAATATATGAAAAAGTGTTTACTCATTTTAGAATGTAGGAATACATATTTTACCCTCATAGCCTTCAGTAAATCACTTTATTCCTCATTGTGTCCATTTCTCAGACACAAATGAGAAACTTATTGACTTGTAGAATCCTACATGGTGCCAAACTCCTAATTAAACAATCAGTTGCCTTTAAGGACTGATTTCAAATCTAGAAGCAGCTATTATGCAGAAAGAGAATAAAATGATTCTCTTTATTTGTGTGGATCAGTGTTTATCAAAATATACTTCTTCAAGCACCAGTGTTGTCAAATATTCTATGGGAAAAAGGGTTCTGTTATTAAATACTTTGGGGAAACATTGTTGAATTTATTCCTCTCTAAGTAGGAGATAATACCACTGTTAGCACTGTAAGGGGTTCTGGTAAGTCCTGCAGTTAAAACTCCATTTATCTTTCTTTAACCCAGTTTTTCCCAAATGTATCTGACCTTAAAAACCTTTCTCCTCAAATAATACATATTAAAAATATGTTTTAAAAAAAACTATTTAAAAAACCCAACAGAATAATCTTGGTAAAATTGTGTCCTAGATAATACTTGTATAGAAGTTCTTTGGGTTTTACACAGCTGACTATTATAAAACATCTGTATTGTCCTAGAACTCCTATAATGCAGTTGGTTGTATCAGCAGTACTTCTTAGCTTTGGCTATATGTTCAGTGATAGGAGGTTTCACAGTATTTTATGTGCCCTTGATCCCTGTTTTTAGCCCTAAAATCACTTCAAGGGACATTTTTTCTTACAGAAAAACAAACATCCTGGAAATGCATGATTAGTGAATCTTGAGTCATTCTAGACTACACCACAGTTTTATTTCCAAGGGTAGCAGATAGGCCTGAATATCACACAATACTTTATTCTATTTGTCTTAACTTTAATTATGTCTTATACCAGGAGGTTTGTGCAGAGAATAATACTCTTCACACTATTGTATTTGGTTATAAGGTACACTCTATGACATGACTTCAGTCCAGAAAAATGTCCACTTGTTTTCATAACCCCCCCAAACGTTATAACATCCAGAAGAGAAGAGACCAACAGTAAATTCACCAAGTCTAATATTTTCCCTCAATTCCCTCTCTGTTTATTGAACTCTGACCTTGAGATAATAAAGAATATTTTTTAGGTTTAGTTCGATGATTTCTTCAAATTCATGTTATCTATCATTACTTAAAGTCATGAAAGAAACTCTTTAAATGTTACACTACTTAAATCAACATTGAAAGACCATTCTAATGCATTTTATTTCTCCAGGATTGCTAAGTGTATATTTTATTTCTCAAAGAACAGGGACCATGTCAACTTTTGAATCTTATAAACTATTAATTAAGTTTCCTTTTGATGTATTGACAGCATTGGCCAGTGTGTTGTGCCTTCACTGTTAGAGAATTTATGTTTTTACTCTTTATGAGGTGATAATAATTCATCCTTGAAAAACTGTTATACTATCTTGAAGGAACTTTCACATTGGTTTTGTGGTATCACCTTTAAATTTAGTTCCTAATTTTGAACTTAACTAAATACGATAATGTTACCTGAGAGATGGCTATATATTAAATCATCTTGTTCTGGATTATTACCATCATCAACTCAAAAAAGAAAGTTAGTGATAGGTAAGGCTTTGTCTATAAAGTAAGAGAAAAAAAAGCATTTATTTGTTAACCAAAATGTACCTTACACAAGTTGTGGTCAGCTGCAAAAACTGTATGTTTCCTAATGTTTCTGTAATGTAATGTAATGTCCTTGGGTGACTGCGCTGTGTTTAATAAGGAAAGCTGGTGTGTGTGCTGGAGACTTGGGTAAGCTTTATTAGGGATGCAGCAGATGATCGCTGGGCATCCTGCCTTCAGAGCGTCAGGTGAAAAGGCTTATTAACCGGGTCCTGATATGCTCTGGCTGGCATGTGATGTAGTAATTGTAATAAATAGCCACATTTGGAAAAGTGGTATATAAAAATAAATTACAGGTAAAAATTAGGTATAATCTGTTGGTCAAACCATAGGAAAACCCTGCTGAGGGCCAGGAAATTGCAATTTAAAAAATTGCTAAGAGAGTTTTGAATTAAACAGCGTATTGCTGACATATGGTATTTCCAGAAATAACAAGTGTTTTGCTGAGTACAACACATTTTAGAATGAAATGGAGTAGTAAATAAAATTATTCAGTTAAACTAACATATGAACAAAAGCAATATAATCACTGGAATGTGAATGAAAGGTCTAAGTCTCAGGTTGCAACAAGAGGCTCTTGTCTTTCTGTTTTCTGCTTACGAAGCAGATGTGTGGTCTTAAAGGAATAAACTACATCGACTCTCGGACTGTCTAAAATATTTTTTCTATCTACAGGCTTACACCATCTGAGAAACTTTAAAATGAGTATTAGTGAATGTATGAATAAATGATTATTTAATCCACCTGAAAACAACCAAGAATGGATTATAAATTATTTGAAGTCAGTAATTCTGATAATTCTAAATAAGGTCAAAGGGTGTTCCATGCAGGCTTATGTTGGTAAGACTGTTGCTTTTCCATTCCTTTTCCACATTCACACTTGCTCCCACTTTCTAATATATTCTTTTCCAGGATGAGGTTGTCTTCATTTCCATAAAAGGGAGGTAAAAGTCATTTGATTCATGGATTCACCGATTCAGTTATTCATTCAACAAACACTCTGTGGTTCCTACCAGCTGAAATGTATCAGGGCCTGTTCTCACCATGTGAAGTCAGCGTCTGCCTGGACCCTTCCTGCTTTGCTAATGGAGCCCACCCGTGCATCCACTGTGTGTGCCAGCTCTTCCTGCCAATGGGATATGGTCACTTGAGGATTTTGTTTCTTCAGGCAAATAATGGGAAAAGCATAAAGACATAACTCCAGACCTTACTGAACTTTCAGTCTAATACAGAAAATGGTTATAGTAAAAAATACCGGATGCTGTTATTTCAGGGGTGTTAGCAGAAAGTGCCTGAAGGAGTGAACTGTGTTCAAGTCTGAAAGATGGATGAAAAGCATTAACTTGTTGGGGGAGGCAGTGTCGGGGGGTGGGATTTGGGGAGAGTATTCTAAGAAAAGGGGATACGTTAAAATAGGAATTAATAGCTATGTATATTGCTATTTCTTACCGTTTTTAAATTATTACCATTTTTTATTTTAAAATCATTACATATCAATATATAAGTAAATTATCATTGTAAAAGTTTCAAGAAAAATAAGTACTAGGATAGAAATATGGAAAATGTTCACTTACTTTACTCCCCAGTTTATAGATAAGACTTAAAAGTTTGGTATGTGTCATTTCATTTCTCTAGTTAATGTTCTATGTGAACACATTCAAATACATATAAATACACACATATATGTATTTTAAATAAATGGGCTCATGTTATACACTTAGTCTGGTGATTTTTTTACCTGTGTATCTTGGAGCATTTTCCAAGAAAGTACATATAAGCCTTTAATACCTGCATAATTTCCCATAGTATAGCTTTATTATTCTTCCACTAACACTTTCAGAGATGGTTATTTATATCAATTTCAAATTTTTCTATTATGAACAAAGTTGCAATGAACGTCCTTAAAAATAAACCTTTGCATTCTAATACGAGTAGTTCTTTAAGGTGGAATTAGAAGAATTGTATCCAATACATGTACATTTTATTTTGATATGTACTGCCCATCAAATTCCCCTTGAGCAAATGTTTTACAAATGTGTCATATTCCCAGCAGTTATACTACTGGCTAGTTTCTCACACCCTTACTGGCAGTAGACATTTTCCGATTTTACATTGTTGACAGATGATTCTATAAATCTTGAGATTATTTTCTTCCATTAGATAAATATAAGGGCTCAAATTCAAAGATCTTTCAGAATCAAGCAAATAAATGTATTTTTGAATCAGACTAAAAAAAAGAATAGAGTGGTATGGAGCTTGGCAAATGGGAAAGGACATGCCTTGCTATATTAGGTATTGAAATTTATACTTTTTTGAAAATACTCTGTTTACCAAATAAAGGAAAATTGTGTCTTGAGGACCATCTGTTAAAGATCTTGCTCTAAGGAAGAAACCACCAGGCAGAAGACAGTCAGGTGCAGGCTTCACAATTCCCCCAGTAGCAGAGTCTGTCTCTTGCATGTATTGTCAAGGTCGGCCCTTGTCAGCTCATAGACTCAGAGAACCACATGTGAGGATCCTATTTTAAGGACTAAGGTGTGAGAGAAGCACTGTTACCTTAGCATGGGGTGAGTTATTTCACACTCTGTGGAAAAGTCATTTATCACAGTCAGAGTCAGAATGATAAAAGGTAAAGCGTTTGTAAGAAATTTGACTTTTTTTTTGCTGTTTTCACATAAAATATGTGGTTTATTGCAGCATCCCAGCTTTTAAAAAGTACTTTACCTCTCTAGCGAAACCATGAATTTTAGGCTTTCACTCTATCTCCTACTACCTATCTGTTCCTTTCATATGAAATATTGCTAAAACTTGTATAACTGAAATGTTTTATCTAAAAAACATATTATTTTTTGTAGACATTTAACTTTATATATTTTCAGTGGCAAGTCTTTGTTATATTAATTGGATTGTCATTAAACTGAATGATAAAGCAGGGTGTTTTGTTACTTAAAAAGAAAATCTCTCTCTCTAAATATACATATAAACACATTTTTTAGAGTGGCAAAATTCCCCCTTTGTTCTTACAATATCCAGCAAGGCTATAAGTAGTGACATATCTGTTGGCCATGAGCTTAAAGATTACTTCTAATTTTCTTTAAAGGTATTTCTGGCTTACACTGGAAGGCCAATTGTAATATTCATGAAGTACTGGGTTCATGAGGCTTTGAAAACTGTCATAGTTTTAGTGGGCAAAGTAGAACAGTTGCTTTTCCAAATCTAGCTTAGCTGTGTTTTAAGATATCTCCTTTGACTTCTCACTGTTTTAGTTTTCCCTGGGCCTGCAAACATGTGAATGTGAAAACAATTCTCGCGGAATGGATTTTATGACTGTAGCCAAAGGCAGCCTCTGACCGAGTGGTAAGGTAAGCCAACCCGGATGAAGACAGCCATCTGGAAAATCTGTATGAATGCCAGAATCAGAAATACCTAATTTGGACCCCAAATGTGACACTTTAATGATATGAATTCACTGGGTAACTACCATAACATGGAAAAACTTTTGTTCCCTAATAGATTGTACTGGAAAAAACTACATTTCTCCTCCTGTGTGTCTCCCTTACTTTCACACAGAACTCTCCACTTTTGACACTTCTGGTTACCAGATGTGTGGGAATTTTTCCCCACACCAAGTGATTCTCTGACACCAGCTGGGTGTTTTACAATTTAACTCAGTTCTCACACTATCTACCTGGAGGTAGATCAGATCCCAAGGGTTAAGGGCTCAGTCCCATGAGACTGCCTCCACTTCAGATGCCAGTCGTAAGTAGTAGGTCCCCAGTTTACCCACAACTTCCATCAGGCTTGCCTACAAATCAGAGGTTCCTATGACCTCTCCCCCCTTGGATTTAATTATTTGCTTGAGTGGCTTGCAGAACTCAAAAAAACACTTATGTTTATCAGTTTCTTAAAGGATCTGATAAAGGAATCAGGTTAATACCCAGATGAAGAGGTAGATACACAGGGCAAGGTCTGGGCAAACCCCTAGTCCAAGAGCCTCCATCCTTGTAGAGTTGGGGTATGTCACCCTCCCCGTCCATGGAGGTGTTCTCCAGTCTAGAAAGGCTCTGTATCCCCTACTATTGGGATTTTATGGGGGCTTTCTCATGTAGGCATGATCAATTATTAACTGCATTTACAGCCTTGTCACCTCTCTGGAGGATGGGAGGGTAGGGCTGCAAGTCCCCAGCTTCTAGTCATGGCTTTGTCTTCCTGGTCACCAGCCCTCAGCCAGGAGCCCAGCCAGAGTCACCTCATTAGAACAAAAGACACTCTTACTGCTCTTATGACTCAGAAAATTACAAGGCTTTTAGCACCTCTGTGCTAGGGAAGGGGTCAAAGACTAAATATTGGAATAAGAGATACTCTTACCACTTAGGAAATTAACGGGGTTTTAGGAGCTCTGTGCCAGGTATTGGGGAAGAGACCAACAGATATTTTCTATTATCTCACATAGGTAAAGGGGTGCCACTAACACCTACTCCATAGGTTGTGTGTGTTGCCAAGGTGAGGGACATAAAATATAGAGCACTATGCCAGCTCTAGTCTCCCAGTGAATGTCATCCACTGAGAGAGTCATGTGTTAATTGTTTCCTTCATTCTACTGTCCTCACAGACCACTAGGGTTGGTTCAGTTGTTCTGACCCATTAGGCAGGTGCCTCTTTTCTCCCTGGACTTCTGATGATGCATGATGACTGGCTCAAAGAGATGGCCTGTCCCAGTATAGAAAACCTGTATCTATCAAAAGGGCAGAAGAGCTGCCACACCCCAACCCTGAGCTTTCACTATGAGGAAAAGTATCTTTGGCACCTTCGTGCTGAGGTTCCTTACCTCACACCCCTTATCCAGCAGATGCTCTCTTCCTCCGCCTCAGAACCTGGGGCTCTAGATGAAATACCTTCATTTCCTATTACTTCATGTTTTTCAGTAAATTAGAAGAGTATTTTCAACCTTGCGCTCTCCTTCCTCTGCAAACCTCACTCCACATCTCTGAGCCCAGTTCCTGTCATTCTGCATCTTTCATTTTTCACAAATTCATCTTCAGTCTCCTCCCCCAATTCATCATCTCACCATCTTGCTCCTCTTAACTGCACCTTCTAGATTGGTTTATTTCAGTTCTTTCCACCCAACAGTGAATGCTTACGTTACTCTCCCTGCTCAGGAAACTTACTGCCTCTCATCCTCTGCCTGGACCTAGAAATCTTTTTTCCTTTAATCCCTTTCCTGTTTTTCATGACTATTCTTTTTAAAGGGTATCATTTTGGTTCAGGTTTTGATTTGCATGTGTGTGTATGCACATGTGTGTGTGTGTGTGTGTGTGTGTGTCTGTGTGTGTGTCAGAGAGAGAGAGAGAGAGAGATTTTTTTACCCAACCCTTAAATTAATCCATTTGAAACACCAGTTCTGATAAATATTCTGTGTTTCAGGAGGCTATAGTGATGGTTTTGTAATAAATCAGTTGAAAAAAATCCCTGTTAATCTGCCTATGTATATAGTAGTATGTTTTAAATCTTTTATACAGTATGACTATAATTTGATGCATTAAAGCTTGTGCTTAAATAAAAAGTAGAATGTCTGCCTCTATAATATTCAAAGCAAGATCCCCATAGACTGAATGTCTGTCAAATATATGAGGCTCATTATTTTATTAATTAGCTTGTGAATACAGTGTCAACATAATTTGATATTACATGAATGATGACACTCTTCCCATATGTATTGATACTTTGGATAACCCTATATGTTAGCCAGAATTTCTGTAAGGCTCTTGTGATAATTCAAAGGTAGGTACCCTTTCTCTAAATGTTTAGTTATTGTAAAATAACATTATCTTTGAGCATCAGTATGGTACATAATTGTGATATTGTGATTTATAATAAGAAATACATATGTGGTCTTTATCCGCAGTTCCTGGCTCACAGATCCCAAAATCATTGGAATTTCCTGAGGGATAAGAGCATTGGAAGCTTTTTTTTTTTTTTTTTGGTCATAATACTTGGTCTCTTGTCCTCTGTTCCTGAAATCAATTCAGAGCCTTAAAGGTGAAATGGGTGTCTTGTTATTCATAACAAGCACCTTTCTACCGTAACTGGGTTTATATTAA
This sequence comes from Phocoena sinus, assembly GCF_008692025.1. NCBI lineage: Eukaryota > Metazoa > Chordata > Mammalia > Artiodactyla > Phocoenidae > Phocoena > Phocoena sinus. Next base: position 76,290,938 of record NC_045773.1, on the reverse strand, counting down.
GGAAGGGACCTTTGGAAAGCACCTACTGATGAGGGCTGGTTGCCAAGGGAAACAAGCATGAACAGAGGGTTGAAACCCTCATTCCCACCCCCTGATTTCTGGAGAGGGGAGAGGGGCTGGAGGTTGATTCAATCACCAGTGGCTAAAGATTTAATCAACCATGCTATGTAATAAAGCCCCTATAAAAATCCAAAAAGAGAGGGGGTGAACACACAAGAGATGTGGGGCGAGCTGTACACTTAGAGGGCATGGAAACTCTGTGACCCTTTCCACACACCTGGTCCTATGCATGTCTTCCATCTGGCTGTTTCTGAATTATATCATTGTATAATAAACTGGTAATCTAGTAAGTAAAATGTTGATCCCAAGGAGGGGGTCACTGGAACCTCTGATCTATAGTTGATGGATCAGAAGCACAGGTGATAACCCAGAGCAGTCTTGTGGGACTGAGCCCTTAACCTGTGAGATCTGATGCTATCCCCAGGTAGATAGTGTCAGAATTGAGTTGAACTGTAGGACTCCCTACTGGTATCTGGAGAATTGCTTGGTGGTGTGGGGAAATAGCCCCCATCCCCAGTGGAACTGGGTGCAGAACTCTTAAGTTTACTATGTAAAAAGCACAATATTCTTAATAACTTAGGAGACATTGCCTTTATAATTAAACCTTGTTGATCTCCGTCTGGCTGATAAATAGACCATGTCAAGACCATCTGACTATCAATCCACCTGGTTCCCCACCTTTTAGCTGTCATTGCCTACAACCAACTCTTCTAGGATTTCTAAGAAGCATTTGCATTGCTAATGACAAGAAAGATTGAAAAAGCAGCTGAAATCTAAATATGTGCTCAGGTGTGTATTGAGATGGGCCGAAAATTTACCTGAAGTTGCTATTCATTGAAAAGTATGTAAAGAAAGTCAGCTATGACCAAAGAAAGTACCTTTTCATCTCTTTGTCTCTGTAGTAAATATGTTCAGATCTCTATCAGGAGGTACCTACTCATTGTATGTTAGAAAACTCAATATTAGTCATCATCCAATAATGGATTCTATACCATTATATGATTCCAAATCCAGAAACCATAGGGAAACAGCAGTTCAGGGGCTGGGCTGGCATTTCCATTACAGGAATAGTTTTGTTTTTCCACTACCATGGATTTGGGACCTAAAATAAACCAACCAGAAGCTTGACTCTACACCATTATGAAAAAAAGAATATGCCAGATAAATTTAAAAAGTTGAGATGATAGATTATTTAAAATATAAGATTATTTGTTCTCCACTGAATACATATTCTTGTTTCTTGATTAAACACATATATAATACTAAAGTTTTAAAGTTGTGTTGAAAAGAAATTTTTCTAAAATAATTTACTAATGCACCTTAATCTCTGAATCTCAAGCTAATATTCAGAAGCAATAATAATAAATCCACAACGATTCATTCAGAATATAACACAAGTGGGGCCATATATTGACTAAATATTAGACTCCCTGGAGAGCTTTTAAAAAATATCTATTAATGAACTCTGCCACAAACCAATTAAAAAAAATTGTGTTTTAGATGCACACATTAGTGGTTGCTGCTGTTTCTGTTTTTTAAACTCCCCAGATGGTTTAATGTGCAAGGAAGTTTGAAAAACACTAATGTATACTGTTCAGCGTTAGTAATTTCCCACTGAACTACAGTTTACAGTGATTTTTGGTATGGCATTTGATAAATGTATTGATTTGGAATTGCTCCAAGTTTCATGCAACAGAAATGAAGCAAATATCCTCGGCTAACAAGAACCCCAAAGGTCAAGGACTAAATTAGCCACTGCCCAAGCTAATCAAATGCCATAGTTTCCTTTAACTTTTTTTTTTTCAAACAATAGACTGGGTTTTTCGTTCATCCCCTGCTGTTTTTTTCAGGAAAGAATTAGAAGAATTACCAAGCAGGTAGAAGAGGTTGCATATGATAAAAAGTATTTTTTCCAGAGACTCCCAACTGACTTAGTGTCCAGAACTTCAGCCATGAAAGAAGCTGAGAAACTCTGAAAGGTACATTCTTTTCGTATTTTTATTAACACCAGTACTATTGCTACCTTGCATCCCCAAAGTATGCATGCCATTTTGATATTCTTGGGTGGCTTAAAACATTCTTTTCCTACACCTCAAGAAGTCAGCAGTGTTCCTGTTGGAGAAACACGTCTCATCTAATAAATAAAACATAACACATATAAAATCTCTTTAGGGAACCATTTCCAGAAAAAGAATCATTTTTCATGAAAAGTATGATAGATAATGTACTTAATGGCACTGCCAAACATGTGATAAAATTGTACAACCAAGAAAATTACATTAAATACCATTAACCAACATTCACAATTTGCTATATGATCAATGCTCATCAAAGCTATTTTTCCTTGGCTGAAAAATCATTTCTATCATTTATAACCATTTAAAATTTCAGCTGGTGTGTACTTTGTCTTGTATTCTAAATCTAAAGAGAAAAGTCCGATTTTAACCCCCTTTTAGTTCAACTGTCAGTATAATTGCTCTGGACATTAACTATACAATTACATGTTCATCCTTTAACTTTCATTGCTTGATGAATTCCTTTGGGAAGAATATATTAAGAGACAAACTTCCCAGATTGATATAATCCACTCACAAAAAGTCCACTTAGTAATACAGAGGACTTGGGAAGTGTTTTGATATTTTTTCCTTTCTCTATCAGTCAGGATCCAATCAGGGGACAGAAATCACAAAGCAATTTGAAAAGGGCATGTTTAATATAAAGAATTGTTAACTATAACAGAGTATTTTCTCTAAAGGAGTAAAGAGTGCTCTAAAGAACACCTACACTGGGACTGAGGGAGAGTACCCAAGGGACAGATAAATCTCAAGGCTTGGATTTGGACCTCACTGGAGAAGGTATGATTGCAGACCTGTGATGGCAGAAAAGGTGAATGGGATAACTCACTTTAGAGCATGTCCACAGTTGTTGAGCAAGCAGGAAAAACCCCTTCAGGATGCAGAAGAAGAAAACCATGGCAAGTACTGACAAACAGGAAAGGTGCGTTTAGATTTCGGGCCATATGAAGCTGGGAATCAACCACTGGCACACTTAGAAGCTTCACTGGAAATTCACTTGAAATTACCACAGTTTCAGACTACGAAACACACTACCAAATCTCAGTGGGAAGCAGTCTAAGGGGCCGCTACTGATTCTTGAGGGCAATGTAGGTGGCCATCTTCTCCCTGTGTCCTCACAGGACGGAAGCAGCAGAGCGCTCCCCGGGGCTTCTTCTATATGGACACTAACCACATTTGTGAGGCTGCCACACTGATGAACTAATCATCTCCTAAAGGCCCCATCTCCAAATAACATCACTGAGGATTAGATACGAATTTTGAGGGGATGCAAACATCCAGTGTATAGTATTGTGCCCCAGCCCCTGAAAATTCATGTCTTCCTTGCATGCAAAATACATTCATTCCATCCTAATAGCTCCAGAAGTATTAACTCATTCCAGCATTAAAGTCTAAGTCCAAAGTCTCACTTAAATATCATCAAAGGCAGATATGGCTGAGACTCCAGGGATGATTCATCCTGAAACAAAATCCTCTCCAGCTGTGAACTTGTCAGATTAAACATGTCACATGCTTCCAAAATGTAATGGTAGCATAAGTATAAGATAGACATTCTCTTTCCAAACGGGAGAAATAGGAAAGAAGAAAGGAGGAATAGGTCCTGAGGAAGTCTAAAACTCAGCAGGGCAAATGCTATTAGACCTTAAGGCTTGAGAATAATCCTCTTTAGCTCAATGCGTGGTCCTGCTCCTGCTGCTTTGCTGGACAGCAACACAGGGGCTTAGGTGTCCTTTGAAGTTTAGGCGGAGGCAGCCACACACCCACAGCTTGTGCACTCTGCACGCGGGCAGAGGTGGACTGTGTGGACACCGCCAGTGTTTCCTGCCTGTGTCCCTCACAGGGTGGGTCCCGTGGCCTGCATTGCGCTGGGGCCCACTGAAGCTGTACCCAGGGCAGCTGAAGATCGCAGGCACCAGAGCGTGGAGACGGGAACCCTCTAGGCCAGGTGTGCCAGACAGTGAGCTGAAGTCTCACGGGCGTTGGCGGCACCTTTGCTAACAATGTCACGTGTTAATCAACTATACCCCGATATAAAAAAAAATTAAAAACAACAAAAACAATTTCATGTGGCTCGATCTAAACTACAATTGATAGATGGATTTCAAAAGATCTCAAATACAAGGTAAATATATCACAACAAAAACAAAGAAACACCACCACAAAACACTGTGTTTTTAGATCTAGTAAAAAAACAAATTAGAAAAATAAAATTAAAATCTCTACAATGAAATGGTGGTATAATATTACATGTTTAGGAATAAATACAAAGACTTTAAGGCCTCTATGTTTATAAACTAAACATAACCCTAAAATAATTAAGTAAAATCTCAGTGAATGGTTCCAGTATGCCATGGTCATTATAACAAAGACTCAGTGTTATAAAGACGTCAATTTTCCCCAACTGATCATTATTGTAAATGAAAAACTAATTATATTCTAACATTTTTTGGTTGGTAAAATCACTTTTAAATTTTACATAGAAATGCAAAGGTCCAGGAACAGCTAGGACACTCTTGAGGAAAAATATATCAAGATTTGATATATAAAGACTTTTATGAAACTACAGATCATTCAGTGAAGAAGTATAGGGAGGGCAGAAACAGAACTACACATATATGGTCACGTAGTCTGGTAAAGGTGCCATTGAAGTCCAGTGGGGGGAAAGGTGAGTCTTTCAAAAATGGTGTTTAATAATTGGCTATCAATATGTTTAAAAAAACCCAACTTGATTCCCTATGTCAAACTAAGTCAATGTCAAGTGAATCATACACCTAAATGTGAAAAACATAATTAAAAATTTAGAAGAATACTAAGAGATTATCTTCACGGCCCCGGGAGAGTTAATATTTCTTGAGAGATACAAAAGCATTAGTCACATAGGCAAACATCGACAAACAGAACTAAATTAAAAGTAAATCTTTTGTTTATCAAAAGGAATAATAGGGCAAATGGAAGACAATTAGAGAAGATATTTGCAAAACATATATCTAATTAAAAACTCATGCAAAGAATAAACAAGAACTCCTACAAATGATTCATAAGGGCATCCAATTATACTGTCCAAAGACCTGAACAATAACTTCGTAAAAGAGGAAAACTGAATTGCCATGAGGCTTATGAAAAACTAAAAACAAAACAAAAAAAACTCAATGTCATTGGCATTAGTCATTAAGGAAATTAACCTTAAAATCACAATAAAATACCAATAAACTTTCATCAAAATATCTAAAAAAATTTTAAATGACAGTACCACATTATTTGCAAGAAAGTAGAATATGTGGAGTTCTCATACACTGCTGGAGGGTATATACATTTGTGCAAACACTTTGGAAAACTGTTTAGCATTCTCTTAAGTATATACCAGTAATTCCACTCTTAGTCATAACCTCAACAGTAAGGCGTAACCATGGGCACCACTAGACTTATAAACAAGGTGTCTAGCAACATTATTCATAAAAATTGAAAACTGAAAACAACCCAAATGCACCTCAATATTTTAGCAAAGAAAAAAGATATATCTTGATATATTTATGCAGTGGGATAAGCAGTCTATAACAGTAAAAAATTCAATTATGACTAATGAAAAACATGGATGGATCTCATAGTCATATCATTGACTGAATAATGCAATTATTATATTTGTCCACTTTTATAAAGTTCAAAAATAGGAAAAACCATGATGACAGAAGTCAGAACAATGTGATTTTGGAGGGAAGTTAAGGATAGGGTTACATCATGAGAGATTCAGGATCTAAGTAGACATCAGTTGGGGGCGTCGATTTTGTGAAATTTACTACTCTGATGCTTAAACTCTGTACGCTTAATTGTATATTTTTTAATACTAAATTTTAAGAAAAATTTAAATATTGTTTGAAGTAAAAAATAATAGAACAACTTGAGAGAGAGAAGAAAAACAAACAAAAATCTTGGCTTCTCTTTTCCTCAGTCCTTCCCATCACTGGCCTCAAGTGCTCCTCTGGTTTCCTATGGCTCTGTCAATAGAAGAGTACCCTGATTTGGGTTAAATCCTTTCACTGTACTAATAAGAACACTGAAACCCAGAAACATTAAATGCAGGAGTCATCCCCTCACAGTATGCCAAGGACCCCAATTTTAAACTTCTCCTCCCAATCTATACCCAGGAGATAAACATTCCCTGTTAACTATCCTTACTTTCACACTTAAAGAGGACATTTTACTTTTTTCATAAACTTTCTTAACCTCATCAGTTTCTCCTAGGAGATTCTTGACTTGCTGATTAATTAGCGCTTACTGAAAAGAGGCTTCATGGGACCCCTCTACTTTCTCCCCTTTGGATTAACAATAAATTGACAAAACTGTTTAAAAGAATCATGCCTTTTGTGACAGAAGAACTGTCTTTTAAGATACATTCAGAAATAATACAACAGAATATGGAACATTATTTTCCAACTTGGGTGCAAAATATATAGTGATTTAAGCACTTTGAGTTGAACATTTTGGGGAGCCCTTGGTATAGATACAACGATTTTTATCTTCTGCTCCTTTTTTTTTTACCTTTTGTCTATTTTTCCCACTAGATTTGGTAAAAAAATAAAAAAGAATGTCACAATGTCAGTATCACCTTGAATTCCCCAGGATGGCAGCTTAAAAGCACTTCCATAACCTTAAGTTAGACGTTCAGAATATCACTGGTGATGTATTTTCAGAGGCCATGTGAGTTTTTATTTCTTTTCAGATATGGAATTATGAATTTTGACTAAAGGATAGAGAATGAAATTTGTTAAAAACTTCCTGATTAACCCCATGTGAGTTCTCTGTCTTCAGTGGAAAATCCCTTCCCTAACTTGCCAAACTGTCGGATGGCAACCTTATTTAGAGCCCTCTCTGTTGAACGGTGATCAGTTGAAATAGGACAGTTTTATGATCTTTAATATGGAAGATGTTTGGGATTTGTGTGGCTTTGGAAAAGTGACTCGAGACAATGACATAATGCTCATTTTTCGTAGAAATCCCCAGGGATACTGCTGTGCATGTAAGCATGTCTATGTGATAGGTAGCCAGAGGAATAGGAAAAATAACTATCTGATCTTTTATCGATTTCTCAACTGTGAGTTCCAGTGTAACTACGTTTCTGATAGGTATAGAAACGTTGGAGATGATTACGTTTTCCCAGTCATCTCCTGAAAATTATGAATTACACCTCCTGCAAAATGTGGAATGTTAGCATGTTTCGTTACTGTGTGTGCAAATGGATAAAATTTAGTATAGTAATATGATTGTTTCCTAAGATACTGATTCTCCCCAAATTCCTCTCTCCACTGCACTCACTAGTGCCCCCTGGTGGGGAAGGACAAACCTGTAAAATGTCAATAGTTTGCCTTTGCTGCTCTTACTGTTTGATTGCCCTTTGTGACCAAGCATTGTTTTCCTTTCTCTCATTATCCCATGCCCAAGCAGATGCCTCCTCTGTACCAGTCCTCAAACTTTTAAGATAATATTTGACAGTGAGGTATTATTTATAAGGACCGAAGGCAGTATTTCTAAAAGGTTATTGTACATAAGCATCACTAAAGAGCATTGTTAAGGTACAGATTCCTGGGTCCCAACTCAGAGAATTTGCTTGCATAGGTAAATAGTATTTCTTAGGAACCTCCAATTTTATCAAGCTGTAATCTCTGGAAACATTTACATATGCAGGGATCCCTTAGGTCAAGTTTTCAAGATCTGATAGCTATATGGTCTATATAAGGTCTCCTTCTTCAAACTCTGTAAGCAATTGCCTCTCTGCTTCCCCCAAAGGCAAGCCAGTCCTCTCCTCATTATCTCTCTCACTGAGCCATAAAAGTTAGGAGATGCTTTTATAGTCATCTACTCACAGGTATTCTAAGAGTCATTTAGTCATTCAACAATATTGTGCAAGCTCCTCTAGTTATCTGGGTTACATCAGTAAATAGAACGTTACAATTTCTGTCCCCATGGATATTTCTTTCGAGAAGGAGAGAGAGACAATGAGCAAAGCATACTAAATAAGTAAACTTTATATTATGTTATGTAAGTGCTGTGGAAAAAAGGAAATGGAGAGTAAGGTAAGGAGGCTGAAGAATGTGCGTATGGTGGGACACGATGAAATTGTAAATGGCATGGTAAGACTAAGCCTCACTGAGAAAGTGACATTTAAACAAAGCTTTGAAAAAGGCAAGGGAGGGAGGTATGTGGGTATATGGGAAAGAGTATTCCAGGGAGAGGGAGCAGTGGGGCAGATGCCTTAAGGAAAGATCGTGCCTATAGAAAAGGAATGCTATGATGGTTGGTGTGTCTGGTGTGGACTAAGCAAGGAGGGCAGTAGTTTGTAAGGACTTAAGTAGAGAAACAGGAAGCAGATCCCATAAGGTCTTTGGATCTATTGTAAGAACTTGACATTTGCTCTTAATGATATTGAGGCCCATTAAAATGCTTTAAGCAGAAGAGTGACACTTTCTGTCTTAAATTTTGAAAAGATCACTCTGGCTGTTGTGTCAAGAGGAAACACCGGAAGGGCAAAGTTGGAAGCAGGCAGATCATTTATGCAGCTATTTGCAGGCAAGAGATGATTGCAGTGGAGATGCTGAGAAATTGTTGGATTCTATTTTTGCATTTTGAGTATAGAATCCACAGTATTTCATGAAAAAATGAATGTGGCGTGTGAGAGAAAGAAAAGAGAAAAATATGACTCCATGTTTCTGTATTTCACACCTGGAAGGATAAAGCAGCAAATTCAATGCATTTGATGGGAATAAATAAAGAATTCAGTCCTGGAGTTACTGTGGTTTGCGATATCTGTTAATTTCAGAGTGGTGGCTTTAGGGATGCAGTGGATGTAAGTACCTACATTTCAGAAGAGAGTTCTGAACTAAAAATACAAATATGGGACTTATCACTATTTAGAGAGCATTTAGAGGTATAAAAGTGGATGTGAGTACAAAGATAGTGAGTTTACACAGAGGAGAAGAAAGGATTAAGACTGAATCCTGAGGTGCTGTTGGAGAAGGTCATCGAGAGGATGTGACCAGTGGCTGACCGGAGAGCTAGACCCGGGAAATGAGAGGCTCCTCACCCACCCACCCCCACCCCCGTCCCGGGGATGCACATTCTGCCCACCGTCCCCACAGTGGGAGCCCTTTTCAAAGACGAAGACTTGAGAGAGCACTGTGTTGTTGAGACCATCTGGATGGTGTACGTGACTAAACCCAGGCAAGGCCTCTACATAAACTTTTAGGATTCTGGTGGACAGGTGTCAGGATCTACTCGTTGTGATGGCCCAAGACAAACTTCATATGTAACCTTCCCTGCTTATTTTTCCAGTTTTAAGACTGTGCACATAAATTGGATGCATTCCAGGGAACAGAGCATTAAGTGAATCAGAACTATACGGGGTTGTTGTTCAATTCTCATTTTTTAGATGTATTTCCAGTACTGAAAATTAGAAGTCCCTCATCTTTAATTCTGTGGATTTTTGACATACTTGGGCTGTAGTTTCTTCCAACTAACATTGATTGAATCGTCGACCTGTCCTAAGAGATCTCAGCGATGTTCATCCTAACCTTCACAGCATCAAACAGCCTTCAACAATCTCAATCCACCTGCTGATTTTTGTCCTCTATTTCCTAGGACAGTCTATTGAATGCACCTTGAGAATCTCTAAATATTGTTGCGTGTGTTTTTAACATTAAAGATATTAGTCTTAGTATCATTTTTGGCATTTCTTCTTTAGCATTATTATTCATAAATTATGAATCAACCATTATGGATCAATAATACTAGTGGAATACCAAATAAATGTAAGAAAGAGAGGACCCTGTATTGAACGAACACTATACATTGCTGACCATACTTATCTTGGATAAGTAGAGTAGCCAAAATTTTGGCTAAAAATATTGACCCTATGGTGCTCTAGTAATGCTCATCAATAGAGAGTGGAGAACACCACCTGCTTTACACATTCTTATTGGCTGAAAGCTCATGATAGCCCCCTTTTACCACCATAAAATATACTTAACAATATGCAGTAATACAGTAATGGATTTTTTCCCTTATGTGTGTGTTTGGGTCTATCAGAAAAATATAAATGCCAAGTGGTTAGCATTAATAAATGAGGTATGCATATCATGGTTTATTACTATACCTAGTTATCAAAGAGAAGGAAATTTACAAAGGGAGAAAATAAAAGTTGGCCGAGCGCCTACTCTATGCCAAATACTGTGTAATACAGATTATGTCTTTTGTGTCACTTGATCTTTGCAAAATTCCTGAGTGATGGATATGCCTGTCTCTACTTCACAGGTAAGAAAAATAACTAAGAAATATTATGTAATTTGCTGAAAGTGTGTTAGAGACTCATCTGAAATTTAAACCTAGGTCCTTCTGAATCCAGATCCCCTGCTTTTTGCATGACAGCATGTTTTGTGGGAAGACTATGTAGTTATCTTGAGTCCTATGAATTTCTACATATTTTCCTTTGGCTTTTCAAGAAAAAGGCATTGACAGAGGAAGAATAGGAGCGGGTTGAGGAGGACAAAGGAATGAAGAGAAGAAGAAAGATTGAGAGGAAGAGAGAGAGGTATACTATGTATTCAAAATATGAATACAAATGATATGAAACACAGTAATGAGACTAATTTCACTTTGATTTACCTCTGTCTTTGAATTTTGGATTTAGGTTTAATGATTATCAGTAAATTATAACCATTATTAAAAAATTTTGTATGTGGATTGAGGTTTATAGTGGCTTATACATAATTAAAGGTAACTTCTACTTGAGACATTAGAACACATTGGAGTGTCGTGAATTTGTGAACATCTTATTCACAGGAAAAAGGAACAAACCCACTCAAGCTGTCAGCCAACATCAGGAAGGACTAGTGAAAAGAACTAGAGGCAAGGGCTTAAAATAGCCTCTGGGAACCAAGATAGAAGCACAAATATTAGCCAGTGGCTGAGTCTACTGCCATGAGGATTAAGGTAAGGGTCCAGGTGCAGGAACTAGGTTGAAGGTCAAAAAGGGAACTACGGCAAAGATGATGATAAATGAGTCACCGGATAGTAGGACTAAAGCTCCTTATATTCTCTCTGACAAAGGGAAAGAATTATTCCACAGCTTGACAAAGGGCTTGGCACACCTTGGAGGCTCAAAGTGTGTAGGTTAATGGATGCAAGAACAGCACATAGGCTGATCTCTACAGAAGTGATCGTATGCACAAGTTTACTTATGCCTCAAGCTGACTCCACCAGAGAGTCCCTTGTTATAATCTAAGTTAACCCCCAAAAAACTTTAAAACACTCAAATTTTATCAAAGTTTACAAATGGAGATTTAAATAGAATTCACCATGAGGTGTGTGTAGAAATCCATACATTTTGTAGGAGTTATGTAGGAGATAAAGTATTGGCTGCAGTCATATAAACTTCTGTTTTTCCACCAGTTTTGTGGTTAGCCCTCCTATTTAAACCCTGTAGGCTTCATGGGCCTTTCCAAGATGATATTTTTGTTCAGATGTAGTTCGAGTTTTGTTTTAGAAAAAGTGCCATGATACCAGCTTTTACATTTTGCCTGCCTTTTTTTTTTAATTGAAAAGGCTGTCAGGGTTACTCAGATATTAAGATAAGTATTATTCCCACTACCAAAAAAAGTAAAAATAAATCACAGTCAAGAGAGATTCATTGGTTAGTGGTGTTAACTGAACTGAGAATTTCTGAAATGGATTTTCCCAGGGGAGTCTTACAAGTCTGTATATGGGAGTCTTACAAGTCTGTATATGGGATTGTGGGCCACACTGTAAGACATCCACTTGACTTAGGCAGATTAGTTAACACTCCTAAATTCATTAAGGAGTTAGTCTAAACACAATTTGGAGCATTGGAGACTCAATTCCATAATGTCATCAACACAAAACTATTCCATAATGTCATCAACACAAAACTCTAGTTCTTCACTGAACCTTGGCCTGGCACTGCTTCCTACCAATGATCAAAGTCAGGGTCGCTAACCAACTTTGAACACCTTTCTCTGAGTTGATCATTTGTCTTCTGGACATATAAAACCCCCTGCCCAAAAGGCAATGGAAAGTAAAAATTTTATTTTTTTTCACATACACCAAAGAAGCAAATGCATTGTGAATGCTGTCCCTATTTTGTTTAGTTTTCTCTTTTAAAAAGACTTTGCAGAAGTTCAGTCCTATGCCTCTGGAAGATCTCCAGCACACTTGTAAAAGGAAATGACAGGCATCTAGAATAATTTCTCCCTAAAGAATAACAGAAGCTATTTCTTTAGTGCCATAAAGTAAGATATTGATTCATCACAAAGTTAGATGCTGTTGATAGCAATTTTGCCATCTCCTTCAAACCATTCGAAGGTAAACCATATTTTCTCTTTCATATTTAATAGGAAATTATCTGAAAACATTTAAATGCATACTGGTTATTATACTGTGCTTTGTACTGGATCTAGAAAGGCTAAGCCAATTCTAGGAAAGAAGAGGCTTATTTATGCTTGAATGTCAGATGTGGTTATGATTTCCCAATGAAGGTGATAAAAAAGGCATTAACTGAAATAACGTTTTCTGGGTATGCTCCTTTGGTATGCTTATGTATTTTTTAATACATTATCTTCTTATTTTTTAGTTATGGGGAGGTTTGACCCTCTGCTTCTGAAATCATTCAACGATCATTTTGGTATTTTTTTTTATTTTCTAAGTATCTGAAAATAACATTTATAGGGGAATGACACATATGCACTATTGTGTACCAAACCCCATTAAGGTGTTTTTCATACACCATCTGATTTTTTTTTTATCACAGTAACTTATGGAAAGGGAAGGAAGCTCAGGGGGATTAAAGGATTGCCTAAATTACTGTTTTTGTTAAAAGGGCATCCACTTTTTATATCCTACCTGGAAAAGTAAAAACACACCCTTCTTATTAAAAAGCATCTCCAATTACACAGCTTCTACATATGTCTGGACATACAGAATCAAAAAACTGATTTTGAAGTCTTAACTGATTCCTGAATATTTCTTTAGTGCCTGGCGCTTGAGGTGGGATATTACTTAGCTCAGGGGTCCCCAACCCCTGGTACCGTCCTTCTGTGGCCTGTCAGGAACCGGGCGGCACAGCAGGAGGTGAGCGGCGGGCGAGCCAGCGAAGCTTCATCTGCGCTCCCCATTGCTCGCATTACCGCCTGAACCATCCCTCCCGCCCCCTTCCCCAGTCCGTGGAAGAATCCTCTTCCACAAAACCAGGCCCTGGTGCCAATAAGGTTGGGGACCGCTGACTTAGCTGACTTGATTTCATTCAGATTGTATCATTTTCTTTGTTATCGGCCAAATCCACAAACTCATTGGAAAAAAAAAAATCCCAAACTATCAGATAGGTTATTTGGAACCACATACATTGAGAAACTTGATGTTTTACACCTTGTTGTCCTTGCTTTTCTTGTTTTGTTATCATTGCTTTCCTTTGAACTAGTTATTGTGCTGTTGTGTCAGTTATGGCCATGTGTTCAAATCCTTCAGAGAGATGGTTAAAAGAGCTATTAGCATTTTATAAGTGGAGAGCGTGTGGTGGAGAAAATGGAAAAGATCTACTTAACATTGTTGACTGAAAGAAAAATGTCCAACCGAAGAGTTGTGAGTTTCGGTTTAATCCATGGTTTTGGTTTTTACCGAGGACTGTAGTCTGGGAAACAGCCTCTCAGTAGCTCTGAGGGGACTATTCTGAAGAGGCAGGGGAGGAGCCAGTATATTTATGAATTTTGGCCTGGGAAATACTTGTAGTCAAGCATACATCTTGGTAAAGGATTACTGTTAATCCCGAAGAACAGATGTCTCAAGTTAATAACTTTAGTGCTTTTCTATGTGTGGGAAGATGCAAGAATCTGGGGTCATTGAAATTCTTCCTTATATCTGCATCTTAACTCTCTAGGGGCCCATATATCCAAAGAACAGAATGCTTCATCCTGTTTTTCCCACCCTGAATTCCCCTCAGAGTGCACTCTTGGTGGACAGTTGCAGTGGGTTGTGACTTAACCCCTTGTATAACGAGATGATGAGTGACACTCTTTGTTCTTTTTGTATATAACATCATACTGCAAAATAATCAGAAAAAGGAAATACTACCTAGTGTCTTTGACTTTTAGCTAAGTTCTTACGAAGAGAATTATCCTCATCTATTCTCTACAATGGAAAAACTTTGCCTTAATGATGATTTCTTTACCACTCATCATGTATGAAGTAAAAATACCGTTTTTGATAAGTAGGATTGCTCCTTTCAGAGAAAATCCTTATGTTATTGGTTCCAAGAAATGGATATTTCTTGGAAGTATTTTTTAAAATACTTTTCAAATCATATTTGTTTATGGATACTAATGGCATTTTGGAACAAGACATTCCATTTGACAAATAATAGAGGTGAAAGGCAAATCTTAATACAAACATATTCTTGTCAATATAATTGGAAACACACAGTGACTTGTAGGTTACCTTGTAATTTGTAATTACCTTACTCATCAGAATATTTTAATGGACACATATTCTTAAATAAAGGTTTTTCCAAAAAGTTTTTCTGTAATAACATGGCAAGACTTTCAGTGTTTTATTATTCATTTTGTTGGGGAAGAAGAAATGTTCTTCTACCTTTCTACGTTCTTCTGGCTGGTCTAAGAATTAAATTGACATGAGATAGATTAACAGGAGAAAATCAAACAAAAGTTTAATAACATGTACACATAAAAGAAACCCAGAAAAACTATGTAACTCACCAAAATGAACAAAACCCTCACCTTAAATATCATCTTCAGCTAAAGACAAAAGACAATGTTGGGGGTAGTGGTTTGGGACTTCAAAAGGGAGGCAGGCACTTGACACAGAGATGGAAAAGCAAATGTTTGGTAAACACATGTTTGCTGAGCCAGGCAGAGACAATTGCACACAGAGAGAAATTTTAACAAACAGACTTTGCTAGGTTTCTCCCTGTCTATACATCTAGTTCACACTGTAGTTATCTATGATGATAGCTCCCTTCCTGATAGAAGACAGGTCTTCTATCTAAATTCTTTTAAGAAGTTAAGGGGAAGGTCAAAGTTTCTTCCTGAGTCTTGCAGTCCTTGATTGTTTTCAGCCCAAAATAATGCACATGCCAAAGAGACATTTTGGGGTGGCAAGTTTGCTCCCCTACCGTCCTCAGTGTTTTTGTTGCCCACACAGTAGACACACTGATTAACATATTTTCACATCCACTGGCAGAGAAGGATCTTCTTTTAGGAAAAAAAGAAAAAGTTTTATAAAGGAAAGAGAAGATAAGAATGTGTAAAATAGCCCCACGGATACACCAGAAATACATCCACACGTGGAACAACTCCTACAGAACTCCTACTGAAGGCTGGCAGAAGACCTCAGACCTCCCAAAAGGCAAGAAACTCCCCACGTACCTGGGTAGGGCAAAAGAAAAAACAGAGACAAAAGAATAAGGACGGCACCTGCACCAGTGGGAGGGAGCTGTGAAGGAGGGAAAGTTTCCACACACTAGGAAGCCCCTCCGCGGGCAGAGACTGCGGGAGGCGGAGGGGGGAGTTTCAGGACCGCGGAGTAGTGCACAGCGACGGGTGCGGAGGGCAAAGCGGGGAGATTCCTGCACAGACGATCGGTGCCGACCGGCACTCACCAACCCGAGAGGCTTGTCTGCTCACCCGCCGGGGCGGGCGGGGCTGCGAGCTGAGGCTCGGGTTTTGGTTTTGGACGGAGCTCAGGGAGAGGACTGGGGTTGGCGGCTTGAACATAGCCTGAAGGGGTTAGTGCACCACGACTAGCCGGGAGGGAGTTCGGGGAAAAGCCTGCACCTGCCGAAGAGGCAAGAGACTTTTTCTTCCCTCTTTGTTTCCTGGTGCGCGAGGAGAGGGGTTTAAGAGCGCTGCTTAAAGGATCTCCAGAGACGGGCGCGAGCCGCGGCTAAAAGCGCGAACCCCAGAGACGGGCGCGAGCCGCGGCTGAAAGTGCAAACCCCAGAGACGGGCGCGAGCCGCGGCTAAAACCGCGGACCCCAGAGACGGGCGGGAGACGCTAAGGCTGCTGCTGCCGCCACCAAGGGGCCTGTGTGCGAGCACAGGTCACTCTCCACACCCCTCTTCCGCGGAGTCTGTGCAGCCCGCCACTGCCAGGTTCCCGGGATCCAGGGACAACTTCCCCGGGACAGCGCACGGCGGGCCTCAGGCTGGTGCAACGTCACGCCGGCCTCTGCCGCAACGTCACGCTGCCTCTGCCGCCGCAGGCCCGCCCCGCACGCAGTGCCCCTCCTTCCCCCATCCCCCAACCCCCGGCCTGAGTGAGCCGGAGGCCCCGAATCAGCGGCTCCTTTAACCCCGTCCTGTCTGAGCAAAAAACAGACGCCCTCCAGCGACCTACACACAGAGGCAGGGCCAAATCCAAAGCTGAGCTCCTGTGAGCTGTGAGAACAAAGAAGAGAAAGGGAAATCTCTCCCAGCAGCCACAGAAGCAGCGGATTAAAGCTCCACAATCAACTTGATATACCCTGCATCTGTGGAATACCTGAATAGACAAGGAATGATCCCAAATTGAAGAGGGGGAATTTAGGAGCGAGATCTATGATTTTTTTCCCTTTTCCTCTTTTTGTGAATGTGTACGTGTATGCTTCTGTGTGAGATCTTGTCTGTATACTCTTGCTTCCACCATTTGTCCTAGGGCTCTATCCGTCCATGATTTTTTTTAAAAATTCTTTTTCTTAATAATTAACTTTAATTGTAATAACTTTATTATACTTTACCTTCGTTCTTTCTTTCTTTCCTTCCTTCCTTCCCTCCTTTAGACAACGAATCACCCCAAATTGAGGAGGTGGTCTCTGGGAGCAGGATTTATGATTTTTCCCCCTTTACCTCTTTTTGTGAAGGTGTATGTGTATGCTTCTGTGTAAGATTTTCTCTGTATAGCTTTGCTTCCAACATTTGTCCTAAGGTTCTATCCGTCCCTTTTTTTTTTTCTAAATATTTTTTAATTCAATAACTATATTATACTTTATTTTATTTTTACTGTATCATCTTTCTGTCTTTTTTCCTTCTTTCCCTCCTTCCTTCCTCCCTCCCTCCCTCCCTTTCTTTCCTTCTTTGCTTCTTTCTTCCTTCCTTCCTTTCCTCCTTTCCTTCTTTCTTTACTCATACTTCTACTAATTCTCTCTACTTTTTCTCCCTTTTATTCTGAGCCGTGTGGATGAAAGGCTCTTGGTGCTCCAGCCAGGAGTCAGGGCTCTGCCTCTGAGGTAGGAGAGCCAACTTCAGGACACTGGTCAACAAGAGACCTCCCAGCTCCACATAATATTAAACGGTGGAAATCTCCCAGAGACCTCCATCTTAACACCAGCACCCAGCTTCACTCAACGACCAGCAAGCCACAGTGCTGGACAACCTATGCCAAACAACTAGCAAAACAGGAACACAACCCCACCCATTAGCAGAGAGGCTGCCTAAAATCATAATAAGGCCACAGACACCCCAAAACACACCACCAGACGTGAACCTGCCCACTAGAGAGACAAGATCCAGCCTCATCCAGCACAACACAGGCACTAGTCCCCTCCACCAGGAAGCCTACACAACCCACTGAAACAACCTTAGCCACTGGAGACAGACATCAAAAACAACGGGAACTACGAAAGTGCAGCCTGCAAAAAGGAGACCCTAAACACAGTATGATAAGCAAAATGAGAAGACAGAAAAACACACAGCAGATGAAGGAGCAATGTAAAAATCCACCAGACCTAACAAATGAAGAGGAAATAGGCAATCTACCTGAAAAAGAATTCAGAATAATGATAGTAAGGATGATCCGAAATCTTGGAAGTAGAATGGACAAAATGCAAGAAACAGTTAACAAGGACCTACAAGAACTAAAGATGAAACAAGCAACGATGAACAATGCAATAAATGAAATTAAAACCACTCTAGATAGGATCCATAGCAGAATAACTGAGGCAGAAGAACGGATAAGTGACCTGGAAGATAAAGTAGTGGAAATAACTACTGCAGAGCAGAATAAAGAAAAAAGAATGAAAAGAACTGAGGACAGTCTCAGAGACCTCTGGGACAACATGAAACGCACCAACATTCGAATTATAGGGGTTCCAGAAGAAGAAGAAAGAAAGAAAGGGACTGAGAAAATATTTGAAGAGATTATAGTTGAAAACTTCCCTAATATGGGAAAGGAAATAGTTAATCAAGTCCAGGAAGCACAGAGAGTCCCATACAGGATAAATACAAGGAGAAACACGCCAAGACACATATTAATCAAACTGTCAAAAATTAAATACAAAGAAAGCATATTAAAAGCAGCAAGGGAAAAACAACAAATAACACACAAGGGAATCCCCATAAGGTTAACAGCTGATCTCTCAGCAGAAACCCTACAAGCCAGAAGGGAGTGGCAGGACATACTGAAAGTGATGAAGGAGAATAGCCTGCAACCAAGACTACTCTACCCAGCAAGGATCTCATTCACATTTGATGGAGAAATTAAAACCTTTACAGACAAGCAAAAGCTGAGAGAGTTCAGCACCACCAAACCAGCTTTACAACAAATGCTAAAGGAACTTCTCTAGACACGAAACACAAGGAAACGACCTATAGTAGCGAACCCAAAACAATATATAAAATGGAAATAGGAACATACATATCGATAATTACCTTAAATGTAAATGGACTAAATGCTCCCACCAAAAGACACAGATTGGCTGAATGGATACAAAAACAAGACCCTTATATATGCTGTCTACAAGAGACCCACTTCAGACCTAGAGACACATACAGACTGAAAGTAAGGGGATGGAAAAAGATATTCCATGCAAATGGAAACAAAAAGAAAGCTGGAGTAGCAATTCTCATATCAGACAAAATAGACTTTAAAATAAGGACTATTAAAAGGGACAAAGAAGGACACTACATAATTATCAAGGGATCGATCCAAGAAGAAGATATAACAATTGTAAATATTTATGCACCCAACATAGGAGCACCTCAATACATACGGCAAATACTAACAACCATAAAAGGGGAGATCGACAGTAACACATTCATAGTAGGGGACTTTAACACCCCACTTTCACCCATGGACAGATCATCCAAAATGAAAATAAATAAGGAAACACAAGCTTTAAATGATACATTAAACAAGATGGACTTAATTGATATTTATAGGACACTCCATCCAAAAACAACAGAATACACATTTTTCTCAAGTGCTCATGGAACATTCTCCAGGAGAGATCATATCTTGGGTCACAAATCAAGCCTTGGTAAATATAAGAAAACTGAAATTGTATCAAGTATCTTTTCTGACCACAACGCCATGAGACTAGATATCAATTACAGGAAAAGATCTGTAAAAAATACAAACACATGGAGGCTAAACAATACACTACTTAATAATGAAGTGATCACTGAAGAAATCAAAGAGGAAATAAAAAAATACCTAGAAACAAATGACAATGGAGATACAACGACCCAAAAGCTATGGGATGCAGCAAAAGCAGTTCTAAGGGGGACGTTTATAGCAATACAAGCCCACCTTAAGAAGCAGGAAACATCTCGAATAAACAACCTAACCTTGCACCTCAAGCAATTAGAGAAAGAAGAACAAAAAAACCCCAAAGCTAGCAGAAGGAAAGAAATCATAAAAATCAGGTCAGAAATAAATGAAAAAGAAATGAAGGAGACGATAGCAAAGATCAATAAAACTAAAAGCTGGTTCTTTGAGAAGATAAACAAAATAGATAAACCGCTAGCCAGACTCATCAAGAAAAAAAGGGAGAAGACTCAAATCAATAGAATTAGAAATGAAAAAGGAGAAGTAACAACTGACACTGCAGAAATAAAAAAAATCATGAGAGATTACTACAAGCAACTCTATGCCAATAAAATGGACAATCTGGAAGAAATGGACAAATTCTTAGAAATGCACAACCTGCCAAGACTGAATCAGGAAGAAATAGAAAATATGAACAGACCAATCACAAGCACTGAAATTGAAACTGTGATTAAAAACCTTCCAACAAACAAAAGCCCAGGACCAGATGGCTTCACAGGTGAATTCTATCAAACGTTTAGAGAAGAGCTAACACCTATCCTTCTCGAACTCTTCCAAAATATAGCAGAGGGAGGAACACTCCCAAATTCCTTCTACGAGGCCACCATCACCTTGATACCAAAACCAGACAAGGATGTCACAAAGAAAGAAAACTACAGGCCAATATCACTGATGAACATAGATGCAAAAATCCTCAACAAAATACTAGCAAACAGAATCCAACAGCACATTAAAAGGATCATACACCATGATCAAGTGGGGTTTATTCCAGGAATGCAAGGATTCTTCAATATACGCAAATCTATCAATGTGATAAACCATATTAACAAATTGAAGGAGAAAAACCATATGATCATCTCAATAGATGCAGAGAAAGCTTTCGACAAAATTCAACACCCATTTATGATAAAAACCCTCCAGAAAGTAGGCATAGAGGGAACTTTCCTCAACATAATAAAGGCCATATATGACAAGCCCACAGCAAACATCATCCTCAATGGTGAAAAACTGAAAGCATTTCCACTAAGATCAGGAACAAGACAAGGTTGCCCACTCTCACCACTCTTATTCAACATAGTTTTGGAAGTTTTAGCCACAGCAATCAGAGAAGAAAAGGAAATAAAAGGAATCCAAATCAGAAAAGAAGAAGTAAAGCTGTCACTGTTTGCAGATGACATGATACTATACATAGAGAATCCTAAAGATGCTACCAGAAAACTACTAGAGCTAATCAATGAATTTGGTAAAGTAGCAGGATACAAAATTAATGCACAGAAATCTCTGGCATTCCTATATACTAATGATGAAAAATCTGAAAGTGAAATCAAGAAAACACTCCCATTTACCATTGCAACAAAAAGAATAAAATATCTAGGAATAAACCTACCTAAGGATACGAAAGACCTGTATGCAGAAAATTATAAGACACTGATGAAAGAAATTAAAGATGATACAAATAGATGCAGAGATATACCTTGTTCTTGGATGGGAAGAATCAACATTGTGAAAATGACTCTACTACCCAAAGCAATCTACAGATTCAATGCAATCCCTATCAAACTACCACTGGCATTTTTCACAGAACTAGAACAAAAAATTTCGCAATTTGTATGGAAACACAAAAGACCCCGAATAGCGAAAGCAATCTTGAGAACGAAAAAAGGAGCTGGAGGAATCAGGCTCCCTGACTTCAGACTATATTACAAAGCAACAGTAATCAAGACAGTATGGTACTGGCACAAAAACAGAAAGATAGATCAGTGGAACAGGATAGAAAGCCCAGAGATAAACCCACGCACATATGGACACCTTATCTTTGATAAAGGAGGCAGGAATGTACAGTGGAGAAAGGACAGCCTCTTCAATAAATGGTGCTGGGAAAACTGGACAGGTACATGTAAAAGTATGAGATTAGATCACTCCCTAACACCATACACAAAAATAAGCTCAAAATGGATTAAAGACCTAAATGTAAGGCCAGAAACTATCAAACTCTTAGAAGAAAACATAGGAAGAACACTCTATGACATAAATCACAGCAAGATCCTTTCTGACCCACCTCCTAGAGTAATGGAAATAAAAACAAAAATAAACAAATGGGACCTAATGAAACTTCAAAGCTTTTGCACAGCAAAGGAAACCATAACCAAGACCAAAAGACAACCCTCAGAATGGGAGAAAACATTTGCAAATGAAGCAACTGACAAAGGATTAATCTCCAAAATTTACAAGCAGCTCATGCAGCTCAATAACAAAAAAACAAACAACCCCATCCAAAAATGGGCAGAAGACCTAAATAGACATTTCTCCAAAGAAGATATACAGAATGCCAACAAACACATGAAAGAATGCTCAACATCATTAATCATTAGAGAAATGCAAATCAAAACTACAATGAGATATCATCTCACACCAGTCAGAATGGCCATCATCAAAAAATCTAGAAACAATAAATGCTGGAGAGGGTGTGGAGAAAAGGGGACACTCTTGCACTGCTGGTGGGAATGTGAAATGGTTCAGCCACTATGGAGAACAGTATGGAGGTTCCTTAAAAAGCTACAAATAGAATTACCATATGACCCAGCAATCCCACTACTGGGCATATACCCTGAGAAAACCAAAATTCAAAAAGAGTCATGTACCAAAATGTTCATTGCAGCTCTATTTACAATAGCCCGGAGATGGAAACAACCTAAGCGCCCATCATCGGATGAATGGATAAAGAAGATGTGGCACATATACACAATGGAATATTACTCAGCCTTAAAAAGAAATGAAATTGAGCTATTTGTAATGAGATGGATAGACCTAGAGTCTGTCATACAGAGTGAAGTAAGTCAGAAAGAAAAGGACAAATACCGTATGCTAACACATATATATGGAATTTAAGGGAAAAAAATGTCATGAAGAACCTAGGGGTAAGACAGGAATAAAGATGCAGACCTACTGGAGAACGGACTTGAGGATATGGGGAGGGGGAAGGGTGAGTTTTGACAGGGCGAGAGAGAGTCATGGACATATACACACTGACAAACGTAGTAAGGTAGATAGCTGGGGGGAAGCAGCCGCAAGGCACAGGGATATTAGCTCGGTGCTTTGTGACAGCCTGGAAGGGTGGGATGGGGAGAGTGGGAGGGAGGGAGACGCAAGAGGGAAGACATATGGGAACATATGTATATGTATAGCTGATTCACTTTGTTATAAAGCAGAAACTAACACACCATTGTAAAGCAATTATACCCCAATAAAGATGTTTAAAAAAAAAAAAAAAAAGAATGTGTAAAATAGGTTGTGGCAGTGTGAGAGAGATGAACTGAAACAACAAGGGATGTAGGGGAAGGGAGGGTAAATATGAAGTTCATTGTGAGCCAGGGAGGTACTCTACACAAAGCCATACAGCACTGAATTTTTTTTAAGGTAATATCTACCGATTGGAAATGCTATGGACAACTGCTGCAGCCCTCTCTGCAAAACACTGAAAATAATTTTGGTAAACATGCCAATTTTAATATCTAAGATGACCAGGGTGACCTGGTTATTTACACAAGATTCTTAAACATAGCTACCAATATAGAAATAACTTATTCTGTTTCTTGCTCAGAACTAGCATGAAAATACCCTTCTCCATCCCTGAAGAGTGACAGCTGTGTTTGAGTTTAGGAAGCAGAATTGGGAGAAGCAAAGAAAGCTGGTCGGCCGGGGGGGCAAAAGATCTCACTTCTTCTGACTCTGTTCCTAACTTTGATTCAAATTATGTCTCTTTGCTGCACCTCAGCCTTCTCATCCATAATCTGTGCAGTTAAACCAGATGAGCTCAGAAATGCTCTCAAACTCTGGCTCTTTGCTAAATGTCTTTGACGGTATACCAAGATGGAGGAGGCTAGTTTCCTTTTTTTTTCTATCAGTACTGCCATGGAGCTCAGGAACAGAAATGTCTTATCTTTGTTCTTTTTACTAATTTTCAAGCTCATTATTTATTATGATACTTTGTTTCTCAGTAGCTGGATGGGGCTCTGAATATTTTAAATTGAAGAGATTTCTACTGTAGGTATCTCTTTTTCCTCTGAATACTGATATTGGATGATGATGACGATGATAAACATCTGAGAAAAACAGGAATTGAACAATTTTTTCCTTCTAGAGGAGCAGTAAAACACACACACACATACACACACACAGTAGAAAGCAAATGAAAGCAAAAGTGAAAGAAAAAAAATGGATCCAGAAATAGTCTTAGAGAAGAAACTGGGTTTAAATCCTAGTTCTGTTACTCACAAGTGCTAAGGATCTGAGTGGATTGCTTACATAATATTTAACTTCCTTTGAGTGTGTTAAACTTACATTCCTTGGATTCCCTTGCAATTACAGTTCTGACTAGAATTTGTTTCACCTTGAAATGCACTTACGTGAAAGGAATCAGAACTAAGGTGGTGAGAGAAGCAAGGAGCGAGTCTTCTATTTTGCATACAGAAGTTGTGAGGTTTTGAAGCCATCAACTCTAGAATCACTTCTTTATTGAGTTAGCAAGTTGAAAAGTCAGTAGTTGGGTTCCATGTCGTGGCAGAAACTTTATCTCCATAGTACCCCAGTTGTGGAATATCACACGTGGGATTCATCCCTTAAAGTTTAGCACTGCTTGTTTCTTCAGCCCTCCTAACAAGTCTGTAACCATTTACTAGGTCATAATCATTTACTTTTAACTTTGCTAGAATTGATTCTGTTTTCTCCCACCAAACCCTGGCTAATACAGTTTGTAAACGTACTTAATTTGTGTAAGTCTATGTTTATTCCTCTGTAAAATGTGAGCAAAATGAAAATATTTTATAAAATTATTGTTCTGTACACTAAACAAGATAGTTTACATGAAAGGCTTAGCACAATGTTTAACATACTAAGCATGCAATAAATATTCGGCATGGCCATAATTATTACTCTAATGAGATGGAGAAAACAGCATTTATCATAATTCTTCTATTCCAGTTATTTCTTGATGTCTCACAACACCTCCAAACTTGGTAGTGTAAAATAATCATTTTATTATGTCATGAATACTATTATTCAGACAATCAGAAACGGCACACTGGGTCTCTTATCTCTGCTCCAGAATGTCTAAGATTCCAGCTCACAGGGCTCAAAGGCAGGGGCGATTCAATGGCATGGCAGTGTTCTCATCTGAAGACTCATCCACTCACAATCCTACACCTGGACGTGAAGAACAGCAAACCACAGTACCCACCCGTACTTCTCACTGTGGCTTGATTTGTTCAGAGCATGGGAGCATCCATGGTAGCTCCAGGCAAAATTCCTCAGCAAAAAACGTTAACAAGCCAAATTCCACAGTATATGTATAACAGATAATATATTATGAATAAATGGAGTTTATCCTAGAAATTCAAGGTTGTCTTAAGATTTTAAATTTAGTTAGAAGAATGATTTCCCAAGTGGAAGAGATTTCTGACGAGTTTGGTGAATATTCTCTACATATTTTGTTCTTTAGCTGGAGGTAGCAGCATAATCAGGAGAGGGGAGAGAGAGAACTCAAAGTCTTGTCAGCTAAAATTGTGAATTCATTACTAGTGGGGAAAACCTACGGCTTTGAACCTGTAATATTAGTTGCAGAAAGGAAGGAAAATAAATGAAAGACATGCATTAGAACTGAAGATGTAAGGCTATTTTTATTCACAGATGACCTAATCTTGCATGAAGAAAATCCTAAGCAATCTATGTTTTTACAAAAATAATTCTTTGAGCTAAAAAGTCTGTTTAGCAAGGTCTCAGAATTAAAGAGCAATGTACAAAAATCAATTATACTTTTATGACCTACCAACTAAAAATGTAATATGAAATTTGCAAAGCAGAATAAGCATGGAGAAGGATAAACTAGTGATAAATTTAACAAAAGATAACTACAGAATCATGTTAAAAGAAACTGAAGATTAAAATAAATGGACAGGGCTTCCCTGGTGGCTCAGTGGTTGAGAGTCCGCCTGCAATGCAGAGGACTCGGGTTCGTGCCCCAGTCCGGGAGGATCCCACATGCCGCGGAGAGGCTGGGCCCGTGAGCCATGGCTGCTGAGCCTGCGCATCCGGGGCAAAAAAAAAAAAAAAATAAATGGACAGAGAAAATACATTCATGATTCAGAACTGTTAAGATGCCAGTTTTCACCAAAAATACCTAGAGAGTCAATGCAATTTCTATCAATATCATAGAAGGCTTTTTCCCCTCCTATAAATTGACATAAATAATATATGAAAGTGAAAAAGACCTAGAATAACAAGCTCAATTTTGAAAAAGAAGAACAAAGGTTAAGGTCTTAAACTCCCTGATTTAAAAATTTACTATAAAGTAACAGTGATCAAGGTATTGTGGTAAGAACAGACATGATTGGGGAACAGAAATGAGAGTCTAGAAATAAGCCCTCACATTTAAGGTCAAATGATTTTTCAACAACAGAACTATATTAATTCAATATGCATAATAGAATTGTCTTTTTAACAAATGGTAATGGGATAGATATTCCTATGCAAAAAAAAAAAAGAAGGAAAGAAAATCTGAAAGTAAATGAACAGGCTTCTAAATAAAGAAATTAGAAAAAAATATATATCTGAAGAAAGTATAAGAAAGGAAACTTAATGCAAATGTTAATTTATTCAAGAGTAAAACTACAATAGAGAATATAAAACAAATTGTGGGTTTTTTAAAGACTAAAAAAAGGAAAATATTGCCTAGATAAAGAAGTTACAAATAAAGTATATAGAGAGAGTTTATATGTGCTTATTAATATTTATGAAATATTTCACAGTTTAAAAAAAACAGAGGAAAGAAGGAAAAATTATTTTTTCACAGTTGGCCCCTTGGAAAGATATGAACTCATTCGAAAGGCAGTGGAAGGATTTTGTTGTTTTCAATGTTACTGTTGTTTTAGTTTTAGCAGGTACACCTAAGATTCTGTTTTGAAAATGATCCAGTCTGAGACACTGCCCTTTCAGAAGAGCTAAAGGACTCTGAAAAAATTATCCAGTCCAAGGAATCAATAATACTTAGGTAAACTTACAAATCTGTGTTTATATTATGTATTTTTCTATCAATCATACAGACTGTATCATCAACATTTTTTAAGTCAATATATGAGCCACAGCAGTATGGAGACAATTTTTTTTTAACAGAGATTAATAAGTAGGAGGCATGGAAGGGAAAAAAATGAGAAAGCAGGAAACATAAGCAAGTTATAGGATAAAATAAGGTCAAGGATAAAGGTAGGTGCATAAATATCAAAGAGGACAGAGTTTAGAATTTTACCAAAGGAACGAGAAAAAAAAATGTCATGGAAAAGGCATCTGAAGATAAATCACATTACAGATGCATGTAATAAATGCAATCAAATTATTTTTTTATATTTTTGTTTGGTTTGACATTGAGATCTCTGACATTTCAGTGTGAGGAATGATAGAAGGAGAATAAATAAACTACACTCAGAAGTAACAACGTCATCAAAAGAGAGAAATAAAGGACTCTGGTTTCTCCCAGTTATTTGAGAAAATAATTGTTATAGGTTGATCCGATGGCTAGCCTTCCAAAGATAACTCACATAAAACAGGCAGGCTTCTTCCTCTTTCCCAGACAGAGATAATATTTTAAATAGACCATTCAGTTTTTCCTCAGAGATGCCACCCAATTATACTATTATGCACAGTAGTGAGGAGTGTAAGTCTGGGAGTGAAATTTGTGCCATCTGTTGCTGGGTCATTGGGGGTGTGTATTACACCCGTGGTCCAACTTCCTTTCTTGTCTCACAATCTGACTTCCATAATCCACACTGCTTATATCATGACTTAAAACTCTCATATATTTTTAAAATGATGGTAAAATACCACATTTGGATAATAGATGATGTGTGACTCTAAACTTCAGGTTGTATTCAGGGATTAGCAGGTGAGCAAGCACATGTGTGTGTGCGTGTGTGCGTGTGTGAGAGAGAATACAAAGAAAATGGAATGATTATGATTGTAAACTGTGGGTGCAGTGGATGTTTTGCTCCTCTACACTCCCTCCCCAACATTGAAATATTCATTGCCACAGCTGCAAGAGTGATGGTAGCTGATATCTGTCAGCTGAGTCTTTCTCTGGTACTTGAACTTGGTTGAACAGAGTTGTTTCAATCAAGGTTATAATTGGTAGCTGCAGAGGAGTAAAGTCTCAGTCCCATTTCTCCAATTTTGTACAATTCCAAAGAGCCATCTCAGCTCCAGTCATCCCCATAGAATCCACTGAGGATTTTGTTTCAACTTTATCACAATCCAACGTTCACCTCTTCAGGGTCCTGCTTCTTTCACTCCCTCAAATGTGTTGATCTCAAGAATGCTCACTAATAAACGTCCTATTTACAAATGTTTAGCTAAGAGTCTGCCTCCTAGGAAACCTAGGACAACTCTTAGCAGACAAGTGGCACCAGAAATAGTCCAGGAAAGCAGCCCTGAAGATAGGATATTGAAGTTGATCAACCAACAACACATCAGCAATGAGAACCCCACCTCTGGTGACAGGGGGAACAGGAATATTCCATAGCAGTTGGTAGCGCTGCTATCATATCTCCTCACACAAGTTTACTGGGATGATATATCCACTGGCAAGAATGAACTGGTACATGAAATGTATCAGATGTTTGAGAAACATGAGATGAACTGTAATGATAAAGCATGTGGATCTTGAGTATTTTATATATTAGAGACCTACAATAAAAGTCCCAGGATACATAACAAATGAAAGGCTAAGGGTCTTCTACACAGCATATAAACAGGCTTCTGCAATCAGAAAATTGAGAAGGCTTGGGATGTAGCCCCATACTCAACATCACTAATCATTAGAGAAATGCAAATCAAAACAACAATGAGCTATCACCTCACACAGGTCAGAATGGCCATCATCAAAAAATCTACAAACAATAAATACTCGAGAGGGTGTGGAGAAAAGGGAACCCTCTTGCACTGTTGGTGGGAATGTAAATTGATACAGCCACTATGGAGAACAGTACGGAGGTTCCTTAAAAAACTAAAAATAGAACTACCATATGACCCAGCAATCCCACTACTGGGCATATACCCTGAGAAAACCATAATTCAAAAAGAGTCATATACCAAAATGTTCATTGCAGCTCTATTTACAATAGCCAGGACGTGGAAGCAACCTAAGTGTCCATCATCAGATGAATTGGTAAAGAAGATGTGGCACATGTATACAAAGGAATATTAGTCAGCCATAAAAAGAAACGAAATTGAGTTATTTGGAGTGAGGTGGATGGACCTAGCGTCTGTCATACAGAGTGAAGTAAGTCAGAAAGGGAAAAGCAAATACCGTATGCTAACATATATATATGGAATCTAAAAAAAAAAAAAAAAGAGGTTCTCATGAACCTAGGGGCAGGACAGGAATAAAGAGGCAGATGTAGAGAATGGACTTGAGGACACGGGGTGGGGGGAAGGGTAAGCTGGGATGAAGCGAGAGTGGCATGAACATATATACACTACCAAATGTAAAACAGCTCGTGGGAAGCAGCCACATAGCACAGGGAGATCAGCTCATGCTTTGTGACCACCTAGAGGGGTGGGATAGGGAGGTTGGGAGGGAGATGCAAGAGGGAGCAAATATAGGGATATATGTATATGTATAGCTGATTCACTTTGTTATACAGCAGAAACTAACACACCATTGTAAAGCAATTATAGTCCAATAAAGATGTAAAAAGTAACAGGGATCTTGAACTATTTAAATTCTCAACTTTCAGAGTTCTGCCAGACCAAGGTAGGGTCCCTGATTAGAAAATGTGGCAACCTGAGACATGGAACAGTGACACCAACTACAGTGTGACCCTTTGGTCTTGCAGAAGTTGTCCCGTTCATTCATAGTAAACGCTTGAATTCTTCACCATTTGAAGACAAAGCTGAGGTTTCTGTTATGCAAGACAGCTGTCTCCTTCAGATCTACGACACCTTCCCTCCTGGCCCCCAGACCAATATTTAGAGTTAAGGCCAGAAAAACCACAGAATGATATGTTTTCTGAGATTTCCTAGGAGACATTCATTTAGCAAAGCTCCAGTAAGAGAGGAACTGGCATCACTGAGTGTAGTGGCAGCTGTCTCTGTAGGACAGGGCTGATGGAAAGCGATGTTGTTACATAAAAGTGCTCTCTGATTGCAATAGCTATTACACCATGCTAAAAATAATGAAGGTAGGGGCTTCCCTGGTGGCACAGTGGTTGAGAATCTGCCTGCTAATCCAGGGGACACGGGTTCGAGCCCTGGTCTGGGAGGATCCCACATGCCACAGAGCAACTAGGCCCATGAGCCGCAACTACTGAGCCTGTGCGTCTGGAGCCTGTGCTCCCCAACAAGAGAGGCCACAATAGTGAAGAGGCCCGCGCACCGCAATGAAGAGTGGCCCCCGCTTGCCACAACTAGAGAAAGCCCTTGCACAGAAACGAAGACCCAACACAGCAAAAATAAATTAAAAAAAATAATAATGAAGGTAGATGGTGGCATTTACTTTAGCAAGTTAGGTGCAGTTATTGTGATGACGAGTGAGACCAAAGAGTCAGCCAGGGATCTCACCCACAGAAAACTGTGGAAGTAGTTGCGAGAGCATGGTATCTGTAGAGGCAAGTTAGGTGGGCCACAAGGACGTTGCTCAATCTCCAAATCCCAAACAAATGATGTGTGATTAATCAAGAGGCTGAATGCAGCCACCCCAATAAAAAGACAACAATTCCTTGCCCAGCTTTCAGACCCAGGAACCACTGGGAGGCATGTCTGGACAATATCACAGCACCTGTGTAGATAGGGTAATATTTCTCTGTGTATCGTACATAGTTCCCGTAATGATTCTGTGTGTATAGTGTTTAGACAGAGTAATGATTTCTGCAGCCCTCCCCCAAAGACACATATGACCATTTACTTGGGTACACTGGATAAAGCTAATTCCCAAACATTCTGAGGACTGTTTGGAATGTGGCCAGAGCTGATGTTGATGACCAGGGAACAGAAACACAATCAAGGCTCCACTTTTAGAGTGGAAGCATAAGAGGAGTCGTTATCAGTGGACTCCTAGACTCAGTGGGTACATTGAGTCAGTGACCCCACCTACTAGTCACATCTCATCTGCACATGTATAATTAGAGTGGACATAACTTGGTAATTGGCAGAAACTTCACCTTGGTTGTCTGGTGTGTGGGGTAAGGACTATTATATTAGAGGAAGACAAATGAAGAATTCTAAAACTTCATCCTTCTCAGCAAGGTATTAATAAACCATATTAAATAAAAAATTGTACCACATCCTGGGGGTTATAATAGAGATTAGAGCTAACCTTTAAGACCGAACCTTGTGATGGTAACGTTCCATCACATTTCCATTTAATTCACTAGTCTGGCCATTACAAAATTGAGGCAGAAGCTGTAAAATGATAACAGACTACCATGAAGTCATCCAACTGGTATCTACCATTGCAGCCACTAATCCAGATGTGTTATCTTTGCTAAAGTAAACTGGCATGACTTCGGGAGTATTGTATTTGACCACTGAGCTGATGCATGCGTTCTTTCCATACTTATCAGAAAGGACAGTTTACATTCTCAGTGGATGGATAACCAAATACATTTATAGTTTTTGTCCCAGAGCTATGTGAACTTTTTTGTCCTCTGTCATATTAGCAGAGGGGACTAGAAACATCTAGATCTGGACTATCTGAATTGGAACAGTACAACGAAGAGACAAGGTTATTACAAGATGAGTCCACAGTGACAAGTCTGTTGGAGGTTTTAATAAGACACACATACTCCAGAGAGCAGGAGATAAAATCCATGAAGATTCAAGGGCTTGCAATGTCAGTGAAGTTTTTAGGAGACAGTGATCTGTGAAACACTAAGGAATCTCCTCCAAATAAGGAAAAACACGTTGAATCGCACAACTTTACCACTAAGAAAGAAACACAAGCTTCCTTTACTAAAAGACAAATCATACTTGCTGCAGCCCATTAATTAGATTATGAAAAAGGCCACCCAGTTTGAGTGAGGCCTTAAATAGGAAAGGGGTCTGCAAGACTAGGCTACCACGCAAGTGGTCCTGCTGCTTGAACCATGTGACGTGGACACTGGATTATAGTTGTGCTACCATTCCATTCAGGAATGAGACTGAAAAAGGTAGTGAAAAGGAATTCTCCTAAAGATGGAACAAAACAAATGGTTTAACTGATTGGCGGGGCCTAGAATATATTGGAAGATTGGGGGAAAGGGGTACATTAGATTCCTAGGATTTCCGTAACACATTACCACAAACTTGGTGCTTAAAACAATAGGCATTTATTCTTTCAAAATAATGAAGGTGAAACCGAGTGGGGCCCTGTGGGGCTCCCAGGCATGGAGGCCTTTCTGTCCCCCATTTCTTGTGGGCAAGACTCCAGCCCCCAGGACCTTCCCTGAGTTCCAAAGGG
Source organism: Phocoena sinus (assembly GCF_008692025.1). NCBI lineage: Eukaryota > Metazoa > Chordata > Mammalia > Artiodactyla > Phocoenidae > Phocoena > Phocoena sinus. The sequence goes on along the minus strand of NC_045773.1, from coordinate 76,258,727 downwards.
CGGATTCCCACAGTTGCTAATTAAGGGAGGAGCAGCCAGAAAACCACTTGAGGCCAGATTAAAGGGACCAGAGAAGCTCATCAAGATCAGGAGACCACCTGAGATGAGATTAAGGGCGAGCAAGCCCTGATCACACCCTAATCTTGTCAGAGATCCCACCTTTGAACCATGTTATAGAACCCTAATCTAATCCTCCTGGGTGGGGACATATCCCCACCCGTCATTTTTCAAGGCAGAAGCCTGGTGTGCCCCCCTCTGCCTGGCAAAGCAATAAAGCTTTCCTTCTCTACTTCACCCAAAACTCTTTCTCCGAGATTTGATTCGGCACCGGTGCACAGAGAGGCCGAGCTTTCAGTAACAAAGCTAGAAGCCCAAAAATCAAAGTGTTCACAGAATGACCACATTCTTTCTGGAGGCTCCAGGGGAGAACCCATTTCTTTACCTTTTTCAGCTTCCAGTCCCTGTCAAAATTCCTCAAGCTGCGGTTGTACTACTCCAATCTCTGCCTTTCTGGTCACATCACCTCCTCCCTGTGTCTTATCTTCTGTCTGTCTTCTCCTTTGTGTACCTCTTATAAGGATACTTGTCATTAGATTTAGGGCCCACCCAGATAATCCAGGATAATGTCCTCATCTCAAGATTCCTTAACTTAACTGCATCTGCAAAGACTCTTCTTCACAAAAGATAACATTCAAAGGTATCCAAGCTAAGTCCCCAATATAATATTATCTCTAGAGGAGACCATCAGGTGCTTGATGACAAGTTGACAATATTAGATCCTTTATATCCTGGAGCGGTCAGTAATTCTTTCTGACTGCATTAACTTATATTCCAGTTATGGTTTTGCCTTTCCTGCATGAAGGACCTCAGCCAGCATCCTCTCCAAGATCACAAAATTAAAATATTTTTCAAAAGATTTTAAAACCCTCACAAATGATGTAAAATGACTAAGGTATGAATTTAAAATAAAAGACAAATAATTCCCAGTTGAATTCTGAATTAGAAGAAACACAAGAGCATCTAAAATAGATAACCCATTAAAAAAAACAGAAGGTGAGGAGGGGAAAATTTTTTAATTAAAAAAAACTGTACAGTTAAAAAAGATTTTTTCTAAAAGTGAAAAATGTGGGGAACAGTCCAATAAACAACTTATGGATTATAAGAAACCCTGAGAAGAAAAATCAAAGCAAGGTAAAAACAATAAATACTAAAAGCCATTATTTCAAAAAGCTATTGGAAAATTTAAAAATTAAACTTATAAATTGAAAGAAGGCACTTCATAACTGAGACTATAAACCCAGAAAGATCAACAGCCAAACATATTCTTGCAAAATTCCTGAACTTTAAACAAAATAAAAAATCACTTGGTCATGTAGGCAAAAAGAGAAAATAACTTATGTGGGAAAGAAAATTAGATTGCCATCAGTTATTTTTGCAGTAACACTTTATGCCAAAATGAAATGAAAATACAAATGAAAGAAAATGTGAGCAAAGAATTTTACACCAGTAAAACTGACACTCAAGTATTAAGAATACTCCTCCAAGAACTCAAGGAATATAACTCCCATAAGCACCTCTTGAGAAATCAACAACAGAATAAGCCGCACACAACCAACATAACTCGAGAAATATCAGTTTAAAATTCTAGGCATGGAAGTGAAGATTCAATAAAAGGGACTTGTAGAGTAAAACTACATGAGAGTTGGAAAAGAGTCTAGTTTGTATGGTTCCGTGTTCAGACAACGTAGATAAGTACAACTATTAAAATACAGGGAAAATGAGAAAAGCATGTGAAAAATAACTTTTTTTCACTATTTTGACATTGATAATTATTATCATTATTGATAATAATGATATTATTATTCTGATGCTATTGTGTGCTTAATGTGTGATAAAGTAAGCAGGATAACCTTTATCCTTTCATTCCTTTATGTCCTTGAAAATCAGGATTAGCTTTGTAGAAGGATGTACATATACAGATGTAATATGCAAGAAGTAAAAAACCCTGTAGTCCTGAATTTTAATTGGTAGCGTAAATTTATGAGGTTTTCAAAAATAAATTTTATGTAAAAAATTTAGATATTTTACATGTAACAATATTTTATAGTATGCTTATTTATTTAAATATATTTATAAATAAATATACTTATTTATTTAATCCATCTAGTAGACTTCTAAGATGACTCCCAATGATCCCAGCCTCCTGGTATTCATGGCCTGGTATAACCCCTACTCTTGAGTAACTTGCTTCTAACAAAAAGATGGCAACAATGAAGGATATCACTTCTGTGATTATAGTACAAGAGATTATAGCCTCCATCTTCTTAGAAGACTCTCCATATGGCTTTGTCAGCTTGCATGGTTTGATAAAATAAGCTGCCATGTTGAAGAAGCAAGAAATTTAGGGCAGCTGCCATCCAAAGGTGAGCTAAGAACTGAGACCCTCAGTCCAATGCATGAGGAACTGAACTCTGCCAGCAACCATGTGAGCTTGGGAGTGAATCTTTCCCAGCTGAGTCTTCAGATGGGACCCCAGCCTTGGAAAACACTTTGATTGTGGTATGGTAAGAGATTTGAATATTGTGTTCCTGAGTCCCAATATATGGTCAATACTCAGTAAATATATTTGAAGTGAGTGAAGATGTTAGAGCACATTTTTAGAATACATACAAGGTAAGTAATTATTAAATTGCAATTTATTTAAGATTATGTTTAACAGGGTTTTACGTTTCTAATAGAAAATTTAAAAAAAATTCATTCTTTAAGAGTTAACCATCCTCTGAAAATTATCAGATAGAGCTTTTATGTTTAAAAAAAAAAATCTTGTTCTTATGGGGTATTGATAAAATGATTGCCCAAAGAACAGTGTTGGCTGGTGAGAGTTTTCAGCTAATTATGTCATTATGAATTCCCTTCATATTTGTGGAACATGTAATGCCTCTTTGTATGGAGCCATTTCTAACTATAAGGCACTTTTATACAAAAATTCAGAACGGGCTGATTGATTGCTCATCTATTAGTTTGGAAGGTGCTCAGAAGCTGGGAAGTGAAACTGAGAGATAAATATTATTAACAGATGACCAGCTTCAGATAAGGTACACAATTCAGCCCATACCAAACCCTAAGGGGTTTAGTCTTCTAAATGAACTTAGATGGAAGGAGGGATATGGAGAGACATTCTATCTTTAATACAGCAATTGTTCTTCATTAGTAAGGCTAGAAATATAATTCTCTTTGGTCATTGATGAATTGAATCCTGGTTTTTCTCTTGCTACCCAGAGTGGGCAGTGATTGAAAAAGCACCTTCCACTATCAGCAGGAAGTATTTGAAGATGGTGGTGTTGGAAATGCATGATTTCTTAAAGACAAGGAGTGATTTACAATTAAAAGATGTATGATAATTTCACCAAGTAAAAGGCAGACATGTTTGTTTACTTTTAAACCAAGTTAATAGTTTTACTATTTAGAAATATTTTTATATTTCATGGAATCTAGATGCTATTGACTTTAAGAGATTTCTAAGAAAAAAATGTTGCCATTTATAATTGTAAAATGCTTCCTGATTTTAGAGATGGTAAAATGTGGAAGTATGTGAATTATAAAATATTGTATGAGTTACTAAATTACCAGGCCATGGATATTAACTTGGATATTTCAGGGCACACACAAAAGGTGGTCTTGCTTTTCTGTTTATGTCTGATGAAGCCCATTCTATTATCTTCCAGGCATAATGCAAAAAACACTCATTCCTCTTGCTTTAGTAATTAGAAAATATTAAGTGAAACACTTTTCACTAAAAAATGCCTGTCCTCTCAATTTTTAATGAAACTCTAGGTCCCAAGGATATATAATCTGATGGTAAATGAGGGAGAAAGCTATTGTCAACTTACACATGCTTCACGTAGACTACTCTTTTCACAAAGCTATGTGAAGGTATATTGTGCCTTTCTGAGGGGGATAAATGCTCATGAGATCTAGATGTTTTTGACTTTTGAATGGGGGAGCTGAGCCCATTTTTACAGCTCCTATATGTCCCTACACTAAGTGGAAGGCAGATAGAGATTTCAGGCATTCACAAAATTTTAGTGACCCTTGAGACCTGAATATTTGTATGAGTGAAAAATTTCCACTAAATCCAGATTTTAATGTAGTAGGCAAATGAGGTTGTACCAAAGTGTACTTAAAGGTTCATAGAGATTGTTATGAGGGACAGGTTTTAATTAAGAAAAGCTCCAGAAGGTATGTCCCTTAAAGAGGGCAGATAAATACCAGAACTTTCCAGACTTTGATGCCTGTATCCGTTTTCTAGGGCTGCCATAACAAAGTGACACAGATTGGGTGATTTAAACTACAGAAATTAATTTTCTCATGATTCTGAAGGCTAGAAGTCCAAGATCAAAGTGTCAGCTGGGTTGGATCATTTTTAGGGATTCTTTGGTTTAGAGATGGTCGCCTTTTCTCTCTGTCCTCACATGGTCTTCCCTATGTGCTTCTGTCTTCTAATCTCCTCTTCCTAAAAGGATATGAGTCATATCCAATTAGGGCCCATGTATATGACCTCATTTTACCTTAATTAACTCTTTAAAGGCACTATGTCCAAATACAGTCACATTCTGAGGTAATGGGGATGAGGACTTCAATATATGAATGGCGGGGGGAGGGGGTGCGGAATTCCATCCACAACAAATCCCAAGGGATTTAGTTTTCTAAATGAATTTAGAAATTACACAGCTACTTACACAGCTACTTTGGGCCTGGCCTCTGATGTTATGAGTTCAAGTGATTGTGATGTCGGTCTATTTGATGTAACTTCTGAGTTTTTGAGCCCAAGTATTCTGGACTTAGAGATGGGGTAAAACAGAAGTGAATTTAATGCTCTGGGGGGCAATTTTAGGAATTCTCAGGTATTTTCCATATTAATCAAATAATAACACATACGGATATAGGATATATTATTCTACCCTGGTACCCAGACTGGCTGCTAAATTTACAACTGCACCAAAAGATTTGGTGGTAGCAATGTGGACACAGATGTAGAATTCTATCAATTCAATGTCACATAAATAAATGGTTTCTTCTTTTCCACTGAATATTCAATTCAGATGAAAGCAGCTGCCTAGCTGCTTGATTTCAAAAGAAGCACTTGTTCAATAAATTCATAGTAAAGAGAGCAAGGAAAATCTAAGTGAATGAATAATAAGATAAATGATGTGGCGCTCCAAAAATATTTCTTTAAATGTATGTTTAAAATTTCTCTTTTGGGATTTGAATGCTTAAACAGTGGTATAATACTTCATTTAATAAAAAACACATAATAAGGGAGCTAGTAATTATTAGGACAACAAATTCCTGATTACCATTAGTCAGCTTTATGGAAGTCTACAGGAATTAAAGTTCTAAAGCATGAATACATTAGCAGCCATTTCACACTTTGTTAGACTGACTTCAAAATTCTGAAAGGCAATGTTGATATCGAAGATTTCCTTGAAATACAATACTGCCTACCTTTCTGAGTTATTATTCCTCGATACATTAAAGGCAGGATAGGTCTGCCATATTTATCCTATTCCGTCTGATTTTTTCAATACTCCAGAAAATTATGAGTGCCTAGAAAATAGAGCTGTCCTGCTTCATTTTTGCTCTAAATCTTAATTTACCTTTCTATTTGTATCCCTGATGAAAGACTGCTCCTGTATTTACTATTTTAGTTTCTGATACTTGAGTGATTTTATTTAAATGAAATAACAATTGAAGGACAAAGAAATAACAACCTTTTTAAAAAACCTAGCTTTATAGCCTTATTTGATCATCAGGCTTTCCCACTACAGAGGCTTTATTATTCACAACTTAAAATCATACAATTACCTTGGCTATTAAAGAAAACACATACTATAAAATAGAGGTGTTGGGGAGATTTCACTAAGAGGAAATTTCAAGGAGATACTACTATTCAGCTCAATAGAATGTAAATCCCAAGGACAACTGGGTTTTAAATATAAAATCATAACTCCAGTTGCAATCAGAGAATGTTATTACTAGAAGAGATTGATAAACCAATTTGCTACTTTAACAGATGAGAAAACGGAGGCCTAGAGAGATCGATGGCTTATTCAATTAAGAGACTTTGAGACTTTTATTGTAGGAAACTGCAAATTGTGAGTTTTTATAGGTACTCTTCTTTCACTTAAAAAAAATGCCTCCAGGTAATAGAAAAAAAATTTATTTCATTTGGATTAAAACTATCAAGATATTATTGGAGGCTGTGAATATGTGGTTCAATGTAGTTCAGATAAAAATATATGTAAAATATTAATTTAACAATTTCTTAATTACTCCTCTTTTAGATTGTTGTTTAAAAAAATCATTTGTAACTCTAATCTCTCAAAAGATATTAAGGACTGCTTTGTCCATTTATTTTTGGCCCGTGTCTTTGATGTAGCTTCCATGTGGTAAAATGGATTTACAATTCCTCCTATGTGAAACCATACAGATAAACTCAAAATCAGGATGCAAAAACATTGCTAGTGGGCTTCCCTGGTGTCGCAGTGGTTGAGAGTCCACCTACCGATGCAGGGGACACGGGTTCGTGCCCCGGGCTGGGAAGATCCCACATGCCGTGGAGCGGCTGCGCCCATGAGCCATGGCCGCTGAGCCTGCGCGTCCGGAGCCTGTGCTCCGCAACGGGAGAGGTCACAGGGGTGAGAGGCTCGCATACCGCAAAAAAAAAAAAAAAAAAAAATTGCTAGTAATTCTATTCTGTGGTATATTTTAATAGCTCATTTATCCTCTGCAACTGGATTAAGAGGGTATGTGTTCTGCTCTGTAACTCAAGAAATACCCCCCCACACACACTAAATCACCTGAAAATTCAATCCTAATTCTCTTTTCTGCCAGGACAAAAGGATATGGGATTGTTTTCCACATGTTTGGTGAGGGGAAGAAAAAGAAAAAATGAATATGCGAAACAAGTGTGAATAAATGAACAAGATACATAAAAGTTATAGGTGAGTGAAGGGTATTAAATTAGATCAGCAGTCCACAACCTTTTAGGCACCAGGGATGGGTTTTGTGGACGACAATTTTTCCATGGACGGCGGGGGCGGGGGCCGGGGGTGGAGATGGTTCAGGTGGTAACGGGAGCCTTGGGAAGCCATGGGGAGGCGGGGGTGGGGGGGATGGTTCAGGTGGTAATGGGAGCCTTAGGGAGCGATGGGGAGGTGGGGGTGGGGGGGGATGGTTCAGGGGGTGACGGGAGCCTTGGGGAGCGATGGGGATGCGGGGGTGGGGGGGATGGTTCAGGTGGTGACGGGAGCCTTGGGGAGCGATGGGGAGAGGCAGATGACGCTTCGCTTGCTCACCTCCTGTTGTGCAGCTAGGTTCCTAACAGGCCAAGGACTGGCACTGGTCCGTGATACGGAGGGTTGGGGACCCCTGGATTAGAGGTTGTCATATGTAAAGCTCTTGTGTTTTTCCCAACTCTGAATCATTTAAAAGGTAGAACTTTTAATTGATGGAGATGAAACAATGGCCTGTATTAATGATAAAGCTCATACTTAATTACTAATTGCATCTTAAGCGCGTGGTCCCGATACATTCTTGTTTGGAAATCCAAGAATTTTTCAGAATAAATGCACCAGATGCAGGTAACAACAGAGAATCTTGGGCTTCACAATGTTGGGATACTGAGAGCATGAGGGGACAGAGCTGGTCAGATGAAAACTGCTTGCTCTGTCTGGGCAGCTGGTTTCTAGAAATAAGGAAAGAGGAAGGGGTCTGATCTGCAGGTGCTAATTTCTACTCCCAAAGACACCACTGGAATTCACCAGAAAGAAGGAAGTGAGTGACCTGGGACAGGACAGAATCATAACTGGTTAAGATCTCTTGACACAGAAACAAGAAGCAGAGTTAGATTCCTTGTGAGAGAAAGAGAAAGCTAGTTGCAAGGCAAAGTAACAAGTCCCAGTGAAACATATCCTGGGTTCCCACAGCATCAAACTCACAGCAAATTGTTGATTCAATTAAAGATTAACTATGACAAGATTTCATCACTATCTTTGATGTTATTCTCCTAATATGTTTTGTATTTTAGTAGAGAGTTGGTATGAACTGAGGAAACTTAAAATTTAGAAGGAGTTCAATTCTAAAGATGAAATGATTACAATCTTGGAAGTAGTACCAGCTCCCATAAAAAAAGGAAAATTTAAAAACGGAAAAAATTGAGGTATTAAAAATATATATATTAGAAAATAAATTCATCCATATTTCCAAACCCAACTGTATCACTAAGTATTATTTTGTATATTTCCAGTTTTTTCCTCTGAGAATATATAGTCTACATTCATAAAAATTTCGCAAATATACAGTTTATATTCATAAAAATTTTATATATGCATATATATAACCAACTAGAACTACAGATAGAGATATATTGTACATACAGATATAGAAATGTATAGATACAGATTTTGTGTCTTCACCATTTCAAATTAAGCCTATATTCTATTCATACTTGATGTGTCTTAAAACCCTAATAAGGTATAGGCTATAATGACCAGGAAATATTTATTTTTAATTCAACATATACAGAAGCCTGTGCTACACAGTGATGTTGGCGATAACAAAAAATAGAAATCACAACTGTTGCTCCGAAAGAGGTTACAATTGGGGGGTGGGAAACAAACATATATCTGAAAACAAAAACTCATATAGAAAGTAGGAGGTAGTTAATGTCAAATGAGAGGTAAAATAAGTGTAAAGAATTTAGAAGGGGACTTCCCTGGTGGTCCAGTGGTTAAGACTCCACACTCCCAATTCAGGGGGCCGGAGTTCAACCCCTGGTCAGGGAACTAGATCCTGCATGCCGCAACTAAGACCGGGCACAGCCAAATAAGTAAATACATAATTAAAAAAAAAAAGAATTTAGAAGGAAATGGAAAATGTCCTGTAGATTAGGATGGTCTAGCAAGGCTTCATGGAAGAGTCAGGGCTTAAACTCAGTCCTGAAGGATTACTGTGGTTAATGTAAGTGGAGGGGCAGTACAGGGAATCCAAATAAGAAATACTGGTACAATAAAAGTACACAATAATTCTCTCTTTGTGGTAAACATTTAGTAGACCTGCTTGATTAGAAGATGGAAGAGAGAGAGAATGTAATGAGGAACAACATATATGTTAATATTCATCCATCTATCCATTCATCTATCCATCCATCTATCCATCCATCTACCAAGCACATAGTTAGGGAGTTAGGTACGGCGCAGAGCTAGGATTTGAACTAGGGTTGCTGTGCATTCAAGCTTATATCCTTTTTATAAGTATAAAAAGTTTTCAATACATGTTTGCAAGAGCTGAGCTGTGGATGTAGAGATCGTGAGTTTCTTTATTACTCTTTTCCAAGAATTAACTTGATACGTTTAACACATGTAGGTCAAGAAAGCAATGCTAAAGAGAGAAAAAAAGCTATGTGAGCAGACATGTGTTGGTATATGTATATGTGTTGAGTACGTGAACAAAAGAGGAGAAGGTCATTCAGCCATTGTTAACCACATCCATGTCAAAAGAAGTAATGAATTATCTTCTCCAGCACTGTATTTGCTTTCTGATTTGGACAAGATCTCTTCTATTCCATTAGTCCTTTGAAGTGCTGCTCACCAAGGAGATTATAAGGTGGGAAGAAAGAGAGGATGAAGGAACGCGTGAGCAATCTTCATCATAGGAGAAAGCCCCGAGTACACTTCATGCTGAAAGCAGATGGGGGAAGGCAGACAGAAGCTGTACATTTGTTCAAATTTTCAGTATCACTGGTTTTATGTAGTCCTTTGAAAGATCACAGAAGTACTCTGTGCCCAAGTATGGACATCTGTAGAATTACATAGGGACTGAGTAAGAGGATAATTAGACTATATGTAAATACCCAGTGTATAGTATTTAAAAGTTGATTGGGGGCAAAATGTCTCATCTTTGTATATAAAAAATAATGATGTATTTTTGTCTGTCAGAATCTACATGATGATTGAGATGTGCAGATGGATAGACTGTAGGAAGAAAAAAGGGCAGGTAAGTACAGGTTTATTCATATATCACAGATTAAAGTAAGAACAAGAAAGGCACATGTGTTTGATTCTGACTTAAATCATTAATGTGACTTAACAGTGCAGAGAACAGTACATGAGTTCTCTGTTTTAGATTTCTAAAATGTTCTATTTCTGCTATGATGAGTTGAAATCCTCCTATTCTACTCCCACAAAACAGTTATAATACATTAAAGTAAATGATCATTTTAAAGGTGTTATCTGGGGAACCAAGGTGAAATTGAAAAAAAAAATCAAATCTCTCAACTCTGTTACTATTCCTAAAATAAAAGAAGTAGGACCAGCTCATATAAAAAAATAGATTCTTGTGGTAACCTACATACTCAGATTTCTTCATTCTCCTCTGCCATGTATTAAAAAAAAAATTAGAGGGCTTCCCTGGTGGCGCAGTGGTTGGGAGTCCGCCTGCCGATGCAGGGGACATGGGTTCGTGTCCAGGTCCGGGAGGATCCCACGTGCCGCGGAGCGGCTGGGCCCGTGAGCCATGGCCGCTGAGCCTGCGCGTCCGGAGCCTGTGCTCCACAATGGGAGAGGCCACAGCAGTGAGAGGCCCGTGTGCAGCAAAAAGAAGGAAAAAAAAAAAAATTAGAATCCTCATATGTATCTCCAACTTACGTTTTGTGTAAATCCGTTTTAGTGACACGTGGGATGGCCAGTCATTGTGATGTTATCAAGTTATACGATCTTTTGAGATTGGCAACTGACGGTCATGGAAAAGATAAGTAATTTCAAAATTGCTAAATAAGAATATGAACATGATCAAAGAAAGCAAAGATGCAATTTACCTCACCATTGGTGATTTTATGAGGCACCATCCATAGTTAAACGAATTCACATTGATCCAAAGGCGTTTTACTAGCACTCGGCAATGCTAGCAATTTAATGTAGCTCAAGATTCAATAAAAGATAGACTTTATTCATCAAAAAAAAAATTTTTTTTTTTGAAGAGCACGAGGGCTGCGACCGGCTGATGCCCCTGGCCCACCCCCACGCCGAGGGTGGCAGAGGACCCAGGCGCGGACATCAAAATGTTTTTAAAGGCTATTTTTTCTTTGCCTTCTTTCGTGGTTTAGTAGATTGGAACCTTTAAGGTATTCCAAAAGGGTTAACTACATTTATTTACAAGTGAGTTAATATCCGCTGATAAAATAATCTTCAGAAATGAATATTATATACTATTTTAGAACTCTGAAATAATAAATTACCTGGCAAATTTTTTGTTTCAAATAAGCCATCAGTATTAGATACAATTAAAATTAATACACTGAAGATTGGGTGAATTTTAAACCATAGACTGTAGTTATTAGAGACACAACCTTCTCAGCTTGTAGTTGACAGAAGAAACAGTACCATTGTCTCTGATTTTCTTGGGAAAGTCACTATTATATTTTAAGCCCTTCTTTGATATTTTACTAAAGCACAGCAAAAATCAAAGTTCTTTCTTCTTCAGATGGTTTGAAACAGAATCAAATCTTAAGGCATTTTGGGGGGATTTTTTAATCGGCTTTTTTGATTAGTTCTGCATTGATATATTAAACTTAAGAATTAATGAGTATGAAATAACATTTTTGGGATATTTTTGCAATCTAATTTTTCTCTTCTAAATCTTGATATAATTTGATGGTCTGACTAAACAAGTTGATGATTTCATACATCTATTTACAGTGTGTCCAAGATCCAAATTTATATCACAAGTTGGAACTCACAATGTTTTGTCTGCTGTTTTTGCTTGTCTAGTTTGGTTTTTAAGGCACCCTCACCCCCTGGCTCGTGTTTCCTGTTATTTTAGGTCACCTTTAGTTCCTCTTTGATTTGAAAGATTTTGCTTCTGTGTTCTCTTAAGGGAGAATGTTTATAATGGTTTGTGTGCCCACACTCCATCATGGAGAATAGGCAGTTTTGAGAAATCATGCTATACGTATCTTTGGCTTTCCCAATGACTTCCATTTTGGAAAGAACAAAAAAGACTCTGTGCTTTCACTCTTTCAATTTTTTTTTTTTGCGGTACATGGGCCTCTCATTGTTGTGGCGTCTCCCGTTGTGGAGCACAGGCTCCGGACGCACAGGCTCAGCGGCCATGGCTCACAGGCCCAGCCGCTCCACGGCATGTGGGATCTTCCTGGACCGGGGCATGAACCCATGTCCCCTGCATTGGCAGGCGGACTCTCAACCACTGCGCCACCAGGGAAGCCCATCTTTCAATTTTTTTAATTAAAAAATATTTGACATACAAGATTTAAATTTAAGGTATACAACATGTTAATTTGATGCATTTATATATTGTAATATCATTGCCATTGTGTAATAATTAACTCCTCTATCATGTTACATAATTATTTTCTTTTTAGTGGTTGAATAATTAAGTTCTAGTTGATAATTATAGTATAATATTGTTGTCTATATTCACTATACTGTGCATTAGACCTCTAGGGCTTATTTACTACTCCTTACAAATTTGTACCCTTAAACATCTGTCCTGTTCCCTCACCCCATCCTCTGGTGACCACCATTTTACTCTGCATTTACAGATTTGACCTTCTCAGATTCTACATATAAGTGATACCATACAGTACTTGTCTTTCTCTGAGAAAGACTTATCTCAAGACTCTATGCTTTCTGAAGATCAATGCTTTCAGAAAGACTGAAATGCTTTCACATCAGAGGGGGAAATATCGAAAGAATTTCCCCATCTTTTAGTATAAATCAATGAGAAATTCAAAAATTTTCTTTCCACTTGAAGCCTCCCTTCACCTCTGCTTCTGAATATTATACATTTTTTTCCTCTGTAAGAGACTTTTTCTTCCCCAGAGCCTTTCTGATATGGGGGAATTAATATTTCATCATACAATTATAAATGTCTGCCTTGGCAGAAACTTTTCTGTCTGTTGTTAACATGACTCTTGGGGTAGCCTCTTCAGATAAGGCCTTCTAGCGAGTGGAGAGCAGCTTTTAACATGGAGATGGCACACAATGATGGGATATAAATGTATAAGCACCATTCAAATTAAAGTTCTTATCAGATAAAATTGGACTTGCAGGGGGAAAATGTTATTTCCTTTTTGAGTTTTATGCAGTACTCTTATCATCCCAAGTGTGTTTATGTATAAGACTTAGGGAATCTTTCTATATGTCATACTGCTATTCTGCAGGGAAAGAAATAATTACAAACATGTTCCTTCACAATAAGAAAGTGCAAATAAATTTCCAAATGTGTTTCAAAATCAAGAGTAATTCCAGATTTTATGGTGTTAATAGCATAGTGGTAAAAAACCCTCAAATATCCCTGGCTTAAATTCCTAACAGTGCATGTAATTGCTTTGTGATTATGAGCAAGATAGTTAGCTGTAATTTTCCTGTTCCTCATTTTAAGATGGAGATAATACTAGCACACTTGTCCTAGGGTTGTGGTGAGGATTAAAGAAGAGATGGCATAACACAGGGATTAGCCATTATTATCTATTATTGTCATTAATTCAGGTCTATACTTTCATAATAGATTAAAATAATTACTGTTTCTACTTTCACACTCCTTAATACACTGTCAAATCTCTTTCTTCCTACGGCTCTTTTCATTTCATGAAAACTGCTTTATTCCAGTTCAGTAACGACTTGCCATTTGCTGAATAACTGAGCATTTTTTAGACCTGATCCTCCACTCACTGAAGCTTTTGACACTTCACCGGTGCTTCTGTCTCGATACTCTTTCCTATTTTGCCTTCGCAACTGGTTAGAGAACACAGAGGAATCTCAAAGTGTGAGCGTCCTCTCTTCCTGCCTAGCTACTAAGGAACTCTGTTGTTTTAAGGACGTGCCCCGTGCTCTGTGCCCTACATGCCGTTAACACCTATGCCCTTCTTTCCAGACTACGTGAGTTGACTTTTCCAGTATGAGTTTTCCAAAGGTAAAGGCAGCAAATTTATATATTTGCTCCTTAAAAGGATGAGATGTGATTACCTGTCAAAACCGAGACATTATTTGAATGAAAAGCTATGCTTGTAACAAGAAGCATACGGTTGTAGGTCCTAGCTGTAGTTTGATAGATAATCTATGCTCCCTTAGTGCTTTGTCATATGTCACTGGGGTCCAGATACTTTGGATATGGACTTTGGCCTTAAGAAGTAAGCCCAAAAAAATGCACCATGGCTGGGAATCTGTAGGTGAGGTAAGGATCTTTAATATGGTCCCTGGTGACTTTTTTATTGGAAGTCAGGTATAATTGCCTCTCCCATTAGGAACAGGTGATTAAGAGACAGAAGAACATTAAAACATGAAGCACCAAGAAAAGTCTGGATATTGTTGCTGCTATTTTAACACACACAGGCAAGAGAGGTACCAGCTAAAGAACAGTAAATATTTCAACAGCAAGACAAGATCTATGTTAATGGTTCTCAAATCGTAATGCACATAAGAATCCTCTGGGCTGTTTATTAGAACTACAGAGCCTCGATCTCCACACATTTGGGGAAGTTTTTAGAGGACACCTTATATGTGCTCTCAGAGAAACCCCTCTGCTGACTGCTGGTGCTGTCCTGCTGAGACCATCAGGCAACTGATGTGCCCCCGGGAGTCCACTCTGTCGCTGGGTATCCTGGGCTACACCGGAACTCTATTTCTTCTCTCAGAAGATGCTTCTCTGACAGAGCACTGTTTCCCAAGGGCCAATAAAAAGCCAACTACCAACATCCCTTAGATTTTAGAACACTCCTGCCTTCCCTGTGGTTCCCTCTGCAATGGAGTCCGGTGTTACAATGCTCTGCACAGAACAGGGAATGCACTGCGGCCTTATCAATCCCCTGCCTGTTGACTCATCACCCATATTCTTGCAGGAAACTTAACTCTCTTCTCCCTTTTTCCCCCCATACATATCAGGCAGCAAATACATATCTTAGTGGTGACTGGCTGCTTATATACTGTCCTGTTTGAGGCCCGTTGCAGACACCGCAATGACATTTTCGTCTGAATTTTTACAGTAGTCTTTTTGCTAACATCTCTGCTTCCTGTCTCATTCCTTCTGGTTTATTCCTTCCTCAGTTAGAGTTGTCTTTCTCTAATTCAAATCTCATATCATTCTTTGGCTTAAGATCCCTCAGTGAGTCCCTGTTGCTTTCAGGATAATAGCTAATTCAACACAACCAGTATTCTGTTACTCGTTCAGCCTCAGTTCCCCCTGCTTCCCTCCACATCTCATGCCTGCCTTCCAGACATCTTCTCTCATTGTCTGTCTTCGCAGAAATTAGCATGAGTAACTCCTTTTCTCCATTTACTGGCTACAAGCCTTTTTAACCCAATAATACTATAAAGTTCTTTTGATCAGGGGCCATTTCTCATTTTTTATATTTCCATGTTCCCTAGCAGCGGACTTTAAATACAATTGCTAAGGTAAACTAGGAAGGCAGGTATTAAGGAAAAACTAGAAAGGAAGGAAAGAAAGAAAGAAGGAAAAAAGGAAGGAAGTTTGTTATACATGTCTAGAGACTAATATCTAGATATATGGGTTTACCATTCTCATATATTAATACTTTGTTTTTCTAATGTGTTTCTACTATAGAAACAAAACTAACAGAGAAAGTAATAAGCTATTTCTTCTTGGCTCTCATTGCCCAGCACTATGTCCACTCCTTTCCTCCCAGGCACACAGCCTTAATGTGGCCATCAATCCATGCTGCTGGTTATTAAATGGGAATCAACAGAATGCCTTCAATCATTTATATCGATGAGCAGCGAAGGGGGTCAGAGAGATAGAGAAATAGTCCCAAACTGAGGAAGGCAAGAAGAGAAAATCCATGGCAGAAGCAAGTGAAAATCCTTAAGTCAGGGAGTTTTAAAAATTGACCTCCCTCACAGTTGCCTTGCTGTTCTCAAATAACACTTGAACACACATCAGAAACGTTAGCCAGGCCAGGAAGCAACAGCCCACTTCTTTTGAGTTCTCAAGGGTATGATGAATATCAATCGAAGATAATGCATTTCACTTCTATTGCTTTTCATAGGTTATCACTCAACATCTAATCATTAAGGAAGTACAGAAAGACATTCTTTTATTTTCTTGAATTTTTTTCTTGAAATAAAGTTTATGTACAATATTATATAAGCTACAGGTGTACAACATAAGTACTATATAGTGATTCACAATTTTTAAGGGTTACACTCCAATTATAGTTATTATAAAATATTGGCTGTATTCTCAGCTTTGTACAATATATCCTTGTAGCTTATTTTATACATAATAGTTTGTATCTCTTAATTCCCTATCCAGAAAGACATCCTGCATGCCTATTATTTATCCATGCATAATCTTTCAGGCAAGGTCCACATTTTACATTCTTCTCTCTGAAGCTAGAGCTACATTTCACAGATTTTTTTTGTCAGGTAGAGTTTTGTTCGGTTCTAGCAAGAGTGGGCTTTAGTAGGCGAGTGGATGGCAAAAGGAGAGAAGATACCACCTTCCTACTTTCTTGCTGTTCCCAGTATTATCACACCAACTGTGTCTCTTTGTCCCAACACCAGCAGTTGGTCACAGACTCCAGCTTCTCTTACCACTCCTGGAGCCAAGCCCATCAGATGTCACCACAGGGTGTTGCAGCGGCTGGCTAATGCTCTCTCCTTTGTGGTTTGAAATCACCTTACATGACCTCTCTAAATTTCTGAAACCCAATCCTTTCCATTTTGTTTTCCTAGCTGCAGAGTATGAAATGTTTTCTACCCCAAAGATATTTCCCTTGGCTACCTCAGCATTCACTTTTTCCTTTTTCACCCTCTTACCCCACGATAATAGGTTCCTAATATCCTGGAATGAATCTACTGTCTTGAAATATCTAGTGCCAGTTTTGTTTTCCTGAGTGTACTCTCATCCCTTAGGACTCTGGATTCTGTTTTCAGTCTTCTATTAATTCAGAGGTCATACTATTTCTACATTGACTAACATCAAACTTACAGCCATGTGTCTGGAGTCCAGGAAAGACATCCTTTTAGGGCTTCCCTGGTGGCGCAGTGGTTAAGAATCCACCTACCAACGCAGGGGACACGGGTTCGAGCCCTGCTCTGGGAAAATCCCACATGCTGTGGAGCAACTAAGCACGTGCGCCACAACTACTGAGCCTACGCTCAAGAGCCCACGAGCCACAACTACTGAAGCCCGCATGCCTAGAGCCCGTGCTCCGCAACAAGAGAAGCCACTGCAATGAGAAGCACGTGCACCACAACGAAGAGTAGCCCGGGCTCGCCACAACTAGAGAAAGCCCATGTGCAACAACAAAGACCCAATGCAGCCGAAATGAAATAAATTTTTAAAATATCCTTTTATTTTCACCTTTCTCACTTCTACTCAGCCTCATTTCTTCCCATACCATAAAACAGGCCTTACCTTACAAATACTATTACATATGTGTTCTGCACATCCGACACTTCTGCAAACTTATTCTAATCTAGATGTCTTTTTTACACTGTTCTCCAATATCTTCCTTCTGCCTATTCAAGACACCTACCTCAAAGCCCTATACCAGCCCCTCTGCTGAGTAGCAGCCTCTACTACCACAGCTTATAATATTCAATTGTTTTGTAAGCTATTACAGGTCTACCTTACCTTATATAATCATGATGATGGTGATGATGATTTCCTGTTTGTCAATCTTGATTTCTGAATTAAAAGTTATATAAAGACAGAGACTGTATCCTTAATTTCTTTTCCTTGCCCATTTTATATATTATATAGTCAGTTGCATAGAGATTCTCTTTATACACAGATGGTCTAATTTCATCCAGCAGCTAAGCAAGTAACCATAGTTTATCTTTTCTTCTCAATGTAGGTTATTCTCGATGTTCTATTTCCAGTGTACCAAGGCTTGCCATCCAGTATGGGTAGAAAGATGTTCTTAACGATGATAAAGTGTTTTAGCCTTAGCCCATGTAAAGTCTTTCTGGCAGGTTTATTACTGCTTTAATTTTTTAAAGTGTCCTTGTGAAATCACAGCCTTGACACGAGCTTGGGTAATTGAAATTCCTGTAACTTTTGGTGCCATGAAAAAAGTCCCATGACTGGAATATCCTAATATGATTTTTACTCCCTCCATGAGAAAAGAGCCCTGTTCGCTAGTGAAAAGCAGTGGGAAAATTATCCAGTCTTTGCTTTAATTCTAATCTCCACATTTTATCCCTCTACAGCAGTTCTCCACATTTTCTTCTGCATCAGGTCATTCATT
This sequence comes from Phocoena sinus, assembly GCF_008692025.1. Taxonomy (NCBI): domain Eukaryota; kingdom Metazoa; phylum Chordata; class Mammalia; order Artiodactyla; family Phocoenidae; genus Phocoena; species Phocoena sinus. The sequence continues at coordinate 76,240,438 of NC_045773.1, read as the reverse complement.
AGGTGAGATACAGTAGCTGAATGTGAGGAACTGCCACTTAAAAATAAAACTGCAGGAATGCTTCCTTCTTGAAGGTGCATTATATTGAGGAAAACAGTTCAAAAGCAAAGTTTGCCATCTATCTTTAAATAACACTGTAAATAAAAGATGATATTCTAACTTGCCTTTATTGGATACTTTTTTTAGCAAATACAAAAACTTAAGAAAGTAAAACAGAATATTCTATATTGCTTTTTTTCTAAGTGAAAATCTGTTAAAAAACCAACTTCTTATATTTGAGTGTGAATGATAATAAAACGTGAAATATGTCATAGGCCTTCACTCTCTTATATGATACTAAAGAAGAAGAAGAAGGAGGAGAAATAATCTGTCAAACCAAAACTTCTACTCTTAGATTCAGCAGTAAGTTACAGGGCATAAATTGAGGTGGCAAAGGAAGCTCATCTGGTCAGAGAGATAAAGTTCTCTTCACACCCTAATGAAGACATGTCTGAACTGATTTTGTTTTGACGACAAATAGAAAACATTTAGAAGACGGTAATATTCCTTTAGGGCTTTCACCGACTCTTGGACATGACAGTTTTCCTCTGATTAGTGTCTTTTCCTTTGCCTTCCCCAACCCCTGGTAACTTTGAGAACCTTGCCCTCTTACAGCTTCAGACAGGGGGAGACTATTACTTTAACCTCAGTCCTCTCATCAGATAAGTCGAAGCATCAAGTCATCCACAAGAGCTGGGGCATGGTGGTCCAGTCCACCGCAGAGCTCCTTTCTGACTCATCAGATAAAACCTGGTACTCCCTGGGTGTGAGTGTCTGTATTTTTTTCCGTCTGAAATCTCTTTTTATTCCTTATTCCCCTCCACACCATGTTCTTCAAAGCTACCTTATATTCTGCTCCTCAGTTTGCACTGGTGTTTTCTTTCTCCTTTATCACTGGAGCCTGCTCTGAAGGACTACGCTTACTTCTTCTCCCTGTAATAACAGGAACCTGGAATATCAAGAATAGTAGCCACCACAGAAGACCTAAATAGACATTTTTCCAAAGAAGACATACAGATGGCCAACAGGCGCATAAAAAGATGCTCAACGTCACTAATCATTAGAGAAATGCAAATCAAAACTACAATGAGGTGTCACCTCACACCACTCAGAATGGCCATCATCAAAACTCTACAAATAACAAATGCTGGAGAGAGTATGGAGGAAAGGGAACCCTCCTACACTGGTGGTGGGAATCTAAATTGGTACAGCCACTATGGAAAACAGTATGGTGGTTCCTCAAAAAACTACAGTTGCTATATGATCCAGCAATCTCACTCCTGGGCATATATCCAGATAAAACTATAACTCAAAAATATACATGCACCTCTATGTTCATAGCAGCACTTTTCACAGTAGCCAAGACATGGGAACAACCTAAATGTCCATCGACAGGTGAATGAAAAAAAGAAGAAGATATGGTAAATGTATACAATGGAATACTACTCAGTCATAAAAAATGAAATAATGTCATTTGCAGTAACATGGATGAACCTAGAGATTATCATACTAAATTAAGTAAGTCAGAAAGAGAAAGACAAATACCATATGATATCACTTATATGTGGAATCTAAAATATAACACAAATAAACTTATCTAAGAAATAGACTCACAAACATAGAGAACAGACTTGTGGTTGCCAAGAAGGAGGGTGAAGAGTGGGAGAGGGATGGATTGGGAGTGAGTTTGGGATTAGCAGATGCAAACTATTATACAGGTAAAGGATAAACAACAAGGTCCTACTGTATAGCACAGGGAACTATATTCAATATCCTGCAATAAACCATAATGGAAAAGAACATGGAAAAGAATGTATATATACGTATAAATGAATCACTTGGCTGTACAGCAGAAACTAACACAACACTGTAAATCAGCTATACTTCAATAAAGTAAATTTTAAAAAAGTATAATAGCCACCGGGACTCCGTGTAACTACATTCCACTTGAATAATTGAACACCTTGAAATCGCTATGCTGTTGACTGTGGCAGAGGTTCTTCTGTTCCCTGGTGATCTGGTGCTAGTTTATCACTATGGGCAAGGAGACCACCTGAGTTCTGTTTTCTTCCTACTGTTTAGTGGGTTAATCTCAAAAAACATTATAAAAATACTATTGACCCATCTATAAGAATTCTTTTTGGTTTTCATTCATTTTCTACGCTATTTATTTTTCTCTGTTTTTTTTTAAAGACTTTTGGCTTTTCTGTGGTTCTTAACAGGGATAGAGAAGAATTAATTAAATTCAGTGATGCCCTCTCTCTTTAAATATCATAAAGTGAGTTTGTAGTAGGAGGTTGGGGCAAAAAGACGGATGTCTTTTGCATACAGGCTCATGCGTGTTTCTGATACAAAACATTTGGGGATTTACTCTGTATTCCAGTTAAGCATTCTACTAGAAACCAGGTTTGGTCTTGTTACTCACATTTGAATGATACTGTGGTTTTCTACCAGGGTCTGGGATTTTACCCTACTTATGAGCTAATAACCTAGCTTGTTATAGCTGCATGGATGCTGGCAGATGGTCTGAAATTCAAAGATCAGAGACAATGACTTATTATTTACAGCACAGCAAGCATGCAGTGAAGTTCCATGAGGTGAGGGGGCGAGGCCCAGTTAGATGTTATCCTTGCAGCAAGTTCAGAGTCCAAAAACTCTATACTTGGGGAATCACAGCTTTCATAGTGAGACTGTATGTCTTGGTAGAGACACAGCCCTATGAAATGTCCTGAATAAAGAACGATCAGGGACTTGCATTCTTGTCATATCCAACAAAAATGGTCATGGATATTCAATACTCATGCCAGATTACCTCTTCCAATATTCTTTAACTTCAATTTCAGTAAGAATTTCTTAGAAACTTTGTTTAAAATCCATATTCCTGGATGCAACATAGAGAGATTTTAATTCAACAGTTCTGGGATATTGCCAAAGAAACTGCACTTTTATTATAATCAGATGATTTTGATGCAGATAGTTTTTCCTAGAAATGTTTTATTGCGTCTAAATTGCTTTCCTATACATGGTATCATTAACAATTGAGGTAGATGTTCTGTATGTACAGGCATGCCAGTTGTAGAAAAAAAGAAACACCCCTCAACCAACCTAAACATACTGTATATTCTATAGTCCAGGATTAACATGTGGATGGCTATGTCTTATTGTAGCATATATAAAAAAAGCTAATCACATCAGAGAAATTATACTAAATTACCATATTCAGCAATGAGTTCACAATGTTAGTAGCTCTCTGTAAAATGTTTTAGCCAAGGCAAGAGCCAGGAAGAGGTGTGAGAGGAATCAATGGTTCTGAGTCAGATGGAGATGGAATGTTCCCCTTTTCAAAAACAGGTGATTAGAATAATTGTTTAGAAAGAAAAGAAGACCAATAGCTTAAATGTTTGAGATCTGTTTTTGAGCTGATTCTCCTACAAAGAACAAAACTTTGGGAAAATCACAGAATCTCTGTTAATTCATCTGTAAAATAGAAATTATATCTTTCTTGCCTGGGAGGTGGTGTGACTCAGGGGAGAAAATGCGTCTAAAGCATCTTGTCAACTGGATAGTGATATGCAGATGAAAGCGATGCTGATCATTTTATTCATGGTACCTTCTGCCCTTTAGGAAAAATGCAGCCTCTTCTTCTTGACAGATACAGGACATGAGAGTATATCTTTTTCAGTGGCTTGACCAAAGTAGTAAACATTATCTGATTAACCTGAATATCTTTCAAATAGAATTTCAATTACAGGCATACCTCAGAGATGTGGCGGTTCAGTTCCAGACTTCCCTAATAAAGCCAATATTGAAATAAAGTGAATTACATGGACTTTTCGTTTTTTCAGTACATATAACAGTTATGTTTACACTACACTGTAGTCTTAAATGTGCCATAGCATTTATTCTAAAAGAACAATGTACATACCTGAATTTAAAAATATTGCCAGAAAGGGTCAAAACAGTTACTGTAGTAACAGTGTAAGATCACTGATCATAGATCACCATAACAAATATAATAATGAAAAAGTTTGAAGTGTTGTGTGAATTATCAAAATGTGACACAGAAACACAAAGTGAGCAAATGCTATAGGCAAAATCGTGCCCATAGACTTGCTCAGTGCAAGGTTGCCACAAGCCTTCGAACTGTAAAAAAAATACAGTAAATACTGTGTTTTTACTGCAAATTGCAATAAATCAAAGTGCAATAAAACAACGTGTGCCTGTATGCTATTCCAGCGCTACCAAGGGATCTCAGCTGTTAGAAAAGTCTCCATTTATGATAATTTTTCAATGAGAATTACTATTAATCAACAGTGTATCCATCATTGCATTTTTCCACTTGACAAAGTTAAAATTACATAAATTTCATTTTATTCACTTGGAAATGACTTCAATATGTGCGAACAGCTACTCATTCAGAAGGCCCAGTGTTTGAGTATGATTCCTTCCCCTCAGCTCTTGGTCTTTGAGCCTTTTTGTGTTAATTTGCCAGTTTAGAGTGAAGTGGTGGCACCACTGGTAAACAAATTACTCTTTGTTTAATAATTTCAGGGCGCACATTAGGCGCTCAGGAAGATTTTGTTCTTACGGTTTCTTCCCAAGTACAAATGGCCATGATGTAACAGCCCTGCTGTATGTAGTCATGTACGCTGAACATGTTTGATAACTGTTTGCTATGAGAGAATTCATTGCAACAAAGCTGTTCATGAAAAGCAGGTACTTTAGTGCCAATTCTGGATGGCTGAATGGGTCTCTACCATAATATCCTCTGCTAGGGATTCTTAATTAGTCAATAGGAAAGTTTACGTACCTGGATCTTCTAAAAATGTTATGTAGTTTAGACTGAATACAAAGCATTTTTCAGTGACATAATCAAGCATAAGAAAAATACTGTAAAAATGTATAACCTAAAGTTTTATTATTTTTTGTCTTTTACATACTAATAAAAGTTGATGGCACTTGCGCTCTGATTTAAAATAAGGCCATGTGAAAACTCAGTGGGCCTTTGATGTCATCTTTATGACAATAAACACTTTTTCTTAGAGTCCTCGGTTTTCAGTGAGGATTTCAATTCAGTAACTCCTAAATCTTAAAGATAAAGACTAGCTATTTAAAGCAGTGGAATGAATCTCTAAAATTCAAATTAAATTTCAGCATCTAACTTTACAAACACGCAAGTCACAGGAGGAAGCTTTACTATGCAGGTGGAAGTATTATGCAGGTGGAAGTGAGCAACCTTATGGCTTTGCATGACTTCACTATAAATTCTAGAATTCTACTATTCCTCTTTCTTTCTTCCTACTCCAATTGCTGGTGACTTTTGTCATACCTTAGTTTACGTATGATAAATTAATCTGTAGAATATATTTGGAAGTTGAGCCGCAAATCAAACACAGTGATAACATCTTTACAGGCTATACTCAAAGACCACCCCAGGGAAGCAAAGCTCCATGTTCTTAAGTAAACAGAAACATTTGTGCATGAATGACATTTGAAAGAAGGCACAGTCCTTTTAGTGGCCTACAAAGCCCCATATATTCTCTCTCCTGCACATCTACCACCATCACCACACCACCTCTGTGGCTTTGTCTCCTACTACTGTCTCAGTCATAGTCATTCCAGTCCAGCCATTCTGACCTCTTTCATCAAAATGTACATTGTGCCCTGTCCTTTGTTCTGAGTGTGTCTTCTGCCTTAACGATCTTTCTAAATATGCACATGGCTACTTCACTCACTGCCTTTGAGATTTTGTCCAAACGCTGCTTTCTCAATGAAGCTCACCTTCACTCTCTATTTAAAGTTGCATCTCTTCAACTACCAGTGTTTGTGATCCTTCCTCTTCTGCTCTACTTTGTCTTCCCATAATACTTGTCATCTGCTAGCAAGTACATTTTTATTATTCATTGTCAGTCTCTCCCTGTGAGAATGTATGCTCTCTGAGGAGTCTTTCCTCTGCTTTATTTACTGCTGTCTCCCAAGCACCAAGAAGAGTGACTGGCACAAATTTATCGAATAGATTAATAAATAAAACATGCGAAATCCTCTCACTTATAAGAGGTATTTTGAGTTTCTTTGTTTTCTTGTCATTGATTTCATAGTATTTTTCTTGTCTGTCTTTTCCTTTTGTTTTTTGTTTTGTTTTGTCTTTAGTTTGTTGTTTTTGTTTTTGTTGTAAAGGCACTGTTATCCATGGCATCGATTTGGGATCAAAATAATAACACATCTTTCTCTCTTTTAGGTGTCCTATTACCTATTACTGCAGCTCTTTACAATGAAAAAAATCACCCATGTGTCTTAGAAGCTGAAATCTGAAATCTATAAAGTTGCAGAATACTTGTTAAGTTTATATAGACTCTCCGGGGGTCTTGGTAATTTAATACTCTAGTGTGATTGTTAATTTTATGTGTCATCTTGTCCAGATATTTGGTCAAACATTATTCTGGTTGTTTCTGTGAGGGTGGTTTTAGATAAGATTAACATTTAAAGTGGTAGACTGAGTAAACCAGGTTGCCCTTCCTAGTGTGGATGGGTCTCATCTTATCAGTTGAAGATCTGAATAGAACAAAAAGTATGATTCTCCCCCATAAGAAAGAATTCCCGGGGGGGACCTTGAAGATGGCGGAAGAGTAAGACGCGGAGATCGCCTTCCTCCCCACGGATACACCAGAAATACATCCACACGTGGAACAACTCCTATAGAACTCCTACTGAAGGCTGGCAGAAGACCTCAGACCTCCCAAAAGGCAAGAAACTCCCCACGTAACTGAGTAGGGCAAAAGAAAAAACAGAGACAAAAGAATAAGGACGGCACCTGCACCAGTGGGAGGGAGCTGTGAAGGAGGAAAAGTTTCCACACACTAGGAAGCCCCTCCGCGGGCGGAGACTGCGGGAGGCAGAGGGGGGAGTTTCGGGACCGCGGAGTAGTGCACAGCGACGGGTGCGGAGGGCAAAGCGGGGAGATTCCTGCACAGACGATCGGTGCTGACCGGCACTCACCAGCCCGAGTGGCTTGTCTGCTCACCCGCCGGGGCGGGCGGGGCTGCGAGCTGAGGCTCGGGTTTTGGTTTTGGACGGAGCTCAGGGAGAGGACTGGGGTTGGCGGCTTGAACATAGCCTGAAGGGGTTAGTGCACCACGACTAGCCGGGAGGGAGTTCGGGGAAAAGCCTGCACCGGCCGAAGAGGCAAGAGACTTTTTCTTCCCTCTTTGTTTCCTGGTGCGCGAGGAGAGGGGTTTAAGAGCGCTGCTTAAAGGAACTCCAGAGACGGGCGCGAGCCGCGGCTAAAAGCGCGAACCCCAGAGACGGGCGCGAGCCGCGGCTGAGGGCGCGAGCCCCCGAGATGGGCGCGAGCCGCGGCTGAAAGCGCAAACCCCAGAGACGGGCGCGAGCCGCGGCTAAGAGACGGGCGGGAGACGCTAGGGCTGCTGCTGCCGCCACCACGGGGCCTGTGTGCGAGCACAGGTCACTCTCCACACCCCTCTTCCGCGGAGCCTGTGCAGCCCGCCACTGCCAGGTTCCCGGGATCCAGGGACAACTTCCCCGGGAGTACGCACGGCGGGTCTCAGGCTGGTGCAACATCACGCCGGCCTCTGCCGCAACGTCACGCTGCCTCTGCAACCGCAGGCCCGCCCCGCACGCAGTGCCCCTCCTTCCCCCATCCCCCAACCCCCGGCCTGAGTGAGCCGGAGGCCCCGAATCAGCGGCTCCTTTAACCCCGTCCTGTCTGAGCGAAAAAACAGACGCCCTCCAGCGACCTACACGCAGAGGCAGGGCCAAATCCAAAGCTGAGCTCCTGTGAGCTGTGAGAACAAAGAAGAGAAAGGGAAATCTCTCCCAGCAGCCACAGAAGCAGCGGATTAAAGCTCCACAATCAACTTGATATACCCTGCATCTGTGGAATACCTGAATAGACAAGGAATGATCCCAAATTGAAGAGGTGGAATTTAGGAGCGAGATCTATGATTTTTTTCCCTTTTCCTCTTTTTGTGAATGTGTACGTGTATGCTTCTGTGTGAGATCCTGTCTGTATACTCTTGCTTCCACCATTTGTCCTAGGGCTCTATCCGTCCATGACTTTTTTTAAAAATTCTTTTTCTTAATAATTAAGTTTAATTGTAATAACTTTATTATACTTTACCTTCGTTCTTTCTTTCTTTCCTTCCTTCCTTCCCTCCTTTAGACAACGAATCACCCCAAATTGAGGAGGTGGTCTCAGGGAGCAGGATTTATGATTTTTCCCCCTTTACCTCTTTTGTGAAGGTGTATGTGTATGCTTCTGTGTAAGATTTTCTCTGTATAGCTTTGCTTCCAACATTTGTCCTAAGGTTCTATCCGTCCCTTTTTTTTTTTTCTAAATATTTTTTAATTCAATAACTATATTATACTTTATTTTATTTTTACTGTATCATCTTTCTTTCTTTTTTCCTTCTTTCCCTCCTTCCTTCCTCCCTCTCTCCCTCCCTCCTTTCTTTCCTTCTTTGCTTCTTTCTTCCTTCCTTCCTTTCCTCCTTTCCTTCTTTCTTTACTCATACTTCTACTAATTCTCCCTACTTTTTCTCCCTTTTATTCTGAGCTGTGTGGATGAAAGGCTCTTGGTGCTCCAGCCAGGAGTCAGGGCTCTGCCTCTGAGGTAGGAGAGCCAACTTCAGGACACTGGTCAACAAGAGACCTCCCAGCTCCACATAATATTAAACGGTGGAAATATCCCAGAGACCTCCATCTTAACACCAGCACCCAGCTTCACTCAACGACCAGCAAGCCACAGTGCTGGACAACCCATGCCAAACAACTAGCAAAACAGGAACACAACCCCACCCATTAGCAGAGAGGCTACCTAAAATCATAATAAGGCCACAGACACCCCAAAACACACCACCAGACGTGAACCTGCCCACTAGAGAGACAAGATCCAGCCTCATCCAGCACAACACAGGCACTAGTCCCCTCCACCAGGAAGCCTACACAACCCACTGAAACAACCTTAGCCACTGGAGACAGACATCAAAAACAACGGGAACTACGAAAGTGCAGCCTGCAAAAAGGAGACCCTAAACACAGTAAGATAAGCAAAATGAGAAGACAGAAAAACACACAGCAGATGAAGGAGCAATGTAAAAATCCACCAGACCTAACAAATGAAGAGGAAATAGGCAATCTACCTGAAAAAGAATTCAGAATAATGATAGTAAGGATGATCCGAAATCTTGGAAGTAGAATGGACAAAATGCAAGAAACAGTTAACAAGGACCTACAAGAACTAAAGACGAAACAAGCAACGATGAACAATGCAATAAATGAAATTAAAATCACTCTAGATAGGATCAATAGCAGAATAACTGAGGCAGAAGAACGGATAAGTGACCTGGAAGATAAAGTAGTGGAAATAACTACTGCAGAGCAGAATAAAGAAAAAAGAATGAAAAGAACTGAGGACAGTCTCAGAGACCTCTGGGACAACATGAAACGCACCAACATTCGAATTATAGGGGTTCCAGAAGAAGAAGAAAGAAAGAAAGGGACTGAGAAAATATTTGAAGAGATTATAGTTGAAAACTTCCCTAATATGGGAAAGGAAATAGTTAATCAAGTCCAGGAAGCACAGAGAGTCCCATACAGGATAAATACAAGGAGAAACACGCCAAGACACATATTAATCAAACTGTCAAAAATTAAATACAAAGAAAGCATATTAAAAGCAGCAAGGGAAAAACAACAAATAACACACAAGGGAATCCCCATAAGGTTAACAGCTGATCTCTCAGCAGAAACCCTACAAGCCAGAAGGGAGTGGCAGGACATACTGAAAGTGATGAAGGAGAATAGCCTGCAACCAAGACTACTCTACCCAGCAAGGATCTCATTCACATTTGATGGAGAAATTAAAACCTTTACAGACAAGCAAAAGCTGAGAGAGTTCAGCACCACCAAACCAGCTTTACAACAAATGCTAAAGGAACTTCTCTAGACACGAAACACAAGAGAAGGAAATGACCTATAGTAGCGAACCCAAAACAATATATAAAATGGAAATAGGAACATACATATCGATAATTACCTTAAATGTAAATGGACTAAATGCTCCCACCAAAAGACACAGATTGGCTGAATGGATACAAAAACAAGACCCTTATATATGCTGTCTACAAGAGACCCACTTCAGAACTAGAGACACATACAGACTGAAAGTAAGGGGATGGAAAAAGATATTCCATGCAAATGGAAACCAAAAGAAAGCTGGAGCAGCAATTCTCATATCAGACAAAATAGACTTTAAAATAAGGACTATTAAAAGGGACAAAGAAGGACACTACATAATGATCAAGGGATCGATCCAAGAAGAAGATATAACAATTGTAAATATTTATGCACCCAACATAGGAGCACCTCAATACATAAGGCAAATACTAACAACCATAAAAGGGGAGATCAACAGTAACACATTCATAGTAGGGGACTTTAACACCCCACTTTCACCCATGGACAGATCATCCAAAATGAAAATAAATAAGGAAACACAAGCTTTAAATGATACATTAAACAAGATGGACTTAATTGATATTTATAGGACACTCCATCCAAAAACAACAGAATACACATTTTTCTCAAGTGCTCATGGAACATTCTCCAGGATAGATCATATCTTGGGTCACAAATCAAGCCTTGGTAAATTTAAGAAAACTGAAATTGTATCAAGTATCTTTTCCGACCACAACGCCATGAGACTAGATATCAATTACAGGAAAAGATCTGTAAAAAATACAAACACATGGAGGCTAAACAATACACTACTTAATAATGAAGTGATCACTGAAGAAATCAAAGAGGAAATAAAAAAATACCTAGAAACAAATGACAATGGAGACACAACGACCCAAAAGCTATGGGATGCAGCAAAAGCAGTTCTAAGGGGGAAGTTTATAGCAATACAAGCCCACCTTAAGAAGCAGGAAACATCTCGAATAAACAGCCTAACCTTGCACCTCAAGCAATTAAAGAAAGAAGAACAAAAAAACCCCAAAGCTAGCAGAAGGAAAGAAATCATAAAAATCAGATCAGAAATAAATGAAAAAGAAATGAAGGAAACAATAGCAAAGATCAATAAAACTAAAAGCTGGTTCTTTGAGAAGATAAACAAAATAGATAAACCACTAGCCAGACTCATCAAGAAAAAAAGGGAGAAGACTCAAATCAATAGAATTAGAAATGAAAAAGGAGAAGTAACAACTGACACTGCAGAAATAAAAAAAATCATGAGAGATTACTACAAGCAACTCTATGCCAATAAAATGGACAATCTGGAAGAAATGGACAAATTCTTAGAAATGCACAACCTGCCAAGACTGAATCAGGAAGAAATAGAAAATATGAACAGACCAATCACAAGCACTGAAATTGAAACTGTGATTAAAAACCTTCCAACAAACAAAAGCCCAGGACCAGATGGCTTCACAGGTGAATTCTATCAAACGTTTAGAGAAGAGCTAACACCTATCCTTCTCAAACTCTTCCAAAATATAGCAGAGGGAGGAACACTCCCAAATTCCTTCTACGAAGCCACCATCACCTTGATACCAAAACCAGACAAGGATGTCACAAAGAAAGAAAACTACAGGCCAATATCACTGATGAACATAGATGCAAAAATCCTCAACAAAATACTAGCAAACAGAATCCAAAAGCACATTAAAAGGATCATACACCATGATCAAGTGGGGTTTATTCCAGGAATGCAAGGATTCTTCAATATACGCAAATCTATCAATGTGATAAACCATATTAACAAATTGAAGGAGAAAAACCATATGATCATCTCAATAGATGCAGAGAAAGCTTTCGACAAAATTCAACACCCATTTATGATAAAAACCCTCCAGAAAGTAGGCATAGAGGGAACTTTCCTAAACATAATAAAAGCCATATATGACAAGCCCACAGCAAACATCATCCTCAATGGTGAAAAACTGAAAGCATTTCCACTAAGATCAGGAACAAGACAAGGTTGCCCACTCTCACCACTCTTATTCAACATAGTTTTGGAAGTTTTAGCCACAGCAATCAGAGAAGAAAAGGAAATAAAAGGAATCCAAATCGGAAAAGAAGAAGTAAAGCTGTCACTGTTTGCAGATGACATGATACTATACATAGAGAATCCTAAAGATGCTACCAGAAAACTACTAGAGCTAATCAATGAATTTGGTAAAGTAGCAGGATACAAAATTAATGCACAGAAATCTCTGGCATTCCTATATACTAATGATGAAAAATCTGAAAGTGAAATCAAGAAAGCACTCCCATTTACCATTGCAACAAAAAGAATAAAATATCTAGGAATAAACCTACCTAAGGATACGAAAGACCTGTATGCAGAAAATTATAAGACACTGATGAAAGAAATTAAAGATGATACAAATAGATGGAGAGATATACCATGTTCTTGGATGGGAAGAATCAACATTGTGAAAATGACTCTACTACCCAAAGCAATCTACAGATTCAATGCAATCCCTATCAAACTACCACTGGCATTTTTCACAGAACTAGAACAAAAAATTTCGCAATTTGTATGGAAACACAAAAGACCCCGAATAGCCAAAGCAATCTTGAGAACGAAAAAAGGAGCTGGAGGAATCAGGCTCCCTGACTTCAGACTATACTACAAAGCAACAGTAATCAAGACAGTATGGTACTGGCACAAAAACAGAAAGATAGATCAGTGGAACAGGATAGAAAGCCCAGAGATAAACCCACGCACATATGGACACCTTATCTTTGATAAAGGAGGCAGGAATGTACAGTGGAGAAAGGACAGCCTCTTCAATAAATGGTGCTGGGAAAACTGGACAGGTACATGTAAAAGTATGAGATTAGATCACTCCCTAACACCATACACAAAAATAAGCTCAAAATGGATTAAAGACCTAAATGTAAGGCCAGAAACTATCAAACTCTTAGAAGAAAACATAGGAAGAACACTCTATGACATAAATCACAGCAAGATCCTTTCTGACCCACCTCCTAGAGTAATGGAAATAAAAACAAAAATAAACAAATGGGACCTAATGAAACTTCAAAGCTTTTGCACAGCAAAGGAAACCATAACCAAGACCAAAAGACAACCCTCAGAATGGGAGAAAACATTTGCAAATGAAGCAACTGACAAAGGATTAATCTCCAAAATTTACAAGCAGCTCATGCAGCTCAATAACAAAAAAACAAACAACCCCATCCAAAAATGGGCAGAAGACCTAAATAGACATTTCTCCAAAGAAGATATACAGAATGCCAACAAACACATGAAAGAATGCTCAACATCATTAATCATTAGAGAAATGCAAATCAAAACTACAATGAGATATCATCTCACACCAGTCAGAATGGCCATCATCAAAAAATCTAGAAACAATAAATGCTGGAGAGGGTGTGGAGAAAAGGGGACACTCTTGCACTGCTGGTGGGAATGTGAATTGGTTCAGCCACTGTGGAGAACAGTATGGAGGTTCCTTAAAAAACTACAAATAGAATTACCATATGACCCAGCAATCCCACTACTTGGCATATACCCTGAGAAAACCAAAATTCAAAAAGAGTCATGTACCAAAATGTTCATTGCAGCTCTATTTACAATAGCCAGGACATGGAAACAACCTAAGCGCCCATCATCGGATGAATGGATAAAGAAGATGTGGCACATATACACAATGGAATATTACTCAGCCTTAAAAAGAAATGAAATTGAGCTATTTGTAATGAGATGGATAGACCTAGAGTCTGTCATACAGAGTGAAGTAAGTCAGAAAGAAAAAGACAAATACCGTATGCTAACACATATATATGGAATTTAAGGGAAAAAAATGTCATGAAGAACCTAGGGGTAAGATAGGAATAAAGACGCAGACCTACTGGAGAACGGACTTGAGGGTATGGGGAGGGGGAGGGGTGAGTTTTGACAGGGCGAGAGAAAGTCATGGACATATACACACTAACAAACGTAGTAAGGTAGATAGCTGGGGGGAAGCAGCCGCAAGGCACAGGGATATTAGCTCGGTGCTTTGTGACAGCCTGGAAGGGTGGGATGGGGAGAGTGGGAGGGAGGGAAACGCAAGAGGGAAGACATATGGGAACATATGTATATGTATAGCTGATTCACTTTGTTATAAAGCAGAAACTAACACACCATTGTAAAGCAATTATACCCCAATAAAGATGTTTAAAAAAAAAAAAAAAAAAGAATTCCCCCACTTGACTATCTTTGAACTCTGACATTGTTTTTTTCCCCCTCCTTCAAACTCAAACTGAAGCACTGTCTCTTCCTGGGCCTCAAGCTTGCTGGCCTTTGAACTAGAACTACACCATTGGCTTTCCTGGGTCTCTAGCTTACCAACTCACCCTGAAGATCCTGGGCTCTGTCAGACTCCATAATCATGTGATCCAATTCATTAGATATATGTATAATATATATAATATATATAAAATATGTATAGATATAATATTTGATATATATACATTTGTATTAGTTCTGTTTCTCTGGAGCACCTTGACTACTATACCTAATAATATTCAATAAACTAGACTTGATCATGAAAGTAAAAAAGGGGAAAAATAACTTGTGTTACAGCACATGAGCTGTAGATTAGACTTAAGTAAAAACCTAATTTACCTTGGTTAGCACTCTCTAGGTGAATTAAAAGGAATGATTTTGAGACAATCTCAGATTAAAAAAACAACAAAGCAAAGTATACTATTCTGTGTGTGTTGGTTTAGGGGATAGTTCAATGTCAGGAGAATAAATCACGTTACCTTGTGTGTAGTCATGTTCAGAAGAGCCCGTCTCTCCGCTTCCCCATATAAACGAGTGTTGGAGCTCCTGGAAAAGAAACAGAAGGAACTGAAATATGTCATTCTTCTGCTATAGAGGAGAATATGGCCAAAAGTGAAGCATCCCAATCACTCTATGTTGTAGACATGATGTCTCACAGATTATGCGCGAGAGTCATGAATGTTGTTTGATCTAAAATAATAATAATTCCTGTGGAGAAGAATTCCAAATAATTTGTGTAAGCACTTGCCCTCAAGGAAGTGGAGTGTAACTTCCCACTCCTTTAGTGTGGGCTCACATAGAGACTTTATTCTGAAGGAATGGAGTACATAAAAGAGGACAAAGGATAATGTTACATGGAGAAGCTTGACAAACACTATCTCAGCTGAATGATCAAGGTCAATGTTGGCAGTTATAAATCATGTTGCTAGTATATATCCTTGGCAGTATGTGATGAAAATGGCACTTTACCTCTGTGGGTGTTTCCCCCTAAACCCATAATCACAATGTAATCACTAGAAAATGTCAGACAAATTTCAACTGAGGGTGATTTTACAAAATACCTGATCAGTTCTCCTCCAAAGTGTTCAGGTCATAAAAATCAAAGGAAATTCTAGAAGATGTCATAGCCCAAGAAAGCCTAAGGAGACATGACAACTAAATGTAATATGGTATCCTGGATGGAATCTTAGAACAGAAAAGGGACATTAGTAAAACTAAGTAAATGTGAATAAAACATGGACTTTAGTTAATAATATATTAGAATTGATTCATTAACAATGACAAATATACCATATTAGTAGGGGAAACTGGATGTGGAGTATATGAAAACCTCTGTATTATCTTTGGAACTTTTCTGGAAATCTAAATACATTGTAAAATTAAAAGTTTATTCGGATAGGAAATCCTGAGCTCCCCTTCTCCCACAGACCCATCAAAACAACAACTACATACAGAACGATTCTCTCTGAAAAAACCTGAAGACTAGCAGAACAGTTCTTCCACAACAAGGGAGAAATAAGAAATAAAAAGCCACATCAGGATGGATAGGAGGGGAAGAGACATGGATTTGCTGGGACCCCTACCCCTGATACAGAAACCCACAAGTGGGAAAAACATCAGAAATACGGAACTTCTCCCTGGGAAGCAAGGGGTTCCAGCCCCACACTGGGCACCCCAGACTATGGGACCTTCAGTGGAAAGACAAGCCCCTGAAATGACTGGCTTTGAAGACCACCAGGACTTCCATCTGGGAGAGCTGAAAGTCTGTAGGAAACCGAGACTCTGCTCTGGAAGGGCTCACACATACTCATTTGCTCTGAATCCCAGTGCAGAGGTGCTAGCTTGAGAAGCACGGGGCCAGGTGTGAGAGAGATTTGTTGACTATTTTAGAGCATATACCAAGGGGCAGGGGTTTACTGGAGATCTCTCCAGGGACAGAGGCACTGGTGGGCACCATTTTTCTTACTCTCCTTCTGCCTCACTAACCCAGTGAGGGCAAGCACAATTTTTTGCATCCTCAATCTATTCCCCCACCTCAGTGTTCCCCTGTGCTCCACCTCGCCAGACCTGGCACACAGCCTCACTCCAGCCCAGCACTCCTCTACCATGGCTCTTGTACAACCAGATCCAGAAAGTGCAGAAGGTGCATACAAGCCCCTCTGGCCACCAGCACACAGATGTTCATGGACCCTTGAATTTCTGGGGCCCACAGGACTGAAAAAATCGGAGAGACAGGATCTGGCAGGCTACTAACCACAGGGCACTGCACAAACAACAACCAAACCTCACCCCCCGTCTTTCAGTGGCTACCATTTTAAGACTGGTGTTTCACCTAATACGTAGAAACAAACATAGAGAGTCATGCAAAATGAGGAGACAGAGAAATATATGCCAAATAAAAGAACAAGACAAAACTTCAGAAAAAGATATTAATGAAATGGAGATAAACAATCTACATTCCTCCCTTCTCACCCCTATTCTCTTGTCTTTCCAACTTCCTGACGTCAGACTTGTCTGAGCTTTAAATAGGTACCTCCCTTTACCTATGGAGGCCCCAAAGCCCACTGTCAGCATAGAGCAGGACTAAGTTTCTGTAGCTCAGCAATCTTTTGATAGGAAGAGAGATATTAGTTTCCATCAATTTAGAAAGTCAACACCCTCTTAGAGCCCTTTTCAGTTAGCTCAGATGTGGGAACCATTCTGTTACATTCTGTACATTACTTCATACTGGATGAAGGCTCTCTGTTTTATGAGGGCTCTCTTCAATTCCTTCCAGATGTGCTCTTACCATATTTCTGATTTTCTTGTGAACAGCCTTCATCAGAAGGTAATGTTTGAAAATGTCCTGCTCCTTGTCTTTTTTGGCTATGTCTACTAAATCATAAATAATTAATGCTATTTCTAAAGAGTCCTGGTGGAAAAAATAATTTAAAGGGAGAGAGAGAGAAAGAAAGAAAAGAAATAAAAAAGAAAAAGAAGGAAGGGAGGGAAAAAATAAAGAAGACAGATTGATTTCCTGGAAACAGATTTGCAAATATAAAATTTTAGGAGAGAACTGAGGCTGTTTATACCAGTTGGGTTTCTCTGAAACAAATGCAAAAAGTTTACTTGGACAGTTAGGATTGAGATATATGGGTGAAAACACTTGTATTTCATTTTATGATCACCAATTCAGAGGATACTACACAGAAAGTGCTAGTACATGTGTGTGTCTGTGTATGTTTGTGTGTGTGTGTATGTATATTTCTTGGAAGATCCTCTTAAGTTCCTTTGTTACTTGGAAGTGTTTCTAGCTGGGAGTAGTGATTTTTTTCCCCAAGGGAGACGATAGAGGGAAGAAGCAGGGGTACAGTATTTCTATAATACATTTTATAGTGGGGAAATTTTTTAGATTTTCCAGTTTTTGTCACTGAAAAAAAAACCTATATGATCGTGATGGAGGTACATTATGTACTCTCAGAATAGCTGATGTATGAATGTTGGAGCTGTGATACTTTGAAGATGAGAATCTGGAATAGCCTGTACTGATAATTACTTTGATGCTATCTCAGAACTGTAAAGGGATGTTAAGAACTTTTTACAGTGACAATTGTAACTGCTTGGTCTTAGGGTGAAATGAACTATATTTATGTTAATGAGAATGAGATTTTAATTTCTTACCCTTCAGAAAGACATCACATGAAATTTAGTAACCAAAATGTCTGGATTATTCCCTTTAAATTTCACCTTAGAAAGAGCCTCTTAACTACAATAATTTTCAGGGCACATATAAATCTCTTTATAGTCAAGAGGAAAAAGATCCAGTAATGAAAATACTGGCATTTCTTTTCAGTTTTTTTGGACCTTGAATTTGTCTTTGGAAAAATCTCCTTTCAATGATGACCACCTCTGCCCTTGCTCAGCTCCTATCTTTTATTGATAGCATCATATTGAAAGATAATGAATCTGATTAGATAAGGAGAACTACTTTCTTGGTGAATTGCTGTATCTGATTTTCTGTTGTGCCTGTTTGTATACTAATTGCACTGAAGCTGTATAGTGTAGATGTTTTAAAATCACAGCTGGTCACTAAGAAGCAGACATTGGAACTTTTCCTATTCTTTTAAGCAGGGACATTAATACAAAGAAACATTTGTCTACTTATACTCGAGTCTACTTACATGTTACCTGTCCTTCCTTCATAAAAGACTGGCTTTTTAATAAGTTAAAAGCTTATTTTACGGAGAAAGGAGAATGCTCATGAGACATCTTTTGGAGTTGAGATGACATGCTAGTCATTCAGGTCGTTGCTCAGAATGATGTGCTTTTAGGTGCTCAAGTACTAACAAGACTGCAGAATCTTTCCATCTCTCACACATCACTTATTAATTACATATTGCACACTGACAGCTCTATGGCACACTGCGGACAGAAACGAAAGAAAAAATGTAGACTCCACTTTTAAGAATTTTCCTGTCCAACTAAGGAAATACGATGGGGATGTGTGGATATGACTTAAGAATTTTTACAAAGTGTCCTTGACTAAGTGGAAAATGTCTGACACGTATCAACTGAATGATCTTGAGGAAGCCTTTTGCTGAACATCAATCGTCTTGTTTATGGAATGGAGATTAAATGAATACATGTTTGTAAAGATCCTTGCAGAAAATTATTTTACAGACAGAATCACATTGTACAAAAGCTGGTTGTAAAGGTGTGCACTTAGAAGTTATGAGGTGGAGGAAATTATAATGGTGTGTTAATCATGATAGGCAACCTCCTACTCTAAGAATTGCCAGGGGTTAGGACAGTAGAGATCATGCAGTTTGCGCCTTGCTGGAGGCCAAGCTGCCCAAACAGTTGTGAATTGGGGCCATGGAGTTTTATTGTTCTGCCTTTCACATTTGGATTTACTAAATATCTGAAATTGTTTTGTTATTATGTCTGGAAGGAGTCTGGATACGTATTCTTTCCAAACAATTAACCAATTGTCCCATTCATTGAAAAACCCATCCTTTCCTGTTGCACTGCAGCCTCACATACAGTGACTTATATGTATGGTTCTTTATAAGGAGATTGATTTATTTAATTCTACAGGTTTTATTATTTTTTGATGTCTGCATATTGATTCTTTGTACTTTCTGTTTCTTGGTCATATTTTCAAGTTTCTTTTTTCTCTATTTAAACAACTTACATAAGATTATTTATATTCTATGCCTGATAATTTCAATATCTTAAGGCTTTTAATTTCTGATTCTACTGCTCTGATTTTTCAGCTAGCTCTCACTCACGCTGCATTACTTCCTTGAGTATTTTTCTTTTTCTTCGTTTGCTTTTTTGAGAATTTGCTTTTAATCTGGGAGGTAATTTTTCTTGGAATTTTTGGGTTTGCTTCCAGACCTGGGT
This sequence comes from Phocoena sinus, assembly GCF_008692025.1. Lineage (NCBI taxonomy): Eukaryota > Metazoa > Chordata > Mammalia > Artiodactyla > Phocoenidae > Phocoena > Phocoena sinus. Next base: position 76,220,697 of record NC_045773.1, on the reverse strand, counting down.
TAAAGGGGAGTTCTTCTGGGAAAGATTCAGGTTGTGCCTCCTAGATACCCGAGGACCCCGATAAGCTGAGACCACTTTAAATTAAATTTTCCATTTGAGATTATTTTGGATCTCATGAATAACATTAAGTCACACCAGAAACTCACATGCTAGCTTGGGGTGACAGATTATCATGGGAGATTTTTTTTTTTCCATTCTGCCCAACAAGTTACAGACAAGCAAAATGCCTTTTTTAGCCTTCTTTTAATAAAGTTAAAAAATTTTTTTAAATTTTATCATTTATTTTTAGACATGTATCCTGACCTTTGTGTGTGAGGTATACTCCTTTGGGAACTCAGAATTATGCAGGGCTCTTCTATAACTTGCCCATTTGAGGAGAGTCATGGGTTTATTTTCTGTCCTTAGAACCCCAAGCAGTTATCAAAGTAGAAACTCTGGAGTTCAGTAGAAAGCCTCAGAAAAAAGATAAATTTGATATTATTTTAGCTCCCAAGTTTGCAGCTTTAATTTCATTTTGCCGTTGCTGATCTATTGCTAGCACTGTGATGATAATTTGTATTACTTTAAATCAAACATGTTTTCTCCTATACTACCCAGTATAGTGTTTTCCTAATTTACCTATACTTAAAAAATTTTTTTTCCCATAAAAGGATAAATGTTTCTTTCCTACTGAATCACCTCTTCATAAAGACTTCCCAAATGGATTATATTAATATTTCCTGGAAGGCATATTTTACAGCCACAGATCACTTCTCAGCCATAAGAGTAATTAGTAACAAAGTTTTTCTGCTTACCATAGTTTTGAGAATGGAGAAGCTGGAAGTGGGGCAACACACCTTTTCCTATCATAGATGCCTTACTGAGTTCTCAGAACCTGATTCTGGGTACAACAATCAATGCTGCCCTATTTTCAATTTTCCCCATTCCTTTAAAGAACTCTGCAGCTCTGTGTTGGGGCAGTAAATGAATTCACAGCAATGAGACAACAAAAAGAATCATTCATGCACATTCAAATGTGAATTTAATGTGAATGTAGGCTTCACCTTATATGTGGTTGTTAGTAGATCTCATTACACTTTGTGTGCTGTTAGAGTTGATGACAGTCCTTTGCCTATGGCCATGACTTAGAGGGAGACGTTTATGTATCTGCTGCTTCTGATGACATGTCCTAGAAGACTTTCTGATAACTCATTCCGATTACTTTCTACTTTTTATTGATAACGAATAATAATAAGATTCCTCCCAGGTACATCTACATTTTAATAGGAGATGCCATAAAGGGCTTCAGGATTCAAAAACAAGCACCCAAAATAGCAGAGGATGATCAGATCAGATCAGATGCAAGTTTGTCAGAAGGACTTTTCTGACTCTTTCTCCAATCACATCAAAGAGATTTCTCAATGTCACATGGGAAGTCACTTATTCTGTCACTTTAAGAACAGACTACAATGATGGGCCCCCATTTCGTCTGCACAATCCTTTGATGTGGTTGGCAGTTTGTTTTCTTTCTTTTTTCCACCGTGCTGAGCAGTTTGTTTTCTTTCTTTTTTCCACCGTGCTGACAAAGCATCATAGAAATCAAAGGAGTGGAATCCAATAGTAGTGATTCAGACCTAGGACAAACCCAATGGGATTAATTTTTTTTTTTTTTTTTTTTTTTTTTTTTTTTTTGCGGTACGCGTGCCTCTCACTGCTGTGGCCTCTGCCGTTGCAGAGCACAGGCTCCGGACGCGCAGGCTCAGCGGCCATGGCTCACGGGCCCAGCCGCTCCGCGGCATGTGGGATCTTCCCGGACCGGGGCACGAACCCGTGTCCCCTGCATCTGCAGACGGACTCTCAACCACTGTGCCACCAGGGAAGCCCGGGATTAATTTTTTGAAGGTCAATCAGTAATTGACCAAATTCCCAAAGTTTGTTTTCTGTTATCTGCCTTGAATCATCCTTGTATAAAACAGAATGAGAACAAAATAGCCCTTACTTTCAGGTCTTGGTGTTTGTAGTAGAATTTATTAAACAGCCCTCCAAACCTTATGAACAGGAACTTGTACAGGCTTAGAATTTGTAAAATTCTATACATTCGACTCTTTTCTTCTTCCTTAACCTAACATACAAGGTAAGAAACGGTACATAAAACGTCAACATGAAGAAATGGCAACATCCTTTATTAAGATTTCTATGTTGGGAGAAAAGACATAAAATATTCCTGATCAAAAATATTACTGAATCTGTTGCTACACATTAGGTGTCTTCTCACTTTAGCTTTAAATATTTGATTTAGAGGATCAGAGTACTATTCAGTTGTCCAAAGTGATGACCTGTTCAGCAATCCCTATTAAAACTAACACCATCTTCACTCCCTGCCCAGAATCCCAGGTTGAGATTTAACCCTGTGTAGGAGTAGGTGACTTGTGTTAGTTACCTACTACTACATAACAAATAACTCCAAAATTCAGTGGCTTAAACAATACAGAGACAGCAGAAGCAAGAAGAACTACAACCCTGCAGCCTGTGGAACAAAAACCACATTCACAGAAAGACAGACAAGATGAAAAGGCAGAGAGCTACGTACCAGATGAAGGAACAAGATAAAACCCCAGAAAAACAACTAAATGAGATGAAGACAGGAAACCTTCAAGAAAAAAGAATACAGAATAATGATAGTGAAGATAATCCAGGACATTGGAAAAAGAATGGAGGCCAAGATTGAGAAGATGCAAGAAATGTTTAACAAAGAGCTGGAAGAATTAAAGAATAAACAAACAGAGATGAACAATACAATAACTGAAATGAAAAATACACTAGAAGGAATCAACAGCAGAATAACTGAGGCAGAAGAACAGATAAGTGACCTGGAAGACAGAATGGTGGAATTCACTGCTGTGGAACAGAATAAAGAAAAAAGAATAAAAAGAAATGAAGATGCCTAAGAGACCTCTGGGACAACATTAATCGCAACAACATTCGCGTTATACGGGTCCCAGAAGGAGAAGAGAGAGAGAAAGGACCCGAGAAAATATCTGAAGAGATTAGAGTCAAAACCTTCCCTAACATGGGAAAGGAAATAGCCACCGAGGTCCAGGAAGCACAGAGAGTCCCAGGAAGGACAAACCCAAGGAGAAACATGCCAAGACACATAGTAATCAAACTGACAAAAATTAAAGACAAAGAAAAATTATTGAAAGCAACAAGGGAAAAACAACAAATAACATACAAAGGAACTCCCATAAGGATAACAGCTGATTTCTCAGCAGAAACTCTACAAGCCAGAAGGGAGTGGCATGATATACTTAAAGTGATGAAAGGGAAGAAACTACAAAGAAGATTACTCTACCCAGCAAGGATCTCATTCAGATTTGATGGAGAAATCAAAAGCTTTACAGACAAGCCAAAGTTAAGAGAATTCAGCATCACCAAACCAGCGAGACAACAAATGCTAAAGGAAGTTCTTTAAGTGGGAAACACAAGAGAAGAAAAGGAGCTACAAAAACAAACCCATAACAATTAAGAAAATGGTAATAGGAACATACATATCGATAATTACCTTAAACGTGACTGGATTAAATGCTCCAGCCAAAAGACACAGTCTTGCTGAATGGATACAAAAATAAGACCCATAGATATGCTGTCTACAAGAGACCCACTTCAGACGTAGGGACACATACAGACTGAAAGTGAGGGGATGGAAAAAGATATTCCATGCAAATGGAAATCAAAAGAAAGCTGGAGTAGCAATACTCATATCAGAAAAAATAGACTTTAAAATAAATAATGTTACAAAAGACAAGGAAGGACACTACATAATGATCAAGGGATCAACCCAAGAAGATACAGCAATTATAAATATATATGCACCCAACATAGGAGCACCTCAATACATAAGGCAACTGCTAACAGTTATGAAAGAGGAAATCGACAGTAACATAATAATAGTGGGGGACTTTAACACCTCACTTACACCAATGGACAGATCATCCAAACAGAAAATTAATAAGGAAACACAAGCTTTAAATGACACAATAGACCAGATAGAGTTAATTGGTATTTATAGGACATTCCATTCAAAAACAGCAGATTACACTTTCTTCTCAAGTGCACACAGAACATTCTCCAGGATAGATCACATTTTGGGTCACAAACCAAGCTTCAGTAAATTTAAGATAACTGAAATCATATCCAGCATCTTTTCTGACCATAATGCTATGGGATTAGAAATCAATTACAGGGAAGAAAACATAAAAAACACGAACACATGGAGGCTAAACAATACATTCCTAAATAACCAAGAGATCACTGAAGAAATCAAAGAGGAAATCAAAAAATACCTAGAGACAAATTATAACAAAAACACGATGATCCAAAACCTATGCGATGCAGCAAAAGCAGTTCTAAGAGGAAAGTTTATAGCAATACAAGCCTACCTCAAGAAACAAGAAAAATCTCAAGTAAACAATCTAACCTTACACATAAAGGAACTAGAGAAAGAAGAACAAACAAAACCCAAAGTTAGTAGAAGGAAAAGAATCATAAAGATCAGAGCAGAAATAAATGGAAGAGAAACAAAGAAAACAATAGCCAAGATCAATAAAACTAAAAGCTGGTTCTTTGAGAAGATAAACAAAATTGATAAATCATAGGCCAGACTCACCAAGAAAATGAGGGAGAGGACTCATATCAATAAAATTAGAAATGAAAAAGGAGAAGTTACAACAGACATCGCAGAGATACAAAGCAACCTAAGAGACTACTACAAGCAACTCTATGCCAATATAATGGACAATGTGGAAAAAGTGGACAAATTCTTAGAAAGGTATAACCTTCCAAGACTGAACAAGGAAGAAACAGAAAATATGAACAGACCAATCACAAGTAATGAAATTGAAACTGTGATTAAAATTCTTCCAAGAAACAAAAGTCCAGGACTAGATGGCTTCACAGGTGAATTCTACCAAACATTTAGAGAAGAGCTAACACCCATCCTTCTCAAACTCTTCCAAAAAATTGCAGAGGAAGGAACACTACTGCGGCGAGCCGCTTCTGACCAGCAGAATGACGAATCACCACACGCTAGATTCTTCTCGCATCACACTTTATTGGAGTACAGCTTGGTTTCGGGCGGATGGAAGGAAGACCCCGTACGCTCGAGCCTGTCTGCTTATATAAGGGCTTAAGGACTCGTGTAAGTCCCTGATTCGTCCGTATGGTTATCGCATTTCGCAAGCCGGACTTTGGATAGGCCACTGCTTCAAAACCTGATTAGCATATTAGGTGCATACGCCCTAGCGGCATACTTAGTGCATGCGTAATGGCTATCCGGCCGCGCCCTACACACTACCAAACTCATTCTATGAGGCCACCATCACCCTGATACCAAAACCAGATAAAGATACTACAAAAAAAGAAAATTACAGACCAATATCACTGATGAATATAGATGCAAAAATCCTCAACAAAAATACTAGCAAACAGAATCCAACAACACATTAAAAGGATCATACACCATGATCAAGTGGGATTTATCCCAGGGATGCAAGGATTCTTCAATATATGCAAATCAGTCAATGTGATACACCATATTAACAAATGGAGGAGTTAAAAAGAAATACGCAATTATCATCTCGCCATTTCTGTTGGACAGTAATCTGCACACAGCTAACCAGACCCTCTGCTTCAGGACCTTCCACTGGCTGTAGTCAAGATGCTGCTGTGAACATGGGTGTGCAAACATCTGAGCTGTAGAGTGGTCAAAAGGAAAGATTCAGGTATTTTCTGATTGGAGGCTGTTGATAGGGAGAAGCTGGAGGCAAGCTGACTAGAAGTGAGTCATCCTGTGTGATTCATTAATGTGCATTTGGCTTTCTCTGGTTGGTTGTTAGTTGGAAGTAGGAAAAATTAGGAGAAGCTGTCAGTTATTGATCAAGTCCTGGCCATTTGGGATCAGGTCCTACAGAGGTTGTGGTTTGGCTTCCTGAGCTGGTCGCCACAGATTTTAGGTTGACTTCCCCTGCTGGTTGTTGCAGGCTGTGGGTCAGAGTTGTGGGCACTGTCTGGTTGTATATCCAGTCTTTCAGCATAAGGAGTAGGGAAGGTTGTAGTAAATAAAGACTAATCCTAAGTAGCAGTGGTTGAGTATCTGGTCAGGACGTGCTAAAGCTGTTACTACAAAATCCATTTGCTAATGCCTAAAATTCTTTTAAAGTTGAGCTCTGTGTTAAAATTCAAGCTAATTAACTTTGAGACAATTATGTGGTTTGAACTCTAAACTTTATGCTTATTTAATCTTCACAGCTTTTTGTTCAAATTAAAGAACTATGTTGGCACCTACTTATACTACAAACACACATTTACATGTTGTACTCATGTTCACCAACTATGCCCTTATTTTTATCCACTCATTAATAATCATAAATTTACATGGATAATGTAAACATTGAATAAAAATGTCTACTTAAGCTTTGAAGTGCTACTTTCAATGTTTAACATTTCTAAGGCCTAATTTATTCTTTTCGAAAAAGAAAAGCTTGGATAATTCCTACATTACACTAGCCCGAGGACACAAAAGTCACAAAATAACACCTCTATCATTCTCCTGATCTCAGTCATCACAGTTGGGGGAGGGGGGTGGTCAGCTTGCTAAGAAAACTCCACATTTGTTCAGAAAGTCTCCAGAAACTAATTTTAAGTTGAATACATTCCCTCTGGCTGCTTCTAGCATTCACCTTCTTCTCTCCCCCACTGTTGATGCTGGCTTTAAGGAATACTGTTGTTTTTTAGTTTACCAAAACTTCGCAAAGTAGGTTTGCCTTTTCCTCTCATTTCTTTGTTTAAAATTTTATTTATTTATGGCTGCATTGGGTCTTTGTTGCTGCATGTGGGCTTTCTCTAGTTGCGGCGAGTGGGGGCTACTCTTCGTTGCAGTGCACAGGCTTCTCATTGTGGTGGCTTCTCTTGTTGCGGAGCATGGGCTCTAGGTGCGTGGGCTTCAGAAGTTGTGGCATGCGGGCTCAGTAGTTGTGTCTTGAGTGCTCTAGAGCGCAGGCTCAGTAGTTGTGGTGCACTAGTTTAGTTGCTCCATGGCATGTGGGATCTTCCCAGACCAGGGCTTAAACCTGCGTCCCCTGCATTGGCAGGTGGATTCTTAACCACTGGACCACCAGGGAAGTCCCTATCATTTGTAGATTTTTTGATGATGGCCATTCTTTATTGGTTACTGGGTAGTGATATATCCCACAACCTGCACTGCAGTCATCTGGGTTCTTTTGTTCCATGTTATCCTTGTGGGTGTGTGGGGACAAGGGAGCTGGTGCTTTTGGCTAGTCTTCCTTTTACAGTCTATGCCAGTAATAAACTATCTTAATCTAAAAGTGATTCACTGTACCTCTACTGGCCATGGCCTTGGCCTTGACTTTCCTTGCATGTGCTTGGCAAATGGCAGCCCCAAGCCCATCCTCAGATACTTGGCAACAAACCCACAGAAACGGTAGCTACACAAAGGTAACAGCTTCCGATAGACCTCTCCACAATTTCCTGGTCATGGTCCCACTCTGGAGGCTAAGATTCTTTGGCTTCTCAGAATTTCCCTGCAAGCTCCAACTGTTCACTCCAATTGTTCTCTTTCAGTAAGGTTAGTTAGTGTTATCTTTGCTTTGATCTTCCAATTCTGTTGGAATTCTGGGGACTTACACATCACCATCTCATCCTAGAATCATGTAATATCTGCTTATTGTAATAAATCCCTTAATCCCATAACCCTCCAAGTAGTTCTTCTTTCCTGACTTACTCTTGACTGATAAAATGAGATTCTTTTTTAAAGCTTGCATTGAAATGGAAAACCTCAAAAAAGAGGATTTGAAATGTGTTAATATACAGGAAATATTTTGTCTAGAGGAGGAAGTTTGGGATTTGGTCAGCTCTGAGCAACTTTTTGCATATTTTCTTCCCCCAAAGCTTAAGAAAAGCCAAATCTCTGGATCGTGAGGTTACAATTTTACAAGTCCTTGCCTCTCTTTCTAATTAAGTTTTTTTTTCCCTAATGTCACTTGGCAATCTTTGTCTTTCCTTTTTTTTACAGCTCTAAAATATAGAGAATGAACAGACTTACTGCTGAAAAACATGTGAATGATGAAAATTGAGAAAATTTGTAGTAATGATTAGACCATATGGAGTAAAGTATCTACTTTTATTAGAGAAAATTTTCTTCTGATATAAGGACAATTGCTCTTATCTGAGAAGAAAACGTACACCAGCTGAACTTGGAAATTTCCTTTTTGTCTTATAATGTAATAGCATCAACGTATCATGTTTTTCTTAAAACTGTGTATTTGTATTAATATGTTGCAATTTGAAAATAACCTTCACATGTAATTTTTTCATATAATCTCTGATTTATGTAAGGCAAATATTATCCTTATTTTGTAAATAAAAACACCCAACATTAGTAGTCTGAGTGATTTGTACTATATTGTGAAGCGTGAAAGTGGTAGAAACTAAATAATTCTATCCAAATGTGTACCTTTTAATTCTAACTATCTTTCTTTTTTTAAAATTAATTAATTAATTTATTGTTGGCTGTGTTGGGTCTTCGTTTCTGTGCGAGGGCTTTCTCCAGTTGCGGCGAGCAGGGGCCACTATTGATTGCGGTGTGCGGGCCTCTCACTGTCGCGGCCTCTCGCCGTGGAGCATGGCTCCAGGTGCGCAGGCTCAGTAGTTGTGGCTCACGGGCCCAACTGCTCCGCGGCATGTGGGATCCTCCCAGACCAGGGCTCGAACCCGTGTCCCCTGCATCGGCAGGCAGACTCTCAACTACTGCGCCACCAGGGAAGCCCTCTAACTATCTTTTAATTAAGCTTGCAGATACTTGCAAGCTCAAAAAAGAAAGGAAATTAATATAGATCAAAAGAGAAAAATAGTAGCTTTTTCTTTAGGGACTATTGTCAACAAAAATTTGTGAAATTAATAACTTCTGAAAATTTCAGTTGGCCCACCTTAGACATTTGCAGTTATTGACATTTCAGCCCTAATGGCCTGAGACCCTTTCTTCCTAGGCTTTAAAATCTGTAAAGGGAAAAAATTCACCAATGGGTAGTTGTGGCTGGACCATTAGACGTGCTTCCAAGAGGCTTGGTTTGCTGAAGCACATATCATATAACTTTTCACACAGCATTCTCATTTGAACATCAGACTAAATTAGTACTTAAAGAACATTCTTGACACTTTTACTTGTTTAACACAAATTTTGTATGACTGATCACATTTTGAAGATTTAGAATAATCTGATTTATATGTTGTTTTTGTTATTGTTTGTTTGCTAGTACGCCTAATTATACATATATTCCTAAATCGGTGGTGTCTACCCAGGGGTAGCCATTGGACTCACTTGTAGAACTGCCTCAAATATGGAGGCAAAGGAACTATCCCAGGTCAATAGAACCAGAATCTCTGGAGGACAGAACTTTCCTATGTGCTTAAAAACAAATAAAATAAAAAAACAAAACAATAACAGCAAAGATACTTCCCTAGTTATTTTTGTATTTCTGGTATTCGTTATTATTAGTTAACAAAAATTTGGTAACACAGTAGAGACATTAAATAAATATTTTCAGATAAGTAAATACTCAGCTCTGATGGCAAGTCCAATTTTACTACCAATTTTCCCTCAGTGGTTCTCAGAACCTCACCACCTGAATCTGCCCAGTACTAATTTGCTGGTTAAGAAGTGGTAGGAGAAATCTCCCCAACTACAATCCTCAGATAAAAGCACTACCCAAGACATAAGGTGTCCTAGCAGTTGAAATTGAGTCCTATACATTCTGCAAGAGCTATTTATTTATTTATTTAGTAACATGAATAACATGAAATTGGGGTGGGGAAGTTAAAGTGTAGAATTTATGTATGTGATTGAAGTCAAGCTGTTGTTAGCTCAAAATGCCATCAGAACTATAAGATGTTTTATGTGTGTTGTAAGGAATAATGATGTTACTTTAAAAAATTTTGATGATTAGGAGGTGCAGACATGGAATAACACTATGGAGAGGCACAAGAAAGGGAAAGAGATGTGTTATACTCTCGGGTCCTATAAGAGGGTGGCACGCATGCCACACAGGGACCATATGGCAGGAGTGCCAAAGGAGGGAACTCATCTGACTCAGGTTGAATGAGGACCCATGGGTACGTATCTTTATTGGAGGTCAGGGTGGGGGGTTTAATTGGTGCTTTTGAATGTCACGAGGTCACAGTCAGGGGAGGGCAAGAAGGGCAACTTGTGCCAGGGACCAGCCTTATCATATTGGTGCACCTAGTCACCTGGGCGGGGTACTCACAGCCTGCTTGTGGGGATATTGAGGCATCAGGGAAAATATGGAGTTTTCAAAATGTACCTTACAATAAACCTATGGTAACCACACACAAAATATATATACAGAAGATACACAAAAGAAGAAGAGAAAGGAATCTCATCACTACAAAAAAAAATCAGTGAAACACAAAGGAAGACAACAAGAGAGGAAAAGAGGATCAAAAGAACTACAAAACAGACAGAAAACTGTTAATTAATGGCAATAGTAAGTTCTTCCTTATCAATAATTACTTTAATTGGCAGTGGTGGAGGTGGGCGAAATGGGTGAAGGTGGTCAAAAATTACAAACTTCCATTTACAAAATAAATAAGTCCTGGGAATACAATGCTCAGCACAGTGACTATAGTTAATTTAAAAAATAATTACTTTAAACTTAAATGGATTAAACTCCCCAGTCAAAAGGCACAGGATGTCTGAGTGGTTAATAAAACAAGACCCAACTATTTGCTGTCTACAAAAAACTCAGTTTAGATTTAAGATCACACATAAGATGAAAGTGAAGGGATGGAAAACAATATTTCATACAAATAGTAAACTATGGAGAGCAGGTGTGGCTATATTTATATCAGACAAAATAGACCTTAAGTCAAAAACTGTCACAAGGGACAAGGGAAGATATTATATAATGATAAAAGGGTCAATCCATTAGGAAGTTATAACAGTTATAAATAGGTTATGTATCCAACATCAGAGCACCTAAGTAAGTAAACCAAATAGTAACAGAACTGAAGAGAAGAACAGACAATAATAGGAGATAAAATCTGCAACAGCATTTATTTTAAAAGCTCATGAAATGTTTCTGTTACTTTGAGGATAATTGTGACCAACTCTAAATTTGTTTTAAACAGATATTTGAAGTGAAAATGACCTGTTAAATTAGTTTCATGTCACCAAAATCAATACCTATTCATTGAATCTGACCATGACAGGTAAACAGTCCTTTAGACAGGACTCTGTCCTAGAATATTTTTGTTTGCATCCTTATAGGATGCAGCTTCTTTTCTCATATTCATTTTCTAAAACTCAATTCTGAAATTAAGGAAAAATACAGGTGACTGATAGACTCTTAAAGAATGTACATAAAGTATAATGAAGCTGGAGGGAAGTGTATATATCCACATCTAGAGAATGTACATATTTCTATGTTCAGGAGAAAGAAAACATATCTCTACTTAGATATCTTTTCTGTTTTTCTTAGTAGCTTATAAAAGATTAATTTAAAATACTAATGAGAATTATTAGCATGTTTCTACCAGGTGGAGGATAACTCATGAAATGTAATCTCAGCTCCTTTAGGAAATCTTCAAATCTGATTATTTGAAGGAATATGACAGAGAAGGTCACTGAAAAAATCATACTTTGAGCAGACAAGGTGTCTATTATTGAAAGGTAAAATATTTAAGGCTAAAAAAAAAGCAACATTTGAGAGTTTCAAGTAGTTTCTGTCTTCTCGGGTAGACCTTTAGGGCAGGCCTTCCTTTTGTTCTGAACTGAGTTCATTTGTTAAGCAAATTAATTAATAAATTTACTTATTATTCTATTCACATTCTGTTCAGTAATGTGAATCCAGTATAATTCTGGTAGAATTTTCCTTCTGTGGAGCTAGGAAAATTTTATTGTCTACATGTTGCCAAAAATTATGGCATGCTCTTGGAAGATTTTTGTGTATTCTTACCCAAGGAATTTATCACTTGAGATCAGGACCACAGCCAGTGGAGGAAAAGTAGTAGAAAAAGAATTGAACTCAGTTTGATGCAGCAAATCCTGAATTGTTTTGTTGTCCACAAGACTAAATACATTAATTTTGGAAAATTAATGTTTGTGATTTTTTTTTCTTTGGGAACAACTCATATTTTTAAAGATGACTGGGGAGTCTCTGGTTTTGATCTCAAGTGATAAATTCCAAACCCTAAATAAGTGATAAATTCCAAACCCTAAATATTCATTCTTTAGGGAACAGTCTTTGACCACATTTTAATTAAGTAATGAAGTGATAACAATTATTTGTATTTTTAAAGTCCTCAAATGTGAAGACATTAAACAACTTACTTGTAAATAACTCATAGCTCATGGGCTAAAGAAGATGTCACAATGGAAATAAGAAATTATTTGAACTGACATATAATGGAAACATGACATCTCAATACATTTGGTGTATAACCAAAGAGGTACTTACAGAATAATGTATAGTCCTAAATATATATGTAAATAAAAGAATAAAAGGGAAAACCAATGTTCTAAGTGTACATTTTAAGAATTAGAAAACCAATAGCAAATTAAACATGATGAATAGAAGCATAGAAGTAATAAGGCCCAAAACATGAATAAATGAGTCAGAAATCAAATAGAATCAGCAATATCAAATATTAGTATCTGAAGAGATTAAGGAAACCAGTCTCACAAAACTGGTCAAAGACAGAGAGAGAAAGAGAGACTGTGAGAGACAGAAAGGGGGAAAGAGAGAGGGAGACAAAGAAAAAGAGAATACAAGAGAAGAAAAGATAATATACTACAGATTTATTTTTTTTTTTACATAATGGGCATAAATCTTGAAAAACAAAACTTACCAAGAAGAAACAGTACATCTGTAAAGCCAATGTCTATTAAAAATACTGAATTTATAAATGTAAACTTTCCCATAAAGGATAACTCCAGATCCAGATGCCTTCAACATTGAATTCTTTTAATTACTTAATAGAAATAAGGCTGATTGTATACAAATGCCTGCAGAAGATAAAAAGAGTAAGAATGCTTCTCAATATATTTTATGAGTCTAACCTAAAATAACATTTTCTTTTCAGACTCAGTTCTGTCATGGATATTCCAAAAAAGGGAAGTTAAGTTATAGGTCATTCTCTTTCACAGACATACATGCAAAAAGTCTAAACAGAAAGTTTGCAAACAAATCAAATGTCATGTTAAAAAATTATATACACATTTACAATTTTATGGTATAAAATTTGGATTTGTTCAAAAAAGGTAAGTTTGGTTTAGTATTTGAAAATAAACTGATGTATTCTACCTATATGCATAGAGTGAAGGAGATAAATAATAGAATGATCTTCACAGATACAAAAAAGTTTTTGATAAAATTTAAAACAGATTCATACTCAAAACTCTCAACTAGCAATGAATGGAAGAGAACTTGCTTAATTCAATAAAAAGTATCTACAAAACACCTACAGTAAACATTACAATTAATGCAGAAATATTGAAAGCATTTCCACAAATACTAGAAAGGAAGTAAGGATGTCTGCTATCATGATTTCCTTTCTACTTTGTACTCAAAATCTTAGGACAATAAGGTAAGAAAAAAGAAATAAAAGTTATATAGTTTGGGAAAGAAAAAATAAAACTGTTATTATACATAGTTGGCGCTATTTTATTTGTAGAATACCCAAAAGAATCATAAGGTATTAGAAACAATAAGTGAATTTAGTAAAAATGCCTGGATATGGGATCAATATGCAAATACATTGTATTTTCATAGAAACTAAAAAAGCAAAAAATCATCAGGAAAGCAAAATTTTTATTTTATTTAATTAATAATTTTTTAACATCTTTATTGGAGTAAAATTGTTTTACAATGGTGTGTTAGTTTCTGCTGTATAACAAAGTGAATCAGCTATATGTATACATATATCCCCATATCTCTTCCCTCTGGCGTCTCCCTCCCACCCTCCCTATGCCACCCCTCTAGGTGGTCACAAAGCACCGAGCTGATCTCCCTGTGCTATGTGGCTGCTTCCCATTAGCTATCTATTTTACATTTGGTAGTATATATAAGTCCATGGCACTCTCTCACTTCGTCCCAGCTTACCCTTCCCCCTCCCCATATCCTCAAATCCATTCTCTATGTCTGTGTCTTTATTCCTGTCCTGCTTGTAGGTTCTTCAGAACCATGTTTTTTTTTAGATTCCATATATATGTGTTAGCATACGGTATTTGTTTTTCTCTTTCTGACTTACTTCCCTCTGTATGACAGACTCTAGGTCCATCCAGATCACTACAAATAACTCAATTTCATTTCTTTTTATGGCTGAGTAATATTCCATTATATACATGTGCCACATCCTCTTTACCCATTCCTCTGTCGACGGACACTTAGGTTGCTTCCATGTCCTGGCTATTGTAAACAGAGCTGCAATGAGCATTGTGGTACATGACTCTTTTGGAATTATGGTTTTCTTAGGGTATAGGCTCAGTAGTGGGATTGCAGGAAAGCAAAATTTTAAAATGATATCATTTACAATAGCTCCAACAACATCTAGGGGAAAATTTAATGTAAGAAGCGTAAAATCTCTACAATGAAAATAATAAAACATCACAATGGATTCAAAGCAATCACAATCAAAATCCTGGTATATGCTTTATTCCCCAAATTGACAAGATTCCGAAATTTATAAACAAATGCAAATGGCTATGTATATAGCCAAGACAAACTTGAAGAAAGAGAGCAAAGTTGGAGAATTCACATTACTATTCATCTGTATCTTGGAGTTCAGAATCTAGAGCAAAAGCGTTGAACTACAAGAAATCCTATTTTTCTTTTCTTTTCCTTTTTTTTTTTTTGTGAAAAATCTGAAAGAGAAATTAAGGAAACACTTCCATTTACCATTGCAACAAAAAGAATAAAATACCTAGGAATAAACCTACCTAGGAAGACAAAAGACCTGTATGCAGAGAACTATAAGACACTGATGAAAGAAATTAAAGATGATACAAATACATGGAGAGATATACCATGTTCTTGGATTGGAAGAATCAATACTGTGAAACTGACTATACTACCCAAAGCAATCTACAGATTCAATGCAATCCCTATCAAATTACAAATGGCATTTTTTACAGAACTAGAACAAAAAATCTTAAAATTTGTATGGAGACACAAAAGACCCCGAATAGCCAAAGCAGTCTTGAGGGAAAACAATGAAGCTGAAGGAATCAGACTCCCTGACTTCAGAGTATACTACAAAGCTACAGTAATCAAGACAATATGGTACTGGCACAAAAACAGAAACACAGATCAACGGAACAAGATAGAAAGCCCAGAGGTAAACCCACGCACCTATGGTCAACAAAGAAAGCAAGGATATACAATGGAGAAAAGACAGTCTCTTCAATAAGTGGTGCTGGGAAAACTGGACAGCTACATGTAAAAGAATGAAATTAGAACACTCCCTAACACCAAACACAAAAATAAACTCAAAATGGATTAAAGACCTAAATGTAAGACCAGACACTATAAAACTCTTAGAGGAAAACATAGGAAGAACACTCTGACATAAATCACAGCAAGATCTTTTTTGATCCACCGCCTAGAGTAATGGAAATAAAAACAAAAATAAACAAATGGGACCTAATGAAACTTATAAGCTTTTGCACAGCAAAGGAAACCATAAACAAGACGAAAAGACAACCCTCAGAATGGGAGAAAATATTTGCAAACGAATCAACAAGGGATTAATCTCCAAAATACATAAACAGCTCATGCAGCTCAATATTAAAGAAACAAACAACTGAATCCAAAAATGGGCAGAAGATCTAAATAGACATTTCTCCAAAGAAGACATACAGATGGCCAAGAAGCACATGAAATGCTGCTCAACATCACTAACTATTAGAGAAATGCAAATCAAAACTACAATGAGGTATCACCTCACACCAGTTAGAATGGGCATCATCAGAGAATCTACAAACAACAAATGCTGGAGAGGGTGTGGAGAAAAGGGAACCCTCTTGCACTGTTGGTGTGAATGTAAATTGATACAGCTACTATAGAGAACAGTATGGAGGTTCCTTAAAAAACTAAAAATAGAACTACCATATGACCTAGCAATTCCACTACTGGGCATGTACCCTGAGAATACCATAATTCAAAAAGAGTCATGTACCACAATGCTCACTGCAGCACTATTTACAATAGCCAGGTCATGGAAGCAACCTAAATGCCCATCAACAGACGAATGGATAAAGAAGATGTGGTACATATATACAGTGGAATATTACTCAGCCATAAAAAGGAAAGAAATTGGGTCACTTGTTGAGACGTGGATGGATCTAGAGACGTCAGAAAGAGAAAAACAAATATCGTATATTAACGCATGCATGTGGAACCTAGAAAAATGGTATAGATGAACCAGTTTGCAGGGCAGAAGTTGAGACGCAGATGAAGAGAACAAACGTATGGACACCAAAGAGGGAAAGCCGCGGGTGGGTGGGGATGGTGGTGTGATGAATTGGGTGATTGGGATTGACATGTATACATTGACGTGTATAAAACTGATGACTAATAAGAACCTGCTATATGAAAAAATAAAATAAAATTCAAAAATTAACCTCCCCTCCAAAAACAAACCTTACTCCCCAAAACTTTCTGAGAATTGAGCTCTACTGATGAGTTTAAAGAGAGGCACAGAATCAGTGAATGGCATTTTACTAATTCAATTAATATTACACTTTGACCAGTGAAAGGGGAGAATAAAGACCATGGCTGAGGAAGAAGAGGATGGCTTGAGTGGAAGTAATGCCACAAGATAAGAGATGTAGCACCCAAAGAGTAAGTGTAGTCAGAAACATTTTTCATCCTGCTGAGAAAGCCAGGTTGGGGAATAGGAATAAGTGGTAGATTTTTAGTTAATTTTGAAATTGAGAACATTTTTTCTCAATCAAGGAATTAGAATTTCTAAGCCTATGGCAAGATTCTGCTATAAACTTTGTTTTATTTCCTATCTGAACTCTTCCCTATGAGGAATAAAGGATAAATACTGCATCATGAGTAGGTTTTTTAGCTCTAGATTTAGAAGTGACTGGAGAAAAACAGGAAAGGAAACATTCCACTCATTATCTTCTGGGGGGCAGTAGAAAAAGCTTGATAGAAGGATTTGATCAGAACTGGATTTGATCATAATTGAGCCTCACAATAGAACAAAGCATCTTGTTCTATTGTTCAGCAAGAGATATATCAAGCTGCAACATAATCCAAGTTGGAAGTGCAGATAAATTTCTTAACAACTCCCAACTATGGCCAATTTTCAGGCATCCTTTTATATTTTACCAATGCTAGACCCCAGGCATCTTGAAGACATACTTACTAAACCATCCTCTGACTATTCTTTTTATCTGGATGATTCTGATATTGAGTTAGCACTAGGACCAACATCACAAATCCATTTATCTACAGAACTCTATTTCCAAGTCTACTGCTTGTGAGCTGGGAGGTATTAGTAACAATAGATATTTATGGAGTGCCGGCTGGCTCCTAAGTGCTGGGTGCTGATGTTCAGGAAATGGGCACATCGAATACAGTCCTTCTCTTCTTGAAACATACATTCCAGTGGTAGATAGGAAGTTACTTACCTTCTTTAGTTTCTATTTTCTTAATAATATTAATATAGGATTTAGTAAATGGCAAATATGTATCCGAAAAGTCATATAGGTCCGTAATTACTAAAGACATTCCGAAAGAGAACTAGACGAAAAATGTCACCTGCCATATCAGTAAACAAAGGATGTTGTGGACATAAAGCCCTCAGTCAGTGCAGCCACCCCTGACTGTGCACCCTGAGGGGATTCAGGATGGAGGAAAAACAGGATACTGGCCCTAGATAGTTAAGGTACATATCAAAGGAATGAATTCAATGAGCCCAGACTCTTGCATCTTCCCATACACAGAAAAGTGCTAAATTAATTAACTTGAGATGTTTGTTTCTTCTTTAATTACCAGAAATCTTTTGATGGTAAACAACCTGGTTTGTTTTTGCAAAACTCCTGGTTCCTCCCTTACCTCTTTAGAACAGTTCCTCAGGGCTATCTGGGAGGCTGTCTTCCAGACTTAAGTCCTCCACAAGTTCAGCAAATAAAACATAATTCTTAACTATTAGGTTGTGCTTTTTTTTTCAGTTGACAGAGAATAGATTTGAACCATTTTCCCCGGGTATGATGACTCAGTGTAACCTTCTCACCTATCACCTACCTACATTTCCATTTGCAGGCTCTGTGAAGACCCCTCCCCAGGACTTCATTTTACACTGCAGTTCTGTTATTGATGCAGGGAGGGAGTCTGACTGTTAGCTGAGTGCTGTCACGGATGCTTTGGTCCACACTCATATCCCAGAGCATCTGTCTCTCCCCTGCTTGATCTACTTTGTGATCTCTGACATCCCTATGTCTTCCAGATACTGTCCTAGGTCACAGGTTCTCCTATGATGACTCAAGTCTAGTGACTCTCCAGGTACTGCCTGCTCTGTGCCTGCCAGAGCTCTCCTGAGAGAAGAGAGATGTTGCTACTCACTCCTAAATATGCCCTAACATTTACATCTGCTCTACAGCCATGGATTGGTCTAGTGGATACTTATTAACCTGTCAATTTTCTCTACTCTCTAATGGTCTGAACACAGGAACTCATCTTATAAAGCAAACTTAACCTTCACTCCAGCCCCCTCTGCATCCTCATTATTTGGTTAACTAAGTCCAATTAACATGCATAAACATCCATACACATTTCAAGATTAGCTATTCATACAAGAATGGCATTTTTTGGAGCAAAAGTTAGGACACAAGACCTGTCAAAGGGGAGTAGATCTGGAGGACATGTAATGGAATTTATGGAATATAATAAAATGTTTAAATCACTATAGGATTATAATAGAAAAATCAGAACAAAGGATTATCATGAAGATATCATTATATAATAAATAGCAGGCAAATTAACTTGTATACCTATATCTTAGAGCTCTCTATAAATCTGTAAGAGTTGGGTTCATTCCCATTGAAACATTAACCAATATCCAACAAATTTCCTTCGGAAGATAATTTTTTTTTTTTTGCCAAGTGACCATTTTTTACCTGTTTAGAAAAAGTGGAAAGAAGAAATTTTACTCTATGTAGACAACAGAAAACTGGACTGGATGTTAAACTATTAATTTAATGTAATACTCATGTCACTGTATTTTTATTTGAATTCTTCCTAGTAATGTAGATAGGAAGAATGACCACAATCCTTCACTCATCTCCTTTCTCATTCCCTTTGTAATATGACTTTGCAGTTTCTCACGTCAAGAGACAGAGTATAGTATCCCCTTCCTTGAGTCTGGACTGTTCCTATGACTTGGTCTGGCCAATAAAATGCAGTGGGAGTGATGGGCTGCTAGTTCCCAGCCCAGGACTCAAAACATGCACGCTTCTGCTCACTCTAAATTTTAAAAAGTCTTAAAAATATTTCACTTATTGGAATGTGAATGAGTGAAGTATTTTTTTTTAATTATTTTTTTTCCGCCTACATGTAGTTTAATCTTAGGAGTGTTGTCATTTGTTTTCTCTTCATTATCTGTTGATCTGACTGGAGAACTCTAGAGAATCAAAAGGAGAATTCTGATTATTTTTTAGTGGATTATCAGTTGATCATTTGGAAATGATGGAACTTATTTTTTTTTTTTTTTTTTTTTTTTTTTTGCGGTACGCGGGCCTCTCACTGTTGTGGCCTCTCCCGCTGCAGAGCACAGGCTCCGGACGCGCAGGCTCAGCGGCCATGGCTCACGGGCCCAGCCGCTCCGCGGCACGTGGGATCTTCCCGGACCGGGGCCCGAACCCGCGTCCCCTGCATCGGCAGGCGGACTCCCAACCACTGCGCCACCAGGGAAGCCCGGAACTTATTTTTAATTTAATTAAAACTCGGGGGCTTCCCTGGTGGCGCAGTGGTTGAGAGTCCGCCTGCCGATGCAGGGGACGCGGGTTCGGGCCCCGGTGCGGGAGGATCCCACGTGCCGCAGAGCAGCTGGGCCCGTGAGCCATGGCCGCTGAGCCTGCGCGTCCGGAGCCTGTGCTCCGCAACGGGAGAGGCCACAACAGTGAGAGGCCCGCGTACCGCAAAAAAAAAAAAAAAAAAAAAAAAAAACTCGGAAAAACGTGATATCTTAGCTACAAACAGTGATGAGTACCATCTGATCATGTACAGATCAGGATGTAATAAAATAGTCGATAGCTCTGAAATGTGGGCTCACAATGAAATATCTATTAACCTGATTTCAAACATGAATAACCTGGCATTACATCTGAATTTTCAAGGCAAGTCAGTCTGCATAAATCATGTAGGATTTGAAAAGATTCCTTTTCTTTTTTCCTGGAAACAAAAAGGTAAGAGACTCATAATTTTAGACCTAAACTCAAATGACAGAATTACAATACAAGAATTTCACATACCAGAATTCTATCTTCTCATTGGTTCAAGTCATGCAAGTCTAATTCTTATTAGTTTTTAGAGACAAAAAGAGAAATTTTGTGACCAATGCTTCAGATGGAGGAGAAGAAAAACAATGAGGGACATGAAAGGTGACACACTCAACACCTCTTTATTGACTCTGGACTACACCATCCTTGTTTTTCCAAAAGTCTTTGTTATCACACTCCTTTTCTGGAGTAAATGTCAGCCACACCCTTCAGCAATGCATAGAGCTTGGTTTGTTATCTCTTTGTAGGACAACCTAAGAAGAAACCAATAAATTGGAGATGCCGACCAGAGCTTACTAGTGATTTCAGTGATAGCTCTTAGGTTTGATCTTAAAACATGTGAATCGATGCACCATTCAAAACAGATGCTACAATAGCTAAACCTGAAGCAGTCTTTTCTTAAATCCCCAACTTATTTACTACTTCTCCCAGTTTTCTCTCTTTTCTCCCTTGCTTCATGTTCTTTTTCCAAGAATGCACTTTGCAAAGATTTTACAAGTTTTGTTATTTGAAAGCACTCATGAGACTTCACAGACATACTCACATAAAGCTTTTATTTAAAAGCAAAAGATAAGAGGCAGCAAGAGAGAGAGAGCCCAGGCAAGCAGTGGAGGTCTATAAGAAGGTTCTGATTCTCACGCAGACCTGCTTAATCTCCTAGTTCAACCACCAAGGGATGTGTAATGCACTCTGGTTCTGGGAGAGTTCAAAGCAGAAGTTCCCAGTGGTGTTTTTAATGCCTCTATGGTCACCTCATCAAGCGAGACTATGTAACCGGTTATGCCAGGTAAAACAATATCAGGAGGCAAACTGTCCCTGGTGGTCACCAGGGGAGTGTCAGACTTAGAATAGCACATCATAAATCCCACTGCTCTTAGCTTGGCCAACAAAGAGACATTCAAGCTTTCCCAGAGTCGGAGCTAGATTTTTTCCTGACCAGCTGTAAATCAACTCTATCCAATATTCCATTCAAGTACATGTCTAAAACCCCTTCTTTCTCCTATGTAAGCATACTATGTAAATTTAATTTGCTCTTCTCTCACTTCTGTATTTGCTGCTCTATTTACATTTTCCTACGTGTAAAATAACAAAAACTTTCTTCCTTTGCTCTTTCTAGGATAATTGCTAATCACTAGCAGATGCTTAGGCTCCTGAAATAAATTTTTAAAAATATTTCTATCCTCGGTCAGCTCATAGCTCAGTGTCCCTCTGACTCTTCGGTTCTCATTTATGAAAGAAAATATATTTTAAGAAATTTGAGAAGAAAAGAGAGTCAGGAAGGTTTAGGGGACAAAGAGCTTTCCCAGGGGTAAAGTAGATACTATTGTCCTTGTAGTGCTACTTAGACCTGTCCTACAAAAGCACTCTTCATCTCAGACAGTGTAGCATCGGACTTTTCATAGAAATACTGAAATCCTAGTTTGCCTCTGAAAATACCTGGTGACACAATTTGTCCTCTATTAAGTACATCTTTATAAGGATGAAGGAGACTGTAAATTAGTGCTTATCTTGCTCTTACCTTTTGTGGTATTTCAGACATTTCTTTAGAATGACCTGAGTTTTTCCTAAAAGCACTCAAGATAGCCACCCTTCAGCAAGGGTAAATGATTTATTTCTCTTCTGAATTGGAGGAAGAATCAATTTGCCGTATGTAGGCTTGAGCAAAAGCAAATGTTGAGTTGACCTCATTCTCTGGCTATTTTCAGCATTACAGTGGATGAGAAGGGTAAATAATAAAAAATGAGAAGAATATTAATTAAATACACAACACAATGCACACACACACACACAAACTCCTGGTTAAATCTATCAAAGAGAAAAGTCTCCTCTTAGTAATTTGGTAATAATCCCTTTTCTCTTAAGGAGTTTCAATAAACATATATGGATGGATTTTACTTTTCTCCATTCTCCTTCCATATTCAATTGGCCATGCCATTTTTATGCTTCTATATCTCCAATTTCTTTCGTACACATTGCCTCCTCTGCAATCCTGCTTTAACTCTCCTAGTTTATTCACTCATATTCTGTTATCTGGAAAAATATCTTAATATACCAACTAACTTCTCTGTCAGCAAAGTCCAACCTCTTAATCCAGATCTTTCACTTTACCAACAGAAATACAGTTTTAAAACACAGATTGAAATATTTTAATCCAATTCTCAAAAACTTTCTGTGGCTAACTAGTGTATAAACTCAAAATCTCTAAAGATCTCTGTCCTTACTCTATCTTTCATCCATTCAATTCTCAGATAAACTTGAGCTACTCCCATGGGGCAGGCACACTGGTGACCTTCTTAATGTCCCTGTTCACTGTCTCTCCAAGAACTGGGTACTTTCATACTGTCCTTGCTGTTTAGAGGATGCAGTGGTAGCTTCACTCTCTGCCCACCCACACAGGCAGAACCAATACCTCTTCGCCAAATCCCTCACACTCTTTGTTTTTCTTATTAGTTGTTTTGGCATTTTTAAACATTTCATTATGTAAATCTTCAAGCATACCTTTAAAAAGACAATAGTGTAATAAAGACTCATGTATACCCATCCCACAATTTCAACCCAGCTGTTAATGGCAGTCAAATTTGTTTTATTTCTACCCTACACTCCCGCTTCCTCATCTCTACTGTTCAGTTATTTTATGGGAAATTGGAGTTCTTTGGTTGGAATTATTTTCTAAGAGCAGCTGTCCATCAACTATTTGATTATCTTGAAGAGTACTTAGTATAGGATATGCAGGATACATTCTTGATCCCCCCCCTCCATTTACCAGTTTTCAGAATAATAAGAAATTGATGTGCTAGTAAATTTCCAATTGTACTAACTTAGTTGTTCTATTTTCAGTTTAAAATCATGGAATTTGTAACATATTTGATGGATTTCAATCCCTTACAGTCGCTACTCTTTGTGATACTCAAATTATCCCATTTTTAACAAGATATACTTTCAAATGGACTCTTTCCTGTCAGCACAGCACCAGTAGTATTTGATAAATATTTTGCTTTCTGTATTACAATATATAATATGTTTTCTATCCCAGCCAGATCTCTCAGAAGCTCTGCTTGCTTTCTGAGGAAAATGAAATTGAGTCCACTTCTGGGTGACAGGTGATCATTGTTACTGGGTTGGGATACTGGGCCTTTTCAGTGATCAAAACCAATAAAGATTTTTCTGCAGATAAAGAGTTTATACTGATACTGTCAATTTAAGTGTAAGGATATAGGGATTTTGATTACCTTTAAAAAATATTTTATGTGTGCATCTATTTCTTGCATGTTAAATCTTAGCTCCACATACCATTAACATAATTACTTATTTGCCCTCATCCTACAATGCATATTTAATAGTTCATAATAACGATACCAATATTATTATTGAAGATATGACTGTCATCACTGAATACTGTTTTACATTTCACTGCAATTCTTTTTGTCCTTAAAGTATAATTAGGGACAGTCAAATTACTTGTTTTGAAGTTTATTAAAATAATTCTCCTTTATGTGGTTAAGATACTGATATACATCGTTATACTTAAAGTCACATACATAAATATAAAGTCATAACACATATGCACGCACGCACACACACACACACACACACACTATGGTGATCAGTGGACTCACCTAAATAAAGCAGCACCATGACCAGTCAGTTGGTTGCTACAAACATCTAATATAGTTTTTAAACACTGACCCAAAGTGAGTTAGGAACATAGATGGCTTGGTCAAATTTGAGGTGAAGTGTCTCAATATCTACAAATGAACAGTGTGGGGAAGACAGGTGCTGTTAAAGCCTGATGATAAGAATTTCAGTTTAGGAAAGGATGAGTGGTTGGCTGAGGTTGAGATATTTTGATGTAAATTTGGTTTTGGTACATCCTTTAAATCACACATTGCTGGTGAAAACTTATTTGGCTTTCAGCTATCTTTTAATGTTAACATTTTCTACAGTGAAAACAGGCACTGCCACCTATAATTACAGTGTATTCTCTGATGATCTTTGTATAACAATTTAGCTTAATTTGGTGAAGTTTACCTATACCTGCAAATCCAAATACACAGCCCATAACTTTTATCTGATAGGAAGGAAGGTTATGAATGTGGTTTTGGTAATTATGATGAGTTCCCAAAACCCAAAGTAAATGGCTGAATTTCTTCTCATTCCAAAGGTCTTATTTAATAACCTTTAGTTATTCCTTTAGAAACGAGGCAGCTTATAGAAGCAAATATAAAATACTACCTGCTGTTCTCACAATATCTTTTACACCTCACACACTGGCTGCTTAGGTTGGTTTAGAGACAAGTGTCCCAGAGTGCAGTGCTCAATCCCTGGGAGGAGAAGGAAATATTAATGAGGCAACAATCTCTGCTCTAAGTCACTAGGGTTCCCCTCCAAGGTGAATAGCACAGGGTGGGTATGGGGATACACATATTTTAATAAAATAAAATGATGATATATGATCAATACAAATGGTCACAATCCAGGTACAACTGAACTATACATCTAAAACCACAAATTAAAAATCTTATTGGCAAAAGCATCTCCTGAGAATTTGAATAAGTTCCAAGGAATCTTAGAGGACTTTCTAATATGACCAAGGACTGTCAAGGGAAGTGCAAAGTGATACTTCCAATAAAAATACAGAGAGAATTGGCTTCAAGAAATACCTTGGGACAGTCTGATACCAGAATTATTCTGAGTCCCTTTATAAATGAAAATGATATTAGGGACAGCTTTTAAACTGGAAAAGTAAGCTTTAGTTTTTCACAAAGAAGATCCTATGTAACTCTGGCACACAGCTGTGTAATTAGCTACAGTTTATATATGCAAAATCAGCTCTGCCCTTCCATTTTAATACTGAAAACTAAACTGCTAATTGACCAGAAATGTTTAGAAGGAGAAAATGAGAACAAAAATGGGAGGCAGGGGGTGCATACAGAAAGGATTGGTGAAAGACTTTAAAACATGAAGGTGACACAGAGGGTATTACTGCAGCAACATAGTTTTTTGTTCTGTTTTGTTTTAATCTCCTCAAAATTCCCTCCTGAAAACCAAAACCGAACAGGGTTAGACAGAGAAAGAGAAAAAAAAAAAAATCGGACAGAGAAAAATGACAACACATTGCTAGTCTCCTTGGCATAGCTAGGTAACAGGAAGGCCCACAAATCCCACAATATGGGCAAATAGGGCAAATGACCGCCAAGAGCAAAACCAGAATAATCTCAACAGCAAATGTGCAAGCACAGATAGAATCAGAAAACTCTCTAGTCTGACACCCTAAGAAGCAACTGACTGTGGTAACTGTCACCGGTTACTAAACTATTAGCAAAAAGTTTGATGGGAAAATCTAAATAGAGTAATCAGGCTCCCAGCATCTGAGCTCAACTCTTATATTAGCCTCAGAGTCAGGATAACTAATCATTTTGTGCCTTTTGACATGAAGACATTTGAAACACATGGTACCTTCCATGGAGCAATCTTGTCAAAACTGGAACCAGAATCTAACCAACTTCTAGAGATAATATCCATTCTTGTGATATATGAGGGATAGGAAAGCAATTTAAATGATTCCACAAGAAGGAAAACACCTACAGAAATGAGATATTATACAGGACTATTGATACTGTTGACATCATAAGTAAGTGGCAGGGGAAAAAAAGGAGGTATTGATTTAAATTTAAAGAAAATTTAGACATATATATATATTTATAAACTAATGCAAACTTTAGACATTGCTTTATTATATATTTGAACAAATAAACCGTAAAATACATATTTAGGAGGCAAGAGAGGAAATGTGGTTTGGACTGGGTATTAGATGCCACCAAAAGATTGCCGTTAATTTTATTAGTTGTAATCATCATTGTGATTATGTAAGAAAATGTACATTTTCTTAGAGATACCTAAACAGTATCTGATACCTGATTACTGATACAGTAATCAGTAAACAACACAAACAAATCACAATCCAGGTACAACTCAACTGTACTCTAATTCCACAACTTAAAAAATCCTACTGGTAAAAACATACCCTGAGAATTTGAATAATTATAGGTATCTTTTACAAATGTATGCAGAAATGTTCAAAATTTTATTTTATCAAAGGAAAATGAAGAAAAGTGTAAATTAATATAAGCAAAGTTGGCAAAAATGTGATAGGTTTTAAATCTGGAGGATGTGTATTACACTAGTCTCCCTAAATTTGTACATGTCTGAACATTTTATAATTTAAAAGATTAAAAATATAAAGACAAATTCCAGTTATTTTATTCAACAAATATTTATTAGGCATCTTCTTTGTGCCGGGTGTGGAGATTTCAATGCTGATCATTCAGACATGGGTTTTGCAGACATGGAACTTACTTTTTTTAAACCTTCTATTTTATATGGGAATATAGTCCTTTTTATTTTTACAAGGAAGACCAAAATAAAGTCAATCAAGTTATTTGTGCCATGAAGGAAATAAAGAAGATGCTAAAATAGTAACAAGGATTACTGCAGGAAACATGGCAGGCATGTGGCACGGGATCTGCATTCTCAGAGGACGTTAGGCTGAGACTTGAAGTGTTTAGTCCCTTTTTTAAGAGAAAGAGGGTTTTCTAAGCAGAGAGAATGACATCTGTAAAACCTCTGTGTTGGTAAAGAGTTCGGTTGGGCAGATAATTGAAAGACCAACAGTGGTTTTAGAGCTTAGTTAATGAACCAGATGAGGTGGAGAAAGGAAAGGGAGTCAGTTCAAGTAGATCTCATAAGTCTGAAAAGGATGAATTTGTATTTTAGTGCATATGCAATAAGAAGCTATTGAAAGGTCTTAAGAAAATGTCATTTTCCTTTTTACAAGATTTTAAGATCACCTTAACTGCTGCATATAAAATAGTCTAGAAAATACAATGCATTTTCTTATTTCTTCAGTCAACTACACAATGGTTAGAGAGCCTCTGTGATGCAGTAAGTGCTAGGTTAAGGTTTTGTGGAAATACAAAACTTTACGTCCCTTTTTTCCTTTCTAGTAATTTCAGAAAAGGGAAAAAAAGAATAAGAAAATCAGAAACATCATTGAAAACTAATTGTTTTACAAATTCAAATTAATATTTAAGTTCTTAAGTAAGTATTTTTATTGAAAATTTCCAAAACTGATTTTGGACAATTTCTATTGTATTTGTTCCCTAGTGAAGAGTTACAGCTAGGCAGAGCAAGGGTCTCCTGAATTACAAATAAAAGATTTTAGAAACTGGGTTATAAGATACATAAAAACCCTTGGGAGGAAGGAAAAAAATGACACCAAAAACCAAAAGGTAAAATAAAAAACTTTTCTGATCCTTTGATAATGCAGAAGTACGGATGATTCCTTTTGCTACAATCAGAGCTAAAGATGCTGAGTCATAGGTCTACCTGTACCTTTTTCAAATCAAAGTTTTTTATCTGCATTGTTTTAGTTCTTCACTTTCTATTTTCAAATACATTTTGAGACTCACATTCAGAATATAGCCAAAAGAGCCAGATTTGCCTAGCGAAATAGCTGTTTTAGACAAGTGTGACTTATTTCTGACATATGCTGGACAAGCAATTGTATTAGGATGACATCCATCAGAGATAATAGCAAGCTAAAAATGGCACTATCATATTTCATTCTGATAATCATAAAAGCATACAAAGAAAGCCCTAATATTTCAGCCCACAGGAGCAAAACTCTCCAATTGGTTTTCATAGCATAGATGTATTTAAAATAGCAAAAAAACTGCCATTGCTCAAAACTAATCTAGTTATATTGTTTATAATTCTATCTTTGTGGGTGGAAATTAATTTCTTTTTTTTTTTTTTTTTTTTTTTTTTTTTTGTGGTACGCGGGCCTCTCACTGTTGTGGCCTCTACCCGTTGTGGAGCACAGGCTCCAGACGCGCAGGCTCAGCGGCCATGGCTCACGGGCCCAGCCGCTCTGCGGCATGTGGGATCTTTCCGGGTCAGGGCACGAACCCGTATACCCCTGCATCCTCAGGCGGATTCTCAACCACCGCGCCACCGAGGAAGCCCGGAAATTAATTTCTAATAAATCTCTGTTTCTAGTTTCTGGATCAACATGACTATCATTATCATTTGTGAAATCTGTTTTCTAAAGACCTAACATTACAGCATGTTTTTCTCTGCCTGGAAATGTACCTACTCAAGCTAACAGAAATGGCTTTGACCATAAATTCTATTGAGAAATTTCATCTTATAATATTACTTTATACTTAAGCCTTTTGGTCCCTTTCTTCTGAGAAGGAGCAGAAGCCAGTGCTACTTGGAAAAACTCCTTGATATGAATCAGGGGACAATTTTTCAATTTATAGAAACAAGGCAGAAAGTTTATGATGTGCCTATTCATCACAAGAATTTTGAATATAATATATTCTGTCATTATGAACACTTTTTCCTCATCAGAGAAAAGATCAGGTCAAGAATACACAGCCTCCAGTCACTGGTTATGGTCAGTCTTGCTGAAAACGGGATATTTGAACAAAACAAGGAGAATGTGGTGGAATGAGATCTAGAAATATTGGGGAAACTGTTTCAGGCAGCGGGGCAAACCATTGCATGCTTATAAGGTGAAAGTACAAGTTAAGAAACAGTGAGTAACAGGTTGGAGCAGGAAGTTTTGCTGACAGGTTACAAACGTGCTACTTACAAAGAATGTCACATATGAACCTCCCAGTAACCATAAGGAATAAACTTACAGTAAATACACAAAAGAAAATGAAAAAGAATCTAAACATAAAACTAATGCAATCAGTTAAACAATAAGGAAGGGAGAAAGAGAAAAAGAAACAGAGAGGACCTACAAAAACAGTCATAAAACAGTGAACAAAATGGCAATAAGTACATGCCTATCAATAATTACTTTAAGTGTAAATAAATTTGCCAATCAAAATACATAGAGTAGCTAAATGGATTAAAAAAAAGACTTATCTATATGCTGCCTACACGAGACTCACTTCAGAAAATGACACAGATTAAAAGTGAAGGGATGGAAAAGATATTTCATGAAAATGGAAATCAAAAGAAAGCTGGAGTAGCTATACTCATATTGGACAAAACTGACTTTAAAAGAAAAAAGACTAACAAGAGACAAAAAAATGCATTGTATAATGATAAAGGGGTCAGTCCAACAAGAAGATGTAACATTTATAAATGTATATGCACCTAACAGAGGAGCACAAAGATATATAATGCAAATATTAATGGACTTAAAGGGAGGAATTGAAAGCAATACAATGATATTAGGGGACTTTAACACCCCACTTACATCAATGGATAGATCATCCAGACAGAAAATCAATAGGGAAACATCAGACTTAAATGACACATTAGACCAGATGTACTTAACAGATATAAACAAAAGGTTTCATCCAAAAGCATCAGAATACACATTCTTCTCAAGTGCACATGAAATATTCTCCAGGATAGATCACGTTAGGTCACAAATGAAGTCTCAATAAATTTAAGAAGATAAAACTCATATCAAGCATCTTCTCCAAACATATGGTATGAAACTAGAAATCAACCAGAAGAAAAAATGGGGAAAACCACACAAATATGAAGATTAATCAACATTCTACTGAACAACCAGTGGGTCATGAAGAAATCAAAGGAGAAATTAAACAAAATACATAAAGACAAATGAAAATGCAAATACAACTTACCAAAACCTATGGGATGTAGCAAAAGTAGTTCTAAGAGGGAAATTCATAGCAATTCAGGCCTACCTTAAAAACAAATATACAAAAACTCAAAAAAATATAACTTTACACCTAAATGAACTAGAGAAAGAAGAATAAGCAAATCCCAAAATTAGTGAAAGGAAGGAAATAATAAATATCAGAGGGCAAGTAAATGAAATGTAGACTAAAAAGAAAAAAAAATAGAAAAGATTAATGAAACTAAAAGCTGGATCTTTGAAAAGATAAACAAAATTGACATAGCTTTAGCTAGATTAACAAAAAATAAAAAGAAGAAGATCCAAATAAAGTCATAAATAAAAAAGAAGTTACAAGTGATATCACAAACATGCAAAGGAATATAAGAGAGACTGCTACAAACAATTACACACCAACAAAATAGATGACCTAAAGGAAATGGATATATTCCTAGAAACATACAATCTTCCAAGACTGAATCAAGAAGAAAGAGAAAATTTGAATGCATTAATTACTAGCAAGAAGACAAAAACAGTAATTAAAAAATCCCCCAACATACAAAAGCCCAAGACCAGACAGCTTCACTGGTGAATTCTACATAACATGTAAAGAAAATTTAATACCTATTTTTCTCAAATTCTTCCAAAAAAGGAAGAGGAGAGAAACCTTTCAAATATATTTTACAAAGCCAGTATTACCCTGATATCAAAACGAGACAAGGACATCACAAAAAAGAAAATTACAGGCCAATATCCTTGAATAAACATGCAAAAATCCTCAACAAAAATATTAGTAAACTGAATCCAGCAATACATTAAAAGGATCATACACCACAATCAAATGGGATTTATTCCAGAGATTTAAGGATACCTCATCCACAAATCCATCAACATGACACATCACATTCAAAAAATGAAGGATAAAAATAAGAATCATCTCAATAGATGTAGAAAAATAATTTGACAAAATTCACCACACATTTATAATAAAAACATTCAACAAAGTGGATATAGAGGGAATGTATCTCAACATAATAAGGCCATATATGACAAACCTACAGCTAATATACTCAGTGGTGAAAAGCTGAAAGCTTTTCCTCTAAGATCAGGAACAAGGCAAGGATGCTCACTATTGCCATTTTTATTCAACATAGTATTGGACATCCTAGCCACAGCAATCAGACAAGACAAAGAAATAAAAGACATCCAAATTGGAAAGAAGGAAGTAAAACTGTCACTATTTGCACATGATCCTATATATAGAAAACCTTAAAGATTCCACCAAAAACTATGAGAACTAATAAATGAATTCAGTAAAATTGTAGGGTACAAAATTAATATAGAGAAATCTGTTGCATATCCATATACTAACAACAAACTCTCAAAAAGAGAAATTAAAAAACAACACCGTTTACAATTGCATAACCCTACCATGTTTAAGGCACTTGCTATGTACCAAGAGTTAACTTGAATAATTTACATAAATCAACGAATCAATTTAATCCTAACAACCCTCTTAAGATTTATTTATTATTATTATTATTATCACCATCTTCACTCTCACCTTATAGATAAGGAAGTCATGACTCAGAAAGTCTACGTAACTTGGATATTGCCACCAACTAGGAACTGACCAAGCTGGGATTTATTTCCAAAGGGTCTGGCTCAAAACTCAGTCTTAACTAAGGTGCTATAATGTATGCTTTTGGATGGTCTTATTTGATCATGAAGTCATCAGCAAGGTTGAATGTATAAATATATATTTTTGAAAAACAAGCATAAATTTTTATTTGTTATTTTAACTAAGCCAATATAATAGAAAATTGAGACTTCATCATAGTGCTTATAAGTTCACATCTGAGAAATTATGTTCCTCTGTTGACGTTATAGTTTAAAAGGATTATTGGCAAACAAGATTATTTTTGATGAGGGACTACAGGTATCCCGGGATCTTTTACACTTACGCTCTTTAGTCTGATAAAATAAGGACAAATACAGGGAAACCACATGTTAAGTAAGTAGGAATTGATACCTAAACATTATTGAGTAAACTATTTAGCTTTGTCAAAGTATTTTATTTATTTTATAATTTTGTCTTTTAAGAAACCATGTAAAAGAATTATAATAGTAAAAAACATTTGTGTTTTAATACCACTGTATGTACATTTTCAAATACAGGAATAGAAAACTATAGTAAATTGTCTCCAATTTCCCACCATTTCAGGAGCCCTCCTTCCTAGATAATAAGGTCACGGCAACAGTATACTATTTCTGAGCTAAACCACATAATAAAAAATAAAAAGACTCTCAAATTCTGATCTTGAATCACAGCACTCATAATGAATGGTAAAAGGCAAATATGCAAAATTTTAATTGCTGATTAACAATATCTTTGTATAAATATGTCTCTAGTTATTATTAGCTTCTTGCTTAGATATAGTGCTGCCATTAGAAATTTATTACAACTAAGTGCTTAGATTATAATTTGGGTAGTAATAGCCATTAGAATGTTTTAGGAATATTACTGTAACTTTAATGGGGGCAAATATATATATATATTATACTTCCAATATTTTTGCTATAACTAAAATGGTTTACTTTCTAATTTTTAAATAGTGGGGTAGTGGAATGGTGAAGTAATAAAAGATTCTTTAAATAATAAAATTTATGAATAAGTGCTTGGAACTTTAATTATGAATAGAATAGGAATATTTTTTGCACCTTGAAAGGCATTTCATGCCCAAATTAAAACTTTCAACATGGTGTCAAAAAAAAAACAGACATAAGCAATTAATTACAGGTAATTAAAATCAAACAATTAGCATAAGCATTTGTCACTGAGTCCACTATATTATAGAGACAGCTCTAATTTAATAAACATAGCCAAAGCCTCGGAATGATGCCTCTGCAGCAAGCACAATCATTCCAAAGAAAAAAGGTTGCCATTTAGATCATGTCTCTGCACTAGAGTCACATATTAGAGAATGGCAGTGGGGAGAAGGTAGGCTTATTTCTAATGAAATATCATTGTATGGCTTTATCATTATTTCCTTCTTCTCTAAGGAAGGAATTGTGTTTCTCATCTGAGCACCAGAAAATTCTGGAAAACAATGCATCCATATCCGCAGAGAAGTTTGTAGAATTGTCAGTCCCAATCAAGAGAAGTAGTAGATGTAAAGAGGCAGGGTTTTCTGAGTTCTCTTGATGCACACACACATGCCACATGAGAGCAAGTGGCTGGGGTCAGAGTAGCAGTCAACAAAGGTGCACTTCATAACTTTATGAATTAGGATCAAAGAATAAAAGAATTATCCACACCAAGAATACATTTGCTTTTACAAACTAGAGCTGCTTGGAATTTTACTCAATTTTCTAGGATGATCCCAATTATGACTAAATAAGATCTTTTCTTTGAGCTTTGCAGCCTTTTTTGCCTAATAAATATGGATTTGAGAAAGAAAAACCTATTGTGAGTGTATTAGTCAAGGTTCTCGAGAGAAAACCAACGGGTTGTGCTAGAGAGAAATTTATTTTAAAAAATTTGGTCACACAATTGTGGAGGCTTGGTAAATCCAAAATCTGCAGGGTAGGAGAGAAGGCGGGACACCTAGGGAAGAGCTGCATTTTGAGTCCTAAGGAAGACTGCTGGCAGAATTCCTTCTTGCTGAGGGGAGGTCAGTTTTTGGTCTATTAATGCCTTCAACTG
This sequence comes from Phocoena sinus, assembly GCF_008692025.1. Taxonomy (NCBI): domain Eukaryota; kingdom Metazoa; phylum Chordata; class Mammalia; order Artiodactyla; family Phocoenidae; genus Phocoena; species Phocoena sinus. Next base: position 76,186,746 of record NC_045773.1, on the reverse strand, counting down.
ATTGGAAGAGGCCCACCAACATTTTGGAGGGTAACCTGCTTTACTCAAAGTCTACTGGTTTCAACATTAATCTCATCCAAGATCATCTTTGCAGAAACATTCTGAATAATGTTTGACCAAATTTCTGGGTACTGTGGTCACGCCAAGTTGACATATAAAATTAACGATCAGGTTGAGACTGTGTTAAACATGGTCAGGCCTGCTCATATTAGCCCCTTTGTGAAAAACAAAAAAAAATTTCCATGAGCAGATATAGGAGGAAGCAAAAACTAGTGACTCAGGTGCAAGAGTAAGAGCTGGCATAATTGGAACACAAGAATATTTTTGTGACAAAGAACCCAAATTTAGATAGGGTTAATTTATAATGCTGAAAAGCTGAATTACTATATTACATTTGACATTAAATGGTTTTTGATGTAATCTTTCTGGGACAGAAACATAAAAATCCTGAAACTCCTTGTTTCAGACTTCCTTCAGTTCAGTTGGATTCCTCAAAACTCATGGCCCCTGACCTTTACCCCCCTACCTTGGTTTTATCTCCCTTCCCCCATGCAAAAGAAGGGAAGCCCTAGCAAGTCTGATGGGTTCAGATGTATCTTTTGTTTATAATCTGCTCATGTGTTTCTGATGCTCATAATAGTTTGTGAATAGAACTGACTGATGCCCCCAAGTGTCATTTCATCTATTCTCTGAGGTTAATTCAAGGCTTTTTAGAACATTGACCATAGGTATCAATTTTTGGTGTGAATGCATGGTTACTGTTTGTAAAAGAGATGTGCTATGATTCTTAACAGCAATCCAATAGTCTTCATAAAATATACACAGGTGTCTAAAAAACCCTATGAAAACAAATAGTGAATTAACAGAATTATATTGCTGTTTGGCTTTAACTTCATGTAAGAGATTAGTTTATTTAAGGAAATAAATGTTTGAAGAAATGCCAGCATAATTCTCCTCATCTAATTCTTTTGTATCCTCATTACTAAATGCCCCATCACCCCACCCAAAATGTAAGCATATGGTCAATATCTTATTTCTTTTTTATTTTTTCTTAAATTTCAGACAACCAGCTATCTCTTTTTTTCCTCAGCCAATGACTAGGAAAGATATTTGCCTTATCAGCCATGTTGGGTATACACCTGGGCTTAGATGTTTGCTAATCACTTCGCAATTAGTCAAGGCACAAACTGAAACAGATGTTACTTCTAAAGAGTATGCAACTGGAACTAAGTGCTAAGTAAGCAATTAAGTCACACATAGCTGTATCAAAGGACGGATCTTATTTTGTTTTACTAGGGTCTTCACAGAACTAAACCGAACATGTGGATCCCTTTCTCAAAACCTATAAAATCCTATACACTCATAGTTTCATTCCTAATAAACCTGTTTGAAAAGTTCGGTCTATTTTTTTCATGAGCTGCAGGCATTTTTTGTTGCTAAGCAATCTAATTAAGACAGTGCATATTCTTTGAGTAGATTATACTAAATTCAATTTAGTATGTCAGTGTTTACCAAGTAAAAGAGGTATAAATTGTTTTGGAAACAGGATTCAGTATAATCTCTTTTTAAATCAATTTCGAGTTATGGAATTCTAACTGTTTTATCATAGATTGAGACCAATTTAAGTTTAGCAAAACCTACAGTACATTAAAACTCTAATCACAAATCTCCTAATCCTACCATGCAAGACATATTGAAAGATATAATAATATATAGAAAACCCTTTACAACTGAGTTATAAAAACCCAGTTTGTTCCCACTATGTCTTTCTTTCCTGTGTGTTTCTTTCCTATGTGCCTTTTTTACCCCCCACACAGCTCACTTCTGACACTTCTGGTCACCAATGTGTGGGGTTTCTTCCTCCCACGTCAAGAGATTCTGTGACACCAGCTGGATGAGCTATAATTTATCTCAGTTCTGACACTATCTATAGTCCCACAAGACTGCTCTCACCCCACTTCAGATGCCAATTGCAAGTATTAAGTTCCTAGGTGACCCACAACTTCTGTTCTGTTTGGCTACAGATCGGAGGTTTCCACAACGCCCTCCTCAGATTCAATTAATTTGCTAGAGAGGTTCGCAGAACTCAGGGAGACACTTAACATTTACCAGTTTATTAAAGGATATGATAAAGGATACAGGCAGATGAAGAGATACACAGGGCAAGGTCTAAGAGGGTCCCAAATGCAGGAACTTCTGTCCCCAGGGAGTTCGGATGCGTCACCCTCCCAGCATGGGGTTATGTTTACAACCTGGAAGCTATCCAAACTTGCTACTATTGGAATTTTAAGGAGGCTTTCTCATGTAGGTATGATCAATCATTAATTCCATTTCTAGCTTCTCTCCCCTCTCCAGGTAAGTAGGGTCTGAGGCTGAAAATGTCAAGTTTCTAATCATGGCTTGGTCTTTGTGAAGACCAACCCCCATCCAGGAGCCACCCAGGGTCCCACGCAGAGTCTCCTCATCTGATCCAAAGATGCTCCGAGGGCTCTTATGTCTTAGGAAATTTAGGAGCCCTGTTCCAGGGGTAGAGACCAATACAGATGGTCTCTGACTTACGATGGTTCAAACTGAGATTTTAAACTTTATGATGTTGTGAGAGCAATCCACATCCAGTAGAAACTGTACTTTGAACTTTTATCTTTCCCCAGGCAAATGATATGTGATATGATCCTCTCTTGTGATGCCAGGCAGCGGCAGCTCCCAGTGAGCCACGCGAGCATGAGGAGAAGCAGCTGATGCAACCATTCTGTGCCCAGACAACCATTCTGTTTTTCATTTCCAGTGCAGCATTCAATGACCTACATGAGATATTCAACATTTTATTATAAAATAGGCTTTGTGTTAGATGATTTTGCCCAACTGTAGGCTAATGTTAGTATTCTGAGTACATTTAAGATAGGCTAGACTAAGGTATGATGTTCATACCTTTAACTTACGATAGGTTTATTAGGATGTAACCCATCATAAATCGAGGAAGATCTAAATATATATTTTCTATAATATCACAACAACCCTCACGCTTAAGACACTGTGAGCCAAGGAAGGGATTGAGAAGAAAAAAATAAATATAGCTTTTGCATTATCTCTTCTGCCTCTCATTTTATAAGTGGGTCCAGGGCTAATTCCACATGTAACCAAAGAAGCCAATCCTTTAATACCTAAAAGCTGTAAATGGATATTTACCAAAATATTCCCCTGCCAAACAGCAACAACAACATAGCAACAAACCCTGTTTCCTGACAGGCTATCTCAGGCACAAATATTTCATAATTATTCATATTTTTTTAGATAAAGATATAGAAGATCTGTTTTACAGCAGATTACTTTTCCTGGAGTGGTTGAACTTAAAAGTATTTTTATTGATTGGAATTACTTTAATAGGTAATTTTTCAATTACAAAAATTAGAGTCACTAAAGCACAGGACTAGTAAAATTTAATAGAGATGAGACAACAGGGAAAAATGTCTGAATTTCAATTGAGCCAGGGTATTTGTCATGATTGTTAGGGTGGTAATCTATTGGCAGACAGTGGTGGGGAAGAAGATGTAGAGAGATGCATTGTAAGAACCACCTTATCTAGAGCCTTGATACACAGAGAGTGGTCCATGGCTAGTATCATCTAGGGATTTGTTAGGAATGCAGAATCACAGGCCTCCTATAAGATTTACTGAATTTTAATCTGTACTTATCAAGTTCCCAAATTCATAGGAACATTAATGTCTGAGAAGTGCTGATCTACATGTCAAGTTGGTCTAGAACTAGCCTAGTTGTATAAGATTTGAATAATGAGTTTTGACTTTTCATGGTGTGCAAAGTCCAGTAGAGTGAAATGATTTTGATGGGTTGTTTGGCCACAGCTCATAAGCAGTGCCATGAGCAACACACACAGGAATTTACAGATTTGCTGCCGCTTGCAATTTGTGCTGATTAACATCAATTAGATAATTTTTCCAATCATTCTGACTGAAAAGAGAGGCAGATTGGGATAATGACAACGTGGGCACTTGAATTATATAGCTCTGAGTTAAATCCTTCATGGTTTGAGTAAGGTATATAAACACTTGGAATTTCAACTTCTGCTTCTATAATTTGGGAAATATAATGCCTATTTTGTAGGATTATGTGAAGACTAAATTAGATAAATTATAGAAATTTCTTGATATAAATCCAGAAACATATTTAGGTTTCCTGGTGTGTGTGTATCCTATACAGCTGTACGTATTTGCATTAGAGATACATATATCATATATCTCTAATGCAAATATATACAACTGTATTTTAAATATGTATACATAACATTTACATATATTTTAGATATATATGTATGTATCTATAAAGTCTATATACATATCCTATAGTTGGTATGTATAAATGCATATATACATATATTTATATACATATTCTTTGTAGTTGGTTTTATATGCATATTTTATATGCATATCCTATATAGTTATAGATATATAGGCATATGCACATATATAATTGAGAATATGCATATTCTCTTGCACATGGTCTCTTTCCAACTGTTTTTTCATCCATCAGGGACTGTCCACACATCCTCCCTCCATTAGGATAGTTTCGATAGTTTCTTACACAGCATGTTGCCTGGTATTACAACCTAAGTTTCTAAAATAAAAAAAGCAAGAACTGCTGGGCCTTCTTAACTGAGAAGGAACTGAGCTGGAACTCAGTTCCAGCATCATTTCTTGTATATTTTATTGGTAAAAACATCTCGGGAGGCCAGTAGAAATTCAAGATGGGCAAACTACTACCTGGCACAAATACTGGGAGGTGTAGTTCATGTGGATTATAAATGTAACACACTACACAGATATCTCAGTGGCGTAGTAAGTGTTTAGTCAATGCTTTTAGACCTAGAGAACATTTATAAAAATGTGAACTAAAATAGGAAGAGAGAAATAACAGAAAACTTGGAACATTAAGTTGAAGTTATTCCAAGATACTTAGTTGAGTTATACTGAGGGTAATATTAATTGGTATGTAACTCATTGGAGTTCTAGAATATTATAGAAGAAATAGTATAGTTAGTTTACATAAACTTAGAATTCTTTTTTTCTCATCTCAAATTGTCCAGGACCCATTACTGGAATAGATCATGTTTCTCCTAAGTGTGGCCTGCATTATTATAGTCCTGCAAACTTTTCTTTTAAAAAGTGTGTTGGAGGAAATAAGTGGTCAAGTAAGTGTAAAATACTGTACTATATTTATTCCACATCAGCACATTTTAAAAAGACATTTATACCAATAAAGGGAACGTGTCCGCCTCTGTTTAATTCAGCATTCCCAAGACTTTTTCCCTCCACAAAACCAAATAGCATCCTAAACAAAATACCTTGGGAAATGCTAGAATCGTTTCTATACTAAAATCAATTTGGGAAGTAAATTTTTATCAAGAACTGTAAGGTTTATATAAATGCTAAGATTTTAGGAATTATCTTTTTTTCCTTGTTACTAGCTGGAGAACTTTTGTGACATGTATCCATGTGATCCTTCTCATTTTGTGCTCTTATTCTTAAGGAAATTCTCATTTAAAAAACTTTACTTTCCCTTAGGAGAGGCCAAGGTAGATAAAGAGTTTTCTGCAAACTATCCTTCTTTGAGGGGTCAACCAATGGCCCCGATTCTTGATCTGCTCACCCGTTCCTCTGTATCCCGCAGTATTTCCTCAACAGGGAGTTTCCTCTTGGCTCCTTCCCTTGGCTGTGCTCAGCAGCCAGGATGAATGCGGAGTACTAATAGGAATGTTTTGTACTACAAGTGTGCCAAAAAGACATTGTCAGACTGCAGGCCAGGCCTCAGGATATACTCTCCTGCTGCCAATGTCTGCTTCCCAGTGATGACTTCTGAAAGCAGAAGCAGCCAAGGAGGCGAGCAAGAGGAGGGATCTTGGATCTGGGGCCGGCTTGCTTGCCGCACTCCCTGACTACTGGTTCCTGCTCATGCAAAATGCTTCTCTTTGCCCCTCGTCCTCTCAGTATCACTCCTGAGCATGTGTGGGAACTGCAGCCAAAAAAATCTTCCCATCTTAAGGGAGAAATAGAAAGCACAGAGCAAGAATGTCCATTTTCCCAGCACTGAAGAAGACAAAAGTGGGTATTGACAACACCATTTTAACATCTTACTGGAAATCTCTTTGTCTTATGTTTTCCAGATCACTATTTTTTTCCACCTAGTTAGCAGTGCCTCGAGGTAGTATTGTGTTAAGTTTTAAATGCAGAGCCAGTTTAAAACTTCTCTATTACACTTTGGAGTAAGTACCATTATGTACATTTTTATAAATGAAGCAACTAACGCTTCAAAAGGTTAAGTAGTTTGCACAGGGTCAAAAATTCACAACTAAAATCCAAATTCAACTGAAAGTTTGCCTGTCTGCCCTTCCCTAACCACACTATGTTGATACCTAGACTGGCTTTTAATAAGTCACTTTGGAAAACTAACCCTTTGGATAAAAGCCAATTGACAATGGAATGGAGGATATGTTACTAATCACTGAAGTAACTAAACAGATTTTCACATTCATTTTTTTCTTAAAAAATGTGACAACAGGAACTTCCCTGGTGGCACAGTGGTTAAGACTCCACGCTCCCAATACAGGGGGCCCAGGTTCCATCCCTGGTCAGGGAACAAGATCCCACATGCATGCTGCAACTAAGAGTTCGCATGCCACAACTAAGGAGCACACTGCCACAACTAAGGAGCTGGCAAGCCAGAACTAAGGAGCCTGCCTGCCGCAACTAAGACCTGGTGCAACAAATAAATACTTTTAAAAAACTGTCATTCATTTATAAAAAAAAAGTGACAACATATTCTTATGGCCTATTATCTGTCTCCACTAGGAGTGGGTGCAAGTTTTAGGGCTGAAGCTTATTCAATTTTGTAGGTGCTCATTAAGTAAAAGAATATAAAATTACAATATGAAATTGAGTACAGAATTTATATCTACAATGAGATCACAAATACCTATAAATTACAAATTTATGAAAGCTGACAAATACAAGTGTTATAAAAATTCAAGTATGTCTGACACACCATGATAACACTTTTTTTCTTCTATATTTAGCTGTACTCACCCCTGTCCCTGTACTTTCACGTAATAATGCCAGGTAAGTTAGTACAGTGGGCAATACGAATATTCCTGGAAGCTACTCCTACACCTGGAAAATATCTTAGCTAGTCACAGAAATGAATATAAATTGTATCTTCTACTAAATGTAAACTAAATGTACCCCAAACTCTCCTTCCCTTTAGTTAGATACAAAAATTGCCTATAGCCACTCCAAACCTAATGTGAGTGAAGTATGATGAAGAGGAAGTTAAAATAAAAAGAGATGGATGATTATTGTCAACTGTTCATTCCTCCCTGTAATAGAATTGAATATACATCCCTACATGTTGCCATGGGGCTTGCTTGTGCAGCTGGTCAGAAAAGCATCAGGCCACATCACTGACTTTGGCTGCAGCCATGTGGCCAGTGGAAAGTTGATGGACATGACAACACATCCAGGCTGAAGATTTCCATGCAGTTATGTCCACTGATTCAGGATCTCCTGCTCCTGTTCCACACTACGTGGAAAACATGTCCTAAATAGTGGCTTCCTCTTCAGTTTGGGATAAAAATAAGAAGATATGTGGAAGCAGTCCCAGATATACCCAACAGAGCCACAGGCAGCCTACAGCCAAACCACTGCAGACACACAGCTCGTATACAATTTAACAAGAAATAAAATTTTCTAATTTTTTAAAAGCTACTAAGACACTTTAGCACAAGCAAACTAATTCAAGAAACATAAAAATTTGATACCAGTCCATTCAGCTGGCCTTTTTAAAAGTATTAAAGCTCACACATACATTAGAATAAGCAAGAAAATTTTAAAAAATCACTTATATAGCTCCAAGGATAAAAGTCTAAGGATGCAAATAGGGGTAAGGGTCCAGCACTGTCCAGACTGTACTAGACATGCCTCAATAGGCTGCTCTGTCAGCTGTAGAAAGGATGCCCTCATTCTCAAAGAACGAACACAGGATTGAATGCACAGTATGTGATGCTGACAGTCTCCCTGAAAGCTTAATCATTTTCAAACACTCAGAAATGTAGACATGTTTCTTAACTGTAAGATGCTGTAAATACTGTGTCTCAGTAAAAGGAGAAGAATCAGAAGATTGTCTTAGAACAATACTGCTTTTCAGAAGATGAAGAATACACTGGTATAAACACGTTGTAAACTATAATGTTAAAGCAAAGTATGGATGAGGGCAAATTCTTATATGGTTAGTGAGGTTATGAGAAGCCCTGATAACTTACCAGCAAGTACTATAAATCATACCATAACGTTTAATATGGAGTATTTCTCATATATCTGCTTCCACAGTATAGGTAACATAGAACTGAGATGCATTTCCCTACTGACAGTTCTTTTCAGTCCCATCATCATCATCGTCATCATCACCTTTATTGTTATCACCATGGCAACCAGTTAAGTATCTATTATATTATGCAACACAGATACATGCACATATAAAATTCTCAAAATGCATTTAGATTAGGATATTGATTTTATACCAAAATCTTTCAAATAAAAGGATGCTTTTGAGTCAATGTCAATATTTATATTTGAACTTCTTATTTCTCTAATTGATTGTTTTGATTTCAATATGATACCTGCTTGCTCAATCAAATTCATATGCACATATAAACTTAATGAGTGTTGAATCATAAACCATAACCCATGTGCTTAAAGGAAAAATAAAAAATGCCTGAAAATACAAAGCAATAAGTGAAAGACTAATACATAAATTTGGAGACACGAGTCATATGAGCTACAGTGATTAATGAAGTCTCACGGGGGACATAAGTCAGACACTGGAGTCCAAAAGTACATAAATAGGTAAAGAGGGAGAAGCAAATGTTCCAGGCCATGGTAGCAATTTGATCAAGGATATACAAAAGGAACAAACAATATAAGGTTAAAAAATAATGAGAAAACATCCATCAATCCACCTAAAGCAGAGAAAACAGAAAACAGAACAATGGAAAATGAAAGCCATGACAAAGGCAGCAGAACTGAATTCAAAGGTGCAGAATATATAGTGAGGGATCCAAAGTTTCTGAGAGATAAATGAAGATTTAGGATAAAGGAGACGCTGAAGATAGGACTGTGTTGGCCTGGGCTATACAGGGATACATGAGTATCAAAATGGACATATTTGCTACTTTCCTGGGCTCAAAGTCTCTTGGGACTGGTTAGCCAGCAGGAGTAGCAGGAAGGGGGAGCAGACTGGACATGTGAGAATGGGAAAACTGAGGTTCATGCTCAGAGTATGACCAAGACAAAGGCAATCAGGGATTTAAGAGACAGCATTTGTCGGGTACCGTAAGCCCAGGATGTGGTGAGGCTCCAAATGAACTTCCTGGTCCAATCAATCACCTTCAGGAACATAAGTGGGCCTGATTCTGCATGTTCTGCCTGTGTGGTCTCTTAAAGATGAAACTCCAGAGGGCCAGGGAAGAGAAAGGCAGACCAAAAGAGGTCATGATTGACACATGTATTATGAATTAATGTCAACATGGCATAAGTGACAGATGAATGTAGGTAGATTAATTAGACACAAAGATATTTGTGTATAACTATGATGCAGAAGCTCCCTGTGTAGACAGCATTAAAAATGGCAGCTAAAATTCACTGAGGTCTTGCTTTGCCACACACTGAGCTAAGCATCTTAACTGTCATAGAAAATTCTTTTTACCGGCAAAGTTACTAAGGCTTAGTGAAGTTAGGCTACCAAAGGTCACAAAACTACCAAAGATGGAGCCAGAGCAAGTCATGGTGTGTCAAAATGCAGAGCTCTTCTCTTGAACACGACACCACATTGCCCCTCACAGTTTTGTTTGGATTTTTAACCTCTTTATTGGAGTATAACTGCTTTAAAATAGTGTGTTAGTTTCTGCTTCATAACAAATTGAATCACCTATATATACACATATAGCCTCACATCTACTCCCTCTTGCATCTCCCTCCCACCCTCCAAATCTCACCTGTCTAGGTGGTCACAAAGCACTGAACTGATCTCCCTGTGCTATGCGGCTGCTTCCCACTAGCTATTTTACATTTGGTAGTGTATATATGTCCAGGCCACTCTCTCACTTTGTCTCAGCTTACTCTTCCCCCTCCCCATGTCCTCAAGTCCATTCTCTACGTCTGTGTCTTTATTCCTGTCTGGCCGTAGGTTCTTCAAAACCATACTTTTTTTAGATTCCATATATATGTGTTAGCATATCGTATTTGTTTTTCTCTTTCTCACTTACTTCACTCTGTATGACAGTCTCTAGGTCCATTCACCTCACTCTAAATAACTCAATTTCATTCCTTTTTATGGCTGAGTAATATTCCATTGTATATATGTGCCATATCTTTATCCATTCATCTGCTGATGGATACATAGGTTGCTTCCATGTCCTGGCTATTGCAAATAGAGCTGCAATGAACATTGTGGTACATGACTCTTTTTGAATTATGGTATTTTCAGGATATATGCTCAGTAGTGGAATTGCTGGGTCATATGGTAGTTCTATTTTTAGTTTTTTAAGGAACCTCCATACTCTTCTCTATAGTGGCTGTATCAATTTACATTCCCACCAACAGTGCAAGAGGGTTCCCTTTTCTCCACATCCTCTCCAGCATTTACTGTTGGCAGATTTTTTCATGATGGCCATTCTGACTGGTGTGAGGTGATATCTCATTGTAGTTTTGATTTGCATTTCTCTAATGATTAGTGATGTTGGGCATCCTTTCATGTGTTTGTTGGCAATCTGTGTATCTTCTTTGGAGAAATGTTGATTTAGGTCTTCTGCCCATTTTTGGATTGGGTTGTTTGTTTATTCAATATTAAGCTGCATTAGCTGCTTGTATATTTTGGATATTAATCCTTTGTCAGTTGCCTCGCTGGCAAATATTTTCTCCCATTCTGAGGGCCGTCTTTCATCTTCTTTATGGTTTCCTTTGCTGTGACAAAGCTTGTAAGTTTCATTAGGTCCCATTTGTTTATTTTTGTTTTTATTTCCATTTCTTTAGGAGGTGGGTCAAAAAGGATCTTGCTATGATTTATGTAACACAGTGTTCTGCCTATGTTTTCCTCTGAGAGTTTTATAGTGTCTGGCCTTACATTTAGGTCTTTAACCATTTTGAGTTTATTTTTGTGTATGGCGTTAGTGAGTGTTCTAATTTCATTCTTTTACATGTAGCTGTCCAGTTTTCCCAGCACCACTTATTGAAGAGGCTTTTTCTCCATTGTATATTCTTGCCTCCTTTATCAAAGATAAGGTGACCATATGTGTTTGGGCTTATCTCTGGGCTTTCTATCCTGTTCCATTCATCTATATTTCTGTTTTTGTGTCAGTACCATACTGCATTGATTACCTTAGCTTTGTAGTATAGTCTAAAGTCAGGGAGCCTGATTCCTCCAGCTCTGTTTTTCGTTCTCAAGATTGCTTTGGCTATTCGGGGTCTTTTGTGTTTCCATACAAATTGTGAAATTTTTTGTTCTAGTTGTGTGAAAAATGCCATTGGTAGTTTGATAGGGATTGCATTGAATCTGTAGATTGCTTTGGGTAGTATAGTCATTTTCACAATGTTGATCCTTCCAATCCAAGAACATGGTATATCTCTCCATCTGTTTGTATCATCTTTAATTTCGTTCATCAGTGTCTTATAGTTTTCTGCATACAGGTCTTTTGTCTCCATAGGTAAGTTTATTCCTAGATATTTTATTGTTTTTGTTGCAATGGTAAATGGGAGTGTTTTCTTCATTTCTCTTTCAGGTTTTTCATCATTAGTGTATAGGAATGTAAGAGATTTCTGTGCATTAATTTTGTACCCTGCTACTTTACCAAATTCATTGATTAGCTCTAGTAGTTACCTGGTAGCATCTTTAGGATTCTCTACGAATAGTATCATGTCATCTGCAAACAGTGACAGCTTTACTTCTTTTCCGATTTGGTTTCCTATTATTTCTTTTTCTCCTCTGATTGCTGTGGCTAAAACGTCCAAAACTATGTTGAATAATAGTTGTGAAAGTGGACAACCTTGTCTTGTTCCTGATCTTAGAGGAAATGGTTTCAGTTTTTCACCACTGAGAATGATGTTGGCTGTGGGTGTGTCATATAAGGCCTTTATTATGTTGATGTAAGTTCCCTGTGTGCCTACTTTCTGGAGGGTTTTTATCCTAAATGAGTGTAGAATTTTGTCAAAAGCTTTTTTTGCATCTATTGAGATGATCATATGTTTTTTCTCCTTCAATTTGTTAATATGGTGTATCACATTGATTGATTTGCATATATTGAAGAATCCTTGAATTCCTGCAATAAACCCCACTTGATCATGGTATATGATCCTTTTAATGAGCTGTTGGATTCTGTTTGCTAGTATTTTGTTGAGGATTTTTGCATCTATGTTCCTCAGTGATACTGGCCTGTAGTTTTCTTTCTTTGTGACATCTTTGGCTGGTTTTGGTATCAGGGTGATGGTGGCCTCGTAGAATGCGTTTGGGAGTTTTCCTCACTCTGTTATATTTTGGAAGAGTTTGAGAAGGATAGATGCTAGCTCTTCTCTAAACCTTTGAGAGAATTCTCCTGTGAAGCCATGTGGTTCTGTGCTTTTGTTTGTTGGAAGATTTTTAATCACAGTTTCAGTTGCAGTGCTTGCGACTGGTCTGTTTATATATTCTATTTCTTCCTGGTTCAGTATCTGAAGGTTGTGCTTTTCTAAGAATTTGTCTATTTCTTCCAGGTTGTCCATTTTAATGGCATAGAGTTGCTTGTATTAATCTCATGATCCTTTGTATTTCTGCAGTGTCAGTTATTACTTTTCCTTTTTCATTTCTAATTCTATTGATTTGAGTCTTCTCCCTTTTTTTCTGGATGAGTCTGGCTATTGGTTTATCAATTTTGTTTATCTTCTCAAAGAACTAGCTTTTTGTTTTATTGATCTTTGCTACTGTTTCCTTCATTTCTTTTTTCATTTATTTCTGATCTGATCTTTATGATTTCTTTCCTTCTGCTAACTTTGGGGGTTTTTCTGTTCTTCTTTCTCTAATTGCTTTATGTGTAAGGTTAGGTCTTTTATTTGAGACATTTCCTGTTTCTCGAGGTAGGATTGTATTGCTATAAACTTCCCTCTTAGAACTGCTCCTGCTGCATCCCATAGGTTTTGGATCGTTGTGTTTTCATTGTCATTTGTTTCTAGGTATTTTTTTGATTTCCTCAGTGATCTCTTGGTAATTAAGTAGTGTATTGTTTAGCCTCCATGTGTTTGTATTTTTGACAGATTTTTTCGTGTAACTGACATCTAGTCACATAGCGTGGTTGTTGGAAAAGATACTGATACGATTTCATTTTTCTTCAATTTACCAAAGCATGATTTGTGACCCAAGATATGATCTGTCATGGAGAAGGTTCCATGAGCACTTGAGAAGAAAGTGTATTCTGTTGTTTTTGGATGGAATGTCCTAAAAATATCAATTAAGTCCACCTTGTTTAATGTATCATTTAAAACTCTTGTTTCCTTATTTATTTTCATTTTGGATGATGTGTCCATTGATGAAAGTGGGGTGTTAAAGTCCCGTACTATGATTGTGTTACTGTCAATTTCCCCTTTTATGGCTGTTAGCATTTGCCTTATGTAGTGAGGTGCTCCTATGTTGGGTGCATAAATATTTACAATTGTTATATCTTCTTCTTGGATTGATCATTATGTAGTGTCCTTCCTTTGTCTATTGTAATAGTCTGTAAAGTCTATTTTGTCTGATATGAGAATTGCTACTCCAGCTTTCTTTTGATTTCCATTTGCATAGAATATTTTTTTCCATCCCCTCACTTTCAGGTCTGTATGTGCCCCTAGGTCTGAAGTGGGTCTCTTGTAGACAGCATATATATGGGTCTTGTTTTTGTATCCATTCAGCCAGTTTATGTCTTTTGGTTGGAGCATTTAGTCCATTTACATTTAAGGTAATTATTGATATGTATGTTCCTATTGCCATTTTCTTAACTGTTTTGTTTTTGTTATTGTAGGTCTTTTCCTTCTCTTTGTTTCCTGCCTAGAGAAGTTCCTTTAGCTTTTGTTGTGAAGCTGGTTTGGTGGTGCTGAATTCTCTTAGGTTTTGCTTGTCTGTAAAGCTTTTAATTTCTCCATCGAATCTGAATGAGATCCTTGCTGGGTAGAGTAATCTTGGTTGTAGGTTTTTCCCTTTCATCACTTTAAATATATCCTGCCAGTCCCTTCTGGCTTGCAGAGTTTCTGCTGAAAGATCAGCTGTTAACTTTATGGGGATTCCCTTGTATAATATTTGTTGTTTTTCCCTTTCTGCTTTTAATTTTTTTCATTGTATTTAATTTTTGATAGTTTGATTAATATGTGTCTTGGCATGTTTCTCCTTAGATTTATGCTGTATGGGACTCTCTACTTCCTGGACTTGTTGACTATGTCCCTTACCATATTAGGGAAGTTTTCAACTATAGTCTCTTCAAATACTTTCTCAGTCCCTTTTCCTCTTCTTCTTCTGGGGCCACTATAAGTCGAATGTTGGTGCATTTAATGTTTTCCCAGAGTCTCTAAGACTGTCCTCAATTCTTTTCATTCTTTTTTCTTTATTCTGCTCTATGGTAGTTATTTCCACTATTTTATCTTCCAGGTCACTTATCTGTTCTTCTGCCTCAATTATTCTGCTATTGATGCCTTCTAGAGAATTTTTAATTTATTTTGTTGTTCATCACTGTTTGTTTGCTCTTTAGTTCTTCTGGGTCCTTGTTAAACATTTCTTGTATTTTCTCCATTCTATTTCCAAGATTTTGGATCATCTTTAGTATCATTACTCTGAATTCTTTTTCAGGTAGACTGCCTATTTCCTCTTCATCTGTTTGGTCTGGTGGGTTTTTACCTTGCTCCTTCATCTACTGTGTGTTTCTCTGTCTTCTCATTTTGCTTAACTTACTGTGTTTGGGGTCTCCTTTTCGCAGGCTGCATGTTCGTAGTTCCTGGTGTTGTTAGTCTCTGCCCCCAGTGGCTAAGGGTGGCTCAGTGGGTTGTGTAGGCTTCCTGGTGGAGGGGACTGGTGCCTGTGTTCTGGTGGATGAGGCTGGATCTTGTCTTTCTGGTGGGCAGGACTGTATCCGGTGATGTGTTTGGGGGTGTCTGTGACCTTATTATGATTTTAGGCAGCCTCTCTGCTAATGGTTGTGGTTGTGTTTCTGTCTTGCTAGTTGGCTGGCATAGGGTATCCAGCTTGCTGGCATAGGGTATCCAGCTTGCTGGCCATTGATTAGAACTGGGTCTTATCTTTGAGATACAGATTTCTGGGGGAGCTTTCACCATTTGATATTATGTGGAGCTGGGAGGTCTCTTGTGGACCAATGCCCTGAACTCAGCTCTCCCACTTCAGAGGCATAGGCTGACACCCAGCTGGAGCACCAAGACCCTTTCAGCCACATGGCTCAGAAGAAAAGGGTGTAAAAAAGAATGAAAAAAAAAAAATAAAAAGAACTATTAAAAAGTAAAAAAATGAAAAGGAAAAAAGAAGAGAGCAACCAAACTAAAAAACAAATCCCCCAATGATAACAAGTGCTAAAAAGTATACTAAAAAACAAACCAAAAAAACTGAACAGACAGAACTCTAGGACAAATGGTAAAAGCAAAGCTATACAGACAAAATCACACAAAGAAGTATACACATACACACTCACAAAAAGAGGAAAAGGAATAAATATATGTATCTGTATATTAAAAAAAGGAAGAGAGGAACCAAATCAATAAACAAATCTACCAATGATAATAAGCTTTAAATACTAAACTAAGATAAACAT
Source organism: Phocoena sinus (assembly GCF_008692025.1). NCBI lineage: Eukaryota > Metazoa > Chordata > Mammalia > Artiodactyla > Phocoenidae > Phocoena > Phocoena sinus. Next base: position 76,170,872 of record NC_045773.1, on the reverse strand, counting down.
AAAACCAGAAACAAATTAGATGCAGAAAGCACGCCCCAAGTCTACATTTGCTCCCTAAGTCTACCGCCTCTACTTTGGGATGATTTGTTGTCTATTCAGGTATTCCAGAGATGCAGCGTAGATTAAGTAGATTGTGGAGATTTAATCCTCTTCTCCTGAGGCTGCTGGGAGAGATTTCCCTTTCTCTTCTTTCTTCACACAGCTCCTGGGGTTCAGCTTTGGATTTGGCCCGGCCTCTGCATGTAGGCCACCTGAGGGCATCTCTTCTTTGCCCAGACCAGATGGGGTTAAAGTAGCAGCTGATTCAGGGGCTCTGGCTCACTCAGGCCAGGGGGAGGGAGGGGCACGGAATGCGGGGCAAGCCTGTGACAGCGGAGGGCAGCGTGACTTTGCACCAGCCTGAGGTGCGCCGTGTATTCTCCCAGGGAAGTTGTCCTTGGATCACAGGACCCTGGCAGTGGCGGGCTGCACAGGCTCCCGGGAGGGGAGGTGTGGATAGTGACCTGTGCTCACACACAGGCTTCTTGGTGGCTGCAGCAGCAGCCTTAGCCTTTCATGCTCATCTCTGTTGTCCGTGCTCATAGCCGCGGCTCGCGCCCATCTCTGGAGCTCGTTTAGGCGGTTCTCTGAATCTCCTTTCCTTGCGCACCCAGAAACAGTGGTCTCTTGCCTCTTAGGCAGTTTCAGCCTTTTTCCCGGACTCCCTCCCGGCTAGCTGTGGTGCACTAGCCCCCTTCAGTCTGTGTTCACACAGCCAACCCCAGTCCTCTCCCTGGGATCTGACCTCCAAAGCCCGAGCCTCAGCTCCCAGCCCCCACCTGCCCCTGCAGGTGAGCAGACAAGCTTCTCGGGCTGGTGAGTGCTGGTCAACACTGATCCTCTGTGCGGGAATCTCTCCACTTTTCCCTCCACAACTCTGTTGCTGCGCTCTCCTCCGTGGCTCCCAAGCTTCCCCCTGGCCACCCCCCGTCTCCACTAGTGAAGGGGCTTCCTAGTGTGTGGAAACTTTTCCTCCTTCACAGCTCCCTCCCAGAGGTGCAGGTCCTGTCCTTATTCTTTTGTCTCTGTTTTTTCTTTTGCCCTACCCAGGTACGTGGGGGAGTTTCTTGCCTTTTAGGAAGTCTAAGGTCTTCTCCCAGCGTTCAGTAGGTGTTCTGTAGGAGCTGTTCCACATGTAGATGTATTTCTAATTCATTTATGGGGAAGAAGGTGATCTCCACATCTTACTCCTCTGCCATCTTGAAGGTCTCCTGCCCTCACAGTTCTGAATCTACATTGATTCAGAGTATTAAGATACCAATAAATATGTATGTGGAATATAAAAAAATACAATAAATTAGTGACTATAACAAAAAAGAAGCAGATTGACAGATATAGAGAACAAACTAGTGATTACCAGTGGGAGAAAGGTGGGCAGTATAGAGGTGAGGAGAATGGGAGGTACAAACTATTGGGTATAAGATAGGCTCAAGGATGTATTATAAAACACGGGGAATACAGTCAATATTTTGTAATAACTGTAGATGGAAAGTAACCCTTAAAAATTGTATTAAATTTTTTTTAATTAAAAAGGTTTTTAAAATACCAATAAAAGAATCCGGGAAGGGCTTCCCTGGTGGCGCAGTGGTTGAGAGTCCGCCTGCCGATGCAGGGGACACGGGTTCGTGCCCCGGTACGGGAAGATCCCACATGCCGCGGAGTGGCTGGGCCCGTGAGCCATGGCCGCTGAGCCTGCATGTCCGGAGCCTGTGCTCCGCAATGGGAGAGGCCACAACAGTGAGAGGCACACGTACCGCAAAAAAAAAAAAAAAAAAATTAAAAATAGAGGCCTAAGTTAGGGAATTTTGAAGAAATGAGTGATAGTTTCTCAATTAGCACTAGCAGTGTCTTAATTAAGCTGATTATAGGGTTGAGCAAGGAAAAACACAAAAGCATTAATCATTTACATCACTCCATTGTTGTACAAAACTGGAAATTAAGTTTCAGAATTACCACTGGATTTCTTAATGTTTTACCAACTGATGTTTATGGGCAATCATTTTTTACCCAGAGGAGAAAAAAGAATAAATTTAAGAGACTGTGATATGAATAATAAGAGAAGAGGAAGAATTAATACAATAACTTATGCATTATGTTGCATGAAACCTTGCTTAGTGAAAAAGCAAATCTGAAAAATGAATCTCTCTTAATTTTGGTTATAGACTCAGATTGCTTTAAATCAATTTTAAATAGCTTCTGAGGTTCACTTATTTTTGACTGTGAATTGCTTATTACTTTCCCTTACTATTGAGTTGCAATTTTAAAAATATACGGTCACAATTCTTTTATATTTGGTAATGCAAGATTCTAGCTTATCATTTTAACATTTTTGAAAATTTATCTCACTAAGTCACGCTGTCACTGTTGATGCCAATACTAAAAGGCTATCAGTTCATCTTAATTTAGAATGAGCAGAAATATTGTTATGACCAATAATGACAGACACTCTGAGAGATCCTAAAAACAGCAGATTAATAAAGGCCAAGTTTGCCCTTCCAAGGAAACAGGGCCAATTCAGAACATCTATTTATATGTGCTCTTGGGAGTGAAGGAACAGGCAACTTATCTTTCAAGGCCTCTGTTTTTCATTTACATAAGAAACATGAAAAGGTTTAAAATATCACTCATAGTTTGTCATCAGAATGGTTGTTAAGGTTAGGGTAATTACTTATCATGAGTATATATGCTTAATAAACACAGATAAAAATGACAAATGTGATTTAAGAATAATAAACATGTTCTAAAATTACCAACCTTAAGTTGAGAAACCTGTTTCATATTAGCCATGGGGTTTTTAAAGTCACTTTTGCTTTCTTTGTTATTTGTTTTCAGTATAGAAAATTGATTTGTAAACTTCTTAAATATCAAAATCTTTGATGGAATAAAAGATCCTGTATATCTCTCTCTCCTAAAGACTATTTCAAGTTATAAAGTTTGCATATTTGGAAAAAGAAAGCCAATTTTGGAAAGGGGCTTTGCTTTAAGTGTAAGAATATTGTAGTGAGATGTTTTTATTCAAGTACATTTAAGTAAGTCATGTATTCTGGAAGCAAAAATTATGTACCTATACATATCCACATATTTAATGATTCATTTGTATTTGGAGTACTAATGGGCTTACTGTTTAGCTTACTTAACGAAAAAAGTATGGTTTTTGCTTATTATGATTTCTGAATCAGTCAAAACAGTGGAAACATTTCCTGTTTTATTTCCTCTATAAGAATATTTTAAAGAGCAGGGATAGACCCCCTCCATTTTGATCTGATTAAGTGCCTCAGGTTATTTAAATCCCCTCCCACCTTTACTACTTCTTCACTTCTTCACCATCTCTCTTTCAATCAGTAGAAATAGCGGCACTCAGTTAAAATAAAACTGAGCAATCTACCAATGTATTTAATTTTAAAAAACTGGTCTACTGTATGCTTTGAAAAAGGAGGCAAAAAAAAAAAAAGAACTTCAAAACTAATAAAAGGGCTTCCCTGGTGGCGCAGTGGTTGGGAGTCCGCCTGCCGATGCAGGGGACACGGGTTCGTATCCCGATCCGGGAAGATCCCACATGCCGCGGAGCGGCTGGGCCCGTGAGCCATGGCCACTGAGCCTGCGCGTCCGGAGCCTGTGCTCCGCAACGGGAGAGGCCACAACAGTGAGAGGCCCATATACCGCAAAAAAAAAAAAAAAAAAAAAAAAAAAAACTAATAAAAAATGTGCTGTCAGTAATACTTAATTATAAATGATTTAACCCAAATTTCAAAAATCATTAAAACTCTCTTCATCACCCACATATAAAACTCAGATGATGGTGGTATGAAGAAGAACCCCACACAGCAGCAGTGATGTACATGTTCCCTCTACCCACATCACAGACCCCATGATATTCACTTTATATCTTGCTGAGAACACAGGTAGCTTCTTGGAGTCGCAGCTTTCTCATCTTTCACATTAGTATGACAATGTTAACCTCACATTTCTGTGGGGGAACTGCATAGATCCTACAAATAATTGTGAATTCCTTTATCATTTTCTTCATGCATATGTTTTTTTTTTTTTTTTTTTGCGGTACGCGGGCCTCTCACCATTGCGGCGCACAGGCTCCGGACCCACAGGCCCAGCGGCCATGGCTCACGGGCCCAGCCGCTCCGTGGCATGTGGGATCCTCCCGGACCGGGGCACGAACCCGTGTCCCCTGCAACGGCAGGCGGACTCTCGACCACTGAGCCGCCAGGGAAGCCCCTGAGAATTTCTTTATAGGCAAGTTTATAACTATAAAATTCTACTCTGTAAAATTTACTGTGCTATTTTAGCTATCTACTTTTTAAGTAAACATTTTTTGTGTCTCCCAAAGAATTTTTTGTTCTATATGTTATTAAATTTATTGCATATTTAAAAAATATTTTCCTTTTAATGTCTGTTAGATATGTAGTGATAGCTAATTTTTCATGCCTGAAATTGGTGATTTATATCCTCTCCCTAATGTTTTCTTTATCAGTCTAACTAGTGGTTAATAGATATTATGGATCTTTTCAAATCATCAGTTTTTAGTTTAATTGATTTTCTCTATTGTTTTTCTATTCTCTATTTTTAGTTTGCAATTATGTTATGATTTCTTCTTTCTGCCTGCTTTGGATTTAATTTTCTCTTCTTTATCTAGATTTAAAGTCTGAATCTTAGGTAACTGATTTGCAGTGTCTCTTCTTTGCTAAGGCAAGTATTTAGTATGGATAATTCCAGTCACACTATGGTGTTATAAGTTCAGTGGAGCCTGTCTTTTCCACTAATTACATCAAAAACTCTGGAAAAAATATAAACAGCAACTATTTGAGGAATTCTGGAAAGTAAATAAAAATGCTGGAGAACTGACCTGTATGGAGAGGTGACTTTACTTTTCATTTTCTTATTCCTCTCACAGCTCACACTTAAAGGTGGGACCAAGTCATAGGGCTGTAGGAGAATGGTGGTATTGGCAGGTAAACTCCAATAGAATCCCTGTCTGGGATTCCCAGGGCATTGGAACCAGAGAAACATGGAATCCGACTGTTATCAATGAGTGTATATGTGTGTAACAGTGTGTGTGTGCGTGTGTGTGTGCTGAGAGGTGTGGTGATAATCAGGATAATATCATTTCCCCATCAACATCATGGACTTCGCTAGGTCAATGAGGCACTATATCTAAATGTAGACTATAAATTGAACAGGTTTTTAGAAATGAGGACCACTTAAATAATAATACTGTTGATGATGATGACTGATGATTTATCACCTTGGGTAATTTTCTGATATAGAAACAGAAAATATGTCTCAATAAAACTGGTGAGGGAGAGGAGATCAAGATGGTGGAGCAGGAGGATGTGCAGCTCACCCCCCACCATGAGCACATCAAAAACACATCTACATGTGCAGAAATTCTCACTGAAAACAAACGAGACTGGAAGAAAGACTTGTAAAACTAAGGCCATAAGAAAGATCCACACAGAATCAGGTAGGAAGGGAAGAGCAGCAATTAGGTTGGGACCTCTGTCCCTGGGAGGCACTACAGAAGAAAAGGGGAATTACTTGGGCTTAGAGGTTCTCTCTCCCTGGGGAGTGCAGTGTCTGAGCCACATATTGGACACCCCAGCCCTGGGGTCCAACACCAGGAAGACAAGTCCCCTTAGCCGGTTTGGAAACCAGTGGAACTGACAGGAGGACTGTAAGAAACATAGACTCTGCTAGTGAAGAGTGTGTACACACGTGCTTGCTCCCAAAACAAGACGGAGGAAGAAGACTGAAACTGCCTGGAACTCTGGACAGTTTCCTGAGACCACTCCACCATATGTCCCAACCTGAGCCAATTGTTGGCTCTGGCCCCACTTGGTCTGTGGCACTGCCACAGTAGGGCAAGGGCTGCCATGGCAGAGGGGACTGCACAGTTGTGAGGGACAGAGCTACCTCAAACCAGCATGGCATCAGAATGGAGTGAGGGCAGCCACTGCTGGTACCTGCAGAGGCAGAGCACTTGGAGCAGTCCAGAACTCCGACGAGTGCTGGGACTACCACAGCCTCTGCACCCTGACTTATGCCAAGTACCCGCTCTGGCACCTCTTGCTCCAGCACTGCTCCCCTCTGGGGCAAGAAGGCTGATGCTGACATGGGGGAAAGCACACACTTAAAGGGCATGGAGCCAGCTTGAACCCGAACCTCAGGCTTCTGCTCCAGCAAACTGGGACCTGCCCCCACCCTCAACAGTGTGGTGTTGGCCACTGAGAAGACAAGAAGCCCCAGCTCACACCTGGCTCTGGCTCAAGCCCCTCCATCGCCAGCCCCACCTCCTACCAAGGTGATAGTTGCCAGCACATCCTGGGGGAAGATGTGACTCATGCTCATGTCAGATCCAGCTCTCCTACCAAAGCCACTGGGAACACGCAGACTGTATATGGACACTCCCATGAAAGGACACCCCTTTAAGACTGGAATAGGTAACTGTTACTCCTAATTTCATAGAAACAGAGAAAGTTAAGCAAAATGAAGAAGAACTTATTTCAAATGAAAGAACAAGAGAAACCCCTGAAAAAACAAATAATAAAACATAGATAAATAATTTACCAGATAAATAGTTCAAAGCATTAGTGATAAGAATGCTTACTGAATTAAGGGAAAAGAATAGAAGAACACAGTGAGAATTTTAACAAGAAACTAGAGAATATAAAAAAGAACAAGCCAGAACTAAGAGTACAATGAGAAATGAAAAACACACTAGAAGGAATTAATAGCAGACTAGGTGGTACAGAAAAAAAAAGCATAAGTTAGAAGATAGCATAATGGAAATTCTCTGTGTAATCAGAGCAGTAAAAAGAAAAATGAATTTAAAACTGAGAACAATTTAAGGGACCTCCAAGACAACATCAAGTGTACCAGCATTAGCATTATAGGGATCCCAGAAGGGGAAAGGAGAGAGAAAGGCATCAAAAGTGCATTTGATAAAACCATGATTGAAGACTCCCAAAGCTGAAGAAGGAAAGAGATCTCCAGGTTACAGGAAGCACAGAGGATCTCAAACAAGATGAACCCAAACAGACCCACACCAAGACATATCATAATTAAAATGTCAAAAGTTAAAGAGATATTTCTAAAGGCAGCAATCGAAAAATGAAGAGTCATATACAAGAAAACCACCATAAGGTTATGAGCTGATTTTTCTGTAGAAATATTGCAGGTTAGAAGGGAGTGACATGATATATTTAAAGACCTGAAAGGGAAGAACCTGCAACTTAGGGTACTCTACCTAGCAAGATTATTATTAGAATTGAAGGAGAGATAAAGAACTCCTCAGACAACCAAAAACTTAAAAATTTCATCAATACGAAACCTACCCTAAAGGAAATGTTAACGGGTTTTCTTTAAGTGGAAAAGAAAAGGCCAGAATAAGAAGTAAAAATCTATAGGAAGGGAAAAATTACATAAGTAAAGGCAAATATATGGTAAAGGCTGTGAATCAACCACTTACATAAGCTAGTACTTAGAATAAAAGACAAAAATATTTTATAATCAACTATAACTACAACAAACAGTTAAGGGATAAACATGAAGATGTAAAATATGACATCAAAACCACAAAACTTGGGAAAAGGGAGTAAAAAAAATGTAGATCTTTTAGAATTTCTTTGAACTTAAATGACTACCAATTTAAAACATGTAGATATAGCCATAGGTCAACATATATGAGCCCCCTTATAACCACAAATCAAAAAACTACAATAGATACACAAAAACTAAAGAGAAAGGAACATGAAGCATATCACTAAAGATAATCACCAAACCACAAGAGAAGAAATGAAAAGAAGAATAGAGGAAAACTACAAAAACCAAAAAACAATTAAAAATATGGCATTAAGTACATACCTATTAATAATCGTCTTAATCTCATTCTATTACGTGTAGCAGTCCAGTTTTCCCAGCATCACTTATTGAAGAGACTGTCTTTTCTCCTTTGTATATTCTTGCCTCTTTGTTGTAGATTAATTGACCATAGGTTGCATGGGTTTATTTCTGGGCTCTCTATTCTGTTCCATTGCTTTATATGTCTGTTTTTGTGCCAGTACCATGCTGTTTTGATTATTGTAGCTTTGTGGGATAGTCTGAAGTCAGGGAGCATGATACCTGCACCTTTGTTCTTTTTTCTCAAGATTGTTTTGGCAATTCGGAGCATTTGTGGCTAGTTATAAATTAGAGGATTATTTGTTTCAGTTCTGTGGAAAATGTCATGGGTAGTTTGATAGGGATTGCATTAAATCTGTAAATTGCTTTCGGTAGTATGGACATTTTGACAATATTAATTCTTCCAGTCCAAGAATATGGGACAACTTTCCATATGTTTGTATCATTTTCAAAGTCCTTGATCAATGTCTTATAGTTCTCAGGATATAGGTCTTTCACCTCATTTGTTAACTTTATTCCTAGGTATTTTATTCTTTTTGATGTGACTTTAAACAGGATTTTTTTTTTTTACTTTCTCTTCTGATAGTTTATTACTAGTGTATAGAAAAGAAACAGATTTCTGTATACTAAACATCTTGTATTCTACAACTTTAATGAATTCATTTATTAGTTCTAACAGTTTTTTTGGTGGAGACTTTATGGTTTTCTATATATAATATGTCATCTACAAATAGTGACAGTTTTACTTTTTCTTTTCTTGGATGTATTTATTTTACTTGTCTGATTTTTGTGGCTAGACCTCCCAGTACTATGTTAAAAAGAATTGGTGAGGGCTTCCCTGGTCACGCAGTGGTTAAGAATCTGCCTGCCAATGCAGGGGACACGGGTTCAAGCCCTGGGCTGGGAACGTCCCACATGCCGTGGAGCACCTAAGCCTGTGCACCACAACTAATGAGCCTGCGCTCGAGAGCCCACGAGCCACAACTACTGAAGCCTGCACGCCTAGAACCTGTGCTCTGCAACAAGAGAATCCACTGCAATGAGAAGCACGCACACCACGACGAAAAGTAGCCCCCGCTCACTGCAACTAAAGAAACTCCGTGAGCAGCAATGAAGACCGAACGCAGCCAAAAATAAATAAATTCGTTAATTAAAAAAAGAAAAGAAGTGGTGATAGTGGGCATCCTTGTCTTGTTCCTGATTTTAGAGGAAGAGATTTCACCTTTGAGTATGATGTTAGCTGTGGATTCATCAACATAAATGGCCTTCATTATGTTGAGATAGGTTCCCTCTAGATCAGCTTTGATGAGAGTTTTTAATCATGAATAGATGTCAGATTTTGTCAAATGCTTTTTCTGTGTCTATTGATATGACCATGGGATTTTTATCCTTCCTTTTGTTAATTATGATGTATCATATTGATTGAATTACAAATATTGAACCATCCTTGCATCTCTGGGATAAATCCCACTTAATCATGGTGTATTATCCATTTTATATATTGTTGATTTTTATTTGCTAATATTTGGTTGAGGATTTTAGCATCTATTAGAACATTTCCTCACACCATATACAAAAGTGAACTCAAAATGGATTAAAGGCCTACATGTAAGACTGGAAACTATAAAACTCCTAGGAGAAAACACAGGCAGAACACTCTGACGTAGATTGTAGCAGTATTTCTTGGAGCTGCCTCCTAAGGCACAGGAAAATACACAAATGGGACCTAATTAAACTTAAGAGCTTTTGCACAGCAAAGGAAACCGCTGACAAAATGAAAAGATAATCTGAATGGGAGAAAATATTTACAAATGATATGATTGATAAGGAGTTAATATCCAAAATATATAAACACCTCATATCACTCAATGCCAAAAAACCACAAAAACTTTATTAAAAAATGGGTGGAAGATCTGAATAGACATTTGCCCAAAGATCACATACAGATGGCCAACAGACACATGAAAAGATGCTCAACACTGCTGATCATCACAGAAATGCAAATCAAAACCACAGTGAGCTATCACCTCACAATTCTCAGAATGGTCATCACTAAACAGACCACATACAACAAATGTTGGTGAAGATGTGGAGAAAAGGGAGCCCTAGTGCACTGTTGGTGGGAATGTAAATTGGTGCAGCCACCATGGAAAACACTAAGGAGTTTCCTTAAAAAACTAAAAATAGAACTATCATATGATCCAACAATTCCACTCCTGAGTATATATCTAAAGAAAACAGAAACACTAATTCGAAAAGATACATGCATCCAAATGTTCACGGCAGCATTATTTACAGAAGCCAAGATACGTTTATATACATATACCATACACAATGGGATATTACTCAGTCATAAAAAAGAGTGAAATTCTGCTATTTACAACAACATGAATGGACCTAGAGACTATTATTCTCAGTGAAATAAGTCAGACAGAGCAAGACAAATAAACAGCGTATGTTATCACTCATAACATGGGATCTAAAATTGAAACAAATAAATGAATATAACAAAACAGAAACAGACTCACAGACATTAGAGAAAAATCCAGTGGTTTCCCTGTAAGGAGAGGGAAGTGGGTAGGGGCAAAGTAGGGGTAGGGAATTAAGAGGTACAAACTTCTAAGTATAAAATAAAAAATCTACAGCACAGAGAAATGTAGCCATCCTTTCATGATAACTTTAAATGGAATATTATCTATAAAAATATTGAATCACTATGTTGTATATCTGAAATTAATATAATATTGTAAATCAACTATACTTCGATTAAAAAACTGGTAAGGATCTTATGATATAAAATATGTAAATATATAAAGATCAATCAGAATGTTCTTATTCACTAGATGGCTGAAATGTAGAGACAAATTCACTATGAAAGGTAAACACAGTACAGATATCTATATTATAATACGATAGCCACCTAACATTATTTTTCTTGAATAGTTTTTCTCAGTTTAATAAAAAAATTTTTTTAGTTGGTATAGAAGGATTTCCTAATTTGTGTTTGTTTCCTGTCTTTCTAGAGACATATATTTGAGATGAGCAAAATTTTGAAGCATTCTCCACATCAACTGCTGGGCGTCCCTTTTTTTCCTGAGCACAAATTAAATTTAGTTTTAAGACACTCGGCTGACCTATCTTGAACAGTTCACTATTAAAGAAGCTGAAAACTATTCCTGTCAATAATTACCTTATTCTCCATCTCAGAACTTTATTTTAGAAAAGGTTAACAATGAATCATGTTTGTGTTTTTTAGTGAACATCCAATGGGATAAATAAGACTAGTTATCATATTAGAAAACATAACAATCTGCTGGGGAATGATGAATTTATGTATTGTAGTAAAAAGCATGACTCTTCAAATAAGTGAAAGATTTGAAGCACAGTGGATGCAAGCATTTTTGTACATCCAGTAAAATATAATTTGGGAATTTGTTACCTCAGTGATAATAAATCCTTATTTCCTTTGTGAAATGATGATATGTACTGTTTACTTGACATTGCATCCAACTTAGAGTTAGCAGAAACTCCAAAAATTATTTATTTATTCATATTTATAAACTTCATCCGAGCAATAAACCAGCACATATGGCATCCCAAAAGGACCTTGAAATGACAGTGAGACTACAGACAGAACAGATTAAGCTTGTATGCACTTATTTGCACAGTTTTAGCCTTTGCTGAAATAAAGAATTAATGTCATGGAACATTCTTTTATCAGAGTTAGCAAGTGAAAGATGAAGTTGAACTGCTAGCACTTATACAGAGCCTATCCTATGAAATAGAGGCCTATTTCATAAAGGTGGTAGATCAAAAGTGGAATCTCAAATTACAACTAAACAAGTTAACTTTACTCTCCGAATTATTATTTTGTCAATGTGTGTTTTCTTTTTATCTGATCATCAACATAGTCATCTTTTATTTTTATTTTACAGAGGTCTAATATGATTGAAAACTAATCATAAATTTGATTTATAACCTACTTTCACATACATAATTATATATAATCAACTAAATAATCACATGAATAGAACAGATATTACTGTTCCTATTTTTCTTATGTGAACACTGGAACTCAGAAATATTTACTGATTTGTGCAAGGTGAATAGCCAACACTAGGCAGAGCACAAATTCCATTACACATCTTCTGATTTCAAACCCTTTGCTCTTTTCATTCTCAGTCTCCCACCTAAGCCAAATATTGCCTTGCTCTATTTGCCCTGGCCGCTTTCCTTTCAATATCCAGTGCACCACATCTGACTTTCCTCTTGGTCTTTTCAACTTCTAACACACTGCTCATTAAATCAATCCATATTATGATTTTTTTATTGAGAGTACCTGAAACATCACCATCAGCTACTATTTTGTAATCATTTGCAATGCTTTTTGTAACCAACTGAGTATAATCGATAATTATCAAGGGAATATATTTATTCAGTTTAGTGCTAAATTTATCCATATATTTTTTTCCTTCATGTTTAAAAAACATAAAGGCATAGTGCACTTCAAACTCTATTCCTTAAATGCTACTGATCCATTTTTTATGAGACGACTTATAATTTACTTATGGCTGTGTGATTTTGATATCCAATAGACACTGGGATTTACTCGTGACCAGATAATGGGTTTACAAGTGTGGATTAATCTTATATTTGCCTGTTCACTACTCAAAGCCCTCATTTTAAGATAATTTATCTTGCTGCTAGTTCAGACTCCAGTTGAGTGAAGATGCTTTAGATGAATGGGAAAAAGTGCACTGAAACCTCAAAGTCCAGCAGTTTGTTTGGTCTTATGATTCACTCCCTAAGTGAATTTGCTGGATGTTGTTGCCCTGGAAGCATAAATCTGATTTATAGTAAGAACTTCATGCATCTTATGACATTTCTCTACTCTGAAGCATTGCCCCTTTGAATCTCAAAGTACTCTTTCCCATTTTTTAAATCAGCTTTTGCATGCTGATAAATTATATACCTGGTTTGAAAACAACTTTTATATTCATTTATTATTTCTATTTTCTACTGTTGTCCTTTTCAAAATGAAAAGTAGAGTCGGAAGTCGTGGAGCTTTGAATCTTATCGTATTAACATTCAAGTTAGAGAATATAGTTAAGTGGAAAATTAAGATCTCCTCCTAACTTTAAGAGAGCAAATGACCAAAACTTTGTGTCACTATTTGGTCGCTTTTTATTTGATGAATATTTGGTGTTCCCACCAATCCTGCTAGAGTTATATGTACTATGCTTGAGGTAAAAAGACTTAGGTCCTACTCTTATGTGCACAATTGGATATACTGCTCCAGAGATAACAAGGAGTTGGTAGGTCTACTCTATTGTATTGCTCCATTCCTGAGTCAATAACTGGCTAAGGCATGAGACAGACTATCTTAATAATCAAACTTCATCACTGCAAATAAGAGGTATCATCAGTCTCATAAAAGTCTCATGGCACCATTATCATGGTGCTAAAAGTTACCTTTAAAACAATCAAATAAGAATACTGACTACTGAGAGAAAATACAAATAAAGTGACACCACAGATGCTTAACACAATTTATTCTTGAACATGATTTAACTTGAAATAGAAATGATTTGATATTTCCATGATTTTTCAAATGAGTTACATTCAAATAGGGCATGTCAATCCTAAAAACATATTCCCTTATGTTCATCCTGTTATCCAAAAGAGGACATAATTGCTATGTAGAGTGATAGGCTTTCACTTACAAAAGCAGAGGATAATTGAGAAATGTCCTGCTTTCTTCTTAATTGTAGGTGTATTGCAAAGCCCACAGAAATAACTGAAAGTTAGCAACTCATTCTAACTGTTAAGAGTTCAAATTTCTTAATGATGGTGGTGACAGACATCAATCTGGAGGGAATTTTTTAATATACTTTAGAAATTCACTTTCTATTTTGAGCAGCTTTGCAACTTAATGATGCGTAAAATTTTATTATAAATAACTACATATAATTAATACATGTATTAACATATATTTATACACATGTATGAAATTACTGGGGTATCTGCACCCTCTTAGTTCTCAAGGATGATAGTCTATGACAGTCAATATCTCCAAACTTCCAGTCTATTACATGTCTGCATAGCAACTTTTGTTTCTCCAATTCATTGCAGCATGAATAGAAAAAAAAAATTCTCAGTTTCTTGTGTCCTGGATTTTCCAGAGGATAAATAATGGAAAACTTCAGATTAAAGATTAAAGTCATAAAATTAATCCTAATAGAGCACCTGTTCTAGGTTCTATATAATAGACATTGATTGAATTCATGTAAACATTGGTGCTTGATCTAGCTTTTCATTTAATGATACTTTATATCTGAAGTGACTTTTTATAATTATGAAATTTAAAATGTGTACAATCATATGTAAAATGCCAAGAGTGTAAAGAATAATTTTGAGTCCTTTAAATTCTACCACACAGAGACAGTATCTGTTAAATACTGTATTCTCTCTTCTCCTCCTCCTATCTACTTCTCTAGTTGGATGGACAGAGTGACAGGTAACATGTAAGGGTATATTAAATTTGGCTATGTGAAGTAAGGAGTTGCCTTACAGGAAATACTGGAGATGTATTTGAATTTTTCTAGCTTCAGAGCTTTACCAATCACCTGGCACAAAATACCTAAAAGGCTTCCCAAAATTGCCTTCTGGAAGCTTTTTTTATAAGATCCGTGTAGCAGCTACAGCAACTGGATCAAGGACTCTTTCCTGCCACCTCTTTACCTATTCTGTCCATTCAGGCTATTGACCTTGAGCTATAGCCTGATTATTTAAAGCTATAGTTTGTTCAATAAATATTTCAGCACCTAACTCTGTGTTAAGCACTGTTCTAGACTTTAAACGTACAATAAGGAATAGAGTACACATAGTCTGAATGCTTGCAGTCAGCATTAGAGATACACTGAGCTTACTGGTATAAATGAAAGGACAGGGAAAAATGGTTATAATTCATGGCAAGACCAAACCTGTCTGGGGTTCAGAAGTCTTACGTGGGGAAGTTACACAGACTGTGACATAAGCAAAGGGTGCGCATGTGTGTGCAGTATGTGTATGGGTGGAAAGGGGGCTGGTAGCATATGATTTAGATATGGCAGTAGTGTATGCAAACATCCTGAGACTAGAAAGGATACAAAAGAGAAAGAAAATGGGCCACTCTATAGGTAGAATGTATCCTCTGATGAGATGGGCAAGAGAAAACCATGATTTACCTCACTGGACAACACCATCTCATGGGTAATGTTAATACTCTGGGGCTTTGCTCTGATGAAAATAGAGGATGATTAGAGAGCTTTAGATAGAGGGATGAAATACAAATATTATTTTTTAAGTCTCTAATTTTATTATAGAGAATTATCTTGAAAGGTAAAGAGTAACTGTCTAGTAAGTATCTAGGCTAGGAGATGGTGAAAGGGTCAAGGTAAGTAATGATACTAATAAGACTTAAGATGATAACAGACGAAATGCCTGAGAAATATAATGAACTCAAGAGATATTTGGACAAGGAAATTAATGCTTGGTGATTGATTGAATCTAGGGGCTGAGAGCGAACAAAGGGTCAAATACAAATCTCATGTACATCTGCTGAGCTATTTGCTGAGATAACAAACACTAAAGGAGGAACAAGTTGGGATGGGAGGGGTCATTATTTAAAATTTAGTCTTATGATTTGGCCAGGCAAAGGTGTTAAATAAAAAAGTAAATGCATGTCTAGAAGTCAACAGAAAACTCTGCAAGGGAGGTATACATTCGATAAGTACTCATATATGGATAGTAACTAAATTCACGGGAATGGGAGAGACTCCCCGTGAGACAGAAAGCAGGTCGTAAATAGAACATCAAAGAACTCCAGCATCTAAATATTAAGGTCAGGTTAAAGAAATCAAAAAACATGAAGGAAGACAAGCAGAATTTGATGTCACTCAAGCAAGAGGCAAAGAATGTTTAAGATGGAGATAAACCTTGGAATGTAGAAGACTGTTTTCTGCATATCAATGACTTTCCAAGCAGAAATAATCACAAGATCAAAGAGCTTGATTTGATTTTTTTTAAAAATAAAGTTATCTCAATCAGAGAGCAATCTAAACAAATATAAAGTCAAACAAATGTCAGCATGGGACAATGAAGAAAAAGATATTCTCAATATGTAATTGAAATGAAAATGCAGACCTCAAAATGACCTACTTCTTTCACTTGTCAGGACCTATCTGCTATGGTCTGAATATTTATGTCCCCCTTCAAATTCACAGGCTGAGACCCTAATGCTTACTGTGATGGAATTTAGGAGGTGGGGCCTTTGAGAGGTGATGAAATCATGAGAGGCCCCACAGAGCTCCCTCATCCCTTCTGGCATATGAGGACATAGCGAGAAGCTTGCAACCTGCAAGAAGGCTCTCATCCAACCCTGTTGGCACCTTGGTCTCAGACTTCCAGCCTCTCCAGAACTGTGAGAAATAAATTTCTGTTCTTTATAAGCTACCCAGTCTCTAGTATTTTGTTACTGAAGCTTGAATAGACTAAGACAATACCTTAAGGAAATACTCAGAAGTTCAGATGTGAAAATAAAGGCTCCTAAATTTCTTTGGGGCACAGCTAAGATAGCGCTGCTCTGTTAGGACTGCCACGTACAATCAGGTTTTTTCTGGACATGGGCTGTAGATGCACGCAAGCAGGGGAAAGGCCAGTGTGAGATTATCTATAGCTGTCTAGAATAGTGGTGGAACCCTAGCAACAAGAATACAGATGAGAACCCCAGGCCTGAGGAAGGTTCCCAAGAGACAACCACAGATATAAGTGTATTCACTCAAGTCAAGGGAAATGTAGGAAAGAGGGACTCAAGATTGCTGCCAGACTCTAGAGAACAAAGAGCTTGACTTTGTTGACACCACTTCAAGTAGGATGTATTTCTTTGTTTCTTCTCTTCCTTCTCCAAGTCTTAGCGCCAGAGGAACTTAAGATCCAGATAGCTAATTAGGAGGAAAATAAGAAGACACCGCTCTCCCCATGCCCACTTCAGGATTCTGTAAAAAATTAATATAACAGAAATTCCAACGAAATAAAGTCAGGAGACCAGAAGGGGGTGCTCTCAGGCCCGGTGAAGATGGCAGAGCCCAACAGGAAGAAGAAAGACTCCTCCTTTCCTGGCAACAACTCAGCCAATGAAAAGCCTTTATTTAGTAAACTCTTCGTTTACTATAGCCCTCCCCATTTCCTTTTCTTCTCTATAAGAGCCTTCTCCTTCCTTTACCATGTGGGGACTCGCACCCTGCTCGCCATGGCTACAGACCGCAAACTGCAATTCTCTGCTGATCCCAAATGACGCATCTTTGCTGGAAAAATATCTGGCAGTCTATTTGTTGCAAGTCAACAATTCCTGAAGCAGACTTGAACTGGGATGGGGAGAGTAATTAGTGGCAAATCAAGTTCAGAATTCTGTTTACTACGTTGGACAGGGCACTCAAATTATTAATGAAGAGGGGCTGTGTCCGCTAACTGAAGAGACTGTCTACAACTTCAGATTGAGCACCGTGTCACAGCCCTGATGATATTTTATCCAGTGGCTGGGAAAAACTTTTCTTATTGAATAAAATGTAAAGGGATGACAGAAAAATTAAAATGACTGCTTTGTGCCAGTCACAGTCTTGTTATGTTATGGCTGGGCCAGTCCTTGCTTCTTATTATGATGGCAAGATGCCCTCAGCAATAACCATCAGGAAACTCCGAAAGAAAAAAAAAAAGATTTATTACTCACAGGTCTTGGAAAGCACACGGCACTCCTGGGGCCACACAGCAAGTTCACAAGTAAAGAAAGAGAACGCATGTGCCTGGGATTCTGCTTTTACTGGGGTCAAGGGTAGGGGCTGGGGTAGGGTTTTGTGGGCTCTTTACTGGTGAATTTAAAATGTAAGTTCAGGAACTTAAAGCAGGGGAAGATAAAAGCAAGTGACCCAAACGCCCAGTTATCTAAATCAAACAGGATCTCTAAAACAAAGAAGCCTCAAGGGGGAGGCTGCAGCTGCACTGCTTGGCTCTTCATCCAGTTGTATAGCTGGAAGTGTGCTTTCAGGGCTTACACTACGATGACATTTTGACAACAGAAGCTGTATGTATTCAACACAGCATACAAATGCGTTATACAGAAGCTAGAAGGAAAGAAACTGAAGTGTTACATATTCTTTGACTATGGGATTATGGGTGATTTTGTTTTTACCTCATACTTTATTTTCCAAATTGTATTTAGAGAGTGTTTTCTTTTTTTTAGAACAATCATACAATTGTATAACTTAAAATGGAAATTTTATTTGCCTTCTATACATCATGTTTGGGGGGGGGTCATCATATTTATAATAACAAGGTTTTTTATGGATATTTAAAAGGCATAAGTAGCTCCACTAGAAGGTGGGCAGAATTAAGAAGAAAAAAAATGGAAAAACTCAAATGATTCAGTTTTACTATTGTGAAAATTCTGACAATGAATTAAAAGAAAACTAACCATTGGTTCAGCTTGCATTACTACTAATTTTTATGTAGATAGATTTTGGTTTATAATATATTATTAAATGTTTAATATTTTAAAGTTACCCCCTATTTGAAATATGAAGTGCCTAAAGTTCTGAATTTTGCAACAGGGGGACACTGGTAATGAGGACCAGTATAGATTTTTGACACTAATTCCTGGGTCTACACATTCTCTCTACAATCTCTACTCTTTCCTTCAACGGTTCAATCACCATAAGACTTTTAAATTCTATTTATTTCACAGATAAAATTCCCTTAGAATAATTTTACTGTTAAGAAATAGAGCTGCACTAGTTGAACTGGAAACTCTGGTGAATGTCATTGATGTCTATAGGAATGGTGTCAGCTCCTTTATTCTCTTACTAATGATCTTAGACCCCCAAAATGAACAAACAAACATAATAATCCCTAATCATTTACAGAAGCAACATATCTTGAAACCATGGTATAATAAGACTTCCCTCCTGAGTTCATTTTACTTCTTTTTGGTTACACCCAGTGTAATTTTATTAATGTTGTAAGATTCAATGGGGAGGAAGAAATTTTCCTCTACCCTTCTTGGTTCTTCTGGCTGGTCTAAGAATTAAATTGGCATGAGACAGATTACAAGAGAAAATCAAACAAAAGTTTAATAACATGTATATGTGGGAAAGACCCAGGAAAACTGAGTAACTCACCAAAATGGCTAAAAACCTCACTTTCAATACCACCTTACGCTAAAGACACAAGAAGATGTTGGGGGTTGTGGTTTGGGGTTGAAGGGGTTGAAGGCAAACTGACATGGAGAGGGAAAAGCAAATGTTTGGTAAATACCTGTTTGCTGGGCGAGGCAGAGACAACAGGACGCAGAGAGGAACTTTAACAAGCAGACTGTGCTAGGTTCCTCTCTGTCTGCACACCTAGTTTCTACTGTTGTTATCTATGGGGAAGCGATAGCTCCCTTCCTGGAACAGGTCTTCTATCTATATTCTCAGGCTATTAGGGAGAAGCTCAAAGTTTCTTCCTGAGTCTTTTGGGCCTTGATTGTTTTCCACTCAAAATAACCTGCATGCCAAAGAGACATGTTGGGATGGCAAGTTTTGCTTCCCTATGACTGATTTTTTCTCATTTTCTTATTTTGTGTTTAGTATAAATAATTTTCTTCTGTGGCCAAGTAACACTTGTGCCAACACAAGAGGCAACCTGTGTCTTATGGTACTAAATGAATAAATTACTGAATAAATGAATTGCCCAATTGTTTAATCAACAACTGTGTGCAGGTCTCTGTGTTCAACAAAGTGAGAGAAGGCTAGAGGCCACCACCATGAACATGGACACTTTGACACTGCTTCTATTTAAAGAGAAAAACTTTTAAACAGCAATAGAAGAAAGACAAAAAATTTTTAAAATTGTTTAGGAGAACTACCCAAAAATAGAGAAAGTAAATTCTAAGTAGGTCAGAGTAGGGGTGAGCCCTGTAGTCTTGAACTGAGGATGATTTTGAACTGGAACTTGGAGTTTAGTTTTGATCTAGAGAAGGAAAAAATAAGTTTAATTAAGATACAGGGTGACCAGAAGTGGCCATACTCAAGCAAGCAATAGTGACTGCAGCAAATAACCTGAAAAGTTGGCTATTTTCCTGAAAACATAGGAGGGGGTAAGAACTTGAAATCTCTCACTGTTAACCTGAAGTGTCTGGACATTTTGTTGAAGGAAATAGGAAATCATTTCAGGTTTTTGAAGAGGGAAATGACCTGAAGGTATATGAAGAAAGCAAAATTTTAGGAGGATTAGCTTGTGTGTAGAGAGACATGGAACACACATGGGGCAGCTACTTACAACTCTATGCATAGAAAGTGTCATCAAAACCACTATATTTTGCATCCATATCTGCAAACATTTCTATGTTCCCTGAGGAATAAAGGAATGCTGTGACCATTTCTACAGAAGACGCATGTGTCCTGGATTTTTAAATAATGGAATTGGGAAGAGAGAATTGGACATAGTGTCACAAAAGGTACACAGATGAAACAGTGATTCTCAACCTCTTTTTTTTCTGTTTATGCTATATTTTAGAATAAAAACTGGGGTTGTACATGAGGAAGTACATGACCTACAACACCACCAGTGTATTCACAATCCTATAAAACCATCCAGAGTTATCCTACTGTACAACTGGCCATTCCTGAGGTCTGTGAAATCCCACTGGCACTAGTTTCTCTCATATAATCTGGAGGTAAAGTTCTCAAACATCTTTCTTTGCTGCCAACTTGATGTTATATGTCTTAATTCTCAGGTGCACCAGTGATGCCTGGGCTGCAGCATGTCCTATGCCTCACTCAGCATTGTGATTTTTATGACAAGCATTGCTATAGAAAATATATACCTTCATTTGTGACAAAAACACATTTCATCTGTTGATCAAAATTTGTCAGCAGGAGCTATAAAAATTTGTGCTACACCGTGGTACCTACATGCCTACATCATGCTGGCTGTATCCCCTTAAGATAAATATATATGCAGAAATAGTATATGCATGTGTATATTATTTTCCCATGCACACACTCTATCCCTAGAAATAGAGGACACTTATCCATAATACCTTCAGCACAAGAGAAAGGAGTATTGTTCAGAGATAAACAATGGGTCACATCATAAAAATAAATCATAACTTTGGAAAAGCATTTTTTTTAATTCATGTGGGATATCATGATTTACAAAGCCTTCTTTTAAAAACATATGTTATTCACTTTATTAAAAGAATCAACTTATTGTATTTTAAAGTATATGAACTTGGAAGTCACATGGTTTCAGGTTTGGTCCCTGGCTCACTCCCTCTTATTCGCTGAGTGTTTGGGGCCAGTTAATAACCCGTTGGAGCCTCATTTGCATCAGTTACAAAATGAGGAAAATCCTAACTACCTGACAGCGTTATGGTGACGATTATAAATAAAATATATAAAACTCTTACAGTTCTGACAATGTCACTCAGCTGTAGCAGAGTGAGAGGTAAGCCTTAAAGCCTTGTAATCATTGTGAAGATTCCCTCTAATAGCTTAGTGCTTGGACCCCAGAGACAACCTCAGGCACTGCCTGGGCATCAGACAAGTAACCCAATACGGTTTATGGTCAAGAGAATCTTTATTATATGCATGGGTGGTGGGGGGCATTTAGCTAAGATGATCAGAGATAAGGAGAAATTTACTAAATAAGTTGAATTGTTTTCTCTCATGAGTTTGCCTTTTCTTCCTCCTTAAGAAGAAAATTCAGATACTACCAAACACAAAGAGGATCGTAAGAATTATGCAAGTCTGGAAAAATTACTTGCTTATTTCGGTATTCTAGTTGAATTTCAATTGAAGTATAATTAGAGATCTTGCAAAAGTAATGTATTTTTACGTTTACTGCATCCTCTACATAATCTTTTAAAATGACTGGGACAGGGCTTCCCTCCTGGCGCAGTGGTTAAGAATCCACCTGCCTACACAGAGGACAAAGGTTCAAGGCTTGGTCCAGGAACATCCCACATGTCATGGAAAAGCTAAGCCTGTGCGCCACCAACTACTGAGCCTGTGCTCTAGAGCCTGTGAGCCACAACTCCTGAGTCCACGCACCACAATTACTAAAGCCTGTGTGCCTAAAGCCCATGCTCCGCAACAAGAGAAGCCACCACAATGAGAAGCCTGCGCACCACAATGAAGAGTAACCCCCTCTTGTTGCAACTAGAGAAAGCCCATGCACAGCAATGAAGACCCAACGCAGCCAAAAATAAATAAATAAAATAAATTTATAAAAATAAAATAAAATAAAACTACTGGGACATTAAGCAGGGCAAAAATGTCAGCTACTTCAGCTTGACTCTCCTGGTTAAGACATTATTTTTTCAGTTATATATAAAAATCTAATTTTCTTCCATTTCCACTTTGCTAAGACCAGTTTAGTAGTTATTGTCTCATATCACAAATAAGAATGATTTCAGAGGTGGTGGGTTTTCTGAGTTACTATTGCTCTGGCATGGGTTTCAAGTCAGAAATTCTGATATAGGACAATTATGCTTCTTCAAAACGTTTAATATTCATTATTTAATGAATTTCAAGATTTTAAGTTTGTGGCTTCAGTGTTAAAACTAAAGAGACAATGTTAAATCAATAGTTGACTTATTATATATTTGTATATGTGTGCTTAATAATGACAACAGAATATCTGTGTTAACCTAATTTGGGAGATAAACTTATTTCATCATCATCTATTGGGATATTATGTAAATTCTCAGTATTACAGCAAACTGCATGCTTCGAAGTCAAGTACATAGAAAGTCCACCTAAAAGTGCTCAAGATGTTTATCTGAAAATATAAGTTCTTTGGTACCAGAAGACTGAATTCAAAATTGAATTATACTGCTTAATAACTACATGGCTTTGGGGAAGATAAAACTGTTTTAACCATTATTTTTCTCATCTGTAATATGTGAATAACAGTAATTCTATTGATATAAAAATAAGATTTGATCATGTATTCCCTTTGTAATTCATACATATATATATTTTGCTTTATGATTATATATGAAATCCTTCACATATGATTTGCTTATGTTTCCAGCAGCAATAATTTTATCCAATATATCTTATTCTATGGCATTTACATGAAGAATATAATTCATTTGGACAAAAATTCTTATCAAAGTGTTCATAACATAACTCTCTGCTATAAGAAGCAATCGACTTCAAGATTATGTGACATTTTTGATGCTTTATCTTAGTCAACATGATCATGTTTAGTATAACAAAGGCATATATAATATTTATTTTTATGACTACTTTACCCACATTTATTAAGGGACAGCAATGTGCCCTTACAAAGAAAAAGGTGCTACTGACTCTATACTATGAAAGATGAGAAATTTAGTACATTTAAAGCAAGTTCTTTCCTTTGTCATCATTCAGATTTTTAGTTGCTTGTCTAATGGTTGCCCTACTAAATACATTAAAACTCTATTAACCAATTTTAATGAATATCATTCATTCACACTATTAAAATGATGATATCAGCAATTATACTCTGCCTCCAGATCTTTTCCCCAAACTTCTTATAGCAGGTATAGCATAGCTTCTACAAGTAAAATATAATCGCATTTTATTTTTGCTCTATAACTAAACCAAAAGCTGACTTCACTTTACAATGCTTCTATAAATATGAACACTATTAATAATTATAAGATTATAACTGTGTAATCACT
Organism: Phocoena sinus; assembly: GCF_008692025.1. Lineage (NCBI taxonomy): Eukaryota > Metazoa > Chordata > Mammalia > Artiodactyla > Phocoenidae > Phocoena > Phocoena sinus. The sequence continues at coordinate 76,147,174 of NC_045773.1, read as the reverse complement.
TTCATAATAGAATGAGTAATTGTGGCTGTAGAGATAGAACTTGGAGCTACAGATAAGGACAGGTTTTCCTGTCTCCAAATAATTGTTTTACTTGAGAATATTTCCTGCATCCAAAACAGATACGATTTAAATTTCTTACATTTGATCAAGTGATTAAAAGTATGCTGCATATGCTTTTTTAATGCCTAGAAAATATATTCTAGTTATTTTTTTCCCAGATAATGTCCAGGAGAGGTTTTTGGAGTACTTGCACATGATTCTCTCACTCTCTCTCTTTCTCTCTTCATTGGCTCCTGCTAACATTTAGGAGTTTTACTGTAGAGAACATTCTAGGGTTAAAGTCATTGCTACATTGTCTTCTAGCACCCAGTGCTGTTGCAAAGCAGTTTGATACCAATTGTGTTTTCTTCATTGAACGATAGCCTATGCCCTGATCTTCTCCCTTTGAAACCATGGAATCTTCATTTTTGTTCCAGAATATGGAAATTTTATGATGACATTTCTGAGAGTAAATCTTTTAAATTTTTTCTGGCTTTAGACTCTTCTCTGAGGAATTTTATTCTAGCATTTCTTGATTATTACCTATTCTCTTTCTAAAACGTTTCTTATATGGGACTTCCACTTCTTTTTTCTCTTGTATTTTCCCTTTATTTACCTTTTTTGTTGTTGGTCATTAACATGTTTTTACATTCTATGTGTTCTTATTTTCTCAGTCATTTCTTTTTCCCAAAGCATTTCCTTCTAGTTTATGGATTCACTGTTCTCTAAAATTTCTCTGGGGATACCAATTAGATATTTTTATGTTTTTCTTCTTTTACATCAATTATCATATTCCTCAGGTGTTAGTATTTATTTGTCCTTTCTGTCCTTTCTCTTGGTTACTTGCTTTCCTCAAATGTCTAGTGATCCTTGCTGGTCAATACATACTAATAAATAAAAGACTATGCTGGTAAATACGGATGTTGGGGATTTTTCTAAAAATTTCCTCATCAGTCCCTTCACCCCCGAGTGTTCTTTGTTCCTGAATTGGGTGGCTGACTATCAGTGCTGAGGGCAGAGACTGGCAGGCCTCACCTTAGAATGAGCAGGCTGTGGGGTGGTTAGAACCAGGAGACCGTACCTCATGCAAATACTCCAACACCTTTACCTGAAGGTTTTAACTTCCTAGTTTTCAGTCTTCAAATCATAAAGGTCTGTCATATCCCCTTTCAGAGGAAAATTTTTGTGCAAAGAAAGTGTGATAGCTGGACCCCCAATCTAATCATATTTTATGAAGAAAGTAATTCCTTAAATTTGAGTACATACAACACTCTTACAGTGCAAGAGTTCTACTATACCCAAGAGAACAGCAACTGTGTCAGAAATCTGTCTCAGGTTGTGATAATCCATGAATATGGAAGAGCACAGGCACACTGGATTTTGAACCTTTTCTACTCCACATGGATGGATGAGTTATAAGGGATCATAGGTTCCTTGGTGTTCTAAACATAATTGGTTGGTAACAAATTGCCCAACACTTAGTGTCAGGAGACAACTATTTATCATGCTCAGGGATTCTGTGGGTCACTAATTTGGACAGGGCACCACAGACACAGATTCTGCCCCACTATGTCTGGGGCCTCAGAATGAAGATGCAAACCCCCCATGCCTAGAATGATCCAATGGCTCATTTCCTCATGTGTCTGGAGGTGTACATAGGCTGATGGCCAGCAGCCTTGGTTACTCTCCACATGGTTTCTCTAAATGGACAACGATAGCAGGGGTCCAAGGACAAGCATGCAAAGACAAAGAAAGAGCAGGGAGACATATCGCCTTTTATGACCCAGCCTCAGAAATGCTGTAGTATCATTTACGCTGCATTCCATTAAACCAGAGCAAAAATGGACTCTACTTCTTCATAGGGAGTGGCAAAGTTCTGGCAGAGAATGTGGCCCTGGAATATTGCTGTGGCCATTTTTGCAAACATCATCTGCCACTGTCTACCACCTGTCCCAAGAAACTTCATCCCTCCAACATGCAAAGTGTACTCACTCTCCCCTCTCCAAGACCCTCAATATATCACCCTATTACAATAACTGACTCAGGCTTGAGATCCCAGATTTTATGATCTAGATCAGGTTCAGGTGGAGACAAATCTTGGTTGCAGTTTTTCAAGTATGTTTCCTCAGTTACGACAGTCTACGTCTAGAGGCAAGTTATCTACCTGTTATTCACAGGTCTAAGGTGGTGAAGCAGACACTGGATAGCCAACCAGTAGGGAGGCTTCTGTTCATAGAAAGGAAAAATATGAAATACACAGCAATCTTTGGCTCACAGAAAATTTGAATTCCAATTATACTCATAGGGCCAGTTCCTTAATTAGGCCTCCGTCTACTTCCTACAGTGTCTAAGGGCTTTGCCTTCTGGGCTTTTGGGTTTGACTCCTGTGTCATCCTTTCTTTTCCATAAGAAATGACCAGTGTTTGAAGCTGAGTATTTTTCTCATCCTGTTTCCTAACTATTGAAGTTTGGGGGCCATAAGGCCTCTCTTCATTTTACCTCTGTTCCTTTCAGTCAAAGTAATACACTCTTCTAAAAACATTAAGAGTTTCTTATGAATCAATGTGTGATACATTTCATTATGCAAAAGTCATTCTCTACCTTGGGTTTCCTGTGATGCTGCTGTGGGACTTTGCCCTTATGATTCTCAGAGAGGGTCTGTGTCTGACAGAATGGTCCTCTCAGGCACTGTCTTATATCTTTCTGAGGTCCTGAAACCTTGTCTCATAGAGGTAACAAAAGCTGGTGACTAACAGAAATTCCTGAACTTAGCTTGCAGAATGATAGATAAGGGAACAGCTTGTTAAAACCCCTCTGCTTGTAAACTGCCTTTACTGATTAAGCTCACTTTAGTTACTTTTTCCCCTCTCTTTACTTGCATACCCTCCAAGCTTCACCTAGCTTGGGTAATATATCACAAGACTTCTTAACCATCTCTAGAGATAACATCTCTGATGAATGAGTCACTATAGTAGTGGGGGCTTAGGTTTTCTTTTTTTTTAGAAACTTGGAGTCAACTCTTGTTCAGTTCCAGCTGGCTAAGACTTGTTGGGACCACCGACCCTGAACCTAGGTCTGCATAGCAGGCCGAAGAATGACCTTTTGCTGTCAGAAGGCCGAAAACTCCACCCTCATATCATGCTAAGTGCCTCTTTTTTAAACACGCATCCCATGAGGAAGCACGTAACCTACATACACCTACCCAGAACACCGATTTCCTCACCTTTCCCTGACTTCAATCACCTTTCCCTATACCTAAGACCACCCTACTTCTTTATCTCATTAATATCTCAAGCCCCTCATGTTCAGGCAGGCAGATCTTAGATTTGTTCTCCAGTCTCTTCACCTGGCTGCCTTGTGAATAAACTCTTTTTCCGCTGCAAACTCGGCTTCCCAGTATTTGGCTTGCAGCATGCTGGGCAAAGGAACTGGTTTAGTAACAGTCTTAAACAAACGTTTTAGAGACCCACCCTAGATTCTGTGTTTGCTATGAAACCCTTTCTTAATTTGAGAATCTTTTTTTTTCCCCCCCCCCGTTGCGGAGCACAGGCTCCGGACGCGCAGGCTCAGCAGCCATGGCTCACGGGCCCAGCCGCTCTGCGGCATGTGGGAATCCTCCCTGACCGGGGCATGAACCCGCATCCCCTGCATCGGCAGGCGGACTCTCAACCACTGCGCCACCAGGGAAGCCCCAATTTGAGAATCTTAAAGAGGAAGGTATGAGGAAGATTTATTTTCAAACCCAAGTTCTGACTTCATATGTCCTCTAAAATTTTGCTGAAAACAGAACAATTCCTTTTTTAGCTCCCCTCTGCTCTCATTTTATTATGGCATTGAGAAAAGGCAGGTAAATTCTACCTAATTCTACCCCAAATTAGGTAAATTCTACCTAAAAATCTCCTTAGCTAAATTCATCAGTTCACTCGATACAGTTTCTATGTCCCATGTTACTGCAAACAACTTTCCATCACTGTGGAACAAGAGTCCTTTTTTCTCCATCTTGCAATAACATTTCCCCACTTTCAAGGCTTCCCTGACAGTCTTCTTGAAAACCATCTGACTCTTCCTAACAATCACTCTGAGGCCCTTTAGGCTTTTACTAACATGCTCCTCAAGGTCATTCTGGCTTCCACCTATCACATCTTTCCAGTGGAATATGTTTCAGATTTTACTACTACAGTAGCGTACTTCCCAGTACCTTAATCTGTTCCACTTCTTTGGCTCCCAAAATTACTCCAAAATGTAGCAGAAGAATACAACCATTTGTTAATTCTACCACTTCTACTGATCAGGAATTTGGACAGGGATCAATAGAGACAGTTTCTGCTTCCCACTATCAGCTGGAAGATTGTAAGGCTGAAGGCTAGAGTCTTCTGAAAGCTTATTCACTCGAGTCCGGCAGTTGATGATGTCTTTTAAATGGAGCCTCAGCTCCCTTCCACTTGGTTTTCTCCACTTGGGCCATGGTGGACTTGATGACTAAGCTCTATGCGTGAGAGACAAAGAGGGAGAGAATGAATGCAGTCTAGGGAGAAGTCCTATCACATTTCATGATCTAACCTTGGAAGTTAGGCGTGTCACTTCCATTGCATTTTAGCTGTTGAGACACTTAAAAATATTGTTCAGGTTCAAGGGGAAGAGAAATAGGTCTCACCTACTTCAGGAGATTGATAAATATCTAGAAGAGCACGTGGGACTAGAAATATTATTATGGCCATCTTTGGAAAATAAAATCTGCCACATTTGGTTTGATTCTACTTGATTCTACTTCCCTCTATGGTAAATGACAGTGAGGGAGTGAGCAACAATGAAGTGTATTCAACAGCCTAGGACCTTGGAACGAAAGCATGTTTGCAAAAATTCTCTTTGTATCATTCAATTCTGCTATACTTTACACCACTAAAATAGTTCATTACATCTCTGGCATCTACAAGCTTTGGGGTGGTGTGTGTGTGTGTGTGTGTGGTGTGTGTATTAGGGGTCCTTCCTGTCATTTTTTTGTTTCATGTGTCTTCTCTTGCCCTGAGCGATGAGCAGCCAGCCAGAGACCCTGGAAATGAACATTAGGGGGATGAATATGGTTCTGTTTTGTATTTGGCCCAAAGTCTAACTCAAATAGAAGCTGACATTAAATCAACAAGAAAAGGAGACCTGGAACATTCCCCTCTGTGTAAGTGCTGACTCATTTCCTCATCACATTAGAGAACGTATTACAGTGAACGTTCCCATAGTGACAAAGAGGATAAGACTATGTGCTAATGGGCCTTTTTGGACTCTGTTTTCTCTGACTCAGCATTATTTCATGGCTAAAGCAGCAGGGAGAATAGATATTTATTTATCTATCTGAATAATTATGATACAAGTGAATACAGTATATTTTTTATTTTCCTGCTAGACTTCAAATATTCCCAATGAGGACATAGCAGTATAATTTGTATAATTGGAGAGAGAAGTTTTTTTAAAAAAGAGAAAGAATATGATTGTATCACATCTTACAACACAGCAAGAAAAAAATTAACATTTAATCAGCTTGATCTGGTGATTTTTATTACTATATGAAAATTATCAGTCTTTTTTAATATAGATTTTGATATTATATAAAACATTCATAAAGCAGTGAAATTTAATAGTAGATCTATATGAAGACTCTGAAGATCTATATGAAGCCTAAATTTCATGAAACTAGTATTAAGCAACTGGAAAAGGCATGTAATCTAATTCAAAGAGTAAATATTAAGCCACCTCTATGTGTTGAGCACAGTGAGGAATTCTAAGATATCTCTCCCTCAAATAGATTAAACATGCAAGTAATTTAAAACCAGTCATCCATTTGTTGACCTTGATATGCTGAGCATTGAGCTAGGCAGTCAATACTCAGAAAGGATTTACCTTGTCCTTCAGAGATTTCATCATTTATTTTGGAAGATTACTAAGAATAGTAAAATGAAACAAAAACATTAATATGTAAAATAAACATTTTAAAAAAGTGAGCCCCAATACTAGATTTAGGAACTAGAAACAATATTTCTAAAGGAAAAAGGGGCAGAGATGACTGCAACGTGAAGTATTTGAAAAAGAGGGAATTTTAAATTGAGCCTTAGATGGAGAGTAGGGTTTCCACGGGGGGGAGGAGAGGAGAAATGAGATGTCGGGGAAAGTGAGAGAATAGAGCACGAGCACAAGTGCCAAGATGTCGTAAGTGTGAACATGACATCTGTAGCCGGCAGCGAGGAAGGACCCTTGATATGAATAAATTGCTATTACTTATGAGCAGCTTGATGGGTGACAGAGAACTACGGAAACCTGAGGACTCAGGGCTCTGGGGCTCATCCCTGCCTCTGCTCACCCCCACTGGTGCCCTCTCTGTGCAAGGAGGACAGTTACACTACCTCCACGTTGGTAGTAAAAATTAAATCACACAGTGCCAAAGCCTGCACATAAAGCCTGTTATGAAAGGAATGGCTGTTAAGTGCTAAAACAGCATCCTTCTCTATTCAGTATCTCGGCACAGTGTGGCTAATGAGAGGCAGTAGTGACATGAGTCTACAGCAGGCAGCCAGCTGCTGCTAATGCAGTATTGATACCAGTGACTTGATGCCTGAAATAGGAGAGATAGGTTGGCTTTGCTTCAGGAGTTTCCCGACACCATGGGTCGTGTTCTCTTTAAAACATGGCTAAGGCATTGAGCCTAATGGAATGAATATCTGTCCAAAATCTGTATGAAATGACAGTGGGGCATGATGGAAAGATCACAGAGCTTGGACGAGGATGAACTGGGTTCAAATATTGACTTCACTGCACTCACAAAGTGCACCTGAGGCAAGTCTCAGAAAGCCTCTGGGCCCCAAAGGTAAGAATAAAACCTGTCCTTTTTATCTTAGGTGTTTACTGTAAAGACGTCATAACTCATAATGGGAGGAACTATGTAAATTGCAAAGCACGGTACCGACCTTAATTATACTCATTTTCCTGTGGATAAACAAGACCCGAGTTTCCTTCCCATTATATTTCTGTCCCTATGTGTTCCTCTCTTACCTTAAGATACATCACTTGTAAATGTGTTTGAACCCATTCCCTTTCTATAACTCCCGGGTGTACTTAAGTGCCAATTCTTAGGGATTCTTTATCTCTAAGACAAAAACTGAATAAAAACGTTAGTGTCTAAGAATCGGGGGATAATTGAAAAAAACGTATATTTTGATCTGCAGTAACCTCAAGGGAAATTTGATCAAGCCTATTTCACTCTGCACAAGTCTGCGTTATGTAAACAGGAACACAGAATTCAATGGGATTTTCAGAAATATTCAACTCATAAATTGTTCCGACTGAGCATCGCGATTCTGTAAACCTTACCCTCATTTGAGCAACTGCCCGAGAACTTTTAGGTCTGTGGAGAACTTTGGTTTCTTTCTTTTTTACTGTTCTTACTCTGACAAGTTTCTTCCTTAGCTCTCCCAGAAACAAACAGAAAGCCTTCTTTCTTTGAGTCTTAATCCCATGTTGCAGCCACTCTGACTCAACCACAGTTATACTAAATATCTTCCTTCAGAGCAGTCAGGCCGAATTGTCCTAATCACAAACTGTCCCCAAAATAGCCTGCAACAAAAGACTACGCCTCTGTTACTTCTTAGTCACCAGCTCACAGCTACTGGAGAGGGATGTTGGCTAAACTCATCAGCATATATTCAGGCAAACACAACATGGCCCCTTTTGGACTCATCTGTCTTCTCCTTGTGCTGGTTCTTTGCCAGCAGGAGGACCTCACATAAATTCCAGCATATATTCTGAGCATCTCTGTGGATCACAGCTGTGTATGGCACCATCTCCTCTTTACTGGGCCAGAACACAGTGGAACAAATATGTCTTTAGCAACTAAGCATTTTCATTTTTACTGCCACATACAAAAGCACAAATATCTACAACACAATGAACCTACCGTTCATAATTGAGTGAATAAAAAAGCAGCTGAAAACCAAAAGCTGGAGAATGAATTAAAACAGTACCATAGAAATAAAATGCAGACTTTTAGACTCTCAAATAGTTGATTTTGAAGTTCAAGAGGCCCATTAATGAGTGTGTTTATGTTTATATATAGCAGATGGCTGGGAACATGCAGTGTCTGTTAAATCTTAAAAACATTTTGAAGATAGTAGGCAACTAACGTTTTTCTCCTAACCGATGTATGTCCTCCTTCACGTGTTGTCCAGAATCTGTTTACTCACTACCCATTATTGGCTCCATATGTGTTCAACTAATTTATTTCTCTTTTCCTTTTATATTATTGTGGTAGTGTTACTTAATTTGTTTAACGTGGTGTCAGTGCCTTATGGGCTGAGGGACAATCGGGGTGGTCAGGTAGTCCTGGGCATCTTAGAAGAAATACCTTCCACTCTTTGCTCCTGGGGACTCTAGGGAGAACATACTGAATGTTAGATCTTTGAAAATGCTCCCAGCACCGTAGGACAGAAGTTTTGTACAGAGAGAAGGGTAGTGATATTAGCCTTGGTTCTCAGTCACTTTTAGTAATGACTGTGAAAAATATTTCTGTGGGGGTCAATCTGTGACACTTTAGGCTGCACCCAAGCAGAACTGCTCACAATCCTGACAGAAATCTGACTGTGGCCACGATGCTTGGCACAAATGAATCAGGATGAAAGTTGAACAATGAGTTAGAGATGACTGGTGGATAGAGCCACCATGACTAATCAATAGGGAGCATAAAAAATAAATCAGTCAAATCAAAAGCCATCAGAAATAGTCATACTAGAAAGGCATTTCCATTCAGCTTCACCAAATTACGGCCATGACCTTCAAGAGAGTTTAGCTACTTCCTCCTCCAAGGGAAGAATCATAAAAACACATCCAGGGCTTCCCTGGTGGCGCAGTGGTTGAGAGTCCGCCTGCCGATGCAGGGGACGCGGGTTCGTGCCCTGGTCTGGGAAGATCCCGCGTGCCGCGGAGCGGCTGGGCCCGTGAGCCATGGCCGCTGAGCCTGCGCGTCCGGAGCCTGTGCTCCACAATGGGAGAGGCCACAACAGTGAGAGGCCCGCGTAACGCAAAAAAAAAAAAAAAAAAAAAAAAAACACATCCAGTGACAATGAGGCAGTTACCCATAAATTCCACTCCCTTTATAGCAACTGAAGCTCTCTCCATGAATACAGAACTGAAAAGAAATTCCCAGCACTGTCAAATTTGGAATTTGGGGGCCTACTACATCCTTTAAAACTCAAATTTATTTTGAGTTTCAGTTGTGACTCAATTCCTATATTTATTCATAAATATTTATTGGGTGCCCACTATGAGCCAGGCGCTAGTCTAGAATACATCAATGAACATCACAAACAGCCTCGGTCAGGGACTTTCCAGACAAGTGAAAGAACTCTTCCACTAATAGGAAGAAGTGGAGTTCAGAAAGGCTAGCAGCATTTTTCAAATTCATTTAACTGGTAAGCTGAGCCAGGATTTGAACCCATAACCAAATCCTGTGTTTATTCCCTGCAGCTGATATACTAGTAGAATTGGGTCTGCATATAACAGAGTACACAAAAACCCACTGGTAATTTCTAATACAGGATCTATGCCTTTTGACTACAAAATTTTCTTTTAAAAAGTTTATTTCCAGAAAATGTTTATGTAACATCATGGCAAAATAATAATAACCCTACTTCAATAAAAATAGATTGGACAATATCAACAGTGATAAATGCTCTGAAGACAATAAAATTAATGTGAAGAGAGAGAGAGAGAGAAAAAAGAATGGCTTGAAGAATTGAGAGACAGTGATCAGAGATGACGATATCCTGAAAAGTACAAGATATCCCTGCATGATAAGGAATTATCCCGCCTAAAATACCAACCTTCCCCTAGTTGAGAATCATAGATCTGTAATGCCAGAAATGACCTTTAGCAGACCTAGACCTAAATTCAGGTTTTCTGACTCCCCAGAATACCAGAACAAAGAAAAAATCAAAGAAACAATAACTTCGGGACAGACCTGAGAAGTCCAGTTGGATCTACCACTTTTGCAAATATTAATCACCACGTCTGCGGACATTTAGCTGAAACTTGAGAAACTAGGCTGATTCAGTGTGCTTAGAATATAACCGTGCTCCCCAGTTAGGCTCTGATGTCTGTGTGTGCATGTGTCTATGTGTACGTGTGCACGTGTGTTTGTGCACATGAGAGGGAGAGAAAGAGAACGAGGGAGAGAGTGACAGACTGAAGGAAAAAGACGTTAAATATTTGAGAGTATTTTAAAATTTTCCCTTATTTATTCTTCACTCCTATTACACCCAATTCTGTCAAGAAGAGTGAAGTGACAGAAATCGGTCACCAAGAACCTCTGAAATGTGCTGAGGATATTACCGCACAAAATAAATTAGGTATTTTTGTAGACCTCACTGACGATCAGCAACATCTGTTCCCCTCTCCTTACTGGGCATAGAAAAAGACTGTACTATTCAGGCCCTCAGCTTAGGTAGGAGCATATATTTCTGGCCAATGCACAGTGGGAGGAAATGCCTGACAAGATGAGGCAGTAAAAAGTCCCTGAATAACCTGTCTGCTCTTTCTTCCTCTGCTGTGCTTCCTAGGAGGCTGTGTGATGGCTTCTGGAGTCATGGATGAAAGTGGCCTGGATCACTCACCACCCCAGATAGTTAGCTAGAACCTAAGCAGATTTTGAGCATAAGAATAACATGTTATTTCATTAAGTTACTGCTATACGAAGGCTACTTATTACTGCAGTACAGCCATGCCGACCTAACCAACACTGTCTTATTATACCCATTTCACTGGAGCTTAAAGAATATAAGTAACTTTCCTGAGATCACGGTTAGTAAATGACTGACTCAAGAATAAAACCCAAATCTGGCTGCCATGGTAATGAGATGCCTACTGTACCACTGTTGTCTCACACATCTTTATTTCTCCAGCTACCACACTGACAGTCTATGGAGTTTTGGGCTAAAGCAATGGTCTTCTATCCAGTCCTCTGACTATATTCTTTCTCTAATCCAGCCTATATAGCACTTCCTGCCATAATAAATTTTCTAAAAACATTCCTTGGAACATGACTCTTTTCTGTGAAAGAGCTTGTATTAGTCCTTGATATGTCCTAAAATCCATTCGACAATAAAATTTTCATGCTGAGAGGGACTGTAGGATAATCTATTTCAACCTTATTTTAAAGAATATGAAATTAAGTCTATAGGCTCTGTGACTTCTCTCATGGTCACATGATTATAACTGGCAAAATCAGAGGGGAAACTACAGAGATTCTGCCTTCATAGGATAGTGTAAACCAGCTTTAACCAGAATACCTGGGTTGAATCCAATTTCTGTCAGTTACTTGCTGTGTAAACTTGCCCAGTCACTTAAACTCTCCAGATCTACTTTTCTCATTTGCAAACTGGGAATACTAATGTTGTCTATCTCAAAAGGTTATTGCAAAGATTAAATGAGTTAAGGTAGGTAAAGTATTTAAAGTGGTGTCTGTCAGGTAGAAAGGTCTATGTAAATATAAGAGATTAATATTAATTCTCAAAACAATTTCTCTGCTTCCAGTAGCCAAGTGTTCTCCTTTTCCTTAGAACATGCCATCTGAACTTACACATCTGTACTTTTGCCTTTGCCATTTCTGCTGGTTGAATACATATCTTTTCTTTTCATAGCTACATAGCATTTATACATAGTTTTTAGGATTGTCAATAAGATATCCCACCTGCTTATTAAACCATTCTTGAATGCCTTGACCCTTGTGATCTCTCCAATCTTGAGACTGAGAGAGAGACAGACAGAAAGAGAGAGAGAGAGTTAATGTATATTTTCACGTTTATCACATCCTGTTCTACATCATCATCTTGCTAGCAGACTCTATGCTTTTTTCATCTTGAAGGCTTTGATGAAGCAAACTGCTATGCTGAAGAGGCCCGTGTAGCACGGAACTGAGATCAATTTTCAGACAAAAGCTAGCTAAGAACAGAAGAGCCCTCAGTTTAACCCTTGAGGGACTGGATTCTGCCAAAATGCATGTGAAGTCAGAAGTGTACCTACTTCAGCTGAGTCTTCAGATGGGACCCAAACCCTGGCCAACATCCTGATTGAAGCCTTGTGTAATATCCTGAAGCAGAGGACCCATTTAGCCATACCTGGACTCCTGACCCACAGGAACTGTAAGATAACAAATGTGTTTTAAGCTGCTAAGTGTAAAATTGGTCATTTGTTATGTAGCAATTGATAACTAACATACCTGGGCTTGTTGGAAAAGGAAGAACAAAGATTAGAATCTCACTTTTAAGACTGAGCAAAGATATAAAACTCACAAAAATTAACTTGAAACGAATCAAAGACTTAAACATAAGACTTGATACTGTAAAACTTCTAGAAGAAAACTTAGGGAAGAAGCTCCTCAACATTGGTCTCGGCAATGATTTTTTGGGTATGACACCAAAAGCACAAATATCAAAAGCAAAATCAGCACGTGTGACTACATCAAACTTAAAAGCTTCTGCCCAGCAAATGAAAAATTAACTAAATGAAAGTTCAACCTACAGAATGGGAGAATTTTTTTGCAAACCATATATCGGATAAGGGGTTAATATCCAAAATATATAAAGAACTCATACAACTCGATAACAAAAACAAATCTGACTAAAAATGCACAGAACTAAATAGACATTTTTCCCAAGAAGACATCCAAATGGCCCACAGGTGCATGAAAAAAATGCTCAAAATCAACACTGCATAGTGAAATGCAAATCAAAACCACAGTGATATATTACCCTACCTCTGCTAGAATGGCCATCATTAAGATAGCAAGTGCTGCTGAGGATGTAGAGAAAAGGAAACCTATATACTATCGGTGGGAATGAAAACTGGTGCAGTCACTATGGAAGACGATACAGAAGTTCCTCAAAATATTAAAAATAGAACTACCATATGATCCAGCAATTTTACTTATGGGTATATACTCAAATAAAATGAAAATAGGATGTTGAGTTATATGCACTTCCATGTTTGCTGCAGCATTATTCACAATAGCCAAGATACGGATACAACCTAAGTGCCTATCAATAAATGAATGGATAAAGAAGATGTGACATATACAGGCACAGTAGAATATTATTCAGCCATGAGAAAGGAAGATGTCCTTCCATTTTTGACACCATGGATAGACCCTGAGCACATTATGATAAGTGTGATAAGTCAGACAAAGAAAAACAAGTGTTGTACAATATCACTTATATGCAGAATCTAAGAAAAGACAAAGTCATAAAAGCAGAGAGTAAAATGGGTTATCAGGGGATAGGTGCAGGGCGGGAGGATAGGACCTATAGCCCATTTACTCTCTGTCTTTATGACTTTGTCTGTATTCACTGTACTGTACTTTAGAGATCTATATAATATAGACAACAATATTGTATTATAATCATTAAACTTGTTAAGAGACTAGAACTTAATTATTCCAACTAGAAAAAGAAAGAATAACTATGTACATAATAAAGGTGGCAATTATCACTAGAATGGCAATCACATATAAATGTATCACTTAACATGTTGTACACCTTAAATTTATACAATGTTATATGTCAAATATATTTCAACTAAAAAATGTAAAAAAAAAAAAAAGGACTGAGCAAACAATCCAGAAGTACATAGATTCTTGTTGACAAAAGGTTATATGTAGTAAATGTGCTACACGTACATTTACATGTCATGTAGTAAATTCAGTAAACTGGAAGAGAAATGCAAAGAGAACAGAGAAACTCATACTCCCTGTCTTACAAGCAAGATTTTTCTAGTTGGAGCATCGCCCCCATTGCACAACAAATGTTCTCCATTATCTGTAAATAACAGCAAAGAGCTTGCTTGCTGAACATAGCCTCAGTTCTCTAGTACTGAGCAAAAATAGTCATCTTATGGAAATGGTACCATGCTGCTGAAAATATGTCCTGTGCCTTATTTCAGGAGAAGTAGAACAGAACAAGAACTTAGAAGCTAGAAAACATTCGAATTTGAAACTTGCTTCAGTAGTATACCAGCATTGTGACCTTCATTTCCAAAATCTCACTGGATCTGTTTTCTCATGAGTGCAACTATCTCAGTGTGGTTTTGATAAATACATTAAGTAATGAATATAATGTCTCAATATAATATAATGGGACTTGCTAATAGTTTATCAAATACCAACTACCTTCTCTCAGCCTGCTTCTTGTCTTTTCCATCCACCACACACACTCACACAGGCACATATACCTTCTTTTCCACCACTTTCTACAGCTGATCGTTTCTCAGACAAGTCATGGGATATTTTGCTCTCATAAGAGAACTGATCTTGGTATAGCACAGAAAGGTCAACAGTTCATGAAATAACTTCAACTTCTTTCTGGAACTGTTGCCTGAGTTCCTTATTTCCCTTTGAATGTCCGTGAAATTTTAATGTGAGTTTACAGTTTCCACAGTTCATCTTTGAGACACCCAGATGAAGCCATTCATCAAACTGAATGAATGTGTGGTTCTAGGTAGGTTAGATTTCAGATGTAATCCAGAAACACCTCTGACCCTAATTCAGAACAAAATTTTTATTATGTTTCTAGAAAGCTCAGACACATATTTACATTTAAGAGTTTTCCTTCATGTTTGAAAACACTTACACTCTAAGGAGTTTTCCGCTTGTGAGTCAGGTGCAGGCTCTCCGTGCACTTTATTGGTAAGTTGACATTTGTCTTTTCCTCACCAGAAAGAAACACATTTGCCATATTTTTACTATTTTTAACTCAGTTGATGCATGCTACAAAATTCAGCATTTGAGTGGTCATTCCTTTTGTCGTGTAAGAAAAATTGTTCTGCTTTCTCTTGACAGGAAGTAAGTTACTATACTAACCATGAACAGAGAAATAGCTTTAATTTGGTCTCAGATTGGATATCATATTACTTATTACTTGGCTCAAATGAAATCTTTGAAATTGAGTCAACTAGAGCTCAGTTTTTAGTGTGCATGTTGTCTGACATAATTATGTAATGCTTTGTTGCTTGTTAATTTTTTTTTTTTGCGGTACGCGGGCCTCTCCCTGCCATGGCCTCCCCCGTTGCGGAGCTCAGGCTCCGGACGCACAGGCCCAGCGGCCATGGCTCACGGCCCCAGCCGCTCCGCGGCATGCGGGATCCCCCCAGACTGAGGCACGAACCCACGTCCCCTGCATCGGCAGGCAGACTCTCAACCACTGCACCATCAGGGAAGCCCCGCTCGTTAATATTTTAAATTAAATTTTAGAACATAATTTTCTATGAGTGTTAACTTACATCCATTCTGACACTGTAACAGCACTGCCCTCTAATTTGTATCAAGTTTAGTGGTGGCCCTGGCCAACAGACTACATCTTCAACCATGATAATAGGATGTATATACCCAGGCTTCGTAATTCCATTATTGGCAATGAGGTGTTAATGAGGTTGACATCTTAGATTTAATCAACTGAAATCTAACTGTATATACTCCTGTCTTCACCTTAGCCAGAAATTCAAAATGCAGGTGTCATCATTTGGAGTCAGGAAGAATTACTAATAACTATGTGGAAACTCTCTCATTTTTACCTGAAAAAAGTCTCCACTGTAAGCCCTATGAATGCTGAATCAGTAGGAGGACTGGGCTTTAGCACAAATGGAGTAAAATATCATCTAAGCAATGTCATGTCAGGACACAGTCTTAGTTTGGATTTCTCCCCCAGAATACTGCAGAGACAAGGACTTGGGTGCAGGAAGGTTGTTTGGAATGTGATCCCAAGAAAAGTGAAAATGAGAAAGAGAGGGAGAGAGAGAGAGAGAGTATGAGAGACAATATGAGAGAGAAAGCAAGAAGGGCTCCATTAACAAGGTTTCTGCTGTAGGTAATGAGTCCTTAATTCTGCCAGGACCTCTGAGAATTGTATAGAACACCACCTAGAATTTTCACCTGGTCAATTGGAGCCTGTAACATATATCTTATCTCTGATCCTCAATTGTTCAAGGATCATCTTTGGGAGCACTGACAACCATGCACTTCTGGAATTTTCTACCATACAAGGACAGCAGTATCCTATGGAATCAGAAAACATCCACACATATGTCTGGCACCTCAGCGAAGATGGCTGCAATGCTGTGCTAAACTGACGGCCAAGGGAAGAACCCATTAGTGGCTTCTCTTGCATGCTGCTCTCAGCAGTTAGATTTCTTACATGGCTTCTCAGAACTCCCAGAAAGAGTAATCCCAGAGGCCTGGGTGGAACATGGAAGCTCTTAAAACCAGACCTTGGTAGTATAAGAATGTCACTTCTGTCACATACTATTAGTCAAGCATGTCTCTAAGCCAGCCTGGATACAAAGAAAGGAAAATTAGAGTCTACTTCTTAATGCAAAAAGTAGCAAAGAATTTACAGCCATGACCTACCAGAGCTGTGATATTAGAACTTGAATTTAAATCAGTGTTTTTAATGGGTCTTAAAGAGAGCTGTGGGAGAAACCTTCAAGATGGTGGAGGAGTAAGATGTGGAGATCACCTTCCTCCCCACAAATACATCAGAAATACATCTGCATGTGGAACAACTCCTACAGAACACCCACTGAATGCTGGCAGAAGACCTCAGACTTCCCAAAAGGCAAGAAACTCCCCACGTATCTGGGTAGGGCAAAAGAAAAAAGAAAAAACAGAGACAATAGAATAGGGACGGGACCTGCACCAGTGGGAGGGAGCTGTGAAGGAGGAAAAGTTTCCACACACTAGGAGGCTCCTTCACTGGCGGAGACTGCGGGTGGTGGAGGCGGGGGAGCTTCAGAGCCGTGGAGGAGAGCACAGCAACAGGGGTGCAGAGGACAAAGCAGAGAGATCCCCGCACAGAGGACTGGTGCTGACCAGCACTCACCAGCCCGAGAGGCTTGTCTGCTCACCTGCCAGGGCAGGCGGGGGCTGGGAGCTGAGGCTTGGGCTTCGGAGGTCAGATCCCAGGGAGAGGACTGGGGTTGGCTGCATGAACACAGCCTGAAGGGGGCTAGTGCGCCACAGCTAGCTGAGAGGGATTCCAGGGAAAAGTCTGGAGCTGCCCAAGAGGCAAGAGACCATTGTTTCAGGGGCATAAGGAGAGGGGATTCAGAGCACCGCCTAAATGAGCTCCAGAGATGGGTACGAGCCGTGACTATCACTGCGGACACCAGAGTTGGGCATGAAATGCTAAGGCTGCTGTGGCAGCCACCAAGAAGCCTGTGTGCAAGCCCAGGTCACTATCCACACCTCCCCTCCCAGGAGCCTGTGCAGCCCACCACTGCCAGTGACCCAGGGACAACTTCCCCGGGAGAACACACAGCACGCCTCAGGCTGTTGCAATGTCATGCTGGCCTCTGCAGCCACAGGCTTGCCCCGCATTCTGTACCCCTCCCTCCCCACAGCCTGAGTGAGCCAGAGCCCCCTAATCAGTTGCTACTTTAACCTCTTTCTGTCTCAGCGAAGAACAGACGCCCTCTGGTGACCTACACACAGAGGCGGGGCCAAATCCAAAGCTGAACCCCAGGAGCTGTGCGAACAAAAAAGAGAAAGGGAAATCTCTCCCAGCAGCCTTAGGAGCAGTGGATTAAATCTCCACTATCAACTTGATGTACCCTGCATCTGTGGAATACATGAATAGACAACGAATCATCCCAAATTGAGGTGGTGGACTGTGGGAGCAACTCTAATTTGGGGTTTGCTTTCTGCATCTAATTTGTTTCTGGTTTTATGTTTATCTTAGTTTAGTGTTTAGAGCTTATTATCATTGGTAGATTTGTTTATTGATTTGGTTGCTCTCTTCCTTTTATTTCATATACATATATTTTTTTCCTTTTTCTCATTTTGTGTGTATTTGTATGTGTGTGCTTCTTTGTGTATTTTGTCTGTATGGCTTTGCTCTTAACATTGCCCTAGGGTTCTGTCTGTCCGCTTCTTTTTGGTATAGTTTTTAGCACTTATTATCATTGGTGGATTTGTTTTTTGGTTTGGTTGCTCTCTTCTTTTTTAAATTACTTTTTAATTTTTAATAACTTAAAAAATTTTTTATTTTAATAACAATTTTTTTCTTTCTTTCCTCCCTCTCTCCCTCCCTTCCTTCCTTCCTTCCTTCTCCCTCCCTCCCTCTCTCTCCTTCTTTCTTTCTTTCTCCCTTTTCTTCTGAGCCGTGTGGCTGACAGGGTCTTGGTGCTCCAGCTGGGTGTCAGGCCTGTGCCCCTGAGGTGGGAGAGCCAGGTTCAGGACATTGGTCCACCAGAGACCTCCCGGCTCCATGTAATATCAAACGGCGAAAGCTCTGCCAGAAATTTCCATCTCAAATATAAGACCCAGCTCTACTCAACGACGAGCAAGCTACAGTGCTGGCACCCTATGCCAAACAAATAGCAAGACAGGAACACAAGCCCACCCATTAGCAGAGAGGCTGCCTAAAATAATAAAAAGGTCACAGACACACCAAAACACACCACCGGATGCGGTCCTGCCCACCAGAAAGTCAAGATCCAGCCTCATCCACCAGAATTCAGGCACAAGTCCCCTCCACCAGGAACCCACTGAAACAACCATAGCCACTAGGGGCAGACACCATAAACAATGGGAGCTACAAACCTGCAGCCTGCGAAAATGAGACCTCAAACACAGTAAGTTAAGCAAAAGGAGAAGACAGAGAAACACACAGCAGATGAAGGAACAAGGTAAAAACCCACCAGACCAAACAAATGAAGAGGAAATAGGCAGTCTACCTGAAAAAGAATTCAGAGTAACGATACTAAAGATGATCCAAAATCTTGGAAACAGAATGGAGAAAATACGAGAAACGTTTAACAAGGACCTAGAAGAACTAAAGAGCAAAAAAACACTGATGAACAACGCAATAAATGAAATTAAAAATTCTCTAGAAGGAATCAATAGCAGAATAACTGAGGAAGAAGGACGGATAAGTGACCTGGAAGATAAATAATGAAAATAACTACTGCAGAACAGAATAAAGAAAAAAGAATTAGAAGAATTGAGGACAGTCTTAGAGACCTCTGGGACAACATTAAATGCAACAACATTCGAATTATAGGGGTCCCAGGAGAAGAAGAGAAAAAGAAAGGGACTGAGAAAATATTTGAAGAGATTATATTTGAACACTTCCCTAATATGGGAAAGGGAATATTTAATCAAGTCCAGGAAATGCAGAGAGTCGCATACAGGATAAATCCAAGGAGAAACATGTGAAGACACATATTAATCAAACTATCAAAAATTAAATACAAAGAAAAAATATTAAAAGCAGCAAGGGAAAAACAACAAATACCACACAAGGGAATCCCCATAAGGTTAACAGATGATCTTTCAGCAGAAACTCTGCAAGCCAGAAGGGAGTGGCAGGACATATTTAAAGTGATGAAAGGGAAAAACCTACAACCAAGATTACTCTACCCAGCAAGGATCTCATTCAGATTCGATGGAGAAATTAAAACCTTTATAGACAAGCAAAAGCTGAGAGAATTCAGCACCACCAAACCAGCTCTGCAACAAATGCTAAAGGAACTTCTCTAGGTAGGAAACACAGGAGAAGGAAAAGACCTACAATAAAAACCCCAAACAATTAACAAAATGGTAATGGGAACATACACATCAATAACTACCTTAAACGTAAATGGATTAAATGCTCCAACCAAAAAGTATAGCCTGGCTGAATGGATACAAAAAAAAGACCCATATATATGCTGTCTACAAAAGACCAGCTTCAGACCTAGGGACACATACAGACTGAAAGTGAGGGGACAGAAAAAGATATTCCATGAAAATGGAAATCAAGAGAAAGCTGGAGTAGCAATTCTCATATCAGACAAAATAGACTTTAAAATAAAGACTATTACAAGAGACAAAGAAGGACACTACATAATGATCAAGGGATCAATCCAAGACGAAGATATAACAATTGTAAACATTTATGCACCCAACATAGGAGCACCTCAATACATAAGGCAAATGCTAACAGCCATAAAAGGGGAAATCGACAGTAACACAATCATAGTACGGGACTTTAACACCTCACTTTCACCAGTGGACAGATCATACAAAATGAAAATAAATAAGGAAACACAAGCTTTAAATGATACATTCAACTAGATGGACTTAATTGATATATATAGGACATTCCATCCAAAAACAACAGAATACACTTCCTTATCAAGAGCTCATGGAACATTCTCCAGGATAGACCATACCTTGGGTCACAATCAAGCCTTGGTACATTTAAGAAAGGTGAAATCGTGTCAAGTAACTTTTCGACCACAATGCTATGAGACTAGATATCAATTACAGGAAAAAATCTGTAAAAAATGCAAACACATAGAGGCTAAACACTACACTACTAAATAACAAAAAGATCACTGAAGAAGTCAAAGGGGGAACCAAAAATACCTAGAAACAAATGATAGGGAAAACACGACCCAAAACGTATGGGATGCAGCAAAAGCAGTTCTAAGAGGGATGTTTATAGCAATACAATCATACCTCAAGAAACAAGAAACATCTCAAATAAACAACCTTACCTAAAGCAATTAGAGAAAGAAAAACAAAAAACTCCCAAAGTTAGCAGAAGGAAAGAAATCATAAAGATCAGATCAGAAATAAATGAAAAAGAAATGAAGGAAACAATAGCCAAGATCAATAAAATTAAAAGTTGGTTCTTTGAGAAGATAAACAAAAATGATAAACCATCAGACTCATCCAGAAAAAAAGGGAGAAGACTCAAATCAACATATTTAGAAATGAAAAAGAAGTAACAACTCACACTGCAGAAATACAAAGGATCATGAGAGATTACTACAAGCAACTATATGCCAATAACATGGACAACCTGGAAGAAATGGACAAATTCTTAGAAAAGCACAAACTTCCAAGACTGAACCAGGGAGAAAGAGAAAATATAAACAGACCAGTCACAAGCACTGAAATTGAGACTGTGATTAAAAATCTTCCAACAAACAAAAGCCCTGGACCAGATGGATTTACAGGTGAATTCTATCAAACATTTAGAGAAGAGCTAACAAATATCCTTCTCAAACTCTTCCAAAACATAGCAGAGGGAGGAACACTCCCAAACTCATTCTATGAGGCCACCATCACCCTGATACCAAAACCAGACAAAGACGTCACAAAGAAAGAAAACTACAGTCCAATATCACTGGTGAACATACATGCAAAAATCCTCAACAAAATACTAGCAAACAGAATCCAACAGCACATTAAAAGGATCATACACCATGATTAAGTGGGGTTTATCCCAGGAATGCAAGGATTCTTCAATATACGCAAATCAATCAATGTGATACACCATGTTAACCAATTGAATGTGAAAAACCATATGATCATCTCAATATATGCAGAAAAAGCTTTTGACAAAATTCAACACCCATTTAGGATAAAAACCCTCCAGAAAGTAGGCATAGCAGGAACTTACCTCAACATAATAAAGACCATATATGACAAACCCACAGCCAACATCATTCTCAAAGGTGAAAAACTGAAATCGTTTCCTCTAAGATCAGGAACAAGACAAGGTTGTCCACTCTCACCACTATTATTCAACATAGTTTTGGAAGTTTTAGCCACAGCAATCAGAGAAGAAAAAGAAACAAAAGGAATAGAAATCGGAAAAGAAGAAGTAAAGCTGTCACTGTTTACAGATGGCATGATATTATACATAGAGAATCCTAAAGATGCTACCAGAAAACTACTAGATCTAATCAATGAAGTTGGTAATGTAGCAGGATACAAAATTAATGCATGGAAATCTCTTGCATTCCTACACTCTAGTGATGAAAAATCTGAAAGAGAAATTAAGGAAACGCTCCCATTTACCACTGCAACAAAAAGAATAAAATACCTAGGAATAAAACTTCCTATGGAGACAAAACACCTGTATGAAGAAAACTATAAGACAGTGATGAAAGAAATTAAAGATGATACAAACAGATGGAGAGATATACCATATTCTTGGATTGGAAGAATCAACACTGTGAAAATGACTCTACTACCCAAAGCAATCGACAGATTCAATGCAATCCCTATCAAACTACCAATGGCATTTTTCACAGAACTAGACAAAAATTTTTACAATTTGTATGGAAACAAAAAAGACCCCGAATAGCCAAAGAATCTTGAGAAAGAAAAAAGGAGCTGGAAGCATCAGGTTCCCTGCCTTCAGACTATACTACAAAGCCTCAGTAATCAATACAGTATGGTACTGGCACAAAAACACTAATATAGATCAATAGAACAGGATACAAAGCCAAGAGAGAAACCCATGCACATATGGTCACCTTATCTTTGATAAAGTAGGCAAGAATATACAATGGAGAAAAGACAGCATCTTCAATAAGTGGTGCTGGGAAAAGTAGACGGCTCCATGTAAAAGAATAAAATTAGAACAGTTTCTAACATCATACACAAAAATAAACTCAAAATGGATTAAAGACCTAAATTTAAAGCCAGACACTATAAAACTCTTAGAGGAAAACATAGGCAGAACACTCTATGACAGAAATCATAGCAAGATCCATTTGACCCACCTCCTAGAGAAGTGGAAATAAAAACAAAAATAAACAAATGGGACTTAATGAAACTTAATAGCTTTTGTACAGCTAAGGAAACCATAAAAAAGATGAAAAGACAACCCTCAGAATGGGAGAAAATATTTGCAAATGAAGCAACTGAGAAAGGATTTATCTCCAAAATTTACAAGCAGCTCATGCAGCTCAATATCAAAAAAACAATCAAACAAATCCAAAAATGGGCAGAAGACCTAAACAGACATTTCCCCAAAGAAGATATACAGATTGCCAACAAACACAGGAAAGGATGCTCAACATCACTAATCATTAGAGAAATGCAAATCAAAACTACAATGAGGTATCACCTCACCCCAGTCAGAATGGCCATCATCAAAAAATCTACAAACAGTAAATGCTTCAGAGGGTGTGGAGAAAAGGGAACCCTCTTGCACTGTTGGTGGGAATGTGAAATGATACAGACACTATGCAGAAGAGTATGGATATTCCTTAAAAAAACTAAAAATAGAACTACCATATGACCCAGCAATCCCACTACTGGGCATATACCCTGAGAAAACCATAATTCAAAAAGAGTCATGTACCACAATGTTCATTGCAGCTCTATTTACAATAGCCAGGACATGGAAGCAACCTAAGTGTCCACTGACAGATGAATGGATAAAGAAGATATGGCACATATATACAATGGAATATTACTTAGCCATAAAGAGAAACGAAATTGAGTTATTTGTAGTGATGTGGATGGAGCTAGAGTCTGTCATACAAAGTTAAGTAAGTGAGAAAGAGAAAAACAAATACCGTATGCTAACACATATATATGGAATAAAAGAAAAAAAAATGGTTCTGAAGGACCTTGGGCAGGAAAGGAATAAAGATGCAGATGTAAAGAATGGATTTGAGGACAGGAGGAGGGGGAAGTGTAAGCTGGGATGAAGTGAGAGAGTGGCATGGACATATATACACTCTCAAATGTAAAATAGATAGCTAGTGGGAACCAGCCGCATAGCACAGGGAGATCTGCTTGGCGCTTTGTGAACACCTAGAGCGGTGGGATAGGGAGGGTGGGAGGGAGATGCAAGAGGGAGGAGATATGGGAATATATGTATACGTATAGATGATTCACTTTGTTATACAGCAGAAACTATCTCACCATTGTAAAGCAATTATACTCCAATAAAGATGTTTAAAAAATAAATAAAATAAAGAGAGCTGTGAAGTTTTGCTTCACTGCATTAAAACCTCTTTTCTTAAAAGGCAGGAAGCTAAATCCCAGTTTACATGCCAGTCTCATGAGGGAAGTGGGACTGGAGACTAAATAAAACACAGAATTTTGAAAATAGATGGAATTTCAGCCAAGATTTACCATACTTACTACCACTGAAACTTTGGAACGTGGTTTGCTAGGTTCAGACCTTGAAGGAATTAACATCATATAGTGAGCAGCCCTTTTTGACAAGATTCATTATATGAAACAACTAATCTAACTTAAATACTTGCAAAACTTTCCAGAATGAATTTTGTCACATCTAGAAACAAGCATAGGCTTATGTTTTAACTATACAAGTTACTGAGTGTACCCTTGAAGGTGTCATTTAAAAAAAGAATTCCCCTGTGTCATACAGGAATGAACTCAGGATCCATGTGCTT
Source organism: Phocoena sinus (assembly GCF_008692025.1). NCBI lineage: Eukaryota > Metazoa > Chordata > Mammalia > Artiodactyla > Phocoenidae > Phocoena > Phocoena sinus. The sequence continues at coordinate 76,122,904 of NC_045773.1, read as the reverse complement.
ACTTGGATTGCAATGAATTTCAGAGGCTTGTGTGTTTGCCTGATCACTCCCCAAAGCACAATTAGAACAAAGATAACAGTCACAGGGTCAGCAGACTGAGTAGAAAACAACGGTATTGGTAGCCTTGGGACACTTCTACCCATTGCCAATTTTTTTTTTTTTTTTTTTTAGATTCCATAGCATATGGTATTTGTTTTTCTCTTTCTGACTTACTTCACTCTGTATGACAGACTCCAGGTCCATCCACCTCACTATAAATAACTCAATTTCGTTTCTTTTTATGGCTGAGTAATATTCCATTGTATATATGTGCCACATCTTCTTTATCCATTCATCTGTTGGTGGACACTGAGGTTGCTTCCATGCCCTGGCTATTATAAACAGAGCTGCAGTGAACATTGTGGTACATGACTCTTTTTGAATTATGCCAATTTTCTCTGACTGTTTAACGGAAGAGCAGCTCTCCCTTCACGGACCCCAAAGAGGAGGTCTGGGTTTTCCCTTTCACTTCGATGCTCTAGTCTCAGAGGGCTAGCCATGAAATCACCAAGCAAAGAGTCAATGAGGACTGAACTCTGAACCCAAGGTCAAGGTTTTAACTCAAAAACAATTTGATTATTGATCCCCCTCATGTTCCCACTCAGTGCTCCTTTTACCTGTTTTAGAGCATCACTTCACCATAGGTAACTGTCCTATTCAGCCTTATTTGCCAGCTAGTGCTTTCATATGAAAGTCTGATACATTGCAAGAATTTTCTAAATTTTCTCGTCTCTAAATATTCCCCACAAATCTAATTAAAATCACTACCATATTAATAATTCTAAAGGAAAATTAAAGTTTTAAAGAGAGAGAAGCACTATAGCCTGGAATTTTGCATCCTAATTCATAGCTTCATGCTCCATTTCTTGGGTCATTTCAGCATCTCCATCCCCCGCTTACTGTTTCCACTTTCTGGCCTGCTCCCCCATCTCTAACATAAAGACCCATCCTAAAAGCCATCTTCAGAAAATCATCCCTCTTTCCCCAGCAAAGACGGTGATTTCTACCTTCTCTGGAGCTCCATGCTGAAGTATTTATACATTCCTTGCATCAAGTATTTTTGTCTGTTGTTGTAATAGGGATATTTTGAGTTACTCTACGCTTCACCACTGCATGCACTGTTGAATGCTCTTTGCACAAACCTTTTATTTTAAAGTGATGTTTTCTCTCACTAGATAGTTTCATCTGAAAGATAAAGTAACCAGTGCACTCAGTGAAGGGTATAAATGGAAGAAAGAAGATATATAATGAAATGTAAATGCTGCTCCAAGTCACCTCCATAGAAACAACAATCAACAATTTGTTTCTGCATCCAAGAAACTGTACTACTTATACAAATGTTTGTTTTCATCTTTATATACATACCGTTTTTAAAAACATATATCTAAGGATAGGCACTCTTCTATGCCATGGGTTTTTCTTTTCTAATTAACAATTTGTAAAGTTTCTTTCACACCAGCACATATTGATTCATTTAGTTATTTTCACCAGGTGTATAATATTCCATTGTATACATGTTCTATAAATTATTTAAACACTACCTGTTAACCACATTTAGTTGTTTCCTGTCTTTTGCCATCAATCATAATAAAACAATAAAAGTAATTTTATACATATTTATGTGCATATGTGAGTACATCTGTAATAAAATTTCCTAGAAGAGGTATCCAGAGGTAAACATATATTGCCAAACTGTCCTCCAAAGAAAGTGAATCAATTTATATTAAAGATCCATAACCCCTTATCCATCCTTCATTAAAGAATTTTAAAAGACTATTGACACGTGTTGTGATGAAATGACACATGATAGATTGCAAAAATGGGCACAAAACTTTGAAGATTATCCCACAGTTTTATAATATACCTTTCTTTGTGCCTCAACTCTGAGGTTGTCTATGAAACTTTTGGGGGCAAGGGAACATCAGAAATATTGACACAAGCAAAGGCCTGAAAAAAAGTTTGCACATTGAAGTTCTGCCTCTTTTGCTGTTCTTGGAAACCACTGCCCCATGTGAAAAAGCTCACACTAAAGAAGAAGATGATGAAAAACCACATGGAAAGAGATTGGCTTTCCCAGCTGAGGCCCTTCTAAACCAACCTGACGTCAACATCACGTATAAGTGTAAGTCCAGCACAGCCCAGCCATGTTACCAAGACACAGACAATATCTCCCCTTAAGCAACTCCCCAGGTATCTTTTATTTAAAATTTATACAATACCTTATAGATATATAGACTTCTCTAGAATAGTTTTCTCAATCTGAATTATTTTGGGGATTAAGAAGGATTTTTTGAAACATATATTGAATATATTGAATTTTGAAACATATATTGAAAACATCTTCGATAGATTAAGGAAAAATAACGAAGTATATGTACCTTCACTCTGTGTAAGTTTCAGCATTCACAAATTTTGAAAGAGCACTGTGTGATTTATTTTCTTATTTTTAACTAACTTTATGATGAAAATTTTATTTTCTAAAAATATCTAAAGTTTGTTTTTCTGAATTTGGGGGACCTCATTGAGTTCTTTGAATGAGACCAAATAAATAGCACCCATATTCCCCACCTATTTCTGAAAATTGGAGACACTAGGCAAAAGGATCAGGCAGATAGCAGATAAAAATATCATTTTTATATATTGCTGCTTCTGTTCAAAATGGAGTAACAGGGACTGGATTTGCCCTCCCATCTTAAACAACTAAAAAACTTGGACAATGTATGAAACCACTCTGTTCATTCACTGAATAGTGAGCAGTTAGGATGTGATTCCTGGGAGTAGAGAAATAAGGTGGATCCTATAAACTCACCGGCATACTTCCCTGCAGCAATTTTCAAGACTACAGCGCAGGCAGAGGAAACACAAACAGAGCTTTGCAATCTCATTAAATCGAGGAGATGGAGATCAGAAGCTAGATTTTGTACCAAAAATTAAAAAGAGAGAGAGAGAGAGAACTGCATACAGAAAGAGTTCCAAGCAGAAAATAACACACCATTGTAAAGCAATTATACTCCAATAAAGATGTAAAAAAAAAAAGAAAGAATAAAGAAAGAGTTCCAGAAATCTGCAGGGGATTCCTCTTGCATTTTTGTCTGAGTGCTGATTGACCATGAACAAAAAGTAACTCCCCAAAGTTGGGAAAGAACTGTGTGAAAGAAGTACACAGAATAGTTCGTGGACTTCTAAAGTGAGAGATGTGCAACTATTCCTTTCACTTGAACACTCAGAGGCCATTGTAGGCTTATTCATAGGCCTAATTTCAATATTGCTCTGTTTTAGGGAATAGGAAGGCCCAAGGAGAGTAAGAGAGGTGGGGAAATGGCCCATCGGTAGAGCAGTCAGAACACATACAACATTTACAGATCAAGTTCACTGTCTTATATGGGCATGGTTTGTGATGCCCCAAAACAGTTACAATGGTAACATCGAAGAAAACTGACTGCACGTTACCATAACAGATACAATAATAAAAAAGCTTGCAATATTTCAAGAATTACCAAAATGTGACACAGAGACATGAAATGAGCAAACGCTATTAGAAAAAGTGGCCCCAGTAGGGTTGTTCAAGGCACAATTGCCACAAACCTTCAATTTGTAAAAAAAAAAAACCCACAGTATCTGCAAAGCACAATAGTGATGTAAAGCACAATAAAATAAGGTATGCCTGTACCTTATGCTGTTTTATGTTTCTCTGTCTTGGTTAATGCTCTCCTTGACGCCTAAACTTCTCTGTCCCTCTTTCTTAACTATCAAGCTAATGAGGCTTAGGTTACTCACGGGTTTTTTTGCTTCCATAGAAGTAACTTCTTCACCCCTCATTTCCTTTTCACTTGTAGCTTTACCTAGGCCTAACAAAAACTAGTAACTTAGTCCAACTACCATTGAACTAAGAAATACAGACTAATTTTGGCAACTGTTTAAATAACTTAAAATGTTTTCACAAAGAAAACTAATATCACTATCTCTCAACTTTTTTTAAAGAACTATGGAAGAAATATAAGTTTAAATGAAGCAGTAATTTTAAAGACCTATGTAAATTATTCACCTAAAATATATCAAGCAGAATCAGGAAGACACATGGTCTCCATTTGAATCAAACTCTCAGAGCTCATCCAAGCCAAACCAAGTTCTCCAAAATAGCTCTGAACCAACAGTAAGCCCAAAATAGGGGCATTTTTTAAAGTAGCCTAAACCTTACAGTGATAAGCTGGAAGTACTTAACCATGTACAGAATTCAAAATGGTATCATCTTGGATGATTTATCCCAGCAAGATGGCAAGAGAGCTCTTAGAAATTCATTTTGTAGCCACTTAACGCTCTGACATTTTCTGTTTTGCTTTTGCAAAACACTGAAGTTGTTTTTCCTTTTTCCTCTTCAGAACTAAAGAAGTGTGAAATGCAAGTTTGGAGAATTGCTGAGAACAGCCCAATAGCCCTGCCAAATGAATATCTTGGGGAATATAACTTTTTTTTTTAACATCTTTATTGGAGTATAATTGCTTTACAATGGTGTGTTAGTTTCTGCTGTGTAACAAAGTGAATCAACTATATGTATACATGGGAACATAACTTCTGCTCATTAGAGCAAGGCTTGCTGTTAGAAAGCCTGCTCACCTGCTGGAGTCGGGGAGAGCAGTACTCAGGCAGATGTTAGTGTTTCTTAAAGTGGCAAATGCAACAGCCAATTCTAAAGGCTGGAGCATTAGCTAAAGAATGGTCTTGAAGGGCAATAAACTTGCTGACCTATTTTGGAGGTTTTTTTGATGTTCTCAAGGCTTTAGCTATTTTTTGTGAGGTGAAAGGGGAAAAATGGTCATGTCTAGTATTTTTCCATAAATGTAAGCAGCAAATATGGTTGTTCTATTATTTTACTCCTTGTCTTTCACATTTCCAACTTCATCTTTTTGTAAATTATTTTAACATATTTAGCAGAGGGTCTTTGTTGAGTCTTCACCCTCATAGGGACTGGAATATTTAGCACTGTCAAATATTTGAGAATGATTTTAAGGAAAAAGTTAGTGGGATCGATCCTTAGTGTTTTAGGGATGGTCTTGCCTGAAAAAAAGAAGATACTTCAAGTCACTGTACTGCAAGTTTTCTTGTAATAGGCCCCGATCAATAACTGTGTCAAAAATCTGGAGTCTCACCATGACGTTTATTCATTCACTGAACAATTTTTTTTAATTGACTGAATCTCTATAAAAACAGGTGAAATTCTATGCACTGAGAATGTATTTACTGGGCGAAGAGGGGAAGGGGCAAGAGAGACCAAAAACAACAAAAAAAATGTTATTACATAGTTCAGTAGGAGGTGGTAAATATTAAAAGAAAAACATAAGGGAATTTGAAAGAGCTGTGGAAGAGACTGCAGTTGTAAATGGGATGGATGGCCTGGGTAGGGCTTATGAGAAGGTGATATGTGAGGGACTACCCTGGTGGTGCAGTGGATGAGACTCTGCACTCCTAAGGCAGTGGGCCCGGGTGCAATCCCTGGTCAGGGAACTAGATCCCACATGCTTGCCACAGCGAAGGGTACACATGCCACAACTGTGGAGCCTGCAAGCTGCAACTAAGGAGCCCACCTGCTGCAACTAAAACCTGGCACAAGCAAATAAATAAATAAATATTTTTTTTAAAAAGGTGATATACGAGCAAAGATTTGAAGGAGCAGAGGCAGCAAGTCCTATGGATTTCTGGAGGAAAGATATTCCAAGCAGAGAACAGAATTGCAAAGCTCCAAGACTGGCGTGTTCCTGGTAAGCTCAAGAAGCAGTGAAGTAGAGCAGGGTGAGCAGTAAAAGAATTGCAGCAAATTATGTCAAGGTGCAATACCATTATTGGGATTTCACATTTACTCTGAAAGAAATGAGATGCCATTAGAGGTTTTTGAGGAGGGATGTGACATAATCTGACATACATTTTAATGGGAGGTTTTGAAAATAGACTCTATGGAGACAAGGCAGGATTAGGGAGACCAGCTGAGAATCTGTTACAATAATTAATGCCAGAGATGATGGTGCTTGGAACCAGGGTAGGAGTGATGGGGATGGTGATTAGTTGATGGTTCTGGATATATTTTAAAGGTAGAGTTAACTGACAATGAAGAGAAATTAGCATGTGGGCAAAAGAAAGGAAAGCTTTTGGTTTGAGCTACTGGAGGGTGGAGTTGCTAGTAACTGATATAGGAAATTATAAGTAAAACAGCATCAGGGAATAAGGTTACAAGCGTTGGTTTTAAACACATTAAGTTTGAGATGTCTAGATGTCTCCAGACTTTCTATTAGAAACAGGTGGAGATGTCATCATGTAGGTAGTCGGATAAAGAAGTATGGATTCAGGAGAGAATTTCACCAGGCTGGTGAAATAATTTGTAACTCATCAGCAAGAGATGAACTTTATGGAGATTAAATGAGTCCCCAAAGGGACTATACCTGCAAACAGAAGAGAAGTAGTCTGAAGACTGAGTCCTTAGGGCCTCCAATCGTAACAGAGACTGAGGCCAACTGTCCGCAAGATAGGAAGAAAATGAAGAGAATGTGGCCATTTAGAACCCAAGTAACAAAGGTATTTCTGACGGAAGGAATACTCAAATGTGTCAAAGGTTGGTTTTAGGCCAGAAAAATGAGGACTAAAAATTGACCCTTAGATTTAGTAGTGGGAAACTCACTGGCGATTTGCAATAAAAAAGCCCCACATAACTGTGCAAGTTATTTATATGTTTACAGGTGTTCCTTCACGACAAATACAAAAAAATGCAGTAGTATTTTTGGGAATGTATTTTACTGCTGTGGCTAATTGCTGAAATAATCTTGCATTTCAGTTAGACTACTGATGTAACCTGTGTCTGAGAGGATAAAAACAGCATGGACTTTGTACAATTAAAGACATGGGCTTGAATCTTCATTCTTGAATGTATTAGGTCAGTTGAATAATCAAATTATTTAACCACCTAAAGACCCAGTTTTAACTATGAATGAGAATAATAATACCCAGTTTATGGGGCCCCTATGAGCATTAGATGTACACCATTCACAGATCTAGCAAAGGTTAAAGTAATCTGTACAATTATATTAAAATTATTTGGAGCAGCTTAGCATCCAAAAAGGAAGACTGAAATACACATTTATCATCTATTCCTCCTGAGAGTCCATTTAAAATGACAATAAAAGAATAAAACGGGATAAATATTCAACAACAGAAACGAATAGGAGCTAGGTATTAGCAGATAAGAGATTTCAGAATCTTTCTGGAAGAAGTGAAAACTAATGTTGGAGTATACACTGATAAATCAGGGCAGAAGGCGCTGCAGCCTAGGAGGTGTATGGAGCAGGCCACTGTGCCAGGGAATTAAAGTGCTTTGCCTCGCTAATACTAAACAGTCAAACAAATGATATTAGTATATCCCCATTACATTGATAAGGAAACTGAGGCTTAGGCAAGGTAAGATATATTACAATGATCCTAAAGTTGATAAGTGGTAAATTCAAGATTTGATTCCTTTTCTTCCTTAATGTCACTCACTGATAATGTCAAAAGTTCCAAAAAATATGACACGCCCACAAACACCATCTGTCTATTAGGCTATGAGATTTTTAACTGTTCATATATTTTAAAATACAAGTTTTGTCATCCTAGCAAGTCTTAATCTTTGAATTCCCGACCTGTCAGAATTTCTTTCCAATCTCTACCTGAGTTAAAATTCAAACAGGATCAATTATTTTGCTTCAACTTCATTTTTTTAGATAGATAGATAGCTAGATGGATAGAGATAGGTATATAGAGATAGAGATAGCTGATATAAGTATACCTAGAGAAAAGTAGATTGCACTACTAATAAATCCCTTTGGCTAGTTATTGTATAAACAGAAAGGGTGGAGCAATAATGTGTAAAACTAGAAAAGAGGACATGATAAGTTTGAGTATTAGCAGGAGCACTGAAGGAATTAAGAAATGTCAAAGATGAATGTTAAGTAGGGGGCATGGTATTTAGGGAATAAGATGTAACTGAGTGAGGCAAATTAATCTTGTTAATAATGTGAGTGATGATCAGTTTAATGTCCCAGAGGAAAACACCGTAGGCATGCTAAAACAACAACAGAAGTAAGATGCCCAGTTTTTACCCACTAATCTTCTACTAGAACTTGTTTCTTTTTGAAACTGTTCCACTGAAATTTTAGGAAAAAGTGAAATCTCACTATAACTTTTCTAAATAAAAACAAAACAAATTTAAGGGCATTTATATTTCCACAGTAGCATGGGGTAGAGTGAGAAATACTGGGAATTGTGGAATCATTATCATTTGCTAACCCACATTACCTGCTTCCTGTTTACCATCTAAGAGACAAACCACATAGCCATCTAAACAGGAAAAGTTTAATGTGAAAAATTAAGCCATGATAAGAGTAACTAGAAGATGTAAAGAAACCTCTAACAAATACTTACTGCTGAGAGAGAGTAACCAAGAAAGAAGCAACTTGAAAAGTGGGCCCCCTCCCCGAGGGAGGGTTCAGACCTCACTGGAGAACAACCCACTGTAGGGCAGAGAACATCACTGGGTCATCCAGGTTACAGATGGCACTCAGTCACCTGACAAACAGAAAGAGATGTGGCACAGGTGATCCACAACCTGTGAGTAGGCAAAACAGCACGCAGAGGGAGTCAGAGCACCGCTGTGGGCAGGAGGCCTGTGGGAGGGTTATCCCTAGCCAGCCCAGGTCTGTAAGTTCACCAGGAGACCATCCATTCTCTCTTTTGCGCCTGCCTGGGGCAGAGCATCACAGGATGTCCTCTCATCCACATCAGTGACCAATGGTGCAGCCTCTAAAAACACCAAGAGAAGCCCTCTCCTCCAGCAATTTCCCTTCAGTGCCTTATACTGAGGAAGCTCAACATTGCACTGGACGCAGCACGCTTAAAGGAGCTCCTTCCACTCAGGAGGGTAAAGCAGGAAATGAAGGTGATTTTGGAATAGAAAGCAATAAATTTATAATTGCATACCATCTCAGTGTTACAATTTATAAACTGTCTATAGAAACTTTATTATAAAATTTGCAGACTCTTAGGATTCATATTGTAAGCTCCTGTGTGTCAAAAAATATTGTTTCTTAAGACTCACAGACATAATGAACAGACTTGTGGTTGCCAAGGAGGCTGGTGTGGGAAGGATGGAGTGGGAGGTTGGGGTTAGCAGGTGCAAAGTATTATATATAAAATAGATAAGCAACAAGGTCCTGCTGTGTAGCACAGGGAACTGTATTCAATATCCTGTGGTAGACCATAATGGAAAAGAATATGAAAAAGAATGTATATAAATTTATATATATAACTGAATCACTCGCTGTACAGCAAAAATTAACACAACGTTGTAAATCAACTATACTTCAATTAAAAAAATGTTTGTTTCCCGTACATTTCTAAAAATTTCAATCCAGGACAAGAAACTCGATAAGAAATCAAGTTCTGGGAGTTCTGGGACTGACAGACCTGGATTTGAACGCTGGCTCTGCCATTTGTTAATTTCTACAATATTTTAAGTATAAGGTTCCTATTCTGTAACAGAGTTAATACTACTTTCACCCTAAGATTTTTATGGTGATCCTAGTATTAGTGCAGCACCTGCCACATAGTAAGAGCTCAAGAAATGAGGCGCTAACATTATGATAGTCAAGGTACCCTACGTTATTATGAGACCTCAATTAATAACTTCCCTCATGAGTCACATACTGTTTCATAGGTTGTCAGCTGTCAAATGGGAACCATTAACCTTTCATCATAATAAAATGGCAATTTATAGATCTCTATTCCATTTTGTCTTAACTGCAAAATCATTATCATTTGCAAAAACTCCTTTCCCTTTGATTCTTTTTTCAATAAAATTCCATTTCCCATTTTGTAAACTGCAAAAGTATAACTTTGTAAGATATAGTCTCACTTTCTATCAGAAATAAAAACTACAATGTGTCTTGGATTATTTGCAATGTCCATGAATGAAACACTACGGAAGATCAGTGGCATCTATAAAAATAAGTGTAGAAGCGCTCAGAAGGGCATGTGTGTTTAATACACTGCATGAATAATAACAGCAGGCTATAAGTCCTACTGGAAAGGCAAAACTTTCAGTGTAGAAATGTTATCAATTATATTTCCCACTTTAGTGGGAATGAGTAGCTGGATAAATTTTGGTGGGGGTTGGTGGAAAACTTCGTGGAATAAGAAGCTTGTCCAAGGGAAAGAAAAAGAAGCTAACAGAGGAGAAAAAATATTCATCCCATTCATTCCCCAATATTGTCCACAGATGCCGCAGTAGGAGAAAGTCAATAAACGGATAATCATACTGACATAAAGAATGATTTTAAAGGTCTCCAATATTTTTAAAAGATCTATAAATCTTAAAAATGAAATCTCACTTGCGTAAGAATTTAATATCATCTCCCTTGGCATTAAGTTCCTAAAGGTTACAGTGACTTCAAGTAAACACTGCTGTCTCCCCCATGCCATAACTACCACTTCTAAATTCTTGTACCGAAAGTAGAAAATGACTTTTCATTTGCTGGTCCTTGATCATTTTTATTTTTCATACACTTTTTATTGCAGAGTTAAGAGAAAAGCTGCAAAGATAATACACAGTGCCCATATTCTGTGGTCCCAATTGTGCCTGACATTTCCCTGGAGACTTAAGTGAATATGTCGCTTTAGTCTTGAATAATGTGGTACTCTGCTTAGAATGGCCTTTAAAGGTAATAACCAACCCAGCATTTTGTTGGTTTCTCTATGGTATTTGTTCCGTAAGGAAGCCATAAAAGAAAGAGTGAATGGAGCCTTTTCAATATCCAGTCAGTTTAATAGGCCTTATTCATGGGAAAGGTTATGTGAGTAGGTTGCAGAATAAGACACTGCTTCCTTTCCCATATGCTTCCTGAAGTTTCAGTCCCCCCTTTCTCGTGATGCCCTTCCCCTGCCCAAGAGGCTTATCCTCAGGAAGTGAAGCCTCAGAACTCACATGACACTGCCTGCTCTTCCTGTTCTCCTTGATTCCAGAGCGACAGCTTCAGCTCCATCCTGGTAAACTGTTTGGGGGAGAGAAGGACAGCAATGAAGAGTGGAATAAAAAAATAAGTGTAGAGAAGAATGTTTGTAATGCAGTCAAACCAAAAATATTTCATTTGATCCAACAGCTACTAAATCTCATCTTTTCACTGAGATGCCCTATGGGCTGTAAGGGGTCTTCAACGTGGATTAGGCTAGAAGAGCAACTGCTTCAGGATTACAGATTGGACTTCCCTGGTGACCAGTGGTTAGGAATCCGCCTGCCAATGCAGGGAACACGGGTTCAATCTCTGGTCTGGGAAGATCCCACATGCCGCAGAGCAACTAAGCCCCTGTGTCACAACTACTGAGCCCGCGTGCCACAATTACTGAAGCCTGCGTGCCTAGAGCCCGTGCTCTGCAACTAGAGAAGCCACTGCAATGAGAAGCTCGTGCACCGCAACGAAGATCCAACACAGCCAAAAATAAATAAATGAATACTTTTAAAAAAAAGATTACAGATTGGTGGCTCTGGCAAACTTCAGGGAAGGCAGCCGAGGTTCTGTGCTGTCTCTGCACTTCTGGCCTCGCTAGTGTCCTCCAGAGATGAAATGATGTGGGGCTCTGTGCTTGTCTTAGGAGGCTTTAGAGCCCTAGGAGAAGCAGGTGATGTGCAGGTGGGTTTGCAACTTGAGGAACTTCGAGGAGCTGCCTAATGAAAACTTTCACAACCCCTGTCATCCTGAGAAGACTCCGACCTCTGTGCACTTAGTAAATAACTGGGAAGTCACTGGCCTATTGAACTTAAATGACAGATGTACTTCCTTTACTATAATAGGAGAGATCAGTAAGAAATCAGTGTAGATTTTGGATGGTATATACATTTTATTGGTCCTTTCATTCCAATCATGGTGTTTTTCCTCACCTCTGTCAACAAAGTTAAAATGTTTCATAATGATACCTTGGTAAGGAGACTCTAGGAGATACAGAAGAAAGTATCATAACAGCTTTTGATACAAGTATGAATTATATTTTTCTAATATTGTATGAAATCAAATATATATGCAGAGCTTATAAAGCATTAAAATTTTTTCTAAATTACATAACCTATGTAAACACCACAATTAAATACATTTATTTTTCAGTATTACAATATAGAAATCTAAGGTTACAGAATTTTCATTTTTACTGACTAGTCCTATAAAAGTATTCCAAATAGACAGTCAATATATATCTTTATTAGCTATAACTAAAGAGTTTTCAGATTCAAAGCAATATTTGTTTTATAATATTCTTCTATTTATATTAAAATTCCTTAGAGAAACGATTAAGAGAAAGCGCTTGTTTTGCATAATTGATGCTTTATAGGTATCTAGGAAAGTTGTGCAATTAGACCCCAGGGGCTCCATCAGTGATTCATCACCATCTGGAACATAAAGCTTTACATACTGCTATAGTTTGTGTTTCTTTGACTAAAGTGGCAATCATAACATTTATTTTTGTATCTTCTGTACAAGGTAAGTATTTAATATTCTCAGAGCATCTTGTGGCTGCATACACGCAAGAGATGCAATGCAGAGTAAGAAATGACCCCAGTCTCTTCTACAAGTATGCCAAAGGGAGCATAGATTTTTTTTCCTCCATGAGGAGAAATCACAGAATTCTAAAATAAAATTATAAATCTTAGGAGACCATCAAAAATACTTTCCTGTTGGGAGTGGGCTTTGGCCTCCACTGGGTTTGCCATGAAGAAATTGCCTTGTATAATCTCAGGTCTTAGGGACCAACTTAAAACTCAACTCCAACCACTCTATTATTCTCCTGCGATTTCCCCTGCCCCATATGCCTCTAGAAAAAAATATTTCTTTACTTTAAAATGACAAAAGAGAGACGACATCTCATTTTTTTTCACCTGATTAACCATGATTATGAAAAAACGGGATGAACTACAAAAAGCCATAGTCAAGACATAACTTGGTTTCAATGTAAAACAATTTCTTCGGAAAATAGAATACTATAAAGTGCTGATTCTTAGCCCTGACTTTACATTAAAATCACGTGGGGAAATTTTAAAAAGATTAGATGTCGAGATTCACCCATTAAGATTCTAATTTAATTGGTCAGTGGTGGGGACCAGCATTATATTTTCAAAAGCTTCCAGGTGGCTCTAATCTGCCATCAGGGTTGGAAAAGACTGCCAAGTAATATTAACTTCAAAACCCTAACTGTGAAAGTGAATATTAGATTATATTTTGGAATATAAAGTGGATTACATAGTCATATTCTGGCAGTTAAGAAAAAATGTTGAAGAATTCATTGTAAGAATTAGGAATCTAGGAAGTGTAGAGGCATAGATCAATACATGTACGTTTAACTGAATCAGTTTGCTGTACATCTGAAATATTGTAAATTAACTATACTTCAATTTAAAAAAAAATCATTTAATCTTGACTGATCTTAATTTAATCACATCTACCCAGTTCATTTTGCCATTTAAGGTAAAACTCCTTGCTGGTGCCAAGCAGTAGGACATGAACATCTTTGGGGGACCATGATTCCACTCACCAGAATTCTGATCAGTTTTATTTAAAGATTTCTATTTATATGATATTTTGGCCCAGTTATTACTCTTCCCCACCAGCTGAGTAATCTGCCGATTGCATTTCCACCCTCTTTATATAACCAGCTTCTCTGGTCATGAAGGATTTATAATACCCCTGCCCCCCCCCCAACCTCCTAGTGTTTGCCCTCTACTCAGATATGAGTTCCAGACTGAGTTCTTCTTAGACAACTATTCACAGGCGAATACTGACACGTGCATATCCCTGAAATCCTCTCTGATCCTAGTAAGATAGCCTCCAATTCATTCTCCTGTCTCATCTTCTTATATATTTCTGAGTTATTACTGTGGATGGACTTGAGTCAAATGTTTGCTTTACTACTAATACTCTGTGGTCTTATCTGGATTACATCTGTAAAATGTGGATAATATTGCCTACTTTATCTGACAGTCTGTAGGATAAACAGACCAGAAACACATATTATCTTGTTCAGAGTAGATACTTCATAAATATTATGTCTCTCCTCATTTATTTTCATCCATTTTTAGACAGGAGTCAGGTTAACCCATAATTAATTTCAGTGTTTCCTTGCTCCCTATTCATTCAGGTGCATATTTAATTCTCAAATAATACTCTGTAGTCACTTTCAGCAAATAACCAATCTGCAATGTATAGTATGACACATGTTCAATAACCCATACAGAATTTTTGTTGATAGGAAGAGCTTTTCCTCATAGAATAAGATATATAATTCAAATTATAATCCATCCTGTAATAATCAAGCATTTAGCTGCATACTGCATAGGTAGTCTCTTGATTCTTTCATACGACTTACATAATACAGAGTTCGTTCCCCTGTTTGAAATAGAGACTACATGACTAAAAGATGCAACGGAGAAAAACGTTTTCTTAACCTTTAGAGAACTCTTATTTCATCTCCCAAAAATATGTTAAAATAGAAATTAGAAACTTAAAAATTATTATTTTCAGGGTTTCCTCAGCCAGCCTCCTGTTATTTTTTTTAATTGTCCTCACAGAAATCCCCTGTGCCACTTAATAGAAATAAGCTTTTTTCCAGTCTGTCACGGTCCCTATTAGCTGAGAATTAAAATCCATGCCTCCAGCTAACTAGTTTGACTAAGAAATCCTCTCTGCCTTCCTTTTTGTTTTCCAACTTCCTTTGCCAATCCATCTCACCTCACCTGTTTTCCTCCCTTTGACTACCTATGGAAAGTAAATACAGTCTGACTGAAAGGTATGCATTATCTACAACCTTTCTCTAATTGTTTATCATGGTCCCACTGTGTACTAGCCATGGCCCTAAACATACAGCATTTCAAAACCCGGCTTCCAGAGCCAATAGGAACACCCCAAATAGAATCCAACAGGTCAATATGGTTACAATATAGGAGCCCTAGAGAGGAGAATCTTGTGGCCTGGGAGAGGAAGAGAGTCAGAGTGATCAGGACACTCTTCTAGAGAGTCAAGCAGGTTGACTCAATTATTAGCCTGTCAATCGGAAATTTAAAAGATGAAGTCCAGTTGGCCCAAAGCACTAAGAGTAAAAAAGACAAGAGACAAGCTGGGATGGCTGAGAGACACAGCCCTCTTCCCTCTGACAAAACTGTGCTCTTCCTTGTTACTGGGCTGCACCCACAACTGAGTGTGTTGTGTGTACTCAAGCCCACTTGTGCATGTGTAACGTTCAACAGAAGAACTTTCTATCACAACTCATAAGGTTTTGCAAATAAAACTGCCAGCAAGAGAGAATGGGATGCTAATATTGCCTGAGAAGTCAACAGTAGATAAAATACATGAACTAAATTAGTACTAATGTTTCAAAGTATAAATTATTTTTCTGATCTCTATTGCTTTGGAAACTGATATTTGGATCATTGTATTATTCTGATCTCTGGATGTTGCTGCAGCTGCAAACTTGTAACTTTAAATCATTGACTTTGGAAATATATTTCTTCTAATGTGATTTATCTTCTTCAGATTCCAAATGGTATTACCAACTATCAGTGTAATGAAGCTATCCAGTTCCAAAAAGGAAGGCATTTTACTTTGGCTTAATTAATGGTTTATCATTTGTTCCTACAGTTGTTTGTATAAAGTACGACTTTTTCATACTGAAAATACAGCAACAACAACAAAAAATCCATGTCAGTGTCCACCAGAGAAATCAATAGGACTAAGACTTCATCTTACCAAGGATAAATCCTTCCATTCTCCTACTGGGTCTCAGGATGACTCACCCAGTCTCTTTGCAGTCATTCAATTTTTGCCCTACAGCCATGGATGCTAATATCTTCAAGTTGCCTCCCTATGGACTTAGAGTAGGCACTTCTCGGTGGCTGTCAGATGACAAGGACAGACTTCAATACAACATTGCTCTTGATTGTAGTCTCACCAATGTCAGTCATTTGATTTCCTCATGGTCCTTCCTCTGCTTCTTTTCTTCTTTTGCCATCCACTTGGCCTTAGCTGAGGTACATCACATGTGTAATGGTGTACAAAACAATGAAATTGGACTTTAAGTTTATGGAGTCAAATTTCTTTGTTTTTCATGGAGCACTGACTTGCTTCTCTTTCCAAACTCTTAAAAAATACAATCAATTTTCTTTTCCAACATGCACAGTTAAACCAGAATTCTAATTTCATTCATAGAATTAGCTACCCTTTGAAACACTTGCCATGCACACATGAGGGAAGCAGATCTTTCTTTTTTGCATTTTCCGGTCAATAGTAAAATCTGCATTTTCTGTGCCAAGAGCAGAGGTCTCTGTGTTAAGCAGTGCTCTCTAGAGAAACAGAATCAATAGGATGTATATGTGTGTATGTATATAAACACCTCAATAGATAGGTGACTAGGACTATCTTTATCTATCTGTTTATCTATCTATTTGGCTCAGACAATTATGGAGGATGACAAATCTCCAAACCTGCCATCAGCAAGTTGTAGAACCAAGGCAGATCATGGTGTAGTTCCAGTCAGAACATCAGCAGGCTCAACAGCCAGGAAGAGCCAATGTTTCAGTTTGTGCCAGAAGACAGGGAAAAACTAATATCTGGCTCAAGGCAGTCAGGCAGGACGAGTTCCCTCCTATTCATGGGAGGGTCATGTTTTGTTCTATTTGGGTCTTCAACAGATTGGATAAAGCCCACCCACATTAGGGTGTGCAATCTGCTTTACTCAGTCTACCAATTCAAATGTTCATCTCAAAAATAATACAAATGAACATATACATAAAATGGAAATAGACCCACAGACATAGGAAACAAACTTATGGTTACTGAAGGGGAAAAGGGTGGGGGAGGGACAAATTAGGAGTTTGGGATTAACATATACACACTACTATATATAAAATAGGTAACCAACAATGGTCTACTGTATACCACAGGGAACTATACTCAATATTTTATAATAACCTATTAGGGAAAAGAATCTGAAAAAGAATATATATATATATAAAACTGAATCACTTTGCTGTATACCTGAAACTAACAGAATATAGTAAATCAATTATACTTCAATAAAGGAATAAAATTTTACAAATGTTAATCTCATCCAGAAACACACTGTTACAGGCAGGCTCATCCAGAATAATACCTGACCAAATGTCTGGGTACATTGTGGTCCAGTCAGTTGACATGTAAAATTACCATCACACTCTCCTATTACAGTGGACCAGTCTGGAAGCAAAAAAATCACCATCCTAGCTGTGAAAACTTGTGCATATCACTTCCCCTCTCAGCCCCCAATTTTTCCCTGGTAGATAGTAGTGTGAGACTATTATGTCCAAACTGAGTATGTACAATGAATACCTCCTATCTCATTACAGACAATATCCCATATTACCTTCACAGCTCTGAACTACTGTTCTTACCATATTCCAAAGGAAAAGACTTAGAGAGGTTAAGTAAATTTATTTAATTTCTAAAATCCATTTAAACTCTAGAATTCTCTGCTCCCAAGTTGGCAGCTAAGGAAAAGGAAAGGTGATTTGGAGGCTGCCACAAAACTCTCACATGCAGAGGGATCACAAGAGCATACTCTCATTTTCAGCCTCATTCTCATGATAATCTGGAAGAAGAATGAGTGAAGGTTTTTCTAAGACTCTCTTGTTACTTTTTTCCCCTAATATACAAAATGGAAGGGGTGTTCTTTAGGAAAAGAGCATGGTTATGCCATTTCCATTATTGTTCTTTACTAGTTCCATAGCACTGGTGCCTGCAAAGTGTAATTCAATGTATCTTTTTCAGTAGTTTTGTTTATAGTCATCCTGAGCAATATAATATAATCATATTTAAGAATTATGAAACTGATATAATATTAATGAACAATTTGCAGGTAGGCATACAGCTTTCAGCCTCATAATCCATAATCCATTTTATCTACTGACTGCTCTCATATGCTTCTCTTTCTGACTTTTATAAACATACTACCCATAACCATCAGAAAATAGCAAGAATTACTACACACTGATGGCTTCATGCCCCTGCTCATAGCACAGTGGAGCCTCAGCAAACTCTCTCAACAAGCCCTCCACTGAGCTCTGCATAACTCCAATGCACACCTAACAAGTTCTTCACAGATTACCTATAGCCATTTGACACAGTAATTGAAATAAACTGTACAACCATCCTTCACAAATATGTACATACCTGCTTGCATGAAAAATAGAATGTCAACGTTTCAAGAAATAGTATTCCAAAAATCCATCGTATTGCTCTCCCATCACAAACTTATCTAAAATCTGACCATTTCTCATAAATTTTATTGCAACCATCCTCATCCAAGACACAGTCCCCTCTTGTGTGAAGATTATTGCTAAAGCTTTCTAATTGGTCTTCCCTTTTCTGTCCTTACCTCCCTAGTCAATTCTCAAAACAGCAACCAGTATGATATTGTTGGGTTATCAGTGAAATCACGCTACTTATCTTCTCAAAAGCTGCTTTTGGCTCGCCCTTCACTCCCAAATGGGTGTATCACAACAGAATTGGCTTCCCAATGGCATCTTTGAGCTTCTATGCTATTCGTCATAGCCTCCTTCTCTCTGCTCCAACCACTTTGCTTTCCTCGCCTTTCTTTGAACACACAGGCATGCTTCCACATCAGGGGCGTGGCGACTTAGCCTGAAACATTCTCCCCAGATAGACAAATGACTCCCCTCCTTCAAGACTTAATCTTCTCTGTTCAGGCTAGTCTAACTACATCACCAGCTGCATCACTGAGTCACACATTCCCCTGTTCTACTTTTGCCCGCATAGTACATACTAACTTCTTACAGACTGATTAATTACTGTATTTATTGTCTGCCTTCTCTCATTGGATGTGCGCAGCATAAAGGCGGGTATTTTGTCAGTTTTGTTCATTGCTTTATCCCCATCATCTAGAATAGTGCTTGATACAACATAGGCTTTTAATAAAATAATTGTCAAGTGGAGGAGTGAAACAAGCAAAAAAACAAAAAAGAAGAAGAAGAACGGGTAGAAACTATTATCTACTTGCTCTAAAATATTTTCTAGCTATTTAGGTTTCTGAGTTTTACTGATTCTGCTTACACAGGAGCTGAAGCTGAGGAAAGGCCTTGGCAACCAGACAGACTCTGCTCTTTTGCTCAGGCTCCAAATATCCTCTTGGCTTTTTTTTTTTTTTTTTTTTTCTTATTAGTCGTCCATTTTATACACATCAGTGTATACATGTCAATCCCAATCTCCCAATCATCCCACCACCACCACCCGTCCCCCACCACTCTCCCCCCTTGGTGTCCATTTGTTTTTTCTCTACTTCTGTGTCTCAATTTCTACTCTGCAAACCAGTTCATCTGTACCATTTTCTAGGTTCCACATATATGCGTTAATATACGATACTTGTTTTTCTCTTTCTGACTTACTTCAGTCATTTTGTTTCTCTCATTGTTAGCTCAACAATATTTACATGTTGCCCTGGATACACCGAGTTAACACTTCATATTTTTATTGACCAAGTCTAATAAATTTTATACCATGCTCTTTACTTTCTGTTCTCCAACTACCCAAACATGCTTGAATCTTTATCTGACAACATACAAATTGTAAAATTTTGGACATGTTAAATATCTCTGAACCTCGGGCTTCCCTGGTGGCGCAGTGGTTGAGAGTCCGCCTGCCGATGCAGGGGACACGGGTTCGTGCCCCGGCCCGGGAAGATCCCACATGCCGTGGAGCGGCTAGGCCCGTGAGCCATGGCCGCTGAGCCTGCGCGTCTGGAGCCTGTGCTCCGCAACGGGAGAGGCCACAACAGTGAGGCCCGCGTACCGCGCAAAAAAAAAAACCAAAACTCTGAACTTCAATTTCCTCAACTTCTAGACTAGAACAATAATAGCTATTTTTCACAATTTCACTGAGGTATATATAAGAACATGTACAGAAAAGCACTTTATAAAGTGTTATTATTTATTACTTTCCTGAAATTAGCTCTTTTCCTGGGATATGCCATAGATATGAAGACAAGAAGGAATTTCAATGGGTACCATATTTAGCTATAAACTGTTACTATTTCAGCTATGCTCTTTTTTTTTGCCTAAAAAGAGAATAAGGCTCATACCAGCCAAATGTGTTAAACTCATACAGAGAATTCAAAAGACCTGGTAGCTCTTGAACCTCCCTCTAAATAGTAAGCAATATGTCTTATATATTTATGATGACTTTGAACACAGTAAAGCTAATTTATTTAATTATGAGCCACCACTGCTTAAAATTCACTAGGTATTTTGCTATATGAATTCACATATGTAAAGTTCAAGAACAGGCAACACCAGTGTCAGAAGTGAAGATAAAGTTTACCTTTGGGGTGAAGTGTAGGTAGGGGTAGTGATTAAGAGGGTATATCAGAGAGGCCCTGCAGTGTTGGCAATTATCTGGTTTTTGACCTAGGTGGTGGTTATATGGTTGTGTTCTTATAATTCATTAAGCTAAATGCTTATGATTTGTATATTTTCTCTATGTGTTATACTTAGATTCCAAATTTTATTAACAAAAACACATAGAGTATAGATGCCGGTTCCTTGGTTTTGAATTCCAGTTCCACCAGTTTTTGTCAGTGACTTTGGGTAAAATATTAACCTTGGACTTCTCTGCTTCCTCACTATTATGGAGAATAATTATAGTACCCTGGTATTTTTTTGTTTCTGAAGGGGGGTGAAGGAACAAGTGAAGTAGTACATATAAAATGCCCAAAAGAGAATCTGGCACACATTCAGTGATTAAGAAAAGTTAGCTGTATCACCATTAGTAGGTAATCTCTAAGATGGCTCCAAATGTTCCCTCCTCCTGGTACTCACAGCTTTGGATAATCTCCTTCCCTTGAGTGTGGATGAGGCTGACATGTTTCTAATCAGTAGAATATGGCAAAAAGTGATGGGGTGTCCCTTGTGATTTTGTTACATAAAATTGTACCTTCCATTGTGCTAGCAAGATCTATTTAATGAATTCCTTCCTTGCTGGCTCTGATGAAGCACGCTGCCATATGGAGAGGTACAATACCAAGGAACTGAGGCAGCCTCCAGCCAACAACTAGCAAGATACTAAAGCCCTCAAAAACCCAAAAAACTGAATCCTGCCAATAGCCTCATAAGCTTATAAGCAGATTCTTCCACAGTCTAGCCTCAGATAAGACCCAGTCATGGCCCTGTGAGAGGCACTGAAACAGAGGACCCAGCTGAGCCATGCCTGGAATCCTGACCCACAGTAACTGTGATACAATAAGTGCGTGTTGTTGTAAGCCTCTAGGTCTGCGGTAATATTACTATATCTTAATACATGACGAATACAACATCTGGCTCCAAGCAACTCTTGAGAATTAAAGTGCCTGAGCTTTGTAGTAAGTATTTTCATTAATATTTAAGGAGACTCTTTCTTAATTCTGAATTTGACTGTATTTTAAATGGTAGAGTTTGCCTGGTATTTTTCACCAAGATAAAAATGGCCACCATTGTTCCAATGATATAATTACAAAGAACCATAAATGAAAGTATTTTGATTGGAAATACTTTGTACCCACTTACATCCTATTAATTTAACTGTTAAATGAGTAACTTTCCACGGATTGCAAGCCAACTACCTGAGAGAAAGTAACAGCTTAAATAGAACCACAGGAGAACAAACTAGTACTATGTAACATCTTTTTTTTTTTCCCTCTTGTTGACCTGTGCTCCTGGGCTAATAGATGACACTAGCTCTTTCACCCTTTATTTCGAAGATCATAAATTAATCAAAATAGGCAGGCAAATATCCTAAATGAAGCAGACTGATAGTGAGCAGTGGCATGTAGTAGAGAATGGTGGACTAGAAAGGCAAGCTGTATCTAAAAACATTAAATTCAGGTATTTTATTTTAAGTATCATAAGGGCAAACTAAATATGTCTGTAAGTCATGTGCAGCACACATACAGGCTGCCAGTTTGTGGTCTCTGCTTCAGTGTAACAGAAATGTTAATACCACCAGACATGGTTCAGTAAGACCCGAGATGGTGTCAGAGTCAAGAAGGGTTTCTGGTTAATGCTTCCTAATATAAAAGGATCCCATATACCTACAGAAGCCCAGCTGCAGTACAAGACTGAGGTTAACTGCAAAAAGAATATAGGATGGTCCATATCTTTTATTATTTATACCACGGAGGTATAACCAGGAGGGAGAGTGGCAAATTGATATTGGAGTCATCATCCCGCTACATGTGATACTTCTGACTCTGCCAGTCAATTTGCAACTACTTCTGATATATCCCCAGATTGTTTTAGACACACTTCTATTTTCATGTGCTGGTTGCACTGTGTTTGGTTATCCCTGTGATTCCCATACCAGACTGTGAGCTTCTCCTTAACGGCAGAACAAACAGAAGAGGCATATATCAGTAGAATAAATAAATAAGTAAATGAACCAATGCATCTTTCCAGGACTAAGAACTCTGTGTGTAAAATGAGGGTGTGTGTATTGTATTGTGATCTCAAAGTTTAATACCAACTAGAACATATGATACTCAAAAATTACATGTCTACTGAGACATGCAATTCAATTCAATCTGTGATTTATTCATAATTAATTGATACCAACTTAAATTACATGTATGTTTTTAATACAAAGTAGAATTTTAACCTAAGACATTTAATCTAAAGAACAAATTAAATAAGTATTGTCATTAAAATTTTAAAAGAAGCATTTTATTTAAGATTCTGGTTCTCCCATTAATTAACTGGAAACATTTGTTTCTCAAATTATTTTGGAGATACCAAAAGTTAGATTTCTATTTTCTTCTGATTTTCACTATGCTGTTTCCTTTTTTTAGGTTTTGTCTTTATGTTTTATTTTGTTTTGAATTTACTTCACACCTTTTACCACTTTTACCTTTATGTAGAAAATTTAACACATTAACCTTAGGGGGAGAAAGTAAATAGCCAGTTAGCCCTGAGAAAAGATCGAATGGGCTATTAAAAAAGGCCTTCCTGTTCTATATCTTGGGGTTCTTTTCTATCACACAGAAAGCCTGGCTCTCCAGGCTAAGAAAAACGCTTATATTTTAACGCAAAACTTTCACAGTAATTCAGCTTTATTAGCCTAATCTTGCAGCACCACTGCAGAGGGCCTGGATGCTGGCAGAGTCTGGCAGGGAAGGTGAGGGAAGGACACAGGCAGAGTGGCTCACAAACTGTGGCTCTGTGCAAGGATGCTTATACTTCCAGCCCTAATTATCTCCTGGGGGGCAAGGCTTTCTAGTTAGCAGATGAAAACCTCACGGCCAAAGGAAGACTACATTCTGAAATATCCTGCTCAGGAGACAAAAAGCGTGGTTAAGAATTCATAAACTCAGCTCTTCTCATTGTGGTTGAATATTGTTACAGTCACTAGAAGTAGGAAGTAATGATTTGTTTTGAAAATGAGGGAGAGGGTGTTTATGATGTCTTTTTTTCAAAATAAACATTTCATTTGGCATTGTAAAAGATTGGGGGAAAATATCTCAGTATGATTTACGATTCAGGATGTTTTAGTTCTTTCATTTTTACATATTAATGATTTTGTATATTCATTTATAAAATATCTATTGAGCACCTACTTTGGGCTAGGAACTATGCTATCTCCTGGGTTACAGCAAGCACAGAGCATATGGTTCCTGCCCTCTGGAACTTACTATCTATTTGGGATACAAACAAAGAGCTAATTTGTAGAGTAGTGAGTTCTAGATTTTAGCCAAATGAAGCTTCTTAACAACTTTGGCAAGAGAGTTTCAGTGGAATAATTGTTGGAAGTCAGAGGACAATGGGATAAGAATTGAATGGTGGTGCAACAGTAGAACCAAAAGTGTATACACGACTCTCTTTTGAGAGATTTGACTACAGTGGGAAAAACAAAAAATGAAGCAACACCTGAAAATCCCTTTAGATGGTATTAGGGAAAATGTTAACTTTTTGTTGTTGTTGATTTTACCGAAAAAGGACCCAACGATGATGAAGAGATGGAAGGTATAGCAGTGAGATAAGAATCCACAAAGTGAGATCTCGAGGAGTACCCTAAAGAGGATTCCTAAAAGATGGGCTACATGTTTCGGGGGGGGAGGTGGGGGAACTGGCCCTGTAGCAAAGTAGAAGCTTTCCTTCCAATATAACTGGATAAAGAGGTAAAACAAATGGGTGTCCATGCCCATTATTTTAAAAGTTTAAGGACGGGAAGTGTATGACTTACTTAATGACGTCTATTTTCCTTGTGATGGATGACATGAGCATGTCTGCTGATAATGAAACTGAGCAGAACCCTGCAGGGCCTTCCCAGGGAGAGCCTCCACCTCCATGTCCCCCACCTCTTGTTTGTAGAAAAGCTTTAGCCTCCTAGGCCTTCCCAGAATTCCAAAGAGCAAACTTAACTGGAGAAGTGAGAAAATGCAGAAGCAAAGGAAAGCAGTCAAACGAGACAAAATAACAATAGTTTAGGCATAAAACAAAGTCAAGGACCTTTAGTTACTCCTCAAGGGCTATAGATAATATCCTGAGCCATATCCTTGAGTGTTTTTGCAGGTACTAAAAGCCCCACCAGCACATAACCCCAGACTGGTTGGAACCAGAAGGTTGACAACTGAGATTCCCAAAACATCACCCTATTACCTCAGAACCAACCACCAATCAGATAATCGAGCATGAATTGATCACACCCTCTCTCTTACTTTAAAAAGCCCTTCTGTGAAAGCTGTTAGGGAGTTCAGGCCTTTGGAGCATGAGCTGCCAGTTCTCCGTGCTTGGGGACCACGTTTGTGGCTTTGAAATAAATGCTACATTTTCCTTCACCACAATTTGGTGTCAGTAGATTGGCTTTGCTGCACATCAGGTGAGCAGACCTAAGTTTAGTTTGGTAACGAGGATGAGAAAATGGTATTTATTTGGTTGAAGATTTGAAGAAAACATGGAAGGTTTAAAACAGCCACCTTGCAGAGATAGGTGGCCAGAAAAAGAGAGAAGGTGTATGGACAAGGCTGAACAATCAGAGGACACCTGAGTCTCTAGATTATATTAGAACCGACTGATAAAGCTGTATGCTTTTCTTTAGTGGGTTTTAACCTTTGATATTTCATAGAAGGCATATAACTGAATATGTCCACAGTTGGGACTTTTCTATTTGACTAGAAAAGAAAAATGTTGAAGTTAGATTAAATGATAAATTACAGAATCTCAGCTCCAGAGAGAAAGAAGTGAGGTCAGGAAGGAGTAGAACATGTCAGGGACTGGACATCTAGAGTTATCAAGGGGAAGGTACAGTGGGCGTAAAAATCAGAAGACTGTGGTCAAAAGGTCAGGAGCCTGAATTTAATGTTTCAGATTAAATATCTTAAGTATAGCCACGTAACCAGGAAAAAATGAAGACAGAAGTCTCTGCAGATAACAGGTCAAAGAGATATAAAGCCTGCGAGTCGGATGGGACATTAGTTAAAGTGAACCAGGCTGATGGTATTGTGTGTGGTAGAGGAGAGGGTTGTAAGTAGGTACCACAGTCTCCAGAGAATGAGTGTGAGTGAGCAAGAGGTCAACGGAGTACCGTGACAGGGACAACAGATAGCAGGGGTTTTAACAGGCAGGAAGCGGAGTGATGCTGTGATCATCAAAGGGAATGAAGAGGTGTCCAGCCCCACCTCCTTCGTGGGGTCAGGGGTGGGGACAAGTCTCAGAGAATGAGCAACCTCCGTGTCCCCTGTTGCTTTATCTGTAATGAATATATAGAAGCTCTGATCCCAAATGAGACAATATAAGTGTGCTAGTTTTGAAAGACAAGGTAATATGACAAACCAAATATTTGAAGAAACTTCTGTTAAACAGTTCTGAGACAGACTAAAGCAAACATTTTTTTTTTAAGGAGCACAGGTTCATTGTTTTTCTTCCGGTTTTGAGATATAATTAACAAACAGCACTGTATAAGTTTAAGGTGTACAGCATAACGATTTGATTTACCGTCATGATGTGATCATCACAGTAAGTTTAGTGAACATCCACCATCTCATGTAGGTACAAAATTAAATAGGAAAAAAAATTTTTTTCTTGTGATGAGAACTCAAGATTTACTCTCAAAAACTTTCACATAAAACGTACAGCAGTGGTAATTGTATTTATTATGTTGTAGAATACATTCCTAGTACTTATTTCTCTTATAACTGGAAGACTGCCCTCATCCAACTCCCCCTTCCCCTACCCCTGCCTCGGTCACCACAAATCTGATCTCTTTTTCCGTGAGTTTGTTTGTAATGAGCACCATTTTTTTTTTTTTTTTTTTTTTTTTTTTTGGCAGTACGCAGGCCTCTCACTGTTGCGGCCTCTCCTGTTGCAGAGCGCAGGCTCCGGACGCGCAGGCTCAGCGGCCATGGCTCACGGGCCCAGCCACTCCGCGGCACGTGGGATCTTCCCAGACCGGGGCACGAACCCACGTCCCCTGCATCGGCAGGTGGACTCTCAACCACTGCGACACCAGGGAAGCCCAATAATGACTTTTTAGAAGAAACTGACTTGGGAAGAGCATTTTATGCTCCCCACCCTCACTTCTAAACCCTTCACGTTGACTTAAATGCACATATGACCCTAGAACTCCAGCAGTTCCTTAAACTGTGAGGTGATATTTAACATGAAAGCTACAGACTAGGATAAAGGAGCAGTAAGTGAGAAGTAACCTGAGTTTCTGGTGATCATGAAGCCACCATACCAGTCCTAATCTGCCTATTCCTGAATTTCTTTTATATAAGGAAGGAACTACGTGTAGCATAAACCACCGCTATTTGGACTTTTCTGGTGTACGTGCAACCAAACCTAATCCAAAGACATTCAAATTTACAAGATAAAATTCCTGTTCCTGGAAACCAAAAGATTATTTATGTGATTTTTCAAGGCCACTTGCAACATGAAATTATCACCATTTTATTCAAGAGCCTCAACTTTGCAATTTCCCATATTCTTTGGACTCTAAATCGACGGGTGTTCCAAATATCCAGATAAAATAGGAGCCAGGTTATTTGCCAGGAAATATATATGATGCTTGTAAGCCTAAAAATCCACTTGCTCCAGATGCCTGTCCCATAGCCACTTCAGCCTCCTCAAAATATTGTTCTATTTGCTACTACATTTAAATCTGGAACATTATCTCCAAAAGTTTCCAATTACAAAAATACATGTAAAGATAAAAAATAAAAAAAGAAGGGGAATTACTTATATGTCTTCCAGCTCTCTCATTTTTGCATTCCTTGTTTTTACAAAGCCACCTTGAATGCTTTTCTGTAAATGACCTAAATGGGGGTAGCTGGTTATGAGAATAAGTACACAATGGTCTAAACCTACTGAAAGCAGACTCTAAATAACTGAACTTGACAAGTGAAGTTCTGGGCATCAGCCTCACAGAAGGTGGTGATGTTGATTTGCAGTAGGGAAGTACGGGTTTCTGAGAATAGAGAGGAAAATTCCTGTGAAAGGGAAGGAAAAATTAGTTTGGGTCCTAGAGCATGATCTGAGTTTGAAAGTATTGTGAGATTGATATAATTACACAAATGGAGCAAAGAAGGAACTGTAAGAGTCATCCAGAGCCAAAGGTAGACGTGAGAAAGTGAAACTACTGTGTAAGAAAAGAGACCTCAGTCCAAGAGGGGTGAGGCCAAGGATGAGAAACAAACCTGAAGCTGAGTGCCTTCAGTAAAATGCAGTGAGACAGAATAATTAGGCTCAAGTGAGTAAACTAGAAGAAAGGGTCATAAATATTTCCAGAGGTTGTATATTAGTATTTGATTGCTGTATTAATAAAATTCCATAAACTTATCAGCATAAAACAATTCCATTTGTTATGTCACAGTTCTGCAGGTTAGAAAATAGAAATGTGTCTCACTAAGCTAAAATCAAAGTGTTGGAAGCCACCTTACTGGAGGCTCAGAGAAAGAATCCAAATTCATTCAGGAGTTGTCAGGTTGTATTTCCTATGACTACAGGACTGAGGCACTCATTTTCTTGCTGGCTGTCAACTGGAAGCCACCATTATTTCCTAGAGACCTGTCCCAGTCCTTGCATGTGAACACCTACATCTTAGAGCCAACAACGGCACTTCAAACCTTCTCACGTTGGAATCTCTGATTTCCCTTCCACCACATCTCTCTTTGCCTTTTCTGTGGCATCACTCTGATCACAGAGAAAGTTTTCTGCTTTTAAGGATTCACATGATTAGATTAGGTCCAACCAGATAATCTAGATCCATAATCTTAATTAATCTGCAAAGTCACTTTTTACATGTTACACAAATTCACAGATTACGGAAATCAGGGTGTGAACATCTTTGGGAAACCATTTTGCCTGCCACAGGTGACAATACATAAAAGAGCCAGTGGATTTTCCTGTAGTTAGGGAGAGAGATGTTAAGAATTAAAAGATTCTCCAATGTTTCTCTGGTACCATTCTGATTATATCCACCACGTAATGGAATTTAGGGAGGTGAATAGCTATTTATCATTTCATTTACTGTCTGTTCACAGATTTTAAAATATCTTGGTCATCTCAGACAACAACTAAACTAACATAACTAACATGAAGCTAAGTATAATTACTCCAAATCCTAAGAAAACTTGGTAACATTTTCCCACATAAGAAATTCAGAGAATTGAAGAAATGATTCGCTGTAAGTATAACACATCTCTCAATCTCTTACTCATCTATGATCATGGAACATTATTATCTTCCACGCATAAGCTCTTCGCATTATATTTTATTAAATGCCATTTATTAAAATGTGCAAATTGATTGAATGAGATTGATTCATTACATGTCGCAGCAGTAAGACTTTTAGGTGATGAGTATAATTAACAAGAGAATACCAATAAAGGTGCTGATATACTATCATTTCTATGCATTTATCGTCATTTTCCATACAAAAATAACTCAAGGTTTAATATCTCCGATTTTTATGAACTCAAGTGATAATTCAGAGCTCAGCAGTTTCTCTTTTGTTTGTTAACAGAGGCCCCAAGAGCATCACTGAAGTCAGTGTGATTTCTGACTGCTTTATTGGGAGAAAAAAATCTAACTGATCAGCCTGAATTTTACAAACATATCCAGGGAATACATGAAATCATTCTCAGTGGAGAAGTGAAATATCGGAGAACAAAAGATGTTTTACTTGTATTGATTTTATTAACTTTTAATCCTCAAGATTATTCAGGAATTCCCTACTTTTTAATAAACATGAGTACTGTTTTCAAAAGCTGTTTCAACCAAATAGCAAGAACTAATATTTGAATGGATATCAATACCTGATAATCTGCTTGGAAATTGGGAAGTGAAATAACTCTTGGCTAAAATTCAGAAGTAAGATGACTCCCCATTGAGGGGCTTCATGATTCATAGTTCTAGACAGTTGCTTCCTTCCTTGGTGCTCCTCACTGACTTCCAGGAGCTGCTCCTTTTCAGACCCTGTAGATACTCAGTGATCATGGATGTTACTAAAGACAAGTGGCATGTTAGATGGTGAGTGAGCTGTGGACAAAGCCATGCTGGCAGGCGACCAGTAGCCAAACTGGCTGGCAGTGTACTAAACTGAAGGTCAGGGTCCTG
Source organism: Phocoena sinus (assembly GCF_008692025.1). Classification (NCBI taxonomy): domain Eukaryota; kingdom Metazoa; phylum Chordata; class Mammalia; order Artiodactyla; family Phocoenidae; genus Phocoena; species Phocoena sinus. The sequence continues at coordinate 76,093,188 of NC_045773.1, read as the reverse complement.
GCATAGATTCCATAGGAAATGTTGACAGTAGCTTTGAGGAGTCTGGGAGGAACCATTGAATGATGGCTGGTTGTAATTCTTCAGCGAAATAATCACAGTTTCTTCTATCCTTTCCTTAGGTTGTATGAGAACACTAAAATCAGCTTTAATTTTTAAAATGGTTAATCTACATTAATCACACTGTTTCCAAGGTATGTCCCCAGGTACACCTGCATCAGAAACTTCTGAATTCCTTTTTGAAATGCAGACTTCTAGACCCCCAACGCACACTTGCTGAGTAAATCTCTGAGTGCAGACACAGGAATCACTATATTTTAGCTAACTTCTATGGATTTCTTTCCACACTAAAAGTTTGGTTCTACATATAATATTTTTCTCACAAGGTATCTTTGTTTTTAAGTCTACCCAACCTGAAAAGGCCTCAAGAGATAGGATGTAGAGGAAGGGGATGATAATTTACTCTAGAGCTGAATATGGATAATCTTAGTCTCATGGCTCAAAAATCATACCAAGGGACTTCCTTAAACACGAAACTTAAGTTCAGTTGGGAAAGAGAAGGCCGTGAGACACTCACACACTTTGTGTCTGTGGACTAATGCTCCCAGTCTGGTGTACCACCAAGAAAAAAATAAAAAAGAGAGAATGGCTTGATGAAATATAACCATAGAAAAAAAAATATATATATATATTTTTTGGTACGTGGGCCTCTCACTGTTGTGGCCTCTCCCGTCGCGGAGCACAGGCTCCGGACGCACAGGCTCAGCGGCCATGGCTCATGGGCCCAGCCGCTCCGTGGCATGTGGGATCTTCCCGGACCGGGGCACGAACCCGTGTCCCCTGCATCAGCAGGCGGACTCTCAACCACTGCGCCACCAGGGAAGCCCAGAAAATATTTTTAAATAAAATACTATGGAAAAAATTTATTATTGATTCACATTCTTGCATCTTTCAAAATATTTTTTTACAATGGCCATTAAATTGCACTGAGAAACTCAAGAAAGTGATGATCAATAATAAAACATTTCAAGTGTGTTGCTGTGTCAGGTCCCTGGCTGTGAGAGTTCATGTGTTCTGGCCCTAGGTGTCTCGCTTAACTCTCCTGGGTCTCAGGCTCCTTCCCCTGTAAGATGAATACCCTGAGCTCAATGATCTCTGTTTAATTAAAGGATTTTTGCTTCTTCTCTTCCTTGTCCAGTTTCCTCCTGAACAATCATCTGAGAAACATTAGATGAGTCAGAGGAATGTAAGCATCCATGAAAACGCAAATAAACACAAAGTACAAATTGGATGCAGAATGGAAGATTTACATCCTTCCCAAGTACATTTCCACAAAATACCTATTGATTACCAAAAAAAAAAAAAAAAAAGAGTAACTTTACATTGGAGAAGCCTGGCCAACAACTCCTTAATGAAGTAATCAAAATGAACATCATCAATAACAAGACAAATCAACATGTGAGCGCCCAGGCAGAGGCAGGGAAGGGATCACAGCATCACTCTCGTAATGGGCTTGCCAAAGATGTATCATCTGAATCTAATCATGGGGACACAACAGACAAACAACAGTGAGGGGCGTTTTACAAAACTATTGGCTTGTAATGTTCAGAAGTGTCAAGATCAATAAAGGAACAGAAAGACTGAAGCACTGCTTCAGACTAAAGAACACTAAATGCAATCTGTGATCTCAAGCTGTGTCCTTTTGCTATAAAAGGTGTGGTTGAGACAACTGGTGAAACTTGAATGGATGTGAAGATTAGACGGTAGTAATTTCTTACATGTTAAAAAAAAAACTGACACCAAGTGAAATAAAACCAAATCTTCCCCCAAATGAATGTTATTAGATTCTAATTCATCCTATCCTCCTATTGGTTTATTTTTAAAAATAAATTATTATTCAATTAATATAATTCATCTTACCCTTCCTTAACTCTGAATTACATAAATGTCACCAGGTCTTGGCACAGTGTCTGGAATATTAGCTAAGTATAAATATTTTTGCATTAATAAATGTAAAAAGATATTAAAAGGGACTTTGCCTGAGTTGGAATGATAAAACAAAAGGTGTTAGGTAATTACACATCCTAAGAACACATTCATGCAAGACTTGTTAACAGGGAGCCCAAAACATTTTGTAGAACTGTAGTCAACGCATCTCAAGTAATCAATGCAGGAAACGTGGCTTTGAAAAGCATTTACTGAAAAATAAAATTCCTACAAAAGATCTTTCTGGCTGTTAGAGGTCCTGTTCCTTAATGCAAAACAGGTAGGGAGATTCAGTGGAAAGGACAAGCTTAAAACTCGAAGAAAAGATAAAGTTTCATTTTTGGGGGGTTGGGTTGTTAATAACTTAAAATGATACTTTTAAAATAATAATAGTGAGAAAAATCTGTGATTCCCATCGGAAATATCCAGGGGTAGGGAAGGGAAGAGAGATCTTTCCCCATTTGAAAAATGGTGTTATTGAAACTGAGCAGGACATCATAAGGCCTTCCTAGGGACAGACAGCTCCCCTCCTCATGTCCCCCACCTCCTAGTTTGGAGAAAAGCTTTAGCCTCCTAGGCCTTGCCCTAGTTCCAAGCAAATTTAAACAGAGAAGTGAGAAAATGCAGAAACGAAGGAAAACATTCAAGCAAGACAAAATAATACGAGTTTAGCCATAAAACAAAGTTAAGGACCTTTAGTTTCTTTCAAGGGCTATAGATAATATCCTGAATTATATCTTTTGAGTTGTTTTGCAGATACTAAAACCCCCATCAGGTGGAGGACATTAACTGCATGCTGACCACCAGCAGACCCTAGATGGGCTGGAACCGGAAGGTTGATGACTGAGATTCCCGAAACGCCATCCTGTTTCCTCACCACCAACCAATCAGAGAATTGTGCATGATCTGATCACACATCCTGAGATGCTCTCCGTCGCGCTCTTTTTAAAAAACCCTTGCCTGAAAGCAAGGTTTCCTCTGTCTATAAAGACATTTCATTTTGTATAACTCCTTGGAGGGCTCTTCTAGTTGCTAGAAGGGATGCTCCCTGATACATGAATCACCTCATGAAGCCAATTATATCTTCAAATTTATTTGCTTGAATTTTTTGTTCTTTAACAAAAATCATATCTGATGTGAAGAAGTCAAGATTCATATAGGTCTAAAACACAGTATCAGCCTTGAGGAATAGGCATATAAAAAAGTAAATTGTGTATTCCAGATTAAGGAAGGGGTTGTCTTATTTCCAGAGATCCTATCACAAAACAAAATCCCTTCTCTGGTGACCTCTTTAATGAAGTTCCAAGCACAAATGTACTAAAGTGCCCTGGGGAAAAAATGCTACATTACCTATTCCTCCAGAGGGTAAGGGAAGGAATTTAAATTCTTTCTCAGTAACCCGGGCGTGTATTTTTACAAGGACTTATATTAATTCAGGCTGTTTCTTTTCTGCAGGTTGAAAAAAAGATTAAATACAATTTTAACAACATATTTATAGCTGAAAATACCTACTTTCAAAATACTAGAGCTAAGACCTTTTCTTTGCCTGTAAAATGTTAATATTTTAAAAAGGACATGAATAAATATAAACAAAAAACATTCTAATAGCAGCAGCCTTTTGTTAGAAACTAGGTTTTTCCAAAATGATAATCAAATTTGTGTCAAAACCATTTTTGAATGTTAAATATACCTAAAGTAAGGCAACACGATTAAAAGTCAGGTTCATAGGTTTGGGATATCATTTAACTAAAACATAAATTAAACCTACATACGTTTTAAGATCAATTTCTTAGGTACTTGCTTAGAGGCATATTTAAAGTGAATGCTTTAACTCAAGTCCTATTTTAAAAACCCTTAAATATTTTGTTGTTGTTGTTCATTTGTTGAAATGAGCAATGAAGCTCATTTAAAGTAAAGGATAAAAATATATAAGCCTGAAGTTTAAAAAATATCACTATCATTAGTTTTCTTATCCTCTTGATCATGTAATTAGTTTGCAGTTTACTAACTGGTACCCCCAACATCTACCATGACAATAATAACTAGATTTTTTTAAGCCTTACCATGTACTAAGGACTTTCTGTTTTACATGTACTGATATATTCACCTTCAGAGAAAACTTACGAGGTAGTTATTAATACCATTCTTTTTTGAAAGAGGAGAAAATTTGGCCTCAAAGATATTAACCAGTTCACCAAAGATCACACAGCTACCAAGTGAAAGAACAAGGATTTGAGTCCAGGTAGCCTGGTTTCTGATGGGTTTTTATCACAATCATATTGTGAGGGTCACCTAATCGCACCTAAAATCATTGCCTGATTCTCTTGTGTAACATAAGCATCCCGAAAATCATGGAATTTTATCTGTTTGATGATATGTTGAATTATCTATTAGACTAATAGACTAATCTATTAGTCTAATACTAATTATCTATTAGTATTAGACTACTACTAGTAGTCCTACTGAGAATAGAGCAATTTTCTATGGATTAATATGAGTCTTGTGCTTGCAAAATTATTATGGCCTAGAAATTGCAAAATTCTCCTGCTATGGAAAATTTAACAAAGATTGATACAATAACTCAAAATGCTCTCTTAAATAACTAGATGACCTTGCAGAAAGTAAAGGAAAAAGCTCAAGTTGGACATAATCAGGGAGCAAGGATCATGAATTTAAGCTAGCACTACTGGCATGTCCTGCCTGCCATCTGCTGCACATGGTAGGTGTCACTTCAGGACCTTGCTTCAGACATGAAAGATCCCCCATCCATTAAACCATTGCTGCCTCTGTCACTGACTCGGGGCTCTTTCTTTGGTCTTGAGGCTGGGCAAGTACAGGGTTTGCAGGCCTGTGTGTGTTGAGTTGGGGCTGGGGGTGGCAGGGTGGTGTAGCCCAATGAATGACTACAACAGAAAAAGCCACCCTATAGAGGCAAATAGTAAAGCTCGTGAAGTATCATGTTTAACTCGGCTTTGGCACTAAGTAGAGACTTTCTGTAAACAAAACCTTCATTTAGACTATGTAGTCAAAGGCTAGCTTTCAAATATTTTGTGTCTGAATCTACCATACGTATTCAGTTTAAAATGTATAAGTCAAGAATTGCAATTTATATTGGACCTAAGTCTATTTACATGCAATCCATAATTCTCCCAGGAAAAATCTATACCCAACACACAAGTCAACAAATATGAGATCTCAATAAAAAATCATGCCAAACACAAAGGAAAGCAAGTTACCACAAATGAGAATAAAAAGAAACAATAATATCAGAATTATAAAAAATCAGGTACTGAAAATGTTTAAAAATGAACACTAAAGAGATAAGCTTAATAAATTTAAGGAAATGAGAAAGAATTGAAAATATACTAGGAAAAAAGACGGCCAGAATGTAGAGGAGGACATTAGATATATTTAATAAAGGATTAGAGAGAAATTATTGGAAAAAATAAATATTACGAAAATTAACAGTTTAATGAGCTGTTGAGCAGTGGTTTGAAAGAGCTGAAGAGAGTTGATAAATGGGAGAAAGATCAGAAGAAATCACACAAAATGCTGCAGAGATAAAGAAATAAAAAATATGAAAGAAAAAGTAAGAGGCATGGAGGATAGAGTGAGAAGATCCAAAATATGTTTTACATAGATACCAGGACAAAATAATTTTTTAAAAGTATATAAAAGCAATATTTAGAGAGGTAATATCTGAGTTTTCTAGTATTGAGTAAAATGATAAATATGACATTTGGGAAACAAAGATTTCCAAACAACGTACATTAGAAGAATTCCTATCTAAACAAATCATGGTGAAACTGCAACGTACAAAGATCTTAAGAGCAGCCATTAAAAAAAAAAATTAGCAAAGGCATGATGATTAGAATGACAAATTCTAAAGAGAAGTAATGTAGCAATAAAGAGTTAATTATATCTTCAAAATTCAGAGAGAAAATGTATCTAATTTTACTGGTTATTCAGGAAATCTATTTTCAAGAATGAAAGCAAGTAAAGACATTTTCAGATAAACAAAAACTCTCATAAAGAGCTTCTGAATGACCCAAGAGAAGAAGAAAAAAAATAATTCCAGAAAGAAGATCTGAAATGGAAAGGATACTGGTGAGCAAAGAGAATAATCATGCCTGTACATTTAAAGATAAATTAATGGTGTAAAAAACAGTAATAATTAGATTTGGCTTATAACAAGCCTGACTTAAAATATCAGATAACAATTGCCTGTAATGTTTCAAGTATCCAGGTTCCTGAATGTCATTCTCTCCTATTACTTAAGCCCTTTCCCTTCTTTCACTGATTCTAGCTCTAGTTTTCTGCCTGTCAATTTGTTCAGTTTGTTTGTTTGTTTCTGCCTCAGAGAGAAAAGGGAATACTTAGAGTTAAAGCCATCCTACATCCTTATTTTACTCCAGTGGTATGCAAAGAGATTGGCCTTATTAAATATCCATTTAAATGTTGAGGGTAACTACTAAAAGAATATAAACCCTAAAATGGAGTAGAGAGAAAAACACAAGCACTTTAGGAAAAAAGCCATGCAAGAAAAAAATAAAAAGTAATCACTCTGAGGGAAAAAGAAGTAAAACATGACAAACAGAACAGTGTAAAATGAAAGTATCAAAATTAAACTAATTTGTCGGTAATTTCAATAAATGTCCCACACAATACCAAATAACCATGCCTTTAACAAGACCTCGTCTCTCTCTCTCTCTCTCAATCCCTCAATTGATCTTTCTCTCTCAGGTACACACACACACACACACACACACACACACACACACACACACACACACACACACACACACACTGTGGCTAATGGTATGTAAGGAGAGCATTTTAAGTGCCCTTGAAGGTAGAAGATGGGCTTTTTCATTTTTTCCTTCTCCTTTCTGGCTGAAAGGAGAATATGATGTTTGGCGCTTCAGTAGCCCTTTTGAACTATGAGGTGGAAGCAATAAGTTGAAGATGACAAAGCAAGAAGATAGACGATATCTGGTTTTCTCGCAACATGGAGCCCCATACCAGTCCTGGGCTGCCTCCTTTCAGGTTTTGTTTTTGTAGGTTGTGATCTACCTTTGAGAAGGAGGCCTGCACTCTCTTCAGAAGTGCGCTCAAGACCATTTGGACAGGGCATACCACAGCCCCAAAGACCTAGAACATGGTCTAGAAAGGAGTATCACTCCTGGTGGACATGTCTCCTTTTCTAGAAGAAAAACACTGCTAGAGGAAATCCAGGGCAGACCCTCTAAAGAAGGGTGTCTCAGGACAAATATATGGTACTTGGGCCTAAAGAGGTGCTAGAAGCCCTCACATACTTGTGATGAAGGATAAATGAGATAACATAAGGAAAGTACATAGCTCAATACGCAACACAGAAGAAGCACACAATGACAATAACAAATAGTAACAATTGGGTGCCAGGTATTGTGCTGAGTACAGAGCCAAGACTGACTCCAGAATGCTGTTCCCATTACCTAAGTCCTTTCTCCTCTTCTTCTAGTGCTCCTTGCTCTAGCTTGTCCTGTCAACATTTTCGTTACTGTTCAAGCCTAGGAGAGAATTGTTCCAGATTCTCCTAAGAGTGCAGTCACTCATAGGACAACAGGGTAATGAAACTGCAGGAAATGTCTACCTGTGCAAAACATTTAACCTATTCCAAACTGAAGCTCCTCTATGCTAGGCCTCACATGGCAGAGTCCCACAGCTCTTCAAAACCAATAAATGAGTGTAAATTCTCAATTCAGCTCTAGACTTAACTACAGTAAAATATGATTAACTACAGTAAAATATGGGGATCAACAATGAAAAAAAAATCTATGAACCTTTGTCCTACAAATTCAATCAAGGACAAATCCTCAGGCTAAACCCTTAGATCCAACTGGAGCTTTTTGAAACTGCAATTTGGGAAGGATGGCTCTTGCCAGTCGCTTTTAAATCCAGTCAGCCAGCTAATTAAATTTCCAGTTCCCAAAATGTTTCCAATAAACAGAATCCAAAATAATAATACACTTTTATATTTCCTCAGCAATTTACAGCAAAACACATTTATAACCATCTTTCATGGCGAACAGTGGTTTTATAAGTCTGACTAATATCTTCATGCAACAGTAACCCACTGAAATTATTTTACCACTTGTAGTGTTTTTGCAAGGATTTATAGATGCTATAAAAGAGTTATCTTTATAGAATTTTCCACCAACAAATATTTCTCAATCTCCTCATGGGAAGAATATTGTAGACAGGAGCTAATTTCATCCAACTTTTGAGAAATAATCAATTCTTATCAAATGGGAGCTAATTTCATCTAACTTTTGACAAATAATTCCTTTCTGTATAATCTTTACAATTATTGTAATATTTGCTAAAATTGGAAGAAATACTCAGGGACTCAATCCATGGTGAAATTTGAAATCAACAAAGGGCATGATATTGTCTTTTGGGAAGCCATTTCAGCTCACTGGAAAGGTCATAAATTCCCCATAGCTAGAGCTTCAGAGAGTGAATTATTGCATTGGATGGCATGTGGGATTCCTCACTAGAGTAACAATGATTAAAGCTACAGTGACTCAATCTTGGGAATTTACCAGACCTATTGTCCTCCAGATTCTTGGAATGTTAGAACTGGATACCACCTTGAGGATCCCTCATAGTAGTTCTCAACTCTCATGTCATATTAGAACCACCTAAAGAGCTCCAGGAGCATCGCAGAGCAGTTAAATTAAAACATCTGGGAATAGTGACTAAACCTTGGTATATATTTAAAGCCCTCCATATGATTCTAATGTGCAGGCAAGTTAATATTTAATTGTCTTTTAGCCAAATCCCTCAATTTACACAAGAGGAGATTCACTGATTCTAGGAATCAGTAGATGGTACAGGTTCATTCTCTTCTTTCTTCTCTCATTTAGCCAATGGCTCTGTGTCCAGAAATTAAAAGCTCTCAATCAGCTCAATACATCTGTATCCTGAAGAGGCAACTTTTAGGATCTTCTCAGATTCCACTACATAAATTACCTCATGTTTTAACCAAGCATGGGGTCAGGCTTGTGAGAACTACATTACAAGTCAGCATGCATAGATTTAGAACATGAGGAGATCCATGAATTAAACAGAAAGTTGTTCTAGGGAGCCTCTAAAATCCCTTTTCAGTCTGTTTTTGTTTAATTTTTAAGATTCAGCTCCTTTCAGAGTGGCCTAAAAGGGACCACAATTTAGCAGTGAGAGGAATCCCAGTCTTCCTCTTACCTTTGGAGGGATAGATTCAGCCCTTGCTCATCTTGTCTGTATTGTGTGCTTTCAGTGAACAAATCATATTAATGGGTATAATCTCTACACTAAAAGAGCATATACTATCACTGAGTATACAAAACAAATGAAAGTAAGTTAACTGAACTGTTTCCAATTTATTGTAGGTGCTCAAAATAGTTTAGAGTGATTGAGTTGATGATTGATCTCAACTATTTCTTTTCTAATAGTTCAACATTTAATGATTCAGGTAATTTAAGAAATGTAATTGGGTTGTGACATTATACTTTTCACTGCCCCACCCAACAATTTTTTCAATCTCTAACTCTTCTTGATTAGAAGCCTGCTTTCTGGATAGTTCTATGTGGACATGATGGAGTAGGATATCAAAGCAGTTTTCTGCATTCTGCTGCACCAGCTCCTCTTTTGTTAGTTTACCATAATGTCAAGTTGTAGAAATGAAGCAAAACTTGGATTTCATGGATTAAGCCCTCTTTTTCCTCTGACAGACAGAAGAGATGCCCCAACAGAGAAAAGCCTCCTTTTTCACTCTAGAATTCTATCAAAGCAACCTATCACTGTTTTGTGGCTAGTAGCCCACAAGTCACCTTCTATTCTTTTTGGTTGGAAACACACACCGTCTGTCAAGTACGTACCCTCCAAGAACATTTATGCTGCTCCGGGAAGTGTCTGCATCACCATGACCATTCTACAGAAGAATGTTTCATATGGGAATTTCGACATGATGATTGTGTAGCAGTTCTATCAACATCTATAGAGAAATTACCATACTGACTGCTGGAAAATGCCTCAGGTAGTCTTGAAGCCTGGGCTTTTAGGGGTAGGGAATGCAAGAGAGAAGACAGTCCAAGAAACTGGTCCTGGGTAAGTGGCTTTTGATTCACCCTTCTGGTTATCACTCAAAGATGCCTTGGATTGTAAACAAATAGTTGAACCTTATGGGCAGATAGGTTCTTGCCAATTTTTATAATAGTTAGAAGGAGCCACCAGGGTAGTATATTCTGAACAAATAATGACAAAGGAATTTTTTCAATGACCTGGAAATCCTCATTCCCAAAAGAATGAGAGGCATCTGTGAAAGCACTTGAAATCCAGAAATATATATAAAGGGAAAAATTCTGTAGAATCCCACTTACAGCCATGTTCAGACAAACGTGTATATCCTGCATTTGCATTTGTTGCCTCTGTTGATGTCTTTCTATCAATTCTTTACTGCCCTTTTGAAAACTGTGATACACAGAAACAAATTGCAGAAGAGTTAATTCACTTCAGAAACTAATTTCCTTTCCTGAAAATTACATGAATAACTGTATATTTGTTCGTTTGCTATTCAGCAATCATTTATTAAGACCCAGCATTACAATACTGACATTAGAACTAGATTTGCAAGCTGCATACCTTTGCTTGATTAACCTTTCTTCCTAAAACACTAGGTTTTTTTTTTTTCATTTTGTTACTTACTTAAAGCATCTTTATTTACTACAGGGAATAGTCAAATTCAGCTTGGACCAATCTGTCTTGGTCAATATTTCTAATTGTGAGTCCTGTCATCACACTTTGTGCACACATTTCCTCATTAATCCACCTTGCTTGGTTCATTTCTCTATTCATATCTTCATCATCATTGCTCTCTGAAATGCCTTACCCTTTTCTGTCCACTATCCAATCTCTCTTCATCCCTCAGTGCCAGGTCGGACATTCACCTTCTCTACATAGTTTATCTGACTATCCAAGCAATCCAAATTTCTTCTTTGAGAATGAAATAATGTCATTTGCAGCAACATGGATGGACCTGGAGATTATCATACTAAGTGAAGTAAGTTGGACAGAGAAAGACAAATATCGTATGGTATCACTTATATGCAGAATCTAAAAAATATGATAATGAACTTATCTACAAAACAGAAACAGACTCACAGACTTAGAGAATGAACTTCTGTTATATCCGATATAATTACCTCTTCGTGTCCTAAGGAAGACATTTTCTCTTGGAGATTTTCATTTAGTATATCTTTAAAAAATCTTGTGTTAAACTTGCCTCCATCTTGTTCTCGGGTAAGGACAACCCAGAAATGACCCTTTTGTGTCTATGATGTTGCTGTTCACAGCTTTTCCTGATAGGCCTAGTACCATCTTGAGAACAGGGTTGCTGTATGCTGAAGGTCAGACAGTAGCTCCTAGCTTTGCCAATCTTAGGTAGTTATGCTGTGCATGTTTTATTGGTGTACCATGTTTGATTTGTCTGTGATACCTTTGGAGTTTTTCTGAGAAATGAAACATCAACTTATTAAAATACATTTTAAGCCTAATAAACAAATAAATTAATTAATTAAAAGGTTTTTTTAAGAAGATATACTGTACAGCACAGGGAAATATAGCCACTGTTTTGTAATAAGTTTAAATGGAGTATAATCTATAAAAATATAGAGGGGCTTCCCTGGTGGCACAGTGGTTGAGAGTCCGCCTGCCGATGCAGGGGACACGGGTTCGTGCCCCGGTCCGGGAGGATCCCACATGCCGCGGAGCGGCTGGGCCCGTGAGCCATGGCCGCTGAGCCTGCGTGTCCGGAGCCGGTGCTCCGCAATGGGAGAGGCCACGGCAGTGAGAGGCCCGCGTACCGCAAAAAAAAAAAAAAAAAAAAAAAAAAAAAAAAAAAAAAAAATATAGAATCACTATATTGTATACCTGAAACTAATATAATATTGTAAATCAACTAAACTTCAATAAAAAAAGAAATGAAATTATGAAAAAAACACAAATTTCTTCCTTGAATTTCCATGGCACATTTTATCTATTTTACTCTTTTGACACTGTTACAATTTAACTGTGAAACACCCTACAGATCACATCATTCTACCATGTGATGGCAATTCTGTGACCCAGACACTACAGAAGTGTCAAGAAGTGGAAGCTCAATGAAAGACGTTTATGTTCCCATTTGTTTGAAGCACAGATTAAAGCAGATGTTTCTAGATGTAAAATGCAGTGCTTCTTTGAACTGGGAAGTTGTGCCAAGGACATTTTTGGCAAGAAGCAGAGAAGTGATGAGCTTCCGGTGAGTACTTCTAACTCCCTCTTGATGGAGGCAGACGTGAAAGGCAGCAGCTGTTTATCATGCTTTATTGAGACTGCATATTTCATCGTAAACGCTGAATTGATTAATTCAAAACACTGCATTGAGTATGTTTTCTGGAAACTGATGAATATACAAATAGGATTTTAGAGGAGGTTATACTCTTCAGTGTAATGGAAGAGGAACTTTATTATAGTCTACCAATATATAGCTATCTAGAAGGTCTTATACAGATGTAGATATTTAAGACATTATTGATGTCTGAGGGTAACATAATCGTTGACCTACCTCCAATAAACTACTGCTTTTCAAATCGTAATGTGCACACAAGTCACCTGAGGATCTTGATAAAAACGAGGATTCTAACTGAAAAGTCCTAGAACAGAGCCTACATTCTGCATTTCCAATAAACTCACAGGTGATGCAGACCACACCTTGAGTAACAAGACCCTGCACCACCTTTCTCCCACTGACATGGAGTGAACATTCCTCACCTCTCACTAACCCGAGAACAACCACTGCTATAGGTAGGAAGGTGCTGCCACATGTCAAGGTCAAAAAGGTGTGCTTCTGTAGTACAAAATCTCTTTCAATGCATTTCCTTGGGAACTGGTATTATAGATGATGGGTATGTGTAGTTGAATAATTTAGTCCATTTTATTTATTCTTTCAACATTTATTGAGTGTTGTCTGTGTGAAGCATAAAAAGGAAGATAAACAGAATCAGTTTCTAGGTTATGATGTTAGCTTATTTCACCTGCTGGGTTGTAACTCAAGAATCCACAGCATTGTAGAGGTATGTGAACATCAAGATATCAAACGTTTCTTAGAGTAAGACAATGAGTAACATACTTCATCCACATCATTTGTGGTTTAATAAGGAATCAGTTGCTGATGCCAGGAACAATACCTGCCACTCTCCCTCAAAGGAAAGGGAACAAACCTGGAAAAGAAATTCAAGGACTACTGGCAATAACTGTATTTGTAATGAAAGAAATTTTCATTATAAATCCTAATCAGAAAAGTACTGGAAACCCTAGGCCCCCCAATTTTTTTCCCATTTCCTTGCAAAATTTTAGTGTTGCTCATTCATTCACTCATTTATTCTCTGGTTCAACCAACATTGACTACATGCCAGATATTTTTATGGGTTCTGGAAAGATCACGGTGAATGAGAAACGATTCCTGACTATATGGAGCTCATGTAACACTGAGAATGATACAAAATATTAATAAATTAATAAAGAAATAGACAAGAAAATATCTGAGTGGTGAATAAGTAACACAGGGTTAAGGGACAGTGGCTGAGGAGCTTATGTCAGAGGACACACTGCACTGCACACTGTCTCCAGGACAGACCTTCCACGTGATACCTCACTTTCTCAGTGAGAGTTGTCTGCCCACTGAGGGCATTCTTCTAGAGCTTGGGTGATGATTTTTACCCATCTCTTTTTGTTAAAGAATTTTAATCCCAGTCTCTTGAACAACTAAAATTTTCATAACCGTTTCCTTCATGCCATCCTCAAGTAAGTAGACTCATAGCAACAGCCTAAAAAATAGTTATGCAGGGCTTCCCTGGTGGCGCAGTGGTTGAGAGTCCGCCTGCCGATGCAGGGGACACGGGTTTGTGTCCCGGTCCGGGAAGATCCTGCATGCCGCGGAGCGGCTGGGTCCGTGAGCCATGGCCGCTGAGCCTGCGCGACCGGAGCCTGTGCTCCGCAACGGGAGAGGCCACAGCAGTGAGAGGCCCGCGTATCGCCAAAAAAAAAAAAAAAAATAGTTATGCAGTTAGTATTTTCTCCTTCCCCTAACAGTTCACTATATCCATAATATAAGATGATTGGTTTTGTGTGATAAATGGAACACAGACTCCTATGGAAACATAAATAAGGCCAATGGCAGAGTTTCCTAAGGGAATCAAATCAGGATTGTAAAGACAGGACATTGACCTTGAAGCGAGACAGACCAACAGGCTTTCCATAAGTAAGATGATAGAAACATTCTGGACCTCAGGTAGTTGTGCACAAAGGCTTCAAAAAGAAGGGAAATTAGCATTTGATGGATAGCCTAGTGCATCGGTGGTGTTGCTTATATAAGCCTAATACAGGAACCCATCTTCCACATATAACAATGCTGTTCGCCAAGAGAGAATGAGATCAAAGATTGAAAGAACTTGGAACAGATTATATTGGTAATTGTCCAGATAACATGAATACATTCTGGAAGGGAAGAAGAATCACAAGCATGAGGGCAGGTCTGTGGCTCCTCAGAGACTGATGACCAGTAAAAATGCTATCTATTCAAATGTGCTCAGCTCTGTTACATAGGTTCCTGCTGCCTTGCTCCTTGGAAGCCCATTTCAGACTTCCTACCAGACTTACTTCAGAAATCTGGCTCTCACTCTTGTCCCTACTCTGCCTTGGTATGTTATGCAGGTGGCATAGTATCTGATCTTACTAATTCAGCTCACTCTGTACACCACACTATCTTTTAAGTATCTGAATATTCCACTATGTCTGCCCATTGCCTTTCCTATCCATGTCTTTCCTTTAACCATTAAAAGTGACTCACATTGTAACAAAACTGGAGATACAGTGGTAAGTTGGAGACAGCATACATGTGAATTGACATAGCTCTTAAGTAGATGCTTAGAGTGTTAATAATCTATATACTTTCTTTTTTTTTTTTTTTTATGCGTTACGCGGGCCTCTCACTGTTGTGGCCTCTCCCGTTGCGGAGGACAGGCTCCGGACGCGCAGGCTCAGCGGCCATGGCTCACGGGCCCAGCCGCTCCGCGGCATGTGGGATCCCCCCAGACCGGGGCACGAACCCGCGTCCCCTGCATCGGCAGGCGGACTCTCAACCACTGCGCCACCAGGGAAGCCCCTCTATATACTTTCTTATTCTCTTGAACATAATTCAGAAAATCAAAGACCATTTATACTTGAACTTTCCATTCCCAAAAGGCATTTGGGTATTTTTAAAATTTGATTTAAATTAATGGATTTGTAATAAAATGATGGCTGTCCTCTCTATGAAAGGAACTGCTCCTATATTTCAAATTCATATATAAATATTCAGAAAATGCATCTCTGTAGTTAAATAAGATTTTCCCATAGAAGACATTTACTAATTCACTTCAGATTTTTTAAAATTTAACAATAATGGCCCTTACCACTGGCCAAAAGCTGTTTTTTTCCACATAAAGTTTTCTTTGTTTGAATATTGTCTGTGTATAAATAGAAAATAACCTAGAACATAATTTATGAGAATAATTTAGAGATTAAGCTCTTTTTTGTACAGAATGTCATTAGTTTTATTAGTTTTAAATTGACTGATACGTTGGGACTTCCCCAGAGGTCCAGTGGTTAAGAATCCGTGCTTCTACTGCCCAAGGGTGCAGGTTCAATCCCTTGTCAGGACTAAGATCCCACATGCTGCCACGGCACGGCAAAAAAAATTAATTAACTAATTAATTAATATGTAAGTTTGTTTTGTATTATCTACATTAAATATGACTTTAGCACGATCAATAAATGTCTAAGATAATAATACCTGTCCTACCTATCTCAAAGATAGACTCAAGTATATTCATTTATTTGCCATTTAGCAAATATGTATTGAGCAATGATTATGCACCAGGCACTGTGATAGACTAATTTTGTCACAGAATCATATAAACTTGAATGAATCCTTTATAAAATAATTGAAATTCCATTCTAATTGAGTATCCAATATTCCCCTAACTTTCGATGTGACCTTTCAAAGTAGGTATTATTCAAGCTTTGCCAACTATGAAACAGAAATTCAGAAAAATCAGGATGCTTGCCCACAGTCATACAGTTCATAAATATCAGAAGTTCCCTTGGGTTGGTTTGAACCCAAGTTTTTCTCTTCCCAAGACCACTGCTCCTTCTACTTCACTCCACAACCCCATGCACTTTCATCCATGTGACTATTTTCTGCATCAGCAGAAGCAGATTTCTGATTATTATCCTAACCGCCCTCTGCACTGAACCTTGCCGTTTCAAACTTGGTCCTCCCAATAACCCTGAAAAAGCTGGTACAGTATAGTCACTGCACTTGATATTAAACCTCTTCATCATACTTATTTTATTGAAGTTTAATAATCTACTGCCTCGTGTCAGCCTCTTGCTTCTTGAAGCCAAGGACCATGTCTTATTTATTTTTGTATCCTTCTACCTATAATAATGCTAGGCACGCAAAGGTGCTCTTTAAGTTAAATTGAAATAAATGTTTCTGGAATTATTTCCTCATCCACATTCACAATAATAATGCAAAGTTATAGTAAAAGCTTGTACTTATGTCCAATATTTTCCTGTGTAAGAAATTTGTATCTAGCCTGACAGAGATTTCCGTCAAAATGAGTAAAATAAAATTAAGAGGTCTGTGTTTGATGGAATG
The DNA here is from genome assembly GCF_008692025.1 of Phocoena sinus. NCBI lineage: Eukaryota > Metazoa > Chordata > Mammalia > Artiodactyla > Phocoenidae > Phocoena > Phocoena sinus. Next base: position 76,076,441 of record NC_045773.1, on the reverse strand, counting down.
GGCCTCAGATATGATGATATATTGAAAACTGCAGAGTATTTGCAAATATGAAGTACTATGATTATCTCTGAAAGATATAGTACAATCTGTCACAGATCGTTTCACTTTTTTTTCAGGCATTGCAACATTATTGTCTGTCACATTCTGCACTAGGCTATCATTTGTTGTACATTGGAGATAGCTCTTAAACTATTAACCTCAGAACAATCTGGTACAATGGCAAATCTTTTTAAAACAATTAAATTCAAGCAAATCAAAAGGCAGAAATGACAGTAACCAAATGAGCAAAAGGCAAGATTAAATTGTGCCATAAATTGTAAGCAGACTGATGTATTGTTTTTCTCTTCTGGAGAAAATGCCCTCCCTCATTAACACATTCTAGCACACTTACCACTCATGTTTACCTTACTTGGCAACTTGCCTTCTTCATGCTTCTGAAAACTATTTATCTCCTCTGTAGAATCCCATAATATCTTTTCTCAACAACCAACTATCTCAGGGAAATAGAAGAGTTATAGCTCCTTCACACCGTTAACATTTCATTTCTTTCTCATTAGTAAGATTAAGCCCATAGTGTCAGTCTGTGTTCTTAGTTGCAATCAAGAAAAACCAATTACAGCTGATTTAAGCAGAAGAGAAATTTGTTTAAGGGGTATTAGGTAGTTCACAAATTACCCAGAAGGGTGGGCCATATCTGGGTATATTCAGACAGTAATATTGCTCAAAATTAGGCTGCAGAGCTCAACTCAAGAAGAGAACACTGCAGCTAAACGCCTCCAACTTGCACTACTTATGCCACTAGCATGAGACACAGGATGCTGTCACAAGCACTGTTGCCACCACTGATCCTCATCTTCTTTTCTGGTTCTACCTCCTTAAGAGTACACTGCATCTGACTGGCTGAGCTTTAACTCATGCATCCATATCATAGCTGCAAACAAAGCCAGGAAAGCAAGCTCTGGTTTTTATGTCTGACTCTCACTAAAGCCCACTGGGGTTCCAAGGCTGGGCTGCCATAAACAAAGACAGACTGGTTCTCTCTCAGGAAAAGCCCCAGATAATCGTTTATCAGAGGAGTAGAGAGTGAGTGATTAAGATAAAACTTTAAATAATCTCAATTATGAGGATACAAGGTAGCTATAATTATGTTCCCAAATCTCCTAATTATCAAAATAACCAGATGCAGCAATTTTTTTAAGTGATACCCCAGAATCCCTCCTAAGACCTTCTGATTTGTCAGATTTTGGATGAAACTCAGGAATCCTTATAATCAGCCCAGATAAGAGAAGAGAAGTGATTTAGAAAGGTCAGAATATGTTTTTAAAAGGAGCTCCAACCCATATTCATAGCAGCATCATTCACAGTAGCCGAAAGATGGAAGCAACCCAAGTGTCCATTGATGGATGAATGGATAAACAAAATGTGGTATATACATACAATAAAATATATTCAGCCTTAAAAGGAAATTCTGACATTTGCTACAACATTAATAAACCTTGTGGACATTACATTTAAAGAAATAAGCCAGTCACAAAGACAAATGCTGTATGATTTTACTTACGTAAGATATCTAGAATAGTCAAATTCATAGACACAAAAAGTAACGTGGTGATTGCCTGGGGCAGTGAAAAATGGCGAGTTTGTTTAATGGGTATAGAATTTAAGTTTTACAAGATGAAAAGTTCTGGAGCTCGGCTGCACGACAGTGTGAGTATACTTAACACTCCTGAACTCTACACTAAAAAATGGTTAGGATGGTAAATTTTATGTTATGTGTATTTTACCACAATTTGAAAATGTTTTAAAGGGAACTCCAGTGGTGAAATAATTTTTTGATTCACACTTTTGCTGTGAAACATCGCTGTGAAAATATGATACTCTCTATATAATAACCAGTTGTTATCACAGACAAATTGAAAGAAATTATTTTTTAATTGTCAATATGGCCTATCTCTCACCCAGCAGTAGACCCCAAGGGAGTTGTTCAGTCTTAGGGTTTATCCTTCAAAGGGGAGACGTGAATGCAGGTCAAGTTAATAAGACTCTGGATCAAATATGCATAATTACAGGAAAATTCTCTGACCTGAATTATCAAAAAGATCCTCAGAGTACACACAAAGCTAAAGTATAAGAATGCATGAATAACCTTATGGTTTATTATTAACTTTATTCAACATTACATCTCACAGACATAATTTCTTTTCTCAGGTTAAAAAATAAAACTCTCAGCCTTGGTATTGACTCACTCTCAAGATCCGGCAGCATCTTACAGAAAAAGCTTTGTCTTTTTTTTTTTTTACTGTACTGTAATTTATCAGTACCTCTCTGGGAGCTCCCAGGATATTTATAGCTTGGTGATTCATAGTTCCCAAGCTTAGAGTCTGCACTGGGTAGTCAGTTTATTCATTAGTCTGTGTCACACTATCCCAGATGAACTAAACGAAACCGAGTTATTAGCATATGAAGCAAAACGAGAGAGAAAATAATCTCTGGAAACTCATCAAACATAATCCTGGGCATACATGATTATGGAAATTGCTACCTTGATGACTGAAAATTTCACATCTCGAATAAAAATATTAAATTATTTCAATTATAAGAACAAATAGAGAAATCACATGGGTGTGAATGTTGGACGCATATGCAGGGATACCATTGTGCAATTAATAAACCATAAAAATTCATGACAGTTTTCATAATATCACATGGAAAATAGGTTTTTACTTAATTTGGTTTACTTACTTATACAGGAAATTGAGGATGTATTTTAAGGAACTTTTATTTTTTTTAATTCCCAGAAGCCCAAGAAAATAAAATAAAAATGAACAATTACCCTTAATTTCTGCACTCAGAACTTTCGGGAGCACTATTCATCTAATTTAATAAACCGTTATTTGCCTACGTATAAAGCACTGACTGCACAAATAATTAATGTTAAGTTACTTTCCCCAAGGGTTTTGTCATTTATTAGAAGAAGAGGCATACCAGAATCCGTCAAACTTGGCTGTCCATTAAAATTGCCTGGGAGCAGCAAAAAAAGAAAAAAAGGAGATGCCTAATCCCCAACCCTAGAAGTTTTTATTTAATTTATCTGAGTTTGGGCCTAATACTAGAATATTTTTAATTCCCCAGATGATGATAATATGCAGAATAATATAAGCAGTTCTCAACAAAGCTTGGTTCAAAATAGGGTGCTTCCAGATCAATGTGATTGATTATATACACTCAGCTTTTGCCCTTCCTTCCTCATATTTTTATGAAATAACAGAAAAGATATATTTTTAAAATAGCAGTGCTGGAAAAGATAAAAGAGGATGTCACGGGAAGACCAGACTTTTAGTAGAATTTCTAGAAAACACATAAAATCATTTTATTGGAGATAACAGAGTAGAGGAAATCACAGCCCAAAACAGAGCAGAGAGAATCAGAGTCAGAGCAGTTTTTCCCTAGGTTGTCTCAGAAAAGCTCTTGGGTTGGAGTCAAGAGATAGAAGGAATATGTAAAGATAATAGTTGCTGTGCTTTGTTTTCAAATGCATCCAGAACAACATGACAGTGTTCCTGTGCTTCCCTGTGTAGAGAGAGGATGAAGTCTCCCATTTAAAGTGTAGAGAAGGATTTAGAAGTGTTCCAACTGGGAGTGTCAGCACCCGAGACCCAAGGACTGGACTTCAGTGTACTCTGCACCTCATCACATGCAAAGGGGGGGATGTAAACAAACAAACCAACAAAGGCAGGTAGCCCTATATGAATTAAATAAACCAAAATATTCTCCATACAGAGTAAGATGCTCCTTATTTTGGCAAATATAGGAATCTCCAAACTGTCCGCTCACCCAGCCTATGTGGAAGCAAGGCTGTTGGCATGAATGATCCTTACATCCTAACGACCACAGTTAACTGTTGCACTGGAGGGAGACACCCCCAGAGGAAAATGACTTACAAAAGCACTTAAGAAAACCTATGACTCCTACAAGTATTCATCAACCTGGTCCTTAATGCATAACTATGAATGGACAGCTAAAGATGATCAGACAGAAAGAAAACTAGTAGCATAAAACAGAAGGACCAAAATGAATAAACCAAACAAATGATCTTGAGAGAAACAGTTTAGCTAGGTAATAAGAGAATTTCCAAAAGGCTTATTTGGTATATATAGGATTATCTGAAAGGACTAGAAACAGGTTGCTATAAATACAAATGTCTCATGAAAAAAAAGAGCTTCGGGCATCTTGAGAAGACACCACCACCAGGCCACAGCTGGACCAGAGCACCTGCCCCAATGCTGGAGGTGCCACAAAGTGAGAGGGGAGGAAATGGAGAGAAAAATGAAAGAATCTTATCGGATGCTTTATATATAAAAACTTGGGTTCTTTGTTTTAAGACTGTAATGAACTTTAATCAAAATCATTGCTAATATTTAGAAATATTACTGAAAAATTCTATTTCTATGTATAGGTGGATCTCCACTCAGCATCATCTCTAGACCATAGCGAATCCTAAGCATTACCTGAGACCCACCCTTTGAAGTCCTGAATTCCTACAGAAATGCTGTTGCTGACTCTTTCTTTTTTCTTGAGAAACTTGTTATTCTTACTTTCTTTTACACCACCTCCCTGATTTTCCTTCTATTTATAGCTACTCCTCCTCAGTCTTTTTCCCTAAAGAAGAGAGTCATTTATCTTGATAGCATCTAAATATTTTTTGAGTTGTTAAAAGGAAGTTAAATCTGTTTTCTTTTAAATAATTGGTATTTTTATTTTTGACTTTTAATATGCTCTACATCAACACAAGCCTTATTGCTTTATCCATATCTTATGCATTATTTTAATACTGAATTATCAGATTTCTTCTAACAGTAGGACATTAGCATTTTAACTATTTTCTTTAAAATGATTTCATTTTATGTGATGGTCAATATTTTTTCTGAAAAACTCATATGTAAAATTTTACTATTAGTTGGTACTGGTGGGATAAGATGAAAAGGTTCAAAGATTTTACAAAAATTTACTATGCTGGAAAAATTAAACTGATGAACTCATTCCCTATATTGAGATATAGTAGAGAGTTTGTGCCATTTTTTGTAAAAGATGAACAAAAATTATAAGTAGTCTTTAGTCATTATTTTATCATTAGTAACTGGATTGTTAATTAAAGTAACAGCTATAATTTATTAAGTACTTATTTTATTCCAGATACTGTACTAAGAGCTTTAAACATGTGTCAATTGATTCCACTACAATTCTACAGGTATGTGCTAACGTCCCTATTTCACAAATGTGCTTGTGAAGGAAGTTAAATAGAAGCCTTAAATATCAACCTAGCACTTACTTCTCCAGGTGTTTTTCATTTAGATATGGCATACCTACTGAAGTGGATTAAATTAATTATTAATCAACTGAAGAATAATAATGATATTAGGCACATATAGTAAAGGAGCATCACGCTAAATGCAGTGGAGGAAAATAGGAAATTAAAATATAGACCCTAACCTTGAGGCATTTGCTATCTTACAGAGGAAACAAGATATAAAATTATTCTATTTAATGAATTCTACACTTTTTCATTGATCAGATATTAAGTTCTGTATACTTCATAGTTTCTTTTGTTTCATTTTCAAGAATAAACATAAGAAATCATGAAAGTATAATAATAAATAACATACTAATACTTGCTTGTAAAAAGAACGTATCTTTGATACCTTCAAAAGTGCTGACAATAAATATTTGATAAGATGAATACTAAATAACAGTATAATTTGACTCTCTGGCCACTTCATATATAAAAAGAATGCTAGGACTAATAATTTTGACAAATATTGAAGGTGAACCTAAGTTGAGCTTTTCAAGGACTATCAAAATCATAAGGTTTGTTGTTAAAACAACAGTGCTTTTAACACACACTTTGATAGTCTCCAGTTATTCATAGCACATACCATTCAATTTAATTGATTTGAACTGAACCATCTGCTATCTAATTGCCTCATAGCCAGTGGGATTTATGTAAATAAATGAATATCAGAGGTAGAAAGAATACTAATGTGAAGTCTATGTTTCATTAAAAATGTCTACTTGCTCACCCACAAAAATCAGATATATTAAAATGTGAGCATATAAAAAATAGCCTACTTTTAAGATTTCCACTCCTTACCAAGATGGAGTAACATGGGACAGATTTATCCTCCTGCCCCAAACATCAACACAGTAGACAAAATACACAAAACAAAGGTTTTCAAGACATTGGGCGTCAGGCAGTAAGAGAATGATAACTGAGAGATAAATAAACAAAGAATCCTCTCTTTGCCCCAGTTTATTGCCTGGAGGAGGATGCGTGTCATGGCACAAGAGAGGAATGAACCAGAAAGAGTCCATGGCTTGAGGGGATATAAAGAGGAGAGTGAGGAGATCAAGGCTGATAAAAGAGTTCGCAGTACAGAGTACCAGAGAGGAGAGAGTTGCAGACAGAGCACTCCAGAGATCTGAAAGTTTCTCCTTGAATCATTAGCTGAACAATGATCAGCAGATGCACAACAGAAAACAACTTGGGACTGGGAAAAGAAATGCATGGAAAAATTAAAGGCAACAATTCTTTGAGCTCACACAGGGCTGAAAAAATACATGCTATCCCCACCATCCACAGTGGAAATACTAATAATTCACAGGGTATCAGGCAGAGTACTGAGAAAACTTTTGCCACAATTGTGGGGCAAAATTAGGCATGGACTAAATTCTGCCCTGGTCCTGCCCAACAAGATTTAAAGGCAATAATCAGACCCGAACTGCAAGAAATGTTAAAGGAATTCCTTCAGGCAGAAGGTAATTAATACCAGACAAAAATAGGGATCTACAGAAAGGGATGATTTTGCTTTTCATTATAGGTCGCATTTTTCTACCTTGCATGCCTTGGGATTTTACAGTAGATGATGGACACTGCAAACTCCACCTTGTTGGGTGGCTTGATTTTTTTTTTTTTTGTCTTCCTATAAATATTCTTGAGTCTTTTTCTGGAATATGTGTTGGAAACTGTTTGATCCTTTCAGGCTTTTCCTTTAGCGTATACTAAACATCCACAAAAACAATAGAAATTCATCCTAAAAAAAATTTCTCCACTGGTGTTTCAAGGCATGGCCAATTTGTCCCTCATGTAGTATTTTGCCAAATATCTATTTGAAATTATCTGATACCAACAGACAGCCATCAGAACTTTGTTAGATCATATTCTCATGGATCTTGCAACTTGACAATTCCTATCTGATCTTTTCAGAATTGGAAAGCAAATTTTGTGCACCTGTGATGGAATCCTTGAATTCCTTCATGGATTCTGTTCCATGAAACATCTTTGCACAAAGACTTTAGTCATGAATAATAAAGATAGGATCCAAAAAATTTTTAATGAAAATTTGGTACTGGAATTTCTAAAATATTTGTTTTGTGATGGACATTTCTCAAACTACAGAAGCACAATCATCAGATCTCCTTTATCAGTATGGGTATTGGAATATGACAAAAGAGAAGGTTAATATATTTCAATATATATTGAACTACATACGAGATGACGAGATGTTTAATGTAAATGTATTCAAAGCTACAGTTGCTCTGAGGAAAGGAGGATAATTCTTCACTACTGGTCCAAGGGATAGCGATAGTAGGCAATGGGTCTTTAGGACGTATGATGTTGTTTATATATATACGTAAAAAGGAAGGTTTGTGAAATTCTAAGAATCCGTCTGGACTCTACGTGTGCCACGTTGCTGATTTCACATACCTAAAACATGTCCTAATCTTTGCATAAACATAAAAACAAAGTTTATGATATTCTGAGAAGAATCAATCTACATTTTTATAGCTCTTTTTTATTTACTCTGTTCTCTAATTGTTATTGTGGAGTTTTTGCTCATTATGATTCTTAAAAACAAAGTTTATGATATTCTGAGAAGAATCAATCTACATTTTTATAGCTCTTTTTTATTTACTCTGTTCTCTAATTGTTATTGTGGAGTTTTTGCTCATTATGATTCTTTAGTAATAGCTGATTTTTGAATAATACATAGTGTAAATATTAAAATGCCTAGGTTGGTTATAATAGAAATTGGTTTATAGAAATTTAAGGGATTTCTAAAAATTCTCTGACACTCATTTTATCTGGAAATTCCATGTCTAAACTAGGTCACCACATATAAATATTAAAAGGTTTGTATCACAGAGAATAAAGAAGTTTCCTTTGATAATGTTCACAAATTAACAGTTATATAATGATATATTGAGACTGACTAAGGAGTGTCATAAATTGTTAATATTTTGAGTGTTTTCTGAAAACCAAGGCAAATAGAGTTCATTTCCTTTCAAGCATTTACTATTTTTTAAACTTTCAAGTTTCACATTTTTAATACCTTTCTTTACTTCTAGCATAATCCGATAATTTTATTTCATCCAAAGAAGCATAATTTAGTTTTCATTTCTAAATGGTTTATATGCTAAATGTCTTTGAAATGTTCAGCCACATTTGGAGATTTTATAAGTGGGCAATTCCTCTTTCCAATTTATATTTTCTGCTTCCCTTCTTTTAGGTTTGTGAACATTTACAAATAGAGGACACGGATCCCTTCATACTGCTCTCGACTACTCCAGGATACTGTTTTAAGATGTTCTAACTCTATTTTCTTTTCTTTGCACAAATTTGAAAAAACTCTTCTGAGGTGTTTCTGAATATAGCATTGGTACCAAGTCTGTTTCCCTGGAATCATAGCCCTGCCCTTCCCTCAAATAGAAACCAATTACTCTTAACTAAGTTTCAGGAGGAAGCTGAAAAGAGAAAGAAACAAGAACTAGTTAGAACCAAGGAGACCCAAGATGGCGGAAGATCTGACTTCCAGTAGACCTTGAAACTCATTATACACTCTTTGTAATGCATTAGCATGCTAAATGACACACCCAGCATCACCATACTAGTTGACTTTTGCCATGACAACAAGCAGAAAAGCCCATACAAGGACTGAAAAGGAGAGTTGCATCAGTTTCAGGTCCAAACCACACCCCTGTTCTCAGTCAAGTCATGAATGTTCCTCCCACTCTTTCCAATTCCCTCCCTTTTACCTCGACCCCCCTAGATATTTGAAATCTCCACCCAAATTGAACAGAAAAGTTGATCTGCAAAATAGTTTCCCACTTCTTCATTCTTTGGCCATTGAATAAAACTTGTGCTGTCCCAGTCTCAGTATCAGTTTTGTTATTACTGCATGAACCTGATCAGAGAAAGAATGTCTCTGGCTGAGACAAAGGGTCTTGGCACAGACCCGGCACAGGTCTGGTCAACTGATTCAGTAACAGCATTACACTGAAGATTTTCAATTTTTTTCTTGTATCACAAGGCCATCTTTGAATTACACACAGCTAGGTTATTTGAATCATTTCCTAGTCTTTCCCAATCCTGATACTTATAACTTTTATTTTCTATCAGAGGGATTGACAATTAAGTGAAATTATTGGTACAGATCTGATTGTCCAGAAAAATAAGTATTTAACAGAATCATGAATTCTGCAGCACATTTCTGTTTCTCTTTCAGAGGTTAAAAAATCCATAATCATATCTCTTAACATGGATCTAGACTGGGGTATAAAAATAACCTATGCAAGGAATTATAGCCATTATCTTATAATAACTTTTAATGGAGTATAATCTGTAAAAATACTGAATCACTATGCTGTATGCCTAAAACTAATATAATATTGTAAATCAATTATAATTCAATTGAAAAAATCACAATTTTAGCTTCTAGGCATGAAGTAAAAAGGGCTGGATTTACGTTCCTGCTGTAAACATACAGAAAACAAAAAACAAAACCAAACATTAACAGAAGGTATCTTAAGACAGAGGTCCCTGAGAGAAGGGAAACAGGTGAGGTAGGTTTATAATTGGTCTGGCTTGTGCCTGGGCACAATTTCAAGAACACAAACAGACATAAACCCAAAAGAAAGCCAGCAACCTCACAGAGTTGACGAATCTAAATAGGGAATAGAAAAGGCTGAGACAGCTGGAGTTGTATGGGGCAGACTTCTGGAAAAGAAGGAGCTATGCAGAAAAAGAACTCCAGAAATCTGAATAAAGGACCCATTACCTCTTTGGTAAGTACTCAGACATGCAACTATAGAGCCCAATTCCATGAGTCTTGATAAATAAAAGTATCTGTAAGGTCAAAATTCCCAGACCTCACATAATGCAAGCTCTAAGAAAATACTGTGAACACAAGCCAGCCAGAATGAAGAGCTTTTGATGATCCTTTAGCATATTCTGAATTGTTATCAGAGGGGACAGTATGTAAGTAATTGGGGCAAACTATCATTTCGAAAATCCATTCCAAATCTCTCCTTGAAAAGCTTTAAAAAAGCCACAAAGGATGAAACTGATCTGCAAGTAACTTACCTACCATTGAAGGATCGTAGGGAACGTCTTTGAGTGATGAAAAAATGTTCTATGTGTTGATGGTGGTGGGAGTTACCTGGCTGTATACATTTCTCAAAACTCTTCAAAATATACACTAAATCGAGATGCATTTTGTTTTATGTAAATTTTACCTTGATAAAGTTTATTTTCACAACAACCACCAAAAAAACCCTTAATTTGAAGTTTTATATCTGATATAGAAAACTCAAAATCCCCAAAATAAGAAATGTGTGTACATGTTCATTCTGTATTTCAGTCCACCAAGCAGTATATACAATGTTATATTTATTTATGTTTGATAATTTGATTTAATATATTGAGATGACACAATTGAGAAAGCTCTAGGCTAACACTGAGGATCCCTCAGTTAAATCCCAGTTCTGCCTGCTACTGGATATAGGATTTTGACCAAAGCCACTGAGCCTCTCCATGACTCAATTTTCATATTTACTAATGGAAATTGTAACATTAACCCAGTTGATCACTGTAACATTCAAAGAACCTAATAATGTTGAAGTCCCTTTTCTAGAAGTTTAAAGCACTATACAAAGATAGACTTATGGCTACATTATCAATATTATTTATAAAAGTAGACATTGATTTTCCTACAGCTTGCGCAGGGAGTCCTTCCTGCCATAGGAGAGTTGACTTACGCTATAAGATCATCCAAGATTCAGACAGTGCTTAACTTTAATATTAGCTCATATACATTTCAGTGAAAGAGATGAGAGATTATGGGAAAAAATTTAAATGACGGTAATTTAGCCACCAAAAATATAATAGATAACATCATCAAATAAAAAGAAAACATATCCACTGTTTTGATTCTAGATGATATTTTTTTCTACCAATATATCTTAGTTTAATATCTTTCACTGGAAGTAAAGTGGGTTGATTTTTATTTATTCCAATAGATATTTATAAATAAATCTATTTAAAACTAGTAACTAAGTGCTTCAATAAGGCTCCCATTTTTTAGGTTTTTATAATTTCTTTGCTCATGTATCCTTAAATAGATATTAATTTTGCTATACACTAATTTTATTTCTGTATACAAGTGTATTTTGCATTAAAATGAATAACCAACCTCAGCAAACCTACGGGAAGAAAGCAAAGCAACTATCTAAGAATCGTGATCATGAAAAATTTTACAGGAAAGAAATCTGCTCTCTTGTTGCAAGATAAGCTGGGTCACTACTTTAGGATGGTAGTAAAATAAAATTAAAACATGGGAATTTAATGTGTGAAATGGAGGGGAAAGGAAAGAAACTGAGTTTTACAGATGTATTCAGCTGTAAAGAAGATGGAATATATTCACACTGTGAAAGACTGGAAAGTCAAGGGGGAAATGAATTATTTGGCTAAGTAAAACTTTATATTTAAAAAATTGCAAATGGAAGACTTCTACCAAAAATTTTAACAGCTTCCTGACAGTGTGATTAACTAGATAATGGAGTAATGCCTCTAGAGAAATTCTAAGTGAGGCATTACTTAGAAAATGTAAAACCTAGTTTGGACAAATAATTAGATGCAGATGGATTGGACAAATCCCATGGTCATTGGCAAGCACTTGGCTTTCTGAAGGCTCTCAGATGGCAACAGCTTTTCAGTGAATGAATCTAAGCTGCAAGCTTGCTTTGTTGATAGATCAACATTTGCTCTTGATACAAATGTTAATAAATCCATTATTTTCCTACTACAAGGGTTTATCTTTCTCCTATGTTGTGTTTTTACTAAAGAAAAGTGACTTCCTAAGCTACTTCAGTACCAGTGAATGTTTCCTTTTCTGTTTAGCATTGGGAAATAGCTATTTTTTTCATGGCTAAATGAGTTTCTTGATTTCAAGTTGTTCTCATTTGTTTGAATCCTGAAATAGTTTTAAAAAATGGACTGTGACTATAAACAATTCCAGTTAAAGAGTAATCACTTTTCAGCTGATTTTCCAAGACTGATTTTCTATTAAAATACCCACGTCATATTTCAATCATAAATACAATAAAGCGATTTTAAATTGCAATGACTGAGACTCAACCACTCCAAACTAAGCACACCTAATATTTCCTAATATTAAGACTGCAAGCTTCCAAACTATAAGACAAGATTATTTTAACCCGTGAAAAGTTGAATTACCTCCTTGATTTTTTATTTTTCTCCTACAGATATCCTTCCTCCTTTTAATCCATTCAAAATAATATGGTCATGGCACTGTTCTAAGACAAGGTTTGGACTGATGTAATTACATACCTGACCATTTCACAGAGAGACCTTACAGCCAACTTTAGGAGATTTTACAAGAGGAAATTCAAATTACACATGGTACAGACAGGAAAAAAAAATAACATGAGAAGTCTAATTTGTGATTGCCAAAAAGATGGAACAGATGGTAAAGTTGTTGTGTTGTTTCTTGTTTTTGGTTTTTTTTTTAATTTAGAAAAAATAGAGAGCAGCTGGAGATGGGCTGTTCAAGGGAAGCTTTAGAGAAGAGGTGAGACTTCATATTTCTCTCTCCACATGGTACCTCAAAGTACCTGGTCTTTTCATGTAAATTGAAGATCTCACAGCATGGACATATTTGTTACATAGCATTGACCACTACTATTCCCAGAGTAAGCATTCCAGGAGCAAACAATCCAAGAGGCCTAAGGGTAAGTTACAAAGTTTTTTATGACCTAACCTTAAAAGTTGCATGTCACCTTCCCATATCCTATCGGCCAAACAAGCCACTCAGTCTAGTACAGACTCAAGGGAAAAAGAGGAATAGGTGTCACCTCTTCCAGGGCTATTTGCCTCCCAGGAGGGAAGGAATTGATGGTGCTCATCTTGAAGACAAGCTTCCACAGACATGGAGCAGTCCTAATATAAATAATTATTAAACCTCATTAATCAATCATCATCTAATCTACCCAATGTTGAAGTATTTTTATCACAAGTATGTAAACTAAGTGAGTGGGAAGTAGCATGAACTCCCTAAATTTACTAGAAATTATGTGGGCCAAGATCAGCTGAGATTTCTATAAGCAGGTAGAGTGATTGTGTTTTGGTTGAAGGATATAGAAAAGAAGTTTGGAAATGTCAATTGGTTTGATTGGAAGATGCATACAATAGTGAATGAGTTTGATTCTGAGATATGATCCATCAATACTTTGTCCAATGTTTGAATCTCCAGTTTGACCAATGAGATGCAGTAGGTGGGATTTTCCCATGATTCATTGACTTAAAAAGCTTAGTGAAGATCTAGTGTGAAGTTTGAGTGAAATCTAATAATCAATAAAATAGGCCACTACCCTCAAAGACATGCAAACATGATCTGGCAACAATTTACCTGAGTCATTTTGCAGTGCATAAAAAATATCCACTCAAGGGCCTCCCTGGAGGCGCAGTGGTTGAGAGTCTGCATGCCGATGCAGGGGACACGGGTTCGTGCTCCGGTCCGGGAAGATCCCACATGCCGCGGAGCGGCTGGGCCCGTGAGCCATGGCCGCTGAGCCTGCGCGTCCGGAGCCTCTGCTCCGCAACGGGAGAGGCCCGCGTACCGCAAAAAAAGAAAAAAAAATCCACTCAAGCCCAAGCTTGGCTCCACTCCCAGTAACAGTAAGCTGGTATATATCAGACAGGATGACTCTGGGACAAATTCAAACAATGACTTTCCATCCAGACCCAAAATCATCTACTTTGCTACACGCACACACACCACACACAATATTTTTGCTCTAATAAATATCTCTGTGACCAGGCAGTAAAGAGGCTGGTCATTTTCTATTTCAGCACCTTCATTCACACATAATGGAAGTGGGATATGTCAAAGAAAAATTGCCACAGAAAAGTAAGCACACAAGGGAAACTTTATTCAAGACTACTGCAATAGGAAAAAGACATTGAACTCAACCCCCTGAAACAAAAAGCACTAGGGAGAGCTGGTGGAAAATTACCAGAGGCTGGTTAGTAGGGAGGCTGATCAATGTGATGAGGCCATCTGTGTTTGCTTATTGTTCCGCATGGAAGTTAGGCTCCTACCCTCTCACAGAGACTGGGAGAAAGGGACCCTGTCTTTCTTGAGAATCACATTTCAAAGGGATGGCTCCCAAGTCCTTTAAAAGAAAGACATTCCTGGGTTGTAAACCTGGTAAGAAGCTGGGAGAAGATTTACACCAACATACAGTCCCCTGATGCTGTATTAGGAAAAACTCTTGCCCAGCAGAGGCAGTGTAATTATACAGGTTGGGTGAATTCCTTAAAGATAGAGCCGTGCCAAGTATACTTAAGGGGACTGCCTGATCTATACCCCTGCTGTGTAGTCACATATTTTTTCTTCACTGCTCTGAGGTTATAACAAGCTACAGTGGGTAGAAACAGAAAGAAAACAGCAGAGTACTGAGTATATACACACATCGATAGCAGAAATATTCTGAATTATAAATTCAGGAGATGAAAACATGGACCTAAAACAAGATTTAACTGCCACAGTTAATGCCAGTGAATATTTCTAGGGGAATCTAGAGTCCAGCCTAAACTAAAATTCAATAACACTGCAGTCAACTAACATTTACAGTCAGTTCTGTTATAATACCAGAGTCGAAAACCCAAATGTATTCCAACGTGATTGATATATTAAGAAACAATTTGAAGACAAAGTAGATTTGCTTTTGCTTATGTGTGATTTCATCCATGGGAAACACCAGGGGTATGCAGAAAACTGCACCTAGCTGAACCGATCCACGCAAGACTACACAAAATGTACACCCTTCAAACATCTACCAGCTACAACAGCTCGTTGCCTGCGTTATGTGTTATGAATCACACCCATCCACATCTGGGATTACAACTTTCCCTCCGATTTCAAATAACCCTTCTTCCATTACTTCAGTAACAAAAGCTGCAGCCCTTTTGATGTCTACTTCCACACGAGAATTTAAGGTTTTTTTCCCCCAAGGAAAAATGCCATATCTGCTGTACCACATATGTATTTCTTAACCATTTAATATGTGTAAAACTGTGCAGTTGTTTGAATTAGGCTCCTATCTTTTTATTCTAATGTGTCATTGACTAAAGTTTTGAGCGTTGTGCCCCAGTCCCAATTTTCCTCTGAGCTCTGTGGCTTTTATTGTGTTAATCTGTATAAAGTCATGATTTTTTAGCAACACATATGTCACCTTAGAGCAGTTTATAAAGTCACTTGACAATGGATACGAGACTAGGTCACAAGTGAGCTGGATTTTAAGCCATTTTTTTTCCCTCCAGATCTCTGTTTAGTCTCCTATGTGTGCAGTATCTGTAAACTAATGTTAATTACTATGAAGTAATTAAAAGCAATAATAATGACAATGCAACGTTTTTCATGCATTAGAAATTAGAAAATCTTTCCAAAACCTCACTTACATGCTATAGTTTGCATTTTCAAAGAAAACTGTCTTGTTTGCTAAGAAGTGATTTTCAATGGGTATGTCTTTGCATATAGAGCAAGCAATTATATCATTAAATATGACTTCCTGGAACTCATTTAATTTACCTCAGGGAATTATAATAAAACAATTTGGCAATTGTATTTGTTTATTTTTAAAGTGTCAGGAAAATTAAACTTTGCTTTGATTGAATAATATTTTCAAAAGCAATAATTTCTGGAAGACAATGATCTCAATAACATTTAGAAATTTTTGTTTGTGCTGATAATCTTAGCCAAAGTCTCTGAAATAAGGTAGTTTACAAAGTGGCTGCTCTGAGATAAAACAAAGAAATGACATTTTGGCCTGGTATGACTGTTTACTGAACTATTAAATGGTGATACCTTGGGCTTAGAGAAGCACGAATAAGTAGATGCTGATGTGTGATGTGCTAAAATATTAGAAATCTACATGCGAATTCTTAAATACATTAGAAATTGTTTTATTTTTTTAAATTCTAGTTTTAATGGAATTGCACCATTTCTCTGACAATACCTAGACAGAGCTGAAGGTATTAAGAGAACTATCACGTTGCTGCCCTGTGGTGCTAAATTGAAGACTGTATATGGTACCCATTTCTATAATATTTTAATTTTCATGGATTTTTTTCATAATCTCAGTTGTTTACTTGTTTTTTTTATAATAGCTTAGAAATGTAAAAATTCAATAATATAAAAGCCCTGTGCTAGGTTCTTGGGTTATGAAAAAATTGGTGCGTGCAAGAAAAGTGAGGTTATTAAGGCTAAAACTAGTCTTTAACTCATGGGGTTGTTATAAGGATTAAATGAATTAATCGTAAAGTATAAGAAGAGCTTTTGGAATATAGGATATTTTTAATGAATTAATTCATTATGATTGTATGTATATCTCCATAACAAGCACCTAAATATTTAAAAACAACAGTGCTATGGGGAAATATATATGAACAAATAATTATATTTATAAAGTTTAATATTACTTATTACAATTTATCTAGCTGAAAAACAAGCCACATAATATTTGAATAACACATTTAATAAACTTTATCAAATTTACATATAGGGAAACATATACCTCCCGCTAAAGAACCTTCCTACTCTTTTCAAGTACACATGGACTCTCTCAAAAGTTAGCTTTGTAACAGGACTTTATCTATTATATTAGAAGGTACATGCTATTGACATGACTTATCACTGGTGATGTGGACCCTGATCACCTGGTTAAGGTGGTGTTTGTCAGGTTTCTCCACTGTAAAGTTACTATTTTTTTCCCTCTTCTTACTTCATATACTCTGGAAGCAAATCACTAAGTCTAGCCCACACTCAACACTTTGGCTCTCCTCTCTGTCTCTCTAGCAGCAGGAAATAGATCTCTCATGTGAAAGGTACCCTCCATGTACCAGGAGGTAGAAAGACATCCTTATCACCAAAAATAGGGAATTCAGGGTGGGGAAGCCCATACAAACAAAGCTTGTTACTTCCTTACTAATTCACTCCCCAAACCCAAACTTAAATTCCTTATAATTAAGGATCCAAAGCCTAAGTTTCTTTGCCCTGTCAATTCCTCTCAAATGTACTGCTTCTTGGTCTAAGAAAGTATAAAATTTTTCTGCTTTCACCACCTCTTGGGTCTCATTTCTATAAGACCTCTGTGCACAGCAATTAAAATTTGCTTCTTTTTCTCCTGTTAATCTGTTTTGTATCAATTTTATTATTAGTCCAGCTGCAAAAACTCAAGCGAGGTAGAGGGGGAAATTTCCCCATTCCCAACAACACCAAGGGTCTGGTTGCTACTTAGATGTCAATGCTCCCAGGCCTTCTTGACAGACAGAGCTAGAAAATGCATGTGTGCTTACTAACCCATTTTTATACACATTTCCACAATTATGTCTGTATCAACATCTGGATCATTCACCAATCATTCAACACACACCTTCCATTTATTCTTTGGGACGTCCCCAGGACACATGAAAAGTAGACTCAGAATTGTTAGTGTGTACTCCCTACGCCACGCCCATGAATTAGAAATTTACCAACTAGAGTAGAGTTTATGTATAGTTCCATTCTGTCTTTTGCACGATAGGGTCCTGTTAAAATACCATTTTCCAAATTTACTTTTGACCTGCATCGCTTGTGTCGTGTGACATCCCTGGGCATAACTCAAATTACCCTGCTGCAAACAAAGCTAAACAAGAGCTTTCAAAAGTGTGATTTACTGTGTTATGGTGTTTTCCAAGAAATTGTCTATTCTTAAAGGGATTAAAACTTAATGGCATTTTCTGTCTTGTTAATTTTACAGGGTTTGAACCTGTCAGTTTTTATCAAGCCAAGACCATAGCTGAGTGTTTCTCCATTCATCCAATCACAGTACAGTCAAGAATGATTTCAGTTAAAAGCAGGCATAGTTTAAGGTGAGTGGCAGAAAATAATTCTCTCGGGGTGAGCTGGACAAATAAGGAGGCACCCTCTCCCAAATCAGCTTTTTACATCACTTTGTTGCAGGTCTCTAAATGCTGAAATACTAACAAGAACAACTGATCTCATTAGCAAAGATCTTATTTTAACCTATAAATTCTCCTGGAAACAAGCACAAGAGGCCTCAAAAGGACACAACAGGCCAAGGACTAATGAGGTGTTCTTTGTTTTTTTTGGGGGGGAGGGGTCTACAGGATTTTTGAAATACCTAAAAACTTTAAATTAATTGAAGCAAATGTTTATATCTTGGTTGTGTAGCTATTTTAATGCTGCTCTTTAAATAGATGTTAACTGACTTAAAATACATTCTGAAACTTAGCAAAAACAACAAAAAAAAGTCAGAGTGTTAAAACTGGAGTGTTGTTGACTGATAAAAAAAAAATATTACCAGGAATGAGAGAAAGAAAATGAGGAGAGGGAGGTGGGGTTCGCCAAAACAAACTTTGCCAATTTCAAATTTTGCTTGGGGTTACCCCTTCCTACCAGGAAAGGAGGGAATATTTTTATTTTTTCCCTATACCTTCCTTTTTCCTAAAGTATATTGCCTCCCATATCAAAGACCCTGAACCTAAGATACTAATATTAAAGCTTAGCTACCGTGTGATTTAAATGGGTATTTCATAACTTGCTAAAAAGCTTAAGAACCATGCTTAACATGGTTTTGAAACTACAATGACTTCAAAACCCCAAAATAAAATTAAAATAAGCTTTAGAAAAGGAGTAAGTTACTATTATGAAGCAAAACATGTGCATTGTAAGAATATTAACAAATTGTGAGAAAATGCCATTAAAAATATTTCAATAAGTTTAAATCATGACTCATCTCACACAAATATAAAAACACACATTCAAAGACTGTATTTAATTCATTAAATAATCAGTGGACATGTAAAATATAATGACCAGTTCAAATGAGAATTCAAAGAATTCTGATTGTAGGCAATAAGGAAATGAATTTACAAAGATGTAAAACCACAGGGAAATAATCAGTTGTATCTCCTCCAGAGACAATTTATATTTCAACGGACAAGAATCATTTTCTCTATTATCAGTTTGCTATAATGAACAGCATTATAAAGCAGTCAAAGACAATGAAAGGCAGAGATAACCAGGAAGGGGGTGCTAAACAGGTGTCGAATGACAAAACTAAAACAATTTAGTATCAAATTTGATACTTTATTCAAGAAAGAACAGTGCATGGATTGGGGAAGTACAATGCCTCACAAGCAGTGAAGCACTCTGCCTGAGGGATGTGGGGTAATAGTGAGTTTTTTAGAGTAGAAGAGGCAATTCATAAAGAGGGCATGATTGGCTAGGAGATCAGGGGTTTCCTTATAAGGCTAGCAGGTCCAATTTTCAAGAGTAAGGTAAGCTGGCTAAACCTAGTTGGAGATTGTGACATGTGTCTGTTACGATTCCTTAATAGGTATTTCCTGTAAGTATGTGATGACTTAGGTTTAGATTTGTGATGTGAGCTGAGCCACTGGGGTAGCCTCCATTATGTGGGCCCCAGTAGACAAAGTAAGTTTATTACAGGACACCCCGTAATCTTTGTGAAAATTGGTGAAGGGAAACCTCACTCAGAGTGGAGTTGGGAGGCCAGAAAAGGAAAATATAATTAAATATTATTAAAGGCTGAGTAACAAAAACAGAAAACACATCAACCAGCTCTCCCCATGTAGAATCTTATTTCCTAGAAAACCAATACTAATACCCTTTTCTTAAAAAACCAAACTGGGTATTTACTCAAAGAAGTTAAAAACTTATGTCCACACAAAAACCTAGGCATGGATATTTATAGCAGCTTTGTTCATAATTGTCAAAACCTGAAGGCAACCAAGACGTTCTTCAGTAGGTGAATGAGATAAACTATGATACATCAGACAATAGAATAATTAAACTCAGCTGAAAAGTAAGGAACTATCAAACCACCAAAAGGCATGGAGGAACCTTAAATGCATATTACAAAGTGAAAGAAACCAATCTGAAAATACTACGTACTGCATGATTGCAATCATATGACATTCTGAAAAAGGCAGAAATATGGAAACTAAAAAGATTAGTGGTTGCCAGGGGTTACTGGGGAGAGTGGGATGACTAGGTAGAGCACAGAGGAGTTTTAGGGCGTGAAAACGTTACCTACCCTTTCTAGTCGGGCCCCGACAATGGTTCTCCTGCGGGGTGTTGTTCACGTCGATAGGAGGAGACCGAGTCGGGTTCAGAAGCAAAGGAAAACCTTGTTCTTTGATCAAAGAACGGAGAAGTGCGAGCTCCTGCTCTAGAACACACGGTCCGCCAGAAAAGCCACGGCCGGGGCTTCGGGGCTGCTTTACTATACGGTTCTGCGCAACGAGAAAGCGGCAGAGTTCTCGCGAGGCCAGGGCAGCTGGGCTGCTCGCGGCTCCAATTGGCAGTGCCGGGTGCAGTCTCTGCGCACGGCCCACCGCTGCCATCTTGGATTGGGGTGTTGTGAGCAGCGCTTCTGCGCATAGCCCACGGAGCTGAGGCGTCAGTGCAGCCACTTCACGCCAGGAACTCTGGTTTGAAGGGCCTGGTGCGAGGCCACTGCTTGCAGTTCCCTGTGAGCGAGTGAAACCGGACTCAGCACAGAGAAAAAGAAAACAAAAAGGTTAGACTTTATTTTATTACTCGGAGTCTCTTTCTGTTTCCCAGGAATGGTTAATGGGCCTTGCCGTTGACAAAAATACTCTGTATGATGTTATAATGGTAGATACGTGTCTTTATACATTTATCCAAGCCCATAGAATGTACACCACCAAAAGTGAACCTTAAGGTAAACTGTTGACTTTGGCTGATAAGATTATCAATGTAGGTTCGCCAGTTATGGCAAATGTACGTTTCTGGGAGGGGATGCCGGTAATGGGGGAGGCTGTGCGTGTGGATGCAGAGTGTGTAGGAAATTTCTGTACCTTCCTTTCATTTTGCTGTGAACCTAAAGCTGCTCAAAAATAGTCTTTTCAAAAATCAGCACTGATTCCCTCCCCCTAAAAAACCACAACCAACAAACCAATGCCTCTAACCGCTTTTGCCAGCCACTATGTCTGTAAATAATTTATTTCCACTATTATGTCTTTTAAAATATTTAAGTACATTGACCTGTTATGCTAATGAAAGTATGGTTTTCTAACATCACCTATGCCCCTTGCCCTGATGTCAACTTGTCTTTAATACCTTATGTATGATTCCCCTTCCTGTTTTCGTGGGTTCACTCCTCATTCAACAGGTTTTAAATTAAGTACCACTTATACGGAGAGGCCTCACTAACACGTGCATTTCATCTTCCCTGTAATACGTTCTCACTTCTTTCTAACTTTACTTTCTCGCTCTTGCAAGTTACAACTGGCATAGTGTTGTTTGTTTACAACAACTGCTAAAGTTGTTGTGTTGTTATTGTCGTTGTTGTCATCTGTCCCCCGCACATATTCTAAGTTGCAGGAGAGCAAGGCCCATTCCAATTATGCATGACTCCTTAGTAAGAGGAAATCAGATGAATGAGAATCAGCTGTCTGATGGAAGGTACAGACATGTAAAATCGCTGTAAATTGTATATTTCAGTAGTTCTGAATTCCACAAGATGTGTTTTCAGAGCCCAGTCATCATTAGCAGTAAAGCCAATGGAAAGCATTTGTAGTGAAACTAAATGTTATCTACATTGTTGTGGTAAGCATCTACAAAAAAAGCTTTATTAAGCACCTGCTGTGGTTTAGGTACCTTAATAGGCAGCTGAGATCCTGAAGTCCTACTGATGAATGAAATGACATGAAGGAAACCTAAGGAACATACGTAGCCCATTAACACACATAACCCATTAACCACCAACACAAGGCAGCCTTTGACAAGGACCAAGTGAGAGAGGCAAGTAATAAGTGTTCTTTGAGTTGAGGGTAGAGAGACATCACTCTGAGACGGACGAAAAAGATGCGTTTTGCAGTAAACTGTGTTTAAGTTGGAGCCTTTACAGTACAATTTAGGAGAGTGGGGAGAGGAGAAAGGGCATCTTAGAATCTATACGGCATGTTCAGTCCTTCTGGAGGTTCCATCGAGCCTTATTGCATCACAAGACTTTAGTCTACTTGTATAATTTGTCCTTCCAGCTAAGTCCTCTGCCTCCTTAAGCCTGTAAAGATGATGAAACTGTTACTCTTCTTAAGTTATAACGGATAATCTGTATCAAAAAATAGCTCATGCTTAATGTGAGCATTCCCAGTGGGGCTATTTCAGTCTCAAATTATATTTGCTCCAAGAAAAGCACACAATGAATCACAATGAAGCTGGGGGAAAAAACGCATCAAAGGGTAAAAATAGCACTGTCTTCCAAGTATACACAATTAAGGAGAATTCTGGGGTTGCGGATGACTTGTATAGAACATGTGGGCACAATTTAGTCCATCTTTATTAGCTCTACATTGCAAATCAACATTTCCAAAAAGAACTTTTAAAGTATTCCCTTTAGTGCTGCAATATTAGGGTCACTGAGGCCAGGATCTCCTCACTTCAATTATGGACAATCCTTTGTCCCTTGGTTTTCAGCTCTGGGCACAGAAAATTGCTGAAGGCAGAAGGCAGGTTTTGTTGTTTCCTCTTGCCTCAGGGGCCAGGAAAAGTAATTTAATTCAATTAAAAGTTGTACTTATCCATAATATATGCTACAAATTTCTGACTTGCAACAAAACAGTCAAGTTAATTTAAAACTCTTCTTGATGTCCCAAATGTCCTCTGAGGTTACAGTCTTTTCTACTGTTCATCCAGTTGCCCAAGCAGAGCATTCAGAATTATTTCTTATTCCGCCCTCTTATTTCCTCCCTGAATTGCCCAAATACAAATGGTCACCAGGTGCTGACAATTCTTCCCCCTCAGTATCTCTGGCCTCTGCCCCTTTCTCTCAGATCATCCCTAGATTATTGTAATAATAGTTGTAATTAACTGCTTCTAGCCAGTTTCTCTCCATCATGTCTCCTAAAATCCTCACTCTATTCAGTTGTCAGATGGAGCTTCTAACATTCCTTTGTCCCTCCTCCTTCCTCACTGTACCACAAGGTCCTGTTGGGAGTCAAGGTTACTAACGTTGTTTCGCAATGCCCCAAACATGTATGTTAATTATATGAACAAAGAGAAAATGTTTTCTTCAAAACTACAGTTGTTTATCGAATTTTTATCCAAACCTCTTCCTTTTGAATTCCAGCCAAATAAACATCTAAACAAAAGGAAACAAAAAGACATCAATCCTTAATGGTAGAGATAACTACAAAAACGCATTTGATAGTCTTCCCTACTTTTTAATGCCTGTGAAATGAAAGGAAAATGTCAAAATAATGAATTCAATTCTATCTGTGCTTAAGTTAGGAAAGTTTTAAATCTCAAACTATAACTCCAAATAAAAGGAGCCAGAAAAAGTATAATTTAAAAAAATTTATTTCAACCAAATTGAAAGTTGATAACAGAAATAAAACACCTTTGAAGCTCCTGGGCCCAGTGAAGATTTTTCAGAATGAAATGGGAGAAAATTATTTGTACTTCAATAGTATCAAATAAAAGCATAGGTTGGTGGATATGAGTAAATTGTGTGGAAGACATGGATCCAATCTGCTTCCTTGCTGAAAATTGGCATGGGTCAGCACTCACAGGGAAAAAGTAAGTTCTGTGGCCAAATAACATTGTTTTTCTGGTATCCAAAAAAAGATGACTGAGATGCAGAGGCAAGTATATTTTAAAAGGAGTACATACCATAGATAACTGTGCAGGCACAAATATAAATTGAAACACCAAACAAAAATTACCGAGCTATTAGGAATGACCTTAACTCACCTTCTCACCTGAATATGGAGAAATAAATCTAATCATCAAAAGCATCTCGCACAGTACAAGGTGAGCCCCAATCTGAAAGAGACTGTCCCAAGCAGATTAGGAATTTCATTAAAAAATCCTAAATGGAAAACCTCCAACCAAACAAAAGAGGAGGAGAAAAGTTTAACATAACTTTTTTTCTCAGTGATTAGTAGACCAAGAAGAAGAAAAAGGTTTATTGCAAATAATGCTATTAATAAAGTTGACCTAATAGAGTAATTCTTTAAATCTACATTGCACCTGAATTACAGAAGGATTTCATTTAAAAAACAGAGGCCAAGTCCAGCAAGACCTATGTCATTAGAATTAATGAGAGTGTGACTTGCATATTTTGATGCTGATCCTGAGATTCGCCAAACTAATAAATATACATCCAAATATATATTATACCAAAAGAATGCACTTTATAATCAAACGTCCATGATACAAAAATCAACCTAAATAAATTAAACCTAAATAAAATCAATGAAAATAGTGAACATATTATTTGCCCAGAAAACAATATAATCCTAGAAATAAATAACAAAAGTATCACATCAAATTAAAAACTAAAACAAACAAAAAAATCTCTTCTGAATAATTCTGGGACCAATGATGAAATCAATGCCAGAATCTAAATTTTTTAATTTCATTGAGATACAATTCTAATGCCATACAATTCACTGATTTAAAGCATACAATGTGTTCTTTTTCATTATATTTACAGGGTAATGCAACGATTACCACTAATTTTAAAATATATTCATCTCCCCTAAGAGAAATGCATAACCATTATCCTTCACTTTCCTTTTTTCCCAGAATCCACCACACCACTCCTTGCCCTCAGCCACTGAAAACAACTAATACTTTATGTCTCTATAGCCTTTAAATTACAGACATCTTACATAAATTGAATCATATAGTTTCTTGAACTATTTTCTTTACCTTAGAATAATATTTCAGAGGTTCATCCATGTTGTAGGATTTATCATTACTTAATTTCTTTTTTATTGCTGAATAATATTCTTTGGTTTATCCATTTTGTTTATCCATTCATCAGTTGATAGACGTTTGAACTATTTCTGATTTTCTTTATTATGAATAATGCTGCTATAATAATTCATGTACAAGATTTTGTGTGGACATATGCATTTAGTTCTCTTGTGTATATACCTAAGAGTGGAATTGCTGAGTCATATAATAACTTTATTTTTAACCTTTTAAGGGAACACCCAAATTGTTCTGTAAAGTAGCTACAACATAGTAAATTCCAAGCAGCAATGTATGAAGGTTCTGATTTCTTAACATCCTTGCCAAGTCTTTTTATTGTATCACTTTTTTATTATAGGCATCCTAATGGGTGTGAAGTTTTATTTTACTGTGGTTCTTATTTACATTTCCCAAATGTTAATATTATTGTGCTTATTAGCCATTTGTGGATCTTCTTTGGAGAAATGTCTATACTGATCCTTTGCCCCTTTTTAAATTGAGCTATTTTTCATTTTATTGTTAAGTTGAAAAAATTCTTTATATATTGTGGATACAAATCCCACAAGATGTATGATTTGTGAACATTTTCTCCTAATCTGTGATTTATCTTTTTACTTTCTTAATGATATCATTTGTAGCACATAAGTTTTCAATTTTGATCATTTCCTAATTATCTATTTATTTTTCTTTTGTTGTTTGTCCTTTTGGTGTCACATCTAAGAAACTACTGCCTAACCGGAAAGTCACAAAGATCACTCCCATGTTATTTCCTTAGAGCTTTATATCTTTAGCTCTTACATTTATGTCTCTGATCCTTTTAGAGTTAATTTTTCACATGCCGTGAAGTCAAACTTCATTACTTT
This sequence comes from Phocoena sinus, assembly GCF_008692025.1. Taxonomy (NCBI): domain Eukaryota; kingdom Metazoa; phylum Chordata; class Mammalia; order Artiodactyla; family Phocoenidae; genus Phocoena; species Phocoena sinus. Next base: position 76,050,415 of record NC_045773.1, on the reverse strand, counting down.
CTGTGTGGATATCAGTTGTCCCAACACCATTTGCTGAAAAGACTATTCTTCCCCCATTGAATAGTCTTGGCACCCTTGTTAAAAATCATTTGCCCATAAATGTAAGGGTTTATTTCCAAAACTCTAAATTTTCTTCCATTGATCTATATGTTATATACTGTCATATTTGTATAGCAGTGTTACAGTATTTAGTTTACTGTAATTTTGTAATAACTTTGCAATCATGAAGTAAGACTCTTCCAAATTTATTTTTCTTTATCAAGATTGTTTTAGCTCTTCTGGGCTCCTTGCACTTTCATATGAATTTTAGAATTAGTTTATCAATTTTTGCAAAATGCCAGCAGGAATACAGATAGAGATTGTGTTGAACCTATAGATTGAATTATGGGACTATTGTCATTTTAACAATATTGATTCTTCCAGTCCATGAATGTGAAATTTCTTGCCATTTATTTAGATCTTTAATTTTGTAACATTATTTTGTAGTTTTCAGAGTACAAGTCATGCACTTCTTTTGTTGAAGTATTCTATTCCTTTTGATGGTATTGTAAATGAGATTGTTTACTTAATTTTCTAATTTTTAATTGCTAGTTTTTTATGCGTATTAGTCTTGTATTCTGAAGCCCTACTGAAGTCTCTTATTAGTTCTAATAAAAGTTGTATTTGTTTTGTGGACTCCTTTCTATATGTAAGATCATGTCATCTGCATATGAAGATAGTTTTGTTTCTTCCATTCCAATCTGAATGCCTTTTGTTTCTTTTTCTTGCCTAATTGCTCTGGCTGGAACCTCCAGTACAGTGTTAAATAGAAGTGTTCAGAGTAAATGTTTTTGCCTTGTTCCTGATTATTAGAAAAGTATTTGGCCTTTCACCTTTAAATCTGATGTTTACTGTGGGGTTTTCATAGATGCCCTTTATCAGGTTGAGGAAGTCCCCTGCTATTCCTAGTTTGCCCAGTGTTTTTATCATAAAAAGATGGTAAATTTTGTTAAATACCAAGTCTGTTGAGATGATCATATGATATTAATCAATTTTCACATGTGAAATCAAGCTTGCATTCCCTAGATAAATTTCTATTTGGTTCTTCTTAATAGTTTTTTATTTCTTTATTGATATTTTGTATTTGGTGAGATATTGTCATCCTTTAATTCTTCAAGCATGGTTTTCTTACCTCTTTGCACATAATTATAGTAGTTGCTTTGGAGTTTTTGTCTGCTGAGCTCACCATCTGGGCCCTTTCAGAAGCAGTTTCTATTGTCTGATTTTGTTGTTGTTGTCCTAACCTGTTTGTTTCTTCCTTCCTTCCTTTCTTTCTTTCTTTCCTTTCTTTTCTTTCTTTCCTTCCTTTCTTCTTTCTTTCTTTCTTTTTTTCATTTTCTTTGCATGCTTCATAAGGTTTTGCTGATAACTGGATATTTCAGATATATATTGTAGCAACTCTCAGTATGCTCCCCATCTTTCTGGGGATTTTTGTGGCTAATGATTTCCTGATCATTTGTTTCTTTCTTTCTTTCTTTGGTGAGTAGACTGAACAACTTCTGCAGGTGCTTCCCACAGTGTGCCAAATCAGACGTACCTGCACAAATGTTCCCACTTTGGTTTCTGTCTTTTAGCTTGGCTACCTGGAAGTCTCTCCTGGGTCTACATAAATCACCCCGTCTGTCTGCAGTGTTTCTTCACTGCACTTTTACCTTTGTTGGTCAATTACCTCTTTTGATTATCCATGTTTTAAAATGTCACATGCATTGGGAGGTCAACTTGGTGCTTTGTGGCTGCCTGGAGGGGTGGGAGGGGGAGGGTGGGAGGGAGGGAGGTGCAAGAGGGGGGAGACGTGGGAATGTGTGGGTATGTGTAACTGATTGATTCACTTTGTTGTAGAGCAGAAGCTAACACACCATTGTGAGGCAATTATACTCCAATAAAGATGTAAAAAAAAAAAAGTCACATGCATTTATCACTGGGAGATAAGGAGGCAACACAAGTATACCTGTGCACTCTTTGTGTATAAATTGAATAACAGATATGCTGTGATCAATTACTGAGAGACTTTGACAGAAGTGATATGATTGGTCACTGGTCATAATGCACATCTGTTATTTATTTAGTGATTGATGGATTGATGATGCAGCAGCAAAGTATGTACTTCATGGAATTTCTCCTAGTTAATATATCATGGTAACTGAAATTTGAACCTTTTTATCAGAAAATTGGTATTATTTAACTAAACTGTGGTAACTGAAATTTGTGCATATCAGAACTATGGAAAGAGAATATATATACATATATATGTAATTCCACATATTAGCTAAATTTTCTAATTTAATAACCAGCCATTATTGATGATTATTTCCACTAAAGGACTTCTGAAGTATTTTCATGATTTTTCAGTGCAGAAATAGCTTGCACCTCCGCCCCAAATATGCACATATACACACACACAAAGCAGAAGGAAGTCATTAAAGATAAAATATATCTAAAATTATAAAAAATTGACAGCTATCAGTATTCCAACTTAAAATCTTTGAGAGAGCCCTTACCTATTTCATCCAGAAAAATAAAAGCTAACGCTATTCCACCCTCCACCAAATAATGTTACTTTCTAATAAAACTGATTGCATTTTTTCACAAGTACAAGTCAGATTTAAAATGTAATCTAAAAGGAATATAATTGGTAGAGTAGAGAGTGCCTAAAGCTTCACTGCTAGATCTTATTGAAGCCAGAGTATACGGGCAGAGAATCTGTTACCTTGCTTTTTAAGGACCTTTGACTTAATGAAACGTAAGAACTTTGTAAAGTGCTTTCTAGCTTAGATTTGGTTTCTGAGCTGCTTAGGTTAAGAATGATCACTTTAGGCAAGGCCATAAATAAAATTACTTTATAAAGACCAAATATCAACTGAACAAAGTTTACTGCTTGTCTTGCTTCACTTGCCTTCAGATGGCCGATCAGAGTCAGCTTTTCACATTTTTTTGGCAATCCCAGTCTCTTACATCACCAATTACTTGATAATTGCAACTAAAAACAAATGTGCTGATCTCTATATACCATGAAGAATCTCTGCGATATTTGTCAGAATTTGAATTTTATATGCATTCTAGATCTTAGATTTTTGTCCTTTTGAAGTCAAGTCTGTTGTTGCAGCACCCCCGGGACCTACCCAAAATTCCTGTAATAGGCAAACTACTCATCCTCATTCAACAGGGACAGAATGTCTTTGGAAAAAATTTCAGCATCCTAATGGAAACCACCCACATGGCACTGGCAATCTATCTTCCTGAAAAACCACTGAAGAAAGCTACTGTGCTTATAAATCCCAAATGTGGCAAAAGGTGACACAAGATTTTCTTATCAGCCTGTTCCAGTGTCTTATAGTCATAAAATAAGCTCCCTTCTTAAATGATCTTCTAAAATTACTAAACAAAATAAAACTCCTGGGGCTTCCCCGGTGGCGCAGTGGTTGAGAGTCCGCCTGCCGATGCAGGGGACACGGGTTAGTGCCCTGGTCCGGGAAGATCCCACATGCCGCAGAGCGGCTGGGCCCGTGAGCCATGGCCGCTGGGCCTGTGCGTCCGGAGCCTGTGCTCCGCAACGGGAGAGGCCACAACAGTGAGAGACCTGCGTACCGGAAAAAAAAAACCAAAAACCAATTAAAAGACAGAGATTGGTAGAGTGGACTAAAAAAACCCACAACTCAAATATATTTTGTTTATAAAATGCAAGCCATAAAGCCCCAAGGGCCTTTATCCAGCTTTAATATTCCCTAAGCCACTGTGGCATCAATTTTTTTTTCTCCTTTTGAGTTCCCTTTTACTTTTGGCATCTGAAGTTTTTCTTTCAAGCTACGTTTATATGTTATCTATTAGGAAGTTATTTCTATGGATTTTAATATGTTGTATTTTACCACACTGCTAGATCTTGAATTCAGTTTTAATAGAGACTGCAAAGGGTTTTTATGATGTCCTAAAAATGTGGGAATTTATAGGACATCAACCTATTATGGCTCTGAAAAAACTCTGCATTTTATGGATACACAACACATTTCTCAAAGGGCTTTTCTCTCATCAACATTAAACCTTCATTCTTTTTTAATGTAATGCCATAAAGATTTCCAATTGACCAAGAAAATCTATTTTCCCTTTCTTTAATAATAAAACTAAGTATTAGCTGGATACATGGATGTCCAGCTGGAAGCTATTTTTCTCCCTCTCCTTTGATATTTGCTACAACGGTTTATTAAGTACTGGCCAATGGTAAGTGAGCAGGTGTGATGTATGCCATTTCTATATCAAGACTGTGAAAAAGAATGAATGTTCATGTGATCCTCCAGTCCATTTTTCTGCTTTTTACCATCTGGGAGATAATGAAATCTGGAGCCACTAGCATCATTGGACCTAGAGATGGAAGCCATATGTTAAAAATGTCAGAGATGTCTTTTATATCATGGAATTTTGGAATGTTAGGTGAGGGAAATAAACTATCTTGTTCAGGACTTTATATCTAGAGGTTCCTTTGTTTTAATAACTTAGACTTGTACAGCTTCAGGAACAGAGTAAGCTAGGGCTCAGGAACACTTAAGTGAAAAAATGGAAATGAAGATCCAAGGAAGAATAGATTGTGAAAATTAAGTTGGTCATGGAGACCGATCTCCAAGAGGCAGTCAGACAAACCAATCTTTACTTCCAATCGAAAGACATAGTTTGGTGTGTGTGTGTGTGTGTGTGTGTGTGTGTGTGTGTGTGTATGTGTATAATTCTTTGGGTTTTGACGTATACAGTGTGTAGTCAACATCAAAATCAAGGTAAAAAACAATCGCATCACTCCCCAAAATTCAACGTTTCTCCCCAATCCTAGCTTCTGGCAAACACTAGTTTGTTTTTTGTTCCCATAATTTAGGCAGCTATATGATTATTATTATTATTATTATTACTATTTTACTCCTTATAAATTGTGTTTCTCAACTAATACCATGACCTAGAGGAAAGATCCTACTTCATGCAAGGAGAAAGCCTTTCTGGCAGGAAAGAACATGCTAACTCTAGGGAGAGATTGGCATGGAGTGCATTGGGTGAGTGAACCTGAAGAAGCACTGTTAGGTTGAGCAGAAGCTCCCCCCACCTGCCCACCTTTCCCTATCCAACTCCCTTACCCCTCCATACACAGCAGACAAGCCCTGACATCACCCACCAGACTCCTTATAGGTAACAATGCTTACAGAATACACCATCGAAGAGACCCTCAAAGGCACACCCACATGAGCTAACCCTTCCATGGAGGTGTTCATATCTCCTAAACAAGGAAGTAAACAGGTTTGGGGACAATAGAATAAAAAACAAAGGATGTTTGATTATTCCAGCTGTCTGGTTGGGTGTGCTCTCTTTCCTTGTGCAAACTGTGCTTCTAATGAGATGAAGGAATCTGTCATTTAAGTTTAACCTGAAATGTCCTCTTTGGAAGTCTAGATTGGCTTTTCCCAGAAACCGTTTCAGCAGAGAGTGAGAGTCAACAGAGGGGGCTTTCCTGAGGGCACTAGAAAGGGATCTGAGAGGAAGGAACATACTCCTTCTCTTCTCTCTCCGTTCAATTCCTGGGACAGAAGCCATCAACTAGAGCTCCTGAAACTGACTTTATTCCAACCCCAATCTCTTCAGGATCTGATGATAACACAAGGGCTCCATTTACTGAGAGGCAAGGTTACTTCTGGGAGGTGAGTTTTGTTGCCAAAGGATTCTGTAAATAAAGTTTTATCAGAATACCACCACACTTTTCCATTCCTTTACAAGCTTTTGCACTACAGCAGTAGAACTGAGTAGTAACAACAGAGATAGTATAGCCTACAAAGTCTAAAATATTTGCTATCTATCCTTTTGTAGAAAAAGTTAACACCTGGTATAGGTAGAGAAAGATTCGCCACCCATCCCTAGCAGGAATGAGGCTTCTTATCAAGCATTCCAGGTGTCAGTAGAAAAATTAAGTGCTAAGTAGCAAACTGCCACAGAACTCCACTTAACTTTCCCTGTAATGCCAAGACCACTGGAAAATAAGTTATCCAACAGTTGAATCTCATTGTCTAACCATTTTGCTTATTAAGATATTAACCTGAGATAGCCCAACATCTTGTTAACAGAAGACAAAAAAAGTCAATCAACCTATATTGCAGCTAGACATAACACGAAAAAATTCTTGACTGCTGTCCAATTTGTGCATAAGTCTACAATAATTATTCCAGATTTTCCTCAATTATGTAACTTAGATTATCTTTATTTCTCCCATACTGGCTAGAAGTTGTGTGGGATTTGAGTTGGAAATCAACCTATGGGAAGAGGACAAGAGTAACTTGAAATGGTCTGGGGAAAGTAAAAGCTAACACTTCTATAAATGTTCTTCACATCTTGGACTATTCCTAACCTTGTGCATAATGTTCATATCTCCTTTCAAATTTTATTCATAGAGCTGCCAAACGTAACACAGGTTTTCTTATTTAAATGTAACCCTCTTCATCAAAACCCATCTTCATCACCTTTTTCCCTCTACCCACTTCTACCTGTCATTTGCATAAGCATTTATCCTTTGACTCATTATTACCTTGGAGTACATCCTAATGTCACAAAGAAAATACACATTCAACAATCACTGTTAATTACAATATTAACATATGGATATATATCTATATATATTGAAGGATAGAATAATTATTCATATTAATGTTGTTAGAAGTTAAGTTTTTCAATATAAGAAAAAATTAAAATATAAAATCATACAAGTAAAAAGGCTGTAATGTTAAATTTGAATTAAATTTTATAATCTCTTGATTTACTTTTCTTTTTTAAAAGGAGTACATGTTTCCCAGCTCTGTACGCTACAAAGGTCAAGAAAAAAACCCAGTAAAGTGAGGCCAGTAAGCAGCACTGATTCCTAGATTACAGCCTCTGAGCTCCATCATTTCCCCCTAAAATGCACCAGCTCTTTGGAGAAAAGGCTAATTCAGACCCGGGGAAAGAAATGTATAAGAGTAACCTGGGACATCTTGACAAACCAGAAAGCAAGGAAATTATGAAAGACACTGTGAAGACATTTCCAAACCATATTGTTAGGTGAAACAGGCAAATCACAGAAATGTAAAAGTATACAGGAGCTAACAGGAAGAAGCTGTCAATGGCCAAAAATGGAACAATATCAAAAAGAATAATGAGAGAAATGGGTTAAAATACATAAAAATCATAATAATATTTTAAAAAATTACTTATTGGTCACTCTTGGAGGTTGCTGTGATACTAATTATTCTAAAATTTGGCAAATAAATACAAAAGGTCATACACTTACCTTTCCTTGGGGACTGTAACTAAATAGTTGATAAGAGAATGTTCCTTTTTTTATAGAGGAATTATAGCTAATAAGAGCAGAAGTAATGATGGAATCAGAAAAATCACCATTTCAAAAATTCTAATGAAATTGTACACATAGGCAATGATTATCAATGTCTGCTAAAGCCACTGAAAGAAAGATTTCTGGGGAATTTTAAATGAAGTTATCAGGTTTACAACACCAGAACCCATGTATCATTTTCCATATTATTAAAAGTAACATTTATTCTGGTGTAATGCAATAATAAATATATAGCTTCACCTATGAATTATTCTAGCTCCTCCTTCAAAAAAAAATAGACCGGAATTTATTCAAGCTTCTATATCTATCAAGTTTATAGGAAATAAATGGATTGCGGAACTCTTTAAACAATACCATGAGGTTGCCATCAGCAAAATACACAGTGAGGTGAATTTTATATGATAATTTTTTTTCAATAAAGAATGAACATTTTAAAGGGGAGAGGGGAACTATCGATATTATGAATTAAGGAATATATGATCCATATTCAGTATATGGACTTGCTTACATTCTCATATTACTAGAAAATGAATTATGAAGACATTTTTGAGAGCAATAGGGAATATTGGTCATAGATCAGCTATCAGGTGAATATAAAGAATTATTCTGAATTGTACTGGTTTTAAAATATATGGTTATATTATTAAGCATCCTTTATCTGTTAGGAGCACTAAGGCATTTGTGAGTGGAAAGATACGATGTTTGGAATTTTCATTTAAATACTACAGTAAACAAAAAATGGATAGGTGATAACTGAACCAAGAATGGCAAAATTTTGATAATTGTTGTAACTGGCTAAGTACAGGGAGGTTCACAATAGTACATGTACTATTCACTTTACTCTTTAGTGTTTCCATATTTAAAGAACTTAAAAGGGGAGAAAGTAAATTACAGCCTATGTGACCTGGAAATACAGCTGGGAAAAAGAAAATTTTAAAACTTTACCCACTTTCCAGTTTTTGTACAGTTTTGGAAACTCGTATATTCAGTACTGCTCCAAGTGCAGTGAATATAGCTATATTGTCAAGAGTTTAATTGAAATAGTTAAATTGAAGTAATTCAATAGTTTAATTGAAAGATTCGCATGTTTTAAAGGAGTGCTATTACCACAGGGATATAGAGGCCTGTGTTCCAATGTGTTTTATCCACACATAAAAATGAGCCAGGGCTTCCCTGGTGGTGCAGTGGTTGAGAGTCCGCCTGCTGATGCAGGGGACACGGGTTTGTGGCCCAGTCTGGGAAGATCCCACATGCCGCTGAGCTTGCACATCTGGAGCCTGTGCTCCGCAACTGGAGAGGCCACAACAGTGAGAGGCCCGCGTACCACAAAAAAAAGAGCCAGCTCAGTGGTACTGAAACTTTTAATCCTAGGAGCCTTTTCACTCTTAAAAATGTAGAAGACTCCAAAGAGTTTTTTGAATGTTTGTTATATTTATGCTTATTCTATGTTAAAAATCAAATCTAAGAAAGTTTTACAACATTTATTTGAAAATAAAAATGACAAATCCATTACATTTTAACATAAAGGACCGATTTTTATGAAAAATGAGTGTATTTTTTAAAAAATTGGTGAAAAGAGTGGCATTGATTTACTTTTTTCACTTTAGTTTTTTAAAGTTTTCCTGCTGTCTGGCTTAATTGAAAGTGACTGGATGCTTGTATTGTCTGCTGCATTCAATCTGTTGCAATATATTGCTCTGTTTAAAATAGATAAAAATTTGGCTTCACACAGATATATAGCTGCAGAAGGGAAGATAATTTTAATAGCTTTTTGAGATAATTGTGGCCATTCTTCTTTGCTACCACACCAAAAATATACAGGCCGCAGTTTCGTAAAGATTATTTGCAATGTAAAATCAATTAACTTTTCATATTCAGTTACATTAAAATCCATTGGTCTCTCTTGCACTTTGAATGTTCTTTTATTGATTCTTAACTCCATCATCACTCAATTATAAAATATTGGTTCATTACACAGATCGTCTAAATGTTGACACATCTCATTCCACAGAATTAAAATCACATTTGTTAATATCACCACCAGTCTCATAGTAATAGATTGAAGTATTCCAAAATTCTAATTTCTACTTGAAATCACAAGTTTTATCACTGGCAACAAATACTGTCATTTGTTTTTCTTGGAATGACAGACTTTCTTGTTTATTTTCAAGAAAATGTCTGCCAAGTACCCAAGTGTGAATAACTAGAGTTTGTGTGTCAGATTTTCTTTTAAGTAAAATGGTGTTTCATGAAAAAAGCAGCTCACTCAACTCAGAATTCAAAGAATCTCACAAGTGCTTTTGTTAGAGACAACTGTCATACGTGGGTTGGCATCAGAAGTGATTTATGCTCACTTCTTATTTCACCAAATGGAATATTAAAAATAACATCTACTCAAGGGTTGAAATTTAATAAAAATTTTAATATTTCATTAAGGGCATTCTTAAGAGTAACTGATGCTTTTATTACTGTGAATAGTACACTTCAGTGTCTCTGCCTCGATTCTTTCTAAAGTGCCAGTGGTCCTACGCACCATCAGTGCAAAAGTCAGCACAGTGAAGAGGTAAATAATGTTTATGAAGATACTTTTGACCTGGTGGTTTCCTAAAATAGTCTCAGAGTCCTCCAGGGGGTCTTCAGGCCATGCTTTGGGAACCACTGGTCAATCTTGAACATATTTTTTCAATTCCCTCACATATATGATACAAATGTTAACAATTTTAATATAGGTAATTAATAGAAATGAGTAGGTAGGATTCAGAGGCTGGCAGTAGTCTAAGGCTTACTTAGTCATTAACTGTCTCAGTCAGGCTGATAAGTTCTCATGAACTAGTTTCTGGAGGAAATATGCAACCTATCCAAAATTGTTTGTTTATATCGTTTTGATTTCCTCAAAAGAAAATATACAGAATACTGAATTTTCCTTTCCAGGCATTTGGAAACTTTAAAGAATTAAAATTCTTTAATAGAATTTAAAAATTATTTTATAGATAATTATATAGTCACACGCAGCTGTAAGAAATAATACAGAGAGTGATCATGTGCACATTTTACCTAGTTTCTGCCAATGGTAACATTTTGCAAAACTACAGTGCAATATTACAACCAGAGTATTGACATTGATAGTCAAGATACAGAACATTTCCATCACCACAAGATTATACATGTTGCCCTTTTATGGCCACATTGATTTCCATACCCCTTCTTAATTCCTGGCAACCACTAATCTGTTCTTCTTTTCTGTAAGTTTGTCCTTTCTAGAATTTTATATAAATAGAATCATACAGTATGTAAACTTTTGGAACTGGCTTTTCCATTCAGTATAGTTCTCTGGAGATTCATCCAGGTTGTTGCATGTGTCAATAGTTTATTCTCTTTTATTATTAAATAGTAAGCCACAATTTAAATGTACCAGTTTAATTCAACAGTTGAAAGATATTTTGGTTGTTTCCAGTTTCAGACTATCAAGAAAAAAAGCTGCTACAAACATTCATGTGCAGGTTTTTGGTCTTCATTTCTCTGAGATAAGTGCCCAGCAGTGCAATTGCTGGGTAGTATGGGTGTTGCATATTCAGTTTTTTAAGAAACTGCCAAACTGATTTTCAGAATGGTTTTACTCTTTACATTCCTACCAGCAGCATATAGATGATTCTGCTTCTCCGCGTCTTCTCCGGTGACTGGTGTTAATCATATCACATTGTGGTTTTAATTTACAAATTGAAACATTTTAAGTTTACAAATACTAGATCATTTGATATAGTCCCATAGGTCCCTAAGGTGCAGTTCATTTTTCTGGTTTTTTTTCTCTTTGTTGTTAAAATTGGACAATTTCTCTTGTTTTGTCTTATAATTTACTGATTCTTTCTTCTGTCCCTTCCATTCTGCTGTGGAACCCATCTACTGTACTTTTTATTTCCAATTGTTCTCTTCATTTTGTTCCCTTTGATATCTCCTATTCCTTACTGAGAATTTCTACTTTTTGATTATTTTTTTTCATTTCTCTAAATCATTTTCATAAGTACCCGTCGAACCATTTTTATCATGGCTGCTTTCAAATCGTCGTCAGATGGTTCCAACATCTCTGTTATCTTGGTGCTGGCGTCAATTGATTGGCCTTTTTCGTAGAGTTTGAGATCTTCCTGTTTCTTGGTATGACTAGTGATTTTGCATGATAACTGGGCATTTTGGGGTTGTATTATGAGGCATTAGATTGTATTTAAACCATCTATTTTAGCTGGTTTATAGGGCTACTACCTGGTGGAGGTAGAAGATTAGGTTCCCTTTTGGCTTCCACTGAAATATGAGGGGAGGGGCTCCTTGTTACTGCTAAGAGGGGGTGGGATTTGTAGCAATCTAGGTGGTCTCCTCCAGCACCACAGTGTGATGGCCTCATCATTTCTGGGCAGTGGTGAAAATCCTGATTCTTCAGTGGACCTCTAGCTTCACACCAGCCAGGAGGTAAAAGGACATCTCGTTACTGCCAGATGGGAGTGAAAGTTTGATAATGAGTCACTGATAAAGAAATTTTAAAAAGAATTTATGAATAAGGTTATGCATTTTTATCGAACACTGAAAATGGATTAGACACAGAATCTCTTCTTTGCAGCTTAGATAGAATGCAGGTAACTGTACATGTGGCTGGAGGAAACAGAAAAATAGAGGACATATTTGAGAGTATTACCCAAAGGACTGTCTGCAAGCTAATATTTTAAGTCAGTTGGGGGGATATTTGGACCCTAAAAGTTAAAACACTGGACCATGCTATCTGGAAACCATGATAGTATGCCAATCCAACATCAGTCATTAATTCTTTATAATGAAATAATATGTCAAGAAAACAAGGGACAAATATCTCCTGATATAGAACAAGGAAGGAAAGTGCCAAGTGCAATGCACCACCTGAGAGTTTCTGCACATCCTGGGGACTTGATCATGATGCCAGACAACAACTGAAAAGAGGGTACAGGGTCGAAAGGGAGAGAAGGCATAGGAGATGCTCAAAAGAGAATGATGAGGCACTGCTGCATGGTTTTGTAACAACAGGCATTGGTGTGACTTTGGACAAAGCCCTGTACTACTTTTCAGCTTTTCTGAGCACCATTTCCTTCATCTGCTAAATGAGGAGCATGACTGGCTAATTTAAAATCCCCAGCAGAACCATGTGCCTGGCTTCACAGTCTTCTACCAGACCTGAATAGCATAAGCTTGATACGTTTAAATAACAAATGGATAGTTATTATTTATGACAGGAAAAGAAGGAATGGGAAATTCCATTAGGCTTGATTCTAGTTTAAAATTGATTATCACATTAATGCCTTGATGAAAGGCATTTCCTTTCAAAATTGTCTCCTTGAGTAAAATGTAAAATTAAGCATTCTTTTTTTTTTTGGTGGTATGCGGGCCTCTCACTGTTGTGGCCTCTCCCACTGCGGAGCACAGGCTCCGGACGCGCAAGCTCAGCGGCCACGGCTCATGGGCCCAGCCGCTCCGCAGCATGTGGGATCTTCCCGGACCGGGGCACGAACCCGTGTCCCCTGCATCGGCAGGCGGACTCTCAACCACTGCGCCACCAGGGAAGCCCTAAGCATTCTTTAAAAAGTAAAATTCTAATACGCAGCCAAGATGACAGTCACTCTCTTGATTAAATGTATACACTGAGGATAATTCATGAATCTGCTTATTCTTCCCTAGCAAGTCAGGCCTAAACTGAAGTAGTACATCTGCAGCAAAAGCTTGGTGAAAAAACTTGACAAAGGGCTTCCCTTCTAAAGAAAACTAAATGCAGGAGAAACTCTATAAACCTCTGTCTGGAGAAGCTACTTTCCGTTTGAAGCACCTGTATCCCTACAGTAGGGCCACAAGAGCTCCTTTAGAGTTTCTTGGACAAGTATAAAGACAAAAAGATAGTTTAACTTTTGAATTACTGAAAATATCATAACATAAATGAGGAAAACAAAGAGCAGAAAAAACTTTACACAACAACCTTCAAATAAGGTATTAGCACCCAATCGTTATAATGTTGAGTTTGATTTTTGAAGTCTGAAATTATTTTTACACAGTGCCCTTACAAACAGCTTTCTTAATTGTCTCTTTCTCTATAAGTTGAAATTTTAAGAAGTAGAAAGGATAATGTCTAAGATATATAGCTAAGCTTGAGTCAGTTCAGAAAAGCATTGTCCTTATAATTACTTGGCTAGCATTTGAAAAGTGCTTTCGTATACATTAAATAATTTTCTGCCCCCCTCCAAAAAATAAACACTAGTTCTAAACATTTCACAGCTAAGGAAACCGAGAACTAGATAATTCGTTTGACTTGCTTATGTTTAAGAACTAGTAAGTGATGAAACTAGGATTCAAACCTAGGACCCAGGTAGCATGGAAAGTAAATGGAGACTGGAAGGAAAAAAAAAGAGATGAGATATAAAGCCATTTGGTGCCTTTGGCCATTTATACTCTTCCTATTGCATACTTCTGATCCTATTATCATACTCTTTGGGACAGGTTAAGTTTTAGTCTTAGATATAATCTTCAGGGACTACTGGAAAGTCCTGGTGCCTCCCCATCTGCAGCTGCAAAGGTGAATTCTATGTTTGTTGAATTGCAGTTACTTCCTTCTCTTAGGTTTAAGATTTTTATCCCAGTTTGAATGCATATATTTTTGAGAGGTCCAACATTCACAGTTTTATCAGGTTTTACTTCAAGGTGGCATAGAGGGGAGCCCTGAGGATGGGATTTGATGAGGATAGGAAGAGAGAGAATGAGATTACTGAGAGCACAAAGTAGGAATCAGTGGAGGGGTATCCATTCACTAAGAGAAAAATGACAAGATATAGAACAGGGATGCCATGACCCCTGAGTATTACCTGCATCAAAACCACGCCTAGAAATTTTCAATTAACTTCCTTTTGGGTCTCAGTGTAGAAAAAGGGAATATGAGAAAAAGCAGAAGAAGATATGAGAATTTCAGGGCTGCAGCATTTTAGGTTTTTTTTGCTTGCTTGTTTTGTTTACCATAAAGAGTATAATAGTGCCAAAAGATGGAGGAACTTTCCCTGCAATGAGTCACTAATTTTGTTTAAGTGTTTAAAAGTAGGAAAGAAAGATACCTTTCTGCCTGGGATAGATATTGGTCTCAGTAATTACTAACTGTTTGAAATAACTGCTTGTCAGGCACACCACTGAATACCTTAAGTACATTAACATATGCCACGATTTTGACAACACTGTGAAGTAGGTTATCCATAATCACCATTTTGTACATGAGGAAACTTTAACTGAACAAGTGGGGTCCTTGCCATGGTCATTGAATTATTAGATGACAGAGTCATAATTTAAACCCAGATCTTTAAAACCCCACAGTCTTAGGGAATTACCACTGCATTTAGCACTTCCTTTAGGGGCCAGGGGTAATCCATCCTGTCCACAATAATTACAGCTCACATAAAGCGAGTGTTCATTATATGCCAAGCACTGTACCAGGCACTGTTCATGCATTTCTTTTCATTATTGCCACAATTTTATGAGTTAAGAAATATAACTATGCCATTTTACTGATGAGGAAATGGAGGCAGAGAAAGTGAAGAACTTGTCCAAATGATGGAAGATAAATTCTAATCAAAGCAGCTTAATTCCAAAACCTGTGCTCCTACTGATGGAATCGGTATGTTGGTTCAACAGAGGTGTCTAAAAAGGGTGCTGTTAGGAAGATATTCTTTCTGGAAAACCTGCATGCAGTTGAGAAGATTCCAATTTTTAATGCTATTTATGTAGCTCCATTTATGTAGACTATCAAAACGGTGACACCCTTAAAAACTGCTAAGAAGGAAAATTTGACCACATTCACTTAGAACTTTTCAGAAATTTAGGTTACACCAGTAGGGGCTGCTTTTGTGAAGTGCTCTCCCCACTTGACATTTTGCTGAGCTGCTTGTATTTTTATAATTAGAAATAAAATCTTAATTTTAAGAATCAATTTTTCACCTGGGCCTGGGAATTTTAAAATTGACTAATCCTTTTGAAAATTGCAGGTAGCTCTCTTCTAGGGTTAAAAATCTTAGGAAGCTCTTATAGTACTCCTTTCAGGGGTTTCTCTCAAGTGGATTCCCTGAGGGAACTCTTCCCTCTGCCCTTCTCCTTCCTACCAAGTCTCTTCTTTGTTCCTTGTTCAGTAGCCAGATGTCAAGTGATCATTTATTCTGCCAGGGTGTCCTGCCCTAAATCACTCTGATAAACCTCTCCTCACTCCTGTTCTCTATAATTTTACTCATCTTTGCTATAATTTTTCCAAGGGCAGAGATGTGAAGTCTCTTCAACTGTGATGCTGTTCATCAGGAAGTTGTTACTGGTGTCCTTATCAAGAGGGATCCATTTATTAGGTAATTGTGACACCATTTCAGTCCAAATATAGAAAGGAAACCTTTCTCAGCACACTAGAGTATGTTTATTATCAACAAGTCGATCAGTTACCCAAATGTAAGCTAGTTTTAATTCTAGTTCCTAAATTGATTCACACACTTATGTAAATTTGTAACAGCTTTTAACAAAAAAAAAAGCAAATATAAAAGACTTTACAAAAGGATCAATGATTTTAAAAAATCGGTTACTTACTTTTTTTTCTTTTGCTAAAAAACAATAGCTTAGCATTGCCATGGGTGCTGTTCTAATGAAGTTTGAATTTATGACTCCCTAAAATATGGTATTAAAGCAAAATACACAAGAAATTAAAGGTGAGATTCTAGTAGTTTTGTCCTCTTTGTTGTACTAAAGTAAGTATTTTTACCTCTTCTGTTTACCATAGATATGATTACTTCATTATGAGCCAAAACAGAAAGGCAGTTACTCTAAAAGTATCGGTGAAGAGTATGATCATACCTATTGGTGGGAAACTATGAAAATGTTTTCTGTCTATTTGCCAAATGTGTGGAATAAAACTCTTGAGTGGGGTTAACCTATCACTTGCAAATAATGGAAAGTGAATGGGTATTGGGGCTATTATAAAATTGGAGATAAATTATGTAACTTCTTTGAGTCAGTTTCCTTATCTTTAAAATAAGAATAATTAGATTTACCTTGAAGTGTGGTTGTGACAGTAAGTTACAATATATGTAAGACATCTGATACATCAGAGGGTCTTGAATCAGTTCTCATTGGTCCTCTTCTAGGCTGAAGCATTGTCTAATGCACATTCCAATGCTTATCAGTATAAAAGGCAGGAAAGTCATTGCAATAACTAACTTTAAAGGTAAACCATATACTCTAAAATGATTTTAAGGATTATTTCTCTCAGTTCCCAGCCTTATCTACTTTGAATAAGTGGAGGGTACAAGGTCATTGGACACCTCAAATACAACTCAGAGTTGCTGCATTTTGTTGGTTTAGAAACGAATTGTCTTCCCAAAGGCCCTGGAATTTTACAAGCAGTGTCATTGAGCTTCTAGTTGAAAGTCATTTGGAAAAATTCAATTTGATATTTAAAGAGAAGTCATTAAATGCAAATATTAATGACTCTCATGAAACCACTGATTTCACTTTAGAGGCACTCATTGAAGCCCAACCAATTGGAAACTGAAAGGAGGGCATCATAACTGATAAGGTGTCATCTACATTAGTAAACCTTTCAACTGGAATTTAAAAAACCAAAAATGGACATTTATTTCATCAAGCAACTCTTGAGTTGTTTTTTTTTAAGTACTCTTCTGCTTAAATTCAGTTGAAGATGTGTCCTGAAGGTACATTTTTATGGTGGGAAAACTACCCTGATTTACAGTGATTTACATGGATAGTCCATAAGCAGACACTTGGAAAGCTAAATTATCTTTGATTGTAATTTGGGAAGAGATATTAATCTATCTATCTTTGGGTTTTCTTACCTTAAAATTGTGAACATCTGTGTAACTTAATTTTTTATCCCCAAAATGAAGAAATGAAAATAATTTTTAGGCAAACAGAAAGGAACATAATACAGGCATAAATTTAAGCCATTCTGTTATTGGGGGTTTTCTTTCATTTCCCTTAGCATATTATCCAACTGATATTCTAATACATGTAGTGACTTCTTTAACACTGTTGCTATGTAGAGCAGCAGTTTATCTCAGCCACTCCTATCTTTTTTCCCCTCCAAATTTTGCTACTCACATCTTCCACCTCTGATGTTATCATTGGAAAAATGCACTTCCCGTCACTGCAGAGGTTCCTTTATTTGCTATTATGGTTTATTCCTAAACAAGAATGAAAATAGTTGTTATTTCCAGACCCCAGTTGTTATTCTCTCCAGATCCAGGGACTCTTCCTTCTGTCATGATATTGTTTACCAGGTAACTCTTTTTGGGAGATATTTGTTTTTCTGTTATTACTGTTGTCTTGAAGAGTGAGTCCATTCATAGCTGTGCTGCTTTTATGAAGATTCCATGATAAAGAGAAATATTTAGCATGGTAGTTAGCCATTCAGTATTTGAAGAAAAGAAAATACTGGGAGATGTGTTCTTAAAAAGGATATTGGGGGCTTCCCTTGTGGCACAGTGGTTAAGAATCTGCCTGCCAGTGCAGGGGACACGGTTTCGAGCCCTGGTTTGGGAGATCCCACATGCCGCAGAGCCTGTGAGCCACAGCTACTGAGCCTGCATTCTAGAGCCAGGGAGCCACAACTGCTGAACCCATGAGCCACAGCTACTGAAGCCGTGTGCCACAACTACTGAAGCCTGTGCGCCTAGAGCCCGTGCTGTGCAACAAGAGAAGCCACACAATGAGAAACCTGCACACCGCAACGAAGAGTAACCCCCACTCACTGCAACTAGAGAAAGCCGGCGCACAGCAGTGAAGACCCAGCACAGCCAAAAATAAATTAATTAAATTTTTTTAAAAAAGGATATTGAAACAAGGGTATCCCCCTACCTTTGGCTTCTTAGATAGGTCTGGGGAGAAAAATAGCTAATTTATCCAAAACAGCACTGATTTTGTGGACAAATTTCTCATAGTTGATAAGAGGGAACAAAATAGATACACAAGTAAAATTCCATTTTGAGGATTTTTTTTTTAAAGCTGGTTTTAAATTATTTATTTATTTATTTATGGCTGCATTGGGTCTTCGTTGCTGCTTGCGGTCTTTCTCTAGTTGCGGAGAGCGGGGGCCACTCCTCGCTGCGGTACGCAGGCTTCTCACTGCGGTGGCCTCTCCCGTTGCGGAGCATGGGCTCTCGTTGCGTGGGCTCTAGTAGTTGTGGCCCACGGGCCCAGCAGCTCCGCGGCATGTGGGATCCTCCCAGACCAGAGATCGAACCCGTGTCCCCTGCATTGGCAGGCGGATTCCCAACCCCTGCGCCACCAGGGAAGCCCTGAGGATGATTTTAATGGTAATGGTACAGTGTGTCTCTATATCAGGAGGTAATATGCACTTAAGTTCCTGGTATATATTACTCTGCTGTATAAGGCAGAAAATAATTTTTGAAAGGAAAAATTGCTCTTCCAATTGAAAGAGCTCATAAACAATGAGTGCAGTAGTTTACACCTAGCACTGAGATCATGGCTTCTAATACCATTCTTCAGTAAAGGGAACTAGGGCTTCTTAGAGAAATGACTGATCCTAGGGCTCGGGCAGTGAGTCCACAAAAGGAACCCAGTGCATATTGTAGTTCCAGAAAGTCAGAAAGTGCTAAAAAAAAAATCTAGAAGGTAATGAGATGTCTTTAAAGTAAGTAAAGAATGATCAGTTAGGGACTTCCCTGGTGATCTGGTGGCTAAGACTCCACACCACTAATGCAGGGGGCCCGGGTTCAATCCCTGATGAGGGAGCTGGATCCCACATGCATGCTGAAACTAGGAGTTCACATGCCACAACTAAAGATCCCGCACAGGGCAACCAAGATCCCAAGTGCCACAACTAAGATCCAGCACAGCCTAAATAAATAAATATTTAAAAAAGAACTATCATTTATATCTCCATAATACCTCTTCCATCTCCTTCCTATAGTGCACCTATTGCTATGACTACAGTAATGGACACATGACTCATATCAAGTCCATTCTATACCTTATTGGTTTGGTTATGACTCATTTGCCTGAGTTAGAAAGCTCATTTCAAACTGACTAGCATAAATTGGAATTTCTAGGTTCATATAAATTAAGGGGAAAAATCTCATGTGTGTGCTATTGACTCCAAAATTAATCAGAAGGGATCTAATAACTCTGCCTTTAACAAGATCTTTTAGAGATATATTAAGTCAGAGCCCTAAAATTTTAAAAATATATATTTATAAAAGCAAACTGTTAACTTTTAGAATGGCAGCCTGGGGGGCTCTACAGACGTGTTTTCCAGTAAAAAAAAAAAAAACTACAACCAGTGAGAATTATTTTAAAAACAGCAAAAATAATAATCATTTAAAGTCTCTGGAAATTTTCCTAGCAGCATACAGGATATGAGGAAATTTCGATTCAAGAAAATACCTACTTAGTCTCAGTAAGAACAGAGGCTGTAACACCTGAAATGTGCCTTGCTCCCTCTTCCACCCTCTCCAGCTCAGCAGGATGGAAGCTCCACTCCCGATGTATCTGGCCAAGAAAATGGGCCGTTCCTTCCCCTCATATTCTCGTCAAGGGGTATGACGTCTCACTGATAGGAACAGGCCACCAGAATTTCTCATCCTCTCCAGCCCCAACTTGCATTGCAGAGGCTAAATCCCTGGTGATTACAGCCAGGGGATTAGGTGGTCCTTTTCTCCATCCAGCCCCCATTCATGGGGTAGAAGCTCTTTCCCAGACACAGTAAGACAGGAATACTGGGGCCTGAATAACCATTAACCCAGCTCATTCAAGGCACAGACTCCATGCCAGGACAGTCAATCCAAGAAGGCCAGAGGCTACTGCCACCCCTCAGTGCCCTGCTCATATAAAGGGGTGTTACTCTTGCCTCCAGCTCTGGAAAAGTGGCTCAGAGATTTTTTTTTCTACTGAAGAAGTAGCCCATAAGAACAGAGATCTCTAAATTTCCCCCAAACTCAGTTTGAAACAGTGTAGGAAGTTCAAATCTACATTCTTGAATATAACGAATATTTTAGTGATGAGCAATTAAGAGGATTCTGATAGCACTATGAAAGGAACAGGCTAAGCCGTAAGTCAGTCACCTTGTTGACGAGAGAGAACCAGGGAAAGAGACAACTAAGAAGATCCCTCCTAAGGTCAGAACTAAGATAGGCCTCAGAACTACCCCTGCAAAGGGACCTGAATTTAAGTTGGATTAGACGATGGAGCAATTTATACCCCTAGGATTCAGCTGAAAAATTAGTGGATAATAACACGTGGGTGTGATATCAAGAGAGGCAGAACGCTTAACAGAAAGGTCAGAAAGGAGACAAAGAGAGCCCTGCTGATTTAACTGTGATTTTAAGTGTTTTTTATGCACATAAATCTATAGTTTTAAGTCTATCTACTGCTAAGAAATCTTGGTATTAGTGACTTAAATTTTTGATAGATTTCACAGCATCTAATGATGATTCCACAAATGTAAGATTATAACTCTGTGTGGGGAATATGATTCAGAGAGAAATGATAGAAATGTATATTTATGCAAATACTGTTAGTAATGAGCACCAAGGCAAAAAAGAACATTATTAGTGGAGAAATACACTAAAAAATAAATGTATCCTGTAAGTCTTTCATGGGGCAACAACAGCTGTTTTAAGAAAATAAAAAGCTTATAAAAGCATGAGAGGAATGTATCCATATACATTTGGCTTGCTCTTAGAAAGAAATTGGTATTCAAGGCACATACTAATATCACAGATACTTCTCTACTATATAGTAGTAGCAACTACTTCTACATAATATTGAAGACAGCTGTATATAGGGAATGAAAAGAAAATTGTATCAAGTGATATTATTAGTGTTTTTCTTGTTCCAGTAAATCCTTATAATGTTACTAAGGCTGTTTCCATAGAGCTCAAGAAAATGACATTGAAAATCTGTTATGTGTAACTCATAAATAGGAAATAATATAAGAAATAGAATTTGAGATAGTGACAGGCAATATAGCCCAAGTCCAGAGGTGGTGGTAGGAAATGATATAAAGCTAGTGGCATTAGAAACAAGATTTCTTTCAGTAATTTGCTGTCTTTGATTCTAAAAGAGGAAGCTGCATCCAGTAGTGTTTTGCACAGTATATATATTTTTTGTATGTTAAATGCTCATAGCTCTCAGTGTGTGCTCTCCCTATGACACTCATCTCATTCTTGGCCTTACAGTAACCTCATTACTGGTTATATTCTCTGTCAATAATATGAGAGGACATTTACTGAGGAGCTACTGTGTGCCAGAGACTTGTGGAGTGTTTCTAACATGTGTTATTTATGATCCTTAAAACAACTCTGAGACATATCAACATCCTAATTTGTAAAGACAAGTCAAGAAAACTAAGGTACCAAAAAGTTGAGTCACTAGTCCAAGGTCTCATAGTGAGTCTCAGAGGTGGAATTTAAACTTAAATACATGTAATTCAAAGCCCATATTCTTTCCACTTTTGATGCCCTCCTGAGGATAGGGACTTTGTCTTTCTCGAAGTAGAGCTGTGTCCACAGTATCTGGAACAACCTCAGTGAACTTACGTTTAAGTGAAATGAGTTAGGTGAGATATGATAGTGTCATGTAAATAGGACTGGAGTGGGAGTCATGAACTTTGGATTCTAATCATGGCTCAATCACAGATTAACAGTAAAGTGTTCTTGAGTGAACAACTTCACCTCCCCATGCTTTCATGCTTTGTTTCCTCAACAATAAAATGGTGATTCAATGATCATTTTAGTGAGACCTCAGATTTGAGTGCAGGTGTGAAGATCACCTGCACTGTTAAAGCATCCCTGCCCTCAGCCAGATACAATTCTATGTTTAATCAATACTTTTAACCCTCACTTGGTACAAGCATCCCACTTCTGTGTTATACCTATTCATAGAATGGTAGCCACAGAGAATTTCCTCTAACAATGTTAAGAGGAGGTCAAAGTTTTTCAGTCCAAAATTTGGAACCCAAACAAGACTAATAATTCATTTCTTAGTAATAGTAACTTCCCAATAATTCCCTTGAAAGCTAAAAAGAAACAGAGCACATTAGTGTATTTAAAACATCCTCCTGTTGCTTACTTTTCTTTTGGGGGGTTTATGTTAACACTTCCTCAACTATATATTTTTAAGCTTGACCGTAATATTAAATTAGCTGGTGTTTTTATGGGATGTCACAAACACATTTTCTTTGTTGTAGATATCTTACAATCAGTAAGTGGCTTGTTGGAGTTGTCATTTCCTCTGACACTGAGCTGTTTTTTGGGTTTCTGATACCATTTCTTCTAGCTCATCGTTTATCAGTCTGGGCTGGATGTTCCTTCCTTTGAACGCATAGCATGGAAGGCATGAGTGGAAACCACAGTAACTCACAAAAGAATATAGTAGTCTCCCACCTTATCTGCAGTTTGGCTTTCTGAAGTTTCAGTGACCCATGGTCAACCATGGTCTGAAAATAATAATGGAAAATTCCAGAAATAAACAGTTCATAAGTTTTAAATTGTGTGCCATTCCAAGTAGTGTGACAAAATCTCATGCCATCCTGCTCCCCAACTATCAGCATCATCTTCTCCTGACATCCAGCCATCCACTTTGTCATGGCTTGATGATCCAGGATCACCCAAAGCAGATGATCCTCCTTCTGCTGTATAGAAGGTCAGTAGTAGCCTAACGCTGTGTCACAATACATACATCATTCACCTCACTTCATCTCATCACATAGGCATTTTATCATCTCACCTCATCACTAGAAGATGTGTGAGTACAATAAGATATCTTGGGAGAGAAAGAGAGAGATAACATTTACATAACTTTTATTACAGTATATTGTTATAATTGTTTTATTTTATTATTGTTAATGTCTTATTATGTCTAATCATAAATTAAACTTTATCGTGGGTACGTATGTATAGTAAAAAAAAACATAGCATGTATAGAGTTTGGTACATCTGCTGTTTCAATCATCCACTGGGGGCCTTGGAACATATCCCCCATGGTTGAAGGAGAAGACCTATTGTATTGCTTTTCTAAGTGCTCCAACAACTGAAGCTGTGCTTCTTTTAGAACCTCCTGGAGAATTTGCCTAAGAGGAGCATCTCTTTGCCAGCATTTCTCATTCCTGCTCTGACTTGGACTCCACTTATAATTACATGGTGACTTTAAATTCCATTTTAGGTGGTATAACTAGACAGGATTTACTAAATACGTTTACTAAAATATGCTTTTTTCCATAAGGTTTTCTGCTTTTCCACATCCTAAGCCTTCACATGTTTGGATGTAATATGAAAGTTGGAAATAAATGAACTGAAAAATAAAACCATTAACTTTTGAGATTCAACCAAATCAGAGAGATATTTTTCCTTATACTAAATAGAAATTTCATGTTAATTTCTAGGCATATGCCAACAACTCTGGCCCAACTATGTTGAAGTTAAATGGCTTCAGGTTTTAGGACTTGAAACAATCTCCAAATGATATTTGGAAGGTAGAGAGGGATCACGGCTTCCTTACACGAACTGATTCACCTGGCGGAGTGGAATTTTTCATTGCTTCTACCTGCTCTCCCTTTGTAATGATCCAAGGTGATGTTTAGCCACTGAGAATTTTGACAGGACCCTGTTGCCAGAACCAGGAAATTGGGGCTATTTGGCAACTAGGGACTACAGTTGTGTTGGCCATTGATTCCATGTCCTTAGTGGAGCATTCTAGTTTTAATTCCCTATTTCCAAAATTGCATCTTTCACGCTGCTGTGATCATATAATATTTGTGTTGCTATTGTTTAAATTACTATAGTTTCATTCCAGAGGATTTGCTACCTTCACGCTGGGGAGTGAATTCTCTCAAGAAAAGCAAACTAAAATTAAATCCCATTAACAGTGGGCCATTTAGGCTTTCTTGACAATCCACCTCCCCCCCCCACCCCCCTGCCAACACCCAATGCCATGAGGTTCTAGGGAGAAGAATAAATGAGAAAAGCAGGTCTGAGTGAGACAGTCTGTTTTGACCTGGACAGTTTATGCTTCCCCTGCCTAGATTCCAAGTAAATAAGTTTGAACAACTGAACCATCTAAACCAAACTCAGGCGTAGATCAATTGCGAAACAGGGGTCAGCTCCCTGTAGGGACTCTAGTGTGAATGATCCATTCTGTGGCTCCTCCATTTCTCTCAGAGGCAGGAAATGCTGACTTGAGGACTAACAGCCTTGGCGGTGTGAATGGAGAAGACCCATAACCACCCAGTGCATGGAAGTTCACAAGGAAACTAGCAGAGAAGGCCCTAATCAAGACCATCTGCCACGTCTCCAAAGTTACTTCAGTACAAATCAGCCTTCTTTCTCTATAATTGAGAGACTATAATTTTCAATCAACATTATTATTAGCTGCTTCAGTGCTAATTCTATCTGGCTCCAATCTTCTCCTGGATACTAGAGTAAAGGTTGCTGGCGTCCAGTGTCAAAGAATTGTATAAACTCTGCCTTTAAACAATTATGGCTTCACAGATATGTATAGGTTACTTGGTGAATACCCTGTTCCTCTCTTATTTTATAAGTGATAACTCTGAGGTCCAGCTGGTTAGGTGAATTTCTCAAAGTCACAAAGTTTGTTGGTGAGAAAAAAGGACCACAATGCACATTTCCTAAACGTCATGCTTCTATTCCCTCAGGTTTCCTGGGGTATCTATAATATTGAATTTGTGCTTATTCTATTCGACATTGCTTCTTTGTGAGCTTACCTTACCTTCTTCACGCAACAGCTTATCTACACAGTTTAGTGTGGCCACCAAATTCTACAAAATCGGAGAAATATTTGTGACTTGTTCAAAGTAGCAACTTATTCCAACAGACAAATACATTTTTCTGCTGTGGCGTTATCAGCATGAGCCATTGGTAGGGATTCATTTTTTTTTAATTTTAATTTTTTATTGGAGTATAATTGCTTTACAATGGTGTGTTAGTTTCTGCTTTATAATAAAGTGAAACAGCTATACATATACATATATCCCCATATCCCCTCCCTCTTGGTGTATCCCTCCCACTGTCCTTATCCTACCCCTCTAGGTGGTCACAAAGCACCAAGCTGATCTCCCTGTGCTATGAGGCTGCTTCCCACTAGCTATCTGTTTTACATTTGGTAGTGTATATACGTCCATGCCACTCTCTCACGTCATCCCAGCTTACCCTTCCCCCTCCCTATGTCTTCAAGTCCATTCTCTATGCTGCGTCTTTATTCCTGTCCTGCCCCTAGGTTCTTCAGAACCATTTTTTTTTCTTTTTTTAGATTCCATATATATGTGTTAGCATGCGGTATTTGTTTTTCTCTTTCTGACTTCTTTCACTCTGTATGACAGACTCTAGGTCCATCCACCTCACTACAAATAACGCAATTTCGTTTCTTTTTATGGCTGAGTAATATTCCATTGTACATATGTGCCACATCTTCTTTATCCATTCATCTTGGTAGGGATTCTTTCAAATGCAGGGCCTGCCTAGCAAAGCAGAAGATGATGTTTCCTATGATACATACAACCAGGACAGAAACCAGCTCCAGTCTCTGCTAGAGTGTCAGACCCTGTCAGCACTCAGGTGGAGGCAGTACATGATAGTGGGTTTCCAAACACAGAATACAAACGAGTCACAAGTATTCTATACATAGCAGGATAGGATTGCAAATGTGGTTCTACAAACCAATGAGGTAAAGGATATTGGTCTCATTTTCTGAGATACTTCTGCTCTTTGCTTGAGAGGTTTTCTTCTAAATGACATTTCCATTCAACTTATTAGCTTATTTACTCAAATATATATCAAGCTTCTGTATGTTCTGAATACATCTCTGCATCTAGCACAAAATTTGGAATAGCTAATCTTATTAAATGCTAAATTTTAATGAAAATCCAAGTGATAGTAGGGTACAAAAAGCAAAATGAATTACAAGACAGTAGAACTAGCAATGCTAGAAGAGTGTAGTCATCAGTATGGGAGCTAGAGGAAAAACGGAATGCCTCTTTTTGGGGGGATCAGTTCACACAGGAAGAGATATTTGAGGATTAAGAAAATTCCAGCTCAAGGAGAAGAAAACTGTAAAAAAATGTTTTATCTACAAGTCCATATAAATATATGTATGTGGACATGATTTTGCCTCTAAATTGTCTTTTTTAAAAAATAGAAGTGGGCTTCCCTGGTGGCGCAGTGGTTGAGAGTCCGCCTGCCGATGCAGGGGACACGGGTTCGTGCCCCGGTCCGGGAAGATCCCACATGCCGCGGAGCGGCTGGGCCCGTGAGCCATGGCTGCTGAGCCTGCGCATCCAGAGCCTGTGCTCCGCAACGGGAGAGGCCACAACAGTGACGTGTACTGCAGTACACAACGTGTACTGCAAAAAATAAATAAATTAAAAAAAAAATAGAATTAATGACTAGACTTTGCAGGTAAACAGATACAACTGAACAACTGTAAGATGACACATTTGGAAGTTAAGAAGAGGAAAAGATGATTTTTTCCATGGGATGCCATGTTTCAGAATTATGAACCATAATATAGATTCAAAATGTTGGCTAGGGAACCAGCACAAAAGACAAGCATATTTAATCACAGTAAAAAATTGGGTTGTTTTTGTTTTTTGATTTTTTTTAAAGTTTATGTCACTAGGTTAGGGCAGATGAGTGTTTTTTCCTTTTTTTTTTTTTTTTTTTTGCAGTTTTAAGAATGATGGGAAGAGGTTTACTACCTGCTCAACAATGTAGTCATTAGATTATCTTAACTGTCAAGCTACTATCTTTGTGTTCGGCTGCATTTCACAAAATAATATGGGAAACCCTTGGTTCCCATTACATAATTACATTTGTGGAAGGGAAGGGATTACATTCCATTAAATTGTTCTGAGACTGATAGGAGTAAGCAATAACATCACCAATGGGAGTTGCATTCCTTTGTCCTCTGGCTTCCTAGACATTTTCTGTCTCAAAAGAATTGGTGCTGCTTTAGGGAGAAATATCACATTTTTCTTTTGATAATCTTCTTTGTCATAAGTTTTCGATATATTGTATTTACTGAGGGCCAGCTAAGTGCCAGGCACTGTTCTAAGTGCTGAGAAAGTAAACGGGAAAAAAATGAGAATATTTTACCACAGATAGTTTCTTAAATATTTAGTAATTCTGCATGAAATCCCCTGCTTTGAAAGTAATTACTAGAAGATCAAAAATAACAGCTAAAAGAGGTTGCTGCTAAGGACTGAAAACAGAAGTGGGAGGGGTGGAGCAAGAGACAGTTGCCTTTCATCATAGGCTCTTTTGTATCATTTTATTTTTGTTTTTTTAATATACCATTTTTATGTACTATTTGATATAAATTAAAACTAAGTGACTGACTCCTTGGAAAAAAGAGCTTAGGTGTGCTTACAGCCTCAGAACGAGGATGTAAAAGATATTTGCAAGAGAGACTTTACAAAAACTGGACAAAGGAGGAATTAAAGATATTACCTAAAACTTACCAATTTAATAAAATCACAAAGCATAACAATTCATGCAATGCCATAAAACTAAAAAAGGGCTTAGTGTTGAATTGGTAAAGCTGATTTAACCAATAAAATTATCTCTAATAATCTTTCTTATAATATTTGAAATCATGTTATCACTCTGTTTAATTTAACTGAACAAATATTTATTGAAGCCCTACTATGTCCCTAGCACTGCACTGGGGCTGAAATTGTACTGTTAAACAAGGCAGATGTAATTCTTCTCCTCATGGCATGTATAGTTTATTAGCAAAACTATGATCCAGAGAGATTAATTTCATCCTGCCAACACCCAAATATCAGATTTATTACACAGCAAAAAGCAGATAATGATTGTCTTACGTCTTGAATGATCTAGAAGCACCAACGTTTTTCTAAGTTCAAGTGTCAGTTCAGGTCTCTTTAACATGTACTGTTAAAATTTGCTTTTGTTTTGCAACAAAAATCTATAATTTCCCAATCAACCACAAATGTGTAATATGATTCAGTATGCAAAATATATATGCCCTTTGTCAAACAGCAGACAGAAAGAATGCTTATACTGTAGTCTACAAATCTGGTGACCTTTATTATCCCAGGATAAAATATTTGGTTGTACAATTGCCTGCTATGGTTACAGTGACAGACGCATCACTCAGGCTTGTTGGAAGAAATAGCACAGAGCTGCTTGTAGCTGTTATCAGCAGCCTGCTATATGAGAAAACAAAACTCTGAGTAAAGCCAGCCAGGCTACCATCAGAGATGGAAGAGAATACAGTTTGAATAAGGGAGGTATTCTCTGCCTGAAACCTATAATCTGAGTTGACTAAGCATCTGTGAATTTTGAGCCTCATGAGCAGTAGAGTCAATAGTCTCTGCAGAGCAGTAGCCTGAGCGTAACTAAAACTGTGGGCCCTCAGCCTTTTTCTGGTACTTTCCATAAAAACCCACTGCTGGACATAGAAGTCAGCCTGGGGGCAAGGACCGAATAAAGGACACTGTTTTCTTACATGCTGCCCACTATTAAATGGAGGGGCACAGACAAAGCATAGTGACCAATAAGTGAAAGAAAGATACTTCAAGTTTATAAACCATGTCTTCAGAAGAGAAATCATTTCTCAAGGTAAGATTTGGAAAGCAGCCTATTTCTAAACGCCTTGTGACTTAAGCTGTAAAAGGTTGTCAGAACACTTTGGTTCATCAGACTGTAATATGCAAAATGGTCATGGCAGTCTCCTAGTGCATGTTAAACCAACAGAATTAAGCAATTAATCTTTGAAAGTCCTTCAAATGGCATATTTTTCTAAAAAGAAAGAATAATATCATCTGCTACATTTATGGTAAAAAGTTGCATAAGTTAAGAGGTGAAATGCTTTCAGAACCAACACTAGCATTCTTCTAGCTTGTTTTCATTTAATGGTTT
This sequence comes from Phocoena sinus, assembly GCF_008692025.1. Classification (NCBI taxonomy): domain Eukaryota; kingdom Metazoa; phylum Chordata; class Mammalia; order Artiodactyla; family Phocoenidae; genus Phocoena; species Phocoena sinus. The sequence continues at coordinate 76,021,081 of NC_045773.1, read as the reverse complement.
AGCAATTCCATGGGTTAGATATTACTTCCCAGTTAAGTATATTTATCAACCATTTTCATTCCTCTAAAGATTAAAAATTAATACCTTTGTTCACTGGGCAATGATTATACACATCTTTCTACATTTATGCTAACTTCATTGCTTATTTCTCAGTTATAAGAAAATATTTTCCCATAAAGTTTTTATTTTTTTCTCTAACATCTAATCACTAAAGAAATTTAATAGGTAAAGAAATCATAATCATAAGACACTTTATGGCCAATAAAAACATAACCTCCATGGTCTGTAGTTTTGTTTTTATTTTTAGTTCAATCCATGTACAGTGACTTCCTTTCCTCTCTAACAAATTACATTATCAATCTTCTTAAAAATTTTATTCAACCCTACCGGTCTCTCTGTAATAGCTTCTACTATAGGTAGGATTGATAGAGGACAAAATCTACTGACTTTAAAGTTTACAAATTTAAAGCCAACTAGTCAAATAAAGCCAAGTGGCTGATCTGAATAGATCAGTGATTCTAAAACTTTTTTTATTGTCCCCTGCGAAGGAGATGTTTTAAGTATTTTTTCCTATTTCCTCCCAATGAATTAATAACACAGAGAGATTGTATGTCTATTAATATATTTGGGGCTTTTTGGAGGGACACAAACCATTGCAATAGCTAAGATTTTTCTGTCCCTCGGGAACGAATTTTTGCCCCCATGGAATAGATGAAAAGAGTCCTCAGATATTTCCACCACAGTACTGTACAAGAAATATAATAATTTATTAGATATCTGGTAGTGTAGGTCAAAGTATTTACCTGTGAAGCAAATTATCTTTCAAGTTTTATTTAAAACTTCTTATGTAGTTTCCATCCCAAGTTACAATAGGCCATGATTTCTTTGGCTTACAGTACATTTCTCCAAAACCTATCACTAAAGTAGACCCACTCTGAAAGTGCGCCATGCATATGCTGCAGTGTTGTGTACCTCTGCCATATTTCAACACATCTTCCTTTATCATTGATATGCCAGTTCAAAATAGTATCAGAAGGCTTGTGTTTTCTTTTTTTTTTAACATCTTTATTGGAGTATAATTGCTTTACAATGGTTTGTTAGTTTCTGCTTTATAACAAAGTGAATCAGTTATACATATACATATGTTCCCATATCTCTTGCGTCTCCCTCCCCCCCACCCTCCCTATGCCACCCCTCTAGGTGGTCACAAACCACCGAGCTGATCTCCCTGTGCTATGCAGCTGCTTCCCACTAGCTATCTATTTTACGTTTGGTAGTGTACATATGTCCACGCCACTCTCTCACTTTGTCACAGCTTACCATTACCCTTCCCCATAGCCTCAAGGCCATTCTCTAGTAGGTCTGTGTCTTTATTCCTGTCGTCTTACCCCTAGGTTCTTCATGATCTTTTTTTTTTTTTTTTAGATTCCATATATATGAGTTAGCATACGGTATTTGTTTTTCTCTTTCTGACTTACTTCACTCTGTATGACAATCTCTACGTCCATCCACCTCACTACCAATAACTCCATTTCGTTTCTTTTTATGGCTGAGTAATATTCCATTGTATATATGTGCCATATCTTCTTTATCCATTCAGCTGTTGATGGACACTTAGGTTGCTTCCATGTCCTGACTATTGTATATAGAGCTGCAGTGAACTTATTGGTACCTGACTCTTTTTGAATAATGGTTTTCTCAGGGTATATGCCCAGTAGTGGGATTGCTGTGTTGTATGGTAATTCTATTTTTAGTTTTTAAGGAACCTCCATACAGTTCTCCATAGCGGCTGTATCAATTTACATTCCCACCAACAGTGCAAGAGTGTTCCCTTTTCTCCACACCCTCTCCAGCATTTATTGTTTCTAGATTTTTTGATGATGGCCATTTTGACTGGTGTGAGATGATATCTCATTGTAGTTCTTATTTGCATTTCTCTAATGATTAATGATGTTGAGCATTCTTTCATATATTTGTTGGCAGTCTGTATATCTTCTTTGGAGAAATGTCTATTTAGATCTGCCCATTTTTGGATTCGGTTGTTTATTCTTTTGTTATTGAGCTGCATGAGCTGCTTCTAGGTTTTGGAGATTAATCCTTTGTCATTTGCTTCATTTGCAAATATTTTCTGCCATTCTGAGGGTTGTCTTTTGGTCTCGTTTATGGTTTCCTTTGCTGTGCAAAAGCTTTGAAGTTTCATTAGGTCCCATTTGTTTATTTTTGTTTTTATTTCCATTTCTCTAGGAGGTGGGTCAAAAGGATCTTGCTGTGATTTATGTCATAGAGTGTTCTGCCTATGTTTTCCTGTAAGAGTTTGATAGTGTCTGGCCTTACATTTAGGTCTTTAATCCATTTTGAGTTTATTTTTGTGTATGGTGTTAGGAACTGTTCTAATTTCATACTTTTACATGTACCTGTCCAGTTTTCCCAGCACCACTTTTTGAAGAGGCTATCTTTTCTCCACTGTATATTCTTGCCTCCTTTATCAAAGATAAGGTGACCATGTGTGCGTGGGTTTATCTCTGTGCTTTCTATCCTGTTCCATTGATCTATATTTCTGTTTTTGTGCCAGTACCATACTGCCTTGATTACTGTAGCTTTGTAGTATAGTCTGAAGTCAGGGAGCCTGATTCCTCCAGCTCCATTTTTCGTTCTCAAGATTGCCCTGGCTATTCAGGGTCTTTTGTGTTTCCACACAAATTGTGAAACTTTTTGTTCTAGTTCTGTGAAAAATGCCAGTAGTAGTTTGATAGGGATTGCATTGAATCTGTAGATTGCTTTGGGTAGTAGAGTCATTTTCACAATGTTGATTCTTCCAAACCAAGAACAAAGTATATCTTTCCATCTATTTGTATCATATTTAATTTCTTTCATCATTGTCTTATAATTTTCTACATATAGATCTTCTGTCTCCTTAGGTAGATTTATGCCTAGATATTTTATTATTTTTGTTGCAGTGGTAAATGGGAGTGTTTTCTTAATTTCACTTTAAGATTTTTCATCATTAGTGTATAGGAATGCCAGAGATTTCTGTGCATTAATTTTGTTTCCTGCTACTTTACCAAATTCATTGATTAGCTCTAGTAGTTTTCTGGTAGCATCTTTAGGATTCTCTATGTATAGTATCATGTCATCTACAAACATTGACAGCTTTACTTCTTCTTTTCCGATTTCTATTCCTTTTATTTCTTTTTCTTCTCTGATTGCTGTGGCCAAAACTTCCAAAACTATGTTGAATAATATTGGTGGGAATGGGCAACCTTGTCTTGTTCCTGAGTTAGTGGAAATGGTTTCAGTTTTTAACCATTGAGGACGATGTTGGCTGTGGGTTTGTCATATGGCTTTTATTAAGTTGAGGAAAGTTCCCTCTATGCCTGCTTTCTGCAGGGTTTTTATCATAAATGGGTGTTGAATTTTGTCAAAAGCTTTCTCTGCATCTATTGAGGTGATCATACGGTTAATCTCCTTCAATTTGTTAATATGGTGTATCACGTTGATTGATTTGTGTATATTGAAGAATCCTTGCATTCCTGGAATAAACCCCACTTGACCATGGTGTATGATCCTTTTAATGTGCTGTTGGATTCTGTTTGCTAGTATTTTGTTGAGGATTTTTGCATCTATGTTCAACAGTGATACTGGCCTTTGGTTTTCTTTCTTGTGACATCTTTGGTTTTGGTATCAGGGTGATGGTGGCCTCGTTGAAAGAGTTTGGAGTGTTCCTCCCTCTGTTATATTTTGGAAGAGTTTGAGGATAGGTGTTAGCTCTTCTATAAATGTTTGATAGAATTTGCCTGTGAAGCCATCTGGTCCTGGGCTTTTGTTTCTTGGAAGATTTTTAATAACAGTTTCAATTTCAGTGTTTGTGATTGGTCTGTTCATATTTCCTATTTCTTCCTGGTTCAGTCTTGGAACGTTGTGCATTTCTAAGAATTTGTCCATTTCTTCCAGGTTGTCCATTTTATTGGCATAGAGTTGCTTGTAGTAATCTCTCATGATCCTTTGTATTTCTGCAGTGTTAGTTGTTACTTCTTTTTCATTTCTAATTCTGTTGATTTGAGTCTTCTCCCTTTTTTTCTTGATGAGTCTGGCTAATGGTTAATCAATTTTGTTTATCTTCTCAAAGAACCAGCTTTTAGTTTTATTGATCTTTGCTATCATTTCCTTCATTTCTTTTTCATTTATTTCTGATCTGATCTTTATGTTTTCTTTCCTTCTGTTAACTTTTGGGTTTTCTTGTTCTTCTTTCTCTAATTGCTTTAGGTGCAAGGTTTGGTTGTTTATTTGAGATGTTTTCTGTTTCTTAAGGTAGGATTGTATTGCTGTAAACTTCCTTCTTTGAACTGCTTTTGCTGCATCCCATAGGTTTTGGGTCGTCATGTTTTCATTGTCATTTGTTTCAAGGTATTTTTTGATTTCCTCTTTGATTTGTTCAGTGATCTCTTGGTTATTAAGTAGTGTATTGTTTAGCCTCCATGTGTTTGTAATTTTTACAGATCTTTTCCTGTAATTGATATCTAGTCTTATAGCGTTGTGGTCGGGAAAGACACTTGATACAATTTCAATTTTCTTAAATTTACCAAGGTTTGATTTGTGACCCAAGATATGATCTATTCTGGAGAATGTTCCATGAGCACTTGAGAAAAATGTGTATTCTGTTGTTTTTGGATGGAATGTCCTATAAATATCAATTAAGTCCATCTAGTTGAATGTATCCTTTAAAGCTTATGTTTTCTTATTTATTTTCATTTTGGATGATCTGTCCATTGGTGAAAGTGGGGTGTTAAAGTCCCCTACTATTATTGTGTTACTGTCGATTTCCCCTTTTATGTCTGTTAGTATTTGCCTTATGTATTGAGGTACTCCTATGTTGCGTGCATAAATATCTTCAATTGTTATATCTTCTTCTTGGATCGATCCCTTGATCATTATGTAGTGTCCTTCTTTGTATCTTGTAATAGTCTTTATTTTAAAGTCTATTTTGTGTGATATGAGAATAGCTACTCCAGCTTTCTTTTGATTTCCATTTGCATGGAATATCTTTTTCCATCCGCTCACTTTCAGTCTGTATGTATCCCTAGGTCTGAATTGGGTCTCTTTTAGACAGCTTATATACGGGTCTTGTTTTTGTATCCATTCAGCCAGTCTGTGTCTTTTGGTGGGAGAATTTAGTCCATTTACATTTAAGGTAATTATCGATATGTATGTTCCTCTTCCCATTTTCTTAATTGTCTTGGGTTTGTTACTGTAGGTCTTTTCCTTCTCTTGTGTTTCTTGCGTAGGGAAGTTCCTTTAGCATTTGTGGTAAAGCTGGCTTGGTGTTGCTGAACTCTCTCAGCTTTTGCTTGTCTGTAAAGGTTTTAATTTCTCCATCAAATCTGAATGAGAGAGATCCTTGCTGGGTAGAGTAATCTTGGTTGCAGGTTTTTCTCCTTCATCACTTTAAATATGTCCTGCCAGTCCCTTCTGGCTTGCAGAGTTTCTGCTGAAAGGTCAGCTGTTAACCTTATGGGGATTCCCTTGTGTGTTATTTGTTGTTTTTCCCTTGCTGCTTTTAATATGTTTTCTTTGTATTTAATTTTTGATAGTTTGATTAATATGTGTCTTGGCATGATCCTCCTTAGATTTATCCTGTATGGGACTCTCTGTGCTTCCTGGACTTGATTAACTATTTCCTTTACCATATTAAGGAAGTTTTCAAGTATAGTCTCTTCAGATATTTTCTCAGTCCATTTCTTTTTCTCTTCCTCTTCTGGGACCCCTATAATTTGAATGTTGGTGTGTTTAATGTTGTCCCAGAGGTCTCTGAGACTGTCCTCAATTCTTTTCATTCTTTTTTCTTTCTTCTGCTCTGCAGTAGTTATTTCCATTATTTTATCTTCCAGGTCACTTATCCGTTCTTCTGCCCCAGTTATTCTGCTATTGATCCCTTCTAGAGTATTTTTCATTTCATTTATTGTGTGTTCATCATTGCTGGTTTCCTCTTTAGTTCTTCTGGGTCCTTCTGGTTAAATGTTTTTTTGCATTTTCTCTATTCTATTTCCAAGATTTTGGATCATGTTTAGTATCATTATTCTGAATTCTTTTTTAGGTAGACTGCCTATTTCCTCTTCATTTGTTAGGCCTGGTGGGGTTTTACCTTGTTCCTTCATCTGCCGTGTGTTTTTCTGTCTTCTCATTTTGCTTTACTTACTGTGTTTGGGGTCTCCTTTTCGCAGGCTGCAGGTTCATAGTTCCCGTTGTTTTTGGTGTCTGTCCCCAGTGGCTAAGGTTGGTTCAGTGGGTTGTGTAGGCTTCCTGGTGGAGGGGACTAGTGCCTGTCTTCTGGTGGATGAGCCTGGATCTTGTCTTTCTGTTGGGCAGGTCCACGTCTTGTGGTGTTTTGGGGTGTGTGTGGCCTTATTATGATTTTTGGCAGCCTCTCTGCTAATGGATGGGTCTGTGTTCCTGTCTTGCTAGTTGTTTGGCATAGGGTGTCCAGCACTGTAGCTTGCTGGTCATTGAGTGGAGCTGGGTTTTTGTGTTGAGATGGAGATCTCTGGGAGATTTTCACCGTTTGATATTATGTGGAGCTGGGAGGTCTCTTGTGGACTAGTGTCCTGAAGTTGGCTCTTCCACCTCAGAGGCACAGCCCTGATGCCTGACCAAGAGCCTTTCATCCACACGGCTCAGAATAAAAGGGAGAAAAAATAGAAAGAAAGAGAGAGGATAAAATAAAATAAAAGTTATTTAAATAAAAAATTATTATGAAAAAACTTTAAAAAATAAAAGAATAAAAGAATGGATGGACAGAATCCTAGGACAAATGGTGAAAGCAAAGCTATATATCAAAATCTCACACAGAAACATACACATACACACTCACAAAAAGAGGAAAAGGGGAAAAAATAATATATCTTGTTCCCAGTGTCCACCTCCTCAATTTGCGATGATTCGTTGTCTATTCAGGTATTCCTCAGATGCAGGGTACATCAAGTTGATTGTGGAGCTTTAATCTGCTGCTCCTGAGGCTGCTGGGAGAGATTTCCCTTTCTCTTCTTTGTTCGCACAGCTCCCAGTGGTTCAGCTTTGGATTTGGCCCTGCCTCTGCGTGTAGGTCGCCTGAGGGCGTGTGTTCTTTGCCCAGACAGGACAGGGTTAAAGGAGCAGCTGATTCGGGGTCTCTGGCTCACTCAGGCCGGGGGGAGGGAGGGGCACGGAGTTCGGGGCGAGCCTGCGGCAACAGAGGCTGGGCTGATGTTGCCCCAGCCTGATCCATGCCGTGTGTCCTCCCGGGGAAGTTTTCCCTGGATCACTGGACCCTGGCAGTGGCGGTCTGGACAGGCTCCCAGGTGTGGAGGTTTGGATAGTGACCTGTGCTTGCACACAGGCTTCTTGGTGGCAGCAGCCGCAGCTTAGCATCTCATGCCGTCTCTGGGGTCCGTGCTGATAGCCGCGGCTCACGCCCATCTCTGGGGCTTCTTTAAGCAGCGTTTTTAATCCCCTCTCCTCGCGCACCAGGAAACAAAGAGGGAAGAGAAAGTCTCTTGCCTCTTCGGCAGGTCCAGACTTTTTCCTGGACTCCCTCCCAGCTAGCCGTGTTGCACTAACCCCCTGCAGGCTGTGTTCACGCCGCCAACCCCAGTCCTCTCCCTGACATCCGACGGAAGCCCGAGCCTCAGCTCCCAGCCTCCGCCCACCCCGGCGAGTGAGCAGACAAGTTTCTAGGGCTGGTGAGTGCTATTCGGCACCCATCCTCTGTGCGGCAATCTCTCTGCTTTGCCCTCCGCACCCCTGTTGCTGCGCTCTCCTCCGTGGCTCTGAAGCTTCCCCCTCTGCCACCCGCAGTCTCTGCCCGCGAAGGGGCTTCCTAGTGTGTGGAAACCTTTCCTCCTTCACAGCTCCCTCCCACTGGTGCAGGTCCTGTCCCTATTCTTTTGTTTCTGCTTTTTCTTTTTTCTTTTGCCCTAACCAGGTACATGGGGAGTTTCTTGCCTTTTGGGAGGTCTGAGGTCTTCTGCCAGCGTTCAGTAGGTGTTCTAAAGGAGCAGTTCCACATGTATATGTATTTCTGATGTATCTGTGGTGAGGAAGGTGATCTCCGCGTCTTACTCTTCCGCCATCTTCTCTTTCTGTCGGCTTGTGTATTCTTGAACACTGCCTGTGGATGGCTAAAATGTCTTGTGCTGATACAGTGCAACTCAACAGATAATAAAAAAGGTGACTCTTGTATCATCATCTGTTTTTAAGCTCCTAGCCCCTGCTTCCTGTCCCTTTTCCACCTAATTCCTGACCTTCCTCTTCAAAGAAGAAGAAAAAAAAGAGTTTCTCTTCACAAAATATTGGGGCTCCCAGTGGACAAGGTTTCAAATAGAAGCATGAAACCAGAATGCATTTGCTGGGATAGAGAGCCAGTGGTGTCTCTGAATGTACATCTGCCTACGAGATCTCTGTCTCTCTACCCAAACTGTCTTCATTTAAAGATGTTATTACAATAACAGAATGTATGGTGGCCTCACAGTATGTTGGAAAGAATTCACAGGAGGTCTCAACCCTTACTGCTGGAAATCTAATCTTAGGTTTGCCATATTACAACACTGATCTCTTAAATGTCGTCAAGTTAATAAAAAGTGAAATGCTGTGCATTATACTATATTAGATTGCCTTTTAAAGTCATACCAGTAATACATGCTTACTGAAGAGAAATTAGGGGGGAAAAGCAGAGGGATTACAATAATAACAGTACTATAAAAATCATATCATCTTTTATCCTACTACTTAGAGATAAGTGATGTGAAGTAACCCCCTTCCAAGTGGATAATATTCTTTCAGACAGTTTAAATTTTTAGATTTTTATTTGAATTATACTTTATATCCACTTGTTATGGACTGAATTGCCCCCAGAATTCACACGTTGGAGCCCTGATTCCCTGATGTCACTGATATGGAGATAGAACCTTGAAAGAAGTAATTAAGGTTAAATAAGGGTGGGGTCCTAATTTAATAGAATTGTCCCTATAAGGAAAGGAAGAGACACAAGGAACATACAGGCACAATGAAAAGGCCATATGAACACAGCAAGAAGGAAGCATCTGCAAGCCAGGAAGGTTACATTGGAAACCAGTGCTGCTGCCACCTTGATCATGGACTTCCAGCCTCCAGAGCTATGAGGAAATAAATTTCTGTTGTTTAAGCCACCCAGTCTGTGATATTCTGTTGTGGGAGCCTGAACAGACTAATACACTCTTACATAATGTTCTTTGGATTTCATTTATTCTTATACAACAAACATATTTTCTTTTAATAAATATCCCTCTACCATTGCTTTAAATAGTGTGAACCCCTATTAATTTCTAATAAGGAAGAAAAGATATGCCTGTAGCATTCTAGAATTATAAGAAAACCAGATTAAATCAAAGATTAGGTTTTATTTATTTATTATGACTGGTTTTCAATTTTATCATCATTAACTGTTGGCTTCTAGTTAACATACTGTACACACCTGTGTATACTCTATTAATTACTTGCTTTCTCATCATCTCTGCTTGGGTTATAGCTATAAAGAACACATCTGATCTTCTGCACAGTTGTCTTACTCATAACTCCTTCTTCAAAACACCTGGATGGATATTTTGTCTGCTTTAGCTCTTATAATTAATTGTGAGTTCAAGAGCCAAATCTGATATGTACTGGGGAAGAGTAGGCTAGAACTTCCAATGAAGCTGGGTATGAAAAGATACACTTAACTCCATGTTGGTACTGCTCCCCATGTGTAAGATTTTTTTACTTGAGATCTTATGTCCAGGTGATGTCCATGGCTAATTATTTGGGCCCAGAAAATGGAACCTGTTTTGAAACTTGCACTCAATTTTCATACAAAATTTATCTTTAAGGATCGGTTTTAAGGAGTTCCCAATTTTGTTGCATAAATCTGTAAACATGTAGGCAAATACTTAGGAAGGAGTTGAGTTTCCAGTAGTTGTTACAGAATTATTTCGATGTAAGATTCTCCCTGGGCTCTTAGAACTAGCATAATCCAGATTCCAACTGCTAAAATATACATCTGCTGCTGGACAAGACGCAGAATAAAATAGTTCATGGCAACTTTCCTGGCCTTTGAGGTGACAAGAGTCCTTACACAGTGAATTCTCCATGTAGTCAGAGGTAAAGTAAGGACACAGAGAGACTCACTCTTTATCTCACTTTTTATTCTAAGCATCACAATCTGCAACTTCCAAAATGAACATTGTTCTTATGAACTCTGTTATTGGTATTCATTGTTATTGGTATTCATAAAATAGAATGTGAAATCTTGATTCATCATTATGCAAGCAACCCCTCGAATAAGTCTGCATGCTGTTTACATTTTCTTTAAAGAAATTAAATGAATTTAAAGTCAACATCTATACATTGTTCTTTCTCACCCTCATAGGCTTACACATGTATATACCAACATCATTATTATTAAGTGGGTACAAATTTTAGAGATCAAATTCACTTAACATAGATTAATTTCCATAGGACTTTTGCAGTCTTTACATCAACTGTACCCTGTGGAGAGGATGTCAGTCTTATCAGTGCTGTGAATGGCAAGTCTATGCTTTATGGGCTTATCTTGATGTTTAAAATAGCTTTGAATGGAATAGGATCCAATTTTTAATAGCACCCCCTTAAAAGGCCCAAGGTCTATAAAATTTTCAGTAAGATTCATTATTTAAAGTTCTTGACCCTTACTAGTTTCAAAGATGACATTCACTCTCTCTCCAAAAAGTACCCCAAATTTTTATTCTGTCTGTTATTTACATAAGATTCTCAAAGAAGTGAATTACTTCACAATAAGCTGAGAATTATGGACTTATATTCCAGTTGAGTAGCCTAAAATTGTACTGTGGGGATGGTGAAAAAATTCCATTCCTCAGATCTACCATCCTTAGCTTTTCTCTTAATACATGCTAATTCACCCCTCTCCTGCTCATATTCACCTTCCATTTGTGCAGCTAAGCCTAGTTGCATGATTCTTCTCATGTTTTAACAATAAGACACACACACACACACACACACACACACACACACACACACTGACATGTTAAATTTCGGAGGGATTGTTGACTCTGAATAGTACCAGTGGCTTAGGGAGGGCATGCCACAAGAGAAGTTAAAGTAAAATGGCTGGGTTATATTTAAGGATTTTTGGCAGATACTTAGGTGGAGTGGTTTTTCCCCCTTCTCACTGTCTTTGGTTTTTAGCACTTTTATCATGATGTGCCTAGGTGTGATTTTCTTAGAAACTCTCCAGCTTGTGGTTTAATAAATATAGATTGATGTTTTTCACTAAACTCAGGAAATTCTCAGTTGCATCCAGATGGGTATGTGCCCCTGGGGAAATAATGGTTACAGTTGATCAGTCTCAGTCATCACTCCCTCTAAGAATATTCAATTCTTGCCTTTCATTTTCTTAGGGTCCCTGCTTCTGGAAGTTTTTGTCTGTTAAGCACCTTGAGACTGCAGGAATTTCCCCTCTCATTTTAAGGGAATATCACTCCCACCAAATACAGCTTGGGAATGCTGCAAGTATCCATAAGAGGAAACCAGCCAAGTGTTGAGCCTCCTTGAATCCCAGGGTTTTTTCACTTCAGCCTGGTGTGACTGCCACTGGGCCCTCCATTTTCTCTGTTCCCCAGCAATGATCCTTTGCTCCCGCAAGCCCAGACTCTCAATCTTTAGCCCACAACCAATACTGGCAAATGCCTTCAAAGAAAAAGCAGCTACAGGTTCTGAGTTGAATTATGAAAGGTCTCCCCTCTTTGGTATCTCAGTACTTCTAGTTCTCCCTGCTTTTGCAACTCCTGATGATGTTTGTAATTTATTTTGGCTTCATAGGTTTTTTATAAATTTACTGTTTCAGAAAAGTATTGAAATGCTGTGAACTAGTCTATCCTACTCCAAAACAGAGGTCTTCAAAACTACACATATTTTGGTTAACAGTATCTAAAGGTCCTTAATTGACTATAATGCTCATTCCACATCTCAAGATTCAGTACTTTAAGAGAGTGAACATTCCCTAAACATACAAAAACACTTAGAAGGGCAAATCATATATAATTAATAACTTTGTAAATAAATTTAATTTGACCGAATGAGCTCAGCTAACATCAAAGGAATCTAAGGAAAAGGTGTTAAATAGAAGAAGAATAAGTAAGAAATAATAAATTTTAGGACAAATATTAGAGAAAAAGGGGGAAGTTCTAGTTAATCACAAAAGTAGAAGAAAAGTTTGGGCATACAAACAAAATATGAAAAATGACAGAAGTGGAAGAAATAACCAGAAGGTGGCAAAATAGGTGTGTTTCACCTCCTTCATATTCTAAAGCCTGGCTCTTAGCAGAACGTAACAAGGTCCAAAAAGAAAAAAATATCTTAGTGTGCCCTTCTTCATTCTCAATAGAGTGGTAACATTTCAGAATTGACCAAAAGCAGTGGTTGTTAAGGAGTGTGCTGTGGACTTCAAGAAATTATTTTTGTAGAGATGTTACAGTAGCCACCTTCCATGATGGCCCTTCAGTGATTCTTCCCCCCAAAATTCAGGCCTGTGTATAATTCCTTTCCACGTAGAGCTGATCTGAGGAAACTGTAGGATTTAGCAGAAATAAAGAAATGTGACTTTCAAAGCTAGGTCATAAAAGACATTACAACTTCCCTTTGCTCTCTCTTGAATTGATCTCTCTGGAGAAAGCCATCTGTCATGTCATGAGAACACTCAAGACAGCCCTGTTAAAGAGTCCATGTGGCAAGGAATGGAGGCCTCTTGCTGAAAACCAGTACCAAATTGCTAGCCATAAGCCAAGGAACCACCTTAAAAGCAGATCTTCCAGCCTCAGTCAAGTCTTCAGATGACTACAGCCCTGACTGACATCTTAACCCCCATGGTATGAGCAACATCAGGCCAGAACCACCCAGCCTTAAGATTTCTGACCCACGCGAAAGTGAGATAATGTTTATTGTTAAGCCACTATTTTGGGGAGTAGTTTGTTAGACAGCAAAAGATAATTAAGACAGATGCCATGATATTATGTAAAAATTCAGGAGAAGAAGGTAAAGTGTAAAGCAAGTTGAAAGCACATATCAAGAATCCTGTGGTCCCATCTCTTGGTTTTACCGTATTTCCAACATCCCTTAATTAATGGACCTACCGTTTGTGTTATGGCAACTGAGTATTATTTAAGAGAAACCACTTGAACAAATCCATCAGAAACGACAGTCTCCTTTTCTAACCCTTACAAAATTGCTTCCTGTCCTGCTCTCTCCAGCTTTTGGAACTACATTCTACTCTTCCCGTCTCCTCTCCAAACTCAGTAAACCTTATGTTATGGACCGAGTGTTTGTATCCTCCTAAAGATTCGCATTTGAAACTCTAATCCCCAATGTGATGGGATTTGGACACCTCTTTGGGAGGTGATTAGGTTTAGATGAGGTCATAAGAGCCCCCATAATGGACTTAGTCTCGTTATCAGAAGGGGGAGAGACTCCAGATTTCTCTGTCTCTCCACATCTATGCAAAGAGATCACCTGAGTGCACAAAGATGGTGACTGTCTAAAGCCAGGAAGAGGGCTCTCACCAAGAACTGACTCTGCCAGCACCTTGATCTTGGACTTCCCTGCCTCCAGAACTGTGAGCAATAAATATCTATTGTTTAAGCCACCCAGTCTATGGTATTTTGTTATAGCAGCCCAAGCAGACTAACTTATTAATAAGAACCAACTTCATCCCCTGCAAAAGAATTGTATATTATAACAAAAGCTGTGGTGCCAATGGAACTAATACACATATTATTATGAAAATAAGAAATCCAATCAAGCAAATGCAAAACGTGAAGGAAAAGTAACACTCAGGTGTCTAAGTAATCATGTTTGTAAACCATATCACTTTTCATGTTGGTTTCCCATGCATCCATTTACATTAACATGAATTTCAGGACATGATTTTGAGCACTTGCCTCTCTCCACAACTTCATGTGCTTTTTTCTAGAGGCTATGGGGAATTTTAACATCCACTCTGAAAGAAAGTCCACTGTCTGTGTGTGTTTACTAAATGTGTCATTGGACAAAAAGAATTAATCTTAACTACTGCCAAAATTCCTGAAATGAAGACATAAAAAGTCAGAGTAATAGACAGCCACTTGATGTATTCTACAACACTGAAAGGAAGTTCACTTCTTTTAATTTTCCCCTCTGACCCAGAATTTTCTTCTCTGTTACTTTATTATAATAGTACCACAGGGAGGTTACATACAGATGGAAAAGCCTAAAAAGGAACATGATGCGTTTTACTTAAGCTGCTGAAAGCATTTCAAGAAGGGAGGACAGTTGCATAACCAATTGTCTTAATAATCCTTAAGTGAGGTTAGGAGACAGAAGGAGGATCAAGGTGAGATCTAGAGAGTGGAATTGAGCACTCAAATGAAATGTAGTTTTTATTTTTTTTAATTAACTTCCTTGGCTGAAAGCCTTATGATGTAAGTTTGTACTAATGATATGTCCTTGAACCACACAATATCTTTGCCACAACTCTGTTGAGCACGATTTTAGAAAAATCAACACTGCATTGTAGTGTTTTATTTAGGGATGATAGGAGAGGAAAATGTAATTGATTGTACCCAGTATTCTGTACAGGAGATTTCCACCAGAGAAAATACACCTTTTGGTTTTTCATTGAAATTTTCTTAATATTAGTGGGCTAAGTGGCAGCTGATAAAATTTTACTGATTCTAAGAAGATTCTTGTACCTCTCAAAAAGATAACCACAAGGCATAGTTCACACTAGAGCCTCTGTTCTTTTGATTTTAAAAGAGACTCTCATTCCCTATTAAAATGCAAACACCCAGGGAGAAATTAGCAAAGAAAATTGATTAATAAGTGTGCATCTCGCATGCTGAATTTGATGTTTAATCTTTCCTTCTCAATAATGAAATTTAAAAAAATGAAATCAGAGAAAAAATAATTATCAATTATAATGCATTCTCAGGAAATGATCTTACAGATTCATTCAAATTAAGAGGTCACTAAATGGTTACTGGTTAAAAAGTTACAACTCCAATGAGTTTTTCTTGTTAACAGAAGATGACAAAGTCTTTAGCCAAAAGACAAACCAGTGACTTAATATTTCATTCACCAGTAAACTTTATGAGCAGAGACATTTTTGCAATCCCTGAAATAACATAGGCGACCACCTAACCACCTTACTATGTAGAAAGCATGAAAGAACTGGACTTCTGAAGGAAAGAAGGAAGCTGAAACCATCAAGAGAAGAGAATTTATCATTGTTTCAGCCAACAAAATTAAAAACAACGAAAAAGAAAAACAACCAAAGTCTCAAGATTAAAAAGCATGAGAATCAGTTCAGTGCCCCTAAGCTCTTTTTCACCTGTGTTGTATACTTAGATTTCTGAAGGCCCTTTCCCAAACCCCATACTCAGTAATTAAGTGCCCTCTCTATTAACTCCTCACCCAAAGGTCCTTGGATGGTCTATGACTCCCAGATCTTTATTGTCAGTCAGGATTTTTCTTCTGGGTTCAGGTCGTATATCCAGTCACCTGCTCTCCACATCCAGATGAGATGTCCTGAAGGAAATTCAAGCTGAGCAAGTCCGAAGGTAAATTCATCATCTTTCCTCCAAAACTGCTTCTTACCCGGGGTTGCCCTCTCCCAGCAAATGAGAGAACAATACATCTAGTTTACAAGGTGGAACCATAGGCATCAACCTTGAAATGGATTGTTTCACTCCTCACAAAAATCTCTCTTTAATTACTTTTGATTTTCTGTCTTAACTATTTCTATGCTGTCTTCTGCTTCCTATCTCCAAAGCTTCCACTATTCTGGTCCAAGCTAGTATCATCTTCTGCTGGGCTGCTGCACTAGCCTGCTAACCACTCTCTCCTCTCCCACTTATGCTCTCTCAACAATCCATTCTCCACAGAAAGTACAGGAATCACTGTAGTGTGTGATTCCTCACACATCAAGACTTTTAGACATGGCCTGTCTTCGTTAGCCCTCAATGTCTTCCTCACAGCCACTTTGTTTAGACAATTCCAGTTTATCCTTCAGATCTCAAATCAAACAGCCTTTCTCTAGATAAGTCTAACTTCTCAGATTAGATGAACTCCCTAATCTGTTACCATGTCGTTATTTTTTTAATCATAGTTCTTATCTTATTTCTCATTTATACATTTGTGAAATTATTCACTTAATATCTTTCTCCCTACCCACTTCCCATGCTACTGGTCCATGAGGGCAGGTTTCATAT
This sequence comes from Phocoena sinus, assembly GCF_008692025.1. Taxonomy (NCBI): domain Eukaryota; kingdom Metazoa; phylum Chordata; class Mammalia; order Artiodactyla; family Phocoenidae; genus Phocoena; species Phocoena sinus. Next base: position 76,004,801 of record NC_045773.1, on the reverse strand, counting down.
ATGCTTTGATTATCTCATTCCTGGCACATAGCTGGTTAATTGAATTAGGCAAAAAATTTTTAAATGACTCAAAACAGAAAGTGGCAGTCTCTGGAGAAATCAAATCTTGTGTACTTCACAACATGAAGGCGTGATTCTGCTAGTAATCATTTGATCTTCCTGAGTTGTAATGCAGATAAAGGCTAAATTAGTTGGGGAAAATAATATGAACTCAAGGGGAAGGAATTAAAAGGAAGGGTAATATGAGCAAGAATGTTTTGAACCTTCTTAAGAAGTGCATCAGCTTCCCAATAATTCAAAGTGATTACTAGATTCAATTTTGAAAATTGAATATTATTAACCAGAAGGTTCATCCTGAACTTAAGGTCAGTTTAAGGGCCATTTTATTACTTTGAATTGGACATCCACCTGCTTGGATGTATATACATATAAAATTTTCTGTGTTGTTCCTTTTGACCATCATTTTTAATTCAAGCTATAGAACTCCTAGAAGAAAATAGGGGGAAATGTTTATTACATTGGAGTTGGCAATGATTTCTTGTATATGACACCAGAAGTACAGGCAACAAAAGTAAAAATAGACAAATGGGACCATATCAAACTTAAAAACTCCACAGCATAGGAAACTATCAACAGAATTAAGTTGCAAACTATAGAATGGGAGAAAATATTTTCAAACCATATATTTGACAAGAGGTTAAATCCAGAATATTTAGAGAACTCCCACAACTCAACAACAAAAAAAAACAAGTAATCCAACTAAAAGAGGAACAAAGGACTTGAACAAAAAATTATCCGAAGAAGATACACAAATGACCAACAAGCATGTGAAGAGATGCTCAACATCACTAATTATAAACGAAATGCCAGTCAAAACCACAATGAGCTGGGACTTCTCTGGTGGCACAGTGGTTAAGAATCCATCTGCCAGTGCAGGGGACATGGGTTCAAGCCCTGGTCCGGGAAGATCCCACATGCTGTGGAGCAACTAAGCCTGTGCACCACAGCTACTGAGCCTGCACTCTAGAGCCCACAAGCCACAACTACTGAAGCCCGTGCATCTAGAGCCCCTGCTCCACAACAAAAGAAGCCACCGCTCGCCACAACTAGAGAAAGCCCGCGTGCAGCAACAGACCCAACACAGCCAAAAATAAAATAAAAAATTTATTTTAAAAAAAACAATGAGCTGTCACCTCGCACCTATGAGGATGTCCACTATCAAAAAATACAAAATGGGGAAGATGGCGGAAGAGTAAGACGTGGAGATCGCCTTCCTCCTCACGGATACACCAGAAATACATCTACACGTGGAACAACTCCTACAGAACACCTACTGAAGGCTGGCAGAAGACCTCAGAGCTCCCAAAAGGCAAGAAACTCCCCACGGACCTGGGTAGGGCAAAAGAAAAAAGAAAAAACAGAGACAAAAGAATAAGGACGGCACCTGCACCAGTGGGAGGGAGCTGTGAAGGAGGAAAAGTTTCCACACACTAGGAAGCCCCTCCGCGGGCGGAGACTGCGGGAGGCGGAGGGGGGAGCTTCGGGACCGCGGAGTGGTGCACAGCGACGGGTGTGGAGGGCAAAGCGGGGAGATTCCTGCACAGACGATCGGTGCCGACCGGCACTCACCAACCCGAGAGGCTTGTCTGCTCACCCGCCGGGGCGGGCGGGGCTGCGAGCTGAGGCTCCGGTTTCGGTTTTGGACGGAGCGCAGGGAGAGGACTGGGGTTGCCGGCTTGAGCATAGCCTGAAGGGGTTGGTGCGCCACGACTAGCCGGGAGGGAGTTCGGGGAAAAGCCGGCACCGGCCGAAGAGGCAAGAGACTTTTTCTTCCCTCTTTGTTTCCTGGTGCGCGAGGAGAGGGGTTTAAGAGCGCTGCTTAAAGGAACTCCAGAGACGGGCGCGAGCCGCGGCTAAAAGCGCGAACCCAGAGACGGGCGCGAGCCGCGGCTCAGGGCGCGAGCCCCCGAGACGGGCGCGAGCCGCGGCGGGAAGCGCGAGCCCCAGAGACGGGCGCGAGCTGCGGCTGAAACCGCGGACCCCAGAGACAGGCGGGAGACGCTGGGGCTGCTGCTGCCGTCACCAGGGGGGCTGTGTGCGAGCACTGGTCACTCTCCGCGCCCCTCTTCCGCGGAGCCTGTGCAGGCCGCCACTGCCAGGTTCCCGGGATCCAGGGACAACTTCCCCGGGAGTACGCACGGCGGGTCTCAGGCTGGTGCAGCGTCACGCCGGCCTCTGCCGCAGCGTCACGCCGCCTCTGCCGCCGCAGGCCTGCCCCACACGCAGTGCCCCTCCTTCCCCCATCCCCCAACCCCCGGCCTGAGTGAGCCGGAGCTCCCGAATCAGCGGCTCCTTTAACCCCGTCCTGTCTGAGCAAAAAAACAGACGCCCTCCAGCGATCTGCGCGCAGGGGTAGGGTCGGGTACAAAGCTGAGCTCCTGTGAGCTGTGAGAGCAGGGAGGAGAGGGGGAGGTCTCTCCCGGCAGCCGCGGAGGCGGCGGATTGAAGCTCCACGATCAACTTGATGTGCCCTGCATTGTGGAATACCTGAATAGACAGGGAGTGATCCCAAATTGAAGAGGGGGAATTTAGGAGCGAGATCTGTGATTTTTTTCCCTTTTCCTCTTTTTGTGAATGTGTGCGTGTATGCTTCTGTGTGAGATCTTGTCTGTATACTCTTGCTTCCACCATTTGTCCTAGGGCTCTATCCGTCCATGGTTTTTTTTTTTTTAAAAAAAAAAAATTTTTTTTAAATAATTAATTTTAATTGTAATAACTTTATTGAACTTTACCTTCGTTCGTTCTTTCTTTCTTTCCTTCCCTCCTTCCCTCCTTTAGACAGCGAATCACCCCAGGTTGAGGGGGTGGTCTCTGGGAGCAGGATTTATGATTTTTCCCCCTTTGCCTCTCTTTGTGAACGTGTATGTGTATGCTTCTGTGTAAGATTTTCTCTGTATAGCTTTGCTTCCAACATTTGTCCTAGGGCTCTATCCGTCCATGGTTTTTTTAAAAAAAATTTTTTTTTTTCTTAATAATTAATTTTAATTGTAATAACTTTATTGTACTTTACCTTCGTTCTTTCTTTCTTTCCTTCCTTCCTTCCCTCTTTTAGACAGCGAATCACCCCAGGTTGAGGAGGTGGTCTCTGGGAGCAGGATTTATGATTTTTCCCCCTTTGCCTCTCTTTGTGAACGTGTATGTGTATGCTTCTGTGTAAGATTTTCTCTGTATAGCTTTGCTTCCAACATTTGTCCTAGGGCTCTATCCGTCCATGGTTTTTTTTAAAAAAAAATTTTTTTTTCTTAATAATTAATTTTAATTGTAATAACTTTATTGTACTTTACCTTCGTTCTTTCTTTCCTTCCTTCCTTCCCTCCTTTAGACAGCGAATCACCCCAGGTTGAGGAGGTGGTCTCTGGGAGCAGGATTTATGATTTTTCCCCCTTTGCCTCTCTTTGTGAACACGTATGTGTATGCTTCTGTGTAAGATTTTCTCTGTATAGCTTTGTTTCCAACATTTGTCCTAGGGTTCTAGCTGTTCTTTTTTTTTTTTCTTTCTTTCTAAATATTTTTTAGTACAATAACTATATTATACTTTATTTTATTTTTACTGTATCTTCTTTCTTTCTGTCTTTTTTCCTTCTTTCCCTCCTTCCTTCCTCCCTTCCTCCCTCCCTCCCTCCCTCCTTTCTTTCCTTTTTTGCTTCTTTCTTCCTTCCTTCCTTTCCTCCTTTCCTCCTTTCCTTCTTTCTTTCCTCAAACTTCTACTAATTCTCTCTACATTTTCTCCTTCTTTCCCTCCTTCCTTCCTTCCTTGTCCCCTCCCTCCCTTTCTTTCCTTCTTTGCTTCTTTCTTCCTTCCTTCCTTTCCTCCTTTCCTTCTTTCTTTCCTCATACTTATACTAATTCTCTCTACATTTTCTCCTTCTTTCCCTCCTACCTTCCTTCCTTCCTCCCGCCCTCCCTCCTTTCTTTCCTTCTTTGCTTCTTTCTTCCTTCCTTCCTTTCCTCCTTTCCTTCTCTCTTTCCTCAAACTTCTACTAATTCTCTCTACATTTTCTCCTTCTTTCCCTCCTTCTTTCCTTCCTTCCTCCCTCCCTCCCTCCCTCCTTCCTTTCTTTCCTTCTTTGCTTCTTTCTTCCTTCCTTCCTTTCCTCCTTTCCCTCTTTCTTTCCTCATACTTCTACTAATTCTCTCTACATTTTCTCCTTCTTTCCCTCCTTCCTTCCTTCCTTCCTCCCTCAGTCCCTCCTTTCTTTCCTTCTTTGCTTCTTTCTTCCTTCCTTCCTTTCCTCCTTTCCTTCTTTCTTTCCTCATACTTCTAATAATTCTCTCTACTTTTCCTCCCTTTTATTCTGAGACGTGTGGATGAAAGGCTCTTGGTGCTCCAGCCCAGGAGGCAGGGCTCTGCCTCTGAGGTAGGAGAGCCAACTTCAGGACACTGATCAACAGGAGACCTCCCAGCTCCACATAATATTAAACGGTGGAAATCTCCCAGAGACCTCCATCTTAACACCAGCACCCAGCTTCACTCAACGACCAGCAAGCCACAGTGCTGGACAACCTATGCCAAACAACTAGCAAAACAGGAACACAACCCCACCCATTAGCAGAGAGGCTGCCTAAAATCATAACAAGGCCACAGACACCCCAAAACACACCACCAGACGTGAACCTGCCCACTAGAGAGACAAGATCCAGCCTCATCCAGCACAACACAGGCACTAGTCCCCTCCACCAGGAAGCCTACACAACCCGCTGAAACAACCTTAGCCACTGGAGACAGACATCAAAAACAACGGGAACTACGAACGTGCAGCCTGAAAAAGGAGACCCCAAACACAGTAAGATAAGCAAAATGAGAAGACAGAAAAACACACAGCAGATGAAGGAGCAAGATAAAAACCCACCAGACCTAACAAATGAAGAGGAAATAGGCAATCTACCTGAAAAAGAATTCAGAATAATGATAGTAAGGATGATCCGAAATCTTGGAAGTAGAATGGACAAAATGCAAGAAACAGTTAACAAGGACCTACAAGAACTAAAGATGAAACAAGGAACGATGAACAACGCAATAAATGAAATTAAAAGTACTCTAGATAGGATCAATAGCAGAATAACTGAGGCAGAAGAACGGATAAGTGACCTGGAAGATAAAGTAGTGGAAATAACTACTGCAGAGCAGAATAAAGAAAAAAGAATGAAAAGAACTGAGGACAGTCTCAGAGAGCTCTGGGACAACATTAAATGCACCAACATTCGAATTATAGGGGTTCCAGAAGAAGAAGAAAAAAAGAAAGGGACTGAGAAAATATTTGAAGAGATTATAGTTGAAAACTTCCCTAATATGGGAAAGGAAATAGTTAATCAAGTCCAGGAAGCACAGAGAGTCCCATACAGGATAAATACAAGGAGAAATACGCCAAGACACATATTAATCAAACTATCAAAAATTAAATACAAAGAAAGCATATTAAAAGCAGCAAGGGAAAAACAACAAATAACACACAAGGGAATCCCCATAAGGTTAACAGCTGATCTCTCAGCAGAAACCCTACAAGCCAGAAGGGAGTGGCAGGACATACTGAAAGTGATGAAGGAGAAAAACCTGCAACCAAGACTCCTCTACCCAGCAAGGATCTCATTCAGATTTGATGGAGAAATTAAAACCTTTACAGACAAGCAAAAGCTGAGAGAGTTCAGCACCACCAAACCAGCTTTACAACAAATGCTAAAGGAACTTCTCTAGATAAGAAATGCAAAAGAAGGAAACGACCTATAATAACGAACCCAAAACAATATAGAAAATGGGAATAGGAACATACATATCGATAATTACCTTAAATGTAAATGGACTAAATGCTCCCACCAAAAGACACAGATTGGCTGAATGGATACAAAAAGAAGACCCTTATATATGCTGTCTACAAGAGACCCACCTCAGACCTAGAGACACATACAGACTGAAAGTAAGGGGATGGAAAAAGATATTCCATGCAAATGGAAACCAAAAGAAAGCTGGAGTAGCAATTCTCATATCAGACAAAATAGACTTTAAAATAAGGACTATTAAAAGGGATAAAGAAGGACACTACATAATGACCAAGGGATCGATCCAAGAAGAAGATATAACAATTGTAAATATTTATGCACCCAACATAGGAGCACCTCAATACGTAAGGCAAATACTAACAGCCATAAAAGGGGAAATTGACAGTAACACATTCATAGTAGGGGACTTTAACACCCCACTTTCACCCATGGACAGATCATCCAAAATGAAAATAAATAAGGAAACACAAGCTTTAAATGATACATTAAACAAGATGGACTTAATTGATATTTATAGGACACTCCATCCAAAAACAACAGAATACACATTTTTCTCAAGTGCTCATGGAACATTCTCCAGGATAGATCATATCTTGGGTCACAAATCAAGCCTTGGTAAATTTAAGAAAATTGAAATTGTATCAAGTATCTTTTCTGACCACAACGCCATGAGACTAGATATCAATTACAGGAAAAGATCTGTAAAATATACAAACACATGGAGGCTAAACAATACACTACTTAATAATGAAGTGATCACTGAAGAAATCAAAGAGGAAATAAAAAAATACCTAGAAACAAATGACAATGGAGACACAACGACCCAAAACCTATGGGATGCAGCAAAAGCAGTTCTAAGGGGGAAGTTTATAGCAATACAAGCCCACCTTAAGAAGCAGGAAACATCTCGAATAAACAACCTAACCTTGCACCTCAAGCAATTAGAGAAAGAAGAACAAAAAAGCCCCAAAGCTAGCAGAAGGAAAGAAATCATAAAAATCAGATCAGAAATAAATGAAAAAGAAATGAAGGAAACGATAGTAAAGATCAATAAAACTAAAAGCTGGTTCTTTGAGAAGATAAACAAAATAGATAAACCACTAGCCAGACTCATCAAGAAAAAAAGGGAGAAGACTCAAATCAATAGAATTAGAAATGAGAAAGGAGAAATAACAACTGACACTGCGGAAATAAAAAAAATCATGAGAGATTACTACAAGCAACTCTATGCCAATAAAATGGACAATCTGGAAGAAATGGACAAATTCTTAGAAATGCACAACCTGCCAAGACTGAATCAGGAAGAAATAGAAAATATGAACAGGCCAATCACAAGCACTGAAATTGAAACTGTGATTAAAAATCTTCCAACAAACAAAAGCCCAGGACCAGATGGCTTCACAGGTGAATTCTATCAAACGTTTAGAGAAGAGCTAACACCTATCCTTCTCAAACTCTTCCAAAATATAGCAGAGGGAGGAACACTCCCAAATTCCTTCTACGAGGCCACCATCACCTTGATACCAAAACCAGACAAGGATGTCACAAAGAAAGAAAACTACAGGCCAATATCACTGATGAACATAGATGCAAAAATCCTCAACAAAATACTAGCAAACAGAATCCAACAGCACATTAAAAGGATCATACACCATGATCAAGTGGGGTTTATTCCAGGAATGCAAGGATTCTTCAATATATGCAAATCTATCAATGTGATAAACCATATTAACAAATTGAAGGAGAAAAACCATATGATCATCTCAATAGATGCAGAGAAAGCTTTCGACAAAATTCAACACCCATTTATGATAAAAACCCTCCAGAAAGTAGGCATAGAGGGAACTTTCCTCAACATAATAAAGGCCATATATGACAAGCCCACAGCAAACATCATCCTCAATGGTGAAAAACTGAAAGCATTTCCACTAAGATCAGGAACAAGACAAGGTTGCCCACTCTCACCACTCTTATTCAACATAGTTTTGGAAGTTTTAGCCACAGCAATCAGAGAAGAAAAGGAAATAAAAGGAATCCACATCGGAAAAGAAGAAGTAAAGCTGTCACTGTTTGCAGATGACATGATACTATACATAGAGAATCCTAAAGATGCTACCAGAAAACTACTAGAGCTAATCAATGAATTTGGTAAAGTAGCAGGATACAAAATTAATGCACAGAAATCTCTGGCATTCCTATATACTAATGATGAAAAATCTGAAAGTGAAATCAAGAAAACACTCCCATTTACCATTGCAACAAAAAGAATAAAATATCTAGGAATAAACCTACCTAAGGATACGAAAGACCTGTATGCAGAAAATTATAAGACACTGATGAAAGAAATTAAAGATGATACACATAGATGGAGAGATATACCATGTTCTTGGATGGGAAGAATCAACATTGTGAAAATGACTCTACTACCCAAAGCAATCTACAGATTCAATGCAATCCCTATCAAACTACCACTGGCATTTTTCACAGAACTAGAACAAAAAATTTCGCAATTTGTATGGAAACACAAAAGACCCCGAATAGCCAAAGCAATCTTGAGAACGAAAAAAGGAGCTGGAGGAATCAGGCTCCCTGACTTCAGACTATACTACAAAGCAACAGTAATCAAGACAGTATGGTACTGGCACAAAAACAGAAAGATAGATCAGTGGAACAGGATAGAAAGCCCAGAGATAAACCCACGCACATATGGACACCTTATCTTTGATAAAGGAGGCAGGAATGTACAGTGGAGAAAGGACAGCCTCTTCAATAAATGGTGCTGGGAAAACTGGACAGGTACATGTAAAAGTATGAGATTAGATCACTCCCTAACACCATACACAAAAATAAGCTCAAAATGGATTAAAGACCTAAATGTAAGGCCAGAAACTATCAAACTCTTAGAGGAAAACATAGGCAGAACACTCTATGACATAAATCACAGCAAGATCCTTTCTGACCCACCTCCTAGAGTAATGGAAATAAAAACAAAAATAAACAAATGGGACCTAATGAAACTTCAAAGCTTTTGCACAGCAAAGGAAACCATAATCAAGACCAAAAGACAACCCTCAGAATGGGAGAAAACATTTGCAAATGAAGCAACTGACAAAGGATTAATCTCCAAAATTTACAAGCAGCTCATGCAGCTCAATAACAAAAAAACAAACAACCCCATCCAAAAATGGGCAGAAGACCTAAACAGACATTTCTCCAAAGAAGATATACAGAATGCCAACAAACACATGAAAGAATGCTCAACATCATTAATCATTAGAGAAATGCAAATCAAAACTACAATGAGATATCATCTCACACCAGTCAGAATGGCCATCATCAAAAAATCTAGAAACAATAAATGCTGGAGAGGGTGTGGAGAAAAGGGGACACTCTTGCACTGCTGGTGGGAATGTGAATTGGTTCAGCCACTAAGGAGAACAGTATGGAGGTTCCTTAAAAAACTACAAATAGAATTACCATATGACCCAGCAATCCCACTACTGGGCATATACCCTGAGAAAACCAAAATTCAAAAAGAGTCATGTACCAAAATGTTCATTGCAGCTCTATTTACAATAGCCCGGAGATGGAAAGAACCTAAGCGCCCATCATCGGACGAATGGATAAAGAAGATGTGGCACATATACACAATGGAATATTATTCAGCCTTAAAAAGAAATGAAATTGAGATATTTGTAATGAGATGGATAGACCTAGAGTCTGTCATACAGAGTGAAGTAAGTCAGAAAGACAAAGACAAATACCGTATGCTAACACATATATATGGAATTTAAGGGGAAAAAATGTCATGAAGAACCTAGGGATAAGACAGGAATAGAGGCGCAGACCTACTGGAGAATGGACTTGAGGATATGGGGAGGGGGAAGGGTGAGTTTTGACAGGGCGAGAGAGAGTCATGGACATATACACACTAACAAACGTAGTAAGGTAGATAGTTAGGGGGAAGCAGCCGCAAGGCACAGGGATATAAGCTCGGGGCTTTGGGACAGCCTGGAGGGGTGGGAGGGGGAGAGTGGGAAGGAGGGAGACGCAAGAGGGAAGACACATGGGAGCACATGTATATGTATAGCTGATTCACTTTGTTATAAATCAGAAACTAACACACCATTGTAAAGCAATTATACCCCAATAAAGATGTTAAAAAAAAAAAAAAAAAATAGAAAATAACAAGTGTTGGCCAGGATGTGGAGAAATTGGATCCCTTGTGCACCACTGGTGGCAATGTTGAATGGTGTAGCTACTATGGAAAACAGTATATGATCCAGCAATCCCACCCACTTATATAAGTGGGAATGTATCCCACTTATAGGTATACATTCAAAAAAACTGAAAACAGAATTACAAAGGGATATTTGCACACCTGTGTTCATAGTAGCACTATATATATATATATATGTATATATAAAATAGCCAAGAGGTGGAAGCAACCTAAATGTTCAACAGATGAATGAATAAAGAAAATGTGGGGTATACATACAATGAAATAGTTTTCACCTTAAAAAAAGGAGGGAGGGAATCCTGTCACATGCTACAACACGGATGGAACTTGAGGACTTTATGCTAAGTGAAATAAGCCAGTCACAAAAAGATAAATACTCCTTGATTCTTCTTACATGAGACATCTAAAATATTCAGTCCCTCAGAACCACAAAGTAGAATGGTGGTTGCTAGGTGCTAGGGAGAGAGTGGAAAAGAGGAGTTGTTGTTCAATGGATATAGAGTTTCAGTTTTGCAAGATGAAAAAGTTAATAGAAATCTGGTGCAGACAATGTGCTTATAGTTAGTACTGTGCTGTACACTTAAAAATGGTTACAATGGTAAATTTTATGTTATATATTTTAACTCTGGTAAAAAAAAAAATAAAAATAAAATCGTAGGAGCACAATGATATATGTATTATATTTACTTTCGAAGTGAGTTTATGTGATTCAGCTTTAAATGTGCATGTGAACTGGCTTCCTGCAAAGGAGTCGTTGAAACAGGAATACTGATTGTTTTGCGTAGGCATCAGAGATTTATCTCATTCTTTACCAATGAATGCAATCATCAAAAATAAAACACCAAGCCTCAAGTTTTGGCTTTTTTTTTTTTTGCGGTACGCGGGCCTCTCACTGTTGTGGCCTCTCCCGTTGCGGAGCACAGGCTCCGGACGTGCAGGCTCAGCGGCCATGTCTCACGGGCCCAGCCGCTCCACGGCACGTGGGATCTTTCCGGACCGGGGCACGAACCCGCGTCCCCCTGCATCGGCAGGTGGACTCTCGACCACTGCACCACCAGGGAAGCCCTTGGCTTTTTTAGTTGAAGACGTCCAATAAAAATATATCCTAGCAACTTTTAGACAAGTAAAGCTGGAATGTAGGTCGTGGCTAGAGATCACCTATATATAGAGGTGAGAAGAAAGCTATGAGAGTGAAGATATAAATAGAAGACTTCTGAGGGCTAAGGAACCAGACTTAGGAGACATTCAAAATTTGTGGCTCTAACAAAACAAAAGCTAGAGCTAGAGAAGGAAAGTCTAAAAGGTTATAGAGGATACTCAGTCACAGACTTTTAGCCTTAGCTAAATGATCATGAGTATATTCCAAATAGCACTAAAGAAGAAATATTTTTCCCACTAAAACAGTGGTTTTGGTCTCTGTTGCTATGTTTTCTAATCTAAAATGTAGTCAATTCTCTTAAGACATCTTTCTTCTGTATTTTATAAAGCATCACTGACGTTCCACAAATACCTTACGAAAAAACCCCTAAATCCAGTTCTAAAGCACAGCTTGATGCAAGTGTTGGAGAATGGAAAAAAAAAAAAAAACAGCAATTAAAAAAATGAAAAAAACAGAAATCACAAAACCTGAGACACAGAAAAAGGGAAATGTATTTGGAAAATTGAAGAGATATTCATACTTTAGAAAAATTGTATAAAAGATGATTTCCATCTAATTGCTGTATAGTCAATTTGCCAATGATGACAATTTGCATGTTTAACTGAAAAGAAAATAGCAAGCAACATCTGAATGCAAATGAACATTTTTGGCTTTTCCTTTTAATGGGCAGGTAAAACAATTACACGAAACCAAACATTAAATACAGAGAAAAGAACTATCAGCATTTAACTGAATGTTTAGCCAGTAATTTTGGTAGTTGCCCCAAATATATATATACATACACAAATACTTTGTAAAAAGCAATGCAAAATGTCATATGTGTGAAAGAGAATGAAACCTTGTAATTTTCATTGTAGTTGTAAGTTTTCTGGCCATTTTTATTCAAGTTTAATTTTAGACAAAAATTTCCTATTCTCAACTGCTTAGTGAAGATATAACCAATTTGATATGCCCATTGTTAAAGCATTAATGTTAAGTTATAATGCCAAAGAACAAAAACAAAATGGAACCCAAGTAGGGATAAGAAACATAACTCAAAATTACTGAGGCCGGCTTTGTAGTGAATAATTGCTAAAATGTAACTTAGAGACAGGTTAGAAACTTTTGTTACACTGTCCCCCAAGTCCTCTGATCATGTTGTTCACTACAGTTAGAAAGCTGCAATTACTCTGTCAAGTGGGAACTCAGAGAAGGAAAATAAATGTATGCAAGTTAAAATGGATAAAATGAACAGATGAAACTGAGATTTAAGGATATGTATTTGATCTCTGCTCCTTTTCAGAAGTTCACACTTTTCCAGCCCTGTTCTCACCTCCACATTCATGGGATGGACAGAGGCTGGGATCTACCCAGTCTTGTGGTGGTGACCATGCAATATGGCAGGCCAGTTGCAGTCTGGAACTTCACTCATCAAGGCTGTGGAGGCATCAGCCACATCCATGGCACAACCAGGGAGGTCCAAGCCTTGTGGTTGCAGCTATCCAACATGGCATGTCCCGTGGCCTCAGCCACCTTTGCCTTTTACCTGGATTGATTACCTTCAACATCAGATATAGCTGACTTCCATAGAATTTTGCAAGAAGTAGACCTGCAGGGAATCAGTCTTGGAGAAGTAAATCCTTAACAGAAAGAAATCACAGGAGTGAAGAAGAGAGTTGGATCAATTCTGCAACTAAGAAATAGATGTCATTTGGGCAAAAATTCTGTGTTTGTGAGCTGTTTATGCAATGAGAAAAATAGGAATTTGGTAACATGCTGAGGATGACATGGCTTGTAAATGATGAATCAGGATTTAAAGCCAGCTGGCCCAACTCTAGTACCTGCTTCTTTAACTGTGGAATTGAACAGCATGTCCAAATTACATAGAAAATTCTAGGCCTCAATATTCTCTTTATTGATCATTAAGTGGTCATTACAGAATTGCCTAATAGTCCGCAAAGTGTGGCTTGGTTTTGATATCAGTAATACATGATTAATAAGATTCTTCTCAAAAGGTAGTTTTCACAAGCTAATCCATGTAAAGTGCCTAGAACAGTACAAGTCACAGTGAGAGCTCGATAAATATTAGGTACTGCAATAATCAGTTATCTGTTGAGTGACCAAGGTAAAGGAGGAGTTGCCACAGGTAATACCATGAGAAAGTCTGCCTCTAAACAATGAACTTGGTACAATGTCATGGTTCTTCATCTCTAAAGACTATTTGGTAGGAAAAATAAATTGTAGAAAGTGGATTTCACAAGACTCAGAACACTGACTTATTTACCATTTTAGAATTTAAAATGTTATTAGAGAAACAACATTTTACTGAGATAGAACCAACTAAGCAAGGAAAAAATGAGATAGAAGTTTTTTTCATTTGAAATAGATTTCTTGCCCTGAAATAGGGGATGGTGATGTAGGCAATAAAAATGAGGAAGATCTCTAGTTGCTCAAATGTTCAATGGGGACTGACATTTCCAGACAGAGCTTTGGGAAATGACAGTGACTGCCAGGCTTCTGCCTCTCTATCCATGACACTAGTAAAAGCAGGAGGCTTGAAAGATCTGACTTGAACCACTTTCTCTACATCACATCAGCTGCTTGACTTTGGATAAGTTGTTTAAAGTCCCAAGGCTCAGTTTCTTCATTTATAATATGGTAGTGGTAATGCATACACACATTAAAGGATTGTAATTAAAAATACTGTAGGTAAAGTGCCTACAATATACAAGGACTCTAATAAAATAGTAGTTATTGTTATACTGATAGGCAAGCTGAGGTTTTAGTTCTGGTTCTGCTATGAAATAGGTACATGACCTAGGAAGAGGCACATCACTTCTCTAGGAGTCAGTTTATTTATATAACAGATGAAGCCTGTCATCCACCGCATAAAGTCTTTCTACCCATAAGGACTCAGGGGATGAGAACTGTGGTGAAACAGCTGCTATGTCACTCAGAATTTAAGAGGCATTTATATATTCTTCAAGAACTCAGAAATATACATTCTAGCCCTGAACTACCTGTTCCTAATTTTATCCCATTTTATGGTAATATGTGTCCATTAATGCATATTATTTGCACATGCATAAACTGGTGTACACTTATCAGTGTATTGTGAATATTGGACAGACTGATAAGCAAGAATAACTGGGACATTCAATACTTAAAGATAGTTCCTTGGGAATTTTACTCTGAATGACAATGATATGTTAACATATATCAGTTAAGACTGGTGATATATGGAAATTTGGAGTAAATCTCAATCTGTACTCAGGAAAGTAAGATGTGAAATTGATGCACATGTATGTAGATCAGAAGTATTAGTGGCTCTTCTATTTGTAATTTAATGAAAGGAGATAAATAAAAGAATAATTCGATTTGTGAATGATAAATAGGATCCAAATTTAGTTCCCCTTGTCTGCTTCAAACACTAGTTCAAGTTTGTTGTTTAGTGTTTCTTTACACATAAATGTTCAGGAAATTTCTACCACATATTTTCATTTGTGTAGGGTCTTATGGTTTAAGCTAACGGATGAAAGCTTAGACAGTGTGCAGTGTTCTGACCCACTTCTGTGAAAATCGGTCCTTGGGATATTTTATTTACATTCAATAGCTGACTAAAACTTCAATAAGGAAGTTTGCATTTTGATGGTTAATTCAGAAATCATTTCAAAATTGGGCTGTTGATAATAGCCATCCCAAGTGAGTGCAATGATTCAATCAGCAATAATGTCAAAAGCAATTACATTTTGAAATGCTGGGTTCTAGTTTGTACATAGATTTGTCATAATACGCTGTTGAACATCTATTAAGTTTGTATTCAGGTTATATTCCTGTTATTTACATATGTATTCTGTCCAGTATCACAAGGTGATTAAGCATCTCCTCTACCTAAGGATGTGTTCTGGTCTTATTCTTTTTTATTCCCCACAGCATCCATCGCTGACTTAAAGAATCAACCTGTCACTTACCCAACACCTAGCAACAGTGCAAGCGTTTGGGAGGGAAAAAAAATCCCAAAATTTTACCAGGATGATCCAATATAATGGTATGGATTTGTCTTCTAAATCTTGAATTCTTAAAAGAATTGTTAACCTATTCCATATGTCAGTAAGAAACACAGTGAAACCATATTCTAAAGATGAATAGCCCTTTTACTTTTTAAAACCCTTAAGAATTTGCAATGGCAAACTATTCTTTAATTCAACTTAAAAAAGCAGCTATATATAGAGAAACATGTATACATTGATATAAAGCCATGGAGTTTTTGAGTGTACTTAAAGGATCCCTATATAGAAGTTTTAAGAATCTTCAAGAATCCAGGTTGGTGGCTGGAGTTCTGTTTTTAGAAAATGATAGTGATGCTGGCACTCTGCCACTGCCAGGTTCCCACACTGAGGACAGGATTAAGGGAAAGGCTGAGGAGAGAAACAAGTACATAGAAAAGTTGAGAAACACAGAAGACTTAGGCAGGTATTTAGAGAGAGTAGTGCTTCATAGTATGGACTTCCAAATCAGAGACCAGTCTTATAATCAGGGTCTGATACTTATGAGATCTGTAATATCAAAAGATTTGTTTACATTCTATGAAATTTAGTTAGCTTATCAGTAATATAAAATTATTACCTTTCTCATAAGAGTATTATTAGATATGATAATATATATGATATATATGATAATATATGATATTAGGTGTATTTACCTGGTACATTTTTTAGTTTTGAGAGTTTTTTGGGTTTTTTGTTTTTGAGATACAAAATAAGAAGGGAACATTGGTGTTAGTAATTCTGGAGAGAGTTTCTCCAGTGAGCATGCTTTCAAGGAAGCCTTTCATCTTTTCAATTCTGATCTTTATTATGTATATGCCAGGGAAGAGAAAGGTGTGAAACCTCTCTGCCCTACATTCAGTCCATTTCAAGATTTAGATCAGAGGCTGAATAAAGACCCAGAATGCCCAAATATATGGATGATGTAATGCTCACAAATAACAAATTCACTGGTTGGCAGAATGAACAGGCCAGACAAATGGACATTTAAAAAAAAAAAGATGAAATGTAATAGGATTGAGGTAAATGTCCATGTTTGGTTCTCATCCCCTTGACAAGAATTACATACATGCAAGATAGAGGATATAAATTCATGTGAAAATACTTGAGTGTAAAAATTAACCACAAGTTATCTCTGTGTAGCCATCTCCACCCATTACCACATTAATGGTGCCCGAAACTCTCTAATCATCTTAGAATTGTTGCCCTTCTGTACTATGCCTTGAGGACAATTTTTTCTGCCATACCTACCCACTCCTACCTCTATCTTTTAAATTCGGATGAGTGAATAATTTAAGTATATAAGAAGCTGGTTTAGATGCTTTTCTCCTCTCCTAAAATATCACCTAAGATGGAGGAGCAAGGACTGGGAGAAGTAAGTACCAGATAGAGTTAGAGAAAACTGTTTTTGAATTCGTATGTGAATGTATACACACACATAGATTCAGGGTCTTTCCTATGTCAGCTGTGTGCTTTGGTTAAGTTATGTAACTTCTCCGAACCTCAGTTTTCTCCTCTGTAAAGTGGAGGTGATAATACTTACACCCCACAGTATTTTCATGAGTATCATAATGATATATTTCAAGTTTTCAGTAGGCACTTTACTGCACTTATCTCCATTCACACCCTTCCACAGAAGGCAGGTGCTGAGATTATAAAATGATTTAATTCCACTTCTTTCAGTGATTTAATATTTTATTTAAGGTCATTATTTTTGAAAGTATAGATATACATTGTCCTTATCAAGTGAGGAAATACCTTGAGGTTAGCCCACTTTGAAATCTTGGGTCTCAATTTAAATGCTATATTAAGACAATAAATAATGAGTGTATGGAGAAGATTGACTAAGATAGTGAAAGATAAGGACCCCAGATATAAATACAGTGGTCGAAGAATAGGATAGATTGGTAAAATGAAAATGCAGGATGGAGCTGGACACAAAGGCTGTCTTTAAATACTTGAGCAGATGTCATACAGAAGAGCAAGTCTATTGCTGCAGAGGGCTTAGAAGTAGGAACTGAGAATGAGAGTTACCAAGGGACTGCTTTGGGTTTACTATAATTTGGAGCTGACAAAACAGAGGGATTAGAAAACCATTTGTCACATATACTGTAGAGATGTCCCTGCATTGAGTAAAACTAAGTGAGCTGGAGGTGATGGTATTAATTTCATGTATATAATATGTGAACATACAGATAAAAAAATAATTCATTTCCAGTTATGACTGTGTGAGTCTGTTATTCTCTGATGGATGACATAGAGCCTGTTGAGACTTGTAAAAAGAGTAACTGAAGGCAATGATGGAATCTCTTTGGATAACTTGAAATATATACTTGTAAGTAATATGGCTACTGCCTCAAGTACCCTCACCTCTAAAACAGGAGGATGTTATCCCTCTCTCAAAGTGTCTCCAAGTCATGTTCAAGAATAACCAATAGCATGCCTCACTTGCATTCAAACTTAGATACCACCACATGTCTGTCCTGTTCTTACTTTCCTGGTTTGACTCCCCCATTACACATCTACTGACCAAACCAGAGTGGTTTCACAGCACTCACTGACAGTCATGGGAACACCTTGTCCAGCCATGTAGGTTACATCTGGAAGTTCCTGATGCTGGCTTCCATGGCCCTCTGTTCCACACAGAAACAGCACCAGCATCCACATCTCTGAGCCATTCTTTGTCTTTTGGGTTCTGAAGCAGCTCCACTCATGCCCATAATCTTCAAAGTCCCAACCTTATGATATTGGCCTTCGGCTCTGTCACTCTATCCCTACTCTGCCAGTTCAAAACCAAGCCAAGGGACCAATTTGGAATAGGCTCCACATCTCCTCCATCCTTCTTCTTCATCCTTTAAATCTTCCTTTTTAATCCCCTGCTCCTGCACTACCCAACCAAGACCATTTCTGTTTCTGGTTCTCAGTCAGTAAACAAAAGCATCAATTCATACAATCAAATAGATTTAATTGGGTGTAGATTTGTGTTGGCAATAGGAGATAGGATGTCAGTGGTCATATATAGAAGGAGGGAAATTATTGTTTATTTTAGCACCAGCTAGCCCAAATGCCTTGTTCCATATTTTTCTCAAGGGAAAAGCAGATTTTAAACTCTTTTAAGATAACTTCAAATACACTAACATAGTTCCACAAAGAGTTTTCTTTCATGCACTATAGAAATAGGCCATTAAATTTGCATGTCTAAGGGACCTTTTTGGCAGTTGCTTTCCTTAAACACAATTAGTATGGTCAGCCCATGAAACTCCAAGAAAAAAGAGTACAAAGTAAATGATCCAACTTTGTTTTAGTGTGTGTAGTAGAGAGGAATAAAGACATCTCTTTTAACAGCTATACCTATATTTTAATTTGACTTTATAATGTGGAACAGCAAATTACATTAACCTTTTTTTAAAGTCCTTATCTGCTTGGTCTCCAGATGTGGGAATATTCTGGTCTAAAATAGAGACTGATTTAAAAGTCTCCTTTGAGGGAAAAACTAGAGATAATATAGCTAATATTCCTGTAACAAAGAAATATTATACCCCAGAAGTAAGAATTACATAGTTTTCAATATGAGCTCTGTGTCTAATTAGCATTGTAATTTGGGAAAACTTATTTTACCTTTCTGAGCTTCAATTTGGTATTCTATATATTGAGGGTATTAGATGTCTAACATTCCCTCCAGTTCTAAAAATAAGTCTATTATTCTAAACCACAAAGGATTTGGGGGAACCTATACACAGAAACATTTTTGTTTCTACGTTTCTTTTGTAGAGAAGGAAGGATACTTCTTTTTTTCTCTCACCTTCTTACTCTCATGAAGTTACTTAAACTGAGTAAAATATTTATTATGTAGGCCAGATGTTTTCAGTGTCTAGAGTATTGCTTTGACAACTGCATGATAAAATAAATTCTGTTACCACAATTTTAAAAAGTAGAGCCTTTTCTTTCTACCTGGTTTATCAAAGTAAGTTTGTAGTGGCTATTTCAAAAACAAGATTTCTAAAGAAACTAAGAGGGATTCAGTTTTAATAAACAGAACCTCTACTTAAATATTCCACTGACAAGCTGTATGAGTTTGCTAAGGACCTTAACTGCTACTATGTCTCACTATCTGCATGCATGAATTATGACTAAATTTCCTGTCTTACAGCCTTGCTTTGAAGATCAGTTGAAATACTTATTTAGCCAACCTTTAAATAGTGTTCACTTTTAAACCTTATGAAACAGTGTTTAAAATAGTATTATTTATAAAGCAGATAGTATCGTACCCAAACCTTAAAGAGTGTTCTTTGTGGGGGCGTTATTTGAAATGTTTTATAAACATCAACTCATTTTATTTCCAAAACAACCAGGTGATCTGGGGCTATTATAATCCACATTTTATATATGAGAAAAATGAGGCCCAGAGAGGTTAAGCAACTTACTCAGACTTTCACAGCTTGTAAATATCTGAGCTGGGATTTTAACACAGTCTCTTTGGATCTGGAACCCATTTCTATAATCCCTATGCTATACTGTTGCTCACTTTGAAAACTCCAATACTTTGCACAAAGTTTGGGCACTATTATTTTTATGACCACTGCTACTACTATTATTACTGTTTTGTTGTTGTTAATTTTGCCTTACTTGTTCTTCTCAAACTGGGAGAGTTGTACAATGAAGGTTTTATAATGCTGTGTCAGGAGTCTATTCCAAGCCTCGGCATAAGCCATAAGCAATTTATTAGAAGATCTAAGGGAGAAAGATTAAGTAATTAAACTGGTAAATTATTTAAAGCATTGCTCTTATATTAAAATAATCACAAATGTTTTAGGTAATAAAGCAAAATTCACAAAATTTTCATGACAAAATATTTCAAATAACTTTCAGGTGTAAAGTAGAGAGCTATATTAGAGCTATATTCCATTCTATATTAGTTAATTTCCTTCTAGATTTTGTATTGTTATAGAGGATCTCTGGAAATTGCACCAGGATCACCAGGACCAAGACACCCATGTCACAGCTGATGGATCATAGTTGTGTCCTCAAAGGGAACTGCTCTCAGCTGGTTGCCTAGAACCACCTCACCCAAGGTTTTGCCCACACCTCTGGTAGCCATGGCCAATGACTGACTGATGTGGGAATACAAAAGCTAAGCCCCTGAATCTCAATTTCGGAAAATGTTGAAGGGCCATCCCAGCCCCACAGCTCCCAGTAGGGGCCAAGGGCTCAGTTGCAGCCCCATAGTGGACTAGCTTTTACCTCTGCCCTATTCTGTCTTCCACACTTCCTTAAAAGCTTATCTCTTGGGCATACCTCCTCCAAACCTTTGGCATGTCACCCTGTGTCTCATCCAGGGAACCCAGTCTAAGACAATGCTTTTTGGATTTTTCACCTCTTGTGGTGTGGACTTAACAGATTAGTTGATCATGGGAAGAAAAAAAAAGAAAGAAAGAAAGAAAACATTTAAGGGCAGAATTTAATGATAATGAAACCATCAAGCTTTCAAGTAGTGTCAAGATGGGTGAGGAAAGCTGCTTGTTAATTTCCTGCTTGTTAATTGGAAATCTGGAGAGAGACTGTGATTGCCATTTTTGCCCTTGTGCTTCATCACCTCCCATCATAACTGACAATGTAAACCAGTTTCCCGTTTCAGATCAAGGCCCAGAACAGAAGCATGTCTGTAAAGGCACATTTGGGAAAGGTCACGAGATATTGGAATGATGGTGATCACTTCTCTCCTTTGCCTCCTATTTACAGAATGAAATGAAATGAGAATATTTCATAAGTGTGAATTAATTGTGACAACTTGGAAAAACACTTCTTCTAACAGCCCTCATCTGAAAAAAAAGTTCACAGTACTAGTTTAGAAGTTAGGGATTTGGATTTCTGAGCATATGAAGATATGAAATAAATTGTTAATTTATGTTCAGCTCCCTAGAACAGCCTTCAACTTCCCAGGGCTGTGGAATTTAATGACATGAGGTTCCCAGTACCTTGTTAGGGTCGAGATGGGGTTGCATGTTGTAGGTTTAAACTGGCTCCCAAGTATGATCAGGATCATAAAGACTCCTATTTCTTGACGACCAAGGGATTAGCACTGGGTAGGACCAAGCAGGCAAGCAGAAGGATGTTTTTGAAAAGCTCTGGTCACACTGTCTGAAGGGTTGTCAAAAAGTGTTAGAGCTGAGACAAGTCCATTACCAAGTCCAAATTCATCATCGAGTTACCATGTTTATGGAAGGATACGCTATGTCTGATACACAGTCAGAACCCAAGAAGACACTAAATGCCACAAAGGGACAGGGAAATTTTCTGAGTTTATTCTGAAGGGTGGTCGCTTCAAAGGTGACGGGAGGCTCCTTTCTGAGAGGGGTCGGCTCTCCACCTTGGTCCAGCCTCTCGTGTATAAGAGCCAGGACCTCGCTGAGCCAGCCATCTCCGCCTTGATACGAGATGAGTTCCTAAGAGGAGACTGGGCTGATGAGATGGGGGTTGCCATCATCCTGTTGGGAGAAGAAAGAAATATGAAAGGTCTTTCTACAGCTGTCCCTGCACCTGTCATGATTCGCTCACACTCTGTAATCACAGAAGGAACTTCGGATTTTTATTTTCTAATTTTTCTCTCTTCAGCAGCAGTGTCCACACATGATCTTACAGTTGGAATTAGAGCACTTCCAGAGGTGAGAAGGCATTGCTTCATACTGTGTACCTTTAATTAATTTATTCATTCTCTCTCAACAAACACTTAATGATCACCTAGATGGTTAAAGATGCTATGAGATATAAAGGCAAACTAACATTTCATCGTTTAAGAAGTTTACATAATCACATCAATAGTAAGATATACACTAAAATAATTAAATTTCAGTTAAAGGTGATAAGTATCTGTTACAGGCTGAATTATGTTCTTCCCAAATTCATATGTTGAAGCCCTGACCCCCAATACTTCATAATGTGCCTGTTATTTGGAGACAGGGTCTTAAAAGTGGTAAAACAAAGTCAGTAGTGTGGGCCCTAATCCAATATGACTGGTGTCCTTATAAGAAGAGATTAGGACACAGCTATACACAGAGGAAAGACCATGTGAAGACATCAGAAGGACAGTGTCTACAAGTCAAGGAGGGAGTTCCTCAGAAGAAAATAACCCTGCTGACACCTTGATCTTGGACTTCTAGCCTCCAGAATGGTCAGAAAATAAAGTTTTGCTGTTTAAGCCAGTCTTGGTATTTTGTTATGGAAACGCTAGCAAACTAACACAGATTATCTGAAAAAAAAAAAAACAACTGACAGAATTAAAAGTTAAAAGATCACTTTACACACAGACGCACGCACACAACCCTCCTTCAGACTGAGTGCTTAGAATCTATGTCTCATTTTAAAACATTTGGATATGGTTTATTTCCATGAAACCTCTCCTATTCAGAAAGGTTATCAGTTGTATTCTTGATCACATTTGTAAATTCTTTTATTACACTAGAATATAATCTTTTGGTGTCTGAAAACTGAATACCATTTAAAGGGTCTAGGTGTTGCCCTCTTATCTTCTCTCATGAGTTTCAATTCCACCTGACACCCTTTCTTTACAGCTCCTTGTTAAATAATAGTTGAGTATGTATGTTGTTTCTGTCAAGTTAACAAAAGTGTACATCTTCCTAAACAGTTTCTTCTCTTGTTCAGTTTATTTTCTTGTCTGCTCTTAACTAATATATATATATATATATATATATATATATATATATATATATATGTATGTATAATTGTCTTAAGTTTTTTTCATAGGTCTCTACACAGTCTGGGCTTTGGGCTATCCTGGCCATTTTGCTGCAGATCTGACTGTTCCATTTAAGGCAGTTCGTTCACACTATCCATTTAGTGATCCTAATGACCTCTCTATGTAATTTCTCCCTATTTTTTTTTAACCTATTCTTTTAAATACTGACCTCAGAGAGCTCTGTGTATAGTCAAACTGTTCTCTTTTCTTTTTCTCTTCCATAGAATTACCAAAATTTTGTCAAAATTCCATTCTAGAAAATGCTATCGGGCTTCCCTGGTGGCGCGGTGGTTGAGAGTCTGCCTGCCGATGCAGGGGACACGGGTTCGTGCCCCAGTCCGGGAAGATCCCACATGCCGCGGAGCGGCTGGGCCCGTGAGCCATGGCCGCTGAGCCTGCACGTCCAGAGCCTGTGCTCCACAGCGGGAGAGGCCACAACAGTGAGAGGCCCGCATACCGCACAAAAAAAAAAAAAAAGAAAATCCTATCATTTTTGTATCAAATTTTATTTAAAATTATTTACATAATATAAAATGAACATGGGTTCCCTGTAAAATTGTTTTTCAGTAATACAGAAGTTTAGAGAACAAAAAGGTAAAATTTCCCCATGACCAAACCAATTTTAATTCCATTCCCAGAGGTAGTTGTCATTCATACATTGATGTTTCAATATCCTTTTCTAGGCATTTGCTGGAGGAGGTCATGGAGAGGACATGATCACTGGTTGACCTGTGAGCTGGACCCAGGCAATGGGAGGCACCTCAACTCCCTCCCCTGTCCTTGGGATGCACATTCTACCCACTGTTCCCACAATGGGAGCCGTTTTCAAGGACGCAGCCATGAGAGAGCAATGTGTTGTTGAGACCATCTGGACAGTACACACGACTGAACCAAGGTAAGGCCTCTACATAAACTTTCAAGATCCTGGCGGGGATTGTGGCACCAAAGGTAAGCCTCCTACATAAGTTCTCTTGCTTATTAAACCTGCCAACTACCACTCCCGAGTGGCTGCCTCTTCCTTCAGTCTCTCCAGGCCCTCATGTATGGGCCTTAGTTTCAGATTTCACCTGGAGAACTCCTGAGGTTTTGAACCAGCAGAATTTAAATTTGTCAGGAGATACATTATCTGGATGTCTAAACACCAGAACTTTCTAAAGTTTTATAGCCTGTTCTTTGATCATCAGTTTATAAACCAAAGTGTCATCATGGTTAAAGTTACTAGAGTGCATGATGTTGTTGTGCTGTAGTGCATGCTGATTGGTGGTAGTCCTGTGAATAGCCAGTTGGTGTTGCCATGGAATCCTTGTTCTTTGTGATACAGCCTGAATGTGTGGGACTTAAGGCAGGGTTGCATTAATGCCCAGTATCGCTGCTGGAATGACAAGTTTTCTAAGATTATCAGTCGTTTACATATTTTGACATTTAAAGTTCTTTATAAACCATTGAACTGTCCAAATGTGTATTATATATTTTAATCTTTTTCCATTATAGTGCACTGTGGATTTGAAATGTCTAAGTGTTGGAAATAGCATTATACCAAAACGTGGCAAATCTTAATTATGGATAAATGGATATGGATAAATACATCTGTGGGTATGGGGCTTTTTAAAACCTAACATACCCATTGTGGAATTGTTTTTATGTCAGTATATCTAATACCCCCTCACACTATTTAACAGCTGCATGGTATTACATAGCTTGTGTAGTAGTTGTGTTCCTAAGAAGAAAACGTGCGTGGGCAGGACTAAAAGAACCAGCAAGGGATGGTGAAGCACCCAGGTGTCAGCAACAGAAGAAAACAGTTACCACCTCGAGGACTGAGGAACAGGGAGAGAATGAGATTTGGTCCTCGAATGAGTGAGGACTGTGGGCCTGGGTGCTTGCCCATACGTATCCAGTGGGAGGTCTGGCCATAGGTAGAAGGATGCTGTCACAACCAATCACAGTATGGCAGGGAAGTAGCAAAGGAGAAATATCAGAAATACCTTCTCACTCTCCCATCCTGTTGGTGCCTCCATGGGTTGATCCAAACCAACAGAAGGCCAAAGCAGAATGGAAATGCAAGTCATCTTCCTAGGAATCAGAGAAGTACAGAGCATGGGTATAGAGGGGCAATCACAGAATAAAGAGCATTGCACATATATAAGAGTCATTCTAAAAATATTCACTGAGGACCTGCTATTCACTGTTGCCCTGTTCCAGGCATTGTTCTAAGCACTTTCCATATATCGCCTCAGTAAATAAATTAATAGCATAAACTTTTAAACCATTCTTTAGTGACAGAACATTATAGATGACTCATTCCCCACCCTTTTTTTTTTTTTGCTCTTACAACAATGCCAAACAAAATTATTTTCTTGAACACACATATAAGTGATCGTGTGGAAAAGATACCTACGTAGGAAACAGCTGAGTCAAAGGGAAGACCTTGTTTTTAACTTAATAGATTCAGTCAAATAATTCTACAGAAAACTGCATCAATTCACACACTCACCGGTGAGAATGCCAGTTGCCCCAGACTCTGGCAGAATCTCACTATTCTCTCATTTTCACCCAATCTTCCAAGCAGGAAACGGCACATCGCTGTGGTTTTAATATGTTTTCCCCTGATTACCTGTGTGATTGAGCATACCCTTTTATATTTATTACCATTTATTAGTAATTTATAGTTATAAACTGTATTATTTGCTCCATTTTCTATTGGTTTGTTTGCCTTTTTTAAAATTGTTAACATTTTTAAAATACACTAAGTTTAGTAAACTTTTATAGTTTTTTTTCTCTTACAAATATTTTCTCCTAATCTGGTGCTTGTCTTTCACTTTATTTAAGATACCTTGCATTTTACAGGACATGTTGCTATCCATTGAGTTGCGTTTATCAATCTTTTCTTTTAGGGGCTTTGGTCTTGTAGCATATTAGGAGGTCTTTGCTATCCCAGAGGAATAAAAATATTTTCTTTTTTTTCTCCAACAACCCCATGAACTTCTAAATATAGATATTCAATTTATATGGAGTTTCTTTTTGTACATGATGAGCGGCAGAATTATAACATTAGTTTTTCCCATATGGGTATCCAGTTGTAACACACTATTGAATAGCAAGTCTTTCCTCTCAAGTATTTGAAATACCATTTCTATTATAAACTACAAAGAATTCCTTAATGATATATCATATTGCAGTCCTGGGTTAAATATACTTGGTTGTCATCTTAGTCTTTTAACAAGAAAAGAATTTAATTTGCTGATTTTTAAAATTATATCTATGTTCTATGTGACATCGAACTATTATTAAGTTTTTGTGACAGGAGGTACAACAGTACCTCTTGTATTATTGGCTTGGTGTTAATAGCAGACATGTGATGAATAAGAAAGCTTTAATCTTTTTCTTTACCGTGAAACAGCTTAAGTAACAGGAATTATTAAGTGCCTTATAGGATGCTTTGACTGAACTCATAAGCTAAACAGATGTCATTTAGGCACTTCTGCTTTAAATACTTTTCCATTTTTTAAAAAATTTGTTTGTTGGTTTATTAAGGTATTTTACTTGTTCTTCAGTCATTTCTTTGGTCACTCATATTTTCCTAGAAACTGATTATTTCATCTAGCTTTTCATATATATTGGTATAAATCTACATGTAGTATTTTCTTATTTTTAATTTCTTCAACATCTATAATTATATCTGTTTCTTTTTCCTAATGTAGATTACTAGTGAATTCTCTTTTTTCCTGTTAATTAGACTTGCTAGAGTTTTAGATATTTTATTTATTAATATATATTTTAAAAATCTACGTTTTGGCTTTTTAAATCACATATACTTTTCAATTTTTTCTTCTGTTTTATAAATCCTGAATTTATCTTTGTTTATTCTATCTCTCTAAGTACTTGGAATTGTTTTCCAAGATCTCAAATTAAAGGCTTAATCTATTCATTGTTTATTTCATTTTCTGTTAAATGCATTTAAGGCTGTAAGTGTTTCTCTGAGAACCTGTTGGGAGGGAGAAAGTGTGAGAAAATAAATTGTTATTCAAAAACTTTCCATTATTACTTATATCAGAAGATGTGACAATGGAAGTTTGAGCTGATACTCATGAACACTACAAATTACATCTCAGGGTGAGGTGGCAGACCCTCAGTGCAGAATTTTCAAAGGAAATATTCATGTTGTCCCTCACTCACATCTAGGATATTAGAGTCAAGAGTTGGATTTGGAGGAAATTGCTGAAGAGGGTATCTCTAGCCTGAACTCTGCTGAGTCACAATCCCTCTCTCTCCCATAAGAAAAAAGAGTGAGGAATGTGCTCTCCCTCAGCTCCACCCACATCAACAGAAAGGGGGTTGCAGGTGACCACTCAGAGTTTAGCCTGTGTACTCTGCAGTTAGAGGGACATAGGAGTAGACAGGGGTCTGAGTCAAGACCAAGAAGCTAAATAAAATAAATAAAGCACAACATACTGGCTGAAGAGACCTCCATGGGAGCAAAGTAGTGGCCTGAAGTTTGGTAGGAAACTGCTCTTCCAAAGTTTTGGGGAAAAGACTTACAATTTCCATGGACTAGATATTTATAGAGAGCAGCATGGCCTCTCTCCCAATTTCCTATCCATCCATCCCATAATTAGAGTAGTCAGCTAGCCAGAAGGGGAGAAGGAATAGAAGAAATACAGGAGGAAAGAGAGAAAAAGCCAATTAACCTCCTTTCCTTAGATTTTTCCCTGCAGTGGGATCTCCAGGAGAGGACTTAAATCAAGATTAGAGTTTTTGATGATTATATAAGACTAGACATTTTAATCTCTGAAATAAGACCCTGTTTGACAAGTTAAACAGGAATTATTCCTTTAGGGTAAATTGTAAGGCTGCCAGTTAACCTGAGCTGGGTAAAGGGGAAAAGTAGCGGCACTGAACAAAAACAATAGGACAGTGAGACGCAGAATAGGGTTTCTTTATGACTACACCCATGAGTCATGTTTGCTCACATTAAGGTAACACTTAATTACCTTAAGCGTTGGGTCTTCGTTGCTGCGCGCGGGCTTTCTTCTAGTTGCGGTGAGCAGGGTCTACTCTTCATTGTGGTAGGCGGGCTTCTCATTGCAGTGGCTTCTCTTGTTGCGGAGTACGGGCTCTAGGTGCGTGGGCTTCAGTAGTTGCCGCACGTGGGCTCAGTAGCTGTGGCTCCCTGGCTCTAGAGCGCAGGCTCAGTAGTTGTGGCATTCGGGCTTAGTTGCTCTGCAGCATGTGGGATCTTCCTGGACCAGGGCTCAAACCCATGTCCCCTGCATTGGCAGGCGGATTCTTAACCACTGCACCACCAGGGAAGTCCCATGGTAACACTTCTTGATCTGAGAGGAATTGTCAATGTCTCCCACTTTGATTATGTCTTTATCTGCTAGTCCTTATGTTTCACTGGGCTTGCTTTGTGTATTTTAAACTGATGTGGCTGGAAGAATAAAGTCTTCTGATTGTTACAAATTCTTAGAAAAATAGACCTTGAATCATAATAAAATAGGCCTCTTTATCCAAATAAATAATCTCCACATTAAATTCTACCTTTTTGTTGTATTAATATTGTCACACTAGTTTTTAAAATAAGTTTTTACTTGGTACTTTTTCTTTCCATCCTTCATTTTTAAACTGTGTCATTTTGTTTGGGACGTGTTTCTTGAAAATAGCATTTAATTAATGTTGTTTGATTTGTCTATTTGTTTTTATTCTGAGTTTTTCTGTTTACATTCTTTTTACCCAATCCAGTGATATCTGTCTCATAGGAAAATTTAATCCTTCATGTTTATTTTAATTACTTTTGATTTACTTATTCATTTTATTATTTTTATTTATTTCAATATCATGAGACTTAAACACAGTAAATTATTTTAGGTTAATAATTTATCATGTGAGCTTGTTACCTAAGTTGTTCTTTTCTTGAGCTTTTGATCAGGATTCTCTATTCCAAGTGATATACAATTCAAAGTAAAAAAAAGTACACGTGTGTTTATGTTTAGCTATAGGCTAAAGCAAGGAAAACAGAGTAGTGAAAGGGAAGCTGGGCTCGGTGTCCACAGGATGTCAGGGCTTAAATGGTGTCAGGCAATCTCCCCACATTTCTGTTACCAGTTGAAGCTTCCTCTCTTTGTTGGCATCATTCCCTCAGCTTTCTCCTCCCAATGTCTCCTACTTGAATAGTGATACCTATAGGCTCATGGTCTTATAACTCAGAATATTAAGTGAGTAGAAATAACATTGTTTCTTCTGCTCACTGGTATACTATTTTAAATTCTAGCAATTTCTCTCATTCCATATCTTCAGATTAAGTGAGTAGAAATAACATTGTTTCTTCTGCTTACTGGTGTGCTGCTCTAAATTACCGCTCATTATTGACACAGAATTTTATTAACCCTTCTCTACCCATTTCTCTACCCCTTAGGTCTGCCTTTAAAAAGACAGAATAAACTTCCTTCCAAGATTAGTAAATGAAATTTAAAGTTTAATTTTTACAGTAATTAAAAATGCATTTTATGACTTGGAGTTAATCATATGACTGTCTTGTATTTACATTTTTAAAAAGAGAACTACTTGGGCAAAAGTAGTTTGAAGTCACTTCAGCTTTTGGGATTTCAGTTTTTTTCAGGTTGAAAAATGAAGTGACTTGAAGTGGACGATCCCTTAACTTCTTTTTATCTTCAGGTCTCCATCAATCTGTGTCTCTATAATTTCTGTCTTGCAGAAATTCTGCAAGAATTAATGTTTGTGAAATAACTTAAGACTTAAGGATGCTAGTGTCAAAAACTATTTTTTTGCTAGTGTCAAAAACTATTTTTATTAAATGAAGCATGCCAGGGAAATCGTTTCCATCTCTTCCTCAGTAAGACAAAGTGCAGGAAGGATTCAGACTGACTTAGTTTTGATCTTCTGACTACTGTTAGACCAATGTTTGTTGCTTGGGATTTAGGTACCATGACTAGAAAGAGCAATTCTATCAACAGAAGGACAAGAGAAGGAATGACAGTGCAAAGGCAGGCATCTCATTTCCATTAGGCCTCACTCAGTTGGGGTCAATCTAATTTTTTTAGTAGTTTAGACATTTTATAAACTATATTTATTATCTGAGTGACTTACATTACTATTTTGTATGTATTTAATTAGTTAATTAATCTAAGGTACTTTTCAGTATCTATATCCAAATTTTTTAATGCAACAGAAATTTTAGCATGTTTCACATCCTCTCATGAATCCACATTGATATCATCGAGGATTAAAAGTTCCAGACTGTTTTCAATTTTATAAGCTATGTTCCAATAATTATTTTAACTATGCTCTTTCTGGCCCATTTATCCTCAGTAATAGTAATTTTGTCTGCATTTACCTTGCTGTTGAAAACCATCAACCCAGCATGTGGTTCTGAACTTCATTAAAATGGCCACTAACAGAAATTACACGAGACATTTCCAGTGAGGTTGTTAGTAGAAAACCTACTTGTGTAGACATTTGTTTGTATAGTAATGTGCACCCAGACACTCTTTGGTATATTCAGTCTACGTCTAAAAGACTGTATTCTAAGTTCTGGATCAGAATGCCTACTTCGAAAAGCTCTGCTTACTGCATAGCCTAGAAGTAAATGTCTAAGCCAGCTGCTGCCCTTTCAGGACATCCATTCTTCTTATGGCTCAGTAATATTACATTGTATATATAAACCACATTTTATTTATCTGTTGATGGACACTTGGTTTTTTTCCCCCCATCTTTTGGCTATTACGAGTAATGCTCCTATGAACATGTGTGTACAGGTATCCTTTGAGTCCCTGTTTTCAGTTCTTTTGAGTATTTACCTAGAAGTGGAATTGCTAGGTCATATGATAAGTCAATATTTAGCTTTTGAAGAATATACTTTTTATAGGACCAAATATTCTGAGTATAGAATGTATGACCACTTGGAAGGTTGGGGGAGGAGGAATTCAAGTATTTGATAAGGATTTAACCAGATGGTTCCTGAAATGCTTTAATAACCTGAAGATCTATGATATTATACTATTATGTTAACCATTTATTCATTTCATCTATCAATAAAATAACAAAATAAAACCTGCTCTATAAAAAAATACACCAGGTTTAAGAAACAGCATAATAGTGCCTTAATCTGAAGAGTACAGGCAGTAGCAATTTGATGAGATGCACCAGATACCACCCGAGTATAATAAAGGTGCTCTGTATCTTGAGAAATAAATCCACAAGCAACGGAACTAAAAATGGTGCTCTTGAAAACCCTGGATAATCCAGTAATATTCACCAGTAAGATAATATGATCACAATAGTGTTCAGTGGAAGAAACGTTTTAAAGGTGACAAATACACCCTTCTACTAGAATTTGAAAAATTGGGGGTTAGAAACACTCCTAGAAGAAGATGCAGTGACATACTGAGTTTGAATGGTGAGCCAACATGTACTAGCTATAATAAGACTTGGGGTAGGGCATGCAAATATAGGACAAGCCTTACAAGGAGAGATGTGCAGGAACTCCATTCCAGATCCAACTCCAGAGGAGATCACCTCGTTGAAGCCTCCACTCGGTGTCAGAATCTTAGAGCATCTTGGAAACTATTCTGAATATGGGATGGATGACTGCTTAGGGGGATGATGGAGAAAAGATTCAAGTACAGAGTAAAGATTTAACCAGATGATCCTTGAGACACTTTATAAGCCTGAGGGTTTATGATGCTATGCAATTATGCTTAACTATAAATTTGTTTCATCTATCAATACAATGCATCAAGATTAAGAAAAAAACGTGATAATGCAACACACTAGCCACCAGCCAAATTTACCTCAGAAGAATAGGATCTGGGCCTTTTCTGCAATTTCAGACAATTTCCCAAATTAACCCCTAACTGTAAGTCATTATTGGAGTCAGAGCTGAGAATAACTCTGTCTTTCCAGCACTTAAAAAGCCATTGGATTTAACACAAATCACAGATTGAAAATGTCATTAAAAATAACATCAATGAACAGTAAAACCCCAAAATTAAAGACATTAGCTTGTGTTGTAGGTATTATTCTTGTCTCTATATTTGTATTCACTACATATGAAATGTATTTTTCTGAAGAATGAACTATTTTGTATTCATTTTTTTCTATGATTGTTAAAACATTTTAAAATAGATATCAGTAAAACTGTGCTATCCTAGGACTTTGGAAGTAGAAGGAATCTTGAAGATTCCTGGTCTGAATTTTACTTTAAAGGATAATGAAACTCAGAGAAGCCAAGGGGTTTATATCAGACACGCAGGGAGGTAGTGGCAGAAGAGGCTCAGAAACTCTGTGCCCTAAACCTCATGTCATAATTATGTTTCCTTTGCTGTAAATCCATCAGTGAATTGCTTGACTTATAATGAAGAAAACAGGGCTACGAGTAAAAGGTTTGCTCTTGGGTTCTGAGATAACTGGTCAACACCGTGCTTGTGATTTGTTTTCCACATCTCCACTCCAGTGGTTCTCCTTTTCAGCTCTCATATGCCTCTCATATGTATCTTATGTTACTGTTATCCTATGGAATTGGTGCCCTGTCTACAGGGCCTGGAGCAGAAAAGAAGCACCCAGAGTTGGGTCACCTCAATGAAGCAGGAAGTGCAAACAGGCAATGCCAAATTCCAGAAGCGTAGAAACCCAAGGGTGTCCAGAAGGCCTACTTCTATTGGAGGCCCCTTACCACATGCTCAGCCACACTAATGACTGGAAGCAGGTCTCCCTTTAAGGACTGGAACTGTGCAGACTGGCGATCACTTTCCAACGATCCTGCAATTTGGGAAGCCCTCTCCCAGCATGCATTAGAAATCTGGATCAAGTTCACATCAGCTATGCCAACCTCATTACTGTCAGGAAGGAGGCAGTTTCTCAAATAAAAAGAAGGCAAATAAGCTTCTTTGTCATACCAATCCCAGACAAAAATAGCTGAAACACTATTTAATATGAAACAAATTGCTGTAGAGGTATGCTGTAGAGGTACAGAGCTTGCTTTCATTTTAAGGAATCTGTATCTAGGTACTTAAGTCTTCAAAAAGAACAGAAGATACAATATACTCTTTATTGAGCATTTTAAAGGATTTCATTTTTACAGTCTAATACTTAATTTTATTTCCAATATTCAGTTATATCTTAGAGTTGATGGCAATTCTTATTTCCATTATTTGAATCTTCTTTTTCCCATAGCCACTCAGATTGAATAAGGACAGCTCTAGAGTTTCCCCAAACCCAGAAGAATTTATGTCGAAAAGATCACTCTCTTTATGCATTAGAGTGTATCAAACCTAACTTGGCCAAGGGAAACAGCAGTCTCATAATGATGAAATTCCTTCCATCCTTTTAGGTTTGCACTCATTTCACTGTTTTTCTTTGAAGCTAAAGCAACTCCTATGTTTGCTATTTTGTACCCTTTCATTCAAAATTTCAGTTCTTCTTGCAGAATTGCTACATGGTAATTGCTGTGGCCTTAATGATACTTGAAGGTGTCCTCAGTGGTTGCTTGCTCCTGGACTTTTCCTGATTTCTGAGAATGTCCGTTTGGGTGATTATGGCTGGCAGCCTTAAAAAGGGCTGTATGGCCATGCTTACTGAGGCTGTAAGACCTGGCTGCTCTACTGTGACAGATATTGTACAGGAACTCAGCTACCAACCAAAGACTTAAATGATTAGCATAAGTTTTTCTCTGCTTGCCTCTGCCTTATCTTTCTGAAGTTGATGTTAAAAGACACCTGTGCCTTCTCCTTCCTGCTGAAGCACTTGGCCAGACTCACCCTATTTCACATACATCTGGAAATGTTACTATTTGCAGATGGACTGAGCTTCTGTATTTATGATCTCTTTGATTTTTCCTACCTTCAGCAAACTTAGACTATACCATGTACCTGTGTTCACTCTTATAACAGCTTCCTACTAAAGGTCTATCTTCTTGGCTAGATTATAAGCTCTTAGAAGATAGGTCCTCCACTCCACTTATTCTTATATAATCTAAGGTGCTGGACACAGAGTAAGTGCTCAGTGAAAGCTTGAACTCAACAATCCAGAGACCCAATGTGAACTTTACAGAAGCAGGTTGGGTGGCAGCTTTGGATATTTCTTCCTCTGTTATTGGCCTTTTCATTGGTGATTTGTTAATTGCAAAAAGATGAAAATTATATTTGGAGTTGGCTAGATGCGAGTTTAAATTCCAAATCTATCATGTATCTATGGTATGATTTAAACTTCTTGAGTCTCATTGTCCTTGTCTTTCAAATGGGATAATGATGCCTCTTTTAAAAGGTTTTTATAAAGGCATAAAACTGTTAATTATTATATTTGTCACATATTATATGAATTTCTCCATCCTAATGAGAAAATACAATTATTTCAACCTTTAGCATGATTGTATTAATGAAAGGCTTTGAAGTCAGATCTTATAATAGTCAAACACAGTTGCAAAACTATAGAGCTAATAAAACCTTAGAAATTATGAAATCTAGTGCATTTCAAACTTATAAAGCTATGGGATTTCTGTTCAAGGAAAATACTTATAAGTGATTCAAAACTAAACATTAATTCTCTAGGATGTTCTGGTTGAAGCAAAGATCGAGATAGTTGAACCCCATCTCTTTTACCTCCCCCTTTTTCTCCCATTCAATGAGCATCAACTAAGGAATTGTCTATATTTCTAGGACTCCTCATATGCATTTTTGAAACCCAGTGGATGGTCCAACCCTGTCATTTTATAGATGAAAAAAGCTAAGAGTCAGGATAAACAACAAGGTCCTGCTGTATGGCACAGGGAACTATATTCAATATCCTGTGATAAACCATAAAGGAAAAGAATATGAAAAAGAATATATATATACAACTGAATCACTTTACCATACAGCTGAAATTGACACAACACTGTAAATCAACTATACGTTAACAAAATTTAAGAAAATTTAAAAAGCTACTAACCAATAACATTTTGTAACCTTAAAAAAAACACTAAGAGTCAGAGACATAATATTACACGTTCAAGGTGACACAGCTCACTAATATCAGACCTGAGGCAAGAGCCACACTTCTTAATTTCCAATGTGGTGCTTTTTTCATTCACTAGAGGGCGGCATATGCACTTAGTATGACAAGGATAATTGGTCCCATATTAATCTTTCAGTCCAAACAAGTCCAGACAACAACAGCAATAAAAACAATATCTAATTTGTATTGAAGTTTACTGTATATCAAACACTATTTATGTATTTTAGAATCACTTTCATCTAACCATTGCAACACCCTATGATTTGAATATTGGTATTATCCCCATTTGACAATGAAGAAATTAAATATTAGAGAGGCCAAATAACTTGCTTAAAGTTACCCAGCAAGAAATGCTCAGGGTCTATACTAAGTTCAAATCTTCCCAACACGAAAATCTACATTGAAACAGCACTAGACTCTGGATACTGAGAAAATAAACATAAATATTGTTCACATCAGTAATCGTTAAAAATTTCAAGGCCAAACAAAGATACTGACTTTAGTCAGGGAAAAAATTCATTCCGTTCAAGTTTTCTACTGCATACATTTGAAAAGAATCTGTTGATTATTTTGCTTTACATTAACAAGCCATTTTCTTGATTAAAAGCCATTAAAAACCATTACTTTTTAAGCTATGCTTGCATTTCTCAGGCACATTTAAATTTTACAAGTCTTTATTTCCCAAGAGAAAGCTAAATTTAGTCAATATTTTTCTAAGAAAACAGTCTTTGATCTATGGTGGCACATGAATATTAAACCATTAAATAACAAAGAAGTATAATCATGACTTAACTAGCTGCTACAAATTAATTTAGATTTACATTGCAAAAATTATTTTAACAGGAAATAAAATTACGGACATTAGTTGCACTCCTATATTAATTTTTGTTTATATACCTCCAAAATTATCCATTGTAAAAGTCAAATATTTAATCATGAATTATTTTTGAACTGATTATTTTAGTGTATTCACCTATTTTTACTTGTTTAATGCAATATATATTTATGTTAGGTTTTTTTTGTTTTGTTTTGTTTTGTTTTGTTTTTGCGGTACGCGGGCCTCTCACTGTTGTGGCCTCTCCCATTGCGGAGCACAGGCTCCGGACGCGCAGGCTCAGCGGCCATGGGCTCACAGGCCCAGCCGCTCCGCGGCATGTGGGATCTTCCTGGACCGGGGCACGAACCCGTGTCCCCTGCATTGGCAGGTGGACTCTCAACCACTGTGCCACCAGGGAAGCCCTATGTTAGTTTTATATTGACTATATACTTCCATATTTTGAAACTCTAGTGATTCCCTCATGTCTAAATTCATATAATTGGCATACAAAAAATACACATGTATAAACTGTACAGTTTGATAAGTTTTGACACATATATATTCCTGTAAAACTATGCATCAGGATGGTAAACATATCCATGGTACCCAAAGGTTTCTTCATGCCCTACCCTGCCCCAATCCCCAAGCAACAACTGATTTGTTTTCTGTTCCTATAGTTTGTTTTTTCTAGAGTTTTTTATAAATAGAATCACACACTATGTACTCTTTTGGGGGGGGTAGGGGAGTGGAAGTTTGGCTTCTTTTACTCAATAGAAATATTTTGAGACTCATCTATACTGTTATGCTGAGACTCATCTATACTGTTATGCATATTAATAATAATTCCTAAAGTCACAGTTGCTCTAACCTGCTAGGGTTTCAAGGAGACACCACATTTATCTTAAAATATTACTACTTAAAATATCATCATCTACTCACATTTACCATATTACCCTAACTCTTCCTCATTTTCTTAGGCTACCAATCACACATCTTCCATTGTATTATCTTTTGAGGTATACATTTGTAGATTTAGTCATGTCTCTCGGGAAAGAAGACTTTGAAAAGCTAGCCCCAGTTTAGAAAGGTAAAGTTATTATTTGGTTAGGTCAAATCCATATGTCTTCCAATGTTCTGTCAATGCTGTGCTTAGCTGACTGTATTACACAGCATTAAGTGAGGAGTTTGTGGCCTTCCTTGTCTTCTAATCGATCTCATATTTCTTCATTTTCTCTGAAATGTAATCCTGTTTCACCTTTCTTCATTTTATTTATCAACCCAACAGTAAGTTCTCCCAAAATGCTCCAAATACGTTCCCTCAAGTGGAATCTTCTCATTGTCAATAATCATGATTCATATCTTCATTTTCTTGCATTATTTTTTCACAAATTAGTCCTTTGGCTGCACCATAATACTGTTATTCATCCCTAGGAGTTTCTTCCATTTCTCTTTGTTTTTCAGGGAAAGAAAGAACATGATGCTTCTGATAAAATACATTCCTTTTTATCTGGAATGCCCTCTCCCTATCATCCTCATTTTTGCTAATCATTTTCTCTAGACTCACTTTGAATTCTTCCCCCCCGTCTCCCCAAATCCACGCATTTTGAAATCATATGTTTTCCATGTGCTCCCATAGCACTTCCTTTGTACTATTATGCATTTAGTACCTATAACTTTGTGGTAGGTTCTAGTATGTATAAGATATCTTTCTGCTGCCTGTGAAGTCTCAAACAGCAGCCTTGAATCCCTGAAGACGCCTTGCACCTAAGGGATAAATATTATTATCTCAGTAGCTTTTGTGTCAGTCTCCTGTCTCTGAACAGAAGCAAAAAGATCCCATGATGACCTTCCCACCAACCGTCTTTATGGATTAGTAGGTCTCTTCAGGGTCAGTTTCTTTCTTCTCCCTCCAAACTCCTTCTTCCTTTAAAGTGACAGATGATTAATATGTGGAGGTGGGAAAAAGGAGTGACAAAATGGTAAGAGGCGATTGGATCTATCTAGGATTAAAGATGGGAGGAGAGGTTGTCAGATTTAATAAAGAGAGACTCATTTCTAGCAATTTGTCTCATTCCATATCTTCAGATTAAGTGAGTAGAAATAACATTGTTTCTTCTGCTTACTGGTATGCTACTTTAAATTATCACTCATTACTGACACATCATTTTATTAACCCATCTCTACCCATTTCTCTACCCTTTAGGTCTGCCTTTAAAAAGACAGAATAAACTTTCTCCCTAGACTAATAAATGAAATTTAAAGTTTAATTTCTACAATAATTAAAAATGCATTCTATGGCTTGGAGTTACTCACCTGTCTTGCATTTACATTTTTTTTTTTTTTTTTTTTTTTTTTTTTTTTTTTTTTTTTTTTTGCGGTACGCGGGCCTCTCCCATTGCGGAGCACAGACTCAGCGGCCATGGCTCACGGGCCCAGCCGCTCTGCGGCATGTGGGATCTTCCCAGACCGGGGCACGAACCCATGTCCCCTGCATCGGCAGGCGGACTCTCAACCACTGCGCCACCAGGGAAGCCCTACATTTTTTAAAAAAGAACTGCTTGGACTAGTCGCTTCACCTTTTAGGATTTCAATTTTTTTCACGTGAAAAATGAAGTGACTTGAAGTAGATGATCTCTGAAGTTCTTTTTATCTTCAAGTCTCCATGAATCTGTGACTCTATAATGTCTGCCTTGCAGGAATTCTGCAAGAATTAATGTTTATGAAATAATTTAACACTCAAGGATGTAAGGTTTTATGCTAGTGCCAAAAACTATTTTTATTAAATGAAGCATGCCAGGGAAGTCTGTTGTGTCTGGGGATAGCTGCTGTCAGACTCCCCAGCACTGCTGTGCCCAACACAGCCTTGGAAAGGGGCAAAAGGGAACAAGA
Source organism: Phocoena sinus (assembly GCF_008692025.1). Taxonomy (NCBI): domain Eukaryota; kingdom Metazoa; phylum Chordata; class Mammalia; order Artiodactyla; family Phocoenidae; genus Phocoena; species Phocoena sinus. The sequence goes on along the minus strand of NC_045773.1, from coordinate 75,966,074 downwards.
ATTTCCCTAATAGATCCAGAAATCATGATGAATGCAGAGCACAAATATACCTGAAATTCAAAATGGAAGTGATAACATGTACGGTCAAACATTAATGCTTACAGAAAAGAGTCCATGAAAGGATCTTGCGTTGGTGGCCCTATTAACACTCATCCATGCACGAGAGAAGAATTGGTGATACCTCTGTGTGCCTGTTTGCATGGTGTTATCCCTAATGACTTCCCCTTTGTGCTGAACCTTTCTTTGCCTGATTCCTTCTACCCCTACAAAGCAAACCTGTTTGATAACCCTGTTTTAGCCATTGAAGTCACTGAAGTGATTACTGAATCACTGAGTTGGAATTCAAGACAATATAAAATTATTAATTCAATTTTTCCCATGTTTCTCATATCAATAAACTGAGCTTCAGAACAGTCTATGAACTATCAAAAAACACAATTAATGCATATTTATACTAGGCCTGAATAGCATGCTGTGACTCATAACCAATGCTTATTTCACCACAGCTTAATATCTTATAAATTAATTCTAGTCTCAGTACTGACTGATGGAAGTGTAATGGATCCCCTAACTGCATGTTGACAAAAGGTTTCAATGCTTTAACACAGAATATTGGTGAAGCAAATAATCTACCTCTTGGCAAGGGCAATGGAGGAGAAATTGTACACCAACACTAGAAGTGCTGGTACGAACTCCACCACACCGTTTAGGGATAATAAAGGAATCATGGTCAGTAGACTTAGCCCATCGGTGGATTACTATTTCATTACTGCCTAGGTTTCATTTTCCATAAATATGAAAAGGCAAGGTTAGAATTAAAACCATCAAAAACAGTCATTTTTGTTCATAGTAGATGAATATCAGCAATTTTAGGACAGGAGACAGATGTAAGGAATATATTGGAGTTAGTTGTCCAGTGAGAGCTTATCTAGGTCTTCATTTAAAATGTTTACTAATAACATGGGAATCTTATAAAATATAATTGCAATAGTCTGGAACATAGTCCAAGATTCTGCACTCGGGTGATGCTGACGCTTCCAGTCTCAGGACCTCATGATGAGGAGCAGTGATCTACAGCAGTGCTCCTCAAACTTGGTCATGCATCAGAATCCCCTGGGGGGCTTAACTGAAAACAGATTTCAGGGCCCTACCCCAGAATCTCTGCAGAGATTCTGATTCAGTAGATCTGTGGTGGGGACTGAGAATTTGCACATCTAACAAGCTCCCAGGTAAGCTTGGTTGACTGACTGAGGTCCATATTTTGAGTAACACTTCTCAGTCATCTGCAGCATGTCTTACATAATTTCATTTTTATTATTGCCATCACCAGATGTTGAACAATAAAAAAAAGTAGTGCTTTTGTTTTAGGTAAAGGAGAGTAAAAGCCACAAAAATTTTAAAAGATTAAAGTGAGTAGAGGTCTTCCCCAAGATGGCAGTGTAAGAAGACCTTGTGCTCACCTTCTCCCACGGGCACACCAAAATTATAACCACTTACAGAGCAACTATCTATAAGAATAACCTGAAGATTAGCAGACAAGATTTCCACAGCTAAAGATATAAAGGAGGAGCCACAACAAGATGGGTTGGAGGAGTGGAGACACAGCATAGTCAGGACCCACAACCCCGGGTTAGTGAAGCTTAAACTAAAGAGATATCAAACCACAGAGGTACTCCCCAAGGAGCAAGAAGCAAGAGGTCCAAGCCCTGCATCAGGCTCCCAAGCCTGGGGGTCCTACACCAGGAAGATGAGCTCCCAGAACATCTGGCTTTGAAAACCAGTGGGACTTAGGTTTGGGAAAGCTGGAGGGCTATAGGAAACAGAGACTATGCCTCTCAAAGAGCATGTGGAAAATGTCATCCGCTCCAAGTCTAAGCACAGAGGCAGTAGTTTGAAAGGCGACTGGGTCAGACCCACTTGCTAATCTTGGAGAGCTTCCCAGAGAGGCAGGAGGCAACTGGGACTCCTCCTGGGGATGGAGATGCTGGTGGCAGCCATTTTGGGGAGCTTGTTCTACCTTGATGACACTGGCACTGGTAAACACCCCACTGTTGGTGGGATGTAAATTGGTGAAAACACTGTGGAGAACAGTATGGAGCTTCCTCAGCAAATTAAGAATAGAACTACCTACCATATGATCCAGGAACTTCACTTCTGGGTATTTACCTGAAGAAAACAAAAACACTAATTCAAAAAGATATATACACCCCAATGCTCATAGCAGCATTATTTACAATAGCCAAGATATGGAAGCAACTCAAGTGTCCACCAACAGATAAATGGATAAAGATGTCATATATATATATATATATAATGGAATATTAGCCATAAAAAAATAAAATCTTGTCATCTGCTACAACATGGATGGATCTAAAGGATATCATACTAAGTGAAATAATTTAGACAAAGAAAGACAAATGCCATATGGTCTCATGTATATTTGGAATGTAAAAACCAAACCAAGCAAACAAAACAAATTGCAAACAGACTTATAGATAAAGAGATCTATAAACAGGTGGTTGCCGGAGTGGAGAGCAGTGAAGGTTTGGGTGAAATAGGTGAAGTGGATTAACAGGTAGAAACTTGTAATTATAAAATAAATAAGCCACGGGGATATAATATACAGCATAAGTAATATGGTCAATAATATTTTAATAACTTCATGTGGGGGCAGATGGTCACTAGACTTGATGTGGTGATCATTTCATAATGTATGTAAATGTTGAATCACTACGTAGGTCACCTAAAACTAATATAATATTTGTAGATCAACTATTTTCAATAATAAAAAGACATTAAGGTAACTAAAATATGCTAAAATATAAAGATTTTTGTTTCTCCATATTTTCCCTCACCTCAGTTATCCTAAATTATGGTAATTTTGCCCAGATTTACTTGCTGTTGGACACCATAAAACCAAGAGATGGTAAACTTTCATAATACTGCTTACTGCAAAAATTTTAAAGAAATTTTAATAGAAAAAAATGGTTATGCTAGGCACTTGTTTATATAATAAGTGTGCAATGAAATTCTTGGTGTGAATTAAAAGCTGTGAAAAATTAACTATATTTAATACTAGGGTGCATGCTCTTTTAAAGGATGACTGAACACTATTGCAACTTTACCTCTGTCAAGAATGAAGCTAAGTCAAGACTGAAGTGGGATAGCTGATGAATATTACACATGACTTTTTAAAATTTATTTGAACATTTATGGATTCTAGCTGGCTACCAATGCTCATTCTATATTTTGATGTATGGTCTGCATTATTGAGTGGCCAGCCCCACGCATGGACAGATGACAAGGAATAGAGATTCTGCAGCTCTTGGCAGCCTGATTTTCTCATGGGATAATTATTTTTTCTCCTCCTGAGATTTTTTTGCAGCCTAATGTGGAAAAATGATATGCTTTTAAATCAGGCTGTTCTCAGCTCAAGTCCTAGCACAGATAATCATTAGCAGGATGACCGCTCTGAGCCTGCTGCAAAATGGCACTAAAAATACCTGCTTGGCAGGACTGCTGTGAGGATTAGAGACAACATAAGTTAAGCAGCCTGTAAAGTGCCCAGCTGATAGCAGCTATTCTCTGTGGAGGAGCAAGGTTTTTATAAGCTTCCCTGGGAATGACTTTCTCTTCAGTCAAATACCCAATGATCATGTAAAACAACTCTTGTTAATTTATCAATATTGACACAAAAGATAGCAGGTAAGTAGTGACTATTTATAAAATTGTGTGCATTTGTGAATGCATATTTATTTAACATTATTCATAATTAAATTTGGAATTGTAACTAACATTAAATGACCTATTTTAACTTCAAACGGACATTAGTTTTTATAATAACAGTATAGGTTCTAAATATTTATTAACTAAATCAAAGGTTACTATACCAAGAAGTATTAAAATGTATGAAATAGCTCTGAGAAACGACAGAAACATAGCGATGAAACATTAAAAGATACATCAAATTGACTCTTCAACTAAAACTTCTGTACCAAAGAAGGGAGATGGATAATATTAAAGAAAGAGAACAAATAGAAATGAAAAGAGAGGTAAAGTAATCATGTGGTGGTGCAGGATGTGAACAATTAACAATAATCAACATGGGAGGCACAGGGTGGGAAACACATGAGACATAAAACTGCAATTTATAACATTGGGAATAAGAATTTGTAATGCAACTGATAAATGCATTGAATGCTGCCCAATGAAAAGATTATTCTCAACCTGCTGAATGAGATAATATACTCTATATAAAGAGCTGGTTAAGGGAATTTAAATTTAAGAACAAAATTTGCAAAATCTTACACGAGTACAATTCAACAGTGGGGATTATGACGAGTGACAAAATTAAGCCAGTACTCTAAATGTTCACTGTCAAAAGATTCATCATATCTTATATGAATATGATTGCTGGTTGTCTTTACAATGACTGTATGGTTAACTACATTTAAAAATGTGTTAATATTTTATTACCAATCATTAGAATCTGCTAAAACAGTAAGTTCTACATAGGTATAGCTAATTGTGATTCTTCTTGGTTTTATGGAGACAGACTGATAGCCTTTATATACCCAATTTACCACTTAATTAGTGACCATAACTTCCCAGAGTCTCAGAGTCCAATATTATGGAAAGTATTAAATAAATAATATTTAGAACATCCTTGAAACTATGTCTGTCCTAGAATAAGTACATTGTAAATTGTTCAGCTGTCATTACCATCATTTGATTACTATTAATCTTCTGGGAATTTCTACCTTATCTGGCCTTGCTACTATTGACTTCACCACATTATGGCATCAGCATACATTTGTCTTCAACACAGGCAAGCTTGCATCAGAGTGATGTTTACCCATTTTTCTTTAACTCAGAGATCTGGGCAAAGCCTACACATTGGGGAAAAATTCAGGTCCCTTTGACTTTGTGAAATATGTACATTTCCACTGCACTAAAATCACAGAGCCCTTTAGTTCCTCAAACACTTAGTGATATTCTTACATGATATGTTGGACTTTGCTGGATTTTTGCTCACGGCTTTGAAATAATAAATCATCTTCAACAATTCACATTTACACAACCACCCAGACTTACGAGTGTTTATTTCATGCATTGCTTTTGTTTGATCTATTCCATAGTCATCTTTAACACAATCAGTTGATGATCATTTAAACAGAGGCCAAAAAGTCAGTTGCTTTTTATGAAGAAAGGAGGCACTAGAAACTATAAGTCACTTACCTATTTTAGAACTTGGGGTTTTCATGAAATAGGTTTTCTTAAATCAAATCGACATATTTTTTGGAGCAGCTAAACTATGCTAAGTGAGGTAAATCAATTAGTGCTGACTGAAGAGGCCCACCCTTCCAAATGGGGCACACCAAAATGCTATCAGTAGAGACTTCTAAAAGATACAGAGTATTATTTTGTGTTTTATCAGAACAACCAAATTCTGGATGCTTTCCTGTAAAAGTTCTACAAGAAAGGACAAGGAATCTATGATCCTGGGTTTCCTATTGACAGTTTTGTAACTTAACATGTCCACACAAAATATTATTTTGGTTTTGAAGTAAATATAATTAGTGGTTATACCCTCGATTTAGTGCAGCCAGCTGGGTTGTATATTGTAAAATAACATTTATATTTTATCTAAGTTGCTCTTACATTAATATATTCTGTATATTGCCCACTTTATCTGAGATTTAACTTGTGGCTACCGCATAATGGTTTCATTTAAAATAGAGATACATAAACGTTATAATTGACCCTTGTCTTGGCTGCCTAACTCACTAATAATTGAGAGCTAAAGGAAGTGACAACTCACACAATAGCAGGCTAATTCTTTTTGGATAGTTATGACTTTTTCATTTGCCTCATCAGCTTTCTCTTTAGAATCTATATATAGGCTTTGGAACAAAAAGCATCTGGATTTGAATCTAGGCTCTGCCATCTAGTGGTTATGAGAACTTAAAAAAGTTGTTTATCCTCTTGGAGCCTCAATTAATTCATCTAGAACCCTATAGCAATGAATACCACCCACCCAGCACTTTTGTGAGGATTAAATAAAACAGTGCATGCAAAGGCCCTGGCTCTTAGTAAGGATGCCATAAATGTTAACTATTATGATTAAGATCATTAACATTATAATTGCTTTCTAATAAGAGGTATTATGATAGCACAACTTGGTTTATCAAACTTGGTATTGTATCACCTAAAAGCATAAAGGTACTGGTCTGAGTACCTCTCATAGGGCATGAAAACAAGAAGTACTAAATATGAGACTGGGTACTGGGACTTCTGGAAATATCAAATAGGTCAGAGGAGGGAAGCACTGAAGGTGGTCACAAGGGACAAACACCAATCCCATTTCACAGTTTTTCTAGGCTGGGGCTAGTCCTGTCCTGAAACCAATGCTGTGTCACATCTCTACACAGATAGGCCTAGGGAGGAGGTGTCTGGACAGGCGGGCAGGCAAGTGATGGGAGTAGAGTTGGGAGCAGCCTCCATGTCTTCCATTTCAAAGCTTTAAATACTGAGCTGGTCCATCTCTGCTTAAAGTCTGCTTTGGTACAAACAGCTCTTTTGTATTTACAATAAAATTCTGAAAATTAAGAGAAGCAAAAGCTTAGAATATTAAGGTAAAGGTATTCCTCTTATTTACTCTTTTAGATAATGAGAATATTGATGTAAAGGAATTCTTATTTGCACTGTTAAAAAAGAACAGGGATAACAAAAATCTAGGACAAATGTTATCATTTGTGCAAATGATAAAAATAAAACAAAACATAGTAACTGTAGAGAGTTGTGGTGGGAATGTTTTATTCCTTGTGCATGTGTGTTTCTCTCTGTAGACATTCTCACTTTCTTAATCTAAAGCATTCCCCACAAGTAAAATTGAAAAAGTTAAAGGGAAACAAATCCAAATGTCACTTTTCATTCATATTATTCTACTGCCATCTCCTCATAGTGACACAGAATTCTTACTTCATTAGTTCATCTGTAAGCAGACTTGCTCTGAGAAATAAGTCAATGTCCTTCCCCTTTCACCTCCATACTCCCCATTCTCCCCTACTATATTTTCACTGAAGTATATTTTTGAAAAAATAAAGGGAGAATATTTAGTGATTTAAGTTTATTTGAAAATTTTGATCTTTTAGTAAAGGATATTCTTCTGGTACAAGGGTCTGCAAACTACAGCCCTAAGGCCAAATCTTGACCTCTCTTTTTTTATGGATTACGAGTTAAGGGCAGGCTTTTCCTTTTAAATTATTGAAGTAAAATAAAAATCAAAAGAAAAATAATTATTTGTGGCAGATGAAAACTATATAAAATTCAGATGTTATTGTCCACAATTAAATTTTTATTAGAACTCAACCACACCCATTCATTTACACATTGCCTACGGCTGTTTCCATGCTCCAACCGTGTAGTTGAGCAGCTGTGACACAGACCATATGTTGCACTCTCATTGCTTTGCACCGTTGCTTGGTTCACTACAAAATCACAGTGACAGTTCTAATTCTACAACATTTCTGGTGTCATGCATATCACTGTACCACAACATTTATTTTATTACCATTGCATATCATGTCAAAATAAGAAAAGAAGAAAAGAGTGGACTTTGAGTACTGCAATCTAATGGTACAGTGGATTATGGATTATTTCATTATCAAATTAGATAAAAAATGTCTTTTTTATTAAGCAATGATACTATAGCAGTGCCAAATAAATGTTGATATTTTCAGACTATGCACTCATATCACATCTCCAACTCATGGGAAAACAACAATCAGATAAAGGAGAAAAATCTAAATGGAATAACTAATCACAAAAATTTCTTCACAAGAATAAAAACAAAAATGAGGTTGCAGTGAAATTTCTCAGAAGGTCATTTATTAGCCAAGCAAGAAATCCATTTACCAACGTTGACTTAGCAATTGAAGAAATGTAATGAGAGAAAGTAATTAAGACTATCAACTTTTTGACAAGAACAGTTTCTCAAAGAGTTGAAAACATTGAGAGTGACATTTATAGTCAATTAAAAACAAGGCAAATGATCTTGAGTGGCTTTCCTTACCTTACCAACGCTAGTCGGTTGTTGCTCACCAAAGAAGTCAGTGATGAGTTTGAAATGACTGAAGAATTACCCTCCATGACTAATCTGTGTGAAATAAACATAGGTGAGAATATTTTCAAGGAAGCTGAGAAAAACTAGTTCAGTACAACCTGAAGTGGAATCTGATAAGATGTGTTATCATTGATGGTGGTAAAAACCTGTGTGGAACAGAAAAGGGCTTATTTTTCTTTTAATTCATATAACTTGTGAAGAATCCAAGTGTTTAAAGCTTAAGGTTATTCCCTATATTATTCATTAGCAGGCACTTTGCGTAAAATATTTGACTCTATCTGGTGTTATTGAACCAGTGATGTCAACAGTGAACTTCAGTCACTCTTGAGAACTTAAGCATTGTCAGCTGGATGATTTTGAACTCAGGACCAAGAATACAATTTTTCTGAATGAGGAGAACTTCTCTTAACCACTGTTATCAAATCCTGAGCAGCTTTGAAATTAGCTTTTGCTGCTAACTTGATGTTTCTTAATGAACATGAAGAAAGGCAGGAGAATGCTTATATGTGAAATGTATGCTTCAGTATGGTCATTTGCACAGCAACTGATGTTGTTGAATCACAAGTAATATCAAACTTATTTTTATGTCTTATGCTGTCAAAAGTTAAAACAACAAGCTAGATCTCCATTCTTAGACAGATTGGTCGTGGGCTAAATTACAGTTCTAAGCTAAAACTACAGACTGCATCCACAGCTGCTAAAATTACAGCGGCCTTTGTCTGACCTTGATGAAAGTGCAAGGGAAATTTCCATATTTTGAGATCAATTTAACTGTGCAACTGAGGAGCTTCCACCAAATCTTCATTGAAAGTGGTTAATTTGCAATGCAATGGCAAGTTAAAAGGCAAACATTAAGAAGAGAATCTAATAGAATCCACAACTTCCTTCCAAGAGATGAATATGTTCAATTAAAAATCATATGTATGGACTTGAGGACACGGGGAGGGGGAAGGGTAAGCTGGGACGAAGTGAGAGAGTGGCATGGACTTACATATACTACCAAATGTAAAATAGATAGCTAGTGGGAAGCAGCTACACAGCACAGGGAGATCAGCTCGGTGCTTTGTGACCACCCAGAGGGGTGGGATAGGGAGGGTGGGAGGAGAGACACAAGAAGGAAGAGTTATGGGTATATATGTATATGTATGGCTGATTCACTTTCTTATAAAGCAGAAACTAACACACCATTGCAGAGCAATTATACTCCAATGAAGATGTTTAAAAAAAAAAGAGAAATAAAAGGAATCCAAAAAAATAAAAATCATATGTTTGTGGGACTTCCCTTGTAGTCCAGGGGGTAAGGCTCCATGCTCCCAATGCAAGGGGCCCGAGTTCAACCCCTGGTCCGGGAACTAGATCCCGAGTGCCGCGACTAAGACCCAGCACAGCCTAAATTAATTAATTAATTAATTAATTTAAAAAAATCATATGTTTGTGGATTGTTAACAGTACCTACCTGTGTGAAAATACATTTCATAGATGATATATACAAAATCTCATTTCAGATCAACATTGACAGGTGGACATTTGCAACCAATTTTGATGACAGAGCACACAAAAGTTGAAACCCCAATGTTGTGAGTTTTCGGTCACTGCTGTAACTAATTACCACAACTTAGTGGCTTAAAAATAATACCCATTTTTTATCTTACAGTTTTGTAAGTCAGAAGTCTGAGTTACAGCATGGCTCTTCTTAAAGTCTCACAAAGCCAACATCATGGTGTCAGCAGCAAAACTGTTCCTTTCTGGAGGCTCCGGGAATGATTCTAAGTTCATTCAGGTTGTTGGATGAATTCAGTTCCTTATGGTTGTAGAACTGAGGCTCTCATTTCCTTGCTGACTGTTGGCCAGGGGCCAATCTTTGCTCCTAGATACTCCCCATGATCTTTCTCATGCTTTCCATGTGGCCCCTCGACCATCTGTGGGTCAAGTCCTTCTCATGCTTCTAATCTCTACGACTTCTTCCACTGCATCTCTCTGTCTTCAGCCTGAGAGCATTCTCTCTACTTTTAAGAGCTCATTTGATTAAATTAAACCTACATGAATAACCCAAGCTAATCTCCCTATTTTAACACTCATAATCTCAATTATATCTACAGCTTCCCTTTTGCTATATAACATATGTAAAGGATCCAAGGACTAGGATGTGGACATATTTGTAGGGTCATTATTCTGCCTAACGTATATAGCTAAGCAAAATGTTACTGCCCAAAAAGAAATCTATTTTTTTCACTAGCAGATCTGTGTTACAAAAAATTGTGCTTTACTTTTATTCTTCTTATTATTATATTTTGAACTTCATTAATTAAAAATGTATGGGAAGTTGTGTTCCTCTCTTATTATATAAAGACTTATCTAATATCCTCAGTTTTGCCTTTGGCCCATAAGCTTAAAATATTTACTCTCTGGTCCTTCACAGAAAATGTTTGTTGATCCTTGTACTAATGAGAAAATAAGTTGGCATAGACTTTCTGGAAGGAAGTTTAACAATATGTTTCAGTGACTAAAACCAAAAAGACAAAAACAAACAAAAAGCTGTGCTAGAAACTATATTAACAGGAATTTTCCCTAGGAAATTATGTATGTGTGTGCTCAAATTCAGCAACAGTTTTTGCTTATTCAGCATCATTTATAAAGGCCAGAATCTGTAGCTAAGCCAAGTATGTATCAATAGGAGGATGGTTAAATAAATGAGTAAACCCATTCGGTACTAAAATTATATTATAATAAATGCAGCTCTTTTTATCATCATTGACTACATGCAACTTAATGTTTTTAATAATGCATATTTATAATAGTTTTAAGAGGTAACTATAATTATAAGCTATTTGTATAAAAATAAGTGACTTAATTTTGTGGGCACATTAAAAGAAGCAATAGAAAAAGACTTTAGTCTGAAACGGTTAATCCTGAAATAGAGCTCTATAACTATTGTTTAGAGGTTTAGAGAAATCTTCCAGAAGAAAGGGCTAAAAAAATAATGAAAGTTGTTTCTCAGTAGTGGGACTGAGAGTGGGAAGTTTTAGAGCAGGGAGCCTTGCTTTTCATTATAAGGTCTGTGTACTATTTGATTTTACTTTGATAAAAGTATAAAAATAGGGAATTTTGCATACTTGTGTGTGTGTGTTTGTGTGTGTGTATTTGTGTGGTCTCTTCTTTTAAGAAATGTGCCGTGGTGGCTGTCCTTTCCTCAGGAAATCATTATACTCCACAAAACAGAAATGACTGAGGAATTGAGAGTAGAACTAATTACTAAATTTGCTCCCTTTGACCAAATAGGCCAGAGCTTAAGTGAAAGAAACATAAATTGAATGGAATCTCACAGGACCTAAAAACAATATTTTGTAGGTCACATTTTTCCTTTTGTCCAGCATATTCTGCAGTCTTCCCTCTACACTCATTTCCTGAAGAGAATATTCCTGAATTCTGATGGTTGTAGAAAGCCCTCCCTTCCCACCAAGAGAAGGGACATCATTAAGCGAAGGTCTTTTTGTCCCCAGGACAAATCTGACACAGACGGTAGAATATTTCCCTTGTATGCACAGGGAGGCAAAGCAAGAAAAAGTCAATAGATAGGCAATTTTTCTAAACAAGGAAAAATCCAATATACACTAAGAACACAGAAAATTCTACTCAGCAGTCTGAATATCAGAATAAGAATGAGCTTTATAGTTGGCTAGCCTGATTTCAAATTCCAGTAATTCCTAACCCTGCAGACCTCAGTTCTAGTATCTGTAATACTGAGTAAACGATAATCTATGTCACAGGATTCTTTAGTAATTAATTAAATAATGAATATAAAGTAACTAGCATAGGTACTTCCCTGCTGGCGCAGCGGTTAAGAATCCTCCTGCCAATGCAGGGGACACGGGTTCGATCCCTGGCCGGGGAAGATCCCACGTGTCGTGGAACAACTAAGCCTGTGCACCACAACTACTGAGCCTGTGCTCTAGAGCCTGCGAGCCAAGATTACTGAAGCCTCAGGGCCTAGAGCCCGTGCGCCTCAATGAGAGAAGCCACCGTAATAAGAAGCCTGCGCACCGCAAAATGAAGAGTAGCCCTGCCCACGACAACTAGGGAAAGCTCATGCACAGCAACAAAGACCCAACGCAGCCAAATATAAATAAATAATAAATAAATAAATTTATTAAAAAAATAAAGTAACTAGCATAATATTTAGCATACAGTAAACATTCAACATAGCTAAGGTTCTCTGCCTATTACTGTAAACTTCTGCCCTTAAACTACTTCCTTTTAAGTATCTGCAATCATATAAATAATATCTAAATCTATCTATATATATACCTAGTACAGCTTTTAAATATACACAAATTAATTTAATTTAATTATCTGTTTTACTTTCAAGTAATTATGTGATTCCTTTCCCCTTGCATAAATATTTGAAGGCAAGAAGCACGTGTAATACTTCTCATATAACTACATATCGTGCATTCGTCTGTTAATGTATTTGAATATTTACGTTCAGTATTCCAGGTAATGTGCACACTAGCATCTGACTTGTGAACTTTTATTATCCCACTGTTACCGATGAAAAGGCTAAAACTTAGAGTAGTTATTAAATATCTTAGCCAAGGTAATACCACTAGAAGGAGGCAGAGAAGGGATTTGAGGGATTTGAACCAGATGTGTCTATCCAGAGTCCAGGTATCTATTATGTGTACAGCCATGACCTGTAAAACTGAAAGGAGAAAAGTTACTGCCATTGCTTTTATGCTTATCTTTGCAGGTACATTGAGGAGGTATACTCTCTGTTTTCAGTGTACACATACACATTTAATCCAGCACCAAATTATATCTATTTTCACCTGTAAGGGACTCTCAAATCCTTTCATTTCTCACCTGTCCCTGTCCTTATTACCTTGGTCCAGAATGCTCTTGTCATCAGCTCAAATAACTGCTTTGGCTTCCTAAAGGAACAACCAGTCTTTACTCTTACACCATCCAGTTCCCTGTCTACACTGTAGCAGAGCTGTGATCTAAAACCCAGTCTGTTCCTGTAGCACTTCAGTAGCCCCTACATTGTTCTGAGCAAGAAGCTCCAACTCTTTTGCTCCCCCTACAATGTAAGCTCTGGCTGAAAGTAGCCATCCTGTCCGGTTTGCATGGGAGGTTTTGCACATTTTTGTTGTTCCGTAACTCTTCAGTCCGTGTGTGAATGAACCTAGTTTCTAAGCTTCATTATGTTCTTCACCTGCTCATTCCTTCAGCTTCATCTTTTGCCACTCCTGAGCTTGAATTTACACTGCAGCTATAATGAATTGTTTAGATCATGAAAATCACCAAAAGAAAAAAAGTTATCAGAAAAGCACAGTGCTGAAAGAAAGAAAGGTAAGCTCCAAGACTCAGACATCTGATAAAGCCAGGAGAGCTGAGGCTGGTGACAGGGCAGCTAGGAGGGCCAAACAAAGAGATACTTGGGAACAAAAGGAAAATGGACAATGGACACAGGCGAACAGGAGTACATCCCCATGTCATCAGCTACAAGGACCAAATCTCTGGATCAAATGTGTGTTGTGTCTTATCCTTAGGGACAAGTATACTTGTCTTACCTTCCTTAGTTCCTTCTGTGTTTTTCTTACATCAGGAGAGCCATTCTGGAATGAGTTCAGTGACTGTTTGGTTGCTATCTGGTTATTATATGCCAGGCATCCTGTTAGACGGTGAGGGTGCAAGACCAGAGGGTAGTATGCATTTCCCTCATGAAGACTGCAGTCTATGTAGGAGGGAGATATCGATTATTTCAACATGGTAGAGGAAAGACTGCACTAAATTTTATAGCTGCACGCAAAGATGAGGGCTCACAGAAAGAGGTTTCATCACAGTTTCTATAAACATCTATTGATTTTATCTATGCCAACAAGATAACTAAGTCTCCAGATGTTTAGGCTACATGTTTGCTGGACATACATTGTTGTTTATGTAGAACAGGTGAAGGGTCATGTGAAACTTTTTTATTTTGCCATTTGAATATGAATTCATTTTGTTTACACTGCTTTTCCTGGCTAAAAGGCTGAAAATTTCCCAAAGGTCACAGTGGGATTCCTCACTTTGTTTGACAGGACGAAGGCCAAATTTTTGAATGTCAAACACTCTTCTAAAGAGTCTGAGTTCATCTGATGTCTAATGCCATTTCACTTATATCTTTTTCTGAAGAAATCTGTTTTCCCCAGCGTGAAAACTCTATTTGAAATTAAGTCATATGCAAGTTCTGCTGCACCAGGAGATAGGTTCTTCCATGTCTCTCCTCTCAATTTCCACACCATTCTGAGAGGTGGGGAGATGGGTAGTCATCCAAGGGACAGGGGTTATAATCATATGAGTAGGCCAACTAGGTCTTTCATGTTACAGTGTTCCACCCAAATATTTTCAACAATATGCAGTATTGAATATGCAGATTAGGAACTTGCTCAGAAATCACAGTTGCAACTCCTGGGAGCAGTGGTTTACCAGGTATGGGGAGAAGACAGAGCAGTGGAAGCCCTTCATCTCAAGTGTAGGCAGTAATAGCACTGGCTGTAGAAAATTTAAAGAAATAGTAAGACTGACTAAAATTTGGTCTGCTTATTATTATTACCATGTGCTGTCATTCTAAACAGTGTCAGTGGTAAAATCCTCCTTTCTGTTGGGCTAGATTACCCCCTCTGCACCACTCCCTTGCAAAGTCTCCTTCTCACTATTTACCTCTCTCTTTCTGTTCTACCTGTGGGGCAAGGGCTGCTGTTGAGACAGACTGCGACCTGGGACCCTTTGCTGAAGTGCTGCAATGCTTGTACCTGGAAATACCTCTCCTCAAGCAACAAAATACAAAGAAACTGTATGGGACTAAAAATAACTGTGTGTTGGCAATCTGTAGATCTTCTTTGGATAAATGTCTATTTAGGTCTTCTGCCCATTTTTGGATTGGGTTGTTTGTTTTATTGATATTGAGCTGCATGAGCTGCTTGTATATTTTGGAGATTAATCCTTTGTCAGTTGCTTCGTTTGCAAATATTTTCTCCCATTCTGAGGGTTGTCTTTTCATCTTGTTTATGGTTTCTTTTGCTGTGCAAAAGCTTTTAAGTTTCATTAGGTCCCATTTGTTTATTTTTGTTTTTATTTCCATTTCTCTAGGAGGTTGGTCAAAAGGATCTTGCTGTGATTTATGTCATGGAGTGTTCTGCCTATGTTTTCCTCTAAGAGTTTTATACTGTCTGGCATTACATTTAGGTCTTTAATCCATTTTGAATTTATTTTTGTGTATGGTGTCAGGGAGTGATCTAATTTCATTCTTTTACATGTAGCTATACAGTTTTCCCAGGACCACTTATTGAAGAGGCTGTCGTCTTTTCTCCATTGTATATTCTTGACTCCTTTATCAAAGATAAGGTGACCATATGTGCGTGGGTTTATCTCTGGGCTTTCTATCCTGTTCCATTGAACTATATTTCTGTTTTTGTGCCAGTACCATACTGTCTTGATTACTGTAGGTTTGTAGTATAGTCTGAAGTCTGGAAACCTGATTCTTGCAACTCTGTTTTTCTTTCTCAAGATTGCTTTGGCTATTTGGGGTCTTTTGTGTTTCCATACAAAGGATATACAGATTGCCCACAAACACATGAAAGGACGCTCAACATTGCTAATCATTAGAGAAATGCAAATCAAAACTGCAGTGAGGTATCACCAGTCAGAATGGCCATCATAAAAAATCTACAAACAATAAATACTGGAGAGGGTGTGGAGAAAAGGGAACCCTCTTGCACTGTTGGTGGGAATGTAAATTGATACAGCCACTATGGAGAAAACAGTATGGAGGTTCCTCAAAAAACTAAAAATAGAGCTACCATATGACCCAGCAATCCCACTACTGGGCGTGTACCCTGAGAAAACCATAATTCAAAAAGAGTCACGTACCACAATGTTCATTGCAACTCTATTTACAATAGCCAGTACATGGAAGCAACCTAAGTGTCCATTGACAGATGAATGGATAAAGAAGATGTGGCACATATATACAATGGAATATTACTCAGCCATAAAAAGAAACGAAATTGAGTTATTTATAATGAGGTGGATGGACCTAGAGTCTGTCATACAGAGTGAAGTAAGTCAGAAAGAGAAAAACAAATACCGTATGCTAACACATATATATGGAATCTAAAAAAAAAAAAAAAAAAAAAAAGGTTCTGAAGAACCTAGCACCAGGACAGGAATAAAGACACAGACATAGAGAATGGACTTGAGGACATGGGGAGGGGGAAGGATAAGCTGTGATAAAGTGAGAGAGTGGCATGGACATAAATACACTACCAGATGTAAAATATATAGCTAGTGGGAAGCAGCCACATAGCACAGGGAGATCAGCTCGGTGCTTTGTGACCACCTAGAGGGGTGGGATAGGGCGGGTGGGAGGGAGGCGCAAGGAGGAGGACAGATGGGGATATACGTATATGTATAGTTGATTCACTTTGTTATATAGCAGAAACTAATACACCATTGTAAAGCAATTATAACCCAATAAAGATGTTAAAAAAAACAAAACAAAACTGTGCATGCACAGTTGGGGCAAATTCTGGACCCAAAAGATACAAAGAAACCAAAAAATCCAGTTGCCACTCTTGAAGAGCCTTGAGCAGAAACAGGGTACTGCGCATGCCCCCTGCACACACCACCACCTAACGGGTAGTAAACAAGCTAAGACACCCCTACAACCTGACCCCTGGACATACCCCTACCCTCATCCCGTATAAGGAATTAGAATCAGTTAAATCTGCCCCTGCCACTGAAAGAGCAAGTGAAGGAACCTGTTGTTTGTTCTCGCTCCCTGCTGCTGCAGCAGGCCCCCAATAAAGCCTCGCCTGGATTTCTTATGGGGCCTCTAGTCAATTTCTATTGGTTGGGGAAGGCCAGGAACCCTGGTGGGTAACACTGTTACCAGAGACAGGGAGTGTTGTCATCAGTTGCTGTTTTCTTTACAGTGGCATCTATGTTGCTATCTGATGAGGCAGTAATAAAGGTTCTATCCAGGGGCAACATCCCTACTGTTTCCCTACTAGAATATCTCTTCCCTGGCAAGTATGATGCCTTCTTCCACTCAGCAAATGGCTTCACAAAATTATTTTGTCAGGATCTGATGAGAGAACTGCCCTATCAGGGAATAGGAGGCATTTTCATGGTCAGGCCTGAAAGTGACGCACACAGTAGTTACTGAGCACTGCTCCTTTAAGAACAGGATTCTCCCTGGGTGCAGTAACACCACCAAAAGCCCAGTTTGGTAACCAACAACCCATTTTGAATATAAGCACAAGCTTTTTGGAAAATGTATAACTTTGTAACTTATAGATAATAGGACAGAAATATCCTCCTGAGTTCATCTGGAAGAAAGAGAGATATTTTTTAGAATAATTTGCAGAAGGCCTTGCTAGGAATATTTGAGAAAAAAGAATTCCTACTGGAAGAAAGGGAAGGAGGGGAAAAGAGAGGAAAGGAAGGAAGGAAGGGAAAATGTGTAGAAAACCCTTCAATTTTTGTAGAGCACAACTGATTGACCTGTACTAATTTGGATTTAAAAAGAAAAAATTAAATTAAAAAATGGTTTAAAAAAAAAGTGTGGCCTACTTCTACCTAAATTAGAAAATGTTTATTTAAGTGATTGAAAATTGAATGTGTACAAAGCAGCACACCATCTCTGTGCCTTGATCCAATAAGACTCTGCACTATACTGTACCTTGGCAGGCAGTTCTTAATCTTCAGTCCAGCTACTCCCCTGTGGCCACAATATTCCAAGTATTTTTCCAGCCTCTATCTTTTTCCAGACCCAAAGCAAAGCTTGTCCTCTCCTTGTGTACTGGGCCACTCCCAACCCTCAGAGGTTCTGTGTTTGATACTTTGTAAATAGTAACCAGGAAAGGGAAGCTGAGACTTAGTAGGGAATCAGAGGTTACACTTGTTAAGATGTAGCAAACCTAGCAAATGAACCCCATGAGCTTAAGTTCCAGAAGATCATGGCATCAAACCTGGAGTGAAATTAACATCACTTTAGCTCAATTCTAATTGTATTAGTTTACAGATATAAATCTAAGGCATATGGACATTTAATGATTTGACCAAGGTGATACAGTAGTTAAGCAGGAAGACAAACTAACTAATGATTAATACAAAAGCAGAAGCTTGACTGCATGAAATCTTCTTCAGAACTTTAACTGTGTTCCACCACAGGAAGATAGTAGCTCTGGCAAAAATTCAGTCCTGATGATTTATTTATAAAGGGTAGAAAAGTGGATGTCTGTACCCTTTTGTTCCTTTTTTGAATATGTACTGTGGATATTTTACTGTTAGAATGAGAATGATGTTTATTTTAGGTTTTAAGCATACCGGGTGCAACAACATGGCAATGAGACTGAACCTGTAAGCCACATTTGATGCACAACTTTATAGATGATAAGTTTTAGGTTGTCAGTTAATGCAAATCCTATCTAAACTTATAATTTTCACTTACAATTTGCATGGACTCCTTGGGTCAGTCAGTTTCATCCCACACAGATACGGTGATCAGAGAGAGTGGAGTTTCTAGGAGAATACTACTTGTATATCTCTATCCTATTTAGATAAAGGCAATTTTAAAGATATCAAATATCCTTTGTATACCACTATAAAGCTTTTTAGCATAAATAAATTAAAAACCAGAAAAATTTCTTTGTCTGATTACAGCTCTATTTTCCATTCAGAAAGCATAGTCTCCAGAAACTAATTTGCTCCACACAGAAATACTCAGCACCAAAGTTAGCGCTGGATGCCGCACATTCAAACATCCCTGCCATCACACCATGCTTCTTTCTAAAGAAGCTTTTGCTTAAAACAAAACAAACAAAATAAACCCCACATAAACTCCCATATGACAATGTGCTCAGAGAGGAGGCTGGCCCCATTCCCAGCCACAGCCAGAGTCCAGATTGGTCTAAGCCAATTACTGTGTTATCATTCCTCTCATCAGTGACTGACTTAGATAAATGAGACTTACGAGGAAATCTGTTGGGGGTCTTCTGGGAAAGACTTCTTCACTCTTAGGAGAGATGCAGAGAAAGAGGCAGCTTCCTTTTCCTTGGGCTCTTGTTTTGCCTGGATGTATTGCCCGTAGAGCTAGCACGGAGTTCAGAGTCCATGCTCTAGGGAGGGACAAAGCAGAATGATGAAAAGGACTTGGATTCCTAATGACACACTTGAACCTAAATTAACCAGCTCTATAACTGCCATTCTTCTGGACATCTTGTCATGCATGTGTAAGAAATATCCTTATTATTAAACTAGGTGCAGTTGGAAATATCCAACATGGTAAAGACCAAATTGCCTCTAAAACTTTCCCACTGAGATGTGCCCTTCCTGGATACAACAGGCCTCACCAAGAAGTGTGGAAGATCCAATGCAGACTCCTTAAAGCCATCACAGAAGGAGCCCCAAGAGCATTTTCTTAAAACCCAAAAGCCAGCACTGCTTGAGATGACAGTGGCAGAACAACGAGGTCTATGTGAAAAGACAAAGGGTACCAGATGTTCACCTTGAACATATAACAGGGACTTGGGTAAAGAGGGCAAGAGAATCCAGGAAAGGGGTGAGAGAGTCGGCACCATGATCATCATACCCATTTCCTCTTCTCCCTAGATACACAGCTAACCTGCATTATTCAGCTTCTCTGTGACTAAGTTCTAATCAGAGGCATATAAGAGGAAGTGATGTATGCCTCTTTCCAGACTGTGCCATAAACCTTCCAGATGTGCTCCCCCAGGCTCTCTCCCCCTTTTAGCTGCCTGGCTAGGAAATGGTCTTAGGAATGACCTTGAAAGCCATGAGTTAAAGGCGTATGAGTGACCCATGGAAACAGGTCTCTGTGTTCTACCTGTTCCTGCTCAGGAGGAATATCCAAAATAGACTATTAACCTTGAATGAGATGTAAACTTTCATTGTTTTACACTGCTGAGTTTTAGAGGATTATTTGTTACAATTGCTAGTATTACAGCATTAATTAATACACCAGCGGTAAAGAGTTTTGGTGAATAGTGATATGACTGAAGTGAACAAGTGGGCTAATATAATTCAAGTTTATAAACAACAAAAACTGAGGCTCAGAGAGTTGGGTGTCTTGCCCAAAACACCCACGAAGTGATTTGTAGAGCTAACCTATAACTCAGATGTTCTGTGTCCAAGTTCACCTACTTGAGTTATCCTATCCTACAAAAGGACAAGTGGATAAAATCTGACTTAGTTCCAAGTCTTGAAGACTGATCTTGACTAAGATATATCAGAAAAGGCAAATCCTGTATGAACTAAACAGTACAGATTATTGTGTTGTTATTGATTGGTCCCTAAGTACACTGCTTTCAGCTTTATATTAAGCTTGATATTACATCAGATTCACTAGAATTATCACATGATTGGTATCCACTGATGTTTTAGTGCAGATTAACCCGTAGGTTGATCTAGAACATTGCTAACATTTCCTTTATTTTTAGCGTATAATTTATCTTTCTAATATGGTATTTGGCATTAGCTTTTTTTTTTTTTTTTTTTTTGTGGTATGCAGGCCTGTCACTGTTGTGGCCTCTCCCGTTGAGGAGCACAGGCTCCGGACGCGCAGGCTCAGCGGCCATGGCTCACGGGCCCAGCCGCTCCGCGGCACGTGGGATCTTCCCGGACCGGGGCACGAACCCATGTCCCCTGCATCAGCAGGCGGACTCTCAACCACTGCGCCACCAGGGAAGCCCTGGCATTAGCTTTTAACAGTATCAAAATTAAGAAACCATTCTTTTCTTCCATAATGGTATTTGGCATTAACTTTTACAGTATCAAAATTAAGAAACCATGCTTTCCTTCTTTCCCTTAAACATTTTTTCTAATTAAAAGTTAATATGTTTTCATTATAGCAAAGTTATTTAAAAATTTCTCACAGAGCCGGTTTCTCACTGTTGGAGTGGGAGGTTACAGGTAAGCAAGGGGAAGAGGCTACAATTATCCATCTGGTGATAGATTATAGTTGGAGACATAAGTATAAACATATTTAGCTTGATATAGATACAGAGAGTTACATAAAGAACTATATATAGATACACATATACAGGGATTAGTATAGACCCATGTATTTCCTTTTTCTGTCAGCTGAGAGGGCTTAGAAGCAATAACATCCCAAGAGCAAGCAGCACATATGGCACCCAGATCTTTGTTTCTGTTACCATTCTACAATAAAACAAAGCATGGCTCCTTGGAGAAATGGGTGATTCTAGGACTGGGGCAGGAAAGATACAAGATGAGCCTGGAATATCTTACAGTGCCAGAAAATAAGGAATAATTTTTTAAAGGTATCCCACAGTAATGGGATATGTCAAAGGAGCTCCTCATGACCAAAATTAGAACGATTTGAGCAACAAAGTAAACAAAGTAGTATCAAATTATAACGCAATATATAAAGAAATATCTAGAAATATCCATGAATCTGTATTGATACAAAATACTGAACAAATGAATGGAATAGAATAGAATAGACAAATATCTCATGCAGAAAAATTCCAAATAACTTATGGAGACTCCAGTCTCAAGGACGAAGGAGGTGGACCATAACTCCCACTACTTAAGTGTAGGCTGTACCTAGTGACTTCCTTCCAAAAAAGACACTGCGGAAAGGTGGATGGAAGAAGAGTAACTTTACAATTAGTAGTGACAAGTCACATTGATAGAATATACCCTTCATAAGCTGTAATGAAAGGGGCACTTTACCTCTGTGTTCTTCCTCCCCAAAACTTCTTACCCCAGTCTAATCATGAGCAAAACATCGTACAATTCCCAGTTGAGGGACATTTTACAAAGTATCTGACCAGCATTCCTCAAATCTGTCAAGGTCATCAAAAACAGGGAAAATCTGAGAACTGTCACAGCCAAGAGGATCCTAAGGAGATAGGATGACTAAATGCAATGTGGTGTCCTGAATGGGATCCTGGAACAAAAAATGATGTTAGTAAAAACTCAGGAAATCTGAATAAAGTATGGACTTCAGTTAATAATAAGGTGTCAATACTGGTTCATGAATCGTCATGAAAGTACCAGACTAATGTGAGATATTGATAATAGGGAACTGGGTGTGAGGTATAAGGGCCCTCTGTGTACTGTCTTCACAATTTTTCCAAAACCTGAACTGTTCTAAAATTTAGAAGTTATTTTCTTTCAAAGAATTACCTGTAATCCTATCATCTTGCAATAAGCAGACATTTTAATGGAGATTTAATCTTTTTTTCTATGGGTCTATTTTTCAAAGTGGTTTCATACTGTACATACTTTTTTCACTTAACGTTTAGTGAACGTATTTTCATGTCATTATAATCTTACAACAATGTATCATCTTAGGGATGTATCATAAATTATTTAGTCAGTTATCTATTGGTATGTTTATTCTTCTCTAATCCTATTGAATTTATTGGGGAAGGAGATGTGGGAAATGGAGAGAGTATGAAGAGAGGAAACAATTCTGACATATTTGTTCACTGTGAGAAAGAGAGGGATGCGGCCAATCCAAAGCTGCCAGGGAAAATGCATTGGGCCCAGAAACAAGAGACCAAGACCAGACACTGGTGTCAGCTCTGCAAATGACTCTGACGGTAGCCTTTAAGTAACTTAATCTCTACAGTTCTTTATCTACAAAATGTTTTTATCTATAAGATGGGCTAGATAACTTGCTCAACACCATCCATTCCTAAAATCTATTCTTCCATATTTTGCAAAACGACTATTTCTTAGAAAATTTCATGTAGGTGATATGGCCAAATATACTTAATATAATGAAGAGGATGTAGAAAATGGATGACAGACACATTTCCTCTTTGTTGTATAGCCAAAAGCAATTTCCCATCACGTGGCACTAACAGAATACATTACATGAAGTGACAGTTGGAGGCAAAGGGGACTCTTCCTGGTGAAGGAGAGGGAGAACCAGTCCATGAATGTTGTGAGAACAGATAGGAAACTCTAACAACAGAATGATTTCTAGACAAATTAGTGAGTTTTTAGATGTGAGAATTTTGCAGCTTGGGGCTGGATAGTGAACCATTGGGGATATTACAGAAGGTATTTCTGCCCTGGGTAGGAATTCAAGCTGAATGGTCACCAAAAACACTTTCCATTTTAAAAGCCTAAGATTTTTCTTTAATTTTATGAACAACACCACCTTTAGCATTGACCCTGTTTCTGAGCTCTCTGCTGTCTCATTGGTCTCTTAACTGAAGAACTGAAACACTAGCAAAAATAAAGGCATCAATTAAGCGGATAAGTCCTTTGGCTTGTTTGTATGCATTGATGGGTACATCTCTAAGCATCTCATGAAGGACGGGCCCTTTCAGTGTGATTAGGAGAGTGTGAGCGGAATCGTCTCTTGAAGCTCAATCTTCTCTATTAGGGCAAATACAGAAAGAACAGAAACTTCGGAAAGCAGATCTCCTGTTCACAATCAACCTTTAGAATTTGGCCTCAAAATTCCTTCATATTCTTTTTGGAACGTGATTTTGTGAGAGCCCCAATAGGTAGAAAATAACAATACACACACTTATTAAAGTTTTTGAAATTGATCTGATTTGCAGGTAAGGGTTCTTCACCTTCACACTGTTGGGTATGGAGGGAGGAATTGCACCTGGTGGGAGTTTTCTTTCCCATGTGGTGAAGGTGACTCTGTTTCATACATTAGTTGACTCCAATGTGTTTCCCCCTACCTATCTCACCTTCTTTATTCAAAGATTTTGTCATGGGTGTCCCCAGACGTTTGTTTCTGGAGTTCCACTCCCACGAGAAAATGGAGGTTCTCAGGGATGAGGGGTGGAAGGGAAAATGGGGGAAGGAGATTGAAACAAGCCTTAAGAACTTTTGGTCCTAAACTTCAAAAGTACAGAAAGTGAATGTAATATTTTATGAGGAACCACATATTGTCTGTGGACCTTCACTTCCAACACACACACACACACACACGCGCACACACACACACACACACACACGCACACCCCTAAGCCACAGGCGACTGCTATTGGCAAATGCCTCTTCTCCAATCACCAGAGCAAGGAAGGATCCCTAGAGCCCAACGCACCGCCAATAGTTGGGGTCTCTGGCAGCCTCGGCTGCAGTCGCCCAGTCTGGGGAATGACAGCGTGGAAGGCGCTGCAAGGAAATCCTTTGCATGCTTTGTGGTATGTTAAAAATGCAGCATCATCCTCTCTGCTCCTTTTCTTGGGCCGACAAGCCGAATTAGAGAGCACGGGGAATCCAGAAAGGCGAAAAGGCTGCCTCCGCCAAAAGCCCTCGAGTCCTCCACGCCCCCCACCCCAGCCCCCCACCCCTAACCCCCTTCTTAGGTTCTAATCGCCACCGCTCCAATGGGCCAGCGGCGCCTTCACCATCTCCTCTTCCATTCACTCCAGCGGGGAGGGAAGAGGGAAAACAAAACTCTAAAAATAACTGTCAGCCTCTTAAAAAAGGAAAAGCTTAGCTGCCGTCCCCCCCTGCATCCCCCGCTCCCTCCCTTCTCTTCTCCCTCCTCCCGCCCCCCCTCGTGGGGCACATGTCTGCTTCTTACAACACCGAGCCACATGGTTCCAGTTAGGCGCCGAACCCCACCAGGACGGAGAGGAAATCCACATCTGTGGGACGCTCCGCACGGAACCACCTCCAGCGAGGGTGGCCGTGGGACTGCAGCACCGGGATGAAGGGCTAGACCGCGGGATCGCTGCTCATGCGGTGAGAGGGGGCGCGGGAGGCGGCCGGGGAGGGGTGGGCCAGAGGGCCCCCGCAGCGCCCGCCGCCCGCCCCCGCGCGCGGTGGGTACCTGCCCGCCCTGCTGCAACTTGCTGCAGTGTTTGAAAGAGTAGTAGGAGCGCATGGAGGTGGGGCCGGGGAAAGACCGGGTGGCGTGGTGAGGGGTGAGCGCGGAGGGGGCGGGAAGGCGGCGGCGGCGATGGGGCGAGGGGCAGACCCGGGGCGGGTGGGACGGGGGAGACGCGGGGGTAGCCTGGCGCTTACACATGTCACATGTGCTTTTTAAGACGGCCGGGAGCGCCTGCAAGCTGGATTTGGTGGAGGATGCTGCGGCAGGTGCTTCGCAGAGGGCTCCAGTCGTTCTGCCACAGGCTGGGCTCGTGCGTGAGCCGGCACCCGGTCTTTTTCCTCACCGTGCCCGCAGTCCTGACCATCACCTTCGGCCTCGGCGCGCTCAACCGCTTCCAGCCCGAGGGCGACCTGGAGCGCCTGGTCGCTCCCAGCCACAGCCTGGCCAAGATCGAGCGCAGCCTGGCCAGCAGCCTTTTCCCCCTGGACCAGTCCAAAAGCCAGCTCTATTCGGACTTACACACCCCCGGGAGGTATGGCAGGGTGATCCTCCTCTCCCCACCCGGGGACAATATTTTGCTCCAGGCTGAGGGGATCCTGCAGACCCACCGAGCCGTGCTGGAAATGAAGGTGAACCACAAGGGCTATAATTATACTTTTTCCCATCTGTGTGTGTTGAGAAATCAGGATAAGAAATGCGTGCTGGATGATATTATTTCAGTGCTAGAGGATCTCAGGCAGGCTGCCGTCTCCAATAAGACAACAGCCAGGGTGCAAGTGAGGTATCCCAGCACTAAATTAAAGGTACGCTCCTCTTGCATGCTTCTGCCAGTTAAAGAGGCAGCACTTCATTTCTTGCCCTAAACAAGCAGAGAAAATGCAGAGGTCTCATCCTTAAGACTCAGAAGCTGATGCTTCTTTCATTTTGAGGGGTGGGGGGGAACGTTGGGCAACTGAGTTAAGAAAACAGGCAATAAATGGCATGACTAGATATTAAGAAATTCAAAGTCAAAACAAATGCCAAAAAAGAAAAAAAAAGAAAAAAGTTGTTTCTGAGACCCTGCAATTACATCTTTGTTCAGGGTTAATAAAGCAGTGAATGGAAGGGGGAGGGGGGATCCTGAACAATTTGGGGGATTTCTTTTCATTATGGGGCTCGATGTATTTCTTATTACTGATTACACATCCACCTGGTGCCATATCCACCTATTTACATCTTCCGCCTGGCTTGATTTTGACATGTAGGGAGTTTGTGCTTCGCTGCCCTGTGAGTGTGTGTCTGAAAGCAGTGGGTATGAATGGGGTAAGGATTCCAGGAATTATGTGTATGTGTGTTCGCACAGCAGAAGCAGCAGAAATTTTCTATGTGTGAAAATAGAGATGTGCGGCTAACTGATGTACTAGTTAACTGAGTCCTGTTATCTTCCTTTCACACACACACACCCACACACACACCCACACACACACACAGTCCAAACCAGAGCAAGATTATTATAACAGCCCACTAGCAAAAGAAGAAATCCCCAGTCAGCAGAAGTTGCCGTGAATGATAATTCCGGCATTAAATAGATGTCACTGTTTAAACGCTCAGTTCAGATTTTGTCGCTCAGATGAGATTTCTAAACTCATTCCACACTGTCAGGTTTGAGCTGCTGCAGGCAATGAGGCATGCAGTCTCCAGGTGACTGAAGTTTCAGGGACGAATGTGACTTCCAAAAGAGTCACTGCACCATTTGTATGCTTGACCCTGTGCATGCTCGGAGGCTGCACAGCCAAGAATTCCCGAGACAGGTGTTTCCCAAGAAGAAGGAATTTTCTTTCTTCTAACGTGTATGAGGATGTGTGTGTGCTTCTGGGGAGATCATGGAATAGGAGGGACCCCAGTTTCAATGAATGGGTGGCCAAACATAGAAAATTGCTAATATTTCTGTTTATTTATTTGATACAGCATCTGTACACAATTTTAAAAATACATTTCTCAGGATTTTTGAGATAAAAAGGCTATTTTTCCTGAATTGAAGGAGGATTTAATGCACTAAGAAGCTAAGAATTCCTCAGGAAATCCCATAACCTGCTTCCTTTTAACATACTGTCCTTGTTTAAATGTATCCAGAGGCTGACAGGGTTTCAGCCCCTTGTTCAGAGGAGCAGTCCCTTGGGGTTTTAGTGAAACTAGACAGATGATTCATCAGCTTGAAATCTAGGTAAGGGCTTGCCTGCCTCACACTTACCGAAGGGAGCATGGTGAATGTATGTGGTTGGGTTGCATGCATTCCGTTTCCTGAATCCTTTGCCATCAACATTATTGCTTGCTCCAGAAAAGGATGCAGTGAAAAGGCGATCTTCTTCGCCTACAGTCTTTTAACTGAGTCCTGTGCTAAACATCTGGTGTAAAGAAAGATTTTGAAACTGTGACATATTTAAACTTCAGTTTGTTTTCCCTGTTGAAGCAGGTTTGCAGTTTATTAATATGCAGTCTTAGTTAAGTCCCTTATTTCCTTGAGTCAGCAGTACTCTCCAGGTGTAAGGGCTTTGTCCAGTCAACCACTGTGGGCATTTTGTTTAGCCGGCAATATCATTATGACATTTACAATACAAACCCCTGAGGTCTCTAATTCACTCCTTTAATAATGATTCGTTGTGTTCCTATGATTTACTGGGTGCTCTTCTAGGCACAGACAGTCTGGAGCAAGAAAAGCAAGGTTCTTACCCTAATGGGGCTTAATCGTAGAAGTCAGGGTCCTCACCCTGAGTTACCTGCAAGCAGGGACTCTGCAATCTTTGGGTCCACTAGGCTAGGCCTATAATAGGTGCTCTGTCTAAACTTTCTGGCTGATTGGTTGGTTGATCTGCATCTTGATCGGAGTCAGTGGATAATCAAAGAATGGAGTAATTGATTACAAAGGGCCATGTAGTACTAGTGGAATTATTCTACTAACCATAACAAGAACAGGAGAATTATACACTGGCTCTCTAATCTGTAAAGCCCTTCTTCTGCTACATTCTAATATCAATGTCTCCTCAAATGCATTGGCTTGACTCTCTTTGCATGTTGTCAGTGGGGTCCTTAAGCTATTTTTGGGAAAATGAATTATTTGGTAATCTTCTGAGAGTAATGGTCCCTCTCAAGCATCCAGATATATCACACGTGCTAATGTAATATAAAATATAATTGGTGGAATTCCAGGTATACCTAGAATCCTATCAAAGAGTCTGCAAGGCCTTTCAGGTGAAGAACTCCCTGGCACAGAGCAAAGTGAGATGGGCTTTTGTTTTGATCATATGTGATCTGGAAATGATTTTAATTCATGTGTGACAGTGATACTCAAAGAGTGTCCCTAGAATGCTGACCCACAATAAAGTTTGAGAACTTCTGTTGTATGAGATTTGAGAGAAATTTTTATATACACAGTTCTTGGCCCTCTAATTAATGTTGCTTTCCTCTGTCATACTTGGGTCACCGATCTTCCCAACTCAGGCCACTGTGGAAAATTTTAGTGCTGGATAATGCTGTTGGTGGGCAAGGAATCAATAGTTAAGGAAAAATGCAAAATAAATGGCAGGGGCTGGATAGTGTGAGTAGGAATTGGCAATCTCTTGACATAAAAGAAGCAGTAGGTCAGAGCCTGGAGGTAGTCTGAAGATGTATAAACACTGATTGACAGAAAGGAGCGGCCAGAAATCTTAGTTATGACAATTGGAAGGGCATCTTCCAAATATTATTAAGACACCCAAGTAGTTCTGAGCACAGAAAGGTTTAGAACTTCTGATAAACATGATTGTCTTGACAAGGTGATCCAGACAAGCAGGGACACAAAAAGTTGCTGGTGTGGAATTCCAAAGAGAGGCTCAGATAAAGCTGATATGAAAAAAGGAGCAGTCAGCTTAGAATACTACAGAAGAAATGAGACATACACACATTTTCAAAAGCTGCATAGAAAAGACACCAGAATCTGAAATTCCTACACCTATATAATACGAACTCTACAATTGTGCCTGTCATTATAATCTTTACGTTATTATACCCCTGAGTAAGCACAGAGGTCAAGTCTTACATTCCTTCTGTACTATTCACAACCTCCCACCCCAACCTTGTCCAGTTCTATGCAGACAGTATTTACATCACTGGTCGGTCTGTTGATTAATTTGTTCATTTATACTGTAACATTGCAAAGTTATCATTACTTTTCAAATTCTAGGATGTGCTTTTACTTTAAAGGTATTCTTTACACTTTCTAGATTTCTATAAATTTTTGGACCCTGGTAATTCGGGGACCATTTTTTCTACTTATTTAAACGTACATATTGTATAAGTCAGTACACTGCAGCCAGGCTGAATTTTGAAATTAAACACATAACGTATTGTTGGAACCAGTCTCGTGATTAAAATGAGACAGGCACTCAAAATCCTTAAGCAAGGACTGCTCTGGACTCCAAGAAATATTGTCATTATAACTCAGGGGGCTCAAGTGGTTACAGGCAATATTTCCCTGCTTCTTAGGTAGGCCATGGTAACCTCACTTTTCCATCTGCTAGTTCCAAGAAAGTAACAGTTTCCATATGTCCCTAGTTCTTAATTGTTACCACTGAAAAAGGCCAAGTAAAGAAGAAACAGAGAAATGTGGTTCATGGCAAATGGTGAGAAACAAATGAAGCATATTTGCTTCCCCTGCAGCCTGTCCTCCCCATTAAATTCCATTACTACACACCTCTAAACAGATGTTTAAGTGAAGTGTAAGTGCTGCAACGTACCACATTTAAGAAGAGGAACAAAGATAGATTTTCCTGCTTCTTAAAAGAGTGTTTCTTTGGGCACATTTTGAGTACATCTTCCTAATTTGGAGGCTGTTGCCATTAATTATTTAGTTCCAATCTCAATGGGAGAGCAACTTAAGTCAACATGGAAAGTAAAGACCAGCATTACTTTCAGAGATTTCCAGGGAGAGTCATTCCATAGACTTCTTTCCCTAATTCATTCTAAAACCTCAAAAGACAGCTGTGTCAGGGTCTTCTCATATACTTAGATTAAAGTTTACATTCCTGATTCTCTCTCTTAATAAGGGGGAAAAAATTGCTGCCTTATTGAATGTTCAGTTTGTGTCCTAACCAATGTGGTGTTTTATACACAGCATGTCATTTTTACAAGCTTATGAATCGGGAAGAATATTTTTATTCGCCTTCTATAAGTTGG
Organism: Phocoena sinus; assembly: GCF_008692025.1. Classification (NCBI taxonomy): domain Eukaryota; kingdom Metazoa; phylum Chordata; class Mammalia; order Artiodactyla; family Phocoenidae; genus Phocoena; species Phocoena sinus. The sequence goes on along the minus strand of NC_045773.1, from coordinate 75,935,916 downwards.
GAACCTAAACCTAAAGAGCAGGAGGTCAAGTGACTTCTAAGACGTCCCCAAGATAGTACATGTTGGAAGTGGGATTTAAATCCAGGTCTGTCTGGCACTGAAGTTTATATTCTTAACCACGGTACTATATCGGGTCCCTGTACATCGTGCACTATTCTCTGTGACAACAGCCCTTTGTGTTAAGGAGGAACTAGGGCCGTAATTCCCAAGCATCTCAAATCCCTGCTGAAACCACTGGTGCTCTTTTACACCAGTCCCCTTGCTCACTCAAGAGACCAGCCCAGGTGAAGGTGCAGTGAAGCTTCACTTCCCTTATTCACCCACAAGGGAGTAAAGCTTCCAATGTGGGCAAACTCCTACCATCTGACTATCATGGAACTTGCCACAAAGAGCTTAATAAATTCCTCACTGGCACATGATTTCACCTTTAATATTATTTCACATCAACTCAGAACAAATTAAGGTGAGACTCCAGGATCCACTGAGTGTGGGAAACCTGTCAGGTGACCCACGGTTCTGAGCCAGGGGCTTATGTGCCAGGCAGGCTTGAATACTTCTGTCTTAAATTGGCATCAGGAAAAAAGAATTGATGAGATAGCATGGGATAATACAATGCAGACTGAATTGAGAAATATTCAGGAGACCTGAGTTCTGACCCCAGTTCTGTAAAGACCAGTTATGTGACATCAGATAAGTCCCATCTCCGATATGGGCTTCGAGCTCTAGGATTCCTCTGTGACATCAAGGAAATAAATGCTCATCCTTACTATCTGTAGTTGGGCCTGTCACCTGGTTGAGCTTAAAGCTGATTACTGTCGTTCAGTATTTTCCAAAAATGTTGAAATTAAATCTAACCATCTCTTTAAGAAAAAAAATCAGCAACATTTTTTCTCAAGCCCCTTTACAGTTATTTTACAATAGTAGCCACATTAAGTCCTCATTAGCCTAATCATCTTAATATTATATGAGAACACAAGGTATAGGAACTATACATAGGCACAAGGGTATTTGGGGAAAATGAAACATAAAATTAGAGTGGAGAGTATTTTTAAAGTGGCTTTGCAATCCGTGCCTTTCTCAGACAGGATTATTATGGCACAGCCATTCATTGAAATCAAGGCTCATTCTCTGTAATTCAGGGCCTCTGAAAGGTACCTGATCAGCAGCACTTAAAATGAATGGGTCTCTTTAGTTACAGGATTTGTGTTGGAACAGCCATGTTTTCCCTTCAGAGCTCCCCTCCCTACAAGGAGAGGCTTCATCTGTGCCACTCTTACTTCCCCCTGCTGTCTCAAAGGCTGAAGGCAGAGGATGGCTCAGGTTCTGGAAGACAGAAACATGTTTAAAGGGTTCTTATAGCTTCAGGAGGGTCTGAAAGCAGCTCCAGGTGTTCAAGATAGATGGAGGCTTGCCTGGACATTTAGGGCTCGGCCTCAAAGTTCTTTCTGCCCTTTGAACATTCAGGTATGTTCTGTCACCTCACCAGGTCTCTTAATTACATGGAGAGAGAGAGTGTGCAGTTCTGATTGTCACTGCGGGTCATACTAACGTGGGTAAGATGTACAGTAGACTCAGAAGTCATTCATGTATACTAACTAACGTAATGTACTGTAAGTGTCTGCTCTGTGTCAGGCCCTGTGTTGGGCGCTGGAGATTGAGTGAGGAATAAAGCAGATGTGGTGCATGACCCTCCAGGAGCTTGAGTCTAGTAGAAAAGGCAAAAATCAAATAAATTTATTATTACAGATTATCCTAGAGGAAAATTGCATGGTGCTGTAAGAGTAGTAGACCAAGTCTTGGGCTCTTAGAAATGACTTCCTTGAGGAAGTAACTGTGAGCTAAGATCTGGGTTAGATGGTGGAGTTAGATGGTAGAAGCAAGAGTATGAAGGGGAAGACATGGTACCTTAGATACCCTGAAGGAAAGCCACTGTGGATGGAAGTAAAATGTAATGGTGAAGGTGCTAAGGGCTGTGTTGAGAATTTCTTGAGAGTTGGTATAACACAATTTTGATTAGGATCTATGGAGCTAGATGGTCTAGTTTTACATCTTTACTCTGTTCCATTAGCTCTATGACTTCGTACAGGTGTTTTAACTTCTTTGTAACTCAGTTCCTTCAATCATAGCCCTGACTTCCCATCATTATGTGGGTTAAATGAGTTTATGATACTTGAAGCGGGGCTTCTCAAATTCTAATTGTCACCTGGGGAGCTCGATAGAAATGCAGATTCTGACTCACTAGGTCTGGGATGGAGTGGGATTCTTCATTTCTAGAAAGCTCCCAGGTGATGCTGATGCCTTGGGTCCCTAAAGCACTTAGAACAGCACCTGGTTCTTTGTAAATGCTTAACAAGTGCTGGTGGTTTAACTCTTTGAGCAGTGATATTCTGCCCTTGTCTAAAATTGGTTAATTGATTTTCTTGTGAACACTTGATTAGATGAAAAGCCCTTTTTGTTTCAGACCTCAAAGCTGAAAATCTTTCTATCCTATGGTAGTCATTGCTATTTACTGAGGAAGTAGAATATGAGGGGTGTAGATCCTTCTGATTTTTGCACCAAAGAGCTTGAGCTGCCTCCAGGATCATCATTCTGAATGTGACCAGTCTTTGCTAAGGACAGTAAAGAACAGTTAAGGAGACTGTGGGACCTTGGTTTCAGTGTTCACTGGGTCTGGAAATATCTTAGAGTTTGTATATTTTTGTCATTTTCAATAGAGCTAGCCTTGGCCTCTTTCTCCCCTCTGGGCTGCTGTGACATTCTGATTCTCCTCTTACATCTCTGATGGTTCTTTACCTCTTACTGGTTCACTTCCCTTACTACTCCCATATTTATAATTATTCCCATACAAGTCGTTTTCATGGTGTGTTCTCTCAATATTCTCATTCAAGCCAAACACCAATTTTCTTCCAGGTCTGTAACTCTTTGAATGGCATCTCTGTTCTGCCATTAACTTGGGCTCAGAATCTCAGTCACCTATGATTAACTTTTCTTTTCCCGCCACCCCTACCCAGCCGAGACATGTAAACAGTAAGAGCTAATTCATTCTATGCCACAGTGGCCCTTAGACCAAGAGCATCCCCCTTGCCTAGGAACTTGCTAGAAATGTACATTCTTGGACCTCAGTCCAGATCTACTGAAACTAGGGATTAGGTCCCACAAGCCCTCCAGGTGCTTCTGACTCCTGTAGATGTATGAGAACCTCTGTTCTGCAGTAGAGGTGTTCAGTCTTGGCTGAGTGTAGGAATCATGAGAGGAGCTTTAAAAATACTGATGTGTGGATCTCATCTCCAGAGATTCTGACTCAGTCAGGAGGTGGCATGGACACTGAAATTTTTAAAATTTCCTCTGATGATTATAATGGATTATCAAGGTTGAAGACCAAGGTCTCCTTTTCAAATTTCTTCTTCGTTTCTTTCTCACTATCTCTCCCTTGGGCTTTCATTACCTCTTACCTATTTTATCTAGGCAATAATCTAATCTCTCTCACATAATTTCTCACACTTGGAACCTAGCCTGTATAACAAGATCATCTGCATCTCTTGATTACATTTTCCTCTGACCAGATCCTGCTAGAGTTTCCCATTGCCTGGAGAAGACATTATCAACTCCTGACCATAGCCATTGAGAACTTTTCTTGACCAGGGCTCTAACTTATTTGAAGTTTCAGATTGCAGTACATCTTATGCTGCAACCAAACCGAAGCAGACCCACCCTCAACCTTCCTGTTTTCTTACCTTCATTCATACTGTTCCTTTTGCTTGGAATTTCTTTCACACTGTCAAATTCACATCTCTTAAAAGTTGCTTTTTCCATGGAGCTTCTCTAAGTGCTTCCAAAGGTAGAAAGCACTTTTATACACTTTAGAGGTACTTTGAAGGCAGTTCCCTCAATCACAGTCTAACTTGTATTATAGACTTTTATCAAGTCTTTGCTAAAATATAACTGTATGTGCCTTATGAACCAGTAGGGCTGGTAGCTTTCACTACATACATTGATTTGCCTGTGTGGAGCCAGCCAGTACAGGGGAGGTTGTGGAACAAGCCCTTGGGGGAAATTGCAAGGGGACAGGAAAAAAGCCCATCCCAGCCAGCCTACTGTTCCAAGGCTGTGCCTAAACCCTAAAGAAAGATGGCCACAGAAAGACACTGAAAGCTGTTTCTATGAGTGGTCCTGAGATACAAGTGCCACAGAAGGATTGCCTTTGGGCTTAGGAAACAAAGGACCACCAGAAGAGGGAGAGAGAGAGAGAGAGATTCTTTCCCCCAACTATACACAGCACACATGTGACTTCAGCTTGGGAAAGCCTGCAGAGAGGCAGCTCGAACACCTGGTAGGATTACCAGATTTAGCAAATAAAAATACAGGACACCCGGTTAAATTTGAATTTTGGGTAAACAAAAAAAATTTTTTTTAGTATAAGTATGTTCTAAATATTGCATTCTTTGCTTATCTGAAATTCAGATTTAACTGGGCATCCTGTATTTTATCTGGCAACGTAGCATGATGGGAATTCAAAGGATCACATCTGAAGACCCAAACACAGACTTCAGAATGTCAGGGGACCAGCGCCAGTTCTAACGCACAAGAGTGGCCATGAGCCAGGGGGCCAAAGAGGCAGACCGTAAAGGCCAATTTGGGAAATAGTAAAGACATTCTAAAGACTCCAGGAAATGCATGGGTAAAAGTTTTCAGAGGCCAGAATTTCTGTCTTATTCAAGTGGGGATTCCAGCAAATGAAATGTAAGTTCCTCTTGATATGACCTCCTTTGGATACTCTGCCCTTAGGAAACCCAAGTTACATTAATTGTTTTAATAGTTCCAAGTGTTTATTTGCTAGTGAAATGAAAGACTGCACCGGATAAATGTTTCATTTAGAAGATTCTTTTGTTTTATATTTTATCTATGAAAAATATTTATACATAAATAGAAATGTAATTAAAGGAAGTAAGTTGTAAGATAAGTCCTGGGGATACAATGTACAGCATAATGACTGTAGTTAACAATGCTGTATTGTATATTTGAAGGTTGCTAAAAGAGGGATGTTAATTAAACTTATCACGGTAATCATTTGCAATATACATATATATCAAATCCTTACGTTGTATACCTAAAACTAATACAATGTGATAAGTCAATTCTATCTCAATTTTTAAAAATTTAAAAAAGAATAAACAGAGAAACTGACCACATTAGCCAGAACCATATCTATATTAAAACAGCAGTTTATCATAAGTAAAATAATTTAGGTCAATACTGTAGTTTGAGAAGAAATTTTTTACTATACAAAAAAAAGGGTCCATCCGTTACTCAAGTTTGAGAATCATTAGATTGGAGAGAGGGATATTTATTTAGTTACCCATGCTAAATGTAGTAGGACTGAGAGCATCATAAGCAAAAATACTAGAGGTCATGGAATGTAAAGTAAAAGATTTTATCATTTCTATTCATGTCATGGTAGAGAGAGAAATTAATTTCTTAGAACAAAGGGAATTGGCTAAAGAAGTGAAGAAGAACAGAAGTCCTACTTCAGGAAGGAAGGAAGGGAGGGAGGAAGGGAGGGAGGGAGGGAGGAAATAGATGATGTGGCAGATTAGCGAAAATTTGTAGGATGAGAATATTAGCAAGCCAAAAGCTAAACCCGTAGGCAGGATTGGTTACCCTTTCCATGTATGAAATGTGGCATTAAAATCAAAGATGAAGCATGCTCTTAAACGTTTGTGCAACAACATAATAAGTATATGGGCTGTTTAGAACCCATCTTATTTTCCTTCAAGATTATAAAGCTTTTTAAAAAATAATAGATATGTTTTTAATTATTAGGCTTTTATCCTGCTCTCCTGACATATGTTCCACTCAGAAAAATAGCAGTCTTTTAAAAAGCATCACTTGAACAGAACTGCTAAAATTACCCTCAAAAATAATTCTAAATATTGGTAACCAGTCACCCATCTCTACACTGAAAACCTTTCTGGTTTGTAATTTACCTGCAAGGCACCTTTTATTTGTAAACTGAGGAATCACCATTCCTGTGTATATTATAATCAGTATGTTTTTGTAAATTTATATAACTTGTACATGCATATATGTACACATACTCTTTTTTTTCCTCCTGTTCACATTTCTAGTTTAAAAGAAATGTGAGAAAAGTCTAGCTTGTCATTTCTCCCTCCCCAGGATCCAGGTCTTCCTGCACAATGCAATCTGGGGAATGATTTCTCTAGGGCAAATTCCTGGGGAGGGTGAGGCAAAGCCTGAGTAATGGAGCATGAGGTCAGGGCCAGTGGGTCACCACGAAGTGCGCCTGGAGACAGGAACCCTGCTAAGCTCCCAGGGAGGAGTGAGAAGCTCAGGGACTGCACTAGTTTAATGACCCCTTTTCGTAGTTGGGCATATCTCTCTGAGGGAATAGCACACAAAACTGGTACTAGCTGCTTGACTTTTACTATCAGTACATTCTTTTCAACCATTGTTACCTTGGGGATTATTTTTAAGGAATTGGATCCTTTCTAGGCTTTTAGACATTTTTTATTAACTAATCACATCAGTGTGTCTCTTGCTAAACAATGTTCACTTATATTTTTAGTTAATTTATCCCAGAAAGTTGTTTATAAACTGATGTTATCCTACTAGTCTTCTTCCTGATGGAAGAATGTTTTGGTAATTGATAACTAAATTGACATAAGATTTTTACTTCCCTTCTTTCCCTCAGCTCTGAGCCCTGAAGTTATTGATGATGTTAAAGTTATAAGCATTGACAATGCGGCCCGTTTAGCCTAAAGCAACAGATGTTTTTTACTGAGGTAGGCCCTAGTTTTTAACGGGTTGAGATAGGGGAGCCACTTATTGATTGAGCCCCTCCTTTAAAATTATAAAATAATGATGAAGAGGGTAGTGAAAAGGAAATAGACAAATCTATATTTGAATCTAATTTTATCATTTATTAGATGTATGACCTTAGACATGTTATTTAACGTCTTTGCCCCTCAGTTTTTCTATGTTAAAAAAAGCATTATTCATATTTTTATGTTACATTAAAAGTATTAATATCCATTCTACAGATTTTAAAACTTTCAGGCACTTAGTGGTTTCTTAATAAATTGTAACAATTTTTTATCTAAATCCAACTTCGTAACAACACCAAGTGAAAAATCACTCACAATCCCACTCACCAATTCTATAAACAATTTATTTCCAGTCTTTAACTATAAAGTACACAGTTGTTATATACAGTGCATGTCTTTTCTGATCCGATTTATTTTCATTTTTTTATAAGAATTTAAATAATTATTTTTTGGTAGCTCAGAAGTCTGGCAAATGACTGTGGCATAATTTACTTAATTGTTCACTTATTGTTATCGTGAGAGTATATCTAGAACAGTGTTCTTGGAGCTGATTTCCACAATCCTTAACAGACAAATGGAAAATATTCTGGCTTGTCAACAGAAGCTGAAGGAAAAGAGCATTTTCTTATGTGATTTAAAATGTCATTTTCATAAGTATATGAACTTATGAAAGCAAGATACAAATATAGGTTAACAAGTTCCAGGGGAGCAGGTGTCCCAAGAAAAACCTTGGATAGAAATTAGAAAGACCTGGTTTATTTATAGATGAACTCCAAAATGCTGTAAATTGCGTTGTTAAGGACCACATCCAAGAGTAAGCTTCTAAGGGTACCTTGTGGCTTATCCTATTACAAAGTACTTTTTACTGCTTTTCACCTGGTATAGTTCCATGATTCTCAAAAGGAACACTTCAGGAACTTTCCAATTATATGATGCCTGTTCCCTCCCCAGACCAATTGGATCAGAAGCTCTGGAGAAGGGGCCTGAGAATTGGTATTTTCTTAAGCTCTTTGTATGATTCCAGTGAATAACCAGATTGAGAAACACTGAGGGACCTTAGACCAGAAAAAGATCCCGCCATCCTACCGAGCTCCTTTGCAGTTTCATAGGATGAGAGAACAAGGGAATAATACCACTTCCTTTGAACCTCCACTTCAAGGCTTAGTCTGGGGTCTCAGAAAGAGAGCATTTGCCCTGACGTAAGCAATCACAGTGCCATTTCCCTGCCAGGTAAGCTGCCTCCATAGGAGCTCTGTAGCTAAAATAAACAACTTCATTCTCTCCTGTAATTCTCTAATCTGATATTCATTGGCCAGAAATATGATGTCTTAATCAATTTGCTCTGCTCCAAAGATGTCCTGGATTGCCAGTCATTGGGAAAATGTATCCCTTGACACTTTAAAAGGCATCCTTTCTTAATACACTTCTGCCAGGAGATTAATAAGAAAACCTGTAGGCACATGGTAAATTTTTATTATTATGGTGATAGGGCCAAAGGTAATAAATCTTGATAGCTCAAAGGTGTATAATCCTAGGACTTGAAATAGACTTTCAATTCTTATTAAGTTGTTATTAGCGCCTTGATTTCCATCAAGATAACCTAAATTCCTTCATATCCTGAGATGGTCAGTGTTTACTACTTTGTAACCATTCATTAATACTATTCATTGTTAGCCTATTCCTTCGATAAGCATGTAGTAGGAGATAAAGAAATATGTGTTGAATGAATGAAGGATCAAGTGAGTTAACTATTTGGCTTTTTAATTGTCCCATACTGAGTTTTAAAAGCATCATGTTAAAGAATTTTAAAATACTCCCAGTCTCAGCTTAGCCAAAATTTACTTAATCTTCAGCCAAATCCCATGCCTTCTATCTTTTCATCAGTGAAAATAATATTATACTTTTCTACGTAAATGAGTTCTGGGAAGGCTAACTACCTCTAGTTTTAACAAGCTTGAGACATTCTAACTCATTCACAAACAGATCCTGGAGTCCCCAGATCAGTGTGGCAAGTCCATTCATATTAAAACAGTATTAACACAATGTCTAATTAAAGGAAAAGTATGTTCATTAAAGTGCAATGAATATTTAAAGTAGTTCCAACTATATAGGAGCCGTAACAATCTAGTGCCCTTCTTGGGTCAGTAGAAAGCTTTCCATTAGCATCCCAGTGGGTTCGCAAATCTTATACTCCCTCCCTTATTATTTTTAAATGGCAGTTATAAATCACTTGATACAGTGAGGTGAAAGGATGTTTTCCTAGTCAATATGAATGATATGGTGTGCACTACTGGCCACCAGTAACGGGAAATTATACATTACAAAAAGAAAGCCAAACATTTGGTACCCCACTATCACCTTTATATTAAATATTTTATTTTTAGCAAAAAGTAAAAGCATTTCACAGTTGAATCCATACTCATATTTTGCAGAACCATATAAAATAGTGAATTGACCTTTCTTTTATTTACTGTTCTAAAAAAAGGGTTAAGTAATTGTGACATGCCTTAAAGGAGTTTGACATAATCATCATATTATGTGCATACATTTTTACAAGCCTTTGTTGAAAGAGATTTGGGAAGGTTATCCAATCTACATGTTTCGGAAAGCCCTGTTATATATAAATTGCTTCAATAAACTACTCACTATTTAATGTCTCTCCAGAAGAAAATTATTTCTCATATCTATTTAAAACATTTATTTCTATTCTTACCTCAGTAAAGAAGAAACCTGGTCTTTACTATCATTTTTGAACCATCTTCTTCTACCTGTGACCTTGAAAATGGTTATTACATTCTCTTGTACTTCTCTTTGGCTGAATAATTTCTTACACATAGACCCCATTCTCAACTACATACCCTTTTTGTTTTTAGCAGAATTTCAAGTTTTGGGAAATTGCTGTCTCCTGAGTCTTAAACACCTATGTTTTGTTCAAAGGGTATACAAGTATCTTCCCTGCTTCAATATTCTCCTCTCCATATTTGCCTTATCCCAATGAATAGCTTTTCTCAATAGAGACGTATTCTATGCTTATATTGTTTCAGACACTGGGCTAGGCACTGGAGTTACAGAGATCAGTTATAGATCCTCTTTTCCAGAAACATACAGTCTAGTGAGGAAGGAGGACAAGTAAATGGAAAATTAGCAGTACAGCATGGTAACTTGAACCTTAAAGGTTAGTTCAAAATGATTCAGAGCACCAAATAATCCAGAATTGATGCTACATCAGACTCGGCCTCCTCCAGGGTTCTATAATAAGAACAAATACTCTATATTGGTGGGAGAAGTCTTTCAGGGGTTCTTATTTCAGTTGATAACAAATGTTTTGTTTTTAAATGTATTCATTAAAATTGAGGTCAGTGGACAGCTGCTCTCCATAAACAGGGAAATATTTTGCCATGAACAGTTACTCTGAAGGTTATGAAGTCAACATAAAATCCCAACAATGCTATAGACTTAAAAAATGAATACAAAGCAGGAAAATGTTATGGGTATGGGCCAAGAAATATCAAAATGAAAAAACAGGAGGGTTATTAATCATCCACAAAACCTGGCCAGAAGATTGTTGGCTAGTGGAACTTTCCATGACCCCCCCCAAATCATCCTACCCTCAGGACTTTCTCTCCAAGTGTTAGTAACTGTTAAGGTAATTGTGGGATTATTTAGCCAGCAAAAATAAAGCATATACGCAAGTATAAGAGGCACTTGAGACAAAAGAAGAACGAGTGTTTAGAGTGTGCCCACTTGGGTGGGAAGTCAGCATTTTTGTTTGCATTAAACAAATGAGAATTATTTTCTTTCCTAGAACTGGCCCTGATAGGCTAGAGTCATAGAAAGCCCTCTTGAAAGAGTGAATTATAGGACCCCCTGAGTATGCCAACATTTAAGAGAACTGAAAAAATGTGTAAGTTTTCTAGGTACTGTTGACATTGGGTCTGATAATTCCTAGTCGTGGGGCAGTCCCGTGCATCACAGGATGTTTAGCAACATCCCTGCCCTTTGTAGACTCTGGTAGTATCGTCTTCTCCTGAGTTGTGATAGCCAAAACCAAATGTCTCCAGACAGCGCCAGATGTCCCCTGGGGTTCAAAATTGCTCCCCATTGAGAACTAGTACTCTAATTCTTGGAACATTGAGGCAAAGCGTTCTCCTAGAATGCTCTCCTCCTGTAACACAGACCATTAGGAAAGTAGACTTTATCTAACCTGAATCCCTCATATTGCAAGTTGTAAATCCTCTTTTTCAGTGGCCTTGGAGCATGTGCCCTCCACGTCAGGAGTACTCAGCCCACTTGGTGGGATGCCAGGGTCTAATCTTGGAGAATTTCTAGGATGCCCAGTGAAAGCCATGAAGACATGCTCACTAATATGTCTTCTCCACTGAGCGGAAACTCTCCAGTCTTGTTTGCTTGTCAAAATTGTAGTCCATTTTAGATTAGAAACCTATTTCAATTGTAAATTCCATTGGTGGGAGAAGCTCAACATTTGGGAGAGAGCACAGCTGGTGCTTCCTGGTTGTTAAATAATTCATCTTCCTCATTCTGGAGAGTCAGAAACAGCCGCGCTGAGATACTAAATCCTCAAGGTAATATTGCAAAACCTAGTCCTTGGCACTAAGGAGGGAAAAGGCCTGCTAAATTACAGAAGCCGTCCTCCACAGCTTTAGAAGAAGCTGGAGAGAGAATGCTATTTGCTGACTTAATTTTTCCCCATTTTGGTAACACGGGAAAGATAGGTTTCCCTGGGAGAATTTTATGAAGCTCCGTTAAGCAAAATCAGCCTTTCAGCACTTTATATTGTCATGCCTGTGTCATTCACGCACATAATTCATTTTTCAAGTGAAATATTTTGACCGTTCTAAAAATTATTTTCCCCAGAAATCAGAAGGTAAGGATGGAAATGGTGAAGCACTTGCCAGAAAATAGGTGACTTTTGAACAATCCCTTGATGATAAATATTTCTCATTAATGGTTCTATTCTCACACTTGGCTATTTATTGAGTAACTTATTTTAGTCCAAATTGTCCTAGACCTGTCCTGAGTTCATCTGGGATTTTCATATTATTTTTGAAGCTGTGTTAAATCTTCCAGAACGCACACCTCCTACAACAGTGTTCCACAGCAGTTCATTAATGCTTCTTCAGGTAACTAGTAATCTTAGAACTTTTATTTCTGTGCCCTGAAAGAGGGAACATTCTAACCATAATGCTTATTTACATCTTAACAAGACAATATTCTTCTGCATACAAGACAGGGTCCCTATGTGCTACTCTACACCCGTATGCTCAGTTCAACAAAGATTACTGATTGTGGGACTCGAATGAGAATTTATAATGCGCAATGATTGCAGAAACTTTCATTTTAATCCAGGCTGCCTGAGTGGTTGATCCCACATGATATAAATATCAAAACTACCAAACTTCAAATTTTTCCATTGGTCAGGCTCTAGAGTTTTGTATTAGCTCCTCTAAGAATACGTAGACAAAGGTAAGAGAGCAAGGGTGCATGCAACTGTTGCAATTACCAAGGCAACACAAATTTATAATGATCATTTAGTTTTTATCCAGGGCATTGTTCAGGGTACATAGCTAGACAGAAATTGAATTTCCCAACAGGTAATTTGCCAGGTGTGATTTGTAGCAGCTTTGTTCTTTTTTGGGGGGTCGATTTTATTTTATTATTATTTATTTATTTATTTTAACATCTTTATTGGAGTATAATTGCTTTACAATAGTATGTTAGTTTCTGCTTTATAAAAAAGTGAAGCAGCTATACATATACATCTATCCCCATATCTCCTCCCTCTTGTGTAGCCCTCCTACCCTCCCTATCCCCCCTCTAGGTGGTCACAAAGCACCAAGATGATTTCCCTGTGCTATGTGGCTGCTTCCTACTAGCTATCTATTTTACATAAGGTAGTGTATACACATCCATGCCACTCTCCCACTTCGTCCCAGCTTACCCTTCCCCCTCCCCGTGTCCTCAAGTCCATTCTTTACGTCTGTGTCTTTATTCCTGTCCTGCCCCAGTTTCTTCAGAAACTTTTTTTTTTTTCTTTTAGATTCCATATATATGTGTCAGCATACGGTATTTGTCTTTTTCTTTCTGACTTACTTCACTCTGTATGACAGACTCTAGGTCTATCCACCTCACTACAAATAACTCAATTTCGTTTCTTTTTATGGCTGAGTAATATTCCGTTGTATATATGTGCCACATCTTCTTTATCCATTCATCTGTTGATGGACACTTAGGTTGCTTCCATGTCCTGGCTATTGTAAATAGAGCTGCAATGAACATTGTGGTATATGACTTTGTTTGAATTATGGTTTTCTCAGGGTATATGCCCAGTAGTGGGATTGCTGGGTCGTATGGTTGTTCTATTTTTAATTTTTTAAGGAACCTCCATACTGTTCTCCATAGTGGCTGTATCAATTCATTCCCACCAAAAGTGCAAGAGGGTTCCCTTTTGTCCACACTCTCTCCAGCATCTATTGTTTGTAGATTTTTTGATGATGGCCATTCTGACCAGTGTTAGGTGATACCTCATTGTAGTTTTGATTTGTATTTCTCTAATTATTAGTCATGTTGAGGATCCTTTCATGTGTTTATTGGCAATCTGTATATCTTCTCTGGACAAATTTCTGTTTAGAACTTCTGCCCATTTTTAGATTGGGGTGTTTGTTTTTTTGATACTGAGCTGCATAAGCTGCTTCTAAATTTTGGAGAATAATCCTTTGTCAGTGGCTTCATTTGCAAATATTTTCTCCCATACTGAGGGTTGTCTTCTCATCGTGTTTATGTTTTCCTTTGCTGTGCAAAAGCTTTTAAGTTTCATGAGGTGCCATTTGTTTATTTTTGTTTTTATTTCCATTTCTCTAGGAGGTGGGTCAAAAAGGATCTTGCTGTGATTTATGTCATAGAGTGTTCTGCCTATGTTTTCCACTAAGAGTTTGATAGTGTCTGGCATTACATTTAGGTCTTTTATCCATTTTGAGTTTATTTTTGTGTATGGTGTTAGGGAGTGTTCTCATTTCATTCTTTTACACGTAGCTGCCCAGTTTTCCCAGCACCACTTATTGAAGAGGCTGTCTTTTCTCCATTGTATATTCTTGTCTCCTTTATCAAAGATAAGGTGACCATATGTGTGTGGGTTTATCTCTGGGCTTTCTATCCTGTTCCATTGATCTGTATTTCTGTTTTTCTACCAGTACTATACTGTCTTGATTACTGTACCTTCGTAGTATAGTCTGAAGTCAGGGAGCCTGATTCCTCCAGCTCCGTTTATCTTTCTCAAGAATGCTTTGGCTATTTGGGGTCTTCTGAAAGTGACATTTTTTGTTCTAGTTCTGTGAAAAATGCCAGTGGTAGTTTGATAGGGATTGCATTGAATCTGTAGATTGCTTTGGGTAGTAGAGTCATTTTCACAATGTTGATTCTTCCAATCCAAGAACAAGGTATATCTTTCCATCTATTTGTATCATCTTTAATTTCTTTCATCAGTGTCTTATACTTTTCTGCATACAGGTCTTTTGTCTCCTTAGGTAGGTTTATTCCTAGGTATTTTATTCTTTTTGTTGCAGTGGTAAATGGGAGTGTTTCCTTAATTTCTCTTTCAGGTTTTTCATCATTAGTGTCTAGGAATGCCGGAGATTTCTGTGCATTAATTTTGTATCCTGCTACTTTACCAAATTCATTGATTAGCTCTAGTAGTTTTCTGGTTAGCATCTTTAGGATTCTCTATGTATAGTATCATGTCATCTGTAAACAGTGACAGCTTTACCTCTTCTTTTCTGATATGGATTCCTTTTATTTCATTTTCTTCTCTGATTGCTGTGTCTAAAACTTCCAAAGCTATGTTTAATAATAGTGGTGAGAGTGGACAACCTTGTCTTGTTCCTGATGTAGAGGAAGTAGTTTCAGTTTTTCACCACTGAGAACTATGTTGGCTGTGGGTTTGTCATATATGGCCTTTATTATGTTGAGATAAGTTCCCTCTATCCCTACTTTCTGGAGGGTACTTATCATAAACCGGTGTTGAATTTTGTCGAAAGCTTTTTCTGCACCTATGGAGATGATCATATGGTTTTTTTCTCCTTCTATTTGTTAATATGGTTTATCACATTGATTGATTTGCATATACTGAAGAATCCTTGCATTCCTGCAATTAACCCCACTTGATCATGGTGTATGAGCCTTTTAATGTGCTGTTGGATTCTGTTTGCTACTATTTTGTTGAGGATTTTTGCACCTATGTTCATCAGTGCTATTGGCCTGTAGTTTTCTTTCTTTGTGACATCTTTCTCTGGTTTTGGTATCAGGGTGATGGTGGCCTCGTAGAATGAGTTTGGGAGTGTTCCTCCCTCTGCTATATTTTGGAAGAGTTTGAGAAGGATAGGTGTTAGGTCTTCTCTAAATGTTTGATAGAATTCACCTGTGAAGCCATCTGGTCCTGGGCTTTTGTTTGTTGGAAGATTTTTAATCACAGTCTCAATTTCAGTGCTTGTGTTTGGTCCATTTATATTTTCTGTTTCTTCCTGGTTCAGTCTCGGAACCTTGTGCTTTTCTAAGAATTTGTCCATTTCTCTCAGGTTGTCTATGTTATTGGCATATAGTTAGCTTTTAGTAATATCTCATGATCCTTTGTATTTCCGCAGTGCCAGTTATTACTTCTCCTTTTTCATTTCTAATTCTATTGATTTGAGTCTTCTCCCTTTTTTTCTTGATGAGTCTGGCTAATGGTTTATCAATTCTGTTTATCTTCTCAAAGAACCAGCTTTTAGTTTTACTGATCTTTGCTATTGTTTCCTTCATTTCTTTTTCATTTATTTCTGCTCTGATCTTTATGATTTCTTTCCTTCTGCTAACTTTGGGGTTTTTTTGTTCTTCTTTCTCTGATTGCTTTAGGTGTAAGGTTAGGTTGTTTATTTGAGGTGTTTCTTGTTTCTTGAGGTAGGATTGTATTACTATAAACATCCCTCTAGAACTGCTTTTGCTACATCCCCTAGGTTGTGGGTTGTCGTGTTTTCATTGTCATTTGTTTTGAGGTATTCTTTGATTTCCTCTTTGATTTGTTCAGTGATCTCTTGGTTATTTAGTAGTGTATTGATTAGCCTCCATGTGTTTGTGTTTTTTACAGACTTTTTCCTGTAATTGATATCTAGTCTCATAGCGTTGTGGTCGGAAAAGATACTTGATACGATTTCAGTTTTCTTAAATTTACCAAGGCTTTATTTGTGACCCAGGATATGATCTGTTCTGGAGAATGTCCTATGAGCACTTGAGAAGAAAGCATATTCTGTTGTTTTTGGATGGAATGTCCTATAAATATCAATTAAGTCCATCTTGTTTAATGTATCCTTTAAAGCTTGTGTTTTCTTATTTATTTTCATTTTGGATGATCTGTCCATTGGTATAAGTGGGGTGTTAAAGTACCCTACTGTGATTGTGTTACTGTCGATTTCCCCTTATATGGCTGTTTGCATTTGCCCTGTGTATTGAGGTGCTCCTATGTTGGGTGCATAAATATTTACAATTGTTATATCTTCTTCTTGGATTGATCACTTGATCATTATGTAGTGTCATTATTTGTCTCTTGTAATAGTCTTTGTTTTAAAGTTTATTTTATCTGATATGGGAATTGCTACTCTAGCTTTCTTTTGATTTCCATTTGTATGGAATATCTTTTTCCATCCCCTCACTTTCAGTCTGTATGTGTCCCTAGGTCTGAAGTGGTTCTCTTGTAGACAGGCTATATATGGGTCTTGTTTTTGTATCCATTCAGCCAGTCTGTGTCTTTTGGTGGGAGCATTTAATCCATTTACATTTAAGGTAGTTATTGATATGTATGTTCCTATTACCATTTTCTTAATTTTTGGGGGTTTGTTATTGTAGGTCTTTTTCTTCTCTTGGGTTTCCTGCCTAGAGAAGTTCCTTAGCATTTGTTGTAGAGCTGGTTTGGTGGTGCTGAATTCTCTTAGCTTTTGCTTGTCTCTAAAGGTTTTAA
This sequence comes from Phocoena sinus, assembly GCF_008692025.1. Classification (NCBI taxonomy): domain Eukaryota; kingdom Metazoa; phylum Chordata; class Mammalia; order Artiodactyla; family Phocoenidae; genus Phocoena; species Phocoena sinus. Next base: position 75,919,071 of record NC_045773.1, on the reverse strand, counting down.
TTTCTCCATCGAATCTGAATGAGATCCTTGCTGGGTAGAGTAATCTTGGTTGCAGGTTTTTCTCCTTCATCACTTTAAGTATGTCCTGCCAGTCCCTTCTGGCTTGCAGAGTTTCTGCTGAAAGATCAGCTGTTAACCTTATGGGGATTCCCTTGTATGTTATTTGTTGTTTTTCCCTTGCTGCTTTTAATATTTTTTCTTTGTATTTAACTTTTGATAGTTTGATTAATATGTGTCTTGGCATGTTTCTCCTTGGATTTATCCTGTATGGGACTCTCTGTGCTTCTTGGACTTGATTGACTATTTCCTTTCCCATATTAGGGAAGTTTTCAACTATAATCTCTTCTAGTATTTTCTCAGTCCCTTTCTTTTTCTCTTCTTATTTTGGGACCCCTATAATTCAAATTTTGGTTTGTTTAATGTTGTCCCATGGGTCTCTGAGACTGTCCTCAATTTGTTAAACTCTTTTTTCTTTATTCTGCTCTCTGGGAGTTATTTCCACTATTTTATCTTCCAGGTCACTTATCCGTTCTTCTGCTTCAGTCATTCTGCTATTGATTCCTTCTAAAGAATTTTTAATTTCACTTGTTGTAGTGTTCATCATTTTTTGTTTGCTCTTTAGTTCTTCTAGGTCCTTGTTAAACGTTTCTTGTATTTTCTCCATTCTATTTCCAAGATTTTGGATCATCTTTACTGTCATTACTCTGAATTCTTTTTCAGGTAGACTGCCTATTTCCTCTTCATTTGTTTGGTCTGGTGGGTTTTTACCTTCATCTGCCGTGTGTTTCTCTGTCTTCTCATTTTGCTTAACTTACTGTGTTTCAGGTCTCCTTTTCGCAGGCTGCAGATTCGTAGTTCCCGTTGTTTTTGGTGTCTGCCCCCAGTGGTTAAGGTTGTTTCAGTGGGTGGTGGAGGCTTCCTGGTGGAGGGGACTGGTGCCTGTGTTCTGGTGGCTGAGGCTGGATATTGTCTTTCTGGTGCGCAGGACCGTGTCCGGTGGTGTGTTTTGGGGTTTCTGTGACCTTATTGTGATTTTTGGCAGCCTGTCTGCTAATCGGTGGGGTTGTGTTCCTGTCTTGCTAGTTGTTTGGCATAGGGTGTCCAGCCCTGTAGCTTGCTGGTCATTGAGTGGAGTTGGTCTTAGCGTTGAGATGGAGATGTCTCGTAGAGCTTTCACTGTTTGATATTACGTGGAGCCGGGAGGTCTCTGGTGGACCAATATCCTGAACTTGGCTCTCCCACCTCAGAGGCACAGGCCTGACACCCGGCCGGAGCACCAAAACCCTGTCACCCACACAGCAGCCTGAGAGGCTTGTATGCTCACCTGCCGGGCCCAGCTGTGTTCTTTTGAAAAGTCATGTAGTCATCAAAAGGAGACAATTCTAGTAAATACAATCTCTTTTGGGGTTCATTTATTAAAGTCTTTCTTCATCTTATAAGAACAGAGAGGGAAAAAACTATCCTGGTGATTGGTCCCATGGGCCAGACAACCCAATATTCAGCCTCTGACAGTTTGAATCCAAGACATCCCAAGCAATATTCAGTTTATGGCAGTGGTATCAGAGGAGATATATGAACATCCATACTTTTTTCCTTCATGTTTTCTTCAGAAGTGAGGAGTGTAACCTGAGCTACTCTGGCTTCTTAATAACACAGCTTGCTTTCGTATACCCCAAAAATGAGACTTTAATTCAAACAAGCTTTTGTTTTATTATGTTTCAAAGATGTCTTCCTTGGGAAACCTCATTTCATGTGCATTTTATTTCATTTGAAAATTGACAGCTTGTATCAAAAGTCAGATGTTATGCTGCTAGATAGGATATGTATTATTAAATAAAGTGTAGGACCTTTAAAAAGGCACAAATGAAAATGCTGTTCCAATATAATATCAGTAAACTTAGAAGCATACAGTGGAAGGAAAACAGAAGTTGCTGGAGAAGTTTAAAATAAGGATCCCTAAAGATAATAGAGTTAACACAGTTAAAACACTAGTTTATAACTAATATTAAAAGATAGGAAAGAATCAACCCATCCTATCGATTATGTGTATATTTGCTTAATTGAAAATGAGATCATGGTGCTGGGAATAAAACTGACACTTTAAAATCTGTCTGAATTTCATTCAAAGGAGACGGAGGTGTTCACTCAAAACACTTTGTAGGAATGGGCCTTCCCAACAGGGCTACTTGCATCTTGAATTCTTTTATTTCTGTAAAGGAACAATTCCAGTAGGAAGGAGTGACAGAAACAGATTTAAACATGGGTATATATCTGTGAATTAATGACTCAACAGTATGGTTATGAAAAGGCCTTAATAATGAGATGTTTGGAAATTAAACTAATTCAGAGGTGGCAAGTTTTAGAGTTATTTTCTGATTTGTCCTCCCAAATAGCTTATCTTTATTTGTTTCCTGGTATTATTTAATTTGTAAATGTGAGTGTTTACTCTCTAATTTCTTGTTTTCTCTGAATGTCTGGTTCAAACAAATTGTGAAGTAGTCAGGCTGGCTTGGTCACAGCTAAACCAAGACATGACAACTACTAAAGATACAGTGAACATTTTTATATAGACATTCCACACCTTGTTTAGAATTTGTTTAGCCCTCTTTTCATTCAGCATACATTTTAATGAGAGTCTCCTCTGTACCAGAACTTGTGCTGGACCCTGGAGAAACAAGAGGGCGTTAAACCCAAACCCTGTGCTCCAAGCTGCAAAACTTGTGGGCAAAAGCCCCGTCTCTGGAGTAAGATAGATCTAGTGTTCCATCCTGACCTGGTCACTTACTAGCTATGTGATATTGGACTAATGACATTCTGTCTCTAAACCTTGGCTTCTTCCGTTTAAAATGGGATAATGATAGGAACAATCTTATAGGTCACTGGAAGGATTGAAATGAAAAACACTTTTCAGTGATTATAGCAAAATAAGCAATGAGCAAATGTTTTGCTTATGCTCTAAAGGGAAGAAACACATTTTAAAAATGAAATACAAATTGTAGAGGTCTCTAGTGTAGGGGCACCAAGGATCCCTTGGCATCTCAAGAGCAAGAAAAATGAAAATGAACCGTCCGATCTGAGTGGAGGCATGGACGCAATCATCAAAACCTGCAATTTTAGAAATATTACAATTCAAGCATTTGTAAATGAGATCAAGGAATTACTCTGTTCCTCATCCCTGCTGAATTAGAGAAAATAGAATTAAACTATAGTAAAAGATTAGGCCTAAGGGAAAATTTTGTCAATTCTAGAGGTTGTTAGAATTTATCATCCCCAAAAATGTATTTTTAGAAATACAACCTGCAGCTGTCTTCCCCGGATGATTTGGTTGCAGGGCTGACTGGAGCCAGAGGGGTGAAATCTTTAGGATCTTCCTCTTCTCCTATGATTGATGTAGGAATGATATGCAGAGTTGACAACATATAGTAAACCATCGTGGCAGAGATGGAAAGGCTGTGGGAAGAGGTCAGGAGAAATAGGTAGCAGATATAATTTTAATAAGGAATGGAGCATATTCTGTAATGTGTCGAATTGCATAGTGTTTTGAAGGTTTGGTGTGGAAACATCAACATATAAGTTCTGTTTGCAAATGTTGCTTAGAATTGCAGCCTCCAAATCTTATGGTGGTGTTGTATTAAAGTCCAATAGTATTTCAGTTCGTAAGATGCTGTTTGACAAGATTTTGAGGACTTTGTCATTTGGAATGCGTGTCAAAAATATTTGGAAATTTAAACCTAAGAATTCCTCTGTTCCTTCATTTTCAAAATGCATGTCACTCATTTCAATAAGAAGGGATTCTAAGCACAACGAAACATGGGAATAAATAAAATTGGAACATACAGCTATCTGCTTTGCATGCTCTAGACCAGGTGTCAGCAAGCTTTTCTGTAAAATTCCAGAAAATGCATAAAGAAATGAGGATGACTATGTACCACTTAAACTTTTCTTATAAAAACTGGCAAGGGCTGGATTTGGTTGGTGGGCTGTAGTTTGCTAACCCCTAGTTTAGATTTTCTTTTAAAGCTATTTTTTCAAAATGATTAACAGTAGTTTCTTGTGCTGAGTGTCAGACACCCCCACTGCAAATCTGGTTTGTAAGTCTGTGTTTTCTTTCAGTCTTCAGAATGCAGCATCTAGAGCTGCACTTAGACTAGGAAGACTGAAATCTACAAAGAGAATTAGACAGATGTATTGCAGGTTTGTATTACAAACTTGGTTCAATTTAGAGACCATTTGTGGACACTGAAAGGATAGGTGAGAAGGGTCTAGTCCCTGATGACATGAGAATATCTTTGTGGTGTATTAAAACTTTCCCGCAGCAGGGAAAATGAAATGTCATATTTTTCTTCTTGCATACCCAAAATTGCTCCCTTCATGAAAATGTCTCGGGATGCAAGTACAAAAATTAAAATATTAATGAAAATACATAAAATAGCAACATTAAACTCTCCTTGGGAAAGGCCTCAAAACATTGACTTATACTGGGCCTTGCAATCAGTTTCAACTGAGAAAAGTGAGGTTCCCCATCTTATTCCTTTCTCCTCTCCTTCCCCTCAAACCCCTGAGTTTTTGCATTCTAATTCTCACATACTGAAGACAATTTTACTTTAGATTTTGGATCAGGGGTCTAAGCCTGCAAACTCTCTGCTTCTGCCTCTGGGTTAAATAGCATCTCATCCTTAGATCCACAAGTTTCATGTAACCGCTACAGTGCATCTGATAAGCTTTATGCCCTCGAGGAGGCAGACAGCCTCACTTTCATAAATACTTGGCATCATCTGGAAGCACGTTTTTTATTTTTGAATATTGTTATGAGCTTGGCAACTATTTCTGGTGACATTTCTTAGAGACATGCATAGTGAGAACAGCAAGCATTGGACACCTTTGAATTTAAGGAGTGATAACGTTTTGAGCTTGAGATCATAGCTGCACCATGCCATTATAAAGCATGCTTTACAGCAAGCCTGCAATATGCTATCACTCTAATGACTTAAACTAAGGGTGAAGAAGTGTACGGAAAGTGCAAGTATGCTTGAGGCAAAACTTTGAGACTAAGATGAAAAAAGTGAGGAAATAAAATCTAGACACTTCACGTCAGAGTCTTTTGATTTTGGGCGTCAGAAAATGCTGCCTCTTAGCATGAAAAGAATAATTAAATACTTTGATAGGGAATGGATTCTGTGAGGTGTATGCCTCAGATTGGCTTCTGGACATTACTCATATTGTTATAGATTCTAAAAGAACAGTTTGGATCAGGAAATTGTAGTTGTTGGAAAACCACTCTGGGAAGGCTTGGGATTGACATAGAAATTTATTGAAATGAAAGAAAATTTAAAGACAACTAGTGCTTGTGCATATTTATCTACCGTTCATGCCTCCCTAGCAGTGCATATTTTTTAAAATGTGGGTTTGCTTATGCCTTCAGTCCTTTTTAAAATTGTACTTGTGTTTCTCTGATTTGTCCCAACTCTAATATTTGTTCCCTCATATTTTCAACTTAGTCACTAATACTGTCCGTCCCTCAGTTTGGTACACAGTAGAAACCCAACAAATATATTTGATACCTTAGCTGAGGAACTAGACCCAAGACTACTGATATTCATCAGAAATCAGTGTAGGCAGCAATTTGGCAGGCTTTCTTTTTGGCCACTATTCCTTGGGTAAAAATTAAGCAAATGAGAAAATACAGGCAACTGTTTATGGTGCTGGATTTTGTTGGCAGTTTTTTCTGATTAATCATGTTATTGATGTAATATGTACTAAGTGTCCACAGCATCAGATGTCTGCCTGTGTTTTGACTAAGGCAAGACCTAGAAACTGCAGAATAGAACTGCAGGGTAGAAAACTAGGAAAGAAGAAACTGCAGTGCAATAGCCTGGGAAGTTGCCTGAAAGAGCTTCCAGCAAGCAGCATCCAGAAAAAGAAGATTGGGTTAGTGACTTGGTTGAAAAGGACCCTTGTTCTCATTCTAGTCAGTTTCCATTTCTCTGTCCAGAATGCGGAGCTGATATTTCTATCACACTTTTCCGTCCCTATGAAGGACATGTTTTATAGGGAGCAGGGGGTCCTCTAGCCTGGACATAGGTTGGAGCTTGTATTTCTATTGTATTGAATTGTATTTGCATTAGCACCCTCATTTAAAATTCAAATAACTAAGATTCCTGGAAGGAAGTGATTTCTCCAAGGACACAGAGCTAGGAAAGAGTGAACTCAAACATACGTCTTCTGAGTCCAGGTTCAGGTGTTTGCCTTTCTGCACATTGCCTGATAGGAAGCTATCTGGAGCCATTCTTACTCTACTCCCAGGTAGGAAGCCCCTAAATTAGAGTTAAAAATTGCTCAACATGGGTGGTGTTAATACACAAAAACATTAAAGAAAGAGTGAGGAGTGAGGTTTTTTTCCCTGTTTTCTTGGAGTTAATCAATTAGAAGGGAAGAAAGTGTTTATAACTAGCAACATATCATTGGTTAATGTCCCTGCCATACATAGATTGTGACTTTAAGAGAAGACCAGTCTGCTTGGTTCCCACAGCTATGACCTTGAGCACCAAGATTCTAATCAATGTGTCAGTACGTTTCTGGGTATGTCTTAAGCTATACCAATCAAAAGGAACTTTACAGTGTATTGCCCTTTCTTGCAGCAATCTAAACACTTTGAAATTTTTTACTAGTCATAAATATTCACAAATAATTTCAGATGGCTTTTGAAAACATAATGAAAACAGAAGAAAGAAGAAAATTAAAATGTTATTGATACTACGTCAAATGGTTACTTAGTTTCAACTTCAAATTTAGATCAGTTTTCTGGATGCTAGGAGATACAACTAAAAACAGCATGACCCTCTCAACAGGAAGAATCTAATTTTATCAGTTTTCCCATCACTGAATCTTGAAGAACTGATATCCTGGACAATAACCCCAGTGACATTTTTGGCAAGCACAGAAGGAAATTGTATGTAGTTGTGGCTTTCAGTAACCTGTGATAAAAATTGAAAGCATAGTATTAAAACATTTTAATGATGGAAACTCTGCAAGGGCTAGATGTGTAGACCTCCCATATTCTTACTGGTACCAAGGAGAGATTTTTAATAAGTTCAGCAGAGTTGGTGGGCAACATGTCTCCTAGGCAATCTTTACCAAGTGTTACTTTATTTAGCTAAACATTTGGTAAGAGTTGGATTTCAGAGTGTTTGAAGTTGCATGCTTTGACAGGGGACTTTAGAACCAATGTCCTATATTCCTAAGTATGGGAGAGTGAATACTTTTGGAAACCAGAGGAGGTAGTAGCAGAGTTGATATTCTATTATGAAAATTGAGAGTCCAATTAGATTCTCAACTGGATAGAGACCTGCTTCCTCTCTACTCTGTGGTATGAATCAGTTTACTCACTAAATTGAACTTGTCACTGCTGGTTTCCCTAGGAACCAATTTTTTTTGCTTTTTGTTTTTGTTTTTTTTGGTTTCTTTTTGGCTGCACAGCACGGCTTTTAGGATCTTAGTTCCCTGACCAGGGATCAAACCCGTGACCCCTGCAGTGGAAGTGTGGAGCCCTGAACACTGGACTGCCAGGAAATTCCCTAGGAACCAGTTTTTAAACAAAGCTCATCTCACTGTGATAATTAAAAAAAAAACAAAACTGGTAATTGACACATAATGAATTGATATTTGGATTTAGTTAAAACATGATATTCAGAAGGGACACCTGCCATGATCATCACCATGGGTTATATATATATATATATATATATATATATATATATATATATATATATATATCAAAGGTGCAATTTTCAAGATATTTCTGAATAACCTAAAGTGCATGGTACCTCTCATTTATGCTTCACCAGAATGACATTTTGCCCCTTTTTAGAAGCTGCAGTGAGGCAGGGTGGTGGGTCAAAAAGGGCCACTACCTTGGAAGTTAGACAATTGTCATTTTTACTCCATCTATCATGAGATGTGTTGCTTTGGGCAGCCACTTGGCTTTTCTCTATAAAATGTGAATAATAAGAATACTCATTTCACAGAGTTGTGGAGAGAATTAAAGCGTAGGAAAGCACCTAACAATGTATCTGGCATACAGTACAAACTTAATAAATAGGTTTTATTTTTTCTCCCTTACTTTAAACCCACTCTTTTCCATGTTATAAAGTTTCCATGCTGTGAGACATTTATTGTTCATAATGTAGAACCATCCTATTGACCCTCAGATTTATAACTAATCATTATAACTCACTCATTATGAAAGTCAGAAAGCAAGACATGCTTGATCATTTTTCCTTCCTTTCTGACTCCCCTGAGACACCTGATGTATTCCCAGTAGAGGTGCCACTGAGGGAAGGAGGGAATTGCCTCCGGGCCGTGGTGGCTGCTACATGCGCTATAAGGAAAGACTTAGGATGAATCTTCCCAGGGATTCATGGCTGCATTTCAGAATGGGTGAAAACAGAACCATCGTAAATAAAGATGGAGGATTTACGTAAAAACGTGAGAAAGGGTGTTGGGAAAAGAGGGCAATCAGACTGATTGGCTTGGTAAGCCACCCTGATTATCCCGTGAGTGGCATGGTCTCAGCAGTACGAGATTGACTTGTGCGTGCACCTAAATTAAGAATTAGAATCGCAACATCATTAAATTTCAGGATTGGGAAGGATCTTAAAAACTGCCTTATTCTCTTGCTACTCAAAGTGACACCCGCTGACCCACAGCATCGTCACCCCGTGGAGCACGTTAGAAAGGCAGAACCTCAGACTCCATGTCAGACTTGCTTAATCAGGACCTGCATTTCTACAAGATCCCCAGGAGATTCCTGTGCACACAAAAGTTGGAGAAACACTGGCCAGGTCCATTACCCACCCTATGTAAGCTTCAAGTCTGATATGCATGTCTTATATTTTCATTTGAGTCCCTGATAAACAGTGTTCACTGAAGTATTGAACAAGGTTGAAGACAACTCTTCAGTGCACCTCTGAAAAACTCTCTCAAGTCTAGCGCGATATCAGTGATTAAATCAGCATCCTGCCCAGTAAAACAGATTCATCTAATTAAATATCATCACCACAAATATTTTTCTTCATCCTTTTTACAATAACATCACAAGAAACATTTTCTCTAGCATTTTAGTTGTGCAATATATCATACACAAGGAAGAATATGTAGAGACGTATATAGTTTAAAGGGTAATTATGAAGCAAACAGCATGGAAGCATAAGCAGATTTAAGACATAAATCACTGCCAGTAGTCAGCCTTCCTGTGGAGCTTTCCCCCATCACTCCCTTTCCTTCCCTCGAGTGGTAATAACCACTAGAAGTATGACTTTTATGATAATCTCTTTCCTTGTTTTCCTTTATAGTTTTTTCATTTAAGTATACATTCTTAAATAATATGATTCTCTTTCACCCCTTTTGAGCATTATATAAATGGAATTTTATGGTATGTGTTCCTTGCTAATTTTACTCAGCTTTATATTTGTGTGATTTATCCATGTTTATTTGTTTAGCTGTAATTGGTTTCTTTTCATTGCTGTTGTAGTATTTCATTGACCACTAATTTCACAAGTTATTCTAATGTTATTGTTTGTGTTGTTTGCTCTTTGGAGCCATTATGGACAATACCACCATGAACATTTGTGTACATGTCTCCTGGTACTTGTGTGCGAAGTTGGTCCAGGCTACCTAGCTGAGAGAGGAATCCCAGAGTCATGGAGTCTCTGCATCTCCAACTTTAACTGATGATGCCAAGAGTTCTCCAAAGTGGTCCTGTCATTAACATTCATATTTACCAGAAGAATAAGTGAGAATCCTGTCATTGCCCAAAAGAGAGGTTTTCAGATGCTGCTTTGGTAGAGACCAGTGCACGAGGTCCTCTGTAATTCTTACATATCTGTCTGTGACTGTTTTTGCTTTAAAAAAAAACAAAAAACAAAAACTCGAATCAGCATTTTATTAACCCTACCTCTTATCTTAATTGTTCACCTACTACTACCTGAAATATTAGGCTTCAAATCAACATCAGTCCTTAGAGAGGCAGGTGAGAAATTCACTTCCTTTCCTTTTTTTAAAGCCCAAATTACATTTGCCCATTTCCCGGCTTCTGATCTCACATCGTTCCTGTGGCTGCATCAACAATACTGTTGGCAGCTCCTGTTCTCTTCGGTGGTAATTAACCCAGCTCAGGAAACAGATCCCTTAAAACCACCATTCAACAATGTTTTCATCAGCTTCTATCCCTTATTCAGCTTCAACTCCTTTTTCCCTATATTCTTCGTACCCCTTCATTGTCATGGAAAGAGAAGACAGAACCTAAGTACTAGTTTTATTCTTCACTTTCTTTTCTTTTTGGTTAGCCACCAAGAGTTACATTACTAGCCCAAAGCAGTGAGCCTATTTGTTCTCTGATCTTCTTCCTCCAAACAAAGAAAAACAAAACAAGTCTAACATTAACAACCACAAACAAAAAGAACTCTTTTCTTACCTTTAGCCTTTGGTGGCTTACTTTAAATTTAGCCTTTTGAAAACTCTGCTTATAGATTCATGATGTTCTTTTAAATTGTCTCCTTCTATTGATTATTTGGACTTCTTTGTTTAAAAGTTAAAATCACTGGAGAGCATTCTGTGCCGCCTCATTTTTTGTAGGTTTCTTCCCTTTTCCTTCCTCAGTGCAGTTACTTCTGTTTGCATAGTCTAACTGGTATTTTTAAAGACTTTTCCAACTTCTGAGCTTTCTTTTTCTGTTATGGAGTTGCACGGCATAGATTATGTCAACTTTTTCTTTAAATCCCTGAAATCCTTTCTGAAGTTCACAGTGCATGTCTGATTAAGCCCAAGCTTAATCAGAAGGAGATATTTTAAAAAGAAGAGAAGAAAAAGACACAGATCCTGTGTATACTTCCTTTATGAGAAAAGGACCCTTGACTTCCAGACTTTGTGTACCTCTGTGGTTTTTTTTTTTTTTGAAGATTTTTTTTTTTGATGTGGACCATCTTTAAAGTCTTTATTGAATTTGTTACAATATTGCCTCTGTTTTATGTTTTGATCTTTTGGCCGTGAGGCGTGTGGGATCTTTAGCTCCCTGACCAGGGATCGAACCCACACCCCCTGCATTAGAAGGTGAAGTCTTTAACCACTTGACTGCCAGGGAAGTCCCTATACCTCTGTGTTTCTTCAGTATAACATGCCATCACTAAGTACTTTCTTACTTTCTCACTTTAGTGCTTTTACCTTTTCTCCTCACTGCTCATGAGCCTCAGTCTGTCTTGTTAGCATAACCTCTCTCCTTAAATTGTATCCCTCTTGGTTCCCTTCTTTTAACCATCTCTCTGCTAACATACACATTCTTGATGTCTTAGGAGCCAAAAAAAAAACTTCTTACCGTGTTTCTCGTATGAAGTTTGACTCATCACCATCAGGCTAACATTGCAAGCACAGGAGAAAGAAATTCTTCCAGGGCAGTGGTTCTCAAACTCAAGTGTGCGTTAGACTCACCTAAGGGCTTATTAAAGCAAACATGACTGAAAAAAAGAATTATCTATATGGGAAGAAAATCTAAAAGAGTGGATATATGTATATGTAAAACTGATTCACTTTGCTGTACAGTGGAAACTGACACAACATTGTAAATCAACTATACTCCAATAAAAATTAAAACAAAACAAAACATGACTGGGCCCTACTCTCTGAGGTTTTGATTCAGAGAATCAGAATTTAGAGAATTTGCATTTCTACCAAATTCCCAGGTGATGTTGATGCTTCTGGGTCCAGGGAAACATTTTGGAAGTCACTGCAGTCGAGGGAAATATTAGAATCTTCTGAAGGATTGATTTTCCTAATTCACAGTGACCCAACTCATCTTCATACTTTGTTATTACAGAGTTTGAGTTGTTGAATCCACCTGAGTGGATTCAGGTGTTGCCATCTTCTAAGTAAGTGTTTCAACAGAATATTATATGTATTAGGAAAAAGCATATTTCAAATATCACATATTTCTCTGAAAAATGAAGAGGTCATTATTTATCTACCACACAGATGATAACAAAAAAAAAGATTATTTAAAGAAGAAAAGTAAGGAAAAAGCAGTTAATTTTGCATTTGATATACATTTCATCATACAAGAACAGTAGAGCATTATGACGAAGGGGTTCCATTCTTTGAGAAATGTGTCTTCTTCTTTTGGGGGATGGTAAATGCAGAATGTGTGCAGCAGCCATTCTGGAAAGGGAGGTACTTCACTGTGCCTGATAGCTCACTGCCCCTATATCTTTTTTTTTCTTTTTGCCCCGATATCTTTAACCAGCATTTTATTACTCAATTCTTCAAGACATTTTATCTTCTAATCATTGTTTTGGGAGTGAGAAGATTGAGTGAAAAGCAACATTTTCAGTGATTACAAAGGGAGTTTATCCTGATAAGAGATGGTGCCTGCAGTAATTAGGTCTTGAGAGACAGACTGGCTGAAGAAGTGCACAGGATGCCAAGACTCAGAAGGGAAAGAGCAGCAGAGGAGTGGAGAACAATTAGCCAGAAGACACATCTTCTCCCGCCCCAACACTCTCCCTGTTAGACTTTTCAAGTGTGTGTTAATATTTCAAATCTCCATTCGTATAGCAGTGGTTCTACAGTTCTCTGAAACCAGAGAATATAAACATTTTTGAATGCCTTCCCACCCTCAGCTTTGTTCTGTAAGATGTTACCCAAAATTCTCTAAGTAATCTTCACTGTTTTTCTGAGGAAAATAAGAGAATGCAGTACAGTTAACCCCTCATCTTTATATCTATACCTTGATTCTAGTCCCTTTTGGGGAGACCTGTATCCAGAAGCCCCACCTCTCAGGATCTACCTTGGCAACTGTACCCAGTCACCTAATCATGACTTCCCGTAGACAGCTCTTATCCAAATGTGCCATCATTCAGGTCTAAATCTGTTTGCTTAAAACCTACCATTTTAGGGCCTGTGCACCTGTGAGGTTTCTTTGCTTTTGTATTTTTATAAAATACAAGTGACTATTGCATCTGTCACACTAAAGAAATCCCACAGCTAATTTTAGTCAAAAGGGTACAGTATGCTCAAGCTGCCTCTTTTCTCCAACATCCGGTAGCCCAGGGTTTCCTGTAGTGTCCCTCAGGGCCCACGATTCCTCAAGCGGTGCCAGCTGTTTGACTGGTTAAAACCTGTTTGTCTAATTGGTTGTTCTTTCAGGCCCTTGCTCTGTGCCTTCCAAGGTAACAGATTGTTGTTCTGGGTTGACCTGAGAAAGAAGCAGTATCCAAGGTAACCATTCCCATCCGGAATTAATATTCTAAGGGTGATTTTCTGGGGAATGTTGCCCCCACCCCCTTTGTTGTGTAACACACAATAGCACCTCGTGGTAAGAGTTTCAGGCCCAAAGAAGAGGTCAAAGCAAGGCTGTGGAAATCAATGGAAAAGAGATTTGAGAGAAGGCAGAAACCATGTGAATGTTGTTGGTACTGGTCCAGCTACCATTCTGACATAAAGAGAAAGCCATGAATTACCTGGATCCCATCCATCTGCCTGCAAATGTAATGTCCTGCCCTTCTCCTCTATTGTGATCTAGTATTACAAGTCTCCACACAGTTCAAAAAGGAAATTTTTTAGCTGATAAGGCACATATCACTCTTGGATCAATAACTGAGTTTTGAGGAGCTACTCTATTGTAGGCAGTTATACAAAACAAAAACATTTATTCTGCCTCTGGGGAATTTCCAGTAAAAAAAGGGGAGAACAAACATACTGAAAATACCATATGATAATTATAAATGCCATAGGAGCAATCCAGAAAATATCACAAGACTTCAGAGGAAAGAGCTTTCTTCCAATTTAAATTTCTTGAAATGTTTTATATCAGTTCTAACTTTTTATTTACCACTGATAAAAAAAAAATTCTCTTGCAGATAAGTTATCTCAGACAGTTCTGAGTTTTCCTCAGAAATATTGTGGCTTTAATGGTCACATTGATCCAACTTGAAAATCTGTCCGTTTTATTATTTAATTATAACCAGATAATTAGTAAGTTGCTAAAATTATTCTTAATGCAAATATTCTATTGCTTCATAAATAGGAGCTCATTTTTCTTATTTCTTTATTATTTAATCTAATGTCTGTCTATTGAAGGTTTGCTATGGCAAATTAAATTAGAATTTTGGATCCCTCTCCCCTCCCTGCCACACACACACACACACACACACACACACACACACACACACACACACACACACAGCTATTTCCTTGCGTAAAGTATGCTGCTGATTCATGTGGCCCTGAGTGATCAAATACCCCTTTCCAGTACTGCTTAGCATATTCAATGACCTGACCTAACAGAACTCTTTTCCTGACTTGTTCAGTCTTCACAGATGCCTGCCTGTGAAACAGGAGATTTGTGAGGTCACCTTTAAGGATTTTCTTTGTGTTGCACACAGCAGAGGAGAGTGTGGTGTTTTTCATAGCCGTTTTCTTTTAACTGCTTTTCAAAGAATATCTGAGTTAAATTTTTAGACTCTGTCATCACTGTATGCTAAGCATATGATCCAAAGAAGTCCCTGCTTTTGTGGATAATAACCAAGTCAAGGACAGAGGGTACATCGTAATAATGAAATGCAAATTTCTCATTAAAAGGCAAATCCTTCATCCCAAAAGGTTGAACAGGATGCAACTTCACTTGACTGGCGAGAACTTCCTATTAAGCCTCTGAAAAAATATTGCAACTGGAGACTGTTCTTTGGATCTGAACGACTTTCATTTCAATGAATTGGGACATATGAGCTTATTGTAAACCCATGTACTATAAAAATTTATTTTGAGATAATTAAATAAGTGTCAGCAAATGTGTTGCCATCCATTATAATTCCTCATTTGTTTAATATATATTTTCCCATCAGGGATGGTGAAATGTTTCATCAGTATAGACTCTACAAGAAGTGTTGCCAGTTTTCTGCATTATTTTGCCTTTTTATGAATTTTCCTGACCTTATTTTTCTCAGCCTATGGAATCTCACCATAACTTCCAGTCTTCCTGCAGTCTGTTAGCTGTGTAATACCTTTGAAGTGTTCATCTCTACCCTCTCTTAAACACGCTACTCATAATTTCACTTGTTTCTAAGTATCTCCACCTTGATGTTTTTCGGGTACTTAAAACTCAATATATAGAGCTCAATCCCTGTTCCGCTCATCCCACACAAATGTGGTCTGCAGCTCAGGAAGTGCTGCTGTCGTCTACAGGGCTCCTAAACCAGTACTTTGGAATCACCACCTGTTTCTCCCCACCTTTCCTTATTTCTCACATTCAGTCAGGCACCAAGTTCTATCCATTGTGCTTCTTAAATTTCTCTTTATTAGCTCATTCTCTCTTCTCTGTGTTGTCACTTGCTCCATTTAGGGATTCATTATCTCTCACCTGGATTTCTCCTGAAATTAACTTATCTACCACCCCCTGTCAATATTGTTCTAAAATCCTGACATACACACACAGGCATTTCAGACCATCCATCATATTGCTACCAGAGGGCACTTGTAGCACATATATCTCACCGGGTCACTTCTAGTTTTAAAGATTTTCAGTGGCAACTATTCCCAGTTCCTTCGGGCAGTACCCATGTCACTTCTGATGTCTCCCTCGGGATCATCCTTCTTTTCCGTCCTAGACGATCAATAACAAACATCATTGCTCACGCTGCTGTTGAAGGGATGGTGGGCCTCATTGCCCTTTCACACCAGGAGTCCTTTATTATTCCAAACTGGGTAGCTCAGTCCTGAGTGCCATTTTATTCCTTTAGAACCTCACTCCGTATTTCCTTGTAAACAGCTCCAGTGTGGTGCAGACAGCTACCAGCCACAGTTCTGAGGGAGTGTTGTTTTTGGTGTGTGTGTTATTGTCGTTGTTTTTAACAGCCCTTTGACATAGCAATGTGCATTTGAAAAGTCTCCCCTGATTGCAGTGGCTTCAAATAGCCTTGATCTTTTTAGCCAAATCAGACACCCACTTACCAAGTTAACCCTGCTTCCACATAGTGCCTCCATGTAAATGAAAGATGTTAGATTGTTTTCTTTACATAATCTCTGTAAAAAAGAAAGCCTCTCACCTTATTCCTAAGGAGGCCTGACATAGTCATAGCGAATGCTCTCACTGCTTGCAAAATCATAGGGAATTAACCTGTGTTGCAGTGAGGGAAAGTGACAGTGAGCGTTCTTACGGACAACGAACCAGCCCTTTATGTTTTTGTGTCTGTAAAATAGCTTCATTTGTAGTGGGTGCTTTAAAAAAACTAGTTCTTTGTTGAGTGTAAGTTGAAAGCAACGTCTGTGTGTCCCCTTTTTGTATTTGCATTTCTCACTCTGCATTTTTTTCCTTCTCTTCACTTTGATGTAATCAACTCATTTGAATGAAGATATCTGCGATCAATGGGGAAGATGAATTACACTGAATTTATATTGACACTGCATTAGACACAGTGTTCTTAGAGCATCCTTTGAGCAAACGTCAGTGATGCGTGTGATGTGTTATAGAATATCGGAGAGAACATTGAATATCTGTAGCAAGCAGGAGATCTTGTACTGAAACAAGTATATTAAAATCAAAGTTTACTGCAATTATTTTGATGAAATTATATTCCTTGGAACAATCCAGTAGGGTGCTCAGATAGCACGTCAGCAAACACAAAATGAAACCACGTGAGTGTAGGGTCACCTCATCTGGCTTTTGCCTGCTGCCATTTTATTTATGAAATTTAAAGACAGGTAATAAAATAGGGAAGCTATGTGAGGCTCCTGCATGCTTTCACCAGGTGCTTTTAGTTACAGGAACTTTCAGTGGGGGCCCTCTGTATTGTGGAATCAGGAAGTTTGATTCTTATTTCCATCATAGTCTTCGCTGCAAAGAAAGCCACAGAGCTGCAGCAGGCCCTCTTTTCACCATGGAGCTGGTCACATCCAGAAGCCCCACCTGTTTGGTGCCTAGAATAAAAGCATAGGGCACTGCTGACACATGGGCCTGACTCAATGTCTGAACCCAGTGAATCCTGGGAACCCCGCAGTGAAGGAGGGTAAACTTCATGAGCTCAGTTGACTCAGAAAATTTGCTTTGGTATTAAATTGTTTTCTGTATTAGAGAAATCCTCTGTCCAGATGATCACTTGGAGTATATTGAAAAGAATTTTGAACCAACTCTTTTAGGTTTCCCCTAAAAATACCAGGTACAGTTTGTCTTCTTAACCTGCATTGAACTGGGAGCAAGCTCTCCGTCATATGGCGAGTGGACGCCCAGGATTGGAACAGACAGTTAGAATCTTTTGTTCCTCCTTTTAGCTAAACATCTCCTACTTAGGGAGCCCTGGAAACTTTCTGTATCTGCAGTGTAGGCTGAGGGTTGATGGAATGTTTTTGGTGCCAAGGGCCATGGTCTGTTTTTAATTCATATTAAGATCACTGAATCCCTCAACCATCATTTTGTAATTGATAATAACTGTTGATAGAGCTCCTACAAAATAGCATACAGAGTGCCATCCCTCTTACAATATCATAAAACATTTCTCATAATAAAGCTTATGAGCTAGACAGTCCTATTTCATAACTGAAAAAGGAGGCTCAGAGAACCTGAGTAACTTTTAAAAAATCACACTGGTTTTAAGTGGCCAAATCAGCATTCAAACCCAAGTTCTTCAGACTTTAAAGCCAAGCTGCTCTTGTCAGCCACATGGCCTGTGATGCCGAAGTGGTTTTGCATCACCTTCCCGGCAACCAGGTCACGGGACCTGTAGTATGTATTGTAGGTCTTTCCTCTGAAGAATGGGGAGGGTATCTCAGTCCATTTCTTAACAGTTTGTAAGAGCAGCTTTGGAAGAATTCTCTCTACTAATGTTTTATAGTTTGAAAAGAAGGGTAGTGATTTGTTGAAAGAAAAAATATATTGATTGTCAAATTATGAGAAATCGGGCTGCTGAAACTTGGCACTCTTTTGGAAAACTCAGAAGCAAATTGAAACCAGCCTAAAACAGGATTGCAATTTTGATTAGAAGCCTTGTCTCCAGACTCCATGAAATAGGGCTAGGTGATATAAGAACTGACACAGTGAAGAGGGATATTTATGTGTGGCTAGGAGAAGCAGCAATCATGTTTACGTAGTGAAGGCAGTTAAACTCCCAAAGGCTGGAATGTGGGTCGGCCCACTTAAAATTGGCCTAATTTTGAAGAGTGAATTTGCAGTGATGATTACTTTCATTATAATGAGACTGTCTTAATATTTTTCTCTCTTGCCTAAAAATCTAAGTAAATCAATTGTCAAACCTTCTAGGATTATGCATCATATATATGCTTTTACCCACCATAACTTTCTACCATCTAACTTATTCAGGTTACCATGTGTTCCAAACCAAAAAAGGGATATGCAATCTTAAAGATTTTAGTTTGTGAATATTATTAATGAAAAAGCCTCATATAGGTATAAAACTAAAAACACATGCATGTAAGTGTTCCATGAATTATCTCTAAGTTGTATCTGCCTTACTGAAACTGGAGTCTACCGTCATTAGACAGGACTTACTCTCTCGCTTAATATACGTAACTTTGTGAGTCACTTTTTTCCTACATCCAACAAGCATTTGTAAGTGACTGCAAACGTACTTTAATATTAGCCTTAAACAAAAACAACCAGAAAGGCAACAAACAACCAGAAAATAAAAGTGGAAGTTTATTTTCTAAATCTTTGAAGATTTTTGGATAATCTTTTGCAGTAGGTTAAATTATCAAGCAAAAAAAAAAAAACCACAACGCACTTTGCTTTTGAGTTAATTTTTCATTCAGGCATTTTAAAAGTTTAATTCTTACTTTCTTGGCTTTATCGAAAGGCTTTCAGTTATTTTAGTATCTTTGAGGCTGAATAGCTTGGTAGTAGTAAAGAACAATTATATGGATCTCATTAGAATGTATATCACACACAGTATTTTCAAAGCTTGTCTGTCCTTTTAGATATTAAAAAGAAAAGGTAATTTAGTGAAGATAAAATGGACTTAAGCAAGTGCTGTATTCTTTACCTGGCATCTTACTGACATAGTTCAATAATTATCCCTCACTGTGGCTTTGCAGTAGTTGTGTTTCAAATGAAGGACAGAGATGGGAGGGGGAGGGGAGGAAAAGGAGGGGAAAAGGTCAGAGAGGAGGGGAGAAAGAGTGAAAAAAGAAAGAGAGCAGGAGAAAGAGAGAGACAGGAGTCGGGGGAGAAAGGAGATGGATGGAGAAAGAGGAGGGAGGATGTTCATAGAAGCCAATGAGATATTAAGATCTGGTTCATCTTCAGTAGAGAAACAAGGGTGTCACCTTCGTTTTATCAAAGTATTAAGACACAGGTAACCTCACCCACAACTGCAAATAAAAGCTATGCCATTGATTTCTTCTTTTACAGTATGTCAGTTTCTCTACATTTCCTTGAGATATGTGTCCCAAATTAGTTTCCTTTAGCTGGAAAAAGGTCCCACCTTCATTTCCTAACTTCACTGAAATTGGAAGTCTAGTTGGAGTTATAAAACAAATAACAATGGAAAAAGACAACACATATTAATTATCAGAAGAGGCCCCTTTGAATGAAAATTTGATACAATCTTGGAAAGCAAAGAAAAATAGAAGTTAGAAAAATGGAGTTCATAAATGGCAACACTGTTTTCAAACTGCCTAAATTAATGGCCTATCTCCTGGAAGTTTTAATCAGTCTCATAATCCAGACCTCTGTGATTACAATTATCTAGATAATTTAAGAAAGAAAGAAATCAGCTTTTGCCTATCGTGATGTTTTATGCATCACAAATCCTCAAAAATTATTTTTCATTTGATTGGTCAAATAATTTGGCCTTTGTTTTCAGATTAAAGAAAAACCGCATGGGAAGGAAAGGTATAAAGACAAAAGTTAAAAAGAACCTCATGAGGACCTTTTCAGAACTCAAGTTCAGAAGAAGGAAAATGACATTGAGCTACAAAGGTCTCCATGATCTTTTTTTTCTGAGAAGAAAACACCATTTAGCCAAGGGCAAGGTCAGATCAGCTGGAGAGTTGAGTGTGTGTTAGTGTTTTACCCTACCCTTAGAAGCTGGGAATCTACTGTTACTCTAAGTCGAATACTATCCTTCATTATGTCTCGATGCGCAAAACCACGGTCCTTCATGAGGAAGAATGAACCACTGAAACTCAAGTTTACTTGGAAGCCACAATGCAGACTGCTTAGAACTTGAGCCTGGGACTAAGGGAGTCTTGATTCTTGGCCTTCCCTCCTCTCCCAACTGCCTGTTTGAGTGAAATTTGATTCAAAGTCTTACCTAATTTATCCCTCTCACTCCTATCTAGACTTTATTCAGTTCTCTTAACACACTTATTTTTATTATTTTTGTTGATGAGTCAATAGGCTTTTTAAAAAGGTAATATAAAATAGCCTGATTAACCAAAGAGGCAGACATGACCTATAATTTTATACTGAATAAGAGCCAGTGTTAAAATGTTGATAATTTCCTTTGAATATTTATATGTGCATAATTAGTTTTACGTGGTTGAGTTCATGCTATATGTATATAATTTTGCAGCCCTCAGCAGTTACGATTCTTCAGCAGTGTCTCCTGAGTTCTAATGCTCTATGCAGCTTTATTTTCTTGTCATCTAAAAGGCTTTTGTTTCTGTACAAAGTTATAAACTCTTCCAAGGAAGAGACCTTATCTTCCATTTATTTGTCCTTACCTTGCTTTCTACACATAGACTAACAATTTGCCTTCCTAGGCACTCAGCAACGAAGACCCAATGCAGCCAAAAATAAATAAAAATCAAATCTTAAAAAAAAAAAGCTTAGCTGCCAAATCCTGGTTAAAAAAAAAAAAAAAGAACAGTGTGTATTCTATAAAATCTGAAAAATCGTTTTTTGGATGCTCATTCAATCAGTTAGTTAAGTTTTGGATTAGATAATGCTGTGAGGAAGGCAAAAAAAAAAAAAGATCCCATGGCCCTTCTCTAGTGTCCATCTCCATCCCCAAGGCACACCTAAAGTTTATTTTTCACATTGCAGTCAAAGAGAGCTTTTGAACAAACAAATCTCCATACTCATTACCTGTACCCATCTCTGCATCACCCTTTCTTGCCCCCACTGTATATTCCAATCATTATCAAAGTCCCAGGAGCACAGTATGCTTACTCTTCTTTCTTGGCCTTTGCACATGCTGTTCCCTCTGACTGGAAGACCATCCCCCCCATGTTCACCAACCAAATCCCCCATCCTCACTTGGATAATTGTTACTCATGTTTCAGGTCTCATCTTAGATGCTACCTTCTTTGGGAAGCCTTCTTAGTCCCTGCTAGGTTAGTGATTCCATCTCAGTGCTACCTTAACATCTTGGGTTAACCAGCATCATTTATATATATATATATATATATATATATATATATATATATATATATATGAATGCCTGCCTGCTTACTTATCTTCCACCACCTCCCACTGTACCCCAGAGCCTTAGGCTCTTTGAGGATAACAACTATAGCTGTTCACTACTCTATCCTTAATAGCTGGCTGTCATAGAACATGTGTTCGCTGAATATTTCTGGAATATTTCTGGAATGAATGAATGACTCTGCTCTTCTTGCCTATTCCCACCTGTGTGTCATGTCCTTGGGTACCCCACAGACTCACCACACTCCTGCCTGCCATACCCACTCCTTTGATCTTCCCTAACTTTCGCCTTCTTGAGGATGTTTTGAGCTCTACACAGGTTTGCCTCTAGTTTGTTAGTCTGATCAACTGTTCCACTTAGAGATGCTAATGGCTCAGGTGTCACATTCCTTATAAAGCATGTGGTCGTAAACTAGTCTTTTTGGGAGTTTCTTAGCCCAAAGCAAAAGCTATAATAGCAGACTTTCAATCCCTCTCCTGAAGGAAGCTTTCTCTATTCCTCAAATGCTCCTGTGAGAGCAATGGCCGCTTCCTTTGTGTAGACCAGCATCAAACTTAAATCTTTAATATGGAATACTTGCCCTGAGTGATCATTGTGCTCGCGTTGTGAAAGACTCATTTAAAACAGTAATATTGCTTTTAATGGAAATTTTTGGGATAGGGTCACTGATACAAGTTACAAAGAAATAAAAAGGTCATTGTTATATGCTTCACATTTAATATAGATATCAACTCTGCTTCCACACATTATGTATATATTTGTGTGAAGATTTTGTATGAGTTGAGGAGAAATTAAATGCATTTATCTTATTATGTGGTAAGTAAACCAGTACAGTGGAGAAGATGAATCCTCCGTGATTCATTCTTCAGATTTCATGAAATAGCGATCTGAAGAAAACATGAATTTTACTATCTAAGAAATAAATGAATTCATCTGGGCTAGTGAGAAATGATTTACATGTAGGTAAAATGGGGCAAAGTCTTGATCTTTTTCCATTTGAGAAAAATTCTCTCTGGAAATTACTCCAAAGAGAAGAAAAAGCTACTGGGTCCAGATTTAAAAGAAGATAAAAAGCTTCTTATTTCTATGGAAATGAACATGGGTCACCTTGCATTTCTCTTTTCTTCTTAATTATTTTTTTTCCTCAGGGCAGATTTCTCTAGCCTACTTTGTAATGTCTAATAACTTTACCATGGACGGATCATTAAATACAGAGCTAATGAAACCTTTAGAGATAATTTAAGCCGAACCTTTTATTTTGGAGATGAACCAGTTGGCAGTCTGAGAAGTCAAGCATTTTGTCCTCTGTCACCCTACTGTAGAGCAGCAGACCTGGAGCTTAAAACCAGTCTGGACCCTGGACCCTGTGTGCTTTCCATCACATTTACAGACAGTTGCTGGGAAATGTGGAAATAATAACTAGATGGCTAAGTAAATAAACAGTTATCATTCCAATATTTAATTTATGACACATTAATAATATCCAACATTTTCTGACTGCTATTCTAAGTGTTTTATATGTATTAACACACTTGATCCTCACAATGCCTTATGATTCTTATTTTAACCAATAATAAAGCTGACGTGCGGAGAGCTAAGGAGACTCCCACAGCTGGTCAGTGTTGACACTGGGCTGTAAGCGTGACAGTAGCCTCTTGAGTCTGTGTACAAAACTGCTACCTTGTACTTCCTTTCATTTAAAGTATATTCACAGATTATTCAAACATATGTGCAGTTGTGTTAAGAACAAGAGCATTGAAGTTATAAACAAGAATGAGGTAATTGGCTCTGCCAGTTAGCTGTGTAACCTTATATTACTTCCTCTGGCAAGGCCCCTGTGCTCTGGATGGTGACCTGAGGTTATTTCAGAATAGCACTTCCTCAGAGAGTGGCCGGGAAAGTTACCCAGGGTAATGCAAATAAAGTTCTTCCGTTCTGGAACTGAGTCTGCCACACGTGTTAAAAATTAATATGCTAGAGTGCTTAATTAAACTTGTAGTCTCATTGACTGAAGCCCTTATTTCATTGCAGCAACACAGAAACCTTACTTTTTTAACCTTCCTCTTTGAAAAAAATAAAAAATACACCCCTGCACTATTCTAGCTTAGTAATGTGACATAAGAAATTTAATTTATTCTTTATTAGGGCATTTTAATGCTTTAAAGTGTTCATTTTGAAAATGCTTTTGATTCTTTTTTTTTTAAACTAAGTACCTTATAGGAACTTGCTTTCGCATTGCTTGTTTCTACTAAACATGAAGCTCTAGAGAGGAAATTCAAGATAGCTGATGATTTTATTTAATCCTACTTTGTGTGTACAGTCGATATTGAGAATAAAACAAAGAGATATGTTAGGAAATAAATACAAGAAATAAATCTTATTTAAACAAGAACAAATTGTACCATTCCTTTAGAAATGTCATTATCTACCATACATAAGTCTTTCTTTTCAGCAATAAAAGACAACTGACCATCTAAAGATTTCCAATATCCTTGCAGTGTTGACCTCATCAAAAATTGATGAGATCAAAAGTATAATTATTCTGGGCAGGAGCCGTGCTGCCAGATTATCTTGCCCAGAAAATCTCTGAATGTCAGCCTAGCACATATATTGAGCAGATATGACACTTTCTCTCCTATAACTTCAAAGCATCATTGAATAATTTTTTTCTCTGCACAATAGTTTATGACATTCATTTCTCTTTCCTCTCCTATCTCTTGGAGAATTTATTCTTTGATCTTAATCTCTAAGAGTTTAATTTCCTTTTCCACTGTGGAGGTGTGGATTGGGTGGGAGTCATTGTAAAAGTTACAGAGTAGTAACCATAAACAAAATAAGACCTAAAGAATATAAGATTTTTTTTTCTGGCATCACTGCTCCTGGAGAGTTGATGTGATGAGGTGCTTCATGGTGGTGAGATAGTATCATGACCTGTAATTCTGTTGATTCACCTTGGAACAATTCACCTACCAGCGACGGCCTGGGCTGACATTTTTTTCATGCTGCATTAAGAACCTGAAATACTGCAGGGAGTTCCTAACTGACCTCCTTCGTTTAGAGTCACCCTGACTCCCTAAATCATTTTCCACAGTGCAATGAGAGAGCACTCCAAAAAGTAAATCTTGTCATTCCCCTGCTTAGAACTCACCAGTGGTTTCCTATTGCAGGACAATAAGTCCAGCTCTTTTAATAAAGCTTCCATGGCCTTTACAGCAGAGGCCCTGCTTCTTTTTGTAGCCTCCAATCCCATCACTTCCTTCAGTTCTTTGAACATCATGTGCCGTTCTTTGCCTCTAGGCCATGATACATGCAAATCCTTTTTCCAGGTACCCCTTAAGTCCCCCTGTCTATTCACTAGCTTATGGCACATGCTTGCTTGTGCAATAAAAGTGGAAGAGGACTTGTACTTCCTATTATTTGAAAAAGGAAATATTTTTAAAGTTATTTATTCACGTAAGTGCAGTTCTGTCTGTCTTTACTCATTTCTGTCATCAAAAAGATTTCTGAGGGGGCTTCCCTGGTGGCACAGTGGTTGAGAGTCCGCCTGCCAATGCAGGGGACACGGGCTCGTGCCCCCGTCCGGGAAGACCCCACATGTCGCGGAGTGGCTGGGCCCATGAGCCCTGGCTGCTGAGCCTGCGTGTACAGAGCCTGTGCTCCGCAGCGGGAGAGGCCACAACAGTGAGAGGCCCGCATACCGCAAAATTTCTGAGGGATTGTTAACAGCAGAACAAAGATTTATGCATCCCTCAGGCCTCATTTGGAGATTATGGTGGATCAAAGAGGGTGCTGATAATGTGTCTGGACAAAAGTCAAAATCTCAAACAAGGCAAAATATAGATTTTTTTAAATGGCTGGTCTACACTGGGTTTAGCTAGCTGCTCACCACCACCACCCCCATTTTGAAATTGTCTAATTTCCATTTCTTACAAAAATGACTTCATAAAAGATAGGCTTTTGTCTCATTATGTGTAAATGAATGTAACAAATCGAATGCATTTCTCTCTCAATCTGCCCTACTCCACGCACCAGGATAAAATAAACAAGGTCTTTGGACATTCGAAAACTCTGTTGAATGAACATCGTGTACAGACCATTGCCCCAGTCAGCCTACTCAGTATAGTCTTGGGAAATACACTTTTATACGTTATTTGTTAGAGATTATTCTCCTGTTTTGTGGTGGAAGAGTTCCTTGGTTCCCAGCCCATAGGTGCTTCTATGTGGGAGAAACAAGGAATGAATATAACATATACTGTAATTATCCTCTGAGCAGAACTTCCCTGGATTTATAAGGAGTCAGGTGGGATTAATGGAGAGAGCACTGAATCATGTGACCCGGCATCATGCACATATAGTCTGCATTTCTCAGTAATTGGATAAGAAAGCCTTGGCTGGTTCATTTCCCCTTGTAGGTTTCAGTTTTTCTCATCTATAAAATGAGTGATATAAGTATCTGAGTATAAATGTTTACATAATATTAAAGACATTTGTCAGCTCTATCATTCTATGAATTGAACCGGCATCATTAACATAAAATGAATTTAAGTCTCTAATTCATATCCTTGGGTCCACTTCTGCTCTCCCTCAATCTATTCACATTGAAGCCAGAGCCTGTTTGGACAGTTCTGAATGAGAGCGCATCATTCCTGCACCTAAAACCTTTCACTGGCTTCTGTTTGCACTAGGAGTAAAATAAGAACTCCTTGCCAGGCCTGCCAGGCCCTGCGTGGCCTATTGCTGGCCAAGCCCTCAGGCCTTGTCTCCTCCGCCTTTTTTCCTGAACTCGGCTGCAGCTGTTCTGGCCTTTCTTCCTGCTCCTTGAGCCCACCACGTTAATTTTCACCTCAAGGCCTTTGCACTACTCCCCCTCTGCCTGGTGCTTTCCTCTATTCTTCTATGGCCAAGTTTACGTCCTCACAGAGGGCTTAGCTCTAGAGGACACTTTGAACACACCATCTAACCTAGACACCTCCTGCCCAGCACTTAGTCCTATTTTATCTTCTCCTACTATTTCTATCTGAAATAATCTTCGTTAATCACTTAATTGCTGCTTTCCTGTCTCCTCTATTAGAATGTGTGCTTATTGAGAGCTGGCAGCTTCCCTATCTTGCTCGCTGGTAATTTCCCTGTGCCTAGAAGAAAGCCTGGTATATAATAAACACTCCATAATATTTGACTCAGTGAATTCACCCTGAGGTGTATTTAACTAATCACAGGTTATTTTTTAGAGACTACTTCCCTAAGTATGGGAAAAGTAAGAGATGGTATAAGTGTCTGGGAACAGTAGGAAGCCAGATGAAGAGAGGTATATGTAGAGATTAGAGGATGGTAGAGAAAAAAACCAATATCCTTTTTTTCAGTCTCTTTTGTCTAGTGTAATCTTAATCCAAAATATGTCAACATCACAGATAGGATTTCAAAGAAGTGGGAACAAGGGTGGAGCTAAAACTTACACCAAGCTTAAACAAAAATAAACAAGCCCAACTGAGGAGCAATTTGACCTGTACTGAAAGAGTGAAAATTATACATCACAGTCTCTCAGTGATAGGGCAGAATTTCCACCTCCTTACTCAAAGCTGCCCCACCTTTCCACCTGCAGCTCACTGGGGGACCCCAGAGAATTTAATCAAGACAGAGCCTTGGGAACCTACAGTCAGAATTTCAGTTTGATTTTTTTATAAGGAAAAAAGATAGGAACATTACAAAGATGCCATGGGGAGTGGGAGAAACCCCAAGCAACGGGGAAAAAACCCTCAAATTCTTATTGAGAAATATATCGTTCATTTAGAGTTAGTCAGGTTGAATTAAATAGAAAGACTTTTTATTTAACATGTAGGGGGAAAATGGGTATATAGAGTGACTATAAAATTTCTTTCTTGCAATTCTTCATGGTCCCTACTAACAATATTTGTACGCTCTGTAAATTTCTCAAGCTTTTTGAGTTTCAACACATTCTTAAGTACTAGGGCAGCTTTGATGCAAATACAAAAAGTACCCCAGGTATAGGTGTCTGGTACTAAGTCCACAGTACTTGTTACACGTGTCTCTTGAGTACACAGCGCCTCACGGTTCTGTGAAAACAACCGTGGTTACCACACAGTTGGGTTTGTTGCCCTTCTGTACTACCTTTCTGTTTCCTTTTCTGACTCTACACTTTTAAATTCTCACGAGATACATGTCATGTCTTGCCTGATGTAGCGAACACATAAGCTGTTCATGGCATACATTTACCTCTGTGCCTGTGTCTCTTCTGGGACCTGATGCACCTTTTCAGAACCAGACTCCATCCTGCAACCTGCCACTGGGTTCGATATTCCATCTGACAAAAATTGCCATTGGAGTACATGACAGATGCGGCAAATTCGGCGATGGCTGTCAGGGATTTCTTTCTGAGTGTTAAGGCACACGGTTGAGAATTACTGCTCTGAATCTGTTTAAGCAGCTCAGTGTCCACCTTTCGTCTTCCTTAAAGAAGAGTGATTGCCCCTCTTATAAACCCTACTCTTATGATCTTGTCTACTCTACTTCACGTGAAATCCTGAAATTGAGATGACTTTTGACAACCCCACCTGAAATCTTAGTCTCATTTGTGGGGTTTGTCCACTGTGCTTTCTGGTCAACCTACAACTGGAGCAGGTATTTAAAGGGAACGTTGTAGTGAGTGAACAGGTGCTCACATTATATTTAGAAAACACGTCAATACTATTAAATTATTTGTAAAAAAAAACCCAGTATTTTCTTCTACTTGTTCTGCAATACACAGCTGTACCCCCAGAGTACAAAGAACAATGGATGTTTGTAATGTTTGTGTGTGTTGTGTGTGTTAGTGTAGGTGTGTGTGTGTTAATGTAGGTGTGTGTGTGTGTGTTAGTATGTGTGTGTGTTAACCCTAGAAAGTTCAGCATGTATTTATTAAACATAATTATTTTAACTTTTGAAAAGTTGTTAACTCATGCCATGCTTCACTTTTGGCTGAAACTGAATGATTAAACTTGATCCTGCATAAAGGAGTTATAATAGATTGTTACAGAAGGAAATGGTGAGAATGAGGGTATGGATGAGATCGAAATAATATGAATGTACATTTTCCTATGCATGTAGCAAGTCTTGTATAACTTCACAACGCTCGTTGCATCCTTTTTAATTCCGATCATTTTGCATGGTATCCCATGGAGCTCCAAAGAGTTGAGTATAAAATCCTAACATGCCACTCCACCCACATCAGTTCCACAGTCGCTGGAGTCTACCTCTGCCTTTTGTGCCCCTTCACTTAGAGTAAGACTCTGTTCTCTGGAATGCACATCCCTCTGGTAACTTCAGCCTCCCCTTTTTCTGTTTTCAAGGATGGGAGGAACAGTTTTATTGGACACCAACTGGGCGGGGTAGTGGAAGTGCCAAACAGCAAGGACCAGCGGGTCAAGTCAGCCAGAGCCATTCAAATCACCTACTACCTCCAGACCTATGGCTCTGCCACCCAAGACCTCATAGGGGAGAAGTGGGAGAATGAGTTCTGTAAGCTTATGAGGAAGCTCCAGGAGGAGCACCGGCACCTCCAGCTATACTCCTTAGCATCCTTCAGCCTCTGGAGAGACTTTCATAAGACCAGCATCCTGGCCAGAAGCCAGGTCCTCGTGAGCCTTGTGCTGATCCTGACCACAGCCACCCTCTCCAGCTCCATGAAGGACTGCTTGCGCGGCAAGCCCTTCCTGGGCCTCCTGGGGGTGCTCACCGTGTGCATCTCCGTCGTCACCGCAGCTGGGATCTTCTTCATCACCGACGGAAAGTACAACTCCACCCTGCTGGGAATCCCGTTCTTTGCCATGGGTAACTATCCATCCTTGTGGTAATCGGCTTCTTGCCGGTTTAGGGCAAGGTAGTACATTTCTTGAATTCTCAGGTGGAAATCTGTTTTAATTTTTGCATTGGTATGTCTGTGATGTTGTGAAATTTTACCTGGGGTGCTGTCTGTTTTACCTGATGAGGCCTTTTTCAGTAAATTTTAGGCTGACCAAGGCACCTCATTTATGCCAGGGACTTTAATGCTGTCCAGTGTTTTTAAAGTACAAACTATTGTAAGCTTCTACTCAGCTTCTTCAAAAATTATAGGTTAAAGATCATGGGGTACGAAGTTAAGGAGGTCCAATACCTGTTTCACACAGATTTTTGTGGTTCATATTAGTGTTGCATCCTCAAACTGATGGTGATGAAGAGTGGATATCGCGGGATGAAAATTCTGAGAGCCACCGATACGTTCTAATTTCAAAGACCTTCATTAGACTTTGTTTATTAATTCATTTCAAAGTTTTTGCAGAGAATATACTCCATTTCCTCACCTCTATTTAAAATTTTTCTGCAACCACTTAAAGATGTGGCCTCTAACTTTTTGGTGTCTGTTGAAAACAATTCATGAGTATCTTCAGTCAAGATTATCCTTTCTTGTACATTTTTCCCAGACATACTTAAACGGTCTAGAAAATGGTATGTGAGTGTGTATGTATGTGTGTATGTGTGTGTGTACGTGCACGCATGCACATGTGTGTGTTTCTTGCAAAAGAGAAGATCAAGTCTGGGAAGAAAAGTGAGTGATGGTTCATCAACAAGACTGATGGCACTTATCAGAATAGAGATGATGACGGTGATTATTTGTGGTGCCACTGAAGAGATCTGTCAGATGTGGTACAATTCCATACATGCAGCAAAGGATAAACTGTGAAAATGGCCTCTAGATGGTGAACTGACACGCACAAGAGAGTCTTCAGCTGTAAAATAATTGCTTTTCCCTTCCCAGGTTAATATCAGCCCTAAATTATAGCTTTATTATTGAGTAAAAAAAGATGTAGGCATGCAGTTAAAGTCTTCCAGGTGATCTGGGCCCTTTTCATTTTGACCTAAACAAACATTTTCGAGAACAACGTTGCAAAGTGGATTTATCTGGAAACCCATCTTCACTGTGGCCCTGTTAGCTCATCTCGGTAAGTCTCAGTTTCCTCTTGTATAAAATGAGGATAAATGAAAAGCCAGTTCCAATTTGACCTCTATGGTACAGCAATATTTCTACTTAAAACTAAATAATAATAACAATGATAATAATAATAAAGCAGCTATGCTCATTATCACTTAAAAAAATAAAATGAGGATAATGATTGGATAATAATGATGAGGATAAAAAATAAGTCAAAGAATTGTTTTCTGAACGTAATAGAATATACCTAAAGGTAATACGACAGGGTAGACACTCAGTATCATCGAGTTTTAGTCGTTAAGCTGGTGTGTTACGTGCAGTGGATTCAGTGATGTATAAGAAACAGCCCTTGGCTTCAAGAAATTGGAAGTCTTTCTTGCATTCTGCATATCATGTTTAAATGCATGTTCATCTTGTTAACAAAAAGTTTTTCTATTTGCTAAAGAAATATATGAAATTTTTTTTCACCAGTGACAAGGATAGGTCTAGATTTGAACCACTTATACTTGTTATGTTTTGTGGGCTCAGTCCTTTAACTTCATAATATAAGATTCATATGAATCATGCAGCATGATTCACAAATGAAACATGGATCATTTGAGATGGACAAATTAGGCACCTTATGGCCAAGAGGGCTTTTTCTAAAACTGGTGGCAATCTAATTAGGTAGTGGAAAGATTTAGCAGGAAAATTCTATAATGTATAGAATTATATTTCATACAAATAAGGAGAAAAATTGTCTCCAGTGATGCTGAATTGTATTCTAGGCTCAGATACTAAATCAGTGGTATTTTCATTCCTTAAAGAAATAATAAGAACACTGAAAGCCACAGTGAGGTAAATGTCCAAACCCTAAAACACACACTTTTCACATTTTCTCCTCTCTCAGTCATCTTTATAATCACAAATCAGCCCTGGACAGGGTCGGTGCAGACTCCAGAAGCCTGGTAAATGGTTACTTTTCAGTATTGCTGCACTTCAAGTTCTTACAATAATCTTAGAAGAACTTTCCTGCTATGTTCTGAAAACATAACAACAGTAGACCTATAAATATATACTTATTTAAGGTATTCGCTCCATCAAGGGGGAGTTGGTTTTGTTGTGTTGTGTTTTGTTTGTAAAATGATCATAATGGTAAAGATACCATGATGGAGAACTAGTGAAATAAAAGGGATATGCCACAGAGCTAGGACATCTGGGTTTCCATCCCAGCTTTTCCACTAACTTTGTATGTTTTGTTGGGCAAGTTAGGTATAGTCCCTTTGTCCCAGTTCTTCATCTATTTTTTAAAATTTATTTGTTTATTTGTTTTTATTTTTGGCTGTGTTGGGTCTTCGTCGCTTGTGCACGGGCTTTCTCTAGTTGTGGTGAGCGGGGGCTACTCTTTGTTGCGGTGTGCGGGCTTCTCATTGTCATGGCTTCTCTTGTTGCAGAGCACAGGCTCTAGGCACGCGGGCATCAGTAGTTGTGGTACGCAGACTCAGTAGTTATGGCTCTCGGGCTCAGGCTCATTAGTTGTGGTGCACGGGCTTAGTTGCTCTGTGGCATGTGGGATCTTCCCCGGCCAGGGATCGAACCCATGTCCGCTGCATTGGCAGGCAGATTCTTAACCACTGCACCACCAGGGAAACCCCAGTTTTTCATCTATTAAATGAAGGATTTGGGCTCTTCAGTCTTAAATTTTGAAGTTCCTACATTATTCGTTTCATTCTTCAACTGAAGTTAGAATTTGATCATTCTTTTGTAAAAACCTTGAAGGTTTGTATTATCTTCAAACTTCTAACCTCCATTCTCCTTTATTGACTCTGTGTGTGTGTGTGTGTGTGTGTGTGTGAGAGAGAGAGAGAGAGAGAGATTGAGAGAGATTGAGAGCTGAGTTTGGCAGATACATCCCTTCTGGTGGTACACACAGCATTGTTTAAAAGTAGTCCTTTGATGAATTAGTTTACATTGTGTCAAAACTGCATAATCCAGTGTTAGTTGGGTATAAGGAAAAGAAGCCCAACTCTTTTTATAAACCTCTATTTCTATTCCTATCTTCCTACAAAGATTTCTTTAAGGTAGTGAATATTCACTTCATTATGCTCCAAGATTCAAGCCATTCATCCTCATTAGAACTTATCCCTGAAGCTGGGTATGTTGCTTAGGTGTTCTACTCTTCAACCATTCTATTTTTGACCAACTATCTTTCTTTAATACTGCATCTGCTTGTTCTTTTTTCTGACCATTCATCCAGTTAATACCCGCAATGTCATTTCAGAGGCATGTATTCTGTACTTCCATATCCTTCATTTTTAAAGCCTGTACCAATTTTTATATTTTGGCTTGTGTCCCTATAGGTAAATGTGTGTTTGTTGAATTGTACGTTCAATATTTAGGCTTAGAAAAGAAGATAATTATAAGCATGTGTATTCTCTCTAGAAAAGATTTCAGAGAGAGAAATCCAGACTCATAATAATTTCTTTAAAAATGCTTAAAATGACCCCTTTTAGCTCCAGCTTAATGACCTTTCTCTATACAAGCATAAACCAATGAGAATGCCACTAATTTAATTTATAACTCATTGTCGGCCTTTTTTTCACCTCATTTGCTTTATGTGGATGTGTTTCCTCTTTCTGGAAGGAGAAATATGGGCTAATATCGCACACTGATGCCAAGCTGGCTCCTGCTGTATCTTGCTGATCTTCTGTGGGTAGTTGCCAGGGACATTAGGAGCCTTGGTTCACTATTATTTTTGCTGTCCATCCTGAGTTTGTTTTATATGCCAGGAGTCTTACTTTAGTCAGCTTGATGTCACTGGACATGTTCAGATGACTCGTTCTTTTCAGGTGAACCCAGGGTTTCCAGATAGGAGACCTTCTCATTCATCATCCAAAAACTGAGCTCCATATTCATTTACTTATTAGTTTATTCAAATATTTATTGAGCACCTACCATGTTCTGGAGTAAAAAGTATTGAACAGAACTGATCAAGTTGTTGCCCATGTGGATCTTACATTCTAAGCCTGCTAAGGGAAAGTGTCAGACAATAAACAAATAAATATAAACTGTGTTATGTTATTGATAAGTGATATAAAGTATAATTGTAAAATAGGATAAGAGATAAAGAGCATAGGTGGTCAGAGAAAAGCCTTTCTAAACAAGTGAATTTGAAACAGAGAGCCAAATAAACTGAAGAAGGAACCATGCACTAACTGAGAAAAGAGTGTCTTTGACAAAGAGAACTATCCATGCAAAAGCCTTGAGATGGACCTTACTTGGTGAAGTTAAGAAAGAGCAAGAAAGGGAGTGTGGCTGGAGCAGAGTGGGCACCTGTCTGAGTATTATGCAATGTAGCATACAGCCAGGTCACATAGGGCACAGAGAACTTAATACTTAAGATGGTAAGCTATCTGAAGCATTTTGAGATGAGAGTGTGATCTGACTTACATTTTATGGAAATGAGTCTCAATGGAGCAAGAATGGTTTATAGGTTATAACTCATACATAGGTGAGAGGTTATTGCAAAATCTTCATGGGTTATAATGGTGGCTTGAAATAGCATGGGAGCAGTGACAGAGGTAAAAAGGGATTAGACTCAGGATACAATACTGGAAAATAGAATTCACAGGATTTGCTGAAGGAGTGGATATGGTATGTAAGAGAAAGAGGAGTCACGGATGACCCCGAGCTTTGAGGACTGAATAACTAATCGAAAGCAGTTGCCGTTTACTGTCACAGGGAGATCGTGGGAGGAATAAGTTGTGGGGGAAATACAAGAGTTTCGTTTCCCATGTGCTCAGGTGCCTATTAAGTATCCAAGTGGGAAAATGTGGAATTGGCGATATAAGACAGTATGCAGATCAGGTTCAGAAGTAAAATCTATTAAGTTGGAGCTGAAAATATAAATTTTGGATTCATCATGACATACCTAATAATGAAAGCCATGGAATCTGATAAGATCAACTGGAAAGATAAATATTGATGGAAAATAGAAGTCGTCTAAAATCTGAGCCCAGGAGTATTCCAGCGCTTATGATTGGGCAGATGAAAGTGATTCAGAAAATGACACTAAGAAGGATTAGGCTATCAAGTGGGATAGCAGAACCAAGGGAGAATAGTGTCCCAGCAGCCAAGTCAAGAAGGTGTTTCATGAAGGAGCAAGAGATCAATTGTTCCAATAGCTGCTAAGAAATTGTGTCCGGTGAGAACTGAGAATTGGTCGTTTGATTTAGGAATTTTTTTTTTTTTTTTTTTTTTGCGGTACGCGGGCCTCTCCCTGTTGTGGTCTCTCCCATTGCGGAGCACAGGCTCCGGACACGCAGGCTCAGCGGCCATGGCTCACGGGCCCAGCCGCTCCACGGCATGTGGGATCTTCCCGGACCGGGGCACGAACCCACGGCCCCTGCATTGGCAGGCGGACTCTCAACGACTGCGCCACCAGGGAAGCCCTGATTTAGGAATTTGAAGGTCATGAATGACTTTGGCAAGAGCTGCTTTAGAGGAGAGCTGAGGTAATTTAAAGAGGTTCAGTAGAGCTTGGAGCATAGGAAGTGAAGACAGTGAGTAAAGCTAATTCTTCTAAGGAATTTTTGCACTAAAGGGAAATAATGATTTATGCAGTTGGGGATGACATGCAGTAGAGAAAGGTTCATAGTAAAGCAGAGAGAAGAGATTGCAGAAGCAATGTCATTGAGCAGGAGAGAGAGATAGGACGGGATTCAGAGCACAGCTAGAATCATTGGCTTTATATAAGAGCCTAGATGGCTCTCATCTACAGTTAAGAAAAGGGAAGGCAGAAAATATGGACAGATCCAGATAGATTGGTACATGTAGGGGTGGAACCACGTGGAAATTCTCTTCTATGGCTTCAACTTTGTCAGTAAAATAGAAAGCAAGTCATCAGCTGAGAATAAATTTGGGGAAGGAGACATTAATTTGAGGAAAGTGAAGGGATTCTTAAAGAGTCACTTCAGAAAATTGGAGAATAAAGAAGAAAATTTAGGTGAATAACTAGGAAGCACAAGGATCTCCTTGATGTTTACATGCATGAATTAAAAAAAAGAAATCAGTTAGCGTGTTTGCTGAGTCGGTCCCCCCTCCAGCCATATATAGCTGCTTGGGGGAGGAGTTGAGTAGGCATTGAGATGAATTTAATCGGAAAGAAATTCCCAGAAAAAAAAAAAAAAGAGGGTTTATAGTGTATGCAAAAGAGTGACTGTAATGACAGATCATGAACGTTGTAATAGTTAGGATCAGCTAGACTATGTTGCAGTAACAAATAATGCCTTAAATCCATTTAGTTTAAGAGAACAAAGATTAACTTCTTGCTCATATCACAGTTTGGTGTGGGTCGGGAAGCTCTCTTTGGAAACTCTTTGCCACCAGAGATTCAGGGATTTAGGATGCCTCTGTCTTACAACATGTTGCCTTCTCAGAGTTTGTGCTCCCCGGCATGTACACAAATGAGGGAATAATTAGAGAAATCACACTACTTATTAACTACCTTGTACCCAAACTGATTCAGTTACTTCTCATCACATGCTCTTGGCCAGAACTAGACATATGGCCATAAACTAACTGTGAGGGAGGATAGAAAATGTAGGAGAGCAAATGGATTATTTTATGAGCATCGACTGTCTCTTCCACATAAACTAAGCCAAACAGTAAAGGTAACGAGGATTTATTTTGCCTCATCAGCGTGGTAAAACACTGATAAGGTCAAAATATTATATTATTTGTGGGGTCAGAGAATTGTCTTAGGTTGGAGTCTGTTCTGGTTATCTGTTTCTGTATAATAAACACCACAAAACTGGGTAGTGTAAAACAACAACCATTAGATTATGCTTGTGGATTCTGTGGGTCAGTATTTTGGAAATGGCACAGTGAGGTGAGTTCCTCCCACCTCTAGAATTTCTAGAGCCTCCGCTGAGGATGGCTTGAATATCTGAGGTCTGGCATAGTTGGATCTAGAACAACAGTTTTCAACATGGCTTCTTCGCTCACATGGCTGGTACCAAGTCTGGGACTTCTGAAGGAGAATCTCAGCTGGAGCTGTTGAGCATAGCATCTAAATTTGGCCTCTCCAGCATGGTGTTCCTGGGGTAGTCAGACTTCTTATACGGTGGTTCAGGGCTCCAAGAAAACGTTATGCACAAGAGAAGGACAAAAGTTCAGGGCTGGCTTAGACATAGAAGTCCCATAGCATCACATCAGCCCTATTCTACCATCTGAGTACCAGTCACTAAGGCCAGCCCAGATCCCAGAAGAGGGCAGTGGGACTCCACCTCTTAAGACAGTGGCAGAGAACTGAAAGGGTGGCAGAGTCACATTGTAGAAGAGCATGTAGAATGGGAGCTACTGTTGTGGTCACCTTTGGGAAGTGCAATCACCACACAGTCGTAATGTGAGTGAGGTGCAAAGATAGAGGTGGATTCCAGAGATGCTTGCTATAAAGGTTTTGAGATGAGATTATTACTGATGACAATGGCTATGATTTGATCATTTGGGGATGGAAGGCAAATGTTAAATTAAAGACATTAGATGTTCAAAGGACCCAATTTAACAGACATAGATATTCCATGATCTCCAAGGCCCAACAAATCTGGTATCTGCTAACCTTCTGACCTCAGGTTCAACCTGTCTGTCTCTCCTGTACACCTGGAAGGCTCTTCCTCAGATGTTTCCTTACCTCCTGCAGGTCTTTATACAAATGGCACCTTCTCAGTGGGGACTTTCCTGGCCACTCTATCAGAAACCACAAGTGCTTCACCAGTACTCCCTTTCTCCCTCTCTGATTCGGTTTTCTCCTTAGAGCTCATCACTATCTAACATACAGTATACTTTACTTTTTGGCTCGTTTTCCCCGCCATAGAATGTAAGCCCCCAAAGGATGTAAATTTTTATTTTTCCATTCACCACTGTTTTCCAAATACTTCAAACAGTACTGGCCTCGGGTTGGCACTCAACAAATATATGTGGAATTAATGAATGAATGGTCTGTTAGCGTTTCTCGAATGGGTTATAGTCTATTAGAGAGTCATTTAATTTAGCGTATCATGATCCATGTTTATATTTCACTTATGGGGAATAAAAGAGAGTAGAAAAGGACAGGAAATATCAAAAGGTGTTACACATAGTAAAGTGTTATTGCATCGTACTTTTGTTTCAGTTTAATATACATGTGTATAATAGACATGATATAAGATATATTGCCTAATGTGGGCCACAATCAAAATTTTCAGAAAACACACTGTCTAGAAACTTCTTTGGACTAATGTCGTACAGAGACACAGTGATAGGTAAGGATTTGTTGTTAGGGAGGCAACTGGGAGAACTCATCAGAAGCATGGGTAGCTGCTCCTCTTGGTTCTGCTGGAGACAGAATCTGGATTTACAAAGGGGAAGGTATTGCCAGGGACATAAGGTATTACTTCTTGAGCACTTTTATTTTCCTCGACTTCGACCAGCACAGTGTTTGGCATATAATGAGCCCTCTAAGGTTTGATGGTTGGCTAAAATTTTTTAATGATTATATTAAGGGTTTTGAAATGTTTCTCAATAAGTTAGTTTTGCCACAGGACCTGTTTTACTCGGGGTCATTAAACCTATCAAAAGCCTGCCCCAAATAACCCTATCGCTAGAAGCTCTCTTATTGGAGCTATTTTTTAGCTATGTCAGTTGCAGCCACCCTGCTCTTGGTGATAAATAATCATCTTCTTTGGGAAAATGTTGGTCAATGATGTGAAAATATCTCTCTGTTTAGAGGCTTGGAGTCAGAAGGCCTGGAGTCCAGTCAAGTCCCTGTCCATTCAGGTGACTTCTCCTTGGGCCTCCCATGTTTTCTCTTTCATAAGATGAGGAAGTCGGACTGATTGGTCCTTAACATCTTTTCCACCTCTACTCCTTAATCAGTGAATCATTCGTGTGACATTTAGGCTATATGTTATCTAGGTTTTTGGCTCGTTGGGAGCTGGAACTGGGTCTACTTGTCATCTTTTCAAGTGTGTAGTCCAAAGTTTCCATAGCATGCATTTTACAAATGTTGACTTTTGCAAGAGAAGGCTTAACTTTTGGTTGTCTTTAGCTTAGATACCTTAATGTCCTTATTTTTTCTATGTTATTCTTCCGTTTTCATTTCTTTATATTGATCTCTGTTCTTTTTGTAGCTGTGAAATGGACCTCCCGGAACAGAAGTTTTTAACAAGTTAAGATGTTGTCTCACTAACTGGTTTTTGTAGACCTTTTGAAGGAGGTGGGAAGGGACCAGATCTTGGCATAACAAGTAAGAAGCTGAATTTTATGCCAAGCATTTGAGGTAGCATTGAATAGTATGTAGTTTTCATTGTGAAGCACTGTCCAACATTACTAATAATTATATCCTGACTCCTTAAGATTCTTATTTTCTTTTGAATCCACCTCCATCTGTTGCGCTTTTTACTGCTAATGAGCTTCCTCCCATGGTAGCTGGAATTTAGGAATGAGGAAGAGTATTTATATAACAAAATTTTACTCAGGGTGAAAAGCATATGGGCCCATTTTGGTGATTGTGTTTATCTCAAGGGTAGGTGATGTGCTAGTTTAGACTTTTAAAATGGAAAGATTTGTAATTAAGCCTTATGCTTTCTAATATGTTATGCCCTTGCTTTTTTACTTCTTAAATCAGATAGTGAATTAGGCTTGAATATTTAAGCAGACAGGGAAAGGAGAGAGACATCAATTTATCCGGTATATGGTAGAACTGTTCCTATGTCAGCTTCTACCACTTCTCCAGTGTGGACATCTAAGCCTTCCTCAAATATGCATCTGTCACAAGCAACCCTAACTATCCTCATTAATTGAAGTTGACTTGATTGTCATATGAGAATGTTCAAGAAAAAAATATTCCTGATGCAGAAGAGCTGCAGTTGCCAACCAGATCAGGATTTTCTGCAGTGCTGCATCAAGGTAAAAATTGCAATTCAAACTCCTGAAACTTGAAGGGTGAAAATGCATTAAGGCTATGCCATTGCTTTTCTGAAGAAAAGCAAAGTCTCAGCCAGATAAAGCTCATTTACAAACTAGAGACTTATTTCCAAGATTCAATTCATTTCCAAGCCAGTATTTTCATACCCAGTCATTGAAAATTAGCAGAGAAAAATGAGATTAATCCTGCATTGGTTTGAGGGTCCTAGAGGCCAGCCTTGGGCCTCCAAGAATTGAAGAATCCTTGTACACTGATTTTCACCTGGCTTCCTGGAACACGGTGGTTTGTGAATGCATCAAATATCTGTGTGTCATCGTGATTGATTTTCTTTGTAATGAGAGAGCAATGCCTTCATCCAGACCAAGGCCAAACTCTATTATTCAAGCCTTGGCTTATAGATATCACTCTGTACCCTTAGAGAAGTTATATTTAATATAAAGAAGATGCTGCTACTTTTCCTACTGCTTCTCACACTGACTTGGCCCAAATGGAATAAGAATATGTCCTGGCCAGTGATACTTCTAGTGATTGTTTCAATGTTAAGTGGAACATCCTAAAGTAAATATCATACTTAATAATATAAATCAACAAAGTATTAGTTAAGAAAATTTACTAATAGTGTTTGAGATAATAAAAAACATAGAGTATAACCATAATAGTCAATGATATAAACGAAATAATGAAGGAAAAGGAGATAATTTTATCAGAAAGGACTGGATATAAGTAGTTTAAACTACATTTTAGCAAAAAAAATAAAAAGTGGTGGATTTGGGGAGAAACAGATTAGATGGCTCATTTCATTGAATGAAAACCAATCAAAATCACACACAAACACACACACACACACACACACAAAGAGAAACCAGTGGAAGGCACCTAACTTGCAGATTTTGGGGTGAAACTGTGATGCATATAATAAGGACTCATAATAATTAACTGCAAGTTGCTAGATTCACTCTATAATTCAGTCACCTTCCTCTTCCTTTCCTCTGTCAAAGTCAAGGGTCAGGGCAACTTTATAATAAAGTTTACTGTGTTGGTACAATGTTTTGCAAATAAGAAGTGTTCAATAATTATTTCTTGAATGAATGACTTGTAATTTCACTAGCTCACAGCAGACATGAAGGAGATTTTTATTAGAAATGGATAAAAATCTGTGTTTGAAATTGTACGTGTTCTTTGAAAAATTTTAGAACCATGGCTTTTAAACAAAGCCATTGAAAGTGTTTATGTAATGAGGAGATTGTGAATTTCCAAACATGAGAGTATAGTCTAAATGTTGTATCTTTTGTTTGGTGCATCATGTACCTTAAAAGTATCCCGTTGGCCATTTGATCATGCAGATGGCTTCCTGTTCACCCAGAGGAACGTAGGGCAGCTGTTTCCATTAAATGAGGAAATATTTAGTTCTTGAAAATAGTTCATGAGAACTATTCTCAAGCCTGGAGAGGAGCCAAGGTCAGAACCTGTATTACTTGATTTTCCCTCCCAGGTTCCTTGACTCTGTTAGCAGTTCTCAAACTCGGCCCTGGGGAGTCCTCGGGATGTGCTGGGGGTACAATGGGCCTCAGAAAGAATTAAGCCCCCAGAAGTCCTGGCTACTCCTTCCTGCTTCCGAACAGAAACTTTGTTCTGATATTTTTACATGACAAGTCTCCATAGATATTTAGTTTTAGGAAAAATTCCTGTGAATTAAAAAAAAAAAAATGTTTGAAAACTGCCCGTCCTCTACCATCCTGTAGTGCCTCTTTCATAATAAAATGGAAGGTAGAAACTAAACTTGAGGTGAACTAAGTGTATCTTACAGTCTGGGTGGCTGTGCTTTGATCAACTGTTATATCCACAGACAGCCTGTAGTCTTTTTGTTGAAGTATTCCTAGAGGCAGGATGTCTACTTAAGACCTTAACTTTCTCTCTTGCAGACAAGTTAACCTATTTTTAAGATGCAGAAAATCCAAAAGGATGGAGGCAGTGAGGTTGTATCTCTGTCATGAGAACTAAGTAAGACTGCCAAGAGGCTCCAAAGGGTAGAAGTAATTGTAATTTTACTGTATTCTAGGGTTAGAATGGCTGTCTTACAGGTCAAAAAATTGTACTATAAAAACACAGTGACAAAACTAGATTCTCAGTGAAAGAATCCTGTTAACTAGGTTGACAAGGGTAATATGTTAGCCAGAATCTCTGTTCTGGTAACCTTTTCAAAAAGTGGTTTACACTAGCTAGGCTTCCCTTTCTTAAGATATATAAAAAAGACCCAGAGGGCTATGTGATGAGCATAAATTAAAACACAGTGAGGCAGCATGTGATCCCTGACGCAGGCAGGCAGACCAGCAGGGCGGGGTGGGAAGCACTGGTGGTGCCAGTGATGAGTGCGCCCTCCCGTCTCACAGAGACCGCCGAGTTCCGTCAAGTCTAACTTTTTAGGACTTCCCTGGTGGCACCGTAGTGAAGAATCCGCCTGCCAGTGCAGGGGACATGGGTTCGAGCCCTGGTCCGGGAAGATCCCACATGCTGCGGAAGCAACTAAGCCTGTGCGCCACAACTACAGAGCCCGTGTGCTTCAACTACTGAGCCCGCACACCTAGAGCCTGCGCTTACCGCAACTAGAGAACACCCGCACACGGCAATGAAGACCTGATGCAGCCAAAAATAAATAAAATAAATAAATTTAAAACAAACAAGCAAACAAAAAAACCCACAGTGATGTCTGATGGATTTCCTTGTTTCCCACAAAGAATGATGCCAAAATGCCCACCCGTGCCTCCCAGATTCAGTGTCATTCTCCCTTGGGAAGTTCTGTGTACCCAATACAGATGCTCACATTGCTAGACCTTACCATTCATTCTGTGTTGGCCGCCACCATTGATAAGCTTTCTCTCTAAGATGATTCTCTAAGATGACTCAATATCGCTATGTAGTAAACAAAGTAAGTAAAGAGTGTTTCTGTTGGGACTAGGAGACATTCTTTCTCCTTTGATTATTTACTAATGAGTTTAATCCTCAGAGAGGGCCCATCTTTCTGTGATTTCCAAGTGTTTGTGGTTCCTCCTTTCTCTTCCCCCGTGATCTTTCTTTTTGGTTTATTATTTATTC
The DNA here is from genome assembly GCF_008692025.1 of Phocoena sinus. Taxonomy (NCBI): domain Eukaryota; kingdom Metazoa; phylum Chordata; class Mammalia; order Artiodactyla; family Phocoenidae; genus Phocoena; species Phocoena sinus. The sequence goes on along the minus strand of NC_045773.1, from coordinate 75,876,650 downwards.
CAGTCTGTTTATCCCTTTGCCCTTTCTGCTCATTCTTCTTAACCTTATCCTGAAAGATGAGAACCTTAAAGCAGTAGCAGGTTATGTGAGTTCCTGTATTCCCCACCCTATCCAAACAAGGTTATCAACACACCATCTACTCACTCAGGTCAGCACTGCTGTGTGTCTATAGCAGTCTGGCCAAGGGAGACATGTCTGTCAAGGGAGGCCTGTGGGCTTCATCTCTATGCAGCCTCTAATTCCAATTTCCTTCACATTCTTTGCTCAGACCAAAACCAAACTGCTATGTGGCCAGATATACAAGGCTGTTTCATGATATTCCTTTTCCTGGAGATTCCCTTCTATCTCTGCTTTGTTCTGATTTTCAAAGCTTAAATGCCTCTTGCTCTATGGAAATTTTTAATGACTTCTAAACCCAAGAACGACTGATTTTCCTTTTTGCTTATCCTTGTTTACATGCCTATATTTACTTCCATGTTAGGCTGCAGAGCTTTCATTAGAAAGGATCAACTTACTGTTTTTGTATCCTTAGCAACTAGTAGTGGGCCTAGCACAATTAGGAAGTATTCTAAAATTATTTTCGGACTGACCATTCTGCCATATTAGCCCACTATGCATAACTGGCCTTCACCTTGGGTTCCTTGAAAAGCACTTGTGCCTGTAACTCTCTGTTTGCACTCTCCATCATCACCAACAGATTTTCTTCTCTAACCTTTCTCTTCCCTGATCTTTGCTCTGGAAGGCTGATTCCTATGGACGCATCACCCAGGCTCCCTTTTCCTCTGGCTTTGGGTTGGATTTGGCCACCAAGAGGCATCACCAGGAGATAGTAGGACAGAAGGAGAAAGAGGTCAAGGTCTTTCTTCCCTGCTCCCTCCCTCCCTGCATTGGCATTATTTCTCTGGCAATAACTCCAGTCTCTGACAGGCAGCCACTCCTCTGTATCTATAGCTCTTACTGGACCCTGATCATACTATTTCCTCCCTTTATTCTGTTAGACTTAAAAGTGGTAACAGCTTCCTGCTCTTGATAGTCTCTGGGTACCTCAACATCCCTTGTTGTTGTTTCTTTTCCCATTGGCTCTGCTCATATCTCTGTAAGTAGTCTTTCAATTAAGGTTTTTTATTTATACCATTTGAAGGATTTCTATATGTCCTACCAAGCCTTTCAATCTCTTGCAAGATATACAGCATCCCAGTATCTTGTTGGATCTGACATTCTGCCCTCAAGTCCATCCGCCTACCTTAATTCTCTGCTTAACACTAGCCAACCAACCTTCTCTAAGGGCACTGAATCCTACTCTCTACGAGCCCAACTCCTGGTCACCCATGGACCTAAGGAGCAGTCTGCCTTGCCTACCTGAATTTGATTACCAGTTGACATCTGGACATCTGCAGTCACGTTCTGCCTGCCATTTTGGACATCTTAGGTTAACAATGTCCCTTGGACAACGGGCAGTGTATCTCTTTTTAGAAGCCATTCTTGTGTCAGGACTTTGCTTTCTCCAGTAAGCTGAAGTCTTGAGGGCATGCAAGCTTCCTATGCAGACTTGTTTTTGTACTTTTCACGGCTATTACGATAGGCCGTTTTTGAGAAAGATCCTACAGAAAAAGTTTTAAACAGAAATGTTTTTACCATCACCCTTGGTAAAACTTAGGGCTGGCATTAATAGAGGCTATGCCTTCTGCAAAGCAAGAATGAGAAGTTATCTCATTGGAAAATTCCATATCACCATAATCATTTTTAGGTCATGGTGGCTATTTTACTCCTTGTACCTAGTTTAAGCTAAAAGTAGTTTAATATAAAATTGTTGCCTTACAGTCAAATTTTCCAAATATATATAAAAAGAGGCTGCCTGTCCTTGTTTTGTGCCATGGTGCCTGTGCTTTTGCAGCTGAAAATAGCATTGGTGCTTGTTCTTGGCACATTTTACTGCAAGCTTCTACCTAATTTGCTGTCCACACTCCCCCCGAAGTCCTTTTCAGCATTGCCACTTTCCAAGTATTTCCTTCTCATTGACTATCTATGTCTCACTTTCCACAAAGCTATTCATTTTCCAGTTTTGAGGTTGACACACATCCTTCTACTAACTCTCTTCTTGCTAGAATCCCTGTTTTCTATTCCTGGGTAGTAGGTTTTTGTTTTTGTCTAACTCATTTGTTTCCATTATTACAAAAACAATGCATTTTTAGGAAAACATTGAAAGATAAACAAAATCTAAAACCATCATCCAGAGATAATTTTTGATAAAAATTTCATGTTTATTCTTTGACTATATCTATAGAGAGATAAATATGTCAATATATGAAACAAAACGAGATGACTGTATATATATACTATTATGCAGCCTGCTTAATTCAATAACTCAACAATTTCCATATGTGCAAAAAAAGTGTAAAACTTGAATATATACTATTTTCACTAATAGTTATATGTTAACATGTGTGAATACTGCTCAGATTAAAACATAGAACATCACCAGCATTCCTATAGCCTCTTTCTAATCATACCCTCTCCCTCGCAATAATCATTATCCTGACTTTTTTTTTTTTTTTTGCGGTACACGGGCCTCTCACCGTTGTGGCCTCCCCTGTTGCAGAGCACAGGCTCCGGACACACAGGCTCAGCGTCCATGGCTCACAGGCCCAGCCGCTCCACGGCACGTGGGATCTTCCCAGACCGGGGCATGAACCCGTGTCCCCCGCATCGGCAGGCGGACTCTCAACCCCTGCGCCACCAGGGAAGCCCTATCCTGACTTTTAAGGTTATCAGCTCTTAGCTGTTCTGCATAGTTTCACAACCTATGTTATAATGTACATAAAAATATATATTATTATCTCTTCTAGGTGAACTAAATATTTTATCAATGTAAACTGATTTTCTATCTCTAAAAACAATTTTTGCTGTAAAGTCTGTTTAGCTCCATCAGAATCTTTTGTTTATATTTTTAAAATATATATATTTCCATTCTTTAAGTATCAACCTTTCTGTTTTCTTAGATTTTCTATATGTGTCTTGTAAGTTGCATATAGTTGGATATGGAGATTTTTCCTGTCTTAATGATTTTTGTCTTTTAGCTGAAGAACTTAATCCCTTTAGTTCCTTTAATATAATTTCATATATTCGAGAGTTTAAATTTACCATTCTATTTTGTGCTTCCTATTTGTCTCACACTTCCCATATATATTCCAATCTATCTGCCTCTCTCTCTCTCTCTCTCTCTCTCTCTCTCTCTCTCTCTCTCTCTATATATATATATATATATATATATATATTACCTTTTTGGCCATCTTTTGGATTGAATTAATACCTTTTATTATCCCAATTTTTTCCCTTTGCAAGTTTGAAAGTTAAATGTTGGCTTCTAATTTTGTGATTGCTTTAGAAATTATAATATTGATACTTATCAAAATCTAAAATGCATCAAAACCTTCATTTTTCTTCCTTATGTAATAAAGTAGTTAGATCATTTGAACTCCATTTAGATCCCCTCCTGACTTACCTGTTAATCCTGTCTACCACTTTAATTCTAATGTTATTATTTAACCTCAGTAGACATTATTATTTCTTTTTTATATAGTACATGGTCTTTTACATTTACCCACATTCTTGCTACTTTTTTGATTATCATTTCTTCTTACATCTCACACCTTTCATCTGGAGTTACTTTTTTCTGTCTAAAGGAAATTACTTAGTACCTTTAGAGATGTTCTACAGGTGAAAAACTCAATTTTTTGTTTCTTTATCTGAACATGTCTTTTTTCCTCTCATACTTGAAAGTTATTTTTGCTGGGTATGTAATTCTTTAATTACATTGAAAATAATGATTCTCTATCATATTATTCCACTGTCTTTTTCCTCTGACTATTTTTAAGATTTTTCTTTGCCTTTGGTTTCCTGCACTTTCACTATGATATATCTAGATGTGGCTTTCTTTGTATTTATCTCACTGAAAATTCATTAAGTCCCTTGGTTTCATGAAGTATTGTCTTTCATAAATTCTAAAAAATTATCACTTTTATCTATTCAAATGTTATTTCTATCTTATTTTTTTCCCTCCCTGTTGAACTCCAATGAAACATGTTACAACTTCGCATGTCTCTTATCCTCCCTTTGGCATTTTCCCTTTGTCTCTCTGTGCTGAACTCTGAATAATCTCTTCTGTTTGATAGAATAGTTTACTAATTTTCTCTTTTGCTGTATGCTTGAGGGTGACACCCTCATGATTGGGATCAGTGCCTTTATAAAAGAGACCCCAGAGAGCTAGCTTGTCCCCTCTACCATGTGACATACACAGTGAAAAGAGGCCATCTACGAACCAATAAGTGACCCTTCACCAGCAACTGAATCTGCCAATACCTTGGTCTTAGACTTCCTAGCCTCTAGAACTGTGAGAAATGAATGTTTGTTGCTTTTAAGTCACCTGGTTTATGGTATTTTTGTTATAGCAGCCTGAAGGAACTAAGACACTGCACCTAGGCTATTACTAAAATACCTATCAAATTTTTAATTTTTATTATTGAATATTTTTATGTCTGAAAGTTTGACTGAGTTTGTTTTTGAGCCTATGTCTATATCTATTTTGTGTTATTTGAAGATACTTTCAAAGTTATGTATTTTTAAAAACAGTAAATGTAGTCTTCTAAGATTTTTATATTCATTATATTATCTGGGGTCTCTGTGGCTCTGCTGCTGTCTGTTCTTTGTACAGGTCTTAAATCAATCACCTTATTTCCTTGTGTGCCTAGTTATCTGTGAGTGTGTGGTAGTCATTATCCTTGAAAAAAAATTGTGTGTTTTCAGATTCCTATGATGCTGTACCCTCTTCCAAAGAGGCTTGTGTTTGCATCTGTCTGGTACCTGTGGGCACTTATGAGTGGAAACATCTCAAATGTAGTTCCCAACTTGAGGTTCCTTGCTCCATCCAGACTATGGTATCCAGGGTGTAAATGTACACAAAGACCCATCTATAAAAACAACTTTTATGATTTTTTTCCTTTTCATTTTTCTTCTCTATTCTATTCAGCACAGATACCATCTCTAAAGTGTGTCATTGCTCTGAATATGTGGCCTTTGAGATCCCAGCTTGAGGTGGGGAAGGTGTCTCAATAAGACTTCTCACCTCGCACAGACCATAAAACTAAATTTCTGCCCTCCTTCATAAATGAAGGCTATTAATCTGAAGCCCAAGTGTGCAGTAGTATTATTTAAAAAAAAAAAAAAACCTCTCAATGAAAATAGAGTTGCTGTGAAATTCCGCTTAGCACTCTACATTCAGTCTTAGCCCAAGAATTTATTCTTAAAGTTCCCCACTATATTTGCAGCACTTTAGTGATTTTTAGGACAAGGTTTGTTAGTATATTTTGTGTTTATTTTTTATCTAGCATTTTTCTTGTTTTTGGCTAAAAGGTTGATCCAAATAGCACGATCCTGTAATATCAGGAAGCAGAAACAGCTGCAGTGTCACTTTTAATGGCTGGATATTATTCTGGACTCTGTTTTTAAACCATTATTATTTTAGTATTTTCATGATATACATGTATTGTGTGCTTAATGTTAATATTAGCTGCTTTCTAACCCAAATTTGTTTTTCACATAATTTCATAGGTTACAATTTGTTCATTATCTTCATTTTCTGATTCAGTAGATAATATTCAAATACAAACTTTTTAAAGCTTACTTTTACTGTAGACCAATTAATACTTTTCCTTTGAAAAGCAGGCATCTCCTTCTCAAAGGAAAGGGTTTGCCACTATGAGAACTTTAATCTGAATTTAGAAGCAAGACGTTTCCATACACAAGGTGCACTAGAATGACACTATCTAGAGTAAGACACTACTACATCACCAGTGTAGAGTGCAATGGTCAAGAAGTGCCTTCCCCGCTGCAGTGACGTGCTTTTCATATCCATGTTCAGGAAGTCGAGAGGATGCCAGTCACTATATTACTAGACCATACTGTTGATACTCCTATCCTACAATTTGATGTACATTTTGAGAGAAAACAGAAATAATATTCATGGAGATTCTTGAGTTCACAGTTCAAAAATATCGGTCTTTGGAGTATTCTGGGTTCAAGTTTCATTAGACCAGATTGATAGAAAACATAATTCAGCTCCACTAGGCAGAACAGATCCAGGGATTTGATGACAGTAAGGTATAAAGAATCTCTTATAAACCAGTGAAGACAGTTAGGAACAGATACATATACCTTTTTTTTTTTTTTTTTTTGGCCACACGGCATGTGGGAACTTAGTTCCCTGACCAGGGATCGAACCCGCGCCCCCTGCATTGGAAGTGCAGAGTCTTAACCGCTGGACTTCCAGGGAAGTCCCCAAGAACAGATACATATACCTCTTTATCAAAAGGTTCTGAACTTAAATGCCTTGGGGGACAGGTTGCGAATACTGATACGTTTACACTGGTATGTGCAAATAGACTTATAAGACAATAGGGAATGATGGGGATTGGTGCAAGAGAAAATATATAGACAGCCAAAAGGCACTGAAATTTAATTTTTTAAAAATCCACCACCTAGGGCTTCCCTGGTGGCGCAGTGGTTGAGAGTCCGCCTGCCGATGCAGGGGACACGGGTTCGTGCCCCGGTCCGGGAAGATCCCACATGCCGCGGAGCGGCTGGGCCCGTGAGCCATGGCCGCTGAGCCTGTGCGTCTGGAGCCTGTGCTCCGCAACGGGAGAGGCCACAACAGTGAGAGGCCTGCGTACCACAAAAAAAAAAAAAAAAAAAAAATCCACCACCTATATGAGATACTTCTGCAAGCCAGGTTGTATGGTCAGGGAGCCAGGAAAACTGACAATGGAGATTTAATAACAACGCATAAGTATTCAGCACTTAGAATGTTCCACTAATAACACTTTACAGGTATTAATTTACCTAATCCTTATAATAATCCATTGTATATGAACTTCTATTATAGGTCAGAACAATGAGACAGAATTTTACTAATTGGCTGAAGGTCATATCAGATAGTATGTGGTAGAGCCAGGGTACAAACACAGCAGCTCTGTCTCCATCTATGCTCTCTGCCGCTAAGTGTATTGTCTTTCCAAGTCTTCATAAGTAGCTAATTATTAGACAAGTTAAAGTTCTAGAAACAAAATTAATACTGTCTACCAGATTCTCTCAAAACTCAGACATATTTTCTATCTGATAAAAAGAAAAAAGTATACATAGTATTAATATAATATTATATTAATATATTAATTATATACACATACACACAATTACTCAGTTCAGTATAGTTTGAAATTTAGCATGAAGCAGGTCTGCTTTGGTCTCTATTCAAAAATAATTTAGATACTGAAAAAACAAAAGAGCCAAAAAAAGAAAGCAAAGTTTTAAAAGGAAAAACTCACCTCAATATAATATCACCACAAGTTTTTCTCATCATGTAGACTCCATGGATATTGCTAAAAATATCAATGTGTTTGAATGAAAATTCGTATGTTGAAATGTTAGGCTTTCTATACCTGAAATGAATGGTAAAAATAGGTCAGAGTAATAAAAAGTTATTTGAATATGCATATACAACATAAATAGCAGTTGAAGCAGCATTAATTTTATTTAATTAAAACGATCAGTAGTTTTTTTCACCTTCATTAAATGAAGGATTTCTTCTAAGACAAGAATATTGAATGGGAATTGTTATATCATAAACTCTTCTTTCTCCATTTTTTACGTATTTCTAACTTTATAATGCTAAAAAATATTTTGACTAAATATATGGCTTTCATACAACATTTTGCTATCTTGGCAAATCCTTTGTTACCACAAATAATTTTATTACTGTTCAAAAATATTAGACCATTCTAGCTAGTTACTTCATAGAATTCCGTGTGTCCTCATATCTGTCTTTGTACCACTTGTAAGTTTTTAGCATGTCCTTCCTTTTGTACTGTGTGGCCTTTTTCAATATTTACTTAAGGCACAGAGAACCGGTCCTATCACCATGATAATTTTTATTCAACTATGTCAGCATAAAGGAGCAATAAGAATAACAGCTATGCACAAGAAAGGCAGGAGTCATTAAGAAGTTAGGGTCTGACGCAGACATAGTAATGGACTTGAGGACACAGGGAGGGGGAAGGGTAAGCTGGGACAAAATGAGAGAATGGCATGGACATATATACACTACCAAATGTAAACTAGATAGCTAGTGGGAAGCAGCCACATAGCACAGGGAGATCAGCTCGGTGCTTTGTGACCACCTAGAGGGGTGGGATAGGGAGGGTGGGAGGGAAAGGCAAGAGGGAGGGGATATGGGGATATATGTATACGTATAGCTGATTCACTTTTTTATACAGTAGCAACTAACACACAACTGTAAAGCAATTATACTCCAATAAAGATGTTAAAAAAATAAAAAAAGAAGTTAGGGTCTGAGAATAATTCCAGGAATCACATGAAGAGATATATGATGTTTTATGAATACAAATCAGTTTTCAAAAGTAAATGGAAATGTGTTGGAATGGTCACAATTAAATTAGAAATTCCCATATTATTCATTTCACTGCAGAGAACCCTATGCTCATGTTAAACTCATAGAGAAAATCTTAACACAATTGAAAACATGAAAATTTGTCTTTAACCGCAAGCTTAAAGAAAATCTTAAATTATAAATTATGTAATTGTTCTCCCTACCTTTGAAATTCCTCCAATACAAGTTATATCTCACATCTACTTTAATTTCCATCATAGGTGTGCTGGGGTTTAGGGTGGCTTCCCCAAACTATGCCACAGTGGCATCTTGATTATTTTGAACTGAAGCTGCTTGAGAAGCAGCTGATGAAGGAAACTCTGACCCTCCTCTGTCCTCCTGAAAGCACGAAATAAATCTCTCATGTGAAAGGTGCCCTCCCTGCATCTGGAGATAGAAGGGATACCCTATTGCCACAGACAGAGAATTTGAGGCTGAAAAGCCTGTGAAAACAAACCTTGTTACTTCTTTAATTCATTACCCCAAGCCCAAACTCTGTTTAGATTTTTCACCAGTTAAACAGCCAAAACCTAAGTTTCTTTGTCTTGTCAATTTCTTACAAATTTATCGTTTCTTTGTCCAAAAAGTACAGTGGCTGCCTGCTTTGGCCACTTCTTAGGTCCTATTTCTATGAGTGCTCCATGGGCACAAATTAAAATTTGGGTTTTTTTCTCCTGTTAATCAGTCTTGTGTCAGTTTTATTATTAGTCCAGCCACAAGACTGGGGTAGAGGGGGAAATTTGCCCTCCCTGACAGGTCCAGTTATGACAAACTACGTGTGCATTAAATTGTTAATTAAGCCATACTTGTAATGTATTAACATTTATCTTCTTTTCTGATGCATAATCACTGGTAAATATCTTCTGAAACTGTACCCATATATGTACCTTAGATATTCTTTAAGCATCTGTTGATCCGAACTAAAGCTTTATATGAAATAGCAGCTTTCATTAAAAGAATCATTTAATGAATCATTTTTAAAAGATTTAAAAGAATCATTTTTAGGGCAGTTACCCTTAAATCATTGTTTTTTGTTTTGTTTTGTTAATTTTTTTAATACCATGCATTTTCTGTCTTCCTTCCTTCCTTCCTTCCTTCCTTCCTTCCTTCCTTTCTTTCTTTCTTTTATTTTTTATTTTTGGCTGCATTGGGTCTTCGTTGCTGTGTGCGGTCTTTCTCTAGTTGTGGCAGGTGGAGGCTACTCTTCATTGCAGTATGCAGGCTTCTCATTACAGTGGTTTCTCTTGTTGTGGAGCACGGGCTCTAGGTGCACAGGCTTCAGTAGTTGTGGCACACGGGCTCAGTAGTTGTGGCGCACAGGCTTAGCTGCTCTACGGCATGTGGGAATCTTCCCGGACCAGGGCTCGAACCCGTGTCCCCTGCATTGGCAGGCAGATTTTTAACCACTGTGCCACCAGGGAAGCACTAAATCATTGTTTTTAAGATTTAATTTGATATATAACAAAGAAGGGAATCCTTGAATTTTTTGCAGATTTTAGTAATTAGGAGCTCAATGATGATTATCAAGTTATATATTTATGTAGAAACATTACTAATGAAAAACATTTATGATAAAACACTTATTGACCATTTATGTCACTCTTCAAACAGAGCCTCTCATTTCTATTTAAATATACTATATTACAAGGTGAAGGAAATATGTCATTCTTTTTGCTTAAATATTGCATATGTTGTACTGCCATGAATTTACATAGGAACTGGGTTAAAATTCCATTCCATTTACTGAAATGTTTGATATTTATGATTTATAGTACTTTTGTAAATGTAAAACTAGAATTATCCTGTTTTCTAGGTTCTAAGATTATAATGACCGGTTAGCATAGATTACCATAATATTTAGAGTTTTAAAATTTGAACTTCGTAGGCCTTTAAGCCATTAGCATAGTTTGTTGAGTTTACTGGTGATTTACTATTGTCTTTATTCTTCCTTAATATGTTAAAATAACTTTAGGCATTTGCCAAAATTTTATCCTATTACACACAAAGACTGAGTTTTGCATATGGTTGCACTATAAAAAACTAAAATTGGAAATCTCAAGTTATTTGCCCTTCAAATCTTGAAATACCAAATGTGCCTTCCTAAATAGAAAAAAAATTTTTTTTCAAAACTGTTTTAATGTCATGCTTTTAAATTACTCTCAGAATGTCTGCCTGAACTGTAAGAAAACTAAATATTTAAACCACTGAAAACTAAACCTTTCCGTTCTGAAGCTCAAAATCATATTTTGAATCATGCATAAATGCAACATTGGCATTATAAGGCATCATTAAAACTTCCTTTAGTAATATTCTTTAAACACGCTAAAACTCATTTTTCTTTTGCAGAAACAAACTAAAAAAGCAAACAAAAACTACTTTGCAAACGTTATTAGCCACACAATTGTCTTTCTTCCTCCATTTTACCTCTAACACAGTTTTCTTGCCTTTGTCGTCATTTATTTGACTTTTTGATGTCTACTTTTAAATTTTACCCTAACGTTTAGAAATGTGTAATCTATATAAGTAATCATCCAAATGTATGTCTATATTTAATTTGATTTATTTTCTTATATTTATTAATTAAATTAAATCATAATTAATTCTTTAGTTCAATTCCATTCTGAAGGCATTAAGGGCATGTTTACTCTGTGCTTTGCCATATACATTATATATATTATTTTATAGTCCTTTTAAACATTTTTCAAAGTTATTTATCTTGATATGCATTAGTTGCCCTCAAAAAAATATAGTCTTGTTTGGAAGTCAGTTACACTACATTTATGAGTTAATTCGTGATTTCATTCAAAATTCTTCTTGAACACCTATTATCTTTTAGACATTATGCTAGGTAGTGGGGGAAAAATAGGTAAGTCAGACTGATGTGGTCCCTTCATTCATGGAGATTAAGTTCTAATTTTTATACATATGGAAAATTAAGGACTGATTTAGGATATAATCTGAGATATTTTGCAAAGATAAATAGTAAGCACCATGAAAGGGCCATAAAAAAAGAGAGATGAGGTTGTGGTTGACTTCTTGAAGAAAATTCAAGGGAAGATGAAACTCGATGTCAGCTTCATAGGTAGACAGTTCTTCTAATTAGAGATGCTGCTACACACATTTTTAATCGCATACCTTCCTTACAAACCACTAAAAGCAAACAAAGAGTCACAACTATAAATTGTGAAGAATATCTGCTCTATTGGACCAAGATGAGAGATGATGAAGAGTCAACATGTATCCATCTCCTTGATCTTATGGCAGGCTGCAGATTTCCTGACAGTTAAATGTCAGAACTCTGGAAAGAGCTCAGACCACTGTTCTAATAGCAGAATGAGATGTAGAAGCCAAGGCAAGCCTTGGGAGGGTCGGAGAAATGTCCCATGAGAACCCAGTCTAATACTGTAAAATGTTAGGAAAAATGGAGCAAAGGAAAGAGTAGTCTTCTTTGATGTAGCTAAGCCTGGGTGAGGGCCGGAGTGGGAGCAGTGTGGACTACCTCTTAATCTCAGGGAACCTACATTTCAGGAGGGTCTCTGTGAGCCATACAGACTTCCTGAGTACCAAAAGCTAAAAGGAGATGGGCAAGCAGGATGGAAGACACAGAGGATTTAGTGAGGGAGAGCCTAATACGGCCAGTCCAAACTGAAACGTGAAGGGCGAGCCCACCTCACTTCTGCTGCCAACCCCTCAGGGTTCAGCAATAGCTGGTCCAGACAGAATTGCCTCCATTTCATAACCAGGGAGGTTCCGGCATACAAAATGAAGGGAAAAAAATGTAAGCAAAATGCAGATAATGACGTTCTACCGGAAGAGCAGTTTATCCCAGAAAAACCTCAAAGCATGCCACATAGAAGATACAAACACCACGACCTCACTAGGTATTACAAACATGTAAAAAATAAACACAAAAGAAAACAGAAAAACTGAAGAGACAGTAAAAAAAAAAAAAAAGGAATATTAAGTAGGCAGAACTCAGGGCAAAAGGGAAGGAAAAAATAAAATTAAACACCACGACCTCACTAGGTATTACAAACATGTAAAAAATAAACACAAAAGAAAACAGAAAAACTGAAGAGACAGTAAAAAAAAAAAAAAAAAAAGGAATATTAAGTAGGCAGAACTCAGGGCAAAAGGGAAGGAAAAGATAAAATTATTAGAGAGATAAGCTACCTTGAAAGCAACAAAACAAGTGAAAACACATTTAGAAACATAGACCACAGACATGAGGAAATTGCATAAAGTGAAATAAAAAAGAACAAAAATAGGAAAGCAATTAGAAGATGATTGAGAGGGAGACCAAGGCATCAATATAATGATAAGCAATTATTCTGAGGGAAAATATAGAAAAATGGAACAGAAATAAAATATTCATAATTACCCCAACCATCCTTCAAGTATTAAGATTAAAGATAGATAATCTCCTGGGTGTAATAGCTCAGGAAATATAGCACACAAGACCCCTTTTTAAAAATGAATTATGTTTATAAAATGTCATTAAAAAGGGAATCAGAATAAAAAATCAAAAAGGAGAAGCCATGATAAAGCTATTGAATATAGAACCAAAGTTATCAATTCTTGTTATTATAATCATAGTGTCCAAAGATAATGCTGTAAAATTCTGTAAATATATATATATTTAGTTATCCACTGCTGCATAACAAATTACCCCAAAACATACTAGCTTAAAACAACCAAAATTACTATCTACCATTTCTAGGAGTCAGGAACCTGGATATGGCTTAGCTGGATCCTCTGTTTCAGGATCTTCTGTAAGGTTGTGATTACTTTTCAACTAGGGCAGGATCCCTTCCAAGCTCACTCAGTGGCTGTTGACTGGGTTCAATTCCCCACAGACTGTTGGATGGAGGGTCTCAGTTCCTCAGTAGCTGTTGTAGGCCAAAGACTATTCTCAGTTCCTTGTCACACGGAATTCTCCAAAATAAGAACATGCTTCATGGAAGCACAAGAGAGTCTGTGAGCAAGATGGCAGTCAAAGCCTTTTACAGTCTAATCACAGAAGGGACATTCCATCACTTTTGCTCTATTTTATTTATTAAAAGCAAGTCACCAGACTCAAATCAATAAAATTAGAACTGAAAAGGAGAAGTTACAATGGACACCGCAGAAATACAAAGCATCATAAGAGACTACTACAAGAAACTCTATGCCAATAAAATGGACAACCTGGAAGAAATGGATAAATTCTAAGAAAGGTATAACCTTCCAAGACTGAACCAGGAAGCAATAGAAACTATGAACAGACCAATCACAAGTAATGAAATTGAAACTGTGATTAAAAATCTTCCAACAAACAAAAGTCCAGGACCAGATGGCTTCACAGCTGAATTCTATCAAACATTAAGAGAAGAGCTCACACCCATCCTACTCAAAACCTTCCAAAAAATTGCAGAGTAAGGAACACTCCCAAACTCATTCTACAAGGCCACCATCACCCTGACACCAAAACCAGACAAAGATACCACAAAGAAAGAAAATTACAGACCGATATCACTGATGAATATAGATGCAAAAATCCTCAACAAAATACTAGCAAACAGAATCCAACAGCACATTAAAAAGAGCATACACCATGATCAAGTGGGATTTATCCCAGGGATGCGAGGATTCTTCAATATACACAAATCAATCAATGTGATACACCGTATTACCAAATTGAAGACTTAAAACCATATGATCATCTCAATAGGTGAAGAAAAAGCTTTTGACAAAATTCAATACTGATTTATGATAAAAAAAAACTCTCCAAAAAGTGGGCATAGAGGGAACCTACCTCAACATAATAAAGGCCATATACGACAAACCCACAGCAAACATCATTCTCAATGGTGAAAACCTGAAAACATTTCCTCTAAGATTAGGAACAAGACAAGGTTGTCCACTCTCACCACTATTATTCAACATAGTTTTGGAAGTCCTAGCCATGGCAATCAGAGAAGAAAAAGAAATAAAAGGAATCCAAATTGGAAAAGAAGAAGTAAAACTGTCACAGTTTGCAGATGACATGATACTATATATAGAGAATCCTAAAGATGCTACCAGAAAATTACTAGAGCTAATAATTTGGTAAAGTAGCAGGATACAAAATTAATGCACAGAAATATCTTGCATTCCTAGACACGAACAATGAAAGATCAGAAAGAGAAATTAAGGAAACACTCCCATTTACCATTGCAACAAAAAGAATAAAATACCTAGGAATAAACTTACCTAAGGAGACAAAAGACCTGCACGCAGAAAACTATAAGACACTGATGAAAGAAATTAAAGATGATACAAACAGATGGAGATATATACCATGTTCATGGATTGGAAGAATCAATATTGTGAAAATGACTATACTACCCAAAGCAATCTACAAATTCAATGCAATCCCTATCAAACTACCAATGGCATTTTTTACAGAACTAAAACAAAAATTTCATATTTTGTATGGAAACACAAAAGACCCCGAATAGCCAAAACAATCTTGAGAAAGAAAAACAGAGCTGGAGGAATCAGGCTCCCTGACTTCAGACTATACTACAAAGCTACAGTAATCAAGACAGTATAGTACTGGCACAAAAACAGAAATAGAGATCAATGGGACAGGATAGAAAGCCCAGAGATAAACCCATGCACATATGGTCACCTTATTTTTGATAAAGGAGGCAAGAATACACAATGGAGAAAAGACAGCCTCTTCAGTAAGTGGTGCTGGGAAAACTGGACAGTTACATGTAAAAGAATGAAATTAGAACACTCCCTAACACCATACACAAAAATGAACTCAAAATGGATTAAAGACCTAAATATAAGGCCAGACACTATAAAAGTCTTAGAGGAAAACATAGGCAGAACACTCTGTGACATAAATCACAGCAAGATCCTTTTTGACCCACCTCCTAGAGAAATGGAAATAAAACCAAAAATAAACAAATGGGACCTAATGAAATTTAAAAGCTTTTGCACAGCAGAGGAAACCATAAACAAGATGAAAAGACAACCCTTAAAATGGGAGAAAATATTTGCAAACAAAGCAACTGACAAAGGATTAATCTCCAAAATTTACAAGTAGCTCATGCAGCTCAATACCAAAAAAATAAACAAACCAATCCAAAAATGGGCAGAAGACCTGAATAGACATTTCTCCAAAGAAGACATACAGATGGCCAAGAGGCACATGAAAAGCTGCTCAACATCACTTATTATTAGAGAAATGCAAATGAAAACTACAATGAGGTATCACCTCACACCGGTTAGAATGGACATCATCAGAAAATCTAAAAACAGCAAATGCTGGAGAGGGTATGGAGGAAAGGGAATCCTCTTGAACTGTTGGTGGGAATGTAAACTGATGTAGTCACTATGGAGAACAGTATGGAGTTTCCTTAAAAAACTAAAAATAGAATTACCATATGACCCAGATATCCCACTACTGGGCATATACCCAGAGAAAACCATAATTCAAAAAGCACATGCACCCCAATGTTGATTGCAGCACCTTTACAATAGCCAAGTCATGGAAGCAACCTAAATGCCCATCGACAGACAAATGGATAAAGAAGATGTGGTATGTATATATGATGGAATATTACTCAGCCATAAAAAGGAATGAAATTGGGTCATTTGTAGAGACATGGATGGACCTAGAGACTGTCATACAGAATGAAGTAAGCCAGAAAGAAAAAACAAATATCGTATATTAACACACATATGTGGAATCTCGAAAAATGGTACAGATGAACCGGTTTGCAAGGTGGAAATAGAGACACAAATGTAGAGAACAAATGTATGGACAATGGACACCAAGAGGGAAAAGTGGCTGGGGGGGAGGGTTGTAGTGGTGGGATGAATTGGGAGATTGGGATTGATATCTATACACTAATATGTATAAAATAGATAACAAATAAGAACCTGCTGTATAAAAAATAAATTAAATTTAAAAATGCAAAAAAAAAGAACAGTGCCTGACACATACTAGGCACTCAATGAATGTTATCATCATCATCATTACTATTATTCCAGTTATTAAAATGCTGTGAGTATCACTGGACATGTAGTTTTATTCACTTCTCTAATTATTTTCTTATGATAAATTCCTAAAAATGAAATTGCAGGCAAAAGCATATATATCATTGTCAGATTTGTCATTGTCAAACTTTTCAACCAGTTTATGTTCATTTATCTTCTCAGCAGAACATGACAATGTCTGTTTCCTCAAACTCTCACCAGTTGTCAAGTCCTCTTAATAACTGATGATCAAGTTTCATCTTAATAACTGATGATAACTTGAAAAGCAAGAGATGCTATTACATTTTCATTTTAGTTTGTGTATCATTATTGAAGCTAAATTTTTTCCCTTTTTTTATGAAGGTATAATTGACATACAGCATTATATTAGTTTCAGATGTACAGCATAATGATTTGATATTTGTATACATTGCAGAATGTTCACCACAATAAGTCTAGTTAACATCCATCACCACACATAGTTACAGAATTTTTTTTGAGATGAGAACTTTTAAGATTTACTCTCTTGGACCTCCCTGGTGGGGCAGTGGTTAAGAATCTGCCTGCCAGTGCGGGGGACATGGTTCGAACCCTGGTCTGGGAAGATCCCACATGCCGCGGAGCAGCTAAGCCCATAGACCACAGCTACTGAGGCCTGCGTGCCTAAAGCCCATGCTCCACAGTAAGAGTTGCCACCGCAATGAGAAGCCCGTGTGCCACAAGAAGAGTAGCCGCTGTGCACCGCAACCAAAGAAAGCCCACGCACAGGAACGAATACCCAATGCCGCCAAAAATAAATAAATAAATTTATTTAAAAAAAAAAGTTTACTCTCTTAGCGACTTTCAAATATGCAATACTTAACTATAGTCACCATGCTGTACAGTACATCTCCATGATTTACTTACGGTATAACTGGAAATTTGTACCTTTTTATTTCCTTCATCCATTTGCCTGCCATTCCACCCCCCCACCTCTGGCAACCACCAGTCTGTCATCTGCATCTATGAGCTTGGCTTTTTTTTATTCCACACATAAATGAGATCATGAGATATTTGTCTTTCTCTTTGTGACTTATTTCACTTAGCATAATGCCTGCAAGTTCCATCCACGTTGTCCCAAATGGCATTTTCTTTTGATGGATACCCAGAAGTGGAATTTCTGAATCAGAGGCTGAATTTTTTTAATCTCCTTATTGGCAGGAGAAATTTCTTCTTTTGTGAATTACAATTCATATTCTTTGCCCATTTTTAAGTGGGATGTATTATTTGAATTAATAACTTATAGTTTCTAATTTTAGAACATAAGCACCTCTGGAATATTGATGAATTGAGATTTTAGCAGACTTTCAGCCAGATAGAATTCATTTCCCATCTGGAGCAGGCCGCTGAGAAGGCTCTGAGGAACTCACCCTTTGTCCCTGGGAAGGTAGAATTGTGTGTTTGAGCCAACTTGAAAGATAGCCAGGAGAGTGTTCACTTTCTGTGTGCTGAATTATACCTAATAAGGGCTTTTTAAGGTTTTGAGGACTCCAGCAATAAGCTGAGTGAAGTACATCAAATGGAATAGCAGTTTCAGGAAGTGCTTTATCAAAGTAAAAAGCATAAGCAATTGGAGAGTGATGTGGTCTGTGAAAGTCCCCAAATGGTATGACCAACCTGGAAGAACAAGGCATCTGAGAGCTAAAAGGGGGGAGACATGAGAGAGAGGGAAGAACAGAAGCGCTGAAGGCTTGCTTGGGGACTAGTCTCAAAAATCTCAAAAATATGACCCATTTAGCCCCCGTCTTATATACAGATGGCCAGGGATGTGTGCGTAAAGTTGAAGAAACATATGGCACACTATATACTTTCCAAAAGCAAGAGTTTCCGTGTTTATCTTTGTATGCAGAATGCTAAGCACAAAGCCAAATTCATAATAGGTACTTAAGAAATATTACTACTTTAAAGAATGGGAGTAGTAGCACCGTTAGCCTAGGTGAGTGTAACGGTGATACATGGATGCTTGGAGGAAGAGAGATACAGAGAGTAGTGATTGGAGGTGGAGTGTGGTCATCAATGTCAACCTCATGAAGCGAAAAGGATACACCCAAGACAAGGCAAGATTAGTAGCTAGGCAAACTGTCAGGAAGTGAGAAATCGACGAAACCAAGAATTGGTTGGGAATACAGATATTAGGAAACAACAGAGGGATATCTTGATATTGGGATAAAGCACCGGCCTCAGCCAGGATGGTTATGTATGTTAGAATCTATAACATGAAGCATTCCCCAAGTGAATTAGTAATTTATTTACTTATTCAGTAATTATGCATTGAACACGCAGTATGTGACTGAATATGCTACTTACTGGGTATATGATGGTGAACAAGGTACATCCTGTAACTTCAAGAAACAAACAGTGACAGCAGAGCATAAAGGCCGTGATGGAATAAGGAAAGAGTTTTAAAGGAGTCTCAGTGGGGAAGCCTAATTCATCCTTGGGGGTGATGAAGCCTTCCCAAAGGAGATGAGACAAATACGGGCGACTGTAATGACTGACAATTCAGGATTCGTTAGTTGAGTTGAAGGAGGACAGCTGGAGAGTACAGTTGGCCCTCAGAATCTGCAGATTCCTTGTTCGAGGATTCAAACAAATGCAGACCAAAAATATTTGGAAAAAAAAAAATCCAGAAATTTCCAAAAAATAAAAGTTGAATTTGTGGAGTGCTGGCAACTATTTATATAGCATTTGTATTGTATTTACAACTACTTAACTTCGCACATTGTGTCAATATTAGGCATTATAAGTAATCTAGAGATGATTGAACATAGATGGAGGCTGAGCATACATTATATGCAAATATTATGCCATTTTCTATAAGGGACTTCAGCATCCACTGATTTTGGTGTCTGTGAGGGTCCTGGAACCAATCCCTCATGTATACTAAGGGATGACTGTAAATTCCTGAAAGGGACAGCAGGATGCAGCAAAATACGGAGTCCAGAAGGAGCTTGGAGCACTCAGGGAACCTCTTGTATTTCGGTGTGAATACAACCTGGAGCCTATAATGGAAGCAGGCATATAATTGCTTGGCTTTAAAAAAATTTTAATTACCAATTGTATTCTTAGTGGCATGACCTAAAACAACCAGATTTCCTGAACGTTACTTTTAGAATTGTTATGGGTGCAAGGATACATGAGAGTCAAAGATCAGTTAGAAAATACTGAGAATGTGCACTTTACCAGAATATGTGTGTGCAGACAGAGACTTGTAAGTTCCATGAGGGACCAGACTCAACTATCTTCTTCACCATTGAATCCCCAGTATGTGGTATGGTGCCTAGTATATAAATATTTGTTAAAGGAAAGTGAAAATGAGTGACACTGCCACAGCTTGATTATAAAAATGTAGCTTGGTATGAAATGTTTTAAATTCCAGATTGTTTCTGGCTGATATTTTTACATTTACTGGCCAACTTCCCTGTTCGCCAGTAATTTGTGGTCAGCAAATAAAGATCAATGTTAATATTAGCCTACAATTGACACAATGAGAAAGGAAAATCTGCAAGAAATAAAAACACTGTGCTTTCCAAAATCAAGTATTTTTCTTAGATTATTGTAGTTTTCTCAACCAGGGACAGTTTTGCCCCTCAGCCCCCAGGGGATATTCTGCAATGTCTGGAGACATTTTTCATTGTCAGGACGGGAGGAATTCTACTGGTATCTGGTGGGTAAAGACAGGATGCGGATAAACTTCATGCACAGAATGGGATGGCCCCCACGACAAAGAAATATTTCCAGCCTAAAAATGTCAACAGTGTTAAGGTTGAGAAATCCTGGAGTTTTTAGACTCAGGGTCTCTGCTTATTTGACACGGGTCGTCAAAAGATGGTTTTATCTTTGAACTCTTAGAATTCTTCTAGCTCTCAAAGTCTATATTTTTATTATAATGACTGTATTTGTCTCCTTAATAGAACAAAGTACAGTAGGAAGCAGGGAGGAGAAAATGGATTTTGGCTCTTGAGTGAAGTATGCTTTGAAGAGTTAGCCATTTGCCTGCTGCTAAAATGAGATGAAATATTGGAGCCAACTTTTTTCTTGTTTTCTTTCCAGAGTGGAGCCTGGGAAAACTTAACAAGTAGGGAATGTCTCTGGCATTTCTCCTAACTTATCTCTTATCATTATTGGTACTCAACCCCCTCTGCTTCTTTATGTCTTCTCTTTGTGTGTTGTCACCTCACCCATAAAGGATCCCATTATTTATATATGGAGTCCCGCATATATAAATATACATACCCCTCATTCTCCCAAAATAGCCCTTCTCTTGGTGTCCTATTCTTAACTACTTGAGAGGACCCTGAGTCAGTTTTAATAGCTTACAGAGGCTTTGATGTACATACTTGATAACTGTATTTTCATTTTTTAAAGAAAGACAGTAATGGTTAACCCAAAGTTATTGAACAATAATGATGAGATTTCAAGCAGTGACTTATTAGAGCTCTTTAAAGCAACGCTTTAAATTTGCTTTTGTTCTTTGGGATTGAATTTGTATGTAAACTCTTTTTTTTTTAAAGAAGGTGCTGGTGGTGGGAGTTTATTAATTAATTAATTTTTGCTGTGTTGGGTCTTCGTTTCTGTGAGAGGGCTTTCTCTAGTTGTGGTAAGCGGGGGCCACTCTTCATCGCGGTGCACGGGCCTCTCACTATCGCGGCCTCTCTTGTTGCAGGGCACAGGCTCCAGACGCGCAGGCTCAGTAGTTGTGGCTCACGGGCCTGATTGCTCCGCGGCATGTGGGATCTTCCCAGACCAGGGCTCAAACCCGTGTCCCCCGCATTAGCAGGCAGATTCTCAACCACCGCACCACCAGGGAAGCCCTGTTTGTAAACTCTTAATTCTGCAAACATAAGAATCTATAATCAAGGTTGGTCTTCATCCTTGGCGACAGACAGTACTAGCTGTGATTAAACTACTAAAATATTGGGTTAGCCAAAAAGTTCGTTCCGGTTTTTCCATATGAACTTTTTGGCCTACCCACTATTTCCACACTGATAGATATGTAGCTGCTTCTCTAAGCCTCATGAATTCCCATCATCATCCCCAGTGACCCAGCCCCACTGAGAACCTTCTCCATCTCCCCACAGTTCAGCAACTACAGGGTTAATACCTGCCCCAGTAGGTGCCTTCTAACTGCAACAGCTTCTGTTCTGATTGGCTCTTTCCCACTGCCACACACACACACACACACACACACACACACACACACAACATGTTATTAAATAGTTGGAATAGTGTTTTGATTACATCCCCAGCTACAACTGTTGTCAAGTTATTCTGTCTTGGTTGGTGGGGGTGGTTCTTATCTTCTTAGATCCCAATAAGTAAAAGTGGATGAAAAGCTTCCTTTTCTTAATATTTGGGTACTTGTTTGAACGTTTTCAAGGAAAACAGAAGACCTCTGATATAAACCGAAATTTGATCTTCCACAATATCTTCCTTAAAGTTCCAAAAAATATATCTATATCTTTGTGCAAGAAAATTAATTATGGTAAAAATATCCATGGCAAAAATATGACCATTTTGTTTGTATCCATTTCAAATGTGAAACACACAGAGAATTACAAACAATGGTATACGTTAAGCATAATTTTCTGACTCATAGGGATAAAAAGTGCAATGTAATGATATTTACATGGAGAAAAAATAGATGAGGAATGAAACAAGTAGCATGAAACAAGTGGTTTAATTATCAGAGTGCTAAAAGCATATTATGAAAGATTATAATATAGAAGCATGATAAAAAGGGAATGGCATCATTCATCTTTCAAGCACTAAAATTTGTTAAAAGAAGATCCCTTCAATTTCAAAGTTAAAGATATTTTAATAGTGATATCATCATTTTTTAGAAGTCCAATCAATACAAAAAGTACAAAGACAAGAGTAAAAAATAATTCTAGTCTCACCACTCAGAACAATTATCATTAACAATTGGTGAGCCTCGGTCTGGATGTCACACAGTGTACTCATGCAGAGATAAGGATGTATGAATGGATGAAAATTTAGATTGATGACA
The DNA here is from genome assembly GCF_008692025.1 of Phocoena sinus. Taxonomy (NCBI): domain Eukaryota; kingdom Metazoa; phylum Chordata; class Mammalia; order Artiodactyla; family Phocoenidae; genus Phocoena; species Phocoena sinus. The sequence goes on along the minus strand of NC_045773.1, from coordinate 75,854,091 downwards.
GATGGATAGATTGGAAAACAAACTGATAGCATGCTATATTTTATCCTAAAAGATTTAGTTTTATTTACTTTAAATTTTTAAGAAGCAAAAGAATTTTGGGAGCTAAACTTTTGCTAAACTTTACATAGTATTCATAAAATACAAGAGAGATTCATTTCTAGAATTTCTATGAGCAAAACAAAAAGACTATGCAAGACATTAGGAGGTGGGCTTCCCTGGTGGCGCAGTGGTTGAGAGTCCGCCTGCCGATGCAGGGGACACGGGTTTGTGCCCCGGTCCAGGAAGGTCCCACATGCTGCAGAGCGGCTGGGCCCGTGAGCCATGGCCGCTGAGCCTGCCCGTCCAGAGCCTGTGCTCCGTAACGGGAGAGGCCACAGCAGTGAGAGGCCCGCGTGCCGCAAAAAAAAAAAAAAAAAAATAGAGACATTAGGAGGTGAATTTTTAAAAATATTTGTTTCCCTTTTTAAGGGCTCCCCTTTTCTCTTCCCTATTATGAAACATTTTTAATTCAGCACACTTTATTTCTTTATAGCTCCCTCTTTGCCAGCTCCTGACCGTCATTAGTTACTATATAATTCTTTTTCTAACATAGCCCTTATCCTCCCAATTGTTTAGTTTGAGTTCTATTTTTAAATAGAGTCCAGGCTCATCTTCAGCCTTTTCACTGAATCCATACACAGTTATTCTGCTGTTTCGTGATTGATTTAATAATTGTCCATTATCTGTTGACTTCCTAGCATGGAATGTAAGCATTTAGCCCACTTACACCACCTCAGCCACACATACTTCACTCCTGACATCTTCTCCTTATGGTTATATCATCATTTTTTATTAAATCAATGGTTAGTCCTTACACTAATTGACTAAATTTTTTTCAGAACTGAGAAGTGATTACATTTCTCCCCTGTTCAGGTTTTTCCTCAAATTAGTCATTGCCTTGCTTTTCTAGGTTAATGTTGCTAATTCTTCCCAGATTCGGTATTATTTCCCACATGTCAAAATGCTTTAAGTAATCGGTTAGGTTCATTTTTCCGTTTTAGAGATGTTGCTTCTGGACAGTATCTCCTGAGCCAGTCAACTGATTACTCTCTAAGTCTGCTGCACTATTGTCACCTTTGGCTGGAGTTGATCTTGACGATCCTCTTTTTCTATGTCCTGTGATGGTAGCCCTATTTCCCAAATCTTGTGTCTTCTTGTTTACATTGTTAACCCAAATTTCAGAAATGGAGGCCTGATTGACACAGGTGTTTATTTGGGGTATGTTAGGACTGCAACCCAGAGACGGACTCAAAAAAGGACTTGAATATGTTCCACCAGACTTCAAAATGGAGGAAGCTTATAAAGGCAAAAACTGCAAGGCTACAGTTAGTTACATGAGTTGTTTATCAAGAATTATAATTGGAGCTGGCAAGCAGTAAGGGTGCTTGTTAAGCAAGGATTGGTTGGGGTCAGGAATGGTTGATAGTTACAAGAGGGAACAACCTTGAGACACAAGATTGCAGCTGGCTGATGTTTTAAAAACAGTTGGTGTGCTTGGGTTTGGTATATTTCACAGAAAGTTCGAGTCTCAGTGATGTAGGGATGTGTCTGAGGCCAGATCCTCAGTAGCCACCAGCTCCATTTTGTATGACTTTGACTGTGATTATTATGATTTCAATCTGTCGTCAACATGGAGTACATTCTGAGAAAGGGAGTTTGGGAGGCACATTTTTGAGAACCTTTTGTATCCTTATATCTTAAAAATAGTTTGGCTGGGCATTCGTTAGAAACTTCTTTCTGAAATTTGGAGGCATTTTCCCATTATCTCCTAGGGTCCATAATGTTGTTGCTGCAGTTACCAGATGCCAGTTTGATTCCCCAGGCTTTATAGGTAACTTGTTTTCACCTCTCTTAAGCCCTTTTGTTCTGAAATGTGGGGTTCTGAATTGGTGCAGCTATTTTTTCATTCTTTCGCTGGGTGCACAGTGGGTAATTTCAGTTTGAATGACCTTCACTTATAACTCTCCTGGAGGGTTTTTTCCTTTTTAATTTCAGCAATCATGCTTTCAGTTTCCAAAGAACTCTTTCTTGTTTTCCTGTTGTTCCTTTTTTTTTTAAACATCCTATCAGGTGTTGTGAGTTCAGTCTCTTTTCTTAACTTTCTGAAGATATCATTTATCATTTTCGAAGTCTCTTCTGCTCTCTTCAAAATCACACTTCTCCCTGTGTTCTTTTTCCTGTTTGAGTTTCTGTGTTCCCACTGCAAGGCTGTCCTCAAATATCTTGTGATCTCTTCCACGTCAGGCTTTTCTAAAAGCATGCCGGGAGCTCTGTGTGCATGCTTGGCACGCTTCATGGCTGAGTGCTCTGGCTGGCATCAGAGCACTCCTGAGCAGTGGTACTCAAATCTGGTCTTGAGAGTCAAACTTCAGCGTCTCAGAATCACCTGGAAGCCTTGCTAGGACACAGAGTGCTAGGCACCACCCTCAGAATTTTTATTCAGTAGGTATGTCGACTGAAAAAACATGCACAACGTGATGTGAATTAAGTTTTACTGGGGGCAAAATGAGGACTATAGCCCGGGAGACAACATTTCAGACAGCTCTGACTGCTCCAGAGAGGTAGGGAGAAAGGTCAGCGTTCTATATGATTTTAGTAGAAAGGGGTATGTGCAGTCGAGCACATGTTTTGCCAGAGGCTTGCTGCTAGTCACGAGAAGCAGACGTCACCGGTAATGAATTTACTGCTTTTTTAGATATGAGAAGATGCAAGAATTGGGGCTCATAAAACCACCGGAAAATATCTAACTCTCTGAAGGCCTGTTCTGCCAGTTTTTCCTCTGAGTGCCTCATTCCTGATGTCAGCCTGAACCCCTGCTGGGGTGTGCTGAAGTTCAGCAGCTGCAATGGCTAGTCACTTAATCCTGGTAGAGGCAGATGGCAAGTGCCAATTTTTAGTGGGCAGGTAGAACCTGAGAATTTGCATTTGTGAAAAGTTTGCAGGTGATGGTGGTGTCGCTGATCCTAGAGCCACAATGTAAGAAGCATTGGTCTAGAGGAAGCTCAGTTCAGCTCCCTGCCTGGTGGAGATACATCTGCTACCAGAAGCAGAGCAAAGGAATCAGACTGGGATTGTCACTCTTTAGTACTGAGCTTTCTCTAAAACCTTCAGTTTTAGGAAAGTTCTCATTCCAGAGCTTCATTGTACCTCGTGTCTTGCAAATTATAGTCCCTCTGATAAATTTCATCAGAGAATAAACCTCACCCTACCTGGGGGTCTAGCTGTTCCTTATAAAGAGTTCAACCAGATCTCCTCTTTTCAGTCCAACTTCCCATTTCCTTCCTCCTGAAGTGCTACTTGCCTCCAATTCCTGAATCCTTCTAAGGTCTCTGCAGCTTAAGTCTGCCTGGCACCCTTCCCTTCAGGCACACACCTTTCATTTCCCCCACACTTAGTTAATTACTCTTCTTCCACCTGCTTCCCATTTTCTCCCACTTGTTAACATTTCACCCATTGTTGTCTCTATTCCCAATTTCTTTCTTTTTTTTTAATAAAGTATATACCTTCTTTAAAAAACTATTTCACGGGAATTATAGCCATTATCTTGTAGTAACTGTTAATGGAGTAAAATCTGTAAAAATACTGAAATTCGATGCTGTGCACCTGAAACTACTACGATAAAAAAAAGAATGAAAAAAAATTATTTCATTTAATAGGGCTCTAGGAGGGAGCAAATATAAATGCATGTGTTCAATCTACTGTTTTATTAAAAATCTCCTTTTCCTTCTTTGCCTTTCCCCTCCACCTTCACCTGGTAGTTTCTTTATTCTAGAATAATAGTCATAGACAATGAACATGGTTAAAGGCATATAGTTTCTCTTTTATAAAAACAGTTCTGTCTTATCCTATGTTATACCCATGAGCTCAGTTTGTGTTCCTACTTTTAGGGACCAATGTGAACTACCCAAGGTTTTAGAAGGAGTCTCAGCTCCTTCACTTATTTTGGTCTATACTTGACAGTGTTGGAATCAAAGTTTATTATTTGAGTTGTCGATATACCCTTGTTTCATTAAGGATAATGTTTTTTAAAATAAATTTATTTATTTTTTATTTTTGTCTGCGTTGGGTCTTTGTTGCTGTGCTCGGGCTTTCTCTAGCTGCAGCAAGCAGGAGCTATTCTTTGTTGCGGTGCGTGGGCTGCTCATTGTGGTGACTTGTTGCAGAGCACGGGCTCTAGGCGCGCAGGCTTCAGTAGTTGCGGCATGTGGGCTCAGTAGTTGTGGCTCGCGGGCTCTAGAGCACAGGCTCAGTAGTTGTGGCGCATGGGCTTAGCTGCTGTGCTGCATCCGGGATCTTCCCGGACCAGGGCTTGAACCCTTGTCCCCTGCATTGGCAGGCAGATTCTTAACCACTGCACCACCAGGGAAGTCCCCAGTGTTTTATGTGATGTTATCATTTAAGCAGTCAGTGTTTTCCTGAGAGATTACTTCATAGTCCTTAGTTATGTCAATATATCACCCAAATACTCTTTTTCTTAATGGAATATTTTTTTATGTGCAAGGTGCTTTGGACAAGATATACTGGGCCTCATTCTGCTTCTCCATTAATGCATTTTATATGCTTTATGCTTTACAGTCTGATTCGAATTTTTCAAATACTCCCTTGATTTTAATCTAAGCCAATGTAATATTTTGTGTTCACACCAGAATCTTTTCTGTAGGGATATCTCAGATCATTTAACCTAATGGGATTCTTTTTAAGATGTATAGTGCAGGAGTGATTTTACTTATATTCTAAATAAGATACCGAAAGGCACAAAGATTATTTCTTGATTAAAAATCTCATCCAAACTCAGAGATAAATCTCCCACTAGCATGCAGGTAGTACATTTTCTCAAAATGGTTTTCCCCACAAAGCAGGATCCTTAACTTTTTGTTTTTTAATCCAGACCATTGGAAATGCTGAGGAAAGATAAGAACCTCACCCTCAGAGTAAAAACAAACATATAGTCACACATTTTTGTTGTTGTTGTTGTTTTGCATACAATTGCCAAAGCTATCACAGCTCACAGGAGAACCTCCATTATCCAAAAGTTAAGGGTGGACTCCTTTGTTCTGGAGGGTATATCTTACCATTGACTTTGTCATCATCACCATTATTATCATCCTTACCATTATGACCACAATCATTAGATGCTGTTTCTATAGTAGTTTAGAATTTTCAATGTACATGAATCTATATTGTTTAGCTTTCAAGACAAATTTTGTGTGAGAGTATGTGTGTATACACACTTATTCTACAGTTAATTTAGTAAACATTCAGTGAGTATCTTCTTTGTGCCAGGCACTCTTTTAGAAGCTAAGAATAAAAATAAAATCTGTCCTGGAGGAGTTCATATCTCTTAGTGTTGATAGACTGACAACAAATAATTACAGAGTACAAAGCCAAGAGAACTGTAGCAGAGATACATAAGTAAATGCTGTAGCAGCACAGCGCAGGAGACAACAAATTCCTTCTTGGAGGAGCTCCATCACCAAAGCTTACATTCCAACAGATATGGAATATCAATATTTTGTCAATAAAATACACTCAAATTACTTCCACCACCATCGCCATTCATTTCATTGTCCCCTACTCTAGAAGATGTATTTCTGTTCATTTTTTTCCAATTGTTTTCTAATACATGTATGTACCCAGCCTCCCTGACCTACCCACTCTGATAATTGTCAAAAAATTAAAAATTTTTTTGCAGAAGCATAATGAGGGACTAAATGTTGCTCTGCCCTATTCTAAACAGTTTTCTTGGACATGCAGTATATCTTTTCCTCTGGAACTTTCTGGTACCCTGAATCATTGGTGTATTATTTTTGTATGTTATGTAACATCTCTATCTTGTTGGGTTTTTTTTTCTTTTCTACCTTGGGCAACTTTTTAAAGATCATAGTAATATATCTGTACACAAACTAATCAGTTTTTATTTTGTGCAGATAGTTGTTGACATTTATCTCCTTAATGCTCTTCTTCTGTTTTCTGGTAGACTGATACCTGATCAACTATTTTTATAGGATGTAGAGAGGGATCTTCTTAGTAAGGTGAAAAGGTCACTTTAGAACCAAAATAAATGAAAAAGATACCCAGGCTTCCTTGTTTTGGATACAGACTATCCTCAGTTATTCATCCAATAATTACTGAGTACAGGATTGGCTACATACATTGCAGAACTTAGTGTCAAATAAAGATCTGGGGCCTCTTATTCAAAAATTAAGTGTTTCAAAATAGCAACAGCAGAACACTAAACCAAGGGTAGGGCTCTTCTCTGCATGGGGCCTGGTGTGATTGTACAGGATCTGGCTCTAAGTACACACATGAGCAATTATTTTCTAGAGCAGAGCTGTTTTCATCAGGCCCAGGAAGACTGCTGAATCCTAGTCTATTGCAGATGGAAGACAACACCCCTGTGATTTTTCTCTTCTCTTTTTCTTTACCCTTTTTCAGGCTTAGCCTCTTACTGATTTGGAGACCCTTTGTTCACCACACCTGACTTTCAACCCAAGATGCATTTTCTCCATTGAGTATTGTCTTCTGTCCTCAGTATGTGGAAAAGCAGAAAATGAAACTATACAGCACTACTTTATTAATCATTCCTCACACCCCTTGCTCTGGTGGCAGATGTGTGATCTGCCTTCTGAGCATTCCCAGTCATTCTAGATCCCCCAAACAGATTGCTCCATCAAGGCTTTAGGAAAACAGGCATCAGATCTGCAGAGACAGCCTTTTGCTCATTTCTAAATCCCCAAATGCCAACTCTTTACATCATTTTCTCTCCCAGAGCATAATCTAAGAATTCTCACTGTTCTACCCTCTAATTTTTACCTCTTCAGTATTATATTATCTGTTGTCTCTTTATTTTTTTTTCCTTCTACTCCAGTTTATCTATATACCAGTCTAAGCACATTTACTTTTTCTCTCTTTAATTGCCAGTGATGCCATCTATAGTTGTTAGATTGGAGTTTATTTTATACACTGCTATCATTCAAAATAACCTTTTTTTTTAATATTATCAAAGTAATGTATGGTCAAGACATGTAGATAAGTAACATGGGTAAGAAAAAAGAAAAAGTCCAACCATCGAGGAATAACCACTGGTAACATCATAGTAATTTCTTTCCGATATTGCCCTGTGGTAAATAAGAAAGAAAATTGTACTAATCCATTTCTTATTTGCAGAAATATGGCAGTATAGATGTCCAGGAAAGCTTCAACCAGCACCAACACCTAAAAATGCTAGATAAAACATTTTGTGAAAATACTTTTTTTTATAGCAAAGCTGATCTGTCAGTGAAGGAAGGAAAAGATCAGAGGTTACAAATGACAAGGAAGCACAAATCCAGAGTGTCTTGAAGTCAGCATTTGCCCTGAGGGGAACTGCTGACCCCACAGCCTAAGGCTTGGGTTTCCATGGGTCATGCCTGAGTGAGACAGGAGGAAAAGCCTGTCCATTGAGGAGAGTAGGGGCAGGATTGGGATCTCACACCTGATGCAGAACCCTTAGAGGGTGGCACCTTTTTTGGTTGAACTTGGAAAAATTGATTCTGCAGAGGGAAACAGTGGGCAATGCACGTCTCCTTGGCGCTGTGTGAAATGAAAATAAAAAAACATTGAGAATTCCCATCTGTAATTCTACACTCAGAAGCAAACATAGATGCTCTTTTGAAAACTATACTTTAAGTGCCATCTTCAAATAATTCCAGAAAATCAAGTTTCAAACAGGGTACATGCTGACAAACAACAATGAGCAAGAGTCACAGAAAAAACAAACTGCAGAACCAGAGCTTAGAGACTTCACCTCTTTGAAAATTGACAACGTAGTAAACAAACTAGGAGTGTTACATCCGTTTAAAAAAAATAAAAGAGGGAATCAGAAGAATGATAATGGGGTTTCAAGATTTTCAAAATCGATGAAGCGGATTTCAAAGAGAACCAAATAGAGTTCTAGAAATTAAAAAAGTGAATATAATAATTAAATTAAAAACTCAGTGGGTGAGGCTTAAAGAGAAGGTAAACTGGAAAATAAGAGCTGAAGAAATGATAGAAAACTGGACATAGAGGTTAAAATTGTGAAAGAAAGCTAAGGAACATAAAGGATAGAATGAGAAGGTTTAACAAACATTAGATCATAGTTCCAGAAAGAAAGAACAGAAAGAGTAGCAGAAAAGTCATATCCAAAGAAATAATGAGTAAGAATATTCCAGATTTTATTAAAGACTCTATTTCTCAGAGTCAGAAAGTCCAAAAGAACTTAAGCAATCTAAACAAAAACCTATCCATACCCAGCCACATTATATTGTAATTACAAAATGCTAAGGACAAGAAGAAGATTTTAAAAAGCAAAAAAGTTAACTGGAGAGAAAAGGAAGACATAATGGAACAAAATTTAAACTGACATTTTGACAACTATGAAAAGTAGAACATAATTATCTTTAATGCCCTGAGAAAAAATAACTATCGACATGGAATTCTGTGTCTAGCAAAGAATATCTTACGAATAAGGGTAAAATAATGACATTTTCAGACAAGAAAGAAACTAAGTTTAGTTAAAAATTAATTAACACTAAAGGAACAAACAGCTAATGAATGCAATTCAAGAAGAAAAAAAATGATCCCAAACAGAAGGTGTGAGCTACAAGGAGAAATGTGAAAAAAGAAAATATAAACTTTTTGGTAAATATTATATATACCAATGACAATATCTAAAACAAATATGTTATATAGCAGTAACACTTTTAAAGAAAATTGTTCTTTTTTTTCTTTGGGGGGAGGACAAAGGGAGGGTGGGTAAAGGTATCAAATGACTAAATGACTGGGCAAAATTACCATATATGTGAGCAGTAGTGTTATCGATATAAAATGTTCTGGCATGGCTTGGTGAAAAAGTAAAGTTATTAATAAACCTCAGATTTATTTTTAGTTAAATACACAATTGAACATCTCTAGAGTACTCATTAAACATAAAGAAACAGAATAGAAATTGTGCGCGATTCCAAACTTAAGAGGGAAAAGTAAATTATTTAGGGAAAGCTCAATACAAAGCAAGGCAAGAAAGACGAATAAAAAGGAAACGTGGGCTTCCCTGGTGGTGCAGTGGTTGAGAGTCTGCCTGCCGATGCAGGGGACGTGGGTTCGTGCCCCGGTCTGGGAGGATCCCACGTGCCGCGGAGTGGCTGGGCCCGTGAGCCACGGCCGCTGGGCCTGCGCGTCCGGAGCCTGTGCTCTGCGGCGGGAGGGGCCACAGCAGTGAGAGGCCCGCGTACCGCAAAAAAAAAAAAAAAAAAAGGAAACGTAAAAATTAATATGAATAAGAGGATAGAAATAAACCAAATATATTAGGAATCATAATCAAGGTAAGTTAACGAAACTGTCCAGTTTAAATTTTTCAGATTGCATGTTTTAAAAAATACATCCTAATGTAGAGAAAAGATGAATGTGAAATAATCAGAAAGTACACCTTGGCCAGTGATAACCAAACAAAATCAGGTAAGCTATATTAACATCAAGGGAAAAAGACATAAAGGCAAAAAAGGCTTTACTAGAGATGGAGGTCACCATACATTAACAAAAAGTCTCTAGCTGTCAGGAAGATGAGAATTCTAACTTTGTATATTCCTAATAGCATAGCTTCAAAATATATAAAGCAAAACTTAGCAGAAATGTAGAAATAAATTTAAAATGTACTATTATAGTGAAAGATTTGAAAATACTTCTCTCAGTTATTAAAAAATCTAGCAGAAAGCTAGATTATTGGTAATAATAATTATTACCAAAGCTATTATTGGTAATAATAGAAAATATTTGAACAACACAAAGAACAAATTTAGTCTAATAGCCATAATGCACCAAGAATGGGAGGATGCACATATTTTTAAGTACAAGTGAAACATTAATAGAAATTAATGGACCATCATCTGGACAGTATAGCAAGATTCAACAAATTGCAAAGAATCAGTATCATATTTACTATATTCTCTGACATCAAGGCTGTTGATTTACAAGTCAATAAGGAAAAAATATCCAAAATCTGATCTGTTTGTAAATTAAAGGCATACTTCAAACTGTGTATCAAAGAAAATTCATAACTACAAGTGCATATAATAATTGAAGAGCAGAATACTACTTAAGAAAACGTGCACAATGAAGCTAATGTAGTAATATTTAGAATAGCAACTAAAATGTAAGTTAGGAATATCCTAACAAAAGATGTTTAAGACTGTTATGAAGAAAACTATAAAGATTTATGTTTAAAGATAGTAAAGGGGACCTAATTAACTGAAGAAACATGTAATTTTCATGGGTAGGAAAACACAATATCATATAGAAGATGTCTGTTTTTCCAAATTGATCCATATACAGGCAGTAAAATAAATGAAAGTAAATGAACTTCAGCTCCATGATTCAACCTGGATTAATCTCAAAAGTATGTTATGCAAAAAAGAAAAAGAAAGAAAGGAAAGCTAATCTTAGAAAAAAAATATATAGAATGATTACATTTATTTTAAAAATAGGCAAAACTAAACAAAATATTGTTTAGGCATACTTACCATATGAGGTTACATTTTAAAGTACAAAATGATTAATATAAAAGTTAAGAGAAAGCCCACCTCACGGAGGAGAGAGAAGGGGAAAACTTTAGGGAAGAGTCTTTGTAATGTTGTATTTCTTAGGCTGGGTGGGGTGTATACAGGTGTTAGATTTTGTTTTGTTTTCTTTAAAATGGACAAGTATGGTATTCATGCCAAAAACCTTTATAAAGTAAATTATACTTCTCAAATTGGGAAGTATAAACCTTCACCCTAAAAAGAGGATTCTTAGAACACTCATTTTACTGAAAGATTTTAAAACAGTTTACCATAATCCAGCAAGGCAGTCTTGTACCTAATGGTTATAATAAAACATTGTTGCTCCATTTCCACGGAAGACAGTCTGCTTTTCTATTGACCATTTTGTATCGTTGCCTCGCAGAAGTGTATAGATTCTGTCACCTTTATATTTGTTATTTTGTTTTTATCACCCGCTTAGCATCTACCTGTCCTGATGATTTCTGCTGAATACATGACTCACTCATCCACATTTTCAAATGGCTCCTGGGTCAATTTCCTTTTTCAGACTTTGAGCAGATGGAAACAAGAAAGGATGGAAAGAGGGACTATACAGGGAAGGGAAGAGAAGGAGCAAAAACGAGGCTGTGGATTCCCACTTATCTTCCTTCATGTCTGAGGTGACGTATCAGGGAGGACTCTGACCCCATAACTTAGGCCAAGTCAGATTTTCCTGGCACGTCCTTGTAGGACTCTGCATTTCCCTACCCCCCCCCCCCAGCACACTGTATCTTGTTATAATTGCTCAGTGCCTCTCTTCACCCACTAAAGCACAGGCACCACAAAGGGAGGAGCAAGTTTGGCCTATTTTCCATTGTATTTCCAGCACCTAGCTCCTTTGGCAAAGAGCAAGTCTTCAATACATGTTTGTTGAATGAATGAATGGATAAGAGACATGCTCCCAGGTTTCATTAGTAAGCATACAGGTCTTTACAGCAGCCTGAGAAGAACATGAGGGCTACTATCCTTTGCTTCCCCTCCTTCCTCTTCTCTGCTCTTAGCACTATACTTGTTATTAAATGAAAGTCTTCCAGAGGGGTCTTTTTTAATTGAAGTATAGTTGATTTAAAATATCATGTTAGTTTCAGGTGTACAGCATTGTGATTCAGTATTTTTGCAGATTATATTCCATTCTAGGTTATTACAAGATAATGGCTATAATTCCCTATGCTATACAGTCTATCCTTGTTGCTTATCTATTTTATGCCTAGTAGTTTGTGTCTGTTAATCCCATACCCCTAATTTGTCCCTTCACCCTTCCCTCTCCTCACTGGTAACCATAAGTTTGTTTTCTATATCTGTGAGTCTTTCTGTTTTGCATATACATCCCTTTATATATATATTTTTAGATTCCACATATAAGTGATATCACATATTATCTTTCTCTGTCTGACATTTCACTGAGCATAATATTTTCTAGGTTCTTCCACATTGCTGCAGATGGCAGTATTTCATTCTTTTTTATAGCTGAGTAAAACTCCGTTGAGTATATATGTGAATATATATATATATATATATATATATATATATAAAATCACATCTTCTTAATTCAGTCATCTGTTGATGGCACTCAGGTTGCTTCCATATCTTGGAATGTTGTAAATAGTGATGCTGTGAACGTTGGGGTGCATGTCTGTTTCAAATTAGTGTTTTCATTTTTTCTAGATATATGCCTGGGAGTGGGATTGCTAGGTCATATGGTGGTTCTATTTTTAGTTTTCTTAAGGAACCTCCATACTGTTTCCCAGTGGCTACACCAGTTTACATTCCCACCAACAGTGTACTCAGGTTCCCTTTTCTCCATGTTCTCTCCAACATTTGTTATTTGTAGACTTTTTGATGATGGTCATTCTGACGGGTGTGAGGTGATACCTTGTTGTGGTTTTGATTTGCATTTCTCTAATAATTAGCAATGTTGAACATCTTTACATGTGCCTGTTAGCTATCTGTATGTCTTCTTTGGAAAAATGTTTAGTTAAGTCTTCTGCCCTTTCTTCATTGAATTGTTTGTATTTGATATTGAATTATATGAACTGCTTGTATATTTTGGATATTAACCCCTTGTTGGTCTCATCATTTGCAAATATTTTCTCCCATTCTGTAGGTTGTCTTTTCATTTTGTTGATGGTTTTCTCTGCTGTGCAAAAGTTTTTAAATTTAATTAGGTCCCATTTATTAATTTTTGCTTTTACTTCTTTTGCCTTAGATTAGGAGACTGATCTAAGAAACTATTGCTACAATTTATGTCAAAAAGTGTTCGCCTATGTTCTCTTCAAGGAGTTTTATGGTCTCATATCTCACATTTAGGTCTTTAAACCTTTTTGAGTTTATTTTTGTATATGATGTGAGGGAGTTTCTAATCTCATTGTATTACATGTAGCTGTCCAGTTTTCCCAGCACCACTTGTTGAAGAGACTGTCCTTTCTCCATTCTATATTTTTGCCTCCTTTGCTGTAGATTAATTGACCATAGGTGCATGGGTTTATTTCCAGGCTCGCTATTCTGTTCCATTGATCTACTTGTCTGTTTTTGTGCCAGTACCACCCTATTTTGATTACTGTAACTTTGTAGTATGGTTTGAAGTCTGGGAAGATTATTCTTCCAGCTTTGTTCTTTTTTCTCAGGACTGCTTTGGCAATTCAGGTCTTTTATAGCTCCATATAAATTTTAGGTTTATTGGTTCTAGTTCTGTGAAAAATGTCCTGATAGGGATTGCAGTTAAATCTGTAGATTGCTTTGGGTAGTGTAGCCATTTTAATAATATTAATGCTTCCAATCCAAGAACATGGGGTATATTTCCATTTCTTTGTATCATCTTCTATTTCCTTCATCAATGTTTTATAGTCTTCAGAGTATAATACAGATGTATCTAGCCCATTCTCAGGTCAAAAGCCCACATTAAAGCTTTTACCATATGTCTTAATGGGTCATTAAGACTAGGTAATTTTGGAGAAATAATTATTGCCATCAAGTCTGCTGTTAATTTTTTTTGTCTTTTATTCTTTTATTCTTCAAGGGCATTTTTTTCACATTGTATTCACCTGCTAGAATTAATGTATGTCAGAGATGGATTGGGAATTCTGTCATGTTATTTTCATTGCTGCTTTTTGAAAGTTCTTTGAATAATGTGTTATTGATTAGGATTCATCCTTATTTTTGCAAAATGAAATTTGGGAGACTTGGATTTTTAATGGTGCAGGTATAGTCAGGTTGGTCTCATCCTTAATTGATTTCCATAAACCACTGTGCTGTGTGTTTGCTCCAGTTGCAGCCCTATCTTTTCATTTTAGCCCTTGCAGTTATTGTTACAAAAACAGAGAGCTATTGGAATAGGAAGGTTCTTTTGAGATAATCTAGTCCTGCTCTCTCATTCTATTTGTTGCTACCCAGCTCTGCTCTTCCCTTTCTAAACTACGTGCAAAAGTAGAATTTGTTTCTAAAGATTGATCATTTCTGGGGGAGGAGATTTTTAGTCCAACATCAAAAACTTTTTTAAAAGAAATGTATAGAAAATACTTACTACTAATAAGAAAAAAAAACTTACTAGAGAACTCTTTATGATTTTTATGATTCTGAAAGTTTGACAAGATAAAATAGAAGGGGCTTTGTAGCCAGATGGAACTGTTTTCCAATACCTGAGTTGTAATTATAATAATCTAAACCAGAGGGAGGCAAACTTCTCTGAAGGGTCAGAATGTAAATATTTTGGGTCTTGCAACTCCTCTCTTTAGCAAGTACTGTACTTAGCTCTGTCTTTGTAGCCGAAAGTAACCACAGACAATACATAAATGAATGACTTTGGCTGTGTTCCAATAAAATTTTATTTACAAAAGCAAGCAGCAACCTGGATTTGGCCTGAAGGCTGATAAACTGATAAGCCTACCCCTGATAAAGTGTCATTTTCCAGGTATATAAGCTTGAGAAATTTACTAAAATCTAAGCACTGTAATTGATAACGACTGGATAATTAATACATTTAACTGCCCCAGATTTTGCGTTCCTCAAGGTTAGAACTGCAAATCCTCAGGGCCTAGCACACAGCGCCAAGCCATAGTAGGCATTGATTAAATGTTAGTTGAATGGATGAACGAATGAGGGCATGCTTTGGAAAACTCCAGAAAATCACAAAAATAAACTTTGTGACAATCATCAAAGAATAAAAATACCTACAGGCCTTTCCTTTCTTTACAAACTTTACATTGAGCACGCACAACATTGTACATGTTTAAATATGTAAATCTCGGATTTGCATTTGTTAAGTATTTTAAATTTACAAAAAGCACGAGACCCTTGCAATCCTCAGTCTGAAATGGAGGATTTGCCCCAAGTGGATAGTATTAGGAAATTAGGCATGCCCTAAAGACTCATCTTAATAAACTACTGATATCTGCATTCAGCTAGGTCAAAATAGAACTAATTAGCCAAATCATTTCTGTCGTAAAACTCGGCGTAAAAAAGTTAATCCACAACCAAGTTGCAAACTGCTGTCACAAACTTGAGGACTTCTAGAAAACGCTTTCATTTTATGTTAACATAAATAACAGAAAAAATATTTTTCAGGTCATCTGACGTATTCTTGCTCAATTTCTCAACTGATTTACTGAGACAGGAAGGAGCCAGAGGTAATTTTTTTGCACCTGAGAGAAAAAACAAGACAGAGATTATTTTTTTCCTCTTTCTCCCCTGGGTGGCATCTGTGAAGTAGCAAAACGTATGTCTCACTTTGCAAAACGGAGCAGTGTTTGCAAGGAGAAGCACAGAAGGGTAAACACGGTTTGCTAGGAAACAAGGAAGCCTGCTTTTCCAAACCACATTCCCCCTACTGGAACTTGCAGGTACAAGTCTGTGCTTAGCGGTTAGGGCCACCTTGGCAACCTCACCGACTGTGACAGAAGCAACAGAGAAAGACCATCGTGACCCTGCAGCTTACATTTTCTGTCCTTGAATCCATTTTGTGTTATTGTTTTGAGGTTTTTTTTAAATTGTGCTGTGTTTTGCTATTTTATACTCTCACTGCAATCCCTGAAAATTTATGAAGGACAACCACTGCATACTCATGGGTTATTACAAGGTAGAAACATATTTTTCTTGAAATTTATCAACCAAAGAGTTCTGTCATTTTCAAGTTATTCTGGGAGGCTATAAGCTTATGCCAGTGGCTATGTCATTGTCCAGGGTACATTTGCAGCTGCCCAGTTGGAATCTTTTCAAATTCTCTGCAATGCTGTTCTGAACCTTTTTGAGGGTGGCAATGCTTTATCCTTTGAGAGTGTGTTTGATTTTGTATAAACAGTTCTAAATCATTCAGAACTAAAACACATGAGCCAGGTGAGTGGCCAAGTTGCATAACACAATTTTTCATCCAAAGCTGAGCTGGACTGTTAGGGAGAGAGACATCCTGGGGCTTGGGAGCTTCCTACAATGGGAAGCAGAATAGAACCGGGTCAGAAACTGCAGTTTTCTAGTGTGGCTGCTAGACAAGATGCCAACACAATTTCCAAAATGTCCACATTCCAGGAATGTTTTGAGCTTTGAAATTAGCTAACTTACCAAGCAGAATGCTTTTAAGGGAATATTCATGTGTGTATTTTTTAATTAACTTTTTTAAAGCAAAAACCATATAGTACTAACCATGTGCCATTCCTTATTCTACGAATTTCACAAGTATTAATTCATTAAGCCACATAACCCTAGGAGGTCTCTACTGTCATTAATTCCATATTACAGATGAGAAAACTGAGGTCTAATAACTTACTCAAGGTTAAACAACGTGTTGTGTTTTAATGATCTCCCACTCAGTTCAGCTCCAGAGCATTTAGTATGTTTCTACGTGGTATCACTTTTACTGCCTTATGGCTGTGCCCCCTAGTAGGCTATGCAGCATGGATTCCTATGGTGAACCTCTGTCTCCAAATTCATGCCTTTTCCCCCATATGGATATACCAGACAAGTTCTGTCAAGAAAATGGGTACTTCAAGCCAGAAGAGATTTAATATAGAAAGGGATTCAGGAGCTTCCAAACCATCAAAAGGGCCAAAGGACAAAGAACAGGGAAGGGCTCTTCAAGCTTTCAGGAAGCCACGAGTAGACAACCTACAGATTGGTGCCTCCACACTGCAAATCTCACCTCTGCCAACACACACGTGACTTTTGCATCTACTGGAAGAATACAAGTATGTCTTCTGCTTTTCCTCTACCTTCCAGACATCTTGAAAGCGTCTGATTTGTGGACTTTCAATCAGCAATTCTGCTAGCAAAGAGTCTGGAAAATGTAGCTCCTGTGTCTATAGCTCCTGCCTTACAAGGGAGAGCATAGAAGGAGACAATGATGCTAGTTGCCGATAGACAGACAAGCTGGAAGTCAGGGAAAGTTTGTTCTAAAACAATTGATATTATGGCTCACTCAGCAGACCAGATAACGAAGTCTATACGTTAGCCTCGCAGTCAGAGAATCAATATTTATTAGTTATTTGTTGTGGACCAGTAATGGAACAGGTGCCATGGGGGATATTAGACTTACAACCACCTTCTATATTTTAATATTGATTTGACTATGAGCCAGAGATGGCCAGTTCCTCCCTCTTTAAATTCATTAGAGAATCCTGTGAGTCCTGATCCTAAGCAAGAGTGAATAAATAGAAGGGAAACAAAAATGGAAACATGTAAATTGGTTTTTCTCTTCTCTTATTCTCTGTGTGGCTGCTTTTAAGCCACATTTTTCAAAGTGCTGTTTCTCAGACGATAAAGCACAGCAAAGTGGCAAAGGGAAATGCCTGTTCTTACCAGCTTTTAAGGAGTGTGGAAGTTAAAGCTTTAAGTATTTATGGTTTTAATTTTAGGCTCAGATGCAATACAGTGACCTAGAAAGGCTAATGCTTTATATGGTATAAAGTTTGAAAAATATTCAGCTGAATAACTCTGGGGAACTCCCTTTGCAGATGGAAAAAAAATCATTTGTTAAATTGTTCTCTCTTTCTCTGATTTTGTTTGGAAGGTCATCCACTAGGGGAAAAATATCCAGGCCACATGGATCCCAAGCTCTTTGCTAAGCACCTACCTAATACTTCTTCTAATTACATTGCATGAGTCATAATGCAGGAAACATGATACGTTAATAATTTAAACCCAATATACAGACTAGTTACAATTTGTTACATTGTTCAGTGAGATTATATAATGACATTAAAGATGCAGTTGAAATGTTTCTATATATTTCTCTATAGTTTTCGTTTATGATTTTCTTTGTGGTCACTCATGAGACCCAAGACAAAAAAATCATGAAAGAGCTGTGGTCAAATCCATTTCTACGCTGGATGAGAGACCTTTGCAGAAATAAAACAATTATGATTATAATTATGGTTCACGTCTGTGTAATGACAGGGCTTTCATGTTACATCAGAGTCCTTTACAACATTCCTAGTTCAAAGGAATGAATGTCTAAATCACCTAAAGTTCCATTTGTTATAAAATTCCAGATAATATTTTTAAAAGTATAGAATTCCACATCGAATCATAGGCAAAATATCAGTTTCAGAGCAAGATAGAAGATTTTGGGAGAGCTCATTTAAACAAAGAACACGAGGAAATGAATAAATAACAGGTAGAACTGTGTGGAGTCTGTTGAATACCATGTATCAATACTGCCTGAGTACTTGAGCATTTATTAACTCATTTATCTTCTCAACATCCTCAGCAGGTACATTTATTTATAGCCTTACGCTACAGATGAGGAAACAGAGAAACAAAGAGGTGAACAACTGGTCCAAGGTCACAGAGCTGATGAAAGACCAGGCTGACTCCAGATGCCTCACTTTGAGGCACTGATAAAGAGCAGAATGAGAAGAATAAAACAGAGGTTCACGTTGCAGTAGAATCAGACTATGCTCTCCACTACAGCTCATTGAGACTGTTCACCCCAACTGGATCAGTCCCCCTCCTCTTCTTTTGGCAATTGTTTTAGCTCCAGATTCAGTGTCACTCTTTCCCTTGTTATCCTTCTCTTAACTCTTGATTTTGATGTACCTGAAGGACATGGTTGCCAAATGTAATTCTCCAACCAGTGACATCAACACCACCTAATTCTCAGGCCCCACCCCAGACTAAACTAATTAAAATTTCTGGGCGTGGGACCCATCCATTTGAGTTCTAATAACCCCTCCACAGTATCCTGGTACAGGTGAAATTTTACAGCCACTGCTGGGTGGGATCCACCTCCATGGCCTCTGAGTTCCCTGAATTCCTCTTCCCCAGTGAGTTTCCTCCATCCAGCCTCAGGCACTCCATCCTACACCATCACCGAGGCCTGCCTTCCTTACCTAGCTTAAATTCCATGGTTAATTATTATAATCACTCTCTCAGGAAGATCCTCAACTCCCTGGCCCTTTCTCATGTGGCTGGCCTCACCTAGTAAAACTAGAATCATGGTTAAATCTAATTCTGCCTACTCTGCACCTGTACCTGTGTAGCAAAACATGGTTGAAGAAAAACACACAAGCACACTGACTGTTCTCCCTTTAAATTCGTGTCCACGCACCTGAAGTTGGTCCTGATGCTGCCCAGACATCATCCCCAGCCCACACCGCCCCCACTCACCTAGATGACTGTCATACCTTCTCCTCTCTCCTCAAAGACCCAGTACCGTCCCCCATCTTCACTTTCAACTCATGACCTCATTTTGTTTCATTGAGAAAATAGAAACGTTCAGAAGGAACTTCCTTGGGTTCATCATCTACCTTATAGCGTCTACAACCATATGCTCTCCCTTCCCCGCCACTTGTTCTAAAGCCAATCCCTCTGCTTCTTCACTAGATTATTGCTACTCATAGTGTGGTCCCTGCCAGCAGCAATGGATTACCTGAAAGCTTCTGAGTCATACAGAATCTAGAGCACCATCTTTCCACCAAACAACCCTTATCCAGTCTCCGATGACCCCCTCGCTGCCAAACCCAATGGTTAATTCTCAGTCCTCATCTTTCTCCACCTATTAGCAGTATTTAGCAATTGGTCCGTGGCTCCTTTCTGAAGTGTTCTCTTCACTTGCTTATTGATTCTCTTTCTTGGTTTTTTTCCAGTGCTGCTGCTGGCTCCTTTTCAATCTCCTTTACAGGCCCCTTCTCTTCTTCCCACCTTCTTACAGTCAGAGTGCCTGGGCTCAGTTCTTGGTCATCTTTTCCATATACTTCATTTTTTTTTCAGTGATTTAATACAGTCCTCGATTTAAATACACACCATGTGCTGACAGCTCCCATATGCATATCTCCAGCCCAGACATCTATCCTGAACCCAAGCGTGTTTCCTGATGCTCATGTACCCAATAGCCATTTGGTGCCTAACAGACATCTCAAACCCAGCATGTACAAAACAAAACTCCTGATCATCCCCCACAGACCTGCTCTACCTATAGCCTTCCCTATCTAAAAACAAACTCTCCATCTGTGGAAAGTCCCTTGACAACTCTGTTTCCCTCACATAATCCATTAGGAAATAATGTTAATTCTTCTATCTCCAAAATATGTCCGGACTCTCACCACTTCTCACCCTCTCCACTGTTACCACGCTGGTCCAGGCCATCTTCATTTTTCATTATGCTTCTTTAGTAGATTCCTAATGGGTATCCCTGCTTCTACTCTTGCCCCCTTACAGTCCATTCTCAAAAAGCAGCCAGAGTCATTCTTTTAAAACACTAGTCATATCATGCTTTTCCTTGGCTCAATACCCTGTAGTGTGTTCTGATTATACTCAGAGAAGAATCCCACATTCTCCCAGTGGCTACAAAGTGTTACATGACCCAGCCCCATTATTACTCTGAGGCCTCCTACAACTCCTGTAGCTCACGCTGCCCCAGTCATGTGGGCTTTCTTGCTATTTTTCGATCACACTAGATTTGCCTTTGTCTATAGCCTTCCCTAGCTCCAGCTGTTCCCTCTGCCTGGAACACTTTTCTGTTTGATTCACTCACCTTCTTAGACCTACCGTGACCACTTCCAGGTTGAGACTGGAGGCCCTTTGAACAAAGCCTCTCTATTCTCTACTATGTTTTTCCATTGCACGCATCATATTCTAACATACTAAGTACTTTACTTATTTCTTATATTTGTTGTTTAGTATCCCTGGCTAGAATACAATCTGTAGAAGGGTCTTTGGTTGATTGATGTGTCCTAACTGCTTAGAAGAGTGTCTGGTACATACAAGTAGTTGTGTGATGAACAAATGAGTGACTGACTGGGAGGACGAACGTTGTGCTTGTGCCTTGTAGATGCAACTTGAAAAAAATCCAAAGGAGAAAGAGCATTGCCTGCTAGCCAGGCCAGTTCTGGATTTGCCATTACTATCTGTGGCCTTGGACAAGTCACTAAAACTTCCTCAGCTTCAGATTCCATGTCTATCAAGGGAGAACTGTGGTATCGTTTTTATCAGGGGTTTTTAAGATAATGTTTGAGGAAATGCTTGGAAAACATAAAGTGTTTTATAAACAGGGGACCATATAATTTAATCCAAACTGGGATATTTTTGAGAGTGAGAGAGGGCACTCAATAATTATAACCAGAGTGTCCAGTGGAAACCAGGACATAGTCATCTTATATGTATCAAACTCATTTGAATTCACGTTCAAAATATATACCTAGAATCTCATAATTTCCATCGCCACTACCACTACTACCTTAGTCCAAGCCATCATCTTTTTTTCACCTGGTCATTTCCATAGCCTCTTGTCTTGTCTTCTCCTGTTCCCTATAAAGTGTCCTCCCCTGCTTACCCTGAATGATGCTATTAAATGTAAATCAGATCAAGTCACTGCTCTGCTTCAAATGGTCCAGGGGCTTTGCCTGTCCTTCACGACCTCAACTACTTATAGTATGACCTGCATGATCCATTATATTACTGACCTTCTCTCCAATGACTACTCCCCATACTTGCCCACCAGAGCTCCTGGTTGTTTCTCCAACATGACAAGCATGCTCCTACCTCAGGGCCTTTGCACTTACTATTTTCTCCACCTGAAATTTCGTTCCCCTGCATATTCACATGTCTCAGTCCCCTCACCTCTCTGCTTAAATGTCACTTTATCACCCATTTAATAAAATGACAAGTTCTCCCTCTGAACCACACTGCCACTGGCACTTTCTGCCCTCCTTATCTGCTTCATTAGCTTTATTTTTCTCCATAGCATTTATCATTACCTAACATTATATATGCTTTGTATTTACTTGCTGTCTGTCTCCCCCACTGGAATGTAATGCCGATAAGAGTCAGAACTTTTCTTTTTCTGTGGCTATATCCCAGCACCTAAAACTGTATCTAGCACCTCATCAGCATTCTGTATATTTGTTGAATAAATAAATAGATGAAAGAAATTGAAGGCATGATTAAGTACAAGTCAGATATGGGTCAACTTGTTTAAAGAAATAATAGCCAAGCTAGGGTATGCAAGTGCATTGATCCCAGTGAATTCCTCTCTGAAGGAATTCGCTTTCACACACAAGAATAAATAAATAAATGCTTTCACAGTGTTTAAGGCCTCCCTTGATGTGGTTTGGTATGTGGAGAAGAGACTATTAAGACAGTGTTGGTGGTGATGTAAATGAGAGGTGGCAGAAAGTACAGGGTGTGCCAGCTCGTGTTACTCCACTTGAGTTCATACCGATATCTGAACAATGCAAAGTGCCCCACAGCATATTCTCCTTTGAAAAGAATTCAACATATGAATTTCTTCCCTAATTTGGACTACCATAAGAACAAACCTCTTAATACAATGCAAAGCCACAAATGAAGAGGTAACATAGGGATGATATACTTCACAGTTGATTTCACTGTTTAATTTATGTATTTGACCTAAGAACAGCCTTACACAGTGAGACTGTGTGCAGTATATGAGAGCAACGGCTTTAATTCTATGACAAGAGGCTCCTTAAAAAGATCTGGTTTCTAAATCTGTGACACTATCATACAAAAACACTTACTGGAAATGACCTAGTCACTATAAATAATATCAAATAAGCAGTTAGATGATATCTTTTTCAACTAGGGTTACTTTGCTATGTGAACCTTATTTAATTTTAGATTTGAGAAGAATGAAACATTTAAAGACTTAGTTAAATAATATTGTGCATATCCAATCATTTCAATTGTTTTATAAGATTTAGAAGTATGAAAATTTATTTAACATCTCTGTTTTCAAAACCGACGTAGATTTTATGGTTAAATACAAATAATACCCCTCACCAAAAGATGAAGATAAGAGAATCAAAGCGAGTGAAGGAGAAAGTGAGTGAATATATAAATTTGGGGTTTTGGGGGTAGTGATGGAGTAAAAAGTTGTCACTTCATTTTAATGTAGTCCCAAATTCTTTATCAAGAAAGCATGGCCTTAGAAGTTTTAGGAAGATATTTAAGAAGAAAGAATGTTGAAAAGTGAACTAAAAATTGTTGGTCAAGTTTAACTGTTCATATGTGCTTTAGCAAACTAAGTCACACACACACACATATATTTTAACATCTTTGTTGGAGTGTAATTGCTTTACAATGGTGTGTTAGTTGCTGCTGTACAACAAAGTGAATCAGCTGTACATATACATATATCCCCATATCCCCTCCCTCTTGCGTCTCCCTCCCACCCTCCCTATCCCACCCCTCTAGGTGGTCACCTAGAGTACAGGTGTGACCTGTGCTATGCGGCTGCTTTCCACTAGCTATCTATTTACATTTGGTAGTGTGTATATGTCCATGCCACTCTATCACTTTGTCCCAGCTTACCCTTCCCCCTCCCTGTCTCCTCAAGTCCATTCTCTATGTCTGTGTCTTTATTCCTGTCCTGCCCCTGGGTTCTTCAGAACCTTTTTTTTTTTTTAGATTCCGTATATATGTGTTGGCATATGGTATTTGTTTTTCTCTTTCTGACTTACTTCACTCTGTATGACAGACTCTAGGTCCATCCACCTCATTACAAATAACTCAATTTGTTTCTTTTTATGGCTGAGTAATATTCCATTGTATATACACACATATTTTTATGTGACTAGATTAAGTTGCTAGATTTAGATCTGTAAAATGTGCTGGAAACCAAGCATGTTAATTTTTCTTTTTTCTTGGCTTAATACCCAGAAAGTTTTCATATGTAGTAGCTTTCAATGTAACAGTTTTATGAGGAATTTGGTGACATGGATGTACATATACATTAAGTATACAGGAGCTTTTTAAGTTGTAAACAGATGATCATGCTATTCTACAAAGAATTTATAAGGACAAGACCTTAAGTTGTCCTTAGTTTAGCATAATAATCAAATGAAACATAAGAACTTAATCATTTGCCGTATTTGATCCTTTCTTTATAATGCATGGTAATCGATGGTTAACTGTTCAGGTAAGCATCGGTAAATAAGCATCAGGTAAATTTCTGTTGTTTAAAACGGAGAAGAAAGGAGCTACCATTATCATTGTGTTTGTAGGAAGGTGTTTTTCCCTCCTAAATGAGGATTGCCCTCAATAAATAACTGATACTGAGGGTTTTTAAAAGAATGAACTTTTGTTAACTACTCGAATGCTAAAACCATGATTTTCCAACACTTCATTGACTTACGTATTATGGGCAAAGCTAAAACTCAGTTGTCTGGAGCTGTATCATCTTGGCGGATCCATTAAAAATTTGCAAGCACTTAAAATGTTTTCTAGTTTCTTAATAAGATATATGGTCAGGATGGCTAATATTCATACTCGTTTTGAAAACTCTCCAAACTAAAATTAAATTATTTCAGCCAAGTTCTCTCTGTTGCACAGAATTAGGGCCCTTTAAGATTTGTGTGTATCTCTGTGGATCCAGAGCCCTTTCCTGAGAAACATTTGATTCCGCCCCAGGTAGCGCTGCAGTAGAGGTATGGTCTTCCGTTCACCATGTGTTCACCTGGCGCCTGATCTTCATTACAGATGTCAACCCAGCCTTCCACTTGGTTGATTATGAGCATATGGTTCCTCCTTTAATCAGCCATACAGAATTTCTGCAGGCTAGGTTCTTGTCAAAAAGTGTAATTTCAAACTCGCCCCTCCTAACTGTGATCAAGAGCAACAAGAAATGGTATTTATTGTGTGTGGCTTAAATTGTGTGAAGTCTTTCTTCTAGGTGTTCTACACTTTTTCCCTTTGATAAATACTAGCTTAACCTTTGTGCCAGGATGCTAAACGCTTCACACGTATAAACTAATTTAATCCTAAGAATAAACCTAGGGAGGGATAATATTATTACCCCTACTTTATAGATGACTACACTGAGCCAGAGGAATAAAGTACTTTGTTCATTTACACAGCCAGAAAGTGGCAAGGTTGGGGTCTAAACTCAGGCAGTTTGTCTCCAAAGCCCATGCTCTTAACCTCTACACTGTACCGTGCACAGCTGGCTGTGTAGTTGTACCAAAATATGCAGGTCCCTCAGAACTGTGTCTTTGTCTAGTTTTGCTTTGGCATTGAGCCACCTATTGTGTTGAGGGCTGTCTGAAGAAGTAGCCTTATGAAACTCATCTTTGGACGTACTGAAAGATATTGCTCTGGATATAGTTCACTACCTCATACCAAGTACCCTTTAGGGAAATAAATCTCTCTCAGGTGTCAGAAACAAACACACCAGAAAAGGTGTGCTTTCATCAAGTGAACAACATTAATCCATTCTCATAACTTACTGTGTTTGTCCCTTTATTCCAGCCCCTGGAAAGCTCCAAACCTAATTTTTACTCCAGCTCTATCTCCCATCTTTGCCCTTTTAGTATTTTGTGCCCTGATCCTACCTATTATTCAACACTATTTCCCTACATTTATCTCCCTTGTTTTATTATTTGTGACTCTTAAAATCACTCCAGATGCATTTTTAAGAGCAAGCATGAAAACAAAGTATTGTTATTACTAATAGATCCAGTAAAGATGGAATAGTGCTTCTTGACAGAGAGATGCACTAGTCCAGTGAGTGTGAAATGTTATCCACACTTGTGTTTGGGCAGCAAGCATTTTAGGGTCAGCGAGCTGTAGGTAACTGCTCACTATACTTTCACCTCTGAGTTCACAGACACTTGGGTTTGCCTTTCTTCAGTAGAGGTGTTCAGACTTCAGGCTTGCATGCAAAAGCTAAAGGGAGATGGGAAAATTTGAGAGTCAAGCCCTATCTGGTCTGGAAAGGAATGGAATAGAACAGAGTCCCTTCCAAGACCATAGAGGTAGGGAGGAGCTCTGGATGCAGAGAGACAAAAGAAAAGGATGAGATTCTGGTCTCCAACTTTTGATTAATAATAAACCAAGGACTCCTGGAATAAGCCATCCAGTCTGGGCCTTCCTGGAGTCACCTGAATTACATAATTTAAGAGAAATGTCTCCAAAATGCCTCTCCCAACACCTGGAATTCCAATATTGGGGATTCACTTGGACTAATATGAAAACACTCCTAGGAGGAGTGAGAAGGGCCCCTATTACGTGATCCTGTTGACTAATATAATTAGCTGGCTTTCCTAAGACCTTGCTGGGATTAGCTGAGGTGATCAGAGTATTGATGGAAATGAGAAAACAAGAGGAATGAGGAATAATTTTAAGCATGGGGCCCTTCAGAGAAATACTAGGGTAAGTGACATCTTTAGGGGGAAGAGTTGATGAGGGAAAAAAGTACTGCATGCAGTTGTGAGCACTTTGAGTTTTTGGTGCCTTTGGAACATGTGAGTAAAGAGACTGGGAACCATTTGATTATATGGGTCAAAAACTCCAAACAAAGATCTGGAAATAAGTTTGGAAATGGTCAGTTTAAGGATTTGCTCTCAAGGGAAAGAAAGATAGCATCTAGGGGTGGATGTACATTTAGGGAGAAGAGAAAGGGATCCAGAACAGAGCCCTGAGGGTACGGGTGGAGAAGAGGCATCCCAAAAGGCAGCCTAGATGCACTGGCCAGAAAGAGAGGAGGAAACTGGCGGAGGTATAATGGAAGTCAGGAACCAGCATGTGTCAGCTGTGACCTGGCTTCATCCTCTCGGGAATCGCCATGCAATGAATGTCATGCTCTCAGAGGAACGCCTGCAGGGCACAGTGGGGTCAGTCAGCTGTGGGAGCCACAGAAGGAAGAGGTCTTGTGCAAGAAGGAAAAGCCGTCCAGAAAGGAAAAACATCAGGAACAAAGGCACGCAAGTAAATTCTCTGTGTGGTAAGTTTATAAAAGCACAGACCGTTTGCCTTTGTTAGAGAATAAAATGTAAAGGGAAAGCAGAAAGTGAGGAGAGATTTTATTCACTTAGCAAACAAGACTCGGCCTGGGCTGCACAGTGTCCTAAGAGCCTTGCAGAGTTGAACACTGAATCCTCCACGCAATCCCAGGAGGAGCTACGGCGAGTTTCCCCTTTACAGAGGAGGAAATGGAGATTAAGTGGGTTGTGTGAAGTCTCACAGCTGGCAAGGGACAAAATGGCCCTTCCTACCCAGTCAGCCTGGCTCTGGAGTTGATGTTCTTAACCACCATACCCTGAAGCTTCTGCAATAGAAAGACAGGAGGAAAGGGGGGAAGCATAGGCAAACAAGAGAATGTTTCTCGAAGGAGGGAGATTCTGTGTAGAGCTTCCATCCAGAGGGTCGGACGGGAGCGGTTCCCATGCTGCGTGGAACTTGAGGCCACTCTCGGGTTTTGTGGCACTGCGTGGACTTCTACGGTGTTCAGTGTCCCCGGGAAGCCCTTTAGTCCCTGGATCACTTTACCTTCAAACCTCAATTTCCCCCACCAGTAAAATCACCATGATACTGGAAGGATTCATGACCCACTACCTAGGAAAATTCCCTGGCCCCGTGAGATGAGCATTATCGTGATCCCTGCCATTGTTGTGTCGTTATTATGCTAATGATACCTTTTATCAGCTTCAGTCCAAAAGGGGAATCTGTATGTTTAATTCAAAGAGTACACAACCTAAATGAAGATGAGAACTTACTGTTTCTTCACATCCTACTTGGAGAATATGCTTAAAAAGCAAATAGCATTTTAATAGCAAGTAAAAGAAGCATTTCATTGCTTTTCAAACAGTAATGCTTATACAATTATCTGTTTTCCTCCATCTGAAATTACCACTGTGAGTGTGCTCCTTTATTCATGCGTTTAATTTGTAGCCTTTCAGCTGCTGTTCGAAACACTTGGCTTTCTATGTGCATCTTCAATCCCGTGTTTGTCCATCTGGAAATACTTCTTTTTCCAAATATGGAAAAACTCATTAAAGAGAAAAGCGCCGAGTGCATATCTATAACTTGCATTGGACGCAGCTGATATTTGCATGCGTAGCTGTAAGACCAACAAGATGCTGAGTAACTGAGCACAGGAATGCGGACTCGAGGGAGACCTGGGTGCAGCCCCTCATTGGTGGGGAGTTGGCGTGCTGAGCAGGACCGTGCCAGACCTCACACTCAGGACCTCAAGAGCTGATTCAGGGACCTTCTGGAGGAGACGCTGTCTTCTAGAAAATGAGGGTCAAATATAAAGCGAAATACTCTTCACAAATCATGTGAAATAAGGATGCTGCCATTTCCAGTAGCCTGACAAAAATCCCCTAAATGCACATCAGCTGTCTGTCCTGCTCACTAGAAGGAAAACAAGGACTCTGTAGGGCAAAATCATCGGATATTCAAAGCTCTCTCTCTCTTTTTCTTTTTTTTTCCCCAGCCTCTTGTTTCTGGTCCCTTTACCATTCCTCCTTGACAGACATTACTAGGCCTAACCGGCTTCCCGGAATCCACACTGAGAAGGACCTGTAACCTGGCATTTACAGATTGACAGACCCAGTTAAATTTTGGCTAAGATCAGTTCACACTACAGTGTTATTTCAGCTTCAAGTTAAACTCTGTTATGAAATCTCCCTCTGTAACACATATACGCCTTCTTAAAGGTATTTTTTCTAGGTATCATCAAAGAAATAGAGGTCTCGGGAAGTTGTAGTTCAGAAGTCTCTGAGATCAGAGGAGACCCGCTTGGAGGCCTCCCACCGAGGGAAACCTGATTGACAGTTTGTGGATAACAGAGGTAGGTGGCTTCGAGGCCACAGTCTGGAAGCTGCCCACACGTAGAGAGGGACACGGTGCTCTCCCAGGAATCCCGCCCAGCCTCCTCCAGCTGGTGAATAACTCTGTTTCAATAATTAATTGCTAAGGACAAAAAACCCTGTCCTGTTCATTTGCCATCCCCTCTATCAGAGCCACCCAGGGGCCCTGCTTTTAGGCCAAAGAAGAGCTTAGCCCCTCCCCCATTGCACCTTTGAACCTAATCTGTGTTGCCCTCTGTCAGCTTTCCTCACTGTGGATACGAATGCTTTTAATCTTGTGTATCTGACATAGTGATTTTTGTGTTTTGGGAACCGAACTCCCCTTCTCCGATAATAAGAAATACATCCTACTGATATCCATATTTCATACCCATTTTAAGGAAGTTTATGATAAGAACGAGTGTTCCTAAAAGAGTATTTTCTTGCTGAATAGGAGTATTATAAGAATACTCTTATTTTTATATTTATCAAGCAGTTGTGTCTAGCACTTTGGGGGGCCCCCAAGTAAATAAAAGGCAAGGTTCCTTTCCTTGAGGAAGTTTTATGAGCTTAGCTCACCATCAATGACACAGAGTTAATAAGTATTAGTTAGTTATTGTCAGTGACATGTCCCATCATTAAAGAGAAAGAGGAAGCCGGGTGTCACTACACTTAAAAGGGAAAAACAAAATGGTCAAATTATACCGCTTTTGCCTGAATTCTCTGAAAGATGCAAACCAGAGCAGAGCATGACCTGAGTAAACCAAGTAATTGCTCCCCTAGGTCTCTGAATGTTTAACCATTTTTAAACCACTGGGATAAAAAATAATATAGAAATTCATATTCATATATAATTCCATATGGTGTTTTTAATGGCAAACAAGGTATTAGAGTAGCCATACCCCACATTCCCCCATATGTAACTAAAAGGAAAGCCAGAGTATAATATTACTCTTCATGACTACACTAACTTCTTTATAATACTGATATTTATAATATGAAAGCAGGAATATTTCCAAGATCTTGCCTATGTAATGTGAAGTTGCTAGCTCACTCTGCGTTGGTGCAGAACTATCACTTAAAATATAAATTTTGATAGCACCCTGCATACCTTCTGAACATACATAGCTCTTATGAATGTTGCATTTTGGGTTTTCTGCAAAGCAAATCTCCTAAAAATATTTTCTTTAATGTGTGCCATGGACCCCTGGGAGTACATAGAAATGTGATGATCTGGTAGACACTGATAGTTAAAACTTTGTAAGGTTTGATGTTGTGGAGACTAAAAAGAACCCTATTTGGGGAAATTCTACTTTAAAAATCAGTGTCCCTATTACTGACTTTCTATCAGATCCCACACATCTTTATGCAAAGCAAAATTACTTGGATATTCTTGAAATGTATCTTTGGGATTATTTAATATCGTAGTTGAATGTTCAGGTGTAAAATCTTGTCATGTCTGTAAAACATCTGCCTTTGTTGCCCTTTCAGAGAGTGTGTCTCTGTGCTGACCCCAATGTGCTGCTTCTCCTCCCACTCACTCCTTTTTCCTTTTCCTTCTTTTCCATGCACTTTAGAAAAATCATGCTATTTTCTGACAGCTGATATGAGGACGCTGACCCAGCTTCAGCCACGGGGCATGGAAGTTGATGGAACTAGTCACAACAAGTTTCTTACCTAAGACTACATTTTGTCCTAGAAAAAGTGAATCTAAGAGGCAGTAGAAAAGCTATAGGACAAAGAGCAGGAGGCATTGCCCGGTCGGCCTGACCTCTGACTCACTGACCTGTAAGGAGGGTGGGCTGCTCCCACTCGTGTGAAATAGAAAGCAAAAGGAACCAGAAAGGGGCCACACTCGACCGCAAATACCAGGCAGTGAACTGGACTGTCACCGTGGCTTATGCTGGCATCCAGTTGTGTCCGTAAATCATCTACAAAATGGCATCAGAGCGAGCAGGACCCCACTTCCCAGGTAATGATTCATACCCCTTTTAGTCCTCTCTGGAAATTCACAATTCCACATCTGTGGACGTATATGGCACGGGGGTGTCGTAAACTAAAATGCAGTAGCGATTTGCCCAAGTTTACAACCTTTTTACCTACTGCAAGAAAGGAAGGGGTAAAGTTATTTATGTTTTCTTCAAAGCAGGCAGATACTCAAAATGTTTGCAAGATTCAGGGAGCAAGGATTACAATGAATTGCTACAGAAGTATCCCTTTGGGCTTATCAGATACTCTTCCTTATTATGGGTCTATTAATTATAAATGTAAAGATTAAAAAATGATAACTTGCCACCTGGGTGCAGGTAAGTTCTTGATATGCAGTGACCTACCTGAATTTTTTTTTTACTTCTATGTCTTCTTCCAGAGTTAAAATTCTTAGTTCGAAAGTGTTTAGTTTTGATATGTCAATTGTCTTTTTTACGTGGATTACTTTACTTGCTTTGCCATTTTTTTCATTTTGTACTGATTATAAAGAAGATGTTGCATATCAAGTTGTTTACATAGCATTTGATAGGAGTTCACATTAAAAAAAATTGTCTAGTTATTAAAATTAAGTGTTAGATACCAATTCATAATTTTAATAACAGCTTCATTCTAAATGCAGCTACTTTTTTTTTTTTTTTTTTTTTTTTTTTTTTTTGGGTTACGTGGGCCCCTCACCGCTGTGGCCTCTCCCGTTGCGGAGCACTGGCTCCAGACGCTCAGGCTCAGCGGCCATGGCTCACGGGCCCAGCCGCTCCGCGGCATGTGGGATCCTCCCGGACCGGGGCATGAACCCGTGTCCCCTGCATCGGCAGGCGGACTCTCAACCACTGCGCCACCATGGAAGCCCGCAGCTACATTTTAAAACATTTTTTATTGGAGTATAGTTGCTTTACAATGTTGTGTTAGTTCCTACTTTACAGCAAAGTGAATCAGCTGTACGTATACATATATCCCCCGTTTTTTGGGTTTCCTTCTCATTTAGGTCACCACAGAGCTTTGAGTAGAGTTCCCTGTGCTACACAGTAGGTTCTCATTAGTTATATATTTTATACATAGTATCAATAGTGTATACATGTCAATCCCAGTCTCCCAATTCATCCCACCCCCCCCACCCCCCTTGGTATCCATACTTTTGTTCTCTACGTCTGTGTCTCTATTTCTGCTTTGTAAATAAGATGGTCTATACCAATTTTTTCAGATTCCACATATATGTGTTAATATATGATGTTTGTTTTCCTCTTTCTGACTTACTTCATTCTGTATGACAGCCTCTAGGTCCATCCATGTTTCTACAAATGACCCAATTTCGTTCCTCTCAATGGCTGAGTAATATTCCGTTATATCTATGTACCACACCTTCTTTATCCATTCCTCTGTTGATGGACGTTTAGGTTGCTTCCATGTCCTGGCTATTGTAAATAGTGCTGCAGTGAACATTGAGGTGCATGTATTTTTTGAATTATGGTTTCCCCTGGGTATATGCCCAGGAGTGGGATTGCTGGGTCATATGGTAGCTCTATTTTTAGTTTTTTAAGGAACCTCCATACTGTTCTCCATAGTGGCTGTATCAATTTGCATTCCCACGAACAATGCATGTGAGTTCCCTTTTCTCTACACCGTCTCCAGGACTTGTTGTTTGTGGATTTTTTGATAATGGCCATTCTGACTGGTGTGAGGTGATATCTCATTGTAGTTTTGATTTGCATTTCTCTAATAATTAGTGATGTTGAGTATCTTTTCATGTATTTGTTGGCAATCTGTATGTCTTCTTTGGAGAAATGTCTATTTAGGTCTTCCACCCATTTTTTGATTGAGTTTTTGTTTTTTTGATATTGAGCTGCATGAGCTGTTTGTATATTTTGGAGATTAATCCCTTGTCGGTAGCTTCGTTTGCAAATATTTTCTCCCATTCTTCTCATCTTGTTTATGGTTTTCATTGCTGTGCAAAAGCTTTTAAGTTTAGTTTGGTCCCATTTGTTTATTTTTGTTTTTATTCTCATTACTCTAGGAGGTGGGTCAAAAAATATCTTGCTAAATGCAGGTACATTTAGAGTGCTACCATTCAAAAGCATTCTCTGTACCCCAGATATGGCTAGATTCAGCTCAAATAATGTTTTCCTTTAGGAATTTCCATTCTAAAGTGGAACGGCCATGATTACTTAGAATACTTTTCCTCTCAAGCACCATTATGATAAGTTCCTTATATTACTACATTGTACATTAATTCACTCATTCAACATTAAAAACACATTTATTGGGTATCAAATGCACCAAGAACTGTTTTAGCTCCTGGGGGAAAAAAATGACTAAAATTTGGTCCCTGTCCTCAAGGAAAACAGGATCAAGTAGAGTGGGCAGAAATGTAAATAGGAATTTCTGTGCACTAGGATATAGATGCTATAATGTGGTATAGTGTAACATTATGTAATACAATAGTATAGAGTTATACACAAAGCATAGTGCTATAACAGAGATAGAAGAGATCAGCTTTTTGGGATTGGGAATACTCAGGGAGATAACATTGTTTGGGGTGAATTCAGAAAGGAGAGACATGGATTAAATGGTAGACCTGTTATCCATTGCTATGATTTAATCCAAATCAATGAAGATTAAAGAAGATACTAAAAGTAACTTTAGACTTTTCTTCTCTATTAGTTTAGAAATGCCTTTTTGGAATTTCATCCCCAGTCATAGGTCCCTGCCTTAAATAAGAGCCACTTGAATTCCTTTAGATTTCTTTCTTTCTCACTGACTTTCCTATTTATGGAAATAATTGTCAGTGCCAGTTTTAGAAACTATTCCTTGCTAACCTTGAAATGAAAATCTTGGGCTTCCCTGGTGGCACAGTGGTTAAGAACCCGCCTGCCAATGCAGGGGACCTAGGTTTGATCCCTGGTCCGGGAAGATCCCACATGCAGTGGAGCAACTAAGCCTGTGCGCCACAACTACTGAGCCTGCACTCTAAAGCCCGAGAGCCACAACTACTGAGCCTGCGTTCCACAACTACTGAAGCCCGCGCACCTAGAGCCCATGCTCTACAATAAAGAGAAGCCACTGCAATGAGAAGCCCGTGCACCGCGATGAAGAGTACCCCCGCTCTCTACAACTAGAGAAAGCCCGCAGGCAGCAGCAACAAAGACCCGTCGCAGACAAAAATTAATTAATTATTAAAAAAAAGAAAATCTTTCCCTCATCTTAGATAAGTAATGCTCTTTTCAAAATTATTTGGATTGGCTTTTTTTTTTGTTTTTTACTGCCATAGGAGCAGTTCTTTAAAACTCAGTCACCTGGAACTCTTCCAGTGCGTGTGTGCTTAGGTGAGCCAATATCCTGGAAAAATAGCCACTGAATGAGGAAATCCCCAGTAACCTCACATGGGCCACAAATTGTTTATATGAAGAATAACAACAAAACAAAACAAAGATTAAAAACCTTTTACGTTGTCATTTATTTTGAAAAAAAATAATATAGCGCATTACCAAGCAAGAATAAGAGTTGAGAATAAAAATAAGTGAGGAGGAGAAGCAGAGAGAGAAGAGGCAATTGATTTTTTTTTTTTTTTTGATGCATAGACCTGATAGCAAGATGGAATTTGCCAAAGTATCAATTCCAGTTCAAGTTATTTCCTCTTTAACCATACTGTTACAAGAAAATTTACACTGAACTAGAAACCATATTTTAAAGAATGTCCATGCTCACGTTTTTCACTTTAGCAAACAGCATTGTTTACGTACTTGCATTTGCACGTGGGATTGAAATATTTCTCCCCCAAACCAAGCCTGAGACAAGTTAAGCCCTTGAAACTGTGTTCTTGGTGAGACCTCATCTGTGTGCAGAAAGGCCCCAGAATGACCCGGATTAGACCCAAGCTGGTGCTGAGGAAGGCGGTCCCGGGAAAGTAAACTTCCAATTGAAAGGGAATCTGGCCTCAAAATAGCCACGCTTAGGAAAAGTGATAAAACAGTTTGCAATCTTATGGTCAGACCACTAGTTTTTTTTTTACACTTGTAGATTGTTTATGTATGTCGATAAAATCCCAGACCCAGGGGGCCCCCCAACTCTTCAGGATTTGAGTTTGTAGTGAGGGTACAGAGGAAGGCAGGATTATGGGGGGGCGTGGCTGAGGGACAGGGCAGCCTTTCTGGCAACTGTCTAGAAACTCAAGATTGACAAGTTGTAGTCATTTAGTCAACCTGTGCCTCCCCCCAGAAAAAGGAGGGTCCTGAGGGGAGGTGGTCAGCCATGTGTCTATGCTGGGGTCCATGGTGACCCCGGTCTCTCACCTCTACTCTCATTCTGTGGTTCTGAATTTCTGTGTCCACTAGGAAAAAACAAAAACATAAGATGGTAATACCTGGCATTGGTGGAATGAAGGGGCAATGAATGTTCTCATACACTGTTGGTCCCAACTGGGCACATCAGTTTTCTGAGACTTGTATAATAATTTGAATGGGCTTTGATACAGAAACCCTGTTTCCACCAACAAGGGAGTTTCCAGGGAGGGTCTAGAAAAGGATCCTCATTTTGATTCCAACCTGCCTTCAGGTTAAGGGGCCCTGGCTGAGGGGGCAGTTCAAGGAGCCGCGTGAATTCCCTGCTCTGGGAGGAAAGACAGCTCTTACTTATGGGCCCAGCTCTTTGTTCTTGACGTAATGGCTGGATTTAGTCCTCATGACATCCCAGGTGGTGGGGTAGCACTATCCTCTCTGCGTGGATGTGCGTCAGTACAAAGCACGTGCTCCCGAGCACAGAGAAGGATGTCAGAGAAGTTGCTCCCCACTGCTCAGGTCTGCAACCTGGCAGCCTGAGCACCCTTAGTTGCTGGTGGGAGAGCTTCAGCCAAGGTATCGGGACACATGCTGCTGAGGTGGCTAATCTTTGCTCTCCCTGTAGTGCGAGCCAGGCTTGGTGCCCTTCCCCTGCTGCAGGGGAGGTATGTGGCAGAGACAGAAGCAGAAGCTCTCTGAAGCCAGTGTTTCTAACACGCTTTTTGAAAACTTAACCTTATGGGAAAGATTGAATTCCTTGTGCTTGGTAAGGAGGGGAGGGCCTCTGAGGACACAGAGAAGGAGAGGAAAAATAATAATAACAAATAAAAATCTCTTCATCTAAGTCATTTATGGTGGTAATATAAAAGATGATGATGAAATCTATAAATTCTCCCAAAAATCCATGGATTTTTCATCTCAATTCATATAAGATGAAAGAAAGAAAGGAGAGAGAGAAAGAGACAGAGAGAGAGACAGAGAGAGAGAAAGAAAGAAAGAGAGAGAAAGAAGGAAAGAAAAGAAAGAGAGAATGAAAGAAAGAAAGAAAAGAAAGAAAGAAAAGAAAAGAGGAAGGTAGAAAGAAATCATTGACTTTTAAAGTGGAAAAATAATTTGATCCAGTATTCTCATTTTAACAAATACAAAATCCAAGTCCTGGATTTATAAAAGGTACTAGAAGAGATGAGTCAAATAATTGTATACACAGAATTAGACCCCAAGCCTCAGCTCCTGGTGGATTGTTCTTCTCCTGCTATTTTTTATATGTGGTCCAGTTCTGGTTTCTACATCATAACATTTTATACCATTTAGATTAAAAGGTGGCTGTTTGGGGCTTCCCTGGTGACGCAGTGGTTGAGAGTCCGCCTGCCGATGCAAGGGACATGGGTTCGTGCCCCGGTCCGGGAAGATCCCACATGCCACGGAGCGGCTGGGCCCGTGAGCCATGGTTGCTGAGCCTGCAAAGGTGGCTGTTTTATCTGTCACTCTTTATTCTTAACCCAAATAGTATTGAACCAAGGGCTCAGGTAAGTGTGAGTAGCATTACTAAGGAGCAAGCCAGAACTCATGGACAAAAGGACCAGCAGTGAATGAATTCCCTGCTATCTCAGTATCCTGCAGAAAGGCCACAGGGAGATGACTCATCCCCACAAATTGCTCCTGCCCCCATAGTTCTCCCTTTTTATTTTTTATTTTGTATTGAGGTATAGTTGATTTGCAATATTTTCAGATATATGGCATAGTGATTTACAATTTTTAAAAGTTATATTCCACTTACAGTTATTATAAAATATTGGTTATATTCCCTGTGCTGTATAATATATCCTTGTAGCTTATTTATTTCATACACAGTAGTTTGTACCTCTTACCTGCTCTATCTTGTCCCTCCCCCTGTCCCTCTCCCGACTGGTAATCACTAGTTTGTTCTCTGTATCTGTGAGTATGTTACTTTTTTGTTATATTTACTAGTTTATTTTTTAGATTCCACATAAACATGATATCATACAGTATTTGTCTTTCTCTGTCTGACTTATTTCACTAAGCTTAATACCCTCCAAGTCCATCCATGTTGCTGCAAATGGCATGATTTCATTCTTTTTTTATGGCTGAGTAATATTCTAATATTCTCTTCTTTATCCATTCATCTGTTGATGGACACTTAGATGGCTTCCATATCTTAGCTGCTGTAAATAATGCTGCTATTGGGGTGCATATATCTTTTCGAATTAGTGTTTCATTTTCTTCAGATATATATCCAGGAGTGGAATTCCTGGATCATATGGTAGTTCTATTTTTAGTTTTTTGAAGAACCTCAATACTGTTTTCCACAGGGGCTGTACCAATTTACATTCCACCAACAATGTATATGGGCTCCCTTTTCTCCACGCCCTCACCAACATTTGTTATTCCTGTTCTTTTTAGTGACAGCCATTCTGACAGGTGTGAGGCGATACCTCACTGTGGTTTTGATTTACATTTCTCTGATGATTAATGATGTGAGCATCTTTTCATGTGCCTGTTGGCCATCTGTATGTCTTCTTTGGAAAAATGTCTATTCAGGTCTTCTGCCCATTTTTTAACTGGGTTGTTTGGTTTTTTTGACATTAAGTTGTGTGAGTTGTTTGTATATTTTGGATAATAACCCCTTAGTTCTCCCTTTTTTATAGCAGGGAGTGTGAGGGGGGGGGATAGAGGGTACATAAACGTGTTGGGCTTAGGATCGAAGTAGCTGAGCTTAGGTGCCAGCTCTTTAGGATAGTCCTGGGAAATGATGGCTTCCGACCCCTGCAGAGCTTAGGGATCCCTGGCCCCATAAGAGGTTAAACTGGGTGTTGCCTCCCCTCTGGGCGGTGAAGGGCCCTCCAACCCCAGGTGGCCCATTGATGGGCAATCTAGAGGAAACTCATTGGACAATGCTATTCGCTTTCCACAGAAATGAGTAAAAAAGTTTTAAGAATCCCCTAACTATGTAGATTTAAATTAATTAATAATAATTGTTATCAGGCTTGGGTGCCAGACATTGCATGTGCTTTACATGTGTCACTTTTAATCCCCACATCTACCCGAAGGCAGATGTTATTTTCTCCACATTACAAATTAGAAAACTGAAGGTAGACTATTTTCCCGAAGATTATTAGTGATGGAGCTGACATCCAAATTCAGATCTATGTTCTTTCCACTGCCTGCTATTGTTTGCGTTTAGATAATTATATTATTTAACCTAGGAAATATAATCTTAGAATCTCAAAATATTAGAGCTGAAGATCAGTGCTTCACAACATGTAATGTGCATGTGAATTGTCCAGGAGCAGGTTAAATTCAAATTCTGACCCAATTGATCTTGGATGGGGCCTGAGTCGCCACATTTCTAACAAGATCTCAGGTCAAGCTGATAGTGTCTGTCCAAGGTTCACACACCTTTAATAGAAATGCACAAAGTATCTTATAGATAACCTAGTCTAACTTTCTCTTTCTACGGGATTTAAGTTACACAAAATCAGAGATACTATCTCTGATAGTATCTTTATTTAAGAAATAAAGAATAGTTATATCTTACTTTTTTATCAAAGAAGTAGCTGTTTTCAAAAACAGTCGTATCCCTTTAGGGTAATATATTGTACACCATTAAGCTCTTTGAAGAAAACATTATATACACATAAACATATATAACTGATAGACTATATTTTAAAAATTGAAGTTTCCCAGCATCAAGAGAAACATCTGCCCATTGGCCACTGTCAACCCAGAGCACTCACCTTTCCTCCTCACCTCCAGGAGGTGACTTTCTGGCCAACACCTTGTCAAGGATTCTACACAATTATAGTTGCAGTACTGAGATGAGGACATCGTTCAGATGTCCTTTCCTAACGTGAGTGAGTTGAGCCCCAGGCCCCTTGAATGCAGCAGCATGGTATTTGGTGTTTGCTGGCCTCGACAGAAGGAGGAAGGTGAGCAGGGGTCCTAAGCAGCGCTCCCGGAAGACCCTCCCGCCGGCCCCCAGGCAGAGGCAGCCTCTGAGCAGGACATTGCTCATTAGTGCGGGAAGCTCCAATAATCAATCCCCAGAACCTGTTCTTTGCTCAGATGAATAACAATGAAATTAAAGAGGCCTGTTCAACTGGGAGCAAGTTGGGGAACAATCCCCGATGAGTAATCCCTGAGACTGAAAGCAGGCTAAACAGCAGTGCTGCATCTGACAGGAAGGAAAAAAACTGCGCAAATTTCTTGGGAAGGAAAGAGTGACTGAAAGCAAGCCAACAGAGAACGTCACAAACTCTTGTGAATTTCCCACACTGTGGAGGTTGACACAGGTCCTGGGCTGTGAGAGATGAGACTGGCAAAATATGAAGGGGTCATGAGGCTTCTGGCTTTCTTTTAGGGTTACAGAAAGTCCAAAAGGGACTTGTCAGGTCCTTGGGGAACAGGCCGTTTGACTTGATCACGAGTTGGTGCCACATATTAGAGAATAATTTTCATGGGCAAGAAAACTAGGAAAATACCCTGCCAGTCATACCTCTACTTCTGTCTATATGTAGCTGCAGATATTCACCATAAAAACAATATATTTATAAACAGGAAGTAGGAAAAGTGATTCATCATAACTCACTCAACAAATATTCATTTAATGCCTTTTTTGTTCCAGATATTTTTCTGGGTACTAGGGTTACAGCAATAAACCAAACAAAGTCTCTTTCCTCATGAAGCTTTGACGCTGGTGAAGGAAACCATCACCATCAGTAATAAAAAACATATATAATATGATGTCTGGTTACAAGTACGGTACAGAAAAATCCAGATAAAGGAAAAGAAACTGAAGGGAAGTGCTATTTTCCATGGGGTGGTCAGAGGGCTTTTCTCTGAGGAGGCAACATTTGAACAGAGGTTTGAATTAAGCAAGTAAAAGGAAAGAAAGAAAAACTTAGAGGTAAAGGTTTGTATTTGTGTTCTTTACTTAGGAACATTACAATCTGCTCTCAGCTGTTTTTGAGCAAACCTCAGTAAAAAATCCTTACAGGGTTCTTTGACCTGTTCTTTCGAAATACCAGTTACAGAATGCATGTTATGGGCCAGGCACTATGCTAAGTGGGTCACATACCTTATCTCCTATAATCCTCCCAAATCTATAAGGGAGATGTCATGACCTTCACTTTACAGATGGGGTAACTGAGACTCGTGGGGTTAAACCAGCCCAACATACTCAAAAGCAAGTAGCAGGCTAAGATTCACTCCTGGATCCATCCACTTGGCTTCACCTCCAAGCATCCTCCCTCAGTTTGAGTGCCTCTGTACCACTGAGTTTCAAAGCCATCTTAATCTTCACTTTGGTAAGAATCTGAAACAGCCTATTAGGCATCCTTCTCTTTCTCCTTCACTTCCTCTCATGCTCATTCTGAAGTGGGTTTCCTCTCTCTGGGCTTTTCCACATAGTCAGGACCCCATCAAGCTGGCCAGGACAGTACCGACCAAGAGTGGCCTAGACCAACCATCTGGCTGAGCACATGAGGCAGCAGCTCAGGAGAGGACAAGGCTCAGAAGAACAGGCTAGTGATAGTGATGGCGAGATTGTACTTCATGTAGAAATCAGTCAGAGAATAAAGGATTCAGCAGGGAAGCTACAGAGCCTACACAGGTAGGAATATTGAGGGCAGTGTCAGTTAGAACTGGAAATGCCAAGGGGAGCTCTATCTAGACATAGTTTTTTGTTCTCCATTCACTCTTTGTTAGTGATAACCTTCAGCCCAGCACTGCAAAGCGTCATTCAGAAATCAGAGGATTTCAAAGGATCCCTTGGCTGGGACAGGGAACTCGTGCCAAGAGTACTGAAGTGACATCGTTCCCCTGAGCTGATTCCAAGGAACCTCTTTACCTTTGCAGTCAAGCTTTCTTACGTGTTCAAACTCATTTTTCTATCCAACAAATAAAAGTTAAAACAAGGAAAACCTAACAACGAGCCTATACCATTTACAAGGGATTTATGGGTACCATCATGTTTAACATGACACAAATCTCAAACTTGACATCATCTATGCACTTGGCATTGGGGTAAGAAAAGAAATCAAATGAAGGGCACAGGAACAACACTGTACGGTTATACCAAGTGGGGAAAATAATAGTAGCAGGAGTTCCATTCTTAACCCCAAGGGCATCTGGTTGGAAATGACGGAGAGATGGAGCCAGTCTTGGTTGGTTTACATTGTGCTTCATGCAAGTTAAGTTTGTATTTATATGTGAGGACTCTGGAAAAGCAAGACATAAAAAGTGTTTAAGGCTATAACTTGTGTAAGGACGAGATCTTTGGTTATATCGGTGGGAAGGGTAGTAAGACAACTAGAATTTCTAAAAAAATAAATAAATAAATACAGTGTATTATGTATTACTGAATCTCAGAAATTAGGAGGAAGAAAACCTGTAGAGAAAATAAGACTATTTCCTAAAGCACATAGAGGAATCTCTCTATGGAATATTTTGATTTTCCCCCTTACACTTTAAATTTGGAGAATATTATAAAATATCATGTCTGTGTTGAAAATATTTAACTAATGGCTCATGGGCTACTCAGTAAATTTGATTAATTTCTGTTAATTAATTTCTGCGTCTGTTCCCCTCTACATCCTTGGCCAGCATCAGTCCTTAAGACATCAGCACAAGAGGAAGCTGAAAATTGAGACAATAAGAATCA
This sequence comes from Phocoena sinus, assembly GCF_008692025.1. Classification (NCBI taxonomy): domain Eukaryota; kingdom Metazoa; phylum Chordata; class Mammalia; order Artiodactyla; family Phocoenidae; genus Phocoena; species Phocoena sinus. The sequence goes on along the minus strand of NC_045773.1, from coordinate 75,812,513 downwards.
AATATTGGGGACTTTCCTGGCAGTCCAGAGTTTAAGACTCCACGCTTTCACTGCAAGGGGCATGGGTTTGATCCCTGTTCAGGGAACTAAGATCCCGCAGGCCACGCAGTACAGCCGAAATAAATAATTTTTTTAAATTTTTTGAAAGAATCAAATATGTACTAAGAGCTAAGAGAAGCAAAATAAATAACGAGATAGGCAAGCACACGTAGAAGCTACCAGAAACAGTATCAGCAAAGGAGATATATGAAGGCAATAAATGAAACTCAGTAGGACTCTTTTTTTTTTTTTTTTTTGCATCTTTATTGGAGCATAATTGCTTTACAATGTTGTGTTAGTTTCAGCTGTATAACAAAGTGAATCAGCTATATGTATACATATATCCCCGGAAAACAGACACACACATACAGAGTGGGAAAGTGGTGGTGAAGAAACAGAGGACTGGGGAGGGGGAGAAAGGAAAAGAAATGAAAGAGGAACAGTCAGAGGCAAGGGATAAAATCAAGATGATAAAATCTGAAAATTTTTAAAAATAAGTGTATATCATAGCCATTTGTTGGATTCCTGTTCGGCCATTATAAATAATGGTATAGAAGGATGGCAGGGAAAAACGTCCACAATGTATCAGTAAGTGCAGAAAGTAGGCAATGAGTGTGTATTGAATGATAACAATGTATGTTTCATAGAAAGACTGAGGGTTATTTCTGGGTGGTGAGGTTGTGGATGATTGTAACATTTTGTGTTTTTCAAATTTTTATTCCTTCTTTTTTTGCATTAGGGAGGCATTGTCTACGAGAAAAATTTTAAATTGGTATTGCAATGTAAAAAAATTTTTTAAAAATTAAAAACCTTTAATAATCAAAAAAAAGTGTATTTCATAATTTCTTCCAGCAACTGTCTGGCATTCAGGAAATCTCTCAAAACTAACATTCATTTGAAAATGAAAAGTTGAATTCAATATATTAGTTAAGATTAGACTTAGCTATGAGCAACAGGAATCAGTAAAATAGCAACTTATACAAAATAGAAACCTGTTCTTCTCTCACTTAAAAGTTTGGATGTGGACAATCCAAGGCTGGTGTAGTGACTGTCTGGTCAGTTGGAACCCATGTGCCACCAGGCAGCCAGCTACAGAGGCTGCCCTTGTTCTCAAGGTCCATGATAGAGATTCAGCCATCATATCCACATTTTAAGCATTAAGATGTAAGAAGTACATAAGGGTTCCATATCACAGCCTCTTAAAGTTCCTGGAACCTGATATACTATATTTTCACTAATATTCCATAGGCTAGAATTTAGTCACATGGCCACACCTTCCTACGATGGAGGCTGGGAAATGTCTTATTTCAAGTGTCCTTGAGCACAGCTAAAAGCTAGGGCTTCTAAAACAGCGGGGAATCGATATTTGGGTAGAAAAATAATAGTCTCTAACACAGAGACAAAAGCTGATATTGAAAACAAAGCCCGGGGATATCACCAGTTTATTGACAAAGGATAAATATCACCAGGTAGCAAATAGGGGGGTAAATGTGCTATGTGCTAATATTTAAAGGAATGTAAATTAAAGCAGAGGGGTGGCACTTTCTCTTATCAAATTAACCCCCCCCCCAAAAGAAACAAATTTGCTGAATAGTTAAGGAAAAGTGTAATAGTAGTTATCTTGGAGCAGTGGGACTACAAATGATTTTTTTTCAAAAGAGCTTGTCTCAAATTTACAGTGGTGACAATAATAATCTTTTCTTTAAATGCGAGCCGTTTTTTTTAAACTGTGCCTCTTTGTTTAACTTTTGCAGCAGACAATTTTAGATCTTGTCTCAGTGACCTGAACCAACAGTGTGGTAAATGGAATTACACTTTAGGGGTCATCTTTTTTTCTTTCTGCTTCCTGTAATTTCAACAACAATCAGCAGAATCTATTTAGCTGTACTTAAAAGATTCCCAGTCCTCTTGTCTTGTTTTTTTCTTTGACACTTGGGTGGTAGCCATCATTTTCCTGGAAAGAGAATTTTAGCTAAAAGCCTATGTGTCTGTCCATGGTCAAATTCTTCACACTGTGTTTACTTGCCTGTCCAGGCTCACATCTCTGTAATGTTCCTCTCTAATATGATGGGGTGTGTGTATCTTTATAAGAAGACATTGGTAAGGAGTGGGCATGCTTAGGAGAAACAACCGATGCAGTGGACAAGTATTGTGAATACAAATGTTGATTTAGTCCACACTGGATGATGATTCCAAAATTTATCTTTAGCCCTTCACTCTTCTCTGGGATACAGATGCAGGCAGCCAACATTTCTATTTCGATGTATAACTAAGTATCTAAGAATGTATCCTAAGCAGAATAGAATGCTTGACTGCCCCACCCCACGTACGCGTGCCGCTCCCCAAGTCTCCCCACCCAACCCCCACAGTTAATGAAATCACAAGCTACACAACTGCTCAGGTAAAACTCCTCAAGAGTCATTTTTTAAAATGTTGTTCATATCGTTCTTATCTCCATCTCATCCATCAGTCAGTCGTGTTTGCTCCACTTTGCAGTTTTATCCCAAATCCGGTCACTGCACACTACCTCCAGTGCTACCTTTGGTCCAAACCACTATCATTTCTTGTTTAGACTATCACACTAGCTGTCTGTGCAATCAGGTTCAACTGACTGCTTCAGCAAACAATACTCAAACTTCAGTGGCTTAGCATAATAAAGGATGATTTCTAGCAAGGAGACTCTGCTCCATGCAGTCATTCAGGGATCTGGTTCCTTCAAGTAGACTCTGCCATCACTTAAGTCTTCAAAGTGCAGCATCCAACGAGCAGATGGGGGAAGAAAGAACTCATGGGGATTCACAGGAGAAGTTTCAAGGTTGAGGCCTTAAAGTGACCTACACCATTCCACCCACATCCCATTGGACAGAGGCCAGTCACGTGGCCCCACCCACCTGCAAGGGAGACTGGGTAATGTAGTCTTCCTGTCTGACCAAGAGGAAAATAAAACATGTTTTGGTGAACACACGGCGTTAGTTTTGTAACACCCATTTCCTGTTTCTACAACAGAGCATTTTTTCAAATAGGTTAAAAATCAGAGTATACCACTGCCCTTCTTAAAGCCATGCAGTAGCTGCCCGCTGCAATTCCATCAAAATGCAGACTTCTCGCCCTTATTATGAAATCCTATATGATCAGATACCTGTGTGTCTCTCTGACCTTGGATGCTTCTACACTTCCTTTTGCTTGCTATTTTCTGACATCCCTCAGCAATTCTAAGCTCACTGTTTACTTGGGGCTATGGCACATGCTGGTCCCCTCTGCTGGAACACTCTTCTTCCATATATTTAGATGTTTACAGGCATACCTTGTTTTATTGCACTTTGCAGATATTTCGGGGTATTTTTTTCCAAATTGAAGGTTTGTGGCAACCCTGCATTGTCAAGTGATGGTTAGCAGTTTTTAAGAATAGAGTATTTTTTAATTAAGGTATGTAATTGTTTCTTTAGACATAATGAGATTGCACACAATACACTACGGTATAGTATAAACATAACTTTTATACTGCACTGGGAAAGCAAAAAGTTGGTGTCACTTTATTGTGATATTCACTTTATTGTGGTGGTCCTGAACTGGACCCACAATATCTCTGATGTATGCCTTCTTGTCATTCTGATCTCATCCTAACTGTCGTCTCCTCACAGAGGCTGTCCATAATTAACTCATTAAAAGTAGCTCCCCTGTGCATCTAATATCTCTCTATTAGATTACTGTGTGCCATTTTGTTTACAGCATTTATACGTATGAGATACCGCCTCATATATCATTTTATTTCTTTATTGTCTGAAGCCCCTTACTCTACTAAGAGCAGGGACCTGGTATCATTAGAACGGTGACTGATAGAGGATATGCATAAAATATCAGTTTGATCAATGAATGAATGAACAAATAACTATTTCAGTTGGTTATAAGTTGAGGTTCAGCTTAAACATGATTAAAGCTTATTTCTCTCAGCAGTAAATAATTCCAGTATAAAGAGCCATATTTCAGCATACTAAGCCTGATATACCAGCTTCACAGAGGCAAGTCCAAGAGCTCTTCTTCCTTGTTTCTCTGCTAGTACTTAGGGGTTTGCCCTAGACTGACTGGTCCATCAAGGCTCACATCTCATCCACAGCCCAGCCAGCAGGTGGAGCTAACCTTTCATATCCCGACTCAGAAGTTGAACATACCATCCCCTCTTACCTTCCATTGCCCAGAACTTAGTGATGTAGTCATACTTAGTTGTAAGAGTGGATGAAAAATTCAGATTTAATATATATAGCTATGTGCCAAGGTAAAAACTGCAGGTAGATAAGGTTCTGTTATAATAGAGGGGAGATATACTAGAAGAAAACTAAAAGTCTCTGCTATAATACTTGAAATGATTTTTTTTTCCACTTAGAATTTTATAAGGGAAAAAACACCATTAAAAATAACTAAACCGGGCTTCCCTGGTGGCGCAGTGGTTGAGAGTCTGCCTGCCGATGCAGGGGACACGGGTTCGTGCCCCGGTCCGGGAGGATCCCACATGCCGCGGAGCGGCTGGGCCCGTGAGCCATGGCCACTGAGCCTGCGCGTCCGCAGCCTGTGCTCCGCAACAGGAGAGGCCGCGACAGTGAGAGGCCCACGTACCGCAAAGAAAACAAAAATAAATAAAAATAACTAAACCCTAATTGAATTATCCTCAGAATATCTATTAGGAAAAATGCTATTCTTCCTTGTTTTGTAGATGAAGATGTAAGATTCAGAGATGTAAGTAAATAACTGGTGTGTAAAAAAAAAAAAAAACTGAACCTACAGTGTGGAATTACCTCTATAGTATTTGTGACCGTTAACTTAAATATATTTATAGCTAGTCAAGGAGAAATACTGTACAAACATTTTAACATTAACTACCCATCCCTTTTCATGTAAGTATCTGTAATATCTTAGCAAAATTACAATAGGACAATCTCTGTCCTAGTTCTGATTCAACTCCTCTGGCATTTGGTTGCCCTGGTTCTAGTCTCTTACTCACTCCTACATCCCACACATTGTTATTTCCCCAGGCTGATCTGGATTCTTTCTGCTTCAAAGCCCAATGGACTAATTGCAAAGGACTCTTGATTTCAGGTTGAATGCAAAGGCATTGCGTCTTAACTTACTTTGACTTAGTCAATGACCTTCCTATTCCTTTAGCTAGCTATTTTCCTTTTCAGAAATGCCCTAATCTAAACAAGTTGAAAATTTGAAAGAGTGGCTTTCTGATACAAACATGAACTTTCTCAGCTCCAAAAGTCTGTGAATACCCTCTGCAGCTGTTCTTGGAGGGGGTTTAAGAGGACTTCCTGGATTTTTCATGGAAAACGTAAATTCTAGGTTGAGTCTAGGCTAGAAAAAAAATGTACTGTGAAGCTCTTCTCTCCACTGAGTTTTTTCTGTTTCCTCTTGATAGCTCATATCCATAGCTCCACGCACATACCCATCCGCAATCCCCACTAGTCCTTACTGCTTCAGCAACTTAAGTTAAAAGTTCTGCTCGGGTTTTAATTTTTCTATTTCATGTGCATGTTTAATGGTTGCAACTGTATTACCATCTTGCTACTTGGATTTACTTTTTTTGTTGTTCCTGTGAGTGCCTTTGGCACCATCAGGATAGAAATAAATTTTCAGGCATGTCTATCTCCAAGAAAACAAGGTGAGATCCCTGAAGATAAATCTTTTAAACTTCCAGTAACTCTACATTCGAAACATATATACTGTGTATTCATTTGGCACCTGCAAACCTTTAAAACTCTTTCCTCCAGCGTCACAATTTATTTAAGTTTGAGAAAATTTATAAAAGAATATGTGTAGAAAAATCAAGTGTTTTCTTCAATTTTGGCTGATGCTCTAAAAGGGTTATGGCATCCTTAAAGAAGGAAGGCTAAGAAGAAAACCTTTCAAGGACAGCACATCGCAGTGTATGGAGTTTGTGTTCTTACACATCTCCCTACGTGATAATGTGCAACATCTGTGTACGTCAGAGTATTTGTCCGTTTCACTGATGCATTTCCCTCAGTCTGGCTTTTGTTATTTGGACTGTGTAGGCTGGTTGGACTGTGTAGGCTGATTGGTGATGCATTCAATCCTAGACCAGGCTTAAAACATGACCTTGAACAATTTACTTCCTTGTGGCATTGGAATTTTGGAAGGAATGACTAATTCTTTTCTTCGGATTCTTTGAAAACATAGTACTTGTTTTTTCCAAAAATAGAAGCATTGAAAATATTAGTATAAATTGAACTGTGAAAGATATAATCATGTTTTACATGCAGAGTTGCCCACAGTACATTATTTTATATTGTAGTTTAAGTTCAGAGAACGAGTCTTTATAAGACAGGCAACTGCATTTTATTTAAATTCAGATTTTTTTGTTTTTGTTTTGTGATGTTGTTTTGTTTTGTTTTGTTTTGGGGCAGGGGGTTTGGCCCCACGTGGGGCTTGCCGTATCTTAGTCCCCCGACCAGGGATTGAACCCAGACCCTCAGCTGTGAAAGCATGGAGTTCTAACCACTGGACCACCAGGGAATTCCCTAAATTCAGATTTTTTTATGATCAGAGGATTTCTTTAAATGATATGTTGAGGAGTGCCAACCCACAAGGATGTAAAGTACAGAGTGGTTTTATTTTTCTCCAATTATTGCCTTCAACATGAGCCTTCACATTTTGGACAGATTCTATAATTTCAGGTCAATTTTAGGTGTTCCAATTCAGCCTGTTTCACTGTAAGTCTTTAACTTCCTGTCCCATTAGCCACCATCCACTAGTTCTGGGAGGGAGGGTGGTGTACTTCTCCCCATCTAACCCCTTGTAGGGTACGTGTGTATGTGGTTATGCGGGGTGGATGGGAAGGTGTGATTTAGAGATACCTGATTCTTCCCCCTCTTCTAGGTCTAGCTCTTCCATAATTGGGAACGCAGAAGAGGAATTAGGAGGGGCAAATCTTAAACAACTGATTACGTGTAGGCGGTGGGGAGGAAGACTTCTTGCTCTGGCTCACAATGGCCCCACGTGCTGCGACAGCATCCACAGGTGTGGTAGTCTCCACATGGATGATGGAGGTGGTTTGCTAGGGATGCCCTCAAGGAGGGTCAACAGGGTCTCCCTTCAGTCCTACAGCATATAGGTTCCTAGGTGGGGTATAACCTCACTTGGCCAGTTTATGCTTTGGTTGCCTATGTCTAGCCTCCCCCATTAATCTTCCTGGAACTGGAGGAACTGCTAAGGTCTTCCTCCATCCAGAGAGCCACAAGGACCCAGAGGATACCACTCTCCTGTTCTCCCAAGCCACACTACACTTCAGTCCCTTGTCATTCTGCTGATGTTGGCAACTTCAGCCGCTTTCCAGCACTTTCTGGAATTGGCAGACAAGAAGCAACCAACAGTCTCTGTTCACACTCAAAACTGCCAGGCATGCACACATATCACACTCTCCCAAGAAACCTCTCGCCATGCACTAGATGATAGCACTAAAATGGACTTCAGAGTTTGCAGCTCAGAAGCCTTCCGGCTGGTCTGTGAAAAGGATTCTCTTAGAGCACTGCCAGCCACACCAGCTCCTGCCCCAAATTCCTCACTTTCTTTCTTATCCTTAGACACTCAATGGTTTCTTTCAGACTGTTACTGATTTTGTGTGAGTTATGCATGTTCTCAGGATACTTGGTGCTCCTCTGTCCCAGTACAGGGCAATTCTGAGGAAACGGGAAAAGTCCCAGTCTTTGTTTCTAATAAGCATAGTAAATATAACTGCCAAGCACTATAATTTATTGTCAAATCCATCACAAATAGAATGGCGTTATCACTAGCCCAACTTTCAGCGTGTACCTTTTAGTTTTCACTCTTCTTTTGACTTCAATTTTCTTCTATGCAAAAAGAATCTCCCCTATAACTTCCATGACTCTATTCTACCAAATCAGAAATTTCTGGAAACTTGCCACAACTTCAGTTCAAAAATGATGTCACTATTGTGTTCCTATGAAAGCTGCTTAGGACTTTCAGTGCCAATGGATGGTTCTTCTCCATAGCCAGGCATTGTCATCACCTCGAGGTGATCGCTGTAAAGAAATTTTTTTCTATTTTGACGTGTACTTGAATTCTGACTATGTCTCAATAATGGTAAATATTACAATATGAACCTAATACAGATATCAACACACCTAGTAATGTAAAGAAATACTGGCAGACTAAATATATCATTTTACTGAATCAATAAGGACTTAAATATTTAACTTCAGCTTTTACAATTCATATTGACAAGTATTTGGGGGAGCCTGAGGCAATCCTCTTCCTGGCTTTACTTTTTCAAGCGGAGAGGTAGTAAAAAGTCTGTGATATTTAATTAGGTTTCTTTTCCGTGAAATTACCTTGTAGACCTTTCAAAATGGATGGTTAATCGCTACCTTAGGCAGACATATTTTATTGCCCCAAATCTTAAATGAGTTCTAATAAAGGTTCAAGAAGTAGCTTTGGGGAATTTTGACAAAGCTGATGAAAGAGGAGAGAAAAAAAGAACCTCATGATAAATAATGTGTCATTCTCGTGCTGTCTTTAGACTGATTCGTGCAGCGTTCACTCCTTTTTTCTCTTTCCTTTGTTGATTGGCATAACTCTTATTAGTCAGGGTTCACAGAAAAGCATAACCAATACATCTATAAGGGAACATGATTATGGAGGCTGAAAATTCCCACTGTATGCAAGCTGGAAACCCAGGAGAGTTTGTGGCATAGTTCTGTTGCAGGAAGGGAGCCCCCTTCCAGGGCCCGAGAGTGGGCTTTTGTCTAGAACTCAGAAATGAATTGTCAGAGGAGACACACGTGCTGACAAAGCAAAAGACTTTATTGGAAGGGGGTCCGCAGGCAGAGAGCAGCGGGGTCAGGGAACCCAGGAGAACTGCTCTGCCCGGTGGCTCGAAGTCTCAGGTTTTAGGGTAATGGGGTTAGTTTCTGGGTTGTCTCTGGCCAGTCATCTTGCTGTGCCCATATTTGGTCTGATTCAGGGTCCTTCCTGACGGCACACACATCTCTCAGCCAAGATGGATTCCAGCGCGAAGGTTTCTGGGAGGTTGGCAGGCCATATTTGTGGGCTGGCGTCTCCTCCCTCGTTTTCGGCCCCTCCCAAATTCTTCTAGCTGGCAGTGGTTTGTTCTGTGCTCCTTATCAGGACCTCCTGTTGTGAGATAACCCATGCAAGTGGGTCATTATCGTGTCTGGCCAGGGCAGGCAGTTTCAGTCAGTGATTCCCTAACAGTTCCAGTTCAAGTCCAATTGCCCGGAAACCAGGCAAGCCAGTGGTGTAAGTTCCTGTCTGAATGCAGAAGACCCATGTTCCGGTTTGAAAACAGTCCGGCGGAGAGAGCGAATATTCCCTTTTGTTCTATTCAGGTTTCCAGTGGATTGGATGAGGCCCACCCACATAGGGGAAGACAATCTGCTTTACTCAGCCAACTCAAATGTTAATCTCATCTAGAAACACAGACACACTCAGAATAACGTTTAACCAAAGATCTTGGCACCCCAGGGCCCACACATAAAATTAACCATCACAATGACACTAAGAAAATACTTAAATGGCCTCTGAAACATACAGGTGACGAAAAATAAAAAGATCTGTCATCCATGCAGATATTTTGTGTTCATAATACCAAACATTCAGATATTTGAATGAGTTTGGAAAATGAAATTTAACTAAAATTAAATTTTTCCATTGTTATCCATATTTCTGTTTGCATAGCCAGAACGCGGGACAAAAACAAACATGAAAAAAAATCAGTGTCATGTTAACACTTGTGAATAAGGGATATTCTAACATAATCAGAGACCAGCACTCCAGATCCAGAGTAGTTTAAAATCTTATCCAGACATGGCCTGCATCAGAATTGCCAAATATTTGTTTAAGATGCAAGTTTCTGAACTCCATCTCAATCTACAGAAAAGTGTCTGGGGAAGGGGTTTCAGAATCTACATTTTAACACCCCTGCAGCATAAACCTCCTCAAGCATGCTGAAGTTTGAACCTCTGCTCACAGACTCTTTCTTTGCAATAATATGAAGTAACTGAAGCCTAAAACCAGAAACTGGTGCGGAAAGAAAGAGTCGGGACTCTGTTTTTGAGCTCTGGACCCACTACTGATGGCAAAAGGGCTTTCTAAAGGGGTTTCTCCTTCAGAAGTTACATTTTCCCCACAAGGAGTCATGATTTCATCTCATTAAGCACCAGTTCACCATGAAAGTCCAAAACCCTTTATTTCAACTCTTCTTTTTCTCTGATTTTTCACTAGACTGGGAAAAAAAAAACAAAAACAAAGTTGTAACAAAAAAGAGCAGAACACTTGCTTCAGTTTTTGGAAATGAGAATTGGGATCACAGGTCACCCAGATCGAAAAGAAGCTGAACAGTGTGAAATACTTGTCCTCGTTAGAGGAATGAGTAAGATTTGTCTTGGTGGGGAAAGTGGTAAGAAACAGTGTCCCAGTGGGGAGCACCATAAAATGAAGTCCATGGAACATATACCACCAGGATCGTCCACTGCTAATAAAGTCGACTAGCGCCAAGTAGAAGAAAGGAAATTCCTTGAAACAGACAGGAGCTGAGTTAATAATCGCTTACTGGAGAAGCCATTGTTTTGCAAAGCTTGCCGAGTCTGAGGTTTAGCTCACTGCTGGGCAAAACTATTTGCCTTTCCTTTGAAATTTTTCAGGACAGAGGTATCCCAAATTATAGCAACTGACTGAAAAAATGTGAGAGTTTAAATATAACCAAAGGCCATGACCAGAAATTCTTTGTAAATCACATGTGTGTAACAATTTCTATTGAATAAATAGAAACACGTAATTGCACTTGAGACATTTCCAATTCATATCACCTCTAATACAATCTATATAAATACCTAAACAGATATTTTAATGCAGGGGATTAGGTACAAAGATGCTGGAAGAACCAGACAATCAAAAGCAGAAGGAGGGGCCTGGAAGAGTAGGAAGTAGGAAGGCGTGATACCCAGAGGTAAGAGCTGCTATTATTGCTGGGCTGTAGCTACAGCTTACAATTGCTATTGAAGCATTGGATGTGCTGTCACGGTTGGTTCTGGATCTACCAGAATTGTCGCCTTGATTAGGGCAGAAACTGTTGCCTGAACCACTCTTGTAGCCGCCATTTCTGTAGCCTCTGTTATATTGTCCCCTGTACTGCTGGCAAAAAAGTGTACCTGAAACCACAAGGAAGAAGAAAGCCACTTCTCCCCTTCCTCCTATCTGCTCTTGTACCAGTGCCTATTCATGGTAGAACATAACCTGAATCCAACTGGCAAGGGAGCCTGGGAAATATTTTGCAGGCAACCAACCCTCTACAACACACAGCAAAATACAAAGGAATGGGGGCGGAGAGCAAGGAGGCAAATATAGGCCTTCTGTCCATGCAACAGGGGATATAAGCAGCTCGTGAGGTTATAAGAACAAGTGGTAGACAGTGAAAATTAAAACAAGAAATTATTTATTCATCCTAAATGTGATGAGAGAGATTAAATTAATGAGGGAGATTTATGCAAGAACTTTTGCTTCTAGAATAACTGGTCAATTTGGAGTTTGATATTTATTGAGAAATATCCTGCAGTTTGTTAATAAGTCATAGTTGAGTACTTACTGTGCTCCAGAACCGTGCCAGGCAAGGCTAGCAGCATTCACAACTTTAGGGAGTGTGGCTTTCAGGTACTGGGTATAAGATACAGTCTTATATGTGCCTTTAGGGTTTTTACGAAATGTGTAACCTGGGCAAAAGATCTACAGATGTCTAGTGAACTAGTACCTGCATCTAAACAAATCCTTTCTCTATAAAGACTGTTCTAAAAGGATTAATTTGTTAACATTTTTAAAAGACCAGAACACACGAAAAATCACATTTAATAACAGAAATAGCTAACATTTATGGAGCATTTATGAAGTGCCATATACTCTTTCACAGTCATTGTAGGTAAGATCTTATTTACTCCTCATAAAAATCCCATGAGGTAGGTACTACTGTTGACTTCCCATTTTACAGATTTTTTTTTAAAAAAATGAAGCTCTGTAACTTAAGTACTTAGCACAAAATGACCCAACTAGTAAGAGGTAGAATTAGGACTGGACCCAGGCCCAGAGAGAATGCAAGAAACCCAAGCTTTTAACACATCCAAACTGTAAAATTAAGGACAAATCAGTTTTAGCAGTGCTGGTAATTCAGAGCTAGAGGTGATTTATCTAAGATTGCCTTTTTTTTTTTTTTAATTTGTTTTTGGCTGTGTTGGGTCTTCGTTGCTGCACGTGGGCTTTTCTCTAGTTGCGGCGAGCGGGGGCTACTCTTCCTTGCAGTGCGCAGGCTTTTCATTGCAGTGGCTTCTCTTGTTGTGGAGCAAGGGTTCTAGGCATGTGGGCTCAGTAGCTGTGGCACGTGGGCTCAGTAGTTGTGGCACGTGGACTCAGTAGCTGTGGCTCATAGGCTCTAGAGCGCAGGCTCAGTAGTTGTGGCGCACGGGCTTAGTTGCTCCGCAGCATGTGGGATCATCCCGGACCGGGGCTCGAACCCGTGTCCCCTGCATTGGCAGGAGGATTCTTAACCACTGCGCCACCAGGAAAGTCCCAAGATTGGCTTTTAAGAGAGGTTCTTTTCTCATCTGGAGCAATAGCACAGGGAGGCAAGGCCAAAGATAGAAAAGCTAGAATAAGGGGAACTTTGTAAAGGTCACACAGGGGAAGGGGTGGGGGAAACAGGAGTTGCTGGGTGTCTCCACTGACGATACCCAGGAAATGTCAAGTCATCAAAACTTCCTCTTTGTGCTCCATGCTGTACCTGGAAAAAAGCCCTGCAGATAATAGATCTTTTTGTAAATGCAAAATTGAATTGGATTCTGTTATTTGACAAGATGAAGATCAGTTTGTTTTACGTCAAATTATCTGCCTCCCATTGTTGCACTGCTTCACTTACTTACACCAACAGCAATGTCACTAATTTTTTATTCATTTGGATTTAGTGTTTGAGAAAGAAAACATTCAAGGAAGGCTTGAAAAAAGATGATCAGTTATTTACATCCTGGTGCGAACTGGTTTAATCTTCATATGATCAGTTATACTAAGGAAATGGGAATATTGTTGGTGGCAATGAAAAGCAGGAAAAGAGGGGAGTAAGTTGAACTGCTTTGTGCTTAGTGGCGGGGGGGGAGGGAGGAGGGGGTCAAGGATGCTAAATATCTTGCAACGCACAGGCTGATTTCACAGTGTAGAATGTCCCTCCTCAAACTCATAACATGCCCAACTGAAGGATGCTGGCCTAGAGTTCTAGGACGAGGCATGGTATCTTTCTAATTTCAGAAACTTATCCACCACTAAGGGTGGGGTGGATTTGCTTTCTTTTGTATCAGTAGGTAAGAGAAGTGTCTATTCTCCACCAGAGCAGAAGCTTAGCTTTCTCCCTTGCCTCCCCAGACCTGCTGCCTTATTTCCCTTGAGTGAGACCCCAGCCCCATCATCACAAGCTACAGTGCAGTAGGTGCTGACTCTCATCTAATGGTCAATTTTGTAGCCTCTCCTTTATCAACCTCAGAGCAGCATTGGACACCACGGATCACGGCCTCCACTCGAAATGCTTGTTTCAGTTGGCTTTTGGGATGCCACATCCTTCCATTTTTTTTCTGCCTTCCTGGCTGTGGCTTCTCAGTCTCTTTTGTTGGATCTTCCTTAACTGCCCAACTTTCTTTTCCAGCTTTATTGAGATTTAATTGACATGCAACATTGTATTAGTCTAAGGTGTCAACATAATGATTTGATATACATATATGTTGAAAAATGATTACAGCATTAAGTTTAGTTAACATTCATCAACTCACATAAATTTTTTTTCTTGTGTGAGAGCTTTTTAAGATCTACTGTCTTAACAACTTTCAAATATGTAACACAGTATCGTTAACTATAGTCACTACGCTGTACATTATATTCAATCCCTAGATCTCATCTAGTCCCCTGACCATCTATATATTAATGATTCCTAGAATTCTTCTCTAGCCCAGTCTTTTCCCCTGAATTCTGGCTGCACTGTTAGATGTCCATTAAGCATCCCAAATTGAACATGTCCAAAATCAAACTCTCACTGTCTGCCCATCCATGTAATTCCCTCCAAGAGTATTCCTCATCAAGTTTTTCCCAATTCAGTCAGAATCATCCCTATGCATGTGGTTGAGAGGCTCAAAACCTTGGAGTCATCCTTGACTTCTTTCTTTCACAACCCACATCCAATCCAGCAGCAGATTTTTTTGGCTCCACCTTCAGGATATATCTTGTATCTGCCATGTCTCACCATCTCTACCTCTGAAGTATTATATTCTACCTGGACAGGCTGTTGCCATGGCCTCCTAATTGGTCCTCCTAATTGTTCCCCCTGCACTCTTCCCAGCGTCATCAGCTCAAGTTACTCTTCTCTCCCCAATTATTCTGATTACCTCTATCAGGGCTTACACAGCCATACATGACCTGGTCCCTGCTAACCTCTGACATCTTTTCCTACATCTCTTTCTTCCACACATTATGTTGTAATAACACTGGGCTTTTTGCTGTTATTCCACATGCCAAGCATGTTTCCATCCCTGTCCTGTATAGTTGCTGTGCCCTCAGCCCAGAATATTCTACCCCAAGACATTATCGTGGCTCATATCCTCATCTCATCCAGGTCCCTGCACCAAAGCCACCATCCCAGAGGGGCCTTTCCTGGCTATCTTATCAGCATCCCCTTCCCTCTCAGTTCTCTTATCAGTTAAACTTTATAGTACTGTGTTAGGCAAGGTCCAATATTGGGGGGGGGGGCGTGGAAAGAGTCCACACTAAGTGGTCCAAAAGAAGGACTGCAATGTAAGCAAATAGGCACAAAGTTATCAGAAGAGGCAACACAAAGATTAGGAAGAAAAGGAAAGCTGCTTTGACCTTTTGAATTTTTTTTTTTTTTTTTTTTTTGGCCACGCTAGACGGCTTGTGGGATCTTAGCTCCCCAACCAGGGATTGAACCTGGGCCCTCGGCAATGAAAGCGCCAAGTCCTAACCACTGGACCACCAGGGAAGCCCCATGACCCTTAGAACTTGAGCACATGTATCACCAGAGCCCAAGGGCTGCCCTTGGAGGGAGGATGAGGGGTGGATTCACAAAGTAGCTTATATAGAGAGGAGAGGCAGCCGATATAAAGGGAACATAGATTTTGTACAATGCACTGCCTGAAACAAGAGAAAGGAGGAGAAATGCCCTGGGTTCTCCCTCCCTCTTGCCCTCCAGTCTCCTATTAGTGCCTCCCTTTGGCCAAAACTAGCTGAAAGCCTGAGAGCAAGGGACCCTCAGAAGTGTAATTTCCAGGGGAAAGATTGGGAATGGATCCAAGAGCAGTGAGCAAGTGACAGTCACAAGTTCTGATTACTTCTTTTTTTTTTTTTTTAATGACATGTCAGTTTAAATCATTTATTTGGGTCTTCGTTTCTGTGCGTGGGCTTTCTCTAGCTGCGGCGAGCGGGGGCCACTCTTCATCGCGGTGCGCGGGCCTCTCACTGTCGCGGCCTCTCTTGTTGTGGAGCACAGGCTCCGGACGCGCAGGCTCAGTAGTTGTGGCTCATGGGCCCAGCTGCTCCACGGCATGTGGGATCTTCCCAGACCAGGGCTCGAACCCACGTCCCCTGCATCGGCAGGCAGATTCTCAACCACTGCGCCACCAGGGAAGTCCCTGATTACTTCTTGACTTGATCGATATACTCAACTTCTTGTCCTTGTTGTTGTCGAATGTCTGTCTTCCCCATGGGAACGTAAGCTTCATAAGGGAGTTGTATTTTGTCAACTTTGTCCTCTCCTGTATCTCTGGTACCTAGAACAGTGCCTGGCACACTGCACTGTGAATAGATTCTTATGCATAATGAGGGGGTGGTTATTTTTAACTCAAAATAGTTAACTCAAAATAGTTAGAACACGCCCTTCTATCCAAACTACCTATAAAGGTCTTATTTTTCTTCAAAACCTCTTAGCATCTTGAAGCACATGATTACCTCTGACCAGGAGAGAAGACTACACATCTCTTAGAATAAGGGATATTTAGGGAAGGGATGCTAAGGGCTGGGAGAGAGGGCTGTGGATAGAGCCATACCAGAAAGTAGAAAAGGTTTAGACTCACAATGAGTTTGCAGCTCACAAGGGCTATCTTGATTCAGAGAACCAGAGTTTCTAGCACTGCTAAAAGTACATCTTTTTCAAACACATTCTCTTTATTATTTACATGGAAACACGTAGGAAGAGAAAATTAACTTAGAATGGAAAGCTTTTTCTGAAGGATTTTATCAAGTAAAAACCTGATTTTGCTTATTTAGGGAAAATTAGGAAAGAAAATAGACACTCCAAAAAATGAGAACTAAAGCTCTGCTTTTAGGAACACAAATATTCACAAGCAGTATGTCCTTCCTGTGTGCTATGGTTGTCCACACTACAGAGGGCACAGGTTTGAACTGATCAATTCACTGTCCTGGGGAGGGTGCTTCGAGTAACTCCAATGGCAGCAAACATCTTGGGCAGGTGAGATAGGAGGTAAATAGCATCTCGTCTGCTGGCCTGTGATATCGTAAAGTGAATAGATGGCAAAAGCAAAATACCAAAATATTAGCTAATTAAGCAATATACATATGCCAATGTCTGCAACCAGGAAAGTCCTAGAGAGAATCGAAGTGCTTTACACATTCAGTAAATATATGTATATGTATAGCTGATTCACTTTGTTATAAAGCAGAAACTAACACACCATTGTAAAGCAATTATACTCCAATAAAGATGTTAAAAAATATAAATAAAATAAAATAGAGTGAGATGCCAAAAAAAAAACCCAAACAGTAATGGAGGAGTGCTGAGATCTTAATTATCCCCCATTCAGGACTCACCGCTTCTGGTCAGATGTCATGAATATTGATTAGTTATTAATGAGTTCCTAAAAGCAGCTAAATACAAAAGCATTTATTGAAATGTCAATAGCAGCTTATTTCAGAGTGCCTCCCAAAATATTGGAGACATAAACTTTTTTTTTTTTTTTTTTGGAGACATAAACTTGAGATACTGAACTTGACATTTCTCATGTCGAATCAGAGCCAGGGGCTATGACGTGTGCAGTAGTCAGTATTCTCCAGAGACACAGAATCAATACGAAGTATATACATGAGATTTGCTATAGGAATTGGCTCATGTGATTATGGAGGCTATGTCCCACGTTCTGCTCTCTGCAAGCTGGAGAACCAGGAAAACCCCCCTTCTCTGTACCCTCTTCCCCCTTGGTGTAATTCAGTCCAAGTCCAAAGGCCCGAGAATTAAGGGGCCAATGGTGTAAATCCCAGTCTGAGTCTGAAGGCCTGAGAACCAGGAATGCTCATGTCCAGGGGCAGAAGAAGGTAGATGTCTTGGCTCAAACAGAGAGAGGCTCTTGGAGATGGTTATCAAGAGACTGTGACTACCGGTTGACCCTTGAGCTAAATCTGGGCAATTGGAGGTTCCTGAGCCCCTCCCTGTGTTTAGAATGTATGTTCCGCCCACCATCCCCATATCAGCAGCCTTTCTAAGGACACAGCCTCGAGAAGGTAAGGTCATTGAGACCATCTGGACTGAGTATGTGACTGAACCCAGTTAAGGCCTCTCTATAAACGTTTAAGATTATGATGGGTAGGTGGGGAGATCTGCTTGTCTCGCAGCCACGCAGGACAAGCCTCGTATGGAAGTTCCCTTTCTTATTAAACCTGCCACCTCTCAATCTGGAGTAGCTCTTCTAGCTCTTCTGTCTCTCCCTGCCTTCCATGTACAGGGGCCATATTGCAAACCAACAGAGTGAACTTGCCCTCCCTCTGCCTTTTTGTTCTATCCTAGCCCTCAGTGGCTTGGAGGACGCCTGCCCGCCCCATGAGGAGCATCTTCCTCACTCAGTCTACCACCTCAAATACTTATCTCTTCTGGAGACAACCTCACCGACACACGCAGACATGGTGTTTTTCCAGCTCTCTGGGAATCCCTTAATCCAGTCAAGTTGATGCAGAATTACAACCACAGTATGTAATGTCCTAAGGTCGTGAAATAGAAGACAAGGAAGGAAGGGACAGATGAGGGAGGAAGAAAGGAAGGACAAACTTTGCCAAGGAAATCTAAAAAAAAAAAGTCAAAAACTAGAAAAAAATAAAGCTGGGAAGAGATGGAAGCATGAAATGGATTGCAGAAGGAAATTAGAACAATGGAGAATGAAGATAAATGGGATTGTGATGCCTGAGTCCCACCAGCAGTGGGTTGATGGTGTGGGAGGTATGGTGGCTGTGGTTGTTCCTCTTCTGCTGATGGTTTTTTTTTTTTTTTGAAAGTTTTTTTAAAATTTTTATTTTCTATTGGAGTATAGTTGATTTACAATGTTGTGTTAGTTTCAGGTGTCCAGCAAAGTGATCAGTTACACATACACATATATTGTTCTCGTTCATGCTGATGTCTTTAAACACAGCCATTGTACGTGTGGCAGAATGAGCCTGTCACTGACAGCTCCAGTTGTTTCTGATCCAAGCAATGCCAGGAATGAGCCCCCTGCCTCTGTTTTTATGTGTTTGCTATTGCTGTTTTCTGAGGTAATCATGGAACAGCCCATCTTAAAGAGAAAGATGTCACAAGTACTTGGGATCAGAAAACCAGGTGCTGTATAGTTTTCTTTGTTCTGGCTTCCAGGACCTAGTTTCAAACCAAAGGGCATGCATTGATGGAAAGATAAAGAGGTAGTTGCTGAATAAATAAAAACCTAATGAACATAAAAGGCAAAACAGCTCCTTTAAACAAAACAGAATGTATGCCTCTACCTCCCAACTAAATTCCAAGTGCCTAGCCAAAATTCGGAATGAGTGTGTGTGTGTATGTGTACCTCCTTGCCTGTGCAGTGCACCAGATGTCACCCTGACCTTTCAATGCCTCTTCTAGCTGCACAGTCAAGGTCTCAACAGGTCCCTCCATTCAAAGGAAGAGACCCTCAAAACAAAGGAAGCTGTTGTCTTCTGATGCTATTTCAGAGAATTGAATACCAGGTGAGATCTTACAGAACATCTAGTGCAGAATTCTAGATGTGAAAACTGGAAGTCAAAAAAGTTAAGTGACTACTTCAGTTCCACTTAGCCACAGAGAAGTAGAGCGACTTTCCCTAGTTGCGGGGGATGCTGACCCTCCCACTGCAGCAGCCATGTCTCCCATGTGGAGAGATAAGTCACCCCTTATGTTCTGAGAAACAGTTTCTACTTCTTGTTCTAATGTGATACGTGTGCAAAGCCTCCCAGTGTTGCAAGGCAGCAGACACCAGATCCCAGCAGGGGTAAGATTTAGAGTCCAGTTACTTATCTGCATCTCCACTGTTAACCTCTTGACCCAATCAGTTAATCGTTAGTCCTTGCTTATTCATCTGTAAACAGGGGGAACAATATTACTGACTTGCTTCAAAGAGTCCTAGAGATGAAATAATAGTGAAAATGGCATAATGATTGAGTTTAAACTATAAGCTAATAAATCATCATTGGACAATTGAGGATAACAAAATATTTGTCTACAGTAACTATTTTCTTAGTTTTAAAATCTGGGCCTCCAAACCAAGTACTTCATTTTAACACCAGAAAATTTTAAATCTTTAAGTTTTTATTTAATATGAATGATATTTTGAGTATATGAAATCTCCCCAGTAGGTAGGCATTCAGTGCTTATTACTAATCTGCTTCGGATGGTGCGAGCAAAATATTTCGGTAAAATATTTCCCTGAGATTACAAAACTGGGATGGTTTTGTAAATCTGTGGTCTCAGGTGTCAGACATGTATTCTCTCTGGTATTTAATCTACTTTCTCACGAGGTCACAGCCTCAACTACAGTGATAATTTCTACCTCAAGAAAAGAGTTCACTTCTAGATTTCTTTTGAATATCAAGATTAAAGTAGCATTTGAAATACCCATTAGTGTGAACAAACCATTTAACATAATTTATGGTTTTAATTTCAGTAAATATATGTTAGCACCCACTGTATACCAGGCTCCCCGCTAGGTAGTCTGACATTCATTTCGTGTAGCATTCCTAAGCGAGAGAGGTTTTTAGAACAAGGGAACCATTATGTCTTTTCTGCTTACATCACTACTATTACTTCATTATTCACATATTGTAATCTCCTCAAACAGATCATTAGCCACCCACGGTTTTATATTCACTGTCAGGAAAAAGTTATTAAAACGGATATTGCATGAATTGAAGTTAGTAGGAAATATATGGGTCCTCAGTGGCTGAATTTATAGAATTCTGGCATAATTAGATATGAAAAAAAATATTTGGTGGGCTAAATTTTCATTTCTGGTAGAAACCAGGACATTTTGTTAGGACAATATTGGCAGAAACCATGGTTAGATTTCAACAGCCTGGGTTATTGGAGAGGAGGAGTAATTCTAGCCCAGATCGGGTTGACAAAGAGTGCCATCAGGGAAACTGACCCAGCCCTAGGACAATTTGGGTCATATGTACAACGAGCACCCCCAAAAAACTGGGGCAGCATCATAATTCTATTCAGTTGATCCGTCCACAAGAGTCTACCCATTGCTGGGAACACGTAGAACAGTTATCTCTCCTGAAAACGTTAGGCAATGTCCCAGGGTGAGGGATGGGGGCAGTTAGAATCAGGGCTCCGAGCTCTAAGCAGGAAAAGGAAGACAAAATCCCAACTTACAGGTCATGTCAAATGAGCAGGAGCTGAAGAGTGGGGATGATGCCGAAAGTTGGTTGATGGCCATCAGAGTGTCCAGTAACACCAGTACAGTATCTGGACATTTGGGGTATCAGTATATGACTCCGGATCCTAATCTTTTTTTTTTTTTTTTTGGTACGCGGGCCTCTCACTGTTGTGGCCTCTCCCGTGTGGAGCACAGGCTCCTGACGCACAGGCTCAGTGGCCATGGTTCACGGGCCCAGCCGCTCCGCGGCATGTGGGATCTTCCCGGACCAGGGCACAAACCTGTGTCCCCTGCATCAGCAGGCGGACTCTCAACCACTGCGCCACCAGGGAAACCCCCTAATCTTTTAGCCGAGTCTCTCTTTAGGTCTCATGCAGGTCTTGTCCTACTTTTGTGGGATGTGTTTCCAAAGAACTTAGTTTTCACAGCCTATGTAGTGAAAATCTAGTCTGCTTTGTGTGTGGACTACTTAAAGGCCAACGTGAAATCTCGGGCAGTGTTCTACAATATTTCTTTTTTTGTTTTTTAAGATTTTTTTTTATGGGGACCATTTTTAAAGTCTTTATTGAATTTGTTACAATATTGCTTTATGTTTTGGTTTTTTGGCCGAGAGGCATGTGGGATCTTAGCTTCCCGACCAGGGATCGAAGCTGCACCCCCTGCACTGGAAGGCGAAGTCCTAACCACTGGACCACCAGGGAAGTCCCTACAATGTATTTCTGTCTTAAATTCTGACCAGTTTCACGTGAGAGTTATGAGGGATCTGCCCACATAAAGGTTTAAAGAAATCTTTTCTCCAGCTCCTTCTTCTCCAAAATCCTGCCCTCTCTCTAACTGATAGAGAGAGGAGCACAGCTGCGGGTGGGAGTCACGGAGTCCAGGTTTCCCCCAGAGTCTTTGCTGACACCACCCTGGCTGCAGGGGCATCGGAGAGCTGCCTGCTCCCTTGCCATGCATGTGCTACTTCTAGGTAGAATGGGAAGTCCAGGCTCCCACTCCATCTCTGCCAGCACCACAGGGGAGTGAGGGGAGAGGGCATGGTTTCTTCATGATGTTTGGCCGGAGTTAGGTGGATATTGTCAACAATTTTGCCATCCTGCTGGATCACCCAATTTCTGGTCTTGTCTAGAGGGAGCTGATTATGGGGGATTTTGGTTTTGTCTGTGTCTTCTGGCACTTCTAAATTAAGGGCTTCTGCAGAATCTAGCACCAAGCCCAGGATGCATGGGAGGCAAAAAGAAAGCATAGGAAAATCACCCCTGTTGTTAATGCCCCAGGTCCCTCCCCGGTCAGTATACCATCTTCATTCCACCTTTCAAAGTCTTCTTGTGTTTGTTAGTTATATTATGTCCAGGGATTTTATAATTGTACTTAGCAAGAGATGGAGCAAGAAATGAGTCTTCTCCATCTTATCTAAAACCAGAAGTCTCACTTCAGTAACAGCGTTAATTGTTATAATCATTAACAAAACACATTCTTCCCTGTGGCTGTGTTCCTGGGAACCTGAATGAACCTGAATGAATAATAACAAAAATGTTATTATTGGCTCCATGGGGAGGTAAACAGTCTTCTACTGAGAAAAGTTTTCTCAGTTCCAAGCAGTCATTTCCAAAATCCCTTCCTACCAATTCCACTTGGCCAGTAGAAACCTGTAACTGCATCCAAGACTTGAAGTCCATGTTTGTTTCAAAGGGTGTTTAAGGGGAAAGAACAAAATACAAACATTATATTGATGTATGCTATTCAAGACGGTCCTCCTTTGGAAAACAAAGATGGGGGAAGCATATCAGAGTTGAAATTTTCTGTCTCTTTCTCAGACTGACATGGTTAATATCAGGTTTCTGCATGAGCAGTATTATAACTCAATATAATAACATAGTAAAACTAACCATAATCTGAAAGTGGGGTCCAAAAATGTCAAGGTCACACACTATTAGAAAGCTAGTGAAATGTTGAGGGTGAGCCTGCTAGGGGAAACTACCAATCTCCTTATTTTCAAAATGAGCCACATCACCACAGGATTTCACCAGAGCTGATCATCTCATGCTGATCTCATGTCAAGATTTGCATTTTAAAGGCTTTATCCTGTGTGGAAGATTTCATTATTCTCCTTCTATAAATGAAGAAATTAGGATTCAGAGAAGTTAAGAAATTTGCCCCGTGTCACACAGCCTGAATATGGCAGTGTAAAGAAGGAAAATGAGAGAATTCAGGCTCCAAATACTCGGCTGTAATCCGTACTCTATCTTTTCCCTCCAAGATCCATAGACTATGCCCGTAGGCTAACTCAGGCTCCAGCTCTTGGTTATATTAAGGTTGGTATTATACTCTCTTGCTGAGTCGGCTTGTGCTGGGTGAGACTCATCCCACAAGTGGAAGTGATTCCAGCTTGGAGGGCAAGACCGAGGATGGGGCTGGGCACCCTCTCTCACCAGCAGCAGGAAAGCACCCTGAACACTCTTTATTGCGTGCAGTGCCTGCTTTGAAGTGGATTAACTGAAATGTCTTGCATTTTACTTCGTGTTTTTTTTAATTTAATTAATGTTTATTAAACACCTAGTGTGTGAAAGCACTCATGGAGTGGCGGGACCCTCATATAGATCCAAACGGAATTGAGTAACTCTTGGCCACAAGACAGGATACACTCGTCAGGTCCTGGGCTTCTGTAAACTATTTCAACTTTGTCTGGCGTACTTGCTTCTCATTCTCGGCTCCCTTCCACACTGTGAGGACAGACACAACAAACACCTGGCAATGTCGGCATAAAGGCAGGCAAGCTGCTAGCACAGGGAGGGGCACAGTTGTCCTGGCAGACTGTCTGATCATGGTGTGAGGGAGGTCTGGTGGCAAGAAACAGGCTGACTGGTAGCAACAGAGCAACGTAGAAAGGAGCTGAGGTTGGCTCATCAAGTTACTGCAATTAGCGTTTGGAAATAATGAACAAGACAAGAATCCAGAGACATGATTGAGGCCATTCCCTCAACATTTCCCAAGACTGTCTTATTTGGGAGGTATAGAGAGACTGTGCTCAGCATTGGAAATACAGTGGTATTTGGTGAAAGATTCTTTCACCAACGAACCAGTAGAAATTTTCCTTCCCTTGGTCTCCAATAGTACTCTTTCAGGCTGTCATAAGAATGTTTCAGAGTTGACTACATATAACAAGTATTTGTGCACTTTTCTCACTCTTCAGAGCTATAGTTTTGTCCAAGGCAGAGACTACCTCCATTTATCGTTACCTCCCCCCAACACAGAACCAAGAATAACATTTTGTTCATAGTGAAAATACAATAAATTGTGAATTAAACTACAGACACCAACTTAGTATAAACCTCTGTCATCATCTGTCTCCTGAGCCACTCACCACACACCACCTCCTAACTGGCTGCTGGACTTTGATTCTTGACCCCCTTTACTCCATTATCCTCATGGAGCCAGAATTCTGTATCAAAAGCAAAGCTAGGGCTTCCCTGGTGGCGCAGTGGTTGAGAGTCCACCTGCCGATGCAGGGGACGCGGGTTCGTGCCCCGGTCCGGGAAGATCCCACATGCCGCGGAGCGGCTGGGCCCGTGAGCCATGGCCGCTGAGCCTGTGCATCCGGAGCCTGTGCTCCGCAACGGGAGAGACCACAACAGTGAGAGGCCTGCGTACCGCAAAAAAAAAAAAAAGCAAACCTAATCATGCCTTTTTTGCCTTGCATCCTTCAGTGGCTCCCCATTGGACTTCCAATAAAATCAAAACTCCTTCACGTGATCCACAAAAGCCCAGTATTTTCCAAGCCACACTGTTATCTCCAACCACGTTCCATGACTCTTTCCTCATGACTCAGCCATTCACGTATGTGTGTGCGCATAAGGGGTGTGTGTGTGTGTGTGTGTGTGTGTGTCTTTTCTTCTTAGTTCTTCTAATTCTCCCTCCAGTTCACCACCTGTGTACATCCTGTTCCTTGCACATGAAATGCTTCCGCTCTCTTTCCCTCCCACTCATCCTTCAGGGCTCACCTCAAATGACATTTCTTTTGACCTCCCCTGATAGAAAGTGTGTCCCTTGTTGTTCTCTCCATTGAACCCAGTCCTTTTCTTCATGGCGCTTAGTGCTTTTGTAGTTATATATTTACTCGCGTGTTTATTTATTTGATGTCTTTGTAGCTCATTAAATGATAAATGGCATTTGCAAAGAATATTTCTTGAGTGAATGAATGATTTCCCCATTATCCATTATTGAAAGACTAATCTTATTTTCATTTTGTCCCATTTACTAACACCCAGATATAATTCTCTCCACCTTCTGCAAAGCGCATACACTATACAGAATTGTAATGAAGAGAAATGGTGGTTTGTGTCCATGCTGTTTTGTACATCCAGAAGGCATCTTCCCTGCTGTAATCCTCCTCCCAGTAGATTCTAAGTCAGAGGTGGGCAAATTTTTTTCTGTAAAGGGCCAAATACTAGATATTTTCAGTTGTGCTAGCCATGCAGTCTCTGTCGCAATGGCTCAGCTCTGCCGTTGTAGGGGGCGAGAAGCCGTAGGCAAAAGGTAAATGAATGAGCATAACTGTGTTCCAATACAATTTATTTCCAAAACAGGAGGAAGCAGCTTTGGGGCGGCAGGCTAGTTTGCCAACCCCTGCCCTAGGTAATCAGAGTCACAGCTTTAGATGACACTTCTGTATTGCCTAGATTCGTGCAAAATCCTAGCTGTACTGATCCTTTTTCACCTGCACCCTTGCCTTCTATTCTCATCCCAGCAACCAAGGTGATCTTGTTCAGTGGCCTCCCATCTTACTCCACATAAAAGCCAGAGTTTCACTGTGATCTGCACGGCTGGCATCTGTCCCTCATCTTGACCTCTCTGAGCTCACCTCCTATCCATCCTCCCTGCTCTCAGTCCACTCCAGCCCACACTGGCCTTGGGCTGTTCCTTGCCCATATCGGGCAGATTCCTGACTCAGTGCCTTTGAACTTAGTGTTTCCTCTGCCTAGAATACTCTTCTCGTGAAGACATCACAGCTGTTTCTTCACTTCTTTCTGGCTGTCTTCCAAAAGTTATCTTTATGGTAAGGTCTTTCTTATTCACTCTCTCTAGAATTTCCCACCTCTACCCCAGACACATATAACTGCCCGTTTTCTGCTTGTTTTCCTGATTGACCATATATAACACGTTATATTTAGCGCTTGTTTGTCTTAGTACTTATTGTTTGTCTTCACTAGAATTAAGCCCCACGAGAGCAGAGACCACCTCTGTCTTCATCACAGCTGTATCCCTAATGCCTATAATGGTGCTTAGTACATAGTATACACTCAATAAATATATACTGAATAAAAGAATAAGTGAATAAGCAAGTCCTTTTCCTTATAGGAACTTCTGTGCCTGAGCCAAGACATCATCACAAGTAATTTTTTCTTTTCCTTTTAATATTCAAGAAAACAAGTCAAGTTTCCAGTTGAAAAAAATTTGTACACATTGGGCTCATCTTTGTACTCAACTTAAGAACGCTTAATAGTTGCATCTTAGCAACTTCTTTTCATCTGAACTGACTCTCTCCACTGACAGGTTAAAACTAGAGGGAGGGGAAAAAGTTTCAAAAGTCAAATAGAAGTTATACCTTGTTTTTTAATTAAATGCATGTGCAGAAATTGGTTATTGAGAGGTTTTACTTAAATTCTCCGGGTATTTGTTAACTTGCTGGCCAGACCCTTAGCCCATGGGTCAAAATAATGCCAGAAAAACTCTTCTTAGAAAGCTCTGAGAACAAGTTGTTTTCCTAGCTTTAAACAGAAAGCACTATGTGAACCTATGTTTCCTTTGTACTTCAGAACAAAGAAAAACATCAAGTTTTTCATGATAGGTAAGTGGGTTACTTATGAGCATATGAAATTGACTCAAGATAAGACATTTGACAATTACACCAACAAAAGAGAAAAAGAAAGATTAGAGTTTGGATTTATTTATATGTGATTAAAAGGAAATCAGAGTAAAGAAAGCTAGCTGACAGTTTTTAAATTGGCTGCTTTGTTTGAAATGGAAGGGAAAACAATTGCTAATTAATCTTCAGGCTGAAAACATTGTTAATGCCTCCATTCCTTACCAATGCATACCCTCATCGTCTTCCTGTGTCCTGGAAGCGTCTTCTTCATTTCAGCTTTCCCATGTGTTCATTTTCCTGAGCTCTTGTAGTTTCACCTCTGAGTGACATGCAGTGCCTTGAACGTCGTAGGTAGACAAGTGCCTGTTACCCTGGATTAAAGTATCTCGAATTCTTATTTAATTATTTCTTAAATATATGCCTTTTTTCAATAAGACTGTAAACCTTTCAAAATAAAAGTTATCCGAACCTTCTTTCTCTAATCCCTAATACCCAGAACAAACTAGTTACTAAAATACCTGTTGATGGCTTCCCTGGTGGCGCAGTGGTTGAGAGTCTGCCTGCCGATGCAGGGGACATGGGTTCGTGCCCCAGTCCGGGAAGATCCCACATGCCGCGGAGCGGCTAGGCCCGTGAGCCATGGTCGCTGAGCCTGCGCGTCCAGAGCCCGTGCTCCGCAACGGGAGAGGCCACAACAGTGAGAGGCCTGCGTACCGAAAAAAAAGAAAAAATACTTGTTGAATTTGATTATTTAAAAATAGAAACGTTGATATACAGCAGATATTTAGATTAAAGGATTATAATTTTACAGCATTTAAAATGAAGCATTTCAGTAAAGCCTAGTGTTGTAAGAGGAGCCAAACAATGTTAATTTATCCAAAATCATACAAGGTATTTGTGTTGTTGCTGTTGTTATTATTGTTGTTTGTAAAATCTTTAATTCCCTAGTGTTTTCACAGGAGTAAGTGGGAAATATGAGTTCAATTAAGAAAATAACACTCTAACCCTAGTTATTGACTTGCTTATTTTATTTTTTATTTACTTATTTATCTATTTATGTATTTTTGGCTGCGTTGGGTCTTCGCTGCTGTGTGGGGGTTTTCTCTAGTTATGGCGAGCAGGGGCTACTCTTCGTTGCGGTGAGAGGGCTTCTCATCATGGTGGCTTCTCTTGTGGCCGGAGCACGGGCTCTAGGCTCCCAGGCTTCAGTAGTTGTGGTGCGTAGGCTCCAGAGCACAGGCTCAGTAGTTGTGGCACGTGGGCTCAGTAGTTGTGGCTTGTAGGCTCTAGAGCGCAGGCTCAGTAGTTGTGGCGCACAGGCTTAGTTGCTCCGCAGCATGTGGCATCTTCCCAGACCAGGGTGTGAACCTGTGTCCCCTGCGTTGGATTCTTATTGGATTCCCATGCTTATTTTTATTTTTAAGGCATCAATGGGTTATCTCCACTGAGTTTATCTCAGGCAGGTAGCAGATTTTGTTCTAAAAGAAAGAAAGGAAGGAGGGAGGACGAAAACCTCTGGTAGGAAGGATAAAATAAGAAGCAAGATTTAGGAGATTCAACACGAAGGCTCACTTCTTAGAGTCTAAAGGTAGGATACCAAATAATGGTAATGATAATAACCATAATAATAAACAGAGTGATTTGTGAAATACTGAGATTTTATTCTGGTCTAAGAACCAAGCTCTCTGCTCCTTGGAGGGTAAGTATCCTCCAGACATTCCTTCCCTCCCTCTACTTAACCGCTGTACATCTGCAACACACATACCATCTCTCTCTCTGTCTCTCCCTCACCTGACTTCTCTCACGGGAATACTAAATTGGTTTAAATCATGTGGGAGCATTATAAATACTGTTTGATTATGAGGATAAATTGGTTCAAATCACATAGGTACTTTCCTAAGTGCTGACTGATGAGGAAGTTTAGATATGCTATAATTTATAAACAAAATGAAGAAGGTTACCTGGCAAGATATGAGAGGTAGGAACAATTTTTGTACTTAAGAAATATAAAGGGAAGAGAACACTTCCCAAATCATTCTCTGGGGCCAGTATTACCCTGATTCCAAAACCAAAAACATCACAAGGAAAGAAAACTATGGACCAATGTTTCTTAGGAGTATAAATGCAAAAAAGTCTTAACAAAACATGAGCAAATCAAATCCAGCAACATATAAAGAGGATTATACTTCACGACTAAGTGGAATTTATCCCATAAATGCAAGGTTAGTTTAATATCTGAAAATCAGTTACTATAAAACGCTGTATCAATAGAATAGAGGTCAGAAAAGACATGATCATCTCAATAGACATAGAAAAGGCATTTGACGAACCTCAGCACCCTTTTATGATAAAAGACACTCAACCAACTAGTACTAGATGGGAACTTTGTCAACCTGATAGAAAGCATCTGTGAAAAACCCAAACCTAACATAATATTTTTGATGAACACTTTTCCTTTAAGATTAGGAACATCACAAGGATATCTGCCCTCACCACTTCTATTTAACATTGTATTGGATGTTCTAGCTAGGGCAGTTAGGCAAGCAAATGAAATAAAAGGCATTCATATTGAAAGGAGGAATTATCTTTATTTGGAGATGACATGATCTCATTACAGAAAATCCTAAGGAATCTACCAAAAAATGGTTGGAACTAATAAAGGAATCCAGCAATATTGCAGGATCGGTATACAAAAGTCAATTGTACTTCTATACACTAACAATAAA
Organism: Phocoena sinus; assembly: GCF_008692025.1. NCBI lineage: Eukaryota > Metazoa > Chordata > Mammalia > Artiodactyla > Phocoenidae > Phocoena > Phocoena sinus. The sequence goes on along the minus strand of NC_045773.1, from coordinate 75,783,144 downwards.
CAATCCAAAAATGAATTTAAGAAAACAATTCCATTCATAATAGCATTATAAAGAATAAAATTCTGAGCAATAAATATACCAAAAGCAATGCAAAATTGTACTCTGAAAACTGCACAACACTATTGAAAAAACTTTAAAAGACCTGAGTAAATGGAAAGACATTCCATGTTCATAGATTAGAAGATTTAACATAAAGCTACAGCAATGAAGATACAGTGGAACTGGCGCAAGTATAGACATACAGGTCACTGGAATAGAACTGAGACTCCAGAAATACATTCTTGCATTTATGGTCAATTGATTTTTTTGACAAAGATGCCTAGATAATCCAATGGGGAAAAATAATATTTTCAACCAATGATACTGGGACAATTATATATCCACATGAAAAAGAATAAGTTGGACTTCTTCACACTGTAGGTAAAATTCAACTCAAAATGGATCATAGACCTAAATGAAAGACCTAAAACTATAAATCTCTTAGAAGAAAATGTAGGAGTAACTCTTCATGACCTTGGTTAAGCAAAGCCTTCTTAGATATGACACCAAAAGCAAAAGCAACAAAAGATGGATAAATTGGACTTAGTCAAAATTAAAAACTTTTGCACTTCAAAAGATTCCATCTAGGGCTTCCCTGGTGGCGCAGTGGTTGAGAGTCCGCCTGACGATGCAGGGGATGCGGGTTCATGCCCTGGTCCGGGAAGATCCCACGAGCCACGGAGTGGCTGGGCCCGTGAGCCGTGGCCGCTGAGCCTGCGCGTCCGGAGCCTGTGCTCTGCAACGGGAGAGGCCACAACGGTGAGAGGCCCGCGTACCACAAAAAAAAAAAAAAAAAAGAATAATGTGAACCTGTTTTGTTTTTTGTTTGTTTGTTTTAGTTTTTTTATTTTGTAATTGCTGAAATAGCCCTAGGTTTTCATATGTCTCTAAGGGTTAGAACTTTCAGATGGTCGCATGGCCAAAAATCATCCTTCCCAAGGTCCAGTTAGCTGTTTCAGAGTCATAGCTATCTGGGAGGGTTTTCATTTGACTCTTTCTTATGATTGTTTCTTGATTAATCTTTGCCTAATGGAAATGGGCAGGACAAAGTCCATGAGAATTCTCAAGACAGAAAGGAGTAAGATTTATCCCAAGAGGGCAATAAGAGTTTCCTACAACTTTCATCCCTTGAAGCTGTGTTTGGTGGCCTGGTGTGTTATCATGATTAAGTGTCACTTCTATTGATGACTTCAAGAATGAAACACAGCAGTGTGCCATACTATACTGTGAGCACGTAGCTAAGACTCCAAATGAATGTTCACCCATAAATAAAAAGTGTCGCCTGCTATTTATTGAGTTTTTAATATGTGCCAAGGACTGTGGTAAACACTCTATGTGGATTATCTCGTTCATTAATGTCAGTGACACACTATCAGGTAGGGGCTTGCATTTCCTGCCCTGCGCATGAGGAAATTGACACGGAGAGGTTGCTATTGAAGGTGTGGGGTAGGAAGTGATGTAGCTGGGGTTTGAACCCGGGGAATTAACACAAGAGCCAGTACTCAGGGCCCCTCTTCCACCCTGCTATCTGCCCAGCCACTGTCCTTGATCCCCTGCCTTTGAGAATTAACATCGAACTTTTTCTGAGATAACTCCTGTTGATTAATTTATGCTGTGTTAAAGCTGTTAAGCTGTGGACCGCTGGAAGGGGACAGATGACAGAGAAATATGGTGAGAAGAGGCACTTTTCATCTGAAAAGGGACTCTATACTCATCAGGGATGTATTCAAATGACAGCAGTTCTCTCACTTAGAGAGGACCCTCTAGGAAATGGTGTCCTTGCACCAGCCCCCGCCCCCCCACCGCCGGGGGCTGCTGGAACTCAGCAGGCTGTCCCAAAGCCCTACTGTGCTCTGCTCCTAGAAGGGAGTCTGGTTTGCTCTGTGAGCTGCAGAATAAAACAGTGGCTGAAAAGCTCTTCTTCAGCTTCTTTCCTGCCAGATGAGAACAATTCTATTAGCTTAATCAATAAAAGCTAAGCTTTTATTAATCAACATTTTTTCACAACGAACTTCTTAAGGACAGAACAGGCAATTTCAAAATAATCATCAGAGAAGAAAACTTTTAAACTTTTCTCTAGGCCTGGTATACATTCAATCCAAACTCCCACATTTCTGCAACTATATACTACTGTTCAATACTAGCTATCATTTGTGGGAACACTGATTGTGTGCCAGGTATTTATATAAAGGGATTCATGTGTCTGTGTCTCCTTTAACACAGCAATCCTTTGAAGCAGGAATTGCTGTTTTCTCCATTTTACAGATTGGCAAATCTAGCCATGGAGTCTTTCATTTGCCCAGGGTCACACATCTAATAGATGGAAGCTTAAACCTACAGAACTCAGCTCTTTAACCAATATGCTAAATTGCCTCCTGATTATTGATAAAATGATGTAGGATAAAATGATGACTCTGAAGTATATTATTTAATAAATAATAAAAGCTAACATTTATTGAGTGCTTCCTTGGTCCCAGGCCTGCTCTAAGCATACTACAACTATTGTATCATGTAATCTTCACATAGCCCATTAAAATGGGTGCCTTTTTAATCCCTATTTTCCAGACTAGGAAAGTGAAATACACAAAAGTTAAACTAATTCTCCCCATACCACACATCACAAAATGATGTGCCAGAACTAGAAGCAAAATGTGTTACTCCAGAGTTCATCATTTTAATTGCTACAAATAATTCCTTTTTTCCCCTTTTTTTAAGAACTGGATGCAGAAGAGGAATACAAGTCTAATGCATTTTAGAAAGATCTCCAATAAAGCTAATCAACCAATAAAAGTGGAATCAGAAAGGAAGTTCTGGTTGATTAATTTAACGACTTCAAATAATCAGATGATCCAATTCTTGAGCTTCCTGGTTAATTGAGTTTCCACTGATTTCAGGCCATTCTGTTCAGAGAGAATTCTCGTTCATGGGTTGTTAAATTTATCTTCACTGGTTAAGACAGGCAGCAAAACATTCAAGGGTGCTCCCGGAAAACTTGCTCTTTAAAGCATTATGCTTTTATCAAGCATTTGTGCTACAACTTTGAAGATTTTCTTTTGAATGATGTTTATAAGAAACCAAAACTGTGCATAATTTAAATTTGCTCTGTAAGATTCCTTCCATTTCAAACGCGTTTCTTAATGATTGAATCAGACATTTTAAAAGCATTTTAAAGGCATTCTCCAGCTCTTGGTGTTATAGAAATCCTAAGTCATCATCACTTCTACTCTTTGTAGGATAAGAGATCCCCAAAGCTTGTAATTAATGAACCATTAAATTCAGGCATATGGATATGATATGGTTTTCAAATGGGACAAATGGGAGTTATTAAACTTCAAAGCGATGACATTTTACCGTATCTTCCTAATGGGAGGCGCTCAGGAAATGGCCTTCAAATGAATGAACTGATTATTCTAACCAATCTTTGAATGCCTTTAGCTCAATAAATACTTAGATTATCTTAATTTTCCTTCCTCCAAGTTCTTATACTTACTATTTTCTTCTTTTATATGATCTCTTATTGTAGGTCTTGATTTCTTTTAAGCATGTGCTTGTGTTTAGTTTATGAGCTACCAATCCACTTCTCTTGACAGTTGTAAGATTTTCAGCCCCGCCCCGGTTCTCCCATTCATTGCTCTTCTCTGCTTGAAGCAATGACTGTTTCATCCACGTGGCTCCTCCCCGCTTCTCCGATTTTAACAGCCATGTTATATTCCTTTCAGAACAGCTTGCCACTTCCCATATGCCCATCTGGCTTTCTCTTTTTAGTGAGAATACAACTAAAATATCACTTCCACCAGAACGCCGTCCCTTTCACTAGTGACATGATTTGGAAATTCAAATCCTCCAGGAATTAACTCTCATCCAATGCTCCTGTTCTAGCTCCCACACTTCTAACTCCTACACTCAAAGAAGTCAATTTATAAAGTCAACAATAAAGGAAGTTTAATTTCTCTCGTTTTCCAAAAATATTTATTATAAAATATCAATGTCCTCCAACCAAAGACCACCAGGACTCCTACAATAATTGAACAAATCTGGGTTTATTGACTCACCGCAATGAGGAAGAACACACACCTCTGAGGATTATGAAGCATTTTTGGAAGAAGATATTAGAATGGACTTAGTATATGATTTTTGCAAGTGTTAGGTGATTTGGAAGAGGGTTGAAGGCAGCAAGGTTGGTTCCTGTCAGGAAGAGAGGGTAAATCCATGATCAGTTACCTTAACAATTCTTAGAAGGCAAGGAAACCAGACCAAGATTAAACTGTGATTGGTAAAGAAGCAGCAATCAATCCTACTATTTTTTTTTTAATTTTTTATTTATTTTTGGCTGCATTGGGTCTTCGTTGCTGCACACAGGCTTTTTCCTAGCCGTGGCTCTTCATTGCGGTGCACGGGCTTCTCATTGCGGTGGCTTCTCTTGTTGCGGAGCACAGGCTCTAGGCACACAGGCTTCAGTAGTTGTGACACGCTGTCTCAGTAGTTGTGGCTCGTGGGCTCTAGAGCACAGGCTCAATAGTTGTGGCTCACGGGCTTAGTTGCCCCGCGGCATGTGGGATCTTCCCGGACCAGGGCTCGAACCCGTGTTCCCTGCATTGGCAGGCGGATTCTTAACCACTGCGCCACCAGGGAAGCCCAATCCTACTATTCTTGATAAAAGGATGTTTGGCCTATTTTATGTTTCGGACAATGTTTGCATTTTGTTTGTGCTCAGTCGTGATTATGGAGTGGTATTATTTTGTCTCAATCTATCCCGGTCACAAAGTGATCTTGTCTGATGCTTTTCTGCCAGACCATCTGTGTCATCAACAGGACAATACTAAGCTGAACTGTGAGGGCCAGACCAGCTCCTGGCAACACCAAGACCTACTTGACAGCACCCAGCTATCAGGGCTGCTTTTTCCTTTCTCAAACATAATGTATATTCCTTTCATAAAACTAGAAGACACGGAAAGCATTGAGAAGAAAATGAAAAGCTTCCTGGGAGTCTTTCTCTCTCCCTGAATGGGACTACCAAAGAGGGAGAGAACAAGAAAGCAAGCCACCGTGTGTGCGCTGGCTCTGCAGTGGAGTTTCAGCTCTTGGCAACACTGAGCTCCTGCGGCAAGGAAATCTGAAAAGAGAGCCCCCGAGTTCCCTCCAAAAGCCAAGTCAGCTGTGGTGGTGAAGAGAGCAGGAACCAGGCTGCATTCAGAAGCTGGCATCCCAAGTCAAATGACTTGGAATGTTCTCCATGGTAAATACCCTGGAGTTGCCAGCACTGAGCTTTTCCACTCAGTGGAGTACTTCCTGTGTGCCAAGCACATGTATTAACTTATCTAAAACTCAGAACAATCCCATGAGGCGGCTTCTCTTGTCACCTCACTTACAGATGAGAAAACTGAGACATGGAGAGGTTAAAAAACAACCTGCCCAAGGTCACAGAACTTGGAAGTAGGAGACCCAGGATTTAAAGTCAAGCAGTTTAAACTCTGATTTAACCCAGGATTTAAACTCTGGCTCTGGGCAATGTGCTGCTAATCACAATATCAAATAGTGGGACTTACCTAGTTTTCCCCACTTTGAGTATTAAAATCTTGGCTAATAGTCTGTGAGCTTTAGAACACTCCCATCTCCTCTCTCTCTCTCTCTCTCTCTCTCTCTCTCTCTCTCTCTCTCTCTCCATATATATATATATATATATATATATATATATATATATATATACATACATACACACACACATATCTCTCTCAATATATATACATGTGTATATGTATGTATATGTATGTGCATGTATATACACATATGCATGTGAATAAACACACATACTGGATTTTTAAAATTTTAACTTTATATAGAACTACAAAATAAATTGTCAAAAATGATGGAATGCAAACTCTGGAATGAGACTACATGCCCTTTTCTATACATTGAGATATGTGTCAAGTATATAACAGCTCTGAAAATCATACAATGAGAATCTGTTACTAGATTCCATTTTTTCTTATTAGAGACATGATAAAGTCCTCTAACCTCCTGCTAAGAGCTAAGGGATGAGTATCTGTTCAGATTCGTTCTGAATTCCTTATTTTCCTTCCTCGTTGCCTCTCTTCTCTGTGTTTTACCTGCCTCATTCCGTACGGGGATGGGGGCACTTCAGGAGAAATGCTTAAGGGTAATATGAAGCTAGACCCTCCCTCACTGCACACCACAGGTTTACACGTAAAACCGTCAAATAGGCCCCATCAAAGAGCAACTTGGAGCATTCCTGCTGAATAACTTCCTACCTATGTCTTTGTGGGCTACATAGGTACCAAGATGCAACAGCCTTGGCCGTCCTTTATGAATGGAGCTTGATAATCACCTATTTATTCTAGATGAGAGTTAATTAAAAGTAGTCAGTCTACAAAGACACACTGATAACCACCGCTAAGTTAGACATCATGGGGATTAGAAAATGTCTAAAAAATTCATCATCTGTCAGGTAACAGGAGTGCCTTATGGACCCATTTCTATCCTGCAACTAGCAACTTAGAGCAAGTTTCTTAATTTCATACTCCATTCCCTCTAGGCGTTTACAATGCTGAACCAGCCGAACGAATGAATTATGTGCTAATATTGTAACTGAACATCATTGATATTTACCACCGCCTCTGCCACAGAAGCACTTGGCAAATTCCCTTCTCAGTAAATTGAGGGGCAAACTGTATTTCACTAAATCTTATACTGAGTACAGGGCTGTTAATAACAATTATGACAAGAACTTTAAAAATATCTTGAAAACTAGACAGATTTTGGCAGATCAAGGCCAATTTAGTTTCACAAACATTTACTGAGTACCAGTAAGTGCCAAATAATTGGAATACAAAAATAGAAAAGATAAGTACCTGCCCTAGATGGTGAGGACCTATAAGGACTTACATGAAATACAGTCCCATGAATGGATAATTTCAGTTGGGTGTAGTAGAAAGCACTAAGAAATGTGTTGGCACACAGAGGGGAGGCTTCTAAGTGGGTGAGTTAGATGCGAAGAGGGGAAGGGGAAAGCATTAGGGATGAGATCATGTTTAAGTGGTATCTTTAAAATATACATAGAAATCAGCCAACTAAAGAGAAAGAACTATGCATAAGGATCCCATATAATGCCAGACCAGTGACTGACAACTCAGAATGCTGATTCAATATCCCGATTTTTTTGTTAGCTGCTTTACTGGTTCAGTTGACTGGGATTTGGTTTTTTCATCCATTAGGTTGGCATCAGGATCACATAGCCTAAGAGCCCAATAAAAAATCAAAATGCTTTTCTAGTTGAGCTCAATGGTGATTTCCACAAACAGAGCTGCTGAACACATAGTTAATTAACCAAAGCAGAAATAACGGCTAAGGGAAAGTAGAAAGTTTTCTCTGGAGTGAGATGTGAGTGGAGTATTATTTTTACCTCTATTTTTTATGTCGCTGAAACAGGAGATGTCAAACTCTCATGACCTGCTGAGGGCTTAACGTGTTCAAGTGAAGAGGAAGACCCACCAGTACGTCTTCAGAAGAGAATTCTAATTCGGCAGATTAGAAAGAATTAGAAGCCCCACAGAAGGAGCTTATTAGAGCAATAACTGTATCAAAGGAAAACCCAGTAGGAAACTAACTGGGTCAGTTACAATTAGTTCTGATTGGATTTGATCCTTGTTAAAACTATTTTCTTTGGAATTCTTGATTTTGGAGAGGTTAGGTTTGGTATTAAAGTGGCAACTGTAAAATTTGTGTTAGATTTGCAGAAGAATATCATTGCTTTGAAAGAAGTCACTTCCGGACTAGCAGTGAACCAGAGAGATTTCCTACAGCACTGTCAGGTCAATCATAGTGTAGAAGTTTACAGGGGAAGTGCAGGAGCTTAGAGAAATGTTGTAAAATGTGGGTTGGAATAAGTTCTCAAGAAGATCCACCTCACTGTAGAAGTCATCTTTACTTGTTGTAGAGTGACTGCTTGAGGTTCAGATCAAATTATAACTAATTCTGAATATTGTTCAGCTCACTTAGGACTGAAATGAGTTTTGTTTGGTAACAAATTTTTTTTTTAATTTTAATCATTTAAAATATTTCCCCTGGCTGACCTGCACTGCCATGGCTAGGGAAAGAACCGACACACTCTTCATTTTCTCATTTCTCAATTGCAAATAGCAGAACTTATTAAATTATTGTTAAATAGGGTATGTTAGTAAGCTGACAGCTAAGTTTTCCTTGTTATTGCACAATTCTTCCATTTGCTTTCATTGAGAAAGAGGTCCCCCCAGCAACATCCCTGAAGACTTTTGCAGTATTCAATACACACACATATATGTGCAGATCTTTTATTTCTATTCATTTTCCTCCTTGAATTTTTCTCCCAGTTCCAATTCTGTCCAAATCACTTTTATTCCTAAGAGTTCTCTCTCTCTTTTCTTTCATGAAACTTTATCAAGACAAATGTCAGTTATCCCATAATGTCCCAGGTGAGATACTTGTCATATTATTCTAATATAATTTGCAAATATATACTAATATAGTGGGAGGAAATCATGATCAGTGTTTGGCAGTCATCTTTTGAAACATTAAATAAAGTGTATAATTTGGGCAATAGATTATCTCTGCAGAGAGAAAAAATTCAATTATAAACATCAAAAACAAAACTACTTTCCCTTAATTAATAAGGGTTTGTGCCCTTATTCATGTTATTCCATCAGTCTAGATCACCACTGCCATCATCCTCTACCTAGTAACACCTTTTGGAGATTTTCTGACCCCTCAGAAAGAATCAACTGTATTTTCACAGTACACAGCATACATCTCTATTTAACAAGAATGTAAGCCTTCCTTTCAAGTCTGTTAGCTGCTTACATATATGTCTGTCACCACTCAGGAGCATGAATGGTGTTCATAAGACAAACTGAGGCCTTCGGTGAGGATTAAGGATTTTGGTGGGAATCGGACAGAAGCAAAGAACTGCCAGGACTAGGGTACCAGGGAGTAATATAATGGAATCAGTTCAGGTCTTTGTTCAGTGGGGCAAGTCACACTTGTGTATATTCCATGCTTCATCATCTGAGATGGTGGACCACCTGTCTTTTGAGTAGATACTAGTGCCTTGTTTTCAGGTGTATTGTTTGAATTAAAATAGGACTCTCGGAGTAAGGGTGGAAAAATAGTGAATACAATCCTTTTAAAAAGCTATGTAGAGATTTAAGGATTCTTTCAAGTGAGCAGAGATGTTCAAAAAATGGTTCTAGCATCAGAATGAAAACTAAAGGGAATAGTAAGAAACCAAGAGGGAAAACACTGCAGAGGTTAAAAAATGGGATCTCTGTTGTCGACAGGCCAACTGGACAGAGCAACAAGATAACCCCAAACCCTAATTTCTCTTTGTAGGGGGCCAGTTCTGTGAAATAATTACATAGTTATTTGTCTGGAAAGATGGAAGGGTGGATGGATGGATGGTTAGATAGATAGATAGATAAAGCTTAATACATACATACATACATACATAGCTAGAATAAATGCACCAAATTGTTAACAGCAGTTATCTGTGTTATGGGACTATGGAATAATTTTTTCACCATTATTTTTTCCATTTTCCCAAAATTTTTGATGGAAATATGTCCTATTTTTATAGTCAGAAAAGGGCGATTAAAATGTGTGTGTGTATGTGTGTGTGTGTGTGTGTGTGTGTATAATATCTCTTTTTCTTTTGACTAAACCAATAATTCTCAGTTGGAGGCAGTTTTGTCCCCAAAACAGCATTTGGCAGTGTTTGGAGACATATTTGATTGTCACAACTGAGGAGTGTGCTACTGACATATAGTGGGTAGAGGCCAGGAATGCTTCTAAACATCTCACAACATACAGAACAGTTCCTAAAATTCATTTGTATTAGAAGCTATGATCTCAGGCTCAGAATTACCCAAGTAAAAATGACCTCTGGACTGACAGATATTGGAAAAGATTGTGTTTCTTGTTTACCTTTATGTTTTATATATTGACTAGCACAGATCCTCATGGTAGCAAATTCTAATAAATGTATATTAGGTTGAGTTGAATTAAAAGTGTATATCTCAGGCTTCCTTGGTGGCGCAGTGGTTGAGAGTCCGCCTGCCGATGCAGGGGACGAGGGTTCGTGCCCCGGTCCGGGAGGATCCCACATGCCACGGAGCAGCTGGGCCCGTGAGCCATGGCCGCTGAGCCTGCGCGTCCGGAGCCTGTGCTCCACAACGGGAGAGACCACAACAGTGAGAGGACCGTGTACCAAAAAAAAAAAAAAAAAAGTGTATATCTCTTCTGGGCACAATTAATATAGGTATAAAGATGCATAATAAACTTTTGAATTAGTAATTAAAAGGTACATTTTCTAGACCCAACTGGAATTGAGAGTTATAGTTGATTTAATTCATTGAGAGGTTAGTGGGCATCTATCACTTTGTCAGATGTTCTGCAGAGTATAAAAGTAACATAAAATGCATTCCTTGACCTTGAGGAATTTGCAGTCTAACCAAAGAGATAGACCATGTCCTGAGAAAACCATTTTGTTCCAGAGCAAAACAGCACATGTTAGTGTGCCAAAATGAGTAGCTAATTAGTGCAATAGGAATTTAAGGAACAGAAAAAAATCAATATGTCTGGAATTGTCAGAAACGGCTTCAAGACAAAGAAGAGAACTGAGCTAACAGACTGATGGGTCGGATTTCAATATAAGCAGCAACAAGAGGAAGGTATTGAAAGGCAGAGAAAAGAGCATGAACAAAACTTGGAAAGTAAGACTGATCATAGGCAGGCTGATGGGGAGTGAGAGGACTACTCTCGAGCAGGTAATAGATTTGAACTGCTGGGAGGTGACCAGATTATGGTGAAAATCGAATGAATGAGTATTATTAGGAACACCCTGTAAAATATCTAAGCCTATGAATGGGATAAAACATGCCAGCCCCAAAGTTGTGTTTTCAGTCTTTACCATACTTAGAGTGATTATTTGACCTCATATGATTTAGCTTCATCTTCCCACACGTAAGACCTTTGTACTATATAAAGTAACAACCTGGCCTACATAATGTACCTAATGCTCCATAAAAGTGACCAAAAGCAGAGACAAGCCAAATTTAGCCATAGCCTCCAGTAACCTTTCTCCCCCCTTGTGACTACAAAGATACCAAGAGTCTTCATTTCAGAAGAGAAGTGCTCTCATTAAAGAATTATTTTAGGGCTTCCCTGGTGGCGCAGTGGTTGAGAGTCCGCCTGCCGATGCAGGGGACACGGGTTCATGCCCCGGTCCGGGAAGATCCCACATGCCGCGGAGCGGCTGGGCCCGTGAGCCATGGCCGCTGAGTCTGCGCGTCCGGAGCCTGTGCTCTGCAACGGGAGAGGCCACAACGGTGAGAGGCCCGCGTACCGCAAAAAAAAAAAAAAAAAAAAAAAGAAAAAGCACACTCCATCCACTTTAATGGAGCAGTCAAACATTTACTCATCACCCACTCTGTGTGAATAAAAGCTCTGTGAGGAAATGCCTGCTATGATCTTTCCCCCCGAAGGTCTTGCCCTGTGTTTTATGTGACCTGGCAGATTTTTTTGACTCATATCCAATGTTAATTAATCAAATCTATAGGAATTGGTTTCTAAGCTGTTTGGCTACTTAGCAGGTTATTAACATTGTAAAATCAATTTAACACCATTTTTAAGTGTTTAAGATCATCATCTTATAATTTCCAAAATCAGCATGTAAGTCAGTTTGAAATGAAGGTTAGGGACTGTCAGTCAGTACTTCAGTTGATAAAGCACTGAACTGGTATTGAGGGGCATTTGAAGATGGGTGACTAACAGCCCCTGCCCTTGACAACTTAGTATCCATTTAGGGAGACACTATGTGTGCAGGGGGAAAAAAAAAAATCACAAAACAATGTCACATAACATTTACAATTTGTCAAATTAATGGAACAGACAATAAGTGCTTCATTTTGCCCAGAATACCAATAAGTTTGGACTTTGCTGAAGTAGAAACATGAACCAAACATATCCTGCAGTGTAACTGAAATTTGAGATCCTGATAGGAGTATCATAGTACTTTGAAGGTTAGAGTATGCAGGACCGTTGAGCATAGATGACCTATAAGGAATTCACCTGAACCATAGGAGGAAATGAAAATAGTTCTTCTCTTCCTTCTTTTTTTAAATTAGGTCATGGAACGAAAGGAGTATTTGAGCTTCTGTCTGGATGGCGGAGAACCAAAGAGAATTTGCCCTTCAAAGACAGGGTAGCAGATGCCTATTCGGATGTGATGGTGACCTATACCATGACTAGCTCCCTGTACTTTATTACTTTTGGCATGGGTGCCAGCCCGTTCACCAACATAGAGGCTGTGAAGGTCTTCTGTCAGAACATGTGTGTCTCCATCCTGTTGAACTACTTCTACATTTTCTCCTTCTTTGGCTCCTGTCTGGTCTTCGCTGGCCAACTAGAGCAAAACCGCTACCACAGCATCTTTTGCTGTAAGATCCCTTCTGCAGAATACCTGGACCGCAAGCCTGTGTGGTTCCAGACAGTGATGAGTGATGGGCATCAACAGACATCCCATCATGAGACGAACCCCTACCAGCACCACTTTATTCAGCACTTCCTCCGTGAACATTACAATGAATGGATTACCAATATCTACGTGAAGCCATTTGTTGTCATCCTCTATCTCATCTATGCCTCCTTCTCCTTCATGGGGTGCTTGCAGATAAGTGACGGAGCCAACATCATCAATCTACTAGCCAGTGATTCCCCAAGCGTCTCTTATGCCATGGTTCAGCAGAAATATTTCAGCAACTACAGCCCCGTGATAGGATTCTATGTCTACGAGCCCCTCGAGTACTGGAACAGCAGTGTCCAGGAGGACCTCCGGAGACTCTGCAGTGGATTCACTGCAGTGTCCTGGGTGGAGCAGTATTACCAGTTCCTGAAAGTGAGCAACATCAGTGCCAATAACAAGAGTGACTTTATCAGCGTCCTACAAAGTTCATTTTTAAAAAAGCCAGAATTCCAGCATTTTCGAAACGATATCATCTTCTCCAAGGCAGGAGATGAAAACAACATCATTGCTTCTCGCTTGCATCTGGTGGCCAGGACTAGCAGAGACAAGCAGAAGGAAGTCGTAGAAGTGCTGGAAAAGTTGAGGCCCCTGTCCCTGTCAAAGAGCATCCGTTTCATCGTGTTCAACCCCTCATTTGTGTTCATGGACCATTACAGCTTATCTGTCACAGTGCCTGTTCTGATTGCAGGCTTTGGTGTTCTCCTGGTGTTAATCCTGACTTTTTTCCTAGTGATCCACCCTCTGGGAAACTTCTGGCTAATTCTTAGCGTCACCTCAATTGAGCTGGGCGTTCTGGGCTTAATGACATTATGGAACATCGACATGGATTGCATTTCTATCTTGTGCCTTATCTACACTTTAAATTTCGCCATTGACCACTGTGCACCACTGCTTTACACGTTTGTATTAGCAACTGAGCACACCCGAACACAATGTATAAAAAGCTCCCTGCAAGAGCATGGGACAGCCATTTTGCAAAATGTTACGTCTTTTCTTATTGGGTTGGTCCCCCTCCTATTTGTGCCTTCGAACCTGACCTTCACACTGTTCAAATGCTTGCTGCTCACGGGGGGTTGCACACTTCTGCACTGTTTTGTTATCTTACCTGTGTTCCTAACCTTTTTCCCCCCTTCCAAAAAGCACCACAAGAAAAAGAAACGCGCCAAACGGAAGGAGAGAGAGGAAATCGAATGCATAGAAATTCAAGAGAACCCTGATCACGTCACCACAGTCTGAAGGGTGTAGACTAATGGATTCTTTTTCTTTTCCAGTATTGCACAACGATGCAGGGCAGGCAAAGCTCAGACCTCAGCTGCTTGGGCTGGCCAGGGGTAACAAGGCAAGTCAGATCAAGAGTGAATTGTTCATGATACATCAAGGTGTCCACTTCTTGGGGGGAAGAAGGACTCAAAGAAGGGGAAAAAGTTCTGTGCGACCTTGTTCTCCACTAAAGATAAGTTTCTGGATGTGACCTTAGAGCTCTTCCAAGGAATGGACGAATCAATGGAGTGTTAGAAGGCCAAAGGAGCCAACTGCTTTTAAAAATAAAATGCTTAGGAGAGATGGAGTGGAGAAGAGGGGGGCCTCCAAATAGCGGAAAAGACATAGGAAATGTCAAAATTGCCATGACAGTTTTCATATTTGTTTTTTGAACAGGTTGGTCAAAGGAAACCTATGCACTTGGGAAGTACATATTTAATCCCATCTAAGCCAAAGCACTTCCCAATTCATTTTAAGTGTGCGTATATATGTGTATGTGCCATATATACATATACTTAGATTTGTCTTTAGTGTACCTTGACATCTGTGTGGAGGGAGGTGCCCATTTGCAGACCAGCTGGCCTTTCTCTAGAAAGTCAAACCAGCCTCAGCCAAACATAGGCGCATTAATGGCCAATAAGCAAAATAAACAGAGATGTGAGCCCATTAGGTTCACATAGCACGTTGTCAGCCTTTGAGATTCTTGCTTTGGATGACTCAGCAAAAAACGCAAAAGGCGTTTGAATTAATTACCACGTGGGCGAGGTTTAAAATCTCATGTTCGTGCTAAATAGTTACTGTGGCTTTTCATTGGCTTCTAATGATTCTCTGTATTTGGGAGGACTGATTTAGCTGCTTTTAGGGAGCTCACCCCGTGCAAATGAGCACTTTACATGCATTGTTCATACAAATGTGTGTAAAGTTGCACAAGAGTGTGTGTGTGTGTGTGAGAGAGAGCGAGTTGAGGTATTCCGTAGTTACAGTATTCTCATTTTAGATGTTGAAAATATACTGCCATGGAATATAGATAGTTAACATAGGAGAAAGTGGGCATAACTAGGAAACTTGTTATAGAAGGAAATAGAGTAAACGGAGCATCACCACTCGTCATGTGTTATCAACTGGTTCTTAGTGTAAAGAAAATACTCTAAACCTATCAAGTCTAGTGTGTTCCTTGCATTAATATTTGGAACATTAACCCAGGCCACAATCAGTATAGTGGTGGTCGCTATAACTACTGCAATATTGTTTTGTAGCTTCTTGCAATATCATTGTTCTTGTTACCTGAAAAGTGCTCGTCAGTTGGCAGGCCTCCTAGGGTGATCGTCGCTGTCCACAGGTGACGGATTAACTGTAACTGCTGCTGAATTCTCTCTGAAAAACAGTACTAAGGGAAATGTTTTCATTGTGTTAAAATTTACAACTGCTCCCCAGCAGATAGACTCAGTCTGTTGGGTGCTTCCTTGGGTCAATGGTGTGCTTCCTGTCACAGAAAATTACTAGAAAATGCCTTTTCCCATGCCAGGCAGTAAAATAACTTAATTTTCAGGTAGGACTGAACAAATGTCCAATGATTATGAAATCTGCTAGTCAGCTCTTTTACCTGGAGGAGAGCTACTGTCTCCCACCAACTTCAGTTGCATAGTTTAATTGAATTTAAAATATTAAAATCTCAGACAAACAAACAAAAAAAAGACTTTTTGGACTCACGTTCAGAAAAGAGATACAAGCCATTCCAGTCTCGTTGCAGTGTTTGGAAATGAAGTTGGTAGATTAACGAAGTAATGAAACAACAAAACGGGTATGCTTTTACAAATAAAGAGTTTACTGGAATATTAAGGGAAAGGAGAACTGTCTCTACAATGAAAAACCTTTAACCAAATTTTATTTTATTAAATGGAGTTTGTTTTGTCCTACCTTGAGGTTATTGAGTTTCTATTAGAAATGATCCATGTCTTTTCAGTTGTGTTCATATGGGCAAAAATATCAAAAGATCGAGTATGGAAAATAATGGCCATAATATAGCATTATTGTTTGTACATTATTTGTAAAGTCATGTCACAGATAACCCTAGCCTTTTGCCTCCTGAACTGCTCTACTAGGATGAACTGGTATTTGGCACTAGCAGACCTGCAGACCACGACCTTATATCTGAAGTGGAAATTTCTGAGGCATTGGGTTTTTTGGTGGCATCGGGGGGACTCTTCTTTCACAGTTTACTCATCATTTGTGAAGATGTGTTTTACATCCCTTTCAAAAATGGGAGGTCATCAGCCGAGATATTCCATTAACTATCAGTCCATTTCTTTCCAAAATGTGCCATACTCCATTAATTTACCAATTTTTCAAAAGCTTGCCTACTTGGGTCATTTTTTTTTCTTGATTACCTTAGACAATTCCACATGCAAAGAAGATTGACAGGTTGGTTTATAAAGAAAGACTCAAGTGTTCCAGTTGCCAAATGCATATGGGGATAGTGGCATAACTACCCCAATACTGAGGCAGTTCTAATATCATGTCTCCATCTAGATGGTCTCTATTTGGTTGGGGAAAGCAGTTCTTTTTTAGCTTATATCTTCAAGGATCAAAGTGACTACGAAAAATATGAATTTCTCATTGTTCAAGAGACTAGAGAGGTGGAATTTTGGAAGGGATATTATCTTTTCCAGGACACCATGGTACTCCTTAGTGAACTGTAGCAATAATTTATTGAAATGGGATTTCTTGTCCTGGAAGAGTTAATATACCACACAAAATGCCCTAACTCAGTCCTTGAAAGTAATTTAAGCCTAGGAAGAATGTAACTGAGCATCCTCTGACCTCCCAAACTCACTGTGAAACAGGTATTTCCAAGAATCCCATTTGCCGAATGCCAAGATACATCCTAAAGTATAAGATCATGATTTCCATGTGACACCAAACCTCTGCTTCTTTCAGTAGCTCATGTGCAACTCTTCTAGTTTTTCAAGTTTACTCCCGTTGTTTACTCCTTTTGTGAAATATTGATGGTACTCAAATGAGGAACTTATCTACTGCTAGAAGATGACCAGTCAACTCCAGGAAGAGACGAAACCTGTGGGAACTATCTCAGATATGTAGAATATTTTCTTTGGCTGAAACATGTTTTTCCCTTCAAGTGAGAGTTTAAAAGTTTGCAAAAACCACACCCTTTCTGGATTTAAACTGGGATGTGGATTTGTTTCCTCCCATTGGAATTTAAATTTGAATTAGTACCATAATTAGTACCATAAGAGCTCCACTCTCCGTGACGGTTAATAAAGCTTCAAAGAGGTACTCACTAAATGACAGAAAGGAGATTTGGCTAACAGGCTCTTTCCCTCCTATAGTTAAAGGTGATCATATGCTGACTTAGACCATGCACAAGTGTTTTAAATGAAAGGTATACTTAAATGTCATCCCGTGAATTCTTTCAGGGACCAGTGAACCTCTTTGAAGGTTGTGCATGAACACTATGAAAGAATTATTCTCCACTGTGGCTGTATCATGTGAGTGTTCCTCTCCCATTTTATTCCTATTTATTTCCACAGAACTGTTGGTTTTACCTTGTGAGATTAGAAGAAGAATTAGGACAAATGAAGCTCCTATGATGCCATAATAGCCATTCTTGAATGTTGAGTTCAAGAGGGTGAGAGCTTTTTCCATTTTGTAATTACCCACTGCATTTTCCCATAATAAGCTGATCCTCCTAGGCTTGTGGTTAGAGCTAGGGATTAACTATTGCCATTCAGAATTACATGTATTTTTTATAAGTTGACTGTAAATATTTTAATTACAGTCACATATTTTTCTGGCCAAATAGTTATGAATGCCTGGCACTATGCATGAATTGTTACTAATAGTACATAGATTTTTAAAGACACTATTTTCATGGTTATTGCAACTTTTATTAAAATTCTCACGTCACCTATTCATAAATGCCTTGTAGGTTTTAGTTCCAAGGGCCTAAAGTCCATAGAAATTTCCATACCAAGGGGAACAGTTTAAAAGTTGCCTTCCCTGGGTGTCAATGGCAGCAACCTCTTCTAGAATGTCCTCTGGAAAATCCTAGAGGGTAAATCTGGATTCCAAGTAAAGGACGTAGCAGATTCTATGTTAGTCAGTAATTAAGCATACTTTAGTGTCCCGTGTTTGCTAATCTCAAGTTGAAACAGAACACAATGCCTTGAGAATAGAATTTAGATGTTGTCTCCCGTGGATTGGAGAACTCAGTAATTTGCTCCATCTCTTTCTTCTAGAGGGATCTCTGTTCAATCTATAATCCTTTCAGATTTGAACCTAAAAACTGTCATTTATACCAAAATAGATTTAGGAACACTTTTATTCTCTTTAAAAACAAAAAAGCAAAACAAAGCAAAAACACTTCTTACTCTTTCTGTATTACAAAAAAGAAATTGTGACAAATTTTATGACACTGACTCAAAATCGATCTATAGCGGAATTGGTATGCCCTTGAAATTTCCCCATCTTCAATCTAAATATAAAACTCAGCATCATCAGTGTGGTGCAGGCATTTATACCAATCTTTCAAGCACACCATGTACAGTTTATAGTTTGAGACACCGTGCACAGAGAATTGCACGGTGCCTCAAAACTATAGATTCTTAACTGCTAGCCAAATCGAACACATGCCAGTACACTCCACTTGAAGATTGATTGCCTTCTCATTTGTCAGATTCATAATCTGACATTTGTGGGCAAAGTGCTCCTGAATTTCCAAGCATGAGTCAGGACCATAGATCATTTTGTGGATTAAAATGGGATACTAGGGAGTCTCCTTGAAAAGAAGCTTCAAGTAAGCACCCAGATAAGCATTATCCTGGATGGCTGTTGGCATTGCTCTGATTTTGTGCATCTTTGAGACATGAATCTTTTGTTGATGTTTTCTCTGTACTTAATTAGGACCTCTCTGTTGCTGATAAAGAAGCTCCTCGCTTTTCTTATGATATGGAAAACAACTCACAGAGCGAAGTATATAGAGTTAAAAATCATACACTAGAATAGTACAGATGACTAGTCTACAAATAACATCATATTTCTTCTGCACCTCTAAAGGTGTTGTCAAAATTAAATGGGCTTATACATTAAAATGAGAAGCTTTATAAGGTAGATATTTTTTAATATAACAAAGTATTTATTAAAAATTATTGCTAATTTTGCACTTTTATAAATCATAGAAAGTCAGTCCCTACTATTTTTCCCAGTTGAAGTTTTCCCTAAGAAAATTCTCACAGGTCATGCTATTTATGAAGTCTTAAAAATGAGGAGGAAACTTTAGAAACAGAGGAATAAGAACATTTACTGGTTTTGTGTGATTCCTGTTCCATGTCACGTGTTTGTACTTATCTGAACTTGGGTCTTCAGAAGTCATTTAGTAACTGTGTTCCAGTTTCCAACATGGCTAACGGCATGGCTAGATAGAAGAACAGCATGTTTTCCCTACCCTCTATATCCATAGTTATTAGAGCAACTGCATTACACAAAAGGCTCTGTCAAACCAGGGGAGAAATAAGAACTTTAATGCTTTGGACAATTTCATTGAAGAATTTCCTAGGAGTAACTAGAGAGGCTGCCGTGGGTAAGAGACAAGGGGAGTTTATTATAAATGTGTCATTTTCCAGTCCTGTATAAATTTATTAACTTGGATTTTGGTAGAGGCAACCTGCAGTATGTTGTGGGGAGCATTTAAGTTATTTAATGTAAGATGGTCAACAGAATTTCCCCCTGGAAACTGAAATACCTTCCATCATTCTATTTGGTTAATTCACTGGTTATTGGTAGACACAATAAGAGACCTGGAAGAAAACCAAACTGTCATATTCCTACATGCCCTGCTGTAGTATGCAGCACCTCTTTTGAGGTAGAATCAGGAAATTCTGATATCTTTTCTTCTCAAACATAAAAGTGCTAGGTACTGATAAATTAGACTTTAAACTCACCAATGCAAATATTCCAAAGTTCTAGCAGCGTTTAAGCAACAACTTTATTCTACTTTCCTGTTAATTATGCATATTTTTCAGCAATAGATTTTCTTACTCTTAAATAGGAAATCTGTCACAGCATGAAAAGGGCAGAGATCTCTCCAAGCTACCTCAAAAGGGTATTTAAAGACAAAATGGCAGGTAACCTTTGATTAAATGGCAATATGTTGTAGCCACAAAGCAATATTATTTACTAGCTCTCCTTGATGCTCTTTTTAGACCAGGCTAAGTGTAAAAGGAATACCCCTATGTGCAGTTCCACTTGTCCATTCTTGATTAATAATATTCATATACTTGAAATATCTCAGGACAGTTGTTTGGTGTCTCTCTGCAGACATCCCAAAACTTGGTTCAGAAAGAGAATAACCTGACATTGCCTATGAGGCAGTGGTCCACCTAGTGAAGTGCACAGCCAAATAGTCTGTGAATAACTTCAGTAAAAATTCCAAGTGCACGTCTTATCAATGGAGGGAAAACTCAGTTTGTTTGTTTGCTTGTTTACCCTAAGCAAATAGAAAGAGAATAACTTACCAGTATTTGGCATTTTACTTAGGTTTTCTTTTTCACTAGATGTCATTACTATTATTTTTAGTTAAACTGGGGTTCTGAAACACAGGTCACTTTTGGTTCAGTGAAAAGAAAACTACTAGGAAGAGGTACTCTTCACCCGTGCATAGACAAATTGTAGGAATGAGAGTAAAAGTTGAGCATTTTATTTCCTTTTCTTTCCTAAAACAAAACCCACTTGCTCTTAATCCTGGCTAAACAAATGTTAATTTCCATCACAAAATAAAGGAGAATGATACTGAGACTCTAGTGTCTTATCAATACAAACCTAATGGCAAACCACCATTTTCAGATGTCTTTCCCTGTAAGAACATTCTTTTGTTTAATATTCTGCGCCATATAGGTTCTTACCACATCTTGTTCATGAAAACAGTCTCACTTATCACTTCTAAAACAGTGCAAGTAAACTAATAAGCCATATATAGCTCTCTGCTCTGTAATTCTGTATCTTGGGCTCTGAAACTAAAGCTACTTATTGAGGAAAGCTTAAAAAAGAATTCTGAACAAAAAATGTCAATATCAAAAAAATATATATATATATATTTCCTAAGTTATATTTTCACCCCAACGAATCTTCAAAATAGGGAACTGCCCGAATGCACATTTTTTTAATCTCGCTAAGAAGCAAGTATTTCCATGTGAGTCCTTCACAGTCTCCAAAATTCCCTGAATTTGGTCCATTATCAAAATTTATCTCCATTCTTTCTAAGTGAAAAAATAATTTATAAACCAGATTTTTTTCTAACTATAGTTAAAATAAAGAAGTAACAAATTATTCCCCATAGATTTGCACATGTATACATACCTCTAATAATTAAGTTGATGTCCTAACTCAATCAAGGGAAATTATGTTGCAAATATTTCCTTATTTATTTTATTATTGTCATACTTTGCCCACACAGAGATATAATAATTTTAGTTAAATTCCTCAGTATTACTCTGTTTAGGAAATCTATGATTTAAGCCTAAAAGTAAAACTCTTAAGAAAAATAATCATAAAGTCTTAGCTACTTGCGAAAATGTCATCTCTTATATTTACTACAATGCCACTAGGCAAAGTTATTTACATTACTTCTGGGTATGTTGACCTTTTATTTTAAAAACCACAAAAGCCTAGTTCCATTAGTCATAACAAGGAACAGTTAACATGTTAAAATACTGATAGATGATACAGGTGTTTACTCTTTTGTTACTAGTATCAGTTAACTTTACCAGTTCTTTCTAGGTCACAATCCTAAATGCTGCAAACTAGGCTGTTCATAGATTCACTGTCCTCTCTTTCATTTCTTATTGCTAATATTAAATGCCCCACGTAATATCATGACACATGACCTCTTCATCTCACTTTAGTGGGATCTTTGGGCTCCCTATCCTTTAGGGAAAGATTCTTCTAGGCTAGGAATTAAACTTCGTAAGCACAACATCCCATGACATCACAATAAAACATAATAATCTATACTTCTTCAGTCTCTTGTTGAATTACAGGTTCTAAAAATTATAAAATTTAACCTTTAAAAATACAAGAACACATGCATTAAAAATAATACCATGATTATGTATATCAATTATTTCTACCGTTTAAGGTAAGGTTCTGAAGCAAACACAGAATACCTTGGTATTCCTGAAACATATTTTTTACAAATCCCTAAGTTACAAATATCTTTATAACGTGTAAATCACTGAAGTGTTACTGAAATAGTTAGATGGCCTTTTAAGACCCCTAACACTTGTATTAACTTCAAATCTAAAGCAATTTATAATCAGTTCAAAAAAATTCTGCCTAAAACATCTCACTTCATTACATTGTATTACTGTATGAACATTAACTACAAACGCGCATGAACTAACAATTTTCTCACCATGTGAGAACTACAGAGATGGAGACAATAATAAATAGGCTGGTGGCTCCTGAGCAGTACCCAGGCTTACTGACAAAACCCATCCCTCAGGCTGCACGCGATACAGTTCCAAGTCTGGACAAAATTATTCATGAGCTGTCAGCACTCTTTCCAAGTCATTAAGCCAATAACTTTAAATCTTTGAATACCCGAGTCCACTGTATCTGGTGATTAATGTCATGGCATTACAGGGAATAATACATCGATATCCAACATTCACCATGTTTAACCTGATGCCAAAATTATACTGAATTAATAATCCGTAATCCACTTTAGAAGCTTTTGTTATTGCAGATTTCATTAGTGACATCATTTGCATGAATAACCAGAGAACTCTATTTAATAACATTCACTTTATATAGTTTTTCATATTTTTTAAACAAAGATGCCCAGAATTTTGTATGGGAATATTTGACTTACTCAGTAGCCATTCTCCTGTCCAGATTTAATATTTTAATCATTAATTTATTTTGCTTTTTTCCTGTTCAATTTTTTTTATTTCTAAAATAATTTTTCTTAGAATAATTAAAGCATGTTTTTCCTTTGGTAAGAATGAGTATGTCTAGAAAAGAGTGAAATAAGAACATAGCAAAATTAAGCTGGACAGGTGAACATATTTGCAGGCACTAAAGTTTAGGAAGAGTATTAATTATTGTTATTTATATGTGCATCAAGCTGAAATTGCCTACTGCTTTTTTTCCAGCTTTATTGAGATGTAATTGACATATAACATTATATAAGTTTAAGGTGTACAATGTGTTGATTTGACACACTTACATGTTGCAAAATGATTACCACCCTAGTATCAGCTAACACCCCCGTAACATCACATAATTACCGTTTGGTTTTTTGTGCTGAAAATATTTAAGATCCCTTTTCTTATTATATTCTCTCATATCACAATTTAAATTTTTATCATAGCACTTGTTCCTATCTGATATAGTCTATGATCACTTATTTTTTCCCACTGCTTTTAATAATGGCAGCTGACATGGCAAACAGTAGATCGTACAGGTCCTTCCACTTAGTATACACTTGCCAATTATCTATTCAGTGAAAAACATAAATGAAAGAATTTCTTGCCTCTGACTTGTCTGCCTGTGATCTAATGAAAAGTGAGTTATTTAACAATCTCAATCTGTGAGAGCCGACACGTGGATGTTCTTGTTGTTATTTTGTTTTATTTTCTGTAATTCTCCTTTATAGCCAGTTACACCGGAATAAGGCCCCATATAAGGGAAGAATTTCAGGTATGTCAAACTCACTATCCTTTCCAGTAAGTTGAAATGCTAGAGCCTAGAGCTTTGCACATCTTGATAGTGAAGTAAAAGGTTATGTGATTTGACATGAAGAAAAATACCCATGGACAGGGATAGTAAAAAAAAAAAAAAAAAACTCAGTAAGAAAAGCAAAAAAGCAACTTTTGCAAAAAATGCAAAAGTTCTGAAGAGGGAAAGCAACAGCTAAACTAAATTTTATAAATATAACAAATGTTGAAAATGATTGCAAGCAGATCTTTGGTGTCAATATTGTAGCTATTCAACTGTGATGTATGCCAGACTGGAGATTTTTTTTTTTTTTTTTTAAAGCCATAGCCTAGCAAAAGCAATGGTTGACAAACCTGTAATTCATTAGGAAAATCCACCACTACCAGACCCCCAAAGGGCCACCTCGGTCATACAACTAGAATAAAGAATTGTTGAAATTCTTATATTAGAGTCACATACAAGATCTCTCTAAAAGATCTCTTATGTTCCAATAGTTTTCCTTTATGTATTATATCTAAATACTTAGAGCACTCAGTTTTTTTCAGTAATAGGAAGCCACAGCTAAAGGTTGACAGGGACAGAAAATAATTATTGATTAGAAGAAATTTTCCAACAACTAAAACTATGAGCATACCTAGGAACTCGGAAAGTAAAATGGCATAATGAACCAGCCGTATCATTCCTTCATTAATCCACCCAACAAACATTTATTAAGCACTTTTAATGTGCCAAGTAATGGGCCAAGTCCTATGCTAGGGACAAACAATGCTCGAATAATTCACAGGAATATCTTAATGTCTTATAAAAAAATGAGAGTAACTATTTGCTTTAACGGTTGTGTTATGAAACATTGGCAAGACCAGAGTTATCATTTGCCTGCTATTATCCTAATCTAAAAATTGTTCAAAATTTTTAGTTAATATTTGTTTGCCATAATAAATAGCAGTTACCCTATGAATTTTTTGTTTGTTTGTTTTCTGGAAATGGGTATCAACGAGTGCTAGATGCGTCTGAGGCAAAATGGTAAGGTAGGGAGGCCAGGATGGGTAATCAATGGACTCATGTTATTAACAATGCAGGAGATAAAAACTTTGAGGGCGTAAATCCTTTTGTTTGATATTAATACACTAAAACAAGTTAGTGAGTACAAGTATAAACAAGTTCCAAAACTCATAATTTGATCCAAGGGAAAAAATACTGATAAATAGACCAGTTGGGCCAGAATTGAGACTGACAAGAGCAAAAAAAAAAGGAAAAATCATTTTATGAAAGAGCATGAGCAAAGAATATTAATGAGGAATCATTCCTGCCCTGTTGCCACCTCTGCTCACTTTGTTCAGTGTGGAAATGACTAAGACATATTCAGAAGGATGGCTCACAGAAAGGAGACATCGTGACTAATTTGGGAAAGAAGAGTCCATCTGTGGATGGAGGGAACAGTCTTACTCCTTCTTCACGTTAAGCTCCAAAATTTTGCTTGTCCAGTTGGAAATTTAGCACTGGGGGGATTGTGAGATCTCAAGCTTTGGACTGAGATTGATCTGGGATTGATATTTTCCACTAAAATGATGATTTGAGAGGTATTAAGCAGCAGCTGCCTTTCTTCTTTGTTCAGCTGAGCCTGAATACGTCAATGTTTATTCCTTAGTTGGACTCTACTATCTTTGATAGAGAACTGATGAAAAATATGCATAAAATTATTTTAAGTCTAAAGCTCATAAAGACCTTACCACAAGAGAAATAATTAATTTTTATGAAAGTGTTTTATCACCACTGTTCATCCATAACCTAATGTCCCTGCTTAAAGTAGGTACATCTCAAGCAAGTGGTTCAAATAAATTAGTGGCCTAGTGAATTTTTACCCTGTAGCTTAACTCTTTGATATATTTGTAATCCTCTGCTCCACTGACAGCCCTGACCCTGCTTGGTAACAGTACCTTGGGAAATTGGAGATATAAATTCAGAGGAAAGAATCACAGGTGCCGGCAGACATTAAGGAGAATGGGTAGTAGTACTATTATAAAGAGAGAAAGAAGCCTGCGTAGATAGGGGTCCCAGTTTCTGCAGGGCAGGAGGGAAGAGTCTACAAACACATAGAGATAACCCCTAGATTAGGATGGACGATGATGTAATTCATCAGACAAATCAGAAATTGATAGACTGTGTTCCAACCTACTATTTTTTTTTGTTTCCATGGCAACATTCTTAAAATTTCTTGAAAAAAATTTTTTCTTGAGTTGTGGATTTCTTCGTCTTCTCTTAATGAACAGATAATTTTATGTATTTCTTTCATTTAATTACCTTGAGCTCAGTGTTACACACTGTAAGGAAAGGAGAAAATGTATTATGTGGTTTCTCCCCTAAACTGCTTGGGATCTATTTGAAGAGGCTAACAGAGGAAGCAGTCCTGAGTGATAAAACACAGAAAATGGTTGACAATGACTTGCATGGTTCATACTCTATAGGGTTAAGAGAATGTGGGTATCAAGTTCTGTTGGCATTAAAGGGGAACACTGCATGAAGAAAATACAACTTCACTTGAAGAATGCAGTGGACCTGCTTAAGCCAAGGATCCTACCCTCCGCAGCCGTTACCTCTGATGGAAGATGCACGATGGAGGGAATCTGTCCCCATCCTCCTCCTCTCTGGCCTCCTCTCCTGCCACTCTCCCCTTTGTCCTCTTGTGCTTGCAGTTCTCACCACCCTGAATGCTCTTTTTCTGCTCTCTTCCCTTTTTTCATGATATTTATACGTAAATACCATGCCATTAGGAAGGCCTTCCATGACCATCTTATAAAAATACAGTAACCCTCCTCTCCTCCTTCCCTCCTTATCATAGCATTTGTTTATTATTTATCTGTCCCCAGCAGGTTAAAAGCTCTACGAGGGCAGAGATTTTTTTCTGTTCTACAAACTGCTATACCCCCAGTACCCTAGAATAGTGCCAGGCACATAATAGGCATTCAATAAATATTTGGGCAAAGAAGCATGGAAGGAAGGGAAGGAGGGAGGCATGAAGGGAGGGAGGAAATCAGATCAAAGTGTGGACCAATTTCAGGAGGCCCTTGAAAACTTCAGGTGTTTCAATTATAAAGTTGAAGCCATTGGATGTATCTTATCATCTAGTAAGTAATTCAGGGTAGACTTACTAATAAACTAGAAAGTTCCTTGCTTGTGAATTCCTTGCCAGGTAGTATTTGCATCAGCCTTTCATTTCCTTAAATATTTATCAGTAGCTTAAATTTTAACAAAAGCCTTGGTTTCCTTTGATACAGCAGGGACTGTGTTCATATCCTATCTTACAGCTGAAAACGTGGAAGATTATCATGCAACCACAAATTTAAGTGGGGGAAATCACTGTGCTACTTCTTCTTGGCCAAGTAATTCAAAGCTTCTGCCCCAAGCCATTTTCAGCTGGAATTTTAGGATTCTGTCCACAAGTACCCAAAGCTAGCCTGACATAAATATAAGTTAAATATATCATCTGATGCCCAGGAACATTTCCTTCTTCTCTCAAAATGAATAGTTTATTGGTATTTTACCTGCTGCTCCCAAACTCACATTGATCCATTTATTAGTCTCCAAAACAGATGCTCATAATTAAATCACAGGTTCTGTAAGATCATTAGTCCTCTAATGGCTGAAAGAATTAAGAAGAAATTTTGTAGTTTAAATTCATCAGTTCAGGAAGGAATATAAGAAGCATTTTTCCGTATAATTGTGATATTTGCTGTATCATTCTTTCTGGTAGAAATTTCTCATCTTCTAAATTTTTGTTATTCTAGAACTTATTTTAGTTTCTTTAACACCAGCAGATTTATTATTCAATTCCAACCACAGAACTTCTGACTCAGATGGCTAGTAGAGTGTGGCTTTGTTATGTGTTCAAATTTTTTATTGCTTTTTGTTTTACGCCTTAGTTTATCCTAATTAGAATGTCTCCAAAATAATGTAATTTATGTTGGTGAAGCAGTATTACATTATTTGCGGCAGAAGATGCTTTATTAATTGTACCACATAGGTTTCAGCATGCACAAAGTTTTCTTTAAGTTTTGTAGATGTTTGGGTGATGTGATAGCTATTTTATTTTCATTAATGTTTTCATCTCTACTCTGTGCTCAGCTGAAATGGCTGCTTATATTTTTATCCACTTGAATCTTGAAGTTGAGGTAAGCTGAATATATACCATATTTTTTCATATACTTTACTTTGTCCTACCCAAGGAATTTATTTATGGAGGAAGGTGATGAATATTATAAACTAAAGTCACGTTTTCTTCTTATGTCTGTCTCTGAATCCAAACCTGTGGGGTGCCTGCTATAAAATCAAGTATATTTCGATCTGAGAACCTTCCCTCTCTTATAATTGCTGAGGTATTCATTCAGTCCTCTCACTTGGTATATAATTTCTAGCAAAACACTTCCTAGGGAAGGTACAACAGAGACTGCACGAACAACACTCAAGTTTAAATGTCCATAGATGTTCTGGTTCTGCCGCTCTTTAGCCCACAAGCTAAATCAACTGAAATGTTTAGAAAGGCTTATGTTTGGATCTGCATTTGAGATGTGAAACAATGGCATCCTTAAATGTATTATCCCCAGTCCTCAAGGTACTGATGTCTAATTATTTCTAGTTACAGTTTGCTCCAAAACTATTCTAATCAAATTCACTTTGGGATGCAAGTGTTAAAGTACCAGCAAGTAAAAAATATATAATGGCAACCATTTGTGTGTTTAGTATGTGTGCTCAGTGTAATGCCCTCTTCAGAAGTCGATTTACTTCACAATTTTTTCATTGCCATTCTTCACAGAAAAATAAGCAATTTGTTAACAGTTTACAGTATTTGGGTACTATCGAAGAGACAGCAGCACTTGTAAACACTGTAGGTTAAAATGGTTTGGTGATGGTATGAAATTGGGTCAGCACTGCAGTGCAATATTGAAAAAATTAGAATGCAATAAAGAAATTTAGATATTACATGGGACTGCTTTGTGCTACCCAGACTCCTCCTTTCTCATTTGGACACAGAGCTACTCTTTTATCTTGCCGAAAGGCGATTGTCACAACGTCAGTGTGATGCTGCCTTGCTCCAGGACAGGAGTTGTAAGGGGCGAGATAATACTGAAATGCAGTATTGCAGGACAGAGGTTAATCCCCACAGTAAACTGTGGATTTGCATGCAACATTGTACTGTCAGTATGCATCTGTTCTTACTAGTCTGGGTTGAAAAAAGAAGTTTTCCAGTTTACTGTAGATCAAACGCCATTTCCTGCAGGCATTACAATTCACCAGCACATGGTTACCCCACTCTGGTACAAGACTGTTGAAAGAAAAGAAAAAGTCATTGTTCTGAAAATATGTAAAGCGACACTGATCATACGTATTTTTTTTCAAGTGAGGCAATACTACAATAATACGAATTGTTGCGTCTAGGTTTTCTCCAAAAGATCATTTTTGCTGGATTCAGAAGACTCGAAAGTTCCCTAAGCGTCTTTGATCATAAATTTTGTCATGCTTCAGCTTATGGCAGTTTTGATATTCATTATTGAATTATTAATATCATTATTTAAATACAAATATTGTCCCCTTCCCATTATGAAAAGCTATTACAAACATATATGGATTTCTATAAAGGTTGATGACTATATGCTTTTTTATATTAGAAAATCATGTGAAAACAAAATTGATGAATGCTGTTAATTATTTTAACTTTTTTATTAGGTATAAAATGTTCATAAAATTATTCTCTCTATAACTTACCAAGATTTATCAGCTTGTGTAATTTTTATAATCAGAGGAGTCTGGTTTTCTAATTAAAGTTTTGTCAAAGAACATGAATTGTGTGACTTTTTCCTTCCTTGGAAGCATATTATTAAAATGACAAAAATACTGTCCAGATTTTCTCTCCTCCTCTACGTGGTATGCAAATGAAATTGTATCCAGCCAACACACCTGGATTTGGGGCTATTTTAATTTCCCATTGCAGAGAAAAATAAACCAAAATACTCTTATGCATATCTGAATACCGTTAGAACAAGCTAAAGCCAGGAAGGCCATGCAATTCATGGAGGACCAATCACACCTACTTAGAAGTCATTCTTTCCATCTACTCCCAGTTTGGGGAGAGGGCTAACACAATATGTAAATACTATCAACCTTCCCTCAAACAAAACAGTCAAGTCTCTTCACCTCGTAGGCCTTAATTGTTCCATTCCAAACCCCAAATGAAAAAATTCACTATTATTGGGATTATAATCCTGAATCTCAAATCCCTGGTAGTCTAGGAAATGAGGACACGAGCAACCGTGAGAAAAGGCAAGCACTCAATCGCACATATTTGCACTCTCATTGCCAAATTGCCTATGAAACAGGTAGCTAAAAAGGAAATGTTATCAGATATAGCACTTAATCGAAACTTTTCTTCTCCAAGGAACCCATCTTACCAATTTGCTGGGAGCAGATTGTATGAGATAAATTGTAAGAGTGACAAGCAAGGAAGCCATCTCCAACATCGTCAACTTCAGGACCAGGTATCATTGTACTTTCACTCCTTTGATCTAGAAAGCTTACTACTTTTAAGAGTTCCCCATCAAGATGCAAAAGGTGATATTGTAGATCAATAGTGGTAAAGCTCAACAGCTTAGCTATCCATTTATGCGTTAACAATTTAGCAGGGGTTAGCAAAAGTGAGAGTTCCTTTTTTTTCCTCTGAGGCACGGTGTGTTAATTTTCTAACTGGAAGAAAGGAAAAGCTTAAGGGTGAGTTAAATTTCACCTCCTCCTTAATTTGCTGAAGTCCAGAATGCTTTTTTTTTTTTAATTCAATTAAGTGTAAGTATTTTCAGCACAAGCTCACTTGTCTCAAAATAACCAATTCTGCTTGATTAGATGTCACAGCAGGCTGCGAGGTAGATATTTTAATATCTAAAAGACTATATAAGCTGTTACCCACCGATAACTAAGAACTGAGCTGTTTGTCTGGGCTTCTCTCCTCAGTTTATAACCTTGGGGTCTGTACATCACCCCTTGTACATTACACCATCCACACGTCACCAACCGTGAGTGCTTAGCTATGGTAAACTGGGCCCACTGTATCCTAATTTTCAGGATGAATGGAATTTTTTTCCTTAGAGAGTTGGTAGTAATGAGGAAGAAAATGTGGCCTATTGGAGAAAAAGATCTTGATAATTGCTGTTTGGTAAAGTAGTGATTAAAGTTTGGTGAAATACGAATCTAGTAGTAAAGAGAAAATCAGGAAATAAGCCATCTCAAAAAGAGCTATGGGGACCACGTATTGATAAAAATCATTCAGATCAGGATGGGAGAGAAACTGAATATATAAGCAATGCGTGTATAGAGTCAGACTCTCAGAAAGCATTTGAGATATTTCCAAAATCTTACTTGCAAATTGCTTGGGCTTTGCACATTCCCGTGGTTGGAAGGCTGACAGCATCAGTAAATGAATAGAAATGAATCTTGCTGAGGGGAGGTGTCATCCACAGCCCCTAGAGTCAAACATTATTTTACATCTTCATTATTGATTCAGAACAACGGATAAATCAAATCTGCATATGATAATGAAGCAGTCAGTGTTCCCAAACCTCACAAGGGAAGAAAATCAAGAAATACAGGCATAAAGATGTTAAAGAGACAGCATTAAAAAACCCAAATGAATTTGGCTGAGAAACATACAGGGAAATTTACCAGAACCCTAGGTATGGAGGTGGGGTAGAAAAAAAACACACACAAAAATAGTTCAACCAACAGAGCTCAACAAAGCTATGAGAAAGCAAGCTGAGAATGCATTTGTAGTATTTATAAGCCATAAACAGCCAGTGTTATTTGGGGTGACATACAGAATTAAATTGAGAGATGAAAAGAGTTTTTATATACTATTGAAATGAGGGGGATGACCATTTTCAATCCCCAAAAATGTTTGGGACAAGTTGGAAGGATCAATAGTGAGAGGAAAGATTGGAAGCAGTTAGATGAATACACTTATAAAAATAAACTGTGGCTCAGGAAAAATAGAGCAGTGGCACACAGTGGCGATGCAAGTCGGAAGGAAAATAATAGATCTGAGCCAATACGCCCAAAATATGTACCATTTATTCACTCTCTGTTGAGTTCTCAAGGTGATTGGTGCTCAACAAAGCAATTAGTGGCATTTCTAGAGGCAGAGAAAAAGTTTTGTTACCCCAACTATGGGAACTGTAGGAGATAAAAGGAGACACTATTTGGTATAAATCTAGGTTCTGAATTTCTAGTTGTGGAATCCTTTCTTCAAGCAAAGATCAACACAACAACTGCACATGTAGAGCAGATGAGTACAGCAGACTGAGGCCAGGAGTCTGTCACTCCCACCACCCCACTTCCTACCCCTCAAACTCCCTGGAAAAATTTGAAAACCATTGGTAGATGAAAAAACAGAGAATCCCCTTTATCTCTGCCTCTGTATGGCTGAATGACGATGGTTAGCCTTGCCTATAAAGTGAATGAATTACATTAACGATATCTGAGGCCTCTTCCTGCTTTCTCTGGTCACTATACGTGTGGCGGCTGCAAATCTGGCAAATGAAAACCATCATAGTCTATCTTAACGCTGACTGACTGAACCATGCCAGAAAGGGAGACCTTTCTCTGGGTCAGCTTGCACTCTGCACTACCCACTATTTACAGCCTCACTTCTCACCCAAAGTTGGAATCCTTTCTACAAACATCCAGCTTCTGTTTGCACACCGCTTACAATGGAAGTCTCGCTCCCTTGTGAGGCAACACCTTCAGATAATTGTTAGAAAGCTCATCTTCACATTGATCTGATATTTATGTTCATCCTTTGGCTCAATCGGGATAAATCTAGCTCACCTTTCCCATAACAGATCCTCAGTATTTAAAGAGATCTCCCTTGTTCCCCTTTGGACTCTCACCTTCCAAAAAAAAAAAAGAAAGAAAAAATACAATCTCCAGCCGCTTCGACTATTGCTCAGATAACACTATTTGCTGACCCCTCATTATGCTGGTTTCCCTGTTTGAACTTGCCCCTGCTTCTCAGCAACACTCTGGAAGCACCTTGCCCAGAACTGGACACAGCCTGATTGTCACACAGTAAGAGGGAAGGTTTATTACCTCCTCGGCAGCCTAAGGTCACGTGAGCCATCTAGGCAGCCACATGGCACTGTTATCACAAGCACAGGACGTTATCAAGTAGAGAGCACCATTACTTCTCAGAAGCTCTTCAGCTATCTTCTTACTGATGAGGCCCTGGGAACCCACTCCGATGCAACTTACTGATAGGAAACAGGACCGGGAAAGCCCTGGGTGCCCATGCTACAGTTAGCTCCTAATTTCTTCAGAAGCCAGCACCAGCCACAGGAGGGAAGCTATTCCCTGCCAGGTTCCCTGACTCAGACCCTATGTGACATCCTACAAAGGTTGATCTCAGAGCAATCTCAGCACCCATTGCTGTCAGGAGGGAGTCAAGCAGTCCATGTTGATTGGGCATCCCCGCCCACCCTTTCAGATTTGGGGTCTTAATTCCTGATTTGAACAAATACTTCATAACTTCTAAACTATAGAAGAAAATGAGCACTAGAAAAATCCCACCTTCTATGTTTTTAAAAGTTTTATTGAAATAGAGTTGATTTACAATGAATATATATTCTTAAAACAGAATATATATATATACTTTTTTTACAGATTGGTGGCAGATTCCTGAGAAAAATAAATTATTGTTGTTTTAAACCACTAAGTTTTGGGTAGATGTTACAGAACAGCATCACATTATAATATTTAAATCTAAAATGCAGAATAGCAGGATTGGAAAATATACTCTAGCGGTTATCAAGCTAACCTTTTACGTTTCATGAACGGCATTACTAGGTTCAGAGAAGTTAAGTGACCTGCCTATTATCAAGGTGATAGAACTTACACAATTAAAGCATACACGATTTCCATTTACTTTCCATTATTTAGGATCTTTTAATTGGCAGTCCCCATTGTTTGTGCCTTCTCTTGTTTTCTGGACTAATTTTCACTTATTTAAAATCTTCTCCTTCCCCAAATAATTCAGGATGTATTTTGTATCAAGTTAAGCCTTTTTAAAAGGGACAATATACTTGGTATATGTTTTGGGTTTGTTTTTCTTTTTTTAACTTTGGTGACCCATAGTTACAACCTGTTCTGCATCACCTACATCAGAGACAAAACTGGCAGAAGAAAGGGCCTTTTCATAGTTTCAAGTCAATATTTTTCACCGTCAAGGCAAAACCACAAAGTTTGATGTTCCCAAGAAAGAATGATGACAGAGGGGAAATACCCTGCCAGAAAGTGAAAAGCAAGGTAAGCCTGCTCTTTCTAGGCTAACTGGGATGTAGAGGAAGATCATGGGAAACATATGTCCCAACTCCCCTTCTTTGTGCCAAAATCCCAGTTAGGAAAGGCATTTTATAAAGGCTTAGGGAAAACTGAAAGCAAGTGATGCTTCCTTCTGTTCTGCTTTGAACATTCAACATTCCCAAGAGAACCTTGGGAAGAGCTTTCTGGGATAATTGACTCAAAGCCAATATGAAGCACTGCAGCATAAGAGAGTAGCTCAGAGAAATGACTAGAGAAATAAATCTCTTGTTCCTGACAGCCTGCACAGGGCATGTGGAGACAGAGAAGATTCTGGGTGCCTTGAGGATGGAATGAAGAGACGTTGAGGGAACCAGTGTCTGATGAGACCTGGGAATTAGGCCCAAATGACACAGAAAAGTTATTATTGGTAGCAGACAGCCAGGACCACAGCCTTCAGGAATCAGTGTAGAATAAATCCAAACTGACCTCCCCATAGCAAAGACCCAAGAGGAGCCAGAGGGAACTGCATGAATCCACAGTCTTCTCTCCCCATCATGCACTCAGAGGCCATATTGCCAGAAAAGAAAGAAAACAGCTAAGAGCCTGAGCATTTCACCAAAAGAAAGAGAATGATTGCAAAGAGATCATTTAAACCAACACTGATAGGGAGTTACATTGAAATTTACTAAAACAATCAAAAGGGAGTGAATATTGAGTCAATGTATTCTGCTTAACAATGAAGCATGAATTCATATAGAAGATCAGAGGCAATAGAAGAGCACACTTCAGATTAAGCTTGGCATGTTTATCCTACTGGTTTATTAATTATTCCTCATGGAACGAAAAATCAAACAAACAAAACATTTAAGGAATAAAGAAGGTATATACGCATAAGGACAAGTAAGACCAGGCAAACAACAGCAGATAGGAGATGTCAGCAAAATTTTGGAAGCTTGAAAACAGATGGAAATTTGATAGCTGATCTGGAAGACCAAATGAGGTGGTTGACCAGGACTGTGAGGTGGGCGACTAATAAGAATGCACTCCAGTTTTCACCACAGAGCTCTAAAAAGTTCAAGGATTGGAGGGAAGTGAACATGCAAGTTGGTGCTGTGAGTGGGTCTAAAATCAAGAGTTGAATTATTCACCCAGACCTGGTCGTTCTCCAAGGAATCAGAGCTTTCCTCTCCCAGCATGGGGTCAGCTGGAGCTGAAACAGATGAGTCCTGAGTTTGCAGGATCCCCGACTGGGTTGAGAGGCTTTTTGGCTAGTGGAAAATAAGGCCATGGTGTGTGGGAACAGATAGGAAGTTGGGAGCAGATGGGAAAGGATAAAAAAAAAAGGACTGTAGGGAAGCCATAAGGACTGGAAAGAACACAGAAAGAGGGAAGAATGGAGGTTCCTGTGAGACACCCTCCAAAGACCTACTTGACAAGGCCCTGTCCTCTTGTATGGAAAAAAAAAAGGAGTAAGTTAGATATACCAGGCACAATCCCTAGGCTCTTGATTATGTAGTGTTTCAAGATATTAAAATAAATTATTAAGCCTCCACAGGGGTCCACTGATAAATTGTCTTGAGTACATGAAAATGGCCCATTAACCCCCAACTCTGTAGCTGTCACACAGACACTGGCCCACCCCACTGCAAATTAGTAGGAAAGAAATAGGATTGAAAAGCAAACAATACCAAGCCAGAGACCTTGAGTCCAATTCTTTTGACTACCACCATCCCCCAAAGTGACTAACAGCTTCCCCTGCAGATCAGAAAGAGAAGTGTCTGATCCAAAATTTGCACTATCAAAGTTATTATAGTTTTGTAGTTAAAAGTAAGCATGGGGGTTGGAATTCCTAAAACTAGTTTTGAGTCCTGTGTGAGAGGAACTTAGAAAGGGCTGGGGCTTAAATAGCACCAGGACATGCGAGGTGTGACTTAGTACTTATGGAAATCTCTCTGGCCTCCGCCGAGATGTTTTTGTTCCTACTGGGTCTTGAGTCTTGAGTTCACGCAAATCACTGTCGTCCTTGGTCTCCAGCTACAAAGCTCTTTCAAGGCCAGATTACCATTAACTAACTTTGTCCCGCTATGAAACATGGGATTATTCCACTGCCCAAAGTGGGGATTTCAGAAGTGTTGATGCCAAGGATTGGGAAATAGGAAGGAGGAAAAAATTATCCAATGTGTAGTATTAAAGAACTGATAGATCAAGGTATGGACTGGTTCATTTAGGTGGATCATACAGTTATCATAAATGATGACAGGACTAGAGGTGGAGAGGGAGATAAGGAGCCAGAGAAGGAGTTTCTTCTCTTCAGGGAAAGAAAGGAGAGAGCAGGAGGCCAGTAGTCAGCAGCAAGGATAAGAATGATGATAGCATAGTTGAACGCACTGAGGTTCCAAGGAGCTGGGGGTTTGTTTCTTTGTTTTCACTTGTTTATTTGTTCTGATGTAGGAAAGAAGAGAAATGGCCTGGAAGCAGCGTTTGAGAGTCAGGGATACACTTAACATCACTTTCTGGGCTTGAGGTTTATGAGATGTGAGAGAGAGAGACTGAGTCCTTGTTTGAGAGAGGAGTGAGAGAAACCCTATCACAGAAGAATCAGGTTGAAGGAAAGGCAAGGATGTGGTTCAGAGAACCATTTGAATATAAAGACAACTCAGCACATTGCAGACCCGTGGAGAGAGGAAGCTGGGACTGGGTGAGTTTAGAGGTTGTGCAGAGTAGTGGGAGATGAGCTTCCAGTCAATCACAGATGACAGGGAGGCATAGAGGTGTGACCTTCCCAGATCACTTAATCGCCTGGAGCCTGAGTGGCTTCTGTGGGGAGTGGGATGAATATATGCACCCCGCTCCACACGGAGAGGTGAGAAAGTTAAATGAAAGTGCTGGGAAATATTTATATGCCCAAGCCCATGAGGCATGGCAGAGATCAAATACGGACGCCCCTGCCACCCAAATCAAAACAGCCTGAGACAAGTGTTACTCCAGAATAAAGTGTCGAGTTAAATCTCAAATGTCCAAGGGCTGTGGAACTTCAGGGGGAAGAGCAGGCAGGGAAAGCTTTGGTATCTACTGAGTGAGAGTTTGCGTGTGATGTGGAAACTCACCCGGCACTGGAAAATGGGGTGAAATTAGTACAGAGAGAGAAGAGAACATTCCAGGTACAGTAATCTCAAGTATTTCCCTTCGTTATCACCTCTTATGAATGTTGAACTCTGGGGCCCTCTTACACATGGTTATTTCCTCTGAGTATCTTGCGGTAATGCTCTCTTTTATCAATCCCACCTTTTCTCTGGATCTAATATCCAGATCAAATTTGTTCAGAGCTTCAAAGCCGAAAAGGCTCATGCCTGTGCTCTCTTTGACATCCTAACATCTACCAGGAGAGTTCCCTTTCACACATCATTTTTCTCATCCATAGCCCCTCTTTTCATTTATTTCTCTTTAGATACGCATTTTCTTTTTCTAACCATAAAAGAATATATATTTATTGTATATGATTCTATGGAACATAGAGCTAATATTTAAGAGAATGAATTAGATCCAAGTATATTAATCTAGTCCAAGAGGGCTACACTTGGCATGTATATTTTTTTAATTGAAATATAGTTGATTTACAATATGTTTTAGTTTCAGGTATATAGCAAAGTGATTTCATTATATTTTTTCAGATTCTTTTCCCTTATAGCTTATCACAACATATTGAATATAGTTCCCTGTGCTATACAGTAAATCCTTGTTTATCTATTTTATATATAATAGTGTGTATCTGTTAATCCCAAACTCCTAATTTATCTCTCACCTCCCTTTCCCCTTTGGTAACCATAAGTGTCTTCTATGTCTGTGAGTCTGTTTCTGTTTTGTAAATAACTTCATTTGCATTATTTTTTATATTCCATATATAATTGATATCATATAATATTTGTCTTTCTCTGTCTGACTTACTTCACTTAGTATGATAATCTCTAAGTCCATCCATGTTGCTGCAAGTGGCAACATTTCATTCTTTTTACAGCTGAGTAGTATTCCACTGTATATATGTACCATATCTTCTTTATCCATTCATCTGTCGATGAACAGATTAGGTTTAGATTTCGGTTGCTACCATGTCCTAGCTATTGTAAATAATTCTGCTGTGAACATCGGGGTGCATGTTAGATATACATTTTCTATTAATGCATTAATAGAATTTGATGCTGTATTTATTACAGGATATTTGGTTCCAAATTATAAAACAACCAGGGGCTATAAAGGCAGAAGAAAGTTTTCAAATATTTCTTTCAAAGCATGAGAATCTCTTTTTATTTTTCTCTGTAGTTCATGATTAAATTAAAATTAACCACCTCCCATTTAGAGCTCACTATGTGCCAACCACTGGATGAAACATCTCATCTCATTTAATCTTCACAAACAGGCTGTGGAGGTAAATACTACTCTTCTTCCAGTTTTGTTGAGAAATAATTATGTCACTGCATACGTTTAAGGTATACAGCATGTTGGTGTGATTTACATATATTACAAAATAATTACCACAATAGTTTCAGTTAACATCCAGCATCTCATATAGAAACTCTTAGTGTCCACTCTCTTAACAACTTTCCTCTACAGCATACAGCCATGGTAACTGTAGTCATCATGTTGTACATTATATCCCTAGTACTTATTTATCTTATAACTCAAAGTTCATACCTTTTGACCACCTTCATCCAGTTCTCCCTTCCCCATATACCCTGCCTCTGGTAATCACAAGTCTGATCTCTTTTTCTATGAGTTTGGCGTTTTAGGGCTTTTTGTTGTTGTTGTTGTTTTAGATTCCTCATGTACGTGAGATCATACAGTATTTGTCTTTCTCTGTCTGACTTATTTCACCTAGTATGCCTTCAAGTTTCATCCATATTGGCACAAATGGTAGGGTTTCCTTATTTTTATGGCTGAATAATATCTCATTGGGCAAATACTCCTCTTATCTCCATTTTCTTAGTTAAGAAATTGAGATTCAGAGAGGTTAAGTAACTTGCCCAAGACCACACAGCTAGGAAGGGGTGAATCGGGGGCTAGAGTCCAGAGCTGACACCTATCCTCTTAACCATGCTATGCTATTTGAGAGTCAGTACCAGTTGTGAAAATACGAGCCTCAGTTTGACACCTATGACTTAAAGTGAATATATGTACATACTCTTGAATCCACAGGCAACTAAGATCGATTTTCCAGACCTTCAAGGCTTTGAATAACAGATCACAACAGGTGACTAGAATGATTGAAGGGTTAGTTGAGGAAAGTTAATGGAGGAGCCACTTGGGCTTTCAAATATATGCTGCAAGGTGTCACCTAAACAGTCGCCACCAGGATGAAGTGCATTGGCCTCTTATTTTTCTAACATGTTCTAAAGCCAGTTGGAAGGTAACACCTAAAATAAAATTACAAACAAAATCCTAGGAAGAACATGCTCTGCATCTGAGATCGTACTTTCAAAGGCATTGCTATGCCAGTATCAAGTTCATTCTTATTAGAGGAAAAGAAAGAGCGATCTGACTGTGACGGGCCCTGAAACTTTGGGATCTCCTACCTGGCAGGCAATTTTGCTTTCTTAAGCATTTTGATAAGTTAACTTTGCTCTCCTGCCAAAAGGCTTCTGCTGAGAACACCCAGTTATTACTACAAATCTAAGGAACTATCACCCTATCCTATTTTCAATTTAACTTGACCTTGAAGAAATATTAAGTATGACTTGTTTAGAGGGGAGGAGAAGAGAATTACATCATTCTCCTGCCTCTGTCATCTCTTCTTAATGAGAGGAATTTCACACCAAGAGGAACTGGTGACATAATGAATTACTAATGTGTGAAGTCCTCCAGAGGACATGTACTGCTGCTTTGCGGTGATGGGACTGAAAATGTACTACTGTAAATAGATTTTCATAAGACCTACCCTGTCACTTTGCCTAGTGAGATAAAGAAATCTCCCCATCACTGAATCTTTAGGTGGGTCGTGGGA
Organism: Phocoena sinus; assembly: GCF_008692025.1. Classification (NCBI taxonomy): domain Eukaryota; kingdom Metazoa; phylum Chordata; class Mammalia; order Artiodactyla; family Phocoenidae; genus Phocoena; species Phocoena sinus. The sequence goes on along the minus strand of NC_045773.1, from coordinate 75,743,212 downwards.
GGAAAGAGGGGAAATGCTTAGATCTTTTTATAAAGGAAGCTTGCTGTTATATTTCACCTTCAACTTGATCTTCAAATCATATGAAATCCATATGACCTACATTTTATAATTTAAAAAAACCCCAAGAAGGTGGCAGTTTTATTGACCACAGATAGTTCTAAATTAAAAACAAAACAAAAAAACAAACGAGTATTTTCAGTTAGGATTTGTCAAGTCTGTCAAAGTTCCCTGCATGGAGAACTCAGTGTTCCTGATCGTCTGAATCCTCCACATTCCACACCAATCAGCCCCACTTCAAACTCACCTATTTAGTTTGTCACCAAAGACAATGTGTGAGAGTCATTGACTCTATTCTCTCCTTTTTCAGCACATCTAGTCAGTCCCCTGGTCCCTTCATATTTTTTTAAATATGTCCCACACCTACCCTTTCACCCCCATCTCCAATACCACCACCCTTCTCCTGGCGCTGCTCTAGGCAATGACCTTTATTTTTTTATTAATTTGTATTGAAGTACAGTTGCTTTACAATGTTGTGTCAGTTTTTGCTATACAGCAAAGTGAATCAGTTATACGTATACATATATCCACTCTTTTTTAGATTTCCTTCCCATTTAAGTCACCACAGAGCACTGAGTAGAGTTCCCTGTGCTATACAGTAGGTTCTCATTAGTTATCTATTTTATATATAGTAGTGTATATATGTCAATCCCAATCTCTCAATTCATCCCACCCCACTTCCCACCTTGGTAACCATCAGTTTGCTTTCTACATCTGTGACTCTATTTCTGCTTTGCAAATAAGTTTATCTGTACCATTTTTCTAGATTCCACATGTAAATGATATTATATGATTTTGTCTTTCTCTTTCTGACTTACTTCACTCTGTGTGACAATCTCTAGGTCCATCCATGTTGCTTCAAATGGCATTATTTCTTTCCTTTTTATGGCTGAGTAATATTCCATTGTGTATATGTACCACATCTTCTTTATCCATTTATCTGTCGATGGACATTTGGGTTGCTTTCATGTCCTGGCCATTGTAAATAGTGCTGCAGTGAACATCGGGGTGCATGCATCCTTTCAAATTATGGTTTTCTCCGGATATATAGGCAATGACTTTTTTTTTTTTTTTTTTTTTTGCGGTACGCAGGCCTCTCACTGTTGTGGCCTCTCCCGTTGCGGAGCACAGGCTCCAGACACGCAGGCTCAGCAGCCATGGCTCACGGGCCCAGCTGCTCCGCGGCATGCGGGATCTTCCCGGACCGGGGCACGAACCCGTGTCCCCTGCATCGGCAGGCAGACTCTCTACCACTGCGCCACCAGGGAAGCCCCGGCAATGACTTTTTTTTTTTTTTTTTTAAACATCTTTATTGGGGTATAATTGCTTTACAATGGTGTGTTAGTTTCTGCTTTATAACAAAGTGAATCAGCTATACATATACATATGTTCCCATATGTCTTCCCTCTTGCGCCTCCCTCCCTCCTACTCTCCCCATCCCACCCTTCCAGGCTGTCACAAAGCACCGAGCTAATATCCCTGTGCCTTGCGGCTGCTTCCCCCCAGCTATCTACCTTACTACGTTTGTTAGTGTGTATATGTCCATGACTCTCTCTCGCCCTGTCAAAACTCACCCTTCCCCCTCCCCATATCCTCGAGTCCATTCTCCAGTAGGTCTGCGTCTTTATTCCTGTCTTACCCCTAGGTTCTTCATGACATTTTTTCCCCTTAAATTCCATATATATGTGTTAGCATACGGTATTTGTCTTTTTCTTTCTGACTTACTTCACTCTGTATGACAGACTCTAGGTCTATCCATCTCATTACAAATAGCTCAATTTCATTTCTTTTTAAGGCTGAGTAATATTCCATTGTGTATATGTGCCACATCTTCTTTATCCATTCGTCCGATGATGGGCGCTTAGGTTGTTTCCATCTCCGGGCTATTGTAAATAGAGCTGCAATGAACATTTTGGTACATGACTCTTTTTGAATTTTGGTTTTCTCAGGGTATATGCCCAGTAGTGGGATTGCTGGGTCATATGGTAATTCTATTTGTAGCTTTTTAAGGAACCTCCATACTGTTCTCCTTAGTGGCTGAACCATTTCACATTCCCACCAGCAGTGCAAGAGTGTCCCCTTTTCTCCACACCCTCTCCAGCATTTATTGTTTATAGATTTTTTGATGATGGCCATTCTGACTGGTGTGAGATGATATCTCATTGTAGTTTTGATTTGCATTTCTCTAATGATTAATGATGTTGAGCATTCTTTCATGTGTTTGTTGGCATTCTGTATATCTTCTTTGGAGAAATGTCTATTTAGGTCTTCTGCCCATTTTTGGATGGGGTTGTTTGTTTTTTTGTTATTGAGCTGCATGAGCTGCTTGTAAATTTTGGAGATTAATCCTTTGTCAGTTGCTTCATTTGCAAATGTTTTCTCCCATTCTGAGGGTTGTCTTTTGGTCTTGGTTATGGTTTCCTTTGCTGTGCAAAAGCTTTGAAGTTTCATTAGGTCCCATTTGTTTATTTTTGTTTTTATTTCCATTACTCTAGGAGGTGGGTCAGAAAGGATCTTGCTGTGATTTATGTCATAGAGTGTTCTTCCTATGTTTTCCTCTAAGAGTTTGATAGTTTCTGGCCTTACATTTAGGTCTTTAATCCATTTTGAGCTTATTTTTGTGTATGGTGTTAGGGAGTGATCTAATCTCATACTTTTACATGTACCTGTCCAGTTTTCCCAGCACCATTTATTGAAGAGGCTGTCCTTTCTCCACTGTACATTCCTGCCTCCTTTATCAAAGATAAGGTGTCCATATGTGCGTGGGTTTATCTCTGGGCTTTCTATCCTGTTCCACTGATCTATCTTTCTGTTTTTGTGCCAGTACCACACTGTCTTGATTACTGTTGCTTTGTAATATAGTCTGAAGTCAGGGAGCCTGATTCCTCCAGCTCCTTTTTTCGTTCTCAAGATTGCTTTGGCTATTCGGGGTCTTTTGTGTTTCCATACAAATTGCGAAATTTTTTGTTCTAGTTCTGTGAAAAATGCCAGTGGTAGTTTGATAGGGATTGCATTGAATCTGTAGATTGCTTTGGGTAGTAGAGTCATTTTCACAATGTTGATTCTTCCCATCCAAGAACATGGTATATCTCTCCATCTATGTGTATCATCTTTAATTTCTTTCATCAGTGTCTTATAATTTTCTGCATACAGGTCTTTCGTATCCTTAGGTAGGTTTATTCCTAGATATTTTATTCTTTTTGTTGCAATGGTAAATGGAGTGTTTTCTTGATTTCACTTTCAGATTTTTCATCATTAGTATATAGGAATGCCAGAGATTTCTGTGCATTAATTTTGTATCCTGCTACTTTACCAAATTCATTGATTAGCTCTAGTAGTTTTCTGGTAGCATCTTTAGGATTCTCTATGTATAGTATCATGTCATCTGCAAACAGTGACAGCTTTACTTCTTCTTGTCCGATTTGGATTCCTTTTATTTCCTTTTCTTCTCTGATTGCTGTGGCTAAAACTTCCAAAACTATGTTGAATAAGAGTGGTGAGAGTGGGCAACCTTGTCTTGTTCCTGATCTTAGTGGAAATGCTTTCAGTTTTTCACCATTGAGGATGATGTTTGCTGTGGGCTTGTCATATATGGCCTTTATTATGTTGAGGAAAGTTCCCTCTATGCCTACTTTCTGGAGGGTTTTTATCATAAATGGGTGTTGAATTTTGTCGAAAGCTTTCTCTGCATCTATTGAGATGATCATATGGTTTTTCTCCTTCAATTTGTTAATATGGTTTATCACATTGATAGATTTGCGTATATTGAAGAATCCTTGCATTCCTGGAATAAACCCCACTTGATCATGGTGTATGATCCTTTTAATGTGCTGTTGGATTCTGTTTGCTAGTATTTTGTTGAGGATTTTTGCATCTATGTTCATCAGTGATATTAGCCTGTAGTTTTCTTTCTTTGTGACATCCTTGTCTGGTTTTGGTATCAAGGTGATGGTGGCCTCGTAGAAGGAATTTGGGAGTGTTCCTCCCCCTGCTATATTTTGGAAGAGTTCGAGAAGGATAGGTGTTAGCTCTTCTCTAAACGTTTGATAGAATTCACCTGTGAAGCCATCTGGTCCTGGGCTTTTGTTTGTTGGAAGGTTTTTAATCACAGTTTCAATTTCAGTGCTTGTGATTGGTCTGTTCATATTTTCTATTTCTTCCTGATTCAGTCTTGGCAGGTTGTGCATTTCTAAGAATTGTCCATTTCTTCCAGATTGTCCATTTTATTGGCATAGAGTTGCTTGTAGTAATCTCTCATGATTTTTTTTATTTCTGCAGTGTCAGTTGTTACTTCTCCTTTTTCATTTCTTTTTTTTTTTTTTTTTTTTTCATTTCTAATTCTATTGATTTGAGTCTTCTCCCTTTTTTTCTTGATGAGTCTGGCTAGCGGTTTATCTATTTTGTTATCTTCTCAAAGAACCAGCTTTTAGTTTTATTGATCTTTGCTATCGTCTCCTTCATTTCTTTTTCATTTATTTCTGACCTGATTTTTATGATTTCTTTCCTTCTGCTAGCTTTGGGGTTTTTTTGTTCTTCTTTCTCTAATTGCTTGAGGTGCAAGGTTAGGTTGTTTATTCGAGATGTTTCCTGCTTCTTAAGGTGGGCTTGTATTGCTATAAACTTCCCCCTTAGAACTGCTTTTGCTGCATCCCATAGGTTTTGGGTCGTTGTGTCTCCATTGTCATTTGTTTCTAGGTATTTTTTTATTTCCTCTTTGATTTCTTCAGTGATCACTTCATTATTAAGTAGTGTATTGTTTAGCCTCCATGTGTTTGTATTTTTTACAGATCTTTTCCTGTAATTGATATCTAGTCTCATGGCGTTGTGGTCGGAAAAGATACTTGATACAATTTCAGTTTTCTTAAATTTACCAAGGCTTGATTTGTGACCCAAGATATGATCTATCCTGGAGAATGTTCCATGAGCACTTGAGAAAAATGTGTATTCTGTTGTTTTTGGATGGAGTGTCCTATAAACATCAATTAAGTCCATCTTGTTTAATGTATCATTTAAAGCTTGTGTTTCCTTATTTATTTTCATTTTGGATGATCTGTCCATGGGTGAAAGTGGGGTGTTAAAGTCCCCTACTATGAATGTGTTACTGTCGATCTCCCCTTTTATGGCTGTTAATATTTGCCTTATGTATTGAGGTGCTCCTATGTTGGGTGCATAAATATTTACAATTGTTATATCTTCTTCTTGGATCGATCCCTTTCCCTTTTAATAGTCCTTATTTTAAAGTCTATTTTGTCTGATATGAGAATTGCTACTCCAGCTTTCTTTTTGTTTCCATTTGCATGGAATATCTTTTTCCATCCCCTTACTTTCAGTCTGTATGTGTCTCTAGGTCTGAAGTGGGTCTCTTGTAGACAGCATATATAAGGGTCTTGTTTTTGTATCCATTCAGCCAATCTGTGTCTTTTGGTGGGAGCATTTAGTCCATTTACATTTAAGGTAATTATCGATATGTATGTTCCTATTTCCATTTTCTATATTGTTTTGGGTTCGCTACTATAGGTCGTTTCCTTGTGTTTCGTGTCTAGAGAAGTTCCTTTAGCATTTGTTGTAAAGCTGGTTTGGTGGTGCTGAACTCTCTCAGCTTTTGCTTGTCTGTAAAGGTTTTAATTTCTCCATCAAATGTGAATGAGATCCTTGCTGGGTAGAGTAGTCTGGTTGCAGGCTTTTCTCCTTCATCACTTTCAGTATGTCCTGCCACTCCCTTCTGGCTTGTAGGGTTTCTGCTGAGAGATCAGCTGTTAACCTTATGGGGATTCCCTTGTGTGTTATTTGTTGTTTTTCCCTTGCTGCTTTTAATATGCTTTCTTTGTATTTAATTTTTGACAGTTTGATTAATATGTGTCTTGGCGTGTTTCTCCTTGTATTTATCCTGTAGTGGACTCTCTGTGCTTCCTGGACTTGATTAACTATTTCCTTTCCATATTAGGGAAGTTTTCAACTATAATCTCTTCAAATATTTTCTCAGTCCCTTTCTTTCTTTCTTCTTCTTCTGGAACCCCTATAATTCGAATGTTGGTGCGTTTCATGTTGTCCCAGAGGTCTCTGAGACTGTCCTCAGTTCTTTTCATTCTTTTTTCTTTATTCTGCTCTGCAGTAGTTATTTCCACTACTTTATCTTCCAGGTCACTTATCCGTTCTTCTGCCTCAGTTATTCTGCTATTGATCCTATCTAGAGTGATTTTAATTTCATTTATTGCATTGTTCATCGTGCTTGTTTCATCTTTAGTTCTTGTAGGTCCTTGTTAACTGTTTCTTGCATTTTGTCCATTCTACTTCCAAGATTTCGGATCATCCTTACTATCATTATTCTGAATTCTTTTTTCAGGTAGATTGCCTATTTCCTCTTCATTTGTTAGGTCTGGTGGGTTTTTATCTTGCTCCTTCATCTGCTGTGTGTTTTTCTGTCTTCTCATTTTGCTTATCTTACTGTGTTTGGGGTCTCCTTTTTGAAGGCTGCACTTTCGTAGTTCCCGTTGTTTTTGATGTCTGTCTCCAGTGGCTAAGGTTGTTTCAGTGGGTTGTGTAGGCTTCCTGGTGGAGGGGACTAGTGCCTGTGTTGTGCTGGATGAGGCTGGATCTTGGTCTCTCTAGTGGGCAGGTTCACGTCTGGTGGTGTGTTTTGGGGTGTCTGTGGCCTTATTATGATTTTAGGTAGCCTCTCTGCTAATGGGTGGGGTTGTGTTCCTGTTTTGCTAGTTGTTTGGCATGGGTTGTCCAGCACTGTGGCTTGCTGGTCGTTGAGTGAAGCTGGGTGCTGGTGTTAAGATGGAGGTCTCTGGGAGATTTCCACCGTTTAATATTATGTGGAGCTGGGAGGTCTCTTGTTGACCAGTGTCCTGAAGTTGGCTCTCCTACCTCAGAGGCAGAGCCCTGACTCCTGGCTGGAGCACCAAGAGCCTTTCATCCACACGGCTCAGAATAAAAGGGAGAAAAAGTAGAGAGAATTAGTAGAAGTATGAGTAAAGAAAGAAGGAAAGGAGGAAAGGAAGGAAGGAAGAAAGAAGCAAAGAAGGACAGAAAGGAGGGAGGGAGGGAGGGAGGGAGGAATGAAGGAAGGAGGGAAAGAAGGAAAAAAGACAGAAAGATGATACAGTAAAAATAAAATAAAGTATAATATAGTTATTGAATTAAAAAATATTTAGAAAAAAAAAAAGGACGGATAGAACCTTAGGACAAATGTTGGAAGCAAAGCTATACAGAGAAAACCTTACACAGAAGCATACACATACACCTTCACAAAAAGAGGTAAAGGGGGAAAAATCATAAATCCTGCTCCCAGAGACCACCTCCTCAATTTGGGGTGATTCGTTGTCTAAAGGAGGGAAGGAAGGAAAGAAAGAAAGAACGAAGGTAAAGTATAATAAAGTTATTACAATTAAACTTAATTATTAAGAAAAAGAATTAAAAAAAAAAAACATGGACGGATAGAGCCCTAGGACAAATGTTGGAAGCAAAGCTATACAGAGAAAATCTTACACAGAAGCATACACATACACGTTCACAAAGAGAGGCAAAGGGGGAAAAATCATAAATCCTGCTCCCAGAGACCACCTCCTCAATTTGGGGTGATTCGTTGTCTAAAGGAGGGAAGGAAGGAAGGAAAGAAAGAAAGAAAGAACGAAGGTAAAGTTCAATAAAGTTATTACAATTAAAATTAATTATTAAGAAAAAAAAATTTTTTTTTTAAAAAAACCATGGACGGATAGAGCCCTAGGACAAATGGTGGAAGCAAGAGTATACAGACAAGATCTCACACAGAAGCATACACGTACACATTCACAAAAAGAGGAAAAGGGAAAAAAAATCATAGATCTCGCTCCTAAATTCCCCCTCTTCAATTTGGGATCGTTCCTTGTCTCTTCAGGTATTCCACAGATGCAGGGTATATCAAGTTGATTGTGGAGCTTTAATCCGCTACTTCTGTGGCTGCTGGGAGAGATTTCCCTTTCTCTTCTTTGTTCTCACAGCTCACAGGAGCTCAGCTTTGGATTTGGCCCTGCCTCTGCGTGTAGGTCGCTGGAGGGCGTCTGTTTTTTCGCTCAGACAGGACGGGGTTAAAGGAGCCGCTGATTCGGGGCCTCCGGCTCACTCAGGCCGGGGGTTGGGGGATGGGGGAAGGAGGGGCACTGCGTGCGGGGCGGGCCTGCGGCGGCAGAGGCGGCGTGACGTTGCGGCAGAGGCCGGCGTGACGTTGCACCAGCCTGAGGCCCGCCGTGCGTTGTCCCGGGGGAAGTTGTCCCTGGATCCCGGGAACCTGGCAGTGGCGGGCTGCACAGGCTCCGCGGAAGAGGGGTGTGGAGAGTGACCTGTGCTCGCACACAGGCCCCGTGGTGGCGGCAGCAGCAGCCTTAGCGTCTCCCGCCCGGCTCTGGGGTCCACGGTTTTAGCCGCGGCTCGCGCCCGTCTCTGGGGTTTGCACTTTCAGCCGCGGCTCGCGCCCGTCTCTGGGGTTCGCGCTTTTAGCCGCGTCTCGTGCCCGTCTCTGGGGTTCGCGCTTTTAGCCGCGGCTCGCGCCCGTCTCTGGAGATCCTTTAAGCAGCGCTCTTAAACCCCTCTCCTCGCGCACCAGGAAACAAAGAGGGAAGAAAAAGTCTCTTGCCTCTTCGGCAGGTGCAGGCTTTTCCCCGAACTCCCTCCCGGCTAGTCGTGGTGCACTAACCCCTTCAGGCTATGTTCAAGCCGCCAACCCCAGTCCTCTCCCTGAGCTCCGTCCAAAACCAAAACCGAGCCTCAGCTCGCAGCCCCGCCCGCCCCGGCGGGTGAGCAGACAAGCCTCTCGGGCTGGTGAGTGCTGGTCGGCACCGATCGTCTGTGCAGGAATCTCCCCGCTTTGCCCTCCGCACCCGTCGCTGTGCACTACTCCGCGGTTCCGAATCTCCCCCCTCCGTCTCCCGCAGTCTCCGCCCGCGGAGGGGCTTCCTAGTGTGTGGAAACTTTTCCTCCTTCACAGCTCCCTCCCACTGGTGCAGGTGCCGTCCTTATTCTTTTGTCTCTGTTTTTTCTTTTGCCCTACCCAGGTATGTGGGAGTTTCTTGCCTTTTGGGAGGTCTGAGGTCTTCTGCCAGCCTTCAGTAGGAGTTCTGTAGGAGTTGTTCCACGTGTGGATGTATTTCTGGTGTATCCGTGGGGAGGAAAGCGATCTCCGCGTCTTACTCTTCCGCCATCTTCAAGGTCCCCCCCCCCCCCCCCCCCGGCAATGACTTTTATACAAGAGAAATCTTACCCTCAAAGCCTTTAGCGGTTCCCCATTACCATAAGAATAAAGTGCCAATACCTCAAAACAACCCATGCAAGACTCACTTTCAAAAGAATGAGATTTTGATCCCTAAAATAACCCCTAACTCCCAAACCTGCACCAGCAGGAGGCAGGCTGAGAACCCTCTGCAGCCTTCAGGAAGGGCACACTCTCCAGTGCCCACTTCAGATTGAGTCATGGACAATAAAAGGCAAGGATTCCCTTGGGCAAAGCCAGAGGTCATAGAAGCCAAATGACAAGGGACTCCTTCCAGTGGGGAGAATTAGAAGCTACTAGATGGAGCTAATCAATGAATTTACTCTACTGCCGGGGCAGAGAAGCTTCAAAATGCCTGCCAGGTTGGATTTGATAAATGATATGGCTCTGTGATGCAGTATTTCCCATCCCACTGTTTTCCAAATGAGAGCTTTTATGGTGGTCATTCAGTTCGTACCCCCACCATAGCCTATTATATGGGGTTGGGAGTGAGGGGTGGTCACTGGACCACAGAAGCCTCACCCAAACCTGATGGATAGAATTTCCATCACCCAGAGCTTCTGGGCTCTTCCAAGGCATTAACCAGGTGGGACTTCAGGGTTTTCTTCCTTGGTGGAGGTGGGGACAGGTGGTGGAGTGTGTTCTGTGAAATGAAGGGTGCAAACTGGTATTTGGGTGGCAGAGAGGTGAGCTTTGGCAGAGACTGCTATTTGCCCCCATTCTCTCCTTTTCTCTCATAGTGATTAGACTGCATGTTTTAGCCATGGGGGAATATACCCCCTACCCACCCCCCCAACAGAATAAAGGCCACTTTTTTCTTAATCTTTGTTGTAATTAGAGGTTGCCCTATGACTAAGTCCTGGCTAAAGAATTGTGGAAAAAATGATATGTAGGACTTCCAAGTTGTATCCTTAGAGTGGACATGCCCCCTTCTCCTTTCCTGCTTCCTCCTCTCTGGATGTGAAAGCGATGGGAGGATCTGGAACAGCCATGTGGATCGTTGAGATTGGCAGAGCAACAGGGTAGAGGGAGCTTGAGTTCCCGATAAGCACTAGTCCCATAACATCACCCAACCACCTTCCAGAGGAATAAACTTCTGACTTGTCTGAACCACTGTTATTTGTAGCTTCTATTTAGATGTTGAGGGAAACATTGTGAAACAAGTGAATGACGTATCTACAGGCCGACATCATGGATAATATTGTTTATCCCCCCCCATCTCTTACCAAGGACTTCAAAAGACTTGCACTAGTATTCAGGGTTGATGTTTTCACTGGTGCCAACAAATAAAACAAAACGACCAACCCCACTTGTGTCGTGTTTTCAACGAAACCATTTCATCTTCCTCTTGGGCACATAGGAAGACTCATTTTCCCACACCTTGTTGCAGGTGGGTTGGACCATATGACTCAGTTCTGACCAATAGAAAGTGAGGGGAAGTGACACATTGCACTTCCTGGCATGATCCATAAAATCTCCCCGCTAGGGTATCCACTCTCATCTCCTCCTTTTGCGGTGACCTTGGAGACCACATGTTGAAGATGGAGATGTAACAGGACAGCTGTGAAGGACACTGACCCTGAAGGACTGCATGGAGAAGAATCCATCTGCCCAATGGCATTGAATTGCAACAAGAACAGGCAATAAGTTTTTATTGTGTTCAACTACTGAGATTAGGGGGTTTTTGGTTTTTGGTTTGTTTGGGGTTTTGGGTGTGTGTGGTGTGTGTCATTACTACAGAGTAGCATGGCCTTTGTTTTAATAAAACATTATCAGGAACAATATTTTAAAAGGTTTTAAAATGTGGCTATCACTACATGAGAGCTGATTCATGTCTGTCTGTGTTAATCCCTTTAATTTGTGGGACTAACAAACACACATGTGCACATGTACACACGCACACACTTTCATGCATCTATTAATACTTTAAAAAATTTTTTCTTCAATATTCTCTCCCATGTTTTTGTTTCTTTCTTAAATGGTCATAATACAGGATTGAGACATTTGCTTTGGTATTGGGTTTCTTGGATAGCATGTCTCTACATTTCTGGGGCCCCTGTTGCAATAAGTTATAGTCAGTGGGAAAACCAGCCTTTCTAAGTAGACAATGCTGTCTTCTGAGATGAAGGCATAAAGGTCACAATAGAATATTTATTGGTTGTTCCAATTTTTAAGAGGTGACCTTGGGGGACTTACTTTTGTTTAGACAAGGAAATCGGTGATATAACTCCCAGGGATATTTTGAGTTGCTTGGATAACAACCAGTACTATCAAATGTTAAGAAATATTCCTAACCAGTAAGCATTTTAACCTAAACCTTGAAGTTTTAGAAGAGTCCACACAAATCACCATAATGGGCAGATAGAGTTACCAAATTGTACAATTTGGCTGGTCCCTTTAATGTAAGCTTTTCTTAGTTCTGTCAAAGCCTCTCATTTATTACCCACTGTGCCACTGAATCTTTAGATTTAAAATAAACAATGCGAACAAAACCAATATAATTCAGAACATCAGTGCAGCATATTTTCTTTATTGAAAAAACACACTTCAATAACACAGCTGTGGCTTGAAAAGAGAGAGAAATTATTTTAAATGTGAGGATACAGAGAAACTGACAGAGATGAGAAGAACTATCCATCTTTCCCCAGTGCAGTAGCCAAATGTGCCCTTTAGTTGAACGCACAACTGGGAGAGAGCAAACAAATAAATAGGAAACTAAACATTTCTGAATATTCTCATAGAGAGTACTTACAAATGCTTTGTACAAGTGAATTTGGCAAATTATGCTTCTAGAAGTTTCCCAAATAAGAGTCAAAATTCTAACCATCTACAGGAAGCAGTAATTGGTGGTTTCAAAGACATTTTTACAACAATAAATTATCAAGAAGCTCAACTGCTATCACAATAAGTAAAAAGCGTAAGCTACTCATTGCCTTCCCATTGCTAAGGATGCCCTTTCCATCCTGGGTCACTCTTTTGTTTCGTTTTTTAATTTTTTTTAAACATCTTTGGGTCACTGTTTTTTAATCATCCATGAAGGTTGCAAAGTGAGTACTTAACAACATATGTTGCATACTGATGATTAAATTTCAACAATAACACTTCAGCTGGCCTTGGTCATCTATTTTCTCAAGCTTTAAAAACAAATACGCATAACAGACTAAATTTTTTTCAGAATTTCAAAATATGTATTAGAACCTGTCATTTTTTCTCTGAAGCTCTGTGAACAGGTGAAGGGTTTCTTGGCCCCAGAGGATAGCTTCATATTCCTTGTCACAATCCCCATTATTACCAGGACTCATTCTATCCAATTCATGAGTACTAGAACATTTGTACCTGCTCTGTATAGACAATAACATTTTTGAGGGGAAAATCCATTGTTCTTAGCGTCTATTCAGCTGCTCTTCAAACCTATTCACAGAAGGCACAACTATATGGACAGTCTACAATCTCTGAGCCATACTCTCTGAGGCCAGACTCTCATTTATCGATTTATTCACACATGTCTCAGCAATGGACACTGGGGTGGAGATGGAGAGTTGTTTGACTTTTTTTATAAAGCATCAACTTTAATGCTTGCCTTTGGTAACTTCAGGTAGATCCTAAAGATGAAAACCCAGTGAGAAAGAGAAAGTTCCAAAGGGTACTTCATAAGCCCAGTTGAACTTATAACCAGAACAGCCTACTGTATTGTGTCCCACTAAGAAATGTGTAAAATTTCCAAGTTAAATTACTGCTAAGCTTTCTGTAAAAGAAACCAATTGCCACAAGAGCAAGAAATATGCAATTTTTTCCATTTCAAAGAATTCCATAAATAATGCAATTATTACTCATCACAATTTTTTACAAATTTTTTGATTGAGAGATTGGCCTATTGTATGCAGGGATACATATGTTTATATAAAGACATATATACATGCATATATGTGATCACATAAATAGATGAATGGAAGAAAGAAAGAAAGGAAGGAAGGAAGGAAGGAAAGAAAGAAAAAGAAAAGGAAGGAAAGAAGGAAGGAAGGAAGAGGAAGGAAGGAAGAAAGGAAGAAAGAAGAAAAAGAAAAGAAAGAAAGGGTTATTTCCTCAGGTTCTCCAATGGATGCACAGATACATTGTGTAGCTGTAATGCTCTTTGTCATCTTACAATTTGGATAGCATATACTGCAAGTCAAAAGCCCCAAAGAGATAACCCAGCCAGTGGATTCAGATTAAAGTTTTATCTCTGCCTTGAGAACACTATTATCTTTCGTTCCAACACTTTCCTGTATCATATTCACTAGGCAGAGGTAGCTGCCTCTGGAATCAAAGCAGCTCTTCCTCTCCAAGCCCATCTTATCCAAATATGTGCCTGCTCCAGATCTTCCTCCCTCACCCTCCCACAAATGTATTAAGTCCTTGATTCATCCTGCTACGTAATTTACTTGTTCATCTGCCTCTAGATCCTTAATTTCTCTTTCTGTGCCCTGAAAGTCTGGGTCATTTCCCTAGCTTGATTTTTTAACCTTTGCACCTTACAGCCATGCCCCCAAAGATGCATATTAAATACACATTGGTGATAACACCTGTTCTAAGGATATGTGATTACCATGTCACCATATACTTCTTTCTGTGACACTTAGTTAAGGAAATGAGGAGTAAGGTTTGAGGGAAGAAGTCTGATTGTCTAGCATCTCAGTTCAGAGATAATTTTTGAGAAATAAATTATTCTGAGTCTGCTTCTCTTAGTTCCCTTTTTTGACCCCTGCCAGACTCTAGCCCCAAAGCCTTCAGTCTAGCTTCTCCTACATTGATTCAACCCAAAGAAGGTAGTTCTGGTTGTCTCTGATGTTGCTGAAAAGTCCCAAGCGCTTTGAAATTCTCTGGTTTTATCTAAACATTTGCCACTTTTAACATGTTTTCTCAGGTGTGTGAGTAGGATACACATCACACTATTTACACTGAGATGACTTCGCAGGGAAGGTGATCAATCATCTTTGCTTTTGTACATCTTTGTGTGATATTGTTCCAGTTGTTCCAGTGAGATTGTATTACTATTTAAATTTACAAACATCAAGTAAAAAACTTTAAAAAATTCTTCTTAGTATTATTTTGTAGTCTCTTTAGGATGAACTGAAATCTTTCTATATTTTTTCTCTCATTTGACATTTATAGCATAAGAGACAAACTTAATTACAGAGGAAATCATTTTCCCCCAACAATTCAACCTGCCACTCAAACTATTTGTAATCTACCCAAGGCTTGTCTGAAAAATAACTGGAATTTGTTTCCTTTTTCATTTGGGGAGATTATATAGCCCACCTTCTTATTTAGGATGTAATTACTGCAGACTTTCTAATTTCTTTTACCAGATTGCCACAGATTCCTCTGAAAGTTACCCCCAGCGTATGCCAGACACTTCTACCTACCTTAGCTATGTTTTAAGGTCTCTCCTTCCCTTAATGATATTCTTTTTGCAGAGTAACAGCCATGCTCAGGATACTTTACAAAACACCCATCTAACTTCCAGTAGATAAAGCAGGTGGAAAAGTTCTGATTCATGAAGGCTTTTCTGGCTCTATCACCAGCTTTCTGTGTTTTGTGGGAAGAGCCTTTGGGGCTCTCTGAGTTTTAAAACCTCCAAGAATGAAACCTGGATAAGTTGCCTGACTTCCTAGGGCAAGTGAATGCTTTCACTGATTTGAAAGTTTGGTATGAGCAACAGCTCCCTGGGTTCATGGAATAGACATTTTTCATTCTGGACAAACACAACCTAATTAAACCAACCAGAAAAATAAACAAGATTTACACTCTCTTATCACAATAACCATTGACCTACACATACTTAGAAACTTAGAACCAGGAACAAAGTGACCAGGCCAGAAAAAAAAAAAAACACCTTTCTTTCTTCTTAGCGTCACAGATCCCAAAATCAGTGTGTACTGCATTTCTAAGGTTGATACTTAGTGTGTGATTGGCTCTTCTGGTTTTCTCTGGCTCATTGCTCTTGAGCTAGCTGACCCTCCTCTCATCAGTGAACTTGGAGACAGCCTGATGCGCTCCTGTTTCACAGACATAAGTCTCAGGTTTGCACGCCCAGATACACCACGTCGTACAGGGGACCCTGTTGTCATTTGTTGCTGCCTTTCTAGTCTGGCTTTATCATTCACATTTAAAAATTATTATTAACAAATTTTTAGGACTGTACATACCCATATCACATTATTTGATTCCCCAAATAATTATTGTCTTCATTTCCAAATAAGCAAACCAAGGCTCAAAGAAATTAAATGATTTTCTCAAGGCCATGTTGTCAAAAGTATAAGAACTGATTCCTTAACTCCGATTGTCTAACCCAAGGACCAATGCTCTTCTTGTTATATCATGGTGCCTCCACATTTTTATTAAGTTTTAAATTTACACCTTCCTTAATTATGAGAGGAGAATATAATAATGAGATCATGATGCTTTACTCTCTATCTCTCCTCTTTTAATCTGTCTGGAGACATGTATTTTAATCACCTGCAATGAATGATTGCTTATTAGATACTATTATGGCCTAGCTATATACAGGACTAAAACCTGCTGAGTTCCCTTGGTAATTATAGCATGTGGGGGGAAAAAAACCTATCACACTTGCTTACTTTGACCTACTTTAATGAAGTGATAATGTTCATTATTAGCAGCATATATCCAAATGTTCCCTATCTCCACGCAAGTCTGTCTCGGCCAAAATAAATGCCCAGTTAACCAGAAGTGTTTTAGTTTGCCTCAGTAAAGCTCTAAAAATGCTGGCGCTTAATTCTGTGTAGGTATTATACAACTGTTCTGCTTCCCATGACACATTTGAAAATAATCGCATAATTCTAAAACTGTTCTGCAGGGTTTTCCACTCAGGGGAGAATTTACCAAATGTGTGCTCTGGAAGACAATACTCTGACCCTGACAGAGGAAAGTGAGATACATAGCAAAGAGCTGCTCTTCCAACTCTCCCTCAGTGCCTTTCCAGCTAGCTCATGGACATCTCTGCTAAGGAACCACAAAGTGGTTCCACAGAGCCTCTGCCATCACCAACAAGGCATGGGCCAGAGCTTCCAGAACAGATTGAGGTTGGATGTGGGCAGGTTTCATGATGAGCATTGGTGGAATTTTTCCTGGTCTAAAGGAGCACAGGGACATGATGGGAGTCATAGGTTGTCCTAAAACAATGAAATCTTTAGATTTATCCTTTCCTACCCTAAAACATGAGAAACATGATCTAGCTGTTAAGGAAAGCACCAGAGCTTGCCTCTAGAATATTTCTGAAAACAGCATTACCACTTGTGGACTCTCCACTATCAAGTAATTCTGAATTAAGTCAGTCTCCCCACAAACCTCCCTTTTCTTTGCTTCCACAGTTCACATCAACCAGAACAAGCCAGGAGTCAGGGGCAGTCAAAAGAAAATGCAATGGATGTAAATATTGCGGTTCGAATTCCAGGGCTGTAACAAACTTTTGACTTTGGTCAAGACACGTACATTTTCTGTGCCTTATCAGCGGAATAGGAATAACACTCATCCCACCCTTTTCATAAGGCATTGGTAATAACCTAGAAAGTACAAAGCACAATGGCAATAGAAAATAGTATTATTAAACAAAATCCTTAGCCTAGTGACTCTGGCCAAGTGTGCTTTGTTGTCCCTTTGTTTCCCTTGTCACTATAAGAAAACAAGAGGATATCAAAGCCACTAGAGGATGCTCATGTCATCAGATATCGCTAACCCCTCCTCTCCAAATGTACAGCATGGTGGATGAGAGCTCAGGTTCCAGGGGGTCACACACCTCTGGAGGTAGATCCTGCCCCTGTGTCTTACCTACTGTGTGACCTTCATCAAGTTATTTCATACTTCTGAGCTTCAATTTCTTCATCTGAAAACAGGGCAATATATTCATCTGGAAATCCCATCTCAAAGTATTATTATAAGGATTAAATAAGGCAATGCATATAAAAATGTTTTATAGAAAACTTGGCAAATACTGAGTGCCTAGAAAATGTAAATATTTTCTCTTAACATTTCTTCCACTTGATATAAATAGGATCTGCTGGAAATAAAGAGTTCTAGACTCAATTAAGTTTGGAAGATATTGGTTTAAATTTCTTACACGCAGATTTCTCAGAACCATTAATATGTTAATGTACAGGGAACCTCTTCAAAAAGGAGAGATGGTGTCTAGCATTTGCCCAGAGTATTTGAAGATTAAAACCCTTTATTTTTGCTGTAGCTTTTCAGGACAGGGTTTTCGTGGATCATAGTTTGGGAAATCTTGTTCTCACAAATCAGATATTCATAAAATTGTGGTGAAATCCCAGGATGTTATTTGCTTCAAAATAATGGGGGAAGAGTGAGAGGGAGGTAGCGGATGAGGGTAAACATGGAATAAGATAGGCTATGTGTTGATCATTGTTGAAACTGGATGATGGCTATGTTGGAATTCATTGTACTATTTCTCCTTTGTATATGTTTGAAATATTCCAAAAAATTTTCTTTTTTCCAAAATTCCAAAATTCTTTTTGAAAAGATACTAAGCAAACCAGAAACACACACACACACACAAATCCAAGAGGAATGGCTAATCTTCTGAGGTTCACAGACCCATTCGTGCAAAGGTAAATTATCTGCTTCTCTCACTAACTTGGAGATGAAACTCTTCACACACCTGAAAGAACCTGAAGAGGTCACCCGTGGAGACAGTAGTCAAGGAGAACCCAATTCGCTTAATTTTTTCGCTCATATGCCTACAAGGTACACTATTACAGCCCAAACCAACCAACCCCACTTTAGCAGAAGGAAAAATAGAATCAGCGCTGGATTACAGAGAATTGAATATGCCGAACATTCCATTGACCCGATGCAGTAAGAAATAGGCTGGACTTGAAGGGTCGTGTCCATTTTTCATTTTAACTAAAGCTGTCTTCTGGGAATGCCAAGGTTTCCAGCTGCCAGGGAAAGGATGTGCAGTTGACCTAGAACCTATTTCACTTGCTAAAGTGCCCAATTTATTATATGAACAGAATTCTCTCTACTGATAACAATGAAATCACCACACTACTATCACTTGTTGGCTTTTTGGACAAATTCTCCCTAACTGCTCTCTTGCTCTAAATGGCATTATTTTAAACATACCTCATTATTTTTAATTATGCCCAATTAAAGGTACTTGCATATTTGCATCACGTATTTAATGATTTAAACTCATTTTAGGGCATTAACAAAATTCTACTATTGTTCATTTAATCTTTAGAAAGTTCTCAGCTAACCAACCTGCCACCAAGATTTGTGTTCATGCATTAGTCATTTCCCAACTAGACCACTTCAGTCTCCAAGCAGGGCCTTTTTATTCATCTCTTATGTGTTTATAATCCACTCAAAATTTATAAGATACTTAAGTTTGTTTCCATCCTCTAAATTTCCTATCTCCACTCTCCCTCTGGTCAAGCACTGTGACTTTCTTTTTCAACTAAGAGTTACCTTTGAAATTAAGCTAGACTCTTCTTATTTTGTTCCTATTGTACAGTTCAAATAAAGAAAAAATAAATTAAAAAACAATTCTATTGAGTTACAAGAAGAATGGATCTCTGTTCTCCTCTTTACAAAAAAAAAATTGATTCAGGTTGCCCTAGTTTGACTTCTTATTTTCTAAAGACGTCCAATAGGGGACGTTCCCAAGATCCTTAAGGTGGAAAAAAAGAAAAGAAAAAAAGAGGAGGAAGTCATTCGATTGTGAGAATTGGGCAGTTTCTGCACACATGGGACCCACATCTGGCAACCTGCATCTGCAATGACCTCCACATTAACTGTCATGACGGAACCTCTGAGCACAGGAAGCCCACACTATCCTCATGGAAACTGGACTTGACCTGGAAAAAACCCTAGGGAGGTACTCAGATACTACCGTAAAGGCATCAGGACCAAACCTGCCTCCCTAACCTGGCGACCCTTCCCATCAGCAGAAGACCCCTATGCGTTGCTTTGTCAGTTCTAAAATATATTTTCACCAGTGCACACTCATGTCTGCCCAGCACCTCTTCTGTAAGAGAACAAGTCAAATTACAGATGGGGGGTGAAGCTGACCCAGAAGGAGACACAGACTGACCTCCTTGAATCAGCTCTGGGTCCAGATGAGCTCTCAAAAGCCCAATTCGTTAGAACATCAGTCCCTTATTTACTAGATTAAGGTGTGCAGGGGAGGATGTTGAAAGTGTGGGTCTGCAGCATGCTGCAGTTGGTAACTCTGCCGTTATCCTAGAATGGGACCATTCAGCTAGTTGACTTCAATGTTCCTAGGGCGCATCATTATTCTGACATTCCTTGTAAATTACTTTTCTCCTAATAGGGCAAATAGGGTGGGGGTGGGAGGTCAGAGAACCAACATTTGTAAGCTAACATCTCTGTGTGTGCCAGACACCATGTGAGCAATTTAGATGCACTCTTCAGAGCCAGTAAGTATGTTATTCCCATTGTAGAGAAGGAACAATTGCATTTCGGGGAGAAGCATACCACCAGGTCAGTGGGAGATTCTAAAACTAAATCCAGACCCTAATCATACCACACATTCACACACACACACACACACACACACACACACACACACACACACCAGAAGGACAGGGGTGGAGATGGACATTGTCATTGAGGACAGCTTCTCCCATGAATTTCTTTTTCCTTTTCCCACATGTAAGTGGTCCTGCAGATTCAAGCTTTCCAGATGCATCTCATCCTGTGCCCTTCCTGAACATTCTAATGGTCACTATTCTAGTTCAGGACTCCCTTCTTCTCTGTTCCACTTGCCTAGCCTCCCAACTCCTGTCCTTGTCTTCTACTCCTGAGGTATATTGCCTAGAATGAAATGCAACCTCCTCAGACTAACCTGTAAGACCCTCTAGGATCTGCCCCCTACTCACCGGTACAGCCTAACTCACTCCTACACAGTCTTTGATCCATCCAATGCAAACTGTTTTCTATCCTCTGGTCATGCCCCTCAGGGGCCAGTCCCCCGACCTCCTCCCATACCCAAAAACCTAACCCATACTTTAAGTTTCTTCTCAAACTACTTCCTCCTTAAAGCCAAACCGTCTATCCATCTATCCCTTGACTCTGCCCCTCCTGTTAGAAAACAAGCTCGTTGAGGTTTACATTCATATCTGATTTAACATCACTATCCAGTCATGTGTTGGACCAAGGTCATACAACTAACCGGGGACGGAAACCAGTTCTGACAACTCCCTTAGCAATATTCTTTCCAATCAGATTGTTGCTTGGGGCTTTGCTGGCATCACACAGGGGCTTGTGCTATTCAGAACAGCCAAAGCCAACGGTATCCTTGAAGTGTTTCCTTCAAATATATGGGAGGGACCTCGGATGATGTTTCTGGTTTATCTATGACAGATTAGCTTGTGGATTTGTGAAGTTTGAGTGTTTCATTTGAGGAATCTGATCAACAGACAAGTGGGATGATAGAATTATCAACTAAATAACATTTTCTCCCAGAAATTAAAAAAAACGATGATAACATTGGTTCATAAACAAGTCTTCATTAGCTCTCTAATGGCCAATCTGCCCACAGAACAGACTCCTTCGTTTAACTAAATTCTTCTTGCCAGGCTCCACATCCCTCACATTTGGCATGACAATTTCAAAAATATACTGTATTATGTATTGGAACCCTCATTTGAATAAATATACATGCCGACCAACCACTCTGGACATTGTTTTGAGTTTCTGGGGAACTAAACTGAGTGTTCATTTTTAGACATTCTGGTTCATTTCCAGAATAAAAAACAAGAAATTAGTGAGCAACTGTCTGAATTATCCTGGGGGAGAAGGCAGGAAGAGGTACAGTTTTAGGTGGGAGAAAAATAGTCTCTATCTCATTTCAATAACTTAAGTCAGAGTTTTTTTAATCAGGAAGAGCATTTCCTTTTCCTTTGCTACCCATTACCCACAGCCAGTGAATCACCAACTCTTACCAATTTTTATTTCCAAACTACATCTATCATCCATCTCTTCCTCTGAAGCCCCCGTACCCCTGTTTAGACCCATATCACCTAGATTAGCATTCCCTCTTATTCCTTCTTAAAACTACCCTTCTCAAACCGAGGAACATGTAACAACCACCTGGGATGTTTATTTAAATGCAGATATAAATAAACACTACTAGATTTAAACATCACACAGATTTAAATAGGTACCACTCCACAGAGAGTCTGATGTAGGAGGTGTGGAATGGGGCCTGAGGATTTCCATTTTAAACAAGCACCTCAGGCGACTCTGATAGATGAGCTTCAGTTGCCACATTTGGATGAGAATGAGGACTACCCTGTCCTCAAATATATGATCCCAAAATGGAAATCTGGAAACAATCTGCATATACTGGAAACACTTCCATAGTTCCGCACAGTTGACTGAAAATAAAGGAAGCTGTACTTGGGCTAAATTAAATCAAGACAACACTAAACCGAACCAAGGCACTACACTGCTGAATACGGAATAAACCACTCCCTTACTTCCTTCCAGTATCACAGGTATACTTACAATGCCTTTATACGTAACCTTCAGAATTATTCAGTTAATCATGACCCGTAAGGGCATGGCATTGGTGCCACCGCCTAGGAGATTTAGGGTGACCAAGGGGTGAGGCAACAGCTAGATATTCTAGTCAGGGTGTTTGTTTTGCTGCTAAATGATGCACACAATGATTTAACCACTTCTGGTATTTTCTCCAGGAGCTAAATATAAATAAATAATTTTTAAACGAATTTAAAGGAGTCCTTTTTATATCAACTTTTGCAAGCAAATATTTTTTTGCTTAGAGTCTGCCTAGAAGAAGTCGTTGCTCTCCTCTGCCACAGAGTCCCCAGTTTATGAGATCCTCCAAGTCTCCGTGTCCACCCGCAGGGACCGGACGAGCAACAGCTGCGTTAACCCCGCACAAGACAGGAAATTCTCTTGTTCATCCACTGTCTCATGCACCTCCACTGCCCTCTCATTTCTGCCTTATCCAGTCAACCCATTACAGTCCAGGGGTTCTTGATTCTTACCATGAAGACCCCTGAGCCAGCTGCTTCTCACAGCAGTGCTTGCCTGGTCTCCTGGCTCCAGGTGGACCAGACTGCTGATTTCTGGGACTGTCCTGCTCCCAGCCCACACCCTCCGTTGCAGGCTCCTCCTTGGTGGCTGCCCAGCTACCTCAGCTATCAATACCAGGAGAAGGCTCAGAAGAGATGGTGTCGTAAGCAGCTCTTTGCAGGAAACCGCCCTCAGCAGGAAGCCCCTTTACATGTCACTTTAGCAAAGCTGTATTGTAACTAACTTTGAAACTAGGCACCCCTATGCTCTACTCATCTCCCGCCCAAGCGCACCTTTCACATCTTTTAGTCACACAATACCTTGCCTAACTTGTCAGTTCTTTCCGTAGATCAAAGCAGTAGAAATGAAGAATAAGTAATTAACAGATGACCAGATCTCTTCCCTAGCTTCCCCTTCAGTAGTCTCCCGAACAAACTGTGTGACCAACCTGTGTGAACAAGGTAACATCCGGAGGCAGATCACGGGGAGTTGAAGAGCCTGTACACAAGCCTGCACACAGTAGGGCACGTCGACGACATGTTTGACCCCCATCTCAATGATTAACCGAGACTACTTCCCTGTTACCCTTTAAAAGTTTTCACGGACCAACAGAATCTTCAGAGGTAGTCTTAGGGGGACGCTGAGTCCACCACCTCCCCAGATTGCTGGAATTCTGATTAAAGGCACCTTTACTTTCTATCAACATTTCTGAGTATTGATTTGGTAAGCAGCAAGCAGTGGGACTTGAGTTGACAACGAAGGGTAGGGTCTTTTCTCATCTTGGGCATCTTCCCTATCTTAGGACTAGTATCATCTTCAAAGAGTTCTTGGTTTCATCCTCACCCTGAGCTAAGGGCTTTGTTTCAAGCTCAGCTGCAGAATTAGGTTCTCTTTTGGATGGATGCCCTGCCAATTTCCCAACGGCAGCGAGTTCCTGCAAAACCCGAGCTTGGAGGTATTTGTGCGGTGTTCAGGTCTGGTCCTGTGTTCAGAGAAGGGTGCCAGGTTCTCCACTCTCCGGGAGTGTTGAGAGTGACTTGCTACTTTCATGCTATTATTCTTCACTTCCTATGCTTTAAAACTTTTGGTCAGTTTGGGCTTATCCGTGACTGTGCTTCCTACATGGATGGAATGTCAAAATGTGTAGCTTCAGATATAATTCTGGGCAGTTTGGATAAATCCCACATGTTGGCTGCTGTCGAATTTGGCTCATTTTTCAAATGGATCAGAGGCTTTTCTTTTCCTCTAACAAAATTAGATTTTGTTCACTTGGGTGTGTGTGTAAGTGGATGTAAGGAAGAAAATACTTACAAAAGTGTAAGTCTTGGTATCAAGGGAAATTTCCTTCTCTCTAAATAAGTTAGCTTTGAGTAGTAAATCCCCACTAAAACACCCCTGTAGGCGAGGAATGTGTTGACTCACCCACCAGCCTTATGTTCCCTTCCCCTGGTTTTGTGAGAAGGAGAATCTAGCCAGCTTTGAAAAAATACCCAAGCTCTTGTTCTGAAGAATACACTGTAGGCGACAAGGATTTAGACCACACGCTACACATCATACATAGACATTAACAGGTTAAAAATCCTAAATAAGCCTTCAAAATGGAATCTTCTCTGCTTTAACTACACTCTCCAGCTAGTAACCTGAGGGCCAGGTAACTATTTGAGAATTTCTATAACTAGTTTGAACCTCAAAGAAAATTTCTGATTCTGCCTCTATTTCCATAAAGATCCATAGTGGGAAATTATAATGTTCTCACCTCAGTGAAGGGCTGATCATCTTGATCCTTCCGTTCGAACTAAACAGACAAGGCACTCCTGCCCCCTTCTCCTTCCAGAAGGGCTCCCACTGGAATGGAGCAAACCTCTACTCTCTTGGTCTAATGCAGTGCCTCCAAATGTGGCTTACACAGGTAAGCATCTTCCCGAGGTGGCAATTCCTAACACTAGCTGTGTTGATCATAGCGGCTTTCATTTATGGTATAATTTCAGTGGACCAGAACTGTCCTAAGAACCTTACAAACTTAAATCACTCACAACAAATCCTAATGAGGTAAGACTGTCCCTAGTTCACAGCTAGAACAAATCAGGACATTGAGCGATCGAGTCATTTGCCCAGGCCTATGCAGCTGGTAAATGACAGAACCTGAGTTTGAGATCAGCTCTGGGTGAATGAGCCACCGTACTCAGGACTTCTAAACGATGCTGTCTCTCTGATGCTCTAATCTTTGTTTGGGAGAAAATGCATAATTTCCCCAAACCGCCTAGCTGGCCCAATTTTATTGTAACCTGGGGAAAGAAACAGATTTGTGAACTTTGCCTTTGCTCAAACCAAGCGTTCAAATATCCAGAGATTACGGCAGATCGTTGCCCCAGGCGAGGAATGAGTTCAGCTCGAAAAGACTTGTCAGAAACCCCGTGGTTCTCTGCTCATCTGGGCACAGAAGCACCTCTGCAAATCCGCTTCCAGGATCTGTCTTGACATTTTGCGTTTTCTCACAGTACGCCATCAAAGTAAACCCTACCGGCGTCTGTAGATCCCCATCTAAACATTTTTACTATTAAAACCATTTATAATGTAGATAGAGGTCAAGACTTTGCCAAAACCCCCAAATTCTTAAAGAACTGAAAGCACATCCTCCCCTTTTTTGCATCTCCCAAAACATTCAGGACAGTGTAGACTACAGGCCCTGAATAAAAGCTTCCTGAATTCAAAGCTGAATGAGAGAATGCAGTATTTGCCTATGTAGATTTGGTCAATGTTAAAACCAAACCAACAATAATGCACATATACAGTTTGAATGACTTTTGCTCTCAAATATGTTTCATGTAATGTATATAATGTCTGTCTATTCTAGAGCCTGTGATACATGTGAGGGATATATATATATATATATATATATATATATATATATATATATAAAATTTATTTCATCATCAAATGATAAAACTGGGAAGATCCCTACATACAATTATACACAATGCTACTGCACACTTAATAGACTACAGTAGAGTGTAAACAGAACTTTTACGTGCACGGGGAAATTACACAATTCGTGTGACCTGCTTTATTGCAATATTCCATTGATTGTGGTGGTCTGGAACCGAGCCTGCAATATCTCCAAGGTCTGCTTGTATATCTTCACTCTATAAAATGTCCTCTGACATTTCGAAAGTCTTTAAGACATTTTGTTATGCAGGCATCAGCGACCCCTTCAGTATCCTACTCTCAGTCTCCTCCGCTCTTCCTGTTTCTCCCTCATTTGCACTAACTTAATGGAGAAGCATTCCCATTGGTGGATGTGGGGTTCATATTTCTAAAGCTCATTAGAGGTGGTATTGAGTTTTTCAAGGGAAAACTAAATGAGAAAAATTTTTTAGTTACCACTTCAGTTCTAAATAAGCATCACGCTTGATTCTTGAGACAACTATATTTCTAAGAGTCAAATAATAGGATTTTACTGCATAAAATACTCCTGTTGCCTCACTCTACTTGGAAAAAATCAAAATGCATTTGGAATTTACTATGATTCTTGAAATCCAACCTTTCGAGTTAATAGGGCATTTCTTTTCTTAATTCCCATTTCACAAATTCATTTAATCATTCACTCATTAATGAAACAGGTCATATTTAAATGGAGGTACATAGAAGCAAGTGAATAAGTGAACTTAAGGAATAAATCAGATATCTAGGATGTTACATTCTTGGTTTAATACGCTAGCCCATATTTCCAAATCTTTCCCAAATCTTAACCTGATAGCTACCCTTTTGTTTTGTTTGCGGTACGCGGGCCTCTCACCGTGGTGGCCTCTCCCGTTGCAGAGCACAGGCTCCGGACGCGCAGGCTCAGCGGCCATGGCTCACGGGCCCAGCCGCTCCGCGGCATGTGGGATCCTCCCGGACCGGGGCACGAACCCGCGTCCCCTGCATCGGCAGGCGGACTCTCAACCACTGCGCCACCAGGGAAGCCCTAGCTACCCTTTTGATGACTGATTTCAACCATTCAGTTTCCTAGTGCCCATCCCACATCAGGCACTGGACCAGACACCAGCACCTAGAGGAGAATAGACATGGTGCCTGCTCACGATTTCGAAGTCTGTCTTACACACAACCACATCAGCAAACAAAAGGAAATGTCTTTCTTTAAGTTAAAGTAAACTTACATTAGTAGAGGTGTCTGGAGACTACACAGGGAGGGCTTTTTCAAATCATTGGAAGACCCTGGGGGTGGGGCAATTACCCACCGACAGCCCGGTGTATACAAGCTCACCCTCAAAGAATCATTCTTTTCTTCCTCCATTCTATCCCAAGGACCAGCTCTGTCCTTCCCTATCGATACTGGGAACATTTCTGGAGCCTCCCAGATCCCAGAGTACCACCATGGAGGATCACTTTTTAAATCGTATTTTCAAATTGGAAGCAGAAGAGAATTTTCAGAACTTCCCTCAAGGCTCCTAGAATTAAACGCTTCCTCCCCTCGCCCCACACCCCCATCGCTCTACTAATCTTTTCTTGTTCCTGCTTTTCAAAGCTGTGTTAAAGACCACGTTCCAGTTAACCAGTTAGTAAATGACAGGGTATGGTCTACCTTCAGGGGCTTCCTATATCAGTGTTAAGTTCTACCTTCTAGACAAACCGACACTCATCTGAATGCTCTTTTCTACTTATTCCCTCCATCATTTATTTCCATAATCATTCCCTCAAAAACAAAACAAACAAAAACTCCTTCACTTCATTTTCTTCAGGTTGAGACCAACAATTTCCTCCTTAACATGCTTTTCCTACCTGCTAACCCCCAAACTCTATAATCCCCATACCAACCAGTATGAAATGTAGATGATTTTTAACCACTATTTTAAATAGCTTGGCCCGTGTTATGACACTGTGTTCAACGCATCCCAAATATAGTTCATTATCTGCCCTCCGTCCCACTCCCACATGCATTTTTCCCTTCTGTAGAAACCATCATCCTCCCAGTTTCCTAAGCAGACGCCTGTGGGTCATCCTGACTCCTCCATTCTCCAGGCAATCAATTGCCAAGATCCCCTACTTCTTAAAAGATTTTAAATTTAAATATTCTCATCTTAATTTCTGTTACCATTCCTTAATCCAGGCCCCCATTAACAGTTGTAATTTCTTTATAAAGCTGCCTAACTTGTCTCCAAATCTCTAATCTTGAACCCCATCGCCACCCAGGACAATCCACCCTCCATATGGCCATCAGGCCGGTCTTTCTAAAAATCATAAGCTTGGACTTCCCTGGTGGCACAGTGGTTAAGAACCCGCCTGCCAATGCAGGGGACACGGGTTCCAACCCTGGTGCAGGAAGATCCCACATGCTGCGGAACAACTAAGCCCATGTGCCACATCTCCTGAGCCTGTGCTCTAGAGCCCGTGAGCCACAACTACTGAGCCTGTGTGCCACAACTACTGGAGACCTTGCGCCTGGAGCACGTGCTCTGCAACAAGAGAAGCCACTGCAATGAGAAGCCCACACACACAACGAAGAGTAGCCCCGGCTCACCGCAACTAGAGAAAGCCCGTGCGCAGCAAGGAAGACCCAACACAGCAAAAAATAAAAGTAAATAAATAAATTTATATTAAAAAATAAAAATCATAAACTTCATTTCTTCCTTCCCCTGCATGAATTCCTGCAAGGTCTCTGCATTACCTTGCAGGTAAAATTCACAGAACAGCACAAACAACAAAGGCCTGTAGTTGCTAACTACAACTTCCAGGCCCACTTCTGACAACCAGCGCCCACCTTAATCATAATTAGAGCAATTGCTAACATGTAAGGGATGCTCCCTCTGTTTCAGGCATGGTGCTAAGTGAATTAGATGGATATTTTCTCTTCTAAGCCTTACAATGACCCTGTGAGCAAACTCCTGTTACTATCCCCATTCTACAGGCTCTCCGAAGGGCCCAGAGCTGGGGTGCAGACACAGACTTTCTTCTCTAAACCTGTGTCGCTCTTCACCTGTGGCAGCACACTTTTTCACACCTCTGTATTTTCTGCCTAAAAGTCCCTGGCCTCTCTATTTTCAGGACAATCCTTCTTTTCTCAAGCGGTCCCAAGCCCCAAGTAGAGTTGTCACTCCTTTTGCTTTCATCATAGCATGTGTTTTATACACACATCTATTTAGTATTTTTCTTAAACCACTGACACACCCCAACCCATTCCTGGTCCCCCACCCCAACTCTGGCGGAAACTGAAAGACCAAGAAACTGCAGGTGTCCTGTACTGAAGGCTGAACCCTGGAGGAGGGTCCATTCTCTATCCATCCTAGAGAGAAAGGAGTGGGGAGGGGTGGAGAGAGTACCAACAGCCCCTCCCTTCCCTTCCTCACTTCTCTCACCAGCCGTTGTCAGAAAAGCAGGATCAGAATCGGTGCATTATGTTCCTAGCAGAAGGGGGAGGTAGATGGGAGCTGGGAGCAGGGGTAACATGTGGTTGGCCTTAAAGAGAGAACTGTAGTAGAGATGGCCTTGCATGCTGAATTAGGAGAGAAGATAGACGTTGAGCTGAAGGCCAATTTAGACCTAGTATTTACATGCCTGCTGCCTTTACGAACTCTTAAAGGGCAGGCAACTGCATCTCTTTACCTGCGGACCTCACAAGGTATTTGTTGGAAAAAAAGAAGGAACAAAAGAAAGAACAAAGGTAACAAAGAGTAAAAGAAACAGCACTTATACAGAGCTATGTTCACTAAATTCGCTTCTTAAATAATTATAGCTAGTAATGCCCTGTCACATCCACTATAGTAGTATGTAGAACGTAATGAAAAAATCCGTATGAGTAAAATTATCATCAGTGGGAATCACTTTGGTCCTCAAATTCTGAGATACAAGAGAGTTCTCCATTGAGGGATTTAAGGCAAAATTGATTTCCCTAGAGGACTACTTTGTGGCATCACTACCATTAGGGTGTGACCCTCTGTCCGCACGAGAAGAGAGAGGCTTCAAGAATCAGGAGCATCTCCCGGTCAAAGAGCCTGTGGTCCGACACCCTGCCCCCATGATCACCCACCTAAATGAGCCCCAGAAACGGCCTCACTGGCCCTACATTAAGAAATAATAATGATGATGTAATGAAATTAAATATGCCCTAATAAATAAAACTTTTAAACATTTTTCTTAATACCTCAGACTTCACACTATGTACCATGACCATAGGTTTTAAAATAGAATTAAAAAGAAAAAAATTCCAGGGAGGCTCACTCTAGTAATATTCCTTGAAGTGGTAACCTATCATCTAGTTTCCATTTGGCCACTGGAATTTCCTAGCAAATCTTGGCCTAAAGAAAAAGAGGGAGAGGGTACGAAATATAAAAATATAATATCAAGATAAAAGTGTGGTCACAATCAAACGTTTACAGCAGTGAAGAAGCAAATAAGTGAATCATTGTGTCCATGAGTAATGCCATGTCCAACTTCATACCTCTTGATGGATTTCCAGCACAGCAGAAGACTTCCTGACTGTGGTTACCGTGTGCAGCCTGGATATAGGAGAAGAAAGATGCAATTTAATATATATATAATACACTATATATGTACATACACACACAGATACATACACAAAGACATATATGTATAGCATGTCAAACTTGAGTACCATGAAGATTATATGCACAAAACTTGAATTAGAAAGAGTTGGAAAATAATAATTCAATTTAGAATATTCAAAGTCAAGAAATTCCTTGGGCAGAGCTTTCCAAAAACAAGCCACTGGTTTAGAGCACATTTCCTGTGCCCTAGTGCGTTTCCTGTCCTCTAGGACAAAATTCTCTGCACACCAACCTACCACTCAGTTGGGCCCTGTGACTCACCCAACTAATGTGGTCAGAGGAGGCTTGATTACAAGCAATGCCAGAGTCTGGGGCTTTGTTCTTCTTTGTTCTTTATCTTTACTAAAATACTAGGAATGTGGAATGCCTCAGGCCTTCACTATGCACCACCAGCTCTTTTGAACATTTCTATTCCACCTAAGATTGGCCTTGCATCTGAAGTCTGGGTCACCTGTCACTGGTGATGGGTGGCCTCATTGGTCTTGAGGTAGATGGGGTAAAAGGCCTATGACTCCACGTGCTGCAATGTCAATGTCTTCCTTTCCCAGACTCTGGTTCGCTGGCTTTCAACCATGGCTGTGTATGTGAATCATCTGGGAGAGATAACCAACCAAACAACCGATGCTCAGGTCTAATCCAGACCAATTAAATCCAAATTTCTGCAGATGGGGTCCAGAGAGCGGTATTTTTTCAAATTTCCCTGCGTGTCTCTAATACACAGCCAGGGTGCGGAAACACTGTTTACAAAATATGGGAGACTACTTCCGGATAATATAGTGTAGTGAATAATAAAACTTCAAAAAGGGCTCTTGGCCACATTTTTTTCCTTCAGTTCATCAGCTTCTACCCAAATCTCAGGGGACTCAATTCAAGGGGGGAAAAAATGAGTTAACTTTTAATGAACCGTTAAAGTTACTCAAAATTTATTTCAACAATCTCATATTCAAACACATTAGCTTTTTTATTTGAATTCAAACTATTTCCCAAGAGGGTCTCCCATTATGCGTAGTACATTTCAGAGCTCAGAAAATGAAAGACCAAGGATAAAATGAATCCAGTTTAATTCAATTGAATTGTTCTGGTAGTACATTAACCACTCTGAACTGGCTTCCTATGACTACACCTCACTCTATGGACCTCCACATTACCTATTTTCTTAGCTTTTTGATAGCAGCAAAGATAAATACGGTTCTTCTTGTTTGTCTGTCTTCTTTGGAAAGCTAAAAAGTGGCCACTGCTCAGCCTTCTGGCTCTCCCCCAAAATAGATCCTTCTAGAATCTGCAACTCATCACACCTTTTCAACATTTCTTCTCTGAAGATGCTTCAACCTCTAGAATCCAAGGCCTCCACCCTGCTTCATCACCACCGCCTGCTTTTTCCACCAAAAGCTGAAGCTCTGGAGTAAGGAAGCAGCCCTTGCTTTCGTTAGGCAAAGCAATTGCTCTGTTTCATATAAATGGCTAATCGGAGCAGGTGAACCGAATTGTCCCTTGCCTGACTGATTTTTCCAAAGCTTTGTGGCCCTAAGTCATTTTCTTCCACATAATTTTTTTTCTCTTTGTATTGTGGAGTGTTGAATATTTACGTGCTACTCACACTTGTGAGCAAATATACAGAACACAGAGTCAGTCTGAAGCCAAATTATCAGGTGAGTGAAATTTGTCTTCAGTCATTCCTGCCAAATTCCCATCTCCTTCAGATGAAAAAGTGCCTCACTATTTTCTCCCTCAGCTGCTCCATTACAAGTGTTCTCCCTACCTGCATTCATAATAGAGTTGTGGTTTTTTGTTTGTTTTTTTTGTGTGTGGTACACGGGCCTCTCACTGTTGTGGCCTCTCCCGCTGTGGAGCACAGGTTCCGGACGCGCAGGCTCAGCGGCCATGGCTCACGGGCCCAGCCGCTCCGCGGCTTGTGAGATCTTCCCGGACCGGGAAACGAACCCGTGTCCCCTGCATCGGCAGACAGACTCTCAACCACTGCGCCACCAGGGAAGCCCCATAATAGAGTATTAATAGCTGATAAGGGCAAAGTGTTATTACGTCCAAAATAGATGCATTTTAGCATTTGAATTTAGCTAGTCAATTCAACAGAGATGGTAATAACCACCAACAATGTGGAAAAAAGAACACTAACAGTTGTCACCTAGCCCTTTTCACCTGGGCATTTTGTGTAATTATTACGGCTTGGAAGATGGGCTTTGCCCTCAGCTCATCCCAGTCCTAGGCTCTGAGTGGTTCATTTTCCCAAAGATATAGAGCTACTGTAAACAGCAAAATCGACGTTAAACTCTGGTCTCCTACCTCCAAGTTGTGTGTTTCTTCCCCTGGACCACAGCAACAGCGACAGCACTACCTTTCATTTTGTGCCTGTTTTATCTTTTTTTTTTGCTGCTGCTGTACCGACATGCTGAGGAAACTCAAGGTCAAGAGATTTGTCACTTGCCCGAGCACGGTGAAAGAACAAGGTCAAAACCCACATCTTCTCTCACTTCGGAGTGGCATGGACATATATACACTACCAAACGTAAGGTAGATAGCTAGTGGGAAGCAGCCGCATAGCACAGGGAGATCAGCTCGGTGCTTTGTGACCACCTAGAGGGGTGGGATAGGGAGGGTGGGAGGGAGACGCAAGCGGGAAGAGATATGGGAACATATGTATATGTACAACTGATTCACTTTGTTACAAAGCTGAAACTAACACACCACTGTAAAGCAATTATACTCCAATAAAGATGTTTAAAAAAAAAAAACCCACATCTTCTCATAGTTAATTCTACCTTTTCCTCTGTTCCCTACTTACTCAAGGAAAATAGCATTGAAAAATATCTAGACTTCAAGTGAGTAAGAATTAAGGGGCCGTTCAATACCCCTCACCTCAGACCAGGAACTTGGTGCCTGTTCCACATTCTACTAAGACTGTCCCTGAGTGGATACAGAACACGACCAATCACCCTCCACTCTTGACTCACCCTGAGCCTTTCGGGTCTTTAGGAAAAATGGTGCTGGATCCCCAAACTCACGTGTTCATTGTGTAGCAGAAGATGTAAAACAGGACATCAAAATCACAAAATGTGGGGGAAGGAAGTATAAAAATGTAGATCTTTTTATTCTGTTTAATTTTTTATTATCCTATGGCAGGGATCTTTTCAGAAAATGGGATAATTAAAAGCAACACAGTAGTCATAGCATAAAATGGTGATAAGCGCTAACATTAAAACTGTAGATCTTTTAGAATGTGTTTGAACTCGAATGAAGATCAGTTTAAAGCAAGTAGATATAGTTATGGGTCAACATGCTTGAGTTTTGAAACCCAGCAGACCTTCACCTTGCTTGAACCTCCATTTCCTCAACTGACAAAGAGAAGAAATAATATGGGTCTTGCTGTGAAAATAAAGAAACTGGCAGAGAGTAAAAACGTCATCTCCCCTTCTCCCCTTCCTTTGCCTGTCCAAATCCTATATCTTAGCTAATGGTAGAAATGTCCCAAACAAGAGAATCTTTTCTGTTGTGAAAACCTAATTTTGGATCAATGCCATGTGGCACAGTAACTCTTGGAGTGAAGTGGATTT
Organism: Phocoena sinus; assembly: GCF_008692025.1. Classification (NCBI taxonomy): domain Eukaryota; kingdom Metazoa; phylum Chordata; class Mammalia; order Artiodactyla; family Phocoenidae; genus Phocoena; species Phocoena sinus. Next base: position 75,709,688 of record NC_045773.1, on the reverse strand, counting down.
GGTTCCACATAAGAGCGATACAGGGTGGATGTTCAAATGGTCATGCCTCCGTATCTTGGCTGCTCTACAACAAAAAGCAGAATCACTTTTCCCGCCCTCTACTCCTGTTGTCCAACTCCTATATATCTGATTACTTGATTTCAGGAATTCTGGTGAACAGAAAGTAAAATCCTCCTAGCAGTAATCCTAAGTGATGAGCTCTAACCCTAAGAAGGCAGCACTCCCAGTGGCTTGAACCCCACGGGATTTTGAAACAAAGAGGGTATCACTCATTTGCAGCTTCAGAAATTTTACCTGAAGTCTTCCAAAGATTTCTTCTTGGTGGCCTTCAAGCCACCAGTTTGGCAACAGGCAAATTTGTAATCGATGACCTGGTAAATGATGGGGTTGTACACTGCTGCTGATTTTGCCAGGAGGGTTGGCACCACGGAGAGTTGTATGGGGATGGAGTCCGGCCTTCCAAAAGCTGACCACACGGAGACCACTGCGTAAGGAATCCAGGCGATCAGGAAGCCAGCACAAATCAACATCGCTACCTGGTAAGGGAAAGCGACAGAGAACAAAATCGAGGTACTTGGTGGAAACGATGGGTGTGGGGGAGAGGATCAGGCAGCCTATTTACACCCAAAAAAGTCTGTCTAACATGTGTTCATTTATCTTGCCAGTAGGAATCATTTCATATGGATCTCTGAGATGTTCAGCCAGAAGAAGTTATGACAATTCTTATCCCATTCACCACATCTTATCCGTTCTCCACTCCAGAATTTGAATGTACCCAAAGACCCGAAGTTTAACCCTATAAAAGGTGTCAGATTGTGCCTACGTGGAGCAGGAAAATCATGCTAAAAGGACATCTGTGAGCCGGAAATTTCCAGACTTCTCAACCCACATTCATTTAAAAACTAGATGGAGAATATGTACACCTTGATGAAATTTTAAATCGCCCTCATTTGCCTCAGGAGACTTAGAAACTCTGCCTTTGTTTGAAATTCTAATAGGAAGCTTCTTCAGAGATTTCTATGAAATGTAATTTCCTTTGGCTCAAGTTTGAGGCTCAGATGGTGGAAATTCACTAGCTACAAAGCAAAAGGGAGTCATCGAGCTTGAACCAAAGTGACACAGTTGTATAAAATGAGACTTTTCCAGAAAGTGCTTTTCTCTCTCACCAAATTATATTTACCTTTAGAAGCCTCTTAACTTTCAGACCAAAGAATAGTTAGAGATAGGGTTCGAAGCACCCTGACTAGTTTCTCACCATCTGCCATTCAGTCTCTTTAAGAATGTAGTCTGGGACTTCCCTGGTGGCACAGTGGTTAAGAATCCACCTGCCAAGGCAGGGGACACGGGTTTGAGCCCTGGTCCAGGAAGATCCCACATGCCGCAGAGCAACTAAACCCGTGCACCACAACTACTGAGCCCACGTGCCACAACTACTGAAGCCCGTGTGCCTAGAGCCTGTTCTCCCCAACAAGAGAAGCCACCGCAGTGAGAAGCCCGCGCACCGCAACGAAGAGTAGCCCCCGCTCGCCGCGACTAGAGAGAGCCCGCGTGCAGCAACGAAGACCTAACGCAGCCAAAAATAAATAAATAAATAAATTTATTTTGAAAAAAAGAATGTAGTCTGACCCTATAGATTATCCCACTTGAATTCAACAAATCTTTTTTTAGCAAGTGCTTTGCGTGAGACACTGTGTAAGTGCTCTGGAGACACCCGCACACCTCCGTGCCTGGGTTGTATCCCTCGGGAGCACAAACAACTACGTGACAAAGCTGAACATGGTTTAAGTGCCAGCTCAGAGGAAGACAAAATTACCTGCTATGGAGCAAAGTAAGAACAGTCTCAGGAGGAATGTGACGTATAACCTACCCACTGGCAAATGGAAATAAAGGCGAGTGAGACCAGCACAAGCAAAGGTAGAGACAGGTATGTGTGAGGTTTGTATAGGGACTAGTAAGCAATTCACTTTGATGTATGAGAAAGCAACTAAGGGAGACGAGCCTGGAAAGAAAGATAACATCCACGTATTCAGGGTTCTGTATAACATATTACTGAGCTTGCCCTTAATTCCATATGCCTGAAAGCACCAGTAGGTTTTTGAGCAGGAGACACAGGAGAGTCCCGTTTAGGAAGATTAACCTGTAAAATAAAATGCAGCTGGGAGAAATCGGAGGCAGAAAAGTCATTGTTTATTCATTCAACCAGCAAGCGTGACTGAGCATCTCCTACGTGTTTGTGTTGAGGATAAAGGAATGAACAAAGCAGACACCGTGCCGGCACACCTAGACTTTCCATTCCGAGCAGGTTTGTTTAGGCGACTGTATGAACAAGAAACAAAAGGGGTCTTAATTAGAGTACCGAGATTTGCAAAGGAAGTCCAAGCTTCCAGTTTTCTTTTAAATGCGAGCTATTTTAAGCCCAGGTTGAGAGAGCGTGAACTCACTTCAAAGCATCCTTAATACCATTATCTACTAGATTCTTTTTTCAGTAAGATAAATAATGAAACTGTATTCAGATTTGCCCTCTGTGTGATGAAGATCTGGTGTTGTTTGTTTGTGTTTATTTTCCTCTTCCCAGTATACCTTTGGATAGCATTGCCAGCAACCCTTCTGCCCTGTATACTCTTATGGAGTTGGCATCTCAGCAATCACAAGACCAAGTCTGACCAGAGGACTGCATGCCCCTGGCTACAATCCTAGGGGCGGGGTTGGACACATGACTAGAACGAGCATAGTCAGACCCACCCTGGGATTTTATAAAGGCAGTTTTAGGAAAAGTCAGCCTTCCTTTTGAGTTACCTAAAGGCCTGGGAGGATGAGAGGCTGGAGATACCTGAGGCCAGGAGCCACTTCCTTTCACAGCCCCCATCCCCTAATTTAAGAAGTAAAATGTAAATTAACAGCTCCCAGCCTCAAGGTCAGCAACATCAAGCGGGTGTGGAGGATGAGACACCAAATATTTTATTAATAGTAGCTAAAGCAACAATAGTTGCACATACTGGATTGTGTTTGAAATTCAATTGGAAGAGTTCTTCCCGTAACAAAGTCATTTGTGTGAATGTGCATTTGAATATTCTTTTGTGGGAACAGAGCTATTGCATGCGGGAAATGGTCCGGACCCCTCAGTCTACTTGATCTGTGGCACAGCCTGCCAGTAGGGTGTGCTTGCCCTGGGAACCCCGTATGTGAGGGCTGTGTCAAGAAGGAAGCGTGAGAAATGTACCTGAAAGTCTCAGATTCAAAAGTTCTACCCCCAAAAGTTCAAGGATCATCTTTAACTATTAACTGCAGCAGAGAAAAACCTCAACAGTAACCATTTTGCTCCATTTTGCAAGTAGAGAATCTAAATCCCAAAGAGGTGAATCAAATGAGCCCAGATCTCCTGCACGTCCTCAAGTCCCGAGTTAGGGTCCTGAGCTAAACTTCTCACCTGCGCTCAGCAGTTATAGAGGAGGCCTGATGCACACATGCAGCTCTCCTGCCTACTTGCCTTTCCATCTTTCTGCAGAAGCTTACCCAGGAGAAACAGCATTTAGTTTGGTCTGTGTGACTTTTGTTTGTAAATGGAGTGGATGCCTCAAAGCTCACAGCGAGGGTCGTATTTTTTTCTAAATCCTCAAATAAACAATAACGATATAAATAAAGCTTGCTCTAGCCGATGTCTGGGAACTTAACATAGCTCCATCCTTTCTCCTTTGGTGTGAGTCATAAGATGATTTCACAGTATCTCAAAAGCTGTTTTCTGTGTTGCTGCCAAAGTCATTGACAAAAAATAGATTAGCACTTAGTCCATACTATTTTCTACATTTTACATATTTTCTCTTTTTATGGGAGTGTATAATGGGGAACACTAAGGACTTAAAACATTTGCATTTTCTTATCCTTTTTAAAAGGACAGAAGAGAATTAAAATATACCAAGGTTTTTAAATACATAGCAAATGAATCTAAGTGGTTTTTCTGGGATTAGAATAAAGCTAGATACTTCAAATTGAATGACTAGAAATCAAGTTTAATGCAGAAAGAGGGATAAAAGCTTAGATCTCAAAGTACTGCATAATGTTACTCATGTTTTTGAAGTGAATACGAAGTTAATATGAGGCACAGTCATTTTCTACAAGCTTCTCATGTTAAAGTCCACAAAATATTAAACTTTGAAATATTAAAGCTATTTTGAAGAGAGACTACAAAACTTTGCAAAACTTTCATGTGACATTCAGTTTTCCCAAAACTTTCTACTCAAGTTGGAGCACGTTTAATCTTCCCATCACTCTGTCCTTCACTTTCCACATTTCTAAGTGTGTCGTCATTTCTATTTTCCAAAATTTCTCTCCCAGACATCCTTAAACCAATTCTAATACAGGCACCTGTACCCATCAATTTCTTCTAAGTTGTTTATTTTTTTAACTGCTTCATTTTTATCGCTGCCTTTTGGTTCACTGGAAAAGGAATAAAACTTCAAATTCTTAAACTAGACAGTTTTTGTGGGAGGAAATTCATAGAATACGTGTTTAGCTTCTACAAAAGACTCACACGTCTGCAACCCTGCTGATTTTTTAAAATATCTTGCTGCAGAGGACCAAGAAATACTGGTACGTTTCAGCTACACGGTTCAAGCTGGCATCAAGCGTCACGTAAGCCATACTGCCCACAATGGATCAATTCCAGTGAATTAACCAATTAAAGCAAGAATAGACTAGGGATGAAGAAGTTCTATAAGCCGCTGCCTCTGGGCCCAATACATCTGAACCATTACAGCAGAGAAGTTTTCCAAAAAGGGAAGTCCTATCTCGTCTGTGTGCAGAGGCAGCGTGGAATAGTGGGGAAGTCTGACATGGAGATATTCAGGTTTGGATTCCAATCTTGCTTCAGTTCCACTGACCACTGTAAGGGAGACAGAATCTCTCTCTCAGATCTGCCCCTTCAGTTCCTTCCACCAGGCTCCTTTGCCCAGATACAAGTAAGACTTCAGCCAACATTTGAAGCTGCCTGCCACCTTGGATAATGAAATAGATAAGGAGAGGACTGGATGTGGAAGTGAAGGCTTAAAATCAGAGCCAAAGAGATGGAATAAATTCCCCACCAATGATGAGGCTGAATCACACTCCAGAACCAGCTAGACTACTGATAATAGAGATATTTCAGTGGCTGGGATGAGATAAGGTCACAAGGAGAGAGATCACCACATCTGTGCATTGAGAGACAGGGCAGGAGAGGGTCCCGCCTGCCTACAGAGAGCGTACATTTGGCAGGAACACAGGCAGGATCAGATTTGGTTTTTCTCTCTTGGCTCTAGCCAGCAAGTATACGGATTTGTTCCCAACTAGAGGGGAAAACGGTAATAAAAGTTGGCAATGCAATGATAAATGCCAATTGTAAGACTACGACCCTCCATGCGTGGGCAGCCTGTCATTGAGGGATGCTGCCAGTGACAAGGAGGAAGGTGGGGAGCTGGACAGCTGTGACCTACCTTCCTCGGCCCTCTGTTTCCTCATCTATATAGAAACAGGGGTAGCGATAGTTCGCTTTCACACCACCTTTAAGAAATTAAGTAATGTGACAACTCCAAACACGTCTAGTTTGAGTTTCCTCCTTCCTTCTATTTTACCAGCAGAATGACAACAAAGGCCAACTGTCTCAGACCCACCTTCATACACTGATGAAAAAATTTCTGAGAGCTTTGGTGCCCTGGTTGTGATCCGGCTAGGAAATATTAATTTATATTTTTTTAGAAAAGGAGTAGGGACCTCCCTGGTGGTGCAGTGGTTAAGAACCTGACTGCCAATGCAGGGGACACGGGTTTGAGCCCTGGTCAGGGAAGATCCCACATGCCAAGAAGCAGCTAAGCCCGGGCGCCACAACCACTGAGCCTGCACTCTAGAGCCCGCATGCCGCAACTACTGAGCCCGAGAGCCACAACTACTGAAGCCCACGTGCCTAGAGCCCGTGCCCCACAACAAGAGAAGCCACCGCAATGAGAAGCCTGCGCACCGCAACGAAGACCCAACACAGCCAAAAAATAAATTTAAAAAAAATTTTTAAAGGAGTGGAAGAAAAAGAAGAATTCTGCACTTCCCAGTTGCAGTTTTCTCAAATCTTAAAATACCACTACTCCACAAACAAGCGAAAGCTGTGATTGGAAGGAGAGGCTGCAAATTAGGTCATGTCACTCTATGCATCTGTGTTTTGAGTTGTAAGCAACAGAAATGGACGTTAGCTGAGTGAGACAGAAAAGGAATGCACTGGTTAGGACAGAGCATCACTGGGAATGCTCAACTGAGAATTGGGGCCAAGCAGACAGAAATGATACCCAAAAACTATGACCTGAGCAGGTTCTGATACACAAACTCCTGCTGCTGTAGCCGTGTCCTTGGGAGCAATCTCCCTGCCCTTCACCAGGTGTCACTAGTTTCTGAGACAGGCTACCATAGCTGGAGCCTAGGGTCATAGCTGCACTCTAGCCACAAGGGAATCTTGGAAAATCAATAACTTGTCTTGGCGTATCTTTTAAGTCAAGAGGCCATCTTTGCACAGAAACATTGTTTCTCCCCTGCTGCTCCCCAGCAAGACATAAAATGTTGACAATTTCTCAACATGGAAATTTCAGACCCGGAAAGGGTTTCAGCGACTGTCAGCCAAAACAAATGACAAATGTCAGCTTTGCGAGATTTCTCAGTGGGGAAGTGGCAAAACTGGCACTGAACTTTGAAATTCTTTCCTTCAAATATATCTGTATATGTTTGAGGCATTGTATTAGGTTCTGGGGACACAAAGTGAACAGAAAGATATGGCTGTTACCCCTGTGGGCCTTATTGACTAGTGGTAAAGACAGACATGGAACAAACAATCACAGAAGTAAGTAGGTAATTGTAAATTAACTAAAAATTGTGACAAGTTCTACAAGGCAAATGTAAAAGCGGCAATGAAACATTTTAATAGGAGGACTTGAATTCAATTTGGAGAACGCTTCTCTGGAAAGTAACACTGAAGCTAAGAACACGTAAGAAGAACCAGAGGAAAGCAATTAATAAATTGGTTCAAGAACACAGTTCTGCTTTCCCACTAACTGCTCTCAGAGTCCCCATGGGGGTTCTCTGCCTCTGAACCCCCAATGATAAATAACATTCAATGAGCAATGCTGGAGGGGAGTCTTTTGAAGGAAGCAGAGGTTTACGTTTATGAGTTTTAAAAAGGCTTCACAGTCAATGTGAAAGAACAGCAAAACAAAATGCCTCTGCAGGTATAAAACGGACAGAGGGCCTCAAGCTGGGGGTCAAGGGACCAGTGAACACTGATCAAGGTGATTAGGTTAACATAGTATATTCAATTATGTGTCATCCCAGTAATCCTGATTAAGCATCTAGCAGGTGTCGGGCCCTGGGGAACCAGAGCAAACAGCACTTGCCCTCATCCAGCTACTATCTTGCAAAAAGAGCCACGAAGATGTGTCATTCAGAAAAGTGGATATGCCAAGTACTCTGGTGGCCCATAGCAGAGGGACTTCAACAAAGCAGGAGGGATTGGGAAGGTTTCCTGGTAGAAATAAGAGAAATAAAGAGCAACCCAGGTGTCCACAGGATCTGGATACTAACTATAGGCCTGGGACATTGCAGGTGAGCTATGTGTCCTGAAAGAATAAATATGAAGTACCAAGATGCCCAGCATAGTCATATACGGAAAAATTAACTGAAACTTCTGGTATTTCCTTCCCGTTACTCCATCCACCTTCCCCCTCATCATGGCAGCAGCAAGATGTCCACTGCATTGGTATGAAGGTTTTCACAAGCAGAAATGTCGAAGAAGTAAAACATTCATTTCTCAACCTCTGAGTTTCAAAACAGAAATTCGAAACTTACAAGAGAGGAAATAGTTGAAATAGAGGGTTTCGAGTGTGACAAAAATGATTTTTGAGTATCTGCAGCCAGAGATGTGCAACACTAGAGGCATTAAGTGTACAGTGTGGACAGATTAAAGGGACGTACGTGGATACAGGAGCCCACAGTGCGTCAAGGGCCTACAGCCCAAAGGCAAGGGAGGACATCAGAGGAGCTGGTAACTGACCTTGAGAAGCTGTCCTGAAAATACTCCACTGAACCGAGCACAGGGGGCCAGGGAAGGGGTTGGGGGAACAATAGACTCTCAATGCCTTTGCACAAGCAGACAGCTTGTGCCTCACTTCCCAGGGTGCCAGCCAAGGTCTTGACATCCACCCAACGGGTTGCCAAAGAAGGATGGGGAAGTACCTGGAATTTCCAGTGAGCCTAAAGAGGCCTTACAGCTGAAACAAGAAAGATGCAAAGTGACCCATGACAATGGATGCCTGAGGCCAGAGGACACCTTAACTATCTCAGCAATACTAGGGTCAATAAACGACAACAACCAAACCAGATGCCCCCACCCACTGGTCCCGTGGAGTTATAAAGACCTCCCTGAACTTACACAGAGCCTAGGAAGAGGAGGAAAACCCAATTCAACTGAATTTACCCTGATTGGGTAATGTTGTTTGTTTTACAAGGTCAAATGCGGGCATAAAAATGAGATTATACTGAGTCATAGGAATACAAAGAGAAAGGGTTTTTTCTTTCCTTTTTCTTTTTTTTTTTTTTGGTTTCTGTAGCGTTTTTTTTGCTTTTGCACACCTCTGCAATTTCTGTAGTCTGTGAAATTTCAGCCTGCTATAAACGTCTAGCAAAACCATTTTTTAATTAATTAGAAGGAAATTACAATGTGGAAAAAGGTTTATAGCTGGAACATCAATTTTTAAGTTGACGAGGTCAGACTGGCAAAATGCAGGCCCAGATAATAACCTACCTAGAAATAATTAGAGTACACAAAGAAATGAATTATTTTGATCCCATAATCCAGTGAGGTGGCCTTTAATAAGCTTTTAGACCAGGACATTCTGAAGATCAGAAGCAACAGATGAACAAGCAAAGTGCCAATCCTGAGAGGTAGTTGAATGGAGGACAAGGCTTCTAACTACGAAAAGGCCCCTGAAGGTTTTTCTACTTATTTTTACTCACTACAAAAAAAATCAAAATTAACTAGTAATTGAAAATAGTTTAAATTTAGAACAGAATGTGCCACAATAGAAAGCTCTATTTTTCAAAGTAGGTTGAATTTTGACTTAAATATTTTGCACAAATGTCAATAATTAGAAGCAGTGTATGTTTAGGTTATTTTAATATAGGTTTTATATATACAAATGAAGCCAAGATGTAACATATAATATAGATAGCATGTATAATATAACGAGAATACATGTTAGAAGACACATATAAAGTAAAATCATACACATGTATGCCTACACTTTTCCTTTAACATTGCTTTGGTTAATCTGGTCTGGGTGAGCCTGACTATTTGGTCTACACAGTGCAGGGCAAGGAGAATGATAACACATCAAGTTTGGGATTGACATATACACACCACTATATTTAAAATAGGTAACCAACAAGGACTTACTGTATAGCACAAGGGACTCTGCTCAAAACTCTATAATCTAAATGGGAAAAGAATCTGAAAAAGAATCGATACATTTATATGTATAACTGAATCACTTTGCTCTATACCTGAAACAAACACAACATTGTTAATCAACTATACCCCAATATAAAATAAAATTTTTTAATAAAAACAAACAAAAAAACTACGCATCAAATTAAATGGTATATGCTGAGCTTCCCCGTGTATGTATAATGAGCTTTAGAAGCTCTGATTAACGAGCTGCCCACCCTCAAGAAATACACGAAGAACCAGATGCTAGGGTATTGGTAAAAGCTGGCTGTGAGTGGGCTGAGTTAAGGAGTTCAACTAACAGGAGAGAGGATGATGAGTGATTGCCTCAGAGAAACGGGAGAAGGGCCTCATGGGTAGGAGGACCCAGACTCACTGCTTAAGACCAGCCAAGCGTCTCAAGGCCAGTAACCTTGGGGGATGCGAAGAGGAGAGGACATCATATGACGTCTCGGCAGCTTCATGGCATGCCACACTACAGGACTGCAACTGAGATCACATACCCATGTGACAGTCATCATGTGGTTCCCTGGGCATACTTCCACGAACTATTGAACACAAACACTTTTAGCTCGGTTGCGTTCACCTAGTTCCTAGAACAGTACTTGGTACCAAATAGGATTTGGATGAAACGGAATCCACATTTAACTTGGATTGATTTATTGGCATTAGTTTGTTTTTTACATCACAGACAGGAGCTAAAGGAAGAGCTAGAAATGAAGAACTTAATTCATGATCCTGAATTTATGGAAATATTTTTCCTACATAACAGCCAATTGTAAGCTAGAAGTTGATCATGATTCCTGATGCTGCATATTTGTCCAGGTAGAACGGCTCCATTTTTAGGTGATCAGTATAGATTTAGAGTGGTGAAAACTTCAAACTTTCTTCTACTCAAATGTGGAGTTTAGGGAGTAAAGGAACCAGAACCTCTAAGCTCTCACTGGGCAACCAAGAGGTCCTTGCACAACATCTAAAAATCTGAAATTTGGAGAGAAAACTATTACTAGGACAAAAGTCCTGACTTAGTAGGTAAGGACTAATCCACCTGTGTTCTGGAGGGAACTGTGTTACTCCTGGTCCCTAAGGCCAGTGGTCTGTGTCCAGGGTAGGCTGTGAGGACACTGGAAGGTGGATATCAGTCAACATGATGGATTGGGACACCAGAAGAATGATTAGAACTTCAATCTACATTTATTTTTATCTTTCAAATATAAGATGGAAACTAGGGGGTGCTAATATTAAAAACTCAGTTTGAGAGTATGTGCTGAAAACTGTTTCCTCGATATAAGGGTGAAACGTGATGGAAGTGTAAAGGCCACTGCCTTAGCCCTTACCGGAACTCCTAAAAGTTAGAAGAGACATGAGGAATTATGATTTCTTTAACATCATCCATGCAGCCGTTGACAGGATAACATGTTTATCTCATTGAATCCCCACCACAACCCAGAGAGATAGATGTTACTGTCCCTGTTACACAAGTGAGGAAGTAGAGATTCAAAGAAGTTAAGTATCTATCTCTGGGTCACAAACCTGGCAAGCGTCGGTGATAGAATCCAAACTCTCATCCGTTTTCAAACTGTCTGCTCTTTTCCTTACACCACAATATCTGAAGAGCTGCCAACTCTGAGGCTAGCATTTGCCAAGGGCCCCAATGCTGCAGAAATTGCTCTTGTGTGAAGATGGGCTTCCCATAGGAAAGCAGACATGGTAAGCTCTTACTCTGTTAATGTCCCTAAATGTCCATCAAAGTCCATACAGGACGGTAAATACTGTGAGGCATTCTATGAATCATAAAAGTTATTACTCTTATTAGTGAAATAATTTTAAGAAGCAATGCTATTCAATAGAAAGAAAAAGCCCCCAGTAGATCCATTGTATAAATTCGGTAGCTATTAGACGTGTGTGTGTGTGTGTGTGTGTGTGTGTGTGTGTGTGTGTGTGTGTGTAAATGAGAGGAAGATAGAGACAGAGGGAAGAGATACTACAAAGGTTTAAATAAATAATAACAAAGTTCATAAGGACATAAACAGTGGACATTCGAAGTTCTCCCAGTCTCCAACATTCTCTGTCCTCTTTGCCCTATGAAGTTTTAACTGATTAGAAAACACGTTTGTAAATTACGACTGCAGTTACCTTGGTCAGTTTCATTTCCAGCACATGGCTACTAGGGATCCGACTGTCAAAATGAGCTACTTCTTTGGAGGAAGACTTAACCTTAGCAATGATCTTCACATAGGAGAACACGATCACAGCCGTTGGGAGCAAGAGGCAGAAGAAGAGGATGTTCAGGATGAAAATCTGGCCCCCTACTGAGGCCTGGGCCAACCACCAGTCCAGGGTACACGAGGTTCCGAAGGGCTCAGGTGCGTAGTCCCCCAGACCTACCAAGGGCATGGTGGTCCAAAAGGAAGCATAGGCCCAGATGACGGCCAGGCAGATGTAGGCGTGCTTTCTTTTCAGCCAAACCCCTGGAGGTGGAAGAATAGCATTAGCAGGATGTTATCTACCCTCCGCCCAGATACCTCCCTTCCATAGGTCAAATTCCACATCCAAAGAGTTAATCCATTGGATTCTGGGAGGAGTGGTCACAGTAACCGAAGCCGGAGGGAGAGCAGGGTGGAGGGAAGAGAGTTCCAGAGCTTGGGCCCTTTTTCCAAGAGAATAAAACTGGAAGTGATTTCACAGGGAAGGTTTTCTCTAGGCATCTGGGAGCCTTGGGAGGGGGAAGTGACAAAAGCTGGGGAGAGGTGGCAGTAAAAAAGATGAGAGGATGCTGAAGACAGTGGAAGATCTTGGGAAAACATCCGGAATGATCTTTGAGATCCTATCCAGGACAAGAGGCCAACTGGTAGAATATAAAGATGGAGCCCAAAAACGCATGTGTTAAGGGTTTATCTAAGGTAGAGTCCTTTGCGGGAGAAGTGATAAGACACTGCCCGTATCTTTAAAATATGCTTCTTCCTAAAAGCTCGTGTGCCTCTCACCTAAGCACTCGTGGAGTGGGTGTTGGTGCCACGGTCATGACTGTGTGGGGTGACGTTATGGGGTGACCCCACTGGGTGAGAGGAGATTTTGAATCTTCCAATGTTATTAATACGACAGTCACATTCACACAGCCATAGATGGAGAAGTGGGGAATCTAGGTAGATCATATCATGTTCTGCAAAAGAAATTCTGTGAAAATATTTCCAGTAAAACAACAACAAAAAAAAATGAGCTCTGTGTTTCAGCACTAGTTTCCATTCGCCGAAAGAGAATTCCAAGAGGCAGAAACAGTGCAGTCATTTAAGGAAAGCTGTAAAGCGCTAGTGATCATTTGCAAAAGTTCAATACAACCACCTAAGACAGGTCAGCCTGATCTAGGGCTTCAGCCTGCAGGGGAAATTACCTCCATACCGGTTATTGCCTGAAACCCAAAGGGCCAGAGAAGTAACCCCTAACTGCCTTGCTTCTTGGTAGCAGAGAAGAAATATCAAAACATGCTTAATAAAAGCCAAACGATTTCTTCAGCACAGACTCAAGGCCTGCCTCTGTTTAGTGTCATGTGAGGTCTGGGAAATCAGAAGGGCCTAATGCTTCTCATTTCTAGTATTTGACCCTCTTCATGTAACCTTTCCAGAGGTCAGTGTTCTTATCAGTAAAATGGAGAAAATAAAGATATACTGCTTACAGATTTTGGTACAGGTGAAATGAACAATGCCAGGCCTCCTTTGCAGACTATGAAGAACTGCACTAACACGAGTATTTACTCCTGTGTTTGTCTTATTTGGCGCTAAGAAGAAATATAACAGATTGTTTCCTTTGTCTCTATTTTTTCAAACATACGGTGCCATAAAATGCAAATTTCACAGACCCACCAGATAGGGGTAACAATTACGTAGCCACAATATCTGTCAGTTATCCATTATAATGGAGAAGACACTGGCACAAATAATTATATATATTTATAGGAATGTGCATAGGCATACGTAGAAGCATTTATGGTTAGGGTTACTTAGTGAGGTGTTTTATACTTACATTCGGTTATGGTGAAAGGCTGTCAAGTACAGGAGGGAGTAGATTAGTAGATTGGTTCTGTGATGCTCCAGCAGTCAGAACTAGGACCAATGGGTGGAGGTTACTGGGAGGCAGTTTTGTCTTAATATAAGGAATAACATTGTAACAATGAGAGCAGACCAATCAGAGAATGGGCTGCCTTGTGCAGTAGTAAGCTCCCCGTCACTGGTCACTGGAATTATTCAAGAAGAGGCCAAGTGGCTGTCTGTCAGGGATGCCTTAAAACAGTTTATCACATTACATGGGAAAAAGGTCTACATGTCCCCAAGCGACCTTCTAATTCCAGCATTCCAAGACACTGTGTGGAGTGTTTAATTGTGCGACAAATCAAATGATGAAACTAGACTATCGAGAATCAACCTTAGAAGAAGCTGGAAAAAATATATAGTTCCCATAGGAATTATGCCCTGCAATGATTCTGGGGATGGGCGGCACCATCTCTTTAACTGACCCAAAGCCTAGTCAGGAGAATATTTAAAAAGCAGAGACATCGAGGTTTAGTATTCCTCAAATATTCTCAGGAAATGGAACTTTTGCTTCTTTGTCTGTAAAATCTATATTTAAAATCTATTTTGATATGACCAAAAAATAAGTTTATAGAAAAATATTGAATCTGAAATCATCCAGCATAGTTATAATTGTATTTTTTGTATTTTATTGGAATTTTTGATTCAAGCTATTTCTATTGCAAGTTTTAAGCTGTTTAGAAAAAGATGCAATTTTTTTTTAAAGGTGAGCCTGGATGGTGCAGACATTGGGCCATGACCCTACCCCTGCCCTGACCCCCTGCATGTTTGTTTGTTTGTTTTTAATTTAGGACTGTAAACTTTTAAAATAGAAAGAGAAATTCCACCCCATTGAGAGTGTCACATCAACTTGATCCTTCCCATTTCAGGCTCCAGGCCACAGTCTGTCCCCATGGTCACAACAATCAAGCTGATTGAGATTAACAAACAAAGCAGCTGTGGTGGGAACCAATCTTATTCCCTGGTTACACCTGGTTCTCAGTATTAAATTTAAGGGGCCCAAATCCTTCTCTTTTGGGTTCAATAGATTTCCAGAGCCCCAAGAAGCCAAAGTACGAAAAGTTTATTTTTCACATGTAGAATCGTTTTATCGTTAAAGAAAAATCTTTAGCCTCTGAAAATTTGTTTATTGCTGGCTCGCCCCTGGCCAGTTCTCTTAGCTACTCATCTTTCTACCTACCAAGACCACAAAAAGAATGTTGGGTGGTATTTCTGTATGTGTGTCCTTTCCTGCAGGCACGGCTCTCTAACCTGGAGGAGAATTCCTCTTCTCTGCAGTCATAGGGATCCTGAGTGCTAAAGGAGAACCAGAACATCTTTCCATATAATTATATTTACTACTTGGGGAACCAGCTAAACATCTTGGACCCAACATCCTTTCAATGTATAAAATGCATTCTTTTGCTTGTATGGCATAACACGGTAAAAAGCTTACACACTTTAGACAGAAAAATGATACTTTTAAAAGCATCATAGCCAAACACCAGACATTCCTATAAAAGTAGTATTTAAAGAAACCTACATTGACACAGGTTCAAATCTTTAAACATAGGTTAGAACAAGATAAGCTATAAGTAGAAATACTCCTGGTCTCTGAGGTTATTCATAATCCTTATTACCTCTGGGTAAAACTTGTACCGCTTTGACAATCCACCTAGATTTGACTCTCAGGGAATAGAAACCTTCCTACTTACCATAAGATAAATAGCAGATTTTCAAGTACCGGTCCAGGCTGACAGCAGTCATGGTTATAAGACTTCCACAGCCGAAGAAAAATCCAGCCCATCCGTACCAGCGGCAGCCAATCCAGCCAAACACCCAGCGGTGACAGAAGCAAGAGATGATGGTGAACGGTTTGCCTACAACTAGAGTGCCAAGCAACTTGTCAAGGGAAGTTCCCTTCAGTTAAAATTTACCTCACCTACCTCAACTCGCTGTTGAGTTTTATCCCATGCAGACAACAGAGAGCTCTTTTTGGAAATATTAGGTCCAGTTTGTTTACAGCCAGACCCAGATTTCTGGCTTCATCAGTTCATTTTGTTTGTTTGTTTTTTTACTTTCTAGGAAGTAATCTTCTACTTTAATTCATGCCCTGCACCCGCCTTATCCAGCTGTGCATTCAATCTTCCCCCTCTTTGAAGGAAATGGCTGAGGAAGCTTTCCAAAATCTGTATCTGATCCATCTATCAAAAGAGGGCTCCCCAACCTTAATGCATTAGAAGAACCAAGTAACTGACATTGGCAGCCTGCAGGTGCCAGCCTTCCCCACCCCTCCCAGGTGTGCCCCGTACCTGGTACACTGTTAGTTCAGTCAATTAACACATATTTATTGGGTGCTTTTCTAAGTTAGACATACATCGCCTCTAGTGGTCTACACAGCTGGTCTCATACTCCAACTGGCTAGACTGGGCACCCTCATATCAGAGCTTCCCAGTCCTATTGGGTCTACACCCCACTGTCAGTGAGGAAACCCAGTGTAAAAGAATTAGTTTTTTGTTTAACAAATGAACTATTTAGTGCCCAGGATGCAACAAGGTGCCAGAGGACAAAGTGGAGATTAAGATTAACAGATTCATTTTTAATAGATAGAGGGGGCAAAAGAAACAAATAATTTGTAATATAAGATACAGTATGATGGACTGATGGGTCATGATGAGTTCCAGGAAGAAAAATGAAGCAGAGGAGGGAAATAGACAGAAATGGTTTTTTTATATCAGGAGATCAGGGAAGACCTCTCTGCACATGTGATGTTTAGGTAGATGCTAAATCAGTGGTTGAGGACTCGAGCAAACATCTAGAGGGAAAATATTCTAGGCAGGGGAGACAGCAAACTCAGAGCTTGGATTGAGTGTCTTGCTGGGTGGGTGCTAAAGACAGCAAAAAAGACAATTGAATGTGACTCCGATGAAGCAAAATTTGTGTCTGTTGTGCCTGGGATCCATCAGCAAAAGGTATTTTAGGCTTCTTTCTGGAGTGGAGCTTTTGATGAACCTATGGGATGTCATCTAGAACCTTCAGGATGCCAAAGGGTTTTGATGAACCTCTTGGAAAGATCTCTCCCTCCACCACTAGGTAGAATGGTTCTAAACCCAGCTGCACATTAAAATCACTGGAGGAGTTTTGTTTTGTTTTGCTTTGCTTTGCTTAATTTTAAATATCAGTGTCCAGAGCTCCAACCCCCAGATAATCTGATTTAATTTATCTGGATTTAATTTACCTGACTTCATTTATCTGGCTGGGCCGTCACAATATATTGGTTTTAGCTCCCCAGGTGATTCTAATACATATACATGATTGAGAGCCATTGATATTTAAACAATAAATATTAGTTGTATAGATGAAATACATCTGGTCTCTAGGATGTGTTTCTTCAAGGTGCTTATAATGGAATACAGTGAAGCAAGAAAAAAAAATTTTAAAGACATAAAAATGTTTAAGGTTTATTGGAAGGAAAAAATGTATTTAAGAGATAACCAGAGGTTGCAAAAAATGATCTGAGTTGATCAGAGAAAACTAACCCACGGCAGAAAATGCTTTCTGGTGAATTACTCTAAAGCTATATACAGAGTAATGAGGTGGTTTATGCAATTCTGCGGCAGACTTGCTTAGTTGAAAGCATTTTCAATGTATCTGACCAATTAAGGACATTTTTATTTAAGCCTAGTCTAATTCAGCCTTAAGCATCAGTCGGCTATAAGCGAAGGACGTGACTGAAATGGCAGGTTTCATTCAAGCATTTTACGTTCAGTACCAGTGAGAGAACCACTAGGGGGCAGCACGTTGAGCTGACCGGAGAGCCATCATTCATGTTGCGACACCGCCATCGCGTGTCCAAAATGAGAATGGCAGTCACTTTGCAGCCTCGCAAATTCTCTGAGGCGTATCGCGACTATTTTCACAGAAAGGGCCAGATATGTCACTTTCCTCTTAATGTGCATGTGTATTTCCCAAAAGAGGTCATGATACTTCAGTCTGTCCATACTGAGTAAAGCCTCCCCAAATAACCAAGATCATCCAAACTCAGTGAGAGGGCAGCACATCCATTGCTGTGTAATAAACAGTGACTCAGTAAGTAGACACATCACCAAGACTTGTTTTCAGAGATTGGCAGTGGCAGAAAAATCCACTTATGAAGAGAGAAACAAATACCGGGAAACGTTTTAGAAGGGATGCTTTGGATGAGACCCTGCTAAAATATTTCCAGTGGAAAGACGAGTTGATGTGTGCTATTCAAACTCAATTTCTCTAATTCTAGTAACTTAAAACCATAAAGTGGGGATCCAGAGGCATATTTGAGTGTATCTAGGCAACCCTGGAATTTCATAGGTGAATGTAAAGGGAAGTGACTGACCCCAAATTGTTCATATTTGTAAAAATGAATTACAGTTAAAGAGAAATTTTATTCCAATCCCTCCTTGCTGGGTTACCAGAGCGGCCAAAGAAGCAAGAAATAAACCAGTGGTTCAAAATTTTGGCTGCACATAAATTTACCTGGAAATTCTAATTTTAAATAACCTGATGCCCAGGTAACATTCTCAACTAATTAAAAGCAAAATTTCTGGGTATGAAACCCAGCTGTGAGTTGTTTTGGTTTTGGTTTTGGTTTTAAGTTCCCCAAGTGACTTTTTTGTGCAGCCAAGGTCAAGAATCACTGAACTAGAAGCTTCCTATACTTGCAGTCAGTCCCTAAGCCACACTTAAATATGTCATTACAAGGGCAACCCTTCCCCCTTCCTTGGCTCACTTTTCTGACCCATCATTTACCCTTAACACCTTACCCCCTTGATGTTTATTTTAACAGATTTCCCTAAGCGAGTGAGGGATGTAACAGAGCTCAAAACAGAGATCTAAATCCTGTCTGTAAGTTTCTGTTTTCTGAATCATTTAGCCCACTATACTGTGAGGTATCCAAAGTCTCATGTATCATTTCAAATTGTATCCTCAGCATCTAACATGCCCGGCACGTGGAATGGACTCCATCTGTGTTAAATGGATGATCTCTTTAGCCACACAACAGTCTGCTGGCTTACCACAAACACTGTAAAGATGATTTGTGAAAGGAGGAGCAAAAGAAGCTGGGGGCAGGGTGATCTGTGAGCCAGTGAGGCATTCAAACCCCCAAAGAAGAAATGGCGTGGCTGCGTTACCTGAAATCCCCAGATCACAGATGGCCAAATTGATAGTCATTATTTCCGCAGGTTTCAGCTTCTTTTTTCGTCTAGAAGACATATACAGGACATACCCATTTCCAAATGTGGACAGAATCCCTACAAGGAAAAATATAAATTTCCATCGTTAAAACTAGGATTTAGAGCTCACTCAGATATGAAACACTTCTCAATTTCAAAAAATGGACACCATAGATTTAGAGGGTAGCGAGAGGATTCTAAATAAAAATCTAAGTTAAGAAGATGAAATAAAAAGCATGAGTTGTGAGTGACAGGCGAGGGATGGTTTACCTCCAAAGGGATAGGAGTCAGGGATTGTCAAACGGCACTTACCCAGAAAAAGAACCACTAATTTCCCAGTGAAGCTCAGTAGGGTGTGGGAATCCCCATGGTCAGTTCTTGGACTAATCCCCAGGATGCAGCATCTCCTCAGCCATTTTTAGAGTATTAGCTTTATAGAACTCCTCCCCTCTGATGAGAAGGGTTAACCCCTTGGCTATCGATAAATTCTGAAGACAAAGTGACCCAAACCAAATGAGGTGCTTTCACTCTTCTTGTGGACTCCTGAGGGGGGACCAGCATTCAGGAGAAGCAGAGGCCAGATTAGGCTGGCATGACCCCCTGCAAGGACAGGGTCATCTCCTGGAGACACATCCAGGACTTTTTTGCATCCTGAGGACATGGACGCTGGATATCTGCCACTGCTACTGGACTCAGTATGAAGGGGAAGTGGGTGACAATTGATAACATGGACTCTCCCACTCCCACCAAAGGGAGAGAAAGTAGCTGTCAACCCACCAACCTACCAACAATGATATAAATGTGTTCCCACTTTTATATATCCTTTTATTAATGACTGGCTTTGACATTACAATGATACTGTTCAAAAGTTCTTACAAACCCAGTTTAAATCCAAAAAGACCCAATCCCTACTGACTTTAGTTAAGAAAAGAATACACCTACTTCCATAGCTTAACATGTAGAGTAGATTTCTTCAGGAATTCTTGCTTCATAGTGTAGCTGTGTATAAATGAGAATCTGGTACAGCTGCCTTTAGTAGTAAGGAATAAGGAGAGTATTAACAGGAGAAACCCAGATTTTTCTATCTTAACTTCTACTTCTCCACCACAATTCATTTAGGGGGGCAAGGGGGAAAAATGTGTGTTTCAGCTGATGGTATGAAACCACCAGGCATTAACTGCATTTGTGGTCTTAGGAAATTCTGAATCCCAGGAGTCAGTGCTGCCTCGTGGTCCATTAAAACCTCTTTCGCTTTCTTAAGACAGAGGAGGAAAAAAATAGAAGAGGTGGTGGAGATTCTAAACCAACTAAAATGAAACCCATGTCGCATTAAAGGAAACCAGCTAACAAGGCACACTGGGAAACTATAATGTGAAAACATGGCTAGAAAAATTATAAACACATGCCTTCTACTTTGTATCCAAAAAGATTAAAAAAAACAGTAACTATGCATATGATACACAAAGCTCATTAAACATCCTTTGTCTTTTTACTTCTCTTTTGAGAATATTGATTTTCTTATTTTTCCTTTCTTAAATTATCTTTACTAATGATTCATAAGGCTTCACCCAGTGCCCAAAGCTTAACAAAAAAATAGTCAACTCTCTGCAAGAGCTGCATGTTGATTATTCCCACAGGCAATCTCCCGTAGGGGAGTATGAGGAGAATGCAAACTTATTTTTAATGAGAGTTAAAGGAAAAGAAGATTAAGAAGGTAAAAGCTAAAGTGAGGGGGACATTTTTTGATGACCAAAATCCTGACTCTTCTATGAATACAAAAAATTTAAATCTCATATATAGACCGTTAATGAACTACGTATTTGTAGTAAAAGAGTAGAGGACGGAAATGGGTCTCTAGTTTATTTCTCCTCTATTCCAAACTCACATTATCTTTTCATCTTCCAGTTTTCCCTAAGACTTCTAGTATTTAAGAAAGCTCACCAAGAATGTCATTCCACTCTGGTTCCTTTAAAGGAATCTGGGCACATCCCCAGGAGGGAGGGAACCACACATAGCACCAAGCCCAAGACTGGGTCGAGGATGAGTCCAGCCCCCACCAGCTGACCCTGGCCTCATTCTGAATGAACGACTGCTCGGGAACATACATTTGGCCCCACCCCCGACTCCCTGAGTGATCTGAGCTCCCTTTGTTCCGGGACTCTTTTCGGACCCCTTTATCTGGTGCCTCTTCAGCACTCCCATTTGAATATGATTGTAGCTTTTCACCCCTTAATTGTCCTCCCTATTTTGTGTCATCTGGAGAAACATGTCAGGTTACAGATGCTACTTTGTAATTCATTCCTTGCAATTGATTGCGACAAATTCAATTTATAAGATGTCTATTTTTCTGTCTTTTCTGATCATTGAAAGTACTTATGTTTAATAAAAATTCAATGTGGATTTTACTACCAGGTAGTTCCTGTGCGGGGAGAGAGTAGTTTGCCCATTTTGTTCACTTCTGTATTCCCAGCAACTTAAACAGTGGCAAAGAATAGGCATTCGATATATATTTGTGTTTGAAAGGACATGGAGGTCCATTGATAAGAAAAAGTATTTAAATCAGTACCATATTAACTAATAACAAAGCCAAGGACCCAGGGAATCCCTTTGCAGTGGAATTTCTGATTCAATTTCATGGATTCCTTTTGCCTCAAGCACTGACCATAGAGGGGTCTCCAGACTTTTCTAATGAGTTTGGCTAATTTCAGGAGGTTAAATGAAAGTCTTAGCCCGTAATAAGTAGATGAGAAAGAGAGAGAGAGAAGGAGGGGGAGAGAAAGAGAGAAGGAGACAGAGAAAGCTTGACCCAACGACTGAAAAGATTAAAGGCAGACACACCTAAAGACATAACCCACCTGCACACTGGTTACCCAAATTTAAAACAGCGATTTTCAATGTAAGAAAAGTACTGTGGTTGAATCTAATTACCTAGACTAGTGCTGTCCAATAGAAATGTCATGGAAACCAGAAATGTGAGCCACATATGTATTTAAATTTTTTCTGGTCGTCATATTAAGCAAAGTAAAAATATTACTAAATTAATTTTGAGAATATATTTATTTAACCTAATAGGCCCCAAATGTTATAGGTTAGACATGTAGTCGATTGTTTAAAATTATTAATGAGCTATTTTACATGATTTTTTCTGGTCCTATGTTTTCAGTATCTGGTGTCTATTTAATACTACAGCACATCTCAATTTGGAAAAGTCACAGTTCAAGGACTCAGGAGCCACACGTGGCCACCACATTGGATACCAGAGCCTGGAAGCAGCTGTACCATGCTGTGGATCAGGCAGGAAAACTTTTGACCCTGAACTGACTTCCGTTTATTACTCATACATTTTTTTCAACTCTCATCAAAATTACTTAGTGATGCTATCACGGTGGGACCTGACTTTAGGTGAAGTAAACACAGTGTATCCATCCTGACTACAGCATTGGGACAGAGTCCTCTCCATTGTGAAAAGCAGAGGCTAAACTAGATGAGTTCTAAGGTCCATTCTGAGACTATACTCTTATCCTTATATCAAAAGTATTTTTCAAAAAGTAAAAGCATTCTATTTAAATAAGAGCTCATGATCATTAATTTTGTCATTCGGTAGACAAGCCTACTATCAAAGCAACCAAAATGAAATATAGTCTCAAGATAAATTATTTTGCTGTAAAACTTCTTTGGATTATCGAGGGAATATTTATCCCTAATAATAAAGATAATAGAGTCGTTTCTATGAAACATGTATGAACTCTGTGATCCCTCCCCTTCTTCCTGCTTCCTCCCGCTCTCCATCTCAAAATAGCCACTCAAGTGTTGGAATCTTTGTGCAAAATTAACATAGCAGCCCATGAATTTTCTAGATGCAGCCTTTGCACTGAAAAGGCAAGGAAACTTACCAATGATTATTAAGTAAAAGCCAGCCACTAAATCCGCTTCCCAGGAAAGTTTGGAAGCAAAGGGATCCCCCTCCCGAAGGTAGTACGGCAGGCGCTCATCCAGGGCCGGAGCCGTGTGGTTCAAAGCCATGCCCTCCTCCGGCGCCAGGGTCTGAAAGGCAGATACGTGGAGGTCACCGCAGAACTGAAGAAGCCAGCCCGACCCATCTCATAACCACGCCCCCTGCTTTAAAATGGAAAGCACGTTCCCAGGGTCCTGCTTGAGTCTCTAATTAATAACTGGTGAACACTTGAACGTTTTTCTTCCATGATCCAAATATGTCAATATTCAATTCTTCAGTGTGTAGATTAGCCAAGCCTATCCTATGTTATCTCATTTTTTTTTTTTTTTTTGGACACGTTGGATCTTAGCTCCCCGACCGATCGAACCTGTGCCCCCTGCAGCGGAAGCATCTAGTCTTTTTTTTTTTTTTGCGGTACGCGGGCCTCTCACCATTGTGGCCTCTCCCGTTGTGGAGCACAGGCTCCGGACGCGCAGGCTCAGCGGCCATGGCTCAAAGGCCCAGCCGCTCCGCAGCATGTGGGATCTTCCCGGACCGGGGCACGAACCCGTGTCCCCTGCCTTGGCAGGCGGACTCTTAACCACCACTGCCTTGGATGTGTGTCAGACACAGGTCGGGGACCCAGGTGACACCTTGGGAATTTTCTCCCCCATTCTTGAGTCTCTTCTTGCTCACTGAGTGTTGTGTAAATTCAATAAGCATAGACCGTGCTCTTCATGACGATGTTTTACTGTGTCAGCAGCTGCCGGGGCTTAATGTACATCAAGCAGTAATAATACTCATCCTAATATGTTGTAAAACAGATGTGTATCCTAGTGAAACAATTTGGATGATTTTGGCATATATAAGGATATAGTATTTTTCTTTTATACATAAAAATGGATAAAAAAAACTTTGTTTTAACAAAGTGGCAATCAAGAAAAATAAAATAATTTGGGAGCCCAAATACCTGCAATCCAGGTCTCCAGAGAGGTAACCTTTATCTGTTAGATAGTGCTAATGAGATCCTTGCCTTCTCTACAGGGGATGTGTTCACAGCCACAAAGAAAACTAGTGCTCAGCTGAGGTGGGCTGTCAAACAGAAATGTACATTAACACCCTTCAGGTTTTTCTGCTGTGGTTCAATATGATGCTAGAGAAGAAAATAAAAGTCCTGTTTGTTTGACCCACTTAACAAGACAGGAAACCTGGGGAGGAAGAGAGGGCTGGAAGAAAAGAGAGAGGAAGTGAAGGAGGGAAAAAGGAAGGAAAGAGTATTTTCGGTTGCAGAACCAAGCCAGCAAGAGAGCAATCAATTCAACTCAGTAGCTTCTAAGCCATGTAAAAAGGGGCTGAACGGTCCGTTGAGAATAATAACCTTCAAGTCAATTTATTCCTAAGCAATTCTGCTTGATAAGTCTAAGGCATTGGGAGGATTGTAAGCAAGAGAGGTCTGCTTTAATATTTTCTTAAATCGTTCGTGATGATTTTTTTAAGTGTCAACTGTCACGTAACTCCTATTTCAACCATCTCTCCTTTTCTGAACTTCTGAGTAATGAGTTTCAAATTAATTTATCCCACGTTCTCTCCAAACCCCTTTTCCTAGGCAAAAAAGATGAGGTACAAATTTCATATAATAATTACTATTTTAATTCCCAGCCCTCAGTAATTTTCACTCCTAGAACAAGGGCCCAAGCACTCACCCCAATTCACCTACCAGACAATCCTGCCCACCTCTGGCGTGGGGCACGTTTTCCTCTTTCTCTCCCAGGGGTCTTCCTGTACCATATACCTTAGGATCCTTTCCTAAGGAAGCAATCAAATAGCCCAAACCTCTGCAGATCATCAAGGTAGCTCCTAGCCTAGAGATTGTCTCAAGAACATATGGGAAAATACAAACCCCAGAGATGACGCTGGAATCTCAGGATCCTTACCGGCATCATGACAGAACACCAGACCTGCAGACCCTTCTCAAGTTGGAGATCTTTTTGTCTGCAACCTCACGGTCAACATTTCATTTTCTCCCCCTGCCCTCAAATTCTAGTGTAAAAAGAAACTTGGGCAAAATAAAATAACTTTGAAAAAGGGGTACGAAATCCCCTACTTCCTTCCCCAGTTCACTTCCTGCGGGGCCTGAGATCCTCCATCCCTTCAGATCAGATCGTGTTAGCTGTGATTCCTAGTTATGAAGCTGCCCTCAGTAATAATAATGGCCAACATGAAGCACCTGCAGAATCTCCAACAACTGAGCCTATTCATTCCTTTGAGAAGGAATAAACCACACCACAAGAGGTTTTAAAAATAACTGGGAGGAACAAACTTGCTAGACACACAGTTACTTTGGCAGAAAACTTCAGACAGACCCCAAACTGCAATTTTACAGTCTCTCGTTGTTGTTCTACTGCTGGGTGCCTTCTTGTTTTATTCCTGATCTGAAATTCTGTTTCTGCCGCGCCTTTTAAGCATAAATTGATAAGCGTCAGTTGATAGATTTCACCCTAAACTCAACAGGAGGAAAAACAATCCAAATTGCTTCATCAATTACACAGTGGCATTCGGAATAAAGATTCAGACAGAATCTTCAGAAAAATTCAGCTCTAACTTGTTCCTAGCTCTTACAATCACACAGAAGAGGGGGAAATCCCTGAAAAGTGAATTAAGAACTGCTGTCTCTGTGTCCCACGAATCATGCCTTGGCAATCGTCATCATACCCTTTAACTGACCATGCAACTCAAAGTTCTACTCTCCCGACAATCATCTTAGAATTTGTTGTTCCTTTGTTATTTTGTCCCCTTATGAAAACTCACCAATTTAAGGACCTGCCAGAAAGAAATGTCTTTCCCTGGGCTTCTCAGGCTGGGTTTGCTCAGATCTTTTGATGCGTTCCTATTGGCTCTTCCAAAAGCAACACTAGTTACTCTGTACTTCAGCTGATTTTAAACAGTACCAAGTGAAAGGTGTTCATTTTCTAGACTTTCCTGCTCTCTCCACCCCTCTGCTGAAAGGACCAATCATATCCCTGGAAAAAATAACCTCATCTTATTGAATTATCGAGAAGAGATGCAATTTTTGGAAGCTTAACTTATTGCTGATTAAAAACCCATCAGCACCTACTGGGCTCTGATATTGATCAGAAACTAGAATACGGTACTTTAAGATACCATATGCTTGCTTTTTTTTTTTCTCCAGATTTTTACGTCTCAGATTACTCTTTATGATCGAGAATTAAATCCTAAAGCTTTTTAGTAATTGTTTATCTTCTTAGGCTTTTAAAAAAAATCGAAACACTCTCTTCAGTTACCTAACTGCCTGAGAAAGAGCACAAAAATAGAAAAAGAGAAGCTCACACGTAATTTTTAAAGCATAAATGTTAACACTTTGTCCTGACCTGGTTTACAGCTCTAAAGATTTATCAGAATTGAAAGTGAGGTTCTTGATCTAACATCTAGCATTGATCGGATACTCTTCCCATAACTGGCACCATGTCTAACGTTTCACATGCGTTGTTCCATTAAAACCCTATGACAATAATGCTACAAAATAGGTTGTTGTTATTATCATCATTTTGTCAATAAGAATACTGAGATTTAGAGAAATTCAGCAGCTCACATGATGTTACGCTACTTAGCTCCTAGTAGAATGTCATTAAAAGCTTGCGGACTAAATCAATGAACAAGCCCTTAACCCACACATAACACTATTTCAAATGTGTTTTCATGGACAAAAGGGGGAAATTGCATTTATTTTAGAGAAGAAAAAAAGGTATGTGTCAATAAACACAGTCATTTCAGACAAGCCTCCTAAAAGATAAGATTATTTCAGATCACCCCCAAAAGAAATATTCCCAGATTTTCCAATATAATCTCAATTTTAAATATTCTATCCTATCAACATTGTAACTGTGCTTTTCCAATCAAATAATACCATTTTGTAAATTTCAGATTTATTGAGGTATAATTGATGTACAAAATTTTAAGATATTTAAAGTGTACATCATGGTTATTTGATAAACATATACATTGTTAAAGGATTCCCCTCCACTGAGTTAATTAACACATTCATCACCTCACATATTTATCTTTTTTTTCTTTTGGTGAGAACATTTAAGTTCTACTCTCTTAGCAAATTTCAATTATACAATACGGTGTTAAGTTTCAATTACAGACACCATGTTATACATTAGATCCTCAGAGCTTATTCATCTTATAGCTGAAAGTTTGTACCCTTTTACCAACCTCTCCCTATTTCCCCCAACTTCCAGCCCTGGCAAACCCTTTTCTACTCTCTGCTTCTATGAGTTTGACTTCTTTTCTTTAATATTCCACATATAAGTGATACCATGAAGTATTTGTCTTTGTCTGGCTTATTTCACTTAGCAGGATGCCCTCAAGGTCCATCCATGTTGTCACAAAAGGACTTCCTTCTTTCTCATGGCCAAATAACATTCTACTGTACACATATACACATCTTTTTTATCTATTCATCTTTTGATGGATACTTAGGTTGTTTCCGTCTTTTGGCTACTGATATGATCTCATTTTTGAAAATCTTCTCACCATAAAATCATGCCCCAATTCATCTCCCATCACTCACTTACCCTCCCTCTGGAGATCAGATATCTTTTCTTTCAAAGCCTGGATTTGGAGCACAAATTTGTCTTTCTTGGAGGTGTGTGATTTATTTTTTAAAACTTAAAAATCATTATGTCTTTCCAAAGAAAGATGTTGAAATGAGAAAAGTTATGAAAAGATGCTTAAATGGAGGGAGGGGAGAAAGAGTACAAAGAACATTGACTTTTTAAATTTGCATGTGGATTCTCTACTGATGCCAGACCATGCCTTGTGCACAGATTCATGCTTGCCACAAAATGAAATCTCTGAGTGCAGATTCACAGACCCAAGTTCCAGGTTATGAAAAGATAACTAATGGCCACAGAAATTCAGAGTTAAGTGTCCAAAGAGAGGCTCAAATGCTGGAATTCCAAGAAGGAAGACACCAATGGTTTGGAAGAGGACAACATCATCTATGCAATATAATATTGTCCATAGGACTATACGGGTAATATTATTTATCTCTTAAAATAAAGAATATCAGTTTTTCCACCACAGGCCAGCAAATCTACTGGGTTCTGGGAACAACAGTAAAACGACAAAATGCGTTCCTTCCTTCATAGTTTCCATTTTAATGGAGGTGCAAGGTCACGACACAAAATTTATTTAGTTACTATTGAGATAAGTGCTTATCCAATAAGCATGAATAGGAATTACATATGTCTTCAAACTCGTGCAGTGGGAAATCCCTGTTTTAGAGGTGGGCCAAAGGAAGAGAGAGGATGTGCCTGGATAAGGGTACTGAGGTAGGTAAAAGCGTCAAACCCAAGGCAAGCTGTCTTTTATCAGATCCAGGACCTAACTTCAGCTGAGGCCTCTGGTATCCAACCCATGACAAGAACCTGTGAAGTGTACATCATGCACATCTCAGGCTCTCAGCAAAAAGGATCTCAATACCACCACCAGGAAAATAGTAGTTCCCGGAATCTGGTCCACTGAACTGTGTTCCCTGTTACATATTCTCAAATAATCTTGAACTTCTCCTTCATAAAGCTCCTTTGCTAACGTGTGTCTCTTCTGCCTGACAGAAAAATTCATGACAACAGGAACTATGTCTCTTAGTCACCAGCGGTGTCCCCAGGGCCAAGCAGAGCATCGGAAGCTCACTCAGTAGGCACTCAGTAAATATTTGTTGAATGAATCAACCAGTGAAGAGGGGGGCATTCCGTGTTAGAACTGAAGCCAAGAGGCAAGGAGTTGGGATGACATGGTGGAGGTCCTACACAGCAAGCCTGGATGGTGTTGACTGTTCCCTTGTGAAAAAAAGAAAGAGTAGGAATTCGAATTGTCTTTTATCCCTTCTTTCTTGCTTCTAAATTCTTCTGATTATTAATCATGGTGCTATTTTTCTGATCCTCCAATACAACTTTTTAGTTAAAAGCTCTTGGGCTCTACATTTTGACAAAGGAAGATTTTCTCATCCGTTTATTTGTCCTTTATCTTCTTTGTTTGTCATTTTGACTTAACACCAATAATACTCAAGCAGATGGTTGTAAGTTAATGCTGCTTCCCTGGGATTTAACATATAAACTTGGGCATTAGGAAAGATGCAAGCTTATTCCTCCTTTTATATAAGGGAAGCAATCACTGCAAAAATCCATCTCAGTGAATGTTTTTTCCACACAGGAAGCAAAAAACCTATGCATCAACTTAACTGAAATAATCCAACTTGTCAATTGAGCTATAACGAATAATGTATCTAGCAGCCTTTTTTCCAGAGTATTAGCCTCTATCCAGCTCCCTGGGTCCATGCTTTTGAAGAACTGCTTCCATCTTAGCTGAGAACAAACTCTAATTTAAGTCATCTTAAGGCATGTACAATTATTATTTTGAATATCCCTGCCCCATAAAAAAATCAACTAGTGCAACATTTAAGCTCTATTACTGTTAACTACTTTTTTTTTTTTTTTCCTTATTCCTCCTCAGGGGCCTTCTCCTTTCTCTGGCTAGAGGGTTCATATTATGGGTATCTTCAAGGATTTCCCTCTCGCTTCCTTCATACACTACCCCAATGACATCTTTACAGTGTGTCCTACCCTGGCCACCCAATATAAAATTGTCCAGCTTTCTGCCTTGAGAGAGTTGTAAGCTGTAACTCAGGGAGGAAGAATCCAGACTCTCTGAGTTAAAGAGATGGAATGGGAAGGAAAAAAATATCATCTCTAATGAAGCGATAAATCAACCAGTCGAAACTGACCCAGACCTGACACAAATGTTAGAATTAACAAACTGGGACATGAAAACAGTTATTATTATAACTGTCTTCTATATGTATGTTCAAAAGTTAACTAGAGAAATGGAAAATATAAAATCGAAAAATGTCCCTAAAGATGAAAACTACAATGTCTGAGATTAAAAAAAAAAGACTCTGGTTGGTAGTATTAGATCAGAAAAGACTGGTGAATTTGAAGAAAAAGAAATAGAGGGCTTCCCTGGTGGCGCAGTGGTTGGGAGTCCGCCTGCCGATGCAGGGGACGCGGGTTCGTGCCCCGGTCCGGGAGGATCCCACATGCCGCGGAGCGGCTGGGCCCGTGAGCCATGGCCGCCGAGCCTGCGTGTCCGGAGCCTGTGCTCTGCAACGGGAGAGGCCACAACAGTGAGAGGCCCGCGTACCGCAAAAAAAAAAAAAAAAAAAAAAAAAAAAAGAAATAGAAACTCAAAAATGAAACATACAGAAAAAACAGAATTTTATATATATAAGTTTTTTCTTATTATTTAAATCTTATAATTTAAATGTAGTGTGGGATGTATAGTATATGCAAAAGTAAAGTGAATGAACACATCACAAAGATCAGGAGTGAAGAAGAAAAAGTATAATATTATGTGGTTCTTATGCTATATGCAGCATATCTATCACTTGAAGGTAGATTGTGATCAGTTAAAGATGTGTATAATAATTCCTAAGGCAACCACTAAAATAACAAAACAAAGAGTTGTAGCTAATAAGCCAACAAAGGAAATAAGATGGTATCATAAAAGTAGAATAGGAAGGAGGAGCAAAGATTAGATGGTGTCTTCGTCAGAGTTCTCCAGAGAAACAGAACCAATAGGGGGTGTGTGTGTGTGTGTGTGTGTGTGTGGAGAGAGAGAGAGATTTATTAGGAGAAACTGACTCATATGACTATGGAGGTTAATAAATCCAGCAATTTCACTTCTGGGTATTTTGCCAAAGAAAACAAAAATACTAATTTGAAAAGATATATGCACTCCTATGCTCATTGCAGCATTATTTACAATAGGCAAGATATGGAAGTAACCTCAGTGTCCAACGATAGATGAATGGATCAAGAAGATGTGATATATATATATAGATAGATAGATAGATAGATAGAGATATAAAATGTTATTCAGCCATAAAAATAGAATGAAATCTTGCCACTTGAAACAATGTGGATGAACCTAGAGGATATTATGCTAAGTGAAATAAGTCAGACAGAGAAAGACAAATACTGTATGATTTCATTTATGTGTGGAATCTAAAAATACAACAAACTAACAAAACGTAAGCAGAGTCACAGATACGGAGGACAAATGGGTAGTTGTCAGAGGGGAGGGAGTGGGAGATGAATGAAACAGATGAAGGAGAATAAGAGGTACAAACTTCCAGTTACAAAATAAATGAGTCATGGGATGAAATGTACAGTGTGGGGAACATAGTCAATAACTATGTAACATCTTAGTATGGTGAGAGATGACAACCAGACTTATGGTGAGAAATATATAGAAATATCAAATCACTATGCTAGAAATATCAATATATAGAAATATCAAATATTAAAATATATAGAAATATCAAATCACTATGTGTGTAACAGGAGTTCACATAGTGTTGTAGGTCAATTACACTTCAAAAACAAGCAAACAAACAAACTTATAGAAAAAGAGATCAGATTTGAAGTTACCAGAGGCAGGGTGTAGGGGAAGAGGGAATTGGATGAAGGTAGTTAACAGGTACAAACATCCAGTTATAAGATAAATAAGAACTAGGGATGCAACGTACAACATGATTAATATAATTAACACTGCTGTGTGTTAAACATGAAAGTTGTTAAGAAAGTAAATCCTAAGAGTTCTCATCACAAAGAAAAATATTTTTTTCCTTTTATTTTGTATCTATATGATGATGGATGTTCACTAAACTTAGTGTGGTCATAATTTCATGATGTATGTAAGTAAAATCATTATGCTGTACACCTTACACTTATACAGTGCTGTATGCCAATTATAACTCAATAAAACTGGAAGAAGAAAAGAAGTTCTAAGATCTGCAGTAGACAAGCTAGAAGCCCAGAGGATTAGTTGGTAATAGTTCCAGTGTGAGTCTGAATGCCTAAGAACTGGGAACTCTATTGATGTAAATTCCAGTCCAAGCCCAAAGGCAGGAGAAGGCCAGTCTCAAATCAATGACCTAAGATTCCATCTTAAAAATCAGGAATGAAAAGAGAGCAAATGTAAACAGAAGAAAGGAAATAATAAAGATAAAAATGAGAATCAATGAAATCAAAAACAGAAAAACAATAGAGAATGACTTAATAGGACAGTTGATGGCCATTAAAATATTTCCTGAAAGAACAGTCCATGTTTTTGCCTCAGTGAATGATTGAGCAATGGGAGTATATTTATAATTCTGTGGGTTTAGATCAGTGATTTGAAATTTTAACTGGACATTAGAATTACTGATCGAGCTTGTTAAAATGCACGTGTCTGGGTCTCACAGGAGATTCTGGTTCAGGTCTTGTTATGCATATTTAAAACCCCTCTGGTGACTCTGATGGACATACCTCCACGCTTAAGAGCTCTTGACTTATGACATATGATATGAGACTCTGTTTGTCCTTGATTTATTTTCATATTGATATGAAGAGGTAATGACACAGAGTTCTCCTAAAGTAAAGCATTCCTCAGAAGTGAATGTGTGTGTGTGGTGAAGAAACATCAGGAGAATGGGAAATGGGAAAAGCCTTAGATCATTCCCTTCCACATCACAACAGGCCCCCAACCATAGTGCAGGATGCCATCCATGACAGCTCAACATGGTAGCCTGATGTCCTCCAGGTAATTGTTCCAAACAAGAGCGAATATAAAACACAACTAAACACGAATATAAAACACAACTAAACACGAAAACATATACCTGCATTATAAAACATCGGCAAGGGTATATAGGTTCTAACATAATGAGAAAAGGACAAATTTGTCATCAAGAGAAAGATTATCAAGAGAAGGATTAAACAGTACTCCATGGGGAAATTTATTTCTACCTAAAGGAAATTTTGTTCACCTGATGACTAAGATGATACTTAAAAAATAATGGTGACGACGGTAATAATAATAATTCCTACCATTTATTGAGTGGCTTCTATATGCCAACCTATACTTATTTGTGTGCGTGAGTGAGTGTGTGTGTGCGTGTGTGTAGAAGGAGGGAAAGACTGAATTTGCCTAACAGTGGTGATTACCTTGTAAGTCTGTGTAAGTAGACAGTCCCAAAAGCTAAGTTTACAAGAATTTTTGATCCTAGACCAACAAATCAATCACAACAATATTTTAGGTTATTAAAAGTTATTATCCCCTGTTTGAGCCCCTTAAAATTTTGTGAACTATGCTGGCTTGTGAGTTGAAGACCCAAATGTGGGGAGTGGTGTTTACGTCTTCCGTCCAGCAATCCCAAAGAGGAGCTTCCAAAAGCACTCAAGGAAAGTGAAGTAAAAGTTGCTGGCACGTAAATAAGCTGCCGGTCTTCACTCTGCAAATCTTCTTGCCCAAATGAGGCAGTGAGGAAGACAGGGCCAGACCAGCTGACGCTTTCCTGGGCGCACTCCTAAGTGCTAATGCAAGTCCCTGGTAAGCGAGTAAACGCTGAACGTTTGTGATTAATGAAGCATGAAGCATGTTGAAAAGGAGCGGTGTGGGTGTATGTTTGGAAGGGAATTTATAAAAGTTCTCATCAGATTGGCTCTCTGAAGATTTACAGGGAGCAAAGTGGAGAAATACTTTCTTCCCTTCAAGGATTTCAAAGAAGAAAAAAAGTATAAGAGGACAGAGGAAATGATCTCTTAAGACATAGTTATCTTATCACCAACTGAAATTTCCATGTAGACATAATTTGAGAACCCCTCAGGTGACACTTTCATGCAATGAAAAAATACTATGATAGAATTTTTTAAATTTATTAACCCTCAAAGTTTATTTTAACAGCAAACAAAATTCTCCCAATCTCTCTCATGTCAATCAGAGACACAAATAGGACAGCTTGTCAGCTAGTAGCGGTGGGTGTCAAGAACCTCTACATAATGATATCTGAGCAATAGATTTCATCTACAAATTTTATATAAACTGTTATTGCTGTTCATTACAAATTTTCAATCCCATGCAGTTTATGCAAACATTTTTTGCTTATTCCTGTTTCCTAGTTATATTCTTTATATTGACTGCAATCATGTAATAATGTATATCATGAATAATGAAAATAGAAAACGGGAATAATCAAGAAAAGTCTCTAAACACATACATATAGATGTGGGTGTGTGCATCACAGAACTTATTTGATCAGATTCACATATCTATTTACTCTTACTTTAGACACAATTCTAACAAGGCTAGTGACTTGGCTTCCCTGACTACAGGGTGTTGAAAAGAAGAGATAAAAAGTACAGAGGCAGTGGGAGTTCCCTGGCGGTCCAGCGGTTAGGACTAGCACTTTCACTGCTGTGGCCCAGGTTGGGGAACTAAGATCCCCGCAAGCCACATGGCATGACCAAAAAAAAAAACCCCCCCAAAAACCCCAAAACAGATATCAACCACAGCAGGCTTCCTGTGTACATAGTTAAAAAAAAAAAATACAGAGGTAGCGTAATTTCCTCAAAGTTCATACATGTTGTAACATAAGACAGAATTTCCTTCTTTTTGAGGTTGAATGATATCCCCCTGTATGTATATAGCACGTTCTCCCTTATTCATTCATCCACTAATGGGCATTTAGGTTGTTTCCACCTCTTGGTTGTTGTGAATAATGCTGCAATAAACATGGGAGTGCAAATACCTCTTTGAGATCCTACTGTAAATTCTTTAGATAAATACTAAAAGTGGGATTGCTGGATAATATAGTTTTAAGAACAAATACTGCGTGATCACTCATATGAGAATCTGAAGTAGTCAAACTCAAAAAAGCAGAACGTACAATGGTGGTTGCCAGGGGCTGGGGGAGGGGAAAGTGAGAAGTTGCTGTTCAATGGATATAGACTGTCAATCATGCGAGATGAAAAGCCCTAGAGATTTTCTGTACAACAATGCACATAGTTAACAATACTGTACTGTACACTTAAAATATTGTTAAGAGGGTAATCTCATGTTATGTGTTCTTTACCACAATAAAAAAAATACGGAGGAAAACTAGAGATGCCAGGGATAAAAGCAAGAAGTGATTGCAAGAGCCACTTGGGTAGACAGCTTGGCGGTTTCTTACAAAACTAAAGATAGTCTTACCATATGATCCAGCATTCACGCTTTCTGGTATTTACCCAAATGAGTTAAAACTTATGTCCACACAAAAGCCTGCACACGGATGTTTATAGCAGCTTTATTCACAAATGCTGAAACTTAGAAGCAGCCAAGATATTCCTCAGTAGGTGAATGGATAAATCCAGATAATGGAATATTACTCAGCGCTAAAAAGAAATGAGCTATCGAGCCATGGAAAGACATGGAGGACATTTAAATGCATATTACAGAGTGAAATAAGCCCTTCTTAAAGAAAAATACATACTGAATGATTCCAAATATAGGGCATTCTGGAAAAGGCAAAGCTATGGAGAGAGGAGACAGGTGGTCGGGGGAAGGAGGGGTGAGTAGGCAAAGCACAGAGGATTAAAGCTATTCTGTACAATACTAAAATGGTGGATAGGTGTCATTATACATTTGTCAAAACCCATAGAATGTACAACAGCAAGAATGAACCCTGATGTAAACTATGGGCTTTAGCTGATACTGATGTGTTAAGGTAGGTTCATCAATTTTAACAAATGGACCTCTCTGGTGAGGGATGTGAATAGTGCTGGAGGTTGGGCACATGTAGGGACAGAAGGTATATAAGAACTAACTCTGTGATTTCTGCTCAATTTTGCTGTGAACCTAAAACTTCTCTAAAAAATAAAGTTTATGAATTAAAGAAAGAGGTGATTGCAGGCCACCAGCCAGCAAGGGAAAGGGAAAGTCAAATATATATATATATGTAAATATAAATATGAAAATAAAGAATTCATTAAAAAATTAAAATCTAGAGGGTCAAGATAACCAGCTCTGCATATGGTGACAGCATTGGGGCATCAATGTTTTCTATCACAATGTAATAATTGAATAATCAATATTCATATTTATGATCTTAGTCAATACACAAATATTTATTAAGCTTTTTCCAGGTGACAAACATTGAAGGGAGAGGAGACGTGGTTTATGATGATGTTGGTCATAGACGCTTACGTAACTCTGGGCTTTTCTTCTGGTAGGAGTAGAAAAATTAAGATGTGCAGTGCCGTCATGCACAAAAAGGTAGAAAATTCCAGTGCCATAAGTTAGGTGTATATGGAGCTTGGGAGCTCAGCCTGAGACAGAGACAGTCTGTCTCAAGTGTGGGAAGTTGAAGGGTAATTAAGATGGAAATTAAGTGTACTATAGTAATTGTGAGCATAGCTTCTGGAGTTCTACTTCCTGGGTTCAAACCCCAGCTCCACTACTTACTAGTTGTACGCCTTTGGGCAAGTTACTAAAGATTAAATGAGTGAAAACAGGCAAAGTGTTGAGAACAGTGCAAGAAAGGTTTGCTGTCAGAACTTAGGAAAGGAATGAGGGGCCATGAGTCCAAAAGATGTGCATAAAATGAACAATGTGACCCACGTGGTCAGGCAATAATAAACAACTGCAGTATATACGTGCATCCACCCACCCATGTCAGTAGGCTAAAAAGAAGTCTAAGAGTACAGGGGAAAGCTCCCAAACTCAATGGTTAGACACCAAATAGCAGTTGAGAGAATGTTCTTACAGACAGACACGTGGGTTCAAGCACCAGGTGTGGCCGAGCCATCTTAAGCAACTGAAACTCTCTAAATCTCATTTTTCCAGAAGCAAAATGGAGATACAAATATAATGCCTATGTTAAAGAATTGTTGTGAAAAATAAATGAGATACGGCCTGTAACACACACTTCTTGACAAAGTTATTAAGAATTTTCTGGCTAACTAAAGGAAGAAAACTTCTTTGATTGCAAGCACTTTATTAAAAAGACTTTTGAACTGTATTTATCTGCTTTCAAGTCTTCATAGACTTGTAACTGTCATGGCTTGTTGTCGAGCTAGAAGATACTTTTGTCAAAGAGATGGTCTTTCTCTGCCTCTTCATATGCTGCCCTGCTGTCTGGAACACTTATCCTCTGTCCTCCAAGATCAGCTAAACGTCACCTGTGTGTATCATTCCATTCTCACCATCACACTCCAATACAGAGAACCACTTATTCCTCAGTCACTTCAGTTCCCACATTTCCTTATACTGACCACTATTATTCCGACTATTATAGCACACATCTCATCGTACCT
This sequence comes from Phocoena sinus, assembly GCF_008692025.1. Classification (NCBI taxonomy): domain Eukaryota; kingdom Metazoa; phylum Chordata; class Mammalia; order Artiodactyla; family Phocoenidae; genus Phocoena; species Phocoena sinus. The sequence continues at coordinate 75,672,774 of NC_045773.1, read as the reverse complement.
TAGTTAATCCCCTGTGCCCTTACTGATCCCCTCTGTGTAATTCTTAAATACAGAGACTGTGTTTTGTTCATCATCCTTGTACACCTCACACCTTCACCTAGCCTGCCTCATTGTAAACATTCCAAAATGTTTATTATGCCCTCAACATGTTGTTTTGGAAGGCACTATCCATCTGGAGACGGCATCAGATTGCACAGGTCAAGGATAAGACTGTTTATCCTCCACCCACCGCTTCAAACACCAGCCAGCTGCAAGCCCAGGCTGTTATCTGTTTCTGATCAATAAGCTACAACCTGCAGGCTCTGGACCCCCTCCAGTTCAGAATGCCAACTGCAAGCCCAGGTTGTTACCTGTACTTCTGACCAACTGCCTATAAATTGAGGTTCCAATGACCCCCTTTTCAGGTTGGATTAATTTGTTAGAGCAACACTCAGAGTTCAGAGGAACATTTTACTTACTAAATCACGGAAGTGGAAGAGATGCATAGGGCAAGCTTGCCACTCTCCCCAAATCTCCACGTGGTCACCAAACTGAAGCTCTCCAAACCCTGTCCTTTTGGGGGATTTTTATGGAGCCTTCATTACACAAGCATGATTGATTGAATCATTGGCCACTGGCAAGTGATTCAACCTCTAGCCCATCTCCCCTACCCAGAGGTTGGGGAGTGGGACTGAAAGGACCAACCATCTAGTCACAGGTTGGCTCCACTGCCAACCAGTCCCCATCCTTAGGTGTTTTCCCAAAGTCACTCATTAACGTAACAAAAGACACTTTTATTGCTCTTACCACTTGGGAAATTCCAAGGGTTTTAGGAGTACTGTACCAGAAATGGGGAAAAAGACCAAATACGTATTTCTTAGTATAAATCACAATATCACAGGTCACAACTGTCATTTTAATGATAGTCAAGTTAAATTAAGTGCCTGAGCCTTTTTTAACATCAGCTCTCCTGGTATCTTATTGGCATTTTTTATTCTTTTGAAACTAAAATATAAATTATTAAAAAGACTATAATATATCCTTACTAAATTTTCTTTGTTTCTAGTTGTTATTCTAAACTATAAAGATCTTTTTTAAATCATTGTTTTGCAAGCTCAGTTCCCTACCAAAAAAAGGGGTAACATAAATTCAACAGGAGGTGAATTATTTGTTAAATGATGGTACACCAACATCATGGAAATGCAATACTTCTTTTAGCTTTAGATGAGTCACACAGTATAACAGACTCTGCCCAATTAATATTTTGGGTATGTATTGTCTCAAAAGACTTACCAATTACCTAAAAAATATTGGATATTCACAGCCTAAAAATTTGAACTGATGGCATAGATATTCTCAAATCTTTTATATCTGTCAAAGAAAAATTTCTACCAGATATGAAAAAATTAGTTTTTTTGCCACAGCAGATGGTGCTCTGGTTGATTTAGATCAAAATCCATGTTTATTGGACTTTAAACAAGATACTCATGCTTTCCTCATTACTTCATTCCAGTGTGTGATACATATTGAAAATACATATTGAAAAACAACTGTGGAGCACACATATTTCATGGAATATTTACCAAAATTGATCACATGCTGGGCCCTAAAGATAGTATCGATAATTTTCAAAGAATTTAAATTATCAAAAGAATGTTCTAAAGCTTATGAGTACGTTTGCCATACATTTATAATAGTGAAAACAGACAGGAGAAATACAAATATCCAATGTTAATATAATACTCAAAGAAACAAAAATATCCCACATGTACATATTATGCAGTCATTAAAATGGAAAGTATGAAGAACAAAAGCTACATGTGAGAAATAAATGTTGCATAAAAACATAGAATTCAAAACAATATACATACCCATATACATGTAAAAGGTATGTATTTTAAAAATAAACATATGCAAAAGGAACTTAGAGGGTATTTTAGACACTATTTTCAGTAAAATTGTAAAGACTATATTTTAACATTTTTTAAACATGCTTTTTATTATCTTGGAAGAGTGAGATCTTACCTAATGGTATTTCTGAAATACAAAAAAAAAAAAAAAAATGTAAAGAATTGAAAGACCTATACCATGATGAATAGCACTATAATTTGAACCTTACAATTAGATTTTTTAAAGGCTCAACTTAATTGCTAATTTACACAGGTGGGATTTCTGAAATGATCATTCAGTATTTACTCGCAAAAAACCAGAATTCTTACCACTGGAATCTAATAATGGGATTTGCTTTACAAGAAATCCATTAATAAAGTAACTCTTATGATTCATAAATTGATAAAATATATTTTCTTTAATTTCTGAGCCAATTGGTGGAGAGTTGAAAGGGATTTTCTCTTTTTCTTCCTTTTTTATTTCTTTATTTCTTTTTTAGAATATAAAATAGGAGTTACTTTTAGAAAAATGAAAATGAACCATGCCGGTTCATTTGGGTTCATTACATGCAGAAATAGGATAGGAAACAAGCCATTTTAGAAAGTGACACTTTCCTTTATATTTGCACGTTCAGTACTTGTTTCACAAAGACCAAGAATGTGTGAATATTGTCCACCAGTTGGCTGATTTAGAAGAGCTGTACTCTACAAAGTCCCTAGTAGCCTAGACTTTTAATTGGACGCTAAAAATAATAACCCTTGCAGTAATCAGGAAGTTCAATATTATAAGTTAAAAGGATAATAAGCAAGGAGCCATCAAAAAGCTATATTTATTTAAAGAGCAAAGATTAAATTGGCTTACTACGGAGAGTAAAGTGAATTACAGTAAACTTCCCCAGACCACCCGGCTCCCATTAACGCATTGGAAGAGACTTTGAAGCAACAACCAAAGAACACTTTTCTTCTCTCCCTGTAACTTCAGAGTGATGAAGATCACAGATTGCTCTGTTTTCTAAATTCTCCTCTGTCTGGCCTTGCTTTTTTATCAATATTTTACCTAGCCTTATTTTTTAATTTATATTTTTATTTTGTTGTCTTCTTCCTTTAAGCTACCTCAAATTCTTTGTGAAATAGCATGATCATTGGTGAAGAAAAAATTCAAAATAAATAGGTCAAATTATTAAATTTGCCTACGTGATTGTCAAGATCCTATAACATAACTTATTAATGCTGCTTCTCACTAAACTCTTCATTTTCTCTCTTCTTAATTTGTAATTTACAGTACAAGTTAATGAATATGGTGATCTTCATCATAATGGTTGACGCCTCCTCTTGAATTCATTCATTCATTTTTATTCACAAATGTAAGAGGCTTAGTTGAAAGCCATGAAGAGTACCGTCTTGGCCACTGGCCTCCTGTACTGGGAGGGTACCAGCGCTATGACCTCTGGGCTCTATGCATCCCTTATTCATTCTTCACTGCTCTTGGGGTCTGAGCATTAGGTAAGGAGGGGAGAGTCAGGCTGGAGCTCACTGAATAAGCAGTCATCACATGTAGACTGGTGAGATTGGACACCTTATGTAGCAGAGTTAACAAAGAGTAGAACGAAGGTATGCTTACAGCACGTCACAAGATCAACTGAACCAGATTTCCAGTGAAATAACAGAAAAAAAAAAATCAAAGTGGAGACAAGACTCATTGTTGTTGACTTTGAATCAGAAGATAATGACTGGAAATTAGTATTCTAATAAAGAATAAGGGAATGTCATATGAGTACCTGAATAATTTTTAGATATCCCTGACTTGCACAACACCATCAAGAAAGTGATAAATAATAATAGTGTTTCTGTTTATAAGGTGGCAAGATCAGTGCTGCCTGGCATGATAAAAAGGTCTAAAGGGCAATTCTGAACATCTCTCTGCTAGTGACACGTACACAGTTTCACTAATTACTGTCTATTCTGCAGCCAGGATGTTTGTAGACTTCTCTTCTCGTGATTCCAGGCAGAGTATAGAAGCAAGGACATCTTTTTGCAGTGTGCTGTGCCTTTCTATATGGCCTCAAAATGGACTAAGATTCAAAAGCCAACTTTTAACCTCTCTTCAAAGGCATTTGTGAGTCTACAGTTAGAACAGTAATCTTGCGTTCCTGAATCAGCAGATACCAGATCCTCTTTATCATAGTGTCAATACTCTCATCCTTGCCTTCTTGGATTTCCATAAAACTTGCTATGAAGGCAAACAAGTCAAAGTGGACTGCTCCCTGAAGAAAGCCAAGCACATGAAAGTATTGATAACAGTGTCAGGTAAATTGACGAGATGCTCCAACATATGCTCATTCATTGAAAGGCACCAACACTTCTCTTAAATCTTTGGTTATCATCTTCATAGTTAGTAACCTGGCTAAAAACTCTCATACTTGGGAGGAGATCAGAAGTTGCCTTTTGGTGCTCCAGACATATATAATGAACCCTAGCTGGATGTTTTTCTAAAGTGTAATATAAATCCTTACACAAAGTAAAATACCAAAATCAATATAAATAGTATGAATTAATATTAGCAAGAACAGCTTAATGCAAAGATGCATAGTTATACCAAATCACAGACCCAGAAGATACAAAACAATAATTTCATCTGGTCCAAAATGCTAAAGATAATTATTCATGTTGTTTTTCTCTGAAACATGCTTACTAAAGTCATGGCCAACTATTAATTTTTGTCTTTAATACTTTGAAGGAAAAAAATATTTTGGGGGGGGACCTTGAAGATGGCGGAAGAGTAAGACGCGGAGATCGCCTTCCTCCCCACGGATACACCAGAAATACATCCACACGTGGAACAACTCCTACAGAACTCCTACTGAAGGCTGGCAGAAGACCTCAGACCTCCCAAAAGGCAAGAAACTCCCCACGTAACTGGGTAGGGCAAAAGAAAAAACAGAGACAAAAGAATAAGGACGGCACCTGCACCAGTGGGAGGGAGCTGTGAAGGAGGAAAAGTTTCCACACACTAGGAAGCCCCTCCGCGGGCGGAGACTGCGGGAGGCAGAGGGGGGAGTTTCGGGACCGCGGAGTAGTGCACAGCGACGGGTGCGGAGGGCAAAGCGGGGAGATTCCTGCACAGAAGATCGGTGCCGACCGGCACTCACCAACCCGAGAGGCTTGCTGCTCACCCACCGGGGCGGGCGGGGCTGCGAGCTGAGGCTAAGGTTTTGGTTTTGGACGGAGCTCAGGGAGAGGACTGGGGTTGGCGGCTTGAACATACCCTGAAGGGGTTAGTGCACCACGACTAGCCGGGAGGGAGTTCGGGGAAAAGCCTGCACCGGCCGAAGAGGCAAGAGACTTTTTCTTCCCTCTTTGTCTCCTGGTGCGCGAGGAGAGGGGTCTAAGAGCGCTGCTTAAAGGAACTCCAGAGACGGGCGCGAGCCGCGGCTAAAAGCGCGAACCCCAGAGACGGGCGCGAGCCGCGGCTGAGGGCGCGAGCCCCCGAGACGGGCGCGAGCCGCGGCTAAAACCGCGGACCCCAGAGACGGGCGGGAGACGCTAAGGCTGCTGCTGCCGCCACCAAGGGGCCTGTGTGCGAGCACAGGTCACTCTCCACACCCCTCTTCCGCGGAGCCTGTGCAGCCCGCCACTGCCAGGTTCCCGGGATCCAGGGACAACTTCCCCGGGACAGCGCACGGCGGGCCTCAGGCTGGTGCAACGTCACGCCGGCCTCTGCCGCAACGTCACGCTGCCTCTGCCGCCGCAGGCCGGCCCCGCACGCAGTGCCCCTCCTTCCCCCATCCCCCAACCCCCGGCCTGAGTGAGCCGGAGCCCCCGAATCAGCGGCTCCTTTAACCCCGTCCTGTCTGAGCGAAAAAACAGACGCCCTCCAGCGACCTACACGCAGAGGCAGGGCCAAATCCAAAGCTGAGCTCCTGTGAGCTGTGAGAACAAAGAAGAGAAAGGGAAATCTCTCCCAGCAGCCACAGAAGCAGCGGATTAAAGCTCCACAATCAACTTGATATACCCTGCATCTGTGGAATACCTGAATAGACAAGGAATGATCCCAAATTGAAGAGGTGGAATTTAGGAGCGAAATCTATGATTTTTTTCCCTTTTCCTCTTTTTGTGAAGGTGTACGTGTATGCTCCTGTGTGACATCTAGTCTGTATACTCTAGCTTCCACCATTTGTCCTAGGGCTCTATCCGTCCATGACTTTTTTTTAAAAATTCTTTTTCTTAATAATTAAGTTTAATTGTAATAACTTTATTATACTTTACCTTCGTTCTTTCTTTCCTTCCTTCCCTCCCTCCTTTAGACAACGAATCACCCCAAATTGAGGAGGTGGTCTCAGGGAGCAGGATTTATGATTTTTCCCCCTTTACCTCTTTTTGTGAAGGTGTATGTGTATGCTTCTGTGTAAGATTTTCTCTGTATAGCTTTGCTTCCAACATTTGTCCTAAGGTTCTATCCGTCCCTTTTTTTTTTTCTAAATATTTTTTTTTTTTTTTTTTTTTTTTTTGCGCTATGCGGGCCTCTCACTGCCGTGGCCTCTCCCGTTGCGGAGCACAGGCTCCGGACGCGCAGGCTCAGCAGCCATGGCTCACGGGCCAGCCACTCCGCGGCATGTGGGATCTTCCCGGACTGGGGCACGAACCCGCGTCCCCTGCATCGGCAGGCGGACTCTCAACCACTGCGCCACCAGGGAAGCCCTCTAAATATTTTTTAATTCAATAACTATATTATACTTTATTTTATTTTTACTGTATCATCTTTCTTTCTGTCTTTTTTTCCTTCTTTCCATCCTTCCTTCCTTCCTTCCTCCCTCCCTCCCTCCCTCCCTCCTTTCTTTCCTTCTTTGCTTCTTTCTTCCTTCCTTCCTTTCCTCCTTTCCTTCTTTCTTTCCTCATACTTCTACTAATTCTCTCTACTTTTTCTCCCTTTTATTCTGAGCCGTGTGGATGAAAGGCTCTTGGTGCTCCAGCCAGGAGTCAGGGCTCTGCCTCTGAGGTAGGAGAGCCAACTTCAGGTCACTGGTCAACAAGAGACCTCCCAGCTCCACATAATATTAAACAGCGGAAATCTCCCAGAGACCTCCATCTTAACACCAGCACCCAGCTTCACTCAACGACCAGCAAGCCACAGTGCTGGACAACCTATGCCAAACAACTAGCAAAACAGGAACACAACCCCACCCATTAGCAGAGAGGCTGCCTAAAATCATAATAAGGCCACAGACACCCCAAAACACACCACCAGACGTGAACCTGCCCACTAGAGAGACAAGATCCAGCCTCATCCAGCACAACACAGGCACTAGTCCCCTCCACCAGGAAGCCTACACAACCCACTGAAACAACCTTAGCCACTGGAGACAGACATCAAAAACAACGGGAACTACGAAAGTGCAGCCTTCAAAAAGGAGACCCCAAACACAGTAAGATAAGCAAAATGAGAAGACAGAAAAACACACAGCAGATGAAGGAGCAAGATAAAAACCCACCAGACCTAACAAATGAAGAGGAAATAGGCAATCTACCTGAAAAAGAATTCAGAATAATGATTAGTAAGGATGATCCGAAATCTTGGAAGTAGAATGGACAAAATGCAAGAAACAGTTAACAAGGACCTACAAGAACTAAAGATGAAACAAGCAACGATGAACAATGCAATAAATGAAATTAAAATCACTCTAGATAGGATCAATAGCAGAATAACCTGAGGCAGAAGAACGGATAAGTGACCTGGAAGATAAAGTAGTGGAAATAACTACTGCAGAGCAGAATAAAGAAAAAAGAATGAAAAGAACTGAGGACAGTCTCAGAGACCTCTGGGACAACATGAAACGCACCAACATTCGAATTATAGGGGTTCCAGAAGAAGAAGAAAGAAAGAAAGGGACTGAGAAAATATTTGAAGAGATTATAGTTGAAAACTTCCCTAATATGGGAAAGGAAATAGTTAATCAAGTCCAGGAAGCACAGAGGGTCCCATACAGGATAAATACAAGTGAGAAACACGCCAAGACACATATTAATCAAACTGTCAAAAATTAAATACAAAGAAAGCATATTAAAAGCAGCAAGGGAAAAACAACAAATAACACACTAAGGGAATCCCCATAAGGTTAACAGCTGATCTCTCAGCAGAAACCCTACAAGGCCAGAAGGGAGTGGCAGGACATACTGAAAGTGATGAAGGAGAATAGCCTGAAACCAAGACTACTCTACCCAGCAAGGATCTCATTCACATTTGATGGAGAAATTAAAACCTTTACAGACAAGCAAAAGCTGAGAGAGTTCAGCACCACCAAACCAGCTTTACAACAAATGCTAAAGGAACTTCTCTAGACACGAAACACAAGAGAAGGAAATGACCTATAGTAGCGAACCCAAAACAATATATAAAATGGAAATAGGAACATACATATCGATAATTACCTTAAATGTAAATGGGACTAAATGCTCCCACCAAAAGACACAGATTGGCTGAATGGATACAAAAACAAGACCCTTATATATGCTGTCTACAAGAGACCCACTTCAGAACTAGAGACACATATAGACTGAAAGTAAGGGGATGGAAAAAGATAGTCCATGCAAATGGAAACCAAAAGAAAGCTGGAGTAGCAATTCTCATATCAGACAAAATAGACTTTAAAATAAGGACTATTAAAAGGGACAAAGAAGGACACTACATAATGATCAAGGGATCGATCCAAGAAGAAGATATAACAATTGTAAATATTTATGCACCCAACATAGGAGCACCTTCAATACATAAGGCAAATACTAACAACCATAAAAGGGGAGATCAACAGTAACACAATTCATAGTAGGGGACTTTAACACCCCACTTTCACCCATGGACAGATCATTCCAAAATGAAAATAAATAAGGAAACACAAGCTTTAAATGATACATTAAACAAGATGGACTTAATTGATGTTTCATAGGACCACTCCATCCAAAAACAACAGAATACACATTTTCTCAAGTGCTCATGGAACATTCTCCAGGGAGAGATCATATCTTGGGTCACAAATCAAGCCTTGGTAAATTTAAGGAAAACTGAAATTGTATCAAGTATCTTTTCCGACCACAACGCCATGAGACTAGATATCAATTACAGGAAAAGATCTGTAAAAATTACAAACACATGGAGGCTAAACAATACACTACTTAATAATGAAGTGATCACTGAAAGAAATCAAAGAGGAAATAAAAAAATACCTAGAAACAAATGACAATGGAGACACAACGACCCAAAACCTATGGGATGCAGCAAAAGCAGTTCTAAGGGGGAAGTTTATAGCAATACAAGCCCACCTTAAGAAGCAGGAAACATCTCTGTCGAATTAAACAACCTAACCTTGCACCTCAAAGCAATTAGAGAAAGAAGAACAAAAAAACCCCAAAGCTAGCAGAGGAAAGAAATCATAAAAATCAGATCAGAAATAAATGAAAAAGAAATGAAGGAAACAATAGCAAAGATCAATAAAACTAAAAGCTGGTTTCTTTGAGAAGATAAACAAAATAGATAAACCACTAGCCAGGACTCATCAAGAAAAAAACGGGAGAGACTCAAATCAATAGAATTAGAAATGAAAAAGGAGAAGTAACAACTGACACTGCAGAAATAAAAAAAATCATGAGAGATTACTACAAGCAACTCTATGCCAATAAAATGGGACAATCTGGAAGAAATGGACAAATTCTTAGAAATGCACAACCTGCCAAGACTGAATCAGGAAGAAATAGAAAATATGAACCGACCAATCACAAGCACTGAAATTGAAACTGTGATTAAAAACCTTCCAACAAACAAAAGCCAGGACCAGATGGCTTCACAGGTGAATTCTATCAAACGTTTAGAGAAGAGCTAACACCTATCCTTCTCAAACTCTTCCAAAATATAGCATGAGGGAGGAACACTTCCCAAATTCCTTCTACGAAGCCACCATCACCTTGATACCAAAACCAGACAAGGATGTCACAAAGAAAGAAAACTACAGGCCATTATCACTGATGAACATAGATGCAAAAATCCTCAACAAATACTAGCAAACAGAATCCAACAGCACATTAAAAGGATCATACACCATGATCAAGTGGGGTTTATTCCAGGAATGCAAGGATTCTTCAATATACGCAAATCTATCAATGTGATAAACTATATTAAACAAATTGGAAGGAGAAAAACCATATGATCATCTCAATAGATGCAGAGAAAGCTTTCGAACAAAATTCAACACCCCATTTATGATAAAAACCCTCCAGAAAGTAGGCATAGAGGGAACTTTCCTAAACATAATAAAAGCCATATATGACAAGCCCACAGCAAACATCTCATCCTCAATGGTGAAAAACTGAAAGCATTTCCACTAAGATCAGGAAACAAGACAAGGTTGCCCACTCTCACCACTCTTATTCAACATAGTTTTGGAAGTTTTAGCCACAGCAATCAGAGAAGAAAAGGAAATAAAAGGAATCAAATCGGGAAAAGAAGAAGTAAAGCTGTCACTGTTTTGCAGATGACATGATACTATACATAGAGAATCCTAAAGATGCTACCAGAAAAACTACTAGAGCTAATCAATGAATTTGGTAAAGTAGCAGGATACAAAATTAATGCACAGAATCTCTGGCATTCCTATATACTAATGATGAAAAATCTGAAAGTGAAATCAAGAAAAACACTCCCATTTACCATTGCCAACAAAAGAATAAAATATCTAGGAATAAACCTACCTAAGGATACGAAAGACCTGTATGCAGAAAATTATAAGACACTGATGAAAGAAATTAAAGATTGATACAAATAGATGGAGAGATATACCATGTTCTTGGATGGGGAAGAATCAACATTGTGAAAATGACTCTACTACCCAAAGCAATCTACAGATTCAATGCAATCCCTATCAAACTACCACTGGCATTTTTCACAGAACTAGAACAAAAAATTTCGCAATTTGTATGGAAACACAAAAGACCCCGAATAGCCAAAGCAATCTTTAGAACGAAAAAAGGAGCTGGAGGAATAAGGCTCCCTGACTTCAGACTATATTACAAAGCAACAGTAATCAAGACAGTATGGTACTGGCACAAAAACAGAAAGACAGATCAGTGGAACAGGATAGAAAGCCCAGAGATAAACCCACGCCCATATGGACACCTTATCTTTGATAAAGGAGGCAGGAATGTACAGTGGAGAAAGGACAGCCTCTTCAATAATGGTGCTGGGAAAACTGGACAGGTACATGTAAAGTATGAGATTAGATCACTCCCCCTAACACCATACACAAAAATAAGCTCAAAATGGATTAAAGACCTAAATGTAAGGCCAGAAACTATCAAACTCTTAGAAGAAAACATAGGAAGAACACTCTATGACATAAATCACAGCAAGATCCTTTCTGACCCACCTCCTAGAGTAATGGAAATAAAAACAAAAATAAACAAATGGGACCTAAAGAAGCAGTTCTTAATTGGTGCTGGTACAAGCACTTGCAGAGGCTATGCCCCTGGGGCTCAGCATAATGGGAACAGGCAAAAACACAGATCTCTCGGTTTTTTCCCCTGAAAGGGGCTTAATTACACACTTTACTGCTGCTGACTGAGAGTCCCGACTTTTAATTAGCATACATTGAAGGGCTGGCTGTGATCCTCCCTGGCGCCCAGGGGAGCCATGGGGCACTTCCATCACTCTCCCTCCTGCTTGCCTCCAACAATAAACCCAAGTTGCCAGTATCTCCCTAGAAGGAGCTTGTCTACACATCTAGCACCCCAACTTTTATGCTGCTGCCCCAGGACAGATCATCCAATCACCCAGCTCTAACAGCCAATAAGGCTTCCATTCATGAGTCCCACAAGACTATAACAAACAAAGAAGCAGTTTTTATACAGGAGCAGAAGCACCCCCTGTGGCTATACACCTGGGTCCAGCAAGCAAGCAGCAAGCATAAATGCCCATCGCCCAGTTACTCCCTGAAAGGAACTCCCAGAAGCACAAGGAATACCAAATAAAATTAATATAAAGACCAAGGCACATTATAATTAATTTGTCAAAAGTTAAAGACAAAGAGAGATCTTAAAAGCAGCAAGAGAAAAACAATTTGTTACAAGAGAACCTCTATAAGACTATCATCAGATTTTTTAGCAGAAATTTTGCAGACCAGAAAGGAGTGGGATGATATATTAAAAGTGCTAAAAAGGAAAAACCTGCCAACCAAGAATAATCTACCTGACCAAAGATGTCCTTCAGAATTGAAGAAGATAAAAAGAATTTTCCAGAAAAACAAAAGCTGAATGAGTTTATTACCATTAGACATGCCATACAAGAAATGTTAAAGGGACTTCTTCAACCTGAAACAAGACGATGCTTATTAATAACATGAAAACCTATGAAAGTATAAAACTCACTAGTAGAGACAAATATATAGTCAAATTTAGAACATCTAATATTGCAATGGTGGTACATTATACTTATAACTCTAGTATAAAAGTTAAAAGAAATAAGTACTAAAATTAACTATAACTACACTAATTTGTTAATGACAATGCAATATTAAAAGATTTAAATTGTGACATCAAAAACAAAATGTGGGAAGGAGAGTATAAAAGCGTAGAGCATTTGTGTGCATTCAGTGTTAAGTTGTTATCAGCTTAAAATAAACTATTATAATTATAAGGCGTTTTATGTAAGTCTCATGGTGACCACAAAGCAAAACCTGTAGCAAGTACATAAAAGAGAAAGAGAAAGAAATCTAAGCACGTAACTACAGAAAATCATCGAATCACAAAGGAAGAGAGCAACAGAGGAGCAAAGGAACAAAGGAATTATTCAATATAAAACAGCCAGAAAGCAATTGACAAAATGCCAATACTGAATTCATATCTATCAATAATTACTTTAAAGCTAAATGGACAAAATTTCCCAATCAAAAGATAGAATGACTACGAGGATAATATACAAGACCCAATTATATGCTACAAAAGACTTGCTTCAGTTTTAAGGACACATGTAGGCTCAAAGTGAAGGGATGCAAATGGAAACCAAAACAAAGCAGAGGTAGCTATATTTATATCAGACAAAATAGACTTTAAGCCAAAAACTGTAACAGGAGACAAAGGAGGTCATTGTATAATGATAAGCGGTCAATTCATCAACAGGATATAACAATTGTAAAACTTTATGCACCCAACGTTGGAGCACCTCAATATATAAAGCAAATATTAACAGATCTTTAGCACCCACTTTCAACAATGGTTAGACCATCTAGACAGAAAAATTGTTAAAAAAAAAATTGGACTTAAACTGTATGTCAGATCAGATTGCTTTCATAGATATACACAGAACATCCCATCAACTGCAGCAGAATGTACATTCTTCTCAAGCACATGTGGAAACATTCTCCAGGATAGGGTCAAATATTAGTCTACAAAACAAGTATTAGTAAGTTTAAGAAGACTGGAATCATATGAAGCATCTTTTCTGATCACAATGGTACAAAGATAAAGAAGGCAATCACAAGAAGAAACTGGAAAATTCCCAAATATGTGGAGATTAAATAACATGCTCCTGAACAACCAATGGGCCAAAGAATAAATCAAAAGAGAAATCAGGGAGCTTCCCTGGTGGCGCAGTGGTTGAGAGTCCGCCTGCCGATGCAGGGGACATGGGTTTGTGCCCCGGTCCGGGAAGACCCCACATGCCGCGGAGCGGCTAGGCCCGTGAGCTATGGCCGCTGAGCCTGCGCGTCCGGAGCCTGTGCTCCGCAATGGGAGAGGCCACAACAGTGAGAGGCCCGCATAACGCAAGAAAAAAAAAAAAGAGAGAAATCAAAAAACATCTTGAGACAAATGAAAATGGAAACAAAACATACCAAAACTTATGAGATACAGCAAAAGTAGTTCTAAGTGAAAAGTTTAAAGTGACAAATGCCTACATTAAGAAAAAAGATCTCAAAAAAAAAGGAAGATCTCAAATAAACAACCTAACTTTACTAATAAGATAAAATGAAATAAAAGGAATCAAGGAATAATTGTCTGCACATTAGGAATTACAACATATTTTCAAAATATAGTGATACCTAATCAATCAGGGGAAATAATATGTTTCACATATGTAATGTTTCTGAGTAATTGAAGCCATTCATTTTATATCCTCGCTATTTCAGAGATCTTCATTTTTTATGGTGGAAATTTGTGGATCATGTATTATATAGTTCTACCCATCATTAGATTAGAAGTCAATATGCATGATTTGTAAGATAATTTGACAGTAGGCACATCACTGGAGCTTTTTGTATTTCTGATCCTTTTACCTATAAACTAGAAATAAAGATTTATACTCTGGCTGTACACAAGGTATTTGTGAGGGTCAAATGAGGTATATATGTTAAAGCATCTTCAAAACTGGAAAGTACTGTACAAAACTAAGGAATGTTAGCTACTATATTCTAGGTGATTCGGGGCTATTGTCGTAACCATCAATATTTGTTGGATGCTGGAATAAGTGATACCCTGTGAATCGTCTAACTCCTCAGTGCTACATATTCCTCACTTTGTAGGACAATATGCCATGCTTTTGTGAGTTCTGGAGTCTTCTTTTTAGAGTCTAGGCTGTGATTATTAAATAAATATAAAAGGAGAAAAAGATACACACACACGTAGATATATGTATATATACACACACATACACCCTCTATTTTTGTTTATTATCAACATTTTAATTATATTGAAAAGGCAGCGATTCTCCTTTTAAAGAATTTGTACTCTATTTTTTGTAATTAAAACTTTGATCATAAATTGTAAAACTGCCCACCCTGTATCCTCTTGTCAGGGAAAAAAATGTTAGGCTCTGATTTATTGTCCTGTGAGACTTTTCTTCTTCCTCGACCACCCAAATTCATTCTCTAGTACTTGTGTTTCTTCTGTACACATGGACTCAGTTCTGAGAAGAGAAGCTATGAGAGAAATAAAATGAATATTTTATTTGCACTTTCTGAGTCATTTTGATTCATACAGGTAAGAGTCAGGGTTTTTAAATTAGGCAATTTTCTGGCTGGACAAGTTATGCTGTTCCTAAAATGAAACATGGAGAATGGAGGTGAGACAATAGTGTAAAATGACTGATCATCAGCCACAATTAGACTTTCTCAATCGCCTGCCAAGTGCTTGACAGGCCTGGGCACAGGGCTGCACAGCCCCTGATAAAGACTTCCTTGACTTCTGGTAATCTTCCTCAGTTACTGAAAACTATTGATCCTGTTTCCACACATCTCAATGTTAATTGGCTTCTCCTCAAGCATCCCCGTGGACACCACAGACCAACCCGACCTGTTAAATAAGCAGGGTTGATTCCTATTAATATTTTCTCTCATCTAAGTTAAAGAGTCAAGACACCACCGACTGAGGCAACTTTTAATTTGTTCTTAAAATAGGACAAACGTTTCCAGATGACCCACTCACATGAGTCCCTATTTTTGAGAGTGATTCAGCAGTATAATTGGAATCCAGAGAGATGGTGGTACAGGGCAAGACCTAGATGAAAAAAGAAAAAAATCACAGAAGAAACCAAATAGGTCATATGGGTTTTGAAATCAATCAATATAAATCCCTAATCTATCACTTTTTAGCTATTTGTGATTATCTATAAAAATGGAAATATAAAATACAGACACTAAATTCTCAATATCTTAATCTTAAGAATGCCAGAAAGAACTTCCATCATTGGCCATTGGCATTTCTGACTGCCATGTATATATAATCTGCATAAAAACAGTAATAATAAATTTTAAAATCCAAAATGCCTATAGGAAAACGATACAAGGCAACAGAAATCAATCTCTGTTTTTGGCTTTTGATTTGCTGATACTTTATGAAAGTCAAACTCAAGAAGAATAACAGAAGATAAATTTCAACAATCTCCATCAAAGCCTGTATCCCTCAGGACAGCGCTGGCTTTATGTATAATTATATTTTCCACGGTTTTCTCATTGAGTCAGCTTCAAGGGCAGACTGTGTTTCATTCCTTTGTTGCATGTCCTGTAGCCCCTGAACAGAGCTAGGCCGTAGTAAACACCCAGTATCAACTGAGAAGAAAGAACTCGGGATTCTATTCTCAGTGCCACTGAATGCTTCCCTATGACAGTAATGTAAACTTTGGTACTCTGGCAAATACAATCAGTTAGGTTTGCCCTCTGCGTTTTGAACTTCATGCTTTACTGTTGTAGAAACAAGGGGATGTCTTCAGCCCTCATCATTACAGGTGAAGCGAGGTGCAATTGACATCACACCTGCTTCTCCAGAAATCTTCCAGGACATCAGTAAGGGGTCCAGATGGAACCCACACCCTTGGGGTAATGCCTAGCCCCCAGTGGAGTAAGGAAGAACGGACACACTTGGTTTAAGAACATACTTCCCTTAGCCTTCTACCTACCTATTCCCATCTTCGGAGGCAAAGAGAAGAGTGCTTAAGAATATAAATGATTCACTTTGTTATGAAGCAGAAACTAACACACCATTGTAAAGCAATTATACCCCAATAAAGATGTTAAAAAAAAAGAAAAATTTAAATTTAAAAAAAAAAAAAAAGGGCTTCCCTGGTGGCGCAGTGGTTGGGAGTCCACCTGCCGATGCAGGGGACATGGGTTCGTGCCCCAGTCCGGGAGGATCCCACATGCCGCGGAGCGGCTGGGCCCCTGGGCCATGGCCGCTGGGCCTGCGCGTCCGGGGCCTGTGCTCCGCGGCGGGAGAGGCCACAGCAGTGAGAGGCCCACGTACCGCAAAGAAAACAAAAACAAAAACAAAAAAAGAATGCGGGCATCTTGAGGAAGGTAGAAAAGGTAAGGAAATGTATTCTTCCCTAGGCTTCCAAAAAGGGACCCCGTCCTGCTGACATTTGACTTTAGCTCCGTGGCATTCATTTGAGACCTCTGACCTCCAGAACTACAATATATAAAATTCTGTTGTTTTAAGCCACTAAATTTGTGGCAACTCGTTATAGTAGCCACAGATAACTGACATCCGTGCCTCTCAAGTCCAGCCCATCTTTCATCCCTACCCTGCCCTCCTGCTACCAGTGAGCATATTTCCTACTTTCTGCTTCTTGTGTATATATGTTTTTAACAAATACATATATGTCTAATTTTTCTTTCTTGTTTATGCGATAGATTCCTTACTATACACAAACTCTACCCCTGGCTTTTTTTTTTTTTACTTAACAGCTTACATTCTTGTTCCTTGTTACCCCTGCACAGGACTCCATGGTGAGGATGTTCCATAACTAATTCAACCAGTTCTTAAATAGTCAACATTTGGGTGGATTCCAAACTTTGCTAATAAGAATAGAGCTTCAATGAGTAACTTTATGAATATGGCGTCTAATATTTAGGGAGGTGCTTTATCACACTAGATTCCTAGAAATATTTCCCTACAGGGAAAATAGCAAAAGCATGTGTCATTTTGTTAAATAGTGCCAAATCCCCTCCATAGAGGTCACACTACTTTTCACTGCAACCAGCAATATACACTAGTACCTATTTCTTCACAGTACCTATTTCTGACATGTGTTGTCAAACATTTGTATTTTTGCCAATCTAAGAGTTGGGAAATGGTTTCTTAGTGTGGTTTTTAATTTTCATTTCCCTTATTATGAGTGACAGTAAGCCTATTTTTCATATGTTTAAGGACTGTAAACGTTTTTATCTGTGAGCATTTTTATATCTTTAGCCCATATCTTTATATAGTTTTAAATTTTTTTTCTTAATTTTAAAAAATTCTTTCATGTAAGGGAGCCTTGAACAGAGCTATCTTCTACTGCTTCAGTGAAGTGCCATTTTAAAAGTTAACCACACCCTTTTTATCTCCTTCTGACTCTGTTATGCTCACTTGTTTCAGTAGGGACTTTTGTTCAACTGATTCCTCTTTTCCTTTACTTTCAGACCTCCAAGAGACTCTTCTCCCTCTACAGATCTCTCTCTCCTCAGAACCAGGGCTTTCCCAAGACTGTTGCCTCTGCTCCAGCACACCTCATAGGCCCTTCCCTTGACTGATACCCAAAGGACCAGTTCTCTGTTTCACTGGGCTTCAGGCTGATTCCCTGCCTTTTGGGGTTAAGTCCTAGTTGACGTGATCTGTGCCCTTCGGCTACTGGGATCCCACTGCCCTCCTCTGTCTTCTGTGCAAATCCCTCCTCACTGTTCACCCTAAGGCAGGCTCTGGAGGACATTTTGATAGTCTTGAATGAATATTTCCTTCCTGATAGGTAAACTGAGGTTTGCAGTACTGTCTCTAAATATAATTGTTAGCTAGGGGTGATTGCATTTGGTCTCCTTGTTGATCTCTATGATTTGGGAGAGAATGTATGAAGACATTCATATTTATGTCAGCGCTTACAAGATCCTGGTATGTATTAAGCTCTAAGTAAGTGTTAGCAGTTATCGTTAATTTTATTAATTAGAGGGTACATGGACATTGAAGAATAAGTATTGGAATGGAAAAATTAGATTGCTATGGGCAAAAACTCATAAAACTGGATGCCTGCCTAATATCACAGTGTCCAAGAATGGGTTATAGATCAGGGTTTCTCAACATTTGTACTCTTGACATTTGGGGCCAGATTATTCTTTGTTCTGGGGGCTGTCCTGTACTACTCACTAGATGCCAGAAGAAACCCATTCCTGCAAGTCGTGACAATCAAAATGTCTCTAAGTCATTGCAAATGTCCCTCTGAGGCAAAGTTACCAACCAGTTGAGAATCATTTCTACAAATTGAATAAATACCTGAATGTAAGGGCGTATCTTTGTGACCAGGGGTACAAAAGGATTTCTTTACACAAAACTTCAAAAACAAAAACATAAAGCAAAACATTGATGAATTTCATTACCTTACTCAGGTTACTTTGTTGACAATTGGACTGAAATGGGACAAGAACCAAATCAGAAGAACCGATTAGGTAGTTCTTTAACTGAGGTGCCCAAGGTCACACAGCAGGGAACCAGAATTCAGATCCGTGTTGTCTTATTTTATACACATGTTCTTTACCTCTACTTGCTATGTTTCTGGAGAGTTAACGTAAGAAAGGTTGTAGGCTGGTGAAAGGCCTAAGAGAATTAAGTTAGCTCAGGCCCCTGTCAAGTTCCCTGGAGATAGGTAATGAGATTAAGTTGAGCCTCTAGACTCAGAGGTATTTTAAAGTTACAAATAATATGGACGGAAATATGGACGGAAAAATCTTTTATGCCAAGAGGAATTGACCTGTGGCTGATGAGAGAATTGGACTTCCTCAATGACCAGCAGAAAATCAGGTTAGAGGATGAGAAGGTTGAAGCTGTGCTTTTGTAGTTCAGCCATATAACAAGAGCAAGAGGGAGGCAGCTCTTGGGACCATCTGAACAGGGCTCACTATCTGAGATGCGGCCCGTGTTCAAATGCCATAGCACCCAGCCTGCCCCTCCAGTGTCCAGGGACTCCTGTGGAGCCTCAGCCAGAGAACTACATGAACTGTGGGGGGTGGACTTGCCATCCTTTTTTCTATACTGTGCATGCTTCATTACCTTGCCGATTTCTTTTATTGTGGTAAAACCCACATAGCATAAAATGTATCATCTTAACCTTTTTAAGTATACAGTTCAGTAAGGTTAAGCATATTTACATTGTTGTGAAACAACAATGTTTTCATCTTGCAACTGAACCTCTATGCCCATTAAATAACAACTCCTCTTTCCCCTCCCCCAGCCCCTGAGAGCCATCTCTCTACTTTCTATTTCTATGAATTTTATTACTTTAAATACCTCATATAAGTGGAATCATACAGTGTTCGAGTTTTGCAACTGATTTACTTCATTTAGCATAATGTCCTCAAGATTCATCCATGTTTTCACATGTGACAGGATTTCCTTCCATTTCAAGGCTGTATAGTATTCCTTCGTGTGCATCCATCACATTTTGCTTACGCATTTATCCATCAATGGATATCTGGGTTGTTTCCATCTCTTGGCTACTGTGAATACTGCTGTTATAAACATGGGTGTACGAAAATCTCTTTGAGATCCTGTTTTCATTTCTTCAGGATATATACCCAGAAGAGGGATTGCTGTTCATACGGAACTTTTATTTTTAATTTTTGATGAACCTCCATACTGTTTTCCATAGCCATTGCACCATTTTACAATTCCAGCAACAGTGCACAGGGTTCCAGCTTCTCCACATGCCTAGCAACATTTGTTACATTCTGTTTTCTTTTGATAGCAGCCATCCTAATGGGTGTGAGGTACCTTGCACTTTTGACTAGATCATGTATGTCCAGACAGGCTCAGATTTTCTCTGTGGAAGAGGTCTAGCAGTGCTATCTGGTTAAAGCAATGCTACTATACTTAATATGAGGCTGGGAAAGGTTACTTGTCCACAGCTAACATCGGGAGAGTAGAGGTCCGATAAATTTGAGGGGGTAAGGCTTCAATGGAGTGACGGTTCCCCCAGCCACCTGTTGCACCATCCCTGGCTAATGATTCCTAGGCGGGTCTTACTGGTTACCTGTTTTCTATCATAGGTCCGTGTAATAAAATGCTGTATTCCTGAATGTTTATTCGTGGAGTGCTTTTTCCACTGTATTATTTGGTAATCCCTATGAACAATTTCAACCTTTGCTTAATCATTTGATCACAGTTAGCCTCATGCCATGTTTGGATAGTACTTCTCTTTTTGGGGACTAGCTAGAGGTTTATGTCATTTCAGTCATTCGCTGTAAGATTTCAGCCACCAGGTGGCACTGAAGTGTTTAATTTATACAAATCAATCATTTTTCACTGTCGGTTTGCCAAGTTTTAAACTAATTTGCTTGTGAATTATCTACGATTATGTAGCTGCAGCTACTCTATTAGCTTCCTACCAGTGCTGTAACAAATTACCATAAATTCATTGGCTTAAAACAATACCATATATTATCTTACAGTTCTGCCTGTCAGAGAGGTCGAAAGTGGGTCTCGCTACATTCAAATCAGAGCATCAGCAGGGCTACATTCCTCCTGGAAGCTCTAAGGGAGAATTCGTTTCCTTGTCTTTTCCAGCTTTTAGAGCCTGCCTGTATCTTTTAAATTTATTTTTGGCTACATTGGGTCTTCGTTGCTGCATGCGGGCTTTCTCTAGTTGCGTCGAGCGGGGGTTACTCTTCGTTACGGTGCGGGGGCTTCTCATTGCGGTGGCTTCTCTTGTTGCGGAGCATGGGCTCTAGGCACGCAGCTTCAGTAGTTGTGGCTCACGGGCTTAGTTGCTCCGCGGCATGTGGGATCTTCCCCGGACAAGGGCTCAAACCCGTGTACCCGGCATTGGCAGGCGGATTCTTAACCACTATGCCACCAGGGAAGTCCTGCCTGTATCTTTTGAATAGTAATATCAGTATAGGAATGTCTCTCCCCATAGAACCCTTTGTACAATCTTATTACTTTCAGCATACAGATGGCCCTAACTACTAATCCTCCATGAAGCTTAGGTTGGATCGTGGAATTAAGTGAGTAAAGGAGTTCAAGAACAGAATTTATCTTCTCCTTAATTCATTACTGTGAAAATTCTTGTTATCCAGATAGAGTTCTTTGCTCTCTTGCACCAGTTTCCAGATCCAGTTTTAACTTTCATTCCTGAAGCAGATCCCTTGCTCTGAAACCCTGTCCCTTTTCCTATCTTGGGACAAGGCCAAACCCCTAGAAGGACATTGGAAGGCCTCCTCTAACTCTTCCTCTTCAGTCTAGTGAAAGCCCTAGGTCCTTGACTCCACTTTTCCAGTCCACACCACCACCCTGCTTGCTGCAGAGTCAAAAGCCAATGGGTGGCTAAGCCAAGGAGCCACAGAGCAGGTCCTAGGGGGTGAAAGGGGACTGAGTCTTACTCTTGCCAACTTTGACCAAGAAGCCAGGCTTTTGCAGGTCATGAGTAGATCAAAGAGTCCATAGATCTACCTCCTTCAAGCACAGTCACCAAATGTTCTCTTCAATTTTTTCTCAGCAAACCTTCTCACACTGAGAGTTTAGGTGTCTCTCCTGGCAAGAAGAGAAAGTCTTCCAAAGAAGCATGACTGTCCCTCCACGTTCCAGCCTGCCTTCCAGCCTCCTTCTCCAGGAGCTCAACTCTCCGGCCAGGACACAGGATATCCACGAGGAATGGGGCAGCATAGGCAAAATGGATGAAGCCCTGGTTAACAGTCAGAATAATAGCTGGCATGTACCAATAACTTAATTTGAACCAGGCACCAGTCTATCAGTTTTGAATGTGTTGGCTCACTGAATCCTGAGACCACCCTGGGAGGTATGTACTATTATTAGCCCCATTTTACAGATGAGGAAATGGAGGCACAGAGGCATTGGCAATTTCTTCAAGGTCACACAGCGTGAAGGCTATTCCCCCAGCTTAATTTTTCTGTGCACTTTGCCTTCTCCATGCTGCTCCCTCAAGCCTAAACTTGCAATGCCCTCTCTCCCCCTCCTCTAAGCTTGGTCTCTAGAATGACTCAGCGGCTCTGAGTTTGCAGCTTTACTAGGAAAACCGTGTTGCTTCTCTCCGGGTATCTATTCTATCTGTCCCATTTCTCATTGTGGAATGAGGAGTTCTTTTAAGTGAATTTTAGGCATGAACAAATAAGTGGAAGAGATTTCAGAGAAATGGAGAAGCCGTCCTGGTGACCCTGAAATCACACTGGGTAACACAAGCTCTGCTGGGTCATATAAAGGTCCGCCCTTCATATGAACAGCAGAGGGCGCTGTGCAGCCGTGGCCTCGTATTAAGAATGCTGTTCCCCTCCCTCCCCTGCTTCCCAGGATGGGAACCCCCAGTTAGGATCTATACATGGAGAAAACTGCCCGGTTTTCACACCTCTGCTGTCCTCCCATGGTTCCAGGACCTCCCTGTACACCTGTCCCGACCTTGTTCCTAAGAATAATCTGACCTGAGGTCACTGGAACATGTGGACTTTCCAACCACAAGGGCCCCAAATCTGGGCAAGTCCAATTCTGGTCTCCTGCCCCCGTTCTGGCTCTTGGAATTCGGCCTGCCTCCCCAGACCCCGCCAGTCTAAGATTTTGTGTTCTGGTTTAAGGTCTGAAATACTGCCTGTGCTCTGTGGTTGACCCCTAGCCTGGGCCGTGACCCGGCCTTGTGCTTCCCAGACACTTGTGTCCTTGAGCTGTAATCCTGCTCTCGACCGTGTGGTTGGAGCCCTGCTTTCTGCTGAAAGACCTTCCCGGTGCTGCCAGCTCTCCATTCTGGACTTGGGAGGATCACTGATCATGAGTTTCCAGTCCTGTCCTCTGAGTTTGTTGCACCCCCAACATGGTACCAGCTGCTGCTTCTGAGACCTTCTGATTCCTTCTGGGTGCAGAGGTAAAAAGCGGAGGACCCCAATTGCTGAGAAAATTCAACAGGGCCAGGGCCACCCGTGGAGGATATGCTGAAAGAATGCAACCCTCATCCGTCCCCCACTTCACGGGTTCAAAAGTAGAAGTTGAAAGTTGAAGAAATAGGGAGAGTTGTTAGTGTGTTTCCATCTCCTTCCTCCACTTCCTCCTGATACTGGTCAAACTTCGAGCACCCCCCTGATTCTAGTAAGTGGTGTAATGCCTGACCTTGGCTTCTACTGGTTGTCACCAACTTTTCGTACAGCCCACCAGGTATGCCCAGCTAGCTAGAGCGAAGACTTCAGCCACGCCTCTCTTCTCTAGAATGGTTAGACAGTATCCCCAGGATGCAGGGCCTCCGCCACCTGGCTTAGTCTAGTAAGCTTCCCAAAACAGGTCAAATTAGAACCTTAATGGAAAGATCAGCTTTACTAAATCATCTGAACTACCTCTCCTTAGTGACTAATCAAGAAATGCTATAGTGGGCTCCCCTGGTGGCGCAGTGGTTGAGAGTCCGCCTGCCGATGCAGGGGACACGGGTTCGTGTCCCGGTCCGGGAAGATCCCACGTGCCGCGGAGCGGCTGGACCCGTGAGACATGGCCGCTGAGCCTGCGCGTCCGGAGCCTGTGCTCCGCAACGGGAGGGGCCACAACAGTGAGAGGCCCGCGTACCGCAAAAAAAAAAAAAAAGAATTTATTAAAGATTGTTATTTTATGTGAAAGCTTGTGGTCTGGGGACAGGCTTGCAATATCCATGCCCTTCCTTTATTCTGCCCAGTCTTCAAATGGAAGAAGACTATTCTATAGCCACACACCTTGCATCCTTTCAGTCTTGGGTTTTCCTGCAGGACCTTGAAGTTTATCTCCATCCTGTAAACCATAAATTCCCAGACGTCTTCTTTACTGTGGGCCTCTCGTCTCTCATCTCAACTTAGAGGCTCCATGTGGATATGAAAAGAAAATGTGTTGAAGACTAGGAAGAAGGATGCAGCTGATGTGGCAGGAACTGCTGAAGGAAACAGGCATGTGAGCGCCGACCGAGAACATGCTGCCCCCCATGAAGCTTAGATACTTGACAGTGCTCACTGAGCTCTGAAGGCCAGTGCATTGGATGCAACTTTTGGAAAGTTGAAGTATCCTTGGAGAACACAGTGATGACAATTATAGCACTAAGCTGTTCTCCGCCTGGATTAACTGAAACTGTGGAATGAAACTAATGTGGTCCACCCGATACCGTGTATCCTCAGAGAGGAAGAAGTGAGCAGGTACTAGGAATGAGTGCTAGGTTGCAATAATAGAATCAGGAACTCTTTGTAGCTATGAAAGACGGTAAAGATCTAAAAGACAAAAAAAAACCACTCTTCATGTTATAGGTAAGGAAATTAAGGACTCAGAGAAATGAAGCAACTTGTGCAACTAACAAGCAAAGTTAAGCTTTGAACCTAAATTTCTCAGCTGCCAGGCTAGTGGTTCCCCCTCTCAGCTGCCTGTCTACATACCCCGTGGCTTTTTCTGTAATACTGTTGTACCCTGTCACAACAATACTGTACTGTCTTTTCTTTATCCCTTTCTTTAGAAATCTGCCATCAGTAAGGGTAAAATCGTAGTCATCTGAAAATTTCTTTTAAATGACATGTTATTTATCATAACTCTAGTCATCTCAGAGAACTGACTGATTTCTAATGGGACCACCTAAGAATGGATCAAACTTACTTTTATGTGGGCCTTGGATCTAGGATGAGAACATTCTGTAGCCAGAAATAACATTAAACAGTAAATCGTGATTGCCTGGGACTTCATTTTCATACACGAGGCTCTTCACCTGCAATATACAACAAAGTTGGATCCAGCGGAAGGTGACGACAGCACATAGCTACTGCAATACTTAGCCAACTAAACAACCACTTAGTCCTCAGCAAACGTAAATTTCCTTATGCTCTAATGGAGATGAACTCACTCTGATCCACTTAGGCTCATGGGGCAAACTGTGACCGGGAAGCAGACAAAACTCACTGATCTTGGCTCAAAGCCTTCCTGGTTGGAGTCAAGACTAAGAGGGACTTTCACAGCTCCACTGAGTCTCCTGCTGAGATGACAATCCACGGGCTCTTACAGGAAGGCTTCCAAATTATCTTTGAGTTTAAAATTGTCTTTGAGTTCCTAAGTATGGAGGTTCCTTAAAAAATTAAAAATAGAACTACCATATGACCCAGCAATCCCACTACTGGGCATATACCCTGAGAAAACCGTAATTCAAAAAGAGTCATGTACCACAATGTTCATTGCAGCTCTATTTACAATAGCCAGGACATGGAAGCAACCTAAGTGTCCATTGAAAGATGAATGGCTAAAGAAGATGTGGCACATATATACAATGGAATATTACTCAGCCATAAAAAGAAACGAAATCAAGTTATTTGTAGTGAGGTGGATGGACCTGGAGTCTGTCATACAGAGTGAAGTAAGTCAGAAAGAGAAAAACAAATACCATATGCTAACATATATATATGGAGTCTAAAAAAAAAAAGAAAGGTCATGAAGAACCTAGGGGCAAGATGGAAATAAAGATGCAGACCTACTAGAGAATGGACTTGAGGACAAGGGGAGGGGGAAGGGTAAGCTGGGACAAAGTGAGAGAGTGGCATGGACATATATACACTACCAGATGTAAAATAGATAGCTAGTGGGAAGCAGCCACATAGCACAGGGAGATCAGCTCGGTGCTTTGTGATCAGCTAGAAGGGTGGGATAGGGAGGGTGGGAGGGAGGGAGACGCAAGAGGGAAGAGATATGGGGATATATGTATATGTATAACTGATTCACTTTGTTATAAAGCAGAAACTAACACATCATTGTAAAGCAATTATACTCCAATAAAAATGTTAAGAAAAAAACAAAGCACCCGTGAAGAAAAAGTTAAAAAAAAGTTGTCTTTGAGTTCCTAACCAATGAACAGGAAAGTATTTTGACTTATACCATCATCTTGTAAACCAAATCTGAGCAGGGGAAAGGGAACATGGCAGAATGACAGGCAAAGTGTGGTAATGGATTTGCATAGGTGTTGAGATATACGTGCAGAATTCACGATCTGACAGTGTGGGTAGAAAGAAGTTCTCACATATGCAGCCACGTGGTGGATGGGCACACTAGGAAATTTGCAATATTACTATTGTTTAGGATATATATTTTATTTATTTATTTATTTATTTGGCTGCGCCGGGTCTAAGTTGCAGCACGCGGGATCTAGTTTCCTGACCAGGGATCGAACCTGGGCTCCCTGCATTGGGAGCTTGGAGTCTTAACCACTGGACCACCAAGGAAGTTCCCTAGGATATATATTTAACTGATCCTTATAAAGGGAAATAACAGAAGAACCAGTGTGAGCTGTCTTAAAAGTATCCTTATGTTTCACATATACATGTAGCTTTCAATAATTTTTGACCCTGACACAGTGAGAAACAGATCTTACATTGTGACTCAGAATGTACAGACAAAAATATGTATGTATATAGTGATCCACATATAAAACTAAAAGAGCACATAATTTTTATATTTGAAAAACTTATATGTTAAAATACTATTCTTCCTACCTGCAAGCAAGACACTCTGATAAATCCATGATATTTATCTTGTATTCCACTTTATTCTATCTGACATTCTCTCAAAAACTGGTTGCCACCCCCTAAACTAAATTCACAACCCTCTAATGGATGGTAACCTGCAATTTGAAAAACAGAAATATAGAGTATGATTCATTATCATTGTCAAGTCGAAAATTATTCACTTCTTCTGCTAAATTGGTCATATTGATCTTTTCTCTTTGCTATTCTTCACAATTCTGTTGCAGTCCCCTTCCCCAGATACATGTATCAGGGAGAAAAGATGCCTACATTCAGGATCAAATAATAGGACTGATGGGTAAGTGCAATTCTCCTCCACCTGGAGAACATCACATTTATAAATAATAATGCCTGCTCTCTAAGGCTTCAGGAGAAGGGCCACTCTTATTCTCCACTGTTTTCATTATAGGAACTTTGCTTAAAGCTAATCTTGCTGGAAGAAAGTCAAGTGTTTGGCATAGTGATGTGATGTGATGCGATGTGATTTATGGAGTCCAAAAATGTTCTGCAACCAATGCTAGGACCTCTAAGTCCACAGTCCCTAAAAATGTTCAGAGAGTATTTAATCCAATAGCCATGGCATTTTCTGTAGATCATTTATGCTCTTTGTGGAACTTTATGAAATAATGATACATTTCATGTATTCATATAAACTAAGAAAAACTTTACTAGCAGAAATATATATATATATATATATATATATATGCAAGATGAAATCATAAACATGAGCATAAGAAACACAAACGTTGAACTAAACACAACTGGCTAGTTTGGGGTTAATTTGCTACTTGATCATTCACGTTATTATAGTCTGGTGTATGTAACCCACATACCACTTGGCATGATAATTATATGGTAAATTTCCTTCAGTTACTACAAATGCTGGGGAGAGACTATTTAATGATGTAACCCAAGAGGAGTCATAGCATTCTTATTTTTGCCCAGTTTGACTGGTCGGGATTAGTCCGATGGATAGATGTTTTCAAGTTAGCCTCAGTTGGGTCGTTTTTCTTCTCACCAGAAAGAGTTGAATGGGATCCCTCCCATCCCAGAGTTCAGATGTTGGCTGAGGCCAGAAGCCAGAGTGCTCTGCAGAGCGGAGAATGAGGAAAGCTTAAGAGCGTGGAGAGTGAGGAATTTAAAAAATAAAAAGAAGCATTGCCAGCCTAATCCTTAATCAGAAGTTGATATTATGTAGAACAGAACGGAGGAAGCACGCGTTCTTAGATTAACCATTGATAAAGACAATAATTAGAGTGAACTTTGAGTTTTGCATAATTCCGAACGGAAAAATTTCTGCAAGTACAAATAAAATGCCTCTTCGAGACGTAGCACAATGTCTACATACAGTAAGATTCTCCTTGAGGTTTTAATACTCACATCTTATCCTCAACGATTCATCAATTTAGATCCATTGGCTGGGCTTAACGATGCATTCTAAACGGGGAAAAATAACAGTGAAGTCAATGAGCAATGACATCGACCAAAATGCACATAGATTTATATTCATGTCTATGCCTGACTAGAGATAAATGTGTAAAAATGAAAACGTGAAGGAAATTGACACCGTTACACAGAATTAAATTACCATATTACACTGAACCCGACATTGTAAGCAACATTATTATTTTTATGTCCACTAAGAAAGAAAAAGAAAAGAACTTGCCAGTGAAACCATGACATGCCACTAACTGTACAATACATTCCAATTTCAAAAATGTTCAGAGGTGAATAAAAAATGCCTATCACAGAGCTGATGAACTGTGGCACTAAAAGTCACACTCAGTACCAGCTGACCATAACTCCTGACTCTCCATGTGTCCAGAAAACTTTTTGTTTATTTTAAAAGTAGCTCTTATAGAGAAACTGTTGGTTGAATCAATGACTTCTTTCTAATTAATATAACAATGATGGCAATTTCAGTTGGTGCTTGAAAAGACAGAGAGCTAGGCCAGCATTCATCTTCAAGATCTGTAAATACACAGAGACTCGAATTCAAGGCAGTGTGGTTCACTGAAAACGTCCAAAGCAAGGAGAATGCTAATTCCCATGATTAGTTGGGTGGCTTTGGGCAAATCTCACATGTACTCCGGCTCTCCTTACTTATGAAAATTACTAGGTTGGACTAGAATCTCATTTCTAATGCATGTCTTATTTCCCAGTTCTGGTATTTTATGAATCTATGGCTCTGGGTTCGTACCGTTTCATCACAATGGTCCAAATGTCAAGTTGAAATACAACCGATATGGAAAATTCTTTCAAGGGGTATATTTATATAATTTAATGCCTGAAAATATAACAGTCAGCTCTCTTGAGACAGTACAAGCCAGCTCCAGCACAGCACTGCCTCAGGCCTGCCCCAGGGTCTCGCCTTCACCCAGACCCTGCTCTCAGCTTCTCACTGTCTCATCGGCACTGGCGTTTAGATGGCAGTACCGATGAACAAGGAAAAGAAACCTAGGTTTTGAATGAGGAAAAGAGAAGAACAAAGATACAAAATCTAAACATAAATTGTCTAGAAGAGCATCGGCAACACACAGGCAGTACTGAAAGGAAAAGCTTTCAGATGTGAACGTAACCAAAGCCAGCTCACCTGGACACTCACCTGGACGCGGGGTTTACTAGTTCCTCGCGAAGAGTGGCCAGAGTCCGTGCCAGGTCCTATCCTACGTGGAGAATCCAGAGCTGCTCTCTGTCCAGGATGCTTAAATTACCTTTATACCATGTACTGACTTCTGGTTCTACAGCGTGTTCAGCTTATCAGTGAAATCGTGTGTCTTTATAAAATCCCTAGTTCTACAAACCCCCTGGAGATGGTGGCAGAAAAACACTTTGTTGGGAAGAACTGTCTCTGGCTATTTAAATCAAGATCCTAATACCCAGCTGGGGGGAAATGAAAAGAGTAAGCAGTAATCCTGACAGAATAACGCTGCAAATATGCATATTTATGCTGGGATACGCACATTATCCATCACCTGTTTGGCAACAATTTGTCCCGGGCACCAAAAGGTAAAGAAAACAAGGGTAGAAGAAAAACAACACTGAAGACATTTGTATAAATGTTCTATGAATTCAGGAAATCTGCCTGCTTTACTCTTAGTGGGCAAACAATTTGGTGTCTATTGGATTTGGCCAAGGCGTCACGTCCTGACGTGGTTTTCTGTGGATCACTGGTCTCATAAAAGAATAAGGGATTCCATGGTCAGATCAGTTTGGGAAACATTGTGTACCAGTACCACCAACCCCCCCCAGCGCCCCCCCCCTCACACACATACATTTGCATAGCAAAGTTATGAGAGTTCTTGAAGTGAGAAGACTGTCACACAGGTTTTACCAAATTTACTTGATCATCAAAAGTGCTTTGGGAGAGTTGAACGCTGCTAGGCAAAGACAGTATGCTATTTTGGAACATATCAATCTCTCCAGATTCAAGCTTCACAAGCCTTTGTTGGACCCTACCCCATGCCAGTCCTGTGCTAACACCTTCCTGGGAGCTCCTTTCATTCACTCACATCGTGATACAAAGTAGCCCAGCAGAGAGCAATAGTCCTGGCCTTAGTGCATCCTGAAAGAAGGCGGCAGTGGGCAGGCAATCTTTAATCCATGCAACATGTAAGAATTATCCTGAAACTTGACATGATGCTCAGAGTAAAGCTGGAGGGAAGACAGGCACCTATGCGTGGCAGTCAGAAGTATGGGATGATCACAAGGGAGGGCAAGACAGACTCAGAAATGGAGAATAAAAAAGAGGAAAAGAAACAAGATGTAAAAGGACCCTCACCTGAAGCTCTCTATGGTAATTAGGTAAATAAACAGCTATCTGACATTTACAAAGAAACTCCCTCCAACCTGCGCGCTAGTCATCCAATAAAGGCACTCCGCGTCGTATTCCCAAAGTATCTGAAACAAGACTTATTTAAGAGACAAAAGCAACAAGCAATCTGGAATGGCAGCTTCTCAGGAACTAAAGGAGTGCCGATCACTCCTTCTTGTTTCCACAACCCGCCTCTCTTTGTGTAGCCTCACAAACGTGTGAATTGCCTCCTACCATACCCTTCTGTTTTTCATTTAATAATAAGCAGCTATTCTAGGTAGTTGAATGGAAGCCAGTCTCCCTGCTCTAACATGGTGATTATGTCAAAGAGAGAGAGAGAAAATAGTATCTTCTGGCTTCAGAGGCTTAAAGGAAAATATAACTAACACCCAAAAGTCCCAGAGGGGCTGCATCTCAGGATTTAGCTCTGTGGAGAATTCACAGCAATGAGTACCTCCCATACCACTGCCTGTGCTCTGAGACCTAATGACAAGGGGTCAGCAGAGCACTGGGCTTAGTGCTTTTAGTCCCAGAGCCCCAGAGAAAGTAGGCTGTACTTAGTGGAAAAATCAGGTTATCAGGGCTTCCCTGGTGGCGCAGTGGTTGAGAGTCCGCCTGCCGATGCAGGGGACATGGGTTCGTGCCCCGGTCCGGGAAGATCCCACATGCCGCGGAGCGGCTAGGCCCGTGAGCCATGGCCGCTGAGCCTGCACGTCCGGAGCCTGTGCTCCGCAACGGGAGAGACCACAACAGTGAGAGGTCCACATACCACAAAAAAAAAAAAAAAAAAAAAATCAGGTTATCATTAACTAGGAGGTGGACACAGAAGGACATTTCTCTGTCCCCAGCATCCAACAGAGCATAAGATGTATAATAGACACTCAGTAAACATTTGTTGGATAAATGAATAAAGGTGTGAATGATGCCAGCTTCCGAACTTTTTGTTTTAAAATCACAAGGCAACTTTCCTATTTTAGGAGAGCAGATGAGCATATCTGCAGTGCTAGATCATTTTGGAACCTGGTAAATTAAGTAGCAATGCACCCAGCCTAATGGACCTCCTCTTTGTTATACTACATCCTTATGTAGAAAAGGATTGTGAGGTCTCATCTAGATTCAGTAGGAAACAGCGTACCGCCAGATTAGTGATGACATGACAGTGCAAGTATCTTTCCACGCTGTCTCCACAAGGTCGGAGATCACAAAACACTGCTCCCCTGGACAGACCCAGAAGATGCTGGCTGTTCTTAAACACCATCTTCTATTTGTCCCGTCTTTGTACCTGGAGCTGAGTTTCTGAGTTGGAATTCAAAAATACAGCTAGGCTTCCTGGGTCCTGGAACGTATTTCTGGTACTAGATGCTAGGTGGAGTTGGGGGCAGATGACTCACGCAGACTGAGGCCCTCGCCACCTGTCTGAACACGCTGAGGAAGGGCTCGTAGCAGGACTCTCAAAGAAAATAATAGGAAATACAGCCTGGGAACTGTAACCACAGTCAGGTAGAAAGGAATGCATGGAAAAGTATGACCTCTCAAACCTCCTCATGCAAAGCACTCTGAGGTGAGCTGGATGGGAATGCTTGTAAACAAAGTGGATACTTTCCCAAAGTGTTCCGCTCCACTGAACTGCACCCCAAGGTGAGAGAGAGGACCTATTCTCACTCGTTTGCTAATCTTTTAGACAGCACCTCACGGCATACTCCTTGGCCAGTCCCACTGATGGGAAGGACCAATTCAGAAAGGTTAACTGGAGGGTGAGGAAGTTAAGAGTTAGGTGACCCACATTTTGGAGGGGTGTGTGTGTGTCTTTTGCTCCCCTCAGCCTAATTTCCTGTCTACCCCACTAGTGTAATTAGGACAGATTATACAGCCAGATGGCCGAACAAGTTGTTTGTGTGTTTCTGGCCTCCTTAATAGAATGTATTCAGTCTCTCTTATGGGTTCTCCCTTGCCATGGATGAGCTGTTTCATAAAGAGCCTTGGGGGAAAAGAAAGATATGAAGGATCTTCTATAATGAGAAACATCTCATCCTCGGTTATTTTAGATGGCATCCAGCCAGTGTCTTTGTAGCTCAATATCTTCTCTGAGAATTGCAGTCTGGATTCAAACTCTGATAAGTTTGAATAATCACATCACCTCGGAGTTGGAAAGCTTCCAGCATGTCACCAGCTATCTTGATACTCATATGATGTTAAAGAAATTGATAGGACGAGCAATTGCCCTGCTCCATGAAGAGAGCTCTCTGGAGGGCCGACACTAAAAAAAAATAGCATCTTAAGACGCCCATTTTAGAGCTCCCACAATTGTCCTCAGAGTTTAAGGAACATAGACCGTCAAATGGCATAATATTGGCTACTAAAAATGAGAGGAGATAGGTTTCAGCAGTAAGTGGAGGAAATGTTTCCCTTTACGTTGATATAAGGACAGCTTTGTCAACCCCACTAAAAGAAGAGACTATTAAAGCACGCTTCATAAAAAAAAAAAAAAAAATCTAGCTTTACACTCAGCCTGAAGGAAGGGATTGAAAACTAGTTGCTCATGCAATTTATGGAGTAAGTGGGACTATTGGAGAACAGAGAATCTAACTGCCTAACAAAGTGCTTTGCATTTTCACCCCTAGAAGTGAGCAGTTTAGAGCCTGACAAATGACTTTTTAGAGAAAAACAAATGTAAAAGAGACTGAGGAAATACTCCAAACTTGAGTTAGCCAATCTCTAAATAATGGTAGGGAAGGTTCCTGCAGAAGCAAGCATTCCAGAAAGTAGCATCATAAATCACACATTTTCCCCATTCTGGAATATGTCTAACAACAATCCTGCCTTCAGCAGGAAAAGGCGTTGGCATGGCGTGTGTACTCACAGCACTCAGGAGATCCAGCAGCCCTGCAGGAGGGTCGGCGCTGGGCTCCCCACCACTGTGTCCCACCATCACTGGTGCTGGCTCTGGAACCTCCCAAGGTTCCCGTCAGTGGCTGGGATCTGTCTTGTCCATATTTGAAAGGATGTCCAGGAGGCCCCAGTGTAAACCAGCCGCCGTGGTGAGAAGCCGATGGGAGAACTGTAAACCTGCCCTGAGTTTCAAGGCTTGTGTAAGTCTGTGATTCACTGCACAGTGGGTCCGTCAAACAAGTCTAAGAGAAATTACAGGTTTCTCTCATCTGAAGCAAATTCATTAAAATGAGTCACTCGTTTGTCTTTTCATCCCTCCTCTTTATCTCAGATGACCACGTGAGACTCTGCTGCACCTACTGCACTGGGGTAATTAGAACGCAGGGGGTAAAATGCCAGGTTGTGTCACTTGTTGATTTTAAAAGGCGACCGCATTTTTGCCTGTACTGACGTTGAACTTGGAAAACACCGACTAGGATACTGATCAGTACATCGTGATCCAATCCCTACCTTAGCACCAAAGGTATTTTTGTTTTATTTTTTAATGACTGGCCCAAGGAGTTCTTACTGAGCCTCTACGTTGGTGCACAGCCGTGGGGAATTCAGATATGGAATTCCACTTGAGGGAAACTTCCCTTGATCTGACTTGGGACAGGGTAGCCAGTTGTATTGTCCTTCTCACCCCCACATAGTCCCACACATCCCAATTCTAGTGTCTGCCCTTTACTACCTACCTTCCTGGCCCCCCAAATTCCAAGGCAAACCTCCATTTGAATATTACCAGAGATGTTGGCATGAAGGAGAAATAAGTGAAAGGAGTTTTGTTACGTCTTTTGTAGCCATGAGGCTCGAGGAGGCGATGTTGTGGAAACAGGTCATTGCATTTTGGTCACTAGTTAAGTACTGTGTCATTTGGAAATTTAAAAAGCCAGTATCATCAGACCTTTGGTTGTGTCATCAAAGGACTTTATTAAACATATTCTACGTGCAAAGCACTTTGCTCTGCTCTTTGGACATACAAAAGTGAGTGACATAGTGAGTAACAAGAGTAATTCTGTCCCCAAGGGTTTACAGTCTTATCTGGGAAAGAAAATACATGCACACAAAAAAGCTAAAAGTAAATAAACAATATTACACAGTAAATACTGACTATACAGTGAATGGCACAGATGATAAATATTGCAGGAAATCAGTGGGGAGAATCAACACTTCTGGTTGGACAGGTCAGGGAAGACTTCACAGAGAAGGCAAAAAGTGATGCAGAACTCGGAGTGCCCTGAATATATGTACACTCTCTGACATACACTGTTTCCAGGGCAGGGAACCATATATCACAACTCTGGAAACATTGAATGAAGAGATCCTTCTACACATTTTGCTGGCGGGTAGCCCTGATGAAAGAGACTGAATCCAACACTTAACACTTTCATTTAGCTGTCAATGAACAGCTCCATGAGAGTGTCTCATCCAAACTCAGGCCAAAGGTCATGGCTGTGTGTTTGGTTGTGTGTGTGTGTGTGCGTGTGTGTGTGTTTGTGGGTGTGTGCTTGAATTCACAGGTACTCTAATAAAAACAGCTAACATTTTAATGGCCAATTATTATTTGCCAAGTACTAGTCTAAGTATTTTACCTACACTTATTCATTTAATCTTTACAACAACCCTGTGAGGTAAGCTCCATTATCCTCAGTTTCTGGTTGGGAAAACCAAAGTCCCAGAAATTGAAATAACTCTCCCGAGGATTATCAAGTACTAGGTGCTCTACCCAAGAATCTGCCTTAGACACTGTTACCACCAGTTTCTCCTTGAGCCACCTGACCAAGTCACTCCCTTGGTGAGGTGTGAACGGGACATTGCATCTGTCTCCACCCTGGGTCTTCCATGGTCAGCCTGATCCGTGCAGTTCCTTGACACCTTTCAGGATGGGGCAGACTGGGCTGTGGGTAGCAGGAGAGAAGGCTCAGCTTCTTCAAGGGATTCCCAGATGATTCCAGAGTTTCTCTGTTAGCATCCATGAGCCTTGCTTAATTAATAATAATCCCAAGAGAGAGCGTCTTTCCCCCCATCTTCTCTTAAGGGTGAGTACGTCTGAGCAGAGTATGTTTTCATACTAGATGTGATCACTCAATGCACAATACAGATGAAAGGCCAACCCCTCTCTCTACCTCTCTCTCTGTCTGTCTCGTGTTCAGTGTTCCCATCTGTAAAACAAGGCAATTGGACTCAGTCTTTTCTAAAGTTTTTTCAGAGTTAAAATCCTGTAACCATTTAGCTCCATGGGATTCCATCTTCATTTCAATATGTTGACTCAGGATAAATGACATTTCTTCATACTGAAATCTCTGCATTGAGAAAACCAGGACTGTGCCCGTCCCATTCTCTTCCCTTGAAGAGACCCTATGGAGATACTGGGAAATGTCAAATTAAAACTTCTTTCTGACTTGGTTTGAAAAGGGTACAATTGTTGTCCCAAGATGAGCAATCCACTTAAGATGACTCATTCTCCCGGTTTGTATATTTTTCTACCTGCTGATAATTATACTTTTGCTTTCTCAAACTTTCCTACTTAGAGGAAGTTTTTTGTCGTTAAAAAAGTGAGAGAGAGACCCTACTCATTCACAAAGTGAGTCTCCCTTTCCCATTTGTAATATTACATCATTAATACTGGGTTCTTGGTAGGATAATTAGGGGCTACCCATTGCCCCTTTTCCTTTATCTACTAATTTTCTTCTGTTACATCTGCCTGTGTGTTGGCTTGATAAAGGAGCTTCTTCTTCTGTTTTTTTTCTGGAAGGGTTTTTACCTATAATACTGCTTTCCTATCAGGTGGCTCCTGATTTGAATGTTGAACTTGTTCACATACAATGTTAAGGAAATGAGTAGCTCTCTACTGGAAATATAATATTTCTCCTTCCTCATCACAGGTTTCAAAACACCATATTGTTGGTAGGGGTTAATCTTACATAGTCAGCCTTGGTGGCTCCTTGGTCTTGAGGTGAAAGTCCAGGACTGGAAGCCAGCAGACTTGGGTTTCTATCTCTGGCTCAAGTCTTGATTAGCTGTTACCCATCACTCCTTAACTTAAAATAAACACACTTCTGGCTCAAAA
The DNA here is from genome assembly GCF_008692025.1 of Phocoena sinus. Classification (NCBI taxonomy): domain Eukaryota; kingdom Metazoa; phylum Chordata; class Mammalia; order Artiodactyla; family Phocoenidae; genus Phocoena; species Phocoena sinus. The sequence continues at coordinate 75,636,099 of NC_045773.1, read as the reverse complement.
GCTCTGTGCTTTTTGCTTGACTCACAGCCAAAGAAGTTGCATCTAAGCCCAAGCCAGGCTGACCATGCAATCAATTCAAATTTGGAAGAGTTTAACATACTGGCTCTTGGATTCCTTTTGCCAGAAGAACCAGCAATGACCTGCTTAGAGTCGGCCCAACTGTCGGTGACTATTCATGAGGGCCTTCCCTCAGCAACCCACAGAATCCAGCCAGCTGACATCCCAGGCCACCACTGCCAAGCTGAGCCAGAGCTCTCTTCCTGGGGATAAACGTGATTCCAACAGCAATGGAGCTAGAAACCCTGACAAGACCAAGGTTCTGCTGTCCCCCTGTGGAAACCCAGCATGGCATATATAGATGTTGACAGTGGGTAGGGGAGAAACATTAGCAGCACAGAACAGCTTAGACGGGGGGCTTCCATCCTCTCCGCACTTCATGCCCTCCTCCATCAGCACCACTGAGAGGGAAGCTTCCTTCATGCTCCCCAGAGACAAGAAGACAGGAATCTGTGCATTTCTCCCGGGGTCCCTGCGCTCCTGAAATGTATGACCTGGTCAAGAACAGACAATCACAGCTTTAATGTACAAGCAGAAAGATCCAAAAGCCTCATGACAACTGCATCGTGGATTCACTCTTTCTTGAACAATAAGCCCCTTTGGGTAGAACCCCTTTGGCAAATGGTGAGTCCCTTCCCTTTAAGTCACTTTGGAATCCAGGGAACAGCTTTGTTCTCTCATCCGCAAATGCTGAGTTACAAACCTTGTCTCTCTGCAAGCTGGACCGCGTCCTTTCCTCTTGGAAAAAGACCTCTTTTTTGTACAAGGCCCTTTTTTGTACAAGGGTTGCTGCAGAAGGTCTCAGCCACAGAGGCTGCTGGAGCCGGATGTACTGGGGTCGGGGAGGAAGGTTTTCTCTACAGCTCTCTGTCTCTGTCACTCTGTGTCTCTGTGTGTGTTGCTCTCTCTGTTTCTTTCTGTATTTCTCTGGGTCTCTCTCTGTAACCCTCAGCCTCTCTCTGCATCTCTCTGTCTCACTGTGAAGGTGGAGGTCCCAGCGTGGGTGTCTCCATCTCCCTGTCTGGTCTTCTCTCTCTAGATCTAGAGGGAAATGGAGATAGAGGATTGGAAGACTTGGCTATGCATGTCTGGGAATCTGGTGGCTCTCTTCCAACTCTGAGTTGCCATGCCATGCCGCTAAGTGCCCCTGTCTGTTTCACCCTGTGGTTCCCTTCCCTCTGTTTCTCTCTGTCTCAGACCCTCCTGCAAATGTAAATTAACTTCTACAGTATCTCCAAGGTCTCACATGGATAGTGTGTAGCATAATTCCTTGATCTTTTAACACTGGGGAAGAGAGGGGGCAACAGTGGGAAATGTGGGGATGTTGTTGATATCATGGAGGATGTCCTGGGGATGGAGAACTTAAGGGGAGGAAAAGAGGGAGCAGCTGGGTAGCGCTAGCTCATCTGCTCACTCCCCTCTCAAATACACTCAGGCTGATTTACACGCATCCTTGGACAGGCCTGACTGTTTTGCAGGGACGATAAAAATTTCAGAAGTCCAAGAATTAGAAGTGTGAATATATCTCTAACCGGAGCTAGGTGAGAGTAGGTTGCATGAGAAGAATCCTTTCAACCAAGAAAAAATCATTTCTGATTAGAATTAATCAAATTGTGATTTTTTTGAAAGAAATATCACATACAGGTCATGTATATGGGGTCGCCTTTGCTTTGTACTCAACCTCCCAAGTTAGGAGTATAGCCTGGTTTGCTAGATTGGCCCTTTGGTGGGGTGACGAGAAAAATCAGAAGAAATGTCCTGTGGAAGACAAAAGGATAACTGGATTTGTCGTTAGTAGTCTGTTTTCGATGATCACAATTACTCAAAGCACATGGAGAATTATTTCGCTAAGCACAGTATATAGGCTTCGTGAAAAAAGTCAGACAGAGAAAGACAAATGCTGTATGTTATCACTTATATGTGGAATCTAAAAAATAAAAACAAATCAGTGAATATAACAAAAAAGAAACAGACTCACAGATATAGAGAAGAAACTAGTAGTTACCAGTGGGGGGAGGGGCAAGATAGGGGTAGGGGATTAAGAGGTACAAACTACTGGGTATAAAATAAGCTATGAGAATATATTGTACAGCAAGAGGAATATAGCCATTATTTTGTAATAACTTTAAATGGGGGTGTGATCTATAAAAATACTGAATCACTCTGCTATACACCTGAAACATGGTATTGTATATCAACTATATCTCAATTTTTTTAAAAAAAGCATATGGAGAATTGTGACCTACAGCAGTTTATTTCACGCTTTTACTTCATCCTTCTCCTTTTTTATTTTAGAACCACTGACCACATGGGAACAGGCTGGTGTGAGAGATCCTCCTCTTCCCTGGCAGAGCCTGGATCCCTCTCCTGAAGGAGTCTCTAGATTGGGAGGGAGGTGGGGAGAAGGCAGTTGAGTACCATGGAGAGAGAGAGAAACAGGAAAAGGACTCCTAGTCCTTGAAATTCTCAACAGTACCATCATCCCTTTGTGATGCCCCTGGGTCTAAAGCATCCTTGTGTTTCAGGTCTATGCTGTGGATTGGAAATATATTAACTCACTGAAGGAATTATTACCACGTGAGCATAGATTCATTCATATCGGATAGAAAATGAACGCAGACAAGTACGTTTATTATCCTAGCTTTGGGGAACTGGGAATGACACTTCCCAGGCAGGCACCCCAAGGAGAAAGAGTTAAATCTGGACTGTAGGAGATGGAGACCTAGAAGTCAGAGACCTACAAAGTAGGAGAGGAGAAGAGAGATGATAGCCTGCTTCCTCTGAGTAGGGCTAAAAACACTGACTTGCAATGGCTACAGCTAGTGGACAGAGTGAAGGAAGGATTGCAAGAAGTTAGGACAAATTTGCCTAGAACCCAGACCAGTGGTTCTTTTTTTTTTTTTTTTTTTTTTTTGCGGTACGCGGGCCTCTCCCTGTGGTGGCCTCTCCCGTTGCGGAGCACAGGCTCCAGCCGCGCAGGCTCAGCGGCCATGGCTCGCGAGATCCTCCCGGACCGGGGCACGAACCCGTGTCCCCTGCATCGGCAGGCGGACTCTCAACCACTGCGCCACCAGGGAAGCCCCTAAGCTAGGTCTCTTTCAATCAATTCGTCACTTGCTCCTTCTCTTCTTCCTTCCGCCTCAGGGATGATATCCTGGCATCAGGAGAGAGGCATGCAAGGATGTGACACCAGCCACGCCAGAGATGCACAACCACGTCTTTGGACGTCTGTGCTCAGCCCCGCTTGGCCCACACTGAAACATCTGTGTCCCACTCTCCTCTCCGGTAGCCAGGTCCACAGATATCACACTGACTCTTTTTCTCAAGGGCCAAAGACTGTCCCGATCATGCCTCATGCCTGCAACTTCACGGGGGCATGGGAAACTGCCCCTTCTTCTCCGCGTGTTCTTCCTCCTCTCTCTTCCTGCTCTGGTTCGTTCAGAAATCACAGTCTTCCTCTCTCTTAAAGTCCAGTTCTTGCTCGAGGAAGCCCAGCTCTCTTCTTGGAACCAGCTGGAACATGTCATCATGCAGCTGTTTTGTATCAGCGTCACGCATCCCTGCTTCCCCTCACCAATACAGTCCCCCCGTGCCCCGGAGCACAGACTGCCCAGTCATTGGTGACCCAATGCCCGTAGAGGGGACAGGACCTCCTGTGGGTGGCTCAGGGTGCAAGGAAGGCTGAAATAGGAGGTCCACAGCATGAGGGACCATCACAATAGGTGACCATGCCCGAGCTGGCACAACAGCGATGGTGCCACTCTCTTCCAGCTATAAGACAATTTGTGACTGCGTAAGACTCAGAATTCTTGCCAGATCCTTGGCAAGAAGCAGTCCCTTCAAACAGAAGACTGAGATAGAATTTCCTACAAGACAATTGTGCGCGGAGGTATGACTCAGAGCCTACTCGCTGATTTAGAGAATTTCTTTATGGAAATGTGAAATTTTAAAGACCGGATATTTATGATGGTGGAAAATGTATACCTGCTACAACCGGAACATTATGCCTGGACATGACCGTCATGAATGGTATTTATTCCTATACATGATTTAATGCATAGCAACTTGTAAGGGCTACTTCAATACGGACAAAGTTTGGGGTTTTGTTATCAAGTATATTCCATTTGCATTTTGCTATACAAAACCTTCAAAGTAACGAAGAATACGTCTCCATCATTCCATTCTTTGAACACAATGACATAATTTGAAAAATAGCTAAAATAGGAAATAATGGCTTTGGCTTATCAACAGTCAGATATTCTCAAATGTAGCGGTTAAGGACTCAATTTGCATTTCTATTGGAGGAATACACTGGACACCTATTACTACTACTACTATTACTATTACTATCATTAATCATTTTGCCTAGCTGACCCCTTACCCTGCCCACGCTTTTCTGGAAACTGCCTACATCTTCCAGGTTTACCATGCATGCGGCGATGCTGAACGATGGGCCTGTCCGGAGCTGACTGGGTTAGGGGAAGGCAGCTGACCCAAGCTGGGTTGACCCGTCGTCATCCCAGGAATTTTCAGGAAAGAAATGGGACTCACTCTCTTCTAGAGAAGCTGAAAAAGACAGCAGCCCACAGCAGTAATTTCCAACTTTACACAACCAAGGTCTGGTTGTCCATGTCCAGAGCCACTGAATCAGAATTTCTGGCAGTAAGGCTCAGACACTAATATTTTTCCCAAACTTTTAATTTTGAATAATTTCATTGCTACTGAAAAGTTGAAAGAATAGTACTGTGAACCCTACATACCCCTCACCTAGACTGCACTATTTGTTAACATTTAGGGATGAGTGGGCTTTTTTATTAAACTCTCAAGTGATATTACTATAATGGTACTGAGAACAACCCAACTACAGAAAGAAAAATAGCACCAAATGGAGTAGAAACACCAAGAAAAACAAAGGTTATAAAGAGCATCCTGGTGGTACTCTTTATAATCCTGTATTTATAAGATCCCGTATTTCATGCCCTGGGTTCTATGAGATACCCCAGTATCATCATCATAAAATCACCTTCAGGGCTTAAAGTAGTGTGATTTAGGAGTTTGTTTACTGCAGTCAAAAGATTCAGGAATAATATGCAGAGGTGATAAAATTCTATAACCTCATCCCTAAATTAAAAACTACAACAGAGGGTTTATTGACTTGAGAGATGAAGATTACATTAAGAGGAATATATTTTTAAAAAAACAGAAGCCATGCATTCCCAAGAGAGTGGGATTCAAGAAAGTAGACCATATGTTAAACTGTGGCTTTGTGGAAGCGTGCAGCCACTGTGTTCTAACGTAGATTGTTTTGCCACTGGTGAATTAAGTCAAATCCTGCACAAAGCAGGCGCCTTACCAGGGGATTGGGGTGGGGAGGGATGAGATTGGTTTGCCCCAGTGGGGAGGAGTATTTTATTACTGATGTGGTTTAGAATCACCAGAACTTGCTCACAATAGAAGTAGACTGACTATAAGTTACTTCTATTTTTTTAGACATATTTAGAAATATGATTATCTATAGACACTACTCCCTGGTATTGGTTATTGCCTGGACCCAGGCAAAACACTTCCACTCCCAACCCCTGTGCCTCTGCTCCCCTGTCCAATTCTAGAAACACCAGGCAGTCACCAGGCTTAGCGCTGTCCCCTGATCTCATCATATTTGAATAAGAGTCTTGGTTTCTGTTTAAAATTTTCATTTATTGGGTAAAAAGACAATGATGCCATAACTCTTTATCATGTAAATACTTTTGGAAAGGGATTTGGGTCTGTATGATCTTAGGATACAATCCCTAAAGACAGAAAATAGTTTTTGCTGTCTTTTAAGTTTTGCAATTTTTAAGACTAAACATTTGCCCAGAAATGTACCTGAAATCATTTCTGCGAGCTACAAATAAGCTGATTTTTCCAAACTGTAAGAATATGCATGAACTCTGTAGGGAAAATTTAATAAATCCAAATAAGGTGAGGTCCATTCAAGCCTCACTCTTTAATCTGCAAGTTTACTTTAGAGGGGAAAAGCTCAAAATTCAAAGGATAAAAGTTTCTAAGCAGAACTAAACTTTCAAAATTCACACTCAACAAATACTGACAAAGAATCCTTCAGAAGAAAGGAAGGGATAGAGATAAGCATCAATTCCAGCAATATTTTAAGGAAGGACATGGAAGGAAATGGACAGGGAGACGTCTATGTGTCCTCCCCCACCCTCCCCGTGCAAAGAACAACGCAAGGCAGACAAGCTTATGAGCCAAGAAAAATCTCTCCAAAGTTTATATTCCTCCTGAGAAAGTCTGATCTGAGGAAAATAATGTCCAAGATCAGGAATTCTTAATGCCATAGGTTAGTATTGGAAGTGCAGGGTTTGTGTATCTGTGTACGTGAAGGTGTAAAAATATTCCTCTGTATTCAAGGAGACTTTAAAGCTGGTGATGACTTGATAATAAGTCAAAATTATAGATAAAACATTACAAAGTGTGATGAGGGAAAATAATGGTTAGAAAAGTGAATTAGCTTCTGTAGTTGTACTTAATCACTTTCAGGTCATGAGAAGAAGAAAATAATTCCTTTAAAGATTCCAGTTTCCTGGACTCTGATATTTGCATGGGATCAGAGAAGCAGAGAGCAATCAGTAAAAGCAAAAATATTTTCATACGGACTAGAGCTCTTATTGAATTATGTCAAGTGCCCCCAGGCTACCAAATTCCTTTTGAATACTTATTCCCTATGTTATTAACAAAAGTCCAAATTACAAAGCCTCGAAAGTGTAGAATCATAATTGGCTGCTCACCTCTGAAATTCTCCCAAGGAAGTCCTTGGAGGAGGAGGAACATGGGACTACTCACTGTGGCTAGCCAACGACAAAGTCACTGGCAAATTCGCCCCACTCCCTGGCAGCTGGAGACGCAGGTGTCAGTGGCTTTCCTTTGCCGTATCTTACAGCAAATTAGCAGGCTGAACTCCTGTATCTCTGAGCTGTCAATTTAGCCCTGAATGGTGACTCCCCAGGCTGAGGCATTCAGGCTGGCCTTGCTCTGGCACAGGCAGCCAGCCCCATACGCAGGGGCCCTGCAGCCTGACAGGCAAATCCTGCTTGGGAGTAGCTCCTGAGGTGGGAGGGACAGACTACCAGAGAATGGATGAGTCACACACTGGGTGACACACGCAGACCCTCACAAATAGCCAAGGCTTCCCTTTCTGGCAAGAGATCCAGGACTATAGAGGTGGCACAAGATCTGTGGTACTTGGCCATAGCTACTAACGTCCTCATGCCTAAGCCTAAGCCTGAAAATGGGATATAGAAAACTCAAGTGTCTGTGCTTGGAGCTCTGTCTTTGGCTGGCTTTCTGGTAACTAGGATTATGGTAGCATGGTTCTCTAATTGTTTCTGGATGTCCCTAGTTCAGGTACCAGGTGGCATTGCCATTCCTAACCTCCTTGTGGTTGGAGGGGTCAGGCAAGTTGCTCTGCCATGGTGACCAGCAATTCAAAATGGTAGCCACTCCATCCTGGGTTCCTGAGGAATAAGCATGGGCCCTGCTGACCTGTGATGGGCATGAGCAACATGTGACCCTTGATTGTTTCTAGCTGTTGAAATTTGGGGGCTATTTGTTACTTCAGCATAACCTAGCCTCTACTGACAGACACAAGGACCAAGGCTCTTGGAAGACAACATGCAGAGTGATGTGTCTTTCTAACTTTGAAACACTCACAGATCATTTCCAAACTTTTTTAGCATTCATGGACTTTCTAGCTCACTGAAGGCCATGTTTCAAAAACCACACTCACATTTAACTAAGGCATGGTAATTTTCAAAACCCACATTAAGGAGTTCTTGTAACACAGTGAGATGTGCTCCTCATTGTCAATTGCTGAGCTCCCTCATCCTCATTTTGCTTCCTGGATTGCTCTGAATCTTCTAGGGAACAACCAGAGATTTGAGAATCCCCTTTGGGGTTGAAATCCACTCAAGTCCATTCATCAGATGGAAAAATTCAATATTTTCGTTGTGTATATGCCATATACCCAGTATCCCATATGTTTGTGGATATATTGATTTATGTAAATATCACTCCTGACTTCTCAGAGCTCACAGTCTAGTTGGGAAGAAAAGAAACATAAATGTGGGGAATGTACAAGGCCTCCTCAGCTAAGAGTGGAAGCAGTAAGTCCAAAGCAGGGAAGGGTTGATGGAGGCTGGCCCAGGGCCATTTCATGGAGCCTGCAGGGCCAGGTCAGGTCTGGAAGGACAAGTCCAATTTACCCTGATGGGCAAAGTTTTGCCAACAGGAAAGACTGAGGCTTGTTCATAGTTCATTTGCTCGGTAAACTTTTCTTGAGCATCTACTAGAGACCCGGAATATAAATGACGGAGGTGTTCTTGGAGATCATCCAAGCCCAACTTCACACAGCACAAAGGAGAAAACCAGCTCATTTATTTTTACCAGGGACTCTCAACTTTTGAAAAGACAAGTACTGGCCCAAATTAAATAAAGCAGAGCTCCCCAGCGTGGCTCCAATCTCATCACCAGTCGCTCCAACCTCATCATCAGTCGCTCCCTGACTCACACATTACACACTGGTAATGCCTTGTTGAAGCTTTTTCATCGTGTTGTTTCAAGTCTCTGAAACTCCAAATCAACTGTCTCTTTCTTGAGGAAGTCTCCTCCACAGCCTGAAGTGAAGCTGAGTATCCTCCTTTTGCATGCCGTCACCTTATCCCTACTTTTGTAGTGTTGGCATCAGAATGTTCCCATCTGAAGGCATCTTCACCAGGGCTGCGACCTAACCCGTCTTGTCTCGCTCTCGCTTACAAATTGGGTCACATTCCTTCTCCTTTCCATTAGCCCCTCCAGCAGCCTGAAAGGCCTCTGCCCATCTCCACCCAGAGCTTCACCTGGTGACTCATTCTTGTTCTCAGGTGTCTCCTCTGCTGTCGAAACTTCCATGACCAACTAGCCTGGCCCAGGTCCTGCCTCTACAACACCATGGTACATGGTACACAAGACCGGCACCACCTCATCACTGAGGTTTCGGTTCAAATGTCATCTCCTCAGAGAAGCATCCGCTGATTTGGTAGTCATTATTTACTTACCCAAGGTCATTCTGTCTTCTTTCTTGCCAAAAATCTAGATTTGATAACTCATCATTATTTTGAACCAACTGTGGCAATACAGGTCCTCTTTGCTGGTCACTGTAGGCAGATGACCATTTGTGTTCTATGAGCCTTAGGGGAAGTCTATTGGAAGAAAAGAGAGCTTCTAGGAGAGATTTTTCTTGACAAAATAAGGGAGCTACACTAGGAAAAAAATTAGTTATCTTGCCCCTCTTCACCTACCCCTTTCTCCCTTCTGGCTTTGGAAACTGTAGGAGGATGTAATGTCTGCAGCTATGGCAGCTATCTTGCAACCATGAGGCAACAAGCCTGAGGGAAATGTCAATATGTTGAGGATGGAGGAATAGAAGGATGGAAAAAGCCTTGGTCCTTAATGACACCACTAAATTACTGAACCCACTCTGGGATCAATAACCACTGGACTTTTAAAATAAATAATCAATGCTCCTAGGACTGCTGTGACAATTAGGTTTTCTATTACTTATAGCCAAACTGATACTCTGATTGTAGCACCCCAGTCATTCTCTATCATATTCCAATATTTTCTTCATACATATCACTAGTGCAAATGATCACACTTATTGGAATATTTTGGTTAATCGTCTTCCTCCACTAGAAGGTAAAGACCATGGGGGCAGGAACCTGGTGAATTTTATCACTGCTGTATTTCCACACCTAGAACTGTGCCTGGTGCTTTGTAGGAGCTCAATGAATACGTGTTACACAAGTGGTTGGATAAATGAACACCTCTGGTGACAATTCTTTGTTTGTTAACTGTCTCTTATAGCAGATTATAAACTCCTTTAGATCAGAGACCTAGATTTTTTTTTATTTCCTCCCAAAGTAAAAGACTGCTTGGCATACAGTAGGTAATTAATAAATATTTGATGGATGGAGACATGATTTTGGACCCTTTCTTCAATAACCATACCTCCACGTAGGACACAGCTCCTGAGCATCTAATATAGGACACCTTGGTGAAGGGATCTTGAGCTGTCATCTCATGGCAGTTAAGCTTACAAGAGAATTTTATGAGTCTTAACCTGGCAAAAGATTTTAGAGATTGGCCTCGTAGACCTAACTTCCGATGAAACACTTCTAGTAATGAAGAGCTGATCTCCTCAGAAGTCAGTGCTTACAATCACATTGCAATTATATTATTCCTCGAGTGGACTCAAATAGGTCTCTTTGTGACTGACAGCTATTGTCTTGTCTTTGAAACCCTGAAAGAAAGGCCTTCTCCACATCTACACACTAGCAGCTGAACCTGGCAGGAATAAAATTACCATATTTCACTGCTTCTAAGATGCCATTGATTAAAAGATGCCCATTGCTTTGTGGACCTCTCAGAAACAACAATGCAGGTAATTAAACTCTGAATCAATGCTAGGAAACCATGGAACAATACCAGAGTGTATCTCAATTTCAGAGGTGTGACTTACAATTGATAAAATAGAAAATATATTTATATTTATCACTTTAAAATAACAAATGCAGAATTCCACAGCCCCTTCATGGGTTGGTCAGTCTTGCTGTGATTCTCTATTAGGCTCATTCTGCCATGATCCTGGATGACTGATGAGATACATTCGCTCTCTTCAAACCGCTGATGTAACTTCCCCCCAGTCCTCACACCATCAATCTCATCTCACGTTTTACAAAGAAAATAGAAACTTCTCACCTCCAAACCCACAAACCCACCTTCACGCAGCCCCACCTTCTCATCCTTCCCTCCTGTCATGTTAGAAGAAGCATCTGTCTTCCTGTCAACACTTGTCTCTTCCCGGGACCTCTGTCCCCATCTCCTCAGATCTTCTCTAGGGTGACATTCCACTAAATTTCCTATTTCCTGCCTCATCAACCTCTCCCTCTACAATGGATCATCCCATTAACCTTCACATATACTCAAGTCTCTTCTTTCCTAAAAGACTAGCTCTCCCTCCTACTCACTCTGCCCCACGACTTCCTTCTTAGCTAACCTTCTCCTGAGAACTGTCCACAAGGGCTGTGTCCACTTCCTAACCTTCAGTTCTCTCTCAATTTTGCTTCCTCTCTCATGCCACTGCAGCCATCTGTACAAAGGTCACCGGCGTTTGTTCTCCATCTTGGTGAACCTATGTATTAACTCTGTGTTCTCTTCTTGCTTGCTCTCTTGGCAACCCTCAACTCAGTTGACCACTTCTCCCTTTATAGAAACACCATTCTTTTTGTTTTGTTTTGTAGCTGACCCTTTTTAAAAAAATTTTTTTAAATTAAAGTGTAGTTGATTTGCAATGTTGTGTTAATTTCTGCTGTACAGAAAAGTAATTCAGTTAGACACATATATATTCTTTTTCGTATTCTTTTCCATTATGGTTTATTACAGGACATTGAATATAGTTCCCTGTGCTATACAGGAGGACCTTGTTGTTTATCCATTCTACATATAGTTTGCATCTGCTAATCCCAAACTCCCACTCCATCCCTCCCCCACTCCCCTCCCTCTTGGCAACCACAAGTCTGTTCTCTATGTCTGTGAGGCTGTTTATAGAAACACCATTCTTTTTTAAAATTGCTTTTCTTTAATTGCAATAAAGAAGGGTTACCATTTGTAAACACTGAAAAAAAATTGCTAGTGTTAAGTATATTCACATTTTTATGCAATCCAAAGAAATACATAACATAAAATTTACCATTGTAACCACTTAAAAAAATTGGTAGTGTTAACTATATTCACATATTTATGCCGTAGATCTCTAGAACGTTTTTACCTTGCAAAACCAAAACTCTATACCCATTGAACAATTACACCCCATTATTTGCACCCCCTCCCCTGGTAACCAACCTTCTACTTTCTGTTTCTATGAGTTTGACTTCTTTCGATATCTCGTATATGTGGAATCATACAATATTTGTCTTTTTGTGACTGGCTTCTTTCACTTAGCATAATTCCTCATGGTTCATCCACGTTGTCGCTGAATAATACTCCGCTGTGTGTGTATTACTACACGTCTGTCCATTCATCTGTCAACGGACAGTGGGTTGTGTGTCCTCACCTTCTGATTTCCTCTCTGGTCTCTTCTCTAGCAACTTCTGTGTGTGGAGTTACCCAAGCCAGCTCCTCTTCTCTCTGCTTCACTTCCTCTCCTCCCTCCCTTTCTCTTTCTCTTTCCCTAGAGGAGCTCATCCAGTTCCACAGCTTAGATCTCCAGCCACGTTTCTTTCCTAAGCTCCACATTCACATGTCAGCAAGTCCTACAACTTCTTCCTCAAAGGAGATCCCAACTCTGTCCATTTCTATCTACCTCCATCCGGGCCAGGTCATCTTCTCTTGCCTGCAGAAATACAAACACTTTCTTAATGTCTCCCTGATTTCACCCTCGCTCCCTTCCAATCAGTTTTGCAGAAATCTGCTCAAACATATGTTCATTCGTATCATTTCCCAGATTCAAACCTCTTATCATTGCACTGAGAATGAGGGCTATGTACCTCAAGGGGCCTACGAGGCCCAGCTCGCCTGGGACCTCCTGCTTCTCGAGCCTCACCTTGGGGCTCTCCTCCCTCTGTCCACTCTGATCCAGATGTAAGGGCATCCTTTCAGCTCCAGAAACAGACCAACCTCTTTTCCACCTCTGGGCCACTGTGTATCCTGTTTCTTCTGCCTAGGCTCACTCTTCTGTGACTCTTTCTCCCCAGCCCCTCACCCCACTGCCTTCTTCAACACACACACACACACACACACACACACACACACACACACACCGGTCCCTGTGAGACTGGCTATTTCTCCTCCCCCAAGGTGAGGAAAGAGAGGCACCTGGGAGCAAATCTTAAGGAGGCTCTCGATCTCAGGGCCATGAAAGTGTCGAACCTACACTTACATAAACCTGAGAAGGAGGGTCTCAAATTTTGTGTCCTAGACTACTCTCCTGTTTCACCTTTGTCCAGCCTTGCCCTCTCTGAGGTCTTAGCTCCAGTAAGCCTTTCAGGGAGGGCTTCTTTGACCATCTTCTCTAAATAAGTCCCTTCATCCTTCTACCTACCAACCCCATCATCTTAAATTAATGCCCCTTGTTTGTATCTCTCGGTTCATTTCTTTCCAATTTCTAATTATCTACAATTATACAATTATAATTATACAACAGTATAATTGTATACAATTATACCATTATAATTATCTATATCTATCTATTCATTGATTTGGAGGTTGTCTGTTCCTCCTTTTCCAGGAAAACAAGCACTGTGCTTGTTTTCAACAACAATACACAGTAAATGTTTGGTTTTGAATGCATTTAATAGCCATAGGTACTTCAACCATCCTTGAAGGTGCATGGCCTCAAATTCAAATCGGTCCCTGGTCACCTTCTTCTGCCTTCTGGGGGTGGGAGGAGAGGGAAGAAGGAAGGAGGGTAAGAGTTGCCACAGGACTGATATGGGAAATAAAGCTTCTGAGCTTTTTGAATTTTCAAGGCTGAAAAGAATTCAAGTATTACTAGATCCAAAATTTTTGAAAGGATCCAAAGAAATCTTGACAATTAACACAAGATTCAAAATGTAAAGGCAATTTGGTATGACATAGCGGCCTCATTTCTGACAAGTTATAATAAAACCTTTGTTTCATAGCTTAGAGCAACACTTCATTTTTGACAACTGCCCAAAAGACCACCAGAAAACTCCATTGATCGAGCAGTGCTAAGACAATTACACCCATTATACATAGTAGGAGAACACCACTTTGATGGCCTTCATAGGTGTCAAAAGAAGGAAGTCAGGGGAGGATATTTATAGGGTTGTTAGGTCTTTAAAAAATTTAGGAACTGGTTGAGAGTGGGCACAGTTTGTAGTCCAATGGCTTGGCTAGGTGGACAAGACCAAAGTCTTCAGCAAGTCTTGAAGAGCAAGAGGTTACTCTTGATAAAAAGCTCTTTTACAAGGTTCAGGGCTTATCTTCCAGGAATAAATATTTCCTGGAGAGCAAGGTCTTAATCTATTTTTGTGTATTTTCTGAGTTATTTCACATCAGGACAGGAAAGAATGCTCAGTTCCAGTACTGTTTAACATGGGAAGGTACATTGCTTTGAATTCTCAGCCATCTGGGGATTCCCTGGCAGTCCAGTGGTTAGGATTCCACGTTTTCATTGCAGGGGACCAGGTTCAATCCCCGGTCGGGGAACTAAAGTCCCACAAGCTGCACAGTGTGGCCAAAACCAAAAACCACAACGAAAAACTTACTTGTAAAGTTCTAAATCTCACCCTCCCAGTTTTCACTTACATCCCCTCTTCCTTGCCCACCCCTCACCTTTGCTCAATTCCGTCATTTAAGTAGTCAACAACTTCATTTCCCATCTTAATCACTAAATAGGCTTTTAGGCTCAAATTTGATCTGCAGGCGATCTTGTTATCTTTCTCTTCCAGTGTTATTCTCCATCCCAGAATAAGCCTGCTGGCTAACTCTAAGAGTCTGATTGCTGGAACAGACTGTGATGGTGAATTACTCCCAGGAGCAAATTATTTCCTTTTCATTGTATTCATCAATTTACCTCAAAGCCACTTCCTGCTTTCTTTTTTAAAGGACTAGTCCTTTCAGCTCAGTTCCTGTGGTTGACGGGAAATAAACAATAAACAATCTATAATAAGAATAGAAAAGAATTTTATTCAAGCCAAACTGGGGACTACAGCCCAGGAGACACAGATTCAAGAAGCACTTGAATTGTGTTCCGCTGGACTACAAAACAGCAGAGGCGTATATACGCAAAAACCACAAGGTTACATAAATTGTTTGTCAAGAATTAGGACTGGAACTGACAAGATGCTTGTAAAGTAAGGATTGGTTGGAGTCCAAAATGGTTGTGTAGTTACAAGGGGAGATCTTGAGACCATAAGATTGTAGCTGGCAGCTGCTAGCAGACATTGTTTCCAGAATGGCTGGTGGTGTCCTTGATTCTGAAACAGTTCAGAAAATTCAAGTTCTCAGTGATGCAGGAATGTGTCTGAAATCACATCCACAAAGGCCATCCAGCTCCATTTTGAATGCCTGAACCATAGTTAGTCCATATTGATTTTTCAATGTATTGTCTTCTTGAATGGTTAAAGCAGATGTACAATGCATATGGTTTAACAGGCCATAAGACAGGCTGTTCTAATTTACATAAAATTCAAGTCAAATCATGTGTAAGCCAGAATGACTTCTCCTTATCTCAATATATGAACATTTCTTCCACCACTGTGTGGTTTAATATTTATTGGCCCCTCCTGTGGAGAAAAAGGGAACCTCCTACACTGTTGGTGGGAATGTAAATTGATACAGCCACTATGGAGAACAGTATGGAGGTTCCTTAAAATAATAAAAAAAGAACTACCACATAACTCAGCAATCCCACTCCTGGGCATGTATCTGGAAGAAAACCATAATTCGAAAAGACATATGCATCCCAATGTTCATTGCATCACTATTTACAGTAGCCAGGTCATGGAAGCAACCTAAATGCCCATCAACAGAGGAATGGATAAGGAAGATGTGGTACATATATACAATGGAATATTACTTGGCCATAAAAAAGAACGAAATAATGCCATTTGCAGCAACATGGATGGACCTGGAGATCGTCATACTGAGTGAAGTAAGTCAGACAAAGACAAATATCATATGATATCATTTATATGTGGAATCTAAAAGTGGCACAAAAGAACTTATTTACAAAACAGAAACAGAGTCACAGATGTAGAAAACAAACATGGTTATCAAGGGGGCAAGAGGGGAGGGATAAATTGGGAGATTGGTATTGACATATATACACTACAGTATATAAAATAGGTAACTAATAAGAACCTACTGTGTAGCCCAGGGAACTCTACTCAATACTCTATAATGACCTATATGGGAAAAGAATCTAAAAAAGAGTGGATATATGTATGTGTATAACTGATCCACTTTGCTGTACACCAGAAACTAACACAACATTGAAAATCAACTATACTCCAATAAAATTAATTTTAAAAAATTTACTGGCTGCTCCAATTCTGTTTCACTTCCGGACTTATGTCCCAGCACCTTTATTCAGTGTGGATGCTATTGTTTTCCTGGAGCCCTGTGGTTTTTGGTCTCAGGTGAAGGGCTCTAGACGCACCTACTTCCCTGCCTTTGCAAGAGCTGGTGGCCTCGTAGGTAGACATCACTGACTGTGGAAGACCTCTTCAAGCTTAGACAACAGTAACCCCCTAAAGAGGAGAAAGTACCAACTGTTCATGTACGTGGCACCAAGGACAAGAAGGTGTAACACTAAACACACTGCTTTTGTAATCTGTATCTAGAACGTTAGAACTGCTATTAAAATTCAAGATCCTAATTTTTCAGTTGAAAAAACAGACCCAAAGATGTGATGAAATTTACCCAAGTTTCCTGAGTGGGGGAATACAAGCCCAGGTTAGAATCCAAATCTCAACTCTTTTCCCCTAGTTCAAGAGTGGAAAAAACTACTCAATAGTGAATAAAAATACTGAAATTCAACTTTCCTTTGCCCTTTGCATTGTCTATAGACCCTCTCTTACAAAAACTTATTTTATAAGAAAAAGAAGACAGTTCTTATTAATTCAATTTAGTGCCATTCAGGCCCCCAGGGGGTTGTTTTTTCTCATAATCCAGGACCTTTGTTGCCATTAAGAATCATAGATAATCACTAGTTCTCACCTGCTCAAAATAAGCCCTGAGCCTTTCCCAGCTGATACCAGCCAATGTGGAATGTTTTGCTTCTCCCGAAAGCCCACTGCAGGGGCCTGGCTGTTCTGTGACTTGTTGGTGGGAAGAGCTGTGTGATGCTGTCGCACCCTGGCCTCCTACACTGCATGTTCTACATCTTCAAGTCCTTCAGGTGACTATGCCCTTTCTGGGGTAGTACTGTTCCCTGCTTCTGTGACCCTGTAGTCATGTCATCAACCACAAGATGGACATTTTGACCCCCTTTTGGAGAGAAAAGTCATCTTCTGCTTAGAATTCGAGCTGAATCTGGATTTGCTTTTTCAGTCAGGGTCATGGCACCAAGGACTCCCCACTGACCACCTGCTCTGGGCTGTCATGTCGGACCCCAACTCTGTGTGAATTGTACGAGGCCCTTGGGGCGAAGACAGATGGCAAAATGAGAGAGATTGTACCATAATATCTTTAAGAAGCCCACAGCACAAGCTCACTATTTTGTGAGCTTGTTACATAAGTGACCCTGGAGGGAATTTGATCTGGTAGATATCAGAACACATTGCAGGAAAAAATGGAGCAACAGGAGCAGTTCCCAGAGAACCAAGGGCAGGAAATGACCAATCAGGTTTGAGGAAGGGCCAAGGATATGGCAGCAACCAGGAGTCAAAGGAGCATCACCATCCAACAAGGAATGACAAACAGAGCAGAATGGTTTTGTTGCTGCTGTTGTGACGTGGTTATTCTCTTAGAGGAAAAAAATGTGAAGCACCTGGTGCCCCCTTTCTCTCTCTTCTCTGAGTACACGATCAGAGGGAAAGGCTTTATTTATTTATTTGGTTGTGCCGGGGCTTAGTTGTGGCAGGCGGGCTCCTTAGTTGCAGCACGTGGGCTCCTTAGTTGCAGCAGGTGGACTCTTTAGTCATGGCGTGCGAACTCTTAGTCGCGGCATGCATGTGGGATCTAGTTCCCTGACCAGGGATCGAACCTGGGTCCCCTGTGTTGGGAGCATGGAGTCTTATCCACTGCGCCACCAGGGAAGTCACGGGAAAGGCTTTAAACTGTAGCAATGATTTTTTTTTTTTTTTTTTAGATCTCTTATAGATAAGGGAAGTGACAAGATTTGAGTGGCTTGCCAAGTTCACATGGCTACTGACTCTAAGAGCCAGTTTTCAAAGCCAGATCTGTCGGATTCCAAAGCATCAACCCTTTTCAGTCTGTCATGTGGAACTTAGCGGGGAGGGAGCTAGGGGAGTGCAGTGGCTGTGTCCCAGTTCCGGGTGAATTCAGTGGGTTGGAACCTTCTGCAATTGTTATTTGCCGCTTCTACCTGTATTTGAGGTTTACTCAAGCTGCTCCGGAGAAGCTGAACTTCATCTGACTGCCATCTAGTGGTCATTTAATCTCTGTAGGGAATCTAAGTAGAGTTTTTGATTCTCATGTCTGCTGAAGAGCCATGAAAATCATTTAAATTTGCAAAGATGTACATCAAGAAACAAAGAATGTTCCCCCAAATCTTATGTCACACAGAGACATCTAAACAGACTATGAGATCACTGAAAATGAACTTTGTAAATTATTTAGTCTAACTCTTTACTGATAGGAAAATTTGATACTCAAAAGAAATATAAAGGATTACAAAGAATGTTCTCTACACATTATCTATGTAAAGAGAGCATATGATCAAAAGCACAGGCTTCAGAATTGGCCTGCCTAGGTTTAGCTCCATCCCTTATTAGCTGGGTGGCCTTGGCCAAGTTGCTTAACCTCTCTGAGCCTGTTTCCTCATATGTGAAAGGGTAACAGAGAAGAACAAACCTGACTCCATACTGGATCTATTCCTTTAGCTCTAACCCTTGTGCTCTGTAGCCTGTGCTTACTCGTGTTGGCTTTGCACCTTTTGTAAAAGAATGTTGCCTATAGCCTGAAATATACAGGATAGCCTAGTCTCAGGGCTCTGACCTTTAAAGTTATAACACTTTTCCATTAAACATTTGCAGAACAGAGAATAATATTTGTCCTGTTGGAGGTTTATAGGAACATTATGACCAGACCTATGTGCACAGCTGCTAGAACAAAGGATTCCAGCACCAAGAAGTTTGCAGCTACCAGCCACACCCCCTCCCCTTTTAGTATAAAAGAAGCCTGAATTCTAACTCAGGTAAGATGGTTCTTTGGGACACTAGTCCACCATCTTCTCTGTCTGCTGGTTTTCTGAATAAAGTCTCTATTCCTTGTCCCAACACCTCATCTCTCCTGATTTATTGGCCTGTTTTGTGGGGAGCAGTACAAGCTTGGACTCAGTAACAAGAGATAATAATAGTATCTATGACATCAAATTGTTGAGATAGTTAGATATATAGATACACAGGTAGATTTAGATGGAGATTACATGCAACAGTGCTTGGTACATGGTAAGCACAATACATACATGCTTATTTTTAGACTAAAGATAAGTTTATTATAAACCTTAGGGTAATTAAACTGACTACTTAAAGCCCAGTATAACAAATGTGTTAAAAGCATTTTAAGAGCATAATACAGAGCCTCTGGAAGCATGGCTATTTCATAATAATTGACGTGATAGTGGTTAGTCCTGGGAAGCTATTTCAACTTGAATCCTTAAATAGTTGAAGAAGAAAGAAAAGGCAGGAAGAGTGAGTGGTACCGAACTATCTTTGTATTCCCTGCACCGCACTCCCAGCAAAGGACATGCTCGGCCCTACCCCACCCTGCTCTGTCAGTATGACCACTTTTTTTAAAATTAATTTATTTTATTTTGTTGCGTCAGCTCCCTAACTGTGGCATGCATGTGGGATCTTCCCTGACCAGGACCCCCTGCATTGGGAGCACGGAGTCCCAACCAGGGAAGTCCCAGTATGACCATTTTTAACTCATCATTTCATGTAATGCATTAAGGTTGATAAATCTCCTCACACCAAATCTTTACAAGTGAGATTGGTCTGTGGTGATCGGGTTTAGATATTAAAGTTACACTAGATTCATAAAATAAATTGGGGAAGTTTCCACCTACAGTTTTGACTAGTTTAAATCAAGCAGTTAAAACACAGCTATGATCCCCTCTGGCCTTGCTGTCTTTTTTCGTGGTAGAGCCTTAATAACATTTCCTATTTATGGTGGAATTAGTCAATTAAAATTTCTATTTCTTTTTGGGCAAATATTCATTCTTTATCCTAAAGTTTCGTAACTTAACAAAAATGTGTCTTGGTGTTATAAATCTTGTCAATCCTCCCTCCCCGCCGCAGGACATAGGGATTTTTGTTTGCAAAATCAAGCCTTCGTTTCAGGACAATTTTTTTTTTTTTTTTTTTGCGGTACATGGGCCTCTCACTGTTGTGTCCTCTCCGGTTGTGGAGCACAGGCCCAGCCGCTCCGCGGCATGTGGGATCTTCCCGGACCGGGGCACGAACCCGTGTCCCCTGCATCGGCAGGCGGACTCGCAACCACTGCGTCACCAGGGAAGCCCCAGGACAATTTTTTAAAAATACATTTAACTATAACACACGCACCTATAAAGATGCTTGTGTGTGGTGCCTGATCGCTCACCTTTGACTGGTGTCAGTTATTTGCTGACTAGAGCAGAGGAGCAGGAGATAACGATAGCTTTAATTCAGGACCGTTACCTAAAACACCCTGTCATCAAACCTGTTATCTTTCCTGGGAGCCCCTCGGTTTTCAGCCTTCAAGTTAGTAGGGCTTACAGCTGGTGTGGCTTCCTTTTCAGTGCCACAGCTCCATTCTGTTGTAGAGGATTCGGGTCTAAGACCATCAGATGGACATTTCAGAGAATCAGCATCTGGAATGAGGTCTGGGGAGCCTTATGTCAGACTTCAGGCTGTCCTCATTTTGTTCCAAATCTCAAAGCATTTGGGAGGTATTTTTATTATAAATTGTTGTTGTTTCCTTATTTGAGAAACAGATTTCCTTAAATCTCTTTCAATCTATCAAGTCGATTTTTCATTCTATTTATTGTCTTTATAGTCAGTTTCAAGGGAGAGGATAAGAGTAAAAATGTCATGTCAGATTGTATTTGCATTCTGTTAATGTTTAGTAATATTTCTAAAAATGCACTATACCATGAAATGTTAACAATTGCCCTTATTAAAGAATTGAGTTACTCAGTGCACTTAAAATATAGTTTTACTTTTCATAACTTTATTCACACAATTTTCTAGGAACTGAAATGTAGCTAATAAAGACCACTTACAAGTTGATAGAAAAGAATACCACCCAATAGTCGCAAAATGAAAACCACAACACATTCTGTGATAACAAAAAAAATTATTGGCTCTATACAAAAAATATTGTTGCCTATTTCTAAATTTATTTTCCTTTTATACAAGCATATTCACAATAAAGGTGTCAGTGGTAAAAATAAAAGCAATAATTGTTAGGATTCAGAAAAACATTTTCACACCCCAACACAGTCTAGTCTCTTGAACCTTGATTGGCAAGTCGAATAGACCCATGTGAGTTCAGCTTTTACTTCCTACAATGGGGCTAAATCTGAAAATTGTTCCTTCAGACAAAACCATCTGCACAGGCATTAGACAATCTCTAAAGTCCCTCAAACACTAAAACTCTACAATCCAAAACTTCACCATCATTTGCCTGCAAGGCTTAATTTATGCCCAGTGTTTGTAAAAGCCAATAAAAAGCAAGTAGAAATTTTCAAACTACATTTTTTTTAACTTAAACGACTTGCCACACTTATTTTCCATAGTGCTGTCTTATTCCTTTCCATGATTCAAATCTTCCCGATTTCTAGAAAGCCTGGAGTCATGTATGTGCTCAGCAAGAGTACATGGGCCTTGATGTCTTCCAGACTCTACAGTGGTGCCCCCTTATGCGCGGTCTTGCTTTCTGCCATTCCAGTTACGTGCAGTCAATTGCAGTCCAAAAGTATGAAATGAAATGTTCCAGAAATAAACAACTCATAACCTTTAAAGTGCACGCCGCTTGGAGTAGCATGATCCCACGCCGTCCAGCTCTGGATGTGAATCACCCCTTTGTCCAGCGTGTCCCGCCCATTAGCCACTTAGGAGACTAGCAGAATCACAGTGCTTGTGTTAAGTAACCCTTGTTTTACTTAATAATGGTCCCAGAGCACAAGAGTAGTGATGTTGGCAATTCAGGTATGACAAACAGTGCTTCCTTTAAGTGAAAAAGTGAAAGCTCTCGACAATAAGAAAAAAAAATCACATGCTGAGGTTGCTAAGACCTATGGCAAGAATCTTCTATCCACGAAATTGGGAAGAAAACAAATTTGGGCTAGTTGCGCTGTCGCACCTCAAGCTGCAAAAGTTAGGGCCACGGTGTGTGGCAAGTGCTTAGTTAGGATGGAGAAAGCATTATATTTGTAAGATACTTTGAGAGAAACCACATTCACATAACTTTTACTAGAGTATTTGTTATAATTGTTCTATTTTGTTATTAGTTGTTAATCTGTGTCTTATTTATAAACTTTATCACAGGTATGTATAGGAGAAAACATAGTATTATGTGAGGTTCAGTATTATGTCTGCGGTTCCGGGCATCCTCTGGGGGTCTTGGAATGTACCTGCCGTGGATAAGGGGGGATGACTGTATCTTGTTTTTTGTATTATATTTACCAGGACATCCAGTCGCAAGTTCAGAAACCAAAAAGTTTATGTGCAAGTTTATGCTTAAGGAACCAAGCAATGGGTGGGTAGTGGGGCTTCAGGAATGACTGTCATCAGTCTTAAAATCCTTCTGAATTCTGTCTCCATATCTTTATACTCTATTTAGTTCTTCCAAATCAGCTTTTTCCAGATGACAGAAAAATGTAACTGTGGAGAGCTCCCATGCTGAGACTAGCTCTTTGTTTCAAATGTTTAAAATCTCAGTCTCTGAGTCAATAATTCAATTTGCACAAAGTACTCTCAGCTCCATTTCGAATATCATACAAATGAAAGCAGTATCTCCTCCAAAGAAAGGGATGCTGTATTCAAAACCAAGGGGAGAGGACATACTATGCCTTTTCTCTTAATCTCACGTGCCTAATTTACATCATATCCATCACCACAAGGTGCTTTTGAGAAAAGTAAATCAGCAGCTTCCATTAAAAAAAAATCGACTCTATGGCAAGATAAAGTACTTTATATAAATCATTTCAAATTCTCCCGATAATCCTGTGAGGTGGGAATTATCATCTCACAGTTCCAGGTAGAAAGAAAAGACTCACAAAGGTTCAGTAAATGTCACATAGGTCTAGAACTTCGAATGCTTTTATTTTACTATTTACATTGTTTCTTTTATTTGGAAAACTCAAAGTAATATAAAATAATTTTCATCATACTCTGCAATCAGCATATGCTGAAGTTAATGAAAAATAACCAATAAAGACTGACACAACTGGCAATACTATTCTTTATTTTCTTTTTGAGGGAGAAGCATGCTTTACAGCACCTGTAAACAAGTCAGTGAAGTATACTATTTTGAGTTTCTCCATAAATATATATTATTATTTTTTTGGAATGTTAGAATACCACAACACCAACTGCATTACAGAACAGTTACTGAAGGCAAGTCAGGCTACAACAAGGATAAAATTTTATGGCTAAAAATATTCATAGCAGCAACTTTTAAAAGATGATTTTATTAAATCAAGTCATTGCACTTGGTCATTTTATTGCTACAGCAAAACAAGGCCATTAAATTTTAACACTTATCATTTCTGATTTGAACTGATTGTCTCATTCTTTTCGTACATTTCAAGTTTAAATGCAAGCATAAAATGTTTACCAACACATCTAGAGAGCACTTGGGTTTATTTTTTTCTGTCATCACAGTAAGAAGCATAAAAAGAGAATCCTCTGTTACACCAGGCCCATTCTCTCTTCCTATCTTCAGACTTAGATTTTGTAAGGAGGTAACAGCTTTATAGTATCACCAAAGCTTGGTGGTCGCACGCACACACACACAGTACTCCTAATATTGAAATATAATTAGGAAATTAGTAATATTATGTTTTTCAAAGAATAGCAAACATTCACTACCAATTTGGCAATGACAGATGCCATGCTGTTCACCTCTACTCTGTAATTTATACTCATTCACTAAAAAAAAAAAAAAAAGATTTACCCCCAAGTAAAAGCTATATAATTACATAGCATTTTATGATATGAACTTTATAAACAGGAATTAATAAAATTCCTATATCAAGAGCAAATACTGGTAAATTGCTAAAGTAATCATTTTTCCCTTTGATTTTGGTTTTCTTTACTATTTGGTCAAGGGCAAGAAAATAGAGACACAGTACTTGAATTACTTTTCAATTCTGACTGAGGAGTATACAAGCAAACACTTTAAATGTC
Source organism: Phocoena sinus (assembly GCF_008692025.1). Classification (NCBI taxonomy): domain Eukaryota; kingdom Metazoa; phylum Chordata; class Mammalia; order Artiodactyla; family Phocoenidae; genus Phocoena; species Phocoena sinus. The sequence continues at coordinate 75,611,908 of NC_045773.1, read as the reverse complement.
TCTCAGTACTCATGACCATCTTGATTTTATGCACTGGTGAGAAAATGACCAACAAAAACTTTAAGAACAGCCTGAAATCTGCTGGTAACTCCCCTACCCTGTTATTAGGGTGAGGAGGGAGCACTTAATCAGATCTTCCAGTCATAAAGCTGGAGGGTGATTTCCAGGGTACATTGTTTTTATTTCTACCTGAAGACTTTCATGTTAAAATAAGACCTAATTTATTTAAGAAGAAAGAAATCATTCATTTGACAAGTCATTTAAAAACAGTAGAACCGGAATAAACAATTTGGTTCAGCAGTGACCTCATCAGAAGAGCCCAAGGACTTTAAGAAGTTAGAATGTACATACTTAATGCACAGATTTCCCCAAAAGCACTAATTTAAGTTGTGAATTTACCATTAAGTAATTATGTATTGGAGTTTCTATTATTTTCTATTTCACTTTTATTTGAAACAATATGACAAAATTTCATTAACACAAGATTTCAGTATTTTAAAACTAAAATTTAAAGGAAAAATATTGGTTTGGGGGTTTAAAGAACACAAATAGAAGCATGATAGGTGGCACTCAAAATCTGAAAGCCATTTGCTATAATAAAGCTTAAAATCTAATTTTTTTTTCAAAAAAAGATCAAATTTTCTACTTTCAATATAAACCCACATATTTTGAGACATATTATCTATAGATAACATTTTAAAAAGTTCAATTGTTCATAAGCGGCCGTGATGAAACTGCTATTCACCCACTTTGTGAAAATGCATTTTGAATATGGCCAACTATTTGGTTTTAAATAAGCTGTGATGTTACGTTTTGTGACCTACTAAACACTCTTTATAAAGCTGGTTACCTAAATGACAGCCCCAAATATCTCCACCAGTTAGTTTAGTCTAGTAGGTAAATTACACAATGTAAAACCTGAGTATTTACATAATGATAACTTGTCAAAGTATGAAACTGCATACTGAAGTTCTGAAAGTTCTGGAGTTTTGTTTTTCTAACATTACCATTATTAAAAATCAAATGGAGGGGCATGAAGAATTAAATCACAAGATTATGAAATGAGTAATATTTGAGCCTGTAAAATAAACAGAAAAGTACAGCAATAAGGCTGGTGTTTGCATATTATATGTGCTGTAGTTTCTAGGCACAACAAGTTAAGGGTTAAATTGACATTTTTAGTTCCTTAGACCTAATGAATTTAAAATATAGCTCATATTTTCCCCAATACATTTAACAATCCAATACATTTTAACTAAATTCCTTTATGAATCCTATAGTGCAAGCAATAAAAAAATATTCCAAAAGTTGAAGAAATTATTTTGATTAGTTCATTACAGTTATTACTATATGCACGGGTGAGTAATCTGGTTTGTAGCTAGGAAACTCCTATTTCATCACCCAGAGTATCACAAACTGCAAACAAACAGGCACATCAGTGTAATCCTGGGTAAGAAGCTAAACATAAAAAATATATATATACAAAGTTTATATCCCTTATGTTTTATGGGAAAAGTAGTGACTATAGTTACTATAAAGCTAAACTGTCCCTCTCAATGGTATATTTTACAGATTATTCGTAAAGATATCACCATATTTATAGTATAGATCTCTTTAAAAAATAATACTACAAGTTTCAATAAAAAAAAACTATTGTGAATTTTCTTTCCTTTTTATACAGATTCAGTAGTATTTCAAGCAAACTAAACAAAAGAGTTTGCAATCCCAGCACATAAGAAATAAGGCCTCTTTTTTTTTCATATTGGCAAAACAAAATATATAAAAAAAATTCACCCCTCCCCCTACATTTTTTCTATAGATATAATAGTTCATATACGCATATTTCTTTATCACGACGTCAGCATTTGTTATTTTTAAGTAACAAGTCAGTTTGAAGTTCATAGTGTTGCTTCTGAATCCCTGGAACACTGAGAACACTGGGTGCACGTCACTTCAAGAAGACATGATTGCTATTTTCAGCTTCTCTATTTCCACCTAAATGGCAACAGATAAAATATCTTTACTTTAGAAGTTTATTTATTTTATCCTATGTCATGAAGATCTGATCATAATTTCAAGCCTCCAGATTTTGATTTCCATTCTAAAATCCAATTTCCAATGGTGTAATAAATATTTAAAAAGTTCAACAGATGAAAATGTCACAATGCAAGTTCCTAAATGACAGGTGACAACAACAAAAAAGCAGCTACAGTTGTTTCACCCAGAACAATATTAAATAACGTGAGCATTTGAAAGATCTGTGAGAAAATCAGCCCTACAAAAACAAGAGTATCCTTGAAACCAAAATAAGAAATGTAACCCGTACCTATAATTAAACAAACGGGGCAACACAGAATGTTGTTTTTTTTTAAAAGGACCAGTTTTAGGTTCTATGTTTTTCACTTACTGCTTAGGTGATATCAGTAAGCCACTTAACCTCACTTGGTCTCAACTTTCTCAACTGTAAACAGTATGTTCTAGATTAAATTGCCTTTAAAGCCCAGGAATATATATAAAATGCAGTCAATGTGTGAAAAAATAGTTCCACTGTTAGGTAGAAGACATTCTTCACTTAACAGAAGTTCACAATTTAAGAAACGTTAGAAGAAAATTAGAAAAATTCATTAAATTTTCACAATAACTACAGAGTTATTTAACTTTGACATATTACAAATAACTAGTTGAGGATCAAAGAGATAAACACCATGCTAGTGGTTCCATGCCGAACTTGTACTGGTAAGGTCTAAGGCTTTTAAAGGCCACAGTTTTTGTACTCTCTTCCCAATTATATGGTATTTTGATCATCTCTGACCTTGAATTACATGTAGAAACATTTAGGCTTTACTTCTCCTGATAGCATCATCCCTCTCCCCAACAATGCATACAAATAATACGTGTTATGGCTAACTTCTGACAAATAGATCACTACTAAATGATGAGCATTTTGCTACAGTCAAAAGTATAATTTCAATAAGCTCACAATCTCCTAAGGGATCCTAACCATTCAAGAATGGTTTGCTAATTCCAGGATCTTTCCTAATATTATTCTTTGACTAATATGATTATTAGCCAAACATGTTAGTAGCATTGGATTGAGACAAAATACCTTCAATCTTCAGCGTGATGTGCTATTATCATCTCTATTCCAAATACATTAACCACTGCATGAATTTTAGTGCGCAAGGATGCACAGAGAACAGAAAGAAAAAAAAATTGGTAGAAGAGGGAGTGCAGGCGGGATGAAGGTCAGGGTGGAGAATAACCCTGCACGCAGTCAGTAATACTCCTCACAGACTGCTGCTGGCCACATAAATTTGGCAAATACTTGCATTGCTGGAGTTTCTCTTCTAGCATGTTTATGTTCATTGTTCATCATTAGTCCTCTGTACCACTCCTCAGTATAATATAATAGTATATAATGTTAATGTTATAGTAGTTCAAAGTATTACTTTTAATTTGGGGGGAAATATAATTTCTCTTTTAAACATATGATCCTAAGACTCTAATGCCTTATTAAGTGTATTAAGTATCGAACATTTCCCACCAAAAAAAAAAATTTATAATACAGGTCAGTGAGAGGCTAAGTAACAGCTGGTCTTGCTGGGAAAATATAATCAAATGAAATTCTTCAAAAAAGAAACAAATAATTCATTTGACTCTTTCCATGATTTTTATGACAAATTAAGTCATATATACAAATTTAGTATTGTATTAGTTCCTCTTGCTAACCTTATTACTTTATTTTCATATATGAATATGTGTTATGTATAAAATATAAGGAATGAAAGTCAAGAAACATTTGTTTTTAATTTTTCAATTTCTACCATGTTGCACACTGGGAATTTAACATATATTTAGAAAATATATTTTTAATATCTATCTTCTAACATTTATTAGTTTGACAAAAATTTGTTAGCAATCTAATATATATATAGCACTGTGCTAGGAGCTATGGGCAAAGATGAAACAGAAAAAGATCCCACCTCCAACAGTATAGAAGATGGGCAAAATAAGTACATAATGTGAATAGTGATATGACAGAAAATTATTACTTATTCATCTCTTACAAAACTAAACAACATGAATTTGAATTAATCAGAAGACTGGTGGCCAACTCAGTGAATGTGATGGAGCAGGGCCTTGAGAATCTACAGAACTTGGGCATGATAAGTGAGACAAAAGGAAAATCCATGAAAATACAGTAAGAGTAAAAATTCAGACAAATTAACTGTAAGGGACAATTGAGGATTAGCAAGTGAGGAAAGAAAGATAAACTAGGACCAGGACATAAGAGACCTCATTTGCCAAGTCAAGAAGTTTGAACTTCATTCAGCAAGTAATAGAAAGTTTTCGAAAGTACTGAGCAAGGGAAGACAAGATACGAATGAGAGAAACAAACAAGCTAAACAGAAGATAAGAGCATAAGAAAAGGACAGAAACAGTGAGAATAAAGAGAAAAAGGTTAGGGAGTACAGCCAGTAGGCCTAAAAGTTAGTGGAATTAGAAGAGACAGAAGTCCCACATCTGCATGACCAGAAGCGCAACAAACTTTCAACACATACAGAAAATCAGAATCTGAAAAGGTGCTACGTGTGACAGGGGACATGCTAAGTCTAAGTTCACAGTGGAACATCCAGGGAGTCTAATAGCTGGAAACTCAGGACAGAAGCTGGGAAAAGAACTAGATTTCAATGGCAAATACACCAGAGCTAATTATGATACTCCTGGACACAGGTGAGCAAAGAGTGGATGCACAGAGAAGAGGCCTAAGCACAACACTGAAGGAACACCTCACTTAGGTGAGAAGAGATGGAGAAGTCAGACAGAAGAATGCAGGGTCACGTAAACCAAGACATACTTTGAAAAGGTGGCGATGGTAAAAACGTGAAGTGCTGTAGAAACCAAAGAGACATAGGAGTTGCCATCAGTAAACCCAAAATGCAAGGGGTTAAGGACTGAACTAAAAGTGAAGAATTAGTGACTGTAAATGTATGCTTTTCTTGTTTTTTGTTTGTTTTGTTTTGTTTTCTTTTTTGCAACAAATGAACTGCAAATGAAAAGAGAATACAGATCAAGAGGGCAGCTAGACCTAAAAGGGGGCTTTTTATTTTTTGAATAAAGGGGAAAATTGAGTATTTTCAGAGAAAGAAAGGAGAGTGCCAATAAAGGTTATGTGTCAGGTATAAGAATAAAAATGGAGTTTAGATAATCTGCCAAATACCTTCACACATATTATCTCAACAACTAAAGCTAAACGAGGTTAAGTGACTTCTTCGTTCAAATGGTGTAACTTAATCCCTAAGAGCAAAGGTTCTGGAGTCTGGCTGCTTTTATTAAAAATGTTAGCTCCACTGCTGACTTAATCATTCTAAACCCTAGTTTCCTCACTCTGAAACTGTCAGTCAACAGCAGAGAGTGAAGACGATGACATTAGCTACAAAGTAAACTCAATTCAGTGAGAAATTAAAGCCAGCAAATCTATAGCCATCCAAGTACCATCACCACCCCTGCCCCCAGGCAAAAAAAAAGAAAAAAAAAGTTGAACTGTGAAGAAAAGAGAACTATAGCTCAAGAAAGAAGGAGTGTTGAGTGCAAAAGATCTAAAACTAGACACTTTTAAGAGGCAAGAACCATGTTTGCTTTATTCATGAGTGTATATACCTTGTGCCCCGTGTCTATGAGAGTGAGTGCTCAAAAAACATTTGCCGAATGAATGAATGGAATGTGGCAGGGAGTCAACAAGAGATTAATTAAATGGCGACAAAGCTGTAGGGAGTGTCCACCTAAAGCAGGATAGCATAATTTGTGGCAGAACCAATCACCCAGTTGGGTTGGAAAAAACATGTCTAGTTTATGCTGACTACAATCTCAGTGCTGGAAGAAATGAATTACCTCTAGATTACTTCTCATTGCCTTCTCTTCTTCCAAATCTTTTCGTAGTTTTTCCAGTTCTTTCCTAAAAACAAAGTATTTATTATTGTTAAGTCTTTTGATTAAACAATATATATTTGACTAAGGTTAATAGAATCTGTTGCCTGATATCCCAGAACATAGGGAAAACTTTGAAAGGAAATAGCCATATTGACTGAGAAAAAATTCAAATTCTCTAGTTGAAATGATTCAATACAACAGTTAAAAAACATGGCAAAATCATGGCAAACCTGAGATAAAGAAATTTTTAAGTGAATACAGGTAATTTTCCATATTCAGTTATCATCCATTTCCAAGGCAGGACACACAGCCCAAATAATTTGGGAAAATGAATGTGAAAATATGTCACAATGCAAGGCAAATTATAATTTTTAATACAATAACCTGGACTTTACATATCTTTCTCTGTTTTTTTAATTAACTATCACATTAAAATCCAAACCAATAAACAAAAAACTGCAGCCAACAATCCCTCTTCTGTAACTCATGTTTTCATTTTTCTAGGTTCCCTTGTATATTTTTATATAGTCATTTTCCCCTCCATTTCATTTTCCAAGAGGAACTCAAGACTTTTAAAATACTCTTTGGAAAGAATTCTAAAATATCTGATAAATAATATATGTAAGTCATTAATATCCTTACTCATTCTACAGCTTATTTAAGAGCACCTATGGGCAATCTGTATGTGGATTTATTCTTTCATTATAGCACACTTGGTATCAAAAATGCAAAATGTCAAAATTAACAAATCAGATTGTTCTCTAACTGGTACCTGAGAGATGCTCAATAAATATTTACTAGATAAATGAACTTATAGTTTATAATGTGCTTACTGCAGAAACTGTGGATAAATCTGCCAAACCTAAACCAAGGTAAACTGAAGAATTCAAGAAATATCATGTATCAAATTTCCTCTCTCTATATGATATAAATGTGCACAATATATGTTTTTTAAGTAGGCATTCAAGATAACTTTATGTTTCTATCTAAGAGATGTTTGTAGAAGTGCTCTGCGAACTACAAATACATCATGTTGTTAATCTCAATATTTTTTAAAATAAATAATCCAATGTCAACAAAGAATTGGAGGAGAAACAGTGAATTCAAAATCAGTGGTAACACGGTCTCTGGCGATGAGTATTATACCAGATTCCATATTCCATGAGGTACTCTTAGAGGCCAGAGAAGAAGCTGGAGTAGGGGAGGAGCACCTGAACCCTCACCCTCAGTTTAGTTAGATTAGCTGATCTTTGATCTATTTTACCTACTGGGCTTTTGCGGAAGTATGTTTAAAATGTTAACACATTTTAAAATTCACATAATAACGTTTATAAGAAAAGATCTCTAAATCAATAGAAGATCCAAGTTTGAGTTCTAGCTCTACCACTTAAGAGCTGTGTGATCTTACATAATTAGCTTTACCTCTCTAAACCTTTATTTCTTCATCTAAAAGAAGGGAGGGGACTATAGCAGGTGATCTTTTAAATTTATTTTAGCTCTAAAAAGTCCCTAACTTTTACTTAGGCATGCCTCACCATATACCATTATCAAAAACTTTCAGAGTTAAGAGAAAGGCCTTACAAATCACCTATCCCAACCCATTTGTTTTATAAATATCCAACTCAACCCCAGCAGAAACAGTGATCAAAGTCCTCTGAGAAGAAAACCAAATGTATATATAGATACACCACAGATCCAAAATAAAATGGCTTTTCCTAATACTTTTAAGACCAATTAACCCATGTTTGACATTTCTAGCCTCAAATTATGTGTTTAAGGTTCATCTATGATATAACATGTATTAGTATTTCATTTCTTTTTACGGCTGAATAACATTCTATTGTATGGATGTACCACATCTTGTTTATCTATTCATCAGTTGATGGACAGTTGGGTTGTTTGAACTTTTTGGCTATTATGAATAATACTATAAACATCTGTGTACAAGTTTTTGTTTGAACACTTGTTTTCAATTCTCTTGGGCAGTACTGTACCTTGGCGAGGAATTGCTGGGTCATATGAGAACATGAGATTTAACTTTTGGAGTAACTGCCAGACTGTTTTCCAGAGTAGCTGTACCATTTTACATGCCCACCAGCAAGGCACGAGGGTTCCAATTTCTCACATCCTTGCCAACACTTGTATTGTTCATATTTTTTATTATAGCCATCCTAGTGGGTGCGAAGTAGTATTTCATTGTGGTTTTGATTTGCATGTGCTAATGACTAATGATGTTGAACATCTTTTCATGTGCCTATTAGCCATTTTTCTATAATCAAGCTACTAGAACCAATTCTATAATCGAGCTACTACTTTCTGATTTACCTGGTTTGCCTTTTTCATAATTGGGCTGGGTTTTCTTATCCAAGCTTTCCAATTCCTAATTAGAATAACTAGAATTAATAGAGTTTCTAATTATTATGTTTTCTAATTCAAGCTTTTTTGCCTAGAGAGACACTATCAATAAAAATTTCTTTGAAAACAAACTTGCTCATACTAGAAACTTGGCAGATTACTTCTTTACTTGATATAATTTGAAAGAATTCTTTACACATGTGTTAAGTAGTGCTCAGAGAAGAAAATAAGGGCTACACTTACCCATGATCCTTTTTTAGTGCTTCCACAACACACAGCAATTCAACAATCTGAGCTTTAAGTTCATCCAAAGAATTTTCTGTTTCTAGCTTAGCTTTGATTTCTAATGGAGTTAGAAAAGCAGCTGTATTTGGTTTAGAAGCACTTGAAGGTGTTGAAAGGTAAACAGACGGCTGAAAACATATAATAAACAGAAAATTTGTATTTACATTTAATATTACATTATAAATTCAAAAGATTTTTACTGCAAGGAGATAAAGTAATACTTCCAAGATAAATAAAAAAATTCAAAATCCAAAAAGCAGTTTGACGTTCATAACTGGAAAAACCACTAAACGACCAAAGAATAAACTTGTAATTACTAAGGGTTTTTGTGAGAAATGTCACGGGCTTTATTTTAAAAAAAAAAAGAGAGAAAAGAAGATCCATTAGATTTATCTTATGGTTTACCTAGTGGAACATCTAGAAGCAAGAATATAAAAGCATTATTAAGGTACTGCTTTGATCCTTCATATTAAATAGTTATTATTTAGAATATCCAGAGAGCTCCAATTAAAAGCAATTATGAAGGATTTAGTAAGTCCATAGAGGAGGCATTAAAATGGATCCATGGCCTGACATTCTTTTAACATTTCACTTAGGTAACAGCAAGTAAAATTTCAGTAGACTGCTAACAGCTGAGAGAATTCAGATTAAGTGTATCTGATAAAATGAATAGCAGTCAAATGCCTTGAAATGAATTTAGGAACAGGCATGATCTTCTCAAATAAGATTGTGTGTCAGTTGTGGTAATACTATCTTAAATTAAAATGGCAAGGGCTTAGCAAAGACTCTTAACACCACGTAACAGACGGAAGAATCCATGTATTCTACCATTCCTTCCAGTGTGTATTCAGTGCTTATTATGGTGCCAAGCACCAAGTTACATAAGGAGTAAAAGAGTGATGGCTTCTGCCTAAGGAGTGCATGTTTAACGGGAAATGAAACAAATGTATATCGATCTATGCCTTAAAAAATATGAAACATGTAACATTTGTATTACTCATTTAAAATAATGTGACTCTCCTTAAAAAGATCTACAGAGAATAATGTAACTTAAGTTTAATAGTAATTATTTTATTTAGTTTTAGTAGGAATTATTTTATTTCCTGGCAGAAGAAATAATTCTTCCCTGAAGGACATGTTAAATTCCACAATTTTGATGTTCACAAAGAACGCTAAAAATTATACAAATCTTAGACCAAAATGCACCTTACCTTTGGAGAGTAGCATGAATCCTTCTTAAATTCAGATGGCTTTAGGTTGGCACTATCATCTTCTTTTGGTAACTTCAGGATTTTTTCTGGGCTTTGAGTTGGCTGAATGATTTTTTTTTTTAAATCAAGAAACAGAAAACACCAAAGAAAGAAAAGGCAGTAAGCATCTAGATAATAAAGTAAGTAACTTTTATCACTGTTTTCAGCAGATACTGATATTCCATTATTGTTAACAGGATTTTACATAATTTCATGCTGAATAACACACTTGCATATCTTGAGGGCGGAAAAACAGCTTGCCTATTAGCAACAAAATTTTTCCCTACTTAGGTAATTTAAAAGCACAATAGTACTTAAGAGCTAATGTATTAACACTGAAGTACTACCAGTATCCCAGGCAATATACTGAGAGCATAAAAAGAAGTTACACATTTAGAGACCAGGATTAGTACTACAAAAAAACACTGACTATTTCAAGGGGAAAAAAAATGTTCTCATTCTTTCTTGAAGTGAATATGTACAACTCAATTCTAATTACTGCTTGTGGACAAGTATATTGCACAGGTCCCCTGTCCCCTCTCGACATTGTGCTCTGTGGTTATGGTCTTAGGACAACTCTGCTTCTGATTCTGTAACCTTCCATTCCACGTCCTGTGGAAATGAACAGGTCTCTTCCCCATATCTCTTAAATACAACCCTTGGCCACTTGAGTATAGTTACCTTCCTGATTTTTAAACTTCAGTGGAGCTATAAATCCTCCCTCATTCTTATCTTCGGAAGGACTCTGGATTTACTAAATTCTCTGTGTTTTATAATACTAAATGTAACTCACAGAATGTCCACCATTGAAGCGGCCAGGCAATCTTCTTCCAGGCATCTTCGGTCTATTTGCAGTGAGATGTAGCAAGTTTTCTGATGAAGCTATATCATCAAAATTTACAAGATCTGGAGAATAAAAGTAAACATATCTATTAAGAGATAACTGCACATTTTAAAAGGCAAAAAAGAACGTCTCTGATTTTTAACAAACTATAAAATTAAAAAGAACACCACCAAGACTCACAAGTTGACCTGTGCTTTTCATATGCATTTGGAAAACAACACTCACCCTCAAAAACTAACATCCTCTTTACCTGATACATTTTATATATTAACAATATAAAGTTCATGTTTTTAACAGAGACTTAGACCTCAACAAAAGTTCTTACTGAAAGATATAAATCTGTACCACAAGTTGTAGTAGTATGAAAAAGCAGTCATCTTAAGTTCTTGCTTATAAAAAAAAACATGATCTACTTCTTCAACTCAAAATTAATTACAACATATCAAAAAACTAACTTATGAAATGTGTTTTAAAGTTCGAGTAATATCCTAATATTAGAATTTTTTAAACTCAATTTTATCTGGGACCCTGCTGCTTTCCAATTGCATTTCTTAATGTAAAGTGAAAGTGTAATTTAATGTGTCTTCATATATGTATGTGCATAGTATACTGTAGCTGGGACTCGACCTGTTTATAGTTCACTGTACCTCTGCTTAGACATTATCATGTGTAGGAATCAGACGATAGTTATAAATCTAAGGCAAATTAAATACCAAGGGAAAATGCTACATAAATCATCCATTTGCTTCCCCACCATCAAAGGCTGGTTGACCTTTGATCCAATAACTTGAGTTTAAGGACAAATCTAGGTAATTTCTATCTCTGAAACAATAGTATATAATACCTTCCCTTTTTCTAGATGGTCCAGAAAACCTTGCTGAAGGAGCTGGTCTTTAATTTTGAAGCCCAGATATCTATAAGTGGTAATAAGAACCCTAAGGCTAATTCCTGGCACTTCCACTATCATTATAATTTTCCTTTGGCCCAGGTTCCAAACTAAGATTATTAATCACAGTCAATATGCTGTCACTCATTATGGCAGCAGGTATCTTTTGCCTTGTCTTCCAGGTATGGAATCATTCTTCACGTTGCCATTGCTTGGAAGTTTATAATGCTTTCTGTCAAATATTTAGATGTCCAAACTCAGAGAATTGTTCTTTCTTAAAAGAAATCTAAAGATACTTATCATTACTGCCCTTAAAGCTTACTCATCAAATTTCATATTCGAAGTAATTTATTTAGAGAATTTTTTTTAAAGGGATGGAGGACACAAAGGTAAAACAGGAAGAGGTTACCACTAACTGGCAATATACATTTTGTAACAACTGTAAGTATTTGTTGACCTCTGTTAATTCTTTTCCATCTTCACATTCTGGGATTACTTTGTACGTTCTATCTTGGATGTAGTCACTAGGCTAATATACCACAACAGGCAATCTAATGGGCTTGGATTAATTTTTGTTCAAAAAATTGTTCAATAATTGTCTATAAATAATTATAATATACAACAAACCACAATAAGAAACACAGTGGCTTTAATGGAGAAAGCATTATATAATGTGAAAGACCTTGAGCTTAAACATATATTTAAATATCTCATTTGTTAATTTCATAAACAAAGAAAACAATATTTTAAAAGATGTTAAAAATATGCTATAGTTTGAAGGGTTAAAATTGTTTTTACATCGATAAATATGTATTGACAACCTACAAAAAAACCTTGAAAAGTACAGTCCATTTTGGCCTGTGGAGATTATTTTCAAATGCATATTTAAGCAACTTTTAAAAAGAAAAAGAAACAAACAAAAACAAAGGAAGAGATGAAGATAAATTAAAAGGGTAAATAAAAGGAAGATTTACAAAATTATACACCATGCTCATGTAAAAATGTCTTCTGTATGTCCAGTTTTGGGCCACAACACCAAGACAAGTAATTTTACTATTCTAAAACTCTCTCAGGTCCTCCACTTAAGTCATTAGGTTAGTAAAATGAAATAGTGCACATTTCTGACTCATGATATACTTGAATGCTTTTAAATTTACCTATGAGTGGTATCAGTGGATTTATATTTTACACACGGCATAAAAGGCATGACAATCACTTAACTCTTGCCATCACATTGTCACTCTGCCAGCCATTTACATGTCTACACATTGCCTAAGACATGGAATTTTTAAATATCAAAGTAAATATAAAATTTTGGGAGAAAAAACCTGACTTTTATGGTTGTCAACTAAAATAACCTTGTATCAAAAGAATATTTTAAACTATCAAGAAAAAATTTCCAATATGAATTTCATTTTATTTTAAAATGGAAAACCAAAAGGGTTAGAATAGACAGACAAACACGTACACTTTAGTAAAATTACAAAGAAAAATCAATGTGCACCACCTATTCATATTGACTATATTATTTTTATTTCTTTTATAAATTGTCATCTTACCAAAATGGAGAAAGGTAGGATAATTTCCTGACACGTAAGAAGGGAAACATGGCAAACAGGCTAGGAAACAAAATCTGGAAAGAAAAGTCAAGGATAGGAATGTCTAGAAAAAAGACTAAACCAAAAAAATTATTTTACAAAGCAGGAAAAAGGAACAGTTGTAGAATGAATAGAACCATTTTAATGTTTAGCAGATATTGCAGTTTATCTAAACTTACATTAAGATGTGTATTAGATTTTAGATTTATTCTTTTGTCTTTCAAAAGGAAAAATTATGATTAGTATTAATTTCAAATCAAAAATTATGATTAGTATTAATTTCAATATACATTAAACTAGAAAGAAGTCTTTTTTAAATTACTCACTGAACACCAAGGCAACTTCTAAAAGAATGTTTTAGTACTAAAATTAGAGGTCAGAGTAATAAATCAACATATTAACAACTCATTGATATAGTTATAACTGAAATTAAACCACCTTCATTCAAAGTTTTGGTCCTCAGCACATGATAGTAGTTACAATAAAAGAGGCAATTTTAATTCTGGTATGGTATAATAGGAAAAAAAATATGCCAAATATTATTTTTAAATATCCCACTATAAAAATACAGTAGTGCCTTAAATGATACTCTCTATAATGATATTATCAAGGAAATTATTATTAGAAAATAAAAATTTTAATTACTGCTCTTATTTCCCAGGTAAATTCTACCTTTTGGGGTATGGTATTTTGTTTTGTTTTAATACTAGTTTAGATACAGGCTCGCTTTTTATAGTGTCTACCACTCAACAGGTAAACCCTGTATTCAAAAAATCTCACCATAAATTCTTTCTGGAAGAAATAAATGAATAAATATCGGGAAATTAATTCAAACAAAATAGATCAATTATTAAATAGAAATGAAGAGAAAGAATGTTGCCCTATTTAACAATGAAGGTTTTCAGATCAAATAACGTATCTCTAAAAATTTCCTTTAATCCAAGAAGAATTTATCACAAAAGATAATGAGAAAGGATAAGATACTACACTCTAAGAATACTTCATCAACTGTGCTTTCTTAATGAAATAGCTATGTTTCCACTAAGTTTTCTGTCTTGTAGTTTAAAACTAATTGTAAACCAATTTTACTTCCTGGAAAATTTACTATTTTAGAAATACTTAGACTATGTGAACTTTACAATTAACCTGTAGTAGCAATGAGACTATCTTAAACCAATTTTTGATGAAGTGTTGGAAAAAGAGAAAAAAATTAAAGCATGGTCTGATAGCTCTGCAATTTATAGTACTATCTTGTATCATATATGAGAATATTTATGAAAAATCTTAAAAAAATGAAACAAACTGAGTATTCTAGGAATGTTTTTCTTATGAACAAAAAGACTGTATTTATACACATGAATATATATGTTTATATATGGGTTTGTATACAATCATATCAGAGAGTAACGAAAGGAATTTACATCCTTAATAGATAAGAGCAGAAACAGAGTTAAGAAGTGATTAACAGTAGAGGAGGGGAAGAAGGGAAATTACATTTTATAACAACTTCCATGTCAGGTTTTCTAATAGGTATCATAGATATGATGGATCATTCAATTGTTAGTTAAGTGAGAAAATAAGCAAACATGCCAATGACCAATTAGCTAATAATTTAAAACTCCATTTTTTTAACAGCAAATCTACTATATCATTTCGCCTCAAATTATTCTTTTACAAAATAATTAACTCTAGGAGATTTTCATGTATGTTTGTAAACTTTCTGAAAACTTACGTTAAGAAGGCTAGTTTCATATGTCATTTAAAAAATTTAAAACTTCAAACTGGCCATATATGTAAATTAAAACATGCCTCAGTCTAATGCCAAATTTGCGGCTGTATCTAATACAGAACACAGTTTTTTTATAAGGTGCCAACAACTCAAAGAAGAGGTAAAACACTTTTATACTACAAGTACTAAGGACATGATATTCTAATTTTAAAAAAAGGAAATAAGGAATAGTCTGAGTTGAGGTTGGAGACATAAGCTACTTGCTATCAGCAGCTATGCCTTTTATCTTAGCGAACTATTTGTGCCCAAAACACTACTGCAAATACACAGCTGCTCAGTAAATATTTGCTACTTAATATGAACTCAATTTCCAAAATTTATATTTTCTGAACTTTATAGGGTGTAAGTGCAGTACACCAAAGGCAGTGTGATAGTGGAAGATATAAAGACTGAAACTTGGAAGTCAGCTGTTAGTGTTTTTGATCGTGTAGGTGTCTCGGCACCTCTAAATTACTTCCTTATTTATTTAAACAAAAAAGCAACTAGAAGTTAGAAATTTTCAAACTCTGTCCACAAAGCCTCACATTTTTAATGAAGAATAAATAATAGCTATGGATATAAGACAAGAATGGGACTAAAATACAAAGGAAAAAGAACTTTTCAACCACCAATAGTCTGACATTGTTACATGGTATTTAGAAATGTACCAAAGGAAATAAAGCTTGCTGGTAATCCTATATAGATAAAGTTTGGGAAAAAAAAAGTGAAAATTTGTTTTAACTGACTTAGATTATTTTGTAATTTTCATGACTTTGAGAAAACTAAATAAAGCAAATGTTGAAGAATGATACAAAGTACCAAAAATACAGAAAAAAAATAATAAGCTCTAAATATTACCAAAGAGACTCATCAAATTTAAGACTTCTGATAAATAAAGACTGCAGAAAATTGTGGAAATTCAAAAGATAATACCTATGGATTTTTGATATCCAGAGTTAAGGTGTGTTGCTTAAATTTTTTTTCTCTATTACTTTGAAAACAATTTCTAGCTACATTTTAAATCAAACAGAAAACAGTAAGAACTAATAGAATTACATTTTTTACCAGCAACCTCAATTTAAAAAATTAAAGGATATTTTTTAAAAACACTAAGTTTTTTTTTGTTTTTTATTTAACTAACAGTAATTAGAACAATTTTCACCAAAACATACTGGATATATTTGAGTGACTGTCTCTAAAATACAATCAACATCTCAATTTCCAGAAATTATTGATGACTATGGCTTCATCCAGATCAGGTAGGCTCCAAATACATGATGAAAGATCTATAAGACGTTCCAATTAAAAAACTGAAGGAGACTATGCTTAGGTTAGAGCTTTTGTACTGACAAACTAAAGAGAACGAAGAAAAAATCACCTAAAAAATTTGAAAGGTAATACGTAGCACATTTTACAATAGAGTGACAAAAAAAAATCTTAGTGTAACTGGCCTTCAAGTTTAAATGTAAAGAACTGTTAACTTGAAGCTAAAAAGTACGTAGACATTAATTTTCTTTTTAAGAAAATCACAGAGAACTTTATATAAAGGGGATTTAAAGAGTTCTCTTCTTGTTTACATGATCTTGAACACTTGCTGTGTCCTTAGCTTACTTTGTTTAGATGCAAAATAGGGGAAAATGGCATCTACCTCTTAGAGTCAGTGTTAAAATAAGAAATATATATGAGAAATGCTTTTAAAATGTTAAAAAACTAAAAACGAATGCAAAGTGCTATAAAATAAGCATTACCACAAAGTAATGATGGTGCAATGCCTTTAACAGTGAGACCTTGTATCAAGACTTCTCTGAAGCAAAAAAAAAAGAGACTTTTCTGTTTCACGTATTCCATTTTACAACTGAGAAGTATAAAAAACCAGGAGACAAAGATGATTAATGGGCTGAAAAATCAGTCCTAAAACTTAAGGAATAATATTTAGCTAAAGAAGTAAAGCCTGCTGAGATAGATATATACAGAGAGAGAGAGTCATAAGAAAGCCTATTTTCCAGAATTGGAAACAAAAGTATCTTGAGATTTAAGTGGGAAAATAAAAATAGTCTTCTTAAATATAATCTAGTGTTGGCACTGAAAGTCTATGTCACTCACATCTGCTTAAGTTAGATGGTATGGTCATTCCATTATAAAGGGATAGAATGATAAATGACTGATCTTTTAATATCCATCTCAGTTCTCTGACCAGTGAGAAAGTTTATGTGAACCATAAATACCTTGCCCATTTATATTCTTTCAGTTTCATTTTTCTATTTCAACTTCAGAGATTTTTTAAAATTTTAATAAATTTCCACTGTATCTATCCACACACAAATTACATGCACAACTTTCTTATTTTAAATAGTTTCTGAAAACTACATTTGCAACTTCTTTTTATGCACCACCTTTCCACATGTTAACTTACCTGTTTCTTTAGAGCTTCTAACTGTAAATGTATCTAGGTCTACTGATTTTGGTCTAAGTGGTAACTGTTCAGAATCTAGCTTTGGTTTTGATACTGGCTCAGTTTCAAATTTTGATAAAATGGTAGAAACGTCTCCATTAATCCTAAAATGAGAAAAATCAAACACATGCAAAAATCATTCGTATGTAAAGCATGACCATCTTTTAACACTGTGATTTAATGACACTAAAGAGGGACTTCCCTGGTGGTCCAGTGGTTAAGACTCCACATTCCCAATGCAGGGGGCCCGGGTTCGATCCCTGGTCAGGGAGCTAGATCCCACATGCCGCAACTAAGAGCCTGCATGCCGCCACTAAAAGATCCCACATGCCGCAACTAAGACCTGGCACAGCCAAATAAATAAATAATTTAAAAATAAAATAATAATGACACTAAAGATGTTATACCATAATACTGATTTTCTTTCTTGTCTATAAAATTATTTCCATAAACATAAACCTCTACCCTAAGACTAATCATAATAAAATACGAAATGTAAAACAGCTTAACATAAGTATATTCACCTAGCATGAATATAAGATTAACATTTAACACAGATTACAGTCTCTACAAAAAAATATGAAAAGCAAATACTTTAAAAATTACTTTGACATTTAGAAAGGCAGTAGGGCCAATTATGTCAAAGGCAGGTAAATCAATAAACTAACTTCAAATTAGATAAAACTTACTTGGCTACAGGAGGTGGTGGAGGAACCGGTTTTTCAGGTCGCTTTGGGTACACTGTTCCAGGAGATCGCAGTAAATTATTGGCTTTGGCAGGTGGAGTAGGCTTCTTGGGTGGGACTTGTGGAGCAGCTGGTTTAGAAGGCTTCTGTTCCAGCACTGACTTTTCATCTGATTATTTAAAAATATTTACTAGGTTACTAACAATCAGAACTGTTTAGGTTTTCCTATTTCTTAAAGCTAATGTCAGGCTGGAAAGGTGTGAAACAGAAAGAGACACTATTCGTGTATATGTGCACTGTTTTAAAATTATAATTTAATAATCTTAACTATCCTTTAAAAAAAACTCTACTTTGGTGGGAAGGAGGACCACTAATAAGCTTCTGATCAACAAATAATGCCTACTTCTTACTGTCTTCCCACCACCCCCTTTGCTTTTAGGGCTGGTATTCTACTCAAATATAATCATGTATGATTTTACTCTAAGCAGAGAACAATATTATCTAGACTTATATCTAGATCATTTTCTGAAACTGAAGTATAGAGAACTAAAAATGAGTAGGAACTCTAGTGCCATTTAATGTACTTATTTAAAAATAATCATGATGACAAAAAAATTTTTTTAAGAGAAACTGAGGCTAGATTGATTAGTCACAGATGAAAAAATTACAGGCTTATATTTATAACTCTTATCATTGTATTAGGAATTTTATTAGTACCATTTCATTTAATATTCTATGAAATAGATAAGAAAATATGCTGGGAAAAAACATTAAGGACAATGTCATGCCATGTTAATAAAAAATTTTATCACCAAAAAGGCATAGTTCTATACATAATGACATACTTAGTTCCTGATCTTTCAGGTACTAAGAATGGGTATTAAATTTGACACGTGTGCACACATATGAGATATTCATGATACAGCAGTCAGCAAAAATATATTATAAGGCATATATGCAAAAATAAGAAAGCTCCCAAGAGCAATACTGAGTGCTTTTCAAGATTTACTAGGTCTTTGAAAAGAATGTCTATCACAGGACCACAAATAATTTCATGAGATTTCTTATCAATCAGAAACCAGTAATTATGAATCTTGAACAAACACTGAAGGCCAGGGGCTTCCCTGGTGGCACAGTGGTTAAGAATCCACCTGCCAATGCAGGGGACACAGGTTCGAGCTCTGGTCTGGGAAGATCTCACATGCCAAGGAGCAACTAAGCCCATGTGCCACAACTACTGAGTCTGTGCTCTAGAGCCCGTGAGTCACAACTAACTGAGCCTGCGTGCAACTAATGAAGCCCATGTGTCTAGAGCCCGTGCTCCACAACAAAAGAGGCCACCACAATGAGAAGCCTGAGCATCGCAACAAAGAGTAGCCCCTGCTTGCTGCAACTAGAGAAAGCCCGCGCACAGCAACCAAGACCCAATAGCAGCCAAATGAATAAATAAAATAAATTTTAAAAAAAGAAAGTACTTGGCAAAAACCAAACAGCAGTCAAAATTGATAAAAGGCCAAATTTAAAACAAAACAAAACAAAACAAAAAAACACTGAAGGCCAGTGGTAAGCCCCTTGTTAAAAATATCTGATTTTATCTAACAACAATGAAAATATAAAATGCTGTTGTTTCAGTTTTATCATTTATGTACAGCTTCCTTGGATCGTTTGAAAACATAGCTTAGTCTTTTAAACCCTCATCATCATTTGGTACAAAAATCCATCTCTATATGGCTTCAAACTGTACAAGCACATCACGTAATTACACCACCAGAAGTGAAAGCCAACTCCCCAATTCTAACTATAAGCCGACAGAGCCATCATTATCAGAATTATAACAGTTAACCAAACTTATTTCTAGAAAATATTAAAAGATATTTTAGATAAATCAGGGAAAATGTTAAATGATAAATAGAAGTTCACTGATTAAATGAATATACTTCTTTAACAGATATGTAAATAACAGCTTGTGGAATTCCCTGGTGGGCCAATGGTTAGGACTCTGTTTTCCACTGCAGAGGGCAAGGGTTCAATCCCTGGTCTGGGAATTAAGATCCGGCATACTGTGAGTCGCAGCCAAATAAATAAATAAATAACAGCTTGAAATCAATTCGATTCCTATAGGTTAGTCTAAAACAAAAGAACACATTCAATACTGCTGGAAATCAAAGGTGACAAAAATAAGATTCACCATTCCAGGTATATCCATAACTAAACCAACTACTACTATATGTTGATTTATTATATAACTAATATATGATGGCAGTGTGTTTGAGTACCAAATTTATTTATTTTTATTGAGGTTACATTTACCTAACGTAAAATTAACCATTTTAAAGTGAACAACTCAGTGCCATTTAGTACATTCACAATGTTATGCAACCACCACCTCTATCTAGTTCCAAAACCCTTTCATCACCCTGAAAGAAAATTCTGTTCCCATTAATCAGCTACTCCCCATTCCCTCCTCTACCAGGGCCACAAGGGGTCCAATTTCTCCACATTCTTGCCAATACTTGTTATTTTCAGTTTTTATTGTTATTACAGACATCCTAGTGGGTATGAAGTGGTAGCTCAATGTGGTCCTGGTTTGCATTTTTTTTTTTTTTTTTTTTTTTTCTGCGGTACGCAGGCCTCTCACCGTTGTGGCCTCTCCCATTGTGGAACACAGGCTCTGGATGTGCAGGCTCAGCGGCCATGGCCCATGGGCCCAGCCACTCCGCGGCACGTGGGACCTTCCCAGACCGGGGCACGAACCTGTGTCCCCTGCATCGGCAGGCAGACTCTCAACCACTGCGCCACCAGGGAAGCCCTGGTTTGCATTTCTAATGACTGATGATGAACATCTTGCCATATGCTTGGTAGTCGTTTAGAAAAATTCTATTTCAGTTCTTTGCACATTTTTTGATTGGACTGTTTATCTTTCTGTTGGTGAGCTATAATAGTTCTTTATATATTCCAGATACTGGACCCTCTTCATACTTCAGATATTGGATATAGGGCTTGTAAATATTTTCTCCCATTCTGTAGTTTGTCTTTTTACTTCCTTGATAATATCCTTTGCTGTACAAAAGTTTTTAATTTTTAATAAAATCCAATTTAACTATTTTTCTTTTGTTTCTGTGCTTTTGGTGTCATAGCTAAGAACCCACTGCCAAACCCAAGACCACAAAGAATTACCCCTATATTTTTTCCTAAAAGTTTTAGTTTTATACCTCTTATATTTAGGTGAATGATCAGTTTTTAGTAAAATTTTGTATATGGTATGAGGCAGGGGTTCAACTTTTTTCTTTTACATGTGGATATCCAACTGTGCATAGAATTTAAGTTTAGCTAGAGACTGGCCAAAAAAACAAAAGGAAATTTGGATTTAAGGAAACCATTCTTATGTTAGCTATCCAAATGCCCAAAAGAAGACATATGTAAGACACAGATGTTATGATAACTTAACATACATAAAATTATAAGCATATAAAGAAATTTTTTAGTAAAACAACAAAAATATATGACAGTTAACAAAATACAGCAAAATAACAAATATGCCCTATCTTATTTACTACAAAATATAGCAATACATTACTAACACTATACATACTAGGTTAATCCATTCATTAATTCAGATTAGGGTTAGTTCCCTGCTGCATGAATAAGAATTTAAAAATAAGTAATAATACTGGTACTAAAGCATGAATGATTACAAGTCCATAAATTCTGACTAAAAAGTCAAATATTCCATTCTTTATCACTCGTTGTTTGGAGATACATTAGAGAAAAACACAGTACTATGCAAAAAGTAGCAAGTATGTTCTTAACTGAATCTATTTTCCTAATATTTTAGAAAAATTCAGGACAAAACAAAATCTACCCATATTTATCTCACTGAAGTGACTTAAACTGTAATATAATGTATTTTCAAAAGCCTAAGTACAAAGTTCAAGAAGTTATCATCACAGGAACACAACTGAGTAACCACCACTCTGGCCAAGAACTGAACCTTAGCCACATTAAGTTCCTTCCCCTCATGCCTCTTCCCAGTCACTACCTCAATGCTCCCATCCAAAGGTATCTTCTAACACTATAGATCACTTTTGAATATTTTAATTTTACACCACTGAAACCATAATATGCTGCTGTGTGAAACTCTATCTCATTCATTTGTTGCTACGCTATATATATAGTATGCTGGCATATGAATATACTTCAATTTTTTTATCCATTTAACTACTGATGGACGTTTGTGTTGTTTCCAATTGACGGTCAGTGTAAATAATACTATGATAAACTTATTTGAGTCTTTTGGTGTACATATGGAACACACATTTCTTGTGAGTATATAATTAGGAGTAAAAGTGCTGGGTAACAGGGTATATAGATTTATTCAACTTTAGTTCTCAAGAGTAGATAAAACAGTTTACATTCCCACCTACAGTGTATAAGAGTTCTGAGAATCTGTATCCTCACCAACATTTCGTATTGTTAGTCTTTTTAAAAATTTCACCCATTTTGGTGAGAATCTTACTTTGGTTTAAAATTATATTCCCTTGCTGAGTAATGAATTTGAATAACTTTTACATACATTGGTAAGAATGAAGCAGGCTACTGAAAGGTATGTCCAAGAAAGTCTTCCCCAAAAGCAGGAGAAAAACTTGTGCTCCAAACTGTTGCTGTCATTACTCTCCTGAGGGGCAACATGCATGGCAAGCACTCGAGGTACCTCTGAGGAAACAGTGAGAATGACACTGCTAAGCAGATTTGAGAAAACCCATGCGGTGGCTTGGACAGCGAGTAGACAGTGAGGATTTAAACTCCATTCTTATGACTTGGGAAAGTATCCCATGAAATAATGGGGCGTCACCTAAGAATCAAGGGCAATAGGGTGATTCGTTTCATGTTTTCTACTAGCTCTTTTTTAATCCTCCTCAATATGGCAGGGCTTTTCAAAGGACATACTCTGTGAAACTGAGATCAAAAGAGAGAGAAAAGTAATGAACGCACACACTGGCGGCATACACCGTTTCTCCTGTAAGAAGGCTTAAGGCTCCTCAAGGTGGCCCTAGCCATGGTTTGAAAAAGCTCTGTTGACTCTGGAACAAGAGAGAGATAAACTTATTTTTATTTTTAAAGAAATAACTTAATCTATGCCAATAATATTCAGACCCTCTGACCCTGAACTGACAGTGGCTCTCTCCCCCAATGCCCATTAATAGGCAATGCCTGACACTTTTCTTATTTCTTGCACCAGATCTATTAAAGCCATGTCAGGTTAATGAGAACATTTTGACAATATTAAGAATTGCTTCCCTTGTTATATTTGTCTTGTTTCACTTATTTAAAAACTGCTTACATTTGCACACCTAAACTTTGAAATCAACACTTTATAGTAAGTTTTAAAATCTTTCAATTGAAGAGTTTTGGTGGTGGTGTTAAGATTTAGAAATAAGGGGAAAAAGGTCTTTTCTATTTACTCACATATTTACCACTTCTGGCATTCTTCATTACTTTGTATACATCCAAATGCCAAAACAGCATCATTTTCCTTCTGCCAAAAGGAACCTCTGTTAACATTCCCTGTGTAGTACATACAGGTCTACTAGCAAAGAATTCTCTCCGATTTTGTCTGAAAGTTTTCGTTTTGCCTCCATTGCCTGAAAAGTATTTTTGCCAGGTAGAGAATTCAAGGTTGACGATTATTTTCTTGCAGACTTTATGCTTTTTTCTTTATCACTGCTTTTCATAGAATTTATGATGATGTGCCTTAAGGCGATTTCCTTTATGTTTTTTCTGCTTGGAGTTCACTGAGCTCCTTGGATCTGTGGGCTTAAAATCTGCACCAAATCTAAAGATTTTTCAACCATTATTTCTTCACATAGTTTTTCTGTCTCCTCTCTTCATTTCCTCAGGGACTCCATTTACACGTAAAACCGCTTGATATTGTTACTGAGGTCACTGATGCGTTGTTCATTTTTTTCTAGTCTTTTTTCTATATATTTTTAGATAGCTTCTATTGCTATGTCTTCCAGTTCACTAGTATTTCCTTCTGTAGTCTCCAAACTGCTGGTAATTCCATCCAGTGTCTTTCATTTCAGATGCTGTATTCTTTGTCTGCAAAATTTCCATTTGGGTCTTTTTTATATTTTCCATTTCTTTCACCATCATGTTTGCATTTTCTTCTACTTTACTGAACACATGGGCTACATTTATAATAGCTATTTTAATGTTCTTTCTATTTCCATCATTTCTTGATATTTCTGGGTCTGTTTAAATTGACTGACTTCTCTTTTGGTTGCTATTTTCTTGCTTCTTTCCATGTCTGATAATTTTTGATCAGATAATGGGCATTGTGAATTCTATCCTCTTGGGTGCTAGATTTTGTTATATTATAATGTAAAGCATTCTGGAATTAGACTGATCTGTTTCCAAGGTAGGCCTTTAGTCTAAGCTGATACACCCTTTTATGGACTTCAATGCATTATGAGGTCTTGTGGCTCATGGGAACATGAACTATTTGTGAGTTCCAGAAACTGTTTCAGCAAATGTCTTCCAGCAGTTATTTCTCCAGCTATGGAAAATTTCCTTTCACAGGTATGTAATTCAGTACTCGGCCAAAGCCTCATGGTAAGCCCTGTAGAGCTCTCTCAGTGCTCTATGCAGTTCCTTCCATTCTGGCACTCTGTCCCACAAACTATAGCTGCCTTGGCCTCCCTAAACTCCTGTTACCTCAACTCTCTATGAATACTGGGCTCTGTTTGGCTTTCTCCTTTCTGCTGCCTGAAAACTGCTTCTAGACAATAAGCTAGGGGTAATTTTAGGGTTTGCCTCATTGATTTCAGTGATAACAGTCCTATGCTACCTGTTGTCTGATGTCTAAAACCACTGTTGTATGTATTTTGTCCAGTTTTCTAATTGTCTAACTCAGGGGGACAAATTCAGTCCCTGATGCTTCATCATGACCAGGATTTTGAGCAAATAAATGTAATACAAATGCATTACCTTCCATTTTATTTATAAGATCAACTGACTGATTTCAGGGAATATAAGAAGCCATATTCTTGGGCTTCCCTGGTGGCGCAGTGGTTGAGAGTCCGCCTGCTGATGCAGGGGACACAGGTTCGTGCCCCGGTCTGGGAAGATCCCACATGCCGCGGAGCGGCTGGGCCCGTGAGCCATGGCCGCTGAGCCTGCGCGTCCGGAGCCTGTGCTCCGCAATGGGAGAGGCCACAACAGTGAGAGGCCCGCGTCAACAAAAAAAAAAAAAAAAAAAAAAAAAAGAAGCCATATTCTTAATTTTAACAAAACCCTTACCTATTTGATGAAGGGGACTATAAAAGAAATATCATAATGAAGATAATAAAGCCAGTAACATACTTCTTACATTTGGTTCTATGTATCTTGTATGATGAGTTTTTCATGTAGGAGATATTATAACCAAGTACCAAAATAAACTGATCCAAGACTTGGACCTAACAACAGCTATATCACAAAGGACTAATCTGAGATCAAGAAATACCTTTATTAAATATAAATTGTTTTTGCATCTAAATTTAAAAATCTCAAATGCAAAAACAAGGGGAGTTGGGGATATAAAAACTTTCCATGCTGAGCACAGATCATGAGAGATAAAGCTATGAAGGTGTATGATATTCAGAGTCAAGAGTGTGGTTGCTACATTTAGTGAATGAAAAGAGTAGAAGATGATACCAAAAATGTACCGAATAATTTGGGATCAGTTCCTGCCAACACCAAATGCTGACCAGGATGTGGAGCAACAGGAACTCTCATTCTTTGCTGGTGGGAATGCAAAATGGTGCAGACACTTTGGAAGACAATTTAGCAATTTCTTACAAAACTAAACATACTCTTACCATATGAACAAGCAATTACATTCCTTGGTATTTACCCAAGTGAACTGAAAACTTAGTACACACAAAAAGTATGCAAGGTTTATAGCAGCATTATTCATAACTGCCAAAGCCTGAAAGCAACCAAGATGTCCTTCAGTAAGTGAATGGATAAACTGTGATACATCTGGACACTGCAATATTAATCAACACTGAAAAGAAATGAGCTATTAAGCCATGAAAATACATGGATAAACCTTAAATGCATATTACAAAGTGAAAGAAGACAATGTGTAGAAGCTACATAGTGTATGACTCCAACTCTATGACATTCTGAAAAAGCAAAACTATGGAGAAAATAAAAAGATCAGTGGCTGTCAGGGGTTGGGGGAAGAGAGGGATGAAAGCACAGAACACAGGAATTTTAAAGAGATGAGACTATTCTGTATGATATTACAATTATACATTTGTCCAAACTCATGAAATGTACAACCCCATAAGTGACCCCTAATGTACACTATGGACTCTGAATGGTAATGGTGCGTCAATGGAGGTGCGCTGACTGTAACAAGTGCACCACTATCATGCAGGATGCTGACGGTGGGGGAGGCTGTGC
Source organism: Phocoena sinus (assembly GCF_008692025.1). Classification (NCBI taxonomy): domain Eukaryota; kingdom Metazoa; phylum Chordata; class Mammalia; order Artiodactyla; family Phocoenidae; genus Phocoena; species Phocoena sinus. The sequence continues at coordinate 75,585,402 of NC_045773.1, read as the reverse complement.
ATGTGTGGGGCAGCAAGAATACGGGAACTCTGTACTTTCTGCTCAGTTTTACTGTGAATCTGAAACTTCTGAAAAACAGTTTCTAAAAAATGAATCTGAAATAGAAGCCAGACAGGGAACTAAAATGAGAGAATACAGTAACACTTTAAGCAAGAGACAAGGATAGGAAGTAGAAACAACAAAGGCAGTAGAAACAAAAGTATTCTGCAACAGTATTCAAGTTTTTACAGGAATATATAACCTAATCTATTAGATACAGCCACTGCAGATCTTTGTGTACAAAGAGAAGGAGGTGTTAACAATAACAAGTAATGTTTTCAAACAAAATACATATGTTGGAATACCTTTCCAAGTTTATATGACAAATATATGCAGTGAAAATTAAATAATACATAATAAATCACTTACATGTTTTAAGTAAGAACTCACTCTTATACCTAAGAAAAAAATTTTAAATGTATTTCAACTTGGACACTATGAAAATAATAAGAGTATAACTGTTTAATGCTTAGTTTTCTTACACATTATTTGAAATAACATTAAATACTACATCCTTACTGAGGTGATGGTGTAACTTTTCATGAATGTAAACTGTATCAGTTTGAATAAAAATCTTAATTTCCTATTGATCTTGACAAACTCCCTCTTTGGAAATCCCCAAGCACTACATAGTAAATAATGAACACTTGTTAAAAATCAGCGTGAATGACTCAGTGTGGAGATATGTTTTTCTTACACTGACAATGAAAGGAATTATTTTTCTGACAGTAGAAGAATCTGCCTCACCTTTTTCTTCAGGCTTTGTAGGAAAATACTTCTTCTCTGCACCTGTCAGCTCAGGCTTTGGAGCTGAGGGGAAAAAAACGTTAATACATTAAAAAAAAAAAAAAGTTTTAGAGCACAAAGATAATTATACTCCTAAAAAGCAAAGGTTTAAAAAATAACATCAGATGAAAATATGGTTTAAAAGAATGAACAATATACCAGAATCACTGAGCTCAACATATAATCTTGCACCTGCCACGATCACCTTAGTAAGTGATAGCTCTGTGGTCTCAGTTCCTTCCTTATCAAATGAAGGAGTTCACATTCTCTACAATACCGCTGTCCAGTAGAACTTGCTGTGATGATGGAAATATTGTTTTTGTGTGGTTCAATACTGTCCATTGAGACTTGAAATGCTGCTATTGCAACTACAGAATTAACTTTTTAATTTTATTTAATTTTAATTAATTTTAAAAGCCCAGTATGACTAGTGGCTAAAAAGGCTCCAATTCCAACTTCCATAAAAATTACTTTTAACTTATCCTTGCTCTCAGATAAGGTTAGCAAACACAAAGCTGAAACTATGGAGGAGGGAAGGACTTGCATTATTCTAAAACAAGAGCAAATCTTTCAAGGAAAACAAAAATTGGACAGCACATTTAAAAATCAGAAATTAAGGGCTAGAACTTATAGAAATAGAGTCAGATGACAAAACTCTAACTCTGGAAAACTCTTCTAGGGACTCCATCATTTATTCCACTGTTTAAAAAGGAAAAACTAAACTCTTCTAGTTTGCTTAAGCCTTATCACACTCTCTGAAGGAAGAGTATATAAAAAAATCAGTATTTGTTTGCGGCATTAAAAAATGGATTGCATCTGAAAAGGCAGAATAACTTATTAACTAGGTAAATATATTGTCTTCTTTTTTAATATATTGTTTTCCATAGATTTAAGCTTAGTCAATTTTCTTAACTCAAAATGCCATATAACAAAAATATCCAAATTATTTTCAAGATTCCTATTTTATACAGTTTGTACTTTAAAAAAAAATACTGACAGATATTAATACACGTGAACATTCAATTTTTATATATTTTTTAAAATTATATATAGCACCTTAATTTTTGCTAAAAGAAAATAAATGATTTACAGGAGACCCAATTTCACTATTTTAGAAATTAAAAATATGAAAAATAGCCATCTGAATAATTTGTTTCGTACTTACCTGGACCCTTCGCAGGTGGTGGTGGTTTCTTTGGTTTCTATTAAAATAATAATTGTGAAAACAGTAAAACACTTACATATTAAATATTTATAGTTAAAGTAAACTCTGATCATAAATGATCTAAGTTACATAAACATCTCTCCTCATCCCATCCCTGTCAAAAATTATAAAATCATAAGACTCAAACAACTCCACAAAAGGTCACAGATGAAAAATATATTCTATTAGAACAAATGCCTCTTTGGATAAATTCAAATATTTCAAAAATATCACTGAGTTAGATAAAATTAAAAAAAATCTTAATGATGAGCAAAAATATTCTCTCCTGCCTTCCCTATTTTAAGATTCCTATGCACCATTTTACCACTCTTTAACAGCTGAGTTTTTTTGTCGGGGGGAAGGAGGGGTGGCAGGGAAAGGGAGAGAGAAAGAGACTTTGTTTAAAAAGAATAGGAGTAGCTAATAAATATATCTAGCTTTCACCCTTGGTTACTCAGCACTCTCAAAAAGAAGATTAAAGGCAAAGGTCTGTTTTTCAGTTTATTAAAATTCTCTTGGGTTTACTCATTCACTCATTTTTGCCTTAAAAAACTTGAGACACATTTCTAAGTATGTGAATTTCGTTTTTCCAAATTAAAAAATAACTGATAATCAATACTGCATAAACACCTATATAAAAAACCAAAAAAAGAAATGTGTTCATTACAAGAATATAAAAAATAAAGCACACCCGAAGGCTGTTGAATTAATACTGAACAAAATCTAGCAAAGGAAGAATCTCAGAGAGTGTAAGCCTTCTTACATTATCCTCTTGTAATTTACTTTAAATGAAAGACTGCAAAGGTTAGAGATTTCTGCATTGACTTAAATCAAATATAGTAGACTGTCTTGCTGGGGTGTGTCTGTTCTCTGTATAACTCTTTCCCTCTAATTTAAAAACTCAATTAGATTCATCCCTCCATAGGTGATCAAGCTGTAGAAAAGCAAAAGATCACTGATGAATGACTCAGTGTCACTTTATTCACTGTGAGACATGAGATAGATACATTAAATCCTGTAAGCAGGCAAAGCCTTCTCACTCTCCCAAAAATGCAGTGACAGAGTAATAGTAATCAATAGGACCTTAAAATAAAAATTTTCAACAAAATTAAATAAAAATATAATTTTTCTTACAGTCAAGTGCTAATTTGTCTAAATAGTATGGGCAGCCTTTTTTCTTTTAATTATAATAAAGTAATAAAGACTAGGTTAATTTTTAGTTAGGGGGAAAGGAAAACAGGAATAAAGCACAGAACTGATACATTGTTTTGTTTTACCATAATTCAGATAACTTTCACCTGATTATATAAATCTGAAATCCCCTCAGAAAATTATTGTTACTATGTAAAAAACTTGTTTTTTAAGAAATATTGGCAAAAGGTTTTTTAAAATTATTATCATCACTGAAAAAGAAAAGCTTACAGGAAAGTCCTTATCCAGTTCATTTATCTGAACAGCAAAATTGTCTGGAAATACTCCTTCTTTACCATTAAGTTCACCCTTCCACCAGCCAGCTTCTCCAGTCTCCTAAACCGCAAAATGAAGAATAAAGATAATAGGAGTTATCTCTAAATAAGAAAAAGTTAGCAACAAAATAGGAAAATACTGAATTTCATTGTTGCTACAAGGAAAAATAAAGACCTAACAGACTTTGAGGTCCTCCTAAAAAAATATATTGCCCACACATTACTTCAAGCAGCAGTTATAAAATTAAGTTTAATTTCTTAATTAGTCAAATAATTTAAAAATTCAGGGGACTTCCCCAGTGGGTCAGTCGGTAAGACTCCACACTCCCAATGCAGGGGGCCTGGGTTCGATCCCTGGTCAGAGAACTAGATCCTGCAAGCATGCTGCAACTAAGAGTCTGCATGCCTCAACTAAGAAATCCGCATGTCGCAACTCAGAAGACTGCATGCCACAACTAAAGATCCCACGTGCCACAATGAAGATCCTGCATGCTGCAATGAAGATCCCGTGTGCCACAACTAAGACCCAGGGCAGCCATAAATAAATAAATAAACAAATAATTTTTTTAAAAATTCACTTTACAAGGATAAAAAAGAGAGGGAAGAGAAAGGAAAAGGAAGTAGAAGAGGAGGGTGGTGACAGAATATAAATTTCCAAACTGTATCTTAACATTCTTTTCAACACTTTATACACCAAAAATTAATCACATTATTCATTTGCTTTAGAAGTTAACAGAATCTTCTACAATTCCTTCCAAATACCCTTCCATGAGAAATTAGTTGTTATCAATCCAATCTCCATGTGTATTAAAAATTATATGCACTGGGGGGGGCTAGTCAAGATGACAGAGTAAGCAGACCCTGAGCTCACCCTCTCCAAAATTAAAACTATTTACAGTAGAGCAACTATCAATGCGAATGACTAGCAGAAAAAAATTTCCACAATTAAAGATATAAAGAAGGAACCACAATGAAACAGGCTGGAGGGGCAGAGAGACAGTATAATCAAGACCCACACCCCTGGGGAGGTCATGCACAAAGGTCAGGATAATCACAACTGCAACACATAACAAGTGTTGGGGAAGATGTGGAGAAAAGAGAACCCTCGTGCACTTTTGGTAGGAATGTAAATTTGTGCAGCTGCTGTGTAAAACAGAATGGAGACCTCTCAAAAATTAAAAATAGAACTATCATATGATCCAGCAACTCTAATTCTTCGTATTTTTCCAAAAAAAAAAACACTAATTTGAAAAGATATGCACCTTTATGTTCACGGGCAACATTCTTTACAATAGCCCAGATATGTAATATGTAAGCAACTTAAATATCCATCAGTAAGCATCTTAAATAAAGTTGTGTTTCATATATATATATATATATATATAAAATGTACATTACCATGTATATATGCGTATATATATATATATATATATATATATATATATATATATATATAATTTATTTATTTATTTATTTATTTATGTGGTACATGGGCCTCTCACTGTTGTGGCCTCTCCCGTGGCGGAGCACAGGCTCCGGACGTGCAGGCTCAGCAGCCATGGCTCACGGGCCCAGCCGCTCTGTGGCATGTGGGATCTTCCCAGACCGGGGCACGAACCCGTGTCCCCTGCATCGGCAGGCGGACTCTCAACCACTGCGCCACCAGGGAAGCCCTATATATATGTTTTATATGTATATAATGTATATTACAATGTAATATGACTGACACAAAAAAGAATAAAATGTTGCCATTTGTGACAACATGCATGGACCTCAAGGGTATTATGCTAAGTGAAATAAGACAGAAAGACAAATACCATCTCACTTATACGTGGAATCTATAAAACAAAAGGAATGAACAAACATAATAAAACAGAAACAGGCTCACAGATACAGAAAACATACCGGTGGTTGGCAGAGGAGAAGAGGTTGGGAGGGATGAGTAAAAGAGGTGAGGGAGCTTAAGAGGTACAAATTTCCAGTTACAAAATAAATGAGTCACAGGGATGAAATGTACAACATTGGGAGCATAGTCAATAATACTGCAATAACTTTGTCTGGTGACAGATGGTAACTAGAAATAACAGATGTATAGAAATATCAAACCACTATGTTGTACACTTGGAACTAACATAGTGTGGTAGGTCAATTATACTTCAATGAAAAAACTTCTTTTAATTACATACACTAAACAATCTGTTAAGTCAATTTAAAACAATGGGAGAAATTTCAAAAATTACTTTAAAGGGATATAGCAAAAACAAATACTTTAATATTTCTCTATTACAGTTATTACAGGACTCTGCCCACACCCCAATACTGTAGGGTTTTCTTTTTCCTTAATTTATTCCAAGTTATAAAACTACCTCATTCTTTGAAATAGCTGCATCATTTTCCATAGTATGACATTTTATAACCATTTATATATTGATGGACATTTAAGTTGTTTCCCTATTTTTCTTCTTTTTCTTTTTATATTACAAACACTACAATGAACATTAGATGGGGCAAAAAAATGCAATGAGGTAAAACAGGAAATGAGAACAGAACCCTGGCGGGGGCGGGGGATGATATGGTTAGAGAAAAAAACACAACTTGATGGTAAAAATAATTTCCAATACATCAATTATAACAAAGACAGACAATAAACATTTGCTTAAAAAAACCTTTCTGATCACTTACTACGTGCCAGGTTCTCAGGTCACAGAAATAAACAAGACAAAGTCACAGCCTTTCTAGAGCTTACATTCTAGTGGGAATGCGAGACTACTGAAAAATATTTCTATGAATAAATTAAGTGATTCACTGAAAACTGAGAAAAGTCTTACCTTACTTATCAACTGTATTATCTCCCCTTCTTTAAAAGTAAGTTCATCTTCATTAGTACCCACATAGGCAAACAACGTTCTACAATATTCTTTAGCTAAAATGAAAAATGTAAATAATGAAGCTTCTATAAATTGGTTCTTTCAGCAAATACTTTTAAGCCTCTACTTTGTCTAAAGAAATGTACACCAGAAGCTTCTAGAGATGATTTCAATAATTTTGGCCAATACTATATGTTGAATTAAGTAACAATTTCATTAATCATTCATTCAAATAGTTACTACATGCCTACTGTGTTCTAGGCACAGTTCTAACTGTATCAGATACATCAGTGTCCAAAGCATGCAAAAATCCTTGACCTCATGGTGCTTACATCTAGGAGGATTTAACACTCCGATGAAGTAGTACAATGTAACTAATGTCTTCAACAAATCTAATAATATATTTGAGCATGCTTCATTCTTAATATGAAAATTTCATTCAAACACTTACCTTTAATTTTACTTTCAGTGTCTGTTTTTGTTACCTCCACACTCTGAGTTTTGGAACCTAGTGACTGTGTGACTAAGGGCTAGAATAGAAAGGATGGTGTCAATTATTTTAAGTTAGAACAAAGCTAATAATGTTAAACAAAATTTCCACTAACAGTTATCTAGCTCTCCCTAATGGTACTTATAGCCAGGTTAGTAATGTAACTGAAAACTGCCATGAAAAATATAAATATCTGAAAAGCTACTTAAATGATAGCCCAGAACGTCTAGTTTTTAAAACTCCTTATCTTAAGGATAATAAACATACTCTGATACCCATAATACTGTGATTTATTTTAGAACCTCTAAAATAGATAAAAATAGCATTTGAAAATTTACCATGTACCAAGCTCTGAGCTAATAAGCACTTTACATACATTGTAACTTAATCCTTAGAACAATCTGCATAAAGTAGGCACTATCATCCACTCCTTTCATGGGTTAGGAGGCAGTTAGGTAACTTGCCCACAATAAAAATAATTTAGTAGTGGAGCCCAGATTTGAACCTAGAAGTCTGACTCCAGAAGGTGGACTCTTAAAACAACTGCATTAAACTTCCTTACAATGAGACAGAGTATAAAATAAAGTCTTTATACTTACTGCTGCTATCAGAATGAAAACATTTAGGTAATGTTACAACCCTTTTTAACAATATATAGTCTAGTAGGCAATTTTCCACTGTAATTGACTACAGGAAGCCCTTCATCTTGTACTAGTGTTTCCTTGAGTTCTGTCCTTAGAAGTAACACTACATTTGACCCTGGATTTCATTAGTTAAAAATCTGAACATACTGCTAATTTACCGATCATTCTGTGTTCTAGTTATCTTTTAAGATGCTCACTTTAATTTCTCCTAATTTTAACCATCATATCTTCCAATCTGGCCCTACAAACATAGCAGATGTGCTCCCTACTTTATCAATTCCTACATCAGTGATCAAAGAAAGCCTTCCAAGGCCATCCTATACGGTAACCCTGAGACTACTCTCATTAACAACAACTCTTTAGTGGACATTAAAAATGGCAAATGAAAGATTACTGGTGTAATCATTAATCAAATAAAGTTATTCAATATAACCATAAGCTTCAGAGTTAGAAAGCGACCCCAGATCATCTAGCTTAATGTCCCTCATAATGCAGACATTGCTTCTAGACATTCCTAGCTATTACATGACTATACAGCACTATTCCAACAACAATAACTCTAATCTCTACCTTTAAAACCAAGAATTAATTAATAATCTTAATGCCAGACAGTCACAGAGCTAGGAGAGGGCAGGACAGAAAGTACAAGTTCTCTTTCCTGAACCCAAATTATTATTACATGAGAAAATATGTAACAAGCTAGGAAAGGAAAAAAAAAATGTTGAAACTAACCATTTTAGGAGAAAACATCAGAATATATTTCACCAACCAAAACAGTCTTCTAAGTGAAATGTAACTAAAAAAGGCAAGTAAATACTAAAATATTTTAAAATCTTACGAGTTAAATAAGACATACAAATGAGCACTACAAGGGAAACAATGCTTTAAAAGTCAAGGGACAAGCCACCTATGTGAAGTACTCAATCTGATCTCCAAGGTGTTAACACCAGGAAGACTATACTCTAAAGATTGTAGCTATTTCCCCCACAAAACAGAAACTTAACAGTTTATTTTAAAATCTCTTATTAGTATGGTACATTCACTTTGATTTACTTCACAACGCCAGTGAAATGCTAATAAAAAATAATGTTCTCCATACATCTAGGGCTAGCGATTAGATTTCACCATTGCTGACAATCCAGAGTAAAGTTAAGCAGTGCCTAATTAACTTAATATCTCACTGAGAATTCACTTTAAAATGGCCCATTTAAAGCCTACTTCAAATTGAAAGAAAAACATATAATTTTAGCTTTAAAAGGAAAACAAAAACTTGCCTTTTCTATTTTTACACTATAACTAAAAATTCTAAAGTTTCCACTAAGAAAAGTTTGTGTAAAATTTACCCCCCAAAATCCAATTTTATAAGAATCAAACATAAACATTAAAGTAAGTCACTTAAACTTGAAAACAATTTCTCACAGTCTTCTCATTCATAATCTATTATTGGCAATCTCAAAAAAGAAAAGGTAACAGAGTTGCAAACTACCTTTTACATTTTAAGAAAAGCTTAATGAGAGAATGAATGGGGTTAATCTAAGGAAAGCTCATCATTACTACCTTCTCTGGTTTTTTCTCTTCTGTTTCACTACTGGATGTTCTTGTCCTAAGTTTCACAGAGCCTTCTTTAAATATATCTCCAAATCCAACTCCTCGGATTTTCTTTGGCTGGGTAACTGATCCAGGTGCAGTTTCGTTCCCATTTCCCGGAGAAGGTAAAGGTGAGGTAGACCCAGTCAAAACAGTTTCTGAAAGGATAATTTGTTTTTAAAGAATGACACCTAAAATCACAAAAACCTTGACATTCCCCTTCCACAGTATCTATATTTTATACCTCCTAATAAAAAATGGTATAATATGGTATAAAATGGTATAAAAATAATAAAATGACTATTAAAATATCCCAAAGAATAAGATGCACTTTATACTGATTTTTTTTAATGCTGTTTAAAACAATTTTAGGTATTCCTAATTAGTAAAATGCTAATCAGAAATCCAGGAAAGCATAGTATACCAGGTCCTTAAGAAGAGCATATCAAAATTTACAGCTCTTGCACAAACATGAAGTAATGTAAGACAGAAACATTAAAGAGATAAAGTTAATCATTTAAAAAAGTTACATGACCCAAACTGATCAAAATTAGGGTGATTTTCTGAATATAAAAACTGGTAATATTAGCATGTTTTTATTTTAAAAAGTCCACAGTTCAAGGCCTGTCATTTTAACTCAGGGATGAAGTAATTAATAATCTAAGAAAAAAGTTCTAGAGTAATCATCCAAGAAGATTCCAGAAACATTTCAGAATGAGGGCTGAGGGGTAGGGAAAAATACATGATTTCAGTTCATTTAATTAAGCAGTCTGTTGAAGTTTAATGGTTAAGAACAACAGAGGAAATAATAAAAATGGTAGTTACCATTTATTCAGGGCTAAATCTGTGCCAGCTATTTGCTGAGCACTATACATGAATTATATCTAATTTACATAATCACCTACAGGCTTAACATTAAGCACTATTATTCCTCATTTTCAAAATAAGTAAAATGGGCAGTTATTCAGAACTTTCCCAAGGCCATACAAGTAGTAACAAAGCCAACATTTGAACTGAATTCCAGATGACCCCAAAACCAGTCCTAAATATTTTAACATAATGACTCAGACAACAAAAGCCTCTAATCACACATTTGAAACTATCTGAGAATAAGTTAACAGAAACTACTTTTATGAACTTAAGAAATGTAATGCTAACAAGTACAGTGATCTACCCTAACCACTTGCAACATTAGCCCAAGCCACATATATTTTTGGTGATATATTTTTAAATAAATTTTACTCAAGGAAAGTTTACATACAGTAAAATGAACCCATTTTAAATGGATATTACAATAAATTTTGACAAATGTATGCACCATGTAACCACAATAATCCAGATACAGAATATCCCTGTCACCCTGAAAAGGACACTTACACACGATCCCAGTCAATTCTTACTACCCTCAAGTCTCAAGAAACTTCAGATCTTCATTCCGTCAGTACAGATATGTCCTTTTAAAAGTTTCATATAAATTAAACATACAGCACATAAGTCTTTTGTGTCTCCTACTTTTGCTAAGTATAATATGTGTTCCATGCATCAACACTTCATTCCTTTTTATCACTAACAGGTATTCCATCAGACAGGTATATCACTATTTACCTACCATTAAGAACGTTAGCTGGCTCTTCATAGATGAACTTTATCCAATTTAGAACGTTCCCTTCTGTTGCTATTATGAAGAGTTTTTATCATAAGTGTTGAATATGTAAAAATCTTTCTGCATTACTGAGATGACCATATGGTTTTTCTCCTTTAAACTTTTTAATATGTTAGATTATATCAACTTTTGAATGCATAGATTAAACCACATTAGTCATAATGTATTAACATTTATATATTTTGCTAGATTTGATGTGCTAATATTTTGTTGAGGATTTCTGTGTTTATCTTCATGACATAAAGTGTTATAATTCCTAAAGTCATACAGACCTAAGAAATCTGAAAGAATTTGTGGAAGATTAAATGCTTGACAGAATTCAGGAGTGAAACCATAGGGAATTTTCTTTGTGTGAAGATTTTTTTTTCTCTTTTTAACATCTTTATTGGAGTATAATTGCTTTACAGTGTTGTGTTAAGTTTCTGCTGTATAACAAAGTGAATCAGCTATACGTATACATATATCCCCATATCCCCTCCCTCAAATCCTCCTTATCCCACTCCTCTAGGTGGTCGCAAAGCACCAAGCTGATCTCCCTATGACATGCAGCTGCTTCCCACTAGCTATCTATTTTACATTTGGTAGTGTATATGTGTCAGTGCTACTCTCTCACTTAATTCCAGCTTACCCTTCCCCCTCCCCATGTCCTCAAGTTCATTCTCTACGTCTGTGTCTTTATTCCTATCCTGCCCCTACATTCATCAGAACATTTTTTTTTTTTTAGATTCCGACTATATGTTAGCATATGGTATTTGTTTTTCTCTTTCTGGACTTACTTAACTCTATATGAAAGACTCTAGGTCCATCCACCTCCCTACAAATAACTAAATTTCGTTTCTTTTTATGGCTGAGTAATATTCCATTGTATATATGTACCACATCTTCTTTATCCATTCATCTGTTGATAGACACTTAGGCTGCTTCCATGTGCTGGCTACCGTAAATAGTGCTGCAAAGAACATTGTGGTACATGACTCTTCTTGAATTATGGTTTTCTCAGCGTATATGCCCAGTAGTGGGATTGCGGGGTCATACGGTAGTTCTATTTTTAGTTTTGTAAGGAACCTCCATACTGTTCTCCATAGTGGCTTTATCAATTTACATTCCCACCAACAGTGCAAGAGGGTTCCCTTTTCTCCACACCCTCTCCAACATTCATTGTTTGTAGATTTTTTGATGATGGCCATTCTGACCACTGTGAGATGATAACTCATTGTAGTTTTGATTTGCATTTCTCTAATGATGAGTGATGTTGAGCATCTTTCCATGTGTTTATTGGCAATCTGTATATCTTCTTTAGAGAAATGTCTATTTAGGTCTTCTGCCCATTTTTGCGTTGTATTGTTTGTTTTTTTTGATATTGAGCTGCATGAGCTGCTTGTATATTTTGGAGATTAATCCTTTGTCAGTTGCTTTGTTTGCAAATATTTTCTCCCATTCTGAGGGGTTTTTTTTGTCTTTTTATGGTGCCCTTTGCTGTGCAAAAGCTTTTAAGTTTCATTAGGTCCCATTTGCTTATTTTTGTTTTTATTTCCATTTCTCTAGGAGGTGGGTCAAAAAGGACCTTGCTGGGATTTATGTCAGAGTGTTCTGCCTATGCTTTCCTCTAAGAATTTTACAGTGCCTGGCCTTACATTTAGGTCTTTAATCCATTTTGAGTTTATTTTTGTGTATGGTGTTAGGGAGTATTGTAATTTTCTTCTTTTACATGTAGCTGTCCAGTTTTCCTAGCACCACTTACTGAAGAGGCTGCCTTTTCTCCATTGTATATTCTTGCCTCCTTTAACAAAAATAAGGTGACCATATGTGCATGGGGTTATCTCTGGGCTTTCTATCCTGTTCCACTGATCTATATTTCTGTTTCTGTGCCTTGATTACTGTAGCTTTGTAGTATAGTCTGAAGTCCAGGAGCCTGATTCCTCCAGTTCTGTTTTTCTTTCTCAAGACTGTTTTGGCTATTAGGTGTCTTTTGTGTTTCCATACAAATTGTGAAATTTTTTGTTCTAGTTCTGTGAAAAATGCCATTGGTAGTTTGATAGGGATTGCACTGAATCTGTAGATTGCTTTGGTTGGTATAGTCATTTTTACAGTGTTGATTCTTCCAATCCAAGAACATGGTATATTTCTCCATCTGTTTGTATCATCTTCAATTTCTTTCATCAGTGTCTTATAGTTTTCTGCATACAGGTCTTTTTTGTCTCCTTAGGTAGGTTTATTCCTAGGTATTTTATTCTTTTTGTTGCAATGGTAAATGGAAGTATTTCCTTAATTTCACTTTAAGATTTTTCATCATTAGTGTATAGGAATGCAAGAGATTTCTGTGCATTAATTTTGTATCCTGCTACTCTACCAAATTTATTGATTAGCTCTAGTAGTTTTCTGGTGGCATCGTCAGGATTCTCTATGTATAGTATCATGTCATCTGCAAACAGTGACAGTTTTATTTCTTCTTTTCCGATTTGGATTCCATTTCTTTTTCTTCTCTGATCGCTGTGGCTAAAACTTCCAAAACTATCTTCAATAACAGTGATGAGAGTGGGCAACCTTGTTTTCTTCCTGATCTTAGAGGAAATGGTTTCAGTTTTTCACCATTGAGAACGATGCTGGCTGTGGGTCTGTCATATATGGCCTTTATTATGTTGAGGTAAGTTCCCTCTATGCCTACTTTCTGGAGAGTTTTTATCATAAATGGGTATTGAATTCTGTCAAAAGCTTTTACTGAATCTATTAGATTATCATATGATTTTTCTCCTTCAATTTGTTTATATGGTGTATCACATCAATTGATTTGCCTATATTGAAGAATCCTTGCATTCCTGGGATAAACCCCATTTGATCATGGTGTATGATCCTTTTAATGTGCTGTTGGATTCTGTTTGCTAGTATTTTGTTGAGGATTTTTGCACCTATGTTCATCAGAGATATTGACCTGTAGTCTTCTTTTTTTGTGACATCTTTGTCTGGTTTTGGTATCAGGGTGATGGTGGCCTTGTAGAATGAGTTTGGGAGTGTTCCTCCCTCTACTATATTTTGGAAGAGTTTGAGTAGGATAGGTGTTAGCTCTTCTCTAAATGTTTGATAGAATTCGCCTGTGAAGCCAGCTTGTCCTGGGTTTTTGTTTGTTGGAAGATTTTTAATCACAGTTTCTATTTCAGTGCTTGTGATTGGTCTGTTTATATTTTCTATTTCTTCCTGATTCAGGCTCTGAAGGTTGTGCTTTTCTAAGAATTTGTTCATTTCTTCCAGGTTGTCCATTTTATTAGCATATAATTGCTTGTAGTAATCTCTCATTATCCTTTGTATTTCTGCAGTGTCAGTTGTTACTTCTCCTTTTTCATTTCTAATTCTAGTGATTTGACTCCTCTTGCTTTTTTTCTTGGTGAGTCTGGCTAATAGTTTATCAATTTTGTTTATCTTCTCAAAGAACTAGCTTTTAGTTTTATTGATCTGTGCTACTGTTTCCTTCATTTCTTTTACATTTATTTCTGATCTGATCTTTATGATTTCTTTCCTTCCTCAACTTTGGGGATTTTTGGTTCTTCTTTCTCTAATTGCTTTAGGTTTAAGGTTAGGTTATTTATTTGAGATGTTCCTTGTTTCTTGAGGTAGGATTGTATTGCTGTAAACTTCCCTCATAGAACTGCTTTTGCTGCATCCCACAGGTTTTGGGTCATCGTGTTTTCATTGTCATTTGTTTCTAGGTATTTTTTTATTTCTTCAGTGATCTCTTGGTTATTTAGTAGTGTATTGTTTAGCCTCCATGTGTTTGTATTTTTTAGATTTTTTCCCCATAACTGGTATGTAGTCTCATAGCATTGTGGTCGGAAAGGATACTTGATACGATTTCAATTTTCTTAAATTTACCAAGGCTTGATTTGTGATCCATGATATGATCTATCCTGGACAATGTTCCATGAGCACCTGAGAAGAAAGTGTATTCTATTGTTTTTGGATGGAATGTCGTATAAATATCAATTAAGCCCATTTGTTTAATGTGTCTTTTAAAGCTTGTGTTTCCTTATTTATTTTCATTTTGGCTGATCTGTCCATTGGTGAAAGTGGGGTGTTAAAGTCCCCTACTATGATTGTGTTACTGTCGATTTTCCCTTTTATGGTTGTTAGCATTTGCCTTATGTATTGAGGTGCTCCTATGTTGGGTGCATCAGTATTTACAATTGTTATATCGTCTTCTTGGATTGACCCCTTGATCATTATGTAGTGTCCTTCTTTGTCTCTTGTAATATTCTTTACTTTAAAGTCTATTTTGTCTGATATGAGAATTGCTACTCCAGGTTTCTTTTGATATCCATTTGCATGGAATATCTTTTTCCATCCCCTCACTTTCAGTCTGTATGCATCCCTAGGTCTGAAGTGGGTCTCTTGTAGACAGCAGTTGTATGGGTCTTGTTTTTGTATATATTTAAGGTAATTATCAATATATATGTTCCTATGACCATTTTCTTAATTGTTTTGGGTTTTTTTTTTTTTTTTTTTGCGGTACGTGGGCCTCTCACCACTGTGGCCTCTCCCGCTGCAGAGCACAGGCTCCGGACGCGCAGGCTCAGCGGCCATGGCTCACGGGCCTAGCCACTCCGTGGCATGTGGGATCCTCTTGGACCGGGTCACGAACCCACGTCCCCTGCGTCGGCAGGCGGACTCTCAAGCACTGCGCCACCAGGGAAGCCCTGGGTTTGTTTTTGTAGGTCTTTTCCTTCTCTTGTGTTTCCTGCCTAGAGAAGTTCCTTTACCGTTTGTTGTAAAGCTGGTTTGGTGGTACTGAATTCTCTTAACTTTTGCTTATCTGTAAATTTATCCATTGAATCTGAACAAGATCTTTGCTGGGTAGAGTAATCTTGGTTGTAGGTTTTTCCCTTTCATCACTTTAAATATGTCCTGCCACTCCCTTCTGGCTTGCAGAGTTTCTGCTGAAAAATCAGCTGTTAACCTTATGGGGATTCCCTTGTATGCTATTTGTTGCTTTTCCCTTGCTGCTTTTAATATTTTTTCTTTGTATTTAATTTTTGATAGTTTGATTACTATGTGTCTCAGCATGCTTCTCTTTGGGTTTATCCTGTATGGTACTCTCTGTGCTTCCTGGACTTGACTTTTTCCCTTCCCACATTAGGGAAGTTTTCGACTATAATCTCTTCAAATATTTTCTGAGACCCTTTTTTTTTCTCTTATTCTTCTGGGATCCCTAAAATTCAAATGTTGGTGCATTTAATGTTTTCCCAGAGGTCTCTGAAACTATCCTCAATTCTTTTCATTCTTTTTTTATTTATTCTGCTCCCTGGCTGTTATTTCTACCATTTTATCTTCCAGCTCACTTATCCTTTCTTCTGCTTCAATTATTCTGTTATTGATTCCTTCTAGAGTATTTTTAATTTCAGTAATTGTGTTGTTCACCACTGTTTGCTCTTTAGTTCTTCTAGATCCTCGTTAAATGTTTCTTGTATTTTCTCCATTCTCTTTCTGAGATTTTGGATCATCTTTACTCTCATTACTCTGAATTCTTTTTCAGGTAGGTTGCCTATTTTGTCTTCATTTATTTGGTCTTGTAGGTTTTTATGTTGCTCCTTTGTCTGTAACATATTTTTTTGTCGTTTCTTTTTTTTTTTTTTTTTTTTTTTGATGGGTGGTGCTATATTCCTGTCTTACTGGTTGTTTGGCCTGAGACGTCCAGCACTGGAGTTTACAGGCAGTTAGACAGAGCTGGGTCTTGGTGCTGAGATGAGGACTTCTGGGAGACCTCACTCTAATTGGTATTCCCTGGGATCTAAGGTTCTCTGTTAGTCCAGTGGTTTGGAGAGCTCCCACCACAGGAGCTTGGGCCCGACCTCTAGCCTGGGAACCAAGATCCTGCAAGCTTCGTTGTGCCGTTAAAAAAAAAAAAAAAAAAAAAAAAGGAAGAAAGGAAAAAAGGAGCAGTACGATATCAAAGAATAAAAAACAATAAAATAGAAAGGTAAAAAATATATTAGGAAAAATAAAACTATAATTGAAACAACTGCAACAAGGTAAAATAAAACCACAGCAGAAAAAAGAAAAAAGGCAGGGGGGAGGGGAGAACAAGCCAAAAGGAGAGATCACCAGTCACTGGGGTTTCCTCCCATACCCTTAGGTGTCTGTGGTCTACCACAGGTGCCTGGTAGGTGCCCTAGTTGTGAGGAGACACGAATTCCACGTCCTCCTAGTATGCCATCTTGACTACACCTCCTGTGTGAAGATTTTTGATAATCAATTATGAATCAGCAGATGATTCTAAGGTGCAATTATCAGTTTGAGTATTTGATTATAGCCATAAAATAAACAGTTTCTTTTAGATCTAGTGATTCTAAACTTTACTACAGTCATTAAAGCATGTATCATTAAAATAAATGCATAGATATTTCAATTATCTAGTACTAATGGATAGGCTAATTGCTTTTGAACTCTAGAGTTAAACCTTCTTGATCCATAGCTCACCTCTTCCACTGTATATGCCCAGTTTCTTCACCTGCAAAATGGGATACTTCATAGGATTGTTATGAGAATTAAATCAGTTGATTCCTATAAAGCACTTAAAACAGTGCCTGGCTCAGGGCCTATTACTTTTAACAAGTTTAAAGATGTATTATTGAAAACTATTCAAGTGGGAAAGAGCATGATCACATAGAAGGAGCAAAAAATAAAAGGGCAACATAGACACTAGAAGGAAGAAAGCAGAGGGTCGGGGGAGAAGGCAGGGACAGAGAAGGAGAAAAGAACAAAAGAATGGAGAGAAAGGGTAAACAGAAGGTCTCATAATCAGACAAAACAGAAATCTTACCCTATAAGGTATTTCTAATATTTTTATGCCCATGTTTTATCCATCAGAGATTGTCCTTGCATTGCTAAGCTTTAAAAAAAATTATATTTGCATCTTATGTATGGCACTGTCAGTCATAAAACCTAACAGCAAATCTTCCTATTAAACCTAAAACTCTCCCTTCCTCCCTTTCTCATGAAATCTCTACAGCAAAAACTACTTGATGACTTGCACCTCCATATAAAATGACTTAAAACCACCAAGAGCCCCAAAATACAACTACTTTTTGAAAAAACAAACAAGAATCATTATGTGAACTGCACTGAGTGCTAAAGAAAAATAATATAAAGTAAGAAACCTGATGAAAATACAAAGCACTTAATGGAAGCAATCCAAGTTCACTATTAAAGTGAATGGGTCTTACATTAAGGTAAAACATGTAAACCAAGTAGAAGAACTTGGAATCTACTTTAGTTGCTGGCATAAATTCCCCCTCTTTTTACTCCAGAGAAGAATATCTTTCACCAACATTCAAAGATTTTTATGATACTCCTGCATTTCCTAAGAAAATGTTGTGTTTGTGTGTTATGGACTTAAAACCTGTATTCCTTAGTTCCTAAAAAGAATCATTTAGAAAGAGCATCTGGCTCTAACAACAACTTGTAAAGACTCATATAACATATTACCAGTAAAAGCACTGAAGCCCCAGAACATTCTTCCTTACAAAGCTGCTCACCAGGAGAAGGAGTTCAAGGTGAAAGCTAATGTGAGATTAGACACCAAAGTAAATTGTGCACCATCTTAACTCCTGGAGACTAGGCTGCAGATCACCAAATTTCTATCCACCACCTTTAGCACACCCAGGGTCCATCACCATTCTACAAGGATCCTGTGCCCCACTAGCAATAAGCATCATCTTCCTTTTCAGAGCCTGAATAATGAAATGAAACCTCAGATTGACTCCTCCGAAGAGAATGAACATAAGACACGAGAACTCCTAAAGAACAATCTATCAGAGTTTCTTAAACATTTTGTGCAATGTATCCCTCTAGTAGCCCGGTAAAGCCCAGAGGTATACATGGCTCAAATCATTTAACAATCCCTGTTGGGACCTTTTTAGTCTCCTCAAAATTCTGACCTCTCCACTCTGCACCTCATTCTTCTCTTCTCTCCTTTCTTATCGAAGAAATTAAAGGTCAGGTTATCTCGCCCTCAGCTTCTGGGCACTAACTCTGAAGTACCCCCAATAAATTGAAACTAATCATGATACCTATAATGTAAATCTCATGTCCTCCCACCTCCTGAGTAAATCCTGTTCTGCTGATAAGTCCCATTCTTCTGAATTTGCATCTTCAGCTTCTCCCTCTCTACTTGTCCTCTGCCATTAGCATCTGAAAATGATCAAGACTTCCTTCTTAAGAAAAGAAGGAAAACATTCTGGAGTATATGTTGCTACACTGCTTTACACTTACCAATCACCTCTTCACTGCTTTTGTCCAGGTCATTAATGATTTCTTCAACCCTAAATCAGGATTACATTTTATTTCTTACCTTACTTATCTTATTTAACCTTGCAGCAGCATCTGACACTACTGTCCATGTCCTCCCTGAAACACTCCCTTCCCATGAGGACCACTCACTCACAGGTTGCCTCCTGGCTCTCTCTCTGTGCCTTCTTGGTCTTCTTTTTAGTTACTCTGTCTTGGCCTAGACCATAAATGTTGCTACGCAGGATTCTATCTTAGGCTGTATTCCTTTTTCACCCTAGACATCCTCCCTAGGTAATCTCATCTAACTCCATGGTTTCTTGTATCACCTAACATACTTTCAAGCCCCAATTTTGGACATCCACCCCAAATTTCTTTTCAAGGTTTCAGACACACACATACAACTGACTACCAAATATCTTCACTTGGATGCCCTGACACCCCCACAGGACTCAAAGTCAACATCTCCAAAAGTGAATTCATCATCTTCTCCCAAAACTTATCCCTTCTCTGCAAATGACATCATCTACCCAGCTTACTGACCAAAGATCTGGTAGCCTCGACTCTTCTTTCTCAGTTATTCCCCATCATCCCATCATCACAAGGTGCAGTTCTTTATACTGCCTATTTAGCACAGGAATGCTACCCATGTTTCTCCATTCACATGATCACTCCTCTAGTTTAGGTTAATACTATTTCTACCTAAATTATCAAAACATTCTCAACTGGTCTCGCTACCCCAATCGTATTCTCCTCCAATCCACTCTTGACACTGCAACCAAACCACTCTATCTAAAAGGTAATCTGGGGCTTCCCTGGTGGCACAGTGGTTGAGAAACTGCCTGCCAATGCAGGGGACATGGGTTTGAGCCCTGGTCTGGGAAGATGCCACATGCTGCAGAGCAACTAAACCTGTGTGCCACAACTACTGAGCCTGTGCTCCAGAGCCCATGAGCCACAACTACTGAGCCCACATGTCTAGAGCCCATGCTCCACAAAAAAAGAAGCCACTGCAATGAGAAGCCCGCCCACTGCAAAGAAGAGTAGCCCCTGCTCGCCACAACTAGAGAAAAGCCCATGCGCAGCAACAAAGACCCAAAGCAGCCAAAAAATAAATAAAATAAATTTATATAAATAAAGTAATCTGATCATTTCTCTCCCCTCTCAGGCTTCTCTGTGACTTGACTACCAGTCCTGTAATGGCTTCTTAAGCCTGACCCAACAATTTCTCTAGCCTCAAAACTTACCACATCCAACTATACACTCTATAATCCCTCTGAATTGACTCTCTTTCAGGATCTTGAAACTGCTCTGCTCATTCTTTACCCTCTGCCACAAACCTGCCTAGGGATCTCCTACCCATTCTGAGATCTCAATCTTTAACTTCCTATGGGGCGCATTCCCTTACATCCTTCTCAGTCTGAGTTAGCTCTTTACACATCTACAGCACCCTGAATCTTCCTGCCACAAATATTTCTCATGCTGAATTATAATCACTTGTCTAATATTCTTTTCTTTCTCCATGGACCAAAAGCTTCAAAATGGGGAATAATCATGACTATGTTGCTCATCATTGTATTCCCATAAACATGCACAATATGCTCAACAATAAGCACTCAATATACTGAATGAACAAACATATGAATGTTGAATTAACTAAATAATAGTATTTATATTTAGAATTTCACTTCAACTTTTAAATTTCAGATCTGGGAATGCACTGAGTCCATGGGAAATGCCATCGAACCCACATATTACTGCTCTATTTCTCACAGGGGTGAAAGTACACGAAAAGACAGTTCTATAGGCATGACTGACATGCAAACACATGAGCTAAAACAGTGAGAATTACCTAACAGCCTCACCCCTATATGTTAAATAAAATAGTAAAGTAAAAAGATCCAAAGAAGAGAATTCCAGTTGTGATTTTACCACTCGGTGGTTAAATAATCTGAGTTATAATTTCTTCACCTTTAAAGTGGAGGTGACACTAACTTCAAAAATTATGAGGATTTAACATGACAAAGTATTTGAAAAGTTCTCTGTACGCCTCAAACCACTATGCATTCATTCATCCACTGAGCAACACTGCGACACTGTTTTAGAAACTAGGTATGCAGCAGTGAACAAAACAAAATCTATATTCTACTATGGGGGTAGACAGACAATAAGAAAATAAATAAGAAATAATAACAAATGTATCAAAGAAGATAAGGGAATTAAAGAATGGAAGATAGAAGCTTTTTGCTGTTTTATACAGAGTTATTAGGAAAGGCCTCACTGAAAAGGTGATTTCTGAGGAGAATCCTGAAATCAAACTGAAAGCCATTAAGGATATCTCAAAGAACATTCAGAGCAAATGTATACAGCAAGTACAAAGGCTGTGAGACAGAAATGTTCCTGACATCTTTAAAAACAGTAAGAAGACTAATGAGAACAAAGGGGATGGTTAAGTAGGAGATAAAGTCAGAGAGGCGGGGGTGAGACATTTGGTGGTGCCAGATCTTGGAGGGTTCTATAGCCAATTTAAGAAGACTGGCTTTTACTCTAAGTAAAATGGACAGCTACTGGAAAGTAAGCACTTTAACATTCAGTAGGGAGGTAATGGCAAATAACAGATTTTGCAATTATACAGGAAAAGATAACTTACACCAGGGTAGCAGCTGTTGAGGTGGTAAAAGAAAACAGATTCTGTACATTTATTTAGTAGGTGACAAAATCTGTTACTGAATCAAGTATAGAGTGTGGTATTATAAAGAGTAAAAGGTGAATCCAATTCTTTGGTCTAAGTAAAAGAAGGATGGAGTTGCCATTAGCTCAGATGAAGAAGACTGTACAGAGCAAATTTGGGTACAGAGAAAAGAAGATCAGTTTTGACCATCTTAGTTCAAGATGCCTGTTTAGACATCAAACTGGAAATTTTTGTTAAAAAATAAATTTATTTATTTATTTTTGGCCACGTTGGGTCTTCGTTGCTGTGAGCAGGTTTCTCTGTTTGCGGTGAGCAGGGGCTGCTCTTCGATGTGGTGCACGGGCTTCTAATTGTGGTGGCTTCTCTTTGTTGCGGAGCACAGGCTCTGGCGTACAGGCTTTAGTAGTTGTGGCACGTGGGCTCAGTAGTTGTGGTGCACTGGCTTTGTTGCTCCATGGCATGTGGGATCTTCCCGGACCAGGGCTTGAACCCGTGTCCCCCGCATTGGCAGGCGGATTCTTAACCACTGCACCACCACAGAAGTCCAAAAATGGAGATTTTTATAGGCTTAATGTGGGGAGAAGACTTAACAAGGGATAAAATACCAGTAGATATAGTCACTGGCTTTATTAAAAAGAAGGAAAACTGAAAGCAAGTCCTACTTAGGAAATAAGTGGAATCTGAAAGGTGACAAAAAGACACTCTAAACAAGAAAGCCTAAGAATATTTGACAAAATGAAAGGGCAGTCATTTCATTATAAAAACAGAAATATCACACTTCCCTAGAGAAGCAAAGCTTTTCCTGAAATTGACTACTAAAAAGATACTAATCTTGAGATTTTATATAGAAACAACTGAGTAATAGAATAGATTATAAGTTTACCACATTCCTAAATATAATAGGGGCTTTTTTTTTATAGCTTTTATACCACCGTTCTTCAATGAAAACTGAGGGCATAAAAATAAGTTACCCTAAGGCTCAGGTAATACTGTCAACCTACTGTCTAGAGTCAGAATTATCTTCTTAGCAGTAATAGCTAGAATTTAACTGGTCAAACCATGAACATCATCCTATATACTTCAGTTTATTTATTAAAAGAAGAGAAGAGCTCTACTAAATGTAAAGGAGTGTAAGAAGAAACTATGTAAAATAAACAAATGCAGTGGATATGGTATTCTAATACTATAAGCAAAAAACAAATTTAAAAATTTATTATGTACAGTTGGTAATTCTTATAACAGTTACCAGAAACATACACCATTTTACTGACTAAAAAAGACTATCAAAACACCAGTTATACATAGAAGATGTTATATTTTGTTAGGACACAGGAATAGTGGACATGAATTCTCTAAGTCATAATGCATAAGATATCAAACTCTTACATTAAAACTTAAAGGACTCTATGCCTTTATCACTAAAGTTCTAAAGACCTTATAAAGTACTCACTTCCTGGCATTTACATCAATATGCAAAAACTTTCTGCCTAAAAATTAGAGTTAAAAAAAAAAAGGAATTACAGTGTACTTCAACCACTGACTTCCCACCCCATAATCACAAAGCTCCACATTTAGAATGCACTGCTATTGGAAAGGGGTTAAGCAAGCAAGGAAGTACATTTTTAACAGATATGATTCTGCAAGGTTACTAAAATTCAAAGAAGGCTGAATGCTGCAAGGAATGCCCAAAGTTTTATAATTATGAAAGTAATGAACTACATCCAAATTTAAATTTGTCTTTTGCTAGTGGCTCCATATGGACTTTAAATTTTGTACATATTTTAAGGGCTCAGTTTACAAGGCATCATAAAGATGATAGAAATGTCCTGTACATTTATTGTGGTAGTGGTTTTCATGGATGTATACAGTTGTCAAAATCATCAAATTATATATTTTACATATACACAGTTTACCGTATGTAAATTGTATTTCCAATAAGGTTAATTTTTTTAAATGTCACAGAAACTAGTTTGAAGGCTCTCTCACTGGCCAAACCTGGCAGTATCAAAATAAATAATAATGGCAATAATAGATTAATACCTAGTGAATAAAAAAGAAACAACTGATGAGTCCACGCTGATTTAAAAAAAAAAAAACAACTGGGGAGAAAGCAAAATTCTTCTCTATAGAAGAATGTCAAATAATAAACAGATGGGATGATGGAATTAGAAAATCATCATTTTGCAACTATCACAGTAAAAACTGATTCAGGCAAAATTTATCTGTGGATGCTTTAACTGCTGAGTGAGTCTGATGAGGAATAAGATATTTACATAGTCTCAAAGTACCTCCCCACAAGACACTTATCAATTAGAAGGAAAAAAACAGTAAACTTACAGTAGCAGCACAGCTTTAACCAAGTAATCAAATTTAACATCACCAGTAATAAAAGACACAAAGCACATGTGTCCTCCATACAATACAATGAGACATCATCATTCTGTAGCCCTATCAGTAAAATATAACCTGAAACTCCAAACTGGGATACATTATACAAAATAACTAGCCTAAACTCTTTAAAAATGTCAAGGTCAAGAAAAACAGAAAGGTTGGGGATCTATTCTAAACAAAAGAAACTTAAATAAATTCTCTGCATGGTCTTGTCTAGGAGAAAAAAATAGCTATGTAAAGTATACTAGAACAATTAAGAATTCTGTATATGGACTGTGAATTAAACAGTACTGGTAATATTAAATATCTTGATTTTGATAACTGTACTGTAGTTATAAGAGACTGCCCTTGTTCTTAGGAAATACACACTGAAGTACTTAAAGGTAAAGGAAAAAAGACCCCCAGATTTTTTTTTTTTTTTTTGCGGTACGCGGGCCTCTCACTGTTGTGGCCTCTCCCGTTGCGGAGCACAGGCTCCGGATGCGCAGGCTCAGCGGCCATGGCTCACGGGCCCAGCCGCTCCGCGGCATGTGGGATCTTCCCGGACCGGGGCACGAACCCGTGTCCCCTGCATCGGCAGGCGGACTCTCAACCACTGCGCCACCAGGGAAGCCTCCCCCCAGATTTTTGAATAGAAATTGAGTAATAAATTAGCAAACGAGGCAAAATGTTAACAATTGGTGGTGAATCTGGATAAAGGGTACTATGGGACCTCCCTATTTTTGCAATGTTGCTCCAAGTTAAAAAAAAAAAGTTTCAAAAAAAAAAATCACTGTACTGCAGTTTAAAGGATGGACCCATAAAGTGAGAGGTAGTGCGCAAAAGTACACAGGAATGAGATCAGAAACAGAAAATTCTTAGAAGTCTTGAGTCTTCTAAGAATATGTATGTAGAGTAATATTAAGTGGTAATTTCTAAAAGTTTTAGGTTTCTCTGTTACAGAATGAGAGGGTGGTACTAGGACTTTGTAGCTCTAAACCTAGATGTCTGTGAGCTTGCTCTATCATTTCATGCCCTATTCTACCATTTCATTACTTGACTCTTTTCAAAGCTCAACACTTTCTTCAGAAGGAGAAAAAAACTGCATAAATCTTTCATGTGCAAACAAACCATAATTATGGATGAGGATAAAAATTTCAGAGAACTTTCTTTATAAGGTTTAAAATGGTAGAACTAAAAATGCATCACAAAAACTTCAGGAATTATCTCAACAATGATTTCTAGATACCTTTTATAAATTATGTTTAATATTACCATC
Source organism: Phocoena sinus (assembly GCF_008692025.1). Lineage (NCBI taxonomy): Eukaryota > Metazoa > Chordata > Mammalia > Artiodactyla > Phocoenidae > Phocoena > Phocoena sinus. The sequence continues at coordinate 75,560,041 of NC_045773.1, read as the reverse complement.
TATTAAATGTAAAATGATTTAATTTTTTTCTCTAAAATTTTTTCCCTCACCATTGAGGACAGTGAGACTTACAAATTGCATTTGCTACACATAACAACCTTATAATGCTTTCCTATTTAATTTCAAAATACTGAAGGTACTGACAAAAAGAAGCAAAAGAAACTAGGTTCAAAACAATCTGCAATGTTGCAAGCATTATGCTTAGAAACTATCTTGCTAGTTCACAGAACAGTCCTCTTAGGTAAAAATTATTATTCCCATTTTGCACACTAAGAAACTACAGTTAAGCAAAGATGACCAAACCACACTCCATGCCATCATGGAGCCCAACATCCTAGACAGATTAAAAAACAGTAGTGTCCACTGGAATGCAATATGAAGTACTAAGTACAGAAACAGTCTGGACAACCTTAAGACTTCATCTCATTGTTTTGAATGATATATAGTTGCTATGGTCTGCAAATTTGTGTCCCTGCAAAATTCCTAGGCTGAAATCCTAACCCCACAAATTAAGAGGTGGGGCTTTTGAGAGGTGATTAGGTCATGAGGGCAGAACCCTCAGGAATGGGATTAGTGCCTTACAAAAGAGGCTCCAGAGAGATCCCTTGTCTCTTCCACCATGTGAGGACAAAGTGAGAAGTCACCAACCATGCATCAGGAAGAGGGCGTCACTAGAAGTCAACTATGCTGGCTCGCCTTGATCTTGGACTTCCCAGCCTCCAGAACTGTGAGAAATAAATTTCTGTTGTTTATGCTACCCAGTCTGTGGTGTTTTGTTATAGCCGCCCTAATGGACTAAAACAATAGTCTTCATATCTTGACATTACACTGTCTTTGAAAAAAAAGGCGATACTGGCAACCCTAAGGTTATATGTCTATACCTCAATATCTGAATCTATCTAACCATTATAAAACTGCCAAATAATACTAGTTAATGCAAGTACAAAACCCTGAACATTCTCATTACACATACTTTTCCATAAAGAAAAAGATCTACTTATCTCTACACTACCACTTATGAATTTAGTTTCTCTTAAAAAAAAAAAAAAAATTCTCCTAAATCCCACAGCAATTCACAGACGTAAAAAAAATTAAATCTAGCTTTGGGATAAAATCTTTTTCAATCGTACTTTTGAATAGTGAACAAATTTAAGATTAATTTATAGGTGAGTCTCTAAATGACAGAGATCACAAAATAATTTAAATGACATTCTGGCTGCACATGGAAAACAAAATCTATTGTGTGAATATAGAAAATAACCAGAGGAAGATTTTTTTTAAACTTCTACTATTTCTGAAGTAGTTCAGCCATCTGCAAACTCTGGGCAAAATTGTATATAAGTAGGTCTTAAGTGGAAAGAAATGAGATAACATAAGTAGTATTGTTTCATAATAAGGGTACTATACATTTACTTCAGGTTGAAGCAGACATTGGAAGGAAAAATAGTAAATTCTTTGCCTAGATATTTAGGCAAATACTCACTTTAAGTCCCTGTCATAAAGTGCTTTTTTAAGGTAGATAAGATAAAGCTCTTAGTTCAAAAGTAAGACTAGAGTTTTAAAAAATACAAAATAAACACTAGATCAAATATAAAGTTTATTTAAATCTATTCAAATTTTTTAAATAGTCTACCTGAATCATCCTGGGCTTCATGAGCTTCACCATCATCTGTTACCTCTAACTCTTTCACAAAATTTGAGGGGAACAGTCCCAACTTGTTGTTCAGGGTTCCACTCCACCAGCCTTCTTCTACCTGAAAGAGTTCACAACTCAAAGATAATAAAAATTTCTCTTAAGTCTTCACTTCCCCCACAGAAAAACTGAGCTATAGAAGTGAATGAGCACAAAGTTAGTGATGCAAAATAATCCCTTTAAATCTACAAGAAAACACAAAGGGAAAAAATATATTTTGAGTAGATTAAATCTGTGTGGATTGGATTAATCGTCTATGGGATTAATCATATATCAATAGCACTTTGCAACACTTAACAACGAGAATTTATGATCAACTGTAATCTATGAAGCAAGTAATTTTCATGAAAGTATCAGATAACCAAGAATAATGTATTAACAGCAACAAGGAGATAGCTCTCTTCTGGAATGTCACTGTTTTAAACACTATGGAGCCTCTGTCTGTAGTTATACATTATTTAAGCATCTGAAAATTTCTGATTTGGAAAAAGTTTTATGAATATAAGAATATAACTTCCTAAATGGCACAAAAAATTACTAAGTAATTTATCTATTTTACTTGAACAGTGAGTCTTAACCCAAGTATGAAAAAGAATCACTTATTTTTAAAAGTCCAGATGCCAGGCTCAACTGAACACTCCCAACCCCAACCAGAAATATTCTCAGGAACGAAACTCCTTAGAAAAATGTTTACATTCACAAATAATGAGGCTTATTATTATTTAATAATAATAAGTTATGAAGTTATTTAATGATATTAATAACTTTTAAAATGTATAATTTCTTCTAAGGATGCTAAGAGGTCTTAATAAGTAAAAATAATTTTTTAAAGAGTAAACTATTTACTATCAAAATTTACTTGACAGCAGTACATGCAATATCATAGCTAGAAAAGGCTCTTTTTTCTGTTTAAAATATTAAAAAATTTTTTTTCATCTCATCACAGTTACAAAGGAAAATTTAATAAGTTATTCATCCAACAGGCACTATGTACAAGTCATGGTGTTAACTGATATGAAAATATTCAAATTTGCACATGAGAAATCTCTGTCCTTGAATAAAACAATCTAAAGAAGAAAACAAACAATGAGCAGATAGTTACAATATAATGTGAGAGGTGTTATAGCAAAAGTGTGAACAAAATGCTGTAGGAGCACAAAGGAAAGGCATATACGAATAAAAAAACGCTCCCCTAAAAGCAAATGGCAAAAGAGCTGGACAGTTAAGGCTAAATGAGAGTTTACCAGACACAAAGCATGTGAAAAATGTGGTACCATAAAAATAAAGGACTTATTAATGGAATATATAGCTGAAATACGAGGTGCCTAGAATACATGCTATTTAAGAGAGAAATATAAGGCAGTAAATATGAAGAGTTTAGAATTTTTAGCAGACTTAAGGAGGCACCAAAGGATTGAGAGTTCTTCAAACCAGGTGTGATGGAAATACGTAGAACAAACTGGAACGGGTACAACTAAGGGAACATCATCAAACTGTTAACTACACCTGAAATCCCAAATTGACAGCAATTGGGTAGTTAGGGTAAATAACTCTATAAAATTCCTATTAATTAAGGAATTCTTAAAAGGCAGGGTAGTATAGTGGTAAAGAGCACCGACTCAAAAACAAATTGTGTGGGTTCAGATTCTGGTGCTCTGCACGCCAGGCATATGAACTTGCATAAAAATACCTGAAACAAGATCACCTAACCCACATGCTCATCTACACGTAATCTTGACAGTCCTCCCACCGATTAAGTGGCAGGCTTTGTCCCCACTCCCTTCAATCTTGCTGGCTTATGACTTTCTTGTAACCAACAGAATGTGGTGAAAGTGATACTATCACTTTCAAGGTTGGATTATAAAAGGCTATCACTGTGTTCACTGAAATGCTTACACTTAGAGCCCTGAACTGCCATGTAATAAGTCCTACTATCCTGAGACACCTGAGAGCCCAATACAGTGAGAAAGCCAAGCCAAATGGAGAGGTTACATAATGGCTTTCCATAGGGAGTCCTGGTCTTTGAGGCTTCTAGACACTAGACATGTCAGTGAAGGAGCCTTCCTATGATTTTACCTGTACCCAACTTTGAACCTTTCCAGTTGAGGCCCCCAGACACCACAGAACAGAGACAAGCCATCCCTCTGTGCCCTATCTGAATTCTGGACCCACACAACTAACAAACCTAACAAAACAGTTGTTTTTTGCCACAAAATTTGGAATGGCGTGTCATGCAGCAACAGTAGATAAGCCAATCACTTATCTCTGTGATTCAGTCTCTTGCTTGTAAAATAGGGGTAAAAATTCCTATCTCCTTAAGTTGTTTAGAAACTTAAAGGAAATAATAAGTGTGAAACACTTAGAATGGTGCTTCAGACATAATAGAGGCTCGATAAACACTATTATTATTGCCACCTGGTAGAAATAAACCAGAACTGCCTTTTGTCTAAACACATTGGAGTTTAACATAACAAGTGATAAATTACATATTAGCACACAAAATCAATCTCAGTGGCAATACATGATATCAAAACATACACTCTGAAAATGGCATCTTTAGCTGCTAAATAAAACTTTAATATTTCTTTAATGGTAAAAGCAGAGATATGAAAGGTTATTTTTTTTTAATATTTTAAAATCTCATTCTAAGATACTAAGATGAGGGAAAGTGCTTTTGGGTTAATATTTGAATGTGATAATTCAAACAAGACAAAACTTTTTAAAACATTCTGCTTTCGTATACCTTTGCTTTGCAAAAAGTAAAAAATCCTTCTATTTTTATGGCTTGTACCTAAAGTGAATTAAGAATCAAAGAAAAGGTTTATATTCTTAGCTACTTAGATTATATTAACTTGAGCTAAAAAAAAGCTTATTTTATTCTTAAAGTCAACAGATACAAATTCAGTACACAAATACAGGCATAGCAAGGATGAATAAAGCTTTATTTCTACAGATAAGACAGCCTTACTTTAAGTCATTAAAGATCCATTTTAAAGTCTGTATCTTAAAATTAAAAAAAAAAGAAACTGGAAAAATAAATTTAACAAATTAATATTCTTACAAAGCATTTTTCTAATCCCCAGAGCATCAATTCCAATTGCTGCTTTATCTCTAAAACATGTTTTTGCCTTACCTCTTCACTAATATCAATAGTATCTCCCACTTTCAGCTCCAGTTCATCCTCATTTTGTGGAATGTATTCAAAGAGAACTTTACACTGACGCTTCTTGGTCTCTAAAGGAGGTAACACAAAAAAATTAAGAAAAATCATGAAAACAAACAGTAGCACCTTTATTTACATACTATGCTTATCGTCATAGGATTTGCATGTATGAATAAAAACAGTACGTGGAAGCACTCTCAACAGCTAACCACAATCTACTCTGGCTGGCTTTCCACCTTGTCCCCACGTTACTATCTCTTCATCCTAAAATAAATTCACACCGACTACAAATAAGGTGGGCTCCCAGCAGTGAAATCTATTTATGTATCTGATCCCACTGATTATACAAAAGTAAAATACCCACTGCTAATTTTGAGACTGGAAACAGAGACAATAAAAGACACTGTTGGCACAACAAATTTATCACAGTCAAGTCCTCCAAGCCAGTGATTTTCAGACTACTTCCTGATCAAAGCTACAGATACTTCAAATGCACTAATTTAAGAGTAGCTGTGTCAAAAAAAAAGACAAAATGCACAAATCCAAAATGTATTTTATCTTCTTTAAGCTCTATTTTCTGACATAAAAATCAAACTCAGGTGAAGGTAAAAATAATTTTACTTTAGCTTTTCAAACAAGCTTTATTTATTCAGACAAGTAATGTTTAGGAAATGTAGGCCTTTAAAAAATGTAACGATTCTTTTTAATGAGTATGAGTATCTTTTTAAATGAGTTAAAGTGAAGAAAGAGTATTAATTAGCCTCCCGCCCCCAAGCATATATATCAATTAGCTTTGAACAACCTAGTTATATTTTTTTCTGTGAAAACACTGAAATTTTATTGATATACTGCAAAAGACATTCACACCAAAATTTACCAAGTATGTGAGCAATTTTAGAAGCATAGAGACGAAAGTATTTTTACCATGCATTTCAGAAATTTCCCCAAAACGTGAAATCAGTACATATTTATACTACAGAACAAAAAAAGTAATTCGTAATTGTTTACATTTCACAAGCCAGTGTCCTATGTCTTATAAAATGCTCTTCAGAACTTCAAATAATAGTAAATGTAAATGTCTGAAAATTGAAATTTAAACATGTACCCTCCTCTGCCCAATACTTTCATTTAAGCTGTTAGTGAACCACACAAGAGAATCAGTATTAAATCTTCTCTGAGAGCAGGTCCCCCACCATTTGTACGTGGGCAACACACATTTGTGCAGCTCTTTTGCTTGCTGTTATTATGTGCAATGTTTTATGAAAGAGACAATACAACTGAGCACACACTGCAGGTGGCCAACAATCTCAGGGAAAGCCAGTGCAGCTCAGGAGGCCTGGCCGCCGAGCCAAAGCCCCCCCACCAGTGGAAGCAAAAGCTGTATCTACAGAAATGGACACCGGATGAGGACATTTAAAAGAGCTTTGCAGAATCAGAACCTTTGCCAGCAAAGACACCAGAACTTCACACTTCCCAAAGAGCCTGCCCTATTTAGCCAAGAAAAAGGAAAATCACTCCCCGTACACTTCATGTGCCAATCAGACACCTGCCAGTTAAACCAACGGGAGTCACGGCAGCAGCAAGGATGCGCTCCTGGCAGCTGTCCAGGCTGGATGCCGCGTCCTCCCACCAGAGGACAGCGGCCTGACCCCGCCCAGCAGCGCTCTGGGCCCCTGAGGCCCCGTGAGGCCCCACAAGGAGCTGAATGTCTTATTTTACAGATGAGGAAACTGACAGCCAGAGGGTGATCCACACCTGCTCACGGGACACAACACTTGACAACAGAGTTTACTTCTCATTTAGGTGGCGGTTTATACCTGGGACATACACAAACTTGGGCACCTGTGCTTTCTGATGTATAAAAAGAATAAAGATCTTGGGGTCAGTCCCAACAGTCATGTCCTATCAATGCTCTCTTTTCCACTTAAAACCTAGTTATAGTCTAATCAAAAGCTTTGTTTTTGTTGTTTTTCCTTTCACACTAGCATAATTCTCCAGAGTCTCTTCTTCCAAAATAATGTGCAAAATTATCTGAAAAGGAATTTTTCATTTTTCAAAGGAAAATCCACATTGGATAAAAACATCTCAACAGCCCCTACTATTGCTATAAAATGTGAGTCATTTATTTAAAAAAGAAAAAGTTTTCATATGATTCCATATTTTTATATGGTTCACTCATAAGTTAAGGCGAGTGCCTATATTAAACTTATCTATTAATTGACAACACAATTAAAGAAATATGGAGATTCTTCACATTTCAAATGGCACATACAATGGTCTACCCATACATATTGGTCAATAAATATTCACTGAATTTCTAAAATGTATCAGAACCTTTACCAAGCAGAAAAGAAAATGCATGTAAGAGTAGAACTGTCAATAAAAGGATATGCAAAATTCAATTTTTTAAAATAACTATAACGAGTATTTCCTTAAGTAAACTCCATATAGCTTTTCAGATCTACAAAGAAATTAATGATAAAGTTTTGTGGGTTTTTTTGTGGTACGCGGGCCTCTCACTGTTGTGGCCTCTCCCATTGCAGAGCACAGGCTCAGCAGCCATGGCTCATGGGCCCAGCCTCTCCCCGGCATGTGGGATCTTCCCGGACCGGGGCACGAACCTGCGTCCCCTGCATCGGCAGGCGGACTTTCAACCACTGCGCCACCAGGGAAGCCCTCAAGTTTTTTTTTTAATCAGTATTTTATAAATAAACCCATTAATAAGGAAGAGGATAAACAAAGTACAACAAAGACAGGGACATATGTTCATCTTTTATGTACCAGTACCACTCCAAGTCCTTCACAAACATCTCCCACACAAAAGGTCATAAAAACTTGTTATACATATCATTTTACCAATGAGAAACAGGAACTCAGCAGTAATTGTCCAAGACTGCAAGAAAGAGGCAAAACTAGAAGACACTCACTTCTGACTCCTAAGCCTTTTATCTTCCCACTGTATCAGGCTGTCTCCTTTACAGATTAGAGTGCTTTAACAAAGCTCATGCACTCTAGTCACGTTGGATCCTTACTCCCTGAAAATACCATGGACTTACTTATCTCCATGGGTCTTCCAAGGGCTGCAATTCTAACTAGAATAGAAGGCCATACTCCCCAATCTTTACGTAAATGATATGTCCTACCTAAAGAAGAGCTTAAATACACCTTGCTCAATGACTCCAGTATAGAACTGCCCTTTCATTTGAATCTTAACTGCACATTATATATATCTCTAGTATGGTTCTTAATAGTATAAAACACTATAATAATAATTACAAACATTTATCGAGCACTTCTTATAATATTTACTTAATGTGTTAATACCTCTAAAACCCTATGAGGTATAATCATTACTATCACCCCTGTATCACAGTAACTTGATGTTTTCCTCTGTTAAACTGTGAGTTTTGAATCATTATCCATACCCAGCTTTATTTGGCAGATTTGACTGTCCATACTAACATTGCTCTTATGGTCTTCATACCCACAGGTATTATGGTATTCAACACATAAATGTCAAATAACTTCAGAAAAACCTTTTAGAAATATTTTATATTTTTTGAAAAACAAAACCAAATTGTGTGAAATTACACACTAAAGTGACCTTCCTTGTTGTTTCTACTAAAACAGAAAATCCTGTATTTTCAAATGTAGGTCATCAAAAATGGCAAGTATTTCATGGTTCTAAAAAATAGATCTAAATATTCAGATCAAACAGAGTTCTTAAACTGTGGAACTATTTCTTATTGAAGGATAGTTTTAATTTTTCCAGCAAATGCTAAAATAAAAAGCATACCACACTCAGAAGCTGGGAGGTTGAATGCTAAAATTTCAGAGATAGCAACAAAAAGATTTCTGATCCATTTTTGGTTTCATTTGGTTCTGGAAAGTATATCTTCAGATTTTATTATAGCATTTAAAATTTTCTAATATAAAAAAATATTTTTTTAATCAATTTTTTCTCCAGTAAGCAAAGATAATCATCAAGAGTTAAGAAACATTAAGACTGAGCCATTTGCTACATGGCTGAATCTTCTTTAAAATTTTTTTCTTATTCTCAGCAATAAAAAAATCATATTACTTAGGCCATTAAGTGAAAAATTCAAGCTATTCGAGATTCTAGCTATACTGCTGATATACCACTTAAGATAATCAAAATCTTAGAAAACATGATCGTCACAGTCACGAATAAAAAAAAACTCATGTGCTTAGGGATGAAGTATCATGTCTACAATATACTTTCAACTGATTTAGTTTAAAAATGTATTTATACATGTATATAGAGATAAAGCCAATATAACGAAATGTTAACAGCAAGCTTAGGTGAAGAATATACCATGTTTACTGTACAATTATTATTTCAACTTTTCTGTAAGATTTTAAGTTTTTCAAAATAAAATACAAAATCAAAACACCCTACCCCATTCATTTATTTGAGAGGCCACAGCTGGGGAGGAGTCATTTGAGTGAGTCATTTTCCCCTTGTAAGTCAGAATATTTTAATGTCAAAGAGCAGAGCCTGCAATAATATGCCCCCCCTTTTTGTAATGTATGCTGTAAAGATGTATAGTCAGTGGCCATATTTTGATGATATTCAGAACTTTCATTATCTTCTTCAAAAATGACTCAGAATTGGGAGGCATGCTACCAATTGTTCTCTGAGAATGAAACACTCTGTAGATTAGCATTTTAGTCAACTAATTTTTCATGTATCATTTTTTTCTGTATAACTACTAGTGATCTATCAGTATCAATCTAAATGTATCTTTTACATTCAAAACAATTATTAACTAGGTGAAAAATCACTTCTGTAGCATGAGTTCCCACTAATAAGGAATACAAAGTTACAAGCACTGATGTCTTCCCTCACACATGCCTTAAGTAGATTCACATCTGGCATCAATTTTTTTCCAAAAGTAAAGTGAAATATCTACTAATATTCCATACTGTATGTTATATAGAACTGTGATGCTGAAAGATGTCATTTATTAATGCAAGTAAACTACACCATTATCTTTGTGCCTGATTTTACAAGGGTCTCAGCAGTAATGTCATTTGTACATGTTTTTGCTATGAGAAGTGTAAATAGGTTCTTTTCTGTAACTTTAGCAACTTATTGCAATCAACTTTATCCTGAAAAATTTTCTGTGCTCACTCTAGAAAATACCTGTCTTACTAAAGAGGATATCATAGTTAACTTACACACAATAGCAAAAGTTTCAATGGTTTTGTGACTAGACTTTGCAAAAAGGCCAACACTTTTTGGCTTTGGAGACTAGAGAAAAATAGCTAACAATTCCAGTCTCCAGATATCATACTATCTATTTGAACTTCTCCTTTTAGTTGCTTAGACAAAATTCAACACACATGCAGATTCACCTGTCTTGGCACACAAAGATTTGAAATGAACCTTCACAATGCAGGCTTTATCATTACCAACCTTAAAATGTTTTTTTTTTAAATATTAATGGTATTGATTAAAAGGGTATATACTATTATTTAACATTACAATGAACGGCTTTTGAATAACTGATCTATTCCATAAATTAAGGATATGATTCAAACTAACAGTAACAAAAAAAAAAAAAAATCTGATAAAGAAAAAAAAAATTAGCTGCTTTTCCTGGAAAAGTAATCTGAAAGCAAAAACAACCTGCATCCTGTTTTAAATGTTAGCTAGCACCAAATGACCAATTCAGTCTTTGCAGCACATGTACTTAAAAACAAATTATGGAGGATCCTTAGGAAAAAGCCTAAGCCTCCTGGCACCAACTATATAATGGTTTCTCTTTCTTACAGGAAAATGAATTATGACCAGGGTTCTCAAGGAAGGTAAAATTTAGAGTCCTTTCCCATTAGGAGACAAAATAACCTTGATGTCCTTTGTCCAGCCTCTACTTAAGATGAAATTTGTCCCTTTATAGCTCAGTAAAGCTAAAGAAAGTAGTAAATAAGTTTTACAACAGAGGTCACAAATAACCCTTTTGTGGGTCTAGAATTCTCCTTGTGCATAGAAATTCTATATAGAGATTCACCTGTAGGATGTGGAAATACTGTTATCTATCCCCCAATCCCCAAACAGAGTTAAAGAGTCGAGGACAACTAGAACTAGTAAACTGCCCACCCTCAGGCAGTACGCTGACAGCAGTATGGGTAATATCTAAATATTGTTTGTACATTGCATTTACTGGGAAACAAAGAACACCTATAACCCTTTATTGGTCTGTCTCAGTGTCATGAAACCTGTTTTTTATGAAAATCTGTTTTCATTTTATGAAAATAATCCAAGGGTGATATAACCCAGAAAGTGGACGTTTCCCCAAATTCATAGACAGTAGCACAGAAAGTAACAGGTTGAGATATGAGGACAATATAAAAATCATAAATAGGCTTACATTTGTGAAATGTATGTAAACAAAATTTCTTTATATTATAGACTACTTGGCACATAAGGCATTTTAGTACCAACATCAAGCACAAGGGACCACAACATCAAAGACACTGATCGAAGATAAATGTGGTTAAATACTCATTTATAACATATTAAATCAAATTGAACATAGTAGTCAGTATTCAGTCTCTCAAGGGGCTGCAGGTTGACTATGTTAAAACACTATCCGCTCCCATAAATGTAGTACTTCTTTGTATATGTTTAATGCTTTTTTGAGTAACAGTCTTTCCAAGACTAAGTTTTTGAGAACAGCAATATTACCAGTCTTTTTTTCTTACAACTTTCTCACCAGCAGTAAAATAAAACTCAAGAGTTTAAGTGATCTAAGGTTGTAAGACAGACTCAAATTCATGTCCGATTTTAAACATGGTGCTCTCTCTCTATGCTAAACTGTTCTCTTAACATATTTACACTGAATACTTAAAACGCACTCTGCTGGGCCAGCCACCTTGGAAAACTGAATGTACATGTTCAGATGGCTAACCACTAAAGAAAACGTTTTATCAAATGCTTACATCTATACTGCTTAAGGATGAGCATTTTAGCATCCCATTAAATAAATGATATTAAAGTAAATTTAAGGCAAAGTGTTAACTATTTAATAGAGTGTGTAAGACTAATAAGAAAACAATGCCTTATATCTTAATTTCCAATCCCTACAGACGGCTGTCGGCAGCTCATGCTGGATTACCAGATGAAGACTGAATACATGGGCCAATAAGTAGTAACATGAGAATAAGCAGGAAGTTTTTGTACTCTGTTACAAAAGGTTGAGCTAATTTTTCTTACTATAACTTATGGACTGTTATAAAACAACATTCTCTTTTGATTTAAATAAACAGGAAAAAAATTATTTACATACTCTTCTTAATGTTTTTGATTTGTGGATGTGGCTGAATTCCTCCGGCTAGAAGTCCATAGGTGCTTATTCGTTGTACAAGACTTGCTACATTCCCTTGCCTTTCCCGTTTGATGGGCAAATTGTCATCCTTGGATTCTGTCTCTCTCTTAATTTCCTACAAAAGGGGAAATCAGCAAATAGGCAAATTAAGTTGTATTTTATTAAATTCTCAAATGTAAAATACCAAAACCAGGTACAGTGATTATTATATAAAACATAATATCAACAGTTTTCAACCTTTTTCTCTGCCCACACATATCTAAAGAATATAACACACTTTGGTAACAATGACTTATTAGGAGTTTAAGTCTTATCAGAACTAGAGATAGAGGTAAACCAAGTGAGGCTGAAACACCACCTCTATCCCAACACACAAAGAAACCCTGTAATCATAAACAAACAATAAGACAAACAATAATTCTAAGTCAGGGAACTGGGCAAACTTTTTCTATAATAGGCTAGATAGTAAAATATTTTAGGATTTGCAAGCCATACAATCTCTGTTGCAACAATGAACTCTGCCATTTGTAGTGCAAAAGCAGTCATATACTTAAATGAATGAACAGAGCTATGCTCCAACAAAATTTTATTTATGAACACTAAAATTTCAATTTCATATAATTTTTCACATGTCATTAAATACTGTTCTTCACTCAAATTTTCCCAACTATTTGTATAATTCTTAGCTAGCATTCTCAGCTCATGGACACTATAAAAACAAGTGGTGTTTAGATCTGGCCCATGGGCTGTAGTTTGATAAACCCTAAGTCATAGGTCTAACAGAAGATAGGTGAATCTTCATGAAAAGAAGTATGAAGTTTTATTGGAAGACATAAAAGAAGACATATGAAAGAGAAGTCATGCCATGTTCAGTGACTGAAAACTCATTATCATAAAGATAGCATTTTCCCTTAAAACTGATGCAATGATACAATGCAACTGAATAAATATATCACAGATTTGGGAGAGCAATTAAAAAAACTGGTTCTAAATTTGTAGAGAAGAATGAAAGACCAAGAACACCCAAAATACTTCAGTGAAAAGAAAGTGAGGGGACTTTTCTTTTAACCAAGATATAAAGAAAAACTGTATGATACTATAAATTAGTGTGTACTGGCCTATAAACAGACATACTGATAATGAAACAAAATAAAGAGTCCATAAACAGACAAACTTGATTTACAACAGGCAAAAAGTGAGGGGAAAAAACTGAATCTTTTTTTTTTTTTTTTTTGGTACGCGGGCTCCTCACTGTTGTGGCCTTTCCCGTTGCGGAGCACAGACTCCAGACGCGCAGGCTCAGCGGCCACGGCTCACGGGCCCAGCCGCTCCGCGGCATGTGGGATCTTCCCAGACCGGGGCACGAACCCACGTCTCCCGCATCAGCAGGCGGACTCTTAACCACTGCGCCACCAGGGAAGCCCGAAAAAACTGAATCTTAAAACACATGGTGCTTATAATGCTCCACATTTAGGGAGTAGGGAGTGAAACTGGATTCCTACTTCACACATTTGATATTAAAATTAACAGTTTCCGTTCATTAAAAGTAACCATGGAAAATAAAGCAAATCACTAACCAGGAGGTATTTTTCACATATAAAGTTAACAAAGAATCTGTATCTCCAGGTGTTTATGTCTACTGCAATGTTAACTAGTTGTTACTCTCTAGCTGGTAGGATTTCAGATTACTTTGACTTCTTTATACTGTTCAGAAGTGTTTGATGCTTGCTTTGTTTGTGTTTTTTAACAAGGCATATCATTTTGCAAACAGAAAAAAAAGTTTTCCATTTTGGGAAAACTGTTAAGTTGGTGAAAAATTCTGAAAATTATTAAAGTACAAATCATAGAAGATACACAAAACATTTCACACTATAGTGACTGCTTCATTTTTATTGGTAATGTACTTAAGGAAAAACACTTCAATTTGCTATTAATACATGACACACCATATGAAAACCTCACGGTTTTCAGACTGCACTAAATATTTTTCAATCTAATGAAAATATGAAATCTATGTAAAAACTGGTAGTTACAAACCTCAACATGCCAAGGAGTATTCATTTTGGATTCTCCTGAACATCTCATGAGCCACCTACATTTTATTTATTTATTTTTAACATCTTTATTGAAGTATAATTGCTTTACAATGTTGTGTTAGTTTCTGCCGTACAACAAAGTGAATCAGCTATATGTACACATATATCCCCAAATCCCTTCCCTCTTGTGTCTCCCACCCTCCCTATCCCAACCCTCTAGGTGGTCACAAAGCATGGAGCTGATCTCCCTGTGCTATGTGGCTGTTTTCCACTAGCTATCTGTTTTACATTTGGTAGCATATATATGTCCATGCCACTCTCTCACTTCGTCCTAGTTTACCCTTCCCCTCCCCGTGTCCTCAAGTCCATTCTCTATGTCTGCGTCTTTATTCCTGTCCTGCCCCTAGGTTCTTCAGAAACTTTTTTTTTAGATTCTATATATGTGTGTTAGCATACAGTATTTGTTTCTCTCTTTCTGACTTACTTCACTTTGATGACAGACTCTAGGTCCATCCACCTCACTACAAATGACTCAATTCCATTTCTTTTTATGGCTGAGTAATATTCCATTGTATATATGTGCCACATCTTCTTTATCCATTCATCTGTCAATGGACACTTAGGTTGCTTCCATGTCCTGGCTATTGTAAACAGAGCTGCAATGAACATTGTGATACTTGACTCTTTTTGAATTATGGTTTTCTCAGGGTATATGCCCTCTTGCACTCTTGGTGGGAATGTAAAGTGATACAGCCACCATGGAGAACAGTATGGAGGTTCCTTAAAAAACTAAAAATAGAACTATCATATGGCCCAGCAATCCCACTACTGGGCTACCTACATTTTAAAAAGATTAAATAAAAACTAAAAAAGCTGAAAGCTATTGGTACAGGAGACCAAGAACTTGGCTTGATATTCAAATCTTATTCCTCTAGGAAAAGAATTCCAATCTGACCAAATGTGAGACAGCAGACAGGTTCAAGAGACAAGATGACCTGGGTATAAATCTTGGTTCTATCCTGTTGGCTAGCTAAACAACTAGATATTTGTGTTATTTTTTAATAAAAATTAACCACATAAACAAGTATGATATATTAATACAATGACAATGTCTCCCGCTTCTAAAAATATTAATTTACAACGTATTGCTCAAGATCTAGAAACATTTTGTGGACCTTCAATATTCACTGAGACACAATCAAATCCATGAATATTAGGTATAATAAATCTTCTGAGGACAAAAAACACAAAAGGGGAAGGAAAACAAAATTAAAATATATACAGTCTACACTGAATAGGGAAAACTCAGGTTTACAGCCTTCCAAATACATTGTGCCAACTAAGATGTTATCAAAAGTATCAAGCGACTTTCAGCTCTAAGCAAAATTACAAATAAGGTAAAGTCTGCTTTAGGCTCCACCCCCTCCGCCTCTGGAACCTCTCCCTGCTACAATCTACTACCACCAGATACACACACACACACACACACACACACACACGAACTCTCTCTCTCTCTCTCTCTCTCTGTCTCATCAACCTATTCTCTTCCCTCATTCCTGGATGCATAGTACCTCCAAATTACTCTTTGGCTATCATCTAAAATAGCAATTATATTGAGTACCTATGAAGTGTTACTAAGGCTTCCAGTGTTTCTTCCTTCCTCTGCCTTTTGTTTCCTTTTACCTAGTCAGCCAGTAAATAAAATACATATTAACATTATAGCATCTCTTTCCTACAAACTTTGCTTCCTTTACTGACTTTGAAAATGACTCCAGGAGATGCAGTAAAAGAGGTGTCTTCACTTGAGAAAGTATCATGTATTGAGAAAGCAAACTCAAAAAAACTAAATCTCATTCTACAAATGAGGGAAGCCTCCTACACAACAGGTAATGTCAATACAAAACTGGCCAAGAAAAAAATACATTGTGGATAATCTCCATATAGATAAGAATGTACTATATTGATTTGCTTGGTTTCATAAGGATAAGAAAGTAGGATAAGGAGTATGAAGTAGCAAATTAAAGGAAAAGACAAAAAATATAAGCAAATGAGGGGTAGCTTTAAAAAGGGTGGAGAAGATATAGTTACTCTCCATCTACTAAAGTAATCAAATATACTTAATTCTGATTACACTAACCAAAAACAGATAAAAGGTTAATCAATAAGATTCACTAACTTCATGTTGAAATATATCTAT
This sequence comes from Phocoena sinus, assembly GCF_008692025.1. Classification (NCBI taxonomy): domain Eukaryota; kingdom Metazoa; phylum Chordata; class Mammalia; order Artiodactyla; family Phocoenidae; genus Phocoena; species Phocoena sinus. Next base: position 75,543,600 of record NC_045773.1, on the reverse strand, counting down.
TTTACAATTTGGTTATTTGATCATGGACAGTAGATGACCATGATCTGAAAATAGAAAGCAATTACCCTCTACAACCTAGAAGCAAAGGTCACAAAGAATAATAAAAACCAGATTAGATGGCAAGAGCTTCCTTTTACTTCTCAAATGGAATAGACAGATATCTTAATCACCAAATCCCTAAACAGAGTTACAGTCCTGCTTATGCTAATTAAAATCTGAGGAATACAGTAGTCCCTCCTTATCCACAGGGTCCCAAGACCCCCAGTGGATGCCTGGAAATGCAGACAGTACTGAGTCTTACATATACTGTGGTTTTTCCTATATATATATACCTAAGATAAAGTTTAATTTATAAATTAGACACAGTAAGAGATTAACAACTGATAATAAAATAGAATAATTATAACAATATACTCTAATAAAAGTTATGTGAATGTCATTTCTGTCTTTCAAAAAATCTTACAAATATAATGCCTTTTCCATCTTAACTAAGCATCTATCATACACTGTGACCATAACTTTTCCAGTTTGAGGTGAGACAGCAAAACTAGTATGAATTCCTTTTTTCTTCTTCACAATTTCACAGACAGAAGATTCATTCTTACCACAGATCTTAGCAACCTCAGCACATGATTTTTTTTCTTTCCTTATTAAGCTTTCATCTTTTCACTTAAAGGAAGCACTTTACAGCTTCCGTTCACATACCTGAAAGGTCAGCATCACTATTCTTAAGCTTTGGGGCCATTATTAAGTAAAATAAGGGTTACCTGAATGTAAGCACTGCAATACTGTGACAGTTGATCTGATAATCAAGAGGGCTACTACTAAGTGATGGGTAGGATATGCTGGACAAAGGGATGATTCACATCCTAGGCAGAAGGGCATGCAATTTAAAACTTATGAATTGTTTATTTCTGGAATTTTCTGTTTTAATATTTTCAGGCCACAGTTGACTGTGGGTAACTGAGGCTTCGGAAAGCAAAACCATGGATGAGTGGGGGGGACTACACTTATTTTTAATTTAACATTCAGGATTTCCAGAAGTGTTATATAAAACTAGTGCTTTCACTTTACAGAAGCATAAATCAGAAGATATGGAAGAGTGATATTACTAAAGAAAAGAAAAATAAGCAGGATTAAATATTTATATGATACATGTCCACTGTTTTAGCTTTGATTGAGTCAATATTAGACCCACAATTGAAAAATTAGGTTTCCAACATAACAAAGTGGTTTACCTCATTCCTAAAATTTTCATTTTGTTTTTCGGAATATAAGTGATAGTATATAAGGTATGATCCAGAGGAACTACCTTGAGTCATTAGATTTTCATTTTCATTACAATTAAATTAAATAGATATCCACAAAAAACCCTTAAGTCTAAAGAAAAATGACCAACAGGAGAAAATCTCCATAATATGAAATCAATATGTACCTTCTGAGTGCCAACATATCAAAATTTGCAAGGAAAACAATGACAGATATAATATACCAGGGCTATTTTGCAAGTTTCTCAACTTATTCTCTCCCTCAAATATGCTATTCTCCACATAATTACTGTCTCTCTAATTTTAACAAAGGGCCTCCCTATTTCAGCAGCCCCTCCCCAATTTGGAAAAGGCAAAAATAGGAAAGGGGGGGGAGTTATGCACATTCATTGTCAATGGCATCCTATTCCTTTCCTTTTTCTGTCACAAGAATGTTAATGAGAGCCAAGTGAAGTAGAGTGGGAAAACACTAAATAAAGAACCCTTCTCTTAACCATATTCTTTCAGACACACAACACTTACTGAAGTGGACTGAAAATGCCCCCAAAGTTTATGATGGTCATACTTTTCATACTAGTTTTGGTAATTCAAGAATGTTATTTGAGCTTTCAGCCCTAGGATGAAAGAGTTTTAGGATAAGAACTGCAGGGAATGAGGGCTAGAGTACCTATGACTCAAAAGACATCAGGCCTACATGGAGACCCTTCTCTCAAAGCTGCTAGGCTCCTTGAGGTCACAGATGACACTGACATGCAGGAAATGAGTACTGATCCACAAAGCAAAACCAGTCTAGCTTCTGACACTCAAGCTTTCCTGGTTTAAATTATTTCTACAACTTAAAATATCTTAGCAGAAAGAAATTTATTAACTCTTTAAGGGCAAAAATTAAAATTTAACTTTCCAGGTAAGTCCAAGGTAAACATTAACATGATGTATATAATAATGCCTCGAATTTAAATTTGTGGTATGAAAAACAGGATGTAAAGGGAGGAGGGGGTACAAATAATTCAGTTTAAAACATTTTCTAGGGGCTTCCCTGGTGGCGCAGTGGTTGAGAGTCCGCCTGCCGATGCAGGGGACACAGGTTTGTACCCCGGTCCGGGAAGATCCCACATGCCACGGAGCGGCTGGGCCCGTAAGCCATGGCCGCTGAACCTGTGCGTCCAGAGCCTGTGCTCCACAGCGGGAGAGGCCACAACAGTGAGAGGCCCGCATACCGCAAAAAAAAAAAAAAAAAAAGCCTGAAACACATTATCAAGCTCCGAGAACTCTTCAAAAGGGACCAAAATTCCACTTTAAATTTAAAAATATAAGGAAAAGCAATTCACTTACCAGCACCTGAGACATCTTCTGTAAACATACTCACTTATTTTTTAAAGCACTAAAGTAAAAACACTGTAACAATAACAGATCATATAATAACCTGTAGCATCTCCAGAATCAGTATGAAGCTCATAAAAAAGCTGCTTCAAAGCTCAAACACTGGGCTTCCCGGGTGGCACAGTGGTTAAGAATCTGCCTGCCAATGCGGGGGACACAGGTTCGAGCCCTGGTCCAGGAAGATCCCACATGCCACGGAATAACTAAGCCCGTGCACCACAACTACTGAGCCTGTGCTCTACAGCCTGCAAGCCACAACTACTGAGCCCACATGCTTCAACTACTGAAGCCCCTGTGCCTAGAGCCCGTGCTCTGCAACAAGAGAAGCCACCACAATGAGAAGCCCGCGCACCGCAATGAAGAGTAGCCCCCGCTCGCCGCAACTAGAGAAAGCCCGTGCACAGCAACGAAGACCCAACGACCCAACACAGCCATAAATAAATAAATAGATAGATAAATGAATGAATGAATGAATCCTGTGAAGCAACAGCTAGGAATTTAACTGAGAATGCTTACCTTAACAAAATTATCAGGAAACATTCCTCTTCTCCCATTTAGTTCTCCTTCTAGCCATCCTTCCTCCTGTAGTTTTCTCACGTTCCTGATGATTTCCCCAACTCGAATAGTTAACTCATCATCATGTACAGCATCATAGTCATACTCCACAATATAGTCAACTAAAAAAAAAAGAAACATCTAAAGCTTAATTCATGAAATACTATTAACCATGTTAATGAACTTAAAACTAAGGAAACTGTTTAGCAATGATCATTAATATTACAAAGGTACCATCAAAGCTTACCTGTTTTAAATATTTGGCTACATCAGCAAATCTCCTGATTGCCTGAGTATAATGCACAGTACCAGTTTTAAGCAGGAACCTCAACACAATGTGCAGTTTACATCGTCACTTTGTTTTCAGTCAGCTAGAGATCCTTTGTGACACACTCTAAAGTGGTTCCCATGATCCCCATCTCTTGATATTCGTGTCCTTATGTAATTCTCTCTCCTTAAGTGTGGATATGACCTATGACTGACTTCTAACCAACAGAATATGACCAAGAGGATGGATCTGTATGTGATTACATAAGATTGTAACGTCCACCTTGCTAGGAAACTCTGTCACTTGCTGGCTCTGAAGATGCAAGATGCTTTATTGAGCTGGCCTATGGAGAGGACGGCATGCAAGCAACTGGGGAGGCCTCTGGCTGACAGCCAGCAAAAAACTGAGGCCCTCAGTCCAACAGCCCACAGGGAACTGAGTGATGCCAACAACCACGTGAGCTTGGAAGCAGAGCCTTCCCCAGTTGAGAACCCAGCCCTGATCAATACACTGACTGCAGCCTTGTGAGGGACTCAGCCATGCCCAGACTGGTGAATCACAAAAACTGTGAGATAATAAATGTATATTGTTTTAAGTTGCTAAGTTTGTGGCAATATTCTTCACAGAACAGTAGAAAATGAATACACCCTGAAATGAAGACTCTCAAGGATCCATTTCACCTCTTTTAAGTATAAGATTTTAGGTTATAATAGGACATCATATACACATAGCATTAACATTTTCACAAGCCATACCTCCATTCATCTTTTCTTCCTCCTATAAAAATGATAAGAAAAAAGAACACTCACACACACACACACACACACACACACACACACACTACAACCAAAAAAAAAGGAAAGGGAGTATGGGCAGACACTGCTGGCTGCCAAACCAACAGCCATTCCCACACTGACTCCTCTTCCTTCGTCCTTTCTCACTGAAACTTGATTTTGTTCAGGTATATGGAGACCCTGTACTTTTACAAATGAGGCTTCTCTCTCAGTCCTAGGGGGTTAAATCTTAACTATTCTAGACCAGCACTTCTCAAACACTAATGTACAATCAAGTCATCCTGTTGACTTGGGAATCTTGCTTAAATGTAGACTGACTAACTAGGTCCTAGGATACCTAACGCTGCTGGTCAGAGGCAAAGGTCTAAAGATAGTTGATTTATAGTTAATTCCATTCATATTCCCTCTCCCTCTCCCTCTCCCCCCCACCCCCCCACACACAGACTGGTTTTCTAATACATATGCGATGGATCGACTGACCAATACAATGTAAGCAGGGGTTCTGGGAAGGTTTCATTTGACCTTATAAACAAAACACAAGGAAGGAATGTACTCCTGCAGACTCTGGATGTTCTTCAGTGAGAATGTAATGGACAAAACTGCTACAACTAGTTGAGACAAGAGAAACAGCAGATCTGATTAGAAGAGAAGAAAGATGAAAATGGCCTGGATCTTTGCTAGATTCATTAAACTGCTAAGTTAACCAACCCTATATCTCCAATACCAGATTTCTTGTTATAGAAGTAGTTTTTTCTTAACTTTTAAATAAATTCTAGATGGGACTGTATTTGCAGCTGAAAACATCCCAACCTGAGAAGGGAACTAGTGAGAAATTTTTTAAATTTGTGAAAATGTATCCATAACTGATAAAGCCAGAAGCCCAGAGAACTTAAGGAAACTATAACTGAGACATCAAACTGCTCTCCAGAACCCCAGAAAGGCTAGAAATTCAGAAAAGGAGTGCTCATAGGAAATGTAGAACTGAAAACAGGGAAATTAATATCTGTATGGAAGAGCTGACACCCATTATCAACCACAATAACTCTGAGACAATAATGCTATATAGGCAGGTATTTTTTTCGAAGGTAAAAAACTAAAGGGTTCATCTCAGACAGACAGACTGACACACACACACACACACACACAATAGTTTGGGGAAACTAGTATAGCTACTATGGATGAGTGATGGTTTCTTAGAAAAATGACTACTGATTTCCAGAATTTAGAGGTCTCCAGAGCAATGGGCAGCTCCCAACCTACTAATTCTAAAATAAAACTTAAGTCCTACCCACATAAACAGAGTTCCCAATTGGCTTTTTATTTGTTTATTCATAAATATGAATAGTACACAATAGTTAATCATGAAAGACCATGATAAATTGAAAAATTACTCCTGGATGAAATATACACCCACTGCTCCCCTTCCAGAATTATTCAGTCTTAAAGTTATTAGGTGTAGAAAAGCATAGTGCGGGGAGAGGAGGCCAAGGTTGGGAAGGAGTCTGAGAAGGTGTGAGAAGACAGGGGCCAAAAAGAGCAAAGAAGGTATCCAAAGCTGGGGGAGGGGTGGTAGTGATGCTATCAGAGCCAAAGTAGGGTGAGAAGGGTGTCCATCTATGGAGGCTCCCCTAGTGCAGTCTATCAGAACTCTAAGGTAGGGTGAGGAAGGCATTCATGCAGAGGCAACATGATATGGTGTGCCAGCAACCAATCACAGTGGTGAGGGCATCCAAGCTGAAGGGCAGCTTAATGAGAAATATCAGAGGCCAAATGGTGTTGGGGGTAGGGCCAGACTTCCATGCCGAGATGTGGGAGGGTGGAGGCAACCTAGAGTGGGGACTAACAGCCCACACAGAAGAAAAGAGTGTCCATATAAGAGTGGGGTGACAGCAGAGATGGAAGACTGATTACATCCAGGGGAATTAATCAAATAAGTAAATATATTAAGAATAATGGAAGCCAAGTTTCTCTATGAAAGGGAGTTACAAATATAAAGGGAAAAGGCTTCATTTGATCCTGTGATATTAAATGGGAATGAGAAGTATCATCATGAACTCATGGTTTTCAATATATAGACATTCACATATATATAAAACACACACACACCCCCCACACACAAGCTCTGTCCACTGAAAGGGCCTGAAACCGCAACATTCCAATGGCAATGAGCAAACCTAATGCCGAGATCTTCTAAAAACCATTTTCTACTGAAAGGAACCAGGAATCCTTGGGAAGACAGGCAATTCCAGGGCTAAGGCAGGAAAAGTACAAAGTAAGCCTGAAACATGGTGTTGTGGCAGAAAGCAAAGAAGTTCTCAAAAAAAGATAAGGTGATGCCAAAGGACACAGAGAAGTGATATCAGAAGGGCTCCTACTCACCAAGTCAGGACAATCTGAGCATCAAAGTAAATAATGACTGTAATAGAATATACCCCACTGAATAAAGTAAGAAACTATAAACAAATGTTAACTTCTTAAATTTTATAACTGAATTGTGATTAAGTAGGAGAAGATCCTGATTTGTAGAAAATACTAAAATATTCAGGAGAAAGGCATAAGTCAGGAAAAAATTCTTTGTACTGTACTTTAAACATTTCTACACCTTAATGTTTAAAAATTAAAAAGGATTTAAACATGTACAAATTTTTATCTTCAAGAGATGTAATAAAGTTCATAAAATCAGAATAGAATGCTATAAAAAAAGAAATGAGAAAATAAAAAGCATCTGAAAATGCATCTTCCAAAATGTCTTTTTTTTTTGCAGAGGTGGCGACAAACCCAAAAACCTTTACAAAAAAAGGTAAAGGAAAGAGACATAAAGAAAATATGAAAGCAAATGTGACACAGATGATCAATCCAGACAATTCAACATCCAATTAACAGTTCTAGGGGGGAAAAAAAGAGAAAAATAGAGAATAGACAATGAAATAATACAAGAAAATATTCCAAAGCTATATGAAACATATCTTCAAATAGAAAGAGGTCGGTGAGAGTCCAGTACAATGAACAAGTAAAAAAGTAAGTACTCACATCTAGGTGAAATTTCACAACAAAGATAAACATATCCTAGAAAGCTCTCTGAGAGAGTTCCATCTACAAAAGAATGAGAATCGTATTAGGAGACTTCTCATTGCAATACCAGATTCTAGAAGAAGAAAAATAAAAAGGCAAAGCCACTTAAGTACTGAAGGAAAATGAATTCCATACTCAGTCAAATCAACAGACAAGTATAGGTTATAACATTTTCACACAGACAAGGACAAAGAAAATTAACTCCTACATATGCAATTACATGATGTTATCCAGTAAGGACCAAAACAGAGGAGGATACAAAATTCAAGAAATAGTGGAGTCAGGCTTAGAGACAGAAAAGTTCTAAGATAGCAATTGTGCAACAAATCTAAGGAACAAACAGTCTAGATTAAGCAAGAGACAGAAAGTTCTAGGAGGTATTTGGTGGCAAAAAACAATGAGAGACAGACTGTGAAGTTTTATACTATCCTGAAGAATCTGGAACTCAAAGAGACAATACAGCTAGATAAGGAGAGGAAAAACTAAAGGTGATTACAAACTCCTGGAAAGGCAAAGAGCTATACAATGTTGAAAATATAATCATCATATATACTATTTGGCTGCACAGTAAAAAATATTTACGTGGTCATAATAAAAATAATAACTAGCTTCTGAGTTAACATTGAAAATCAATCTCTAACAAAATAAAAAGACTAAATTATGGTTACAGAAGAAAATATAAATGTTAACAAGCCTTCACATTATAGTATAAAGTAAAGATTAGGGAGGTTGATAAAGAGAAGGATAGAGGTACTAATATCTTCACCATACAAAGTGCTAAGTCCAGAAATACTATCTTACTTGCTGAAAAGAAAAATAAGAGTAGAACTATATACTCAGGATTTAGAAAGGTAACCAAGAGAGAAATAAAACCATATTGAGATAAATGGAAAACAGATGTGAGATTACAATAAGCTAAATCGTTACCTATCATATCAGAAAGTTAAAAAATGAAAGTATCAAACCAAAAAACAGCTATAGAAACTTGGGAAACTTGTTATTTAGAAATACAAAAGCCAAAAAAATTAAAACTGAAAGATAAGATAGTTCAAAGTTGTTTCCCTCTGAAGAATGGGAATAGAAGTAGAGAACAGTGAGGCAAGGAAATGCTATTTTTTCATTATAAGTCTTTTAATACTTTTGTATTTTTATAGCATATATAGATATTATTTGGATAAGATTTTTTTTAAAAAAAGCACTAAGTATTAAAGTGCCTTGTCCAATATTATTGCAAATATGTTTATAACTCATGATTCTATGTGTTATAATTTAAAAGTTTACTGAGTCAAAGATAATTTATTTCTCCTAAAGAAAACACCATATGGTAAATAAGGTTAAATTCTTGCCCTTTTAAACATTCATAATTAGGCTTGCAATACAATGTTAAATAAGAAAGGATATAAAACATAGGTATAGTAACAACATATTTTTGTAAAAAAGGAAGAAACAAAAATATGCATAGAAAAATATAAAGAGTTACATTCCAAAATGTTAATGGATGCCTGAAGGGATCTAAGATGCTGTTTGTTATCTCCTTTTCTTTCATCTTTAGTAAAGAATTAAAAGGGGTGGGTAGACTGGGAGTTTGGGATTGACACGTATACACTGCTATATTTAAAACAGATAACCAACAAGGACCACTGCACAGAGGCAGGGAACTCTGCTTGGTATTCTGTAATAACCTAAATGAGGTAAGTATGTGAAAAAGAACTGATACTGAATCACTTTGCAGTATACCTGAAACTAACACAACACTGTTAATCAACTATACTCCAATATTTAAAACAAAAAAGAATTAATCTCAGCCAAAAGAGAGGTTAGGAATTGGCCCCATCCTGATCTCTAGGAAGAGTGTTTTTGTTTATTTAAGGACTCTGGAGTTCCTTAGGCACCTCTGTTTACCTGAGGACTTTACCAAACAAGGTCATTATCTTGGGGGCTTCACACCATGCAGCATCTGTTCTACCTCTGGAAGGGCTAGACACTAAAGGTCAGTCACATGGGCAGTCAACTACATCTTCTCTATAAAACTCTGGACACCAAGACTCAAGTGAGCTTCTCTGGTTGGCAATACTCTGCATGTTGTCATACATCATCACCAGGAGTTAATGCTGTTCAAGACTTCAGAGAGAGAGAATGACATCACACCTGGAACCTTCCTGGACTCTGTCTCATGCTTCTCTCCCCTTGGCCAATTTGCGGTACGCGGGCCTCACTGTTGTGGCCTCCCCCATTGCGGAGCACAGGCTCCAGACGCGCAGGCTCAGCAGCCATCGCTCACGGGCCCAGCCGCGCTGCGGCATGTGGGATCCTCCCAGACCAGGGCACGAACCCGTGTCCCCTGCATCAGCAGGTGGACCCTCAACCACTGTGCCACCAGGGAAGCCCCCCTTGGCCAATTTTAATCTGTATCCTTTTACTATAATAAACCATACCCAAGAGTATAACAGCTTTCAATGAGTTCTGCAAGCCCTTCCAGCAAATTGTCAAACATGAGGGCAGTCGTGGGAACCCCCCAAATCTGCAGTTGTCAGAAGTAAGGGCATTCTTATAAACAATAACCCACACCTTGGCATTTTTCTACAATAAACATATAATAATTGGGTAAACATAAGTTACTAAAAACACTGATGCTCACTAGACAGTATGTAAAAATTGTATTTACAGAAAAGTTAAAACTGTTTAAATAAAAACTCATTTAATTCATGGGTTTGCTATACAAACTAGCATGCAGGCCATCATTCCAAGAATCAGCACCCTCCATATTGTGCAAACTCAAAAAACTCATTCTTTCATTGAAAACTGGTACATTGCAAAGCAAATTAAACTTTTATATTTCAAACTAAACAAAACTCTTCCACCATTTAAAACAATTGTGTTTGACTGACTAATTCTCTTCACTTTAAGTGCTTGCTTAAAGTGAAGAAATAAATGTTGACGAAAAGCATTTGGGAGGAAAAGAAAAAAAAGAAAATGTGTACATCCTGAAAAACACTCTAGGATGTATAAGGTATACAGACCCTTGTCTATCACTAATGGCTCTTTCTACCTGACCTACTCTCTATGAAACCCATCATTTAAGATTACACATTTTGTTTGTGGATTATTCATCTTTCATTTCAAATGTGACTACCAATGAAAGAGAAAGTAAAATTTAAATTACTTTAGCTACTTAACAGTTTATTTTTATAGTGTGAAGAAAGCAACCCAAGTTAATCACATATCATATTTTAGGATTTATGTGATCTGCAGAGTAATAAAGATTTAAAAATATGGCATCAAAAAAGACTCAAAATAAAAGAACACTAGATAATTTGGACCAACCCTCACAGGAAGACAACTAAAAAAGCTGGATGCAATATAAAAATCACCTTCTTAGACAGACTAAATTACTAAAAATATATGTTATCAGGTGAAACTGAAGTGAGAACTGGAACCCAGAGAAGTAACTATGATACTGAGGCTACTTTCGCTCTGGAAGGTATTTGCCAATTCTAAAGACATGACAGAGGCTAAGCGGCACTTTCAGCAGCTTTGCCGTTCTAGGATTTGAGAGTGGAGTTCAGGAACTATCGAGGGTGGTAACTCTGAGAATCTACATGCACACTTTGGGAAAGGACCCTAAATAACTGCACCCAAGCACCGTAGCCCAATGTTATGTGGATGACTCAAGAAACCTCATACCATTCAAGTGGTTCAAGACAAAAGAGAAGTAACCGGAATCCTCTCTGGGAGAAGATAACCTAGACATAAAATTATGTCAAGAAATATTTTTAGTCTACAACATCCAGAGACAAGGAAACATAACCAGGCATGTAAAATGCAAAAACATCATAAATAAGTACCTAGAGAAACAAGAAACAACAGAAACATTTCAATGAACTCCATATACTGAACTTATCAGACACAGACTTTAAAACAATAACATTTACCATGTTCAAAGATATAAATTACAGATTGAAAAACTGACACAAAGCTCAGTACTACAGACAGTGAGAAAACAAACTTGAACCACACAGGTATTCTAGAACTAAGAACGACAATAACCAAAAATAGAAACTCAATGGATGAGTTTAAAAGTATATTACATACAGCTTCAGAAAACTAGCTAAAGGGCAGACAGGTAAATATCAACAGAAACTAACCAAAATGCAGTCAAGAGGGACAAAAATATAGAAAATATAGATGAGAATGTAACAGACATAGAAGATATACTAAAACAGTCTACCATGTTTAATTGGAGTCCCAGAAGGAGAAAATAAAAACTATCTGAAAAGTTAATAGCTATGAACTCACCAAACTGATAAAAGACATCAATCCATGGAGTCAAGAAGTCTAAGCAATTCCAAATGGAATAAATAAAAAGAAATCTGCAACTCAACATAGTAAAATTGCAAAATATCAAAAAGGAAACAAATTCTTAAAAGGTTACCAAAGAAGCAACACTTAAATGGGCTTCTCAGCAGCAACAGCAGGAGCCAGAAAGCAGCAGTTTTGTATTTTCAAAATGCAGAAAGAAAATAACTGCAAATCGTGAAGTCTGTACCAGAGAAAATATCCTTCAAAACAAAAGCAAAAAGATAAGCATGGGCATCATCAGAAAATCTACAAACAACAAATGCTGGAGAGGGTGTGGAGGAAAGGGAACCCTCTTGCACTGTTGATGAGAATGTAAATTGATACAGCCACTATGGAGAACAGTATGGAAGTTCCTTAAGAAACTAAAAATAGAATTACCATATGACCCAGATATCCCACTACTGGGCATATACCCAGAGGAAACCATAATTCAAAAAGACACATGCACCACAATGTTCACTGCAGCATTATTTACAATAGCCAGGTCATGGAAGCAACCTAAATGCCCACTGACAGACAAATGGATAAAGAAGATGTGGTACATATATACAATGGAATATTACTCGGCCATAAAAAGGAACGAAATTGGGTCATTTGTAGAGATGTGGATGGATCCAGAGACTGTCATACAGAATGAAGTAAGTCAGAAAGAGAAAAACAAATATCGTATATTAACGTATATATGTGGAATCTAGAAAAATGGTACAGATGAACCAGTTTGCAAGGCAGAAATAGAGACACAGATGTAGAACAAACATGGACACCAAGTGGGGAAAGTGACGGTGGGGGGGGGGGTGGTGAGATGAACAGAGAGATTGGGACTGACATGTATACACAAACATGTATAAAATAGACAACTAATAAGAACCTGCTGTATACAAAATAAATAAAATTAAATTAAATTAAATTTAAAAAGACAAACAAAAAGCGGAGTTTGCCACACTGAAAGAAACTCTGAAGGTGTTTTCTGAGCACAGCAGGAAAAGAGGAACACATCCAATATCCAGAAAGAGATGCACAAAGGAAAGTAGCAAAAGAGTGGTAAATATATAGATATATAAACACTGAGTAAAATAAGAAAAAATTAACTCAAGATGGATTAAAGACTTAAACTTAAAACCTGAAAGCACAAAACTCCTAGAAGAAAACATAGGCAGTAAGCTCCTTGTCATTGGTCCTGGGGATGATTTTTTGGATTTGACATCAAAAGGAAAGGCAACAAAAGGAAAAATAAACAAGCGGAACTACATCAAACTAAAAACTTCTGCACAGAAAGGAACCCATGAACAAAATGAAAAGACGACCTACAGAATGGGAGAATATATTTGCAAATCATATATCTTATAAGGGGTTCGTAAGAACTCATACAACTTAATAGCAAAAGAAAAAAAAGAAAAAAACCAGTCTGATTTAAAAATGGACAGAGAATCAGAATAAACATTTTTCCAGAGATTTCATACGGATAGTCAACTGGTACATGAAAAGATACTTAACATCACTAATCATCAGGGAAATGAAAATCAAAACTTCCAGCTATAAAATAAGTCCTGGGGATGTAATGTACAGCATGGCGACTATAGTTAATAAAACTATATTGCATACTGCAAAGTTGCTAAGACAGTAAATCTTTTAAATGTTCTCATCACACACACAAAAAATTGTAACTATGTATGGTGACGGATGCTAACTAGACTTACTGTGGTGATCATTTCTCAAAACATATAAATTTCAAATCATTATGTTGTACACCTGAAACTAATATACTGTTATATGACAGTTATACCCCAACAACAACAACAAAAAAATCATAAATAAGAAGATGAAAAAGGAGGAGGAGGAAGAGGGAGGGGGAGGATGTGGAAATTTTAAATATTAGGAAGATTAACAACAGCTATATAAATCAGGAGTTAAAGTATTCTAAGATCCCTGTATGGTACAGAAGGAGAGTAAAGGTAGCAATTAATATCAGATTTTTAAAAGTGAAAAAGGCATGTGGTAATCACTAAAATAATACAGTATAAAAATGCTAGACACAAACAAGCAAACAAACAAACCTGACTTGCAGTTTCAGCTCCAACATGGAAGAAGCTTGGAAACTGTCACTCCCACCCTTACAAGAAGAAAGTTAAACAAATGGAAAATCAGTGACTTCCCTTGGACGCATCAGAGAATTGAGGACACAGGGCAAACCACCACCTCAAGATACGGAGAGACAGGCATATCCAGAGAGTCACAGCTAAGATCTACTAGATCATCTCAAGTAGAAACCACTGGAGTCATAAACTGGTAAGAACACTGTACTAGTTTCCCAGGGCTGTCATAACAAACTATTACAAACTAAGTGACTTAAAACAATAAAACTATCTTATTCTCTCATAGTTATAGCTTTGGTGGCCAAAGTACAAAATCAAGGTATCATCAGGGTTGGATCTTTCTAAAGACTGATATAGAATTGCTCCACACCTCTATCTTGGCTTCTAGGGGCTGCCAGCAACCTCTGGTATTCTTTGGCTTGCATAATTCCAACCTCTGCCTCCATGGCCCTCCCCTTCTGTGTCTCTGTCTCCAACCTCCTTCTCCTTACTCTTCATAAGTACACCAGTCACTGGATTTATGGCCAATCCTAAATCTAGGATATCATTTTAAGATCCTTAGCTACATCTGCAAAGACTCTATTTCCAAATAACGTCACATTCATACGTACCAGGACTCAGGACTTAGACATAACATTTTGGGGGCAAAAAGTCAATCTACTACAAAAACTGAAAACAAAACCTTTGATGAATTGCTGGAGGCTAAGTATGGAATAGCATGAGAGTAGAAAACTTCTGGGGACCACAGTCTCAGGGGAGCCCCCACCCTTTTGTGGGTTTTACTTCCAGGAACCCCACCAGGTTCTCACAGTGAAGAGCCTATAAAGATCTCCTTGTGGTTCTGGCAGAGAGAAAGGGAAAGTAATCATTGTGAAATAACCAGTACACAAAACACAGACCTACTCTCCAGGAAAAAGACTTCACCAGGTCCTGATCCCACCTGTGGAAAGGGTATAAGGGCATTTCTCTGATTCCAGTCCCCTCTTACCTTTCTGTCTCACATGGAGAGGTGGAGGGGTGGGGAAATAAGAAAGACATCACAGTCCCAGGACACAGACCCACCAGTAGTTTGAGATTTAATTGTAAGATTATAGGATGCTTCCTCTTCCCAGCACCTTACAACCATACCCATGGGGCTCCATTATAATAAGTTAATTACCACTGAAAGAGTTACATAATGCAGATTCTATCTGAGAAGGAGTTCTTAGGTAAACCAAAAGGCAGCAGGGGAGACAAAAACAAGGACACTAAAGAAATTTGATGCCTCTGGCACCTACAGCTAGAACAAATATTAAAAACAGTACACTCCTAGCCAGATTAATATAAAACCTCACACTAGGGACTTCCCTGGTGGTACAGTGGCTAAGAATCTGCCTTCCAATGCAGGGGACGCAGGTTCTATCCCTGGGTCAGGGAACTAAGACCTCACATGCTGCAGGGCAACAAAGCCCACAGGCTCTAGAGCCCGTGTGCCACAACTAGAGGGCCTGTGCGCTGCAACTACTGAGCCCGCGCGCCACAACTAGAGAGAAGCCCGCATGCCACAGAGACCCCACACATGCTGCAACTAAGACCCAATGCAGCCAAATAAATAAATTTTTAAAAAAACCTCACACTAAAGACCTATTGATCTCAGCTCCTTTTACCTAATACATCATGTCCAATTTTCAACAAAAAATTACACGTCATGCTTTTAGAAGGCAAGAAAAACACAGAGCCAGACTCAAGTATACATGCATTTTTGAAATCAAACAGGGAATTGTAAATAACTATAATATATGTTAAGGGTGATAATGGAAAAAAACAGATAACATGCAAGAACAGATGTATAAGGTAAGCAGATAGAGACTCTAAGATAAACAATCAAAAGGAAATGCTAGAAATCAAAACACACTGTAACAGAAATAAAGGATGCCATTGGTGGGCTCATCTACCAACTAGACACCACCAAGGACAGATTCAAGAAGCTTGAAGAAAAGTCAACAGAAACTTCTTGAACTAAAATACAAAAAATAATAATTTTTGAAAAAACAAAACAGAACATCCAAGAACTGTCGAACAATTCCAGAAGATATAGGGACTCCCCTGGTGGCGCAGTGGATAAGACTCCACGCTCCCGATGCAGGGGGCCTGGGTTCGATCCCTGGTCAGGGAACTAGATCCCACATGCATGATGCGACTAAGAGTTCACATGCCACAGCTAAGGAGCCCACGTGCCGCAACTAAGACCTGGTGCAACCAAATAAGTAAATATTAAAAAAAAAAAAAAGATACACATGAAGAAAACCTCAAAGTTTGGGTAGTTTGGTAGTTTGATATAATCTGAATAACTATTTTTTAAATTGAGTTTGTAGTTTAAAAACCTTCCAAAACAAGAAATCCCAAGGCCCAGATGTTTTCCCTGGCAAATTCTACCAAACATTTAAAGAAGAAATCTGCCAATTCTACATGGTGAGATACTACTACACACCTATTAGAATGACTAAAATACCACAAAGATGTGAAGCAACTGACACTCTAATATATTGCTAGTGACAATAAAAAACAACAACAGGTATAGACACTCAGGAAAAGAGTTTGGCAGTTTCACATAAAGTTAAACATACACTTACGATATGACTCCGAGCTACACATACTCTGGAGAAGTAAAACTTAGGCTGACATAAAAACCTAGGCACAAATGTTTACAGCAGCTCTGTTCTTAACTGCCACAAACTAGAAAAATCCCAATGCCCTTCAATGGACAAACGGACTAAAAAAAAAAAAAACCTGGTACAGTCATACAATGCAATCCTACCCATACGAAGTGCCTCTGGTAATGCTGGAAATGCTCCCAAGAAACAGAGAAAAGGCTGAATTGCTTGATAAGTATCAATACACCGATTGAGGTCTGCAGCTGCAGTTGACTGCCATTTCAAGATAACTGAATCCAGGGTAAGAACTATTGTTAAATTTAAAAAAAAAAAAAAGGAAATTTGTGAAGCTGTCACTGCAGCTGTGCCAGCATAGCGAAAATCATGCACTTTTTATTTCATACTGAAAATACAAGTTTTAATTCAGGATTGCTATAAGAAAGGCATACCTATAGACTCTAATAAGATTCAAGAAAAAAAGCAAAGCCATTACATGACAACTTAAAGCAAGAGGAAGGTGAAGGATCGAAAGCTGGAGAATTTAATGCCAGCAAAGGATGGTTTGTTAATTTTAGAAAGAGGTTTGCCTTTAAAAATGCCAAGATAACAGGAGAAACAGCTTCTGTTGACCAAGAGACAGCAGAAGAGTTCCCAAATGCCATTAACAAAATAATTTAGGGGGCTTCCCTGGTGGTGCAGTGGTTGAGAGTCCGCCTGCCAATGCAGGGGACACGGGTTCATGCCCCGGTCCGGGAAGATCCCACATGCCGCGGAGCGGCTGGGCCCATGAGCCATGGCCGCTGAGCCTGCGCGTCTGGAGCCTGTGCTCCACAACGGGAGAGGCCACAACAGTGAGAGGTCCGCGTACTGCAAAAAATAAAAATAAAAAAAAAATAATTTAGGAGAAAGGATATGTCTGAAAAGGTTTTTAATGCAGACAAAGGTGCCCTATTCTGGGGAAAAAAAGTCACAGAGGACATTTATTAGTGAAAAAAAAGAGAGAGAGAAACGACCACCAAGATCTAAGGCAGGAAGGGATAGGCTGACACTACTGTTTTGTGCAAATGCAGTCGGGTTTATGGTCAGGATTGCTCTCATCTATAAAGCTGCTAACTCCCGAGCCTCGAGGAAAAAGATTAAACACAAGCTGCCAATCTTTTGGTTATAAAACAAGAAGGCCTGGATGAGACTGCAATCCAGAAAAAGGACTGGGGACTTCCCTGGTGGCGCAGTGGTTAAGAATCCACCTGCCAATGCAGAAGACATGGGTTTGAGCCCTAATCCGGGAAGATCCCATATGCCGCGGAGCAGCTAAGTCCGTGCGCCACAACTACTGAGCCTGCACTCTAGAGCCCGCAAGCCACAACTACTGAAGCCTGCGTGCCTAGAGCCCATGCTCCGCAACGAGAGAAGCCACCACAATGAGAAGCCTGCGCATCGCAATGAAGAGTAGCCCCTGCTCCCTGCAACTAGAGAAAGCCGGGGCACAGCAACAAAGAGGAAAGAGAGGGAGGGAGGGAGGGAGGGAGAAAGCAAGAAAGCAATCTTGTCAGTAAAGGACTACTTTTTTTTTTAACATCTTTATTGGAGTATTACAGTGTTGTGTTAGTTAATAACGTATATACTAACATACGTATATATGCATACGTATATCCCCATGTCCCCTCCCCCTCATGCGTCTCCCTCCCACTCTCCTTATCCCACCCCTCTAGGTGGTGGCAAAGCACTGAGCTGATCTCCCTGTGCAAAGCAAGGACTACTTTTTAAAGTTCTTTTGATATTAGACAATGTCCCCTGGCCACCCAGAACCCCATGAGTTCAACAACAAAGGCATCAGAGTTACCTACTTGCCCCTGAACACAATGGCTCCAATTCAGCCTCTAGATCAGGAAGTCAAAGGACCTTTAAGGCTCATCACACATAGTACTCGACAGAAAAGACTGTCAATACTTATCGAAGAGGACCTCCATAGAGAGATCATGAAAGTCTGTAGTGGCACCAATGAAGATGCTATTGTTGTTATTAAAAAAAAAAAAAAAAAGCTGTGAAAGCCATCAAGCCCAAAACAATAAATTCCCACTGGAGAAAACTGTGTCCAGTTGTTGTACATGACTTCACAGCATTTACAACAGAGCCAGTCAAGGAAATACTGAAAGAGTACAGATCTGGCAAGAAAAGGTGGAGGGTGAAGGGTTTCAAGGTATGGATCTTGGAGAAATTCAAGAGCTAACAGACACCACACCAGAGGAATTTAACAGAAGATGACTTGAAGGAGATGAATGCTTCCAAACGAAACAATGAGAAAGATGACATAAAAACAGCAGTGCCAGAAAACAAACTGACCGATTTGTTTACTGATAATCTGGCAGAAGGGTTCTGATTATTCAAAACTGCTTTTGACTTCTTTTACAAGATGGATCCTTCTATGATACAGGCACTGAAACTAAAGCAAACTGTGGAAGAACAATTGGTACCTACAGAAACATTTTTAGAAAAAGCAAAAAAAGTCACACAAAAATTATATTTCTGGGGCTTCCCTGGTTGCGCAGTGGTTGAGAGTCTGCCTGCCGATGCAGGGGACACGGGTTTGTGCCCCGGTCTGGGAAGATCCCACATGCCACGGAGTGGCTGGGCCCGCGAGCCATGGCCGCTGAGCCTGCGCGTCTGGAGCCTGTGCTCCGCAACGGGAGAGGCCACAACAGTGAGAGGCCCGCGTACCGCAAAAAAAAAGAAAAAATTTCTGTAATGTTATACCAAGCGTTCCTGCCTCTCCTGCATCCCCTTCCAACTCTTCCGTCTCTGCCACCCAAGCCAGCAAGATCAACTGCTCTTCCTCCACCTCCTCACAGCCTACCCAACGTGAAAAGAAGGATAAGGACCTTTATGACTATCCACTTCCACTTAATGAACAGTAAATAATCATCATGCCTTACAGTTAATAAACTTAACTGTTGTGTGTGTCTTCATGTGAAAAATCTCGTAACTGTACAGCAAGAAATGTATGAGACGTTTCTGTTTCATCATCATCATCACCTAAGTATTCATCATGTAGAACATCGTGTGCAAGACTTGTATTGAAGTAGAGAGCCAGTCCCTACATAGGCATGGGTGATATTTAATATAAAGCTAATGTCTTAGTTTTCTTACTGTTTTTTTTTTTTTTTTTTTTTTTTTTTGCGGTACGCGGGCCTCTCACTGCTGTGGCCTCTCCCGTTGCGGAGCACAGGCTCCGGACGCGCAGGCTCAGCGGCCATGGCTCACGGGCCCAGCCGCTCCGCGGCACGTGGGATTCTCCCGTACCGGGGCATGAACCCGTGTCCCCTGCACCAGCAGGCGGACTCTAAACCACTGCGCCAGCAGAGAAGCCCTTCTTACTGTTTTATAACTTGGCTTTCAAAGAATTACATTACCATACAGTACATCTATCTCTCTCATAATTGGAGAAACTGTATATTAGCCTATCATCACAGGTGTTTTTTTTAAATGTAACAATATTTACATACTGTATTGTGAATACGACTGCAATATTGTATGCCATCATTTTATAACAATTCATTCACTAGTGTAAAGGCTAGGCTACCATGAAGCAACCATATCAATTATACTAGGCTACCATAAAGCATTAATATTGCTGCTTCTTTATTATCAATGTATGAATCATTACACCTATAAATACGAATTCATTTTTCACATTATCTTTTCATTTTTGATGTCTAGTGTTAGTAATACCTATAACATCTACAGTGTTTTGTATCATATAAGACAATATTGACTTAGCTACTGATAGACAATTCATCTTGTAAGCCAATGACATAAATTTATATCAATAAATACAGTACAGTACTAATAAATGTATTTTCTCTTCTTTATGATTTTCTTAATAACATTTTCTTTTCCCTAGCTTACTTTATTATAAAAATGCAGTATGTAGTACATATAACATATAAAATATGTGAAAATAAACTTTATGTTATTTGTAGAGCTCCCAGTCAACAGCAAGCTATTAGTAAAGTTTGGGGGGAGTCAAAAGTTATATGCAGATTTTCAACTTTGCAGGGGGTCAGCGCCCCTAACCCCCGCACTGTTCAAGAGTCAACTGTATATGTGAAGTATGAACCAAATCTGTAAAATGTATTTATTTTTTAAGACCTAAAACACATCAAAATAACTGTTCACTCTGTAGAAGTTTATGGGTCATTTTTGTCATTCTTTATCCTCCCTGTATTTTCTAAACTTCCTAAGATGAACAGTTTTATAATCAGAAAGATGTCACTAACGTTAGTATCCCATAGTGGACTGTATATACAGAATGTTACTGTGTCAGAACCCCAAATATACAAAACAGTGTTCCTTATTGTAATGTCACTCTTTCTCAGTGAGGGTTTCATTCCAAGGTGATACAGGAGGGTATCTGATGTTTTGTCCCACAATACACACCAAAACATTTCACTTAGTTGTAGAGTCAGTCAGAGCCATGTGGGATATGTTTCAACCATAAAGGAATCATTTAAAAGTCATAAATCCCATCCGCCCTACTCTCTGATAGAATTCTATAATTCTGTTACCAAACCAAACTCAATACAAAAAAGTTAACACCAATTTTCCAATATCACCTTATTATCTTAGAAACCACAGATTCCATAAAACAAGTCATACGGAACAAGAAATCCTGACTTACAAATGCACTGTTTTTCAAGTTCCTGACTATTTGCTCAATTTAAAAGTGCTATCTGCCCCTAGCCATCTATTTAATTATAATGTCTATATTCAGATGTAAGAATTGTTAAGTACTTCAGTGTATTTTATAATATCTTCACATACAATATGCATATATACAATATACACAATACATACTACATAAATTATACAAAATCTTCCTCAAAATATTAGAGTAAGTTATAAAAGTTTTGGCAAAAAATATGTTCCAGCAGTAAATATCAGTTCAGTACAATGAATTCCTCCTTAAATAAAATTAAATTATTCTTTATTTTGCTCATCTTGCAGAATTATACTGAGTTAACTTTCATATATTTTATCCACTTTAACGAAACCTTTATTCGAAAGTCCAACTTTCATTTCAACACAGTCCATGTTTTTTCCAGTAAAATTAACTTATTCATTAAAAATCAGTTTGTTGTAAGAGCTAATTTTATATACGTTAGAGTAGCATTCTATTTTAAATTTTTCTCAGATAATCAAACTATATTTAAAAAACACTAACGTCTCACTTATTAGAGCTAAATAAACCAGATCCTTCTGAAGTCAGTAAACTTCAAAATAAATTCATCCTAGATATTTGGGGCTATTTTTGCCAATATATGAATAACCGTCCTAATACCAAAGACCGAAATACTATATATTTAACTGATCAGTTCTGCTAAGTGATCTCAAACGGCACTAGCACTTGCATGGTTAACTCATCCAGCAATCCATTTCCAAAGCATCTCAAAAGATTTAATACTTCAAAGAAGCCTCATCAGGATGAGCAATGAAAAATCAACTGGAGCCACAAGAGATTACAGAATACACAAAGAGATCTGCCAATTCAACATTCTAAAAAGAGATGCTGCAGAGTTGGGTCAGACTCAGCAGCCCAGAGGCATGTGAGAACTTACGAAACTAGGCTGGTTCTTGGAGAGGCTATAAAGTTCCAAGCCTAAAAATCTCAATGAAATGGATAAATTTCTATTTTAAAGAAAAACTAATTACTCAAGAGATTTTTTAAAATCAACAGATCAATAACCCAGGAATAAAATCAGAGAGTGATCTAAAAAAAATGACCTCAAAAAAAGTTACCAAAAATAGTTTGTTTTAAAGGTTAATTCTTTCAAAACTACTATAGAACACAAAACAAGCCCACAAAGGTTCACTATTTTAAAATAATCAGTATTTGAAACAATTTGAATATTATCAAGACCAAAGACTACACCCAGAAATGTACTCTCAAATAGATAATGTTCTAAATAAAATGTCAACAAATGGAATTCAAATGCATAGTTAATTAGCTACCACAACTAAGCAAGGTTTATCATGGGATAGGTTTAATCTTGGAAAATCTAATTTATCATATAAATAGATGTAATATGAGAAACCACATGATCCACAGATTCTAAAATAAGCATTCAATAAAAATTAACCTTTGTGTGTGTCTGTGTGAACCAGATCCCTCTCGTCACAGTAAAAAGCCTATATAGCATGAGATCTTAACCTCAAGCTTTGCCCTAGGAAACATAAGCTTTGAGGCTAAAATAGCAATTCAGTTTCTCTCAGGATAACTAGATTTAGAACATGTAAATTCAGAACTAATTTATATTAGGGTAATGGTTCTCAACCAAGATAATCCTGCCCCATAGGGGACACTTTGGAATGTCTGGAGACATTTTTGGTTGTTACAACTCAGGGAATTCTACTGGCATCTACTGGGTAGAGGCTGGGGATGCTGCTAAGCACCAATGAAAACACAGGACAGCCCCTCAACAACAAGTAATTTCTGGCCCAAAATGTCAACACAAAACTGCCAGTGTTGAAAAGCTATGTAAAAGGCGAACATGCTACATACAGATTTTCATCTCATACCATATCCCACAAATTCTAATTGAATAAAAAAGAACACAGTACACACACACACAAACACACACACACTTTCAAACAAAAGGGAAGGAAGTGGACAGGAGGGAGGGAAGGAAATGAAAGTGAATATCAAAATTATGGAGAAAAAAGAAATTTCTAAACTAAAGCAAACGAAATTTCAAAGCAAACAAGTTGAAAACTGGGAATAAATATTTGTAGCAAACAAGACAAAGAATTAAGAGTATCTGTTAGAACCGAAAAGAAAAATATGAAAACCTAGAATGAAAAACAAGTAAAGGAAAGTGAAGTATTTAAAAAGTACACTAAGCCACTCTAAGAACTTAACCCTCACTTTAAAACAAAACAAAAAAACATTTTTACCTAACAAATTGGCTGCAGGAAGGGATGGGGGGTAGTGCCCGTGGAGTATTTTTTTTAAACACAATTTTTTTTTCAACATCTTTATTGGAATGTAATTGCTTTACAATGGTGGGTTAGTTTCTGCTTTATAACAAAGTGAATCAGCTATACGTACACATATATCCCCATATCCCCTCCCTCTTGCATCTCCCTCCCACCCTCCCTATCCCACCCCTGTAAGTGGTCACAAAGCATGGAGCTGATCTCCCTGTGCTATGCAGCTGCTTCCCACTAGCTGTCTATTTTACATTTGGTAGTGTGTATATGTCAATGCTACTCTCTCACTTTGTCCCAGCTTACCCTTCCCCCTCCCCGTGCCCTCAAGTCCATTCTCTATGTCTGCATCTTTATTCCTGTCTTGCCCCTAGGTTCATCAGAACCTTTTTTTTTTTATTCCATATATATGTGTTAGCATACGGTATTTGTGTTTCTCTTTCTGACTTACTTCATTCTGTATGACAGACTCTAGGTCCATCCACCTCACTACAAATAACTCAATTTCATTTCTTTTTATGGCTGAGTAATATTCCATTGTATATATGTGCCACATCTTCTGTATCCATTCATCTGTCGATGGACACTTAGGTTGCTTCCATGTGCTGGCTACTGTAAACAGTGCTACAATGAACATTGTGGTAGGTGACTCTTTTTGAATTATGGTTAAACACTTAATTTAAAAATAGTGATCTTCTAAAAAATAAAAATGTCTGAAAACCAGGCTTAAAAATCTTAAAATTCAGAATTTTTTAAAAAGATTATGCACAAAAATATTAATGGCAGTACTATAAAAGTTTTGACTGTTCTGCCTTCATAAACACATATTTTTTGGATAATGAAATATCACCTAATGAAAAAATAATGTAAACAATTTACACAAATTCCAAATAGGTTTGAGTTGTATGAGCAGTCACTAGGGAATGTTTACTTTGGTTTGGGTCAATACAATACAGATAAATAGCACAATGGCATCTAATTGGGTGTGTCAAATTCACCTTATTTCTATTATAGCACTGGTTACATTAGACCACTGAGAATTAACTGGTGTTCATTATAGCAAAGGTCAAAATATAGAAAGTTATACAAAAATTAACAAAAATATACTCCAATATAAGCTTTATTGCCAAAGAAGTAGTTATAATAATAAAAAACACTTTAATGCTTCCACCTCTTATTTCCTATTTAAAAAAAGGTTTTTTAAAAATATTTTTATTTTCAGGATTAAATATTTTTTTACCATAAACCAAAAATTTTTACCAGAAATTTATTTCCAGGACTACCTTTACCATAAATGGAGAAATGAAAAACTGATGAGCATTGCTTAATGTCATTAACCAGACATTTCATTATTTAGGTCCCCTACAGTTACCCAGAGCTATTAGTCAAAACACTAATTACAAGCACAGGATCATCCCTAAAGTTCTTTTAGCTATATGTATAATATTAGAATTTCTGTCATTTACTTCCTCAAGCTTGTTAAACACAGAACTGATAAGCATAACATTTCTTATGTTTTTCAGCAGAGATAAGTAAATCCAGTCATTCTTAAGATATCATATAGAAAACCCACCCCTCCTTTCTGTGTTTCAAATAGAGTGTGAAAGTTTGCAAAGTACCATATACTCTTACCACATATTCAAAAAGAAGAAAAGCAAATGTGGTATGAGGAAGTTTTTACACAGTATTACATTCCTTTAAACATTACTAAATCAGATCAATAGGTGACAGATATCCACAAAAATACCTTAAGCAAAGTTCAAAAATGAAAAAGGATTTAATCTCACAAAAACTGATTAAGAATTAGCCCAAAACAAAGAAATTACCATATACATGTGATTAATGTCTCCTCCCAAAATAATAAATCCTAAAAACAACAAACATACAAAATCTATCTAAAAAGCAAATAAGTTGGAAAACTCAATTAAATATTCCTCAGATTTTTAATCCACTATTAACTCTGAAAAAACACTAGAACTTAGTTTTAAGCACATTTCAAGCCAGATTTTTAAAAATAGCAATGAATATTTGTCATGAAGTTTTATAGAACTCACCAAAAAAAAAAAAAGAATCCTATTATACCCTACTAGATAAATGAGTAAAAGACCAATGTGTAACACACAGTTAAAATTTGTTGTCTTTTAAGAGAAAATAGTTGCCCCAATACATGAACAATGTGTAACACCAACTCACAATTTTCAGGTAATAAATATTTAAGGTTCATTTTTAAACCACACTAAGACATAATCATTTCAATTTATGTTACTTGCTCTGTCTAGCTCAACATTTTTCTCCTTTCCCAAAACGTTTTAAAAAATAATTAAGAGGAAATGCTTTGATCAATGCAAGTTTGATTCTGCCTTCTCCATATCCTGTCTGACCTTGGGTGAGTAACAATCTCTTTAACTTTAATTTCTGAATCTGAAGAATGGGAATAATGATATTTTACCCCAGAATGCTCTTGTGGGATTAAATGTTCAATAAAATGTCTAGCATTGGAAGCATTTCCTAAATGATAATAATTAACAAAATATCAGCTAAAAAGGAATATTAAGCTTACCAAAAAGTGGGAAGTTGCTATAAAAGACAATTTTACTCACTTTCTAAGCAGACTTTAAAAACATAATGAAGTTATACAGACAACTGCAAGAACCTATAAGAATAATCAGAATCAAGAAAAAATATGAAGCAATTATTTGAATTTCTCTAAGCATCCACCAAAATCTCTAAGCATCTTATGTTTCTAAGCATTCACCAAAAATAAATGCATGCATACAAAAAACAATAATTTAAATTCTTAGAATCAAAGAAGTGCTAAATGCAAATGATCCCCAAACACTATCTGGCCAGGACTGAGAGCAGGGGACTATGTTTCACTCATCTTTGTATTCCCAAACCCCATCACAATGCCTGACATACAGTATGCACTCAACAGCTATGTGGAGCATTGAAATGAAAGCTATTACATTGTCTAAAATTTTAAACTCTTATTTGGGGACTTCCCTGGTGGTCCAGTGGTTAAGACTCTGTGCTCCCAATGCTAGGGGGCACGGGTTCGATCCCTAGTCAGGGAACTAGATCCTGCATGCTGCAACTAAGACCTTGCGCACCCAAATAAATAAATAAATATTCAAAAAACAACCTCTTATTTAGGCACAAAAACAACCTCTTATTTAGGCACAAGTATAATCATACTCAACATTCATTCAGGGCTTCCCTGGTGGTGCAGTGGTTAAGAATCCATCTGCCAATGCAGGGGACACAGGTTCGAGCCCTGGTCCGGGAAGATCCCACATGCCGCGGAGCAACTAAGCCCCTGTGCCACAACTACTGAGCCTGCACTCTGAAGCCTGCGAGCCACAACTACTGAGCCCACGTGCTGCAACTATGGAAGCCCCCGCGCCTGGCGCCCATGCTCTGCAACAAGAGAAGCCACTGCAATGAGAAGCCCGCCCACCGCAATGGAGAGTAGCCCCCGCTCGCCGCAACTAGAGAAAGCCCACGCGCAGCAACAAAGACCCAACGCAGCCAAAAAAAAAAAAAAAAAATTCATTCAGCAAATACTGGAGTGGCTGCTACTAAAAGGCACTTGTTCTAGGACCTGGATACACCAAAAAAACCAGCAGGGCAGGATAAGGAGGATCAGAAATACCTATTTTCCATAACCCAAAGGACATCTCTCAGAGGAGCAGTTAGGAGTTCGTTCTACATTTTATAGTGATTAAGAGTACCTGGATTCAGTATTTATTACTTTCTACTTCTGTGCTTGCTTCCTAATCTGTAAAATGAGAAAAATAACAGTACACAAAAATGTATATAGATTTGTTGTGAGAATTAAATGAGATGATGCTTATAAAGTGCCTAAAACTATGCCTTAAACAGAAGTACCTAATAAATATTCACTAAATATTAACACCTGTCATAATATACTACAATCTCCCAACTAACAATTAAGCAACAGGAGTGTGAGGATCTTGCCCACCTTCTTATTGAGTGCTTCTGTCTGTGCTGATAGATACAGACATCTCAAGAAACATTGTCCAATTTAAACCAAAGTATTTACTGACAAGATAGAATTATAATTATTATTATTATGGAAAAAACAATTAGTGTGGAATATGATTAAAAAACTAGAAACGTTAGAATGTAGGGGGGTAAAAAAATCACATAATAGCTATTTAACAGTCCTTCAGAACTTTTTTCTGATCACAGACCTCACTGAAAATCCAACAAAAGATATAGACACTTTACCCAGAACAATGCCATCACATAGGTCCCTGCAAAATTTTACATGTTTAAAACTGACAGGCTTCTGAAATATTTTTCCCGTGTCATTTCTGAGAACTTATTCCCCAATAATTATGTCTGTGTTTTTCTTTTGAGCTCTTACCAACAGCATTCATGTCTGTGAAATGTCACACTTAAATCTTACTTATCTCTGAAGTTAAGCATTATAAACTGAAAGAACAGCTCTCTTATTACTAAGGCCAAATTATACACTCAAGTCATTCAAATGTCAAACCAAATGTCATTCAAAAGCTTCAAATTCTCCAATATACCAACAGGCCGACTGCCAAAAAATCAGTTTATTTAGAAGAAGAACTAAACTTCAAGCTTATTACACGCAATCTATTAAACTGAGCATTTTTTTCCATGAGAAAATATACTTGTTATTTAATTACAATAAATTATTTATCCAAGATAAATAATTAAATATCTAATACAAAACTAATCAGATAAGGCCAAAAATGGTTTATTTACCATTAACAAACCCTAAAATAGTTCAATTCCTTACGTAACAATTTTAACTACATAATACTTTAAAAATATTTTAATATATACTCTCGTGAGATTCACAAAAACCCTTAAGATTTACATTCTAAAATTGCATTTCCCAGCTGGTAACCACCAGCCACAGGTGACTACAGAGCATGTGAATTACGGCTAGTCCAAACTAAGATGTTTTATATATATGTAAAATACACACCAGATTCCAAAAACAGAAAAAAATATATACTAATAAGTTTTTATAGTGAACATGTTGAAATAATGTATTTTCTTTAAAACAACATACCCATAATATTCAAATTAATTTCACCTTTGCTGTATATTTAACATGGCTATAGAAACATTTTAATTATACATGTAATTTATCAATTTAGTATGCCTCAAAGACCATATGTATACTTGCTTCATGATACCCATTTAATATTATATAATTTTACAGTTCAACAACATTGTTCAAGTTATTTTAAACAAACTTTCTGGAGCAAATTAAGCCTTTATGCCTAAATTTATTTAACAGGATTAAATTGGAGAATCATACAGAACTCTCATATGCAAAATAAGTAATTTCCCCTTTATTTATTAGAAGTATGTAACATCAATGTAACATACATGGAGTAGGCAATCTGCAGATCCCCATGACAAGATGTTTAATATCCCAGATTACTGATTCTCTACTAAAGGGACTTAAGAGTCTCAATGAGTCATACAGAAAGGGTTAAAGAGTTCACAGTTGACCCTTGAACAACGTGGGGGTTAGAGGCGCCAACCCTCCTCACAGTTGAAAATTCAAATATAATTTACAGTCGGCCCTTCGGACAGGGCGGTTCTGCATTCACAAATTCAACCAACCACAGATCCTATAGTACTATGGTATTTACTACTGAAAAAAATCCACATATAGGTGGACCTGTGAAGTTCAAACCTGTGTTATCCAATGGTCAACTGTACCTGTAAAAAGAAAGTTAGACCTCATCCACCCCAATTACTCCAAATTAAAATATTACTGAATCACAGACTTAGTGGACACACAGCAAGCTCCCAATTTTCTGCTAGTTACTAAAGTGTTAACTTTTTTAGAATAAAATAAGTGATGGGGTCTCTGGCATCCATAAGCTCAGGGCAAGTAAAGTTATTACATATGAAAAAAAAGAATAACAAAGGAATTTTTATTTAGGCTTTAAACTGTGAGATTTAATCATAAGTTCAGTTGGGTTGTATAGAATATAAAGAATACAAGAAATTTATGCGGGAAAGAGGTTATCTTGAAATTTAAAGTATAGCCTTTAGGTTTCCATTTGACATTCATTCTGAAAATTCTGAACTCTCAACAGATTTACTGTCATCATTTAAGGTAATTTTAAAAATTTTTATTGGAGTATAGTTGATTTACAAAGTTGTGTTAGTTTCTGCTGTACTAAGGTAATTTTTTTAACTGCTTCATAAAATGTGTTTGACAAGAATGTTCTAATTGGTAAGTAAGTAAAAATGCAGTCTTCATCTTAAATAGCTTGCACACACGCACATATGCACACACATACACACACCCCACAAGAGCAAGGCGAAATACTCATCAGGGTACATTCTGCTGCAGCAGAGTAGGAGTTTTAATTAAAGTCTAATAAAAAACTTTGATAGTAAAACACATTTCTAACTAATTAAAAGTGTAACAAAGAATTAGAAAAAACAAACATGCAGAAGAATATACATTTGAAAGACCAACTTGAAATATGTTTCCGAAAAACATTACATGCTACTTTAGCCAAGACTGTATGGTCTCAATTTTACAAATATATGAACTTCTGTACTTATAATCCAAAACAAACAATTTGGCACTTGATTATTACAATAATCATGATAAATGCAAATACTCTAGGAATGGCACTCTTATAGTTAATAAGGTCAGTCTAGGTGTTGGGTGAAGTTCTGGCCTCCTCAGTACTGGGGCACTGATAGACACTAAGAAGGTTAGGACACTTTGAATATTTCAGGTAAAAGGATCTTGAAGATACCAGTTCAAATGAAGGTGTGCTTCACTCTAAAGACAGTACCAGGAGCAGAGAAAAAAATATCTTGGCTACTGCCAAGTACTCACCAGGTCACTGGTCAAACTTAGAGATGAACAAATCCTATTTGCCTTCCAATGCAGGAATCTATATCCTGATCTTCCTTATACTTCTCTTATTACATTTTAACATTTCTGACACTGGAATATATTTTCTTAATGTACTATGTTCCCTTTTCTTATTTGGATTTCTGATGATTCACATGTTAAGTTTTATTCCTACCATGTTAATTCTTATTCCTATCACAACACTCTTAGCCATCCCAACACTCTGATGACACTCATCAACAACTGTAGGTAAGGAGACATGAGAGCATTTACATCAGAATCTCCTGTGTGAATTTTTTAAAAATCCAGATGATTCTAATAATATGCCCAACCTGCAACACTGTTGTAAACTATCTGAGGCACCAAAACTTATATTTGTCCTAATTCTCCTAGCACCTAGCATGGCATTAATCACATTCCTCACATTAAGGCAAATACTTCTTGATTAATCTCTCATCCGGAGCTCCTTTCCTTGACAATGTGACCTTGTGATAGAACCTTTCTCTTAACGTTGGTGGTAACTGTTATTGTTACCATACTTAAAGTATTTTTCTCCTAGAAACTCCTAGTAATTAGATGCCACACAGTCACCCTCTGAGAATTACCTGGACACTGAATCATTAAAAACAACCTGAGGGACTTCCCTGGTGGCACAGTGGTTAAGAATACACCTGCCAATGCAAGGAATACGGGTTTGAGCCCTGGTCCGGGAAGATCCCACATGCCGCAGAGCAACTAAGCCCGTGCGCCACAACTACTGAGCCCACGTGCCACAACTACTGAAGCCCGCGCTCCTAGAGCCTGTGCTCTGTGACAAGAGAAGCCACCTCAATGAGAAGCCCGTGCACGGCAACAAAGAGTAGCCCCTGCTCGCCATAACTAGAGAAAGCCCACACGCAGCAACGAAGACCCAACACAGCCATAAATAAATAAAACTAAAAAGAACCTGAGCTATGTGGCACTAAAATAGATACAGGAATTCAGGATCCCATGTTAGTCATCTCTGGTTTGCAAATTAGTAGAGAAACAGTATGTGATCATGATGGAAAGTTGAATAAAGTATACAAAATTTTAAAGATTAAAAATGCAAGTCTAAAAAAAAAAATGTAAGTCTATGGAGGCACTGGAAAGGAATGATGTGGTATAAAGAGGTTCTAGGAAAAAAAGAGTCCATAACATGGCCATATCTGACACTAGATCAACATTTTAGGCTAGATATCAATTTAGAATAATGAATTTTTAAAAAACAGAGTTTCTTATTAGAATAAAAGCTCCTTTAAGTACAAACAACCAATAAATACACTTTCAGTTGAAAGAAAAGAGTAAGTATGAGGATAGAACATTCAGGCAACTGAGGTCTTCAGAAACTATGAAACAAAAACCAAAAAACAAAAAAGAGGTAAAGTTAAATTTAGCCCAAAGGAGGAAACATTTAGGAGCCCAGAAAGAAAATACCTAACTCACTTGGCGCTAAAACCAAGGTTAGAACTGAAAATTGAAAGTACAGCACAGGGACTTCCCTAGTGGTACAGTGGTTAAGAATCCACCTGCCAATGCAGGGGACACGGGTTCGAGCCCTGGTCCGGGAAGATCCCACATGCCGCAGAGCAACTAAGCCCGTGCACCCGTGCACCACAGCTACTGAAGCCCGCGTGCTCTAGAGCCCGTGCTCTGAAACAAGAGAAGCCACCGCAATGAGAAGCCTGCGCACCACAACAAAGCACGCAGCAACGAAGACCCGAGGGAGGGAGGGAGGGAGAGAAGCACAATCTTGGGTCTGAAAAGCCCTAGTAAGATTATGAAGGGAATTCTATCCGCTTAATAGTAGCAATAAATGACCCTGTGAACTAGTCTGAACATCTATCTAACAGAACATCTATCGAACATAAATCTAAAAGAAAGCTGTGGGTAGTATGGTGTGGGGGGAGTATGTGGGAGGACTGAAAAGGGCAGGTATACTATACAAAAAACAAACGAACAAAAAAACAACTAAGAAAGCTCTCTCTAATAACCAGCCTACTAACTAGCCTAACACAACTTCAGTGAAATTGTTCAGGGATCAAAAATTAGTAGAACTTTCAAGTTTCTTATGCCTTACTTGCCCATTTATTATTATATTGGCAGTTATGACTATTTAACACTGTTAAGGATTGTGCACTTGTTTCTGAAACAGAAGGGTATGCTGAAACTTTGTAATCTGCTTTGCCTTGGGTGTGAAAGGAGAAGAACAGGTGAAAAATAAATAGCTGCAAAGAGCAGATGTATCAAATCCCTGAGACCAAATAAACAGAGGGAGCGCCAGACTGTGGGCAAGAAATATCCTCAAGCATTGAGACAGAGAATCTCCTTTCACCCCAGTTACCCAGGGCCACTTGTAACACACATATAGATCCAGCTACCAACGCAGTGCCAAGCAGAAAATATATAGGCTCTACAGCTTAGGAGCTCAGTATCTTGTCAATATTACTGCTTGCCACATCCTAAACAATTCCAATAACCAAGCTCACTTTTGTTCCTGGAAACAAATAGCTACCTTGTATCTCTCATAAGAAATCTGGACCCTGTCTGGTTCTGCTTCCCGGTTCCGAGGTCTTCAAGGCCTATTGCTAAAACTCATTTCCTCCCTTTTCCAAGATGCCAGCCTGAACCTCTACCTAGTACCTGCTACCCACCACCGTCCCACTCCCACACCAACCTGGCCAACTCCACCTGTCTGCACACTGTCTTTTGCTACTCTTATCCCTCATGCTGAGAGGCTTACTATAGTACCTCCATCCAGATTTCCAGGCCAGTGTTCTGGCCTCTCCATCTAGAAAGAGCTAATCCTGCTTGAGGTAAACCTACCTAGTAGTTGGATATCAAATTCTACCAAGTCACAGATCCATCATGATGATTACCAATTTACCTAAATTTCAATCACATCATATCAGGTTTTATTCCCTCTTTCTTTTCTGAACAGAAACTCTGAAAACTTTCACATCTTTCACAACTTACACCAGTTTACCTAGGAACTGCTTCTGCAGCTGTCCTGTTCTCACACATATCAAGAATCATTACACCTTTCTTTGCCTATCTTCAACCTCTTGACATGACACCACTTTTTAAATACATTAGAAAATGGTATCATACTTAAAATACACTTAATGGAGGAAAATATTCCATGACACAGGAGAGGAGGGAAAAAAAAATCACAGATTGGATTACTTATAAATAAAAATCTGAAGGTATTTTCAATTGGCAATATGGAATGAACTGAAGGCACTTCATGCTTTTCTTAACTTTCTTATCTTAAATGCCTTAATATTTAGATCATCTTATTAAGTGAATAAGACATCATTTTACTTTGCTAACCCCTCATTTATGAGAGATATATGGCAAACTTCAGGCTAATTTCTATAGGAAAATATAAAATATTATGAATGTGAATTTTCACCCTAAATGTGATTTTATGGAATTATAACTATTCAAAACCCTTGGAAAAATCTGATCACGAGTACTTACTAATTAAGGAACACAACTGATTATTAGATTTGCTAGTGATCCAACTTCGTTTCTTTTTTAAATTAATTAATTAATTTTTTGGCTGCATTGGGTCTTCGTTGCTGCACATGGACTTTCTCTAGTTGCAGCAAGCGGGGGCTTCTCATTGCGGTGTCTTCTCTTGTTGCAAAGACATGGACTCTAGACTCGTGGGCTTCGGAAAACATGGCACGCAGGCTCGGTAGTTGTGGAGCACGGGCTTAGTTGCTCCGCGGCATGTGGGATCTTCCTGGACCAGGGCTCAAACCCGTGTCTCCTGCATTGGCAGATGGATTCTTAACCACTGCACCACCAGGAAAGTCCAATCCAACTTTGAAACAAAAATTTCCTAATATTCCTCTTTCATGCTCAGGATTAGTTTAATTGAAGTAAATCCTGAAATTGAAAGGTGAGCCGCCAGGAGGCAATTTCCAGTTGCCACTACTTATTTGTATGAATCAAGATTTTATCCAAAGAGTGAATCAAAGAAAAGAAATAAATCACTGTACTACAGAAGTACACATATTATCTCTAAACCAAGTATATATTTCTGCCCATTAACTGCCTCATAATTTAAACATGTTGACTTATTATATGTGAGGTGGTAAAAAATAATTTAAACTAAAAAGTTCATAACCTTATCTAAAATTAAGAGAAATTCAATCCTTAAAATCTGCTTACTTTTTCAGAAATAAAAATTTATATATAGTAACACTTCGTGCCATTTGCTTTCTGTCTTATTCCACTCCAAAATGTAGATCTGTACTTTTGGAATAAGAAATATAAGTATTGTCTTACCATCTTTTTCAAGCTCTCCCCAATTCT
Organism: Phocoena sinus; assembly: GCF_008692025.1. NCBI lineage: Eukaryota > Metazoa > Chordata > Mammalia > Artiodactyla > Phocoenidae > Phocoena > Phocoena sinus. The sequence goes on along the minus strand of NC_045773.1, from coordinate 75,508,952 downwards.
TCCACACGGAAGGCCTCAAATTTCCTTATGATAAGCATTCTTCCACATTTAATAAATGCAGAAACTAAAAACAGTGCTTTAGTTTAAGACAACATTCAAATAAGTCTCTACTAACACTCATCCCACTTAGTTTTTCCTAAACTTACTACCAATAATGAACTTTCTCACAGTATATCAAACTTTGGAAGTTATCTTCCTGTTTCTGCATTGATACAAAATCATCTCATCCCACCGGTCCCTCAAAGACAATGTCATGCTTCTAACAAAGGTCAAACATTGAGAATTGTTTTTTCAAGTTGATGCAAGATTTAGGGAAATTTATTTGAAAATGAAAATAACAGCAACCAACATTGCCTGTTCTAAGCACTTTACAAGTATTAACTCATTCAATCCTCCTAACAACCTATAAGGTTGATAGTTTTATCCCATTTGTAGATTAAGAAACTGAAGCTCAGTCACAACAGCTAGTAGGTAGAAGAGCCAGGATTTGACCTTAAACTGTCCCAGTTCAGAGCCCAAGCACGCTCTAACTCTCTAGCTGTACCACCTAAATGTTAAGAACCATCACTTAATAGGTATCCAAGTTATTTTGAAACGAAGAAATTAAAGATTTTTCATTTCGTGATGAACCAGATAAAATACCATGTAAATATTTTAAGCTATCGTCTTAAGTCATAAGAAATAAAAACTTCTGACAGCAAAACCAAGTATGTTAGATTAATATTAAAGAAAAAACTCCCTTTAAATGATTTTGATAATTTTATTATGAATACATGACCAATAAATTTAAAGTACACACTCATATGACAATATCTGACAAATACCTTTCAAAAACTAACTGCAAATGCACCCAAGTAATCAACCTTTAAAACACATTCTGGGTAGTCAAGTTGAGAGTGTACAAACATCACACTTGACCAAGATAATCTGGCAGCTCACCTAACCAGAACACGGCAAAGTCACTGAGAAAAGGCCTCCGAACAATCAAAATAAATACTCCAATGTCCAAGTATTGATACTCACTTTTCTCAAAAGAGGATCTCACAACTAAATAAGGGTCAACTCATTTTTACCCTTATGCAGAATTACAAATTTGATTTCTGGAGGAAAAAATGGCGTAGAAAAATTACCAGTGGGAAGGTGAAGGGGGACACCGATCACAGTGACAAGCACATCCAATAGGGAAGCAGAAAAATGCTTACTTAATAACTTCAAAACGCAAAGAAATCTGATCTACAGTCCTATATACAATCCAACAGATCCTTACGGCCCACAGTAACTGATGGTCACAAATGATGACCCTAGGTCATCAAAAGATTTAATTATATTCTGCATCCTACTTAAAACAGAAAAGAATACCATATTTAATTTTAGTATGATTTTCACTCAAAGTTGTTTTATAATTTGAAGCTTAGAGGATAAACCCTCAATTACCCAGTAAGCTCAACTAATAAATTAGAAAGAAATTCCTTGGAAAGTTCCAAGTAGCAAAGGTTTCACTGTTTCTAAGTTTAAGAGCACTATGTGTACAAAAGTTACCTGAGAGCAAAAGGGAGACAGGAGAGCACAGAAGTAGAAAGTCTAAGAAAACAAAGAAGAGCTAGGCGACTGTCTATAAACGTGCTATCCTTAAGGCATTTCCCACAAAACAGTGTGTGGGCAGTAGGTGCCACATCAGCAGTACTGTGTATTTGTCCTGCTCCTAAATCATTTGTTAGTTTCATGAATTATTAATTTCAGTTAATAGTTTGTTGAGATGAAGCAGTACCAACTCTTTCCTCAGCTGCAAGAAGTGATAGCGTCCTTCTGATTGCTCTACAAAACCAACACTGGGATTACTCTTACAGAGCATGCATATGCCTTACGGTGGCACACATTTGATTTAAAAAAAAAAAAAGTTCTCTTTTAAACTGCTTTTCATTTTTAAAGGATTCAGGGAGATAGTGCCTAGCCCACACCGAACTTTGTTATCAAAAACATTGTTACACTACTCAACAAAACTCCCTTTCAAACCAGGCTGCAACACATTCTTTCTCTAGCTCCAAACAAAAACTTTAAAGCACATAGTAAATAACATATAAGGCCTTGTACTTTTCTCGCCTTCTAGCGAGGAAGTCTAACTCCAAACAGGAAACCGCTTCTCAAAGGACTCAACGCAGAAATCCTACCAAACGCCAATCCAGTTCTCAGGAAGAGATTTAATATTTAAGTGCCAACACACTTGCCCAGGTAGAAACGGAGTAAATACTCAAGCTTCCCTGCCCTTGAGGCACCCCCTGGAAGTTCTAGCAGGGAAAAAAAATTTTTTGCCTTTTCTAACGAACAAACTACAAAATGCTTTAAAAGGCCAATCTATACAAAGGTTCACAGAAGATAAAGAAGTTGAAAGTGCTAGTTTGTCAAGTTTTTCGATCACCCTCCCCCATCCCACCAGGATCGGGGAGGAAAGAAGGGGCTAGGGAAGAAGGAAGGTTCGGGGCTGAGCGGAGCTAGGCGCGGGGCGAGGTGATCGGGCGCCCCCCCCCCATCCCCTCACCTTTCCCGGGACCAGGTAAAGAGGCAGAGAGGAAAGTACGAGATGGTGCACTTCTCCGCCAGAAGAGCAAGGTGGAAGGCAGGGCGAGGAGGGGCGGCGGGGAGCGAGCAGTGTGGCCGCGCAGGGACCGACCCCCGCCCCCTCCCCGCCGAGATCGAGAAGGGGAACCGTCTCCCCAAATCGGGAGCGTCCTCGAGTCCCTTACCCATGCTGGGGGCTCCCGCGGGGAGCAGCCCGGCGCCCGCCGCTCCTCCTCCGGCTGCTCGCGCGGCCGCTCCGGCGGCAGGAGGCGGGCCCTCCGCTCGGCTCTAGCCCGGCTGAGCTCAGACGGGGCAAGAAGGCGCCTCCATCCGCCCGCGGCGTTCCCTGGCCAGTCCCGTCCGCGCCACCCGTGAGGAACAGGCGGCGGCCGCTCCTCACTCGCGGCGGCTGGAGCGCCCTCCCCCGCCCGCCCAGCCGGCGGCTTCCCCACCCCCGGTCGCTCCCGCCACGGGGTGGGACCTGCCGGTTCGTCGTGGCCGCCGGCTCCAACCCGGAGCGCCAGCCCAGCCCCGGAGCCCGCCCCCCCGCCGCTCCCTCGGCGCCTGCAGTCCTCTAACGCGACGCCAGAGACTGAGGTGGAGACCGGGACAGAGGCCGGGAAGGTGCCGGGAGCTGGGCCGGGAGGAGGAAAATCTCGCGAGAATCCTCGGTCCTCCCTGCCCCGCCCCCGCCGCGTTCCGGCTCACCGCCTGCCCCCGGCGGCTGCCAGGTGCGGTGACGTCATGGCCAGGGGTCGCTCGCCGCCCGCGTCCAGGTGCGCGGAGCGGATGGGGTAGCCGTGCGGCAAAGCTGCGACAGGTCCTCCGCCCTGAAGTTCGAAGCTGCTGGGACAGGCGTGTTGTGTGGTTTGTCGCTTCAGATGGATACAAAGAGTTTTTGCTGATAGGCAAATGAGCCTGGGTTGCCCCACTTTGCAGTGTTGCTGCAGCAGGCTTTGGGGAACCTAAAAGAAAAGAGACCGCGAGAGAGAGATGCAAGAGGACAGAAATAGAGAGAAAAGCCGTTTGCTTTCGAACTTTAGAGGTCCAGCTGCAATCAGAACCCGCGGCTTACCTTGCAAAGTTCCGCATGAATCAGAAGCATTTCTTAGTCGGAAAAAAATCCTAGGCACAGAGTAAATTCTATTTTACAGGATTAAATTATTGGGTTCCTTTAGTCTCTGTCCGCTGAAGACCACTTTCTAAATCCCTTTTCTCCTTCGAAAGTATAGTTTAAATTGTTACCTGATGGGGAGGGGGGAGCAGATCGGGATAGTCATGATTTGAGAGATTGCCTGGCATTTTTTTCTAGCCTGAATATGAAAAAGAGCATAGGATTATTGTAATCAGACATGACACTTTCTTAGAGTTAGAAATATATATAATTAATTCAGCCAGGGACTTCCCTGGCGGTCCAGTGGTTAAGACTCTGTGCTTCCATTGCAGGGGTCATGGGTTCCATCCCCGGTAGGGGAACTAATAACCCACATGCCAAACAGCTCAAAAAGAAAAAAAAAAGTTCAGCCAACTTTTTTCCTCTACTGTTCAAGCAAACCCAGTTCCCGGACAGATGCGTGTGAGAGCAACATTTGTTGGTGCTTTTTAAAGCTTTGTCATTTAATTCTCACAAACATCCAGGCAAACCCGGGTTTCTGAAACTCAGCACAGCCATTTATTTTTTGTGGGACTTTGGATAAATTAACCTTGCTGGATTTCAGTTTCTTGAGTCTGTCGAAAGAAATCTTTATAGTGCAAAGCACAGTGTCTGGCACATAGTAGCAACTTTGTAAATATCCATTTCCACTATCTCCTATAGGCCTGCATTTGCCATCCTTTAATCTTTTATTTCTAAAAAGATTACATAGGGTACCTTTTTAACAGGAATTGTCCATTACAATCAGAGACCAAAAAGGATAAAAGAAAAATATTTAATATGCACACCCAAAAAGATGTACATATTGGCTATGTTGTACTGAAACCATGAAACATATTGTGACTTTTTTCAGTCAACAAATAGTTATTATTATGTTAATTGTCCCCTTCTAAGCAAACAAATAAACAAACCGAAAAAGCTGAAGTCCAGCCCTTACCCTCAAAGATTTTGAATTCTAACCAGGAAGTGAGACATGAACAGATAGTTTATTAACAGTATGAGGTAGAGAGAGTCAAATTCCTGAAAATTTAAAGGAAAATTACTATTGGCAAGGCAAGCTTCAGGGGGAAGGTATAAATTGAACTAAAGCGTGGAGGAAGGCAATAATTTCAACCTGGAGGAATCCTAGAAGGAGTGAAAGTGGAAATGCAAACGGAATATCCCTGAAACCTGTGTGGCTCCTGCAACCCATAAGAAAGCAAACAATTTAAACTTTGAAAAAATGAGGCTGATGGGAGGCAAAAGAGGATTCATGGAAGGAGGTCAAGAAAAATATAAGATATTGGAAGAGAACTAAATACCTTGGTCTCTAGGATCCTAGATATTTTAAGAAGAAAGGCCAATGAATAGAAACGAAGAGAGGGTAAGGAAAACAAACAGAAGAAGGGAAAAGAGAACTCTGGATTTGACAATAAGGTTACCTTTGAAAGTATAATTTCAGAATATACGTGACAGAATGTGTAATATATATAGCTGCATATATTTAGAATATATAGAATAGAAAAGTTAAAAGTTAGTTAAAGGTTTCAGTGACTAAATGAGCGATTAAGAAGTGAGGCCATGGGTTTCCCTGGCGGCGCAATGGTTGAGAGTCCACCTGCCGATGCAGGGGACACGTGTTCGTGCCCCGGTCCGGGAAGATACCACATGCCGCGGAGGGGCTGGGCCCGTGAGCCATGGCAGCTGAGCCTGCGCGTCCAGAGCCTGTGCTCCGCAACGGGAGAGGCCACAACAGTGAGAGGCCCTCGTACGACAAAAAAAAGAAAAAAAAAAAAAAGTGAGGCCACAAGTAGATAAGGTAAACATATTATTTTAACCAAAAGTCAGGTCACATAATCTGAAAAGATAAAGTATCTATCAGTACAATCAGTTATAGCCTAGAAATCTCAGGATCTGTATTATTTCCACCATAAACCATGTATTTTAGAAGTCTGAAAATTAAAATAAGCAAAATCACTTTGGAAATTCAGAGGGCAATACCCCATTGAGGTGACGTTGACATATTGGATCATAAAAGAAATTGGAAAGATCAGGGAATAGGACAATAAGAAAGGTTGAGAAAACTGAACTAAAGCTAGGAAGTAATCACAATCCCGGAGTTAATGCTGTCTTTCAGAGGTGAAGACAAAGGACATCCCAATGGAAGAATGAAATCTAGAAATATATTTTTTAAACTTACAAAATGGTATGTGAAACTATGTTCTAAATTTGTGAGTACTGAGCAAATGTTAGCTATTAATTACTCCATGGAGCTCGTTTCATCTTATAAGTCTTACCCCCTCAATGAGGCCTTTAAAGTGTGGCACTATGTTTTATACATTTTTATGTAACTAGCACATTGCTCAGCTCAAAACACTGCTTTCCTCAGTAGTAACTATTAGTTGGATGATAAAAAATATGGTGAGATGATAATCTCATCATATATTTAGATTTAACCTCAAATTCCTTTCAGCTAAAAACAAATTACCTTTTCTTTTAGTCTTTATTTCCTTTATCTTATAATGAATTAGGATTTATTTATCCCTCTATATCCTCACCCTTCTTTGTATTCTAAGACAAATGAACTAATACCATTCTTTTTTTCTTTTCTTTTTTTTTTGGCCATGCCATGCGGCTTGTGGGATCTTAGTTCCCTGACCAGGGATTGAACCCAGGCCCTTGGCGGTGAGACTGCTGAGTCCTAACCACTGGACCACCAGGGAAGTCCTGACTAATACCATTCTAATGACTCACTTTCTTTTTTTTTCTGCTGAATATTGATCTGGTATGAAAGAGAATATTACAATTTCTGTGAGAATGACATAATTTCCACCAATCTAATTCATTCTAGACTGCCATCATGTCTTCCTGATGTTTTCTTAGGAATTTATCAGAAGATATCTATATTGAAAAAACCATCTACCTTCATTCCTTCTGGTGAAAGCTATTCTAACCAGGAAGATTATTCTAAAGAAAATTAAATATTAACTTGATTGTGTTATTTTTAAAACACTGATTTAGCTCAAATCTTAGAGACAACTAATTCTTTTCTTTATTCTCAGTTCCACAGAGCTAGATTTCCTAGCCAGCATTCTTATTGTTATTTTGTTTTGCCTTGGCTAGTTTACTGCATACTTAAGCACAAATTACATCAATGTATAACCTGAATTTTTAAAAATCATTCTTTAGAAAATAATTGAAGGAAATAATACTTTCAAATACAATGCCTATACTGTGAGGTTAGTGAAGCTAGAAAATGTCCCTGCTCAAACTGGACCCATCAGCTTCTAACAAACTCCTGCTACTCTGTTAGCAATTTGGGGCATGTGCTCAAACATATGGTCTCTCTAAGCACTTTTCATTATTGCAAATAAGAAAAAATTTAGTTAAAAACATGATGAGGGACTTCCCTGGTGGCAGTGGTTAAGAATCCGCCTGCCAGTGCAGGGGACATGGGTTCAAGCCCTGGTCCAGGAAGATCTCACATGCCGTGTAGCAACTAAGCCCATGCACCACAACTACTGAGCCCGCGCTCTAGAGCCCGTGAGCCACAACTACTGAGCCCGTCTGCCACAACTACTGAAGCCCACGTGCCTAGAGCCTGTGCTCCGCAACAAGAGAAGCCACTGCAATGAGAAGCCCGCGTCCCGCAACGAAGAGTAGCCCCCGCTCGCCGCAACTAGAAAAAGCCCGCACGAAGCAACAAAGACCCAATGCAGCCAAAATTAATTAATTAATTAATTTTAAAAATAGGCACTATTACCAATAAATAAATAAATAAAAAATAAAAACATGATGAGCCCATCCAAATGAATCACTACTTTGCAAACTGAAAGGACCTTTTAAATAATGTTATTTGTACTTTATTCGGATGGTAGTGTCATTACAGAGCTGGTGGTTGGTAGGTAAGTCATAGAGCCTTGTTCTAAGTCCTCAAAGAGAGTCTCTTTCAAGAAGCATTACTTTTTCAAAATGTTAAAGCTAGTCTCCTTTGAAGGGTCAGATATTTTAAGCAATTCCAAATGACAAATGCATTTGCATTTTTCAAATATCAGGCAATTCAATTATATACACAATATCATGTGAAGAATTTCTGGCCCTGAGTACACATTTATTCAACTCAACGGACATTTACTGACCACCCATTATAGATCAGCACCTGCTCTGTCATAAATATAGAGATAGAAAATATAGGGACTTCCCTGATGGGCCAGTGGGTAAGAATCCATGCTCCCAATGCAGGGGGCCCAGGTTTGATCCCTGGTGGGGAAACTAGATCCCACATGCATGCCGCAACTAAGACCCAGTGCAGCCTAAATAAATAAATACTAAAAAAAAAGAAAATATAGTCTCTGCTTTTTTTTTTTTACACTTAGGTTGCTTCCATATATTTTTTAAATTTTATTTTATTTATTTTTTATACAGCAGGTTCTTATTAGTTATCTATTTTATACATATTAGTGTATATATGTCAATCGCAATCTCCCAATTCATCCCACCACCCCCATCCCACAATAGTTCCTGCTCTTAAAAGAGCAAGTATTGGGGAGCTTTAGGGGGTACATTGGAGTTGCTCAATAAGGACAAGGAAGTGTATTTAGACAGCGAGAACAACAGGCAGGTATACTATTGAAAGCCTGGGATACCTTTGGCGGGGGGTCAAGCCGGGAGAACCATAGTCAAACACAGAGAGTTCATGTGTTATGGAAATGATTTGAGGTCTTATCCTAGAAGTTATAGGTAGTTAATGAAGGATTTTAAGTAGGCAATTGCTTTGCTCTTTCAGCCACAGGAAAAATTTCACATGTCTCAAAAAATTAGGTACAAAAAAATTTGGTTCTATAAGCATTGATTAAGCCCCACTACCCTCTACCCACTACCCAATAAATAAATATGTTTTTCACTAATATTAAAAAAAAACATTTAAACTAACATAATAGACAAGACACTATTTATGCTGGGCACTGTGAAAACAGCAGCTCTGCCTTTAAGGACTGTGATTTCCAGCTAAGAGATGCTTAACTGTTTTGAACTTACATTTATTTAAATAAAATTGGCCTGTTTTGCAGACATGGCACAAATGAATAAACTGGGTACATTCTCGTTTTAGTATGAATTTAGTAATGAATTAGTATTCTTATTTAGATCTCTTTGCAAATTCTAAACAGTAAATGCAAATAACTTGTTTCCCCCAAATAAGAAGATATTTATACCTATCACAAGTTACTGTACCACGTTTCAGAAAAGAGATTTTTGAAAACAGAAATATTAGTGATCTATGTTTTCTTCACTTGTGAGCTTTTATAAATGACAAAGAATGAATTATTATTTTTTTTTTAAATAACCCAAAGGAACATCCAGAAGAAGACTCCATCTGTAATCATTATCCCTTGGGCAATACCATTTCTGTGTCTGCCTAATGTGACACTAAAAGGCACTCATCAAACTGTTATATGTCTATGCTTCTGCTTATCTACCATGAATTGTTTCTGAAACAAGAAGCGGAAACTATATTTCAAATCCCTACTTAACTTCCTTAAGGGCACAGATGGCAACGAGGGTTATGTCCCATCTGAGACTGGAGTGTTTAAACTGCCTGCTTTGACACTTTTTTTTTTTGGTGGTACGCGGGCCTCTCACTGTTGTGGCCTCTCCCGTTGCGGAGCACAGGCTCCGGGCGTGCAGGCTCAGTGGCCATGGCTCACGGGCCCAGCCGCTCCGCGGCATGTGGGATCTTCCCAGACAAGGGCACGAACCCGTGTCCCCTGCATCGGCAGGCGGACTCTCGACCACTGCGCCATCAGGGAAGCCCTCTGACATTCTTTTGAAACCCACGATTAAATACCTGCCAAAGCAAAAGACGTTCCTCTCTGCATATTCCTGAGAATTCACATACCGTTCTGCCGGTTTCTGAGCCACGTCACCACTCCCACAACTGCACCACATCCTGTATGTGGCTCCTAAGGAGATCTCCTCCATCTCCTGGTCAGCTCACTCCTCCTCACCCAGCATTTGCCTTTTCTCACATCTGCTTAAATATCTGAGGGTAAATTCCAGTGACACATACTACACCTCAGCCTCCTTACTCCTGAGGCTTATATCAATACCTCCAGTTTATAAGAAGGGAACCCGAGTCTTTCTAAATGATCTCCTGCACACCATGCCTACCTTCTTCATTCTAGAATTGATGCTTTAACAGGACTCTGTCCCCTTCTTTTCTCTCAACAGTCATATCTCTGATGTGCCCTCTCATAATTTTATATTTGAGCTACCTTTTTTTTACCCTTAATTTCCTAGATGAAATCCCCCTCCCTTTTCACTCTTCCTTCCCCACCCTTTCCATCTTATACCATCTCTCTCTTAACACTGACCTTTGATTGCCAATCCAGTTTGTCCGGTCTAGTAAACTCTACATACGTAGCCTTTCTGATCTCCTAACCCTCCCTGGCCACCAAATATCTTTTCGCAGAGTAATCTTAGATCTTATTGAGACCTTATTGTTACAGTTTTAAGGTAACAAAGTTTTTACATATTAATAGCACGTAATCTCAATGTATTCCTTAAAATAAATCAGTAAACTAGGTGATGCTATTTCTTGTTTTGCAATATTAGCAACAAAAGTAGCATTAATAACAGCTAACAGCATCTGACCATTTTTAAGTCTCGGGCACTGACCTACCTACACACTTCATATCCCTCACCTCGTACGGTCCTCACTACAATGCTATGAATCATGGTATTATCATCCTCATTTTAAAGAGCAGGAAACTGAGACCAGTAATTACCTTGCCTAAGATCACATAACTATTAAATGGCAGAGCCTACGCTTGAACGCAGAGCTAACTCCACAGCTAATGTTTCAGTTTATCTCAAGTCAATTTGCTCCTTAAGCCATAATTTCTTTTTTTGCTTAAAGAGAGAATATAAAGGAATATATAAAGGATATAAAGGAATCCTTCTTCCATGGTTTGTTATAAAGATCAAACAGGAAAGAGCCTGGGACAGAGTAGGCACTGGATGCTAATCTCTTTTCCCATCTTTATGCATTCATTGAGGACCTACTCTGTGCTGGGAGGTATACAAGGTGCTTGTGTAGATGGGTGTAGAGAAGTGATAAAGGAGACGTGGGCCCTACCCTCATGGAACTTGTGGTCTAAGGGAAGAAGTTGCATTGCCCAAGTACACAATGTAAATCATCTATATTATTTCTCACGTGCCACCTCCCACATGACCCCTTCTTTCTTAAATGTGTTCTCTCCTTCCTCAGAAACACTGTGCTTATACCTCTCCTGGAACATTTGGTATATTTTCTTTTGTAGTACAGCTATTATCCTACAACTTGCATTTCCTGTTATGATGGTGATTGCCTTGAGACTGGGACTCTGTCCTCCCTATCTTTGCATTCTTGCCAACCACTAACACAAAGGAGGCTCTCAATAATTGTGTACTAAGTTCAACAATAGAAAGACATCATAAAATTATGTCTCTACATCCTGAAGATTTCAAATCAAGGAGTTATGACCTCACTGATTTGGTCAGATTCTTCTTATGAATGCTGTCTTATAAATGGATTATTTGCCATTCTGTGGCAAACTTTTCCTGGAGATGATTAGCCAAGATGTGATTACTTAGGTATATGCTTGACTAAGTGGTCCCTTATCTTTTGTAGTGAAGACAGTTCCTGTTAAACTGTCATAATTTTCAGTTAATTTTTACATACCAGAATTTTGGTAGAAATATTATTTCAAAAAAGCTGAAGATGTATATTCAGGATAAATTCATTCTATTTATTACGAGGTCATAGTTTTTTCTAAGAATTATGGGGAGGGAGGGAGGAGTGAAATAAATGCTGGTAACGTGAGAGAAATGCTGGAAAAATCTTATCTACCCTGTGGTCTGCATCAGCGCAGCCACTCCTCACAGGTGATGTCTGGGTTTCATCAGCCCCGCCTCTGCACAAAACGCATATTTGTGTTTACACGCATACGGTATTCCCTTTCCCACGTGCAATCATCACCTTCTTCAAACCTTACCTCTCATCCCTAAAATGTATACAAAGGATGAAGAAATCCGAGATATTACGACACTACAAGGTCATGCTCGAAACATGTTAAAGAGTCATGCCCTGCTGATTAAGAAATTAGTCACCACCCGTGTGCGATGTCACCTCACATCAGGTGGAAACGAGAACCCAGGATTGGGAGCCGTACTCCATGTTTCAGAAGCCGATTAAACAATTCAATAAAACATTTACAAAACAGAAAGATGTTGCGATCACCACACAACAGAGTTGTGTTAAAAGACCATCAGTTTTCCAAGGCCCAGGGAAATGATATGCCAAGAGAAACAGCCTCAGAGGAATTTCCATTTCTGGTTAAGTTCACTTAAGGATCGCTCTTCCCCAAATGAAAGTGTTAGTTAGTGGGTCTATTTGAAGATTACTTAAACCATAATGAAAGGGAAAGGATCTTCATGGCAGACACCTTGTAGAGACAGGAATTGAAAGCCAGTGAGGACAGTTTCATTTGTAGGGGAAGAAGCCTGAGAAAGAGGAACTCTTTAAACAAATTTCTTGAGAGACAGAGACAGAAATATCAGACGATGAAAGGCCTGAGAGAAAATCTCTCTTAATTATTCATTCTTTCATTCATTCATCCATTCATTTTCGGAGGAGAATGTTTTAGTCATGACTCAGGATGAGCTTTTTTTTTATGAAGTGATATATTGAAATCAAATTTATCCGGTACAAATAAAAACTTGGCCTATTCTTAAATCCATATATTAATCACATTTTTATGCTTTTCTTCTGATTATGTAAAAAATGCTTGCTGTACAAAATTCAAACAAACCGAAATGTGTAAAGTGAAAGGGGCAAGTCCCAAAGAAGCCCATGTCTCAGAACAACCTCTATTAACAGTTCGGTTTATATTAACCAGTAGTTTTGTTCATTTTCTTACATGTAAATTACTTATAACTACACTATACATATTGCTCTGCAACTGTGCTTTTCCTATCTAATCAATGGACGCCTCTCCATGCCAATGTATTTATTTCCATATCAAGTCATTGCTTCAAATGGTGCATTCCATTGTTTTACTGATTCATGACCAATTTTATATTAATGAGTATTTGAATTACTTCCAGGTTTTTGTATTTTTTGGTACCATAAATCTGCCTCAGTGAACATCTTTGTATGTAAATCTTTGTACACTAGTGTGAAATTTTTCATAGAAGTGCAATTGCTAGATCAAAAGTCATCCAAAAATGTTGTGCCAATGATTCATTTTCCACAGTTTACACTATCACCAAAACTGAGTATTTAACGATCTTTTGAATTTAGTCCATATGGTAGGAGAAATATTATAGCTCGTTGTTTCAACTTATATTAGGGAGGCTGAGAATCTTTGTAGATTGACTACTTTTATTCCTTTGTCTAAAATTGCTAGCCCGGGGACTTCCCTGGTGATCCAGCGGTTAGGACTCCAGGCTTCCACTGCAGCGGCCACGGGTTCGATCCCTGGTCGGGGAACTAAGATCCCTCAAGCTGTGCGGCACAGCCAGAACTAAATAAATAAAATAAAATTGCCAGCCCTCCAGCCCATATGCTTGGCTCATCTTCCTATTTTTATTTATTATTTTCTCAATGATTTATAAAAGCTCTTTATTCTAGAGATGTTTGTCATTTTTCTGGGTAGCCATGTGGAAGGCAGAATAATGGCCCTTCGAAGATGCCTAGGTCCTAATCCCTGGAACCTATGAACATGTGATGTTACATGGCAAAAGGGAATTGAGTTGCAGAGAGCATTATGTTTGCAAAATCAGCTGACCCTAAAATAAGGCGAGCATCCTGCGTTATCCAGGTGGATTCAATGTAGTCATAAGGATCCCTAAAAGTGGAAGAGGGGAGCCAGAGCAGGAGAACCAGAGAGACGGTAGTATAAGGACTTGAGGAGTCATTGCTAGTTTTGAAGATGAGGAAGGGGCCATACCCAAGGCTTCTAGCCTCTAGAAGCTAGAAAAGCCAAGGAAACAGATTCTCTTCTAGAGCCTCCAGAAAGAAATACAGCCCTGCTGACCATTGTTTTTAGCCCACTGAGGCCTGTTTCAGACTTCTGAACACCAGAACTGTAAAATCATAAGTTTGTGCTGTTTTAAGCCACATAATTTGCAGTGATTTGTTATAGCAGCAATGGGAAACTAATACAGAGGGCCAGAGAAAGGGATAATCTACCCCCACCACCTACCTCAAGCAGCATCTCCAGCATCCACTACTGTCCGCTGACATGGTTTTGGCTTCAGCTAGTTGATCTTGGCCCCTGAGCTCTGGGAACACCACATCTTCCCCTTCCCTCTCCTGTTTAGGAGCTAGAAGGTTACCTGCTGTTGATAACTTCCAAGGTGTTTACCATCCTCTTTCTTTTCCTTTAACTTTTAAAAATAGAAGTATAGTTGATTTATAATGTTTTGTTAATTTCTGCTGTACAGAAAAGTGATTCAGTTATACACGTATATACATTTTAAAATTTTTATTTATTTATATATTTTTTGGCTGCGTTGGGTCTTCTTTGCTGCGTGCGGGCTTTCTCTAGTTGCGGTGAGAGGGGGCTACGCTTCATTGTGGTGGGCGGGCTTCTCATTGCAGTGGCTTCTCTTGTTGCGGAGCATGGGCTCTAGGCGTGTGGGCTTTAGTAGTTGTGGCACGAGGGCTCAGTAGTTGTGACTTGCGGGCTCTAGAGAGCAGGCTCAGTAGTTGTGGCACACGGACTTTGTTGCTCCGCGGCATGTGGGATCTTCCTGGACCAGGGCTCGAACCTGTGTCCCCTGCATTGGCAGGCAGATTCTTAACCACTGCGCCACCAGAGAAGTCCCTATATACACTTTTTGATATTCTTTTCCACTATGGTTTATTATAGGATATTGAATATAGTTCTCTGTGCTATACAGTAGGACCTTATTGTATATATACGCACATTCTATATATAAAAACTTACATCTGTTAATCCCAACCCCTCACTCCATTCCTCCCCCAACCCCCTCTCCCTTGGCAACCACAAGTCTGTTCTCTATGTCTGTGAGTCTGTTTCTGATTTGTAGATAGGTTCATTTGTGTCATATTTTAGATTCCACCTATAAGTGATATCATATGGTATTTGTCTTTCCCTTTCTGAGTTACTTCACTTAGTATGATAATCTCTAGCTGCATCCATGTTGCTACAAATGGCATTTTTTCATTCTTTTTTATGGCTGAGTAGTATTCCGTTGTATATATGTATCACATCTTCTTTACCCATTCATCTGTTTCATGGACATTTAGGTTGCCTTGGTTATTGTAAATAGTGCTGCTATGAACACAGGGGTGCATGTATCTTTTTGAATTAAAGTTTTGTCTGGATATGTGCCCAGGACTGGGATTGCTGGATCATATGGTAATTCTATTTTTAGTTTTCTGAGGAACTTCCACACTGTTTTCCATAGTGACTGCACCACTTTACATTCCCACCAACAGTGTAGGAGGGTTCCTTTTTCTCCACATCTTCTCCAGCATTTGTTCTTGCCAACCTCTGTTTGGTTTTTCACCCCTTCCATAACTGATGAAGACAAGTCCTGTATTAGTTTCTGTTTACAATGTTTAGGGATATCTTTTCCTGGGTGGACCTTGCCTGATAGAGTCTGTCCAAAGTGTTGCAAATATGTTTTCCCAATCTGATGTTTGTTTTTTACTTTTGATAGTGCTTATTTCATGTCTGGTAATGTTTTAATAGTGTTTAAACTTGCATGCAGTTAACCATCAATCTTTTGTAATGACATTTGAGTTTTATGTTACCATTGAAAGGCCTTTTTTCCTCCAAAATTTTAAAAATAAATAACCTATCTGGGACTCCCCTGGTGGTTCAGTGGTTAAGAATCTGCCTGCCAATACAGGGGACACGGGTTCCATCCCTGGTCCAGGAGGATCCCACATGCCACGAAGCACCTAAGCCCATGCACCACAACTACTGAGCCTGTGCTCTAGAGCCCACGAGCCACAACTACTGAGCCCTCCTGCCACAACTACTGAAGTCCACGTACCTAGAGCCTGTGCTCCGCAACAAGAGAAGTCACCGCAATGAGAAGCACGTGCACTGCAGCTAAGAGTAGCCCCCGCTCGCCGCAACTAGAGGAAGCCTGTGGGCAGCAACGAAGACCCAACACAGCCAAAAATAAATAAATTAAATAAATAGATTTACATATATATATAAATAACCTATCACTTTATCTAGTTTTGAAATGTTTGTTGATAATATATAATCGCAAAGTATATGTATCATAAGTGTACAGCTTGCTAAATTTTCACAAACTAAGAACTTCTGTTCATATTATAATTTCACTTTTTGCATTTAAAGTGATATATTTGGATTTGATTTAGGGTTGATGGAGTAAGATTGGAATTCAGGTTTGTTTTTCCTTCAGTGAGTAGTTATCATAATGTTTGAGAGCAGTAATCCGTACTTCTACAGATTTGAAATGCCAACTTTATCATATGCTTAATCCTGTTTGTACCTGATCAGTATTTGGAGTCTGATCTATTCCCATGTTTTTATTTCGCTATTTCTTAATGTTTTAATATAAAATTGTGCAAAACACTTCCCTTTATCCTAATTACTCATACTCAGAATATAAACTCTTCTAAATGTTTAGAATTACAAAAGGACCCTGCCTCTGCAAGAAAGAGTGATTCAATATCAAAAATACGCTCTAGGGGCTTCCCTGGTGGCGCAGTGGTTAAGAATCCACCTGCCAATGCGGGAGACATGGGTTCGAGCCCTGGTCTGGGAAGATCCCGCACGCCGCGGAGCAACTAAGCCCATATGCCACAACTACTGAGCCTGCACTCTAGAACCTGAAAGCCACAATTACTGAGCCGTCCTGCCACAACTCCTGAAGTCCACATGCCTAGAGCCCATGCCCCGCAACAAGAGAAGTCACCGCAATGAGAAGCACGTGCACCACAACGAAGAGTAGCCCCTGCTCGCTGCAACTAGAGAAAGCCCGTGCACAGCAACGAAGACCCAATACAGCCAAAATTAAAAATAATGATAAAAAAAAAAAAGCTCTAGGCCAGAAAACGTAGTCAAAAAATTGTCTTGTGTAAGCATGAGTAGATATTTATCTTTCTGCTGCCAGGTTAGCCAGGACCTGGCATATGTAATATTCAGTAAATAAGTGGTTCCTGACTGAGCATTAAAAGTATGTCAAGCACACATTTTGACTAAATTGAGTATTAAAAATTAATCTCCATCAGAACTCCTCATCAGGGACTTCCCTGGTGGTGCAGTGGTTAAGAATCGGCCTGCCAATGCAGGGGACTGATCCCTGGTCCGGGAAGATCCCATGTGCCGAGGGACAACTAAGCCCGTGCGCCACAACTACTGAAGCCCACGTGCCTAGAGCCCGTGCTCTGCAAGAAGAGAAGCCACCACAATGAGAAACCCGTGCACAGCAAGGAAGAGTAGCCACCGCTCGCCACAGCTAGAGAAAGCCCGCACACAGCAACAAAGACCCAGCACAGCCCAAAATCAATAAATAAAAAATAAGTTCATTAAAAATCAAACAAACGAAAAAAAGAACTCATGATCAGAGCTAGATATTGCCATCGTAGGTTGAAATTCTGGCATACAAGAATAAATCTGAGCTTTTCATTAAAAAGTATTATTCCAATTTTATTTAAAATTTTATAAGTTGAATTTTTGTTTGGTATTACAGAGCAGGAACAAAAATTTCTTAGCACTCTTGTCTGTTCGGTTGCTCCTATGGTCATTGTTAAGCATATTTTGTAAATCTTAAACAGTAGACAGTGGGTGAGCAATATACTTTTAGACTGGCCTTGTCCACATAGGATGCTGTTGTAATATTGCCACCAAATTTTCACACCTCCCTACTTCTCCAATGGTAATTGACTAGAGAAATGTCTCCGTGGATTCACAATTATATGGAATTATCACAGCATTCTTTTAAAATCCTGCTTTGTTCTTTGATTGGTGAGAAAATTGGTTGTTGTTTCTCACTTTTTTTTCTCTTTTCTGTTTTTCATTTCTTCAAAGTCTTTACTCTGTCTGAATGAAGATGATTTAATATGGATATCATTGTGCGTGATTTTGAAGTTTTTCCTCTCTATGAAATATCGAAATGGAATTGATATCCTGCCATTAGTTTCTCATCACACAATGGAAAGAATTCCCATACAAGATGTTTTTTCTTTTTTTTCTTTTTAATTTATTTTTCGTTGTACCGGGTCTTAGTTGCAGCTCGCCACCTCCATTAGTTGCAGCACGTGTGCTCCTTAGTTATAGCCAGCAGCCTTCTTAGTTGTGGCATGCAAACTCTTAGCTGCGGCATGCATGTGAGATCTAGTTCCCTGACCAGGGATCAAACCCATGTCCCCTGCATTGGAAGGCGGATTCTTAACCACTGTGACACCAGGTAGTCCCTAAGACGTTTTTTCTGGAAGATCAATTGTTTAACTGGAGAGAAATAACTACAAATGAAATAAACTTCATAAACATCATTTTCTTTAATGCAATGAATGCCAACATTACCAAGGTTTCTATCGATACAAAAATTGCAATGAGAGAAAAAATTTCTATTTTTCTTCATTGTATTATTTTAAATTTTATAAACATTTACAGCACAAAAATGATACAATGTCCTTCCCAAACTCTTTCTCAATGTTTACTTTTACACTCAATGTAGTTCATTGCATTTTTCAGCTTCTAGAGACCACTCACATTCCTTGCCTCCTGGCTCTTTTTTCTCCCCTCAAAGCCAGTCACTTTGCATCTCTCTGATCAGAAGTCACAGCTTTGGGGTGGGATAGGGAGGGTGGGAGGGAGGGAGACGCAAGAGGGAAGAGATATGGGAACATATGTATATGTATAACTGATTCACTTTGTTATAAAGCAGAAACTAACACACCATTGTAAAGCAATTATACCCCAATAAAGATGTTTAAAAAAAAAAAAAGAAGTCACAGCTTCTTCTGACTGACTTTTCTTCCTCTCTCTTCCACTTTTAAAGAGCCTTATAATTACATTGAATAATCTACGATACTCTCCCTATTTTAAAAACAGTTGTTGACTAGCAACATTAATTCCATCTTAATTTCCTTTGGAATTAAGCCTATTCATAGGTTCCAAGGATTAAGACATGGACATTTTGGAGGGCCATTATTCTGCCTACTGCCATATATGTACTTACATACATTTTATAAATCAAGATTCAGTTGCAGAAAATATAATCTACTCCAGCTAGTTTAAGCAGAATCTATTTCAATAGCCTCAGAACAGTTGGCTGATTAACTAACTAGACTTCAGCTAAGCTTCTAGGAGTCATTTCCAAAGAATACGGTGCAGACTGAGGCCACCAGAGAGCCGACAATTCTGATATAATCAGGTATGTGCCTATGGAATCTGGAAGCCGTGGGTAGGGCTGTTGTCTGTAAAGCTACCTCACCTCCACTACAATCAGAAAGCTGCCTCTGCGAAATTGGGAATCCAGTACTACACTGCTGAATCATGCAGCCTCTGCCTGGATCCACACAGCAAAATGAATGCCCTGCCCTGTCTCTCTCCTCACTTAGCTCAGTTTCAAAATCAAGTGTCATACAAGTGCATCTGATTAGAGGAACGTAAATCACATCAAGAACTCTGGTTATAATGGAGGCTGGGAGATTTTATTTTTAGCTTTCTAGCCTCTGCAACACAGGAAGGATTACTAGCAGGAGGTTGAGAATGGATATTAAACAAATTAAGCAAGATGTCTGCTAGAAACACACATGGTATGGTTCTGGAAGGAAATACAAGAAACTGGTACAGTGGAGGCAGCTGGGGAAGGGACCTGAATGGTTGGAGGATGGGATGGAAAGGACAGTTTATTTTCATTGCACCATCCTCTGTAACTATTTAAATTGGTACTTTGCACACATATTGGTTATTCACAACTAAATAACTTTTTAATAGGATAGAGCAAAACAAAACCAAGTAAACTAAAATCAATATAAAAAAATCTCCAATGATTCTGATATAGCTGGTCCACAGACCAAGGTAACCTTGTCAATTAATACTTGTTGAAATAAATGTGTTTTCTGTTTGGTCTAGGTGAGGAAAAGCATAGTTAGGTGAAACTTAATTGATAATTGTTGGAATTTAATTTCATATTACTTTTATTATTTTTGACATCATTTATGTGTAAAAAATAATATTAGCTATTACTTAGATATTGTCTTAATCTTGCATTTTGCTCTCATTTGCTACTTTCCCATTTCCTGGTGTGACTAGTTAACTAGTATATACACGAAAGACTGACTTTCAATTATCCATAACTTGGGTCAGACTAACCACTTGGACTGAATTCCATAGCCAGGAGCCACAATTCCACTGTTGGCACCTGCAAATTATAGGCATGATTCCAAAAAGGGAACAGTTTGTAAGATTGTCTTGCAAAAATCAAACCCATGAAAATATTTTGATGAGTAAATTAAATATAATGCTGAGCTCGAAAGACTAGAAAAAGGATTTGTTTAAAGAAATGGGGACAGAAATGGGGAATCCAGAGGAAGTGGTATTTTGGCTGGGGAATATAATAAGTTGATTTACACAGCATTTGGTTAGTAGTTGGACAAGTCCTTTCAAACAGCAGAGCCTGAACAGTCAGTTGAAATTTCAGAGAAGGCAAGTCTGCTGGATATATACATTTAATAATCATCAAACACATATAAAACCTTGATTATAAATATAGGTCTTGACAAAACCTGCTTTGCCTCAGGCTGAAATCATGATGCTTCCACTGTACATAATGAATGAGTCTCACTCTTAGTAATATAAAATGAAACCTATCAGTCAGTAGGGATTGAGTAGAAGTGCTAACCTGAGGCTTTCTCTCTGAGAAATGTGTATACAGCTCTCACAGCAATCAGGTTGTTGATTCCTCTGGGCATGCCGCTGAATTGGCCTGTGGACTCCCAGACACTAAAGGACTTAAATGGAAAAGAATTTAGTCAGCCCCTAGGTGACCACAGAGCAGCATCTGGGAGAAAGCATGCT
This sequence comes from Phocoena sinus, assembly GCF_008692025.1. Classification (NCBI taxonomy): domain Eukaryota; kingdom Metazoa; phylum Chordata; class Mammalia; order Artiodactyla; family Phocoenidae; genus Phocoena; species Phocoena sinus. The sequence goes on along the minus strand of NC_045773.1, from coordinate 75,488,186 downwards.
GATTTTCCTTCTACGGTAGTTGAGAGGTTTCTAAGAGAATAGGACTTTATTCTATTTCCCCCCCCCCCAGGTTTATGGAGGTATAATTGGTATGCAAAAAACTGGACTTAAGACATGTACACTATTTGGTGATTTTGGACATATGATTATATTCTTGTTACCATCACTATAGTCCAGGTAATAGACATATCCATCACCTCCAAAAGCTTCCTTACGTGGCCCCTCCCCGCCTTTTTATCTTGTGGTCACATGAGATCTACCTTCTCAACAAATGTTTAAGTACATAATACCTTATTGTTAACTATTGGCACTGTGTTATACAGCAGATCTCTGGAACATACTCATGTTCATTACAACAGACTCAATAAAGGTCACAACCCTTAGGAATTGGGCTGTTGCTTGATCAGGAAAAGCAGCGTGTAACTTTGTGTGGAATCACTCAAAACAGGTCCTCTGTGTCACACACACACACACACACACACACACAATCAAACTAGCTGTAGAAGAATTGCCTTCAAAAGTTAATCACTAACTAGAACCAGGAGGACCATTCTCCACTGCTTCCAATGCTACCAACAAGTGCCTGTAGAAATCTGCATAAACCCGCATGATTCCCTGGAGAATTCACTGGGTGGGGAGGAAGAAACTGCTTCAAGCAGTGATCTGACCCGTGACCAGAAATCTGACTTCATCAGAGGACAACGCTGCAGACGCTCAGTCAGATGCAATCTTAGCTGTTTAGCAGGAAGAACTGCGGGAGGATGAAGGGCCACCTTGCCTGGGGCTGAGAGAGGTGTCCAGGCCCCCAGAGGTCTCAGGCCTTTGCTAAGGGGAACCGGGGGAAAGCTGCTGTGGGATTAGGTACAGACGTGGCTGGTGACTTTCCTGTTCCGGTAATGCCCAGCATAAAAGTTTTGCTTTGGCAACAATCTTTGAAGCCAAGATATGGGGGATGTGGCTGTTGGGACCAGGTATGAAATAGAATAATCCTGGGACTTCCCTGGCGGTCCAGTGGTTAGGACTCAGGGCTTTCACTGCCGGGCTGGGCTTGATCCCTGGTCTGGAATTAAGATCCCCCAAGCCGCACAGCGTGGCCTGAAAAAAAAAAACAGTGTCCTAGTGCAAAGAATGATCAAATGTATCTGGTTGCCAAAACGAAGCAAAACTTTAAGTCAGATGTTCTGGAAATAGAAAATGATTTTACAAATAAACTTCAGAGTATTGTGCCAGTGATTGGGAAAGCGACCTAAGAGTCACAGATGCTGTGCAAACTCACTACTTCTTTTCACAGTCTCCGGACGCGCAGGCTCAGCGGCCATGGCTCACGGGCCCAGCCGCTCCGCGGCATGTGGGATCCCCCCAGACCAGGGCACGAACCCGTGTTCCCTGCATCAGCAGGTGGACTCTCAACCACTGCGCCACCAGGGAAGCCCCAAACTCACTACTTCTGATTATTTTATTTGCAGGCCAGCCATGGGGGCAGCAGCCCAGAGCCCTCCCATGGAGGTAGGCAGTGGGGCAGCCTCCCCTGGGGCTTTATTTTTTTTTTGGAATTTTATTTATTTTTTTATATAGCAGGTTTTTCTTAGTCATCAATTTTATACACATCAGTGTATACATGGCAATCCAAATCTCCCAATTCATCACACCACCCACCGCTTTCCTCCCTTGGTGTCCATACGTTTGTTCTCTACATCTGTGTCTCAATTTCTGCCCTGCAAACTGGTTCATCTGTACCATTTTCTAGCTTCCACATATATGCGTTAATATACGATATTTGTTTTTCTCTTTCTGACTTACTTCACTCTGTATGACAGTCTCTAGATCCATCCACGTCTCTACAAATGACCCAATTTCGTTCCTTTTTTATGGCTGAGTAATATTCCATTGTATATACGTACCACATCTTCTTTATCCAGTCGTCTGTCAATGGGCATTTAGGTTGCTTCCATGACCTGGCTATTGTAAACAGTGCTGCAATGAACATTGGGGTGCATGCGTCTTTTTGAATTATGGTTTTCTTTGTGTATATGCCCAGTAGTGGGATTGCTGGGTCATATGGTAATTCTATTTTTAGTTTTCTAAGGAACTTCCATACTGTTCTCCATAGTGGCTGTATCAATTTACATTCCCACCAGCAGTGCAAGAGGGTTCCCTTTTCTCCACAACCTCTCCAGCATTTGTTGTTTGTAGATTTTCTGATGATGCCCATTCTAACTGATGTGAGGTGATATCACACTGTAGTTTTGATTTGCATTTCTCTAATAATTAGTGATGTTGAGCAGCTTTTCATGTGCTTCTTGGCTTTCATGTGCTTTTCTTTGGAAAAATGTCTATTTAGGTCTTCTGCTCATTTTTGGACTGGGTTTTTTGTTTTTTTAATATTGAGCTGCATGAGATGTTTATATATTTTAGAGATTAATCCTTTGTCCGTTGATTCATTTGCAAATATTTTCTCCCATTCTAAGGGCTGTCCTTTCGTCTTGTTTATGGTTTCCTTTGCTGTGCAAAAGCTTTGAAGTTCCATTAGGTCCCATTTGTTTATTTTTGTTTTTAATTTCCATTACTCTAGGAGGTGGATCAAAAAAAGATGTTGCTGTGATTTATGTCAAAGAGTGTCCTTCCTATGTTTTCCTCTAAGAGTTTGACAGTGTCCAGTCTTACATTTAGGTCTCTAATCTATTTTGAGTTTATTTTTGTGTATGGTGTTAGGGAGTGTTCTAATTTCATTCTTTTACATGTAACTTTCCACTTTTCCCAGCATCGCGTATTGAAGAGATGGTCTTTTCTCCATTGTATATCCTTGCCTCCTTTGTCATAGATTAGTTGACCATAGGTACGTGGGTTTATCTCTGGGCTTTCTATCTTGTTCCACTGATCTATATTTCTGTTTTTGTGCCAGTACCATATTGTCTTGATTACTGTAGCTTTGTAGTATAGTCTGAAGTCAGGGAGTCTGATTCCTCCAGCTCCGTTTTTTTCCCTCAAGACTGCTTTGGCTATTTGGGGTCTTTTGTGTCTCCATACAAATTTTAAGATTTTTTGTTTTAGTTTTGTAAAAAATGCCATTGGTAATTAGATAGGGATTACATTGAATCTGTAGATTGCTTTGGGTAGTAGAGTCATTTTCACAATATTGATTCTTCCAATCCAAGAACATAGTATATCTCTCCATCTGTTGGTATCATCTTTAATTTCTTTCATCAGTGTCTTATAATTTTCTGCATACAGGTCTTTTGTCTCCCTAGGTAGGTTTATTCCTAGGTATTTTATTCTTTTTGTTGCAATAGTAAATGGGAGTGCTTCCTTAATTTCTCTTTAAGATTTTTCATCATTAGTGTATAGGAATGCAAGAGATTTCTGTGCATTGATTTTGTATCCTGCAACTTTATCAGATTCATTGATTAGCTCTAGTAGTTTTCTGGTGGCATCTTTAGGATTCTCTACATACAGTGTCATGTCGTCTGCAAACAGTGACAGTTTTACTTCTTTTTTTCCCCAAATTGTATTACTTTTATTTCTTTTTCTTCTCTGATTGCCGTGGCTAGGACTTCAAAACTATGTTGAATAATAGTGGTGAGAGTGGACATCCTTGTCTTGTTCCTGATCTTAGAGGAAATGCTTTCAGTTTTTCACCATTGAGAATGATGATTGCTGTGGGTTTGTCATGTATGGCCTTTATTATGTTGAGGTAGGTTCCCTCTCTGCCCACTTTCTGGAGAGTTTTTATCATAAATTGGTGCTAAATTCTGTCAATAGCTTTTTCTGCTATAGAGATGATTATGTGGTTTTTATTCTTCAATTTGTTAATATGCTGTATCACGTTGATTGATTTGTGCATATTGAAGAATCCTTGCATCCCTGGGATAAATCCCACTTGATCATGGTGTATGATCCTTTTAATGTGTTGTTGGATTCTGTTTGCTAGTATTTTGCTGAGGATTTTTGCATCTATATTCATCAGTGATATTGGTCTGTAAATTTCTTTTTTTTGGTAGCTTTGGTTTTGGTATCAGGGTGATGGTGGCCTTGTAGAATGAATTTGGGAGTGTTCCTTCCTTTGCAATTTTTTGGAAGAGTTTGAGAAGGATGGGTGTGAACTCTTCTCTAAATGTTTGATAGAATTCACCTGTGAAGCCTTCTGGTTCTGGACTTTGTTTGTTGGAAGATTCTTAATCACAGTTTCAATTTCATTACTTGTGATTGGTCTGTTCATATATCCTATTTCTTCCTGGTTCCATCTTGGAAGGTTATACCTTTCTAAGAATTTGTCCATTTCTTCCAGGTTGTCCATTTTATTGGCATAGAGTTGCTTGTAGTAGTCTCTTAGGATGCTTTGTATTTGTGCAGTGTCTGTTTTTCTCCTTTTTCATTTCTAATTTTATTGATTTGAGTCCTCTCCCTCTTTTTTTTGATGAGTCTGGCTAATAGTTTATCAATTTTGTTTAACTTCTCATAGAACCAGCTTTTAGTTTTATTGATTTTTGCTATTGTTTTCTTTGTTTCTATTTCATTTATTTCTGCTCTGATCTTTATAGTTTCTTTCCTTCTGCTAACTTTGGGTTTTGTTTGTTCTTCTTTCTCTAGTTCCTTTAGGTGTAAGGTTAGATTGTTTATTAGAGATTTTTCTTGTTCCTTGAGGTAGGCTTGTATCGCTACAAACTTCCTTCTTAGAACTGCTTTTGCGGCATCTCATAGGTTTTGGATCATCGTGTATTCATTGTCATTTGTCTCTAGGTGTTTTTTGATTTCCTCTTTGATTTCTTCAGTGATCTCTTGGTTAGTTAGTAACGTATTGTTTGGCCTCCATGTGTTTGTGTTTTTTTTAATTTTTCCCCTGTAATTCATTTCTAATTTCATAACGTTGTGGTCAGAAAAGATGCTTCATGTGATTTCAGTTTTCTTAAATTTACTGAGGCTTGATTTGTGACCCATGATGTGATGTATCCTGGAGAACGTTCCGTGTGCACTTGAGAAGAAAGTGTAATCTGCTGTTTTTGGATGGACTGTCCTATAAATATAAATTAAATCTATCTGGTCCATTGTGCCATTTAAAGCTTCTGTTTCCTTCTTTATTTTCATTTTGGATGATCTGTCCTCTGGTATAATTGAGGTGTTGAAGTCCCCCACTATTATTGTGTTACTGTCAATTTCCTCTTCTATAGCTGTTAGCAGTTGCCTTATGTATTGCTCCTATGTTGGGTGCATATATATTTATAATTGTTATATCTTCTTCTTGGTTTGATCCCTTAATCATCATGTAGTGTCCTTCCTTGTCTCTTGTAGCATTCTTTATTTTAAAGTCTATCTTATCTGATATGAGTATTGCTACTCCAGCTTTCTTTTGATTTCCATTTGCATGGAATATCTTTTTCCATCCCCTCACTTTCAGTCTGCATGTGTCCCTAGGTCTGAAGCGGGTCTCTTGTAGACAGCATATATATGGGTCTTGCTTTGTATCCATTCAGCAAGCCTGTGTCTTTTGGTTGGAGCATTTAATCCATTCACGTATAAGGTAATTATCGATATGTATGTTCCTATTACCATTTTCTTAATTGTTTTGGGTTTGTTTTTGTAGGTTCTTTTCTTCTCTTGTGTTTCCCTCTTAGAGAAGTTCCTTTAGCATTTGTTGTATAGCTGGTTTGGTGGTGCTGAATTCTCTTAGCTTTTGCTTGTCTGTAAAGCTTTTGATTTCTCCATCGAATCTGAATGAGATCTTTGCTGGGTAGAGCAATCTTGGTTGTAGGTTCTTCCCTTTCATCACTTTAAGTATATCATGCCACTCCCTTCTGGCTTGTAGAGTTTCTGCTGAGAAATCAGCTGTTAACCTTATTGGAGTTCCCTTGTATGTTATTTGTCATTTTTCCCTTGCTACTTTCAATAAGTTTTCTTTGTCTTTAATTTTTGCCAATTTGATTACTATGTGTCTCGGCATGTTTCTCCTTGGGTTTATCCTGTATAGGACTCTCTGCAACTCCTGGACTTGGGTGGCTATTTCCTTTCCCATATTAGGGAAGTTTTCAACTATAATCTCTTCAAATTTTTTCTCGGGTTCTTTCTCTCTCTCTTCTCCGTCTGGGACCCCTATAATGTGAATGGTTATTGAGTTTGATGTCGTCTCAGAGGTCTCTTAGGCTGTCTTCATTTCTTTTCAATCTTTTTTCTTTATTGTGTTCAGCAGCAGTGAATTCCACCATTCTGTCTTCCAGGCCACTTATCCGTTCTTCTGCCTCAGCTATTCTGCTATTGATTTCTTCTAGTGTAGTTTTCACTTCAGTAATTGTATTGTTCATCTGTTTGTTTGTTCTTTAATTCTTCTAGGTCTTTGTTAAACATTTCTTGCATCTTCTTGATCTTTGCCTCCATTCTTTTTCTGAGGTCCTGGATCATCTTCACTATCATTATTCTGAATTCTTTTTGTGGAAGGTTGCCTATCTCCACTTCATTTAGTTGTTCTTCTGGGGTTTTATCTTGTTCCTTCATCTGGTACGTAGCCCTCTGCCTTTTCATCTTGTCTATCTTTCTGTGAAAGTGGTGTTTGTTCCACAGGCTGCAGGATTGTAGTTCTTCTTGCTTCTGCTGTCTGCCCTGTACTTCTGATTATTTTAACTACTGCTAGTATTTTAACTATCCCTGTAATTCTGTAATAGAAAAGTGCAAGTACAGAGTTTTCTATATAGGTCCTTGAGGTATCCTTGCCAAGTAGAATTCAGTCTATGATTCAACCCTACCTTTTCAACTGAGAATCAGCTGCTAGGTAACTAACATGGTACACCACCAAGAAGATGTAGTAAACCTATTCTGAACGTTGTGGTCTTGACTACCATCTCAGTTAAATTGAGACATCTCGAGAGAGAGAGACAGGTGTCCTAGGCAACTGATGAGTTAAAGACTTACGTGTTCCCTAGGTGAGAGCTTCTCAAACTGTACTGTACACCCAAATCACATAGGGGTGTTAGTGAAGATGCAGATTCTGATTCAGTAGTTGGGGAGGGGGCAGCTGAGATTCTGGATTTCTAACAAGTTTCCAGGTGATGCTAATGTTGCTGGTCCAGCCACAAAGGACTCCAAGACCCTCTCCAGAGCTGGCAGGAGAATGCTAAATAACAATGTTATTGAACTTTGTTCAATGAGGTAAAATATATGGAAAAGTGTAAAGCCCCAAACACAGGCCACACACTATATTAATATAATCTATCTGGCTCCTTGTCTCATTTCAGTCCCCAGAGTGTGTATCTACCTGGCAAGCATGAAATGCCATCATCAACAACAATAAAGACTCATGCCTACCCCCAATCCATCTGTCTTCTATCTAAAAACACATCTCTCTCTGAAACGTCATTTGAGTTTTGTGAAGCTGTGAAAGTTGTGGTTATATATAAACAAACACCAATGAAGAAAGATGGGTATACAAATGGCAGGTGATAAGGAAAAGCTCTCAGAAAAGAATCAGAGAACATCTGCTAACCAAAAAAATTTCTGTATAATAACTACTGTTTGCCTTTGGGTTCAGCTCAGGAAGTGATCATATATTTTCTACATTTGTAAATGAACGACTCGCATATTTGCATGAGAAGACGATATGAATAAATGAATTAAACATACTGTAAACTACCCCTTATGTCAGGGCAGGAATGGGGGTTAGGGTAGATAATGGACACAAACCATTATTGAACACCTGCTATATAAAAATTGCTTTACGTGGATATCATTTAATTTCCACTCAACCTCAAGAAACAAGTATAGGGTTAACGTACCCATTTCACAGTTGAAGAATCTGAGACTCAGAGAGGTAATAGACCTTGCCTAAATTTATGCATTGGCAGAACCAGAGTTTCCAATCCATTTTTTATCATAAAATTTCATAATATTGGTCCAATACACTAAAATCTATACGTAGATTTCTGTTTTGATTTGGGGTTGGTATTTTGAATACCTAGAAGAACTATAATCACTAGCAAGTGGGGTGCACTTAGGAAAGGCCATATTAAGGGCATATGCTTCTCAAGTTAATTTATTTTTTAACATCTTTATTGGAGTATAATTGCTTTCCATTGTTGTGTTAGTTTCTGCTGTATAACAAAGTGAATCGGCTATACATGTACATATATCCCCATATCCCCTCCCTCTTGCATCTCCCTCTCACCCTCCCTATCCCACCCCTCTAGGTGGTCAAAAAGCACCGAGCTGATCTCCCTGTGCTATGCGGCTACTTCCCACTAGCTATCTATTTCACATTTGGTAGTGTATATATGTCCATGCTACTCTCTCACTTCATCCCAGCTTACCCTTCCCCTTCCCTGTGTCCTTAACTCCAATCTCTACATCTGCGTCTTTATTCCTGTCAAGTAAATTTTTAAAAATAAAAGATATATAAAACATGGAAAATTCTAACAGGATATAAATTTTACAACATAAAAAGTAAAATATCTTCTGCTTCCCTTCTGGAAATGGAATTGTTCAGTCAACGATTCAGAATCTCTAGGGTTGGAGCCCAGGCACTAGGATGTTGTAGGGAACTTCCCGGTGATTTGGAGGCACAAACAGGGTGAGAACTCTCACCTAGATCACCCCTAAAAGTAAATCCTTCACACTGAAGCTGCTGCCACACAACCTATTTGATTTGAATGTTCATTTTCTTTCCCTTTTCAAAGTGATCTTGAATCTATAAGCGTTTGTTGAAATAATGCAAATGGCATCATTTCTCACCAACTCGTGGGTGATATATTTGAAATCCCAGAACAAAGTTGGTGAAAAGATCAGGTCTGTATCCACCTGTCCGTGCTCCCAGCAGAAGCATCATGTGTCTGTGAGTCATAAGACCTGGCCGGCTGCTTCTGGCATGTTCAACTGAATCTCAAATCTGCTGCCAATAGGGAGGTTAAATGAAGAGCTGTAGTTTGTTTTTTTAATTTGTTTTCATTTTTGTTGTTATTGTGTTGTTTGTTTTTTTAATGATCCTGGATAAAAGTTTTATTTGATGTTCTATTTCCTAGAATCTGTTGGCAGGTTTATGCACTTTCAGGGATTTCTAATGGCTACTTGTTGGATGCCAAAGTGACATTGAAACTGTTCTCCTCTCGGTTAAGTTCTTAGAGCTCAGTGATTGGAAATGACAGTGGTGGTCTGAGCAGAAAACACTGGTCCTGGGAAAACAAATGGAAATGCACAGCACTTTGTCAAAGTCTCCTTGATAGCCTAAAACTAAAAATAACCTGTTTACCATGTAATTTAATATGGCAATTACTCAATGACAATAGTTCTTAGGATGGCAGAGATCAGAGAGAGCCTTCTCCTGACAGAGTAACAGTTGGCAAAACCTGGTTAGAGGATCAAATTCACCTTGTTGTTATGTGAACACTGAGAGTGAAGGGAAAAAAAAATTATGGTTGACTGGCCGCCAAGTGGCACACTTTTTAGTCCTTGCTGGAGACACAAAAAACGGGACACATTCTTTTTACTCAGTCTTGTCTTCAAAACTGTGTGAAAAAGTGGCACTAGATACACAAAATGAGGGAAAGAAAGCTGAACTGGGGCAGTGAAGCATAAATGCTGTTAATGAAACTTAAATGCATTTTCCTTTTCAGTCTTTGAGCAAGTAGGCAACATTTTTTAAAAGAATTGTTTTGTTTCTGGCAAGAAGAAAGGAGACATAGAGTATATTAACATACAAAATCAACCGGGGGCATCAGCGAGCCCTCTTGGCTAACTTCAAAGGTTGGTGTTCTAGATATTGAAGATTTTAAATCAAGAATGCAGAAATTCTGGACTGCAGTTTCTAGAATATTCATATCCAATTTCTAGACTACGGTTTCTAGAAAAATATGAGTGGTTAAGTAGATTGACACTAAAAACATGATAATTCTCCCATTTCAAGCTCCTCGCTATAATGAGGGGATGGTCATACATTTTGATGTAATACTAACTGTACTTTCAGGTAATAAGCAACTTAAACCCCCAAACAATTCAAAGTTTGAAATCATGAAAACAAGGACAATGACAAAAAAGAGCGCTAACTGTGAGAAGATTATGAGCTAACAAAACAAAAACAGCAGTAGTATTTTGACTATGCCTAATTTATTAAAAAACAGACTTGCTTAGAATTTTGTAGCACAGACTGTACAGGTCTTCCAACTTCTGTTTTGCTTACCTCCTTAGTGTGGTTCCCCCAGCAAACTTGGAGACATTCAGAAGACATAGGTGTGGTACTGTATCCTGTAAAAACCCAGATTGGTTTTATTGATTTGAGCCACAGCATACAAAAGGGAGACCAGAAAAGTGATGTGCCCATGTGAAAAGTGGACAGTGTGGCAATTTAGGTCAGTTGTAACTCTAATTGCTTCTCCTACCCCCAGGAAGAAAAGGATACCTTCTATGGATTCCTTGCATAATGGTATCCCCCAAAAGTTAAGGTTTTGTCTTATATTTGTCCAACTCTGTCAATAATTGGTAGGTTCAAATAATAGTATCCCATGTACAGCCCCATCAACTTGATAGCACAGCTTATTATTTTCTATCATATATATTATTTTGAAATTTTGAAGATTTGATATTAAACTGACCCGAGAGGTCATTCTTTAAAAAATAAAATAATTCAACAACTTGCAATGCACAAATATATCACAGAGTTGTGTCAGAAAGCATTCATTTGTGGGAAAAGGGCAAAAAAAACCACCCCAGAATTATTCATTAAAGTATTTATTTAATGAATATTTATTTATCATGTACTATATGCCAGGCACAGTACTAAGCTCTGAGGAGATTTTCCTGCTTTCGTTATAGTTATAACATTTTTTAATAAACGAAATTTAAATTTGATTGATAATCTCTAGTCATAGCTGAGCTCGCCAAGATTTAAAAGAAGGAATTCATTACAAAAGCATGGCCTAGAATGTATAAAATGAGAATAACTCAGTGTGACATTTTCCGCTTTCTGGAACAAAAATGTTAATGTAAATGTGATAGAGTGGTTTGAAGCTGTCAGGAAGTTTTAAATTGGCCAAATGTGGTAAAATTCCCACTTCCCCAAATGGTTAATATGATTTTTCTATGTAGGGGATCAACAACATTCTCATAAAACACGTGTCTTAACCACTTAACAAATATGGACTCTGTTTTGAAAATGTAATAATACTTTGCAGATCATGGGAGAGAGCATACCTAACAGAGCTCAGGTATTCAAAACTGGGCAGAGGTGCAAGCGGGTTACTCCCAGGTGGAAGGATGTTTGGAGCAGCACATAAGCAGGAAGGCAATGAAAGAAATAAAGGGGAAGAATGTTCTGGAGGGGAGAGTCCCTTCTAAAGAGACTAAAGATGAGGCTACAGGGAAGGACAAAAAAAAATTGACTTATTGACATAAAAAGCTGGGTTTGGATCCTTCTTCTCCTTTTTTTGGCCGCATGGCACAGCATGTGGGATCTTATTTCCCCTGCCAGGGATGGAAACCACGTCCCCTGCACTGGGAGTGCAACGTCTTAACCACTGGACCACCAGGGAAGTTCCTCCTTTTTCTTCTTTTCTAATACTTCCAATTGTCTCTTTAGCCTTCCTGGATTTTTCAGAGAAGAGTGAATATTTTCTTCATTGTGTTCATAAATCCCTTTACTTGTACTTTTCTTAATATTCCTACCAATTATGTATGCACTCTCAATCTTTTTTTTTATAGTTCTAATTCTTTTTTATTTATTCACATTTAAAAATATTGCTGATTGAGTACAGTGGGCAACTCTATCACCAACAAAGGAGAGGGATGGATTCTGTTTCCTAGGTATACCACTAATATTCTTTTTTTTTTTAAGTTTTTGCTATTTTTTTTAAAAAAATTGAAACATAGTTGGATATAACATTATGTTACTTTTCAGGTGTACTGCATAGAGATTTGACATTTGTATACATTATAAAATGATCACCATGATACATCTAGTAACCATCTGTCTCCATACAGTTATTACAATATTACTGACCATATTTCTTGTGCTGTATATTACATTCTCATGGCTTATGTGTACCCTCAGTCCTGAACGTAGATGTGTTAAGGAAGGAGCATTGGTTTGAGTTATTTAATCTATGTTCTGATACATCAGACAAGTCACTTAAATTTGAAGAGGCCTGAGCATCTCTGTGTGAAGTGAAGGGAATAGGTAACATAACCAAATACAATAGAGACTGTAAGTAACAGAAAACTTGGCCTTAGCTGGCTTAAACAACTGAGGTTTATTGGCTCTCTTAACTGGAAGTCCAGAGATTGATCAGGGTTTGAGGTTGCTTTAATTAAGTAACTCCAGCTCCTGTTTCCTCACTTCCCCTGGCTATGATCATCTCTGAGTATTGGCTCATTCTCAGGGTAGCATCCCTTTTGATGACAAAACAATGGCAGAATTTACAAGCTTCACATCCCTATCACACAACGTTGAGAAGAAAAAAGCGTATCTCTTCTGGTACTCTCTTTTAAACAAGGGAGTGGTTTCCTAGTGGTTTCCAAAAAGGGTCTCTCGTTTTTGGCTCAAATTTGGTTCCATTCCAAAGCCCAGTCCCGTTGTATTATTTTGCTAGGGCTGCCGTAACAAAATACCACAGACTGGGTGGCTTAAACAATAGAAATTATTTTCTCACAGTTGTGGAAACTGGAGTCTGAGATCAAGGTGTCAGCAGGGTTGGTTTCTTCTGAGCTCTCTCCTCGGCTTGCAAATGGTCATCTTCTCCCTGTGTCTTCACACTGTCTTCCCTGTGTACATGTCTGTGTCCAAATTTTCTCTTATTAAGACACCAGTCATGGACTTCTGTGGTGGCGCAGTGGTTAAGAATCTGCCTGCCAATGCAGGGGACAAGGGTTCGATCCCTGGTCCAGGAAGATCCCACATGCCACGCAGCAACTTAGCCCATGTGCCACAACTACTGAGCCTGTGCTCTAGAGCCTGCAAGCCACAACTACTGAGCCTGCGTGCTGCAACTACTGAAGCCCGCGAGCCTAGAGCCCGCGCTCCGCAACAAGAGAAGCCACCGCAGTGAGAAGCCCGCACACCACAACAAAGAGTAGCCCCTGCTCACAGCAACCAGAGAAAACCCACACACAGCAACGAAGACCAAATGCAGCCAAAAATAAAATAAATAAATTTATATATTAAATAAAAAGACACCAGTCATACTGAATTAAGGCCAACTCTAATGACCTGATTTGAACTTAATGACCTCATTAAAGGCCCTATCTCCAAATACAGTCACGTTTTGAGTTACGGGGGGTTAGGACTTCAATGTATACATTTTGGGAGGACACAATTCAGCCCACAACACCCATCCTAATAGCGGGGACTTGGGTGAGCAGATTGCCTTAGGCCGAGATTCCAAACCAGTGAGATCATCCCCAGTGGGAAGTCAAGCCCGTGGCCAAAACACATTGGCAGCATCAGGGAGGGTGAAAAACTAGGTGAAAATTGGGCTGACAAAGGGAATTGGCAATCAGCAGTGTTAAGTAGAGGAGGGTTAGGCTAAGTGATTGCTGAGATCTCTTCTAGCTCTAAAACTCAATGACTGAAAATTCCAAGTACTTTTCATCACAATGTACTAAAAGCTAATACAAAGCAATAGGTAGAGATTTGATGACAGCAGACCAGAACTACGGGGTCAAAAGTTATTTTGCCAGAGAAGACAGCAGGGCAAGATGACATTCTCTGAGATGTAGCTCTCTTGTCTGTGGATTGTGGCAATGGAGAACAAGACCACAACTCCAGGGTTTGTATGGGGGGAGGGGAAGAGATGGCCCAGCATAGCCTATATTTCATCATGTTGGATATGGTAAGAGTTCTGTAAATATCAAAGGATGCTGATAAAGACAGTTGACAGAAAAGTTCTACAGCTTTAGACTCAATCTTTGATTATGTTAGGTTAAAGCAAGAGAAACTGATGCTTTATAGGTTAAAAATAATTAAATATCAACAATTTCATGGTTCAACTTAATAAAGACCTCTCCTGTAGGCCTTAAAGATATGTGTTCTAAAACAAATCAACAAATCTAAAGGATTTGTGAAAGAAAAGATATTTCAGTACATGAATTCCCTTTCAGTGTGATAGCTCCCCCCCCAATAGACTCCATTTACCAAACAATATAAAATGTTGATAATGACAATCTTAACTGACAGAGAAAAAGCATAAGTTTATTTCACATGGTCTGTTTCCTATATCTAGGGAATATAGAATACATCTAAAAGCATCTGAACGACTAACAAAAATTGTAGCATTTTTTAGTCTTGGTTATCTTAGATATCTTTCCTTATTTATATTAAGTAACTGAATCTCCAGCTATAACTGTGAAAATATGATTTTCTGAGTTCTATATAAATAGTAGAAAAATGATTTCGGCCCCTAACCTTACCTTCCACCTTCCCTCTCTTTCTAACGTTATTGGCACTGAAATCTCAACTTATTTGATGGCTCATTTGTTTTGTTTGGATCTCAGACAGTCCTTAATGGAAAAGAAAGATTGGTTCCAGACTAGGTAAATCCCACTAACTTATTATAATATTATTTTTTGGTTTAGACCTTATTTCTTATTCTCTTTCCCCTAAGTGTGGGCAGATATTTAGACATTTTTTAGAAAGAATATTTCCTCTTTACTAAAGTTCTTTTACTTTTATAGAAATTTTAGGCTGAAGAAGTTTCTCATTATTTAATATGCCTCTCTTTAAAATGATGTTTGCTATGTTTAGGACTTACATTGATAAGGAAAAATTGGAAAGCTCCACAAAACATTTCCTATAAATTTCCAATAATAAAAAAACATCACTGGGCTTTCCTGGTGGCGCAGTGGTTGAGAGTCCGCCTGTCAATGCAGGGGACACGGGTTCGTGTCCCAGACCAGGAAGATCCCACATGCCACAGAGCGGCTGGGCCTGTGAGCCATGGCCACTGAGCCTGCGCGTCCGGAGCCTGTACTCTGCAACGGGAGAGGCCACAACAGTGAGAGGCCCGCGTACAGCAAAAACAAAACAAAACAAAAACAAAACATCACTTATGGCTCCTCTATGAAGAAGTTATTCAGAAGAATCTCAGTAAAAGGTTTTACATTTAGATTGCTCTGTTTATTTTACATGTTCTCAAAGAAAAACATAATTTTATTTGAGAAGAAAATTTCTGAGATTTTTTGCAATAGAGCATTTCTAATCAAAGTTTTGGCCCATGTTGTTGGTAGAACAACACAGTGTTTAATTAAAACACACGAGAATCCTTTCTATTTGAGAAATTAAAGAATGCCACCTTTTTCTTCTTCATTTTCCTTAAGGTGATCTCTAAAAAATGCATTTCTGTTATTCAGTTACTAAGTTTGTTGAAGTTTAATTGCTTATGTGGCTCTTATTGTCAGAGCCAAAGTGCAAAAGTCATCTTTTTCCTCCACACAGACACAAATGCTGGCCTGCATTTACAGCTCACCGTGGGAGGTATTTATTCTGCGATTAAATGAGAGTAAGAAGAATGTTCTGAAGTTATTGCTTAGTGCCTCTCCCACCAACCTCCCCCCCACACCTTTTTAAAGATGATTAAAATCAAGGCTGAATGTGATTTTGGTAAAGTAAAATTCTGGGCTTATATAAATTAGTTGAAACTTACCAGAAATAAGGGTAAGCGTTTGCATTTAGGTTCAAGTATGAAATGAACATGTGACCTGGAGGTAGGTTGTTCCAAAAAAATCTGTAGATTTTAATTAATCTAAAGCTTAAGATTAGGGACTTCCTTGGTAGCACAGTGGTTAAGACTCCAAGCTCTCAATGCAGGGAGCCAGGGTTCAATCCCTGGTCAGGGAACTAGATCCCGCATGCCACAACTAAGAGCCTGCATGCCACAACTAAAGATCCAGCACAGCCAAATAAATATGAAAAAAAAAAAAAGCTTAAAATTAATCAAAGTATGATATGATTATCTTGTATTGCAAAAATAGAATGTTAGATCATGACAAGTAACATCCCCACTGTTCTATGAATGAATCAGGTCGCACTTGGGGCATCCTTTTTTTTTTAATTTTTAATAAATTTTAATTAATTAATTAATTAATTTTTGGCTGTGTTAGGTCATCATTGCTGCGGGTAGGTTTTCTCTAGTTGTGGCGAGCAGGGACTTCTCATTGCAGTGAGGGGGCTTCTCATTGCGGTGGCTTCTCTCGTTATGGAGCATGGGCTCTAGGCACACGGGCTTCAGTAGTTGTGGCACGCGGGCTCAGTAGCTGTGGCTCACGGGCTCTAGAGCACAGGCTCAGTAGTTGGGGCGCTCAGGCTTAGTTGCTCTGCGGCATGTGGGATCTTCCTAGACCAGGGATCAAACCCGTGTCCCTTGCATTGGCAGGCGCATTCTTAACCACTGTGCCACCAGGGAAGTCCCAACAGTTGGGACATCTTAATAGTCAAAATTTTAAGAGCAATACTGGTGAAATGAAGTGGATGAGCAGACCAGAAAACTGAGTTGTGTGAGGAACAGTGTATGGAATGAGAGATGCTGAGGCTGAAAAAGAGAAGACTAAGGGGTAGAAAACCACTAACATCCAAAGAGCATCTCTTTTGTGCCAGGAATTGTATTAGGTGCCTTCCAGCACCTTGCTCAATTCTCAGAATAATTCTATGCCATAGGGCGTATTATCTCCATCTTCCCACTGACTTCTTGTGATTAGGCAACTTGTCCCAAGATTCTTCATTATTCAGTGACAAAGTTGTGACTCCATCTGCTGCTTTTCTGATATCAAAACCTGCATTTTTCCTTTCACGTCTTAGGCCACCATCACCGTCACTTAGGCTTCAGATTCTGGAGAAAATTACAGGTCAAGAGTTACTTCATTCAAACCCTTTGTTCAACACTATTTGGGCCCCTGAGTATATGAGGCATCGTGCCAAGAATTCTGCCCAAAGTGAGCTTCTGGCTTCTTAGAGGAAAGAAAATACTTGCCTCAGTAACAGTAATGGAAGATGGGAAAAGTAACATGAGCAATGCAGTCAGTGTGCTTCAGGGGAAGAAATATTGCTGCTGAAGGAGAGATGTGGCATTTGAACTGGGCTTTGGAAGACAGAGGGATTTGGATGTGCTGAGATAAGGCGGGGAGGGCACCCCAGGCAGAAAGAACAACGTGGGAAAATGCAATGCATGTCTAGGAAACATTAAATAGTTTCGTGTGCCTCTAATATTAGGTATGAGAAGATAAACGAGGAATGAGTTGGAGGAATGGATTGAACTAGATGAGAGAGGGTAAGAAATGCCAGGCTAATGAGTTCTGTAATGTTCTGTAGGCAGTGGGGAGCCACAATTGATTTTTTTTTTTTTAATTAGGGCAATTACAACGGCCTCAACAGTTTTTTTGCATAGAGAACATACTGCAGGGCAGAAAAGAAGGTGGGAAGAGGTTGGAAGGCTTTTATTTCCCAATGCAAGCTAATGAGAGCCTGAGTGATTGTACTGTGGAGGCTTCTTCCATTTCTTTTTTTTTTAATGATACCTTGAAGACAAAATTTTATTTTTTTCACTTAGTTATGATATTTAATTTTTATTAGAAATTTTAAAATTTTATGCAAGTTTTAAAATTTTATTTTTAATTAATTTTTATTGACATACAGTTGATTTACAATGTTGTATTAGTTTCTGCTGTACAGCAAAGTGAATCAGTTATCCATATACATATATCCACTCTTTTTTAGATTTCTTTTCCCATATAGGTCATTACAGAGTATAGAGTAGAGTTCCCTGTGCTATGCAGTAAATTTTTATACAATTTTTAAAGGCTCCTTTCCATTTACAGTTATTACAAAATATTGGCTATATTCCCCCTGTTGTACAATTCATCCTTGACTTATCTTATACCCAACAGTTTGTATCTCCCATTCCCCCGCCCCCTATATCGCCTCATCCCCCTCTCTCCCCACTGGTAACTACTAGTTTGTTCTCTATATCTGTGAGTCTGCTTCCATTTCTTTTTAAGCCCACCCAACCCTCATTCATACCACCCAACTGCTGTCCCATCAGATGGACTCTTGACCTACGCTTCTTTGCCTTTTCTCAATCTCCTTTGCCTTCACCTCCTTCCACTAATCAAGAATCTTGGCCCCCTGACTCCTGCCTTCAACTCTGGGCCCCACGTGTTTGATCTTCATCCTCACTTTCCTGGTATTTGGACACTAGTTTTCACCCATGCGCTATGCTTTGATTCACTTTTCCATCCTCGGATCATGCCATCACCTCAGGCAGGTTCACGCTGCCTCAGCCTTGGCCTTAGCCCTCCCTTGCACACGAGTCAGGATTCAAGACCCCAAACGGAAACTACTCTAGTGAATTTAGGACAAAAGTTTTTTTTTAACTTAATAAAGGATGTTTGGTACCTCATGGAATTTCTGAGTGCTGGCCCATAGGCCATGCAGCCAGGATCCATAGCCACAGGCCACATCATGCTGTATGCTGTGAGGGCTGCTGAAGGGGAGAGGGCTTCGCTGCTGCTGGACACAGGGACCACGGAGCCAGTGATTCTGGGAACTCGACACAACAAGTTTCACCAAGGACGTTCTGGAAGAGCTAATGCCTCTATTGTCATTTTTGTGAAATGGTAGATTGCAAGGACTCCTGCTTCCCAAGGTTGCTCGCTTCCGGAGTGAAATCTTTATGATTATGTCTGATGGGTGAAACCTAACCGTCTCCAGAGATGGATGCACCACGGAGCTAATGAAGCTTCAGCCTCAGGACCTCTCATCTGCACAGACCCCTTCCAAGGCCCTGGGAGAGTCTTAGGATGGTCATAGGCTTTGGAAAATTTACACAAGAAAGATACTGTAACTGCAGCCCTGCCTTCCCGGTCCCACTTACTAAATTTACACAATGTGATCAGCTATGTGTTGTGAAGCGTAAGGAAACTTCTCTAAACTATTGACAATAATAAAGAAAACTTTGACCAACCTTACGAGGCAATCAAAGACTATGCAGCTAAAATAATAATAAATATATAATAAAGAAAAATATGAAAGAGGTGCATTAGGCAATTAAAATTACATTCTTTTTTGGGATTTGCGATGTTTATGGTACCGGTCAGTTTTTTAAATTTTTTTTCTCATTCTAAATAAGTACTTAATTTTTAAACCTAATTTTAAGTTCAAAAGTTGGCTGCTTTTTATTAAGAAAGAAATTTCCTCTACATTGCATTAGCTTCAAGCCCTACGAAACCAAGATCTGCCCCTGGGTGAATCCCTGAACCCTAACTAAGCAGGTTAAGAAAACTATGGGGAATTCCCCAGACACAGGAAGCATATTTAAACATGCCAGGTGGCCCTAAACATGATGAATGTCCTTTCCATTGTGCTTGAGCATGTGTATGGAATGTGGGAAGAGCACCTCTTTTGAGGAAATAGGTTTTAGAAAAGGAATGGAGAGTCAGGAACTCATAACAGAAATATTACATAGACATGGTGAGACGTTAGATTGTGCATGACACCAGAGGACCCTGAGGATTAGCATAGACAGTGATCAGGATGGTGATGCTAATAGCCGGGATAGAGATCTCAGAGCTGATTCAGATTCAGGGAGGAATTGGGAAGACAGAGTTTGTTTTTGAATATTCTAGGACTCAGATTGTGTAAGCCTTCATAAAGACTAAAGTTAGTAGATCTTCTAGTATTAACTCACGCCCTGAATGAAGGGTAGTAACAATTACAGTTATAAACTGTAACTTGGCAGCCAAAAGAAAATAAAGTAACAGATTAGTTTAGAAAAATACCAACAAATGTAACTGAAGGGCAAGGGTAACTAAAAGGCAGATCAGGCAAAATGTTAACTCGTGATTACATACTAGAGATCCTGCTTTGATGTTAAACACGTTTTAATCTTGTTATGCTAAAAAAATAGCAGAACTAGGTAGGATTACCAAAACAAAACATGGTTGTCTTGCAGAAATAGTTGTAATAGCAGTGGGTATGTATAGAGGGCTTTCTATGCTCCATGTATTATACTAAATAACATAAATATATATATATATAAAACTTACATAACTTACATTATTTCTTATAACAACCCATTATGGTAGTGTCATTATTCTCATTTTACACATGGATAAACTGAGCTTTAGAGTGGTTAAATCACCTGCCAATTTGCAAACAGCGGTCTGGACTCTAAAACCCGTACCGGAGTGTAGAACCAGGGCACTATACTGTTCATTCAGCTTCCTTGCCTTCGTTATTTTGCTGGAACACACCTATGTGGAGAGCATTATGCAAATATACATGCTTTGTTCCACAAAGACATATCAAGTTAAATGTATCTTTGATAGTCTCACACCCATACTAAGGAACAGTGGCCCATTCAGAGCTGCACAGAAACCAACGACCAGGTAGACTGGGTTCCCCAAATGACTGGCTTTTGGCAGCCTTGCTGTTGGGGGTGTATAGGTTGTTTAAGAGAGGCAGCACGACTTAACGTGAGTCTGTTTGAGAAACAGGAAGAGAGAAATTATTTGTACATCGTGGATTACATTCAGTCTTTCTTTTCCTTTTAAGTTGCTGATGGGGGATTTAAACACCGGGCTTCAGGGAAAATGGGACCAGGAAGTTACGAGAATCCCTATCCACTGCTTACACAGGGCTGATGAAACAGTCCCATATTCTCAGTATAACTGAGGTAGAGAAGAAAGAAAGGTAAGCAGAGGCTGCAGCTTGCTTCCTTTCCCTCTTTTAGTCACTGCAAGCAACTGGTTATCTCCATGCAAAGTAACACACTCCAATTTTTGGTCCCTTTAGTTTCTTTCATTTTATTCATCACAATTATTTTTCTTATTTATTTTCTGATTTCTGTCTTTCCCCTACAGTATGCATTTTTCGCAGGGATAATATCACCCCAAAGGGTAAAATTTGGTTCTTTGAGGGACAAAAAAAATCTTAATCTTTCTATGTTTAAAGCACAGATATACACAATACATAAACAGATATACAATATATCTATAGTATTAAACATAATACATAAACAGATATACAGTATATCTGTAGTATTAAAATTTCATAGTGGAGCCAGTCAGAAAAAAACATTTCTAATAAATTTCCTTTGGTAGGGGGCAAGCATGGAAAAGGATAGAGAAAGACTACTCTAGGGGATGAGCTTCAGAAGGGCAGGAGCTGAAGAATCCTTGTAGATTGTAGCCCCAAAGTTTAGAAGTGTCTTGCACAGAGTAAGGGTGTAATAAATATTCTGAGGCATCAATCCTTCATTTGCCTTGCTAACAACAGACGATGTTCCACATGGAGCCATTCCTTTAAAGGAGGGGGAAGGAGAGTGGGGAAAAGGGAATTATGTAGAGGATTTTTTTTTTCCCCTGAAGGAAGCTAGGCAGAGTACACGTATAAATTATCAAGGTGTCAACTCAGACGTGAAGTTACTTCTCCATTGCTTTCAGAAAGCTACTTTGTCACCATTAGCTAGTGTGGACTTTTAGATACCTCCATGCAAAATGCTTAATTTAAAAACGGGCACACAGCGTTTCAATCAGAACTTTGCTGTCATCCTCATGCTTTGCCCAATGTCCTTGCTAGGTGTTGTTATATCTTCCACATTAGCCCAGACTTGAATCTGGTGAGCTCAAAGCCCAGACTGCCAAGCAGTGCAGGTGAGTGGGCGTAAAGTGTTGGGGAAGGGAGGTCCAATGGCTCCAGCCATCACACAGTATCCATTCTTGACCAGACGCACT
The DNA here is from genome assembly GCF_008692025.1 of Phocoena sinus. Classification (NCBI taxonomy): domain Eukaryota; kingdom Metazoa; phylum Chordata; class Mammalia; order Artiodactyla; family Phocoenidae; genus Phocoena; species Phocoena sinus. The sequence continues at coordinate 75,466,502 of NC_045773.1, read as the reverse complement.
CCATGCTCTGCCTCCTAACAGACTAATATTGGGTTCCTTTTAGATCAGAGTTTGGACAGCTGAAGATAATTGAGACAGTGGGGCATTTCTTGTGGTCTCTTTCTAATTTCCCAGTCCAAGACTTCCTCCTACAGCTTCCTCTCAAGAAGTAAGAATCACAACCTTAAAGGGTTCTGCAGAAACAGAAGAAATGTCAGTCATGATCTGGTGCTAAATGATTTCTCCTTAGCGCTATGCTTTAAAGGCCCATGATGAGCTTCCCTGGTGGTGCAGTGGTTAAGAATCTGCCTGCCACTGCAGGGGACACAGGTTCGATCCCTGGTCCGGGAAGATCCCACATGCCATGGAGCAACTAAGCCCATGCGCCACAAATACTGAGCCTGCGCTCTTGAGCCGGCATGCCACAACTACTGAAGCCCCTGCGCCTAGAGCCTGTGCTCCACAACAAGAGAAGCCACGACAATGAGAAGCCCGCGCACTGCAACGAAGAGTAGCCCCCGCTCGCCACAACTAGAGAATGCCCACGCACAGCAATGAAGACCCAACACAGCCCAAAATAAAAGCAAATAAATAAATTACTTTTAAAAATAAAATTAAATTAAAAAAATAAATACCCATGGTCATACCGGGAAACTTTCAATACAAGGATCTTCAAGGACACTCCATTCTTAAGTGTTACTTCTGTATACCTCAAATGGCATGAGATTCTGTACGTTGACTTAACTAGACAGAAATACTCTTTACAACATATCATACCTAGATGGAATTTCTACATATTGATTAGAAAACTCCTGAGTAAGGCAATAATAGTAAGAGATAGGAAATAAATCTCTTTGGAAAAGATAAAATTATTCGTTTCTTCTGAAAGAGATAACTGAAGAATGTTTTAACAAACAGATGAGGTGTGAAAATATGTCCCCATAGTTCTTTGTCCATTTGAAAATGATCTAAAGGTTCACAGAAATGATTACACAAGGATAAAGGTAAATTGGAGCATAGGAAAATGGGTTCCGTCGGACAAGAGGAGATTTTGACTTTGAGAAGTTGGTAGAATTCAGAACATGGGAGGATTGTTAGCCTTTGAGAAGGGTCCACTCTTCTCTGAGACTTTTGGAGAAAGAAAAGATGATGCACACAGGGAAATAGGAAGGTGGAATGTTAGCCAGAGTTTCCATAGTGGGTGTCTCTTGATCTCAAAAGGAACTTTCTCAAGATCTGGCCTCAGTAGAGCCCATATTCAAAATGATTTTCCCAGTGCAAGTAAACAGCCCCATGAGGCTCCTAATCCATTCCATCATCTGTCGTGGGTTTTGTGAAATCAGTGAGCTCCTGAAACAGTGAAGGTCAGGGCTGGCAGCTTGCTTCCAGTCAATGGAGAGCTTAGCCACCCTAGCACTCCGTAAGCTGTCCTCCACCCCATTCCCCCCACAGGAGGGTAACAGAGGTCATCACCGTTAAGTGAGGGCAGTGAGGAGGAATCGGGAGCTTTGAGTTGAGTAAGAGTTGGAAACAGCCCATGTGGGAAGTATATCTGTGAGTTCATGTGCCCTGAAAAAGTGTTATTGATCTTCAGTAATCAAAGATGAAAGACATTTATACAGATATATATTTTTTAATCTAGAGAATGCAAACAATCAGAATGAATTTTTTGAAAAAGAGTAAAATTTTGAAAGTACAGTAGAAGCTCTCTTAACAGACCTCCATTTAAGTGAATCTCCAGATTATCCAGTCCTCTCCCTCCTCTCTGTAACATTCTGGCAGATGCCCATGGCGTGCTGTCATGAAAATTGCTCATAGCTAGTTCACTATTTTCTAGCTCTCTTCTACTCCCATCTGTTGAATTGCTTGCGCTAAGAGCACTTGGTTTGTTTTTTGGGGTTTTTGTGGTTTGATCATCTTGAATATTTACTTATTTATTTGGTTATGCCGGGTCTTAGTTGCAGCAGGAGGGCTCCTTAGTTGTGGCATGCGAACTCTTAGTTGTGGTATGCATGTGGGATCTAGTTCCCTGACCAGGGATCGAACCTGGGCCCCCTGCATTGGGAACACAGAGTCTTAACGACTGGACCACCAGGGAAGTCCCAAGAGCACTTGTTATTTTAATTATACATTTTTTCCTTTTCAAATGATCATATATTAAAATTTACTTTTTGGGGGTACTGTTGTATGAATTTTGACATATTATATTGTATGTATGACCTACTGTATAGATTAGTATACCACAATCAGGATACAAAAAAATTCCATGGCCCCCTCGCAAAAGTCCCTCACGCTATTCTTTCATGACCACAGTGTCTCTCCATCCTTACACTGGCAATCACTGATCTGTTCTTCAACCCTACAGTTTTGTCCTCTTGGGAATGATACAAATTAATTTATATAGTACCATAAGCTTTTGAGACTGGCTTCTTTCATTCAGCATAAGGCTTTTGAGATTCATCCAAATTGCTGCTCATATCAATAGTTTATTCCTCTCTGTATATAGGATTTTATCGTATAGATATACCACAGCTTGTTTAGCCATTCACCCACTGAAGGACATTTGGATTGTTTCCAGTTTGTGGTTACCACGTATAGAGCTACTAAAAACATTCAGGTACATATCTTTGCGTGAAGATAAGCTTCCATTTTTGTAGGGTAAATACAGCAGAAGTGGATTGCTGTGTCATGTTGTAAGGGTATGTTTAACTTTATAAATAACTGCCAAATTGTTTTCCAGAATGGCTGTTCCATTTTGTATTCCCATCAGCAATGTATGAGAGTTCTAATTGCACTGTGTTCTTATCAACACTTGGTACAGTCAGTATTTTTTAAAGCCATTTTAATAGATTTGAAGTGTTATCCCATCATGGTTTAATTTTCATCTCACTAATGGCTAAAGATATTGAATATCTTTTCATGTGCTCATTTGCCATCTACATAACTCTTTTGGTTATGTGTCAACCATTATTCATTCAAAAATATTTTTAGCACCACACTCATACTTCTTTCCTTCTTGGACTCCAGTGAATCAAAGGTTAAACCTTTTGTTAATATCCCACAGTTTCCCGAGGCTAAGTCCATTCTTTTTCAATTCTTTTTCTCTGTTGTTCAAATTGGATATCTCTATTGATCTATCTTTGAGTCCATTGGCTCCTGCTCTATTATCTCCATTCTGCTCTTGAGCCCAGCAAGTGAGTTTATTTCGGTTATTGTATTTTTCAGTTCTAAAATTCCCTTTTGGTTCTTCTTTGTATCTTCTCTGTGCTTGCAGAGACTTTCTAGTTTTCTATTTGATTCAAGTGTGTTTGTGATTGCTTTTGGAGCATTTTATAATAGCTTCTTTAAAGTCTTTACCGGGTAATTCTAACATCCATGTCACTCATCTTTGTAATTCTAACATCCAAGTCACTCATCTTTAGTATCTATTAATTGTCTTTTCCTATTCAGATTGAGATTTTCCTGGCTCTTTGATAGCAAATAGTTTTGGATTGTATCCTGGACTTTTTGAATATTACGTTATAAGATTCTGGGTCTTGTTTAAATTCTATGGAGAATAAGTGTTGCTATTTTTGTTTTAGTAGGCAATCAGTCTGGTTGGGTTCAGGTCACAATCTCTAACCCACCTCCAGTGGGCTATGTTTTTAATGCCAGTTTCGTTTTCATGCCTTTGCAGTGCTGTTTGGACCTGTCCCATGTGTGCACTTCCCATTGGCCAACCTGAGACGTGAGCAGGTAGTCTATTAAATTCAAATGCTGACTTGAGTCAGATCCATGTATGTGCTACTTTGGAGTATTTTATCGTATTTTATACGATAAAATAACTTTATGGGGTCACTTTCCTGAGCTGTACTCTCTCCCAGACATCCAGGTACTTTCCAGTTTCCTGAACTCCCATTTAGGTTCTCACGTCTGAAAGGTGGGGCTCTTTTTAACCATTCTGCTGCCAACTTGTACAACTTTGCCCACTTGTGGGGCTAAGCTTTAGGAGGACCAGAGGAAAAAATGCAGTAAATTCAGTGCTGCTTCAGTCAGAGGTACTTCAAATTCTGGGCTTTTCCCTTCAATTTTCCATTATTCCAAAACTTCCCTTCAGTTTGCCATTATTTACTTTTCAGACAAATAGCTTCTCCATGCGTTCTGTCCAGATTTTATAGCTGCTATCAATGAAAGAGACAGGGAGAAGTGTGCTTATCCTTATTTGGAGCTTGAACCTCTATGGATTCTAATTAAACATTGTGTGAACCAAAATCATATGAGTACAGAAACAAAAGTGGTTGAAGTTTTTCATAGTTTTTTTTTTTTTTTTGCAGTACGCGGGCCTCTCACTGTTGTGGCCTCTCCCGTTGCGGAGCACAGGCTCCGGACGCGCAGGCTCAGCGGCCATGGCTCACGGGTCCAGCCGCTCCACAGCATGTGGGATCTTCCTGGACCGGGCAACGAACCCGTGTCCCCTGCATCGACAGGCGGACTCTCAACCACTGCACCACCAGGGAAGCCCTGGGCTGCTTGCTTTTTAACAGGACTGAGAATAACAGACAAAACACAAAGGAGAAAGAGGGGGGCTGGAGGCAGAGGATGCTGTTTGTTTTCTCAGCATGTTGATAGAATATTTGCCAAGATCAAAAGCAGGAGATATTGAAGTTGAACTCCATGGCAGGAAGCTTAGAGCCAAATTCAGCTAACAAAATATAAAATTTTGGCATCATCGCTAAACATATAATAGGTACTGCATCTAATAAATGTGTGTTGGTTTATTGTTGACTTTTTGTTTCATTTTCCTGCCTTTCATCAATTTGTTATTAATTGGGGACTTAGGATCTCTAAGGGAAGCTTATTGTTGTTTAAAAACAATATGATAACTAATTGTACAATCGTTTGGGCTATTTCTTGGGAAAAATGAGGAAAGAAAGCCCAAGTTATCCAGTTACAGAAAATTGTAAGAAATTAAATTTGCTTTTTAATTGCTCCACCCTTCTTTTGTCTTGCTGTAGCTCTGGGAATGGACAGTCAATGTGATCTAATTGTAAATGATGGGGATTTGACATGCTGGATAATGATTATCCATGGGCAAGGAGAGTTTGCCAGTCTTATTCAGACCCAAAGTATTTCCCAACAAGAAGGAGTAATAGAGCCAAGGAGCCTGATAATTGGGGGAAATTCCTCTTCTTTAATTGGATGCAAGGTATAATAGTACTTAATGTAGGAAAGACATTTAACAAGTGAATTGCCTCTGTGTACCTGTCCCTTTGCTTATTTCCTTTTCAGGAAACATTACTGTTTTTAAACTTTATAGAGGAGAGAAAAGCCAGTGTGGGGATGGCTTTAGTTAAACTAGAAATGTGTGGTTCTGGAATGTTTACTCCTATTCTTTTTTTTTTTTTTTAACGTTATCTCTCTTCTATCGACTCATTGCAATACTGATTTTTCGTAAGGTACCTTCAGGCTTGGAAAACGCATTTCAGTGTTTCCTATTAAAGCTGAAAGGCAGAGCTTTCTTTTCATTTCCTTCTTTAGGAGTTTTAAAAACCAAACTTTTTCTAAAGCTCCAGCTCCAAAGTTCTAAACAATTAAATGCATCTTATAGGTTTTCCACAAAACCTAAGAATGATTTGAGGTTAAAAAATAAAATATCTTGAGCACAGGGAACTATACTCAATATTTTGTAATAAAATATAATGGGAAAGAATCTGAAAAAGAATATATACATACACACATACATATATATATAACTGAATCACTTCGCTGTGCACTTGAAACTAACACAACATTGTGAATTAACTACATTTCAATAAACAATAAAATAATAATAAAATGCCTTGAGTTTTATTGCTAATCAGACCTCAGTGCAAGACTTTGACCAGCATGATTTAAAAAAACATTTTCCGCCTATTCTGATTACATTTTTAAACAATATTTTGCTTTTCGACATAGTAAAGACATTTAGGTATTTGAAAATGATTTTGTTGGTAGCCAGCAACAGTTGTATTGGGGGTAAAGTTGGATAAATTTTTGTGTGTAATGGGATGAAACAGGTTCTGTCCATGGATGATTACGTTTTAAGTGATCTCAAGCTATTGTTATGTATGTTTGAACTAGGAGTGAATGTCATCTAATTTGTGGCTTCTTCATATTCTTTATGAGGGATATCCTTATCTCTTGAATATTACAAGTCAGTTTGCCCCTCCAAAGTCAGGAAAGAGATACTTGAGTTAAAACCATTCATTTGTGTACCAGTCAGACCTCATTTTTCAGATCCCACAGATTTCAGAATTATCATTCTTTACCTGCCATTGAATTAACTCTCTTATAAAGGCATGGATAATTGACCAGAACTCCACAATGTACATAAGAATTTGAGAGGACTATTAAAGACAATAAACTATTCCCCCTTGCCTTTAGCAAAACAACTCATATTAATTCATAATAACCGAGGCTTTATTTTAAAAATTAATTTACCACATTATTTACCAAAAGAATGAAGTTGGACACTTACCTTACACCATAAACAAAAAATAACACAAAATTGATCAAAGACCTAAACATAAGACTTAAAACTATAAAACTCTTAGAAGAAAACATAGAGGAAAAACTTTCCGGCATTAGGTTTGATGCTGATTTCTTGAATATGACACCCAAAGTACAGAGAACAAAAGAAAAATAGATAAGTTAGACTTTATAAAAATTTAAAATTATCAAGAGAGTGAAATGGCAACCCAGAGAATGGAAGAGAATATTTTCAAATCATATATCTGATAAGGGGTTAATGTCCAGAATATATAAAGAATTTACTCCTAACCACTCAATAACAAAAATACAGATTACCTGGCTACAAAAGTGGGTAAAGGATTTGAAGTGACATTTCTTCAAAAATGATATAAAAACAGCCAGTAAGCACATGAAAAAATGCTCAAAATCACTAATCATTAGAGAAATGCAAATTAAACCCACAATGAGATCCCACCCCATGTCCATTAGGATGGCTATTATAAACAACAACAATAACAATAGAAAATAACAAGTGTTGACAAGGAGGTGGAAAACTTGGACCCTTGTGTATAGCTGGTGGGAATGTAAAATGGTGCAATCACTGTGGAAACCAGTATGGTGGTTCCTCAAAAAATTAAACATGGAATTATCATGTGATCCAGCAAGTTCACTTCTGAGTATATACCCCAAAGAATTGATAGCAGACACTGGAAGAGGGGCCTGTACACCAGTGCTCATAAGAGCATTTTTCACAATAGCCAAAAGATGGAAATGAATGTCCATCAATGGACGAATGCGTAAACAAAACGTGGTCTGTACATACAATGAAATATCATTCAGCTTTTAAAAAGGGATGAAATTCTAATACATGCTACAACATGGATGAACCTTGGAGACATTCTGTTAAGTGAAATAAGCCAGATATAAAATAACACATAGTGTATGATTCTACTTATATAAGGTACCTTGAATAGTCAAATTTATAGAAGAGAAAGTAGAATAGTGGTTACCAGGGGTTGGAAAGTCCGGGGACGGTGGCAGGGGCAGGCAATGGGGAATTGTTAATGGGTACAGAGCTTCAGTTTGGGAGGATGAAAAAGTTCTGATGATGGATGGTTTGTGATGGTTGCACAACGATGTAATGCCATGGAACTACACACTTTAAAATGGTTGAAGTGGTAAATTTTGTGTTATGTATATTTTACCACAATTAAAAAATCCATTTGTTTATATACTCTTAATTTGGATTTCCCCAAAAAACAGACCTCATGGGACAAGGATTTAAGAGGAAGTGGTTTCTGTGGGATCCCAAGTAATATTGGTGAGTGGGGAAAAGGGGCAAGGAAGAGAAAGCAACCAAGATGTGTGTCATCAAGCCAGTTACCACTATGAACAACTGAGACTTAATCCAGCTGGGAGCTCTGGGATCCAGCGCAGCACAGACCTCAGAGCTAACTCCCTGCGGATGAAGGAAATGGGATATTGCTCCACTAGCTCCCATCTGTCTTTTTTTTTCTCACTCAAACTATAAACTTTATTCAAATTTCACCAGTTTTTTCCACTTATGTCCTTTTTCTGTTCCAGAATTCAATCCAAGATCCCACACTGCGTTTAGTCATCAGGTCTCCTTAATCTCTTCTAATCTGTGACAGTTCCTTAGTCTTGCCTTGTTTTTCATAACCTTGAAAGATTTAAACAGTACTGGTAAGTTATTTTGTAGAATGTCCCTCAGTTTGCATTTGTCTGGTGTCTCCTCTGGTTAGACTGGGGTTATGGGTTTTGGAGAAGAGGGGAAGTGCTCTTCATATCACATCACATCACATCATCCCATCACAGGGCGCATGATAGAGACACGGCAATGCTGGTGATGTTGTCCTTAGTGACCTGGTTCATGTGGTATCTGCCAGGCTTCTCGAACACTGTCAAGTTCCTTTTTTGCCCTTTCTATACCCTTTGGAATTTCTTTTTATGTTCTTTGGAAGTTGAGTCACCAAGACCAGTCTACAGCAAAGGAGAGGGAATTAAGCTCCACATCCTAGAGAGGAGAGTATCCTCATATGTTATTTGGAATTCTCCATCAGTCATTTTTTTAAGGGCTACTGCCCAGATGTCTAAGTCCTTTAAGCCAGGTGCAGCAGAGTGGACTCCAGTGTCCAGAGAAAGTCATTGGGCAAAGGGACCCTAATGCTGGCAGCAGACTGGATGACATTATTTAAAATTGAAAGAGATTTCTTGATTAGGCAGATCCTGAATAAAGTACTGTAGGACTTACTGGATGTGAAGCATACATTAGGCATCACATCACCCCTTTCTTGTGACTGTCTGTCTTTGAACTGTGTGCTTTGCAGCAGCCTCAGCTTGGGTCCAAGTCTTCGCTTCCCAATCTGCTCCTGAACCCCTGCTCTAGTAAGAAAAAACACACAACAACCTTCTTTTCCAAAGAAGGAAAACTTGGACCAAAACGTCTGTTTTCTTCAAATATACCCAATATCTTGTAATAATCTATAATGGGATATAATCTGCAACAACACTGAATTACTATGCTGTATACCTGAAACTAACACAATGTTGTAGATCAACTATACTTCACTTAAAAGAAAAAAGAAAGAAAAATGTTTTCTTCTGAATGTAATTAAATCTTGTTATTTTTGTATTCCCAAACTGCTATACATATCTACAGCTTTTCCTGTAAGTATTGAGTAAATGAAGGAGGAAGTTAAGTGTAATAACATTGAATCACTATGCAAGGCACAAGGCCTGGTCTGGGAAGATCCCACAGGCTGCGGAGCAACTAAACCCACTAAGCCCGTGTACCACAACTACTGAGCCCGTGTGCTGCAACTACTGAAGCCCGTGCGCCTAGAGCCCCTGCTCCGCAACAAGAGAAGCCACCGCAATGAGAAGCAGGCGCACCGCAACGAAGAGTAGCCCCCGCTCGCCGCAACTAGAGGAAGCCCGTGCACAGCAACGAAGACTCAAGCCAGCCAAAAATCAAATATAAATAAATAAATTAAAAAAAGAAAAAAAGAACTAAGCTAAACTGTAGAGTAGTGAGAACCGTCAAAGCTTAATTTCACTTACGCTTCAATGAATACCAGGGACAACTCTCACTTGGAGACGGTTTATTGTGGAATTGATGGAAACTTTGTAGCTATCTCTTTGGTGTTTTGACCCCTTTCGGGTTTCCTGTTATAATTAAACAGTAAAACCAAATCTAACCAAACAAAAAGTCCTTGGAAAATCTTAAAAAGGTTCTGTGGTTTCAAGGCAGTCATGGGGTCACATCGAATTTTTTGATGCATGGTGCACTGGGAGGGCTAAAGTCCCCATGGAAACACCGTTGAAAATGAAGCTGATGACCCCACCCTGACGAGATGGGAAGAAAAAAAGAGCCTACCAAACTTTCTATCTTTGACTTCCAGCTACAACTTGACACTCTGGCTTGGAGCTGAAGAAATCCCCACTACCTGGGGGAGTGGGAAAACTAGAAGACAGTCTTTTGGCCTACTAAGTTGAATCAAAACACTCCCCATGGAAACATTTTTAGATGTGACGGTTAGGTTCTGAAGTGCTGACAGCAAAATTACAGCTTAAATAAGTTTTGTGGTTTTAAGACAATAATGACTTACCATTTCTCACTTTGGGGACCAAACCCATTTTCATGTCAGGAAATTCCTCAACTGGAAGATTTAGTAAGAAGAAAAGTTAATGTTAACCATTGAGGAGATTTTGCTTTCACTTACCCGCCTGGCTTGTATTTTTAGATTTATACACGTATAGGTTTACACATGCCCTTTCTGAGGTAGGGATATTTGAGTTAAAAGTGTACTATATGACAAAGACCTACTGTATAACACAAGGAACTCTACTCAGTATTCTGTAGTAACCTATATGGGAAAAGAATCTGATATAGAATGGATATATGTATATGTATAACTGTATCACTTTGCTGTACCCCTGAAACTAATGCAGCATTGTAAATCAACTTTACCCCAATATAAAATAAAACATTAAATGTAAAAAAGCGTACTATATGAGCTATCAGGCCATGAACAGACATGGAGAAAACTTAAATGCATATTACTAAGTTAAAAAAAGCCAATCTGAAAAGGCTACAAATTGCATGATTCCAACTATATGACATTCTGGAAAAGGAAAAATTATGGCGATGGTAAAAATATTACCGGTTGCCAGGGACAGAGAATTTTGAGGGCAGCAAAATTACCCTGTTTGGTACTCTAATGGTGGGTACTTGTCATTATACATTTGTCTAAACCCATAGAATGTACAACACCAAGAGTGAACCCTAATGTAAAATTAGGACTTTGGGTGATAATGTTGTGGCCATGTAGGTTCATCAGTTGCAACAAATGTACCATGCTGGTGGGAGATGTTGAGGATAGAGGAGAGACGCATGTGTGGAGCCACAGAGTATACGGGAAATCTCTGTACCTTCTGCTCAAAATCGCCGTGAACCTAAAACTGCTGTAAAAAAATAATAAAGTCTATTTTAAAAAATGAACTGTATGTTCAGCTATTGTGTATGTACACCTACCTATGCCCCTGCTTTCCTTTCTCCTTTCTTAGAAGAGCAGCATTGTCTTGGGTGGATGCTGCCACCTCGTGGCTAATATGAGAAACTGTCAAAAGCAAGACTTCTGCAGGGTGAACTTAAACCAGGCTTTCTTTCAGATATTCACTAACAGCTCAGCAAATCCCACCAAAGTGCCTTAAATATAATAAACACTGAGTACTCATAAATACAGAGAACAGATTGTTGGTTGCCAGAGGCGGGGGTTGGAGGTGGGCAAAATGGGTGTGAAGGGGGTCAAAAGGCACAAAATCTCAGTTATAAAATAAATACGTCACGGGAATGTAACGTACAGCACGGTGACTATAGTTAATAATATTGTATTGCATATTTGAAAGTTGCTAAGAGTGTAGGTCTTACAAGTTCTTGTTAAAATTTTTTGAAACTATGCATGGTGATGGATGTTAACTGTGGTGATCATTTACAATATACACAAATAATGAATCATGTTGTACACTTGAAGTTAGTGTAATGTTATATGTCAATTACATCTCAACTAAAAAATACTCAATGAAAACACAGAGCTTCATTTTAATTAGAATATTCCACTACAAAGGAAATTAAAAGTGATGGATTTTTATTTACAAAATCATCTTGGGCCAACGTATATTCAGATTCCTGTTAAAGTTCAAATAGCTTAAAACTTTGAGAGGCTTTTAAGCAGTATATATGATTCCATTTTGGGTACCCTATTATCTGCCACTAATCCACAAGTCTATTTTTACCAAGAGGTCTAATCTCAGGGATTCATTATATTCTTAGAACTGGAGCGCCGGCAGAAAGTTAGCTTTTTTTTTTTTTTTTTTTTTTTTTTTTTTTTATGCGTTACGCGGGCCTCTCACTGTTGTGGCCTCTCCCGTTGCGGAGGACAGGCTCCGGACGCGCAGGCTCAGCGGCCATGGCTCATGGGCCCAGCCGCTCCGCGGCATGTGGGATCTTCCCAGACCGGGGCACGAACCCGTGTCCCCTGCATCGGCAGGCGGACTCTCAACCACTGCGCCACCAGGGAAGCCCCCAGAAAGTTAGCTTTTTAAAACATGAAGTTTGTAGCAGATGCATGATTAAGAAGTAACTAAATCTCTTAAGATAACAATTTTTGGATGGTTCCACATCCTCCAGAATCTCTTATCTGATTTAAGCTCCTTAGTAAATCAAAACATTTGTTCTAAGATTGACAGCAAGCTTGGAAGCTTTCAACAGATGGGATCGCAAATAGCTCTGGATTATGTGAAACAAAACGAAACAAAATTAAAAAATCACTACAATCTTCCCAGGGCTTTATAAAATTATAAAAGAAACTATGATTTGCTTAGTTACGGATTTCTGCCTAACCCTGTTTGCAGAAATACTTCTGAGACCAGCCTCTGTGATCGCCCAGATATCATATGTCTGTGACTCAAGTCTTGGGTCCAAAGCTCTTGCTTTCAGTTTGTTACCAGGGGTAAAAGTGTTCTCTGTAGTTGTAGCTCTTTACAGACTTCATTCTGCTGATACCTTCACGGCTGCCATCTTCTCCAGGCTGTGTCTGTGATTTGGGAAGATGGCGAAAGCAGAGAACTGTGCCGCCCCTGCCCTGGCCCCAGTAACGGCTTAGAGACAATCACAAGACACATCCGTCCTAGATGGATTTTTATGATATTGTATCTTATGTCCGTTGTGCTCACTGCAATCTATGAAAACACGCTTGCGTTCATCTCAGAAGCATACCTTTGCACCCACATACTTCACAATAATTTTCCTCTACTCCACACCCATGTGACCAAGGAATATTTGCCAATCCTTTTGACTGAGTAATCATTTATGCGAGACATCCTTAAGTGCCTCGGGCCTGGCTCTGTCCTCCAGGGAGCTCCCGGTTGCGACGAGAAAGTATCTCGTCAGATTCTTTACCACCTAGAGTGAATCTGGTCCTTAGCAATGGAGACTGAGCCGGTGACATCGCTCAGGAAGCTAAGTTTTTTTTCTTTTATTGAAGTATAGTTGATTTACAATGTTGTGTTAATTCCTGCAGTAGAGCAAAGTGATTCAGTTATACATCCATATACATTCTTTTTTATATATTCTTTTCCATTATCCTTTATCACAGGACACTGAATATAGTTCCCTGTGCTGTACAGTAGGACCTTGCTGTTTATCCATTCCATATATAATAGCTTACATCTGCTAACACCAACCTCCCACTCAGGAAGATGAGTATTTTGAATGACGTGGAGTTTTGTTTGTTTGTTTGTTTGTTTTGCCGCACTGCGCAGCTTGTGGGATCTCAGCTCCCTGACCAGGGATCGAACCTGGACGCTTAGCAGTGAAAGTGCAGAGTCAGAACCACTGGACTGCCAGGGGATTCCCTTGAATGACCTTTAAGGACTGGTATTTCCTAGGTTTCCTCAGTCCTCTTCTCCTCCCCAGGATATGCGTTCTAACAGCTTCAGTTTCTATTTATATGTTGATGACTATCAATTCTATCATTTTAACCCCAAACTCTCTCCTGAGATCCAGACCCATATAATCATCTGGCTCTCGGACAGCTCATCTTGGATGTCTCTTGGCTACCCTATGGAACTCGTCATCACTTCCCTCCCCTCCCAAAATGTTGCTGTTTTGGAGGGTGATTCTTACCTTGGTGAGTGACACACCATCCATCCAATTTCTCCAAGCAAATATCACACTTCACTTCTTTCCTCCAGCATCTCCAACATGCACACATATACACTCATTGTCTCTCTTCCTCCGTGTATCCAGAATCCATCTAATTCTCTTCACGTCTGCTGCTACTATCTTCATCCTCGCTGCCCCTCTAAAAGCCTGCCTACACTTCCGGCCTCTGATCTCGTCCTTTTCCAATTTTCCAACTGCAACTAGAAAGATCTTTCTAAAACACAATTTAGATCGTTATCACTCCCCTGCTTAAACTCTTTCTAGAATCTTCTTTTTGCCCTTTAAATAAACACCAATGCAGCAATCTTAGTTCTCATTGCCTTCAATGCTGTTTACCTCCTCACTTTCACTTGGCTAACTCTTATCTACTTCTAAGGGTTGAATTTTTAAATTACTTCCTTTGGGGCTTCCCTGGTGGCGCAGTGGTTGACAGTCCGCCTGCCGATGCAGGGGATGCGGGTTCGTGCCCCGGTCCGGGAAGATCCCACATGCCGCGGAGCGGCTGGGCCCGTGAGCCATGGCCGCTGAGCCTGCGCGTCCAGAGCCTGTGCTCCGCAACGGGAGAGGCCACAGCAGTGAGAGGCCCGCGTACCGAAAAAAAAAAAAAAAAAATTTCCTTTGGGAATCCTTCCCTAAATTCTTCAGACCAGGTCAGCTACTCCTCCATTTTCACAGCCCCTTGTGTTTACCCTTCATAGCAGCTGTGTTATTTTATATTAACTTGTCTGTCTCCTTCATGTACTGTAAGTTCCTTGCTAGGGGGAAGTGTGTCTAGTTCAGCACTGTAATACCTACCAGTGCCTACAGGAGGCGCTCTGCAAATAGTTACTGAACGAATGAAGGACCGCAAGCAAAAATCACCAGCACTGAGAAGTAGTTAGTGAATGTGTATGTACCCTACGGCGACAGAATAAAACATAAAATGGGAAAATTTAAGATTCTGTGATGCTAAACAACAGAACTGTGAGCCATTACTGGCAAAGTGTGATTCTTGCTATATTCAGAAGGTATTGGAATTGTGGATGAAAAATGTCACCTGCCATATCAGGATGTTGTGGCCATCAAGCCATCAGCCACCACGCCACCTCCTGACTGTTCACCCTGAGGGGATTCAGGATGGGTTAAAAAAAAAAACAACAACAACAAAACAAAAAAAAACCAGGATACTGGCCTTAGATAGTTATGGTGCGTATCAGAGGAATGATTTCAATGAACCCAGACTCGCATCTTCCCATATAGAGAAAAGCACTAAATTATTCATTCATGTATGATTTTCTTTAATTAGCAGTAATCTTTTGAGGTTCTGACTACCTGGGAAAACTCCTCTATATCCTGGCTCCCCCCCTACCTCTGTGGAGCAGTCCCCCAGAGCCATCTGAGAGGCTGTCTCCTGGGCTCAAGTCCTCGCAAGTCCACTGGATAAAACATAATTCTCAAATTTTACATTGTGCATTTTTTCAGTCGACAGAATGAAGCATAAAAAAGGCAAGATGATTAATTCATTTATTAACAAACCAGTAATGGGGGCCTACTGTGGGCCAGGCCCTGTGAGGGACTTTGGACATCCTGAGATAATTCTTCCCCAGTTCAAAGCTGAGTGGGTGACAGACTCACAGAATGCTAAAACCAGGAGGAGATACGAAGGAAATTCGATTCAGCCCCCACATTTTACAGAGGAGACTTAGATGATTTCTACAATGTCTTCCAAATTACTCAATAACTGTATAAAAAGAGAATATTTTCCTTTTACACAGCCAATTTTTCCCCACCTTCAATTAGGGAACCTCCTTAAAAAGGGAACACTATCAGTAACACTCTGAAATCCAGCCCACATAGGCTCACCTTGGAAGGGGAAAAAAATGAATAGTCTACCAAAGCTGCCTGGAAGGATGCGTTTCTATTTAAAATCTCGGCATTGTGAACGCTTTAGGGGTAAAAAAAAAAAAAAAAAAAAAACCTGTCTGCATGAAATAGTTAAAAATGATCATGAATTAAAATCATCAAGCTATGTTAGCAGGATGTGGGAAGAATCTGATCACATAATCGTTTGACTCAATGACCAGAAACTGGTTTTCAAAGAGAGACTGTCATTATTAAATTAAGATAGAATTAGTTTTTAGTGGACGTTTTAGATGTTTTGGTAAAGTGACCATTTGTGCACACTTCAAGATGTTGATGTCACGCAAAGATAGGCCAACTGCTTTGCCATCAGGTGAGAGAGGAGGAAGTGTCCTGGCAAAGGCTGTTTTTCTTGGATGAAACAGGCCTTGTTCATAGGGTGTGTGCCCCACCATAGGAGACAAGAATAAGGCAGCCTAGAATTAAGAGGTTGAAAATATCTACATCTTCAAGTCAGAAAACCAGAAATGCTCACTTCTGGAGGATAGTGGATGCCTTAAATATCTGTTTCACTCACATGTCACCTGCTTCCTGAAGCTCTGAACACCCATACGTGGGGTTTCACACGTTCTGTTTTTATACTTAGAGGGTCACTGACCTTAAAAGATCTCACATGTGCAAAAAGTTAGAGCCTCTGTATAGATTGGCCATTGATGATAGTTGTTATGTTATTATAACATCACATACACATATATGAATTATACGAATACATATACCTACGTGAACGTACACATTATTACATATACACATCACTGTTACATATACACGCATACACATTATTACAATATGTTTTATTATTACATGCACATATATACATTATTATAACTCTTGGGAGCAATTTTATTAATAAATCAGACTCTTCCTCAGTCAAACTTTGGGCATGATTTTCCCTGTCTTTTTTTTTTTTTTTTTTTTTTGCGGTACGCGGGCCTCTCACTGTTGTGGCCTCTCGCATTGCGGAGCACGGGCTCCGGACGCGCCGTCTCAGCGGCCATGGCTCACGGGTCCAGCCGCTCCGCGGCATGTGGGATCTTCCCGGACCGGGGCACGAACCCGCGTCCCCTGCCTTGGCAGGCAGACTCTCAACCACTGCGCCACCAGGGAAGCCCCTTCCCTGTCTTTTTGATTTTATAGTCCATGAGGGTGAGGGGAGATAAAAAAGCTTTTCTTTTTTCGGTTATTTAGTAGAGTGGCAATGGTACTGGTCCTTCAAGCAGAAAAGTCAAAAGTTGTATCTCATCTCAGAGAGTCCAACAGCTTTTAATTTATATGTTGATCCGGACTGGAATGCAATGGAATTTAAATTAGGTACACTCACCACAGTGAGAGCAAAACACCCTGCATTTTCTAATTACGTAAGCACTGAGGCTTGGATGATAGACGATGGGGGAAACAAATCCCTAAGCAGGAAAGCAGTGCTTTCTTATTGCTCACAGCACTTATTTCCTCCAATGTACATTTTGAAACATGTGCCTACTTTGGCTGTTCCCCGTAACAGCGATGTGAATCTGGTCTCTTGCCGTCTGTGATTCTCTGTACTTGTTTTGAGTGTGTGAGGCCTATTTCCCTTTCTCAGTTGCCCACTTCTAGAGATTAGGGATTAATGATACACTGAAAAGAATATAATAAGGGATTTTATTATTACGTGTTGTATGTGTGTGTGTGTGTGTTTATTATGCTATTTTAGAGATATATATGATTTGAATTTGTTTGCAAATACAATTTCCTCAAATTTGGGATTATGACCCCATTTTGCAGTGGAGGGGATGTGGTGTGTGTACGACTTGCCCAAGTTCTCCCTGCTGGTCTGTAGCGAAGCCAGGGTTAGAAGCCAGAGTCTGACTCCAGAGCTGTATTCTTTCCTCCATCAATTTCTCTGTAAACCGTACTCTTCCTCCAGGCCAGCCACCCCAGCATTTAACAGGGTACCCAACCTGATGGTGATTACTCAACAAATATTTGTGAAATTGATGTGAACTCTAATTGTAGAGTTGCTCACCATATTACTTGAACAAGACTTTGCAGGAAGTGGAGAACAAAGCAGACACACACACCCAGAGGTTAACATGAGTCCGGAATGCCACGTGGGCCCGGAAGGCCACGTGCTGCTTCCCTCCCCCCTTCCCAGCCCGAAGGAGAACGACTTCAAAATGACCCCAAATTAATTCTGCATAAGTAGGACAAAGAATGCAAAGCAAGTATTGCCAACTCACTTGAGAGATGGCTAGGAATGAATTTGGTTCCAACTGAGCAGAAATCCAATTTTGGCATCCACTCAGCTCAGAAATTAAGGTCAGTTGTTTAAAACTGTGTCCCAAGGAAAGCCTGAGTGTCACAGGTGATTATCTTCAAACTTCCGCAGCATCCTGGGGGACCCAACATCAGTCGTAGCATTCTCTCCTGAGAGCATTTGCGTAAGTGTTGATGAGAGCCTTGTCCCCAGCTTGGTTTTTATAGTCACAGGGTTAACTCCAGGGCACCATACCACCGGGTTTTCCCAGGTCATTTAAAAATCTCATGTCCCTACAGCAATGACTTTTTGTTTGTGTCCATCTTGCATATCCTTCTTGGGGAAGACAAGCCATCATTCTCTTTGTTCTTAAAGAGGCAGCCGATTATGGATTTTTATACTTAGGACTCTGAAATATGACATTTGGGACAGGCTTACTTTCATCTACCAATCCCTAGGGCATAATCTAATGACCAACAAGGTACACAATGCCCACAGTCTTGTAGAGAACTCTAGAGTAAATGCTCTATATTGACCAGAGACAGAAATAATAGATAACTAATTCATGAGCCAGCATTTATTGAGCACATTGAACATTACTGAGTGTTAGATACACCACACGATGGTAACTAAGTGGTGAAACTTCTCAAGGCATTCCCCCAGCGGCTTGGTGGGGTCAATTTCCCATCCAGTAGTGATGAAGCCATAAGGATTAGCTCACATTTCAGTGAAGACAAATAGGTCTTATCAACCCTTCCACTGGAGGGACAGCAGCACGTTCCCTGAGTTGAGAGGATGCTGGTTGCCAGGTGTGGAGGAGAAGGGAAAAGAGTGGGTATAGGAGTTCTTGGATGGGCGGCTTAAAGACCAGCTATGTATGGGGAGCTAACCCATAAACAGTGTCCAGTCCTTCCTCCAACAAGTCTCCATTGAGTAGCTGGAGGCAACTTCTCCGTCCTGAGAGTCACACAGCTTAAAGTTCTAGAGTGAATTTCCAACATATATGTGTGTGTTCATGGGGGCAGGGGGATCCCGTACATCCAAGTAATTCTCTGACTCCAGCGGCGTGTCCTACAATTCAACCCAATTCTAACACGGCAGTTGGTCCTTTCTGTCTCCGGTTTCTGCATTCGTGGATGTGGAGGGCCTGCTATACTATGCCATTTTATACAGGGGACTTGAATATCCTCAGATTTTGGTATAAGAGGGGCTCCTGGAAACAATCCCCCTGCAGATACAGAGGGATGACTTGGAGATAGCATCAGATCCCACAGGCTAAGGACTCAGTCCTACAAGACTGTCTCCCCTC
This sequence comes from Phocoena sinus, assembly GCF_008692025.1. Classification (NCBI taxonomy): domain Eukaryota; kingdom Metazoa; phylum Chordata; class Mammalia; order Artiodactyla; family Phocoenidae; genus Phocoena; species Phocoena sinus. Next base: position 75,447,350 of record NC_045773.1, on the reverse strand, counting down.
CTACTTCAGACGCCAATTACAAGTCCAGGCAGTCACTTGGGCTTCTGACCAACAGACTATAGATCAGAGATTCCCACAACCCCCTACTTGGGGGGTTGATTAATTTGCCAGCGCACTGAACTCAGAACGTTTTACTTACTAGATTACCAATTTTTGAAAAAAAATGATATAACTCAAGAACAACCAGGTGGAAGAGATGCATAGGGCAAGATATGAGGAAAGGGCACAGGGCTACCACGTGCACCAATGGTTCCCAAGTACACCATTTTCCCTGAATCTCCACATGTTCACCAGCCTGGAAGTTCTCCAAACCCTGTCTTTTTAGGGTTTTATGGAGTCTTCATTACACAGGCATGACTGATTAAATCATTGGCCATTGGCCACTGATTAAACTTCCAGCCCCTCTCCCCTTTCCAGAGGTTGGAGCGGGGTGCAAATTGGGACTGAATGTTCCAACCCTCTAATTAAATGGTTGGTTCTCCTGGCAAGTTAGCCTCCTTAGGTTCCTTCCAAAAGTCACCCATCAACATAACAAGACACCTTTGTTGCTCTCTTCACTTGGGAAATTCCAAGGGTTTTTGGAGCTCTGTGCCAGAAAGAAGTTTGAATATATATACATATTCTTATTATATATATTCCTTCTTATAAATCACAGCATCACAACAGCCCTTCATCTAGACAGCTCCCAGTGCAAGGGCTTTGTCTGGCTCCCCTGGTAGTATTTGGCTTGCTTCATATCTCAATCCTGGATCCTAACTATCCCTGATACAGAAAATGCACAGTGAGTTTGACCTGTCCTAGATTAAGCCCAGGTTTAACTATGTCTTTATGGTTCTGACGTGACCTGTTGAAATGCTAAACAGTGTGAAAAAGCTGATCATTTTGTCAAGTAAGTTGTCAATCGTTCATTCATTCAACAAGTACTTACTGAGTGCCTAACAGGTTGCTTGGCTCTGTCCTGGGTGCTGGCAGTACAACAGTGAGCAACACCCCCCAAAAACCCCTCCCCCCAAATCAACCCCCCGCAAATCCTTGACCTCATGGACACACAAGAAAATTAGATAAGACCTTAGACTATGGTGTGTTAGCTGATATTAAACCCTAAGGAGAAAATAAGGCAGGGAAGAGGGATAAGGAGTTTGTTTGTGGGGTGAGGCTGCAATTGTAGAAAGGCTAGTCAAGAAAGGACGCTCGAGGAGGCAGCATGTGGGTCAGGACCAGGGAGCGGTGAGGGAGTGATTCATAAAAGCCATGTGGGTGGAGAGCATCCTGGCCAAATGAAAAAGCAAGTACCAAGGTCCTGAAGCTGAAGTATGACTGGAAAGTTCCAAGGCCACGAAGGAGGCCAGAGTGGCTGAATTGAGTGAGGGAAAGGCACAGTAGTAGGAAATGGGGTCAGAAGGGGAATTGCAGAGGGGAGGGAGGGGAGGGAGAAGGTTACAGGCAGGGCAGAGTAGGTAGAACTTTGGGGCCATTGATGATACTTTGACACTTAACTCTGAAGGAGATGGAGGGTCAATGGCATCTGTTATATAGACATCTTTATTTAATAAAAAATTTGTTGAGCAGATAGGAAGGGTACAGTGGTATAGCTAAGTGTCTAGGAAATGAAAATACTTTGTGCTCATTTACGTAGAAGAACATTTCTATAAGTAGGTCACTGAGGTAGTGATATTTATCTGCTATGTATTCAAATCTTGCCTTTCCTTCTGCCCCCTAATATATCCACCATCTCACTCCCTCACTTGATTCAGGCTTAGTTCCAATGTCATCTACCAGCGAGGCCTTCTTTGACGATTCTACCTGAAATGCCACCTCCCACTGCTCTCTTGTCCCCATTCTAGTTTTGTTTTTCTTCAAAGTACTTAACGTTACCAGCATTATACAGATGTCCTCAGTATCCCCTGGGGGATTGGAGACCCTGTGGGTACCAAAATCCAAGGATGCTCAAGTTCCTTATATCAAATGGTGTAGTGCCATGAATACCGTCTCAGTTGTTACAGTATAATACTTGACAGTTCATTTAGAAGAGCTTGTATACACATTAATATCATTTATCCATTTACTGTTATGTACCTGGAGTTTGTTACGGGTATACACATTCTCTATTCTTAAACAATCCCGAAAAATACAATGTAATATCTGACAACTGTCCCCGGAATTTTTCATCTAAATAACACAGAATAACAAGACAAAGACACTTAGAAAACACTCCCCTAAACTGAGAAACGGCATTGTGCCAAGAAGAGACAGATTTATTGTCCTTATAATGAAACAAAGCTGCCATCTTCTACCAAGATAAATATATATTAGATACAAACAGACTTTGTGACAAGGATTAGAGAGGACAGACTTTTTAGAGTTGATCTCTCTGGGTCACTTATTTACTCTGCCTCTAGGGCATCTGCCACTTTCAGGCCCAGAGGACCCTCCCTGGGACTTGTTTTCTCTTTATTAGACAAGAACAAAAAGGAAGACTCACCTAGTCAGATGCTTCAGCTCTGCAGGATCTGGAATGAATTGCAATTCTGTAGAGGAGCAGAAATGGTGCAGCTTTGCACCAGCAAGGGGTCTGCATCTACCAATCCCATCTCAGGCAAGGTCTGTGTTGCTTTGAGGGTAGCATCAAGACCAGGCAGTGTAGGGGATGAAGACATAAAGATTTCAATTCTGTTCAGTCACTAAATGGTTCCTAGTCCTGGACTGTAATCATTTAACCTTTCTGGCCCTCAATTTCCTCAACTTTAATCACGGAATTAAAACAAAAAACAAAAAAGTTGCAGAATAATGTGTCTAGTAAGATTTCATTTCCTTTTTTGTTTTGATACTAAAAAAACCCTTTACGGGAATTCCCTGGTGGTCCAGTAGTTAGGAATCAGTGCTTTCACTGCCCTGGTCAGGGAACTAAGATCCCACAAGCTGCACGACGTGGCCAAAAAACAAACAAACAAACAAACAAAAAAAACCCAACCAAAAAATCCCCACTTTATATATGTGTTATGTGTCACATACATAACATACACGTACTGTATAGATATATATGGAGGATGCATACATATACATACATTGATACATACAATACATATGTCTACATCTACAGAGAGATATAGATATGCACACATGGATAAACACAAAGAAAGCTTTTAACATAAGTTATTCTAAAGAGACAAGGAGAATGCTTGGATATTTGGCCCCTGAGTCTCATTTAGTGTCAGTAGCAGTAAGTGGGCTGGGTCAGGGACTGCTCCTCCCTGGGGTTGGGGAGGTGAGACTCCAACTCAGTTTCTCACAAGGCTATCAGGTGCTAGCAGATAATGGTCCTAGAAGCCTGGGAACAGCTGGCACCCATGCTCACCCTTTTGGTACTCAAGCGCAAAGCTCTTTTTCCCTACTTGCAAGCACATCCCAGTATGTGCCCCATAAAAAGGAAGAGTCACAGAGAGGTGGGATCCTTCTTCTGCAGCACAGCCCCATGGTATGTCTGGTGGCATCTATAGCCCAATCTTTCTATCCACAGAAGAGAAGGGACACCTGTGATTGCTTCCTTTCTTCCCTGAGTTGCAGCCTGCACTAAAGGATGCTCGCAGGTACTCATGAGCCCTTGACTTGACTGGAATTCAAAGTGTTCACTTGAAAGTGGGGAGTGTAGTTTGGGGAGTGGGGATGAGGTGATGAGGGGAGAGATTATTAACGTTTACTATACTTTTATAGCATAGTTTCACTATGCTTTTACTTGTTAAAATGAGAGCACATTTGTAATTAAAAATCTAGTTAATAAAAGCAGGCACTAAGGATACTAAGTATACTTTCCAGGTGCAAAGTATGAGTGACTTCACACGCCGACTCACTGTCCTGTGACATTTCATGTTATTAGGAACACTTAGTCAAGCATTTGGGTTTTGCTTCTGCTGACCACATTGATCATTGTAAGATCAGAGCCATTGATCGAGACTCATTGTTACTAGATTTGCAAAACAGAAATAGAGACATTTCGATGTTCATGCAGATCTTTTAAAGACATTGAGATTTTAAAGACACTCTTAAAGCATGAGGTAATTTTAGAAAGAAATTAAAGCTCCTGCCTACCCTAGTCAAGAGTAAATTTGGGGACGTCCCTGGTGGTGCAGTGGTTAAGAATCCGCCTGCCAATGCAGGGGACACGGGTTCGATTCCTGGTCAGGGAACGAAGATCCCACATGCTGCGAAGCAACTAAGCCCATGCGCCATAACTACTGAGCCCGCACGTCACAACTACTGAAGCCCGCGCGCCTAGAGCCCGTGCTCCACAGCAAGAGAAGCCACCACGATGAAAAACCCGTGCACCGCAATGAAGAGTAGCCCCCGCTCGCCTCAACTAGAGAAAGCCCACGCTCAGCAATGAAGACCCAATAGCCAAAAACAAAGGGAAAAAAAAAAAAAGAGTAAATTTGAACAAGGAAAGAAGGAATTGGAATAAAACTGGTTTAAAAACCTGACTTTGAGAGCTAAGGGAATCACAGGGAAAGAAAAGCATCTCTGGAGCATCCCAGACAATGTCTGACCCTTCGGATCCTTCAGCATCTTGCTCTTCTGCGTAAGATTCTTCAGGATTACACCCCTTACAACCAGTTCTGACACTGCAGCTCTACATGAGTTAAAAGGGCAAGAAAAAATATACCCTTCTAATGTGCCACATGGACCAATCCCAGAGGAGAAGGATGCACGCGGCTTTCATATTCCTCACATTTGATTCAAGCAAGACTTATTTCTTATTCTCAGTGGTTTCTTGAGCTATTAGGATAATATTTTGGAAATGGATAGACTGCTTAATAAAAGGCCATTTGGTTACCATGTCTCATTTTCTCATAAAGCAGTATGGACAGCAGTGTAAGGACACTGCTGATTTTCCAGATGGCTTTGGAATAAGTTGAATTCCATTCTTCCCTCAAATTGGTTAATTGCTCTAGGTTTCAAAGACGGGGAACTTCCTGGTACTTTACATGAAAAAAATTAAAAGCTTGCCTGAACTTTACAAACAGGGAATTTGTGAGATGGAAAGAAGGAGAAGGGGAGGAAGGAGGAGGGAAGACAGGAAGGAAGGAAAGAAGGAAGAAAACGTCATTTGACCTGTACCCCTTTAGAACCAAAAGTTAATATGGTCCTCTTAGCTTCTGTGGATACTCCTCTCCTGCATTCAGGTTCCTACTTTTCTATTTATCTCCCAAACTGGAAAACACGGCAATGATCTCACTTTTAAATCATAGATATGATATCCATGTTACTCCACTTCTGTGGCTTCTGTTAAAGGCAGTCAGCTCATTAAATACTATCACCTAGGCTGCGTTTCAGATTTTGTGTACAGAACTGCATCAATGAATGCCATTGCATTCAAAGTTGAGGGCATGACTCCAGAAATATGTCTGCTCCAAAAAGTTGAGCGTTTTGCATGGTTTCCGTTGCCTGGATGAAGTAATCCAATAATTAATGTTGTTTTCCATTGAGTAAGTCTTCTCAAGAGGATATTTTAAAAAGACCTGGCCTGAAAAAACTGTGTGTGTGTGAATTTTAATGGCAGGCAAATAATCAACATGGATTGTGTTTACCACAGGCTTTCTGTGGTAAATATTCAGAAATTTCAAATAATGTACTTAAATGGTTACTAAGGCCTCTTAAAACCATCCAATCTATTATTTATCCCCTCGTCCTCCCTCTTATTGTTTGAAAGGCATTTTGGCAAAAGTAATTTCTTCATTTTCCTATCTCCTTTTGTATTTTTTTTTTCAAGTTACAGGTTTAAAGATGATTTGTTTATACTGGCTGTTGTGGTTCCCAAACATATCAGAAGCCTTATGTTTATGCATTTATATCCCCTGGGACTCCACAAAGCGACTCCTTTCATGGCATTCAATATCTGTCCTTTCCATACCAATGAGTTTCTTTTTCTTTTTAATAAATTTATTTATTTATCTATTTATTTTTATTTTTGGCTGCATTCGGTCTTTGTTGCTATGCGTGGCCTTTCTCTAGCTGTGGCGAGTGTGGACTACTCTTGCGTTGCAGTGCACGAGCTTCTCATTGTGGTGGTTTCTCTCGTGGCAGAGCTCGGGCTCTAGGCGTGCGGGCTTCAGTAGTTGTGGTGCGCGGGCTCAGTAGTTGTGGCTTGTGGGCTCTAGAGCGCAGGCTCAGTAGTTGAGTAGCACGGGCTTAGTTGCTCTGCAGCATGTGGGATCTTCCCGGACCAGGGCACGAACCCGTGTCCCCTGCATCGGCAGGCGGACTTTCAACCCCTGCACCACCAAGGAAACCCGAGAAGCTATACTCATTTATCTCTATGTTTTTAAACGGGGTGTCAGCCGGGGGAAACCAGATCCTTTGTTTCACCCTCCACTAATACATCAGTGACCCAGTCGCTCCTTACTCTGCTGTCACAAAGGGAGCTGGACACTTTATTTTTCCTATGACAAATCTAAAGTAGGTAATCACTCTTTTCTCTAGATAACCAGGCAACACCCACAGTCAAAGAGGATTCTCTCTTTCTAGTTCATTTAAACTCATAATTTCACATAGGCCCGTAATGATACACCAAACCACACAAATAGTTCAGTTTCATCCTACTGCTCCCAGGCAGAGAAAATACAGGTTAGCTGGTAAGGCAGGGTACTGAAAGCAGAAGTTCATCTCAAATCCTTAAGCCAAATGGACAATTTCATGGCTATGTTACCAGCCCATTTCCCCAAGATTCACTGGGAAAAGGGGTGCTTCCTATTTTGGGGGGTGCAGGGAGCTGTGTGCCCTGCATGGTGGGAGTGCACAGGGAGTGCCCTTCTAGTTTCCATGTCATGGTCGTCCCCAGGAAGCCAATCACTCCAGGGTGACTGCCAAGGCACCTGGGCCAAAGGACTCTACGCCTTTTAATGTAATACAAATTTCTATGAAGGGCTATAGCCTTCCAAGGAAGTTAAAGTAATTAAAACCTGGCTTTAACATAGAGGCCATTTGTTCCATACATTGACATCAATCCAGTTACATTTTGATGCACACGTCGTGCCAAGCGGTCACGATGAACAAAGCACTGCCTGAATGCTTAAGAAGAGCAATTCTCACCCGTGGAGGGAAGACAAGACCTGGGTAGCTTTCCCTTCCTTTTTTTAAAAACAGCTTTTTTGGGCTTCCCTGGTGGCGCAGTCATTGGGAACCTGCCTGCCAATGCAGGGGACACGGGTTCGAGCCCTGGTCCAGGAAGATCCCACATGCTGCGGAGCAGCTGGGCCCGTGTGCCACAGCTACTGAGCCTGCGCTCTAGAGCCAGCGGGCCACAACTACTGAAGCCCGTGCGCCTAGAGCCCATGCTCTGCAACAAGAGAAGCCACCGCAATGAGAAGCCCGCACACTGCAACGAAGAGTAGCCCCTGCTACTAGAGAAAGCCCATGCACAGCAATGAAGACCCAATGCAGCCAAAAAATAAATTAATTAATTAATTTAAAAAAATAAATAAAAATAGCTTTGTTGAGGTTTACTTTGCATATCCATAAAAGTGAAGTACAATACAAAGAGGTGAAGTAACTTGCCTAATATCTCATAGCTGGCAAGAGGTCAAGTCAGGATGTGAAACACGACAGCCTGCATCCTATCCTCATAACAACCAGATGGAAGTACCTGAGGCTCAGGGAGCTATAGAACTTGTCCAACACAGCTACTCAGTCACAGGGATTAAACTGAAACTTTGAGTTTGTCTATTCCCAAATCTTTACTTTTTTACTACGTTACATTGGTCTCACTCCAAACTGTGGAGAGCTTTGAACACTGTAGCTTCCCAATTACTTTAAAAATATTTCTTTCATGCCCATTACTCATTCAACAAACAAGTCATGTAAGTGAGTGAATTGGGCCAGAGCCACAGAGCTCCAGAGAACTAAGGCATGGCTGGATCCTGGGGGATCACAATCTTGTGTGGAAACAGACACAACAACAATGAATTCTAACAGTAGGAACCTGTAAAAAGTACTCTGTTTGGAGAATAGGAAGGACTAAATTCCACCCAAGAAAGCAGAAACTTGAAGCAGCAGCCCAGGAGACATGCTGATGACAGAGTCTATTCTTAATTCTTCATAATAGGGCACAGCTGAGAGCAGAATCAGAATAGCATTTTAAGACTAGTTGATGGAGGATGGAAATTGATGGAGAGGAGATAAATTGTTAGGTCAATCAGGAACAAGATGAGAGATACTAGGGATCCTAAGTTAGGGCCGTGAACACAGAGAAGGGAAGGTGGGGACAGATGGCACAGCAAACACACAGTTATGTTTTTCCACTATGTTCTTTTTTTATTAATACCACATCCATTTGCAGTTTTATAGGAACCAAGATTTGAGCTCCTTAGGTGCTGCTATACTTTCATGTTGCATGCACATATACGCACACAGTTTCACTAGTAATTTTTCACCTACAGATTTTTCTTAAAAAAAAGAAAATTCCCGTGTGGCACAAAGATCTGTAGGTGCGGAGGCTTCCAGGGCAGAAAAAGGTCCTTGGGAGGGGAAGCCCAAAAAGATGATCAGTGATCAGTTAATTATTAAGTCCACCAATGTGTTCAACACTGGGCAGGAGGACTTATAGAGGGAAAGGGCGTGAGGGCTCAAGGTGGAACCTCTAATTACTCCTTGATTCAGTGGGGAATTTTGTTGACCCAGAGAAAAGGAAGAGAATCCTAAAGTTCTCACGCATAAAACCTTCCCTCCCTTTTCCCACATACACAATTCCTTCCTTTAGAGGTCTTTTGGGGTTAGAAAGTTGTCCTCTGGCAGTGCAAATGCTTTTGGGAGAGTATCTGACATCTGGGACGAAACGGATGAGAGGTTAAGACAAATGTTCTCCCATTTTTAATTTCGCTAAAGATTTTGCTGAAGTTTGTGAGAGAAAATTCTAATTTTGAGTAGCTCTTATTATTACAAGGGTACTATCTTCATTTCCATATGTGCACTAAATAATCAAGACCCAGTTCTTCTCTTTGCCATCTTTCCTCTTCCCTAGCAGCCGCAGACAAGAGGGTCGAGCTCTGCAGTTTTGGTGGGTATACAATCTACCCTGGACACCGGAGGCTCTACACCGGGACCTACTGGAAGGTTTTCCAACTTCATAATGCAAATTGCAAGTTGGCGTTCCTTTCCAAGAGGAATCCTTGGCAGGTAAACTGGACTGTTCTCTCCAGAAGAAAGCACAAAAAGGGAGAGCTGAAGAAATTTTAAAAGGAGCCCACGGTATAGTCAAATTCCAGAGGCCATCACCGGTATAGCTCTTGCTGATATAAGGGCTAAGAGGAATCAGAAAGGCTTAACTAGAACAACCTAACAGGGCTGCCAAGGAAGCAAAAGAGGGCTAAGAAAGCATCTAAAAATACAGCAAAGGCTGCTGCTAAGCCTCCCTCGAAGGCAGCACCTAAGAAAAATATTGTGAAGCCCGTGAAGGTTTCTGCTCCCTGAGTTGGTGGAAAATGTCAAATTGTCAAGTGAAGGTTTCTGCTCCCTGAGTTGGTGGAAAATGTCAAATTGCCACATCAGATTTTTAAAATCAATTAATTATTATTTGTTAGATCAGATTTTACAATAAAGATCTGACTCTAAAAAAGGGATTCCGTTCTTAAAACAAGGCATACATATTCACATCTTTCCCTTTCCTCTATACTCATTTCCTCTCATCCCTGCTTTTTTTTTCCCCCCAACAAATTTGTTCAGAGCCTTCTAGGAGTTAGCCATCAGCTGGACCTTCCCTGGTCCCAAATACCTAGACATGATTGTCTTGAACCCCATTCTATGCCCCACGGGAGTGCAAAGCCCACCCTGAGATAACCACGTTCCCAGGAAGCTTAGAGTTTGTTCTGATCTGAGCTCCTGTTTGTTCCTGAGTTCACAGGTTGATGAATCACCTGGCAAAATTCTAGGTGCTGCCCCTTCTTCCTGCTGAAACTTTCACTCCAAGCATGTGATATAGGACTTCCTGAAGACTTAAGGGGACAGAGGGAGGGTTTACAATGCAGTAAGGCAATATCTTCAAATCTACTGTCATCCAGCCTTATCACTAACAGTGACTTTCCACAGTCCCAGCCCAGACACCCAGTGACGCCACCTTCCTGCTCTCTTCCTCATGCCTCTTAAAATTCTTCTCTTTGCTTTCTGAGAAGGTACCCAGGTCCCAGGTCCCAGGCTAATGGGGTATTTGAGAGCTCAACAGCACAGTAGGGGATCTCTATTTAGCAGAATCCAGCCTTGGTAAATGGAAATTTGTGGTTGTAAGTAGCAGGTTTCCTCCTCCCCCGACTCCCGTTACTCTCTGTCTCTACTACTGCATGTTATCTTCCCTTTAGGAGATTTTAGTCTCTTGGGAATAACACCTAATAAAGATATGTACAAAGTGCTGAAAGGACATCAGGAAAGGGAAGACTTGCATGCAAAGGGGCCTGTGGGGATTAAGGGAAAGCGTTATGAACAGTCCATGCATGCCTGCATCCATCCTCCCATCCATCCTCCCACCCACCCATCCATCCATCCATCCATCTATCCATCTAACATTGACTCAGTGCCAGCTTAAGTGCCAGATACTGCTCTAGCCATTGGAGATATAGTCATGAACAAGACAGCAAGGGCTCTGCCCTATCACGGTTTATATTCCAGTTGGGGGCTATGAATTTTGATTCATGTTTTGCAGGAAGAAGCAGCATTCACTGCATAGGTAAGGGAGTCAAGACTTCTCTAGCAGAGAACAGGATACATAAAGCCATAAAGGCAAGAAAGAAAATGAAATACAATTAAAGCACTAGGAAACTTAATACGCTTGGCTCATAGGATATGCAGTGGGAAGGCAAAGATGGAGGCAGGGCCAGGCACGCATATAGCTGGGAGTTTGGATGTTATCCTGTGGCAAAGGGAAGGTTTGATCAATTGTACAACGTCCCTGTCTTTCTTCTTCCTGCTGCTGTGCCCTCTCTTCATCTCTATTCCCGTCAGCATGTGTGCTTGTCATTCCCACCAAATGAGTCCATAGAGATAGGAGCGCTGATTTATTTGAGCAGACATGTGTCAACATCATTTGGAGAAAAGGCACCAGACCCATTATATACACTCAAATAACATAATTAGGACTAGTTTGAAAGCAGCAAACCTCAAGCTTTCTTAATTCAGTCCTGACTGTTTCAGCCCACTCTGCTTCTCAGCCTGTCTTCCGAACTAATTTCTACTTCTCCATCTCTCCACTCGTCAGCTCCTTTTCCCCAACACACACACACACACACACACACACACACACACACACACACACACACTTCAGTCATCTCAGACTCTCCCCTATTGTCTTGACTCTTGTCACGGCAAGCCATGATAGTCACTGGATTTCCACAGCAAGGAAGGGGTAAATTCTTAGACACCATCTCCCTTAATGTGGGCGAAGGTACTATAATAAAAACATGTTTCAATCCTAATCTCTTCACATCTCTGTTGGATTCATGCAATTCTAAAGGCAAGATCCAGATGGGACCTTAGAGAACATCTAGTGAAATCTAGCTCCTTCATTTTAGAAAAAAACAGATCAGGGGAATTTATCTCAAGCTAACAAGACTCTGGAGCTGAAAGCAACAGAGGCACATCTTGGTTCCCTACTCTGATGGGGGATATGCATGTGTGTGCGTGTGTGTGTGTATGTACGTGTGTGTGTGTTGGAGAAGAGTGCGTGGTAGGAGACCCTGGTCCACGCAGGCAGGTGGAAAATGTAAGACGCAATCCCAGCAGCCATACAGCCAGGCTTTATGGATGTTGGAACATTCTAAGGTTCTGCAGGGGTTGATACAGCACAGAAACCAGGCATCAGGCCACATACCCAGAATTAGGGAATTCTTAGTCCCACCCAAGTGTTACACCTGGTGACAGCCTCACTCCTCTTATCTCTGCCTCTGCTATTCCTGCTACTTTGCTGCCACAGGTTAATAACTTGAGAAGAAAAACACCAACTCGTCTGTCTCCTTTATGGCTCATGCTGACCCTTGGCCTCTCCTGATTGCGGTTTCTACTTGCTGGGTCTCTGTGGATCATCGGCTTTTGCCCATTGCTAAGTCCTTCTCTCAGTCTAGCCTTTAAAGTTCCCAAGAGGGAGTTCCCTGGTGGCCAAGTGGTTAGGATTCTGGGCTTTCACTACCGTGGCCTGGGTTCAGTCCCTGGTCAGGAACCGAGATCCTGTAAGCTGCATGGCGCTGCCAAAAAATAAAAAAAAAGTTTCCGAGAGAGGGGCTGATTGGTTCGTTTAGTTTCCTCCTCCCTTCCCTCCTTCCTTCCTGCCTTCCTTCCTCCCTCCCTCCCTCCCTCCCTTCCTTTATTTTTGGCTGCTTTGGGTCTTCGTTGCTGCGTGCGGGCTTTCTCTAGTTGCGGCGAGTGGGGGCTACTCTCTGTTGTGGTGCGCAGGCTTCTCATTTTGGTGGCTTCTCTCGTTGTGGAGCACGGGCTCTAGGCATGTGGGCTTCCGTAGTTGTGGCACGAGGGCTCAGTAGATGTGGCTCGCAGGCTCTAGGGCACAGGCTCAGTAGTTGTGGCACATGGGCTTAGTTGCTCCGTAGCATGTGGGATCTTCCTGGACCAGGGATGGAACCCGTGTCCCCTGCATTGGCAGGCGGATTCTTAACCACTGCACCACCAGGGAAGTCCCCCTTTAGTTTCATAGTTATTCTTCGTGGACAATATTCTTGTGTCAGATCTTGAAGACTGCCACCTGGCCTGGGCATCATTTGTGCTGGGACTCATCGCCTGTGCCCAGGGTGGCAGTAATTTGCTTTTGTTAGACAGGACTGTGCTGGTGGCAGTGTTGAACCCCCTCTCCAAGCAGCCTCTCCCATAACTTTTAGTGGCTGAGGTAGGGCTCAAATCCAGGTGTTCAGACTCCTTGCTCTGTGCCCTTCTCATCATGCCAAACTCACCTGGTTCTCACTGGTCCTGTGTGTTTCTTCCTCACCAGCTCCCACTCCTCGTGGCATCCACTCTCCCATAGAGCAGGACCCAGGGTCAGATCCTGGAATTATAGAAAAGGACGTGATAAACTAATTATAACTGAGAATGGCTTAGTCTATATCCTGGGTATTTACATTTTAATGATGCCTTAAGCCGAACAAATTACCCTCTAATGCAGCATTTCATACTGTGCTAGAAGGAAAGATTTGGGAGGGAGCAAATTTCCCAGGGCTACTCCAATTACCATACAAACAACAACTTATTCTGCGTGCCAATAAATATAGCTTCTAGCCTCTTTTACATATATTATCTCCCCGGTCACCACTTTTATTTCACTGATGAAGATTAAGAAATGAATAACTTTTCTGGGCATAAACCAGATTAAGGATTGAGATGGGCACAAATAAGCACATTTTATGCTCTAAAAGAGGCTCAGAAGTCACAAGGTGAAGGATGGGAAGGTCCTTTTATAAGGGAAAAAGGTTCTAATTTAAGAATTCTCAAACTTTCCATTACCCATTGCACTCTCCTGCAAGGGAGAGGTAAGTTGTCATTCACAGACCTGAAGTTAATTCTCTTGTATTCCTGTAGAGTTATTGAAACAGAGCAGGACCCTGTGCAGCTCCTGGGTACAAATCCTTTCTGCGTCTCTCGTTTCTTATTTGTAGGAAATAGGCTTCATTCAGCCACCGTGACCTTCCCTGAGTTCCAAAGGGCAGATTCGAACAGTTGCTGATCAGAGAAGAGAGGGGGTGCAGAAACAAGGGAGGAGTAGTCAAGAAACAACAGTGCAGCCTTGGGGCAGGGTCCTGGTTCCTCCTCAAGGAATAGACGTAACAATATCTTTGAGCCCTTCTGCAGAACCAAGGTCCCCACCCAGGTGGAGGATGGCAACTTCAGGCTGAGCACAAGATTCCTGGAGCACCTCCCCACTACCTCACCACCAACCCATCAGAAGAAAGTCACACACCCTGCAGCCCTCACCCCAAATGTTGCCTATAAAAACCTTTTCCCCAGACCAGTGGGGAGTTTGGGGGTTTTGAGCATGAGCCACCCCTTCTCCTTGCTTGGCCCTGCACTAAACCTTTCTCTGCTCCAGACTCTGACTTTTTGGTTGGTCTGGCCCCACTGTGTGTCAGGGACATGAACTTTGTTTGGTAACATTATTTTTTAATCAACAAATATTATTATAGTGCCTATTAGGGACTGGGTGATATTTTTAAAATGCCAGTTACATATCCACTGTAAATATTTTTATTTTTACATTCATTTTACCTTATTGTTATCAAACCCAAGTCCATGTGCCTGATACACAGTAAGGCCGAACAAACAGAAATGGAGTTTTGGGGCAGAGAAAGGCTTTTTGCCGGGCCAAGCAGGAGAACAGATGGCTCATATTCAAAAGATGCAAACTCCCCAATGTCTTTTAGGGAATAATTTTTTTTTTTAATTTATTTATTTTTGGCTGCGTTGGGTCGTCATTGCTGTGCACGGGCTTCCTCTAGTCGCGGCGAGCGGGGTCTACTCTTTGTTGCGGTGCGCGGGCTTCTCATTGGGGTGGCTTCTCTTGTTGCGGAGCACGGGCTCTAGGTGCACAGGCTTCATTAGTTGTGGTACATGGGCTCAGTAGTTGTGGCTCTCAGGGTCTAGAGCACAGGCTCAGTAGTTGTGGTGCATGGGCTTAGTTGCTCCGCAGCCTGTGGGATCTTTCCGGACCAGGGCTCAAGCCCACGTCCCCTGCATTGGCAGGCGGATTCTTAACCACTGCACCACCAAGGAAGCCCTGGGAATCGTTTTTAAAGGAAACATTTGGGGTGAAGGCTGCAGGGGGCATGACTTTCTTCTGATTGGTTGTTGGGAGGTAACGGTGGTTACCGGGAATCTCAATCATCAACGTTCTGGTTCCAAACGGTCTGGGAATCTTTGCAGGTAGTTAGCGTCCTTCACCTGGGTGGGGGCCTTAGTTCCTGCAGAAACTCAAAGATACAGTACCAGATTGTTATGGATATCCCTTGAGGAGGAACTAGGACTCAGGTTTTATCGGTTTTATGTTACAATATTGTTTCTTGACTGCTTTTCCTCAGTTTCTGCATTCACTCACTTCTATAATTAGCAATTGCTTGAATTTGCTCTTTGGAACCCAGGGAAGGCTTAGGGGAATAAAGCCTTTTTCCAGACACAAGAACTGGGGGACATGGAAAGGCTTTTGTACCCAGGAGGGCTCCACAGCGTCTTGCTTGGTTTCAATACCTCAAATAAAATTGAGAACGTGTGTATGTATATGCATATACGTACAATATTCTTAACTAATATTTACATTAATTTCATGTTATATTACAAAGATTTTTACATAACTAAACATATGGAAAGACATTATTCTCGAAACATATTATTGTAATAACTATATAAGATTCCATTATTTCAATATATAATATGATTTAAATATTTCCCTCCTGGTGAATATTTAGGTTGTGAAATTTTCACTATCGCAATGATGCTATAAGTCTCCTACATAAATTCTTGTTTGCATTGATGATTATTCCTTAGGACAGATTCCCAGATTGGGAACTAGGGAAAGAACATGATGATGTTTAAGGCAAAAAGAGCTATCTTTGAGGCTCAGTTGTAAAGAAGCTGCAGGGTCAGACATGGGAACAAGGCCAGGAACCCCTTTCCAAGTACAGACAAACATCTTTGAGTGAACATTCAGTTTCCTCCATCAAGGGAAGGGAGCCTGCTTTGAGGCGTGGCTTGCATTTTGTCCTCCATTTTTCAGTTGGAGAATTGTACAGCCCTAGTTTGGAGGGCAAGTAAGTCCTTTCATATCATTGACAACCTCTCTTGGCTTAAACCGTACTCTCCTTTCAATGGACTTTGCTGAGAATAGCATCCAGAGGACTGTCGGGGCTCACAGCATCTGGCCCCCCCACCACCCTGTTGGCCATCTTCGGCATTCTCCCCTTCCTTCAGTGCCTTGAAGGGGCCACGTTCTTTAAAGGCTTTAGTGCAGCCTTTTCTCTCTGTCTGGAATATTCTTCCCCACACTCTTTATGTGCTCTTGCTCTTTTTCCTCCTTTGGGACTCACTTTTTTTTTTTTTTTTTTTTTTTTTTTTTTGCGGTACGCGGGCCTCTCACTGTTGTGGCCTCTCCCGTTGCGGAGCACAGGCTCCGGACGCGCAGGCTTAGCAGCCGTGGCTCACGGGCCCAGCCGCTCCGCGGCATGTGGGATCTTCCCGGACCGGGGCACGAACCCGTGTCCCCTGCATCGGCAGGCAGACTCTCAACCACTGCGCCACCAGGGAAGCCCCTGGGACTCAGTTTTAAGCATACGTCCTCAGAGAGTTCTTGCCCATGTCACTCAGAATACTGCTACTTTGTAGAACTTATTAAAACTTCTAATTATTTTACTTAATTCTCTTTTTACTTGTTTTTTACCCTCTGCTTCCCACCCGTGATGGAAGAGTGGGTTCTCTGGAATCCCTGGAGCCTCTCACAGTGACTGGCACGTAGTAGGCATTCTATAACTATTTACTGTTGAATTTCTGGACAGTTTGGCCGGTTGTGACAGGGGGACAAAGTGTACAGCAGGATGAGATGTGGACTCCAGAGCCACATTTGGACAGCAGGGACCTGGGCGCCAGGTCCAAGGTTGAGTTGATCTGCATTACCTGCCGTGGTAGCTGAATAATTTTCCTTTTTCCTTTTTTTTTTTTTTTTTTAATCAGGGTAGAGTTGTGTTACAACGTTGTGTTAGTTTCTACTGTACAGCGAAGTGGAGTTCCCTGTGCTATACAGCAGGTTCTTATTAGTTAGCCATTTTATGCATATTAGTGTATATATGTCAATCCCGGTCTCCCAATTCATCACCCCCCTCCCATCTTCCCCCCTTGGTGGTAGCTGAATAATTAATAAAAGATGTCCATGTCCGCATTCCTGGAACCTGTGACTATCTCAGAATGAAATACTGAGGTTTGCTTGGCCAAGCGGACACCCAAGCAACCAACCCGAAGGTTGGGGTAGTTACGATCTGGGTTCAAAAGCTAGAACACCACCTATGAAGAGTCCAGTTCAGCAGAAATCTGAACTACAGTAGTCCCAGCACCCACTGAGGCCCCAGTTAAACCAAGACAAGACCAGATACTGAAGCCAAAGGTGAGTGTAAGCCTGAACGGACCTCAAGATATACCCTGATTGTGGGAGTTGAGTACAGAAAGTATGTAATTGAAACACTATGGACTGTGATATTACACTTTGGTTGGAATCTTGACTTAGCCACTTCCTAAGTATAATAGCCAGGTAAACTTGGGCAGTCCTTTAACCTACCTGAGATTTAGTTTTCTCATCGATAAAATGTCAGTCAAAACACCTACTCTACAGGATAGTTGTGAAGATTAGAAATTCCATTTATGGCGTGCCCAGGACATAGTAGGTTTGCAAATGGTGATTATTATTATTACTGGAGTGTCTTCCAGGGACCCATTGCCAGAGTCATGGATCAGGGACTAGGGCTCTATCATAGCTTGGTTCTAATGGATGGGGTGTTTGTTCCCCCACTCCAAATCCCCAAAAGGGAGGCAGACATAAGAAAGGGATATACTAAGGGATCAGATCCTTTACCCCACTGGCTCCCCTACTTCCGATCTCGAACCCTGTTTAGCACTATTTGGCAAACCATGAAACAGGAAATATGTGCATTTCTCTGCCTGGTAGACAGCCTATGAAACCTCTGTCCAATAAGTTAACTTTCAATCTCATTTTCTTCATCTCTCAAATAAGGGTAATAATAGTATCTTCCATGGAGGGTTATTATAGATAGGAAATTTAAATAATGCATATAAAACACTTATCAAGGAACCCGGTATATGGCAAGAGCTCAGTAAATACTAACTGTTGCTGAGGTTGGGGGCAGTGAAGGTAAGCCTGAAGATGCTAATGGTGAGGATGGTGAGAAGGATGAGGTTGAGGATTATGATGCAATGAAAGTGGCTTCTTGATTAAATTCAGGGGACACCCTGGGACTTGACAGTTCTCACACAGCCTTAGGGCAGAACTCTTTTTGGAGGGAGGATGCTTAAAACGACACAAATTTCTTCTCTTACAATGGTGCAGTCAGAATTTTTAAATCAGTCTCACTGAGCTAAAGTCAAGGTGTCAGCACGGCTGGTTCTTCCTAGAAGCTCTAAGGGAGAATCCATTTCCTTGTGTTTTTTAGCATCTAGAAGCCACCTACACTCCTGCACTCGTGGCCTTCGTCCATCTTCAAAGCGCATCGCTCTAACCTCTGTTTCTGCCATCACACTTCCTCCTCGATCCTTTGACCTTCTTACCTCCCTCTTCTAAAAACCCTTGTGACCACATTTATGACCTACCAGACAACCCCGAGTAATCTCCCCCCATCTCAAGATCCTTAATGTCATCACATCTGCAGTTTCTTTTGCCTTATGAGGTAACCATCACAGGTTCTGGGAATTAGGACGTGGCTTTGGGTGGGGCGGAGAGGCTCCTCCACCTACCCCAATCACCTGCCATCTGTCCCCATGCCCTCACTTCCTCAGCGTAGATTCCAGGACCCACCTCTGTGAGGCCCCCATTGCAGGCACCCTCCACACCCTGCTTCTCCCTTCTGTTGTAGGCTACAACTTCACCCAGTCCTCCATGTGCTTGCATCCAAGCAGCTCGACCAGTCTGGAGAAAAACACAACCGTGCCAGCAGGTCCCACCTTACGTTTTTTGCCCCAGATCTGAAGCAGGCCCTCAGCATTAGAGCAGACAGCTTGCCACAGACCAGGGCACAGACAGGTAAGGGAGAGGTAGAATGATTCATTTTGAGATAATAAAGTCCAAGGAAAAAAAGATAGCAAAGGTTAAATGGGGATAAGGCAATCTCCTTTGGATTCACAAATGAATTGTGAGGACCATTTGCCCTGAGTAGGAAGAGTTTTCATGCAATGCCCTCTGGGTGATGGAATTCTAAGGCAGAGGGAAAGTTACGTGGCCAATGCAGAAAAGGGGAATCTTTCCAGGTCTGCTAAGAAGCTAGAGGAAAACGTTGTGTAAGTACAGGGCTTAAATTCTTATCAGGGAGACAGAACATGATAAGGTAAACACATAAAGATAAAATACAATGCCAGGTAAAGAAAAATGCTGATAAAAATAAAACAGGGAAGAGTACGGAAAATAACAAGGATTGTTATTTTAGAACGAGGAGCTGCAGTAATGACCTATAAGGGGAAAGATGCTAAAAAAAGAGGGGATATATGTATACATGTAACTGATTCACTTTGCTGTACAGCAGAAACTACACAACATTGTAAATCACCTATACTCCAATAAAAATTAAAAAAAGAAAGAAAGAGGAGTTGGAGTGGGCTTCTCTGAGGAGTGGCACGTGAGCAGTGAGGGAGGAGGAAAGAGATAGGCAGGGGAGGAGGGGAGGAAGTGCAAAAGCCCTGGGGCAGGATCTGGGTAGTGAGTTTGAGAACCTGCGGGGGAAGTGGGTGTGGCTGGAGAGGAGTGAGCCTGGAAAGGACTGGTAGGTGAAAGTGGACAGGTTTCCAGGGTTGTACCCCAGAGAGTCTTAGAGGACCTTCTGTCTTTGCTTGGCTGTTCCTCTGGTGGGGGAGACAGATGCCCCTCTCCTCGTCTCAACGGCACAGCTAAGCTGCCTTCAGGAAAGCCATCCTCATGTGTCATCTCTGCTGAGAAGCCCTCCTGTATCCCCTGAAGGTGTAACTGATCATGGCCGCTTGCATCCTTCTGTGGTCCTGAGAGTCCCCACCTCGGGCAACTCTTTATTTCTCAAGATCCCAGCCTCTGCATCAGACCAGCTCAATCTTCCTGCAGGAGTCAAAAGGAACCATCCCTTCCCAAGTTCTGATACCCAAGTCATCACCCCATGACAGCCTCTTTCAGAGGATTTGCTTCTTCCTCTTATATTTGGAAAGATATTTGGCTTTCTTCTCCATTGTCTGGTTTGGTTCACTTCTCCTATTGTTGCTTTTGTTCCATGATTAGCATCTTGGACATAGGGGATGAAGAAGGACTCCAAAGTGTAAGTGAGGTCAGGGGGAGGTGGGAGAAAGCTTGGAAGGTGAAGCTGAGAACATGTGATTCAAGGAAGGGTAAAGAAACAAAACAGAGCAAGAAGGAGAGTCCGACACCCCTGGGAATCAGCTTCCACATCACTGCTGCTCGCACCTTCTGCCTGGTCCAGGGGCCAGAGGGGACGTC
Source organism: Phocoena sinus (assembly GCF_008692025.1). Classification (NCBI taxonomy): domain Eukaryota; kingdom Metazoa; phylum Chordata; class Mammalia; order Artiodactyla; family Phocoenidae; genus Phocoena; species Phocoena sinus. The sequence continues at coordinate 75,427,156 of NC_045773.1, read as the reverse complement.
CTTGACTGTCCTTACCAGGTGGCCCAGCCCCGCCTGCTCTCGCAGCTGAAATGCCAGAGGGTTGGGGAGCTCATCTTTGAGGCTGAAAAATGGGCCACAGGTTTTAAATCTGGTCATTACACTGGTCAAAATTGAGGACTGAAAAGGCAAAGCCCAATATTAACAACAACATAATTACAAAAACCAAATGTAATTTTTTTTTTTTTTTTTTTTTTGGCCATGTTGCACAGCTTGTGGGATCTTAGTTCCCCAACCAGAGACTGAACCTGGGCACTGGTGGTGAAAGCACGGAGACCTAATTACTGAACCGCCAGGGAAATTCCCGAATGTAACTTTTGAGACAAATCTCACCACTCTGGTTTATTGTACAAAATAATCCAAAGAGTAGGCCAGCTAGGCAAGCCTGGGTTCAAGTCTTGATTCTGAAACTTCACACCTGTGTAACTTAGGTATCTAAGTACATTGTAAGATGTAAGTACAAAGCTTAAATTCTTATCGGGGAGACAGAACACGATAACATAAACACATAAAGATAAAATACAGTGCCAGGTAAAGAAAAGTGCTGATTAAAAATAAAACAGGGAAGAGTATGGAAAATAACACGGATTGCTATTTCAGAAAGAGGAGTTGGAGTAATGACCTATATGGGGAAAGAAGATTTACTTCTTACAATGTAAGAAGTTACATTTCTTCACACTTGAGTTTTTCTTGCATGTAAATGTGGATAAAGTTATCCAGCTCACAAATGCACAAATTAACAAATGAGATCTACCTAGCAAGTTGCCTAGCCTGTAGTTAGCGCTCTTTCTCTTTCCTTTCTAGCTTTCCCTCCCTCGGTCCCTCCCTTCACCCCTTCCTTCTGATTTTTTAAAGAGTGCTATGACAGTCTAAAGATATTTAGAAAGTTCAGATATACCAAAAAGATTTTAATAAACATGTTGACATGTTTCTAAGGAAAAGTTTCAGTGTGTATAACAGGTGTCATACCAAACCAAAAACAATAAGGAGAGAGAGACGGAGAAAAAGAAGAGAAGGAAAGTAAGAAGGAAGGAAAAAAGGAAGGAAGGAAAAAAGGAAGGAAGGAAAAGACTACATAATTCTCTTTCTCCCCTTCCTTTCTCTCTTGGAATATAAATTCCTGGGGGGTAAGTTTCCCAAACATATTCTTGTTTTTATATCAGCTCAAGTCAAAGTATCCCAGAAAAAAGTTTGGATTTACTACTAATCTTGAATTAAGCAGGCAAATGTTTCTCAAGCCCCTGTTTGAAGAGTATTGTTCCAAGTGCTGTGAGGTAATACAAACATGAATAAGAAATAAGAACTCCCGGCAATCGCACTTCTGGGTATTTATCCAAAGAAAATGAAAACACTAATCCAAAAAGATATCTGCAGCCCCAGGTTCACTGCAGTACTATTTGCAATAGCCAAGGTATGGAAACAGCCTAAGTGTCCATCAGTGGATGAATGGATAAGGAAATTCTAGTATGTGTGTAAAAACGAAGTAAAGCTTGCCATTTGCAGCAACATGGATGGACCATAAAAAATAAGGAAATCTTGCCATTGGCAATATAACAACGTGGATGGAACTCGAAGGCATTATGCTAAGTGAAATAAGTCAGACAGATAAAGACAAATACCATGTGACTCTCTTATATGTGGGATCTAAAAAAACAAAACAGGGACTTCCCTGGTGGCGCAGTGGTTAAGAATCCGTCTGCCAATGCAAGGGACACGGGTTCAAGCCCTGGTCCGGGAAGATCCCACATGCCGCAGAGCAACTAAGTTCCGTGGGCCACAACTACTGAGCCCGCACACCACAACTACTGAAGCCTGCATGCCTAGAGCCCGTGCTCCGCAATAAGAGAAGCCACTGCAATGAGAAGCCCGCGCACTGCAACGGAGAGTAGCCCCTTTTCGCTGCAACTAGAGAAAGACTGCGCGCAGCAACAAAGACCCAACGTAACCAAAAATAAATTAAAAAACAAAACAAGACTCCCAAAAGACAAGCACATAGATACAGAGGACAGATTGGTGATTGCCAGAGGTGGAGGGTAGGGGTGGGAGAAATGGGTGAATGGGGTCAAAAGGTAGAAAAAGCCAAACAAACAAATTTGAAAAACTTTCAATAGTGTGGATATATAATGGCTGGGGGCAGTGTACATAGTGAATTTAGAGATCTGTCTTCAGCGAGGGTCGGAGGTAAAGGGAGGATGGATCTCAGGTTCTTTCCTGATCTGAGCTGAATAAAGTTGCATTTCTCAAACTGGGTCTTAGTTTCTGCCACCAGCAGGAGTCATTGCCAAGCAGCTGGGTAGGATTCTAGCTTTGCTGCTTGGCTGTGTGAGCTTGGACCAGTCACTTGCCTCTGAATATTTGTCTCTTCATCTGTAAAATATGATTAAGGATTCCTGACTCATAAGATTAATGTAGGATGATATTTGTGAAAACATCTGGCATATAGTAATCACTCAAACTAAGAGCTTATGACCTGTGAAATTTCAAGTTATACCTTTCTCTGAGTTCCACAGAGATAACACTCAACCTCCTACCCCTGGCTTCCCCGTCCTTAAATTTTGTTCTCTGCCTTGCAAATCCCTCTGTCTTCAGCCCACCTGACAGGAGAATTTGGAAAAAGAAGCAATAGGGAATTCCCTAGTGGTCCAGTGGTTAGGACTTGGTGCTTTCACTGCCAAGGGCTCGGATTCAATTCCTGGTTGGGGAACTAAGATTCCACAAGCCGTGTGGCGCGGCCAAAAAAAAAAGCAATAGGAATTAGGGTGCAGTTATTTTTTTAAATTGCTTGTAAACAGATATACTTATTTTATTAGGGAAACAGGAATTTAATGCCTTAAAATGAAACTCATTTTTACCCTTACTTCTAAGAGAAAAATTGCATAAAATACCATTTTAGCAGCCAATCAACTCATTTACAATCCTTAATTTTAAAAGCAGTAAATGTTTCCATATTAAAAACAGGGTCTAACTGATTTGGGAAAAGACATAAGAGGAGGATGGGTTTTCAAACAACCCCATTCATAAATCAGTTCTAGAAAATACTGCATTAGGATACGAATATCCATTGTGTTCATCATTATGAAACTTTTATTTAATATTAGTTTTAGTGCTGTGAAGAGAGACGGCTGAAAATCTCACAAAGTGACAACCACATTGTTGATTACTCTAAGGCTTTTGAATAGTTCAGATAATTCCATAAAATGATTATTTTCCAAGCAAAGTTCGTGCTGCTTTAAAAGTGACTTCAGACGCAAGCAAGCTACTTCAATTGAGCCTAAGGTATAGTGTGAGCAGAATGTCCCCAAAACCTTAAAGTGGTTTCAATCTTTCATTACTTCAAGAGTATATATGTTACAAACAACAAAAAAATCATTTGAAAGTGTTAGTATTTCCATTTCTTTACCTTTATGCATTTTGGTGCATTTTGAATGACTTTGTTTTTTGTTTGTTTTTTGTGTTTTTGGCTGTACCACGTGGCTTGTAGGCAGCTTGTGGGATCTTAGTTCCCGGACCAGGGGTTGAACCTGGGCCATGGGAGTGAAAGCACCAAGTCCTAACCACTGGACAGCCAGGGAATTCCCTTGAATGACTAATGTTTTCATTTTTGTTTGTTTGTTTGTTTTGGTCAATGTTTGCTAACTTCAATTAGAGGGACAAAAATTAAAATTAAATATGAATTATTCTAAAACGTTAAAAATGTAGTAATTGCATGAAGAAGTAAAAAAACTGAACTTTCAAACGGTTTCTAAAGTTTGTAACGTATATACTTCTGAAAGGATGAACATTTAAAATTGCACTAAGACCTTTGGGACATCTTTTGTCAAATACTATACATAGTAAGTGCTGTGGAGAATAAAAGTGAAAAAGATCGAATCAGAAGGGAAAATTCCCTCTAAAGAAAAAAAATCCCTTTTTCCTTAGATCAGTTGATGTAGGCAGGGCACCAAAGACCAATCATCCAAAAGAACCCTAAAGGCCCTTGACGGGGTGAGGCAGGGTGTGTGTGGGATGGTGAATTGGGGGTATGTGATTATACTGCCTAAATTTCCATTGCTTATAAATGATTCTGGGTCCAATTTTCTCTTGCTAATGAAGTTGTTTCTCTGTCCATTCCCCTGCATGGAAGAGCTTATGGTATAATGAGAACATTACAGGTGTGAACTCCTAAGGCACGTGTATGATGGGCAATTCAAGGTCAGGGCCACTTTTCATAGTGCTGCAGGTGAAAAGAAAAAGGAACTAATTTAATCACCTCACTGTTCCTGGGAGTGAGACAAAGATGTCATACCTTCAAACGATCGGCTATTTTATTTTTTCAAATTATCCCTCTTTTACTATCCAAGAGAGAAGGAAGCTTCCAGAACCATGCCATGCCTGCCTTGCAATCCTATTCCCATTTGATCTTATCCAAGAATGTCTTCTTTGTAGAATGTCATCATGGAGACTTGATCAAACCATGCCCATGCACTTAATCTTGCAATCTGTTGCAGAATGGCTGATACTCCTTCTTAGGCCAGAGAACGGCAAGTTCTTAAATGAACTAGTTTAAGGAAGCAAAGCTGTGGACAAAACACTTAACCCAAGTCCAGGACACGGCACTTTAGCAAAACACAAGATTAAACCTGTTATTATTTGTATAACACAACTCAGAATGTTTGATTTAAGGCTTGGAAAAGGAAAAGGTACATCAGGTGTGTTAACTGTTCCATGGTTTGTTAAACTTTCCAAGTTTGTTTCACTCAACAAATATTTATTGAGCCAGGTCAATATCTTGACTCTTCACTATGGAGATAGAAGATGATTAAGACATAAACTTTGGACCCAAAGAGCTCAAGATCTGGCCAGTGACACAGAGAGGTAAACTAACTATAGTATAATGTCACACATGCTGTAACAGAGACATGTAGGATAAAACTAGAGGAACGACTGTCTTTCCATATGAGGGTAGAGAAGGTGAGGAGAGGACATTAGGAAAGGCTTCTGAGATGAGGTACCACTTGAGGTTGGTCTTAAAGGGTAGATTCATAGGGATTCAATAAGCAGAGGAGGGGAATTGAAAAGAAAACAACACCTAACAAAGGCTCAGAAGTATGACAAGGACAAGGTAGTTAAGAAACACAATGATCTAATGGGATTAGTGTGTAGAACCTGGGGTTTGTAGGGACTGGCAGGTACTGGGGATGAAACTAAGCCGGATGTAGGAAGTAAAGGCTCTATGTGCCATATCTGTACATGTTTACTCAACCTTGTAGCAGTGGGGAGGGTTGAACCATAAACAGAGATCAGAATGAATTGTTTTGTTAGGATTTTGAACTTCAAATTGAGAATAATGAGGAAACTTTGTTGGGGATTTGGTGAGGAAAGAACATGACCAGATTTAGGTTCTAAAATGTTCATTATCTTTAGGGTGTGAAGAAGAGATTTATTGCAGGACTGAGAGGCAGGGATGCCAATCATGAGGTTTGTGTAATCGTCTAGACAAGAGGCTTTGACCAGAGCAGAAGGGATCTAGAGGAGGAGCAAAGGGGAAAAAAATGACAGAGATAGAATTAGATTAGAATTAATTGAGATAGAATTAGCAGGTCTTCATGACCTTGGATGAGAGGGATGATGAATAACTAAGGTCTAGCCAATGGGAATGCTTCCCAGAAGACACACATGGCGATTCTACTTGGCCAGAATTTTAGTCACATGGCCATACCTAGGAGCACTGGAGGCTGGGAAAAGTAGTCTTTTATTCTGGGCAGCCACATGATTGGTTGAAATAAGTATGCACCTATAATTGAGCACAATAGCCATCTCTAACACCCAGACCTGCTGTACTATTTTAGTCATCTTTTAACCTTTCTCCTCCCTGAGACTGTGAATTCCTCAAAGACAGGATCAGTTCTTAATATTGTTTCTGCTGTACCCAACAGTGCCGAACACATAGGAGATACTCAGTAAGTGTTGAAATGAAACAATCTTGCTGTTGCTTAGATGAATTTCATGCTTTTTTTTCCCCTTTGAGTGTGGCTTTAAGCTGATTTTTGTAGCTTTTGTATGCTCACACCTCTTCCCATCAAATTCCTGTCATTCATTCCTTCATGGATCAGCTCGGGATGTTGACCATAAAGCAGGCACTACTAAGAATGTGAACTATTATTTTCATTGTAAAAAGTGGGTACTTACATTCTTTTTTTTTTTTCTATTTTAAAATCTTTTTATACATGACAAAACCAGACCTCAAATAGCTAAATCTGCAAACTTCCTATATAGCATAGTAGGAATTCTACAGTGTTGGGTCCAAATATATATCTTAATAGTACTTAAATATTTCAGTGGATTATTTTATAATACATTTAATTACTGACCTGTGTGCAGTCGTTTCTGAGGCTCCCTTTCTTGCAACATAGCCTCTGTTAATATACTGAGGGTTTGTTTGTCACACTTCCTCTTAGCAGGGCTTTAATAGAAATATACTTTTCAAAATTGTTTTCTCAAGGTCCAAAATTGCTATTTGCCCGTAGCACACAAAGATGCTATGACTGGCAAAAACCTTCTGCTTTTTAGTAGACAGCTCTCATCAATTTTAGGTCTTCTTTATTTAACTTAGCAGTTCATCTTTTTCCATTTGGTAACCACTTTTCTTCCACTATTCTCGCAACTGCCTTGGTAAGTTACCTTCAGGAGTACTGCATTGAGTCTTGAAGCAGATAATTGAGAAACTGTGTTATCTTGAAGTAGAAGGGGTCAAGGAAAGCTAGAAGAAGCCCAGCACCATAGGGTTCACAAATGAGTGGTATGAGCCAGATGGCCAAAGAGGTAATTTCAATATAGTGTGCCCTGTGCTGGCAGAACCTAGAGGATGGACACTGTACCAGAAATGGTGGCAGCTCTCAGGAGACTCAGGAGAGACAAAGAAAGGAAGGCCAGGTCCTCTCTCACACTGAGAAATGCAGGAGATGCCAACCAACCAAGGGAACGCTCTGGTTGCTCTTACTTCTGAGGCAGAATATTACCTCCCTCTCTACCCACTCACATCTCACAAAGGCATTTGGAACTCAACTCAAAATTTTTTAACACTTTTTTTGAGGGGAAGGGTGTTTCTTATCTCAGTTATAGTCTGATTCAAAACTTTGGATCCTTTATTTAGGAAAATGCACCGGCCCACGTATTTCAAGGATTTCCAAGACCTCTGGAAGACCATCCACGGACCCAGCTTCCGCGGACTCCGGGTTTGGAATTCTTTAGTCTGGATTTCCTTAACTGCATTCATTAGCCCAGAGGATTTCAAACTTTGCCCCATAATCTCCTCAAATCACCTGGAGAACTGAAAAAATTCCCAATGCCCAGGCCACATCCTGTTTCAAGTAAAGCAGAATCTCTGGGGTAGGACCAGGCATCAACGCGTGTGTTTTAAACTCTCCAGCTGATTCTAAAGCGCAGCTACGTTTGAGAACCAAGTTGCTGGTCTCTTTATGGCATACACTTGATCTAATGCTTTATGGTCGTTTGCTGTCCTTAATCATTGAGCCAGAAGCAATAGAAAGGCGTCTGTCACAGAAAATAATTTACTGAGAATCATCTTAGAAAAAGGAAATAAATTGGGGTCAAGGGTGTGCATACCTTCGCAAAGTTTTCCCTGGGTCAATAAGCAGCTGCAATTTCTTCGGCGAACGCCAGGCGGCAACTTCTCCCTCCTCGCTCCTCCTGGACCGCCTTCCCACTTCTGATCGCACAAAGAGCCGGCCTCCTTCGCGGTGACATCACAAAGGGCCGATTCCCCGCCCCTTCAGTATCACCACGTGTGTCCCCGCGCCCGGCGGCCACCCGACTCATTCCCTCGCCGGCCGGTCTGCGCAGCGGAGGAGGGTGGTTGGCAGCGGCTGGAGGCTTCGCTATGGGAAGTTGTTCCTTCGCTCTCTCGCGCCCAGCCCTCCTCGCTGGTTCTCCGCAGCCGCTGTCGGAGGAGAGCACGGGGAGGCGCGGGTTGCAGCCGCTGCTGCTTCTCCCCGCCCGGGCAGCCGCGCAGCTGGGCAGGTGCTGAGCGCCCCCGGAGCCTCCCTCGCCGCCTCCCTCCTCTGTCGGGCTGTCCGGCTGCCGCAGTGCACATGGGGTGTTGGAGGTAGATGGGCTCCCGGCTCGGGAGGCGGCGGTGGATGCGGCGCTGGGCAGAAGCAGCTGCTGATTCCAGCTGCCGGGGGACCACGCGCCCCGGGCGCCCTGCGAGCCCCGGGCTCAGCCATGGGGATCTCCGCGAGCAGCAGCACCGCCCCGGCCTCCTGCAGCCGCATCGCCGGAGCCACGATGATCGCGGGCTCCCTTTTCCTGGTGAGAGCTCGGGGTTGCTGGGGGCTGGGGGGGGGGGGGGAGCCGGGGGCGGCGGCCGCGTGGGAGCAGAAGGCACCGCGCTCCGGGAGCCGGGCGGGTCCTCGGGCCGGGGCTGCGGGGGGCTGGGGTCCGGCCGGCTGGGTCGGGAGGTTTGCGACCGAGGGAAAGCAACACAGCGGAGGGCTCGGACCGGGTCATTTGGGGGAGACGTAGGGCTCAGCCGGGACTCCGGAATGAAGGCGAATTGTTTTCCTTGCAGTCTGGCTGCGCCGGGCGAGGTGCGGGAGGTGTCCACCGGGCTTCCTGCGCATTTCAGGGCTTCTCCCCCTCCACGGCCCCTCCGGGGGCCTCCACCCCCTCCACGCACCCCCACGGCCACCGGCCGCTGCCCCCGCCGCGTGGAGTGGGGCTGGGGCCCCGGGGTGGGCGACGAGGCTGGCGGCGGCCGCCGCTTTGTTGCAGCTGCAGTGTCATGTCGGGATGCTACCGCAGTGGGAGAGCGCGGGACCTGTGCGTGCTGGCTCCCAAGACCGCCGCGTGCATCCGCGCCTAGCGTTCGGCGCGGGCGCCTCGCCCCTCCCCCCATCTCTCCGCTTTGGCTGGGTGGGTCCCGGTTTCTGCACGCCCAAAGAAGAACCCTGAGACCCGCTCTGAGGCGCCTCCAAAGCGCCGGCTCGCAGCCAGTCAGAGCCAGCGCGTTGGCACTTGAGTGGGGGGAGGGGGAGAGAGCTCTCCATAAAGGAAGCTGAATTTTCTCCAGTCTTTCCTATCGCTCGCTTACCTGTGGCCGGGCAGGTGAGCCAACAGGGTGAGGCAGCTTCCTCCTTGGGCACTCGGTCTGCATTCAGCTCCAGGGCGTGCTCTGTAGGTAGTCCTCTCTGTCACTTATCTGGTCAGAGCCTGAAAGCACCTTTGACCCAAAACTTATCCCCAACTTCCCCAGAACCCTTCCCCTTCTTTGCAAATGTTGAGGGGGATGGGATGAGTTAGGGGGAAGAAAGTTGACTTAAGATCAAACCCGAGCCACCATACGCTTCCCGTGCGTATCTTTTTGTCTCCTCAAGGAGGATGGAGATTCTTAGCTAAAGGCCGAACAAAAACAAAAAACAAGAGCCTATTTTCATGGCAGGGCTGTGTCAGGGAAAGGCAGGCTTGCTGTCTCCTTCTCGCAAAGGGCTTAATGCCTGGCCAGCCAAGATCTCTTAGATCCCAGGGCATTGCAGTTGCTATGGCCTGAGCATTCATCCTACAGACACTCTGGTTCCCTGTGTGAGGGTGTGTTTTAAAGGGGAAGAGAGAGACTAAAGAAAAGTTTGGTGCTGTTAGCATTTATAATGAGGCAAGTCCCAGTCTTCCTCCAAAGACCCTTTTCTGCCCATTTTATAGAAATGGCAAAGTCAAGATTTTTATCGTTGACTCAAGGGTGGTGGGTGATGAGCGGTAGAGGGGGAAGGTCTCTTAAAGCAGGGAACCTGGATTGGACAGTCTTGGTGTGGAGAGAAGCCCATCTAAGGCCCAGGGAACATTGATCCTAAGATGAAGTAGGTCCATCCTTCAGCTGCCTCCTTGTCAGCCTTAGATCTACTACTGTGCCCCACTATGTGCCACCCCACTACATGCCTGTCCAATCCCTCCAACACATCTGATCATTAAGCTCCCCATAGAGTCCATTTCTGGATTAAGTCTTAAGTCAGTGCAATATTTCATTGACTTTCCATTTCTGCATGAGATGCTTAAAGTAAGGTCAGAACGTAATCAAAGTGCAGCTTGCTTTAACCTCCAGAGAAAGAGCCCAACTCCTTTTCTGAAATCATTAAGTCCAGTTGACCTAAAAATTGTGCACTGGATTTGCAACTGAAGACTTGAGAATGTAAGTTTGGCTGTCTTTAAAAAAAAGAAAAAGAAATTTATAGTCATGTTTAGAAGCAATCTCAAGATATTAACTAAAATGTGTCCTTATTCTTCTGCTAATTATGATAAGAAAGGTTCCACTTCAGTTCATGGAATGGCCTAGAGTTGACCCCATTGTCCTGAAGGGAAACTGAGAGGGTGGACCAGGGGTCACCAGGGTGAGGAGGCAATGTCTTTTATTTTTCCCATTCCCACTCTGCAAGCTCCAGTCCTCAGCCCAGGCGTTGTTAGTGTATAAAATGATGATCTCATAGGACTTCCCTGGCTGTCTAGTGGTTAAGACTCCACGCTCCCAGTACAGGGGGCACGGGTTCAATCCCTGGTCAGGGAGCTAAGATCTTGCATGCTGCAAGTCATGGCCAAAAAAAAAAAAAAAATGATGACCCCACGACATTGTTATAAGGATTCTTTATCCCACTGGGATCCTTGGCCATGTGAAAATGACAGACTCCAGGTACTGGAGCTCAGGTAGACACGGAAGCACGCTCAGAACACTACCGGGGCCAGTGGGGAGATAATGCCCTACCCATTCGTTGCCGTTAGCTTCAAAAGTAATAAACCCAATAAAATGTCTTTTTATTATGGCTTTCCATCACTCTTCTTCTTTCAAATATCTCCTTTTTTGGGTGACAGTGTTTGTTGTTGTCACGATTTTTGACAATTTCTTTCTTGTGATGACAGGCTAACTGAAAGAGAACTTACTATAAGCTTTAAAAAATCTTTAGTATATAATATACATATAACATACATATAATATGTATACATATATATACATATACATATATAATATGACTATTATTATTGTATGTGTCAGGTGTTTTATAGAGAGTATCTCTCTTACTCCCAACATCTCTGAAGCAGGTGGGATGATTTCCATTTTACAGTTGGGAAGATGGAGGCTGCAAAAACTTCATTGATTGTCCTGGGCCACCCAGCTCCCAAGGGATGATGGCACTGGGGCTGGGACCCAGGACAGCCTGACTCCCTCTCCCACTTCATGCCTCCCTCCTGTGCCACTCTGCAGGTTTCACAACTCCAAATTGCCGGATGATGAAATGTAACAGGAGAGAAGGCTCACTGGGGGAGAGTTGAGGCTGGTGGTTTGGTCTCTGTTGCAGGACGTTGATGAGAATGACAGCAGTGCCTTTGGAGGAAAGTGTTTTCGCTGCTTGCACTTCTGTTTCTGATGCGTTTATTTTTGTTGTTGTTTTTTTTTTTTGGCCACACCACGTGGCTTGTTGGATCTTAGTTCCCTGGCCAGGGATTGAACCCACGCCCTGTGCAGTGGAAGCACGGAGTCTTAACCACTGGACCGCCAGGGAAGTCCCTGTTTCTTTTTTGTTTTTAATTAATTAATTTATTTGTTTATTTTTGGCTGCATTGGGTCTTTGTTGCTGTGCGTGGGCTTTCTCTAGTTGCGGCGAGTGGGGGCTACTCTTTGTTGCAGTGTTCAGGCTTCTCTTGTTGTGGAGCACGGGCTCTAGGCTCGCGGGCTTCAGTAGTTGTGGCTTGCGGGCTCTAGAGCACAGGCTCAGTAGTTGTGGCGCATGGGTTTAGTTGCTCCGTGGCATGTGAGATCTTCCCGGAGCAGGGCTCGAACCCGTGTCCCCAGCATTGGCAGGCGGATTCTTAACCACTGCGCCACCAGGGAAGTCCGAAAGTCCCTGTTTCTGATGCGTTGAGATATCTGTGTGATATAGGAAAGTGAACCACACACTGAAAGGCAAAATATTGCGTGTTTCAGGGCTTCCCTGCTGAAGCCCACACGCCTGGAGCCCATGCCCCGCAATAGGAGAGGCCACCGCAATGAGGGGCCCCCGCACCTCAGCGAAGAGTGGCCCCTGCTCACCGCAGCTGGAGAGAGCCGCGCACAGCAACGAAGACCCAATGCAGCCAAAAATAAATAAATAAAATATATTTTTAAAAACCCCAGAAAACAATATTGCATGTTTCAGGCCAAAAGTCTGGAGAGCAGATAAATGAGACCTTAAGGTTTGTGCCAGAGTTAAGGAATGTGCTAGAAGGGCTTGCCCAGTATGACATAACACACTCAAAGATGTCTCTTGCCCTCAGGGAGTTGCTTTGACTGGACAGATAGAATATTGGCAGTGGGACAGTCAGAAGAAGGGAGCCGTAATTGATAAGGAAATGAGGTCTGAAATTTTAGAAACCACTCATCTGCACAGATTATCAATTCCAGATAGGATAGTTGCTGTAAGATCCTTCAGCTGTGCTAGTCTAGAAAGTTCCAAGTATGGTGTTTGTCAGTGTCTTTGAGACTAGATGTCTAGCTTAATGCCATCTCCTGACCTTTGCTTATCAAAGTTAATTTGATAATTTGATAGTACGTTTGTTGTATAAACGTACATGGCTATCAATAGTGCTGGTTGGGTTTCACGCGTTCAGAAAGAATCAGTGGATGAATGTACTATACTCAAAGTAATACACAAAATGTGATAGATGTTAACATCTTTAAACTACTTGAAATAATTTTGGCTTTTAGTCTGAAAGTCAGAAGAAGAAAGGTCTTCCTACTCTCAGAATGATATCTACTAGCCTTGGTAGGGAAAGTGACTTATGACTCAGAAGAGTAGGGAATGCAGACCTGTCCCGGAAGGCAGGGTTTCTCATGTACCCCGAGAATCTCCCATCCCTGTTGTCAAAATGTATAGAATGGGATCGAGCTTTCTCATCTGAATTCTCATCTCAACTGTTTCTAAAGGCATATGGCTGAATCTGGTGCAGGCCCAGTCCGAAACAAACAAACCTACCGTGTAAAGAAAACACACAGGCGCACCAGATCAGCAAGAAAACGATTCCTTGTCATGGAATGCAGGCTACCTTAAGTTGAGGAAGTACCCGGGACTAAATCGGCATAGGTCCACCAACCGGCTAGATTACATATTTTCGTGTGGCTAAATTTGAACAGAGTCTTTCAGGCTGGATGTGGTTAGCACAGTTAATGCTGTCTTTTCCAGCACTGTTTGCAGAAGGCCCCTTTCTCCAGGTGGATGGGGTGAGTGTGCGTGGGCTCAGTCTGCTTGTAGATCAGAAGACATCACATTTCACCTTACACTTGACTCCATCTGTGAGGATGAGAGGTAACGTCTCTTCAGAGATTCCATAGAGAAGTTGCAAATTGGTTTTGTACTCAGCCGGCCCTTTATAAAGCATTCAAACTATAATTGGCTCAAGTAGACTTTATTAATTGTGTGTGTGTGTGTGTGTGTGTGTGTGTGTGTGTGTGTGTGTGTGAGTGATGGGAAATGGTCAGATGCATCCTCAGATTATTCAGGGGCCAGTGTGAATTGAGTGACTTTTCCTTCTGTCAACTGCCATGCCTTTTTTTCCGGTAAGCACTAACTCTGCTGGCCCTCTTCCCCCAAGCAGGCCTGGCAGACTCCGGTGATGCCAGGTCACCCGGCAACTTCCTGGAAAACTCAGGTGCTTCTCTGGGGTGACAAGAGTCTCTCATCGCCCTTGGGCATGTGCCCGACGACCATTTGGAGTGGATGCAGTCTGGAGCATTAGGTGCAGCTATGTCTGTTTGACAGAATGAAAACGGAAGCCGTAATAGGAGTTAACCTGGTCCCCAAATTGAATCCCCGTTTAGTGTTAGCGGGACACTGGGCATTACTGTTGCTGGGATAGCAGCTGCTGAGCTTCGATTCTTTAGGGGTGGGGTGAGGTCGTGAATAAATACTGGCCTAGCCCCAGTGTTTGTATTTGTCAAATACCAAAAAGTAAACAGGCATCCTAAATTGGCTTGTGTGCTGCCACCTGGCTACTCTACCACCTCCCATTTCCAGCCTGAGTCCAAGAGGAGAGGAGCCGGGCAGAGATTATAAGTAGGGAGGAACCTGGCAGATGTTTAAGTGTCTGCTGAACGCTCACGAGAGCTGTAGAAACCTGGCGCTCACGGACGTTTAGGCCGTTGCTTGAAAGCAGTGGTGACCTCACGCTTCGTAAGAGCTGCTGAAGGCCTCCAGGAACGGTCCGTTCTCCTGGCTTCTGGCTCTCTGGAGTTTTTCCACATGTTAGCACCCTGGCCTTGGAGATGATGGATGCTTGCAGTGGTGGGAAAGTTGTGCTCAGGGGGTCCTCAAGCAGGGGTGGGACTGGGCGGGGCATGGGTGGGGAGTCAGGGCGGCGTGCTATAGCCCCATCTTCTCTTGAGAATATCTGGGAATTTTGTCCAAGGCTTCATTCTATTTATTTATTTATTTTTGGCTGTGTTGGGTCTTCGTTTCTGTGCGAGGGCTTTCTCTAGTTGCGGCAAGCGGGGGCCACTCTTCATCGCGGTGCGCGGGCCTCTCACTATCGCGGCCTCTCTTGTTGTAGAGCACAGGTTCCAGATGCGCAGGCTCAGTAGTTGTGGCTCACGGGCCCAGTTGCTCCGCAGCATGTGGGATCCTCCCAGACCAGCGCTTGAACCCGTGTCCCCTGCATTGGCAGGCAGATTCTCAACCACTGCGCCACCAGGGAAGCCCCAAGCCTTCATTCTAAACAAAAAAAAACAAAACCAAATTTTAAAAAGACGGGGCTTCTGGGACTTCCCTGGTGGTCCAGTGGTTAAGACTCTGCACTTGCATTGCAGGGGGCACGGGTTTGATCCCTGGTCAGGGAACTAAGATCCTGCATGTCATATGGCGTGGCCAAAAAGTTAAAAAAATAAAAATAAAAAAGAGGGGGCTTCATAAACGAAGTCACAGCAAGGCTCATGAGCTTCTCTTGATATAATATTTTATTTATTTTATTTATTTATTTTTGGCTGTGTTGGGTCTTCGTTGCTGTGTGTGGCCTTTCTCTAGTTGTGGCGAGTGGGGGCTCCTTTTCGTTGCAGCACGCGGGCTTCTCATTGCGGTGGCTTCTCTTCTGGCAAAGCACAGGCTCTAGGCACATGGGCTTCAGTAGTTGTGGCACGTGGGCTCAGTAGTTGTGGCTCATGGACTCTGGAGCATAGGCTCAGTAGTTGTGGCACATGGGCTTAGTTGCTCCGAGGCATGTGGGATTTTCCCGGACCAGGGCTCGAACCTGTGTCCCCTGCATTGACAGGCGGATTCTTAGCCACTGCACCACCAGGGAAGTCCCGATATAATTTTCCGTTTGCTCTTTTGCCACCCGGACTGCTTGGTGGCTCTAGTTCTTGGAGCCATTTGCTAATCTGTTTTGGGAGAAGGAGCCTGAGTTGAATGGATTTAGGAGAAAGGAAAGGAGTGAGTTCCTGGGTTCTGGAATCCAGTGAGCAGTGGTGGCTTTAAGAGGGCTTTGGCCCTGACAGCCCAGAGGGAAGGAATATTAATGGCTCTTAATATGAATCATCGATGTTGGTATCGTTAAGCTTCTATTTATTGAGCGTGTACCATTGACATTGTGTTGAATACCTTCTACAAACGATCTCAATAAAACCTTCAAGTCCATGAGGTAGTAGCATTAGCCCCATTTTGTAGGAAATGAGGCTTAGGAGAAGTTATGGTCAAGCAGTTGTCGACTGCCAGAGAGAGAGTTCAGATCTAGGCCGACCTGGCTTCCTACACACTGCTCTTTCTGCCAAGATGTGGGTAGGGCACAAGTAACCTTAATTGACTGGAATTTTGTTTCCCGTTAAAGGAATGCTTTTACCTGAGAGTCGAACATTTTCTTTCCACTGGGTGAGCATTTCTGCTCCACGATGGCATTTGGAAGTTTAGCCCAAAGGGCTGATTATAAAGTAAAAGCAACCTGTGTGTGTGTGTGTGTGTGTGTGTGTGTGTGTGTATTGAAAGGGGAGGGCATGCAGCCATTGGCAAGCATTTTCCTATGGTGTGATTCTGACAAGGAATGGTACCACGGTTAAGATGGAAAGATACTCTTGCAAATTGAAATGTTATAAATAGGGAATAGACGCTTTGCTTTCCTGCTCCTTGGGTCATTTTGAAAAATATTTGCTTAGTGAGTAACAGTATGACATGGGTTCTGCTTAGCATGGCAGTTTCAACTCATCCTGAGAACTTGAGGACCTCTTGGGGTTTTTTCTTTGCTGCCAGCCTGATTATTTGTATAGGATCAGTGCATGGGTTTGCCTCATCTGTTATTAGTATTTTCTTTGTTAACTTTTCATTTCAGGTCTCTTAGAAACTGATTGGGCTCCATGATTTGCATGGTCTTGTATGTGATGTGTTTGTGTGTGGTTTATCACGCTTGTAGCGCTCTCCTAAGCAAGGTTTTCATAGATTGTAGGTGCTGAGTAGACTAAAGAAAGGCATAAGGGGAGAAGAAATGTTATCACAGGTTCCAGGAAAGAGGTTGGCATTCTGGTTTCCCAAAGAATCTTTTAGAGACAAGACCATAATCTGATATCAACTTAGGTATGGCCAGTTCAGCATAACCAGGGTTAATAGAGGCAAGAGGATGGGAAGGGGGAAAAGTACTCAAAGGCAAATGGTGACAGGTTCCCAGAATAATCTAACTGGGCCTTAGTCACTCCTTGCTCTTCCTTTACTTCTGGACGTCCATGGCTCTTCTCTCTTTGGTTGAAATCTTGTGTACCTGGTCCAGGAGAAATACCAAATCGGACAAGATCTGGGTATGCTTCCCTCCCCATGTGGGATGCTCAGGGCCAGCGTTACTCCATTTCAGCTTCTTACTGATGACAGACAATGTGCTATTCATCTTTGTGTTTCTGGCTCAATGCCCTGACACATAGTAGTTAAGCAATAAATGATTGTTGAATGAATTCCAGAAGGATTTTGCTGTAAACTAACTGTTCATTCATTCTAGACGAGTTAGAGGGTAGTGAGAGCTTGATCTATCTCTCAATACTTTGAGCTACATCTCAAGGGTATTTGAGTTACTAACAAGGAACATTTAATTTATTTATTATTATTATCTTTTTAGCCACGTTGCACCGCTTGTGGGATCTTAGTTCTGTGACCAGGGATTGAACCTGGGCCCAGGATTGAACCTGGTCCCTCGGCAGTGAAAGTACCGAGTCCTAACCACTGGACCGCCAGGGAAGCCCCTTCCCAATTCATTCTTATTCTTGGATGTTACACAACCATTCCTGTACAGTTAAAACTAATATGTACGTGCTTGTGCTCTGCGTTTCTTTCCGTAGCTATTTTTCTGTGATCTTACAGGGATATATTTTTCACTCATTTAATAAATATTTATGGTGTGTCTGTTAAACATCAGGCATTGCTAGACTCTGGGTATGTGATGGTAAAAGGCTATTAATGGGTCCTCCCTCTTAAAGTTTATAGTTTATCAGGGAAGACAGAAGGGTTGATATTTAAAGACTAATCTTCTGAAAGAGCAGAAGGGTGAATATTCCAGTAAGAGGGAACAGCACGTGGAAGGGCCCAGAGGTAGGAAAGGGCCCACATGTTCAGAGACTGGAAAGAAGGCCATTGTGGTTGGTGCTCAGCGAATAGAGGCAGAGGGGGCATGGACTGAGGTTGAACAGGTGGGCAGAGGCCAGACTGTACAAGATCTTTAAAGATACGAGTACAGTGGGAAGCAGGGTAATAATATGGCTTTAATTAGATTTTTTTTTTTTTTAATAGATCACTGTGGCAGTTCTGTGGAAAATGGGTTGGAAAGGAGAAACGTAGATGCAGGAGACCAATTGGAACCTTTTGCCATAGTTCAGGGGAAAGATGATGGTTCTGGGGCGGTGGCAGTGAACATGGGGGGTTACCCGTTAGATCTGCAAGAGTTTGAAGAGAGTTTCCTGATGGTGAAACACGAGCGGGCAGGTGCGGTGAAAAGCAAGCAGTCATCAAGCCTGGCTCCCTGGCACCGTGTGGCTTGTGGGATCTTAGTTCCCTGGGGGGCACAGGTGTCGAAACTGTGCCCCCTGCAGTGGAAGCTCGGAATCCTGACCACTGGACCGCCAGGGAAATCCCATGACTCTCCGCTTCTTGAATTTAGTCTTTGATGGTCTGATTCCTTTGAAGGGGAGGCTGGGGAAGGAGTGGGTGGGATTGGGGCACCCAAAGTTTGGATGTGAGTTTGAGGTGCTGTGGTTTATGTCAGTGCAGTCTTCATACCCGCCAGTTTTTTTTTTTTTGTTTGTTTGTTTTTTTTTGCTGTATGTGGGCCTCTCACTGTTGTGGCCTCTCCCGTTGCGGAGTACAGGCTCCAGACGCGCAGGCCCAGCGGCCATGGCTCACAGGCCCAGCCGCTCCGCGGCATGTGGGATCCTCCCGGAGCAGGGCACGAACCCGTGTCCCCTGCATCGGCAGGCGGACTCCCAACCACTGCGCCACCAGGGAAGCCCTGCCCGCCAGTTTTTAAGCCCACCTCTTCTCTGGTTGGCAGTGTGTTGAGTCATGCCCCTGTTGTTGGACACTTAGGTTATCGTCATTGTTTTCCTACTGCAAGCGAGCAGCAGCAATAGAGTTGTCTCTGTACAGACGAGCTGCTCTTTTCCCTTTTGGGTTGTTCCCAAGAGTGAGGTGCATTTGAAGTGTATTCCCCAGAGTGGAATTGCGGGGTCGCAGGCAATGAACGAACCATTTTATGGCTCGTGCTGCCTGTTGCCAGATTGTCTTTAGAAAGACTCAATTCATTAAAAACATCACCAGCAACCTGTAAATGTACCTTCTACCCCACAAGCCTGCCAACGTTGAAGTTTCTCATTTTAATTTATTTATGCTGCTTTAATATAGACCTGTAAAGGTCCTTGGTTGTGCAAATTTACATTTCAGTAGTTGCTAGGGATATCATCAATTTATCCATGGGATAATTTCCCTTGTAATGATTCTGTCTCAACTATTGAGTGGAATTTGTGTTAACCTCCTTTGCATTAATTCTTTACATGTTTAGTTATAAGCTTTTATTAGCTATATGTGGCATATATTTTTCCAGTCTACTTTTAATGTTTTTATATTTCATAATGCAAACATTTCTGTTAATGTTTTTTTTTTCTTTTTCTTTCTTTTTCTTTTTTTCAGCCGTGCTGTGCGGCTTGCAGGATCTTAGTTCCCTGACCAGGGATTGAACCCGGGCCACGGCATTGAAAGCGTGGAGTCCTAACCACTGGACTGCCAGGGATTTCCCTCGGTTAATTTCTTAAACTTATTTTCTGAAAGTATCAGAATATGAGAGTATCTTCTTTTGTGTCTGAGAGTATCTTCTTTTGTGTCTGAGAGTATCTTCTTTTTTGTTGTTGATTTTTGTTTTCACAGTCAGACATTGATCTTTTTTTTTTTAACATCTTTATTGGGGTATAATTGCTTTACAATGGTGTGTTAGTTTCTGCTTTATAACAAAGTGAATATATTTGATCTTTTTAATGTTGGGTTTATTAACCTTTCTGGAATTCAGCATCATGTTAGTGGTGAGAACTACATTAGTGTGTTCTGCAGATGTTCATACTCCTAGTGTGAGTAAAGGATTTCACGGTCAAATAAGTCTCACCATTTTCTGCAGTCCTCCCGCTGGGCCTCCTGGAGCCATCATCAGGCTGCCATTAACTGTGCCTCTGCAAGACAGGGCTCCAATCAGGAGCATTTCCTAAACTTTTAGACCAGGGGTGGGTGAACTTTATCTATAAAGAGCTAGATAGTATTTTCGGCCACGTAGACCCTGTGATCTCTGTGGAAACTACTCAACTCTGCCTCTGTACTTTGACAGCCGGACCTAGGCAATGCCCAGAGGAATGGGTGTGGCTGGGTACCAAGTAAACTTGATTTGTGGACACCAAAATTTGAATTTCAAATGATTTTTTTCATGTGTCACAAAATTTTATTCTTCTTTTGATATTTTTTCCCCAACTATTAAAAACGTAAAAGCCGGGGCTTCCCTTGTGGCGCAGTGGTTGAGCGTCCGCCTGCCGATGCAGGGGACACGGGTTCGTGCCCCGGTTCGGGAAGATCCCACATGCCGCGGAGCAGCTAGGCCCGTGAGCCATGGCCGCTGAGCCTGTGCGTCCGGAGCCTGTGCTCCGCAACGGGAGAGGCCACAACAGTGAGAGTCCTGCGTACCGCAAAAAGAGAAAAAAAAAAAAAACGTAAAAGCCGGAGTTTGTTCACCGGTGTTGTAGACCCTAGAATCGTGAACATCTGACTTAACTTCTTCTCCCTTTGTCTCCAGTGTACCTACTAGTAACACATCCTTTCTCCTCTTGTGTTTTCTCATTTGCTGTATAGTAAGTCTATCTTCTAAATCTGTTTGGAAACGCCAGTTGGTCCTTGCTTGTCTTTCACCTCTTTGCCATGCGGTCTGTATGTTTTGTTCTGTGTGGGCTCCTAGCCTAGTAGGGTGTTCTTTGTTTTTTTTTTAATTTAGAGTCTTTGACACACTTACCAAGAATCGGATATTTTCGTGTTTTTATTTTTTTTTTGGCCGCACCTCACGGCTTGTGGGATCTTAGTTCCCCACCTAGGGATGATGGAACCCGTGCCCTCTGCAGTGAAAGCACGTAGTCCTAACCACTGGACCTCCAGGGAACTCCCGTGTTTTGTTTTGTTTTTTAATGAAAAGGTGGCTACACGTTTATTCTTTTTTTTTTTTTTTTTTTTTTTTTGCGTACGCGGGCCTCTCACTGCTGTGGCCTCTCCTGTTGCGGAGCACAGGCTCCGGATGCGCAGGCTCAGCGTCCATGGCTCACGGGCCCAGCCGCTCCGCGGCATGTGGGATCTTCCCAGACGGGGGCACGAACCCGCATCCCCTGCATCGGCAGGCGGACTGTCAACCACTGCGCCACCAGGGAATCCCACGTTTATTCTTTAGTGTTGTAAAAAAAAAAAACAGGTATTATTTATTTATTTATTTATTTTATTGGATGAAAGGTTCTTTAAATTCTGTAGTGCTTTACAATTTTCAAAAGTTTCATACACATGATTCGTATTCATATAATCCCATAGTAACCCTTTTTCCCCCATCCCCATATTGCTTCTCCCCCTTCCCTCTCTCCACTGGTAACCACTAGTTTGTTCTCTATTGGATATTTGTGTTTTAATTGGGGTGTTTTAAAAAGTTGTCTAATCCCAAGGGACTGAAGCTAAACTAGAGTAAAATGACAGTAGAAGGAGTGATGATTAAAATAACTAACATTCATGGAGAACTTCCTTGGGTCATGCGTGTTCTACCTGCTTTATGTGTAGTAACAATTAATTGTGAAAACAACCCTAGGATTGTTATCCTATGTATTATTTTTATTGCATTATTATTAAAATTATTTAATTGTATTATTATAATTAAATAATTAGGAAATGGAGACACAGGTCAAACCACTTCCATACCCTCCCCCCTCCCCCCTTCCCCCCCCCCCCCCAGCTCCAAATCAAGATCTGGTAGAGCTGGGCTTGCTCAGATGCTTCAAGCTAAATTAGGTTTTGTTTATACTTTCAGGCTGGAGTTGCTGGCCTGGCTGGTGCTGTTAGTTTTGCCTTGGTTTGTATGAGGATTCTATAAATTCTTAGTGAGCCCAGAGGCATGTTTCCCCTACACCTTTACCTGTCTTATTTATAAGTTGGCTTCTCCACGTAGGTGGGGGTCTTAGCCTATAGAACTAGCCATCGTGATGGATGGAGGGAGATGCGTTTCTGTGGTCCAAGGCCTGAAGGCTGAGTACACACTCTTCTGCATTGTAGGTTCCAGGGAAGACAGCATCCGGGTTAGTTCAGTCTTGCCCATTTTTTTCCCTTTTCCCCTGGGTCCCCCGAGCTTGCCTCCTTCCGGTCCTGTTGTCAGCACATTCTAGCCTCAGCATTCTCTAGATTTGCCAGCTTTAACAGCAGTCCCTGCTTTTACCCTAGCAACAGAAGGCTTTTTTATATCAGAGAGGATAGTAGGCAGTGCCAGAGCCAGCCAAATTTATATAACACAACTGAGAACAGGTCTGTCCGTGCTTTGTAGAAGCTTTATCCCTGGTGCCTTTCTCTTTGTACATTCTTTTTCTTTCTTCAAGTCTAGAGAATTCCCAGCAGTCAGTGTCTTGCGATTACAAATTTAATGTGATGCTGAAAATAAAACGGTCAGAACTTCTGGGGGTGTTTCTACCCTGCCTGCTTTTTGCTGTTTGAGCATCTATTAGTATGTCTTATAGTCACCATCTCAGGAATAACTTGGTTCCCTTTTCTTTGTTATCGTATCCACAGTAGCGGAGATTCCTTTTGATGTACTAATTTTAGGCAGCATTGAACAATTTTCTATAGCAAACTCACAAGTGGTCTTCCTGCTGATCCCTTACGAATAGACAAAAGTTTGTCACTGTCTTGAGTTTGCTCATTTTCCATGAAAAGTGATTGGAATTTGATAGGGAACAAGAATGACATAAACACGTTGTACTTATAAACTGCGTGGACTTTTTTCCCCATTTGTTTGAAGGACAACGTCACGGGATAAGAATTGTTAAAGAGAAATAGGCATCAGTATTCTGACATGTATCAGCACATTCTGACATGTATCAGCACAGCTGGTGCCTCTTGGGTCCATCTCTGTGCCCTAGAGTAGAAGCGATATAACAGGACAGGTGTGATGTGTATCACCAAGGTGAGTGTGGAGGCCTTTATAGCTGGTCGTTTTAGAGCTACCTCTTCCCTCCTTTGAAATTTGCTTTGTCTTGGGTTTTCCTTTTTAATCACTTCCTAAGTATTTACAGTGCTCCCATATCCTGTACAGTTTGGGGTGGTACACTGATATTTGCTCATTTAACCATGATTGGTGGTGAAATAAGTGTCCTAAGTACATGAAATTTTTCAAATAACTAAAGTTGAAGCTAAGAGGGACATAGGTGACTTCCGGAGAATAATCTCATTACACTGCTTATAATTCCAAGCACCAAGTTAGTGTAATCTTTTTATGAAATGAAGGAGAGGTATTTAAAATTCTTCGTTACATTTGCTTGTCATCTTAAGCACCACACAAAGCATAATTCTTATAAGCCAGTTTTGGTTCTGTTAAAACAGAGTGATATCCTCAGGGGCTTTGGAGGCGAAACTAGTTGCCTTTCCACCGAAAGGTGCCAACCTGCTTTATCTCTTGAGTGATGATGGCTACGTGGTGGAGGCATTTTGGTTTTCTCTCACTTGCCTTTATATCCGTGCTCATGCCCAGCAACCTCTTCCATCCCCACCCTCTACTTTGCTGCTTCTAATTACTTACGGTCTGCAAAGCCATTCATTCATTTAGCCAACAAACCCTGGCCAGTTATACCACACATTGGGTACTGTCCTCAAGGACTTGGAGAGCATCAGAATGTAACAGAGTCTATTCTTATCCTCATGGAGCTTGTGGTCCAGAGGGGAAGACAACACTAAGCAGATGAATGTGTAACTACAAAATAAAGGTGGTCGTATAGGAAAAACAGGAACGAGGGGATGGATAAACAACAAGGTCTTACTGCATAGCACAGGGAACTGTATTCAATATCCTGTGATAAAGCATACTGGAAAAGAATATGGAAAAGGATGTATATATATGTATAACTGAGTCACTTTGCTGGACAGCAGAAATTAACACAACACAATATAGTAAGTCAACTATACTTCAATAAAATAAATTTAAAAAAATAAAACATTTAATAGCCTAAAAAAATGTATATGAGGGGAGAATATGAGACCAGTTTTAAGTTGGGAAGGGGAGGGCAGGGACAGCATTTCCAAGTAAGCCCTAACTCTGGTAAAGGTTTTGCATTCCGTCGTTAAGTCATATGGGGAGCCATTGAGAGTTTTAAGCAGGGGATGGAAGGATCAGATTTGGCGTGTCAGTTGGAATGGGTGTCAAGAAAGGAAGCCACAAACTCCATACTCTGCTGGACTCTCCGAGGAGGTATGAGTGTTTCTGTGAGTGAGCTCCTGGTCCCTGAATTTTTGGACATTTCTTTTGACTGCTGAGTACAGGTATTGGCAGGCTTCTTTTTTTTCTTTTTCTTTCCTGTAAAGATCCAGATAGTAAATACTTTAAGTTTGCAGCCGTATGGTCTCTATTGCAACTATCCAGCTCTGCCGTTAATAGCATGAAAGCAGCCATAGACAATACCTGAATGAATGCCTAGGTTCCCGTAACACTTATTTACAGGAACAGGGGGCGTGTAGCTTGCTGACCCTTGGCTCAGAGGATGCTTTGTTTATCATTTCCATGATCTTCGTCACAGGTGATTGAGCAAGGAAGGAAATGCAATCTACGTGGTTGACCCTGGCCTCGAGCTGCTTATAATCAGTATGGGAAGATAAGTATATACACTGAGGAAGCCATCAACTAACATTACAAGGCAATATGTCGTTAGGCACCAACATGATGAACAGAAGAAACAGGAAATGTGTTGAAGAATTTGCTCATCGGCTTGGCATCTGGGTGTCTAGGAATGGTTGTAAAGGCTTCGTAGAGAAGGTGGAACTTGATAACCAATCACAGACACCTTGAAGGTTAGAGCTGAATACAACCTAGTCCAACCTGATAATTTTACAGGCATGTAAAACCGGGTCCAATTGATCTTAAGGCAGAGTCTGGACAAGAACACAAGTCCTCTGTTCTCTAAATCTTTGCCCAGGTATTCTTTGTATTTCAGGTCTGGTGCTCTCGTAGGCTGAAAGTACGTATCTAGTAAATTCATAGTAATAAAGAGGAGAAGGAGTGAGGGGTTCCTAGTTATGGGTTGTATGGAGACTTCTTTGGTCCTTGAAGAAAGGGGTTCTCAAAAGCCTGAGGGCAGCATAGTTGTAGCTGTCATTTGGGATGAGAAGGAAAGAAAAGGGAAACTGGGGTGTTGTGTGGGAAGGGAAGGAGGCGAATATGGATTATAGAAAGACACATGCGTGCACTGACACATGGACAGAGAAGCAATCTACATGTCCTTAGTAGGAAGTATCTCTAAATCCTTTACCATGCGCATGTTCAAAGGCATATCCATACTGTTGAAGAGAGCTTGACCATTATAGAGAAGGAAGTACCTATGTGTTCAGACATGGAAAGGTTTCAGCGATGCAGTATTAGAAGGTGAACAAAAGCAAGTCACTGTGAATAGTGGGTACGGCCTGTCCCCTTTATATACGTAAACCAAACCCAAACCCAAAGTAGCTGAACTGGCCAACTGAAAGCATGTATGTGTGTTTTATGTGTAAATGCTCAGAAAATGGTCTGGAACGATGCACACCAGAATGAATAGTGTGTTTCTCTGGGGAATGGGTGGATTTGAGCAAAGACTTAAACATTTCACTCTATTTCATAATTATTAAAATTGTTACAAGAATGTTTATTTTTGTTATAAAAATAATCATTAAAAAAGAGGAATATTAAAACAGTAAAAAGTGCCAGGTTGGGTGAGAGGCAGAGGGAAGGGCTCTGACCGTGGAACTGAGCTGTCTCAGAATCATAGGTGATGAGAGCCCCAGGAGGCCCGTCGTGGTTCAGGGGGTCTAAAACTTAGTTGGGGATGAGAATCACTTGGAAAGCTTAACAAGCAAACCAAACCAAACCAAAACAGATTCCTGGCCACACTGCAGATCCACGTGATACCAGGTGATGGGCTGGGGAGGTGGACTTTTAAAAAACTGCTCAGGTAATTTTGATGCTGCGTTTGAGGCCCGAGTCTCTGTCTGAAGCTCTGATTTAGTTTCCCTGCCTCTGTATCAAGGAGAGAAGTAAGGATCTTGATCAGGGAGAGCCAGCTTCAGGTTTTCTGGCTCCTGTTCTCCTGAACTTTTCTCAGTGACTGTGTCTCTTGATTCAGGTGTTTTCCCTAACATCGGATTTTCGGTATCATCTAAATTTGTCTTTACATTTTATAGGGAACATTCTTAAATACTGTTTTTTTTAAAATAATTTATTTATTTTTGGCTGCATGGGGTCTTCGTTGCTATGTGTGGGCTTTCCCCAGTTGTGGCAAGCGGGCTGCACTTTGTTGCGGTACATGGGCTTCTCATTGCAGTGGCTTATTCTTGTTGCGGAGCACGGGCTCTAGGCGCGCGGGCTTCAGTAGTGGCAGCACACGAGCTCAGTAGTTGTGGCACACAGGCTCTAGAGCTCAGGCTCAGTAGTTGTGGCCACGGGTTTAGTTGCTCCGCGCTGTGTGGGATCTTCCCAGACCAGGGCTCAAACCCATGTCCCCTGCATTGGCAGGCAGATTCTTAGCCACTGTGCCACCAGGGAAGTCCCTTAAATACTGTTTTTGAACTTGACTGCCATCCTCCCCAAGCTTTGTGCTTGGGCTCCTAGGTGGCAGCAGGTTGACTGTGGCCTTCGGAGGCTCAACAAACAGGATGTGCATCTAAAAACATTAATTCTGTTATTTAAAGCCCGTTAAGAATGCCAAGGGCCTGCCTCTGTTCTACAAAATACAAACAAAAAACATTTACCTTTGTCTATTGGTCAACTCCAACCGGGTCACCTGTTAGGGAAGTAGCAGCTCAAATATTTGCCATGCTGCTTCTCGGCTGACTTGTCCTGGTATCAAGAAATGGCCACGCAACCTTTGGGTCATAGAAGGAGGACACTATTCAGCAAGTTCTTTTCCTCTTGCATTAGAATTTTGACTTCTGTGTAGTGTTTTTAATGTGAGTCCCAAAGTGCTTTCACATTCATATTCTCCATTGATTTTACAATCAGTTCGAGAGGTACTGTCAACTTCATTTTATAGATGGAAAAAAAGGAAGCTAATACAAAGGTCAGGCAACAAAACCAAAGCTCCACAGCCAGGAGATCAGGCCCCCATACGGAACTGGAGTCTGTTTTTCTCTCTGTTATGTTGCAGCCGCAGTCTTAAAAGGGTACAGAACGGGTCAGACCTTTCATGGGAATGATGATGATGGTGGGCTTGGGATTCTTCCATCCTTTCTCCTCCTTTTCCCGTGTAACACCTTCTTGGTTTTTGTCCCCCCACCTGCTTTTTCTTTCTTTCAGCTTGGATTCCTCAGTACCACCAGGGCTCAGCCGGAACAGAAGGCCCCAAGTCTCATTGGCAAATACCACCATGTCGATCGTGTCACCGGCCAGGTGCTTACCTGCGACAAGTGTCCGGCAGGAACCTATGTGTCTGAGCACTGTACCAACACAAGCCTGCGTGTCTGCAGCAGCTGCCCCACGGGGACCTTTACCAGACACGAGAACGGCATTGAGAAATGCCACGAGTGTAGTCAGCCGTGCCCCCGGCCGATGATTGAGAAATTACCTTGTGCTGCCTTGACTGACCGAGAATGCACTTGCCCACCTGGCATGTTCCAGTCAAATGCTACCTGCGCCCCCCACACGGTGTGCCCTGTGGGTTGGGGGGTGCGGAAGAAGGGGACGGAGACGGAGGATGTGCGGTGTAAGCAGTGTGCTCGGGGGACCTTCTCTGATGTGCCTTCCAGTGTGATGAGATGCAGAGCATACACAGACTGTCTGAGTCAGAACCTGGTGGTGATCAGGCTGGGGACCAAGGAGGCAGACAACGTCTGTGGCACGCTCCCGCCCCTCTCCAGCACCGCCCCTCCTTCCCCTGGCACCATCAGCCTTTCCCGCCCTGAGCACGTGGAACCCCACGAAGTCCCTTCCTCCACTTATGTTCCCAAAGGTAACTTAACCTCATGAGTTATGTATGTGAGGAAGGCTTTGTGCTCCGTGGAGGTACCGAGAATGGGCTTGGACCCAGGATATTTTCTCCATCTGGTCTATTCCAAAGTCACCCCTTGAAGAAAGGGCTTGCGTTTTGTGGCTATTTAAAGTCTAGCTTCTTTGGACCTGTTAGAAACATTGAGACTCAGAAGTTATCTATCGGGGGGAGCAAGTATCTGAGAACTAGGTGACATCAAGCTAGAAAATAAAAACTGAGAGAAACAAGGTCAGCGTGTGGCCTTATGGAAGTCACTGAACTTCTCCAGGCCTTGGTTGCAAACTTGTCAATCGTATGACACCATAAATGAGTGATTTAGCTGTTTTAAGGTCCCTTCTAGATTAAAAGTTTTCCAACACCCAGTCAATCCTGGGGAGACACAGCCTGAAGGTCAGAAGGAGAAGGGGAGAAAAATACCATGACATCTGGAAGGGAGGGATGAATGTTGGATCTGAGGTGGGCCAGAAAAGGACAGTAAGGCAGAAGCTTCAGGAAACAAGCACATCCGTGTCACATTGAAGGTAACTAGCGTTCACATCTAGAAAAGAATTTATTTTTTTCAAAGGACTTTATGTCCTCCATTAAGTGTATCCCAGTTTTCCTCAGAACTCATTTTGAACCTCAGGCAAGAATAACATTGTTTTTATTTTCATGTCCTTTTTGATTAAATTTAATTTTCATGAGATGACAGCCAGTGTGAGCTGTGCTTTCCAGCAGACTCTCACGTGTGGTTACGTTTGACCTTCCCGATGACTCCATAAGGAGGGCCTTCTCACAACCGCCAGTTGAAATGAAGAAACAACCTCAGAGAGATCCCATGACCTGCCCAGGTTTCCTCAGGGGTTGATTCAGGCCAGGTCCTGTCTCTTGGGACTCAAATTCCCAGGCTTTCACTCCTTAATAGAGAATGCTTGTGGAAGCTTCTCCGAAAGCAGTCCACTGAGCTGCCTGCCCAAATCTTGTTCCTCTTATCACCAGCACGTACTAAGCAAGTCCTGCCTGATTGTACTCACTGACCTGTCTCACTGAACCTTTCACTAGTCAGACTTAGACTGGAGTTCGAGCTCTTTTCTTTATTTTAGTCATAATCTCCATTTTACCACTGCATCGTGAAATAGCCAACTGGTGGGAGAGTAGCAATAAAGAAACTAAAGGACAAAGGAATTCAATTGGAACTAGTTTTCTGAATAATCAAAACAATTAAGGGTTGACCCAGTATAAGCAGCACAGGAGAAGCTGCTGTGAAGCTCAGACACTGGATCCCTGAGGATGGTTTTGACACGAGGAAGTGAGTTTAGCTGTTAAGCTGAGTTTTTACCTTCTCCATAAAGGTGCTGTCAGGGTCTTTATGAAAATGTACAATGCCATTTATTCTTAAGCTCCAGAGGTCGTCTTTTCTTGGATTATCTGGCCTGGTTTGGAGATGACTAGGAAGAGGAGGGAATGTATAGAGCCCCACATATAGAAAAGCTCTTCCCCCCTCCTTACTCTTTTTTTCTAGGCATGAACTCAACAGAATCCAACTCTTCTGCCTCTGTTAGACCAAAGGTGCCGAGTGGCATCCAGGAAGGGACAGTCCCTGAGAACACAAGCTCAGCGAAGGGGGAGGAAGGTATGAACAAGACCCTCCCAAACCTCCAGGTAGTCCACCACCAGCAAGGCCCCCACCACAGACACATCCTGAAGCTGCTGCCGTCCATGGAGGCCACTGGGGGCGAGAAGTCCAGCACGCCCATCAAAGGCCTCAAGAGGGGCCATCCCAGGCAGAGCCCACACAAGCCTTTTGACGTCAATGAGCATCTGCCGTGGATGATTGTGCTTTTCCTGCTGCTGGTGCTCGTGGTCATAGTGGTGTGCAGTATCCGGAAAAGCTCGAGGACTCTGAAGAAGGGGCCCCGGCAGGATCCCAGCACCATTGTGGAAAAGGCGGGGCTCAAGAAATCCATGACCCCCACCCAGCACCGGGAGAAGTGGATCTACTACTGCAACGGCCACGGTAAGCCTCCCCCATCTTTCCCCCTTGCTTCCAGATCCCCCGCCTCTCCCTCCCTAGTCCCTGTGGGCGGAGGGAATGGGAAATGCAAAGTTTCTGGAATCTCCTTTGAGTACCAAGTGCTGTTTGATCTCAGTCGCGTTCCGAAAAAGGAGGTGGTCAGCATTCGACATAATAACGTTCAGAGAGAATAACTCCTCTGCCACCTGTCCCCGTGGCACATTTAGAGGACAGTGTTTTGGCATCAGAGACGTGAGAGTGACCTTTAGGGACTTCGTTCAACCTCATCATTTAACAAGTGAGGGAATCAAGTTCAGAGAGGTTTGGCTGCGTTGACCCAGGGGAGTCTTTTGTTCGGGACGGATGGGACTGAATCCATGTCTCCTGACTTTGGAGCCCTTGCTTCTTCACAGGAGACTGCTCAGAAAATTGAGGGAGGAAAAAAACAACTTGTCTTAAATTTGCCTTGTTGAATTTGAACCTTGCTTTCAGGTTCCTATCACTTTTCTCACATGTCCTTTTCCCCCCTTATATTTTTAGGATCGCATTTCTATCAGGAAGATCGAAAGGTCTTTTGGGTTTTAGACACTCAAAGCTTAGTATATCGGTTATCATCTGAGGCTGGGCCCTGTATCTTTTTCCTAGTTGTCAGTGTGTATGGATATAGGCTGGAATTTTCAGTTCTTCCTCTTTTGAGGGCAAAAAATAGCTTATAGAACTTGTTCTAGCAGCTAAGTGTGATCTGAAGACTACAGTTTTCAGACTGTGGCAGTAACTTCCCTTTCTTTAATATTAAATGATATTTCAGCTCAAAGTTTTGATAATCCCATTTGGGATCGTTTTCCTTAAAGATAAAGGGGTGGGCTTCCCTGGTTGCGCAGTGGTTGAGAGTCCTCCTGCCGATGCAGGGGACGCGGGTTCATGCCCCGGTCCGAGAAGATCCCACATGCCGCGGAGCAGCTGGGTTCGTGAGCCGTGGCCGCTGAGCCTGCGCGTCCGGAGCCTGTGCTCCGCAACGGGAGAGGCCACGGCAGTGAGAGGCCCACGTACCGCAAAACAAACAAAAAACAAACAAAAAAAAAGGTAAAGGGGTAAGCTTAACTTCCTTAAAGGTGGTTTGGCCTTTTGTATTGAGTCTTAAAAATGTTTATACTCTTTGGCCCAGCAATTCTATTTTTGTGAATCCATCATAAAGATATAAACCAGAAATATTAAAAAAAAATTGAAGCACAAAGATCTTGAACTTTTAATTCAGCATTATTTGTAATAAATAAAAACTGGAAATACTCAAAGGGCTGGTTTTAGGGAAATGGCTATGTAAATTATGGCATATCTATATAGTAGAATATTATGTTGACATTGAAGATTTTATTATGAAGTTTTTTACTTTTTACCCATGACATAGGAAAATGTTTATACTAGGTTAAAGAATGGGGGAAAAAAAAAGCTCCGCACTACACACTTTATAGAATATTACCCTAGTTCTCTTAAAATTTGGGAATAAAGACTGAAGGAAATATGCCAAAATGACAATGATGTTTCTTCCAGTTTGGTGGGATTTGGTGAGATTTATGTGGATTTTTTCCTTCTTTATTAGTTTTCTGTCTTTTCCCCAAATTTTCTATGATAAGGACATGCTACTTTTGTAATCAGAAATGTAGAGAAAGTTTAAAAGAACAACTCATTTTGCTTCTTTTTGCTAATTTGTATGAACGATCAAACCAAGTGAAAGTCAGACTGGGGTGAACCTCCGACTTGGGATGAGCCTATACAGACTTGAATAAAACAACCCTTTGCAGGCAACCATCTGGGCAAGCGAGGCTCCAATTCTTCCTCCTTTTTAATAAAAAATTTTTATTTGGATATAATCTCAAACGTATGGAAAAATTACAAAAATAGTACAAAGAATATCTATATACCTGTGCCCAGATTGACCTATTATTAACATTTTGCCCTTTTGCATTATCATGTGCTCTCTTTCTATAAAAATATAAATTTTATATTATAAAATGTGCCATGTAGAATAATCTGTGTTATATATAATGTTATATAATATAATGTTCCATAGTACACAATATATAGCATGTATATGCACGTATATACAGACATAAAATAATTTTTCTGAACCATTTTATGACCATTTATGCCTAGATTCTTCAGTATGTATTTCCTAACAGTAAGGATATTCTCTTAAAAAACCAGCACAGTTTTCAACTTCAGTAAATTTAACATGGATACAATATTTTAATTTGCTGTCCATATTCCATAGTTGTCAGTTGACCCAGTAAGGCCCTTGATAAACAGCATACTTTTTCCTCTGGTATAGGATCCTGCCTAGGATCCTATATTTCATTAAATTGTCCTTTAAGGTGGCCAGGCAGAACACTTGTTCTAATATATCTAATAGGCAGAAAACAGTGTTCACATTGTGCTTAATTATGTAAATATTTGGAACTCTCCTCTCATTATTCATTTTATTTTTTAATAAATTTATTTATTTTATTTTTGGATGCGTGAGTCTTCGTTGCTGCACGTGGGCTTTCTCTAGTTGTGGCGAGCCGGGGCTACTCTTCGTTGCGGTGTGCGGGCTTCTCACTGGTGGTGTCTTCTCCTGTTGCAGAGCATGGGCTCCAGGCACACAGGCTTTAGTATTTGCAGCACGCAGGCTCAGTAGTTGTGGCTTGAGGGCTCTAGACCACAGGCTCAGTAGCTGTGGCGCGCACGGGCTTAGGTGCCTCAGGGCATGTGGGATCTTCCCAGACCAGGGATCGAACCCATGTCCCCTGCGTTGACAGGCGGATTCTTAACCACTGCGCCTCCAGGGAAGCCCTCACTTTATTAAAGAAACGACTCCATTACTTTAGTAGCTGGATTTATAGATTAGATTATGGTCAGCTATAGTTCTAAACTCTCTTGCAGTGCAGTTTTCAGAATTCTTGAGAACACAGGGAGTTGTAGAAGTAAATCTGGTCCAGCAGCAGAAAGCAATTTAATACCATGATCTTAGGCATTCTTATGGCCACTGTAACCTTGTAAACTACTATGTCTGTGTCCTTGAAGCAATCCTATTTTGTAGAAAGAATGGAAGTGCCAAATTAAACAAAACCTGAGCCTACCTTCCGAGAAAGCAGTATTTCAGCAATACACTTTTCCAACTAAATCACAGTCGTCTCGCTCAGACGTTATTATCTCTCCCAGTAGTTTAACCTTTTTCCCCGGGATTTTGCATTGGGAAGTTTATGTTTAAGGTGTTTTTTTAAGGAAGGTCTGTTTCCAAATTGCTATTCTCAAAGGTACACCCAGGTAAAATCCCATAACAAAGGGAGGTTCTGTTTCAGAAAAACCATTCCAGGTGCTCAGAGAGGCCTCTGGAAACAATACCGTGTTGATCTGATTGCAGTGAGTTCTGAGCAGCAGATAATCCTGTATAATAAGATCGTTTTCTGGTCCTTGTCCATTTCACACTGAATTGTTCAAGAGGATGAGGGTGGGGATAAAATCGCCTAGTCCTGTGTATTCTGTATAAGAGGTCGTGTAGGACCTCACTTAACCCTTACCCACCTTAAACAGATGGTGCCGTGCTCCTGAATGCCTTGTAGACCCCCAGCACTGTGAAGCCAGCCCAGTGGTTCCCATCTTTCTCACCAACAAGAGCCTCTTTTGGTTCCACTCATCCCTCTCTGCCTTCCGTGGGTTTACGGTTTTAAAGTTGGACTCCACAAAACTGCCTCCCTACTTCCATGGAATCCTAGTTTTGGAAACACATGACGAGACCTTATGTGGCCAGGAGGATGGGAGACTGAGGGGCTGTGGCATTTTGTATGTTTCCTTCCTTTCTGGAGTCATAGCAATTTTCTGTTGGTAGATTGGGACTGTACTGTGGTTTTCTGTAGTATGCCCTTTTCAGCAGCAGGAATTGAATGTCCATTCAGAATTTATTTAAGAGTTTATTACTAGGTCCAAGTATCATCAAGATGTAAGTCTATTGTTAATGCTTAATGTGCCATGTTTTTGTCTTTTTCTTTTTGGCTACGTTGGGTCTTTGTTGCTGAGCGCGGGCTTTCTCTAGTTGCAGCGAGCAGGGGCTGCTCTTTGTTGCAGTGCTCGGGCTTCTCATTGCGGTGGCTTCTCTTGTTGGAAGCACGGGCTGTAGGCATGCGGGCTTCAGTAGTTGTGACCCACGGGCTCTGTAGTTGTGGCTTGCAGGCTCTAGAGCGCAGGCTCAGTAGTTGTGACACACAGGCTTAGTTGCTCTGTGGCATGTGAGATCTTCCCGGACCAGGGCTCGAACCCATGTCCCCTGCATTGGCAGGAGGGCTCCTAACCATTGTGCCACCAGGGAAGTCCCTTTTTGTCGTTTTTTAAAATTTTAGTTCTTTTGATAACATAACCCAAGCATAATGGGGCAAGTGGGGGTCCAAATTGTTCAACTTAAAGATTAATGTGGGTTCATGTTATTTGGGAATTTACACGAAAAACAATATTTTTTTGGTCTGATCGCTTTGGAAACAAAAAGCACCAAAGTAAGGAGAGTGACACTTAGCGTGTACGCACTGGCCATCCATTGCACTGAGAAAGTCTCAAGTGATCTTAAAACAGTCACCTCATTCACTTCGTTAGGATTATGGATCATACAAAACAGTGTGGTCCTGTCCCAGTTAAGGACAGAGATGGCTTGAGAATGGGAGCCAGTGCCGTTCTCTCGGTGCTGTTTCTAATATGGGTCCTTGCTGTTGACTTTCCTTCCTTTGTTCCTCTCCTCCCTTCTGCCTTCCCCACTTCTCTCTCTTCCTATTTGTGACCTGTAACTGTTTGTGATGAGTATGAAGTTGGGTTCCCAGCAGCCCCGTTGCCCTTGGGATTTTGAGGGGAAGTTTGGAAAGCAGGTGAGGCGTGGAAATTGCCCTGAAATACTTGTGGAGGAGGTTCTGGACAGTGAGAAAGGGAGCAAAAAACGGACAATGTCTCTCTCTTCAGCCGCATTCCCTTTTTCTTTCAGACTTCAGGCTATGAAGAAAAATGAGGGGAAAAAAGGGTGAGAGACAAAGGAATTGGACTTACCTTGTTTAAACTGCACTTAGTTCCTGATGAGCACATTCATAGTCCTGGATCTTAGGGAGATCGGAAGCATTTGACAGGGACAGTAATCCTTCCCTGTGTAGTTTCTTAAAGCACGTGTTGTATAAAGACAGCGTCTCCTTTCAGTGGACGCAAAAGGGATTGTGAAGGTAGCTGGTGGATGTTTTCTCAAGCAGACCGTTTTGTACCTGCAGCAGCAAAAAGGCAAAGGGCTCATTCTGTAGAACGAGATACTAAGATGCTATTTCTTTTTTTTTAATTTTTAAATTAAAAAAATTTTTTTTATTGGAGTATAGTTGATTTACAATGTTGTATTAGTTTCTGGTACAGCAAAGTGATTTGGTTATATCTATCTATCTATCTACCTGTCTACCTATCTATCTACCTATCTATCTATATTCTTTCTTAGATTCTTTTCCATTATAGGTTATTATAAGGTATTGAATATAGTTCCCTGTGCTATACATTAGGTCCTATGGTAGTCTGTATCTGTTAAACCCAAACTCCTAATTTATCCCTCCCTCACCCTTTCCCCTTCGGTAACCATAACTTTGTTTTCTATGTCTGTGAGTCTGTTTCTGTTTCATAAATAAGTTCATTAGTTCATTTGTATCATTTTTTTTAGATTTCACATATAAGTGATATTATACGGTATTTGTCTTTCTCTGTGTGACTTGCTTCACTTAGTATGATCATCTCTAGGTCCATCCATGTTTTTGCATAACTTTGACGTCCCAATCTGTACCTAAAGACTGTTCTTAGGGAAAACAATGCTGCTTAAGGAACAGGACAGAATTGGCTTAGTGCACTTACTTAAAAGGTTCAGATATTGTCCTGGCACTGAGCTCTATTTTAGATCTTGAGTTTCTGGTAATATATTTTTTATTTCTTCCATCCTTTCCCCCATCCACAACTCACTGCTCAAGCAAAGCAAAACAGGACATCATCCTGCCTTACCCAGCAAACGAGCAGATACACATCCCCTCCCATCTCTGTGGTCTTTAGGTTTTACTCCGTAACGACCATGTTCTCAGTTCTGGGTCCCTACAAATCCCAACAATAGGCTGAGAATAAATGCTTCCTTTCCTCCCAGAATTCTGGTTCCTTACAAAACCCAGCAATAGGCTGAGAAAAACTGCTTCCTTCTTTAGGATTGGCCCCGTGTGGGAGAAGTGGTTTTTATTGGGGCTTTATGAAGGAAAACCATCCCTCGGTTTTGCAACTCTGCAGACTTCATCCTCTTTCGAGGGGAAGCAGGAAGATGCCATCGAATTGTAAGAGCGGAATTGTGATTGTGTGTCTCTTATAAATATTTCCCCGAAGTAGCGGGGGTTGGTTAGGGACAGATGCTGAGTAACTGACATGTGTGCCTTGGATGCATTGGAACAACATCAGGTTTCGGGAATGACATAACATTTTGCCTGAATTATTAAAACCACCATAAGCAGTGTTGAGAAATGAAGAACGAATGAAGTGCATTAGGAATTCAATAATAAGTACTTTTCCACTTTACATTTTTCTAAAGTGAGATTAGGGAGTGTTTGCTACCACCCACATAGGCAAGATCTTGAGGTGATTTTGGGGTGCAAAAGATGGACTAAACCGTGACTTACTAATATAATTTTCTAACCTTATAAGAAAGGTTTCTGCTACCATTAAGTTTTCATTGTCTACTTTTCTTTAACAAAGACTTGTATCGCGCTTACTGAATGCCATATCCTGTTCTAAGCATTTTTTATAAATATTAACTTAATTTTCTTAACCATATGAGGTAGGCCACTATCATGGCCATTTTACAGGTGGGAAAACTGAGGTACAGAGAATCACTTGCCCGAGGTCGCACAGCTACAAAAGGGCAGTGCTAGGCTTTAAACCCAGGCACTGATCTGACTCTGGACACTGCCCCTTGATTCTTAGAATCTGGATTTATTTTTCTGGTTCTTGGAATCTGGATTTTAATTTTTCCAATGTTAGAAATTTCTAGTTTCTATGGTTGATTTTTTAAAATTGTGCTCAATCAAGAAAAATTTATTTCCCTTAGCAAAACCCAGCTTGTTCTGAAATAAAACAACTGAAAAATTGTCACCAATAATGAGTTTTCCTCCATAGAAGTCACCCCGATTTCCTACTTTTCACTGTTTTCTTGGATTGCTTGAAATGGAAAAATTCTAAAGCCAGATACCCAATGGCTGAAGGCTCTGAGGGCTGTTTGAAAACATAAAGGCTGTTTCAGATAAGTCAGAGGTGATGGAGTCGTGCTAATTGGAACTCACATCTGTTGAACTTGGTGGTAGTTTTCTCAGCCCCAGACAGCAGCAGCTGCAACCAAAGAAACCCTCCTCCCTTTGCCAAAAGGCTCCTGGACTCCAAATTCTAGACAGTCATCCTGTCTGTCAGCCCAAATTTCCTACGGGAAGTAGACTTGAAGTGTAAACACCGGGAAGCCAGGCTGAAGGGAGCAGATTATTCCATTTAAGAGGTTGCTGTGCCCTTGCTCTGCCCCCAGGGCCGCAGTCATTTTCTGGGAGCAGGCAGGAACAGGCAGGCTGTTCTCCATCCCGTGCTCCCCAACCCCGGTCTTTGCCACCTCTGCTTCCGGTAATGCTACTTCCAGCCGATGGCACCTATCGGTTGAACCTCTAAGATGTTTGAGAATTATAAAGCACACACAACCACTGCAGTAGAAAAGCCTCTTATTGCGACAGCCTCAAAAGCATTATCTCGTGCACAGAGTCTAGAGTCTGTCATACAGAGTGAAGTAAGTCAGAAAGAGAAAGACAAATACCGTATGCTAACACATATATATATAGAATTTAAGAAAAAAAAAATGTCACGAAGAACCTAGGGGTAAGACAGGAATAAAAGACCCAGACCTACTTGAGGATATGGGGAGGGGGAAAGGTAAGCTGTGAGAAAGTGAGAGAGAGGCATGGACATATATATACACTACCAAACTTAAGGTAGATAGCTAGTGGGAAGCAGCCGCATAGCACAGAGAGATCAGCTCGGTGCTTTGTGAC
The DNA here is from genome assembly GCF_008692025.1 of Phocoena sinus. NCBI lineage: Eukaryota > Metazoa > Chordata > Mammalia > Artiodactyla > Phocoenidae > Phocoena > Phocoena sinus. Next base: position 75,389,307 of record NC_045773.1, on the reverse strand, counting down.
CCGCCTGGAGGGGTGGGATAGGGATGGTGGGAGGGAGATGCAAGAGGGAAGAGATATGGGAACATATGTATATGTATAACTGATTCACTTTGTTAAAAAAAAAGAAAGGTGTGGCCTTTGCCCTTGGAAGGCTGTTGTCCTCCCCAGGCCCACCCACCAATGGCTTCTTCCTCTAGGCTTTAGAGGACAGGTGTTTATGTTTTAAATGTATATTTTTTTTCTCTAATTTATTGAACAGCTTTTGAATTTAAGCTGTTTGGGATACTGAAAAACACATAAGCATTTTCCCCACGTAGGGCTAAAATGCAAGTAGAAAAGAAAATCCTTACAAATGAGTGTCCTTGAATCAACCTGGTCAGGTATTATGTAAGCAGATTTTGCAGAGAAGGAGGAATCTCTCTAATTCTGTTGATTTTGTTCTTCACGAGTAATTGGTCGTTACCCTTGCAGCGTATGAACAGAATTTGACGTATTAGGTTGTTGATGGTATGTCAGGTTGTAAAAATTAGGCGGGTTCAAGTTTATAAATTAAAAAAATAATAGTTCTTACTATATTTCGTCAAATCTAAGACACCACTGATTGTGAGACGCACCATTATTTTATACACCACTAAGGAAGAAAGCACACTGCAACCAAGCTACGGAAAGGCACTGGTCAAAAACATATATATCACTTATACGTGGAATCTAAAACGCTGATACAAATGAACTTATCTACAAAACAGAATTGGACTCACAGATTTGGAGAACAAATCTGTGGTTACCAAAGGGGGAAGGAGTGGGGGAGGGATAAACTGGGAATTTGGGATTAACAGGTACATACTACCGTATATAAAATAGATAACCAACAAGGACCTACTACTGTATAGCACAGGGAACTATATTCAATATCTTGTAATAATCTACAAGGGAAAAGAATCTGAAAAAGAATACCTATCTATCTATCTATCAGTCTATCTATATCTGAATCACTTTGCTGTATACCTGGAACACTGTAAATCAACTATATTTCAGTTTTTTAAAAGTGCATTTAGATGTTTTAGCACCTCTAAAATATGGTAGCAATGTTTTAGCCCCAATCTGGCTTCTTTTCCACGTAGTCTGACAGCACGATTCTCACTGCATTGTTCGGTTCTGAGTTTTCCTCTACGGCCTACTGGGTCCCTTGGTTCCCTTCTTCCTGAAACACTTCCTTCCTTTGGCTTCCTGGACTCCACCCTCTCTCGCTCTTCTCCCACCTCTCTGGCTGTTCCTTCTCCAGCTCCTTGGCTATTTCCTCCTCTTGGACCCCACCTCTGAATAATGGAGAGCCCCGGGGCTCAGGACTCAACCCTCTTTTCTACCCTCACACACCCCTTCCGTGGGTGACCCATGGCTTTAAATGCCATCTATCTTCTGCTAATTCCCAAGTGTATCTACCCAGCCTGGATCTTGTACCCGAACTCAACATACAGATAGCCTCCCACCTGCCTGATGGACCCAGATGTCCAAGAGGCACCTCCCACTTAAGATGTGAAAACCTGAATCCCGAACTGTGCTGCTCACATCAGTTGCCCAGCGCAGAAAATGGCCCCGCTGGTCTTCCTGCTCCTCCGAGCAAAACCTTAGCATCATCCTTAACTCCTTTCCTGCTTTCTCACCCCATATTCAAGCCATTAGCCAATCCAATCAGCACTACCTTCAAAATAGATGCAGAAGGCCACCATTTGCCCTCATTTCCACAGCCACCACCCTGGCCCCAAGGCACTGTCACCTCCCTCCTGGATCATTGCCATGGCCTCTGAACTGGTTGCTCCACTTCTGCCTGTGCCCCTTTTAGTTTATTCTTTTCACAACGGCCAGAGTGATCCTGTTCCATGTAAGTCACATCGCGGCAGTCCTGTCCTTGAAACGTCAGAATCCCCAGTGACTTTTCACTGCACGGGGAGCGGCAGCCTGAAAGCCCAGTGCAATCTGTACTCCCCTCCTGGCCATTCGTATCTAGCCTCTGACGCCCACCACACTCCCCGCCACTCACTGTTGCAACCACGCTGGTCTTCCTGCCCTCTTTGTACATGCCAGCACCCATCCTCCCTTTCTACCTGCGGTTCCCTCCGCAGGACTTGCTCCCTTACCTCCATTAGGGCTCGATTCCAACGTTAGCTCAGTGGAGCCTTCTTTGAGATATCAGGGAGAAGGCCCCATGTCTAAAATTGCAGCCCTGCCCCCTCGGTCCCCTTCCCCTGCTGTCTTTTACTCCTTAGCACTCCTGGCTGTGCAACGTATGGAATATTTTATTACTTCCCGCGTTCCCCAACAGAATGCAGACTTCACCAGGAAAAAGGATTTTGTTTTGTCTCAATCGCTGCCACGTCCGCAATGCCCAGAATCGTGTCTGGTGCTCAGTAAGGGCTCAGTACATTTTCATTATATGAATAAACGAACAGCTTCATACAGAGGCTGAGACAGGGAGGAAGAGGGCATTTTGTGTTGTTTTGTTTTCCTCCTGGAATGAAAGAAAAGGTTATTAGTTTTGTCCTCCCAGCCTCAGTGAAATTTATATCTTCCATTCCTACTGCTTTGATAGAGTTTGCCCTTGGTAAACAGTTCTTCCATTAACCACGAGACCTTTGCACGGTGGTTTTTAGCGGCTCCCGAGATTCATCTGAGCTTGTAATGATTGCCTATTGAACCTTCAACAAGATGCTGATGAATTCAGCTTTTGGGGTTTCAGATGAAATCTAAACAGTTCCTCCAACTTTTTACCGCAATAGGGAAGGAGTATTTTTAACTTGGGGCCAACCAAGTTCCTGGCGTGGATGAAGCAGTTTCCTGTGTGATACTTTGGGAGTGATCACTTTAGATATAGTATGTTTTTTGCCTTTTGTTTTTGTTTTTGGCCACGCGGGATCTTAGTTCCTTGACCAGGGATCGAACCCACGCCCCCTACAATGGAATCGTAGAGTCTTAAACTCTGGACCGCCAGGGAAGTCCTGATTATAGCATGTTTTAACCATCCTATGACATGCTGGTTACTGCAAAAAAAAAAAACCATGCACATGTGGGGTTGTTGCTTTTAGGAGCATTTACTATGTTATCAGGCCAGCCAGACCGTGGCCTGGATAGCTTATCTCTGGAGGAGGTTTCCGCCATGGTGGGACCTCTTTGCCTCGTGAGCTCTGGGCCCTCACATGGATTCAGTGGACCGCCCTCGATGGGAAGAGGGCGCCAGCAGAGGGAGAGGTTATTGCACAACGGCTGGGTTCCTGTGCCAGGAAGCCCACGTTTCCCCCACTGGCAGCCACACGTGGGCCTTTCTTCTTGTCATCATAGAGACTGTAGATCTGGCAGGGCTACACAGCAAGGATGTGCATTTGGTCCCTCTCATTTTCAGGGACTTAAGTTACAGGGGCTAATGGGATAACAAATGGTGGGGAGGAGGTTCAGGCAAGAGGGGAGGGATGTAAAAAGGCTCTCATTCATTCATTCATTCACTCATTCAATCAGAGATATTCATTGTACTTTTGTTATGTGCTAGGCTCCGGGAGTAGCTGGGGATAACGGTGATCGAAGCAGACATGGGGCTCGGGCAGAAGGTGGCCAGAAACGGCATCTCTGAGGACATGACCATTGTACAGGGAAGGCCATCATGGCATGCTAAAGCCAGACTTTTTTTTTTTTTTTGCGGTACGCGGGCCTCTCACTGTTGTGGCCTCTCCCCTTGGGGAGCACAGGCTCCGGACGTGCAGGCTCAGCGGCCATGGCTCACGGGCCCAGCCGCTCCACGGTATGTGGGATCCTCCCGGACCGGGGCACAAACCCGTGTCCCCTGCATCGGCAGGCGGACTCTCAACCACCAGGGAAGCCCTACCATGGCTTCTGAATGATGGCACTCGTTTCAGATATTTACCTCCAAAAGGAAGGAGCGTTAATACCTTCTCTTGAAAAGGTCAATTCAGGTTCGTATTAAAAGAGGAGGAACTTTTTTTGCATACTGACGTTGACATTGAGCCTCCGATGAGGGTTGTCACCCAGATTATATCTGATTCAGGGTTTTATAACGCATGGGAAAATGCCATGTCTTCCACAATAACCCAACTGCTCACCTCGTGCCTTTTCCTTGAGCTCCCTCACAGCAGAGCTGGGCAGAGTCCGCTCATTCGGAAGAACCCCCCGAGTCCTGTTATGATGCCCTGTGTGTGGCGGGGGGCAGCGTTGACCTCTCACATGTGTCTTTCTGTGGGTGGTGCCCCTCTTGTGCAGAGGTGCCCCTTCGGACACATACTGGTGAGGTTCTGAAAAACCCAGGAGGCGAGGATGCTGGTGCCCGGCCTTATTGTTCAGCGCCTGTGGTCCTGGTGCTAAAACCGATGTCTATGCAGAACTCCTCCCGTCTGTCAGCTTCGTTGCCCCAGTGACTCTTGTCCAGAAATGGAGGGGACAGAGGAAGGAGAACCAAAGTGCTTTACAGGTTTAATACTTGACCCCGTACATCTCCTTACCCAGCCTATGAGATAAGAGATGGTATTTTCGTTTTACTGGTGAGTACACCGAAATCTTAGAGGTCATTTGCCCCATGTCACACAAGTTACAAGTCATGGAGTTTGAAACTGTATCTTGGGATTAGCAAGTTTATGATCTTTCTACTACCTGCATCTTAAAAGTCACAAGCCATTTCCCTGGTGCCAGAACCACCTTCGCATACACAGCCCCTGGCAAGTACAGCCCCTGGTTTATAGGGCTTGGCTGCGTCATGACTTCTTTGGAAACTTCAGCCATTCTCCAGAGCTCCAGGACCTGCCATCACAAGAAAAGGGAAGTTAAGCTCGTTGCCTATCAGTCAGCACTTCTGTGCGTTGATGGTTGTATAGCTTTTCAACCTAAGAAAAAAAGAGATTTGGCATCACGCTAAACAAGTTAGATTAATTCAACACATGGTGACTGTCTCCATTCTAGATGAAAATTGTTGGAACGCTGATGGACAGATGAGTAGGGCACCCAGCCACGCAGAGATTTGGTCTCTATTTTACTATCATTTCACATTGAGATTGATCATTGGGGTAGGAACTTCATTTGGGAGGCTTTGTGTGTGTTTGTGTTTCTTTAACAATGCTTTTCTAAATCTTTCTGCCGTTTGACAGTCTAGCTGTGGTCTCTTGAAATTGCTACAGTTTCAGGGGTTGGAGAACTTTAGCACGTGGGCTCATTTGTACTGCTTATGGCCGCTGTCACCTAACAACAGAGTTGAGAACTTGCAACAGAGACTGTATGGTTCTCAAAGCCTAAAATACTTATTCTTGTCCTGTACAGAAAAAGCTTGCTGAAACTTCCTTCTTTTTTTAAAAAAAAAGGGTACCTTAGTTTTAAAGGAAAGAACTACACTTGCTAGCCCTAAAGAAAAACTTTCCAAGCATCTGCTTGGTCAGTAATAACAGGCCAGGAAGAAGTACACACACCATGGTCTATGCCGAGTGCATTCATATGTGGACTGTGCCCTAGGAGCATAATTCCAGTGAATAGCAATGTTCCTCTGCGATACCATATTCCCTATTAACCACAACAGAGGTACCACTAACTAGCTGGGCAACCTTGAACTAGTCACTAACCTTTCTACATGAGATTCCTCACCAATTAAATTAAACATTAAAAAAATTATGTATCCCACATCATAGTATGTATAGGTATGAAGTATATGCAAATATATCTATATATGTGTGTTATATATATGTATGTAGCTTTAAAAGGAATAATAACATAAATATCAAATACAATAATAAAATAAAAAGAAGACCCATTTCCCCACCATCCAGCTTAGGAAATTGAACCTCAGGAATACCTTTGAAGTCCCCTCTGTGCACCTATCCAGTAGGGGACAGCTACCGTATCTCGCTCCCTCCCCAACGGTAGCTATCTCAATTTAGTTTAATCATTCTACTGCTTTGCCCTATAGTTGTATTGTTTAGTTTTGCCTGAAACGTGTTTTCTAAACGAAGAGCACTTTCAGATCCCATCAGATTTTGTACTTCATCAGTGTGACTTCATTTTCTTGGTGCTAAACTCTTTGTCTGAAAATCTCCCAAGGGCTTTCAGTCCAGCAAACAAAGTTAACACACGGTGGCTGCCCAACAAATACTCTTGAAATATTCCGCAGGTTTTTCTTTTCCCTTTGGTGGCGATAGTGGGGTCGGGGGCAGGGTACACCAAAGTCGTGGGCTGGTTCAGACTGGTCTTCCCTCCTCCTGCTGTGGTTTGTGATCCTGTGCTAGGCTGAGAGGCTGGGGTCTCCGGAGGTAGTGGTTGCCTTTGTATTTATCAGCTCCGAAGTGGGAGGGGCCCGTGGTGAGGAACCTTGTTGATCCAGGCTGGTTCACAAAAGTTGACTCCATGTTTACATAGTAAAAGAATAAGGTGAAACCTGATTCGTGGACCTAAAATTTAGCCTCCAGTCAATTTTAGTTGAAGGAAAATCTCATTGCACCCATTCTTCGTGTTTTCCTTTTTTTTTTTTAATTTTGTGGCAGAAAAAAAGTATAAATACTGGCTTTTGGAAGAAGGAGCTATTGTTAAGCGTAAGCCTTTTAAACTCTGTAATTACTCTATAAAGCCTGTGTGTTTCCATCAGAAATGCATTTAGTCTTAAGTTGTAGTGCCCAGTGTATGGAACATTTATAATGATGGGGTACTTCCAAAAATAAATCCACTCTATAGAAAATGTTAATCAGCTCATCCCCAGGGACCACACTGAGTATCTCCATTGTACAAATGAGGAAATGAACATGACAGTTAGTGGTTTGCCCAAAGCCGCACTGTCACTGGCACTACGAAGATTTGAGCAAAGGGCCCACATACAAGAAAACAGTCATGTTTCCATGTAAGACACTGTGGGCCTTCGTTAACTTGACCTAAATTAAGATTCGGGGGCTAAGAAGCCTTTTGGTGTTTGGAAGAATCGACCACACCAACCACAAAGAGCTGGCTTGCTTCTGAAAGTTACCTGCGGGGTTTTAAATAAGACATATTGTTTTTTGAGGTGTCTGTTTGCTTGAAATCAGAAGCTCTGTATCTGTCTAAACATTGCTATGAAAACTGGAAAACAGCGGGTTCAAGTGTATTTCACACTGCCGGGGAAAATAGTGTGGGAAGTACAGTCGGGTCTCAATCTGTGGCATTCTACTTTTACAGTTGACAAGAAAGCAGCCTGCTACCAGGAACTTACTTTCCGAAACCATTTTCAGGGGGTTGGTTCAGGATGTACACGCAAGTCTTCCAAGTCATCTGCTTCAATGGGATTGCGTGGCAGAGGAAGGGTTTCCATGGAGGAACCACAAATTCCTCCATTTACAAGGAAATTTCGGGAATTGTTATTGCTCTTTTCTCAGGCAAAAGTTGATAGCTCATTTTATAAATATTTTCCCCAACAACTGATTGGAGCAAAAAAGGTTTTTTTCTTTCCCGCCCAACTAACCTCTAGTTAATTGAAAAATTCAATTAACCATCACAGTAAGCTCCTCTTCTCTTCTTTTGCTTTCTTCCCCAAGTTTCACTTGAGAACTTGACTTCATTTTTTTTTTTTTTTTTGGCCTCACCCTGTGGCATCTTAGTTCCCTGACCAGGGATTGAACCCGTACTCCTTGCAGTGGAAGCACAGAGTCCTAACCATTGGACCGCCAGGGAATTACCCCCCCCCGTTTTTTTTTTTTTTTTTTTGAGTAGTAAATGTTTTAAAGACTTTTTTTCAACTTTCCTTTTAAATTGAAGTGTAGTTGATTTACAGTGTTGTTAGTTTCTGGTGTATAGCAAAGTGATTCAGTTATACACATATATATTCTTTTCCATTATAGCTTATTATAAGATACTGAATATAGTTCCCTGTGCTATACAGTAGGACGTTGTTGTTTATCTATTGTATATATAGTAGTTTGTTTCTGCTAATCCAAAACTCCTAATTTATTCCTCCCTCACTCCCTTTCCCCTTTGGTAACCATAAGTTTGTTTTCCACATCTGTGAGTCTGTTTCTGTTTTGTAAATAAGTTCATTTGTGTCATATTTTAGATTCCACATATAAGTGGTATCACATGGTATTTGTCTTCTCTGTCTCACTTCACTTAGTATGATAATCTCTAGGCCCACCCATGTTGCTCAAATAACACTATTTCATTCTTTTTTTTTTTTTTTTTTTATTCGGCTGCACCGGGTCTTAGTTGCGGCGGACGGGCTCCTTAGTTGCAGCTCTCGGGCTCCTTAGTCACGGCTCACCAGCTCCTTAATTGTGGCTTGTGAACTCTTAGTTGCGGCATGCATGGGGGATCTAGTTCCTTAACCAGGGATCAAACCCGGACCCCCCCCCCCCCCACTGGGAGCTCGGAGTCTTATCCACTGCACCACCAGGGAAGTCCCTATTTCATTCTTTTTTATGGCTGAATAGTATTCCATTGTGTATCCTCTTTGTTAGCTGTAGTTAGCCAAGACATTGTTAACTATAATAACTCTGGTATCTGAGTTTGTGAGTATGGCCTCATTCAAAGATACGGTGGTGTTGATTCAGAAGACTCATTCACCTGTTGTGATACCTACCAGAGCCCTTACTGTGGGGTTATATATACACTCCATGGATAAATTTGGGAAAAGCCAATACGTAATTGCAGAGAGAAGGTACCTTAAAGAGGAAGACACCAAAGTGTGCCACTCAGGGAAAACCCCACCTCACAGAGGGTCGGTGGTAGGTGCTTATCCTGAGTTGTCAAATCCCAAGATTTGATTTTGGCATTTTCACCCTCTGTTCATCAGATCTGGGGACTGCAGACCCCTGCTGATTGAGTTTATAAGTAACTGATGAGCCAGGATGACTCCATTTATAACGTTATCCAGTGAGTTGGGTTCAAAACACAACGCACCTACCTTTGTGATATTGGGCAAGTTGCCTGACTTTTCTGTTTTGTTTTGTTTTTTCTTACCCGGGCAGTTGGAATGTTAATACCAATAATACCTGGAAGATAATAGCTAGTGTTCGTATATTGTCATTTTGCTGTTGTCTTCATTATAACCGTGCAAGTCAACTTTAGGAGACTGACACATAGATCAGAAAGTTGCCTCTTGAGCATAGGATTTTAGAGCATGGGAAGTTAGAAGTTCTGAAGGAATGCCCCCATTGGGCTGGATCAGTTGGGAATTTCATCAGTTGATATACAAGACACCATAGCCAGACTCTCACCACCCATTACCCAGACCCTGCTGGATAAACTCCACTGCAGTGTGAACCTGTGGCTTACCTTTTCTAGATTTTATAAAGTCGCCACTTTTTTCATCTGAGAGTCTCTAGTTTATTTGGTTCCAGTTTTTAGCAACGATAAAGGAATCACTCTGAGTACTTTGTTTGGGTTTGACTTTCAAAATATTGTTTAGGGGCGATTTATTTTTCTTCCAGGTTGCTCCTCTGGTTCCACGTTCTGGAAGTGACATTTGCAGGAGGGTACCTAACTAGTCTCCAGGATGGCCTGCATGTGCAGTAGGAGGCCCTGCATCCCTTTGACGGACGAGAGCCATGGGAAAGCGTGCTTCTTTAAGTTCATTAAAACAGATTGGCCTTCTGTAAAGACCTCACATATCTGTATTTGTGTTTTATTTTATTTTGTGTCTGGTATAGGTATTGACATCCTGAAGCTTGTAGCAGCCCAAGTGGGAAGCCAGTGGAAGGATATCTATCAGCTTCTGTGCAATGCCAGTGAGAGGGAGGTGGCCGCTTTCTCCAACGGGTACACGGCGGACCACGAGCGGGCCTACGCAGCACTGCAGCACTGGACCATCCGGGGCCCCGAGGCCAGCCTGGCCCAGTTAATTAGCGCCCTGCGCCAGCACCGGCGCAACGATGTCGTAGAGAAGATCCGTGGCCTGATGGAAGATACAGCTCAGGTAATGCAGCCCGGATTGTCTGTCTTCCCCACTAACCTTTAGGCCCCTGTGCTCCAGACTTTACCAGGTATATGTAATAAGGAGAAAGAACTGAGAGTCGGTGTCTAGGTTCTGTCTCTCTTGTCTCACTCCCACACACACACCCCTCTTCTAGGGCAGTACTTCTCAATGGTTTTCCATTAATCACCTAGAGAACTTTTTAAAAATTTTGGTATTTGGACCCCACTGTAGACCAGTCACTGTAGAATCTCTAGGGACAGGACTAGGAACCAGTATTTTTAGGAATCAGTATTTTTAAAAGCTCTCCAAGTGATTCTAATGTGCAAACTTGAGAATCTTTGCCTTTGGAGTGGATTCTGGCATCAGACTGTATGGCTAGATCTATTCCTTGCTACCCAATTTACAGTTTCATTTTGCATAACACATTTTGAACAAAAGCAAGAAGGAAGACTTTTTTCTATTCCCTTTCCCTTCCGGACGATATTTTCTGTGATGTGGTTTAAGAACGCTCTGTCTTACTCCTGAGTACCCCCAAGGATGCAGGTGGTACTGGCAGTATTTAGTGATAGGATTGATATTTCTTCTTGGGCTTGTCCAATCAGTGCCTCAGATGAAACTGAGGGGACCCGGGGGTGTGATTTATTTATAATCGTTGGTCCATGAGCCCTGGCTTTGGAGTCAGACAGCACTGGATAGGCATCCTGGCTCTGACACTTACTAGCTGGGTGACCGAGGGTACATTACTTCAACTTTCTCTGCCTCTGTTCTCTCCGTTGTAAGCCAGGTTTGTAGGGTTAATTAAGACTGGAAATAAAGTATATAAAATGCCTGACACATTGAAGGTGTTCTGTAAATTGTAGTTATGGTCATGATGTAACTCATTTTACTTAGCCTTTCCTTAATCATAAGGTGCTTCCCTGAAAGGTCGTGAATTAAATACAAATTTGGCTATTGAATCATATTTCTTAGACTTCGATTGAAGTTTTGTAACGTGTTCCCGAAGGAGAAACGCTGCCCTTGGGCCTTGATAAAACCCACTTAAAATTTAAAAGGCAATTCAGCCTGTGTTCTTTTCCAGTGGTCCAAACTCATTACCTAAAAGTGCAAGGGAGAGATTTTCCCCCTGTTCACTCTAATCTACTATCATTCTGTACCACAGGTGTATATCAAGGGACTCAGTTTTATACATTTAAGAAGTCCAAGTGCCTTTATCTTTCTATACTAACAGCGTAGTGTTTCTTCATTATTGAAATAAACATTCATCAGGTGAATCTTTTATCCAAGTGACTAGATAAAAGTTCAACGGTGCTAATTGACTTTAAAGGTAGTCTTTAAAACCCCTGATGTATTTTTAACTTTTTTGAAATGTGGAATTTCAGAAAAGAGATTTACTAATAGAGTCGGGGGTAATTATTCAAAGGCACACACCAGTGTCTTGTGACTTTCTGCGAAATGATCTCAATTAAGTATGGTTCACAACTAAAACGAGGCTTTGAGTAGCTGGATTTGGGGAAAGGAGAGGGAGATGCTTGGCCCCCAGTTGAGTAAAATGGCTGCAGTTCAAACAAAGGGACTCAAGAGGCAAAACATTATTGTGGGGCTTCCCTGGTGGCGCAGTGGTTGAGAGTCCGCCTGCCGATGCAGGGGACACGGGTTCGTACCCCGGGCCGGGAAGATCCCACATGCCGCGGAGCGGCTGGGCCCGTGAGCCATGGCCGCTGAGCCTGCGCGTCCGGAGCCTGTGCTCCGCAACGGGAGAGGCCACAGCAGTGAGAGGCCCGCGTACCGGAAAAAAAAAAAACAAACAAAAAAAACCATTATTGTGCTTCCTTGGAGTGCTGGCTTTAAGGAAAGAACTACTAGGACGAGCAGTAGATTTGAAGAAGGATTTAGATGCTTGAGAATAAGCCACTGGATCGCCTTGATAATGCCTCCAAAAAGAGAAAATGTAATTGATGTCGGTTCAATGGAATATTTAATAAGGCGGAAGGATGATCGTGATGTATTGTTAAGGGTTCAAAGGTTTATCATTAGAAAAAACAAATGTAAACATAGGAAAATGCATACATGTTAATATTATTAAATCTAGGTGGTTGAATTAGAAGTGATTTTTTAAAAATTATTTTCTATAATGAAAACATTACTTTTGTGGTTTAAAACATTTTTTTAAATGACAGCTGAAAAGGCCCACGAGGAAAGATAGGTAGGGCTTTGTTTTACTGTGCTGAATTGAAAGACGGAACCATCCTCATTTTAATTGAGGAAAAGCAGACAGTGGTTTATGCGCCATCCATTCTTCCTTGAGGACTGGCTGAGGTTTGCTATGTTGGGTCATATTTGCCTAAAACTTACTTTACTTTCGGGTTCTGCAGATCTGTCTCCTCTCTCTGTGTACACTCAGCAATCACTTAGAATTTGGGCCTAGTCTTTAAGGTACTTCTTTTTTTTTTTTTTTTTTTTTTTTTGGGTACGTGGGCCTCTCACTGTTGTGGCCTCTCCCGCTGCGGAGCACAGGCTCCGGACGCGCAGGCTCAGCGGCCCAGCCGCTCCGCGGCATGTGGGATCTTCCCGGACCGGGGCACGAACCCCTGTCCACTGCATTGGCAGGCGGACTCCCAACCACCGCGCCACCAGGGAAGCCCTAAGGTACTTCTTAATGGTGGTAATGATGGTGGTAGAATATTGTCTATACCAAATGACGTTGGTATGTTTCTCTTATAGTACCATTGAGTTTCATCAATGTTTATGGAGCACCTACTTTATTCCAGGCACTGTCCTAGGTGCTGGGAAAAGTGGGCCAAAGGTGCAGACTCCATGGAGGAGACTACATGTCAGGGAGAGTGATTATAGCCAAAATCACTGGGTCAATGAATAAGAGACCAAAACCCTTAGTCCCCAAGTGCCAAGCTCTTGTTCCTTTTAGTTTTTTCCTTCCTCTTATCTCCTCCGTATACAAAAGATTCTAGTATCTATTTTTTGTTGTTTATTTTGTAAGAAACAGTGACATCAAGACATCTTGTAGCCTTCTTCTTGGTTCTAGTGTAGCCTGTATGTTAGGATGGAGGCTGAGAAGGCAGTATTAAGCTTCTTGTTCCATGTTTTAATCATGTCCATCATTGTCTGGCAGTGTTGTGGACCCAGCTCTTACCCTAATTTTAGCAGCCAACGAGCATGGATTTCTGGCTGCCAGCTATTGCACAGTTTGCTTATAGTTTATCTCTGAGATTTGTGGAGTCAAACAAGAGAATCAAAATGCAGGGGGCATAATTGAGACCTAGTTTCCATTTTCTAGTGGACCTGTGTTCTGTGTGTACGGTGGTACTGCTGACAGTTTGAGACTTTGCCCCAGGAGTTAATGGACTCATAATATGCAAAAATGACTCCGTGTGTGTGTTTAAAATGGTTAATGATTTTTCCTATTCATGAGCCTGAGAACACCTATGTTATGTTCCACTCGAAGGATTAGCCCTGGTGTTCCCTTTAGTTACCTCTCTCAGGGACAGCTGGTCCATTATTAACCATGGTGGCCTATTAGCCATTTTTGAGTTAAACACATCCAGAGTCTTACTTTAAAAAAAAATTTATGCATAACAAATTATACAGTAAGATTTACTTTTTGGTGTACTGTTCTTTGCATTTTTTTTTAAACAAGTTTTTGGAGCAGGTTTAGGTTTAAAACAAAATTGAGAGGGATGTTACAGAGTTTCCTGTATACTCCCTCCCCTCACACATGCACAGGCTCACCCGTTATCAATCTCACTCACCAGAATAGTACAGTTTTACCAAGAGTGAACCTGCATTGACACGTCATAATTACCCAAAGTCCATAGTTTACCATAGGGTTCACTCTTGGTGTCGTACCTGTGCTACCTGTGCTATGGATTTGGACAAATGTATAATGACATATGTCCATCACTATACTATCATACAGAATACTTTTACTGCTCAAAAAATCCTCTATGCTTTCCCTATTTCTCTCTTCCCCATTACCCACCTCTCTCCCACATCAACCACTAACCTTTTCCTTGTCTCCTACAGTTTTGCCTTTTTCAGAATGTCATATAGTTGGAATCATAGAGTGTGTAGCCTTTTCAGGTTGGCCTTTTTCCCTCAGTCATATGCATTTAAGCTTCCTCTGTGTCTGTTTATGACTTGAATGCTCATTTGTTTTAAGCACCAAATAATATTCAGTTGTCTGGATTTATGTATTCATTCATTCATACAGTTTTATGTATTCATTGACCTCCCCGACTCTTTCCTTCTCTGAGGTATGAGCTGGGTGTTTCCGTTTGCTCTTCTTTCAAGTTCAACATCAAAACTGAACCCAGCCTTCCAGAATCGTCTGAATTCTTTCCTTCCTGGTCATGAGCTTTTGGGAGAAGCAGTAAAGCAGTGGGACAATAGTTTAGAAGTTACTGGGACTTTGCCGAAACTCTTTAAAAAACAAGACAAAACAAAAACCTAACACAGTCTTCCAAATTTTATGTTCTCTCTTTTTTTCCGTCCTTTTACTTTGATTCTTTTCTGTGGCTTAATTTCAAGAAAGTCTTTTGTAAGGAGCATATATTCAAGCTTTTAAAAAATCTATGCTGACAGTTTTTGTCATTTAACTAGAGAATTTCAGTGTGGTCACATTGTTAACGTAACTACCCGTGTATTTGGCCATCTTATTATTTGTTTTGTATTTGTCCTATCTGTTCTCGTCCCCCTTTCCTTTCTTGTTCATAAAGCATTTCTTTATTATTCTACTTTTCCTCTTAACTTCTTAGTTACACATTTTTTCTTTACTTTTAGTGGATACCCCGGAGGTTACAACACGCCTACTTAAATTATGAGCCATTTTATAAATGTGTACTTTCGACTACTTTACAGACCACACAGCAGCCTTAAAAGACTTGAATCCTATTTCTCCTTCTCTGGTATTGTGTTTTTGTTGTCATACGTTTTAACACTACACATTTCTTAAACCTCCCAAAGGCACAATTATTATGGTTTTACACAGTCATGATCCACCTGCTCACTGATATTTTCTGTTGTTCTTCATTCCCCATCTCTGCCTGAGATCATTTTTCTTTGGCCTAAAGAACACGCGGTGTAGGTTTCCGGCAGTAAACTGTTTTTCTTCATCTGGAAAGTGCCCGCTGACTAAAATAAATTGCATTATTTGCCCTTTGTTTTTGAAGGTGAGCTGGAAAGTAGAACTTAAGCTTGATAGTTATTTTTCTTTCGGTACTTTCTTGCGTGGGTTTAAGTTTCCCCTGCTAAATAGCAAAGGAGGGGAATGTGATTTTATTTTATTTTTAAATCTGTATTACATAACGAATTACGTGTGCAATATTATACCGAGGACTTTGGGCAATGCAAAGACAAGGAGGACAGAGTCATTGCTGTCAGGGAAGCTTACCATTGAAGGGAAGAAACGTATACATATCAATGTTTAATCTAAGGGAGTAAACCCAGGAGGGAGGGAGGGAGGAGGGAATTGGTGGATGTACAGTTGATCGACATTAAGGCTCCAGAGCGGGATGTCAGTGTGGAGACGTGTGCCGGGTTAAATTCCTGTCCAGGCAGCATATCACACTGGGGACTCAATGGTCAATTACTTGACCTCTCTGCCTCAGTTTTTTCCTGAGAAAATGGGAGCACCCTTAGTGCCTGTTCTTTGAGTTGTTGTGAAATTAGGTCAGTGTGACCCACAGAAAGCTCTTGGTGAATGTTTACCATGAATCATTGCAGTTATTCCCAGGCTCTAGAGGCAAGAGAGGTGGAAGAATGTTCCTGACTAGCTCCAACTCACATGGTGGATCCTTTAAATCCTGAACGCCAAGGGTTGCTCAGTGTCAGGTGGGAAGGGACAGCCAAGTCCAAGACTGCTTGACAGGTAGATGGTTGAGCACAAGAGTTGCCACCTGCGTTCAGTGCCCAAGAACTGGAAATTCTAGTAGTTGTAGATATTTATTCCTTACTGGCTGAGTGAGCGTTCCTAGGCTGGCAGGGATGTTTTCTCTAGTGAAGAAACAAAGGTGATGGTGTGTGTGTAGACAGGTCTGCTCTCAAGGGCTGTCAGAAAAAGGACATGAAATTGAGCAACTGGATTTCTAGGTTTCCTTACTTTCTTTTCTTTTTTTTTGTGGGGGGGACTTTGTATATTCAAATAGGCTTACCCAGTGCTGTCATTTTCTTTTCTTTTCTCCCTCACCTTGGACTTGTTTTTTTCTCTCTAGGAAACCTTGGGCAAATGATTTCTCTGACTCAGAGTTTTCTATTTAAAATGGGAATTCAAGTGCTTTTCAGAATTAAATCAGATAATGGCTTGTTGAACTGTGGGATGTAAAAAAAATGAGGTAATGAAAGTGATGCTTACTGGCTAGGTTCGGAAGTCGTGGTGATTTGAATTTTCCAGCATTCCTTTATAGTTTCATTTGGAGAAAGGGAGGCAAAAGGAATTTTAGGTACATTTAAAAATGATAAACAACAAGGTCCTACTGTATAGCACAGGGAACTATATTCAATATCCTGTAATAAGCCATAATGGAAAAGAATATATCTATGTATAACTGAATCACTTTGCTGTACACCAGAGACTAACACAACATTGTAAATCAACTACACTTCCATAAAAAGAAATGATCATATTAAAAACAACCACAAGCATTTAAAATAATATAAAGTGTTACTTTAGCTTCCTGCTTTGACCAGAGATTCATAAATGAAAAGAGTTGGTGTTGATCAGGCAGGGGGTTTGGGTAGCTCATCCCCCCTGCCCTCCTTCGATTAGCTAGATTAAAACTACACTGTAATGTACCAACCAGTGGCTCTGAAGCCAGAATTGTCATGGTTAACTTCTATGGTAGTAGAATGATTCTTTGTTAGAGATTCTTAATCCTTTCCAGAAACCACATAGGAAACCTACATCCCAGGGACAGAGTTTTCTCTCTCTCTCTCTCTCTCTCTCTCTCAACTATAGTGGACTCTGTGTTGGAGATTGAGTGGTTTTGCTCTGTATAATCAACAGGGAGAAGCTACCAGTGAGGCGAGCAGTGGGCATTCTATTTGCGAGGACGGTACCACTGCTTTTGCTGCAAAGGGAACTACGTGATTTTTTTTTTTTTTTCTTACCAGCTGCAGGATGCAGCTGTCTTTATCTACAGTGTGACTGAGACCAGCTCTTTTCAGAAATTTAATATAGCGAGGGTGAGTGGAGGCAAATACCAGCTGTACCTTTAGCTGTTGACTTTTTGGCTTTTCAAATCTGTCTTTAACTTGCCAGTTGATCATCTCTTAGAAAACAGGGATTATTGTCCTAAGGCCTTAAGATGTTAGCTAAACTCATGTGTGTCGAGCCCCTGACTTCTGTGTGACCACTGTGTGGAAGGTCATTTCAGGTCAAGTTACTTAATTTGCAGGGTGTGACTGTGGGCTCTGGGGAACTTGTGAGTTGGTGAGAAGGGGACATTGTAAAGGCATTGCTGACACACAGTAGGCCCGAGTACACTGAGTGATGCTTGTGTTTTAGGTGGTTATTGTGTACAAAGGAGCCATGTCTATGAATAAGCCTTTAGACTTTTAATGACATTTCAGGCCATTCTACTTGTTATC
Organism: Phocoena sinus; assembly: GCF_008692025.1. Lineage (NCBI taxonomy): Eukaryota > Metazoa > Chordata > Mammalia > Artiodactyla > Phocoenidae > Phocoena > Phocoena sinus. The sequence continues at coordinate 75,371,819 of NC_045773.1, read as the reverse complement.
ATACTCCAAGGTTTCATTCAGTCAGTCAACAATCTTTTGTCGAGCACCAGCTGTGTTCCTGGTACTATGTAAAGAAGAAAGGTGTGTGCCTTTCAATAGCTCACTCACTGAGATGGAGACACGTGCAAATAACGACAATTCAGTGGGATAAGCAAATGTATAATAGAAGTGTGCACGAGGAATTGTAAGATAGCGTCAGAAGGCAGGGGTATGCGACCCACCAAAATATACCTAGAAAATAAGAACAGATATATATATATATATATATATATATATATATATATTTCCTTTTTTTTTTTGGACACAATATGCGGCATGCAAGATCTTAGTTCCCTGACCAGGGATCGAACCTGGGCCCACAGCAGTGAAAGCACCAAGTCCTAACTGCTGGACCGCCAGGGAGTTCCCTACTTCTTGAAATCGTAGCCGTCTTATAAGCATCTGGTGAGATAGAGTGTACATAGTAGAGGTAATGATTGTAGATGTCCAGTCCTGCACTTGACATCTACTAGGGGGGGCTCAGTGAATCTTAGCTACTGTTTTCCATGTTGGAATTTGAACTCTACACTCTCCTTTTTTGACTCAAGAGCAATACCACTCTACTTTCTGTGAAAGGAGATTAAGGAGAAAGGGGACCAGTGTTTGCTGAGTATCTATTGTGTCCCAAACACATTGGGTGCTTTGCATCTGCTTTTATCTAGCAAGCTTCATGGCCCTGTGAGATATAGGTCAGTATTAGAATTAAGATATATTTCTGTATTTCGTTGAATGCCATGGCAACCATGTATGTACCGTTGTTATAGGTACCACTAAGAAAGCAATAAAAACATTGCTAATTATAGTTGTTAGATACATCCCTATTTCAGAGATGTTAAAATGTGAAAAGAAATATCCACCGTAGAATTAATGAAATACGGTAGTTGAGCTTGAAGAGTACAGGTTATTGGGGGAAAAGTCTGGGAAACAGATTCTTGGGATCTTGGGATTGATATACCCTCCCTCCCCAACACACACAGACTTACACATGCTTTTTGTGTTTTTTAGTAGCCTTTAAAGATGAGACAGTTTAACACAAGCAATTTATTTACCATCCGTTAATGGAACACCCATTGTGTTTCAAGCCCTGTACCAGGCACCGGCTATACTAAATGAAAACACACACTATGTACATTGGAATACTACTCAGCCATAAAAAGAACAAATTTTTGCCATTTGCAGCAACATGGGTAGACTTGGAGAGTATTATGCTTAGTGAAATAAGTTAGATAGAGAAAGACAAATACTGTATGATATCACTTGTATGTGGAATCTAAAAAATACAACAAACTAGTGAATATAACAAAAAAGAAGCAGACTCACAGATATAGAGAACAAACTAGTCATTACCCACATGAAAGGATGCTCAACATCACTAATCATTAGAGAAATGCAAATCAAAACTACAATGAGGTATCACCTCACCCCAGTCAGAATGGCCATCATCAAAAAATCTACAAACAGTAAATGCTGGAGAGGGTGTGGAGAAAAGGGAACCCTCTTGCACTGCTGGTTGGAATGTAAATTGATACAGCCACTAGGGAAAACAGTATGGAGGTTCCTTAAAAAACCAAAAATATAACTACCACATGACCCAGCAATCCCACTACTGGGCATATACCCTGAGAAAACCATAATTCAAAAATAGTCATGTACCACAATGTTCATTGCAGCTCTATTTACAATAGCCAAGACATGGAAGAAACCTAAGTGTCCATCAACAGATGAATGGAAAAGAAGATGTGGCACATATATACAATGGAATGTTACTCAGCCATAAAAAGAAATGAAATTGAGTTATTTGTAGTGAGGTGGATGGACCTAGAGACTGTCATACAGAGTGAAGTAAGTCAGAAAGAGAAAAACAAATATCGTATGCTAACATATATGAAATCTAAAAAAAAAAACAAACGGTTCTGAAGAACCTAGGGGCAGGACAGGAATAAAGACACGGATGTAGAGAATGGACTTGAAGATATGGGAAGGGGGAAGGGTAAGCTGGGACAAAGTGAGAGAGTGGCACGGACATATATACACTACCAAACGTAAAATGGATGGCTAGTGGGAAGCAGCCACATAGTACAGAGAGGTCAGCTCGGTGCTTTGTGACCACCTAGAGGGGTGGGATAGGGAGGGTGGGAGGGAGACACAAGAGGGAGGGGATATGGGGATATACGTATATGATAGCTGATTCACTTTGTTATACAGTAGAAACTAACACAGTATTGTAAAGCAATTATACTCCAATAAAGATGTTAAAAAATAAACAACAACAGGGCTTCCCTGGTGGCGCAGTGGTTGAGAGTCCGCCTGCCGATGCAGGGGACACGGGTTCGTGCCCCAGTCTGGGAAGATCCCACATGGCGTGGAGCGGCTGGGCCCGTGAGCCATGGCCGCTGAGCCTGCGCGTCCGGAGCCTGTGCTCCAGAACGGGAGAGGCCACAACAGTGAGAGGCCCGCATGCCGCAAAAACAACAACAACAACAACTAGTCGTTACCAATGTGGGGGCAACATAAGGGTGGGGAATGGGAGGTACAAACTATTGGGTATAAGATAGGCTCAAGGTTGCATTGTACAATATGGGGAATATATCCATTTTGTTATTTTGTAATAACAGTAAATGGAAAGTAACCTTTCAAAATAGTATAAAAAAGAAAAGAAAACACACACACACACACACACACCCCCCAAAACACAACAGGAATCATCCCTCAGGATGCTGGCCGTTTTATAGGAGGGATGCGTACGTGAGCCAAACTTTAGAATACATTCTGTGAGACTGCCTCATAGAGGACGTGCAGTGGGCTTTTCTTTTTTTTCCTGAGACACAGTGTCTCAACATTCAGAAAAGTCTGCGTCTATCAGTTGATGACATTTTCTACCCCTTTAATCCACACCCTTATCGGCTTTCTCAAAATGTGCATTGGAAGGAAATCAGAATCAATATTGTGAAAAGAAGCTTATTTTCTCAATCAATTACCAGTGCTGGATATTATATTTTTATTTTAAAGCCAAAACTTATATTCAGACGAAGCTTAATACCTTTCAGTTTTGGCCTAGCTTCTCCACCCTATGTTTGTGAGACTGTCTGTTCATCTGTTATAACCCAAGTTCCAAAAGTACGTACACTTACTGATAAGGAATTGTATCTCAGTCAGCAGTAGGTTTTATTGTACACTAGTTAATTTCAACATTTTAATCGCTTATTCCTCACCAGTTCCTTAGGAGAGACAGCTGTCACTACTGAATTCCTCATTAATTTTTTTTTTTTTTTTTACAGAAGGAACTTTGATTTATCCACAGTTGGGCTGAGTCAGGGGGCAGGCTGGAATGACCAACCATTAAATTGGCTTAGGGAAAAAAGTACTAGGGAAAAAGATGGAGGAAAGTTTTTATTTTTATAATCACAACAATAAGTAAGGCTCTTCTGAGAATGATATAAAACACAGAAGGCATACAAGAAAGATTCAACTACTTAACAATATATATACAAGCCAGAAAACACCATATGTAAATCAAAGACAAAATAATAACTGGGAAAGTTGTTTGCAATATAGGGTTAATTTCCTTTAATAATGAAGAGCTTTTGCAAATTAATTAAGAAACCAACCATCCAAAAGCAAAATGGGCAGTTTGTGAACAAGACAGTGCACAGAAAAGAAACACTGAAGGTTCTTAAAGGTATACAGATTTTTATTTATTTTTTACCTTGCTCAAATAAGAAAAATTCAAATTGAAACCTACACTGAGATACAACTTTAACCTTTTAGACTGGCAAAGAGGGAAAGGTATGACACCATTCTTGTACTGTGAAGGGAATAAGGGTGTGTACACCAATGGGTGTGTACATCAGCCCTGCCCCTTCAGAGGGCCATCTGGCATCTTCTACCTAAGGACGTGTCCATTGACCACGGACATTCCACTCTTAGGAGTACGTCCTACATATATTCTTTTTTTTAATTTATTTAATTTATTTTTATTTTTGGCTGCATTGGGTCTTCGTTGCTGCACGCAGGCTTTCTCTAGTTGCAGCGAGCAGGGGCTATTCTTCGTTGCGGTGCTTGGGCTTCTCATTGCGGTGGCTTCTCTTGTTGTGGAGCACGGGCTCTAGTCATGCGGGCTCAGTAGTTGTGGCGCAGGGGCTTAGCTGCTCCACGGCATGTGGGATCTTCCCGGACCAGGGCTCGAACCCGTGTCCCCTGCATTGGCAGGCGGATTCTTAACCACTGCGCCACCAGGGAAGCCCTACATATATTCTTTTTTTAAAAAAATTATTTTATTGAAGTATAGCTGGTTTACAATGTTGTGTTAATTTCTACTGTACAGCAAAGTAATTCAATTATACATATATATATACACACATTATTTTTCATATTCTTTTCCATTATGGTTTATCACAGGATATTGAATACAGTTCTCTGTGCTATACAGTAGAGCCTTGTTGTTTATCCATTCTCTGTATAATAGCTTGCATCTGCTAATCCCGAACTCCCAATCCATCCCCTCCTGACCCCATCCTACATATATCCTTATATACCTCCCACATATGTGCAGAGTGATGCAAGTATAAGTATTCATTATAGTATCCCTCATTAATATCAAAAGAGTGGAAGCAACACAAATGCCCTTCAATAGAAAACTGGTTATGTAAGCTATGGAACATCTGTACAGTGTAACAGTATATACTTATCAAAAACAGTGAGTCAGCTCTTTATGTGCTAACCTCAAGAAGTGTTTTTAAACAAAAACGGGCAAGGTACAGGACAGTGTGTATGTATACCTTAACACCATATTGTAAAAAAAAATTGTAAAACATGAAAGAGAAGGTCTGGAGTGGGGTAGAGAATATATGTACCTACCAACTGGTATAAGTATAGACAATGTCTGGAAGAATACACGGGGAATTGGTAACAGTTAACACTGGGGGTGGTAGGTACGGAGAAGCTAAAGTCAGGGTTTAGTGAGGGGGAAGTAGTTTCAGGGTCCCCTTTTGTACCTGTGGCATTGTGTACCATGTATAGTCTAATTCTAATGGCATGAATCCAATTAACGATTTTATTAAACAACACTAATTTAATCAAATTTGGGACGTTCAGAAAACTTGAGTCACAAAGGTCGGCTTGAGCCTTCTTATTTCAAGGTCATGCATTTCCCATGAAATTATTTTCTATCCTCCATACTTTTTTAAAAAAACATTCTAAAGGCTTTATTTAGCACCAGGTAGGCTATTTCATTATAACAGTTGTTAACTTCAAGACAGCCATTAAAATAACTTACTGGCAGCTACTGAAGGCCCCTTGGACCAGTATCTCAGTCTGGGGTTGGGTGGATAAATACTGTAAGATTAATGTACCCCAAATAAAGGGTCAAAGCTACTGTACAGTAAGTGTCTGTACATAGCTTAAGTACACAGGTGCCTTGCAAACTTGAAATGCACAAGACCTCCTTTTATATAGTTGGATACTTCTATCTTGTCTTAAGGCAAGCTTATGATTCTTGCAACCTTTTTTCATGATTAGAATTGTCCAAAGGCTTTTTTGTGGGAAAGGCTTCCTAATAGGAGGTCTCATTGAGTGAAGTTTACGAAAACCCGAGGCATTTCCAACAGCACAATCTTCTCCTATAATGGTGGGGCCCCCTGACTTATCTCTCCTCACTTCCTTTTTTGAGAAAGCTAGCCGGTGAGTCAGCTCAGGGCTGCAACATTACGGTTGATGTCAGCAGCCTGGACTGCTTGGCAGACACATGTGCCAGCAGCTGGTGGCCACGCCCTCCTCTCCTCCCTCCGGAGCCAGCTGGTTCTTACCAGTTTTGGCAGCTTTGCACAGCACTGCTTGTGGCTTCCTGTGGCTGCCCCCTCGCCCCACCGTGCACCTAGTCCTCTTAAGTTCTCTTGCTAGGCAAGGATTGGCCACCAACCACACCTTGGCTTAAACGTGGGTGGATTTGAAATGAACTCTTAGACATGATCAGAATTAGCAGATGACATATATACACAAGACTGACAACTGCCTTGATTGGGGCTTGAGATACTTAAAGGAGAACCCAGCCATGGCCAGCTCGCCTGGGCTAATGTTTAAATGGAATCTTAAGTAAGGTTGCAGTTGAAACAAAATTCTTGAATTATCCTGTGCTTGGACAGATGTAGGGGGCGTGCAGGGTGTCTTTTAAAATAATTTCCCAGTGGTTTGGGCAGTTTTTGGTCACGTGAATCCCGTGAGCTTCCTGAGGGTGGGTGACTTGGTTCTGCAGGTGCTGCTGTTGGCTTGCAGCTTACCTGGGCAGTGCATAGCTCAGTGTTCACTCAGCTCTGTTGCCTCTGTGGTCCAGCGCAGGGGTTCCCAGGGAAGCTGAACAGGGCATCTTGGCATTGTACTCCTGTTCCTGCTTCCATCCCGTGACCTCCAGTGAACCCAGGGAGATCTAGACAGCATAACGCTGCAGTGTCCGCTTGCCAGCTGATGATTTACGTTTAAGTGTTAGCACTGTTCCCTACTTATGCAATGGAAGCCCCTCTGTGCTTCCCTTTCCTGTGTTCTGGGCTGGGCCGGAGAAGAAAGAAGGAAGGTCAACAAAAGACTAAAATAATCAGAAGCCTAGGAAAAGTTTGGGGAATTTCTGTCTTCAGGTTATTTGGCCCTTAGCCTTCTTTTTAATTTATTTATTGTCCTAACTTTCAAAAATAAGACTTAGGAAACAAAGAAAAGTTAAAACACAGTACAACAAACACCCAGACCCTACCACCTAGATTCAACAATTATATTTTGACATCTTTGCTTTATCTATATATGTGTGTATATATTTCCAGTCCATATTCCTCTTTCTAAGACTTCCCTCCAAATTTCTTATAAATGATAACCCTTCTTTTAAAGGTTTAGCAATCAGCGTCTTCTCAATTTCCTCTTAAGTTTTTTCTTTTTGTTTGCAAAAAATTTTGCTGAGTAAATTTGGGTTGTTCTTCTTAAGACCCCTTTCTCTGGGTTGGATTGAACAAGAATTCACACTCGGAAGAATAATTAAAGTCTGTCCCCTAGCAGCTGGAACTTTAAAGAAACCCACCTATTTTCCCCCTTTTCTGTTGGAGGTGGTGTATTTGTTTTATTTTTTTTAGGGAGAAATCCTCGTATACAGGTATTCTTTAGTATCTGAACTTAGGAATTGAATAGATTCAGGTACATGTTTTGTGATAGGGCTGGTAACCATCATTATCTGAACCCTCATGTAGATCTGAAGTCCTGGAACCACATAGCTTTGGATGACAAAGCGTTTCTTATCATCCGAAATCCTGTTCTCTCAAGGTAGGAACTACATAGATCCAGATATCAAGAGATATTTGTATAGCAAGGAGGAAGGTGCTCGTTTTTATCAGAGCCCAATCTTACATACCTACATGGACCTATGGGAGGTCATGAAATCTAATTCGATCTTGATTACACGGGCAGCTGGGAGAATGGGGGAAACAAGCTTCAGATAATATCATCATCCTTAAATAGCTGTAGTCATGTCTTTTTTGTGACTGTAATTCCTTTGAGATAAACCTTTAGTGGAAATTGAATTTGTGTTTTTTTAAATAGTCACTGGTCTGTTGGGATCGGAAATATTTTCTAATAGAAAACAGTTATTGGCCACAGTTGAAGTGTCTGGTTATTTACATAGTCTCTCATCTTTATCTATTTTTTAAATTTTAATATCTTTATTGGAGTATAATTGCTTTACAGTGTTGTGTTAGTTTCTGCTGTACAACAAAGTGAATCATCTCTACGTGTACATATATCCCCATATCCCCTCCCTCTTGAGCCTCCCTCCCACCCCCCTATCCCACCACCTAGGTGGTCACAAAGCATCGAGCTGATCTCCCTGTGCTATGCAGCAGCTTCCCACTAGCCATCCATTTTATATTTGGTAATGTACATATGTCAATGCTACCTTCTCACTTCGTCCCAGCTTCCTTTTCCCCCCACCTGTGTCCTCAACTCCATTCTCTACATCTGCGTCTTTATTCCTGCCCTGACACTAGGTTCATCAGTACCGTTTTCTAGATTCTATGCATGTGCGTTAGCATACGGTATATGTTTTTCTCTTTCTGACTTACTTCACTCTGTATAACAGACTCTAGGTCCATCTACCTCATTACAGATATCTCAATTTTGTTGCTTTTTATGGTTGAGTAATATTCCATTGTATATATGTGCCCCATATTCTTTATCCATTCATCTGTCGATGGACATTTAGGTTGCTTCCATGTCCTGGCTCTTGTAAATAGAGCTGCAGTGAACACTGTGGTACATGAGTCTTTCTGAATTATGGTTTTCTCAGGGTATATGCCCAGTAGTGGGATTGTTGGGTCATATGGTAGTTCTATTTTCAGTTTTTTAAGGAACCTCCATACTGTTCTCCATAGTGGCTGTATCAATTTACATTCCCACCAACAGTGCAAGAGTGTTCCCTCTTCTCCACACCCTTTCCAGCATCTATTGTTTGTAGATTAATTGATGATGGCCATTCTGACCGGTGTGAGGTGATACCTCATTGTGGTTTTGATTTGCATTCCTCTAATGATTAGTGATGTTGAGCATCTTTTCATGTGTTTGTTGGCAATCTGTATGTCTTAGAAATGTCTGTTTAGGTCTTCCACCCATTTTTGGATTGGGTTGTTTGTTTTTTTGATATTGAGCTGCATGAGCTGCTTGTATATTTTGGTGACTAATCCTTTGTCAGTTGCTTCGTTTTCAAATGTCTTCTCCCATTCTGAGGGTTGTCCTTTCATCTGGTTTATGGTTTCCTTTGCTGTGCAAAAGCTTTTAAGTTTCATTACATAATCTCTCATCTTTATCTCAGGGCAGTCATCCAGCTGAGGTTCAAGATCTGTCACTGAGTTACAGGTCCTTGCAGACTGTATGGGCCAGGGCAGCCCCTTCTGGTCATGTGATGTCTTTGTATTGAGTTTACAGGGTTTGTCAATTTCTGTAACTGCAGTGGGTCCAGACAGGGAAGTGACATGACTCAGCAAAGATGATTACTTGGAAACTAGACCATGTCTGATCTTGAGTCCTGGCTTCTGTGATCTTGGGCAGGTTACTTAAACCTCTTAAAGCCACAGTTTTCTCATCTGTAAAATGGAGCTAATAAGCGCTACCTTAACATCAAATGGATTCCATATATTTCATGCTGAGTTGTTTAGCAGAGTACTGATGATGGCTTATTTTTTAAAGCCCCTTATTATTTACTGGATCTGAGTAACAAGCTGGTCAACTCAGATGGAATAGCAATTCGTTTCCGTTGAATTTAGCAAATGGGTTTTCGAAAACCATCATTAAAGTGACAGAAGTTTTCACAAATGTAACATAAGAATTCTTCCTTCTTGGGCTTCCCTGGTGGCGCAGTGGTTGAGAGTCCGCCTGCCGATGCAGGGGACACGAGTTTGTGCCCCGGTCCGGGAAGATCCCACATGCCGCAAAGCGGCTGGGCCCGTGAGTCATGGCCGCTGAGCCTGCGCTCCGCAACGGGAGAGGCCACAACAGTGAGAGGCCCGCGTACCGCCAAAAAAAAAAGAATTCTTCCTTCTTTCTAAGTGTTGGATGAAGTCTGGAGGGAAAGTTCAGTAGGAAGGTGATTTTTAATTGTAAGGAGCTTTCTTCTTGAGTCTATCAGACATATCTGGCTACAGAGGGGAGAGAAAAGGATCTTGTAGAATCTGACTGAGTGATACCAGGAACCAAGGGGTTAAGTTGAACCATTTTAGCAGATTGGCAAGGGGCATCAGGGCTGGGTAATTAAGGCTTCATTTCAGGGGATCACTGATGCAGCAAAGTTGTTAATTAGTTTTATGAAAACAAATTGTGCAACCACAGGGAGATTGTAATTAGGTAGTAATTGAAAATAACTCAGTGGTAAACCTTAGTTGAGGAACCAGTGGAAGTAACTTGGAAGGAGAAAGGGAGTTGGGGGTCTGTAGGTGGGGAGTGGGGAGAATGAAAGAGCCATAGTGAGACAAACAATAAGACAATATGAAGAGAGATGACCTAGAGTAACCTTTTTCTTTTAGAAATGAGGAAACAGATCTGAAAAGGGGTGGGGTTTTTCTAAGACCACACAGCTAGTTAGTGGTAGATTTCCTTTCTTCCTTTGCCAGGATGTTCCAGGATTGTCATGATTTTGATTTTTAGGAGTTGACTATGAAGATCATGAAACACGCTGAAAAGAAGGCTTCTGGGGCTGGAGTCTTCCACCCCTGCCTGTTTGCAGAGTATGCTCGGGAATGCTGCTCCATCATAGGAGAGAAGCAAAGTAGTCTCAAACTCCTGTTTCACTTATATACCACCCTCGCCATGACAATGGCTTCAGCATCCATGGCTCCACCATCCCCAGGGCTGGAGAAACATTTCAGCCTTCCACTGTGTTATCCTCGGAAGGGCCAGTCAACAGGGAAGTGCATTTTGTTTGATGTTAAAAGAGGAGAGTTATTTTATTTTATTTTAATTTTATATTGGAGTAGAGTTGATTTATGACGTTGTGTTAGTTTCAGGTATACAGCAAAGTCATTCAGTTATACATATACATCCATCCATTGTTTTTCAGATTCTTTTCCCATATAGGTTATTACAGAATATTGAGTAGAGTTTCCTGTGCTATATGGTAGGTCCTTGTTGATTATCTATTTTATCTATAGTAGTGTATATTTGTTAAGAGGAGAGGTACTTTTGAGGTTCAGTTTCAGGTTGTGATTTGATGGTGCACCCAAAGCGGGCATGTCAGTTTGGGGAGCTGGTTGAGGGAAGAAGAGTGGACAGTTGCAAGGACACAGCTGGAAATGGCTCTTTCCAGTGCAACCCAGGACAAGTTATATCATTGTTCTCACCGATACTGCTCAAACCTCTGTAGCCCAGAGGCATTCAAGCCCACGAAATTTAATCAATAGCTTGTTTACCTAATCCCTTTGGATGGTTCCTCATACTCAGTGGTTCTGGGAATCCGGAAGGAAAATAGTCAGGTCAGCAATGGAGTTTTAGGTATGACTCAGCTGTCCTGTAAGGTGAACCACTTATCTCTCTTTTCTTATCAGTTTAGACCAATAAATACAGTATCTGGAAGGACAGAGTGTATTTGTATGGAAACTAATCAGGAGGACATTTGGGGCTCATTTGGCCAAAATAAATTTCATTGTCTTGAAGTTCATACAATAGACTCTTACTGATTTGGGTTACTGAGGGAGCTCTCCCCTCAGGATCCCTGCCTTCTCCCCGTTTTTGGTCTGTCTTACTGTCTCACCCTGATTTCTCAAATGAGTCTTATAAGTTAGCATGGTTACAGCATGGCTATAGAGCAAAAGGAACTCTACTTTTCAAGTTTCTCCAAAGGGACTTCAAATATCCGGTGGATCCATTGCCTTCACTGGCCAAGTTTTCCCAGAGGCCTTTCGTTTAAGTCTTAATATTTGCTTCACCACAGTAAGTTGGGAGGAGTGTTGTCCTTTTGTGCCTGTGAATGCTTAAAAAAAGTAAGGAGAGGAGCTCAGCCAAGTAGATGATTTTCCAACTGTCCTGTTCCTTGGCTACCAATATAAATAAGAGCTGTTGCGGCCACATTTTCCAATTAACAGAGGGAAAATATACTTATCAGTGGTAACTGCTTTTAAAAATAACATTTATTGTTTTCCTAATTATAAAAGTTAATATGGCCCTGTAGAGAATTTGGGAAGCTTAAAGGCAAAAAAGGAATAAATTCATTTGCTCCTGAGCAAATCTCTTTTGTGACTATTTTGATAAGTTTATGTTCAAATCTTTTCCAAGAGAATACAACCCACTTCTGTGGACATCTAGCTTTCTTGTTTAGAGCGTTTGTCTTCTCTTTTAGCATCTGAATCTTATTATAAGTGCTCTTTATTTGCTCTAAACTCAATACTGAACCATGAACTTTCTGAACTAAGAAAATAAAGAATTAATTTATTCCACACATCCTGAGGCTTCAGTTTCTTATTAGAGAAGTCACAGGTAACACAGTGCTTGAGTTGCTGCAAAACAATTTTTTTTTTTTTTTTTGGCGGTACGCGGGCCTCTCACTGTTGTGGCCTCTCCCGTTGCGGAGCACGGGCTCTGGACGCGCAGGCTCAGCGGCCATGGCTCACGGGCCCAGCCACTCCGCGGCATGTGGGATCTTCCCGGACCGGGGCACGAACCCGTGTCCCCTGCATCGGCAGGCGGACTCTCAACCACTGCGCCACCAGGGAAGCCCTGCAAAACAATTTTGATGGATATTGTCAATAGTACGGTAAAGGGAGGAAAGAAGTAAGTTTCTAGGGGCAAATTTTTTTTTTCCTGCTAGGAAAAAAATGCAAGTAACTTTAGAGAAATCTGCAATGCAACCAGCTACTGTGTATCCTGTACATAGTGACAGATATCTTTACTTGGTAGAGGAATAGATTTTCTAGAAAGATGCTTGTCAAATGGTCTCTGGCTTTAGCTGTGGTGTGAGCTCCATTGTGGAACTTCTAAAACCATTCCTAGCGGCATTTTCCCATTCACTTGACTCACTGTTAATGATCGGACAGCATCAATTCAGCATTCTGCCTTCCAAATTATGTTAGAAGTCATGTACTTAATTTCCACTGATAATATCCTTTGGCAAAATTGGGGGGAATATTAAATATTGAAAGTTTTGGACTGAGTTCAGGAAATAGGTGGGTGGATTTCTTAGGCATGTGATTTGTGGGCAGGAATTTCTTTTTTTTTTTTTTTTTTTTTTTTTTTTGTGGTACGCGGGCCTCTCACTGTTGTGGCCTCTCCCGTTGCGGAGCACAGGCTCCGGACGCGCAGGCTCAGCGGCCATGGCTCATGGGTCCAGCCACTCTGCGGCATGTGGGATCTTCCCGGATTGGGGCACGAACCCGTGTCCCCTGCATCGGCAGGCGGACTCTCAACCACTGTGCCACCAGGGAAGCCCAGGAATTTCTTTTTTTAAGCAAGAACAGTGCGCTATATTGACTGGCCGGGTCATCCAATGTACTGTCCCTGAGAACCAGAGCGTAGACAAGTGTTCTTTGTCTAATTGAGTGAATAAAAAACATGTTTTGGCATGAATGGCCATGTGCATTTTCAGGGAGGAGGGGCACATGCATGCCAGGGCCTAATGAATTCAAATCTTAAAAACGTATCCATAACACTTGTCTGTGGATCAGAACAGGACTGGTGGGAATGCGTGATATCCAAGCCTTAAGATTGCACTGGAAGCAGAAGTAGGATGCGGGTGGTTGTACAAGGGAAAAATGCTGTTGGAACATTAGATGTGCCGTGTCAGAGGCCTTCAGAATCTGCACAGTTGCAAGAATTTCTCAGGCTGTAAAGCTTGTAAAAGAGGCAGTTGTGCTTTGCTTTGTGCGTTTTACAACTGGTGAACGTCATCCTTTGAAACAAGGGGCAATGTCTTCCTGATTGAGGAACTGGAAAATGTTTCTCTTGACAAGTGGGAGTCTAGTCATGAGGTTTCTAATGAGCGGTGATTAACAGCTCCGGGAAGAGTGCACATCACTGTCTGCACCCTGCCCCGTGTCATCTGGCCACCTGACTCCCAGATTTCCCTCTGTGCCAGAAGAACCAATAAAAATATAAGTCAACCGACTAGGAGATGCCACCAGTGTCTGCCAGATTTCTAGGGTATGGTGTCAAATGACAGGGGCAACTAGAGATGTCCAGCTGGTCTGAGTTGAGCACTGACTTTCTCCCCGGGTTTGTGTGCCGTCTCTGGGCCGTAGTCATTTCACCTGCAAAACGGGGTGATACCACTCATCACTTACGCTCATCTCCACTGTGCACCCTGGTACAAGCCATGATTACACGTCACCTGCCCGCTCACTGTAGCAGCATCCTAACTAGTCTTCCTGTGTTGATTCTTACCTCCCTAAAATCCAGCCTCCATGCACCAGCCAGAGCGGCCATGATGCTCACTGTCTCCATCTGAACCCATCTTGTTTGCTTGCTTTCTTGTTATCTTCTCTCTGATCCCTGCCCTGGAATGCAAGCTTCACGGTCTCCCCTACATCCTGAAGAGCCTATCCATTGGCTCCAGCGGGGTGGTTCTCCCTCTCTCCTTCCAGCCGCTTTTGCTCTGGTGTTCTCCTGTTCTCATTTTTTTCAAGCAGTTTTATTTACTTCCTGAGCTAGTTTGAAATGGGAATCAGGAAACGGAGGGTTGAGTTTTAGTTCTGCCACTTCCTGGCTGGGTGCCCTAAAGACAGTCACTTACCTTCTCTGGGCCTGTTTCCTTACTTGTAAAGAGAGGGTGTTTTTGTTTGCAAGGGCTGCCATAATAAACTACTACAGACTGGGAAGCTTAAACATCAGAAGTGTGTTTTCTCACAATTCTGGAGACTAGAAGTTTGAGGTAAAGGTGTCAGCAGGGTTGATTCTCCTGGGCATGTCGAAGATGGCCATCTTCTCCCTGTGTCTTCAACATGGCTTCCCCTCTGTGTGTCTGTGTCCTAATCTATTCTTATAAGGACATCAGTCATATTGGATGAGGGCCCAGGTGTACCTTAATTACATCTTTAAAGGCCCTATCTCCAAATATAGTCATGTTCTGAGGTACAAGGAGTTATGAGTTCAACATACGAATTTTGGGTGCACGTAATTCATCCCGAAACAGAGGGGAATATGCTGGATAATATCTAAGACCATTTCCAGCAGGTACAAAATTATATTCTTGTTGGACATCTTCCTCCTCACTTTCTTGCCCAGTTTCACTCCTGTGAGGTAACAGCTTGGTGCATATGCTTCCTAATTTTTAACGTTCATACATATCCTCTTGTGCATTTTGAAGGGGGTGTGTGTGTGTGTATCTAGCAATAATGTAAGTTATGGACTGTCAAAATGGGAGAATTTATCCACAAAATACTAAATGGAACCCAAAAAAAGCATCCAAGAAGGGCTTTTTTTTTTTTTTTTTGCAGTACGCAGGCCTCTCACTGCTGTGGCCTCTCCTGTTGCGGAGCACAGGCTCCGGACGCGCAGGCTCAGCGGCCATGGCTCACGGGCCCAGCCGCTCCACGGCATGTGGGATCTTCCCGGCCCGGGGCACGAACCCGTGTCCCCTGCATCGGCAGGCGGACTCTCAACCACTGCGCCACCAGGGAAGCCCCAAGAAGGGCTTTAAATTTCATTTTTTTTCTATCATTTTTTTAATTTAAAAATTATTTCTTTTATTTTAAAAATTGAAGTATAGTTGATTTAGAATCTTGTGTTAGTTTCTGATGTACACCAAAGTTATACAGTTATTCACATATGTGTATATTCTTTTTCAGATGCTTTCCATTTGGTTTCTATAATTTTTTTTTTTTTTTTTTTTTTTTGGCTGCATTGGGTCTTTGCCACTGCGCGCGGGCTTTCTCTAGTTGCGATGAGCCGGGGCTACTCTTTGTTGCGGTGGCTTCTCTTGTTGCGGAGCATGGGCTCTAGGCACGCGGGCTCAGTAGTTGTGGCTCGTGGGCTGTAGAGCATAGGCTCAGTAGTTGTGGCACACGGGCTTAGTTGCTCCACGGCATGTGGGATCTTCCTGGACCAGGGCTCGAACCCGTGTCCCCTGCATTGGCAGGCGGATTCTTAACCACTGCGCCACCAGGGAAGCCCCAGTTTCTATAATTTTTGAAGTATATAATTCAAAATTGTTTCTTTCCACAGCTGGAAACTGACAAGCTGGCTCTCCCGAGGAGCCCCAGTCCGCTTAGCACGAGCCCGGTCGCCAACCCCAACCCGAAACTTGAGAATTCCACGCTTCTGACGGTGGAGCCCTCCCCGCTGGATAAGAACAAGGGCTTCTTCGTGGACGAGTCCGAGCCCCTCCTTCGCTGTGACTCCACGTCCAGCGGCTCCTCGGCGCTGAGCAGGACCGGATCCTTTATAACCAAAGGTACGGATGGCTCAGACCCACATTCATTCTTCAGCCTCCCCTCAAAGAGCCCGTGGCATCTCTCCCTCCATCAGTTCCCCATTCCAGTAGGGGCTGGGTCATCTAAATGACCTTCCCTGGACTCCGAGGTGAGGCTGGTCTGCGCGAAACGACGTCATTAGCCAGTCTGGACCTGCCTAGAAAATCTTTATAGCCCCGACTGTCCGGCCGGGAGCCTGCGTCCAGGAGTATCGGTCACCCTCGATCCTCATGGTGCTATCGAGTGTGTGTTTCGGGGAAGGTCCGATAACGTGTAGTCTGGCAGGGTTTTTTGTGTGTGTGTACAAATTATTTACTAGGCTTGCAGAATCCAGGGATTTAAAGTATAACTTATCTTGAGAGTCTGGAGTAGAGGTTTTAGTGACTGAAATTAAATTTCGCTCTGTTAAGCTTGGTTGCAAATAACAATGTTTTAAACATCATGGGTTGGTACTTTCGGTAAATAATTTGCCACTTGCAGTTTTGAATAGCAGGGTAGGGAATTAGCATGTACACTATACTGATGACAGGTTTTTGTTAGAAATTTCCTAGTTTGGGTAACACCGGTTATATTTTACCGAAAGGGGTATATTTTATGTTGTTTTTTGTATATTTATAAAATAATTCTATTTCACATATTTATATTTTATACTTTATATATTCATATATCTCTATACTTATATAAAGATTTATATTTTAGTTTATAATTTATGTTACATATTATATTTTAGAGAATACATTTTATAAATGGTAGTAGAAGTTATAGTTCCTCACTCCATTGTAAGATATGACCCAAGAAGCAATATTTTCTTATTTATGTGCTTTTGCTCTAAGCAGTTTAATTTTAAAATATGACAATGTAATTAGGAAGTCAGAATAGCCGATTATTGACTTGGAATGTTTGAGGGGAAAGGCTGGGCTCATATCTTTGCTTACTAACATGTTACAGATGGGGAAAGTAGTGACGTTTTGTTTTTGTTTTTTTTAAAGTTTCTTTAAGTATTTCAGCATTCTCCTGAGTTTTAGGAGAATTTCGGAGACGTCATTTGAGTCTAGGCAAATGTCATGTTCCATCAACAACGCATCCAAGCAGATAAGCAGATCCTTGTCTGATCTCTGTTAGACACATCTTGTTTGTTATCTTACGTGCAACGTCGGTAAAAACCACTGTGGTGTTTAAAAATGTGCCTGAGCTTCACTCCCTCACCTTGCAGGGTGGGATGGGGACAGCCTGGGGAGACGGTCGCTGTCACCTTAGCTCTCCTCCGTCCCCCAATACAGTCCCGTTACAGCTGTCCCCTCTCCTCTCCTCCCTGCAGAAAAGAAGGACACAGTGCTGCGACAGGTGCGCCTGGACCCCTGCGACTTGCAGCCTATTTTTGATGACATGCTCCACATCCTGAATCCCGAGGAGCTGCGGGTGATTGAAGAGATTCCTCAGGCCGAGGACAAGCTGGACCGGCTGTTTGAGATCATTGGAGTCAAGAGCCAGGAAGCCAGCCAGACCCTCCTGGACTCTGTTTATAGCCATCTCCCCGACCTGTTGTAGAACACGAGGAATACTGCACTCTGGAAATTACTCAATTTAGTGGCAGGGTGGCGTTTTTATTCTTTTTTTTTTTTTTTTAATTTTTGTTTTTTGGTGTGTGTGTGTGTGTGTGTTTAACAGAGTATATGGCCAGTGTTTTGAGTTCATTCTTTCTTTTTAAAAACCCTCCTGGGAAGTTAGCATATAAGCCTTTTCAACTGTTTCAGAATATCCACCACTGAAGTTTTTTTAGGTTCCATATTTTCTCTGTCTTGCCTTCGTATGTATTCTCAAAATTGTTCTGTGCACTTTAAATTCCCCTAATGTATCACAGATACAGTGTGGCTTTTCCCACACACTGGATTATGAGGCTCTTAACTTCTTCTTAAAAGTGTCATAGCATCTTGTGAATGCTATAAGCTGTCTTCATGTCTCAACATTCACATCTGCTTTATTATTATTATTACTATTTTATTATTTGCCATTTATGAATTTTCTTAAGGGTTCAAGAAACGTAAGACCCCATTGAGTTACTGTAATGCAATTAGATCTT
Source organism: Phocoena sinus (assembly GCF_008692025.1). Taxonomy (NCBI): domain Eukaryota; kingdom Metazoa; phylum Chordata; class Mammalia; order Artiodactyla; family Phocoenidae; genus Phocoena; species Phocoena sinus. Next base: position 75,353,786 of record NC_045773.1, on the reverse strand, counting down.
GAAGTATCTTTTTAACATGCCTTGTTGGGTAGTTCATATTTATGGCTGAAACTTGACCACACTGTTGCTGATTGTATGGTTTTCACCTGGACACCGTGTTGAATGCTTGATTACGTGTGCTCCCCTTACGCTATTCTGCTCTGGGCTGGAGACATGAAATCCTCACAAGCCATCATGACTTGCTATTTGAGTGGCTTGACAACTGGGCCACCAAGGAACTTGAACTTCAACTTTTAGAGATTGAGCTGTTCTGGAACGTATTGCTGTACTTTGGAAAGTCATAATTGAAGTGCTGGTGACAAATGACACCTTTTCCAAAGGGAATTTGTCCAGCTTTGCTTTACAAGATGTCTTGTTTTTTATACACACATAGTCGATAGGTATGGTCTGCCCTCGAGGCCTCGGTCTTGGTGGGTTTCCTTCATTCAATCACTTTAGTTAAAAATGGCTGCAGCTTTAAGAACTCTTGTCTGATATATTTGCAACTCTGCTCCCATTTATAAACGTGCTCTTTGATGCTTAGTTGCTGAATTCTAATGCAAAGGTGGTGTGGACTCCCTTTGTGTGGGTGGGGTTTGTGGGTAGTGGTGAGGGACTGATATCAGAAAACTGCCTTCAAGTGTACTAATTTATTAATAAATATTAGGTGTTTGTTACTTGAGTAGTTGAGTGTATTTAATCCTTGCCTTGTTCGTGTGCTCATGTTATAATTCTTTGATTAGTCTCTTGGAAAAGTGTATTCTAAAAACCTAGCAAAGGTTTGTGTTTGGAAAAGTACCTAGAGATTCATAGAGAAGGACTTCCAAGCATTGAGGATGAACAAGCATTTCCTAGTTTATTGGGGGTAAATCTGAGGCTCCTGCTTTTGAGATTGTCTCTGCTTTAAGAAATGAGGATTTGGAGGTGGAGAGGTATAAATGCTGACTAGGCTTTGGATTATATTCTTCTTAACTCAGTTCCATCTTGGAAATTAATACTCATGGGCGGGTCTATATAAGTTCATGGGCCTGTCTACACAAGTTCATAGGCTTCTATATGAAACCTTATTGCCCCTGATTAACTTCAGGGGTCTTTCTTGGCAGTATGGCAGGGTAGCATCTTATATTGGTGGGATATATTACATTATATTTTATCTATTATGTTATATTTTATATTTCATTGCTTATCTCCCTTAGTTTGGGAACCCTGGCTCTACAGAATTCCCACAGCCAGAACCCTTTGAGGGTTCAGCAACTTTGAGTTCCTCTTTCAGTGAGAAATGGGAAGTAGATACCCTGTCTGAACACTTTGACACCCATGTCAGTGACATGAAAGGGGTTTTCTGGTTTTGTCCACTTCCATGTGACTGGTTTCTAGAGCTCCATCCTGGGATTTGTTTTCATGGTTCTCGGGCCAAGTTTCCTTTCCTCTTTGTCACCAGAAGATAGAAACTCTTCACAAAAGGAAAACAAACTGGAATGGGTCCTGGATGGTAGTGGAGGAGACAGATTTTTTTGTTTTTCAGAGGATTTCAGGACTGCCACTTATTTTATATGGGGTTGAGAACATCATAAATGAATGAATCAGCGTTAACGGTAATTTGTAAATTATTCATAGCTTGGAGATGCTTTTATTAATCTTTTACACAGCTTTATACTTTACAAAGTACTTTTCATATTATGATACACAACTATCCTGTAAGACAGGGACTATAATTTGTGCCCATTTTATAGATGAAAAATAGGCTTATTTTAAAGGCTAAGGAACTTGCTTAAGGGCCAACAGCAGAGTTGTAGAGATCAGACTTGAATCTGAACCCAAGACAGTTTATTCAGGACTGTTTATCCAGAACTCTTTTGTCAGGCTGAAGCAGTGGACACAGAGATCATGGTGATACAATTTATCTGGGTTATAAGGAAAGCCCTATACGTAAGTTCAATAAATAATTGTGGAAATATAGGGAAGGGGTGGCATCTCTTGATGATCCAGGGGAAAGGGACATAGGAGTTGTGGTTAAACAGAAGCTGAATATTGAATTAACATGATATATAGCTTTTCTTAAAAAAAAAAAAAAAGGCAACCTTTAACTGCAGTATTAAAAAATAGAATGTTCTGGGCTTCCCTGGTGGCGCAGTGGTTGGGAGTCCGCCTGCCAATGCAGGGGACACGGGTTCGTGCCCCGGTCCGGGAAGATCCCACATGCCGCGGAGAGGCTGGGCCCGTGAGCCATGGCCACTGAGCCTGCGCGTCCGGAGCCTGTGTTCCGCAGCGCAAGAGGCCACAGCGGTGAGAGGCCCGCGTACCTCAAAAAAAATAAAATAAAATAAAAATAGAATGTTCTGATTGGAGCTGATGATAATCTCATTTGTATAGTATCTTGATCACTTTGGAGGTTTTCTCGGATTGGAGCTGCCCTGCCTTGGGGGATCTGCTGAACTGGAAGGTCTCCACTGTGGGGTTTGGGGGGGAAGAGTAAGAAACAGAATCGGGAGCAATGGCTGGGAAATCTACACTTGATGAGGAAGACCCATGGAGGCAGGGCAAAGGCTACCTTCAGTGATTTGAAAGGCTAAGCAAGACACTGTTTTTCTTTAGAGAGTCATACTGTCTTCTCTAGGCCAACTTAGGCTAAATGCAGAGGAGGTTTGACACAACTAGGTGAGGCTGGTTTGCAGAGAGGATGATTCCTCCTCTGAGGAGAACTTGGACGTGCTTCCGTGCTTCTGAACTTTTCACGTAAGTAAGCATCGTCTGGGAATCAGCAGGCTGCTAAGTAGGCAGATTCCCGGAAAGTTCGATTCAGGAGATTTGTAGTGACATGGAGATCGAGCTTCCCACACAGTTCTTCTGGAAACCCTCATTGGGTCACATGGAGAAAAGTGCTTTAGATCCTTGCCACTGTGGACTGGGGACCAGCCGAACTACATCTGGGAGCTTTTAGAAATGCATAGTTTGAGGCCACTTTGCTGTGCTTCTTAAACTTTAATAAGCCATGAAGCACTTGGGGATCTTGTTACAGCACAGATTCTTTTTCAGTTGTTGGCCGGGGAGAGGGGGTGCCTGGGTGGCATGGATGCTGCTGGCCCCCAGATCGCACTGAGGAGCCTGAGATGAAGCTTCGGTTTCAAAGAGACTTACAAAGAGTAGCACTGATATGGGAGAAGCTTACACCAATTCCACAGGAGAGAAGGAAAAAATCTCGGATGATCTAAAGAGATTTCCACCATCAGGCAATCCAATCCTGGTCAGAATCTACTGGAATCAGCCAGAGGAGCTTTGAGAAATCCAGTGCCCAAGCTCAACTCCAGACCAATTATGCCAGCCTCTCAGGGATGATGGGACCCCGACATGAGCATTTTTTAAAGCTCCACAGGAGATGCCAGTGTGTAGACAGCTTGCACAACTGCTGATTTAAGAGCTCGTGAACAGAGTGCTTCTGGAGCCTCACCCCAGATCTGATGGATAAATCTTACAGGGAGGTAACCTGGGGTTCTGCAACTGTGATTTTGCTATAGCCAGTCCCGCTCAACCCTGCAGACTTGCTTTAGGACACATAACCCTGCTGTAAAATGTTATGTAACTGTTAGCGGGCTTCCTTGGTGGTGCAGTGGTTCAGAATCCGCCTGCCAATGCAGGGGACACGGGTTTGAGCCCTGGTCCGGGAAGATACCACATGCCGCGGAACAACTAAGTCCGTGCGCCACACCTACTGAGCCTGCGCTCTGGAGCCCACGCGTCTAGAGCCCGTGCTCCGCAACAAGAGAAGCCACCGCAATGAGAAGCCCGTTCACCGCAGCAAAAAGTAGCCCCCACTCGCCTCAACTAGAGAAAAGCCCAGTGCAGCAACAAAGACCCAGTGCAGACAAATTAAGTAAGTAATTAATTAAATTCTAAAAATGCTATGTAACTGCTAGGAATTGATACACTACCAAGCACAGTTGGGGCAACATCTTATGGCTTAATTACACTGAAGAACCCACCTGCAACCAATCGGTTCTTCGTGGCTTTGAGCATAATATATAAGGTATGATTAATCAAGAATATTTGGGAAGTGATGTTAGGAACATATGATTAAACAAGAACACTTGGGAAGTGATGTTATCCTGATTTATGTTTCTATCTGTATATTTGATTGAAGGTTTGCCAATTTCAAAGAAATGAAAAAGGTGTCATGAGTCATAAACCTGCACTGACTATATCATAGAATCTCAGACTTTTGCAACACCTGGGCCACTGGGGCTTCCATCTCATCGTACAGTCCTGTAGATGCAGCAAGGTCCTATCTTGACCTTTGACTTGAGAAAAGTAAGTGTGATCTTTTGTTTAGCAGAATTGTAGCCCTTACCTTTGTAGGGAACATTGGACATCATCCAGGGAGCCTGTGGTTTTTCAGGTGGGAAGTTAGGGCACTGGTATAAATCATAACATTGTGGCATCCTAGAAAGAACACTGGATTTAGGGTCAGAAGTCCTTAGCCCACAGCTGCTGTTGGTTAAGACTAGGGAGGTTTGAGCACATCTGAGCCATCTATCAGAGGAAGGTAATATCCCAGTGGCTAAAGAGGCCCTGAGAGTTCCAAGGAAGCAAGAAGCATAAGACAGACACTGTTACCATGATCGTCAGGTCAGGCTCTGGGTCAGAGACCAGCATTTGGACATAAAGAAAATTGATACAGGGAAAAGCAATTAGAAAATGATCGTGTGGAGCTGATAACTGAGGCAAGGCTTTGGCAGAGCCAGAGATTTCACCTTCACTTTCTCCTTGGCCTGAAACCAAGTCCAGGGTCATAGGCCTGGCAGGGGCAGGGACAGACTAGGGAATTATGGATTATGGATTATGAGCTTAGCTTGGGTCAAGACAGAACCTGAAGACCCACATGGAAGCCCAGGTGGGAGACAGATGGAGGAGGGTTCCAGAGGGTGTGTGTCCCAGGGATCTAGAACTCGTAGGTCACAAGGACAATTTTCAAGGCCTCCCAGTTTAAAATCAGTGGTGGCCCCAAGCAGGAGTAGGGTGGGAGATGAGCCAAAGCCCAGAGAGTAGGATGTTAGTACTCAGACGGCCAGAAGCATGGGTTCGGCAAGCAGCCCCTCAAAGATGGAAATAGGGGCGGAAACCCACTCATGATGGTTTGAGAGTGGAGGATTTAAAGATAGGGATTTTAGGCTCCAAGTTCTCCCCCAAAGAGCCCTTCCTCCCCTAAGATCAGATCTTATCCCTGGAGTTGGGGGCAACAATTGCCTTTATAGATGAGGGTGAGAGGTGAGTGGACGGCAATCAAGCAAGACAAGACAAGCAGGCATAATGGGAATTGAGGAAGACAGGTGAGTGAGCGCCTGATTCCAAGGGGGAGCAAGTGAGTGGAAATGAAGTCACTTCTGGATGCAGGGGACCTGGAATTGTCCTGGAACAAGATTCTTTGTGGTCCCTGAATGTAAATATCATAAAATATGACACTAGATCTCAACGTGGTCAAACTCTTACCTCTACCATCCAAACTTGTCGTTGAGTCATCTTTCCGAAATTTAGTTTAATTCTAACTCCAGCCCACTTCTGGCTCTGCCCCCGACCCCTGGAGGGGAGGGCTCCATCAGAAAGCAGCTTGTCCCATGGTACACGGTCTCTTCTTGATCACACTAGGGCTCAGGTAGAAAATAGCCTTTCCCTTTTTATAGAACATTAAAAGTGATAATACTAATATATAGATATAGATGTAGATCTAGTTATAGATAGTTAAATTTAGTAGCTCCAGATCTCTATGGTCCAGGAACTAGATATGTAAATGGAAGGAACCTTAGAGGTCATTTAATCACACTTCTCACTCCAAAGTGCTCTAGTGCATACTTCACTGCAATTCAAATTCATGACCCATGAAACTTAAAAACAACCCTCCAGCCCCTGAGCTCTAAAAGCAGTCAAGCGCAACAACTCAAGTGTAAAGTGTGGAATTTTCAACTGCCAAGAAAATTGGGGAAGTGACGAAAGAATAGATAATTCCATGGCAATGATTATCTTCACACTCCAATTCAGTGGTCAATTGATTTCATTTTGAGTTTTACAAATCTTAACGCAAAGCCTCAGCTACACGATTAAACAGCTCAAGGGCTACGAAGTGAACATTTCCAAATATATTTCCACAGGTGCATTACAGATACAGTCAACCTAATAAAAACAACCACCATAAAAATGATTTGTCCACATCACTACCTTTCCATCCTAATTAGCATTTGTTTTGCTGCACCAAGTAAAAGAAATAGATAAAAATAATAAGGTCTGGGACTTCCCTGGTGGCGCAGTGGCTAAGAATCTGCCTGCCAATGCAGGGGACACAGGTTCTGAGCCCAAAACTTATGTAAAAGGTATGTGTCCCTTCTCCCTTTCCTTTACAAAAACTATATCCTCATCAGGAAATGCTATGGTATTTGGGATTTGCCTCAAAATAATTTGGCTTTGGGCAGGGAGAGAGTGGGATGTCTGTGAAACAAGCCTGACCATGAGTTGACTGTTGTTGCGTCTGGGTGATGAATACGCTGAGGTTTATGAAACTTTTCTACTTTTGTATAAATTATTCATAATAAAAAATACAAAATAAATCCTCCCCAGGATTATGAATTCTGCTCTGGTTAAGTAATATTCCAGGCTAAATTATACACTAACTGCTTGTTTACGCACGCCTTCAACAAAAGTTAATGTGTCGGATACTTGACAAGGCATCACGTATTTACTGTGGTAAATGCAACTGTCCCTGTGTTTGCTGCTTCCTCCTCAACGTGAATCCCGGTTGTCCTGGACCCTGACTCAGGTCAGGGATGATTTATTTTGGAGGAGATGGTAAGGGTTATTAATGGTCCCATGGCTGAAAAATGGGCCGAGATTTCTCCTCTCAGTGGATGTCACAGAGGGCCTCTTACATATTAAATAGCTATCAAATATGGGGACACTTACCATGCTATCTCCCTTAATTGGTTCTACTCATCTACTATCCCTAGAAAGGAAATTTAAGGCACAGAGGGGTTAAGCAACTTGTCCAATATCACACTGCTAGTAAGGAGCAAATTGAAGATTTGAACCCTATGGTGTCAAACTCCAAAGTCAATTCATTTAATCGTTAAGAACTGCCCAAGTCAGCCCTATAATGCTTCGGCTTTCACATCCATTTCATTTGTGCTCACATCTCCCCACTCTCGAATACTGACTGGCTTTAGGGACAATGTTCTCACTCTCTTTCTCCCATTTTAGAGGTTAATTTTTTCTCTCTCTTGTATTCCTGATGCCTGGATTGTCTTAGGTTAAATCTGATTCCTCTTACTCCTCAGATGTAATTTTTCCCCACAGCTGTATTATTTTTGGTTCCAGGGTCTTTGAAATTGCCAATTATGGGATGTGGTGATATGATGGCAAAGAAAAAAGAAGAGAAAGAGGCAGAGGCATCAGTTCCTGTCTTAAAAAATTACTGAAGACCTTTCCTTTTCCTAGAGACAGCTCATCAAAGAGGTAGTGACGGCTCATGACAGTAATAGCTAACATTTAGTGACTGCTCCATGGATTCAAAGGCTGAGCACTTTATATCAGCTTTCATCTTAACTCTTAGAATAACCCAGTGGGGTAGGCACTATTACCTCCATTTTACAGATGAGGAACTGAGGCTAATAGAAATTAAGGACTTACCTCAGGGCACACAGCTAGTGGGCCGCAGGCGAGGGATTGGCACCAGGGCTGCTGTGTATCGCTGTGCAGGTGGGGACACCTCTTTCTAATGGGCACAGAGATGTCATACGGACTATCAGATGCCCTGTGTGAACCTGCCCAGCAGACTTGGGAGTCAGACCATTGACTCTTCATCTTGCTGCCTGGGAGCTCTCTTTCCCCAGAGCTCAGAGTCTACATTCCCGGGTGTGCTCCGGATTGTTACAATGACATTTTGAGAAGGGAGAGATCCGTGTGAATTCGTAAAGAAGCAGGATTCATGGGAGAAGTCAGCCCAAGCCACGCTTGAATGGATAAGCAGATTATTTTTAGGCAGAGGGAGAAGACAGGATTTCCTGCATAAGAGAGGTGAGAGAAAGGCAAGGGAGTTAGGAATGAGCGGACAGAGTGAGTGGGCAGCGAGGGGAGGGATCTGAGGATGGGGAAGGAGGCAGGGCTGAACTAGGGGCACCTGGAAGGGGGCAGAGAAGTTGAGACTTGAAGCAGGATGCACTCTGGAGCCAGGAGAGTGGTCTGATCCTGGGAGCAGTGAGATGAAAGCATTTTTAAGGAGGATTAGGCCGGCTGAGGCATAGGACGTCTTGGTCTTAGGCAAGTTCAGAACAAAGGTTGACGAGAAGTCCTGAAGGAGGTATCCTATTCTGAGGTCTGGCCCAGTGTTGGTCCCTCAGACACAGTGACGGCAGCCTGCTTAGGAAGGATGGACTCACTCGGGGACCCTGACTGTGTGCGTCTGGGACTCATCCCACCGCCAGCTTTGCCTCCATGCCATCCCCTCTCACCCACCATTTCCAGGTCATGGAAACCAAAGGACTCAGCAGGCCGGGGTGTTCAGAGGCAACTCCCAGAACTTGCCTGGTCTGGCTCTCTTCCCCTGCAGAGAGGACAAAAGCATTGCTCAACTTGGTCTTTGCCGTCATGTGTCCAGGGCTGACTTCCCTTTGGCTCATCTTATACCCCCTCTCCTCTGTGCAGCCCTTTCTCCCACCTGTTCATTCATTGCCCTTCTTAAAACCTTCTCTAACTTTCTCTGGCTCCTTCTCATGGAGCTGTGGAGGAGAAATTCCGCTGCCAGTCCCAGGGGCAAGGTTTGGAAAGACACAGTATACGGCCCAGCCTGGGAGGGTGACTTAGTGAGAGCACGAGCCTCGTGACTCCTCCTCTCGGTCACTGGCGGTGTTTTATAGGTGACAGAGAAGGCTCCCGGAGAGCATTTGTGCGCCACCCCACCCAGGTCAGGAACAGAGTCTTGAGCTGACATTCTCGCTCACCCAGAGTCTGGTCCAAGCTCACCATCGTCTCCAGGACCTACCTCTCCATTGTGCAATGGCGGGGCCTGGGTTTCTTGCTAAGTCTTTTCCAGCTGCAGCCTTCAGGATTCCCTGAGGACCTTCCCATCCTCAGCCCTGGCCGGGGTGGAATCCTGGCTCCAACCAGGGCTGTGGCTGCCCAGAGAGGGCACATGAATGCCACCTCCATGTAAGAACCACTCCCACAAACAGCAGTCACACACGTGCTCACGCACATAGATGCACGCACATCTTTGCTTCTCGTGACTCTGACCGCTCTCTCTCTAAGAGGATGCATTTGAATTACACTTCTCCCGAGAAGCTTCAGTGAACCTGTGCCCTTGTCACTAGAATCCTCCCGCACCGTGTGATGGCCCTCGGTTAAGACAAAGCTAAGGGAAATTCTATATGTACCATGGACTCATGTGGTCCCTAAGTCATAACATCTCTGGATCCTCGGATCTGCCCCATATCCTTGAATTGTCAGACCCTCTTCTCTGCTATTCTCATCCCACAGCAGCAATAGTCACAGGGGATGGGTAAGTCGAGTACTGGTGACTCTGGCATGGCCCACCATGCTGTTCCAGACTGGGGCAAGCCAGGGTTTCAGCTTGAAGGAAGATTTCAATCTGCTTAAGGGAGACAGGTGACCAGTCCTGCCGAGAGGCTTATGAAGTAACTACCCAGAGAGGGGAGAGGCTGTCAATGCCACAAGGGTCCTCCTTTCAGCCGAGGAGCTGATAGGTCCAGGGAAGTTTTCTAGAGGTTGTGCCTGCAGTGGAGATGTAAGGACTGGGAGGATTTGTTGTGTGGGGTGGATACAGGGAGATTTCCCAGGAGAACGTGAACCGAGATGCATGTGAGAAAGAAGACGTCCAAGATGAGCCTGGCCTTGCCTGTTTGAGGCAGGGTTTCATGGGCAGTGGGAGATGATGTTGGAGAGAAGTGGGAGGCATCAGTCAAGGACGCTGGGGGTGAGCTGAACGGCTGGCACCTAGAAAGGTGGGCCCAGGTTGTGTGCGTCGCCGCTGAGGAAGGTCAGCTGATTGTAGCGACCTAGTTATGAGTTAGCACGGCGAAGGGATCCTAAGAAGACAGCCTTGAGGAAGTGAGCACTGACTAGAGCTCAGTTTGTTTTTCCAGCCAATATCTTTCCTTAGAGTTGAGGTTGGCCTTCCTTGGCTCATTCAACCCCCTAAACTGATGCCTCATAGACTTTGAACATGGGTTACCTGTAGGCAGAACAAATTGCTAGCAGTATTGGGAATGTGTGTGTGTGTGTGAGAGAGAGAGAGAGAGAGAGAGAGATTGGGATTGATTGAGAAGGACTGATAGAGAGATAACACATTGAGAAGGTAAGGGAGAAAAGACAGTGTACTATCTTACTGTTGGCGCTCAGTAAAAGCTCGTGCTGGATAAATGCTGCTGTATTAAACTGAAGTACAGAGACGACTTACAGAGCTGGACTGGGACCACCATGCATTCTCTCTCTTGTTTGGTGGACTCTTCCACCAACCAAATCAGCACCATCTAGTCACCTCTTCGGCAACAGAAATGCTGCAAAATGAGGGAGATTGGATGTTAATTTCCTCGGGGATATTTTTGCTCTTTCTTGTCCTTAGGTTCTGTAGTTCGTCCTATCGTTGGATTTATTTTTATTATTTATTTATTTACTTCTTTTGTGGTACGCGGACCTCTCACTGTTGTGGCCTCTCCCGTTGTGGAGCATAGGCTCCGGACGTGCAGGGCTCAGTGGCCATGGCTCACGGGCCCAGCCGCTCCGCGGCATGTGGGATCTTCCCAGACCGGGGCACGAACCCGTGTCCCCTGCATCGGCAGGCGGACTCTCAACCACTGCGCCACCAGGGAAGCCCCTATCATTGGATTTATTAACTTTGCTCCACAAGGAGGCTATTAACAGTACCCATAACCCCTGGTAAGTCACCTTATAAATGCACGGCCCCTTGAGAGTGTGATTGCTTCCACATTAAACTCTCACCACTCCTGAAGTTACACAAAGGTTGCCTGAGTCTGGTCTGGCACTGCCGTGGTCAGTGATGAATGAAAGGTGACATCTGCCATCTTTCTCAAGGAGCTGAGCTCTCGTTCCTGTTAAACAAGCAACCAATTAATCAAGTCAGCGTTAATTGAATGTCTATTATGCTTTCAGTATTTGGAGGCAGCCCCTTGTCCTTTGATACTCCAAGAATTTTAACTCTGACTTGAACTTGCACCTACCCTTACTCCAAAATCATTTGGTTTCTCTTAACTACTTCTGTTTCTTCCTCTGGAAACTGAAGAAATAGCTCTGCCCTAAGTGCTCATGGGGCAAGCACAGAAACTGGGTAACTAAGAATCAGTACAAGAAATTCTTTGTTATTGAGTTCTCCAGTAATTTTGGATGACATGGATATTTTCCCTCTCATTTTAAAGGTATGAAACATTTCACACCAAGAGAAAAGAAGAGAGAGTAATATCACAATTGCGTGGGTCCCCACTACCCAGTTTTGTCACATATTAACATTTAACCATAGTTGCTTCCTAATTTTGTTTTCTAAAGAAATGGAGCTTTGGACTTTAATCCCAATTCTATTGAGTGACCCAGAGATGAGTTGGCTATTTCTGTGCTTTTTCTTTAAAATGCGGTGAAAGGTGGGGCTTTGAAAGGGAGGAGGTGACAAGAGTTCCAGATTCCATTGCAGAAGAATTATGTAACATGTTAATAGAAATTCTAAAATATTTTAAAACTGGAGTTTATCAATTGTATGAATTTAACAGACTTTAAGTTGCTCTTAATTTCCCCAACTATTAAATTTTTGAAAGGTTTTGGAAGTCTTTCAGTCTACAACATAATAAATCTATCGAACACTGTATGGTCCTTGCCCTCTTCAAATCAATCAAATCCACATAATCATCTTGTACTTAGAATTTAAGAATATGACTTATTCTTTTGGTTTTAGTCCTTAGAAACCCAAAAGCTCAATGTCATTTTTCTATTTTGGCTCGGTTTAACATTTCCTAGGTTGTTCTTTGGAAAGAGAGATATGTGTGAATATTAACTTAATTTCATTAATGAGTTGCTATTTGAGTCTTCTGAGCTTGAAAGTTGAGTGGGTTGTTTCCCTTGAATCACAAAGCTGGCTCGTAGAGTATTCATTCATACAGAGATCCAATAGAATTTAGAATATGTAAAGCATATGAATAATAGTGGAAAGATTTTGAGAGGCTAAAGATGACTCTAGCAAATCCTAGGATTATAGATACCATTAAAAACCACTGTCTCCAAGGATAAAGATCATGGCATACGTAACATGTGCTTACATCAATGCAAGCTAGAGAACGGTCCGTAGAGCTCAATTTGGATGACGCCACTGCCCAACGCACTTAGAAACTATGAGACGTTTAATGGTGAGTGATACATAGCTAGTTCATCATCAAGTTGTATAGTCAGGGAGACAGGTATGTATGACTATATAGATTACGAGGTAATAAGAAGTCAGTGCTGTAACAGACATGCAAAGGAAATTCCATATGATCAGTGCGATGGGAACAGTTTGCTAATTCAGCAAAGATTTATGTAGCCAGTACTGAGTAATCCATTTTAACTGGCAGGAGTGCAGGGAAGCTCAAAATAAGATTGTATTTGGTCACAAAGCACCGAGCTGATCTCCCTGTGCTATGCCGCTGCTTCCCACTAGCTAGCTATTTTACATTTGGTAGTGTATATATGTCCATGCCACTCTCACTTTGTCACAGCTTACCCTTCCCCCTTCCCATATCCTCAAGTCCATTCTCTAGTAGGTCTGTGACCACCTAGAGGGGTGGGATAGGGAGGGTGGGAGGGAGGGAGACGCAAGAGGGAATAGATATGGGAACATATGTATATGTATAACCGATTCACTTTGTTATAAAGCAGAAACTAACACACCATTGTAAAGCAATTATACTCCAATAAAGATGTTAAAAAAGAAAATTGTATTTGGGGACTTCCCTGGTGGCATAGTTAAGAATCCGCCTGCCAATGCAGGGGACACAGGTTTGAGCCCTGGTCTGGGAAGATCCCACATGCTGCGGAGCAACTAAGCCCGTGCACCACAACTACTGAGCCCACGTGCTGCAACTACTGAAGCCCGCGCACCTAGAGCCTGTGCTCCGCAACAAGAAAAGCCACCGCAATGAGAAGCCCGTGCACCACAGCAGAGAGTAGCCTCCACTCGCTGCAACTAGAGAAAGCTCGTGTGCAGCGACGAAAACCCAAAGCAGCCAAAAATAAATAAAATTTTTTTTTAAAGTATGTTCTGTTATTTAAAAAATAAATAAATAAAATAAAATAATACAATAGATGGAAAAAATTTTCAAAGAAGATTTTATTTGATTTGATCTTTAAAAAAATGGCTAGGCTTTCAATAGGAAGAGAATTGGGGATGACAGTCTAGGTAAAATAGGGAAAGAAGCAGGAGAGGAGGAAAGTGGTGTAAATGAGGATACAGCATAAAGATGTAGTGGTTTTTGAATTTCCTCAGATTTGTCTGTAATTCCAATGCCTCACTTTTAATTCATTTCTCTCTCCACTATGTTCTAGCCTTTGTCTACATCACTTGCTCAGAGGGCTTCTGGTCAGGTCATCAATGATTTCTCCATTCCAGATCCAATGGACACTCTTTAATCCTCATCTTATTTGACCTTCTGGCAACATGGATGCTGTGGTCTGCTCTTGTCTTCTCACTCCTCCTTTGGTTTCTACAACACCTTGTGTTTCCTTCTTCTTCTCTAATCTCTATTCTCAGTTCCCTTTCTCTGGCCAATCCTGCTTGCCCCAATTCTTTATGTATACATTTTCTTCTCCTGTAGTAGACACTCCCTTCCCATATTATATCTGAATAATTCTTATTTACCTTTCAGGTCTCAGCTCAGGAAGTCTTCCGTATCTTCCTACTCCCCAGATCTTGCCCCGGTGTAGTCAGGAGCCTCTAGATGAATGCCCTTAGTACCCAGCTATCTTCCTAGATCGGTGTATTTTCATTGCTTGTATCATCTAAATCTAAACGCAGAGGTCATGTTCACCATTATATTGCCAACACTTAGGACAGAGGTGGGCTAATGCCAAGTACTTAATAAATACTTCTTGAAGAATGAATAGTTTCTTCAGGTGACATCAGGAACTCTGGGTTGGTTACAGTAGGGTGTATACAGAAAGAGAGGAGGGGACAAATAGGTTGGGAGAGATTGTTGGCTTTCAAATCAAAACATTTTAACTCCGTGCTATAGACAAAATTGACACTTGGAAGAGACCTGAGAGAGAGTATGCCGTGTTCTAGCGTTAGTCTAGTAGTCTGTTCTGTTAACTGGTACAGTATGACCTGAGAAGTAAGGCACATAGGATAGTCTGGTTGAGCAACTGTAGGAACAGAAAGACGATGATCCACTGAAGAGGCATCGTGACCAAAGGTATGTTGGGGGATGATGAAAGAGAGGATTTATTCTCTTCTATACCACTACCATTCACTGGGACAAGGGGCACAGAGGGAAAGCCAGGATTAGAAGGAAGAGAGTGAGCTCATTCTTTTTTTTTTTTTTTTTCATATACGGTTTGAGCTGACAGGATATTTTGGAGATATTGCAAAGAGACATTTGGAAATTCCAGCCTGTAGCTCGGAGGAGGTTTGAGCAAGAGATGTGGATTTGAGAGACATTTGACAAGAAGTAATGGTTGAAGACATGAAGGTCACCAGGGAGAGAGGAGAAAGGAGAAAGAGGGGGACCTTGAAGAAATCTCTCCTTCTCAGTGGAGAAACACAAAGTCAGCAAAGAAAAGATGAAGACATTTTTCAAGAAGGGTAGTCACACTCAAATATTGTTGGGGTCAGAGTCTTCAGAGTGTGGAAAGGTAACTTGAAAGTTGGTGGACAGCACGGTAAAGATGGAGAGAAAGTTAAAATCTGACATGAGTTCCAAGAGAGGAGAGACTGTTAAGTTTAAAAGTAGAAAGTTACGCAGAGATGATCCAGAAGCGACGGTGGAGTGGAGGGTAATGAGAATGTACGCTTTCTTGGCTGAGATATAGGAGAAACTAGGAAGCAAACTTTACCTGAGAGGGTGAAAAGCTAGGTTAAAGAGAAAGGTAGGTGTTCGGTAGTGCAGAGAAATGAAAGGGGAGGAAAAGGTGAACGTGTTTAAGGCCAAGGTCCAAAGTGTAAAGGAATTTACTGACAGTGGAATGAGAGGTCCTAAGGTTACAGTAACAAAGTTTAACCAGTCCATACATTTTCACTGAGTCAAGTCAACCTGAAGATAGAGCACACACCTCATCAACTACCTGTGCAGGTATGTAAACTACAGGCCTGTTACATTTTATCATAGTTAATTATGTGTTTTATAAAAATAATCATTAATCAGTCATTAGCATTCCACCTTCCTGATTTCTGTCCTTTCAGACAACCACTCTCCTTCTGTTATTTTCTTCAAATGGACTCATTGCTTTCTCATCCTCATTTTAAACAAGAATATCCATGAAATCACTGGTTCATATTTGTATTTTTATATTCCGTAAATTAAATACGTAACAGTTAAAATACAAAAGGTTTATACAGGTAGAGCCTGGGGTCTGACAACTTGATTCAAATCTTACCTCTACTACTTACTAGCTGTGTGACCTTGGGCAACATACTTAACCTCGCTGTGCCTCAGTTTTCTCTCACGTAAAATGAGGATGTTGTTGGATGCTCCGGCCCACTATGATCTCCTCCTTCTCTCAAACTCTTCAGTCACTCTTCTTACCTTGTTTTCTGTACAACCTACTTGTCACCTGTCACACACTACTCTCACTCTTTTTCATTCCAGGAAAATTACTGAGCACTTACTATGTGCCAGTCACTGAGAGGTTGAAGTCTGGACTGAGTGCTCAGTAAGGTCACCGAATAAAACTTAACTCACAACTTTCAGGTTGTGCGTTCTTCTTTAGCTGAAGTTTTCAACATCGAAGTGCTCATGACATTCTTATTTTGATTTGCTATCTCACTTCATAGGACCTGGGACTGTACTGCCTTGTTAGAACTCCAAGGCTTACCTGATTCAGAGACAAGTGAGAAGCCACTTAGATTTGGGCTGGGGAAGGGTGAGGAACAGGGCAGAAGTTCTAGTGCCCAGAGAAGTGATGATTCAGTAAATAGCAGGAATGCCCCCATCTGTAGATAAGGTGACAGAATAACCTTTAGCAGACCTTTCCTCCCTGTCTGGTACTTATTGACACAGTGAAATCTTGGTTCACATTTCAAATCTCTACCTGAAGAGTTTCCAGAGAAACACTCTTTAGTAGCTCTGGTGGATAAACAAAAAGCAGACACAATGCTTCCTATCAACAGATTGATTGTTGCTCTCTTTCTCCCCCGTGTAGAAAGCTTTCAGGCTCTGAGTGAGCCCTCTCCATTGAAGAAGCTGCGGACTTCAAAGGCAGTCCATCACGGTCTCTGATATTTGTCGAATTGAATTTTGGAAACTGCAAGGAACCTCATTTCCAGTTCAAGCTCTGGGTAGGTTCTGGATTTTAAACAAAAGGGATGAAACTCATCTGTCTGGTTAATCAGAAGTCCTTTTGGATAAACACCAGCTAGTTCTCTGACATCTCTGAAGTACAAAGTTTCTTCTGAGGGTCTTAGTTGCCTGAATTCTAGAAAAAAGAAAGTGAAAATGATGACACTTTTTAGAACTTTCAGGAGCTAGATTTCAACGTATCATGAATTGATCTATTTTTCCTCTACTTTGTATATCAGTAATATACACCATAAAGCCAAATCAACGCTCATCAACTATACTTAGTTATAAACTACATTCAAATTGAGATCTACTGATTGTTACTGGGCATCTGTAACCAACTATGTCATTTCATACATGTCATCACATTTTATCATATTAATCTTCACAACAAATTAGTGAGATATTATTAATCCTGTTCTAGAATTGAAGAAACTGAGATTCAAGGTCACTTAGCTAACGTCTTCCTCAAATTGTAACTACAAGAAAATACTTTTTAAAAGATATTGTTTTCTTATAGTGAACCTCAAGTGTCCATGAACAAATGCAGAAAACTGTACAAATAACGATTTTCAACGTATACATTGTCATGCGATGAACAGGAAACGACTTTGGGCCTTAGGCTATGTCTTGTTTTTCTTTTTATCCCCAGGTCCCAGTATAAAGAGAGATTTAATAAATGTTTGTGGAACACCATGGGTGAATAATAATGATTTCCTTGGGCCTTGGATAGATGTATACACTTGAAGGAAATAATAGAATCCTAGAACTGGAAGGGATCTTAGAACCATCTATGCCCATGGTTCTTCAAATGTTAACATGTGGCATCAGAATCCTCTGGAAGGTTTGTTAAAACACAGACTTCTGTGTTCCAGACCCCTAGAGTTTCTGGTACACAGTGTCTAGGATGGGTTTGAGCATTGGCATTTCTAACAAGTTCCCAGCTGAGGTTGATGTTGCTGGTCCCGGGACCACACTTTGAGGATCACTAACCTGTAACAACAATAACTAACATTTATTAAGTGCTAATTATGTGACAGGCCCTGTGCTAAGGGCATAATTCATATTATGTCATTTAATCCTTACAATAAGTCTAAGGATGGTGACATTATTAGCATCCTTATTTTATTTATAAGAAAAATGAGACCCAGAGAAGCTAAGTATTTTGCCCAGATTCATCTCTCTAACAATTGGTGGAACCAGCGTTATGCATTCAGGCTGTGTAATGCCAGATCCGGCACTCTCACCTGATGTTATAGAACTTCACAGAGTGAGCTGCCTCGTACCTTGGTCCAGAGGAGGAGACGAATGCTCACCGGAAGTGACTCACCCAAGGTCACACGATGAATTGGAAGAGGAGTGTGAATGAGGACACAGGTTTCCTAATTCTGCATCTGCCTTCTTTTGCCATAGAGCGCTAGGAACGGACAAGGGCTCCACGCTTTCTTTCAATTTAGATTTCCCAGGCCATCACCTTCTAATCAGTTTGAGTGTTACAGATGTCCCTGTGGTGTTCTGATATCTTAGTTGTTTTCCTTATTTACTCACTATTTCATAACTAAGGGAGGTGGTGGTTTCCATATAGGAGAGAGTTGGGGTTGACAGATGAGTCATGAGGCTGGAGGCTAAATCCCAGAAAGGAAAGGGGTTAATCAGACTGATGAATGGCTAAAGAGTGGGTGGAAGAAATGTCTCCATGTGTCTTGACAAGTCCTCTGTAATATCTCAACCCACACTTAGAAAATCCAGTTCTCAGGGACTTTAGGTCACTGTACCTCAACCTCCCGAGTCTCCCAGGGATGCTGGGAAGGAGAATTAAGAATGTTTGGTTCACAGAAGAGTGGGCCTGGGAGGGCTCTAAATAACCCTAACTTCAGTCCCCAGAGCTCTGTCCTTAGGTGTGCTGTACCTGAGTCCCAGAGTGTGCCCTCTCCTGGGCCAGCTGTTGGACAAACATTTATAACGAGAGACAGCACAGCGGACAGAGCCCTGGCCTTGACTCACGTTTTTCCTCCCAAAGACAACTTCATGAACTTGAACAGAACTATTATCTTTCAGAGTTGACTTCCTCATCTCTAAAAGGGGTATCGGAAGCAGGATAATGTCTGCATCTGAATCCCTAGAACAATTGGGTGAAAAGATGCATTTTTTTGTAGCCAAGATGAGGTTAGAATGACTGTTGTCATGACCCAGCTACTCATCAGAAAAGCATTTTCAGAGTCAGCACAATCACGGACGAGCTTGTTAAACTGCTTTTTTCTTTTTCTCTGCCTTACAACGGAGAGCCCACTGTGGTAGCTTTTCTGGTAAAAATAAGTGCAAAACGGAGGCGGTGCCTGGAATACCAATATTTAGTTGAAACCAAATGCATCTTTGGCCAATAAAATGCCATGGGACTGCTTGGTCTCCAGTCACACCAAGTTACAGGTCCTGAGGATGTCCATGCAGTGTATGAGCTTGGGGTGGTGGGGACAGACAGCTTTGTGACCCTGCCTCTCTCCTGACCCTCAGTCCCAAAGGTCCTGGAATCCCTCTGTTAGCTATGGCTTGGGCACGCAGTGGTCTTGGATGGTGGCCTCTTTCCTCATACTGAGTTATTCTTAATTAAGCCCACAGGATTCAGCCTGGTGTTCTAGTCCCTGGGCAGTCTGCTCCCAGCCATCCGTTGTCCCTCACTTCTACCTTGTGTGACCTGGGTCTCCTCTCAGTGGTAGAATGTTATAGGCGTGGGCTCTGGAAACAGAAAAACTTGGTTCCTAATCCAGCTCGATTCACTGTTCTTAACTAGACGGAGCTATAACTTGACTTTTCCCCTCTTCCGTGCCCTTACTCACACCATTACCTTGGCCTGAAATGCCATCTCTGCTCCTTCACATAAAGGCAAACTCTATTCACCTCTAAGGTCAAGTGCAAATACCTCCTGTGAGCCCTTCCTTTTTTTTGGCCATTCTACATGGCTTGTGGGATCTTAGCTCCCTGACCAGGGATTGAACCTGGGCCCTCGGCAGCGAGAATGTGGAGTCCTAACCACTGGACCGCCAGGGAATTCCCAATTCTTCCTTAACTGCACAACTAGGTGTGATCTTTCTTTGGAGTTATCTCAGTGTTCTATCTCTTCACCATTTTTTATATCTTGGCTTTAATTGTTCCCAGAGCTCTCTCTCTTCTGAATTTCTACTTTGAATCTCTGCCATGCAACCTATCACACAGCAGGGTTGCCAGATAATATACAAGACACTCAGTGAAGTTTGAATTTCAGATGAACAATGAGTACATTGGTTTAGTATAATTATGGCCTAGGTATAATAGGGGGAATACTTACGCTAACATTTTTCTGTCGGTTATCTGAAATTAAAATTTAACTGAGTGCCCTGTTTTGTGTGTGTGCGTGTGCCTGTGTGTGTTTTAACCTTTTAACAGATAGCTGTGTCCTTTTCTGGATCCTTCACTGAAAGGTACAAGTTGTGACGATAGCAAGTTTGTCACATTTGCATCCCCAGTGTTTCTTCCTCAAAGAAGTTGCTTGGTAAATTCTTGTGGATTAGTAAAGGGACTGTCACACCAGCAGGTATGAGCGCAGGTCCTAAGAGCCTTAGCTTTGGAATCAGAGGACCAGACCGTGTTGTGTTCCCATCACTAGCCTAACCACGTGTGCCTTAGCAAACCCCCCACTCTCAAAACACGCTCATCCGTGAAATGGTAAGAAGACGAGGGTGTCTATTCTGTAGTCACTATCTACCTTCTGTCCTCTGAACACACATTAAGGGCTTAGCAGAGTGTCTGCTCCATAGAAAACGTTCAGTAATTGTTAGCTGTTACTACTGGAAACACTGAAATACATTCAGACTACATAGCTTGAGTGTAGCAGCAACCACTTTGCTACAGACAATAAGGACTCTATAAAGGAATCAGTTATATATCATTTGCAAACATAAAAATGCAGGATGGATCCCAGTCTTCCTTTGGAGAAATGTCTTAACTCATTTGGTTTTTCTTTCCAGTGTCCCAAGCCAAAGGTATGTCCTACTCTCAGGCTAAGGTATTGTCTGGCTTTCTAAGATGTCAGTTCTTCATCTCTTGTTCTAAGACTGCCTTGTCAGCACCTTGAGATGTTGTAGCACCTCATCCAGCCCTTCACGACCATATTTTACTTCCCTCTTCTCCCTTTCCCCTGGTCCTGGGTGCTTTGTTCCCCAACTAGAAATTATTGACAGCTTCCTTTGGATACTTTTGCCGTGTGTGTGTGTGTGTGTGTGTGTGTGTGTGTGTGTGTGTGATGGGAGAAGAAATAAGTCATTCTGGCATCTCCTAATTATCCAGGCACAGTTGAATGGGTGGCCATTAGCAAAATCACTCAAATCTGACATGTATTTATTGTTACTGGGCTATGTGCAAAACCCACTCTCCCCGACTTTAATGGCCCCTCTACCAGGCACCATGAGATACTTGGCTTACAAAGTCCCATCAGATACTCACAAGAGCTCATAAGGTAGATGTGCTCAATTTTGTGGATGAGGAAACAGAATGAGCGAGCTGAGGAACTCGCTCTAAGGTCTCAAGGCTGGTACCTTCTAGCTGCGATTCAAACCCAGTTCCTTGACTCCAACCCTCCAGCTCTTTCTCTGAAGCCAAGAGTTCTTCACCCTGGCTGCATTTAGAATTTAGAATCAACCCAGTATGTCCAACGTATTGCTGTCCGGACCCCATCGCCAGAGATTCTGATTTAGTTATTTTTGACAATCGTCGCAATTATATTGCTGTCCTCTTGTCCAGTTTACTAGGATATAAGACAAAAAGATCAAACACAATCTACTTTGATCCCCCATACTCCCCACTTGTGGAACGTGGGCCCTAAAACTTTCCTAAGATTTGTAGTCAAGGATTATTTGTCTCAGTTGCTGGGATTAATCCTAGATATAAATGTGTTCTGTGTAGCTGTGTACATATGGACACAACTGCTCAGAAGTGCTGAGGTGGAAGCAACAGATGCTCTGCTCTCCTGCTGTGTGAAAAGAGTTCTTAAGAAGGTATTTTGGTGACTTTTCCTCCCCAAGTTTATTTTACATTGCTTTCTTTGGAAATCTTTTGCAGCAAGTTACCCAGTTTTCAGAGACTTGTTTCTTCTCTGTTGATCTTCAGTCTACGTCATCTTTCTCCAGGACAGGATGGTAGCAGGCTGAGGCTGGGCAATTCATTTTATGTGCTCAATTGACTTCATCTTCTTCTTTGTTTCCATTTCTTTTTAAGGATTTTGCTGACTGTATTCCCTTTTTCCTATTCTCTCACCTTCAGGATACCTTAGAAAGTCTTCCCCACCAAGAAAATTGTCATGTGCCATTAACGATCTACATTTGAAGTTGATCTTTGTTTCAATACCATTGGCCTACTTCTTTGGTCTGTGATCTTTGACCAATTTCATTTTGGGGGATTTCAGGGGTTTTTTTTGTTGTTGTTGCTAAATGAGGTGTAACAAAATCTAGCACTCATGATTTCCGTGAAAAATTCATTCACTAAACAAAATTGACGGAGCGGTGGCGCAGTGGTTAAGAATCCTCCTGCCAATGCAGAGGACAAGGGTTCGAGCCCTGGTCCGGGAAGATCCCATGTGCCACGGAGCAACAAAACCCATGCGCCACAATTACTGAGCCTGTGCTCTAGAGTCCGCGGGCCACAACTACTGAGCCTGTGTGCCACAACTACTGAAGCCCGTGCACCTAGAGCCCGTGCTCTGCAACAAGAGAAGCCACCACAATGAGAAGCCCGTGCACCACAACAAAGAGTAGCCCCTGCTCGCCGCAACTAGAGAAAGCCCGCGCGCAGCAACGAAGACCCAACGCAGCCAAAAATAAATAAATACATTTATTAAAAAAAAAATTGGCCTGTTTATTTGTTTACTATGTCTCCTCCACTCAACTGTTAGCTCTTCTACGCACTGAGTCTGTTTTGATTACCGCTGTGTACCTGGTGCCTAGAATCATGGTTGGGTTTAGCAGGTGCTCTGTAAATATTGCTGGAATGTTGACTATTGAGTGGACTTGGGAGTCTGACATGCTGGGTTCTGAGTTTCTGCTGCACCACTTACACGCTGTGTGTTTGTGACCTTGGGCAAGTTAACTTCTCTGAACCTTCATTTCTACCTTTGTAAAATAATAAAAATAGTAGTAGTAGTAATAAACCTCATATGGGGGTTGTAAAGATTAAATGATCTGTGCATATAGAGAAACGAGTTCAGTGCCTGGCACATAGAATATCCTTGTAAGTGCTAATGGAGATGATGATGTTACTGAGAAATATTGATTTTCATGATAATATTATTGGGGAACAGAAATATATTCCAAAATTTAAGAGCTACTAACTTCAAAAAATAATAGCTATTCAGCTCCAGTGAGGCAAATAAATGAAGTAGAAGTTTGTCCACTTGCCTGTCCCTATATATTTTCATCCTGTAATGAGTTTCTATTCAAGAAGAAAATTTTTTTTTAAATCTTTCAAAATGTATCACTATGCTGATTGCAAAGTAAGAGGCAAAATAAATGAACAGATGAGGAAGCAGAGACATAAGAGAATGATGACGCTGATGGCTCCCCTGTGGGTATCTTTCTACGCTCAAGTGACCCAGAGACTTGGTTTTAATATCTGCACAGTCTATGTGAGACAAAGTCCAGGGAACATGAGAAGTCAGATCAGAGACCCTCTTATAAAGTACTTTAACCCCAAAGGATATCTCCTCGGTGACAGTTGAAAACAGGAACTTCTGCAACTCCATTTCCCCACTGAAGAGGATAGAAAGGAAACTTGCCTGCGTTAACAGGCTCTGGATAACAGGAGGAAGAAGCTGAGAATTTATGACCACAGGTTAACCTTTTGCAGGCTTGCAGCCAACTTCACACTTTCCCTGTAGTTTGAAAAACCCTAGTTGATAGTTTGTTTTAATGGGGCCAAGTTTCTCAGTCTAGAAACAAATCAAATCCACACTGAAGGAATCACCTCTATCATAGACCTTACCGATGCCCAGATGTAAAATTCCACGGAACTGGAGTTCACAACTGAAAAAAGGATTACAGGGCACTTGAGGAAACAAGGCCTCATGAGAGAGAACCAGCAAAAACAACAGACAACAGGTACGGCCTGGCAGACGCTTCAGCTATTCGGTTATTGATTATGGAATAAATTGAAGTATATTTAATATGCTTATCAAAGAAAAGATGCTATCAAATGGATGAGTAAAGAATAAGAGATTATTGAAAATGACTGGGCCAACTGGACAATCAAATAGAACCTTCAGGACCAAAAACTGAAATTAATAAAAGTAAAAATTATTACGTTTGAAAGGGTTGCATAAGTACCTACATGATTGTACTACCTTTGATTTTGTCTCTTGGTTCCTAAAGCCTAAAATATTCACTATCTGGCCCTTTACAGAAAAGCTTTGCCGACCCACGTGGTAGAGGCCCACGGTCAGTCAGCCTGAGGGGTCAGCTGAGTACCACACAGGCTGGGCTGACCACAGCAGATGAGGGACACAAGGGGATTGAATGAGGGAGGCCAAGCAAGACTCAGTTGGACACAGTGTTGGTCCTCACAACAGAAGTGGGGCTGGTTTCCTGTGTCCATGAATATAACCGGAGGAACAGCTTGAATAACCCCAGAGGCATGATGGAAGCCGGAGGGCTTGCCTTCTTAACTTTGATGTATGGGGTGGGGACATAAATCTTTGTTGCTCAGGAATATCAAAAGTTGAAAGCATGAGTGTGGGGAGGTCTGGGGCAGGAAGAGATTGGTCCATGAATATAATTATTAAGCAATTATGGTTGGCATTCTGCAAATAGAACAAATTAAAAAGGAAAGGGAGAAAGGGGATTTCTTTCCCTGAATCGCATGTCTCTGCAGCATACCTTCTGATGCTTCCTGACTGCCAAATGTGGGTCCAGGCCAAGTGAGTTTTATGGCCATTGGCTGCACCTGGATGGGCCTCAAAGCTTTGTTTCTGAACACCAAGTGCCGACGTGTTTGCCCTGGGAGGACTCAGGGAGGGGCGAGGATGCTGGCAGGAAGCTTTGAGATGGCCCCAGAGTGGTGTAAGCTACAGGAAGCCAGTGGGGGTAGTGGTTTGGGGAAAGGAAAGCAAGAGGCTTGCCACACCCCAGGGTGTTTCTCTGAATGTGGACACCACACCCAGCCTGTCCAAGGCCCTCCCAATCACGTGTGCTCACTTCTCCCCCGTGCTTCAGAAGGGGACAACAAGGATGGAGTCTTAGAACAAAGAGGCTGGTCGTGAGTAACCATTTTCTGAGCCTCTATTATATGCCAGGTGCTTTAGACAACAGTCTCGTGGAGTAGATATTCACTTCCCCATTTTGCAGATGAGGAAACCAAGGCCCAGGTAGATGCATTAAGAACTGGGTCCAGGGCCACAGAGTGAGTTAGCAATGCATTCAGGTCTCCCTCCAGATTCAACTCTTTCTTCCCTACCAAGCAGGTGTAACCAAGAGCCACATGGAGTGAGCAACCCCACTCCTCCGGCAAGAACACGGAGGAAAACAGAAAATTAAGTCCTGCTGCCCTCATGCCCCCTCCGCCATGCTCTGGTCTGACATCCAGTGTTACTCTGCTGAACAGAGTAATTTGCCCCTAAATGTCTCTAGTGACTTATCACGGCTTTTTTTGTCTGACATGTTAACACGAGCCTCAGCGTAACAAAAGTACTGTTATCAGGAAGTTGTCACGGAAATGCTCACGTGTTGGAGTGTAGAGGTGCAGAATGGTGTACTGAGATTTCCCGCTGGGAAAGATGTATGAAGTACTTGGGTTTGTGGAAAGTTAAGAGGGTCTAACCCTGATGCTGGAGGAGTTGACGGGTAACACAGAACAGAAGGAAGGTTCTAGCAGGGAATAGAGGGTGGATCACCATGACAACACCTGAGTAAGGAGGGCAACCTGGGGTCAGTGTGTGGAGACAGACTCCATTCACAGGCTTCATGGCTGTCTTGAAAGCTGGGGTTAGAGCTCACCTTCAACTGGACGGATCAAAAGGACAATGGGAATTCTAGCAACAGGTAGAGGGAAGGGAGAGGAAGGGCCTTGTGACGGTTGTTGCCCTTGAGAGCATCGTGCTAAGTGAAGTAAGTCGGACAGAGGAAGACCAATACCATATGATCTCACTTGTATGTGGAATCTAAAAAAAAGCGAACTCATGGAAACAGAGGACAGGTTGGTGGTTGCCAGAGTCGGGGGGTGAATGGTGGGAGAAATTGGTGAAGGTGACCAGAAGTTACAAACTTCGTTACAAGATAAGTAAGTCCTGGAGATGTTATGTACAGCACGGTGTGTACAGTTGACAATACTGTACTGCATACTTGAAAGCTGTTACATGTCAATTCACAATTAAACTAGAAAAATGTATTATATATAATTCTATGTATTATATACTATATTATACAGACTATATATGTTTTGTTACTGGTGCACCTCGTTTTCTTACTGTGCTTCACAGATACTGTGTTTTATACAAATTGGGCATTGGTGGCAACCCTGCCTCAAGCAAGTCTACTGGTGTTGTTTTTGCAAAAGCATTTGCTCACTTCATGTCTCTGTGTCACATTTCGGTAATTCTCTCGATATTTCAGACTCTTTCATTATTATTATACTTGTGATGGTGATCTGAGATCAGTCATCTCTAATATTACTACTGCAAAAAGATTATGACTTGCTGAAGGCTCACATGATGGCTAGTGTTTTTTATCGATAAAGTATGTTTGAATTAAGCTATGTACTTTGTTTAGACATAGTACTATTGTACACTTAATAGACTACAGTATAGTATAAACATAACTTTTTTATATGCTCTGGGAGACCAAAACATTCGTGTAACTCGCTCTGTTGGGGTGGTCTGGAACTGAACACACCATCTTTCTAGAATCCTCCTAGGCTTGTGTCTTTAAAAAGATTTTTTTAATTGAAGTATAGTTGATTGACAATGTTGTGTTAGTTTCAGTTGTATAGCAAAGTGATTCAGTTATACATATGCATATAAAAACTCTTTTTCAGATTCTCTTCCATTATAGGTTATTACAAGATATTGAATATAGTTCCCGTACTATCCTTGTTTATCTATTTTACATACAGTAGTGTGTACCTGTTAATGCCAAATTCCCAGTTTGTCCCTCCCCTCCAGGTCTGTGTTTTTGACATGACTGACATATAGAGGGATTTTTTCCCATGGGAATTTGTTCTATCTCCTAGATTGCTGTGTATTAGTGCTTTGGAAACTGGAGAGCAGAACAGGTATCTGAGAATCTTTGTGAAACAAAATGTTAAAATGGTACCTTCCTAAAAATAGCAACCAAAAGAAATTTGCCAATTTTCCCATATCGTAAAATGAGATGTTAGACTATCTAATTTACTGTTCCCTTCTGAACAACCCAATGGGGACCAATAACTCTAAATCAAATGGGTAAAACATTTTTTTAATGTCTGCGAAAGGAATATGTGATTATAATGAAAATGCAGAAGAGTAGAAGGAAAAAAATACCTGTAATTCCTTGTACCAGAGAAAACTACCACTAATGATTAAAGCCTACGTGTAATAATCATGGGATCTCGATCAGGGGAATGACATTAACTCTTGGTTAATTTAATTTTATTTTATTATGATCTTATCGTAGTACATTATCATACTATTTTAACTTTCAATATAGGAAGCATTTTTGCATCTTATGGTAAACTTCTTGACATAAACAAAGAATTTGATTTCCCACAACTGGATTTTCAATCCAGCTGACAGCTCTAAGACCTTGGACAAATCCATTCACCCCTGTGAGCTAAATTTTCTTAACTGTAAAGTGAGCTGGTTAAGGTAGACAAGTCCTAAGGTCACTTTCAGTTCTGAAATTTAATAATTCTAAGGCATGCATGGTCTAGTGTGTGACCCCTTTGCAACCCTTGTTATCTGATTCTTGTTTTCCACTCTTCTTACTCATCCACCTTTCTTTCTGTTCTCTTTTTACCAGTTTATGCTATAGTTCCTGACTGAGCAAGCTGTCTCCTGGCAATGTTATGAGACATCCCCCCCCGCCATATCCCATTCCAAATCTTTTCCCAGAAGCCTGTAAACAATATATCCAGGCTGCTTGGGACACAGTCCTCTCTCAGACCCTGGAAGTTGACTTGTTTTGATGACCTCTGCCTGGTGGAGATAAAAATGAAAGACTGTGCTTGATGGCTCACATAATCGGTATGGAAGCCACTTCATCTAAATCTTCGCTATGTTCTCCAAGTCCTTCCTGGCTTAGAGAGAATCTAGTTGGTAAACTCCAGAGCCAATTACACATGCTTTCAATCCCAAAATAGCAATGCCTAACACATGTTTGATCCTCACAAAGGAGGAAAGTTTCCAGCAGTTCTCTTAAAGCTATAGAAAGGGAATCAATAGTAAATTCAATAGAGGAACTTTGATGACTGGGACAGCTATACAAGCCGGTAGAGAAATTTTGGGTGGTTGGAGGAAGAAAAGAATAAGATCAGAGTAAGCTGTTCTGAGCATTGTTCAGTAAGTTTCAAGGTGGCAGTGTGATTGAAGGGGAGAATGTAGAAATGACTGATACACCTGGACAATTTATAAAGTCAGAACTCTAAGGGGAGATGAAGTTCACGAAAGGAGGTACAGGCATGGCTCCAAGGGGTGAAGTCCAGATTTCATTAGGTGTTGTAATGACCATGAGCAGGTAACATCAGAGTGGAACTATCCCTCCAAAGGAATGGAAAAGGAGGTGTGACTTATTTGAATAATGGTTGATTTGGGCAGATCCAGAACTCATGGACATTTGATCTTTCACTCTGGGGGACTTCCACTGGAAAATCTGGAAAAGTATGCTAGGAAAACCAATATCTTGGCCCCAAATAAAAATACAATGGAAATGGGTATACAGATATATTTGGCCAAGGAACCAAGAACACCTAAATTATATACCATTGTCATATTTTTCTAGAAGAGCACTGAAGGAAATACAACAATAATGAACATTTATGTAACACTCTGTGCTAGGCACTGTTCTAGGTACTTTGGACTTATTAGCGTGTTCAGTCCTCATAACTGATGTCATGTAAAGAGAAGTCTAGCGTGTTGGATGGGTCATCCATTTGGGAATTGAAGTAACCTAAATGGTGCAGGACACGAGGCAGAGAGGAAAATGGGCCAGGCATCGAAATCCATGATTATGGAAAAGTCACTAGGAGACTGAAAAGGGACAAACTTGAAAAAGAGGTTGAAATAATCTTAACTAACTCTCTGAGTGATTACTTACCCATTCAGGTATTCATTCAACGTTTATTGAGATGTGCTACAGCGTATGCCAATGTTCAGCTTTAACAGTAATGCAGTTATTTTAAATGGTGTTGGTACTTATACTCCTATCAGCAATGTAAACAAGATCCTAATTGCTGCTCATCACTCCAAACTTTGATCTTGATAGAACTTTTCATTTTTGACATTTCAAATAATTTTATACCTAATCGTATCTTATTGTTTTCATTTTTATTTCTCTCATCATTCTTGTAAATGTATGCTAGTAGACCTGTGCAAGAATGACTATAGTAGCATAATTCACATTACAAAAAACCTGAACTCAACTCAAATGTCAATGACAGTTGAATGGATAAAATATTGAGATGTTTATACAGTACAAAATTATATAGTAATTAAACAATCACTGATATAAATAAGAACATAGATAATTGAAAAAAAGCAAGTTCCAGGAGAATATATACAGTATGATATACTTTTTTTTCTTTATAATTTATTTATTTTTGGCTGCGTTGGGTCTTCGTTGCTGTGCGCGGGCTTTCTCTAGTTGCTGCGAGCGGGAGTTGCTCTTTGTTGTTGCAGTGGCTTCTCTTGTTGTGGAGCACGGGCACTAGGCTCACGGGATCCAGTAGTTGTGGCACACGGGCTCAGTAGTTATGCTCGTGGGCTCTAGAGCACAGGCTCAGTAGTTGTGGTGCATGGGCCTAGTTGCTCTGCGGCATGTGGGATCTTCCCGGACCAGGGCTCGAACCCGTGTCCCCTGCATTGGCAGGTGGATTCTTAACCACTGCGCCACCAGGGAAGCCCTTTTTTTTTTTTTTTTTGGTATACTTTTTATAAGGTTCAAAAGCCAAAGCAATATACTGCCTAGGTCTATATATGTATGATAAGATGGATTAATTTTTTTAAAGCAAGAAAATGACCCTCAACAGAGGGTCTTTGCTCAGGGACCCAGGCTGATAGAACAATAAACATCCCAAATGCTGGTGATTACTATATGTTTTGATCTCATTACCATTCTATAGCTTCTCAGCTTTTTCTCCTTTAATTTCTAGCCTTGGGTTCAATGAATGGAAAAAAAAGGAGTTAAGAAGGGGCAGTGATGAAGAATCTTAAATACCAAATAGCACATTAGAGTGGAAGACTTAGGCTGAAATACTACTAGATATGGAATTTTCAATTTCCAACAATATTCATATACATATACATGTCCTTTCCTATGCATTGTGGTCATGATTTCCATAGTTTATTCAGCATTTCTAGCTCTGGTCATATTCAGTTAAAGGATTCTTAACTGGTAGCTCCCATTAAATGCATTCAAACCAATCTCTTTTACATGAGATCTGAGCTTATGCAGGAGTCTCTGCTAGTCTGTTTGACTTTTCATTGACAATCCCATCAAATAAATTAGTAACTGGCTCAAGCCAGAATATACTTGAGTTTTCAGGGGTTCAAGCCAATTTAGAGATCTCTCAATACAGTTAATTAGAGGATTATTGCCCTTTTTTTTCCCAGCCAGATTTATTCTCTGATAAACATGCACAATCAGGGTTTTGTTTTGTTTTTTTAACTCTTTCACTCATCCCCTAGCTGATCCATTCATATAGTTTGTCAGTTTCTGGTTACCTAATGGTGACTACCAATTATTGTTCAATCACTCATTCAATAAACATTTGCACTAAAACTTTTCTAAAAAGTACATGTATAAAACATAAAATTTATAGTAGCATGGCACTTAATATGTCGTCAATAGACGTTCATGTCATTACTGAGCACAAATGGAATTAGAAAGTACTTCGAAATGATAACCATGGACCTGTTAGTTACCACGGATTTTACAAGCTTCCCTACTCCAGCATTGAAGCTATTCGTCCTCAGGTAGCAGAAATTGTGAAATAACATAAAAGGAGTCACAGAGTTTAGTTTGAGATTAGGGAGACTGGATAGAAAAAGGAAAAAGTTCTCTGAGAATCTGTTGAAAATTAAGACCATCTCCTTTCCTATTTCTCTTTCTTACAAGTTGCCCAACTTGGGGACAGGCTGTGCTCCAGAAAAATAATCATCCATGGATGTGGATGGAGGAGTCTCTGAAAAAGTCACTGCCGGGCTTCCCTGGTGGCGCAGTGGTTGAGAGTCCGCCTGCCGATGCAGGGGACACGGTTTCGTGCCCCGGTCCGGGAAGATCCCATGTGCCGCGGAGCGGCTGGGCCCGTGAGCCATGGCCGCTGGGCCTGCGCGTCCGGAGCCTGTGCTCCGCACCGGGAGAGGCCACAACAGTGAGAGGCCCGCGTACCGCAAAAAAAAAAAAAAAAAAGTCACTGCCGATGTTTGGGCGAGCAGTTCTTCTGGCTGTCATAATCATTCCTACCTTTTTGAAATATTGTCCTATTATCCTGCATCTTAGCGAGCCCAAGATACAACAGGAAAATGCTCCTATATCCCTTCTGAATAGATTTTCAGCTTGTGACCAAAGGAGCAAAGTGTCTACCCTTCCTTTCCCACTTTGAAGACTCCAATCTCAGGGACAAGAGCCTGAAATCTTTGCTTTGTCCACCCTTCCCGCCCCAACTCTGACCTAATTTGCAGCCCCCTGGCACTGTCTTCTGCAGCTTTCCCAGGTGAAGTTATTTATTTTCCTTGACTGTCAACTCAATTCATTCTGGGAGAATGTTCCCCCAAGCTCTGTGGATAATCTATTCCGTTGCTGAATTACTACTGCAATTGCAAATTTCCTAAAATAGCTTAGATTTCTCGTGTAGCTTCAGTCACCTCTTACTCTGCTTGAAACCCTTCCACATCTTCCCGCGGAGCGGCTGGGCCCGTGACCCGTGGCCGCTGAGCCTGCGCGTCCGGAGCCTGTGCTCTGTGCTCCGCAACGGGAGAGACCACAGCAGTGAGAGGCCCGCCTACCGCAAAAAAAAAAAAAGTCCTTAATATGCCTTGGAAGCTTATATGATGCAGCTACTGTGTGCCCCTCCAACCTAAATTTGGACCCTTCCCCATTACCCCTGCTCCATCCTGTCACTCTCAAGGCTCCAGGCTATTTCCTCCTAAGTAATTCCTGTTCTTATTTGGTTTCACCTTGTTTAATTACCAAGGAGCATGATTATTGGATTGTATAGTAGGAATATGTTTAGTTTTGTAAAAAGCCACCAAACCGTCTTTCAAAGTGATTGTACCATTTTGCATTTCCCCCCAGCAATGAATGAGAGTTCCTGTTGCTCCACATCCTCCAAACCAAAATTTGGTGTCATCAGTGGTTTGAATTCATACCCTTCTAATTAAGCGTGCGGTCGTATCTCATTGTTGGATCATGCTTTTGGTGTTGTATCTAAAAAGTCATCGCCGTACCCAAGGTCATTTAGGTTTTCTCCTGTATTACCCTCTAGGTACCTTTTTCATTTTCTGATGAGGAAAGTGAGGGACAGAGAAGTGGAGTGACTTTCCTGGTCACTTAGTAGCTGAGGAAGGAAAGGTCAAAATCTTTGTCTCCTGAATCTTCATGCAGTGCCTTTACCTTGCTGACTCAGCAACCTTTCTTCAATTTAATCCACACGATTTTTCTGGACAAAACAGTCCTTTTCTGTTTGGAAGGCACATGGCCTTCCAGGGCCAGATGTTCAAAGTTGGTCCTCTGAAGCTTCTTAGCCCTGATTTTTTATCCCATCTCCTTACACAATGAAGAGGGTGGCTGGAATAGATGCTGCAATGTGTTGCCTAGGTCCCTTGGTAACACTGAAGGACCCTCTTCCCCCAGCTGCAGGGAGCATTGTCCACAGAGCCCTCAGCTGTCCATCCTCTTCAGAATTATTTGAAAAGGGTCAACTTACTCAAATTGAAGCCCCTCTTCCTGAGTCAACCTGTATCTAACGCCTAGTTGATGTGGACACAATGCCCGGCCCCATGCCCCAGCTCTGCACAGCCTTCCAGGTCATCCCCGATTCTGAGCTGCCGGATGCTGCTTTGTCAAAACTGCCTTCTAACCCAGCTTCTCCCTCTGCACAGTCCTGCTTCTGAACCCTTTTTCCTCCACAGGTATCGCGCTCAGGAGCAATCTGGAATAGATTTCCTACATGCTACCCTCTGTCTCAGCGTCTGCTTCCTGGGAACTCAGCCCATGACAGTTGGTGCCAGGAGTGGTTTGAGAAACCAGATGCTAGGATGAGATTTTGGAGCTGGGTCGCTTGCCCCTCAGTTGGCAATGGGGACCTCCACCCACCAGACAGTGCCTGGCACGAGACAGCTGTGCACTTGCGAACACGTAGACTGGAGGTAAACTGGAAAATTATTCTTGTGGGAGAGAATGTTCTCCAAAGTGCCATGTTTGGGAAATATGGGAAATGTAACTCTAAGGATAGTGAAATTGGGTAGCTCTTGCTAAGTGCAATGTCCACTAGCTGCGTGGACTCAGCCAGGAGTCATTCTTCCAGTCCCTGGTGTATAATTGAAGAAGACATATTTGCTAATAGGCACAATCTTGACATTGGTTCCTTGGCCTGGGCAGTAAGAGCTATTGTAATGGGGAAGACTGGGTGGAAGGAAGCCTCTGAAGTTGCACCCTGCTCCTCTAGCAGGGTAGTAAGTGAAAAAGAATACTACATCTTTGGAGAACAAAAGAAATGAGTGTCATCCTTGAAATTCTTTCCCATCCTATCTCCATTACATTCACCAGTATGAGCCTGAAAAAAACCAGATGGCTCCTGTGGGATGCTTGTAGATACCACAAGCTCAAGCAAGGACTGGTGCTAATTGCAGCTGATTCCTGAGAGTATTCTTTTAGATCAGGTAAGCATAGCCTCAGATTCATGAAATGTGGTCCTTGATCTGGACAATCCATTCTTTTGTATCTCTATCAGAAAAACATATCTGGAATACCATAAATTTACTTGGACAACTATATAAATTTATAGTCTGGCTCTAAGGCTGTGTTAACTTTCAGAGATCTGGACTGGCTGGACATTCCATAGAACATCCACTGGTCCACTATATGGATGGAATCATGCTAATTGGACCAGATGAAAAAAGTAATGGCTAGTTCACTGGAATCCCATACACTTCAGAGGATAGAAAAAACCCTGAAAATTTTTGGGGCCCCATATTAGAAAAAATTTTAGGTGTCCGGTTATTTGGGGGTATATCAGAACAGGGCAAATTATTTCATCTTGTGCCTCCTGGCACAAAGAAGGATGCTCACCACCTGGTGGGCCTCTTGCTGTTCTAGAAGCTGCACATTCCACACCTTGGAATATTGCTCCAGCTGATATACCTAGTGACATGGAAGTTCACTAATTCTGATTGGGGGCTGGGGCAGGAAAGAGCCCTGAAGCAGGTCAACGCTGCTATGCATTATTTGACCTTATGACCTAGTAGATTAGAAGTATCCCCAGTGGTGGGAAAAGACTCCTCACAGAAGTTATACTAAGTACCAAAGAAGAATCACAACACAGACCATAGGATTCTAGAGCAAAACCATACCAGTTCTAACAAATAATTTTATACCTTTTAAAAAACAGCCTCTGGCGTGCTACTGAGCCATGGAAGTGATGGAATGACTGATCAGGAGACACCAATGATCATGGAGTCAAAAGTGTCCATCATGGGCAGAGTTCTTTTGGATCCACCTAGTCACAGAGTTGGACAGGTCCAACAACCATCCATTGCAAGATAGAAGCAGCACGCATAGGATGGAAGCCTGAGCAGGGCCAGTGCTATAGAAAATAGAGATTTTTTCTGAGCAATAAAAATAGTCAAGATTTCTGGACAAGCAAGATTTCCGAGCAAGTAGCCCAGATAGGATCACCGTTGCAACAGAACCTCTCCCTCAACTCACACCTATGACCATATGGAGGATCCTAACAACCAGCTGATGGTTGAGGCAAAAACCTCGGCTTGATTCAAGGGTAGATAGCTGTATTTGTGAGCTCACGTCACAGTCCAACAGGGGTAATTAACCCTGATTATCAGGACCAAGTATGGTTTCTGTTATACAATGGAGACACAAGGAAGTCACCTGGGCGCCTCTCAAAATTCCCTTGTTTGATGATAAAGAGTGCAGCAGCCACAGTCTGATAAAGGCAGGATGACCAGGGCTGAGATTCCTCAGGGATGAGGACATGGGTGATGCCACGAAGTAAGCCACCAAGACCCCGGAAGTGCTGGCCAGGAGGTAGAAGAATCTACAATGGTTGAAGAGGAAGGAAATAATGACCGTTGGTTTTGACCCTGAAACCAGCGGTAGTGCCCAGGGCTAACCTTCCTCTTTTAAGTTTCCCTCAAAAGAATCTCCTCACCCCTCACAACCCACCCTGGGATTCTAGAGGAGATGTTTCCAGAACTTAAAGTAGTGGATTTAAATGGTATAAAGGAAAGACTAGTGTATGCAGTGATGCCCTGCCTAGCTTCCCCATCAGCACTTGAAGGGCTTATTCCTCTACCTGCTGGGAGTGCTATGTGCGGATGCCCTTAGCTGTCAGCGCTTTGCAATATTTACCTTGGCTAAAGAGAGTTGCTTTGCCCGAGGCCACACGCCTTTTTTCTGCAGCAGCCCACATCCAAAGACTGAAGGTGAGTGTCGAAGAATGCTGGTTTCTTAGTGATCACTGTGTCCTCAAAAGACAGGAAGCACTTTGCACGTCGTTTATTAATACATGTCTGTTTATTTGAACTGGAAGCTAGTAAGGGATGAATGTCTGAAGCCTTTATGGTTAATACCAAAGCAAGGTGCCAACTGGCCTGGCAGGGAAGCCTCCAGGCTCGGAGCTGGCCTTGCGGAAGGGGCAGGTTGATGCTAAGGAGTTTCGCAAACCTGATTCTGCCTACCCACAGCCTTCAAATCAATTCCCCTTCCTTGTGAAGACTTACAGCACTTGTAGTATATGCCAGAAAGTGTAATAATTTAATATTTTAATTCGCTCACTCTTGTTTCATTTGTGATTATCTTTTTCCATAAAAGTATATACACCCTTTCAGCATAAGGACCAGTTTGTAAACAACTCTATTTTCTCTAGCACTTGGCGTAGTACTGAGGACTTAGAAGAAGAATATTTGCCCATCAGCTGACCTCAAACCCACCTAGTGGGTACAGTTTATACCCCCAAATTTCCAGGTATGGTGGCAAAGCAGTTTTCACTATAATTTGCTGAGTATCTATCATACGAAAGGAAGGATGGTGGGGAAGAAAGATGTAACAGATGAAGGGGGGAAGAAACAACACTGTGATTCCAAAGGTGGAATACTTCTCTGTCTCTTTCAATCTCTCTCTTTGAATTTCATCACCAGGAGTAAAAGATTCCTTTGTTGCTTTTCTAGATCTGGAGTGAATCAGCATTAATATTTCTGGTTGTTTGTTTAGCAGAACCATCTTCCATATTCCTCGAACCCTGAGATCTGGGCAGCACACGCTCAATTGAAAAGAAAAAAAGAAGAAAAAAGTTAAAAGGGATGTGATGAATTGGGAGATTGGGATTGACATATATACACTAATATGTATAAAATGGATAACTAATAAGAACCTGCTGTATAAAAAAAAATTTTTTTTTTAGAGTAAAAAGGAAGGCTTCCTTCTCTCTGCTTCGCAGATCTTTGCAGTTGATTCAGTGCATAATATTGGGTTGTTGCGGTAGTTTTAAAAATCCCTGGTTTATGCAAGTAGGGATAACACTTGGAATTTTGGAGGCAGAACTCTAGAATTCCCAGTGTTTTCTGGCTGTAGGCTTTTCATTTATAGTCCATTAAAAATTTGCCTCAAAGACAGGCCAGACAGTGTGAAGACTGCGCTACCTTCATTTTCCTCCACATTTTAAGGCCAGCTGGGGCTTAATGTTATTTTCCTGTTGCATTTTGCTCGTGGTGTCACTGTGAGATATATTAAGATGAATGAGATATGTCTGTGCCTCAATCTCTAGACTTGTAAGCTAAGGAAATAATTTTTATGAGTTATTGCATGAAATAACCCGGTTTAAGGAAGAAGCAACCAGCAGCTATAGTTCTCAAAATACCCCAAAGCAAAAACAGTCTGGACTTTAAAAGACAAAATCTTTGTTTATCTGCATTTTATTATGCTGTGTGTGGTCTAAGAAGGGAGGTCTTGTTCAAAAGTTTTCATTTTACTGTGGTAGAAATTTCGGGATCAAAAGTTCTGAGTTCAATAAAAAAGATGTCGTACATATATACAATGGAATACTACTTAGCCATAAAAAAGAATGAAATAATGCCATTTGCAGCAACATGGATGCAACTAGAGATTATCATACTAAGTGAAGTAAGTCAGAAAGACAAATACCATATGATATCACTTACATGTGGAATCTAAAATATGGCACAAATGAACATATCTATGAAGCAGAAACATACAGACATAGAGAACAGACGTGTGCTTACGAAGGGGGAGGGGGGTGGGGGAGGAATGGAGTGGGAGGTTGGGGTTAGTAGATGCAAACTATTACATATACGACAGATAAACAACAGAGTCCTACTGCAGAGCACAGGGAATTATTTTCAATATCCTGGGGTAAACCATAATGGAAAAGAATATAAGAAAGAATGTATATATGTTTATAAATGAGTCACTTTGCTGTACAGCAGAAATTAACACAAATTGTCAATCAACTACACTTCACTAAAAAACTAAATTTAAACAAGTTCTGAGTTCAAATCGTAGTTCTGGTAGATATTGCCTTTATCACTTTGATTACTTGTTCTCTTATCGGCTCAATTTTCTTATTTCTAAAACTGAAACAAAAGAGATGATACTGTGGTGGTGGTGTGAAAATTAAGGGAAAAACTTAAGTCATCTGGCATAGAGTATAGCACAGACAGGAAACTTGGGAAACATTAGTTGCTTATTTTCCACTCCTCTTTTTAGTGTTTCTATGAAGAATGAATCAATGGCCACAGTGGGATAACATCTGCCTGTCTGCTTGAGCTGCTGTAACAAAATACCATAGACTGAGCAGCTTAAACAGACACTCGTTTCTCACAGTTCTGGAGGTTGGGAGGGTGCCAAATCAAGGTGTTGGGAGATTGGGGTCTTGGTGAGGACCCTCTTCCTGGCTTCTCACTGTGTCCTCATATGCAGGGGGGAGAGGGAATCTGGTCTTTCTTCCTCTCCTTCCAAGGTCATTAATTCCATCATGGGGACCCCACTATCTTGACCTCATCTGAACCTAATTACCTCCTCAAAGCCCCACCTCTAAATACCATCACAGTGGGAGTCAGGGCTTTAAGACATAAGTTTTGAGGGGCACAGACCTTCAGTCCATAACAACATCTGCATGACAGGCAGTGATTTCAAAGACTGCAACTTTCTCTGTCTCCATTCCATACTTCCTTTCTCTGGTCTCATTTGTAGTGCCCACCTCTTGCTCACTAGTAGGGAAGATTCCAGAGAGAGAATCCTAAGCCCCAAAGGACGCTGTGAGGCTGTTGAAGTTCGAGGAGCGTGAATCCCCCAAATCTCCCTAGAGGTAAGAGAGAAGAAGGAAAATGGAGGAGGTAGGAGAGATGGAGCCTAATGTAGCTGCCACATGATCAAAGACCTCATTTGCTGCAAGGTGGGCAGTCGGGGAGGGGGGTCCCAGTGGCTTGTGACTGGTAACACTGAAGCTGGAACACAGGCTTCATGTTAGGCAATTAACAGCTGCTGCCAACTCCACTTGGAACGCCAGGCTGGGCAGATCTTGTTTGCTACACCGCTATGAGGCTTAGGACAGCCTTGGTCCGATTGCCCCAGAGCTGACAGCAAGGGGAGGTTAAAGGAGATGAGCTCATGAAGAGTTTGTAGGGAAAGTTTTGAGTTTCTTTGGAGGCAAGAAGATTTGAGTGACTCAGAGAGGCTGCGGCAGGTATGCATGAAGGGGTGGGCGTAGCTGGCAGGAGACCACAGCTGCAAAAGGAGGAATGATGCTCTCTGCACCCCACCAGCAGGCAAGATGGAGATGGGGTACCTGGCAACAATATCCCCCTCCTTCCTTCCTTCCATGGATTTCCATAGGCTGCGTGCTGACTTTAAGAGGTACACACCGAAATGTTATCTATAATATTTTCATTTGAATTAGATTTTAGTTGTATAAAAATGATAAGTAAGAAGAGGGGAAAGAGAAAAGAGCTAGCTGTGATATAACATAAGTATTAGATAGGGTCCCAGCAGCTGAAAGTTCACACTGAGAGATAAGACCTAAGTGCCTAGAGCAATGAGAAAGAATAACTGTTGCGTTTGGGGTAGAATGCCAGAGGCAAAAAAATCAAATAAAGTATTACTCCAAGTTCACTGGAAGATAGGGAGTCCATGAAATCGGAAAAAGAAAACATCTCAGCTTTCCCATTTATTAGGCTTAGTGACTGCTAAGATTCTCTGTTTTCCCCTCTGTAAACTGAGGTTAACCCTATTCTACAGGGCTGTTATGGGGGATTG
This sequence comes from Phocoena sinus, assembly GCF_008692025.1. Taxonomy (NCBI): domain Eukaryota; kingdom Metazoa; phylum Chordata; class Mammalia; order Artiodactyla; family Phocoenidae; genus Phocoena; species Phocoena sinus. The sequence goes on along the minus strand of NC_045773.1, from coordinate 75,314,569 downwards.
AATGAGATGGAACATGTTGTATAACAGGATTCTCAGTTGCAGGCAACAGAATCCAATTTGGACAAGTTTAGGCTGAAAAATAATTTATTGGAGAATGGGTAACCTACAGAATCTCCGTCAGGACGAGTGAACTGGGCTTAAGGGCTATGTAGTCAGAGATGGCTAAGATTTGGTAGAGGATCTTGTTGAGGGGGGTGGCAGAGGACTGGCCCCCCTCTTAGTGCTGGGACACTGGGAGCTATTGCTAGAATCCCCCATCACTGTTGCCCTAGGAAACTGGATCTGCCTGCCAACATGCTCACCAAAATGGAATCTGCATGGTACCCACTCCTTTATGCTACAGGCTTCAAAGCAAAATCTGAAGCAGGTGGCTCTGATGTCAAAATCTAAGTCATATGTCAGGCCCCAGCTGTAAAGCAGTCGAGAAGAGAATGTCTGGTGTCTATACGGAGGAATCGCCCAGTCACGAGAAGGGTGTTGAAGATGCTGGGAGACTGAAGGGAAAATGACAAATGTTTACTGCATACATATGTCTTCAGTTCACATTCATCTGAGAACAAGGCATTCAATTTGGCAGTGAGGAGGGCACGGGAGGAGGCTGAAGGGGCTCCAGTCAGAGCTGTGGGCTGGGAGAACCTCTAAAAATGGTTCTCCCAGCAGCGTCTCTGGACCCCACTGATTGAGGGATGTTGAGTTGGATTCATGCTGATGAAATTCTTTAACCTCAGTGTTAGTTTCCTCCTCCTGTGAGAGGCTGGTGAACTCGTTTTTAAGGGTAAGCAGAAGCAGCCCTATGATGAAGTCCACTAAATAATTCGGCTCACTCTTTAGCATCAACTTAGTCCCCACTTCCATTCTTCACGTGAACATAGAGTAGAGTTCATAAATGGTGCATCGCTGTACAAGCCTTGCTACAGCAAAATACTCATTGAGAATCCAGGCCCTTCCCCTGTAAACAGAGCCTGGTAAAAACAAGCAAACCAAACAAATAAACAAACAGAAAACCTATTCTCCAGGAAAAGAAAGAGACACACCTGACACCCACCAGGGAGTCTGCTGAGTGAAAACAAAAGATTTTTCTTCTCACTGTTTCTTTTGTTACCATATAAAGAGGCTACTGAGATTTCACAAGCTGGCCGGGCTGTGTCATGGGCAGAGGGACAAGCACGATTCCTGTGGGCATAACTGCGTGAGTTTTCCTTTTTTTTCCGTCATTGTTGACTGAAGCAATCGATGGTTTTCGGTTCCTATTTAACATCCTTCTTTCCCTCTACCAACCCTCTGAACTGCCCAGTGCCCTGATTGAAAATTCGTGGGTCAGCATAATTCTGCTTGAGGACTTGAACCCAAAGTAAAGATTGTATGGCTGGTGTCACCACCGTACCCTCGGATCTGGGCTCTGTCTTGGCACCAAGCTGACATTTGACACAAGTCTTGAGCAAATGACAAAGAGGCAGTGTGACCTGACACAGCAATTCCCAGATGCCAGGCCCTCTCAGGGGACAGGAAACTGGGTCACTCTTCCTGAGATGGATGCTCTGGGGAAACCTTGAACTTGTTTGGGGCCCTGGCAGGTAAGGGTGATGATGGCTGAAGTTGGGGAGGGGGACAGAGGGGAGGGAGCTCTTCCAGCGGTGTGAAAAAGGCAGCATCTCACGGGTAAACTGCAAATCCCTCCGTCAGGCAGACCCAGATGGGCTGACGGGCAATCCCCTCTCCTGCCCCCTCCAGGTGCCCTGCAGACGGCATCTCACTTCCTTGATTTCCCTGCCCACTCCACTGCCACCACGCTTTTTTTTTTCTTTCGGTACGCGGGCCTCTCACTGTTGTGGCTTCTCCCGTCGCGGAACACAGGCTCCGGATGCGCAGGCTCAGCGGCCATGGCTCACGGGCCCAGCCGCTCCACGGCATGTGGGATCTTCCCGGACCGGGGCACGAACCTGTGTCCCCTGCATCGGCAGGCAGACTCTCAACCACTGCGCTACCAGGGAAGCCCCACCACGCTTTTTTTAAAAAACATTTTTATTGGAGTCTAGTTGATTTACAATGTTGTGTTAGTTTCAGGTGTACAGCAAAGTGAATCAGTTATACGTATATCCATTCTTTTTTTTTTAAGATTCCTTTCCCATATAGGCCATTACAGAGCACTGAGTAGAGTTCCCTGTGCTATACAGTAGGTTCTTATTAGTTATCTATTTTATATATAGGAGTGTGTATATGTCAATCCCAATCTCCCAATTTATCCCTCCCCCCGCCTAACCCCTGGTGACCATAAGTTTGTTTTCTACGTTTGTGACTCTACTTCCGTTTTGTGAATAAGTTCATTTGTACCCCCCCTTTTTTTAGATTCCACATATAAGTGATATCATATGATATTTCTCTTTCTGTGTCTGACTTACTTCACTCAATATGACAATCTCTAGGTCCATCCATGTTGCTGCAAATGGCATTATTTTGTTCTTTTTACCATGCTCTTTTTTTTTTTTTTTTTTTGCGGTACGTGGGGCCTCTCACTGTCGTGGCCTCTCCCGTTGCGGAGCACAGGCTCCGGACGCACAGGCTCAGCGGCCATGGCTCACGGGCCCAGCCGCTGCGCGGCATGTGGGATCTTCCCGGACCGGGGCGTGAACCCGTGTCCCCTGCATCAACAGGCGGACTCTCAACCACTGCGCCACCAGGGAAGCCCTACCATGCTCTTTTAAACAAGATTTCAGCTGCTAAGATTGTTAAAAAATGCACGAGCAAGTGATGGATTCCTGTTTCCCTGGGGTAACTCTGCCCAGTTAGGGCCCCTCTTGCTGGATTTCCTTTATGAAAGATGGTGAGAGTTCTTTCTGGAGCGCTAAGGCTACTCCCCCCATTCTTCTATATTCTTACAAGTACAAAGGGACAGGAAGTCTCTCTTTCTCTTCCTCCTATGCTCTCTATTCTCCAGGGGAGGGGAGAAAGCACAGGCTATTACTCACAGGCCCTTGGAGCAGGTCCGTTGGACTATTTTTAGAGGAGGGCAACAGCATTTGTGAACACACCAGTTCTGTATGGACTGGTGTGAACACACTGGACCGCTGCTGACAGCAGAATCATGGTAGCAGTGCGAGATCCTTCCTAGAAAGCCCTGCTAAGATGGCTGTTCTGGTTTGAAGGCGAATATAGAGGCAAGGAAAAGTAGTAGATGCAAGTTTAGGGGCCCTTCATCAAATACCCTTGAGAACGACTAGCCTTGTGCACTGGTTCTCAAAACTTGGTGTGTTTCAGACCCACCTGCACGGCTGGCTAAGACTCAGGTCATTCTCTGGGGCCACCTGCAGAGGGTCTGATTCAGTAGGTCTGAGGTGAGGTCTGAGAATCTGAATTTCTTTCTTTTTTTCAAATTTTATTGAAGTATAGTTGATTCACCATATTGTGTTAATTTCTGCTGTACAGCAAAGGGATTCAGTTCCACATATACCTATATCCTTTTTCAAATTCTTTTCGCATTTAGGTCGTCACAACAAGTTTCTGTTAAACCCGCTGATGTGGCTGGTTTGAGGACCACACTTGGGGAACCACTGGCCTGGAACCTCATTCCCCCAACCTGCTGTTGGTTACACAGTATTATGGAAAGACTTTGGAGTTTGGAACCAGAGAGCTGTGAGCACAAAGCCTGTTGCTATTCCTCATTACATGCATGGCCTTGAGCAAGTTACTTAACCTTGCTGGGAATTAATTCCCTCCTTGCTGTAAATACACCCACTGATGAGGTCATCTCTGTAAAGCCCATAAGCACAGTGCTTGGCAAATGGTGGGTATTTAAAGAACAATCACTCCTTTTCTTTCGCTGCCCTTACTGATACCTTTGGAAAAGTCACTTGAAGGGGGAGTGCTAGGCCAGACTGACCTTCCAAATCCTGAGGGTGCACGAGAGCCCCTGGGGAAAGTTTACAATTATACACGTCCCTGTTTCCTTGTTCACTACCTGACTCACAACGGGTGGGGATGCCGCCCCTTCCCCAGGCAAGGAGAGAGTCTCAGAGCCCTGAGGGGGACTCTGAGGGGCAGCCCTGCCCACCTCTCCAGTGTATTTCCACCTGCCTGACTTGAGGACTTCTCAGTCCCTCATGAGGTTCCCAGCTCCTTCCTAAGAGGAGCCTTTGCCCAAATACTTCCCTCTGCCTCTTATGCTTTTCCCTCACCTTCAGTCTGATAAACCCCTATCCCGCATTTTCTTCAGCTCTCAACTCAACTACCATTTCCTCAGGGAAACTTTGACCATCTATCTAGGCCTGAACATGCTAAGCTCTCATAGAACTGTGCACAATTCCTTACATGTTTATATTTGATTAAATTCTAATTAATATCAGTATCTCTGTTGAACTATAAAGGGTGAGAGCCTTTGTCCATATACCTTTATCCTCATACTAGGTGGTAGATGTTTATCATGCATGTGGCCATCTGGTAATTACAAATGGTAATTGAGATATGATTTGAATCCAGGCATTTTTACCTGGGAGCCCATTATATCTTAACTATATGCTCACCCTGACCCACCTGCAAAAATGTGGCCAGTTCTCTTCATTATGAGTCCTATATCTTGAAGACAGAATGCAGAACTCATGTATCTTTCCTTGCAACTTCAGTTCAGGCAAGTGGCCCAGGCTCTACCAGTGACACTAACCTGTGTGAGGCTGATTGAGGAGCGATGATATGAAGAAGCAGGTTCCATGAGGAATGCATCTTTTAGCCAGGATAGTGGTGAAGGCATCAAGCTTTTAGAAGGCAGGAGTGGTGAAAGTTCTGGCATCCAACACCCAGCAGTGCGGGCACAGTCTGTCATGTTCACGCCCGTTGTGGGGTGGTGAGCTCTACCTGGAGTAGGCCTGTGGTTGAACTGGGAACTGTTCGTGCATCGGTAGCCTCCATACAGATTCTCTGGGCCTCCCACAGATTCCGGGAGATAGCTAATACACAGGAATTGTTCAATTCTTCAGATTAAACTGGCTAGAATAAATCTGTAACTAAGAACCCCTGTACTTACATTCTATCCCTGGAATAATGCATAGCATGTGACAGGTGTTCTGTGATATTTGTTGAATGGAATAATTTAGTAAGTCTTTACTATGCTTAAACACGTGCCTAGGAAGCTGTGTGGATTGATCCTGGCAAACTTATTAATGTCATCTACTCCAGGAGACTGTAGAATCCCTCAAGATATTTGCTGTCCCTCTATAGAAAGGATTAAATTTATCTGATTCATTGATGCAGGTTTGGCCGTGTCTTGCTGTGGCTGGTGAAATCCCAGCAGAAGAGATGTATATCATTTCTGAACAGAAGTTTTAAGAGCCAGTTTGTCCTAATGGATACACTCGCTTATAGATGCAGACACCAAGGACAAATGGTAATTGAGATATGATTTGAATCCAGGCATTTTTACCTGGGAGCCCATTATATCTTAACCATATGCTAACCCTGACCCAGCTTAATGAAGAAGACAAAAGTAAAAACCAACACCAATCATCGATATAATTATGAATGAGAAATTAGAAATAACCACACATTCTGAGGATGTTTAAAGCACTATTAAACAGCACCTTGCAAGACAATATGCAAATGTATTTGGAGACTTGGATAAGAGGATAATTTTCTACGGAACAAAATTAACCTCAGAAGATAAAAAGACATGAAACAGAATGACCACCACAATAGAAATGGAAAAAATTATTAAAGATCTACTACCCACCTCCCTGACTCCTGCACCTGCTGGCCACTGTTGAAAATATAGCGTAGATTCCTTCATGGGTGAATTGTTTCAAATCTTTAAGTAACAGGTAATTCCAGTGCTATTTAATCTGTTCCAGAGCATTGAGAAACAGATAAAGCTTTCAAATTATTTTTAGAAAGCCAAAGTAACATTGTACCAACACCTACAAAGATAGCACTAAAGAAGAAATCTAACATCCAATCTCACTTAAGAATAGGGCTGACAAATATTAAATATTAAAAATACATAACTCAACCAAACATTAAAATACAGCAAATGAAATCCATTTCGCAAGCTAAGTACTTGACATATATTATGATAGTGCATTCTACTAATACAGATCAAAGGAAAAACATGTTCATCTCAATCAATGGCCAGATGACATTTAATGAAGTTCAATAATTAGTTCTGATTTAGAGACACAGACAACCATGCAAATACATAGGAAAACGATCATAGAAGAACACTTTCTTCACCAAACAACAATAAAAAATGTATTTCAAGCCCTAAGTCAGCACATTATGTGACTTTAAAAGACACTAGAAACTTTAAAACAAGGCTCCCCACTCTCAGGACTATTTTGAGACATTGTTCGCTATGCACAGTCTACTACAGTTAGATAAATGTAGGAGTAAGTGACAGAAATGCTATATCAAGAAAACTAAGAAAATAAATTGAATAAACTATGAGGACAATGAGATCTCAAAAATGTAACTGTTTTTACAAAAGTAATAAGTACATATACACAGAACTTTTGTTTCTTCTTAAAATAGAGTAAGAGGGACTAAATTTACCTTCCTAATGGAAACAACCCAAAACCTGATGAAATATATAAAACAACAGTTTTTGAAACAATGGTCATCAGGCAGTGAAGCACACTGATCCCTGAAACAGGGAAAACAAACGATGTGAGTCTTCTGGTTTCTCCAGTTTACTGCCTTTAGACAGTTTCCAGCCTGTGGTTCAGGGAGAGGAAACCAGGTGGAACTCAGCTGATTCCCTGAGTTGAGGAAATTGTTTTAGGAAAGAGCAATAATTCAGGGAATAGAAGAAAAAAATTTTAATCTATAATTAAAATCTTCAGAGGATTAAGAGAAGTTACTACATCCATAGAATAAGACTAACATCTTAGTGAAAGGAGCAGTTCAAGACAAGCAGAATTCTTGGAAGTTTGAAATATGAGAGAAGGAAAATAAAGGAAGGTTGGAAAATAAAGTTAGAGAAATTTTCTTAGATATAGAGTAAAAACTAAAAAAACAAAACAAAAACCCACACAAAAAAACCCTGAAAAGTAAAGAGAAAAATTAAGAAACTTGGAGAATCAACCTAGTAAATAATAAGAATTCCAGAAATAGAAATTTAAAAAAAAAACAAAAAACTGAGAGGAGGAAGAAGAGTATTAAAATAATACAAGTAAACATTTCACAAGAGAAGAATTTGAGTTTTCTGATAGAAAGAATACACCAAGGGCACAGTACAATGAAAGAAAAAAATGACTCATATAAATGTGTCTCATCATGAAATACCCATAAATTGGGAATAAAGGGAAAAAAACATAAATGTTTCTAAGAGGAAAATTAGATCATTGCTGGAAGAATAAGAATGGTATTTGCCTTCTCAATATACATATGGGAAGCAAAAAAGGCAATGAAAAAACATATTCACAATTCTAAAGAAACAATTATTACTATTATTTTTGTGTGTGTAGAGGGGGAGCTGAATTCTATACCCAGCCAAACAAAACAGGAGTAAGGGACTTCCCTGGTGGCGCAGTGGTTAAGAATCCGCCTGCCAGTGCAGGGGACACAGGTTCGAGCCCTGGTCCGGGAAGATCTTACATGCCACGGAGCAACTAAGCCCGTGCGCCACAACGACTGAGCCTGTGCTCTAGAACCCACAAGCCACAACTACTGAGCCCACGTGCTGCAACTACTGAAGCCCGAGCACCTAGAGCCCATGCTCTGCAACAAGAGAAACCACTGCAATGAGAAGCCCAAGCACTGCAACGAAGAGTAGCCCCCACTCGCCGCAACTAGAGAAAGCCTGTACACAGCAACAAAGTAGCCAAAAATAAATAACTAAATTAAAAAAACTAAACAGGAGTAAGAGTAGACTACGGCTATATTTTAAGACTAGCAATGTCTCAAAAATGTATTCCTCGTAAACTCTTTCTCAAATGATACTGTAGGATGTGCCTCTCAAAAACAAGGGGTTAAAAGAAGAAAGAGGAAAACATGGGATCAGAAATCCAGATAGGGAAGGGAAAGTCCCAGGACTGCAGTGGAGCAAATCATCCTCAGAGAGGAGGAAGGATGGGTCAGGTGAGATTTCTTTAGGAAAAAAATTGAACTGATAGATTTTTCTGAGGGAAATGACTGCAAGGAAATAGACTCAGACGGGTTTTACAATTCTTTGGGAGGGCTTGCTGGGAATTATCATCAGTAAATTTATCTACTTACATGTATTAGATAAGTCTTGCTCTAAATTTTTTTCATTCTTTTAAGTACGGAATTAGTTATCAATAATTTTTGTACCTTTCCAATGTTAAAAGAAAAAATTCAAAATGGTAAAATTATGACTCTCCTACAACTATAAAGTGAACACATGTCAAAGATTTTATTTAAGCCATCAATTAATGAGGAAACCAGTAAGATGTTACAACCAGTTCAAAGGAGAATCCATAGAACATAGATGTTTAAACAGGCAATTGGTAATACTGAAGAGGATTTCCTAATAAATGCAAAACCATTCTCTTCCACTTGGGAGAAATCAATTGAATTTCTGCTGGGCACAATTCATTTGCATCTTTATTGACAAGATTCGTTTGCATTACTATCAGTTTTCTGAAATTTATAAAGTTGTAAAATGGCTCAAAGACCATGAAAGGCACCTATCCTATGGCATCAGTTAACTCTGAAAGGTCCACTAGATAATGTATAATAGTTCATTGAAAGAATACTCAGGGTTCTTTTTGGCCCATTGCAAAGTTGTTTTTTTTTTTTTGCGGTACACGGGCCTCTCACTGTTGTGGCCTCTCCCGTTGCGGAGCACAGTCTCCGGACGTGCAGGCTCAGCGGCCATGGCCCACAGGCCCAGCCGCTCTGCGGCATGTGGGATTCTCCCGGACCGGGGCACGAACCCGTGTCCCCTGTACCGGCAGGCGGACTCTCAACCACTGCGCCACCAGGGGAGCCCTGGGTTCTTTTTAAATTTTATATTGGAGTACAGTTGATTTACAATGTTGTGATAGTTTCAGGTGTACAGCAAAGTGATTCAGCTATACATCTATCTATCTATCTATATATCTATCTATTCCTTTTCAGATGTTTTCCCATATAGGTTATTACAGAACACTGAGTAGAATTCCCTGTGCTATACAGTAGGTTCTTGTTGGCTGTCTATTTCATATATAGTAGTGTGTATCTGTTAATCACCAACTCCTAATTTATCCCTCCCCACCACCTTACCCTTTTGGTAACCATAAATTTGTTTTCTGTGAGTCTGTTTCTGTAAAGAAGTTCCTTTGTATCATTTTTTTAGGTTCCACATATAAGTGACATCATATGATATTTGTCTTTCTCTGTCTGACTTACTTCACTCAGTTTGATAATCTCTAGGTCCATCCACATTGCTGCAGTAAACACTTGTTAAACACATTCATGAATGAAAACTTTGCAAGCATTTTCCTGTCTCCTTCTCTCCACTGTTAATACAGAAATAACTGTACCTATTTCGTCAGAATTCCTGCAAAAGGGATAACTTCTGGTAAATGCAAATTTTCCAAGACACTCATGAGTAATCAAGGTTTAATTTATTCCAACGTTCCCAAAAATGCTTATTTGCTTTTGCACTGGGGTATACATTTTTACTCTTAGGGAAATAGGTGGGGATTTCAGAGCAGGCTGAAGGGGAAATTGTTTTATTGTTTTATTCAGCGGTGTGTACACTCCACTTGTGGGGAGGTTGACAGGGACCCCTGGGCTCAATCCTGCACAGAACAGGACTGTCACAACTGATGCCACCACACTTACTATGCTACTCCTTCCTTTGTCCCCTTCCACTTGAATTCTCAGGACCACTCTGCTTTTCCTACATGTCATCCTTTTTTCCCTCTATTCCTACAAAGTGAGGCCATGTGGGGCTGGCCTGATCCCAGCACCCTGACTACCCCTTTCCAGAGTGTTCCCAGAAGAGATTCACAGCTAATCCTGACTTTCTTCTACGTGCCTCCAATAATGATGGGCTTGGCCCAGTCACTTCCTGGGTATTTTCCCACAACAGAAAACTTCAGGGTAACCCCTAAAACCTGGGTCAGCCTCTGTAACTGAGACCATCCACTTCAGTAACTTTCATTCCTTTCCCATCATTTCCAATAAATTTCTTTCCAAACTACCACTTACAAGACACGTAGCCACCTATCAGTTTAAAAATTTTTTTTCATCTGTTTGGTTCCAGGAATTGGGTTTCTTCACAGAAGTCATTGCCCAACTTCTTGTTTAAATGATTTAAGACAAAGCTTTGTGGGCTTCCCTGGTGGTGCAGTGGTTGAGAGTCCGCCTGCCGATGCAGGGCACACGGGTTCGTGCCCCGGTCCGGGAAGATCCCACATGCCACAGAGCGGCTGGGCCCGTGAGCCATGGCCGCTGAGCCTGCGCGTCCAGAGCCTGTGCTCCTCAATGGGAAGGGCCACAGCAGTGAGGCCGGCATATGGCAAAAAAAAAAAGACAAAGCTTTGTAATCTAGCATAATGGGCTTTAAGAGAATAGGTTCCGTGCAAAGAATTTGAGATACCTGGCCTGAACCCCTTTTGTTGGCTCCCACAGAATGGGAAAACCAGTGTGTGAACCTCAGGACCCACTCTTCTGGGCTCAGCCCCCCTCCCTGCACTAACAGCTTTGTAAATTTGCGTTTGCATTTTTACTGTCTCAAGCCATTCATAGGAACATCTCATTTTGCCTTTTAAAAGCCAGGTTAATAATGTTAGAATAATTTGGCAGTGAAATGACATTCAGCTTTCAGATTTAAATAAGGTAGGGAAGGAAAGCCATTAGTTTCCTACCATCCTTGGGGGTGGGGGGGGGTGGGCGGGAAGTGCATCTTTAAGAAATTAAGGGAGAGAATAGTTCTATTTAGAAATCATTCAAGTTTCTTTCTGACATGTCATGCTTAATATCTATTATCCATTTTCCTTCTCTTTGTGCTCGACTCTGAATACTTCCTGACTCAGAAGCTAACTTTAATCTTCTACTTTGTTTCAAGGCCTGTATTAGATTAACCTCTTTTTCTTTCCTTTGGGAATGACTGATTAGCAAGCAGACATTAAATTTAAAAATTCAACTCTGTACAGTGGATTTTCTCAAGCTCGCTAGACCTTGCTAGCGATAGGGATGGGATCCTCTGTAAAACCATCACTTCATGCTGGGTTGTGGTTGCCAGAAAGACAAAATACCTTTTGGACCACATCTGGAATAACAGATACAGGGCGCTATTAATCTATTCTTCTATCCCTGCAGGGTGAGATTTCAGATTTCTTAAAGTCCAGGGTCTTGGAAAGAAATTTTCAAAGTCCCGAGGACAAAGGAATTTGATAAGAAATACTTCCAATAATTGTAGAATTCAGGAATAAATGCGTCCAAGTATATAATTTAACTCCTTCATTTTAAAGATTAAGAAAATGAGATGCAAAGTTAATTATGGGTGCGGCTCGCAGATTTTTGCAGGTCTGGCTAGGTTTCCTGTGAGTACTTTCTCTAATGCACTACCCACTGAATACAGGCACTGGAATGTATAATCCGGTTTCATTCAGCCTGTTCTGAATTTCAATTAATTGCTCCTTCTTACAGGGTGTTCTCTCAAATGTCCCCCAATCCCACAGTCCATTCCATTCTGACCTCTGTTTTTTTCTATCTTCCTTTCCCTCCGATCTTTATTTTTCCTCTTTCTGACTGCTTTTACTTATTAAAAAGGCTAAGGCCTGAATAAAGTACCAGGTAATAGATTTAAGGGTCGTGATAAAGATGAAGATGTTGGTACTAATAACACTACCTCACATTCCATTGTTCTTTCCAGCAAAGCTCCTTCAATTCCATTTTCTCCTCTCATTGCAACCTAGGAGATGAGTTAGGCCAATATTATTTTTGTCATTTTATATGGAAACCAAAGCTGGAGTAAGTGAACTGATATGCCTGAGGACGCCACGCCAGGAAAAGAGATGAACTCAGGGGTCAAGCCTGTGTTTTAGGACTCTGAACCCAGGACCACACTGCGTCTCTTGAGTGTGGTTCACTTAGAGAGCGAGTCAAAAGACACCTTGCTGCTAGGAAGTACAAGGTGATTAAACTATCAAAAAGGTTTTGGGTAAATGTAAGGGGAAAACAAATTTTGATGGGTCAATAAAACATGCGAATTGTTCACTGAAGGAGATTGTGTACCGTTTCCCTTAGTAGAGGAACCCGATGAAGCCAGGTTCCTAGTTATTCCCTGAAGCCTTCCAAAGTGTGTTTCCGGAAGACAATTCAGCAATGCGTATCCAAAACAGTAAACACATGACTCACAGTTTCGGGCAAATTACTCAGTGTCTTCTAGGTCATTTCTTCATCTGGTAAAAATAGGGTTTGGGAGAGGATTAAATACAGTAATGTTAAATATCCCGACATATCTAGTGCATTCAATAAATATTGCCAGTGTTTAATCATGATATTTTCACTTGTATGAGGAAATAACAAGCACAAAGATTTAACGATAAAGACATTCTTAACTGTATTTTTGTAAATAATAGTGAAAAGTTGGAAACAACCTATATCCAGCAATAGGGAATTGGTAAAACAGGGCCTTCTGGTACCGCAAGGTGCTAGACTGTTAGACAGTCATTTAAATGATTATAAAATATGTTACTACATGGTAAGAGGTTTGTGGTTTATTATATTAAAAAAAGAAAATCATAAAGCATTAAGGGCGCTGATTTTTTTGTTGTTGTTAAAGTATATATATACAAGAGAGATATAGACATAGATAAAAATCTGAATGGGGTTATGTCACTATGTTAACAATAATTGACTGGGGACAGGATTATGAATGCTTTTAACTTTCTTATTTTTGCTTATCTGTTTAAAATGTTTTTCCAACAATGAACATGTAGTTTATGTGAAAAAATGTTATATTTATTTGAAAAATTTCAGGCTTTCTTGCCTCCCATTCTCTTCGTCAGTTTTGCTGCCAGGCCCTAGAAACGGACAACGTTCCCTAAACCCTCACTTAACAAATAACCCTTACTTATCCATTCCAGGCCAGGCACTGTTCTACACACCAGTTGTAGAGGTACACAAGATGGGCAAAGCTGCCCCCAAAGAGCTTACACTTGAGTGGAGGGAAGCCCTAAAATAAGCCCATAAAGAAGGGGGAGTAGACCCCGCATCCGGATGAGGTGTGTATTACTGAGGGAGCTGCCCCTCCTAGCAATTCTAGCAATTCTCTCCCTCCTCCTCCAAGCGCCCGGCAGCCTGAGGCCCAACGTCATTTACGTCATTTACGTGGATAAAGGCGGCTTATCTCTTGTTAAAGTGCAGCGATCTCCTTGCAGGGGAATGTGCTGTGTCAATACTGGTAATTTACACCTTAGTATGAGTCATTTCCTGAGAGCAGATTATCAGACCTTGATGGGGGAAAAAGGGCGAATGTGAAAGTACACTGAAGACCAGGTGGGGGTGAAGGGGTCTGACTTTACAGCCCCTCCGCCTTCAGAAGAGTAGGGGGCATGAAGATGGGGTGGGGCTGGCCTGGGTATGCGGTAGGCACGAAAGCGGGCAGGCGAGCGGGGTCCACCTTCATGCCGTTTTTTAGTTTGCCATGGACTGACCTTGGTTCCAGCAGCTTCCTTTCAGATCTGAAAGCCAGTGTCACCTTCTCTTCTCTTTCCCTGTTGTTCTGAAGTGAATTCATGTTTTAAATGTACGTTTCTCCTACTCAAGGATTAATTTTTACATTGTGTTGTAGTTACAAATGGAGGAACTCCACTTCTTTTCTAAAAATAGATGATCATTACGGACAGGGTTTGTATCTATGGATCTTTGTAAGGTTCAATAACGTCTTTCAGCAGACACAAAAATAAATACTCTCCTCACGGTGGCACAGTTTGGGGTACATATTAGGTGTTGGATAAGAATTTGTTGGATGAGTTGAGCGAAGGAACAGATGAATGCAACATTTGCTACACATGGGTACCACTCAACCATCCACACTGGGATTTCACGCAACAGCAAGTTACCATGGCAACGGCCAGACTGGATCCTCTGCCACTGTGTTCCATTCCCACCCTCTCCCCTGGGCCACAACGTGTGGAAAAAGGCAAAGCCTGGATCTGAAAATATTTGAGCCACGGGGCTCGTACTTAGCTACGTGGTAAAACAGAGGATCTAGCTGCAAATATGACTGGCTCCGTAGGGCCAATACTGTGGTAGCTGGGTGGTAATCTTGCAAAGATCAAAGGGAGCTTTGATTTTTCTGAGGGAAGGGAAGAGCCAGGAGGAAGAGAACTATGCTTGGATGGGAAGAAATTTCAAATACCAGCTAGGTGTTTAACAATTCAGTTGAATTTCATACGGCTCAGTTGAATGCCTGCCAGTTTTTCCCCACTAGCCGGACCCGACGGTCTTGTCAGGCTCGTGAACTCCAGCAAAGCAGAAAGAGGCTTGAACTTCTGGCATTTATATTTACAGACCATTAGAGACATGAGAGCAATCACAATAATTCCTGGAGTATATATCCTCCCCTCCCATAACCTAAACATACTGTACCCAGCCTGGGCATTCTAATCCCTCCTCACCCTAACCATATCCCTGCCCTTTACTGTTTCCCTAGCAACTTGACAGCATGGGGAAAGGGATGGGGAGGCTATAAAAGGAGCCACAGTACACAAAATGAATTATAACAAGGGTGTATGGCTGGGAGATTTGGTGTAGTAGAGGGTGGAGGGGTTGACCTCCCGTGGGCTTTATCTGTGTTTCTCATCTCCATCTCCCCCAATACCCTTGGCTGTGTTAGTTCTCATATCTGCACCAGGCAGACAGAGCTGAGCATTGATAACTTCCAGTTTTCAGAAAGGTAGCTCAAAGGAGAACAAAGAGTGAAGGGTGACTTTTCCTAAATCATGAGGTTTAACCAAAATTATTTTTAGAAACTTGGCATTTTTATTCTGTTTTTGTTTTTTGGTCCCAGTTTGCAGATGACAGCAGTGAGACTACTGGTACCAGGCAACACTCCAGGGAAAGTGCCGTTTATTAAGTTTTAAAAGGTCTGGTCTTTTATTATTATTATTATTGGAATATAGTTGATTTACAATGTTGTGTTAGTTTCAGGTGTACAGCAAAGTGATTCAGTTATACATATATATATATTCTTTTTCAGATTCTTTTCTATTATAGGTATTGAATATAGATATTGAATAGAGTTCCCTGTGCTATACAGCAGGACCTTGTTCTTTATCTATTTTATAAAAAGGTCCAGTCTTAATATATGACATGGTTGAGGCATCCGGTCCCACTTTTCCACAATTTCCTTGTTCTACTCCATGGGTCACACTTTATTTCTTTGTCAAGATCCTTTTGTTGTTGTCGTTGTTTAGTTCCTCATCAAGAGTGTATCACTGATAGAGCACACCCCTATGGAGTGTCACACAATGATTTCCAACAATTATGCAAAAGTAGTTTTCCTTGATGGTTCATCATTGATTGTTCCAGGCACTGATCTAGGCCTTTGGAAAACCAAGCAAACAGATGGAAACCTCTGCAGACATTCTAGTTGGGGAAGAAACGGTAACTACTAGACACTATAAATTACGAAAATTTCGTTAGAAGCTGACAAATGCTGTGAACAAAATAAAGTGGCGGGAAGGGGGAGGTAGAGTGGGACATAGCGTTTTAACTTTAAGATAGGGTTTGCAGAGCGGGCTGCACCGAGAAGGTGACACTGGTCCAGAGGGACAGAGCCATTCTGAAATCTGAGCAAGGACATTCGGAACAGGGGAAGCCCGCTGTGGAAAGGTTGGGGGGCATGTAGCTGGTGCTTTTGAAGGGGGCCGGGGCTCAGGATGGAGTGCAGAAGGTACTGGAAAAAGAGTAGGAGGTTGGGGCTCAGATGAAGGAGTGGGGCAGGGCTTGTCTTGGGCAGATAAGCCTCTTAGCTTTGACTTTGAAGAGAATGGGAATGTTTAGAGAATTTAGGTCCAGAAGGGACATGCATCTTTTGTTTTAACAAATTCTAAAGGGAACAGGAAGGCCACTTAGGAGGCTATGACTCTAACCCAGGCCAGAGATGGCACTGCTCAGACTGGGGTGCTGACCGTGGAGCGGGTGAGTGGTCAGATTCTAGACGCTTTGTGAAAACTATTTCTAATAGGATTTCCTGATGGGCTGGAGTTAAAAAAAAAAAAAAAATCTCACTATGATACGCACGTGTATGCTTGTTTGGTTATACTGAAGAGTGGTCGATGGAATGCGTACCAAACTGTTAACAATAGTTACCTGGAGGGCAGGAAAGGATAGGACGGGAGGAGGATCTTGGCTTTAGATGTGTACATTTCAGTGTTGTTTGGCCGTTGTAAATCACGCTGTTGCTTTTTGCCGCTTAAAAGCAAAAACCAATAACTTACTTGTCAAAAGAGTACCCCTGATGCTCCTTTAACTTGCTCCCACCTGCCTTTTAATATTGGTGGGGCTCACGGCGATGTGTCCCTGGCCCATTTCCCAATCCTAAAAGCAGAGCTTGGGCTGTTCGCATTGGTTTTTTTCACCATCTGCCAGGTACTCTGGCACTGCAGGGAATCATGTATACCCTTTGGCTCCACGTATATTAAACGCAAATGAAAAAATAATATCATCTCTGAACACTCCTGCCGTCTCTTGTGGCACTGGGCACCCCAGAAGAACACCTCAGGCAATTTGGGTGGCTTTATGCCTCTGGATACAAGTTGCTTCTCAATATCTGGTGTCATTAACACAGAAAAAAAGGAAGCTTGAGGTACCCCAGCCTCTAAGCCAAGAGGTGGGGGGGCAGGCTGTTGACATCTCCTTTCCTTGAAATTTCTTCCTTTTCTTTTCTCTCCCTTTCTTTTTAGCTATTGCAGGTCTCAGGAGGCAGCTGAGGCTTTGTCCTGGATCTGCCCTCCGCCCATATCCCTGCCTGGCTCACAGAAATATTATCATGGTGAAAGGAAGGAATGCTTTCTCCCATGCAAGGAGTTCTGTAGCCTTTGTTTACCCTAGTCCATGGGTGGGGGTGGCGGGTGCATTCCGTATTCTGCCTAAAAATATCTCCAATGTGCTTCAAAATATTTGTCACCCATACAGAGAATCCTGCAAATCCTCACCGCAGAGGCCTGGAAAGGAGAACATAGAAAGGTCTGCTGAGAAGGACTTCCTCTCACCTGTGTTTCGCAGCAGCAATTCTAGAGATCAAAGGTCTTTGTCTTCTAGGCTAAGATCTCGGCTTTCTGCATGTTTGTATCTGATTTTGCTCTGTGTTTTGCTCTCTGTGCTAATTGCAAACTTGAATGAAATGCTCAATGTCACTTCCCCACGAACCCAAGATTCTTCGGGGCATGGGCGCACATAAGACCCGGGTACAGTTCCGACCGTCCTGGTCAGGTGTTGCCTGGCCTCCATCAAATTGGCCAGAGTGTCCCAGGTACCATTCTGTCGACATCCTCAGGTCTCAGCCAAGGAGTTCCTCATCCAGGTCCCGTATGGCACCCTGGTGCTCTGCACTCCTGATCCTTTTCTCAAGGAGCAGAAGCTCAGTTTGTGATGAGTTAAAAACACTCCTTCTATGAGTGTAAATGACTTCTATTTATACTTGGGTGCCTTTTCCAAAGACAGTCCTAGGACTGGGTCTGATATCCTCAGAGCTGGGGAGTCTTCAGACCTGACGGTACAGAGTGTTGGTGTCACCCGCACTTGGTTGTCTGTGAGACCCACAGCAAAGCACTGGTTTTCTCTTTTTTCCTTTCAGCACGTACAAATGCAACTGTTGCCAAATCCCTAAAAGCAACTATTCCCCAAGTTCTCTTATGCGTGATGAGACATCCCTCAGCTCTCTTTGGATGTTACTTCCGTTTTTATTTATTTCTCTTGTTATTCATAAACATTAAGACAAACCAAACGGCTGGTTCCTTCTCCCATCCATTCTGAGGGCATGTTTCTCCTGTATTAAACTAAAATTAAACTCTGTCCCTAAAGAGTAAGCCGGTTTGAGAACTCAGAACCCTTTCACACTGCCTCAGTTTATCCAATGATAAACTTTGAACTACACTCTTGGGCATAATTGAGTTTGACTCCAACGTTTGCTCATTAAAGAGTTTATTTGTTAGTAACCCAACTCTTAGACTGCATATGTCTCTGCTTCCCCCAACTTACTGCTTTTAACCTTAACTCTACAATTAATCCTTTCAGTACCCCAGGAAGTAAAATGGGAATTGTCCCTTATTTAGTGGGTATGTGTTAAATAGAAGGTAGGTATGAATTGTGACCCTTGGAACAAAGGGCCTGGTGAAGTGAAAGCACCACTATGGTTATTATAATGAATAATAACAAAATTGCATCACTGACATGCAGCTACACGGTTTCTCCCCTGCCAGTCCTTTAACTTTGCTTGTAATGTTTTATGGCACAATCTTTCTGAGCAGCAACCAAATGCAGTACTTATTTTGCAACCTGTAGGATCCACAAGCCAGAACTCGAAATAAGGGAGTTATTAGTGATATGGATAGTCAGGGCCAGAGAGAGAGAGAGACAGAGAGACAGAGAGACAGAGAGAGAGAGAAAGAGAGAGGGAGAGAGAGGGAAGAATTTTATCTGTAGAGAAATGTTTTTATTTTTTTTGCCATGCCACTTGTGGGATCTTAGTTCCCCCTCCAGGGATTGAACCTGGGCCCTCGGCAGTAAAAGCACAGAGTCCTAACCACTGGACTGCCAGGGAATTCCCCAAGAAATGTCATCTTTTGAAAGATCTGGGGGCAATTATCCATATATCTTCTATAATGTTAGGTAATTGTCAACTCATTACTCCTTTTTTTTTTACAGTATTGATAAGATCAGCACTAAGTATAACTGTAAGTTTATTTATAATTGCTTCTGAAAAACCATGCAAAGGAATTTAAATGGAAGAAGATTATTTAGTTATTTGTAGAGACCACTAGGAATCTAAAATAAAATTTTGAAAAAGTCTGTCTTACTTGAAACTTCCATAAATTTCTAGCAAATAAGAGTCATAAATATAGGGGTTAAGAATATGGGCTCCAGGGACTTCCCTGGTGGCACAGTGGTTAAGAATCCGCCTGCCATTGCAGGGGACACGGGTTCGAGCCCTGGTCGGGGAAGATCCCACATGCCGAGGAGCAACTAAGCCTGTGTGCCACAACTACTGAGCCTGTGCTCTAGAGCCCACGAGCCACAACTACTGAAGCCCGCGCGCCTAGAGCCCGTGCTTCTCTACAAGAGAAGCCACTGCTCAACGCAACTAGAGAAAGCCCGCTCTCAGCAATGAAGACCCAATGCAGCCAAAAATAAAAATTAATTAATTAAAAAAAAAAAAAAGAGGGAACATGGGCTCCAAAGAAAGAGTGTCTGGGTTCCAAGCCTGGCGGAGCTGCCAGGGTGACCTTGGAGGAGTTGCTCAATGTCTGTTTTCTCATCTGCAAAATGGGTAGGGTAACAATAAGTAACTCACAAGGCAGTAGAGAGGCTATTATAACAATCATCATCATTTCCTGAGCATGTCCTGTTTATTGGACACTTTCTAAGCCCTTAATTTCCACAACAACCCCAGAGGATCGTCCATAGAAGTCAATTAGGCTATGCACCGCAACACCCTTTAGACTGTGTCCAGCCACGCTAAGACTTAATCAAGGCTACTTGTTTTTCATGTCCCCAAGCAAAGTGAAATCATCACGCCTTTGGAGTGAAATAAATAATTTAACAGGAGGGAGGCGATTTCAATAGGAGGCAATCTCCGTGAATCCCGCATATGAAGTGAGTTCATTTGAATTTGCCAACAAGCTCCTGCTAAATGAAATCAGTTGGAGAGCTATAACTTAAGGCTACAATTAAAGGGCGAATTAAAAGCAGTGCCAGCAGGTTAGGTAGTGAGGACAGGCCTCGCAGCGTGCAGTGCACGCTAGCTTTTGGCTTCCCGTTTTCCTTAAAGCAGCCCGAGAGGGCTGTGGATTAATTGGTGGAAAAGCAGTGACCGGAGGCTTTGGGGCCAATGTGTGAAGCAAGCTGAATAAAAAGCAAAATGATGAAGGGGGATGAAGCACAGTAGAGCAGCGATTTCCACACTTTTAAGTTTCAGGATCCCTCTACTCTTAAAAAAATTATTGCAGACTTCAAAGAGCTTTTGTGAACATGGGCTGTTTCTATCTTATTTTTACCTTATTGGATGTTAAAGACATTAAAAAATATTTATTAACTTAAATATAATAAAACTTATGTATTGATAGCATAAATAACATCATTTTTATGAAAAATAGCTATATTTTCCAAAACAAAAAAGTGTTATTGCTTTACAGTTTTTGCAAACCTCTTTAATATTTGGCTTTTTAATAAATAGCTTGATTGTTATATCTACTTTTTCATTCTGTCTGTTGTGATATAACATTTTGTTGAAAATCTAGCTTGTCACGTATTTAGTTGGAAAAGGGAGAAATATGTTTAATAGCCTTTCAGGAAATTATGGATTTTCTTCTTTGATAATACACTAAAATTTGACAGGTGTTTGATTCTTTTTCTTTTTTTCGTCTTTACTACTGTTTCCAAGGAAATCTTTTCTTTTTTAATTGCAGTATAGTTGGCTTACAATATTGCATTAGTTTTAAGGGGTACAACATAGTAATTATATATTTTTATAGAATATACTCCATACAAAGTTACTATAAAATATTGACATTCCCTCTGCTGTACATTACACTCTTGTAACCTATTCACTTTATACCTAGTACTTTGTACCTCTTAATCCCCTTCGCCTATGATTCTTTTTTTTTTTGCGGTACGCGGGCCTCTCACTGTTGTGGCCTCTCCCGTTGCGGAGCAACAGGCTCTGGACGCGCAGGCTCAGCGGCCATGGCTCACGGGCCCAGCCACTCCGCGGCATGTGGGATCTTCCCAGACCGGGGCACGAACCCGTGTCTCCTGCATCGGCAGGCGGACTCTCAACCACTGCGCCACCAGGGAAGGCCTCACCTATGATTCTTAAAGACGAGTTGCAATGTGACATTTCAAGCTATATCAATGAACTTTTCATACTCTATACAAATGCAACAGAATGAGAGTGAAAAAGGAAAATCATGCCTCCTCCCCTTCTTCCTCCCCCTCCCCTTCTTTCTCTTCTCCTTCTTCTTCCTCTTCCTCTTCCTCTCCTTCCTCCCACTTCTTTGTTGAATAGTTTTGACCTCCAAGACACCCTGAAAAGGTCTGAGGGGCCCCTAGGGCTTCCTAGAACACATTCTGAGAACCACTGTCCTAGGTAAATAATCTCCCTCTCTCTCTCTTTTCCCCCTTAGGCTCTTTTAGTCACATAGCATAAAGATTTGCTCCAGGTTATCTCAGAAGAGGTGGCTTTATTTTATGGCTAGAGATGACTTGGATCCCTACAGGTACATTCTCTCAGGCTCCCTTTCATGAACTACATATTCTTTTCCCCAGGACACCTTACCAGCTCCATTCTTTCCTCTCCTTTCTCATACTTTCTGCTCTGTCAACTTTAAACTAGCCTCCCTCTCAATAGCAAGACGTTTTACCTTAAACTCAGGTAGATAACTGCACATTCCCTTGATGTTTTCAAGCCCAGAGTTATAAGAACTCAAGTTGGTCATATTGCGGTGCCGGTCATAGCATATTCACGGGTGACACTAAGACCAGCTGCCCTTGGGCCAGGTGTCCCTCAGAGCCCATTAGCTGTGGGTGGTAGAGTGGGGCACCCAGTACAAAGTGTATTTCTTCTGTGCTCTTTTTACAGTGGCTGAGAATTTAGCCCATTATGATCAAAACTGCACTTTCTTTTGAAACTTGCAGGTTTTCTCAGTGTTCTTCAGGGGCTCCCCCTGAGACTCCAACCTACTAGGAAGTGTAATGTAGCAGTGAAACAAATAGGTACGGAGACGTGTGCTTGGATTTGGATCCGCTTATTACCTGGTGACTTTGGGGAAATACTTTAACTTCTTAGTCCTAGAATGTAAAGTGAGGATGATAATGGCCCTTAGGGTCATAGTAGGATTAAGTGGGAGCACCCATGTAAAGTGCTCATGGTACAGTAAGTACCCAGAGGAGTTAGCACTCATCATTCAGTTTTACTTCAGCATTGGACAGGTGGAGGCAGCTCTGCCCAAGAGGATGGAGACCAGCCCTTGGACCCGCTCACTAATATGCCTCTTTTTCTCTTGCCTGATTCAGGTCCCCTTTCCCTCAATCACCAGGTTTGCCTAGTCGGAAATAGTACTATCCACGGTCACTTAAGCACTAGGAAGCTTAAACAGCTTTTCTGTTTTCTTCTCAGTTCTATCCTTCTCCCCCAGCTTTCTCACGTCTTCTTTCCTCTTTCTTATTCTCCCACTCCCCTTCCCCTTCCAGTGTTGCCCCTCTTCTTCCCCTGTCTTTCTCTTAGTTACAGTACATGATAAGCTGCTATAACAAAAAGACCCCCAAGACCCTGTGGCTTAAAAAAGGGCAAAGAGTTTATTTGTTTCCCTTTTTGAACTGGTCCAGAAGCAGTGGCTCAAGGAGGCTGTTCTCCATCAGGCCATTTGAAGGTCCAGATTCCCTCCTTCATGCGGTTCTTCCGTCTCCTAGGATACAGGGTTCATCTGTATGGTTGAAGCTGGCTCGTTCGACATCCACACAGTCCAGCCCACAGGAAGAGGGTCAGAGGAAGTGGAGGGCAAGCAGATTGCTTTTTTAAAAAATGTATTCTGGAAGTTGGGACACTGGCTAACACTTAGATTCAAGGAAAGCTGGGGGGCTATGTGCTCAGCTAAAACCCAAAGAGATCAGAGTCCTTCTCCTAAAAGGAAGAAGTGGAGAATGGGGACAACTCTTAGTCTTTGCCATGACCCTCAGTCTATCAGTGGGACTCCCAAGGCACGGAATTTAAGGTTTTAGCAGCACGTTTCCCAAACTTTATAGCAATTGAAAATGCTGTCTGTTCCCTCTGCCTGAAATGCTCCCACCACCCACCTCCCCACCTTTGTCGGTCACCCTAGTGTGAGGTTTCTGCACCTGAATCTGAAACACTCCTGCCACATTCAGTTCGACGTGGACCCAAGAAGGGAGAAGAGTCACGGACCTTCAGTGGGTTCCTCACCCAGAGCTAGGCCCTCTTTCAGTGGGTTTCCAGCTTTCTCTCTTCCCTTTTCAGGGCACATGGCCTCTGATGCCCTGGCAGTAAGAGGACCTTCCCATAAGGCCACTGGCCTGGGAAGGTCATAGCAGAGCTAGGATAACATCAGTTTCAACAATCAAAACTTCTGATTGCGAACAAACCCACTTCTTCTATGGACACCAGAGGAGATAAGAGTGTGGGCTAGGCTGGAGATTGTTTCACTGAGGAACTGTGATTACCCTTTAGGGATTCATAGCTGGCAAGAGACTCGATTTAATTCACTTACAAAATTTTTATTAGGCGAATATCAACATACTCGCAAAGGTTTCCCTCTGCCCTTTTTATAACCATGTCAAAATCTGCCACTCAATTATGCTAATTCTTTAGTTTGCACTCAGTCGGAAACATCATTTAAGAGGGAAATGATATTTTAAATGGCCTTTCTAAAAAAAAAAAAAATGGTTCTGAAGAACCTAGGGGCAGGACAGGAATAAAGACACAGACATATAGAATGGACTTGAGGACACAGGAAGGGGGAAGGGTAAGCTGGGACAAAGTGAGAGAATGTCATGGACGTATATACACTACCAAATGTAAAATAGATAGCTAGTGGGAAGCAGCCGCATAGCACAGGGAGATCAGCTCGGTGCTTTGTGACCACCTGGAGGGGTGGGAGGGAGACGCAAGAGGGAGATATGGGGATATGGAGATATATGTTTATGTATAGCTGATTCACTTTGTTATACAGCAGAAACTAATACACCATTGTAAAGCAATTATACTCCAATAAAGATGTTTTAAAAAATAAATAACTGGCCTTTCTTTATTACTCTATTTGTGTCAAGCCTAAGTGATTCAAATGCCTGTGCGACCAAAAAGTAATTGTGACGTCACCACACTGCTGAGGTCTGGGGAGTGACCTCTTGTAGCTCATTGTCAACATCTATTTTATGGATTCTCAGCTCTCCCTTTAGCCTTAATCTTTGATCTCGGGCTAGAAAGTTATGATGTCATGAAATCAAATGGGAGTCTCAAGTTGAATACCTTATCATTATTTTTTTATTCTAAGTTAATAACACAGACATACTTTTTTCTTATAATGAAATAGCTACTTATACGTTTCTTCAGTCCAATGAAGTTCATGACACAGGCATTGCAAAAAGAGTTTTTAAAATTTCCAATTACTTAGGTAATGGCATACTTTCTAAGTAAATGAAGCTTACATTAACAATGTCTTGATGGATGGACCTAGAGATTATCATACCAAGTGAAGTAAGTCAGGCTAAGACAAATACCATGTGATATCACTTATATGTGGAATCTAAAAAATGATACACATAAACTTATTAACAAAACAGAAACAGACTCACAGACATAGAAAAGAACCTTATGGCTGCTGAAGTGGAAGTGAGGGGGTGGGAGGAGGAGAGATAAATTAGGCGGAAGGAATTAGCAGATACACGCTATTATATATCAAATAGATAAACAACAAGGACCTAGTGTATAGCACAGGGAACAATATTCAATATCTTATAATAAACTATAATGGAAAAGAAACTGAAAAAGAACATATATATTATATATATATACACACACACACACACACACACACACATTTATATAACAGAATCACTTTGCTGTGTACCTGAAACTAACACAATATTGTAAATCTACTACAATTAAAAAAAAAACCAATATGATCCTGAAAAACCCAGTTAAGAAGAAGGAAAATTATATCACCTGCCAAGTGTTCCTGGTTTCCTTCCTCCCCAGTTCAATATTTTAACCAAACATTTGAAAGAAGTCTTAAGTAGCCTGATTATTGATCTGGGAATAACACAAAGTTGGGAAGGTTGGTTAATAAGTCAGAACCCAGATTCGAAGAGGTCTCAGTAAATGAGATTGGTAGGCATCTACCATCTCTGCAATATAGTTTAACATGGATAAGTGTTTGCCTTTAGACAGACAGAAACAAAACAAAACAACCCAAACAGCTAAATACGTATTAAAAAAACTCAGTTTGTTTGAAAAAGATAAACGGAAATTAACTGACCAAAAGGCAACACAAAGTCAACTGTGACTGCCACATAGCTGCTAAAAATCCAATGTGGTCTTAGGCGGCATGAAGGGGAAAACGTGGACAGCATAAGGTGCGTGATAGGTCTGTTAATTTTTTTTCCTTTTTTTTTGAGATCATACTGCATTTTAGAGACTTTTCAAAAATTCTGGATGCTACATCTTCAGAGGCACAGTGAGAAACTAGAATGTATTCAGAGGAGAGTAAGTGTCAAGGGTTTTGGAAGCAGTCATGTATGAACTGGGGACAGTTGTACTAAAACTAGATGGCTTTGGGGAGACTTGAGAACTATTCTCAAATCTTGAGATGAGCTGAGAACTCAGGGTTGACTTTGCGAGAGGGAACATTATTTGCTCCCCTATGCTTTCCCCTATAATTTCCCTTTTCCCTGGAAATTTTACTGGAAATGCTATTATTTTATGTATAAATGTCAAGTAATTTCTAGTGTTATTTTGTAGTACCTTCTTCCTATTCTTCTAGCTATCTCCTGTGACAAATAATAGCACAATCTCCCCCACTTTAAATCTTCAGAAATAGTTTCATTTATCTAATGAGATTCATCCTTTTTGGATTCAGAATGAAGGTTTAAACACCCTCTAAAATGACTCCATGAATCTGCTCTCTTGTCATCCCCACACCTTCACCGTCCTTCCACTTCTTGATTTGATTATTCCATCAGAGACTACACCTCTGTCATTCGGGCTCAAAACCATGGGGTCACCTTCAGCTCATCTGTAGTCCTGAGATGCAACCCGATTTTGTCCATCACACAGTGGCCTGGCCCAACCCAGGGACCCTGACCAGAAATATGTGATTTCTATCCCATGTGGCAATGGTACATATGTTATCAAAGACTCCTGTTAAGTGCAAATCAGAGATTCTGCACATGGGCTGGAGGCTGGGGAAACTTGAAGGAGCAGCTCCTGACTCTGCATCAGGACGGCCAACCCTGAAAGCTTCATCCTGGAAAGGGTCTGGCGGATGTTTAAGGGCGATCCCCTTCACAAAGTCGCGAGCGTATCTCACGATTTGAGTGTAATTCCTAGTAAGCAGGGGGATGGCCTGCATGCTCCCTAGAGCCCTTCCCAGTCAGAGGGATGTGACTTACTCCTTGTGAATCCCCGGAGTGGAGAACAGCTGAGGATTTGACAGGAAGTGGCAGGAGATGGGAATTCAGCATGAGGGGAGATGTCTTTGTTTTTCTCAGCCTCCTGGGTCTCCAGGGCCCTGGGCCAAAACGCTGGAGGCTGGGAAATGCACAGGAATGTCTTTAGTTCATTTCTTCAGCTGGAGACTTAGATAATCAGACTCTAATAGAGACACAGACATAGAGAACAAAGGTATGGACACCAAGGGGGCAAAGGTGGGGTGGGATGGATTGGGAGATTAGGATTGACATAAACACAATACTATGTATAAAACAGATAACTAATGAGAACCTGCTGTAGAGCACAGGGAACTCAGTGCTCTGTGACCTAAATGGGAAGGAAATCCAAAAACGAGGGGATATATGCATACATAGAGCTGATTCACTTCACTGTACAGCAGAAACGAACACAACATTGTAAAGCAACTATACTCCAATTAACAAAAAAATGTTTACCTTGATTAATCTTGTGAATTGAGAGAGGAGCCAGAGATCACCATGTACTTCATTATACCCTCTAATGGCTGAGGTACAGCCCAGGGCATTGAGAAGGGCAGAGAGCTGGCCTCAGGGCCATCCATAGATCTCTTCCTTCCAGTTACAGGTGGTCTACTTTGAGCAACTCAGCCAGGAATTTAACTTTTCAATAAGTCTGGTGAACTGGGGACCAGCCTTCACATCTCTTTAAGGGCCTGCAAAGAGTTCCCAACCACTAAGAAGCCTGGCAGGAAACTGTGGGAGCTGGGGACACGTGTGACCCCTTATTCCCAGTTCTCGTGCTCCCAGCTCGTGCTTCTAGGACGTAGGGTCAAAGTTGTGGAGTCTGGGGAATTCTGGGTAATGTTGCAAAACACAAGCTGCAGCTCGTCTTCCTCATACCTTCTCAGATTATCTGCTCCTGATAACCGTGTTGTGGGAACCTGTCCCCAGCTGATGTGGGGTATCATCAGGGATGCACCTCCGTTTAACCCCATCCCATCACTGAACTGACCGTGTGCTCTTCAGGGACTGTCGGGAAGGGTAGGTGAACTCCTAGGACCCCTCGGCCTGGGGAGTCTGTTTGGAGCAGCAGGCCAGTTGCATCTGAAGGTTTCGATGATCTGTTACAGGACGTTCAGGAGGTCATGTCTTCTTCTTGGGGGTCCTTCCCATAACTTCTGGTCACAGGACTGGCTGCTCACTGGTGGGAAATTCTTGATGGGACCGGGGTCCTCCTCCTAACCAAGATTATGGGCTTCAGCTTTTGTGGGGTTTTGGTTTGTTTGTTTTGGTTTTTTGTTTGTTTCTTTTCTGCCATTTCTACGGTTTAATTAGAAAAAAGAATTTTTTAACATATCTATTAATAACATGTTTGGTTTCTAGCAGAGACAGATGCTATTTGTGTCCCACCCAGAAATAATAATAACAATTATGTATTGTGTGCTTGCCTGGGACCAGTATGCTAAGTGCTTGCTGTGCTTCTCTTTACAACGATGCTGTAAAGGCATCTAGGATAAGACACCATTCTAGAGTGACACAGCTACCAAATAACAAAGGGAAGGACCAGGTTATCTTCCCTTTAATTACTACTCTACAAAAAAATGTCCTGTTGTCCTGATCTCACCTCTGAGACTCAACTGTGAACACACCAGCTATGATGCATTCTCTTACACAAGCTCTTTGAAATTTTAGAGGGAGAAGAGTATGGTTTTTCTTAAGCAATTTAAAAAATATCCCTTCATAATTCGTTAAAAAAAAGTTATTCAGCAAATTAGAAAGAAGGAAGGAAGGAGGGAGGGAAGGAAGGAAGACAGGGAAAGAAAGAGGTGGAAGAAGAAAGAAAGAAAATGAGTCAACACTCTACCGCTAATATTTTAAGGGGTTTTTTCTGTAGTATTTATCTCAGGCATAATGTTTGAAGGATAAAGATTCAAGTAAAAATTTAATAACTTGGAACTCAAATGGCTTTCCTAAGCTGGCTGAGAGTGGATAGCTTATTTAGGAATTCCAGTGCAGGCAAAGGTCAACAGATTATAAGGGACTAAGGTTAGAAAATGTGTGTGAAATAGACAGGAAAGGAGGCTGAGGATTCTGCAGGCTGGTCTCACCTGGCTCAGGACAGTGGGTGGTAGAATGTGCTGGAAGCACAGGGTGGCTCTGGAATGCAGGTAGAGTCCTGCAGCTGGAGTTTGCCTCTGAGTCTTGGAGCCTCTTCCTAGGGTCTTCACCCCGGCAGAGCTCTGATTAAGACACCTGGGCAAAAACAGTGGCTATTGGCTGTGCTTCTGTCAGTGACAGAGGGAATCATGATTTAGAAAGTTAGAAAGAGTGTAGTTAGAGGGAGAAGAGTCAAGACAGAACAGTCATTGGCATCCAGCCTTTCGGCAATCGTCATTAGCAGTGCATTGAGGGGGTAGGTGGAGAAAGGAACCAGTAGGACCGGTCGTGGTTTTTTTTTCTTACATATTTTGTTCAATATCTCTTCTCTGGGGGCTGGGATAAATTAGGAGTTTGGGATTAACAGATACACACTACTATATATAAAATAGATAACCAAAAAGACCTACTGTACAGCACAGAGAACTATACTCAATATATTGTAATAAACTATAAAGGAAAAGAATCTGAAAAAGAATAAATAAATAAATATATATATATAACTGAATCACTTTGCTGTACACCTGAAACTAACACAACATTGTAAATCAACTCAACTTCAATAATTAAAAAAAAAGAAAAATCCCCTCTCTGAGAAACTTTCACATCCCAGTGTAGACCATAATAGACAGATAATTGTGGCATTTGATTAACTTCCATAATTTGTGTTATGAAATTTCCTGTGGAAGACAGAAAATCTGTTTCTTAAATTTGCAACAAATATAAATTCATTTCCACCTAAAAACAATTATATATTTTGTTCAATATCCCTTCTCTGGGAGCTGGATTCTAAGAAAGCAAACAACTTTGTTTTGACTTCAAAAGGTATAATTAAGGATGCAAGACATAGAAACATAAAACAAATCATAATGGGAGGTGTTATAGGTCGCCAGAAATGGTTATGTTAGGGACAAGAGACATTCATGCCTTAGAGGACTCAAAGTTTGATGATTCCATGGTGCATGATTTATCAAACTGTGGGTCTCAGCCCCTCAGTGGGTTGTAAAATTGAGTGGATTATGTCCACCATATAAAAAATACAGTAGAAAATATCAAAGTGCATTGTGTGTAGGAAGGTTATGCCTTTCATGAGCATTGTTTTTTAAGCTGTAAACACGCACACAAGTGTACATGATGGGTTTTATTATAAAATATATTTCCCCTCACAGATTCAATCAAACATTTCAAAGATGTTCCATTCACCAAAGTAATCTCCAACCTAGATCTTTTTTTTTTTTTTTTTTTTAAACATCTTTATTGGGGTATAATTGCTTTACAATGGTGTGTTAGTTTCTGCTTTATAACAAAGTGAATCAGCTATACATATACATATGTTCCCATATGTCTTCCCTCTTGCGTCTCCCTCCCTCCCACTCTCCCCATCCCACCCTTCCAGGCTGTCACAAAGCACCGAGCTAATATCCCTGTGCCTTGCGGCTGCTTCCCCCCAGCTATCTACCTTACTACGTTTGTTAGTGTGTATATGTCCATGACTCTCTCTCGCCCTGTCAAAACTCACCCCTCCCCCTCCCCATACCCTCAAGTCCGTTCTCCAGTAGGTCTGCGTCTTTATTCCTATCTTACCCCTAGGTTCTTCATGACATTTTTTTCCCTTAAATTCCATATATATGTGTTAGCATACGGTATTTGTCTTTTTCTTTCTGACTTACTTCACTCTGTATGACAGACTCTAGGTCTATCCATCTCATTACAAATAGCTCAATTTCATTTCTTTTTAAGGCTGAGTAATATTCCATTGTGTATATGTGCCACATCTTCTTTATCCATTCATCCGATGATGGGCGCTTAGGTTGTTTCCATGTCCTGGCTATTGTAAATAGAGCTGCAATGAACATTTTGGTACATGACTCTTTTTGAATTTTGGTTTTCTCAGGGTATATGCCAAGTAGTGGGATTGCTGGGTCATATGGTAATTCTATTTGTAGTTTTTTAAGGAACCTCCATACTGTTCTCCACAGTGGCTGAACCAATTCACATTCCCACCAGCAGTGCAAGAGTGTCCCCTTTTCTCCACACCCTCTCCAGCATTTATTGTTTCTAGATTTTTTGATGATGGCCATTCTGACTGGTGTGAGATGATATCTCATTGTAGTTTTGATTTGCATTTCTCTAATGATTAATGATGTTGAGCATTCTTTCATGTGTTTGTTGGCATTCTGTATATCTTCTTTGGAGAAATGTCTGTTTAGGTCTTCTGCCCATTTTTGGATGGGGTTGTTTGTTTTTTTGTTATTGAGCTGCATGAGCTGCTTGTAAATTTTGGAGATTAATCCTTTGTCAGTTGCTTCATTTGCAAATGTTTTCTCCCATTCTGAGGGTTGTCTTTTGGTCTTGGTTATGGTTTCCTTTGCTGTGCAAAAGCTTTGAAGTTTCATTAGGTCCCATTTGTTTATTTTTGTTTTTATTTCCATTACTCTAGGAGGTGGGTCAGAAAGGATCTTGCTGTGATTTATGTCATAGAGTGTTCTTCCTATGTTTTCTTCTAAGAGTTTGATAGTTTCTGGCCTTACATTTAGGTCTTTAATCCATTTTGAGCTTATTTTTGTGTATGGTGTTAGGGAGTGATCTAATCTCATACTTTTACATGTACCTGTCCAGTTTTCCCAGCACCATTTATTGAAGAGGCTGTCCTTTCTCCACTGTACATTCCTGCCTCCTTTATCAAAGATAAGGTGTCCATATGTGCGTGGGTTTATCTCTGGGCTTTCTATCCTGTTCCACTGATCTATCTTTCTGTTTTTGTGCCAGTACCATACTGTCTTGATTACTGTTGCTTTGTAATATAGTCTGAAGTCAGGGAGCCTTATTCCTCCAGCTCCTTTTTTCGTTCTCAAGATTGCTTTGGCTATTCGGGGTCTTTTGTGTTTCCATACAAATTGTGAAATTTTTTGTTCTAGTTCTGTGAAAAATGCCAGTGGTAGTTTGATAGGGATTGCATTGAATCTGTAGATTGCTTTGGGTAGTAGAGTCATTTTCACAATGTTGATTCTTCCCATCCAAGAACATGGTATATCTCTCCATCTATTTGTATCATCTTTAATTTCTTTCATCAGTGTCTTATAATTTTCTGCATACAGGTCTTTCGTCTCCTTAGGTAGGTTTATTCCTAGATATTTTATTCTTTTTGTTGCAATGGTAAATGGGAGTGTTTTCTTGATTTCACTTTCAGATTTTTCATCATTAGTATATAGGAATGCCAGAGATTTCTGTGCATTAATTTTGTATCCTGCTACTTTACCAAATTCATTGATTAGCTCTAGTAGTTTTCTGGTAGCATCTTTAGGATTCTCTATGTATAGTATCATGTCATCTGCAAACAGTGACAGCTTTACTTCTTCTTTTCCGATTTGGATTCCTTTTATTTCCTTTTCTTCTCTGATTGCTGTGGCTAAAACTTCCAAAACTATGTTGAATAAGAGTGGTGAGAGGGGGCAACCTTGTCTTGTTCCTG
This sequence comes from Phocoena sinus, assembly GCF_008692025.1. Taxonomy (NCBI): domain Eukaryota; kingdom Metazoa; phylum Chordata; class Mammalia; order Artiodactyla; family Phocoenidae; genus Phocoena; species Phocoena sinus. The sequence continues at coordinate 75,282,636 of NC_045773.1, read as the reverse complement.
ATCTTAGTGGAAATGCTTTCAGATTTTCACCATTGAGGATGATGTTTGCTGTGGGCTTGTCATATATGGCTTTTATTATGTTTAGGAAAGTTCCCTCTATGCCTACTTTCTGGAGGGTTTTTATCATAAATGGGTGTTGAATTTTGTCGAAAGCTTTCTCTGCATCTATTGAGATGATCATATGGTTTTTCTCCTTCAATTTGTTAATATGGTTTATCACATTGATAGATTTGCGTATATTGAAGAATCCTTGCATTCCTGGAATAAACCCCACTTGATCATGGTGTATGATCCTTTTAATGTGCTGTTGGATTCTGTTTGCTAGTATTTTGTTGAGGATTTTTGCATCTATGTTCATCAGTGATATTGGCCTGTAGTTTTCTTTCTTTGTGACATCCTTGTCTGGTTTTGGTATCAAGGTGATGGTGGCTTCGTAGAAGGAATTTGGGAGTATTCCTCCCTCTGCTATATTTTGGAAGAGTTTGAGAAGGATAGGTGTTAGCTCTTCTCTAAACGTTTGATAGAATTCACCTGTGAAGCCATCTGGTCCTGGGCTTTTGTTTGTTGGAAGGTTTTTAATCACAGTTTCAATTTCAGTGCTTGTGATTGGTCTGTTCATATTTTCTATTTCTTCCTGATTCAGTCTTGGCAGGTTGTGCATTTCTAAGAATTTGTCCATTTCTTCCAGATTGTCCATTTTATTGGTATAGAGTTGCTTGTAGTAATCTCTCATGATTTTTTTTATTTCTGCAGTGTCAGTTGTTACTTCTCCTTTTTCATTTCTAATTCTATTGATTTGAGTCTTCTCCCTTTTTTTCTTGATGAGTCTGGCTAGTGGTTTATCTATTTTGTTTATCTTCTCAAAGAACCAGCTTTTAGTTTTATTGATCTTTGCTATTGTTTCCTTCATTTCTTTTTCATTTATTTCTGATCTGATTTTTATGATTTCTTTCCTTCTGCTAGCTTTGGGGTTTTTTTGTTCTTCTTTCTCTAATTGCTTGAGGTGCAAGGTTAGGTTGTTTATTCTAGATGTTTCCTGCTTCTTAAGGTGGGCTTGTATTGCTATAAACTTCCCCCTTAGAACTGCTTTTGCTGCATCCCATAGGTTTTGGGTCGTTGAGTCTCCATTGTCATTTGTTTCTAGGTATTTTTTTATTTCCTCTTTGATTTCTTCAGTGATCACTTCATTATTAAGTAGTGTATTGTTTAGCCTCCATGTGTTTGTATTTTTTAAAGATCTTTTCCTGTAATTGATATCTAGTCTCATGGCGTTGTGGTCGGAAAAGATACTTGATACAATTTCAGTTTTCTTAAATTTACCAAGGCTTGATTTGTGACCCAAGATATGATCTATCCTGGAGAATGTTCCATGAGCACTTGAGAAAAATGTGTATTCTGTTGTTTTTGGATGGAGTGTCCTATAAATATCAATTAAGTCCATCTTGTTTAATGTATCATTTAAAGCTTGTGTTTCCTTATTTATTTTCATTTTGGATGATCTGTCCATGGGTGAAAGTGGGGTGTTAAAGTCCCCTACTATGAATGTGTTACTGTTGATCTCCCCTTTTATGGTAGTTAGTATTTGCCTTATGTATTGAGGTGCTCCTATGTTGGGTGCATAAATATTTACAATTGTTATATCTTCTTCTTGGATCGATCCCTTGATCATTATGTAGTGTCCTTCTTTGTCCCTTTTAATAGTCCTTATTTTAAAGTCTATTTTGTCTGATATGAGAATTGCTACTCCAGCTTTCTTTTGGTTTCCATTTGCATGGAATATCTTTTTCCATCCCCTTACTTTCAGTCTGTATGTGTCTCTAGTTCTGAAGTGGGTCTCTTGTAGACAGCATATATAAGGGTCTTGTTTTTGTATCCATTCAGCCAATCTGTGTCTTTTGGTGGGAGCATTTAGTCCATTTACATTTAAGGTAATTATCGATATGTATGTTCCTATTTCCATTTTATATATTGTTTTGGGTTCGCTACTATAGGTCATTTCCTTCTCTTGTGTTTCGTGTCTAGAGAAGTTCCTTTAGCATTTGTTGTAAAGCTGGTTTGGTGGTGCTGAACTCTCTCAGCTTTTGCTTGTCTGTAAAGGTTTTAATTTCTCCATCAAATGTGAATGAGATCCTTGCTGGGTAGAGTAGTCTTGGTTGCAGGCTATTCTCCTTCATCACTTTCAGTATGTCCTGCCACTCCCTTCTGGCTTGTAGGGTTTCTGCTGAGAGATCAGCTGTTAACCTTATGGGGATTCCCTTGTGTGTTATTTGTTGTTTTTCCCTTGCTGCTTTTAATATGCTTTCTTTGTATTTAATTTTTGACAGTTTGATTAATATGTGTCTTGGCGTGTTTCTCCTTGTATTTATCCTGTATGGGACCCTCTGTGCTTCCTGGACTTGATTAACTATTTCCTTTCCCATATTAGGGAAGTTTTCAACTATAATCTCTTCAAATATTTTCTCAGTCCCTTTCTTTCTTTCTTCTTCTTCTGGAACCCCTATAATTCGAATGTTGGTGCGTTTCATGTTGTCCCAGAGGTCTCTGAGACTGTCCTCAGTTCTTTTCATTCTTTTTTCTTTATTCTGCTCTGCAGTAGTTATTTCCACTACTTTATCTTCCAGGTCACTTATCCGTTCTTCTGCCTCAGTTATTCTGCTATTGATCCTATCTAGAGTGATTTTAATTTCATTTATTGCATTGTTCATCGTTGCTTGTTTCATCTTTAGTTCTTGTAGGTCCTTGTTAACTGTTTCTTGCATTTTGTCCATTCTACTTCCAAGATTTCGGATCATCCTTACTATCATTATTCTGAATTCTTTTTCAGGTAGATTGCCTATTTCCTCTTCATTTGTTAGGTCTGGTGGGTTTTTATCTTGCTCCTTCATCTGCTGTGTGTTTTTCTGTCTTCTCATTTTGCTTATCTTACTGTGTTTGGGGTCTCCTTTTTGCAGGCTGCACTTTCGTAGTTCCCGTTGTTTTTGATGTCTGTCTCCAGTGGCTAAGGTTGTTTCAGTGGGTTGTGTAGGCTTCCTGGTGGAGGGGACTAGTGCCTGTGTTGTGCTGGATGAGGCTGGATCTTGTCTCTCTAGTGGGCAGGTTCACGTCTGGTGGTGTGTTTTGGGGTGTCTGTGGGCTTATTATGATTTTAGGCAGCCTCTCTGCTAAAGGGTGGGGTTGTGTTCCTGTTTTGCTAGTTGTTTGGCATAGGTTGTCCAGCACTGTGGCTTGCTGGTCGTTGAGTGAAGCTGGGTGCTGGTGTTAAGATGGAGGTCTCTGGGATATTTCCACCGTTTAATATTATGTGGAGCTGGGAGGTCTCTTGTTGACCAGTGTCCTGAAGTTGGCTCTCCTACCTCAGAGGCAGAGCCCTGACTCCTGGCTGGAGCACCAAGAGCCTTTCATCCACACAGCTCAGAATAAAAGGGAGAAAAAGTAGGGAGAATTAGTAGAAGTATGAGTAAAGAAAGAAGGAAAGGAGGAAAGGAAGGAAGGAAGAAAGAAGCAAAGAAGGAAAGAAAGGAGGGAGGGAGGGAGGGAGGGAGGAAGGAAGGAAGGAGGGAAAGAAGGAAAAAAGACAGAAAGAAAGATGATACAGTAAAAATAAAATAAAGTATAATATAGTTATTGAATTAAAAAATATTTAGAAAAAAAAAAGGGACGGATAGAACCTTAGGACAAATGTTAGAAGCAAAGCTATACAGAGAAAATCTTACACAGAAGCATACACATACACCTTCACAAAAAGAGGTAAAGGGGGAAAAATCATAAATCCTGCTCCCTGAGACCACCTCCTCAATTTGGGGTGATTCGTTGTCTAAAGGAGGGAAGGAAGGAAGGAAAGAAAGAAAGAACGAAGGTAAAGTATAATAAAGTTATTACAATTAAACTTAATTATTAAGAAAAAGAATTTTTAAAAAAAAGTCATGGACGGATAGAGCCCTAGGACAAATGGTGGAAGCAAGAGTATACAGACAGGATCTCACACAGAAGCATACACGTACACATTCACAAAAAGAGGAAAAGGGAAAAAAAATCATAGATCTCGCTCCTAAATTCCACCTCTTCAATTTGGGATCATTCCTTGTCTCTTCAGGTATTCCACAGATGCAGGGTATATCAAGTTGATTGTGGAGCTTTAATCCGCTGCTTCTGTGGCTGCTGGGAGAGATTTCCCTCTCTCTTCTTTGTTCTCACAGCTCACAGGAGCTCAGCTTTGGATTTGGCCCTGCCTCTGCGTGTAGGTCGCTGGAGGGCGTCTGTTTTTTCGCTCAGACAGGACGGGGTTAAAGGAGCCGCTGATTCGGGGCCTCCGGCTCACTCAGGCCGGGGGTTGGGGGATGGGGGTAGGAGGGGCACTACGTGCGGGGCGGGCCTGCGGCTGCAGAGGCAGCGTGACGTTGCGGCAGAGGCCGGCGTGATGTTGCACCAGCCTGAGACCCGCCGTGCGCTGTCCCGGGGAAGTTGTCCCTGGATCCCGGGAACCTGGCAGTGGCGGGCTGCACAGGCTCCGCGGAAGAGGGGTGTGGAGAGTGACCTGTGCTCGCACACAGGCCCCTTGGTGGCGGCAGCAGCAGCCTTAGCGTCTCCCGCCCGTTCTGGGGTCCGCGGTTTTAGCCGCGGCTCGCGCCCGTCTCTGGGGTTCGCGCTTTTAGCCGCGGCTCGCGCCCGTCTCTGGAGTTCCTTTAAGCAGCGCTCTTAAACCCCTCTCCTCGCGCACCAGGAAACAAAGAGGGAAGAAAAAGTCTCTTGCTTCTTCGGCCGGTGCAGGCTTTTCCCCGAACTCCCTCCCGGCTAGTCGTGGTGCACTAACCCCTTCAGGCTATGTTCAAGCCGCCTACCCCAGTCCTCTCCCTGAGCTCCGTCCAAAACCAAAACCCGAGCCTCAGCTCGCAGCCCCGCCCGCCCCGGCGGGTGAGCAGACAAGCCACTCGGGCTGGTGAGTGCCGGTCAGCACCGATCGTCTGTGCAGGAATCTCCCCGCTTTGCCCTCCGCACCCGTCGCTGTGCACTACTCCGCGGTCCCGAAACTCCCCCCTCTGCCTCCCGCAGTCTCCGCCCGCGGAGGGGCTTCCTAGTGTGTGGAAATTTTTCCTCCTTCACAGCTCCCTCCCACTGGTGCAGGTGCCGTCCTTATTCTTTTGTCTCTGTTTTTTCTTTTGCCCTACTCAGTTACGTGGGGAGTTTCTTGCCTTTTGGGAGGTCTGAGGTCTTCTGCCAGCCTTCAGTAGGAGTTCTGTAGGAGTTGTTCCACGTGTGGATGTATTTCTGGTGTATCCGTGGGGAGGAAGGCGATCTCCGCGTCTTACTCTTCCGCCATCTTCAAGGTCCCCCCCCAACCTAGATCTTTATTACCATTTATTAAATGCCTAAATATTTCCAGGCCCATTAATAACAATGCTTAAGAAAATTTTTTAGGAAATGACAATGACGCACTCCCTGTCTGTGAGTCATCCAGAAGACTGTCTTCACGATGATAACAGCTTACATTCACTGAACACTATTCGTGTGCTGGGAATCATGTTAAATATTTTTCATCCATTATTTAATCTACTTCTCATAACAACCCTATGAGGAGGCTACTATTATTCTTCTTATTTTTCAGATGATTCAAGAGAAGTTCCCAGAACTACAGTAACTTACCCCAGGTCCCCCAGTTAGTAGAACTCAAGCCCATGCCTGTCTGACTCCACAGACAAAGACTGGTACCACCATACTGCATTGTTTTTCAAGAACAAATCCCTTTTTGTGGCTGAGTAATATTCCACAAAAAGGGCTTTGTTCTTGAAAAACAACGCAGTATGTTGTACAAGGCTTTGTCTCTGAAAGTGTATCATTTGCAGAGATGTGGATGGACCTAGAGACTGTCATACAGAGTGAAGTTAAGTCAGAAAGAGAAAAACAAATATCATATGTTAACACATATATGTGGAATCTAGAAAAATGGTACAGATGAACCTATTTGCAAAAAAGAAATAGAGACACAGATGTAAGAACAAATGTATGGACACCAAGGGGGAAAAGGGGGGAGTGGGTTGAATTGGGAGATTGGGATTGACATATATACACTACTATGTATAAAATAGATGACTAATGAGAACATCCTCTTTGATACAGGGAACTCTACTTGGTGCTCTGTGGTGACCTAAATGGGAAGGGAATCCAAAAAAGAGGGGATATATGTATACATATGGTTGATTCACTTTGCTGTACAGCAGAAACTGACACGGCAGTGTAAAGCAACTATACTCCAATAAAAAAAAAGAACAAATCCCTCACAGAAAGCTTTGTCATTTGTAAATCTTCTTTTGTGGCCTCTTTTAAAGTGTTCCCCAGATAGCGCTAGGATGAGTCAACCCCCTTTGGTCCCCACGGAAGGTTGATAAAGAGTGTTTCTTCAGTCATGGGTGTGGAGGGTGGGGTAATGCTGGAGAGAGCTGATTCTAAGAAACCTGTTCCATCCTCTGCCTACAGACTCTGTCCTAACAGGCCTGAGGGCTTAGATTCTGAGGCAAACCTGGATCCTCCCACTGAATGGCAGGCATTTCCCTCATTCCTCACTTCCACCAAGAATGAAGTTTCTTCTCCAACCAGGGAACAACGGCAACAAAACATACCAGGAATACTCAGTTTGGGACTCCCTGGAACGAGAATGAACTTCTCTGGGTCAGACATCAGCAAACTTATTTGAGGACAAAGGGCCAGATAGTAAATTTTTTTTTTTTTTTTTTTTTTCTCTACGTGGGCCTCTCACTGCCGCAGCCTCTCCCGTTGCGGAGCACAGGCTCCGGACGCGCAGGCTCAGCGGCCTTGGCTCACTGGCCCAGCCGCTCCGCGGCATGTGGGATCTTCCCGGACCGGGGTACGAACCCGCGTCCCCTGTATCGGCAGCGTCGGCAGGTGGACTCCCAACCACCACGCCACCAGGGAAGCCCGATAGTAAATATTTTTGACTTTTCGAACCATGTGGTTTCTGCCAGAAGGCTTCAATCTAGCCATTGTAGTCAGAGAACAGTATGGGCAACACTTAAATGAATGTGGCTGGATTTGGCCTCAGGGCTATGGTTTGCCAACCCCCGTTCAAGAGCCTAAAACTGAATCTTCTCTAACGGCCAGTTCGGGAGAAGAAAAGCACATAACTTTGCTCAAGTTTTAGTTCTATATTCCCCCGGAATCCTTTTTGCTGTGTGTCATCCTCCTCCAATATTCAAACAACTTTTTACCAGCAGTCCTGCATCAAGACCTAGGAAGCTGTGGAGTATGGAGGTATCTGGGTTTTGTTCCCGAGATCCTCTTGTGTTGGTAGGTTCCCGTGTCATCATGTTGAGGTGTGGATATGTGGGAGGGTCTCCCCATCCGGCTCCAAAAGAAGGACCCCTGTGAGGCACTGTGTCCTTCAAGATTCTTCTCTCCTTTACTCAAGAACAGGATTTCAGAATAGTTTTCACCAAATGAAGCCAACATCTTCCACAAATAACTGGCAGCGAAAAATGAACCCATGTGCTTACATCGCGGGTGAAGTCTGCGTTAAATAAGGTTGCTCTCACATAGGAAGTTTCCCTTGACTAAGAGAAAGCCCGCTGTACCCCACATCCCACCCATACCACAGGGCTGCTGTTTGCATTTTTCACCCTCTGTGAGTCTATTCCTTTAGCTTTCAGTTCAGCCTCTAATTAAAGAGAGGATAGCCATCCTAACATAGGGTTGAGCTTGAAAATAACGGTGCAAAATGGTAAGTAATGTGACCTAATGGTTCCCTAAAATTATGTATATTTATATTCCTTCCAGGATTCCTTTCTTCCTCTGTCCCTCTCTCCCTTCCTTCCTTCCTTCCTCCTTTCTTTCTTTCTTTTTCTTTCTCTTTCTTCCTTCCTTCCTTTCCTTTCTTTCTTTCTCTTTCTTTCTTTCTTTCTTTCTTTCTTTCTTTCTTTCTTTCTTTCTTTCTTTCTTTCTTTCTTTCTTTCTTTCTTTCTTTCTTTCTCCCCTCCTCCTGTTCCTCCCCTTCCCTCTCATTCTCTCTCTTTTTTGTGTTAACAATCTCCTAATACTTTCTTTTTTAAGAAATTGTATTTATTTATTTTTTATACAGCATGTTCTTATTAGTTACCTATTTTATACATATTAGTGTATATATGTCAATCCCAATCTCCCAATTCATCCCAGCCCCCCTTTCCCCCCTTGATGTCCATACGTTTGTTCTCCACACATATATGTTAATATACAATATTTGTTTTTCTCTTTCTGATTCACTTCAACTCTGTATGACAGTCTCTTGGTCCATCCACGTCTCTACAAATGACCCAATCTTGTTCCTTTTTATGGCTGAGTAATATTCCATTGTACATATGAACCACATCTTCTTTATCCATTTGCCTGTCAGTGGGCATTTAGGTTGCTTCCATGACTTGGCTATTGTAAATAGCACTGCAATGAACATTGGGGTGCATGTGTCTTTTCGAATGATGGTTTTCTCTGGGTATGTGGTTTCCTCCCAATCCCCAGTAGTGAGATTGCTGGGTCATATGGTAATTCTATTTTTAGTTTTTTAAGGAACCTCCATACTGTTCTCCATAGTGGTTGTATCAATTTACATTCCCACCAAAATACAAGAGGGTTCCCTTTTCTCCACACCCTCTCTAGCATTTGTTGTTTGTAGATTTTCTGATGACACCCATTCTAACTGGTGTGAGGGTGATACCTCATTGTAGTTTTGATCTGCATTTCTCTAATAATTAGTGATGTTGAGCAGCTTTTCATGTGCCTCTTGGCCATCTGTATGTCTTCTTTGGAGAAGTGTCTATTTAGGTCTTCTGCCCAATTTTTATTGGGTTGTTTGTTTATTTAATATTGAGCTGCATGCGCTATTTATATATTTTGGAGATTAATCCTTTGTCCATTGATTCATTTGCAAATATTTTCTCCCATTCTAAGGGTTGTCTTTTCGTCTTGTTTATAGTTTCCTTTGCTGTGCAAAAGTGTTTAAGTTGCATTACGTCCCATTTGTTTATTTTCGTTTTTATTTCCATACTCTAGGAGGTGGGTCAAAAAAATCTTGCTGTGATTTATGTCAAAGAGTGTTCTTCCTATGTTTTCCTCTGAGAGTTTTATTGTGTCCAGTGTCACATTTAGGTCTTTAATCCATTTTGAGTTTATTTTTCTGTATGGTGTTAGGGAGTGTTCTAATTTCATTCTTTTACATGTAGCTGTCCAGTTTCCCCAGCACCACTTATTGAAGAGACTGTCTTTTTTCCATCGTATATGCTTGCTTCCTATGTCATAGATTAGTTGACCATCGGTGCATGGGTTTACCTCTGGGCTTTCTATTCTGTTCAATCTATATTTCTGTTTTTGTGCCAGTACCATATTGTCTTGATTACTGTAGCTTTGTAGTATAGTCTGAAGTCAGGGATTCTTATTCCTCCAGCTCCATTTTTTTCCCCTTAAGATTGCTTTGACTATTTGGGGTCTTTTGTGTCTCCATACAAATTTTAAGACTTTTTGTTTTAGTTCCATAAAAAATGCCATTGGTAATTTGATAGGGATTGCATTGAATCTGTAGATTGCTTTGGGTAGTATAGTCATTTTCACAATATTGATTCTTCCAATCCAAGAACATGGTATATCTCTCCATCTGTTTGTCTCATCTTTGATTTCTTTCATCAGTGTCTTTAGTTTTCTGAGTACACGTTTTTTACCTCCTTAGGTAGGTTTATTCCTAGGTATTTTATTCTTTTTGTTGCAATGGTGAATGGGATTGTTTCCTTAATTTGTCTTTCTGATCTTTTGTTGTTAGTGCACAGGAATGCAAGAGATTTCTGTGCATTAATTTTGTATCCTGGAACTTTACCAGATTTATTGATTAGCTATAGTAGTTTTCTGGTGGCATCTTTAGGATTCTCTATGTATTGTATCATGTCATCTGTAAACAGTGACAGTTTTACTTCTTCTTTTCCAACTTGTATTCCTTTTATTTCTTTTCCTTCTCTGATTGCCGTGGCTAGGACTTCCAAAACTATGTTGAATAATAGTGGAGAGAGTGGACATCCTTGTCTTGTTCCTGATCTTAGAGGAAATGCTTTCAGTTTTTCACCATTAAGGACAATGTTTGCTGTGGGTTTGTCGTATATGGCCTTTATTATGTTGAGGTAGGTTCCCTCTATGCCCACTATCTGGAGCGTTTTTATCATAAATAGGTGTTGTATTTTGTCAAAAGTTTTTTCTGCATCTATTGAGATGATCATATGGTTTTATTTTTCAAATTGTTAATATGGTGTATCACCTTGATTGATTTGTGTGTATTGAAGAATCATTGCATCCCTGGGATAAATCTCACTGGATCATGGTGTATGATCCTTTTAATGTGTTGTTGGATTCTGTTTGCTAGTACTTTGTTGAGGATTTTTGCATCTATATTCATCAGTGATATTGGTCTGTAAATTTCTTTTTTTTTTGGTATCTTTGGTTTTGGTATCAGGGTGATGGTGGCCTTGTAGAATGAATTTGGGAGTGTTCCTTACTTTGCAATTTTTTGGAAGAGTTTGAGAAGGATGGGTGTGAACTCTTCTCTAAATGTTTGATAGAATTCACCTGTGAAGCCAGCTGGTCCTGGACTTTTGTTTGTTGGAAGATTTTTAATCACAGTTTCAATTTCATTACTTGTGATTGGTCTGTTCATATTTTCTATTTCTTCCTGGTTCAGTTTGGAAGGTTATACCTTTGTAAGAATTTGCGCATTTCTTCCAGGTTGTTCATTTTATTGGCATAGAGATGCTTGTAGTAGTCTCTTAGGATGCTTCGTATTTCTGTGGTGTCCGTTGTAACTTTTCCTTTTTCATTTCTAATTTTATTGATATGAGTCCTCTGCCTCTTTTTCTTGATGAGTCTGGCTAAAGGTTTATCAATTTTGTTTATCTTCTCAAAGAACCAGCTTTTAGTTTTATTGGTCTTTGCTATTGTTTTCTTTGTTTCTATTTCATTTTATTTCTGCTCTGATCTTTATGATTTCTTTCCTTCTACTAACTTTGGGTTTTGTTTGTTCTTCTTTCTCTAGTTCCTTTAGGTGTAAGGTTAGATTGTTTATTTGAGATTTTTCTTGTTTCTTGAGGTAGGACTGTATTGCTATAAACTTCCCTCTTAGAACCATTTTTGCTGCATCCCATAGGTTTTGGATTGTCATGTTTTTGTTGTCATTTGTCTCTAGGTATTTTTTGATTTCCTCTTTTATTTATTCAGTGATCTCTTGGTTATTTCATAATGTATTGTTTAGCCTCCATGTGCTTGTGTTTTTTACATATTTTTCCTGTAATTTATTTCTAATCTCATAATGTGGTCAGAAAAGATGCTTGACATGATTTCAATTTTCTTAAATTTACCAAGGCTTGATTTGTGACCCAAGATGTGATTTATCCTGGAGAATGTTCCATGTGCACTTGAGGAGAAAGTGTAATCTGCTGTTTTTGGATGGAATGTCCTATAAATATCTATTAAATTTATCCGGTCTATTGTGTCATTTAAAGCTTGTGCTTCTTTATTAATTTTCTGTCTGGATGATCTATCCATTGGTGTAAGTGAGGTGTTAAAGTCCCCCACTATTACTGTGTTACTGTCAATTTCCTCTTTTATAGCTGTTACCAGTTGCCTTATGTATTGAGGTGCTCCTGTGTTGGGTGCATATGTCATTGTTATATCTTCTTCTTGGATTGATCCCTTGATCATTATGTAGTGTCCTTCCTTGTCTCTTGTAACATTCTTTATTTTAAAGTCTATTTTATCTGGTATGAGTATTGCTACTCCAGCTTTCTTTTGATTTCCATTTACATGGAATCTCTTTTCCCATCCCCTCACTTTCAGTCTGTATGTGTCCCTAGGTCTGAAGTGGGGGGTCTCTTGTAGACAGCATATATATGGGTCTTGTTTTTGTATCCATTCAGTGAGCCTGTGTCTTTTGGTTGGAGCATTTAATCCATTCACATTTAAAGTAATTATCGATATATATGCTCCTATGACCATTTTATTAATTGTTTTGGGTTTGTTTTTGTAGGTCCTTTTCTTCTCTTGTGTTTCCCACTTAGACAAGTTCCTTTAGCATTTGTTGTATAGCTGGTTTGGTGGTGCTGAATTCTCTTAGCTTTTGCTTGTCTGTAAAGCTTTTGATTTCTTCATTGAATTGAATGAGATCCTTGCCAGGTAGAGTAATCTTGGTTGTAGGTTCTTCCTTTCATCATTTTAAGTATATCGTGCCACTCCTTTCTGGCTTGTAGAGTTTCTGCTAAGAAATCAGCGGTTAACCTTATGGGAGTTCTCTTGTGTGTTATTTGTCAGTTTTCCCTTGCTGCTTTTAATAATTTTTCTTTGTCTTTAATTTTTGTCAATTTGATCACTAGGTGTCTCGGCATGTTTCTCCTTGGGTTTATCCTGCCTGGGACTCTCTGTGCTTCCTGGACTTGGGCAGCTATTTCTTTTCCCATGTTAGGGAAGTTTTCGTATATAATCTCTTCAAGTATTTTCTCGGGTACTTTCTCTCTCTTTTCTCCTTCTGGGACCACTATAATGCAAATGTTGTTGCATTTAATGTTGTCCCAGAGGTCTCTTAGGCTGTCTTCATTTCTTTTCATTCTTTTTTCTTTATTCTGTTCCGCAGCAGTGAATTCCACCATTCTGTCTTCAAGGTCACTTATCTGTTCTTCTGCCTCAGTTATTCTTCTGTTGATTCCTTCTAGTGTATTTTTCATTTCAGTCATTGTATTGTTCATCTCTGTTTGTTCTTTAATTCTTCTAGGTGTTTGTTCTTTAATTCGTCTAGGTCTTTGTTAAACATTTCTTGCATCTTCTCAGTCTTTACCTCCATTCTTTTTCCAAGATTCTGGATCATCTTTACTATCACTATTCTGAATTCTTTTTCTGCAGGTTGCCTATCTACACTTTGTTTAGTTGTTTTTCTGGGCTTTTATATTGTTTCTTCATGTGGTACATAGCCCTCTGCCTTTTCATTTTGTCTATATTTCTGTGAATGTGGTTTTTGTTCCACAGACTGCCGGACTGTAGTTCTTCTTGCTTCTGCTGTCTGCTTTCTGGTGGATGAGGCTATCTAAGAGGCTTATTCAAGCTTCCTGATGGGAGGGACTTGTAATGGATAGAGTTGGGTGTTGCTCTGGTGGACAGAGCCCAGTAAAATTTTAATCTGCTTGTCTGCTGATGGGTGGGGCTGAGTTTCCTCCCTGTTGGTTGTTTGGCCTGAGGTGACCCAGCACTGGAGGCTACAGACTTTTTGGTGGGGTTATTGGTGGACTCTGGGTGGGCTCACACCAAGCAGTACTTCCCAGAACTTCTTCTGCCAGTGTCCTTGTCCCCAACGTGAGCCACAGCCACCCCTCACCTCTGCAGGAACCCTCCGACACTAGCAGGTAGGTCTGGTTCAATCTCCTATGGGGTCACTGCTCCTTCCCCTTGGGTCCTGATGCGCACGCTACTTTGTGTGTACCCTCCAAGAGTGTAGTCTCTGTTTCCCCCAGTCCTGTCGAAGTCCTCCAGTCAAATCCTGCTGGCCTTCAATGTCAGATTCTATAGGAATTCCTCCTCCTGTTGCCAGACTTCCAGGTTGGGAAGCCTGACGTGGGACTCAGAGCCTTCACTCCAGTGGGTGGACCTCTGTAGTATAAGCGTTCTCCAGTTTTTGAGTCACCCACCCAGCGGTTATGGGATTTGATTTTATTGTGATTGCGCCCCTCCTACCGTCTCATTGTGGCTTCTGTTTTGTCTTTGGTCGGGGGGTATCATTTTTGGTGAGTTCCAGTATCTTCCTGTCGATAATTGTTCAGCAGTTAGCTGTGATTCTGGTGCTCTCTCAAGAGGGAGTGAGCACAAGTCTTTCTACTCCACCATCTTGAACGAATCTCTCCTACTACTTTCTTAGATGATATATCCTAGGAACCAGAAGGTCCTTTCTCCACCTAGTTACAGGTTAGGGGTGAGGATATCAGCTCGAAGAAATGAGTGGTGAACTAAATTGCTCTGTCTAGGAAAAGAAACACGGAGAAGCTGGGAGAAAGATCTGAGCATGAGGAGGCTGGTGCCAAGGGAAATGAACTTGGGCAGAGTATTGCGAGGAAGGCTGGGGTTGACGTTGGGACACTGGTGGTGAGGGCTAAGGGTGAGCAAGCTGGCAACCCTCTTCCATCTCCTCTTTGGAATCTTCAGGAACACTTCAGACTAATGCATTGGGGGATTGAGTTTTTATTCTTTGGGTAGATAAAGAAGCATGCTAGTGCAGTGTGAAGACAGATCTCCCCACCAAGACAAGTGCTTTATATGTGCTTTATTCTCTTTCTTACATGTACTCTTACTCATATATACATTATATACATTTTCCTTATATAGATATGCAGTATACAACAAAACCACCAAAATCTTAACAGTTGTTAATTCTTCATGGGGGGGTACCAGCCATTTTTATTATTCATTTTAATTTTTGGGGTATTTTCTGAACTTTGCGTAAGGAACATGTGTTAATTTTATCCCCAGAAAAAAAGAACGAAACAGCTCTTTGTCAGCTATTTTCATCTAAGTGTTTATATAGAGGGAGAAGAAAGAGAGAAAGACTGAACACTGACTATTTGAGAGGAGCTAAAGGGAGTGCTGGAGGAGGAAGCTGGGGCATCCCAAATCTTCCCAGATTCCATTTTTATTGAGGGATGGTGGGATAAGAACGTTAGAAAGGCATAAATATAGCATTGCATTTCCTTTCTGAAATCTCTCAGGGAAAAGGCGTGGATGGGGAGCAAGAGTGTTGGTTGATGAGACATTTTCCCACGTTCTGGGTCCAGAAAGAGAGAAGAGTTTGCTTGAAACATTAGAAGTTGGGGAAATGTGTATTTAAAATGAGCTCCTTCTGCATTTTTTTTTTTTTTTTTTTGCATTTTTGTTTTACCTTTTTTTGAAGCACTATGATCATACTTTTATGTCCCCCCACATTTCTCTCTAAACCTCCAATTGGCATTTTACAGGGGGTTTGTTTCAGGTGTTCTTTTGAGAAGAGGTGACGATGCTCAATGAGAAGAAATAAGGAGAAAAGGAGAGAACAGAGGACCTGGGGCCCTTCATCCAGTTTAGTGAACATTTAGGGTGTGCTTACGTGAGGGGTGATAACGGATCAAAGAATAGTGCAGAAGCCCTATCTTCCAGGAGCCCTAATACAATGTTTCTCATCCCAGCAGCACATTACAGTCACCTGGGGGTCTATTGAAAAAATGCCATGCCAGGTCCCCACGCTGGACCACACAATGAGAATCCCAACGGTAAGGATCTGAGCGTCAGTATTTTTTAAAATCACAGAGGTGGCTCTAATATGCAGCAAAGGTTGAGACCAACAGTCTAAAAGCCAAGGCAGAGCAGGAAGGGGGGTGCAGATCTATGTGCTAGGAGAGGAACGTGTGAGTCCGGGTTGGTCATGGCAGTGGAGGAAGAGATCAACTTTTCCTCGGGAGGTGACGTTGGGTAAAAGAGTCACAGAAGGAGAGACGCTTCAGCTCCATCTTAAAGGACAAGAGGAGGTTGATCAAATCAGACAAAAGTGATGTGGTGGTGTGCATTCCATGCCAAGAAATCAGCCAGTGCCAAGACATGGAGGCATGACACATGGGGGACACCCTGGAGCCACCTAGGTAGGGCCAGGCAGTGTATTAGTTTGCTAGGCTGCTGTCACACACCACCACCTCCTGGGTGACTTAGCCATCAGGAATGTATTGTCTCAAATGCAATGACCCTGCAGCGTGGATTAAGCTAGAGGTAGAGGTGAGAAGGAGCCTAGGGTAGTGACTTGTTTTTCTAGCATGATGTAGGCAGTAAGAGAAAACTTTACAAAAGGAGACTTGATAAGGTTTTGGGACCAATTGATATGCCAGGTGGGAGTGGGAAAGGGGGACTGGATCCAAAAGTAACTCAGAGGTATGACTGGGAGAATAGTAGTTTGTTTAGTTTTTTTTTTTTTTAAACAGAAAAAGAGAAGTCCATTTTTTGGGGGAAGAGTGAGTTCAGTTTCAGGTTTTTTGGGAAAGAGGTGATAGAGGACACCCTACTGGAAGCATCAGCAGAGCACCAGAGATACAGAACTGTGCCTCAAGAGAAGAGTTAGGGCCGGAGACCTAAAGAGGTTACAGAGGGGGGATGGTTGAAACCTTGAGGTGTTTACGGCCCAGAGGCAACAGCAACAATGACCAAAGGGGGCTAAAGGGGGCTCCTCCATTTCACTTTCCTTGTATGAATCCTCTCCTGCTTCTCATGCACAGGGGCTAGTTCTGCAGGCCAAAGATAAATGGTGTCTTGGCTTCTTCTCCTGGGCCAACTAGGATGGCTGTGACCACTCAGGGCATTGACTTTCTCAGAGCCTACAGGGAACTGTGGGAAGTGTCAAACCAGTACCATGGCTGGCAGGTGTGTTATCCTTGGAGGACTGGAAGACTGGGATGCCATCAAAAGCAAGGCCATTTAGTTTCCCCTAAAATATATACTGGGTCCCCAAGAGAAGACTAATATGGCCTCTGGAAGGACCAGGGGCCCCATGGGTACAAGGACGCCGTGTCTTCCTTGGGAGGTTCCTGTAAGAGTTGGCATTCTACGGCTCCCCTCTTTTCCACAAGTGGCTCTAACCTATAACCTGTGCTCCATATTTTGGGCCCTTAGGCCAGGAAAACTCCTTGAATGACACATGGAAAAAGGACTGGATTTGCCATTGGGAGACCTGAGTTTTAATCCTGAGGCCGTTCCTGAGACATTCAATAAATCACTTTACAGACCTTGAGAAGAAACACATCTTGAGTTTACTTCTTCATCTGTAGAAGGAAAAGAGGTAGCCTAGAGGATCTTGAAGCTCCTTGAAGCTCCAAAATTCCATGATTTTTATGTTCTAATCAGAGCTCAGACCAAGGATATTCAATGCCTGCTGTACCTGAAATTGGCCGAGCAATCCCAAACCTGTATATTTGTGAAAATGGACAGATGAGTTGGTTCTTCTTGTGCTTTTTTGTCTCCTTTGGCCCTGAGGCTGTTTCTCTTCCCTGCTGTCTTCTGTCGCTTGAAGTTTGCCCAGAGAACTATGATTAGCAAAAATTGCTAAAAGCAGGCAGCTTTGGCTAAATTGACTTCTCAGCAATTACACCAAACAGTTGCTCCAAGGATATATTTGCTCTTTTTCAGCCACCACGGCACCACAGAAAAACTTCTCGCATGGCAATGGGCCCCCATGCCAATTCATGCAGGTAACAAGCTGTGTCTTTCCCTGGCAATAGAGATTTTCCTGTTGTGGCCTGAAAGGAAGGCACTGTCAGTTTTATTATTTTTGAATGAAAATGTTTTGAATCATTTGTTAGATGACTCCTCCTCTAGGACTGGGTGGAGTGATGACTAAGTTAGGAGAGGGCCATACAGGGCAAGCCAGGTCTCCATATGTAACAGGGAAGAGCCGAATCTGACTACATGTTGGATCTGTTTCTTTTACTTTAACCTTTGTTTTCCGCTGCTTTTGTTCAGGATACTGTCTATACATAATGTCCTGCCTCGGGGAACCCTGCCCCTCTGCCTGAATGTTAAACCAAAGTGCCTTTGTTCAGGGAAACATCCTGCCCCTGTCCACCTGTGAACAGCTGCAAGAAAGGAGAAATTAACGCATCCCCTCTATGAGGCCTTTTTACTTTACTTCGTCATCTCCTCCCCTTCTCTGTTCTATAAAAGAAACTGGCACCCAAACCCTGATAAGATGGTTCTGTGGAGACATTAGTCTGCCATCTTCTTGGTCTGTGGGCTTTCTGAATAAAGTCACATTCCTTGCTTCGAAACCTCGTCTCCTGATTTATTAGCCTGTCATGCAGCCAGCAGAGCGAGCTTGGACTCAGTAACATGTATAGTTATGGGAGGACATTTTTTTCTCGAGCAGCAAATACCTTGCCAAACCAATTCCACGTGGCCAGGGGCCAGTCATTCCATGTTTCACTGCTTGAATTTTGGTTCTTGAGATATAAACATGTAATCAGAGAATAACGGGCCCATGTCTTATGGAGGAAAATACAATGCTGAGAGGTAGAGTAATGTGCCTGGAACATCTTAGACTTTGTGATAGAAGAGATAAGATTAGAACCTCATGGACGCAAACTGAATCCAAGATGCCATGCTTCTTCATATGTAAATATATGCATTTGGTATCTTGTAGAAGATGCTGGATACTCTGCTAAATGCTGGTTTTCAGCACATTTTCTTCCTCATATTTCATACGTTCTCCTTGTGTAACCCAAAGAAGCGTCTCAGATGCTGCTAAGAGACTGGTACTGGGATAACTGAGTCAGGATGCTTTAGGGTACAAGTCCTTCCAAGGACCAGAAATAATATTACATTTTAAAAATCCTGAATTCCATTTCTTCTGTTTTTCCATCTCTCCTAGACAGTGGATGGTTTCATTCCTCTGTAACACTCTAACAAAAACCAAGCTATGAAAGAGATTAGACCTAATTGTGAATCCAGGGACAACATACCTTAAACATGCATAAAGTTGTAGCAAGAACATAGGGAAGTAATATTTCTGAATTCTGAGGAAATTGGAGAAGCTATAGCGTCCATCCCCCTGTCCTAGGGCAGCAGTACATATAAATTAAGTAGGTCACGCTAATTGTAGAGGTTGCCAGCCGTGGTGATTCTATAACCCCTTCAGAAGGGCATTTCAAGAAACCTTCATGGTTATTTTTTTTTTCCTGTATCCTAAGTCTCTTTCTCTCTAATTGTAGCTGCACGGTCTCCAAAAAGTAACAAAGTAGATTTAATCATTCATCAAACTTATTTTCTAAGTTAAATAGCACACATTTCTTCATCTTTTCTTCAAATCTTTAAAACTATTTTTAGACATTTGATAAATGATCAGTTTATTGCTAATTCCTAGAACTTTCTCATTTCATGACATCTTTCAAATGGTGAAGAGGCTTCGCAGGTCAGTTCCTGCATAACTCAGAGCAGAAACATACATTTGTATAAAAACCCTGAGTGACCCTTCACCTACCCAGAGAGCTCTTTTTCAGCAACTTGACCTTTGGCATTAAGCATCTTGACAACAGCAATGGAGAGGACAGAAAAACTGTAAAGAGTGGACAGTAGACCAAGTCAGTGCATCAGGCTGGAGCCAGTTATAAAAGACCAAGCAGCTCTATACGTCTTCTTGGCCCCTGGGCAGTCAATGGTTTAAAATACTTTAAAATCAACACTGATTTTCATAATGATGACCACAGGTCATTTAGAAAAGATGCTACAAAGGGTATCGGCAATAGAATCCACGTAGAGTTGGAGAAGTGTGTTTCTTCCTCTAGAATGCTTTCCAGCCAAACTTATCCCTGTAAAGTTAGTCTTGGCACGAAAAGAGGTCAGTGAGCTAGAAATGGTACCGGTGTACTGGTGTCAGAAAAATGTAAGCCAAGAGATTTTTCTGTTAGCAACTCAAAAAGATAAGGAAAGTAGGGAACAAAGGGAAGGGATGAGTCAGTCCCCTTAGGCAATTAGCAACGATCCTAAGCCCCCCGGGACCAGGTAGGATTGGTCAGGGGTAGGAAAGATGTGCCTGAATATGGGCTTTTATTTGCATAGAAATTTATTTTGAACACTCAATTTGAAAATGCCCAGCAACCTCTGCATCAGAAAGGGCACCATGAGTAATCTGAATAAACTGGGCTTTCAACTCAAGGTACCTCCGCATGGCCTCGACTGATGTCTACAGTAGCCGCCTGGCTTTTAGCATAAGCCACCGTGTGCACATCAGGCTTCAAAGGACAGATGGGGGGGAAATGCCAAGAAAGCCACTAGTTGGATATTAAACCTACCTGCAGCAACTTACTCGGCTTTGACGATGAATTCATCTGTGTCTGGATCACTTTTTTGTTTGCTTGGATATGAATCCAGTACGGCACTTAGGTCATAACCTTCTCGAGGTTGCAAACTTGAACGTATCTAAGCCCTGCAAAGTTGGGTAAATGTTCTTAACAAATCATTCAATGTTCACTTAACAGATATTTCCTAAGTGCCAGTTCTGTGCCAGGCAATGCTTTAGACATGAAAAAAGTAGGCCAAAATTCCCACCCTGATGGAGATCACCTTTATGGAGGATATACATAGTTTCTGTATTTTTTGTTTATCACCAAAATGAAATAGAAAAGGGTGAAATGCGAAGTGAGAAGAAAAATTACTGATGAGGAAAGACGGCCCAGGTGCCACAGAGGCCTCAGCAGTGAGCCCTTCCCAGATCTGGCTGTGTTGCAGAATTGGCAGGGGAGCTGTTAGAAATACAGAGTGCCTGAGAGAGAGAGACAAACAGAGACAGAAAGAGACTGACAAAGAGAGACAGAGACAGAGAGAGATACAGAGAGACAGACAGGGGAAATATTTTTATATATGTACACAGTTTATTAAAATATAATTTATAAATTTAGGAAAAAAAAAAAGAAGTACAGAGCATGAAGACTCGCGCAAGACACCTCTGAGTTAGTTCTCCAGATGTGAGGTCCAGGAATCTGTATTTTCCAAAAGCTCCCTAAGCAATTCTGATATGTCCCACGCAGAACTGTTCCTAAACATATGTTTAGAAATCACTGAGCTAGATGTTCTCTTGATGTTTATATCTGTTGGCATTCCAGCGGGAAACAAAAGGCACATTCAGTGGAATAAATTAAAGAAGATGTACAGAGGGATGATTTACAAATGAGTGGTCAGGCTGTCAGGAAACCCCCAAAGGATGGCCGATCACAGGGGGCAGCTGTTAGCATCTCTAAGCCTGGGAGAGAGGGGAGTGGGAACCCCCAAAGTGGAGGCAGAGAGCGCTGGGGGGAAAGAACCTCTTGACAGGGGCTGTGACCTTCAGTTGAGAGAAGCAACCGACTGGTTTGAGCCAGACTCACCTGGAATTCAGAGGGGCAGGCAGACCACCCAGACCAGCCTCTGAGGGTGCAAAGAGGGATGGAGAAAAGGGTGGAGAGTGTGACTGGAGGGGCAAATGAAGACATCCAGCCCAAGGCCTTTTTCAATGTGGAAACATAGGGAAATATAATGGTACCCCAATCGATCTAAAGCTATACTGCCAATATTTCATAGCACAATTTTTCATGAGAGGTCTAACTCTTAGCCCCTTGTTAACTCTACTTGGTACCCCAATAAAATACCAGGTTTTTGTTCTTGCTTTTGTTTTCTCAATAGCAGTTAATATTTATCAAGTAATCATTAAATTCTATGTACTGTGATAATTTTTTTTTTTAATTTTATTTATTTATTTATTTATTTATGGCGGCATTGGGTCTTTGTCGCTGCACGTGGGCTTTCTGTAGTCGCGGCGAGCAGGTGCTACTCTTTGTTGTGGTGCGCGGGCTTCTCATGGCAGTGGCTTCTCTTGTTGCAGAGCACGGGCTCTAGGTGCACAGACTTCAGTATTTGTGGCTCACGGGCTCTAGAGCACAGGCTCAGTAGTTGTGGCGCATGGACCTAGTTTCTCCGTGGCATGTGGGATCTTCCCGGACCAGGGCTCGAACCCGCGTCCCCTGCATTGGCAGGCGGACTCTCAACCACTGAACCACCAGGGAAGCCCCTGTGATAATTTTTTTTAAAAATTTATAGAGCAGCACTTCAAAGTAGGAATTATTATTTTACTGAAAAGGAAATGACTGCACAGAGAGGTTAAGACATTTACCATGGGTCACCCAGTGTGTAAGCATAAAGTCATGATCTGAGGTCAGATCTGTCTTATATCAATGCCCGTGCTGTTGAACTTTTAGGCTGTTTTGTGAAGCTTCTCCAGGAATATGTAAACGCCAGTCGCTCCCAGTAACTTGGAAGGCTATGCTCTGCACAATTTTGTCAAGAACAAGAAACTGCAGTTCCTTGTATTATTGAATATAGTCTCATATTCATTCATTACTTATCAAATATTTGTGTTTGTTAAATATGACGTTATCTCCCCATTCATACTCAGGAAGCAACTTGGACCTTGTGGATTGACTATTTATGATTTTATGCATTCATAAATCATAGGCTTGAGCACAAGGTTGTGGTACGTTTTCTCTGTGCTCTGCTGGTACTTCTGTGCTCAGGACAGAACTAGGATGACCCACTGTTCCGATGTGTCCTGTGCTGAACGGTTTCCAGGGCGTGGAACTTTCAGTGTTAAAACCGGGACAGTGCCAGACATACCAGACTGGTTGGTAAATGCCAAGCTTTTCTTTTCTTTTTTTTTTTTTAATTGAAGTAAAGTTGATTTACAATGTTGTGTTAATCTCTGCTGTACAGCAAAGTGACTCAGTTTTACATATAGGATATTGAATATAGTTCCCTGTGCTACACAGTAGGACCTTGCTGCTTATCCATCCTGTATATAATAGTTTACTTCTGCTAATCCCAAACTCCCAATCCATCCCTCCCCCACTCCCCAATGCCAAGATTATTTAAAGATAGCTTCAGTTTTACAATGAGAGCCTCAATAAATTCTTAAAACACATATAAAAAATATTTTAAGTCTAATTTTCTTCCCATTTTCCCTGTTTAGCCCTGGTTTGATCTGTTCCTGCAGTATTCTAAGTCTAGCTTTTGGCCCTTCCTTAAGACAAATGAGCTGAGGCACAGAGGTTATGTGATAGGACAGGAAGAAGGAATTCAAAAAAAGGTTCAGCCCAGACGAGTCACTGTGGCGGCCAAGATGGTGAGTGACTGCTTGCTTCCCTTGGTGGACAAAAAGATCACTGAGGTCAAGGGCCCAGCGGTCTCAGGACTTAGAACTGGGCCTGTTCCATGGTGACCCATTGGGGAGCATCTGGGCTACAAGGGAGGTATATTTATGCAAGATTTGTTTCCAAACTTCCTCTACTCGTCATGAAACTTGGCTTTGGTATCATCCTTGAAACATATAAGACACTTGAGGTGGGGGAGGGGGAACAGGGAGCCTCATATCATAGGAGAATTTCCTGCTAAGTAAGCTTTCAGTCCCATTCCCTAAAGATTGATCTGTCCTGGGGACTCTGCCAGCTCCTCCCAAACCCACAGGAGTCAGGGCACAAAAACAAAGACAATAAGAGCCTGCTGTGTAGCACAGGGAACTCTACTCAATCCCCTGTAATGGCCTATATGGGAAAAGAATCTAAAAAAAAAAAAAGTGGATATATGTATATGTATAACTGATTCACTTTGCTGTACACCTGAAACTAACACAACATTGTAAAACAACTAGACGCGAATGAAAGTTATATAGAAAATGATAATCTCCCCTCCCCCAAAACAAAACAAAACCAAACCTTAGGAGAGCCCCAGGGCCTCTAGGTTAGCTGGCGGCCTTCACTCTTCCGTTGTTGGTTGGGGGATGCCAGACAAATGAATAAAGTTTATTTTTTACGGGGACAGAGGTTGGGTTCAGGTAAGTGACTGAGGCTTCCACAGGAAAACTTAGGGATCACCTGTACGGTATCATTTAAGGAAAAGAGAAGGATGGTGGCAAAGGGACTAATACTTACAAAGCACTTATTCTGTGCCAGGCCTATGGCTAGCTTTTTACGTGTCCAGATGAATTTATTCCATGCCAAAATATTACAAGATGATCATTTCCATTTACAGGTAAGGCTGAGACGTGGTTGCATAACTTATCCGAAGTCATACAGCTCGTGAGAGGCAGAGGTGGGATCTGAAACCAGGTCCACTGAACTCTTAAAACCTCCATCCGAGGATGGAGGATGTGGCCCTGGAAGCATCACTGCTGCCTCCTGGTGGCCCTGAAAATCTCTGGACTGGCTCCTGGGCCACCAGGTTTCTTCCAGTTTCTGATGTTACCCAGATACTAATCGTGACCTGGAAATGTTGAGTTCTTTGTAGAGAAAGCCTGCGAGATGTCTGGAGCTAACAGTGAGGAGGTGAGTGACCCTAAAAGAAAGACACAAAGAGTAGCAGAAAACATGGCTTTGGAATTTCCTGCTATTATTTGGGGGAAGACAGCCCATTTGTAAGTGCTAATGAAATCTCTGTTTCAGTTTCACCAGTATCAATTATTCACAGAGAATTAACCACTGCTGAGGCTCTCCCTTCCTGCAGGGAGAACAGCCCAGCCTCCGTGTTTGGCTTTAGTCTTTTGAATATCAGTGCCCTCTGGAGGTTGAACTCAGAGAAACAAAGGCAAGAGAGAAGGACACAGAGTTTTCTGTTCCTGTTCCTTCTTATCGAAGTGGATGCCTCCAAGTACAAAGGCCGGGGGACTTTGGAGGAACGTTTTTCCTAGTGTGACCCCAAGTGTGAAATATCATGGGACCACTGGGCTAGTGATGAGGAAATCAAGTGATTCCTCAAATCCATGTCCAAGCTTCTGATTTGTCCCCCGTGATGGATCTTCCTGCGTGTTCTATCTTTTTTACCTGTCTCAAGGTAATGGAGCCCCGGCAGCAGCCTCTCACCAAGGGGGAAGGATTCCCAGTGAGAAGGCAGTATCACTACCCACAGAGTGTGTACACAGATAGTGACAGAGGGTCTCTATCTGTGTTTTCTTTGTTAAGATACAAGAAGGCCCAGAGAGCCGCTGTAGACTCACTCTGTTCCTGCGTGGCAGTCCAAAGCCAGTGATGGCAGGAGCTAACTGGCCTAATGTTTGTTAAGCACCTACTGTGTGCTGGGCCCTACTTTAACTCTTTGATTTCCTTAAGAAGAGGAGTCCTATCCTTTGGTTCTTTTTAAGCTCTGGGTTGAGTTTATTTCTAAATGATAGACTTGTCCCTTAAATAGGATGGCCCATGGTAGGGCTACTCAGGTGAGAGGCAGCGGCAAGGAAATGAGGTGGTAGTACAGTCCCAACAGGGTGAGCCTGGTGAATCTTATGCCTGTAGTTAGGGCTGAGGGGCAAGGGAGGGATTCCCAGACTCTAAGCTTCTTTTTTTTTTTTTTTTTTTTTCCCAACAAGTGTGATTTAGGAAGTTCAGGCCTAGGAAGCCTTTGCTACTAGTCTGTACCTGATTTCAACACCTGTTTGGATAGCTGGGCTTTGATTGTGTTCCTAAGTGTCAGTAGCATCTCATAGTAACAATTTTTTTTTTTTTTTTTTGTGGTTCGCGGGCCTCTCACCGTTATGGCCTCTCCCGTTGTGGAGCACAGGCTCCGGACGCGCAGGCCCAGCGGCCATGGCTCACGGGCCCAGCCGCTTCGCGGCATGTGGGATCTTCCCGGACTGGGGCACGAACCCGTGTCCCCTGCATCGGCAGGCGGACTCTCAACCACTGCGCCACCGGGGAAGCCCCATAGTAACAATTCTGATGACTAGATGTGTCTTTTTGCTGTGGCTGAGGTCTTGACTTAGTAACCCACCCACATCCTGTCAACTCGTACCATTACTGAGCTCACTGGTTCAACTTGCAACAACCAGCACCTGTGTCCACCCGCCTGCTGGCTTCTTCCGGAGGCAGAAACCTACTCTGGCCATGTGCAAAGCAATCCGGAAGCGCCAGGGAATTGATGTCCACCTCGCCAGTAGCCTTCAACCAATAACTGTAGGAAATTCAATATATCATCTACAGAACGTAAGGACAATGTGAAACCTAGGACGTCTGTAAGATAATGCTCAGAGGCAATGCTTAGAAGGCTGTTCCTTTTAGAATGCCCACAAGCGTCTTAAAGGCAGAGATTGGGCCTTTATTATGATTCCAAAATCCACTGCCAATTTCAGTCAATAATTCTCTAAAGATCACCGGTGTGGTGCTGAGAAAGATGGTATAACATTCATTGGAATTTACTGCTCAGTCTAAAAAGCTTCCAGCCTGGTGGGTTTAGCAGACCATAGACTCTTCCATTCAATCCTGGTACCTTGGAATAAGTTTTATATTAGTCATCTCTTGCTGTGTAACAGATTGCTCCAAACTCAGTGTTCTAAAACAAGAATCATGTATTATCTTTCACAGTTAGGTGGGTCAGGAATTCGGGATTGGCTTCTCTGGGTGGTGGCTCAGGGTCTCTCATGAGGTTGACCAGGGCTGCCGTCATTGGAAGGCTTGACCGGGGCTGAGGATCCACTTCCAAAGTTGCTTACTCACCTGCCTGGCTATGGGTGAGATGCCCCAGCTGCTCTTCACATGAGCCTCTCTGCAGAGCTGCTTGAGTATCCTTACAGCATGGCTGCTGACTTATGCTGGAGGGAGCAATCCAAGGGGCCAAGATGTCATGCTTTCTCTGACTCAGCCTCTGAAATTACACACTGTCATTTATGCTTTATTTAATTGGTCACACAAATCAGTCCTGATTCAG
Source organism: Phocoena sinus (assembly GCF_008692025.1). Taxonomy (NCBI): domain Eukaryota; kingdom Metazoa; phylum Chordata; class Mammalia; order Artiodactyla; family Phocoenidae; genus Phocoena; species Phocoena sinus. The sequence goes on along the minus strand of NC_045773.1, from coordinate 75,256,368 downwards.
TGTGGAGGGGGCCACACAGGGAGTGAATAGCAGGAGACTGGTTACTGTGGGTTTCTAGTGGAAAAGTTCATCCCCTGTAAGGGTTTACGGGAGAAACGCATGGAACGTCAACAGATTCAAATTACATTGGGAAGCGCCTGTTGACTGGGCAAGCAGAAACATTTCAAACATTTTCCTTATTTTGTAATTTCCCATAATGCTATCTGTGGGTAATGGTCTGTGACCTTTTCGTCAAACATCCTACAACCCACAGTAAAGCTTTGCCGTGATATTGAGGTGGAAACGCCTTAGAAACGTGTAAAAGGAGTCACACTTGAGCACAACAGAGAGTTTTGCTTTTGATGTGGAAGAGTGAGCTCTCAGATGACTGGTTTTCTTCTAAAACCTAAAATCCACGAATTCTCAGAGACGTAAGTCAGAACCTTAATCCCCAGAGTCAGACCGGGCCACCGTGTGGGTATGGCTACTGGCCGGTGTTCTCTGGGCCAGGGTAAGGCTGAACATTGGAGTGCTTTGTTGTACTCCGGGCAGAGGGAGCCCACTGGCCCAGTTGCTTCAGGGCTCGTTTCCTGAACAGGAAGGTTTTACCACCTGGTAGACAGATCTCTCCAAAACAAACAGGCTTCCCACCTCCCAGCTTTGAACTCTGTGCTGAGCCCTGAACTCCAGGAAGAAGAGATGGACCATGGACTTATCATCAGTGGCAGCAGATACCAGTGCTGCAAGAGGTTTTTACATTCAGTAAGTCCTTGCTACCAGAGGTCAAGTTCCCACTGCAGGAATGGAAAAAAAAAAAAAGAAACCCAAAATCTAAGGAGGCAACACTGAAAGAAACCAGGGAAAAGGAGATGGTAGCAGTTGACATGCTAAGCTTTATTTCTCAGTCGTGGACAGAGCCTGGGAACTCCACTCTTATCTTATGGAAAGTAGTCCTTTTTGCCATTCAAAGAAAAAAAAAAAACAGTGCTATGATATGTTCAAAAATAACAATGCTATGGTATGTTTGCTTCGTATGTTAAAATACATTCTCTTTTAGTTTTCTCACAACTTTTTGAGGTTGGTATTATTTGTTTCTGGCCTTTCTAATGAAAATGGAAACCCTCTTTGTTTCCCTATCCTGCTTTATTTATTTATTTTTCCATAGAGCTTATTACTCTCTGGCATTGTATCCCACGTCTTCCTATTTGTTTATTTTCTCATTATCTAGTTGTCCATCTAACAGGTAAGGTCCTCCAGAGCAGGGACTGAGTCTGTTTTGCTCTCTGCCACATTCCCAGAACCTGGTTAACGCTCCATATATAATTGCTGACAAATAACTTTTGCACTGAGTCAGCTATGAGAGATTAAATAACTTCCTGCCGGCCTTCTGGGTCTAAATTTGATGCCCTTTTCGTCATGTTGGGCTGCCTCTCTGTTTCATGTATCGAGAACCAAAAGCCCACATCCAAGGAAACCGAGGCCACAAAGTTGCAGAGCTCGAAAGTGGAGGCGCTCACACCAAAACCCAGGGCTTCTGGAATTTAGTTACTCAGCCTCGTTCTTGCTGCCATGCGCAAGCTCAGGAGTTTTCCACATACGTAAGGTTAATACTTAGGTTTGAAACCATCCTCTCGCTTTTTCCGTTGTGGCTGATCGGCCTCCTGGTTCGTGGGTCTGGAAACGCACTTTGGGTGTAACTCAGCACAATTACATCCCACCCCACGCCCATTCCACCTGTATTATCAAAATGACCTATAAGGAAATAGCGTGACCACAGTTACACGTGGCTGCTCAGATGTATGTATGTAAGTTTCTACTCAGGAAGAACTTACGTCTAAAGTTCTGAGCAAAACATCTGAATCAGTACTAGGGTGAAGCCCCATGGAAGTTCAGAAGAGAATTTGTTTGTCTTGATTATGTATTTTCAGGGTCATTGGACAATTCCTTATCCATCTTTGGCTTGACCTACGTTTTCTTCTTTGCCTACCACTTGGCTTTCTTCTTTGCTTCTCTGCCTGTGTCCCTCCCAAGAGCTGAAAGTAGGTGTTAGGACTGAACATGCCCAGTAAACCACCCAGGAGCTTTGGTTGCCAAGCTGGGGAAACCGCAGCAATCGCTTCCTTATGGCCGTGTGCTTAGAGAGCCAAGAACAACTAAAATACATCAGCTGGGAGTCGACCCTCACAAGCAAACAGATTGGTCCAGCTTATATCACTGAAACAGCTTGTTGGAGGAGTCTGGTTCTACTGAGAAGAAACACATGTTTACACCCAAATGACTCAGTTAAGTGTGTTCCTCCCGAAAACAGGATTAGAGCCCATGAGCCTTTGGACTTCATTTGGTGGATTTGTTATATGGGACCCGCCTTGCCCATCACTGTTGGGGTGAACTGCCTTTGCAGATCCTCCCTCTTCTTTGCATCTCAGGGGTAGACAAAAACAGCACTGCTTGATAAACTACTTGAGAACTGCAGCAATTAGGAGGAAAAAACAATTTTTTTTTGGTCCCTGAATACATTGCATCAAGAGGTTGCACAGTGTAAAAATTTCCCGATAATTTGTCATATTTCCATGTTATTTTTTTTTCTTTGGAAAGATAGCAAAGGGAAAAGAATCAATGGAAAGATCTCAGGTTTTGGGAAGTGGGTTCAAATTCTAGATCTGCCATTAATTGACTGTAAGCCCTTGAGTGAGTGGGCTAACTTTTCAAAATCTCCTTTGTTTTTTTTTTGGGGGGGGTTTTCATCTATAAACCAGGTACAGGGTGTAAGGTTATTGTTAATGCTTGGAGAATGTGAGTGTAGAAATTGTCAGTGCCCAGCAGATAGCAGGGTCTTCATGGCAGGGAATATTATTACCATCATTTGTTAAATTTCTACTGTGTGGGTCAGGATTAGGGCAGCCACAGTCTAACTGAGAGGCTGTGGAAAGGAAGCGGATGCGGGGGTGGGTGGGCATCTTTGCCATTGCCAAGTTTTGCGTTCCTTGGACAAACTGGGCCTTAGCTTTTACATCTTAAAAAATAGGGGAAAATGCTATTCTCCTCACTTAAAAACCAATGAACTAGTATTTTGAAGAGCATGCTGTGCACAGACACTCTAGTAGATTTTCCTTAAAATGTACCCTTGGCGCAGTGGTTAAGAATCAGGGGACACGGGTTCCATCCCTGGTCTGGGGAAGATCCCACATGCCATGGAGCAACTAAGCATGTGCAACACAACTACTGAGCCTGCACCCTAGAGCCCACGTGCTACAACTACTGAGCCCTTGTGCCGTAACTACCGAAGCCCATGCGCCTAGATCCCGTGCTCCGCAACAAGAGAAGCCGCTGCAATGAGAAGCTCACGCACCACAGCAAAGAGTAACCCCCGCTGGCCGCAACTAGAGAAAGCCTGTGCTCAGCAACAAAGATCCAACGCAGCCAAAAAAGAAAAAAAAAATGTACCCTCACTTTTCACAACACTGGATTATTGCTCAGGCTGTACACGTAAGGAAACGAAACCCCAGAGAGGTGAAGAAATTTGGCCAAAATCCTGATACTAGCAAATGGCAGAGTTGGCATTTTGAGCCTGAATTTTTGACATTTGTTTATGCACCATTTATAAAATGAGATATTGTGTTGAAAGTTATAAGTAAGAGGTTTATTATTATTATTATTATTTTTGTCAAATGCTGATTATGTTATAAATACAGGGCTAGATGATTGGGAAACAGAGAAAATAGTAGAAAACAATCCCTGACATTGATGGACTGAAAATCTCTTTGGGATCTTATGTTCTTTGGCACATAAAAATTGCCTTCCTAAAATAGAAATAATGTTCTGTTTTTTAAAAAAAGACATTAGAAATGTAATTAGTCTTTCCTTTAGAAAAGGAGAAAGGGAAATGGGAGGGCAACCCCAAAGCATTGTGCAGATCAAATGAGATAATGACTCAGAAAAGCCTTGGAAAGTAAAGACGCACTTTAGATATACAACGCTGTTGTTATGTTTATTATTATCATTTTTTATTATTAGACTCCACTGCTGCATCTAATGTACTGTAATCCTTGCAGAGAGGACTGAATGATCATGCATGCTCAAAGGCCCAGGGTGAAAAATGTTGAGTTAGGGGTAGAACAAGAGCTACAGGAATTCCGAGAATGACACCACCAAGGGTAATGTTTGCAGGTTGCCTGGAACTCAGAGATTTCTAGATTAAAACCAAACACCTTGGATGATTCATGCTCATAGTATTTGAAGTGTAGCTCTGAGTAACTGAAGGGTCCTTAAATCATCTGGTCTATCTTTGAAGGGTGGGGTTTGGTACCGAGAGCACATGTGAGCTTTATTTATACAGACAAGGAAACTGAAGTCTCCGGATGTGCTCAGAGTCAGGTAGAAAGGGTGAGGTAGAGACCAGATATTTCCAACTTTGGTTAAGGGAAGTGGAAAGAAACCAGAGTTTAGAGCCAATTCCTCCCTTGACTAGTGATGTGACTTCTGACGAGTTACACTGAACCTTTCAGAACCTCATTGGTTTTTTTTTTTTTTTTCATCTGTAAGAGGAAGGCGAAGAACAAAACAGCAATGACATCACTGGTGTTGGTATGGGGGAAAAGTGAAATAGCACAGGTGAGGATACACCTGGTACAGAAATGTGTTCATCTCTCGCCATCCCCGTCAGTTGTGGTAACGAATTTAACCCCTTTCTTTTCCCAGCAGAAGCCAACAAATAGCTCACATTTTACGGATCAGAAGGAAGGGAAGATTTACTTCCCTCTTAACTGGAATGAAAATGTAAATTGCTTCTAAGGCAGGGCTACTGGGCTTTGTTTATCTTTGTATCCTCTGTCCCTGTCACAGTGCCTAGAACTTGGAAGGCACTTCAAAAATACTTATGAGGCTGAAAATATCACCAGGTTGTTAATAAAACTTCAGATTGTCCTTCTGCCTCTCTTATCCCATTTTTACATTGGAAGAAATATCAGACCAACAGCATGTGAGACAGCTTTGCTTCTGGTTGGGGTAAGTAGCCTCTGTTGAGCCAACCTTCATGAAGATAAAAACTATAAACTGTGGACAAAACCTACTGAAAACCCCAGTTACTTGAAGGCACTAGAAAGTGAATAAAAGCACGCAGATACTGGAAGAGAGTTGATTCACGCACAAAGTGGATAGCACTGGGTACACTTCCCTTTATTTTTAATTTACAGCTTTCAGCCTGAGAACAGGCCCCAAACTGTGGCCTGGGAAGGTGAATAAAGCCAGTGGTATATTGTATCCTTCTGGCTTGAAGAACCAAAAGACGGAATCCCGGACAACCAAAGCTGCTGGAAAGTGAAGAGAAAATCCTGAAAAGGAAAGAATCAGAGGGGAAAATCCCCAAATTCTGTTTCCAGGCTCTGCCTAAATCACTAAATGATCTCTGAATCATGTGTGCCCAAGAAACTGACTTTTTAAAAAAAATCAATACTCTTCAGCGGAACATAACAGAATCCAGAGTTTCTATAACATATTTTTCATAATGTCTGAAATACTGATATAATCCAAAATTGATTGATGTATGAAGAAACAGGAAAACATCACCTATATGTAAAGAAAAGCAAAAACGGTAACATTGTCATATGGAGTTTATAATTTATGTGGATGTAATACATATTAGAACTATCATAAATGATGTGAGTTTCTATATTTTACATGAAAGTAGTACGGTATTACCTCTAGACTGGCTGTGAAAAATTAAGAATGTATATGGTAATCCCTAGAGCAAACTCTAAAAACATAATGCAATAGGTACAACTAGGAAGTCAATAAATAAAATAAAATTCCAAATTATTTTCATTTGACGCCTGCCTCACAGATATGCTTCCCACTGCAGAGTTTCAGGCCCACCCAACAGCAGTCTCAGATTATAACCACAGCATAAAAGGGTGCTCCCCAGAGACCTGACCCCCTCTAGCCTTAATGAGAACAGGAAGGAAATAAATAGAATTCAGAAGGGACATCCCAGATTTAGGAATACAAGCAAGACTATGGGCATGTAAACAAAAAGTGCAGGGTCACTGGAATGGAAGGATGGGAAATGTGTAAGAAGCTCAGGGAGCTTTTATTTTGAGCCTGCTTCCTGCAGCTGGTTGACCCAGGCCTGAGAGAGGGAGGTGAGTGCGAGCGACAGCCAACCACAACCGGCACTGTGGATGAATTTGGGTAAACAAGTGGCTAAGTATATTGCTAATTATGTTTCCAAGATATTGCAGAGGAAGGAAAAGAGCAAAACAACATTTTGCCTCTCTTCAACCTGGTGTTTTTTGCACCTGTGTTGGTGTGTCACAGTGTAGGGACAGTTGCATAACCTAGTTGCTATCGATCCCTTGGTTTATTCCCATACTGCATCCTCCCTTAGGATACAGTTTCCAAGTAGGTGTTGGCTATTTCATAATCAATAGCTGTGGGGGAACGAAGGTATCAGAGAAGTCCATACTAAGCCAGCCCCCCAATTCTATATTATTTTTGTCTAAACAAGGAATTACAAAGACTGAAGAAGTCTTAGGGATACAAGTTAAACCGGAAACGCCAAACTATCTATGAACGTGTTGGAAATGCCTTCACGTAGTTTTCTGGAATCTACATATCTGACTTAGCTCTAACGGTAACCAAGTCTTGCACCGGTTCTGATTCAGCATCCACAGGAAAAGGGATTGGTAGAAGGAGTAAGAGCAGATCACTTTCCAAATGGAATTATGATTTGAGAGAGCATTCTTGATGTGGAGCCGGGTGGGAGGAGAGGGCTGAGATAAATAATAAAGGAATGTGGGTCTCCAAGATTTTTAAGGGGGACACAAGAGGTAAAATACTGGCTGACCATATGGGCTATTGTATCCTCGTGTTCTGTACATAAGACGGTTCTGGGAAGCCCTGCGGTGGGGGCAGCTGTCATACTGCACAAGTAAGCGGCAGCACTTGAAGTAGGGTCAGGCAAGTGAAGCACAAAATTTAAGGGAGCACCAAAAAAAACCCCAACACCTCAGCATTCAAGAATCAAGACTTTTTTCATCAAAAATAAACATTGGGGCTTCCCTGGTGGCGCAGTGGTTGGGAGTCCACCTGCTGATGCAGGGGACACGGATTCGTGCCCCGGTCCGGGAAGATTCCACGTGCCGCGGAGCGGCTGGGCCCGTGAGCCATGGCCGCTGAGCCTGCGCGTCCGGAGCCTGTGCTCCGCAACGGGAGAGACCACAGCAGTGAGAGGCCCGCGTACCGCAAAAAACAAAACAAAACAAACAAAAAATAAATAAATAAAACATTGAATGCAATACTTAATAAAAACTCATGTAAAAATCCCTGATGAATAAAATAGCAAAATTTTACATATAAATAAGCTGTTACTATTTTTTTTAATGATCCTGTTATACAGCCATTTCCAATCCACCCTTGGTTCCTGGGTCTGCACTGCCATTGCGTCCTCTTGGGTGTGTGTATGAGGGTTGATACTGGTGAGCAAACGAATTAGATATCACTGGGCTTTATATATAGATACGTTTTTTTTTAATTGTAGAGCTTTCACTAATGTTTTCCCTTGGCTCAAAATCTGGGAGGAGATTTCAGTAAGTGTATATAGGTCCACACACTTTTCCTTTGCCTCAGGTTTCAATAGGGTTCAGCCTGATACTCAACTGAGAAAGGTGTGCCATAAGTAGGACTGAGTAGGGAAAAGCCGAAAAAGCCGAGAACACTTGGACTGAAACCTTGATTCACAGAGGGACTTTTGAGAATTCAGGATGAGTTGATTCACAGCTGAGCGGCCAGGGAATAACTGGCTGCAAATTCATAAGAATAAGAGCCCGGAACAAAGGAGACAGGTGGACTCTGAGTGGTGATGGAGCCCAGATAGCGGGGAGAGCGTTGGCCGAGGAATCAGCTACTCATTCCAGCCCTGGCTCTAACTTCCCATGGTCCGGCCACGGCAAACCCTATCTAAGCCTCAGTTTCTACACCAGTAAAATAGAGTGTCTTCTGACTTGCCTTAGCTGGGGGCCCTTTCTCCAAATAAATTTAATGTGACAGCCATAGTTAGAAGTATGGCTGATTTGGTTGAACTTGGGGTGTGAAACCAAGACCCTGACCTGTTCAGCTTTTCCTGACTCCACCATCTCAGGGCTCTTCAGAGTACAGTTTGAAACACTGTATTAGGGGATCATTGATGTCATTTCCAGTCTCAGCATTCTATACAAGCTGAGAAGAAAGCCCTACCTGTATTTTCATGTAGACATTTTGACAATGAAAGTTTACTCACATCAAAAAACCAGAGGGGCCTCCAGCCTTTGGATTGCACTTCTGGGTGTGCCCTGTTCTGTTTCTGGGCTCTTTAAACCTGCAGGGCTCATGGAATTAGCAGAAGCATCAGGAGAATTTAGTCAGCCTTGCCATGGCCAGTACAATTATACAGTGAAATGAGGCATGCTGTCAGGATTTTAACATGAAGCAGGCACCCCTGGGAAACACTGAGAAGTGACCAGGCATTGTCTACACATGGCCAAGAGCCAGTGGCAGCCAGCTGGGCCTTCCTTTCAGAGAAATATGACAGTTCCAGACCTGTAAATATTCCAGGACTGGAAGAGAATGAATTCTACTGGTATTCAAAACAACAACAAGGTCCTTGTCATCTTTATTAGAATTGTTATCCTCTTGATTACTGTGGCTGTTATTCAATTGTTATGGATCTTCAAGGACATAACAGCCTTCTCTTAAAACACAGGTGGCAGGAAGGCAGCAGGAACTGCAGAAAGGGAAAAGGAACTTCAGGGTCTGACAGATCCAAGGTGGAACTCCGCACGTCTACCTCTTACTAGCTGTGTGGTTTCGGTCTGTTTTTTTTTTTTGCGGTACGCGGGCCTCTCACTGTTATGGCCTCTCCCGTTGCGGAGCACAGGCTCCGGACGCGCAGGCTCAGCGGCCATGGCTCACGGGCCCAGCCGCTCCGCGGCATGTGGGATCTTCCCGGATCGGGGCACGAACCCGCGTTCCCTGCATCGACAGGCGGGCTCTCAACTACTGCGCCACCAGGGGAGCCCCACGGTCTGTTTTGTAAAACTTGTCTGAGCTTCAGGTTTCTTAGTTCTACAATGGAAATACAGTGCCAGTAGAGCTGTAGTGAGCTCCATCGATTGAACAAAACTTGTACAGCCTAAAAGTTTTGAGTTATGCTTTCTTTGGGGACCTTACTGAGGACTATAGCCCAAGAGACAGCCTCTCAGATAGCTCTGAGGAACTCTTCCAAAGACTATAGCCCAAGAGACAGCCTCTCAGATAGCTCTGAGGAACTCTTCCAAAGACTATAGCCCAAGAGACAGCCTCTCAGATAGCTCTGAGGAACTCTTCCAAAGACTATAGCCCAAGAGACAGCCTCTCAGATAGCTCTGAGGAACTCTTCCAAAGAGGTAAGGGAGGAACTAGAGTACATAGAAGTTTTTTTGCTGAAAAAACAAACAAACAAAACATGTAAAAAACAAAAAATAAGCCGTGTAGTCAGACATCAAGAAATTACTGCTAACCACAAAAATGCCAGGCACATTCTCCTTCTCCTCTTGGGATGCTCACACTTGGAATCCAGAGTAGGGAGGAAGCCCAGCAGCCTCCCAGAGAAGCCATGGGTAGGAGTTCCAGCCAACAGCCAGTACCGACTTCCAGTCAGGATGAGTCTTCAGATGGTCCTGGTACCCAGTCAGGTCACTTCCGGTTTTCAGGCTACCCCAGCTGATGCCATGTAACACAAACTGTCTCAGAGAAACCTTGCTCAGACTGTAGATTTGTAAGGAAAATAAATGTTTTCAGCCACTTAGTTTGGGGTGGTTTTTTTTTATGTGGAGCCTGAATCCCTCTTCCCAAGCCGGTGTATCCATCTTCCAGCTACTGTGAGTGTGGGCTGCTAAGATCCTGTGGCCACGCCCTATCCACACAGACTTGCCCTGGGCTGGCTGGGGTCACAGGGGAGGTTATGTCCACCACCCTGCAGCCAATGACTGATTGTCACAAAAGGTGGTCCCCTTGCCTCAAGGCAGCATTGGTTCTGGTACAATTCACACTCCGGTGGTCCCTGTGGGACTAGGCTAAGGCTAGATCCCCCGTGAGGTCACATCCTAGGCTAGCTCTTTCCCTGCCCCATCTCCTTCTCTCCTCACCTTTCTCCCGAGAGCACCCTCAATACTTCACATGTGTTAGAATCCCTGTCTCAAGCTCTATAACTAGGTACCTGACCAAGAACAGGCACTAATGGATGTTTTAAGTAGTGTAGGGGAGAAATCTTTCCGTGCCATCTGCTGGTGCCTCCACTACCCAGAGACGTTAATATTTTGGTGTACGTGAAATTATCTAATACTAATGATAGGGCATTTAGTACATTCCGTGGCAGACAGTAAGCCCTCAATAAATGCTAGCCATTATTATCATATCTCCCAGTGCTTTTTTATATATTTGATAATCACGTTTTTATTGAGCACATATTATGTGTCAGGCACGATTCTAACAACACATTTCATGTATAACACACTTAGTCACACAGCAGTCCTATCTAGTGGACATTACCATGAAAAACGAGGCAACTGAGGCCCAGAGAAGTTTAATAACTGATCCAAGGATACACAGCAAATAAGCGACAGAGTTAGATGAGTTATATATGTCTACATTATATTTTAATCATCATTTCAATGATTACTTCTTTGTGGCAGATTGCTTCAGTGTGAGGCTGGATACTTTGCTGCATTTTAAAGGACTCAAGTATGCATAGTAATTCACTCCAGCTGTGACTGTCCCCTCCCTGTCCGGGGAAGTACTATGCTTGTAATTTCAGATGGGTCTCTCTTCTTGGAATGGCCTCACCTCTTCTCTAATTATCCAGATTCTAACCTCCCTTTAAGAACCACATCAAACCTTATCTCCCCATGTAGTTTTTCCTGATCTCTCACTGTTCTTCAGTTACAAACTCCTACAGCTTTTATTGTATGTCATTTCTGCCCCTAACAATTTCCTGCCACCACCGGCCCTGACACATTTCCTTTCAATAGAGGTTATGCTTACAGATGGGTCTGTTTCCATCAGCTAGACTGCAAGCCTTTTAAGGACAGAATCAGGACTTCTTTGCTGTTTCTCCAGTATCTCCTGTAGTGCCTGGTACAAAGGAGATTCTTCACAAAAATTTGTTGATTGGATGAATGAATCAACAAACTACTTCATGTGTGTGTGTATGTTTCTTGTTTTTTTGTCTGGATTGTAAGGCCCTTAAGACCCGGACCCGGTTTTCAGTTTCTTTTAAGACCTTCATGTTTAGCAAATGGTAGGACCAGGACAGAAATATTCATGGAACTGAACCAGAATAGTCTGTCCTAAAGATGGGTCACACTGTGGTCTTGCTCTGGGAAAAGGACAGCTCTCTATCAAAGGGAAGCAGTCCCATGTGAAATCTTACATGGAAATAAGAGAAATTTTTAATCTCTGAGTTTGGTGTGTGGCCGGCCCATGTTGCGTGCTGTTTCCATAACTCTGCATCTGACTGAATGTCCTTGACTTGACCTTGTGGGAATATGTAAACTGTGGGATTCAAGGGGGGGATGTTTGTGGGAGGAGGGGACCATGTGATGTGGTGCAAACTTTGTTTGTAATTCCCTGACTCAGGAGTGACTTCTGGGCGGTAGCAAGAGGTGACCCCACGAAGAGCCTTGCTGGCCTCTTCAAAGACAAGACGTTTTATGGAGAAGTCCCCCTGCCAGCCTGACCGGAAGTGGAGGACAAAGGGGCAGCTGACTGCAGGTCTCATCCTGACCAGCACCAGCTTTTCTAGGCTCAGTTTCAGCATGACGTTTCTCCTTCAGGAGGGGAAAACCTGAGCCCAAGGAATACTGCTGTGTCTCTTCGTCCTGCAAGACCAGATTCACATATCTCTAAATAAAAACTAATTTTTAAAATGCATCAAAGAAAAAAAAAATTGGGCTTCCCTGGTGGCGCAGTGGTTGAGAGTCCGCCTGCCGATGCAGGGGACACGGCTTCGTGTCCCGGTCTGGGAAGATCCCACATGCCGCGGAGCGGCTGGGCCCGTGAGCCATGACCGCTGAGCCTGCGCGTCTGGAGCCTGTGTTCTGCAACGGGGAGAGGCCACAGCAGTGAGAGGCCCGCATACCGCAAAAAAAAAAAAAAAAAGGTATCAAAGAGCTGGCAAGTCAAAGTACCCCAGTGCACACTGTTCCAGCATGGACCATCTCACCTTCCGCACTTTCCAAGTTTATCTATTTTGCAAGCATACACGATCACATGATCAATGTTGGGCCTTTTTCAAAGACGTATAAATTTATCTTTAAAGAATAGGGAAGAGGCCGTGAAGTACAGGGGGTTAGGAAAGTTCATTATGCTTTGGAGAATGTTTCAACCTTGATCTTAAAGCAGTGCCCAGAAAGCTTCCCATTCAACCTCAAGGTCACCCGCTGTACTGCGCTGCTTTAGGCCAGAGAGGATGAGGGCTCCTTGGATTGGGGTCAGGGTTGGGATAGGGTAGGGAGAAATTCTGGGCATTCACAGCTGTAGGAAGTGCTTGTTTTCTCTTCATTTTGTTTTGCTTAAGAAGAGAAAAGAAGCTCACGTCTCTTTGAAGCCCCATGGGGCTGTTTTCACTGAGAAGGCACAGAGAAAGCCCATGATTGTTCCTGGAATGCTGGTCTCACCATTTATTGTCCTTGGATTTAATGCCTGCTTTGCATTTGGAATAAAGATTCATTCATTTCTGTGCCAAGAAATAAAGAATTCTATTGTCTCCCTGCCCAAATTGTTTCAAGACCATCTTTTTTTTTTTTTTTTTTTTTTTTTTTATGAGGCTGACAGGGCCAGATAACATCTTGCTCGGCCCCATGATCTGGTCTCCAAAGGAGATGTTGTGCCCTTTTTGGTCTGAGCCTTGCTGCCACAATCATGTTACACAGAGCAGATCTGTCCCCTCAGTACCAGGAACATTGCCCCTTTCACGAGGATCCTTAACAAGCTCTGCGGATTGCCAAACCAGACTTACACTAATTCTCCACCATAAGGACAGCTATGTCACTTGAATTAGCAGGTGATGATGAGCCTTGGGTGGCCCCTAATTCGATCCATGGGGAGAAATGAGTGTAGCGGATTTGCATGCTGTAACATGCTCCATCCCAGAATATTCTTTGATGACTCACCAAAATAAAGGCCAATTTAATTAAAACGAACACAGAAGTGTGGAAAAATAAAGGGCAAAAGAAGTTCCAAGGAAGCTGGTTATCTCTTCGGAGGAAAACTTCCTCTAGGGGCTGTAGCCAAAACAGTTTTTAACAGAGTGTTCTTAGGTAGTTTCATTCCAAGCATCATGACAAAGGTCATGTTTCCTCTTCCTCATCTGCTCTCCTAAGCCTTCCTCCCTCCCCTCAAGCCTCCTCTGCAGCAAACCTCCTGGCCTCTAGCCTGGGGGGGGAAGATGAAGCCACCTGGAACCCTATACTTGGCTCTTTCCTCCGGTTTCAGACAAAGGCAGCCTCTCTCCAATTTACTGCTGGTGCCTCCTGTTGTGCTATTCATCCAAATGTATCCTCCAGGAGCTGGTTCCAAGGTATGTCTGCTCTGTGCTGTAGTGTCCTTTTCTTCGTCACCTGGCTCCATTTCCATATCCTATGAAGATGCTCAAGTCTCTCTTATCTTTTAAAAACACCCTCTCTTAACCTGTCTTTCTCCCCATCTCCCCTGATAGCTTCCCTTTCTCTCCCCTTCCCAGATAAGATCTTTCAAAGGGTGCTTTATATTTAACACCTCCACTTCTATCCACACTTTACCTGCTTCACTCTTCACGACTACGGTATCCTCTTTAAACCCTCAAACTCCCTGACAACAAGCTTCCCACTTCCAGCCCCCAAGGCCACGAAAACGATGGGAAGAAGACACTAAGGACCTAATGGTCAGAGGCAAGGAGCTCATTTTACCCTCAGCTTGTTTGATTTTATGTAGTGGTTGTCTCCATGGTCACCCCTTTCTTCTGGAAATTCTACTCTCCATTTCTAAGACACCACCACCTCCCAATTCTCCTTTTCCCTCTCTGGTGATTTCTTTCCACATCAACCCTCAACTGTTGAAGCTCTTCAGGATCCCTGGATCTTATCCCTTCTTAGTCTCTCCTGGTAATTTCTCCCATGTCCATGGTTCACCTCCTACCTGCGTACTGATGACCCCTATGTTTGTATCTCTACCCCATGTTTTGCCCTAAGTTCCAACTGCTTCCTTCAAGATCTCTTCTCCTGGAATACCATACAGGCAGCTCAAACTCTACATACTCAAAATTGCACTCATCTTTCCTGTAAAACCTGTACCTTGTACCCCTCTTCCTCCTGTACCCCAATCCAGGAAAGAGCACAACCATTCATCTACTCACCTGAGTCAGAAACCTGGGCGCACATCCTGGCTTTCTCTCTTTCTCTCATCTTCTATGGCTAGTCGGTTACCAAATCTTGTAGACTTGACCTCCACAGCACCTCTGCTATGTATCCACTGCCCTCCTTTTCCGCCATCCTTGACTTTTCTCTGGATTATTAAAATGCTCTTCTTGCCTCCTGTTTTTTTTCATCTGCAGTCTACCTCCTACAAAGCATCTGGGGTGAACTTCCTTCAGTGGCTCTCTATTGCTTTTAATATGAGGCCCATACTCTTTAGTGGGACCAAGAAATCATGCAGCCCCCGCCTACCACTCAGTTCTCTAGTCTCTCATCTAAACCTCTTGCACTCCACTCCCCGCAGAGACAGGCTAAACATGCATTCTCGGGCTTCCCTGGTGGCACAGTGGTTAAGAATCTGCCTGTCAATGCAGGGGACATGGGTTCAAGCCCTGGTCCGGATGGATCCCACATGCTGCGGGGCAACTAAGCCCGTGCACTGCAACTACTGAGCCTGCGCTCTAGAGCCCGTGCTCTGCAACAAGAGAAGCACCTCAACGAAGAGTAGCCCCTGCTCTCCACAAATAGAGAAAACCCGTGCACAGCAAGGAAGACCCAATGCAACCAAAAATAAATAAATAAAATAAATAAATTTTTAAAAAAACATGCACTCTCTTTTCACTTTGCCCAGAATTATGCTGTCCCTTTTCTGACTTTTCCAACTTGCTATTGGTCCATTTCCCTCCACCCTAAACCCACGGCAGTGACACATTATCTACATATCTGTTTTAGACCCAATTCCAGAGTTATTTCACCTCTAATCCCTAGGAGAATTTTCCTGAATACTAACCCATCCCTTACCTCCAGGCGCCACCAAGGGTACCTTCCTTTGAGTCTCACGGCACTCGTACACTCTTTCACGTGGACTCATAGCCCTTTATTACCAGCATTGCTCAATTTTGTTTCAGCATTTATCACAGTGCCAAAACTGAATAAATGTTTCTCTGAGTGAGTGAATAAATGAATGAAGGAACGAATGAATGAATAGACTCTCAACCATTTCCAGTTGGACAGGTGTAACTTACAAGTCTCAAGTATTAACCACTGAAGAGCTTCGCCTGAGAGGATGTATGCTATGAGAAAGGAGTTAAAGCCATTTGGCTTACCCAATATTTTTAATAATCAAGAGTATGAATTTTCCCCTCCTTAGCATTTGTGGAGTGTTTACTGAGTGTTAGCTAGCACAAAACATTCCCTGCTGTTAGTCAAACATTAAAATGGCTAAGCGCTTTTAATGCACTTTAATATTTTGAGATAAAATTACAGTTTTGGGTCAGGGAACGCTTTTGCAATTTGGATTTATGACTTTTGCAAATGGATTTGTATTTGACTGTCACGTACTAGCAACACAACTAATTTGAATGTGTGTTCTGCTATTTTATTTTTCATAAGCACAGGCTCACTGAAAGCCTGTGAGGCTGTGAGGAATGCATCTTCAGGTTCATCCATGTGAAATATTCATCCATGTGAAATAAAGGTGGCAGCAGAAAGACACATCATACCTGCGACTACGTACTGAGCATATATACTCTGCATATACTCTGTACCAGGCACTTTCATTCAATCATTTCAATAGCCTCGGGATGCAGGGGTTCATTTATGAAAGAGGCTTTACACATGCCATTCGGTAGAAGGATTCCTGTTCAGCAGTGGGGTTTTTTTGTTGTTTTTTTTAAACGTCTTTATTGGGGTATAATTGCTTTACAGTGGTGTGTTAGTTTCTGCTTTATAACAAAGTGAATCAGTTATACATATACATATGTTCCTATATCTCTTCCCTCTTGCAACTCCCTCCCTCCCACCCTCCCTATGCCACCCCTCCAGGCGGTCACAAAGGACCGAGCTGATCTCCCTGTGCTATGCGGCTGCTTCCCACTAGCTATCTATTTTACGTTTGGTAGTGTATATATGTCCATGCCTCTCTCTCGCTTTGTCACAGCTCACCCTCCCCCCTCCCCATAACCTCAAGTCCGTTCTCTAGTAGGTCTGTGTCTTTATTCCTGTCTTAACTCTAGGTTCTTCATGACATTTTTTTCCTTAAAATCCATATATATGTGTTAGCATACGGTATTCATCTTTCTCTTTCTGACTTACTTCACTGTGTATGACAGACTCTAGGTCTATCCACCTCATTACAAATAGCTCGATTTCGTTTCTTTTTATGGCTGAGTAATATTCCATTGTATATATGTGCCACATCTTCTTTATCCATTCATCTGATGATGGGCACTTAGGTTGTTTCCATCTCCGGGCTATTGTAAATAGAGCTGCAATGAACATTTTGGTACATGACTCTTTTTGAATTATGGTTTTCTCAGGATATATGCCCAGTAGTGGGATTGCTGGGTCATATGGTAGTTCTATTTGTAGTTTTTTAAGGAACCTCCATACTGTTCTCCATAGTGGCTGTACCAATTCACATTCCCACCAGCAATGCAAGAGTGTTCCCTTTTCTGTTCCCTTTTCTCCACACCCTCTCCAGCATTTATTGTTTCTAGATTTTTTGATGATGGCCATTCTGACTGGTATGAGATGATATCTCATTGTAGTTTTGATTTGCATTTCTCTAATGATTAATGATGTTGAGCATTCTTGCGTGTGTTTGTTGGCAGTCTGTATATCTTCTTTGGAGAAATGTCTATTTAGGTCTTCTGCCCATTTTTGGATTGGGTTGTTTGTTTTTTTGTTATTGAGCTGCATGAGCTGCTTGTAAATTTTGGAGATTAATCCTTTGTCAGTTGCTTCATTTGCAAATATTTTCTCCCATTCTGAGGGTTGTCTTTTGGTCTTGTTTATGGTTTCCTTTGCTGTGCAAATGCTTTGAAGTTTCATTAGGTCCCATTTGTTTCCTTTTGTTTTTATTTCCATTTCTCTAGGAGGTGGGTCAGAAAGGATCTTGCTGTGATTTATGTCATAGAGTGTTCTGCCTATGTTTTCCTCTAAGAGTTTGATAGTTTCTGGCCTTACATTTAGGTCTTTAATCCATTTTGAGCTTATTTTTGTGTATGGTGTTAGGGAGTGATCTAATCTCATACTTTTACATGTAGCTGTCCATTTTTCCCAGCACCACTTATTGAAGAGGCTGTCTTTCTCCACTGTACATTCCTGCCTCCTTTATCAAAGATAAGGTGACCATATGTGCATGGGCTTATCTCTGGGCTTTCTATCGTGTTCCATTGATCTATCTTTCTGTTTTTTTAATCAAGAGGCTGCTTTGCTTTTGGTGATGTCTTTGGACAGAGTGTGGTAAGGAGGCAAAGGTGCTTATCTGTGAACCCTTGCCAATCAATGGCCTTTGGTACCTGCCAATCACCTTGGGTATTGCTCTGCCCTGAGACCTCCATCCTTCTCTAACCACCCAACATAAAGACCTGGTTGTGTCATTCTACCCTGCTTCTTTCACCACTGGTTTCCATGCTTCCTGATGACCTAAACGTCACTTTGTTTCATCCTGTGAAATTCAACACCTCTGAAATTCAACTTGAGCCAGATGTTCTTTTCAAGGTCGAATAAACTAATCTTCCAGTCTTATAAAATAATCTATGTTAACGAGTAATGGGGGAGAGTCAGAGAATCTCTATCTTTCCCATTCATATAGAAAATTTGTATTAAATGCCTTCTTGAAATGATGTCACACAGTGTCAGTGTCATTTAACCAAAGGATGAGTCTTTGGATAAATGTCAAGGTATGAAGTGGGAAAGGGTCATGTCACAGTTGGCCGGAAGATACACTAGCGTAAGGAAAGTGAGAGGCCCGGAGGTGGGAAAGTGCCTCAGATTAGCTAGAACAGTGCTGTCCAGTAGAAATATCATGTCAGACACATAGTCACATATGGAATTAAAAATTTTCTAGGAGCCACAGTGCAAAATTGTAGAAAGAACCAGGTGAACCACATTTTAATAATACACTTTATTTAGCCTAATCAATTCAAAATATTGTCATTGCAACATATAAGCAACACAAAAGACATTTATGAGATAGTTTACATTTTTTTACTACTATGTCTTTGAAAGCTAATAATATGTATCTTATACATTGGATGAGCCATATTTCAAGTGCTCGATGGTTAGTGGCCATCCTATTGGATAGCACAGCTCTAGAATCCCAGGGCAGAAAAAAGACTCAAAGTCATTAAATCCTACAATTCTTTGAGGTTCAAAAACCCCTATAGAGCATCCAGGTGAAGTGTCTGTTCTGTCCATGGGTGAGCACATTCCGTAACAGAAAACAGCACTTTCCAACATTGGGATGTTTTGACCTTTAGCAAGTTTTTGGACTCTGATCCCCCAAGTTCAGAGAAAGGAGAAGGAGAATCTTTCAACTACCTTAAGGCCCTTGTGATCCTTGAGTTTGTGCTTTAGGTTAAGCTTTCCTAATGTTTTCAACTGCTCTCTGTATGAAGGGGAGGATTTCCAGAGTCAGAGGAGGTAGGGCACAATGATTTCTTAAGTGCTTTCCAGCTCAAATGTTCTATGACTTCGAATATTAAGCCACCACCTTAAAGACTCTGCATAAAGTAGAAGTGAAAACATTCAGAGGAAGAAATAAGGCAAGTCAATGGATGAGTCATGTGTTCCTGTCCACATGTTATAGGACCTAGAACCAATTAAAGGGGAAAATTGTGTTGTTTCTGACCCCATCAACAGGTTGAATCTAATTCCCCTCTCCTTGAGCATGGAATGGTGTTATGACTCACTTGGAACCCACAGAACTGGGTAAGAGTGAGTTTGCACGGCTTTTATTTTTTGTTTATTTTCTTAAAAACTTGATACTACATTTTTAAAATTAACCTTTTCATTTTGAGATAATTATAGGACCACATGGGTTATAAGAAACAGTACAGAATAACGCAGTGTACTGTTAACCCCTAAGAGTAACATCTTGGAAAACTATAGCTCAGTATCACAACCAGGATATTGACATGGATACAGTCAAAATATAAAACACTTGCATTGCTACAAGGGTCACGAGTGTTGCCTTTTTATAGTCATATACACTCTCTTCCCATCCACATATCCTCCTTAACCCCTGGAAACCATTAATCTGTTCTTTGTTTCTGCAATTGTGTCATTTCAAGGACGTTATATAGATAGAGTCATACAGTATGTAATTTTTTTTATTGGCTTTTTTTGTTTTTGCTTAGCATAATTCTCTGTAGATTCATCCAGGGATTGTTGCATGTATCAATAGCTTTTTCACTGCTGAATAGTAGTCCATGGTATGGGTGTACCACAGTTTGTTTAACCAGTTACCTGTTGAAGAACATTTGACTTGTTTCCAGTTTGGAGCTGTTATGAATAAAGCTGCTATGAACATTCATATACAGTGCTTTGTATGACCATATGTTTATACAAATGCCCAGGAATACGAATGCTTTCATATGGAAATACAACTGATTTTGCGTGGTGATCCTGCAACTTTGCTAAACTCACTTATTAGTTGAAGGAGGGGGTGTGTGTGTGTGTGAGTTTTAGCTTCCTTGAGATGTTTTTATGTAGATAATCACAGTATCTGCAAAGAGGCACAGTTTTAGCTCTTAGTTTCTGTTCTGTATACCTTTTATTTCCTTTCTTGCCTTTTAGCATTGGCAAGAAGTTCTGGCACCACGTTGAAAAAGAGTGATGAGAGTGGATGCCCTTGCCTTGTCCTGATCCGAGAAAAGCGCTCAGTCCTTCACCTCTAAGCGTAATATTAGCTGTAGGCATTTTGTAGATGTTCTTTATCAAGTTGAGGAAGTTCCTCTTTGTTTGGTTTTCTGAGAGGTATTTTTAACATCATAAATAGATGTTGAATTTTGACATGTTTTCCTGCACCAGTTAATATGATGGTGTGATTTTTCTTCTTTTGCTTTGTTGATGAAAAATTAATCAGTTGATCTAAGAAAGAAATGGAAACTTTTATTCGAGCCAAATTGGAGGATTATAACCCAGGAAGAGCATCTCAGAAAGCTCTGAGAACTGTTCTGCCCCTTAGAAGTCAAGGCACAGTTCTGTAAGTTTTTTGAGACAGAGGACTGTACATCAAACGACCTATTATTGACAGTTTATATCGTCCAGATCTAAGTGCCATTGCGGTGGGTCACGTGACCCCTTACGAGATCCAGGAGACGTGTTATCTTTAAGGAGTTGTCTTGCTGATGCGAGGAGAATGTTGCTGTTTATGATCGAGCAGGTATTTCTGCCAACGGGGGAGGTTTGGTCGACGCCAAATGCAGATACACAGCGCACGGTGCGGGGAGGGGGGAGGCCAAAGGGCAGAGAAGAGTTTTTGTTTAAATTTTTCTTGTCTTGCCATAAAAATATGAATTTTTGACTGCCGGTCACTGTCACCAGGGACCTTCTCCTGCAGCGCCTAGGCGAGACCTGGAAGCACACAGGCCTTGCCTGGTTACAGATTGGGTCAGGACTCTTTGATCACAAATCTCTTCCTCTTCTCCAGCCAAAGTAAGTCTCCAGTCGCCTCTTCTGTCTGTGTCTCATTCCTCCTTGAGATTTGTCACCAGGTCCATATTAAAGGAAGCAGAGAGCTGGCTGTCTCTCTCAGCACCCTTCCAATTTACAAGAAGTCTAAATGGCTGGGGCTGTCCTGTCCTTGCTGGTTATTTCCTTTGAGACAGCAGCCAGAGGAAGGGGTGGGAGTCAAGGCAGGCAGGAAGAAAAATGTTGTTGAACACAGCCCAGCTCAGCAGATGAAAGCCTGCAGGCCTTTGGCTGAGGATAGCATAGAAAGGGACAGGCAGAGCCAATCTTCAATCATTCCTTCTCAGTGTTTACATCAGTGAGCTCTGGGCACTGCCCTGCTGGCAGCCTGGGTATTAGTAGCTGTTGGCTCGTGGCCTGATTGGAAAGAGATTCCAGATTTTGGAGGGAGTTGAGCGAAACAAGAACAACATGTCCTGTTCACTCAGAGAGTATGGAGGCCTCCGGCGTGGTCGTATGTACAGGGCGCTCAGCTGCAGGGTGATGTAGCCTCCGACACCCAGGGCCACACGTGTCAGGAGAATCCCAGATCTGGAGCCGGAGGAGGTCCTACGTTCGGGTATGGTTCCACTCTCTGACCTCAGCTTGGGAAAATGGGAGCTTGCCCAGTTTACAGGGCATTCCAGCAACCAAGGCCTGGCCTTATCTTGGGATATACAGCTAGAAAGTAGATTGAGGGAGAAGGTTGGTAAAGTAGAAATGCAGTCTGTGGTCCCCTCTGTCCCCTCCTGGGGACACTCTGGCAACCTGGCCAGCCTGGACCAGCATAAGCGACACTGGGGAAATAATGCTTGCCTGTCTGCCCCATATTTACTCCAACCCATCCAAATGCCACCACCTCTATTTCAGGCATTGTCAGCATCTAATAAGCCTATTATCCAAGACTTAAGTGTGTAGTGTGGGTTACTCAGGGGAAGTCATTCCCGTAAGAGCTGGAGTAGTCAGGGAGAAAGTAGCCAGGGAGAAGAGAACTTGATTCAGGCTTTAAAGTTGGCGACTGAAAAAAATGCACACCCTAAAAGTTGAGAATTATGTTTGATTCACAGACTTGGCCTTGCTGAGGACTACAGCCCAGGAGGCAGCCTCTCAGCTCTGAGGGACTGCTCTGAAGAGGTAAGGGAAAAGCCAGGATATAGGAATTTTTGCAACAAAAACCAGGTAGTTGGAACATCAAAAGACTACTGTTAATCAAAGAAAACCAGACATCTCAAGTTAATGATTTAGCACTTTTCTATGTACGGGAAGATACAAGAGTCTGGGCTTGTTGAAATCACTCCTTTGATATGCACCTTAATTATCTAAGGCCGGTATCCTGTTTTTCTCCATCCTGAACCCCGCAGGGTACACAGCCCGGGCTGGCTGCAGTGGCTGGTGGCTTGATGGCGGCAATATCCTTTGTTTACTGATATGGCAGGTGACATTCTTCATCCACAAAGTCTGTGTAAGACTTGAGGAGATGGAGAAGAGGGAAATGGGCATTCCAGGAAGCTACTTTTTTTTTTTTTTTTTTTTTTGCGGTACGCGGGCCTCTCACTGTTGTGGCCTCTCCCATTGTGGAGCACAGGCTCCGGACACACAGGCTCAGCGGCCATGGCCACTGGCCTAGCCGCTCCGAGGCATGTGGGATCTTCCCGGACCGGGGCACGAACCCGTGTCCCCTGCATCGGCAGGCGGACTCTCAACCACTGCGCCACCAGGGAAGCCCAGGAAGCTACTTTTTTGAAGCATTTATTAAATGCTAGTCATTAGCAAAGCACTCTACACACATTACCTCATTTGATCTTCACAACAACCCTATAAGGTAGGCATGAATTTTTTTAGGTTTATGAATGAGGCTGGGGGGGGGAGGCAGTGAAATATTTCATTCAGCATCATCAGATGATTAACCCAACGGATGTCTCCCTGAGCCCTTATTCTTTTTTTTTTTTTTTTTTTTTTTTATGCGTTACGCGGGCCTCTCACTGTTGTGGCCTCTCCCGTTGCGGAGGACAGGCTCCGGACGCGCAGGCTCAGCGGCCATGGCTCACGGGCCCAGCCGCTCCACGGCATGTGGGATCTTCCCAGACCGGGGCACGAACCCGTGTCCCCTGCATCGGCAGGCGGACTCTCAACCACTGCGCCACCAGGGAAGCCCCCTGAGCCCTTATTCTTGACCCCTGCCCTATACTGCTTCTCATGGTGGAACAGGAGAGACAAGAGGGTGTCCTGAGATGAAATGGGAGTGGAGATTGATTGGCAGAGTGGGTGCAATTGACATACATTTTTTGTGATCAGACATGGGTTAGGTGCTCGGTACTCTCTTGGGCACCTGCTGATCTAACACTTAGCCAAGATACTAACACTCTAGAAAATTCTGCTGTGACAATGGAAACGGCATCCTCCAAATTCAGGTTCAAATGGTGTAGGGTCAATTCACTGGGAGGCTAACGAAATGACCTGGATGAATCTGCTCATCATCAGTCCTATTAGACCCGAATTCCTGTTATAAGTGACGTGGTGTCACCCTTCTGTCTATCTGTTCGTGCCCTTTTTTAACTTGTATGTTCCCTGAGGATGAAGATTGTTAGTATTTAGCTCAGTAAGTCCCTCAGTAATGGAAGGAACTCTCCATGGGCTCTCAAGTTGAATTAATTAAATCAGATTATTTAGTGGTAATAATTTCACAGTATATGCATATATCAAATCATCCCATTGTACACCTTCAACTTACACAATGCTGTATGTCAATTATATCTCAATAAAGCTGGAAAAAGAAGAAAACATTCATTTTCAGCCACGTGATTTTGAGTAGAGTTACAGAGAAGTTAGACTCAAAGCCTCCATTGTCTCCTTCTCAAATGGTTGAACGCCTTTTAAGGATCTAAAATCCTTAAAGGATCTAGCAATTTAAATTTATATTCTGGGACCCAAATGAAACCTCTGAAGTGACATCTCTTTTAACCAATAGGTCCACAAACTTTTATGCATTGTGCATATTGGAGAGGAGATTCATCCATTGAAATGTCTCAAGACTTCTTGTAAAGTTTGCTTTTAACCATGTACTTAAGGTCTTGTGATTCTTAAATTTGGACAGAGAGGCACTAAGGCATGATTTCAAGATCAGTCATGAAAAGCCCAGGAACCCAAGGTGGATAGACCTGACTTCCAGGGTCAGCTTTGCCACTGGTTGTGTGACCTTGGGTGAGCTGGCTAAACTTTCAAAGGCTTGGTTTCATCCTTGTGCAAGGGAAGAAAAAACGGAACCCATCATAGGTGGTTGTTGTGAAATTTAACTGAGAAAATATATCCAGAGGATTCCCGGGCACTAGGCAGTGTACCGTAAATGTGAAATTAGAAGATGAAATAAATTAGTGGTACTGCCTCGGCTATTTTCATTCAGAGGCTGTTTGCGTCTCCTAGGAAGGGGTAGGTGGCAAAGGAGGCTGGGTGGGTGCAGGAAGTGCTGTGGTGTGTTTGTTGTGGGACAACGGCATGGAAAACCACTTTAACGTGTTGCATGAGTCGGTGGGGGAAGCGCACAGGTGCTGTTACCCCTGAAGAAATTCACTGCCTCCCGTCCCGAACCCCCGCCCCAGAGAGAGGGAGAATCCTCACATTTTCGCCGAAGGACGATCCTCCTTGTTCCTTAGTACAGAAACCTGTTCTGTGAATCATTACACCTCTTTCCCAAAAGCCACCCAAGATGGTCTACCCTCAGCCGAAAGCTTCTTTTCCTTGGATTTTTTTCTGGCATCTTGTATGCAAGCCAATACCTGAAAGTGCCCTAATGACTAGAACTTATATGAGTACCTCTGAGTGTATTCCCCATGCCTAAGTGGTCCCTCTGAAAAGATATTGCCCTTGGAGACCTCTTGGGATGTTGGGTCATGGTGAACACAGTAATGATGCTTGGTGAGTAAATCTGAACGGTCCAGATGTTGTTTAGTTAGTCAGAGTTGTTGGGGGCAGTTGGACGTAGTGTTGGGCCCTTCATGTGCTGTGTGTCCTCTGACTGAGGTCGTAGGAGTCATCTGTGGGATCAGGGTGGCTAAGGTGATGCAGGTGAAGTGCCGGAACCTTTCCATACCATTGACAAAGGATAGCAGGTTTTGATCTATTGATGGCTTCTGTGTTATGCCTGTACCTCCTTGATTCTTATCTATCTCTGATGGGGTAACTAGATGGGTCGCAACAAAAGGGTATAATTTTATGATTTTTAAGGAACGTGGTAAAAATTATGTGGAGCCCTGGAAGAGCAGCATGAAAAATCTGGAACTGTAGACCCTGGGCTGGACCGTCTATAGCTAGTTAGCTTGGTGCAACAGTTCATTTTACGTGTCAGGTCAAATGGGACACAGCGTCCCCAGATATTTGGTCAAACATTATCCTGGCTGTGTCGATGAGGGTGTTTTGGGATGGGATTAACATTTGAATTGGTAGACTGAATAAAGCAGATTGCCCTCCCTAATGTGATGTGTGGCTCTCACCTAATCAACTGAAGACCGGAATAGAACAAAAAACCTGACCCTCCTGTGAATAGAGAGAACCTCACCTGCCTGATTGATTGAGATGGGACCTTGGTGTTTTCCAGACTTGGACTGAAACCTCTGCTCTTCTGGGATCCTGAGACAGCCAGCTTTTAGGCTGGAACTTACTTACACCATTGGCTCTCCTGATTCTTCGGCCTTTGGACTCAGCCCGCAGCTACACATTGGCTCTCCTGGGACTCTGGCTTGTCAACAGCCCATCTTGCACTTCTCAGCCTCCATAATCACGTGAGCCAAGTCCTTATAATAAATCTCTTTGTATCTATAGAGATGTATACGTATTTCCTATTGGTCCTGTTTCTGTGGAGAACCCTGACTAATTACACTTGGTAAATTGTGCATGCTTTTGTCTGGCTGTGTTAGTATCTTCAGGCATTCAATGGGTCACTTAAATTTGCTTTTCTGCATTTAAGTACCTGCACCCCAAACCCTGACCTGCTGCCTAACAGTGAGCTGCCGTTATGAGAAGGAACCAAGAAAGGGAAGATGGATTTATAAAGATAAATTTAGACCTCCTCCTAAAAGCTTCTAAATTTATGTGGATCTTTTTGTAAAGTTTTTGTTACAAAGTTTTGCATATGACAAGTTACAAACTAGGTCGCCAGCTTGCAAAGTGTGAGCATGAGACTGTGTCCAAGCACTTTAGGAATAAAGGCAGACAGAATACACGCAAGAAGCAGTAAATTGGAGACTATTCTGCATACGAGTGTGCCTTGAGGTCTAAAAATTCAAGTTAAGGCAAATTAAAGGCACTCTTTTAAGAGGCGTTAAAATTGCTTCCGTGAGATGCCGCCACGTGCTGAAGACAAAGTAAGTTCAGCAAAGGGTTAAAAATTTCATATATGATAACACTGTGTTTGTTGGTTTACTAAAATAAGCAGGAAAACCAAAAGTTAGAGCCCCAATCTGTGGAAGATGACATCGTAGGGCAAATTGGCAGTCCCACCACGTGGCAGTGAGAGGGGACCCGCAAGTGTGGCATAGCTTAAGGTTTTGATTAAGTTCTTATGATATTGAGTTTATTATTCTGCTTGTTGCTTTTATTGAATGTAAGCAGGCAACAGGCATTGGAAGTGTTCATTGTAACGTATAACATTGTTCTCAATTTTTTTTTTAAGGCATTAGTGCTCTTTCCCATGCAAAACTGTCAGCTCCTTACATCCTGGGACCTGGTTTATTTCTTATTGTGTCTCTAATAGTATTTAGGTATTAGTACTTTGTGCCGGGCTCCGTGCATAGAGGGTCTCGGTATATACTTATTGAATAGAATTGAGTCTATCATCCATTCAAACAGGCATGGAGACACTATAATTCAAAGTAGGATGAGTACAGATGTAAACCAAAGAAGGCATACCTTGTATTTGTACAGCATTGTTCTTGCACAGAGGACAACTTCCTTGTTATACCCTATGGGCTCAGATATCATGTTAAGAATGTTATATATATTCTGAGTAGTATTCCATTGTACGGCTATATCTGAACTTGTTAGTCCCTGTGCCATTGATGGAGATTTGAATTGTTGCCAGATTTGAGCAATTATTAGTAAAGCGGCTATGAACATTGCATACAATTCTTTGTGTGGATAGATTATTTTCATTTCCCTTGGGTAAATATCTAGAAGAGTGTTATGAAGCTACAGCAAATAGTGTTGAGCTGGTTCTTGAGTACATACAGATGAATGCAAAGAATGTAAAGTCCATACGTAGACACAAAGAAACATGGGAATTTCATATTTAATAAAGGTGGTACCTCAAATCAATAAGGAAAAGATGAATTATTCAATCAACAGTGTTGGAACAGATGGGTACATAGCTGGAGAAAAAGTTACTAGCTTTAATTGCTTTGGCTGGTTTAGACTATGCATTATAAGAAAAAGATGGCTGTTCTCAAAAAGGAATAAAAGGACGAAAAAAGAAGTCCCCAAACTCCAGGATCTGTCAGACAGAAGATGTAACTAATTCCCATTTCTAACTGGAAAAATATAAAACCGAGATGGCCTTTGAGTGATTAAGGCCAATTACTACTGAGCCTCATGACAAGAAGCAAGTCAAGGGTATGACCATCAAAAGCTTTTGCTTAAACATCTGGAATAATTAAGGTGGTTCTAGGTAAATCCTTTCAGTTGGACAAAATTGCTCCGGGAAAATACACCAAAGATACGGCTCTCCCACCAAAGCCTGATATGCTCAAGACACCTGCCTGGAAAAGAACTGGGGCATAACGATCGGCACATAAAGCTAATTGAATAAAATAGATAAAAAGCCAACTACGTTTTTAAGAGAGTTACACTGTCAAGAGAGCCACTAGCTGTGCTAAAAGGGGTTCTAACTTCTTTATCTAAGACCACAAGCTTATTCAGCATATTATTATCTACCAGACAAGTTCTCACAAAAGTTTTACTGCTTTACATAGATTGCCTTCAATTTAGTCTCCTGTAACAGTTTCTTTGCTGCCCGTTAGCTAGACCAGAAGCAAATGCCATTAATTTTCAAATTGCTCTTATGGAACTTTTTGCCCCACTCTTGGAACTAATTTCTGTGTTAGCCAACTAAGTCAATGGTGGTAACAATGAACAAGAGTGAGTCACTTATAATATACATACAAAATATTTTCCCAAATAATTATTTATATTTGGATGCTATTTATTGTGGTTTTTTGCCATGAAGAATCCCTCCCACCTGTTTATATAGTCAAATACCGTTTGGTTCTCTTTGTCATTCTGGGTTATGGTTTTACTTTGGAAAGATTTTGTCATTAAATCAACAAATTAAGGGACATAAGAGCAACAGCTCCTTGTTTTCTTCTAGTATCTTTATAGTTTCATATTTTAACATTTTTAACCCAGATGAAGTTGATTCATGGTGGTAACAATTTCAGTTGTTAAAACAAAAAAGGTTTATATTTTGTGCATATAACATATTTTAAATAAATAGAAGCCACGACACCTATTTTGTATTGCTTTCAATTGTCACATATCACAAGTAATTCTGCACTGGACATATCTGTACAGATATCATTCTGCACGTGGGCAAGTATATCTGTAGGTTCTATTTCTAGAAAATAGAATTGCTAGGTTAAAGGATATGTACGTTTTAAAATTTGGCATGGACTTATTGATTTATACTCCCACTAGCTATATATGAGACTGCCTATTTCCTCCTACCTGCAACAAGAGTATTAACCTTTTTGATCTTTGCCTCACCTGAGAGGTGAAATGTAATATTTCATTAATGTTTTATTTTTTCAAGTTAGATTAGACTTTTCCTTGCTTTTCATATATTTCAGAAGTCTTTTTACCTATTTTTTTTTTCATATCCCTTTTTCCATTTCTCTCTTTGGTTGTATTAACAATGGTTAAAGAAGACAATTTAGTTGATCCAAACAAGCTTTATTTAACAATTCATGAAGTAGACAGTCTCCATTCGGAGAGGTGCAAAATGGGGTAGAAGGCAGGAAGCTTTTATAGGTAAAGAATAAGGAATGAGGAAGAGGAAAAAAGAAAACCTATCTGATTGACTGGGGCTGCAGAGTCTACCTTGTTTGGGGTGAAAAAGAACAAGGAAATAAGGGTAGATCCCGGAGCTGGCTTGGTGTTTGGCTAACAGAATAGACTGCATTTCACGTCAAGTGGAGTATTTACAAGGACACAGAAGTCACCCAAGTTTGAGTTTGCTGCTGTGGCACTCCAGGCGGAAGTGGATGCATTTTGGGCCCAGAAAGTTATTTCAACAGACATAACTTTTTCTTATAGATTTATAAGAACTATTTACATAGTCAATAAAAGACTCACTTATGACATACATTGAAAATATTTCTCCAAGTAATTATTTATATTTGGATGCTGTTTTTTGTGGTTTTTGCCGTGAAGAATCCCCTCCCACACCTTTTTATATAGTCAAATACCAATTGTTTCTCTTTGTCGTTCTGGGTTATGGTTTCACTTTGGAAGGGTTTTCTCATTAAATCAACAAATGAATGGATATAAGAGCAACAACTCCTTGTTTCCTTCTGGTATCTTTATAGTTCCATATTTTGTTTTAACATTTTTAACCCAGATGAAATTGATTCTGGTGTAAGTTGCTAGGGAGGGATACATATTTATACAATACCTAACTGGTGAGGGTGGGTGTTTTTGTAGATGATGATCTGTGAGCTGTGGAACAAGAGTTGTAGAAGATTAATTTTCCAATGAATATATTTTTGTAATTTTGAGTTTTGTACCTCGTTCATGTAAAATCTACCAAAAATTCATTGAACTAATTAAATTCTTTGCTGTGATGAAAGAAAGCAACAGGAACATGGACAGTCTCTGCTCAGCTTCAGTTAAATGTCACCAAGGCAGAAATATGGAAACAGTATTGTCAGACCTGCCCATTTTTCAAAAGAAGCTGAAATCTGGATTTTCATGTGAAATCCCTGGATGTTTAAATGTTAACAACTAATTCAGAGTTTTAAAAACATTGCCTGGGCCAAGCAAACACATCTGTGAGCCAGATGGAGCCCTCAGGGTGCCAGTTTGAGACCTGTGGTTTAGACATGTTTTCCTCTTACCCTCAAAGATTCATTTAAGTGCCTCTTCTAGGGGCAGCCATAGTGTGGTCAGCCTGTATCACAAAGGATTTTAATTGATTGTTGGTGGCCTAGTTTTTCTATTAAACTCAAGCCTTTCTATTAAGTTATAAAGTTAGAAATATTTATAGATTTTGAGATCCCCAGGGCCTAGCACAGTATCTTGTACCTAGTAGACATTTCATATGAACGTATGTTGAATGAATAAGTAGATAAATGAATGAACTCCACTGCAAATAGAATCCCTGCCAAATATTTGGACAAAGTAGCTCAGGTTCTCAGAGGTTACCTCCCCCCAACCCCCCAAGTCCCCCAGTGCACTCATGGCAAGCTGAACTTTTGTACCCGATTTTGTGTACAGGTGGCCTCTTCCACGTTGTGAATCTTGGCCACTAGATGTCTCGCTTTGCTTAAAAGACATTCTGGAGCCCTGGGTTCAACTTGTGGTTTGCTAAAAAGAAACAATACTTAAGTAAAAAAGAATGCCTTAATCTCAGGCCACATCTTCTACATATGTTTGTCCTCTTGAAGAAGCTGAAGACAGCCACAATATCAAAGAAAAAGTGCCTAGGGATGGAATCAGATTTATTTTGTTCTGGGAGAATTTTTTATCCACAGGAATGTACCCTTGGGGGCACTGAATGACAGTCTGTTGGGTTTTAGCCTCTAATCCAGCAGATTCATGAGTGTTCTCCACAAGTCTTGTTGGTGTTACTTTTCTCTGCTGCTTTCGGCTGGTGGAGAAATGCATCTTACTGTTAAGGGTCTGGGACTCTAGAACCTGTGTAGTAAAAGCAGAATTCTTGTAAGCTGTATCAGGACAAACTTCCCCACTGAGGCTGCCCAGATGCTCATCTGAATTCCTGAGCATCACGTGAACACAGGGGATATGTTGGTGCCTGTGGTCGTGTCTTTCGTGTGCCCAGTGAGGGCCTGCTGAGCTTGGAAAGGTGGAATGCTTGGTGCTGTATAATTCTTATCTTCTTCTTCTTTTTCTTATTTTGGCCACACCCACGCAGCCTGAAGAATCTTAGTTCCCTGACCAGGGATCAAATCTGGGCCCTGGCAGTAAAAGCACCTAGTCCTAACCACCGGACTGCCATGGAAATCCCTTTCTTTTTTTAGTGCTCTATAATTCGCATTTTAAAGACAGGCAGAGTAAGGGGTAAAAAAAAGCTCAATACTTTTATAGCCCATGGCTTTCTCTTCTCAGTGTTACCTCTGGCATTCAAACACAGTACATTCTGAACTGATTAAGGGCAATGGACGGAAGATTGCCCAACCCTGTTAAATGCACCCAGGGCCTTGAATTTAATGATACTTGAAGCTACTTGAATAAAATGGAACTGTGGATTCTATGGGGCTCTGGTGGCTTTCTGACTTATTATGGAAGGTTCAGATGGTAAGAACGCTGTGTCTCATTAGCACCTGAGACATAGCCTCGCCTTTATCTTTTCTTTGGTTATTTTGCAAGTGTTTGACACTTCTCTTTGCATTTCTCTTCTGTCTTAGAGAAGCAATGGAGTGTAGGTTCAGAAAACAGAGTTTGAAGTCAGCTTGTGTTAGTGTCCTGGCCCACCATTGAGACTACATCAGTTTTGATTGTTTTACCATATCTGTAAGACTTACCATATTACTCACTGTAATTTACATTTTACAGTCAACTCCCCCCCCCCTTTACTTCTCC
This sequence comes from Phocoena sinus, assembly GCF_008692025.1. Taxonomy (NCBI): domain Eukaryota; kingdom Metazoa; phylum Chordata; class Mammalia; order Artiodactyla; family Phocoenidae; genus Phocoena; species Phocoena sinus. The sequence continues at coordinate 75,224,668 of NC_045773.1, read as the reverse complement.
TTTCAGTTGTTTTTTGTTTTTGTTTTTGTTTTCGGTACGCAGGCCTCTCACTGTTGTGGCCTCTCCCTTTGCGGAGCACAGGCTTCAGACACGCAGGCTCAGCGGCCATGGCTCACGGGCCCAGACGCTCCGCGGCACGTGGGATCTTCCCAGACCGGGGCACGTACCCGCGTCTGCCGCATCGGCAGGCGGACCCTCAACCACTGCGCCACCAGGGAAGCCCTCCTTTCAGTTTTTCTTTCTAATTATACCTGAATTTTAAAAATTGCATTTAACCCTTTCACAATTATGGAATAAAGCCACTGGAAACAGTTCAGGACCTATCCCTCCCTTGAATCACCATGTCATTCAATGTGGCCCTCTGTGTTTGCAGTCCCTGGATCAGAGCTTCTCAAAGACCAAACGCAAAGGATACCGAGCACTTCTGATGAAAGGACACTCCTCAGAGTGGGTACATGTCCTTCGCAGGTCCACCTGCTGATCAAATTCAGATATTGTCTCAAACCCACAGCCGTCACTCAGGGAAAGATTGCTGAGGTCATAAGAGTTAGATGACTAGTTCCAGTAACACGATTCTGTTTGTTATTTCCTTTCTCCTAGGCCTCAGTCTTGTTGCTGCTTACTCTTTTGCTGGGAAACCAAGCCATCAGACCAAAACAAACAGATGGAGTTAGGAGGCCTGAAGCTCTTCCTCAGCCCCCGGTCTTTCTTCTTGTTCTTCTTTGGCGTTTGCAGGATGCTAGACGCAGACTCGCCAAGGAAGCTCTGTGGTCAAGTTCAACAGAGGAAAAAAAAATGTCAGGTTGACCAGATGGACCAAAACGCATTGGTTTAGCCACCTTTGTACCCTCAGGTGAACAACTTTGTTTCTGCTTCGTAGGTTAGTGGGTGAGATTTGGGGGCAGAAGGAGCATTGCCATCACACCAGAGCAGCAACACTTGCTCAGCTCTGCCTTCGCAGAAGGTGGCTCTTCTTGGGCTCATAACAAAGACATGTCACAATGCCACCACAAGGCTCAAAGCATGCTTCTTCCTTTTGGTCTTTGTCCTCTGCAGTGATGGGGGAGCCCCATCCCCTAACCAGGAAATAATGAAAAATTCAGCATTGCGTGTGTTAGCACATTATTAGGAGGAAGCTGGAAGGGGTGATTAAATGTCTTGGTGGTGAGTCATCGGTAACCCTCTTTGTGAAACAACCGAAATACTGGGCATACTATGATCTCCTTCTATAAAATATGGAATTAACTATTAAACACATACATTTATTTGAATTCAGGGTTTCACCAAAATCAATGACTCATGAAATCACTGATGTTTATTGGTTGCCTAACTTTCTAGTATCTGCTGAATGGTTTTGATATAAGAAGACACTATAGGGGTCCCTTTGGTTCTGAGAGCTATACACCAGCCCCTAGGAAGCTGCTGGGCTTCATGACAAAAAGAGCTGGAAGTGAATAACAGAGCTGCCGTACGAGCTGCCAGCCCTCACCACGCTGAGCTCCACACTGGTCGGCCACTTGGTCTGCTCTTCTGCTGTTTCCTTACCCCTCCCCCTCGCCCACCACCCAATTCCATAGCTACTTTCTCCCTAAGTAATTAATAAATTATTAGTCCATTTTAGAGACACATTCCCACTGAGATGTCAGTGACTTATATGTTCCTACAAGCTCCTGCATTTTCATACAGACAATAGGAAAAGGGCAGCACTGAACTGAAAACATGGCGTCTAATCCTAGGATGTTAGACATTGGATCAACTGAGTAAGACTATATAGTTCTAGAAGTCCTCGACCCTTCGTATTGAATGGAAATTTGGTCTCCACGTACCATTGGTGGATCCCGAAAACAGGCAGAATCCTGCAGAAAAAGCACATGAGGAGAAAGGAATTAACTTGACTAAATGATGAGATCAGCTTTATTCCACCCAGGCTGGTGGGGGACACAGGAGAGATGGTTGATGCCCTTGAACTATTGGAGATTGTCAGAATGGCTTTGTTCTCTTGACAGCTCTTCCACTGGACCAGATCCAGACCTGGTCATGAAGAGACAGGATGAGGACCAAGTGGCCCAGATGGTGTTGGAAACAAGAGGGTCACATTGAGTTTAGGCCTGATTGGCACTAAAGGTATTCAAAATGAAAATATAGACCCTAATATATTGGGAATATTGTTCACTCTAAAAAAAAAAAAAAAAAAAGAGAGAGAGAGAGAGAGACTTCTGTTAGGTTTTAGTGCCCCGAAGACCATTTTGTCCTTCCTGAGAAAATGGATGCTTCCTCTTTTCTGATAATAAGAAAAATGTATCTGACTAGCTTCCTCTTTTCATTGCTAGGAAGCTCTGTCCCTAGAGTTACATTTTAAATTTACAAAACACTGTAACTACCTCCTAGGTTTTTATTTACATTCTTTTTCTTAGTTGATTCCCTACTCTTTTTTTATTTTATTGGAGTAAAATTGCTTTACAATGTTGTGTTAGTTTCTGCTATACAATCAAGTGAATCAGCTATATGTATACCCATATCCCCTCCCTTTTGGACTTCTCTCTCCCCCCACCATCCCACCCATCTAGGTCATCACAGAGCACCAAGCTGAGCTCCCTGTGCTGTACAGCAGGTTCCCACTAGCTATCTGTTTTACATATGGTAGCGTATTTACGTCAAACCTAATCTCCCAGTTCATCCCACCCTCCCCCCCGACCATGTCCACATGTCTGTTCTCTATGTCTACGTCACTATTCCTGTGACTCTCCACTCTTATAGTTTCCCCTTTTTATAGTTCATGTACATACATATAGTTTATGTATAGAACGTTTATATTTCTTTATTTCTATTCTAATGTAATTTTATGCATTAATATTGTAAGCCGCCTCAAATCATTTGTAAGTTATAGAGTGGTTTAAAGTGTCAACTACCTCAAGTCATTGGTAAATGTGGAGTGTCAGCTTTCAAATCAGATGACTCCTTAGAAAGAAACTAATGAAAAGAAGTTAGTAAGGTTTAGCACAAGGTTTTCTAAGGACAAAGAATATACCGAAAGCATTTGACCCGGGCGTGGACGCCGTTGCTCTCTTTTGCCCACCTCCATTATATAGTATTCCACCCAAAAGTCCAAGGTACCTTTGTCTGGGAAAGTAGCAGGTTGATTCTTCAGCCTTGAGTGAGAAAGTGGGAAAAGGAAAAATGATATCTACCTCTCCCCATACCTCACTGGAACGACCTACCTCTCCCCAGCTGAAATTTATGCATGAAAGGCTACATTCCTTCTGCTTTATGGGCTATGGCCCTGGGTGTCCAGAGGCTGGATGTGAAAGCTTGACAGAGTGGCATCGTGTGACACGTGAATCTAGGACAGAAGTATCCTGCATTCCCCTAGAGCATTTTTCTCCCATTTTCCTTCTGTGATTTCTGTGTGCTGGGAGAATCATTAGGTCTTGGGCTCTGAGCTCTTTCCTGTTACCAGGCCTGTTAGGGAATTAAGTGGGAGGGAGAGTCAACATAAAGGTATTTCTCTCTTCCTTCTTGAAGGGGGTGTGTCTGGGCTTGTCTGCCTACTGGGCAGCAACGTTGCTGCAGGAGTTGCTGGTGAATCAGTGGCCTGTACACCTGCCAGCGAGCCCCTGTGGCTCAGATATTACGATTATCTTTCCAAACAGAACAAGAAGTGATTGAGCCACGGTTACACCAGAGGAAGGGCTCCCTGGGGCTGTGATGTGAAGAGAGGAATCACAGGTAAGCCTCAAAGCTGTGATTTGATTCCTTAGAATGTGTCTTACTATCATCCTTATTACCTGTTAATCTGAGATGATTTTTCCCCTCCGCATGGGGAAAACTCTGATTTCAATAACCCATTTCCTAAAGAAGGGTAACTAAAGGAACAGAGAGTGGAAAAAACAATGAGCAGATACGACAGAGTTCAGCTTCTCGGTAATTATATAAATCGAGATGTTTGGTGAGTCTCAGACTAGAGGTTTGCTGACTCAAAGAACAGCCTTCTCTCTGTCGATTGCAACACGGTAACCCCTATTCTTGGGGGTGTGCCTGGGAAATGGATTGACTGGAATAAAGAAGGCTTGGCCAAGGGTAATTGTTAAAAACGTCAATCTCGCGGCTTCCATGAATTAGTCATAGATTTCCCCTAGCCATCTCTTGAAATAAAAGTATTCTTGATAAGATCAAGTTTATTTTCACTTTAAGATGAATTAGTTTAAGCTTTGACCTAATTGGTATATTTCCAGGAAGTGCTTCCCAATTTAACTCCTTCCCTAGACTCTAAAAAATCCACAAACTGACCCTTTTAATCCTTTCCTCTGCTCCCTCCCCAAATAAATATAAAGTGATACACTATATTTTCTGACAGTCCTTGAAAATTAGTCATTTTTCTTTTCCCTTTTCTTCTTTTTCATGAAGAATTAATTTATGCAAACCTGATCTTCTATGTAATCCATCCAGGCCAGATACTAAATAATGAGAAGTTACCAAAGGATGTATAGGAAGAAGGTCAGGGTGGAGAAATGTGGAAAAATGATGACTTTGGCATTTCCATGGAGAAGTCCATTAAACTAAACCTGATAATAACACACATAGGCTGGAAATTACAGAGACAAGAGAAGAAACAAAAATAGATAAAAGTACATTCTATGATTTATCAGAGTATTAATTAGCACAAACCTTTTGTTATGTTCTTAATAAAACCACTATTAATTATTCAACCATAACCCAAATTCAAAAGGATTGTATATTATGTAGCCACATATAGTACTTTATTCAACCATTAACAAGGAACATAATCTTGAGCAAATTATTTAGCTTTCCTTATTCTGGTCACTTGATTTGCAAAATGATAGCCATGAGCATGAAGTGTTAAAATGAGAGCCTGGGGCTTCCCTGGCGGCGCAGTGGTTGAGAGTCCGCCTGCCGATGCAGGGGACGCGGGTTCGTGCCCCGGTCCGGGAAGATCCCACGTGCCGCGGAGCGGCTGGGCCCGTGAGCCATGGCCGCTGAGCCTGCGCGTCCGGAGCCTGTGCTCTGCAACGGGAGAGGCCACAACAGTGAGAGGCCCGCGTACCGCAAAAAAAAAAAAAAAAAAGAGAGCCTGTCTGTGTTGAGTCTTAGAAACTTGACTTTCAAACACTCTTATTCTGTGCATGACCACAAGTTGATGGAAATTGTTGCCGACAGGCCTCAAAGGCACATGTGTCTTGCTTCTCTAAAAAGACAGTGTATTTCCTTATTCCTTTTTAAAAGTAAGGACAGGGTTCCCATCACAGGGTTTATCTCTTGTGGTGCTGGGGGTTAGGCGAGCACAATACTTTGGCATCCATGTGCCCTCTGGTGTCATTCATTCCACAATTAAAGGGATACAGATATCCTCCTAGAAAAAGTCAATGAACACATTCATTCAAACTAGGGTGTCAGTGACATTTTTTAGCAGCTTGGCTGGGAGCAAGTGTGAACTGGATGAAGCAAGAGGGTACAGGATACGGAAGGACACGAGCAGTGGCAGCAGTGTGTCCCCAGGGTGAACGACCCAGAAAGTAGAGGGATGGCATCCCTAGGACAGTGTCACTGAATTCACAGTTTTGCTTACAGCCGCTCCTTAAGAAACCACGTCCTACCCAATCTAAACGTATGTCTCTGCCACTTTCAAAATGGTCTGCCTTGTTCTCTTTCTAAAGGTCTTTGGCAGGGAATACCCATAGCTACATAGAGTGTGTTTGAGCAGAGATGTGCTCACAGGATGTCAAGGTCTCCGTAGTTCTGGACTGGATACACGGTCTTGATGGCTATGAAAATAATCTTAGAAACCTGGAGGGATGGTGCAAAAGATCTAGAATATCATCCTCTCTCCCATGCCCAGCTGGTTCTAGCCTTGCTGAATTCCACCACTGTAGTACACAGAACTGGGTGGGGAGGCAGGTGGGGTGGGGGTGGGGGTGGGGGTGGGGTGGGGCTTCTTACCCCCCACCCCCCACCCCGGCCCCAGCAAGCCACGGATAATCTCATCAAGGCTCCAGTTCAACGGCAGATGAAAACCTGGGCTCTGGCATGTTGAGGCCAAAGATCCATAAGAATTAATAAGTGTGAAAGTGCCCTGGCATTTCCTAGAATTATAGTAAATTTCCCATGCACAGTCAGTTAAATGAATAAAATGCAGAGGTGAACAGCCATGAGGTATGCAGCCCTAAAACGTGCAAAATATAGTTAAATCTTGTTGATGAAGGTCATCTGGTCTTCATCGTGTCTCTGGGTCCTCAGTGAGAATGTCAGTCTTTAATCCCCAGAGGCTCACAAACCATGGAAACTCTAGTGTTTTGTTTTGTTTTAAAGAAAGTCTTTTAAACTAAAGACTTTAAGTGAAGTCTTGAAGATAATTTCCTTATCACTTGCTTCTTTCTCATAAGACAAAGTTTTTAAAAACCTGATCACAAGAATTCCTTTATTATTAGGGATAAGCAGGCATTTACTCTAAATTTGTGGTGTTAGGACAGCTTTGTCACAACAGAACAGATCCACATCTGCAAAGTTTCGGGTAAAGAGGTTTTGTATTAAGCAGATTATATTTTCCATGATGACTTTTCACACTTGTGTTTGTACGTTAGCCTAATTTTGCTTAAACACATTCCTGTGCTTCATCTCTTAAGAGAATCGGGCTAATTATTTCTAAGAAGAGAACAACGTATTTCTTAGGCATATAACACTCTTCTACATCATCAACCAAGATGCCAATTAAGCAAGTAACTAGCAAAAGAAAAGACACAGACATCATAGAATTTAAAAAATATTTAGGTTAGAATTTTATTATATGACCATGTGCGCCTTTAAAAGTGATAAAGAATTTTACAGGTGGTCTTGATAAAGAATGGTTTAGTCAAGAAATGTAGTTAGCATGACTGGTTATTCATTTGGAGGAAAATGAAATAAACCCCTATTTTATACCGGAACCTAAAATAACTCCAGAAGGACTGAGAATTTTAAAGTATATAACAAACAAATGAACTAACTCACTGAAAGAAGTGTTAGAAGATAATATAGGAGGATATGTTTACCATCTTTTTATAGAAAAAAAATTCTTAGCATGACCCCAGTTTAAAATCCATAATGGAAAGGATTGACAGAGACATTCATTGATGAATGTCTTAAACTTTTGTGCTGAACAGGACAACATAAAAAGTTAAAGACCAGAGACAAATGATGAGCACATATTTATAACACGAGTGACAAAGAGCTGATATCCATGCTATGATGAGCTCCTAGAAGCAGTTCTTAAGAAATAGGTGAACATTCCAATAGAAACACTTTGGACAATGACTTAAATAGTCAAGCCGGAAAAAAATATATATAAATGACCAATAAACATCTGAAAAATGCTTAATTTTATTAATAATCAAAGGCATAAAAATTAAAGCAATTAGATAAATATTTGCCTATCAGTTTGGCAAATATTATAAAGATGTTGGGGCCAGTGTGATGAAACAGGCATTTCTACACCTTACCAGGGACTGTAAATGGGTACAAATTAGGAGGGCCATTTGGCCATGTCTATCAAAACTCAAAATGTTGAGTTAAAGATGCACAAGAAGAAGGTTAACAGAAGGAACATTTGAGGCAGATTATAGGAGTCTAAATAACAAATTTGCCATGATAATGTGTTAGATTTTCGTCTGTACATGACGTGAAGCCCAGAAGGTTTTTGAATGTGGATTGGCATGGTATTTGCAGGATAGGTAGAATGCCAGGCCACTGGCTTTATTTCTAGAAAAATCATTTGGGGAATATCATTGGAAAATGTGCTTTTACTTATTAGGAAATTAGGATGAAAACACTTAATATGCTTAGGGAAGCTTAAAGAATGAGTGTTTTTTGGTAGATTTGAAATAATTGAGGTTTAGCAGTGTGAGCACTGAATGAAAAGTCAGATATTGTTTCACTCTTATTTAAAAATAGATCATGCAAGAACAGTTTGTAGCATCTTTAATCTGACCTTTCACCCGTGAAGACCCCACAAAGCCCGTTCTGTAGGTTCTTTCCAGTAGGCCTGGTGAATTGTGTTTTCTCCCTTGAAGAGCCGAGTTTCCTTGGACACTGGTGGCACTCACGTTGTTAGGAGGATAGCTTTGAAACATATATTCTTCTTTTTCCTGAACAAAGAAAGCTTAATTGTCAGGAACTCGGATGGGGATCATGTTAATAATTGTGACTCTATTAAAATCATGGCCTAAGCAACAAAACGAGCTGGGTCCAGAGTCCGAGAGAAATAACAAGTTCCTTGGGGAGAGAAACTTAAGGAAATAGTCAATACGTTCTTTTTATTTAGAATTTAGGTTTACCCTTCTCATTTTACACAAGTGTAAAACCCAAATAATTCCCACTTAATTGCCCAATAATCAAAGCAATACATATGAAAGTACTTTGTAAATTAGAAAGAATTATCCTATTTCTTCTTATGTAAATATCCCCGCCCTTGAGTGCGGTTCTGGTACATTTTTCAAGCAAAAAGTCCAAGAGGAAGGTCAAATTCTCTGGGCTTTACTGATTGACAGTAAGCAAATTCGAGTGGGGAAGATGGGAAACAATGACCTGGGGATTCCAGGAAGGCTGGGTCCCCACTTGCTAAGCTGAAGTCTTGGCTGAAGAAAGAGCTTGGCACCTTTTCTAGAATGCCATTAATCATGCTTTAAGGGCTTGGTGGTAACTTGTGTTCTACTGAACCATGAGTGACAGGAGCAAATCCTCAGTTACAGGGGGTTGGAATAGAGCCAACCCTTGAGGCTGGCAGTCAGGCTTTTTACAACAGAATTGAGCTAGACTTGTCTGTGAGTGATAAACTCAACCAGTACACCCAAAGCAGTATTGGGTGATGAGCTAAGAACGATGAGTCATTCTGTATCTCTTCTAAGAAACAAAGCAGAGATAAATGAATTTAAAAAAACCAGAATCCTTGTGAGGAGGGAGCAGACAGCTGAGCTAGGCTGACAGCACCAGCAACAGGAGAAATGCTCTCTAGCTGAAGTTCCAATTCGTGGCAAAGGACAGAAGGCCTCGTCAGAAATGTATCTCAATTTTTGGATGGGAAAGAATCAGATAAGAGGCATGGTCACAAACTGGACTCTGAAGGCAGATCCATTCAGTGAAACATCAGAGAGTTTAAATAGGGAACAGAGATACCCCAGCAACCCAGCAGTTGTTTTCAAAAGTAGGTCTGATCATGGCTCTTGGAGTTTCCCCAAGTGGGTGGCACGAACACCCTGCCTGGGAAATTGGAGGCGCTCAATACACAAGGCTCTCGATACACAAGTGATTGGACAAATCAAAGTTTAGCGGATTGGTAAAGTGTTGCAAGGAAAGGGACAACTTAGCTAAGTAATTCCTTTTGTCCCTTCCAGCCTTACAACTCCGTAGTTCTTAAAAAACCTACCGCTATTCTCAACGGAAGGGCTTAATTCTTATCAGGTTCTCAGCCCATCTCAAAAGATGTTCAGGAATGATAATAAGCCGTATGAGGAGGACACAGGAACAGAGTCCAGTAAAAACAGTTTCATCTTTCTAGACTCAGATTTGATGACTGACAGACACTAATGAAAAGAACAATTACATATGCAAATAGAAACTGGGAAATGGGCATATAATAATGGAATCTGAATGTGAACAGATCTGAGCGCACCCTATTTTCTTCCTTACTTTATAGAAAAGGAAACTGAGTCCAGCAAGTTTTCTTTTTAACTTTCACGACTTCTAGCAGATAAGGGACAATGCTGAAGTTAGGGTCTAATTCATCTAGGTCGTTTCCCACTAAGTTTATTCAACGTGAACACGCTAAAAACATACTGCAATATAAAATATGTGTTTTAAACTTTACTGGGAACACATGTTTATACAGACACTCATTGAACTTTTAACTTTTAAATAACTTCATAGTCCTTCCAAAAGAAGTTGGTCTAGCTCATAAAAAGTCCCAAACCACCAAACATTTTTCCATATATGACATTGGTTATCTTTTCTGTCTCCCACCTATATCCCCACCTGTCTTTACCATATCTGCCTACTGAAAGGAATGCAAAGAAACTCTTCTCAAAGGCAAATGGCCCAAGAACTCCCATACAAAGGCAGATCCCAATGAAAATGTGACCAAAAACTTATAAAATAAGACGTAAAATAAAACCGAGATTTTAAAGGTCCTCTGCCTATTAATCAGTTCTATTTGAATCCTGATTTCTTTCAGATCCCAGCTGGAGATCTGTTCTTTCCATTTGTGTGTGTGTGTGTGTGTGTGTGTGTGTGATGCATGTGTGCACATGTGAGTCCAAGGCAGAGAGGAGGGTGACAGTTCTACTGGGAATTCTTCTATTTATAGAGGAAGAAACATAATCCCATACATATTGATGCCAGGAAAACAGCCCAAGAGTTTAACTCTGCCTAAGAATAGAATGTTACTAAAAATGCTGGAAAATGTATGTGAGAGCAGTGCTGGTGAAGCACCACTGTTGATAAGGAGACAGCTGTTGATATAAATAAATGATATTTGGATCCATAAATACATAACTGGAAGATTGAGGAGACAATGGGCGGCCGTCTCCAGAGGCGTAATAGCAAATTCTAATGATTGTTCTCTAAAAACTGAAGGACAGGGATTATCAGGAATGAATTCACTTGAATGAATTCAAGGAAGTGAGGGGAGTCCCACCACGGCCAAGTCTTCCCATGGATGCCAGGGCCTCCCATGGACACCCGGGCCAACACAGCTGTAGGTCAGGCATCGCTGGCCCCCAGCCGCACAGAGAGACGTGTGTTGTAAACAAGCACACACACTCTGATGACAAAAACAGCTTCTCATCTGTGGCAAGGGAACATGGATTCTGAGAATTTTTTTTTAAATAATCAGGACCCTTCCAGTTCAGAAGGGACGTGCTGAAAATACCACGGGGTTTGCCTCTAGTGAAGGCAAAGTCAAGTTGGATTTAAGATTACACCTCAACACACACACACACACACACACACACACACACACACACACACACAGTATTTCTTGACCCTCTTTAGAGTCAGATAACTAAGTTACCGTAAAAATGTATTTTTACTACCTCCGAGCTGGAATCCCTCCATTTACACAGTGCTAGCTATCAACCCAGGAGCACCTTTTATTTGATCAGTTAATTTGCCTCAGATTGAAGTCAAATTCTGACACAATCCAACAAGTAACTACAAAAACTGGTGGTGAGATTGAAACGCTAGTCGTACTAATATTAGCAGCTATCAATCATTGAGGCTCACCGCCTGTCAGGCGTTGTTCTGAGTCCTCTATATTCAATTACTCATTCAATTCTCCGAAGAACCTCTGAATTAGATACGACTTTCCCCATCTTATAGACGAGCAAACCGAGGCATAGAAAGCCTAAAAAAATGTCAAAAGGAGTCCGGTTGACAAACGCCAGGACCTGAAGCCTTTGCAGGCTAGCCACAGAGCCTGTTTTGACCCATGCACCTGGAGATAACGATTTTCCTCCTTTTGATTAGTTGTCAAATACGGCCCAGTTAAATTTGAATTTCAGAAAAACAGCTGTAATTCTGGACAATGAATAGTGTCCCAAATATTGTGTGGCACATACTTACACTAAAACATTATTTGTTATTTATCTGAAAGTCAATCTTCCAACCCTACCCCAGAGGGAGCTGAGTGCACCAAGGAAGCAAAGAAAACATTTTGATAAATTTGACGTTTGGTCCCAAATCCCAGAGGAGAATTCAAATCACAGTATTAGCCTCAGGGCAGAACTCTTTTTCCCTCTGCTAGAAGCAGTCTAGAATAACAGCTCTCAAAGCTGTCTGGGGGTCAGCCTCACTCGCGAAGCTTTTTTTTTTGCAGTGTGCGGGCCTCTCACTGTTGTGGCCTCTCTCGTTGCAGAGCACAGGCTCTGGACGCGCAGGCTCAGTGGCCATGGCTCACGGGCCCAGCCGCTCCGCGGCATGTGGGATCTTCCCGGACCGGGGCACGAGCCCGTGTCCCCTGCATCGGCAGGCGGACTCTCAACCACTGCGCCACCAGGGAAGCCCATTTGCGAGGCTTCAATAACGCGCATGGCTGTGCCTGATCTGCATAAGATTTAGTAGGCTTACTGTGGGATAGGGGCACCATTATTTTCAAACGAGCCCCTAAGTGTTTCCTTGTCTCCTTCCCAGCTCCTCCCCCTTTTTCATAGTCCGGCTATTCATGACTGGCCTATAGACCAGTGATTGGGAATCACTGGTCTGAAACCCTGATTATAAGTTCCAGTTGACCATTTCTAGCCAGTCCAAGGAGACAGCCCAGGCTCCACCCTCCAGTGTAGGAAGAAGAGAGAATTAACAGGCTGAGAGGATGAGAGAGTTTCCTCACACGCTTGGAGCTGTCACCCAGGCCTCCTCACGGTGGGTTTGCAGCCTCAGGCCTGAATGCTACATGTGAGAAAGAGATTTTTCAAAGAGAGAGAGATGGAGAGAAAGAGCCATATGAGGCCCAGGCCTCCTGTTTGGAAGCAGGCCCTGGCACAAGAGAGAGGGTAGATCATGTTAAAAATTGTCCCTGGAAGTGGAGGAAAATTGGGAAAGGGGCTGGAAAGAGCACAAGCTCCGTCTGCAATGTGGCTGCACTCCAGGAGGGTACTGGGAAATAAATTTAGCAGGACGTGGCAGTTCACCAATAAACAAACAAACAAATATATAAATAAAAACAAATAGAAAATATCCAAAGGGCACAGAAAAAGAAGTTCTATTTCACAAAACTGTTCAGTTATTTTACATAGATATAAAATTTTCATTATATGTGAGTGTATATATATATATATATATATATATATACATAATACAGATATATACACATTTTATTATGTGTGTATCTATATCCTCGTGTTATAAAATATGTTCCTTTCTATGGGGTCAAAAATATTTGAAAAACACCACTCCAGAGACAAACATCCCTCACTTTTGGAATGCAGAAAGCACAGACCAGAGCAAATAGGACTCAGAGCAGGTTTTGGGAAGGAAGATGGGGAAGAATGATCTGGAGACTGGACAGCTGCCCAAAGAACGTTAAAGCAGTCGATTTTGGGGGAGTCTTGGCAGGCAGGTGGATGGGAGCACGCGAGGACCATTCACTAAGGGGAGAAGGTAAATAAAAAACGGGTATGTGTCTCATGGTTTATTTTTCATGCTGCCCTAGAAAGCCCTAGAAAGAATCTCTGCTGACATGTAGGCCACATCTGTGGGAGTCGTTACCCTGTCTCTAATGCCTTTTCTCTTTTCTAATCAATATTTTTTTAAATTGAAGTATAGTTGACTTACAATGTTGTATTAATTTCTGCTGTACAGCAAAGTGATTCAGTTATATGTATATATACATTCTTTTTAAAAATATTGTTTTCCATTATGGTTTATTCCAGGACATTGAATACAGTCCCCTGTGCTATACAGTAGGACCTTGTTGTTATCTATTCTATATGTAAAAGCTTACATCTGCTAATCTCCACCTCTCACTCCATCCTTTCCCAGCTGTTCTCTTTTCTTGTAGGTCAGAGAGCAAAGCCTGAGGCCGCACTGTTGGGATGGCAAGGCGTGTATGAAGTTTAAAGTGCACCCGGGAAGCAAGGTAAGGGCTGGAGAACCAACCCTGGGCTTCTGTGCTGCTGTCCCCAGGCACTTATTCCAATGGTGGGTTATTGAGCTTGGGAATCATAGCTCTTCATCTTTTCCTATGGAGATGTAAAGAGAAAGGGAATTTTATGACCATGACTACGGACTTTTGTCTAAATTATTCTGAGATAACCATGAACTTGAGGACAATTTGTTGCTAACCACATCAACTATGAGGAAGGCCACAGGGAAGTATTCCTTCATGTTCTGTCAATACTGGCCAATAAAACTTTAAAAAAAATTTTTGTTAACAAAACCCCACACAACATACAACGTACCATCTTAGCCGTTTTTAAGTGTAAAGTTCAGCAGTGTTAAATACTTTTACACTGTTGTACCACAGATTTCTAGAACTTTTCCTTTGGGCAAAATGGAAACTCTATACCCACTGAATAACAACTCCCCTCTACCCCCTCCTCCCAGCCCCTGGCAACTGCATTCTTCTGTCTATTTCTATGAGTCTGACTTCTTTAGATCCTCATATAAGTGGAATCATATAGTACTTGCCATTTTGTGATTGGCTTATGTCATTTAACATAACGCCCTTAGGGGTCATCCATGATCATAGCACGGGACGGAATTTTTTTTTCTTTTTAAAGGCTGAGTAATATTCCATGCCCAATAAAATTTTTGGCAATGATGAAAGTGTTCTGTGTCTACACTGCCTAACGGGGTAACCACTAGCCAATGTGTTTACTGAGCACTTGAAATGTGGCTAGTATGACTGAAAATTGAGTTTTTCATTCCATTTTATTCTAATTAAAATTAAATTTATTCTAATTAAAATTAGACTGTCACATGTGGCTGGTGGCTACTACATTGGACAGAACAGTTCTAACTCGTGATTTTTTTCATTGCCACCAAATAACCTGTGTGTAAATGATTAAATCTTGTGACCATGACTATGGGCTGAGTTTTGTCTAAGTTATTCTAAGATACCCATGAACTTGAGCACAGTTGGTTGCTGATTACATGAACTATGAACAAGGAAATTTGCTGGATTGGTTCACTATTATTTTTATGCTGAAATACTCAGAGTCTATCTTTATATTAATGGTTCTAGGGTCCTTGGTTATTTGAATGCCTGTCTTTACTGAGATGAAAAGAAAACCTCAGTGAAATATAAAAGGCTGGATGTTAAATGCACCCAACTACAAAGTAGAAGCAAGCCATGATTTTAAGATAGCCTGTGTTGAGTCAAATTTGATCACTTAGATCAAACTTAAACGTAGAAGAGAGTTCTGGAGAAATTTTCTAGTAGGTTTGTAAAGAGGAAAATTCACTAGTTCTGCAGTGGGAGTGGAAGTGATGTTGTCTCTGGTGGAAAAATATAACCATATGCTCAGGGCTTCTGATGAGCCCAGCTAGGCTTTACCCCTGTGTGCATTTAAAAATGTTGGCTTGAATGACTTGTTTTTGTGCCTCAGCCTTGCATGGCGCACACGTCTAGTCACAGACTGTGACTCCAGCTGTTCTTGTCCTGTCCAGAAGCAGGAGGGGCCAGGGGAAGATGAGAGTTCCTACGCCCTGGCTCTTCTCCTTCTTCATGATCACCGAGGGCTGGAATGGCTTCCTGGGGGTGAGTTTGCGTACGTCCCGTTTTCTTCTCTACCACCTCCCCGCTGTCCTTCTGGCACTTTGAGCGTCTGTCACTCTCTAGGCAACTGCGGTGACAAAATTTCATAGACTTGGCATCAAAAGTGCTGGGTTCTTGTCTCAACAATACCAGCATTAGCTGTGTGGCCTTGGATGAGTCACTTCATGTCTTGGAGCTTGGAGGACCTGACTGCAAAAACCGGGATCTTGGACTAAGCCATACTGGAGATGTTTTCTAACTCAGCGCATCCTCTCCTATGGCCTCTTTGATGGAGGAAAAGCATATAGATCGACATTAGCAGTCCTTGTTGGCCTCTTCCCTATCTATACTCACTTTCCTTTTTTTTCCCAATAACCTTTTTTTAATTGAAATAATAATTTACATATTTTAGTTTAGTTTACATAGTTAATTTACAATGTGTTAGCTTCAGGTATACAGCAAAGTGACTCAGTTATACATATATATATGTATACATATATATATTCTTTTTCAGATTCCTTTCCATTATAGGTTATTATAAGACTTTGAGTATAGTTCCCTGTGCTATACAGTAGGTCCTTGTTGTTTATCTGTTTTATACATAGTAGTGTGTATCTGTTAATCCCAAACTCCTAATTTATCCCTCCCCACCTGCCCCTGTCCCCTCTGGTGACCATAAGTCCGTTCTCTAAGTCTGTGAGTCTGTTTCTGTTTTGTAAGTTCGTTTGTATCATTGCTTTAGATTCCCCGTATAAGTGATATCATATGATATTTGTCCTTCTCTTTCTGACACACTTCCCTTAGTATGATAATCTCTAGGTCCATCCATGTTGCTGCAAATGGCATTATTTCATTCTTTTATATGCCTGAGTAATATTCCACATCTATGCCACATCTTCTTTATCCATTCATCTGTCAATGGGCACTTAGCTAGCTTCCATGTCTTGGCTATTGTAAATAGTGCCGCTGTGAACATTGGGGTGTATGTATCTTTTCAGATTGGAGTTTCCTCTGGATGTATGCCCAGGAGTGGGATTGCAGGATCATATGGCAACACTATTTTTAGTTTTTTTAAGGAACCTCCATACTGCTCTCCATAGTGGCTGCACCAGTTTACATTCCCACCAACAGTGTAGGAGGGTTCCTTTCTCTCCACACTCTACTCACTTTCTTGATGCTTTCATCTGGGGTCATGGTTTTAATGTTCTCTGCATGCCAATGACTCCAAAATCTGTGTCTCCTTCTCACACCTGTTCCCCGAATGCCACACTCACCTATCTACTACCTACTTGGTATCTCCAGCTGGGTGCCAATATCCCCTCAACTTAATATGTCCAGAATTAAACTCTCGGTTTTTTCTCACCAAACCTGCTTCTCCTTGCCCATCTCAGCAAGTGGTATCACTGTCTCTCCAGCTGCTTAAGCAGAAAAATTATTATTATGCTTGACACTTCTCATAATCCACGTCTAAACCATTAGATCTTTTTTTCTGGTTTTCTCTTTAAAATATATCCAGAATCCAAACACTTCTCACCAACTCCATGGCTACCATCCTGATCCACACCTTCATCATCTCTCACCTATATTATCTCGGTAGCTCCTGAAACGCTCTCATTGCTTCGGTGCTTGTCTATTCCCAACACGGCCGCAGGATTGAGCCTTCTAAAAAGTGGAGCAGAGCACATCTTTCCTCTGTTCAGAACTCTCCAGCAGGCTCCCATCCCACTCAAGCAAAAGCTAAGCCCTTGCCACAGCCCAGAAGGATCTACAGGACCTGCCTCCCCAGAGATACTCTGACGTCACTTCCTGCCCCGCCCCCCCCCCCCCCCCGACTCCACTTAGCTACTCTGGTCTTCACGTGCCAGGCATATTCTTATCCCAGGGCCTTTGCACCTGTTCCTTCCTCCTCCTGGGAAGTTCTTTCTCAGGGATCCTCACTTTCCTGCTTCCTTCAGGTTTGTGCTCAAAAGGTGCCTCAGCGATGTCCTTTTCTGCCCCCCTCCCCCACCATCCCTGGCTTGCATTTTAGATCCATGATTTCAGTTTATCTGGGAAATCCAACGAGGCCTTATGAAATACAATATGATCAAGGCTTGCTGTAATTCTTCTTCTTCTTTTTTTTCTCTTAACAGAGTGATGATGGCATCAAAACAAAGCAAGAACTCATTTTGAATCAGAAAAAGCCTCTAGGTGAGACTCCCTCAGATAGCATGGTACAGCACACCCTGGAGCCCAGAGAGCAGGGTTCAAATCCCAGGGGTGCTCCTGAGGGGTTTTATGATCTTTGGCACATCATTAAATACCTCAAATGCGTAAAACGGTAATTACAGTAATTCTTTGTGAGGATGAAATAATATAATAAAGGCATAGCATCCTGTCCCATAACCAGCCAGTAGCTGCTCCATACTCGTCCTTTCCCTCTTCACCTTGATCCCAATAATGTAATGAATGGCACAGACTTCAGTCTGGGAATGAGTTGTGGTCTGAAATTTGATTTGCGGGTCTGATGCTTCAAGCATTGTATATATTTCCTCATGGAAACAATGGTACACACAGATGGTGGTTAGGTTCCTGGGTCAGTCCTCAAAAGCCTTTTTACGGTGCCATGAATCTGCCATCCAGCAATGTGCTGATAGGGCCATAGACCTTACCACGCTGTAGCAAGGCTACAATTCTTTGGGAAAATGAAACCAGAGCTTCAACTTGGAATGCCATGGAAAGGTAAAAGCACACGTATACATTGAACTGTTACCAGTGCCATGCACTATTCTAAGTGTGTTAGATGAATTAAATCCTCACAAAGATCCTCTGAGTTAGGTACAATCGCCATCTTTATTTTACAGATAGTGAGACAAGGCCGGTGGGTAGGTGGGGCAGGATTCAACGCCCAGTCAGTCTGGCTCCAGAACCAGAGCCATTCATCTTTCCCCGCTTCCCCACCTATTACCTGCTTGGGCCTCCCCTTAGCTTACATCCCTTGGAGTAATTCCCAAGGCCGGGACAGAGTTTCCGGCCTTAAGGAGATGCGGGGAGGGGTGAGTTGGTGGCAACTACAGCAGGCAGGAGACTCCTGTAAATGTCCCGGGACATGCTGCAGCTTCTGGATTTCCTTCTGAGAAGCCTAGGGATTGATCCAGCTGCTTTTCTTCCCTATAAATCTCCCAGCTCCCCCAGACCCTTAAGAAATGGGACAGTCTCATAGAAGCTCCCCATCTCACCTGTGCCTGTAGAAAGCATGGTCCCGTCCTGAGAGATCTAAGGGATTCTAAGAGGTTTCACTGCCGATGATCACAAAATGAGACCCAGGAAAAAAGGATATTCACCTTTTGCCTCTTTTTCTCTGAGGCCCTTCACATTCTTAACCTGGGGTCCACAGAGGACCTTGGGAGGATCTTGAGACCCCATGGAACTTCATACAGAGTTTCATGTGAATGTGCCCAAGTGAATTCTGGGTGCGATTCCTCTTCTCTCCCAGCCCAAAACACCTAATGGTCTCTTCTTAGGGAAACAAAAGGTACTGCTCAGAAACGATAAGGTGGAGGTGAGGGTGCATCAAGGCTCAAGTAAGGTTTGGTTTGGTTTTACTTGTGCATTTCATCTCAGTATCAAACTCAGCTAATTAGTGGAACATTTGTACAGGAGAAGGAAGGGCTCTTTGGAGAGGAAAGAGGGGACTGGGGGTTTTATATCAGAGATACGTCCAGGAGACCAGAGCTGGGGGAGGAGGCGGGGAGAGTGACCAGGACTTTCTCACCTCTTCTCCCTTCAGTCTTGACCCCGAAACTTGACTCTGGATGTGACCTGAGAAGTATATAAAGTCAGGAGGGCGATGCTGGGGTGCGTCAGAAAGCACGGAGCAGCTGGCCTGGCTGAAGTCGGAGGAGAGAGGTGTCTTAGGCACCTGTAGACCATCTGATGCTTTGCTCGGGATGTTCATTTTTAGCCCATGTCTGGATGAATGGAAGCGACCAAGCCATGTCCGTGACCCTCAGGCTGAATCTGACAAGCGCTCCGAGGTCACTTGCTCTGCAGTGTCTCCCTCCCAGCCTGAGAAAAGAAGCCTTCAACGGTCTCTCTTTCTCTCTAGGTCCAATCCAGGAATACGAGCTGCTGCTTCAGGTAGCCTATCGAGATTCCAAGGAGAAAAGAGACGTGAAGAACTTTCTGAAGCTTTTGGAGCCTTGCCCTGTTTTGGGGCCGGTGAAGATTATCAGAGCAAAGGCCACCACGTGTGAGTCAGTCTCTGGTAACTGGGAGTGGAAATGGGGAAGGTGGTGTGTGAGTCGGGAGAGGTTAGGTTATGCTGGGGAATCAATCATCCCCCCAATATCTGTGGCTGAAAAGCATAAATGCTTGTAAAAGATATCTGGCCAACAGCACTAATGACCACCACAATAGGGTTAGGAGAAGTTAAATGATTTATCTAAAGCAAGGGTTCTCAGAGTGTGGTACCCAGACCGACAGTAGCAGCAGCATCAGGGAACTTAAAAGAAGTGCAGATCCCTGGCTCCATTCCAGACTTACTGAATCATACACTTTGGGATGAGACCCCTCCCAGAAGGTTCTGGCACATGATCAGGTTTGAGAACCATTTATGGCGCACCACTGTGCATATTTTCACAACCGTATGTGGTGACTTTGCCGCATTTTTTTTTTTTTTTTTTTTTGTCTATTGTAAAGGAAAGGTTTCTTAGTAGGAGTTTTAGGTCCAATGCAAGCATACAGGATTGGTTAATAAAATTTTTCATCATGATTCTCAACAAAAAGGTTTCTCTGCCTTTGCCATATTGCTAACAGGGACTCTGGGGGAGTGATGCTAGGTGGATGGGAGCCTCCGATAAGACAGTGGACAAATACCATCTAGAACCCTTTAAATAACTCTCAGGTCGACATATCCTCTTCTGCTTCTTTCTCCATGTGAGTGGTACCGACTGGGCACACATCCTTCTTTTGGACGCTAGCCCCAGACACTTGATTGTTATGTTAGCTGGGTTTCTGATCCAACCTCAGTATCTATCGAGTGGGACGTTTCTTTAATCTTAAACATACTTGTTTCCATCTTGTTTTCATCCTTACAGCTTTTGGAGAGAAATATCTCTAGCTTTCAGTTCAGATTCTATATCAGAACCAAAGATGAGAACTCAACCATAGCCAGTTTATTAACCAGGTCCCGTGAGACCAAGCTCTGTTTTTTTGTGCAGACTGTGGCATCCAGAACGGGGTCCTGCGCTGTGCCTGTGACGACGGCTACTCCTGGTTTCCTCCCTCATGCCTTGATCCCCAGAAATGCTACCTTCACACGGAGGGATCTCTCCAGAGCTGTGATTGTCATCTCAACAACCTCACCCAGAGTGTCCATTTCTGTGAGAGAACAAGTAAGTGTGTAAGGATACCAAGAGGGGAGCTGGGGCCACTCCCACCTCCACATGTGACAGAGAGAGAAGGACCACCAGGTCTGTACCCCAGTGTTTCTCTTTGCCTCCCAGAGAAGAGCCAGTGTTTACAGGGAGTTGGAAGGGCAGTGATGACGTACCCTGCTAGGCTTGGCTGGACACAGCGAGAGCTCCGTAAGTGCAGAAAATTCAGAAATGCGAGCTGATGTTTGGGCGCTAGTTCAGCCTGGAGGTACCTCCAGCTCACCTCGACAATTCTACGATCCTTCTGAGATTTAGGGAGATTCCCTGAAATTCCAAGTAGGGGAACAGCTTGTGTAAATAACGTTTTTCTTCCCACCTTCTGTTTACTTCTTTGGCCAACATCAATTTCCAGAAAATAAAAATTTAGAGGTGTGCAGGCAGGGAGGGTTGCCTAGTGATTACATTGAAAGAAATTCTGTAAATTGCCAACAAATATGTGTGTTGAACGAATTGCCAAAACCAAACAAAAGTTGAAGTCTAGTTTAGGAGCCAGTGGACGCTGAGGGAGCTACTGCTGACTCAGGTTGATGTCCAGTGGATGATGGGGTGAGCCTCATGACGTGGGCTCCAACAGCTTGAAGGACTTTAAGAAACGTCCCCAAAGACTAGTCCAGTTATCTTGAAGCTCCAGATTTTGGTAGAGTGGAGCAAAGAGTGAAGGAGGACCTGAAATAGCCCAGCTTTCCTGGGTCTCCCTGGATCCCTTTCCCAGAACCACAGCAGTTCAGGTTAAGGTAACACTTATTTATTTATTTATTTTAATAATTTGATTGAAGTATAGTTGATTTACAATGTTGTGTTTAATTTCTGCTGTACAGAAAAGTGACTCCGTTTTATATACATCTATCTATCTACCTACCTATCTATCTATCTATCCTTTTTCATATTCTTTTCCATTATGGGTTATCAAAGGATATTGAATACAGTTCCCTGTGCTATGCAATAGGACCTGTTGATTATCCATCCTGTATATAATAGTTGGCATCTGCTAATCCCAGACTCCTAATCCTTCCTGCCTCAAGTAACACATATTTATTAAACACCATCTTTATACCCAGATCTGGGGCAAATTCTGGCAGGTCACCGTGAGGCATTTATCTTGCTGTCGATCAATTAGCAAGCTACCTGGGGAGGCCAGGCTGTTAACACATAAAAGAAGACAATGTGACCTCTTCAACAAATTTTGATGAAAGCCTACACTTTGAAAAGTGGTCCAAGTCTGATCCATCTTTGGGGGATACAAAGATGGATCAGACAGGGATTACACTCACAAGGCGATTCCCAAAGTAGAGTGGGGACACACATTCATGAGGTGTGTTCACAGATAGATGTGTAGGTGAAGAGGCTGGAAGGGAGGTATGGATAAAGTACTGTAAGAATTTAAAGGAGAGGAAGACTCTTTTCATCTGGGGCCCAGGGAAGGTCTTGCTAAAGAGGCACATTTAACTAAGTCCTGAATGAAAGATACACAGGATTTGTCCATCCAGAGGTGGGGAATAACCTGTCCCAGAGGAGAAAAGCACCAGTGATGGGTAAGCAAGGGGTAAGTTGGAGTTAGCAAGTAGTGATTTTTTTTTTTTTTTTTAATTTTTAAATAGGGACAATGTTTAAGCTCAGGGCCTAGACTGGGATAAGTGACTGCCTTTTATAACCACATGTGAGTGGCTACTCATTTACCTGCTTATAAGGTCATCTTGATTATCGCACTTTCCCATTATGTTCCAAATCCACAAAAGAGAATTCTGGTTTTATGGATGCTTCCTATATTACTTTAGGTGAACATTCATCATAAAAAGAAATTGACAAAAAAAAGAAGAAAGAAAGGAGTTGAAGTACCAGTGTCAAATAGATGGGCTGAATTAGACTTCTGTCATTTTAAGCTATAATATATCAAGTGAGTAATTTTTATCTTTGTAAATTTCTTTTTATTTTCCATAGAGGTTTGGGGTACTTTCAAAATTAATGAAAGATTTACAAAAGATCTTTTGGATTCATCTTCTGCTATATACTCCAAATATACCACTGGAATTGAAATTCAAGTAAGCACCTTCTACTTATTACAAAAGAAATCATTGCCTAAACGTAAGTTCAGGTGTTTCCAATTCAACATATTTATTTAACACATATTCTTAATTTTTCATTTTCAATGAGTTATTACATAGCAGTTAATCACTCTGCCCACAAGTGATGTACTTTGAACATTTTCTTTCAAGGAGCATTAAGCAATTGACTTCTTCCCATTTCTTTAGTGTTTAGTTTTGCTCATTTGTTAGGGTAATATTAAACCAAGCCATCTTGATTCTTTTCTTTTTTTTTTTTAAGTACTAAGGATCTTTATTCTCAGGTCTGATATTGAATCTGTGGCTGCAGGTAATGTCACTATTTTGAGAATAAAAGTTCCCACTATCTTCATTCTTTGCAAGTCTTCAGCCACAAAGTTACACCTTATTCTCATAACAAGATAAGTGAATCAAGCCGTCTTGATTATTTTCTGATTTTTATTTGTCAAAAGAAAGCTCTCATGATCTAAGCTCAATTGTTAACATTTGGGATTTGTTCCTTAAAGAAGCCTCTCTTGTTAGAGGCTAAAGAGGGTTACTGACCAAAATTTTGGACTTCATAATGAAGTGACATAAAACTACCTCTACCTGGGATGGTGGTTTAGATGTGGTCCTAACTGAAGACATGCACAAACACTCCGCAGGCAGATTCAGTTTAAGCATCTATTGAAATCAATGGCTTATTTAGGGGAAGGAGAAAATAGATTTTGGGTGAATTTATTATGTTATCTGGCACCCGACCCATCCTCTAGTCTAAGCAGTTGGTTCTGCATTCTTTATTAGCAACCTCAAAATTAAATTATATGCGTGTACGGAGGCGTGTGTGTGTACATTTTCTGCTATCATTTTAAATGTATTTCTACAACATGCAACTACCTCTCACCATATCTCTTTCCTTTTCTTGGTGCTTCCGTTGGTTATTTATTGCCTGCGACCATTTTTTGCTCAAATGTCTTTCTTGTGTGGGAACAAAGATCAACATATTGCTCTTTGCTCTCTTTGTAAAGCTTAAAGAAGCATACAAGAGTATCCAAGGTTTTGAGTCAGTTCAAGTCACCCAATTTCGGTAAGTTAATGCAATCGTCTTAGAAGGGCATCCCTGGAATCATGCACCCGTCCTGCAGGATGCCTCATGCTGTTTCCAAGTGACCTTGACAGAAAATAAGTCAACTGCTCTTTGAAGTAGGATTCTTACTAAAACCGAATAAAAGTCTGTGGTGCTTTAAAAAATCTTAAGAAGAAAGCCTATATTCTCACTTAAGTGCCTTTGCGAATATAAATATTAAATGGCATTCTCGAAGCCATGGATCAGAAACTAGAATTGGAAACCCGCACGGCTTGGAAGGAAGCAGGAGGACGTGGTGTGCATGCATGGGAAGGGGCGAGTGGTGGTGACGAGGGTTGTGGGTTGAGGAGGGATGCGTTTTCTCCTTCCATGAACACAGAGGGTGTGATGTTGTATAACTGGGGGCCAGAAGGGGCTCCTTGGGTAAAATATTATATTTTTGTGTAGATATCATGTATGCACCATAGTTCAAAGCCCAGTAGTCATTGTCTACAGCAAATAAAGAGATAATTAGGAAATTACCCTTTTGTTTACACTTTAATTCAAAAGTTATTTGGTTAGTTACCCGTGTGTGTATTGATTACCAGCTATTTATAGTCTGCTTGATAGAGGAAGTGACTTAGAGGTCAGAGAACTTAACTTCTTATATACTTTTTTCACAGCTAAAGGATAGCTATAGGAAATTTTCAGTAGCTTTTGCTATAAATATACTGTCCTGGACATTATCCTTTAAGCCCTCTCATGTACCTATAAAAAGGCTCACATGTATAATATTCTTTAAAATTCAGTGCTAGGAAAAACACTGCTTCTTTTTTCTTATATCAAGGTCTATATAATTAATCTAACTTATGTTTTTGACTTTGCCATCATTGAATTCATAGACAGCATTGAAACTCAATCAACAGTTTTGTATTTAATATTCACATGTTTCTTTTCCTTGGTCCTGGTTTTCTATTTATATTTCTAATTTATATTCCATCATATATATATATATATATATATATATATATATATATACATATCTCTTACAAACTGTCTCCAATAATTTGTAGACAAAATCACAGTAAAAGTAGATATAAGTCTATAAAATACAACTATTTTGGTTTTACCCTTTACATACATGATCAAAAGTAAATCTTAGTCTCTCACAGTCTCAATTTATTTATCTGTCAAACAGGACTGTTAACACCTGTGGAATTTGAGTTAACCTCATTACATAAAATGAAATAATAGAAAAATACTTTTCAAACACTATAGAAGGGCTGTATCAATGAAAAGGCATTGTGATCATCACAGCATAAAAGGGTATTTGGGTTTATTTATTGTGAGTTCAACGTAGTTCAATGTAGTGATTAAGAATTTGAGCTTTAGAGAGCCAGAGGTTCATATCCCTCAATTAATAATTAATGACTTGACCCAACTTCTTTTGGACTCAGTTCTCTTATCTATAAAATGAGAATAACCCTAACCCTAACCCTCATGGAGTTGCAGGATTAAATTAATCCATGTTATCTCACTTGCTTTCATAACTTCAAATACCATCTGTATACAGATGGGTTCTGAATTTATTACTTGACCTCAGCCTCTCCCCCAAACTCTGGACTCCAATATCCAATGCCTATTAACATCTCCAGGTGATTTTCTAGTAGGCATGTCAAACGTAACATGTCCAAAATGGGAGTCCTCCAACTGCCCCCCATCATAAGCTTTCATCTCCTTCTCCCACTGTCTTCCCCATCTCATTTCCAGAGATGCTGTTCTTCTAATTGCACAGACCCAAATCTTAGAGCTATCCTGTCTTAATTTATTTTCCAATAAATTATACTTAATTATTGAAGTATAATTTACATACAGTGATATGCTCAAAACTTAATTGTATAGCTTTATTAGCTTTGACAAATACTAATACATGCCACCTCCTATCAAGACAGACCATTTCCATTATCCCCAAAGTTCCCTTGTGCCCCTTTCCAGCCAATCTCCATGCACATTCCTACCTCCCTACCAGAAATAACCACTGATCTTATTTCTATCACCATAGGCTGGTTTTGCTTATGCTAGAACTTTACCTAAATGGAATCATGTAGTGTACAGTTTTTTGGGGGGGCCTGGCTTCTTTCACTCAGCCTAAGGCCTTTGAGACTCATCCTTGGCTTTTTGAGTATCAGGGATTCCTTCCTTTTTATTGCCCAGTAATAATCCATTGTATGAATATACTACAATTTGTTTTTCAATTCCCTGGGGTCGTTCTTGCCTGGTTTCTTTCTCCCACACCCAAAATCTGCTCCGTTAGCAAGTCTTCTGGCTCTATCTTCAAACACAACCTGAAACTGACCAGTTCACTTCTCCCCCCACACACTGCTACTCAATCCGTTCAGGGCACCACCCTTTCCTTCCTAACTAGTTTTCCTGCTTCTCTGCTTCCTCCCTTCACCTATTTTCTACACAGCAGCCAGAGTGATGATCTTAAATTATAAATCTGATCATGCCATGCCTTTTCAAAAAGAATAAAACCTTTTAATAAAAGATGAAATTCAGACTCAAAGGCCCTGTTCCATCTGGCTCCTGGGTACCTCTCGAGGGTCATCTCCTATCCATCTCTCACCCGCTCATTGAATTTTAGTCACGTTAGCCTTGAAGTTTGTCAGACTCACAGGCATTTTCTTGCCTCCAGCCCTTCTCAGGTGCTGGCCACGCTGTACCAATTCTCTTTGCATCACTGGCTGTTTCTTTTCATCCTTCAGGTCTCAGCTTCAAAGATCCTCTGCACAGAGAAGGTTTTCCTGACCAGTCTTATTTAAAGTGGGCCTCACGTCTACTTGATATTCTTTTTTTAAAAAGATCTACATGAAGAAAACTTTATTTTATTTTAAAAGTTGTATTGGTGTGTTGTTGATTTTCAATGTTGTCTTAGTTTCAGGTGTACAGCAAAGTGAATCAGTTATACATATACATATATCCACCCTTTTTTAGATTCTTTCCCCATATAGGCCATTATAAAGTATTAGGTAGAGTTCCCTGTGCTGTACAGTAGGTCCTTATTAGTTATCTATTTTATATATAGGAGTGTGTATATGTCCATCCCAATCTCCCTCCCCCCACCTTACCCTCTGGTAACCATAAATTTGTTTTCGACATCTGTAACTCTATCCCTGAACTTGTCTCTCATAACACTTAACAAAATTTGGAATTATATATATATATATAATTATGATTTTATATATATATAGATAGATAGATATAGATATAGATATAGTGGTTATTTGTTTCTTATTTGCCTTGCCTTCTCCACTGGCACGTAAGCTCCAAGAAGGCAAAGACCAAATCTCTTTGATCTATTCCCACGGACCCAATGCCATCCCCACACAGAATAAGCCTTGAGTGACTGAATGAATGAATCTCATTTTTCTTTCCAAGTCATCATTGTAGAAATGGAAGCATCATTGCTGGGTATGAAGTTGTTGGTTCCAGCAGCACATCTGAACTGCTGTCAGGCATTGGGCAGGTGGCTAAGGAGGCTAAGACGTGCCTGCATCGGCTGTTTCCACTAGAAGACAACTCTTTCAGCGTGTTCGGAAAAGGTAACACTGGATTCCTGTCCTCTGTAGGAAAGTAGATTAGGGGAGCCTAATTAGTAGATTGTATTATATATTCGAGATGTTCCCGAAACAGAATTGTTCTAAGACTGACTTTTAGTAGAAACAAGCAGCTGTTTCTCCTCCCGACCAGGATGAAACTCAATTTCAGCTCCACTATTTCAGACGCTTGCTCATGGGTCAGCTGACCTCCAGTTCTTAGTGTAAACGTCACACAAGACTGATTCACGGCAGGCGCTGATGGAAATGAGTCAGCAATCGTTTCCTGGTATACATGCTGGAAGAGCCCTGGGGCTGATGAAATTCCTAAATCATAATCCAAGGGACCCAGGAGAGAAAGCATTTTTTCCAGGTCATTCACATACACCCAGACACACAAACACACACAGATATACATAGACACACACACCCTACTTCTTTTCTTCAGATGTTTAAAAAATTCTTTACATTCAGTTTTAAACCTCTCTTACCAAGCTTTGTGCCACTTTCAACATTTATTCAACAAATATTTACTAAGTATCCAAAGTGATTAGGCACTCAAGACACAGCAGTGGGGAAAAGAAACAAAATTCATAGCCCTTGTGGTTCTTCCTTTCAAGGCTTCCTCTTCGCAGTCCCAACGTGGTAAGAATATATTATGAAGGGCCAGCTGCAAGAGGAACTAGTGGCTGATCACGATGTGAGAAGCCTTTAAAGGGGTACAAAGTAGGACATGTCACCCCCAAATGGCAACTGCCCATCTTTTAACCCTATCATGCCTGCTTTGTCCCATAGTGTCTTGAAGATTTTCTGGTTTTCTAGCATTCCCTTGAAGAGTGAAAATATTTCCTGGGAGGGATCACACCCTGTCTTATTTTCACCGAATACTTAACTATTTGATAGCCCGTTAAATTCAGATTGTTGGCATAGATGAGACACCTGGAGGGAAAGGGAGCCAGCCTTGGGGAGGGTAGGACATCAGGAAAGAGGAAAAGGGGTTGATGGGGTGAAGCTGGGCATCAAAGACAAACTTCTCCTACTCCTGGGTTTTGTCTGAAAACATGACTTAAATAGTACTGCTTTATAGTTTATAGAGAGTGTCAAGATATTCAGAGACATTTTTCTTCTTCGTTTCCATTCTTTTCCAGCCCAGTGTAACAGCATAGTCTTTGGATTTGGGTCTAAGAATGATGAGTATACTATTCCCTGTAGCAGCGGCTACTCCGGAAGCATCACGGCCAGGTGCCAACCCTCTGGGTGGCATGTCCTCAGGGAGACGTGTGTGCTCTCTGAGCTGGAAGAACTGAAGAAGGTAAAAAAAGCATTTCCACCTTGCAGATTTGCCCTGGTTTTGAGTTTCACAGTGGGTGTCTCCCAGTGAGCATGGCTGGGTGGAAGGTAAAATGTATCAATTTGTCTCATTGGTCAGAAGTCAGTGACATCAGACCCTGGGAAACCCAGGGAGTGTAGGCGTGAGTAGTGAGTCTAGGTAGCAGCCGAGAACCTCAGAAACGTAAGATTGGGTGGTTTTGGGGGGAGGGTGCAGCAGAGGTGTGAATCAATGCTGAAGAGAGCTGAAGATGGCCTCTGAAAGCCTGGGAATCAAAGATCCAAGTGAAGGTATAAGTCAGAAGCTATAACCTTAGTACATTTGTCAGAAATCGGGGCAGGGAATGAGTCAGCCATATAGAATGATAGAACTTCAGTGGCTCTCCAGGGCCATGTGCCTCACCAACTTCCTTCTATAGATCAGAAAAGGGGAGACTAAGGGGCTAGTGGTCCCTCTGGTAGCAGTAGTGTTGAACTAGAAACATGGTCACTTGATTTCCGGTCCAGTGCTATGACCTTCACGTGATGCTCTCTTAGGAAGGTTCAAGTACTTAAGATGTAGTAGATAGAAAGATGGAAGCAAATGGTGAGGATTTAAAACCCAAGTCATCGAAGAGGAACTCCAGGACCAGCTCACAGACACTATCCTGCAAATAGTTCATAGTGAGCAGAACTTCAGTCCCAGCCAGAGACCCTGCTTTGGAAGCAGAGAACCCCACAGTATTCACCAAGGGACCGTGGAAGGTTTACTGCTCTCTTTCTGGACCTCAGTTTTCTCATCTGTAAACTGGGGAGGGAGATTGGAGCAGATGTCTTCTGAGGTTCATCCTTGTTCTTGCCTTCTTTGGCCCAGTTTCTGGACACGAATCGTAGCTGGGACTAGGTCACCCCAGGGTGTGAGGACAGTCAGATCCCAGGCGCCCTAGGCAGAAAACAGCTCTGTCAGCTGAGAAGAGTAAAAAGGAAAACAGGGGGGATCTGGGATCCTGGGTTGATGTGCTTTGAACAAAGGGAATATCCCTCTTGGCTGCCTTCCAAATTAGCTCAGTGTCGTGGAAGCAGACGGGAGCGTCAAGGAAGAAGTAAAACCCCAAATCCAGTGACCAAGTGTAGCAAAATCTCCACGTATGTCCCTCTAAATCCTCTATAGGGATTTCTCAGCATAGTATAATGGATATAACATAGAATTTAGTGCCAAGTAGACCCTACCTTTCCACTTCCTAGCTGGGTACTCTTCGGAAAGTCACTGAATCTCACTGAACATCAGGTTCTGTATAATCAGGGTAACAATTTATATAAAAGTGCTTCTTAGTGAATCTCTTCAAGTTTCAATTTCCTTAATCATAAAATGAAAATATCATGGTACCTCCTTTAAAGGGTAATGTAAAGATGAAATCATTGAATCCCCAGTAAAACGTTTAGCACACTGTATGGAAAATAAAAAGCACTGAATGAGAGCCATTATATCGTTGTTATCATTGTTATATGATTATCCTACGTTATAATGCACCATACAAATGCTGGTTATTCGTGGCCATGAAATCTGATTTAAGTCTGATGAAACACAAGCATTTCATTGTTTTCTAGAACATAACCATTTCTATTCCTAGAATTTCAGTGTGATTGCCAGCAACGCCACTGAGGCAACCGTGTCATCCTTGGTGCAGAATCTTTCAATGGTCATTCAGCAAAACCCATCAACCACAGCTGGGGATCTGGCTTCTGTGGTGTCAATTCTGGGCAATATCTCATCCCTGTCCCTAGAAAGACACTTCAGTGTGTCCAGTTCGACAATGGAGGTAAGGTCTGCCTGAGCTTGAATGGCTCAATTTAAATGCTCAATCTTGCAGGAGGAATGGCAGACGCCCCAGTTGATGGGGTGCTGTTGAAAAGGACCAAAGAGCCATGGAACAGTCTTGACGTGAGCTTCACTGCTTCCTCAGCAGTGTCTAAGCAACCCCCGGGATCAATTATGTGAGTTCAAAGTTAGAGGGAGCCGCCTCCAGGCAGACTGCCTAGGTAGCAGCTGGCTGAGGGGAAGGCGTGAGCCTCTGCCCTGAATGACACTGAATGACACAGGTGCCAATTTTTAATATTTAATATTGAGTCGGCAGTTTTTCCTTCCCGTGGCTATAAGCTCTGACTTTAGTATATCATATTTAGTATATTTTAAGAGCTCCATTTTTTCGACTGGGGAATTCATGACTTAGTTTGGACATTTAAAAATTAACTTTAAAAATTACTCAAATGAGACATGCTCACTATAAGATATACAAAGAAACAAAAAGAAAAATAAGTGATATGTAATCTTGTCACCCTAGAATAGCCGCTGCTTACATTTTACGTGTCACCTCAGTGCCCAGAAAATGGACAAGGGACACATAGCAGGTACTCAATAAATATTTGTTAAATAAATATCCTTCCAAACACTTTGGACGTGTGCATTTTATATGTTAAAGCGTATAATATTTTACAAAATTGGGTTATATAATGTATATTGTTACATAATCACACAATCCTGCTTAACTGTATAAGATGAACATAACATCAGAGATGACATTAAGTGTGAATAAGTTAAACTCCCTGAATCAAAGATGCTCAGATTTGTTTTTTTTTTTAAAGTCTGACTATGCATTGTTTACAAGAGACCAACTAAA
Organism: Phocoena sinus; assembly: GCF_008692025.1. Lineage (NCBI taxonomy): Eukaryota > Metazoa > Chordata > Mammalia > Artiodactyla > Phocoenidae > Phocoena > Phocoena sinus. The sequence continues at coordinate 75,193,329 of NC_045773.1, read as the reverse complement.
ACAAGATGACACAAAAAGGCTAAAAAAAAAATAAAGGACAAAAACAGAGCAGCAAACACAAACAAAAAGAAGGCAGAGGTTGCTGGGGCAATAGGAGAAGCTCACTATGGGATCCGGGCCAGAAGCCACAGAGGGCTCAGTTAGGGTAAGACTCAGCCAGAGGGATAGACGCCCGCAGCAGATGCCTGGGAACCAGACCCGTAAGAGTGAGTGAGGGTCCTGGGTGAGAAAACGCTGCCTTTCAGGTACGTTTGGAAAAGGAACCTGGTTTTTGTTGTTGCTATTGTTTTTGTTTGTTTGTTTGGCCTTACTGCTTGAGGGATCTTAGTTCCCCAACCAGGGATCGACCCTGGGCCCTCAGCAGTGAAAGCGCAGAATCCTAACCACTGAATTGCCAGGGAA